>NC_141689.1:374858758-377506258 GCF_964263255.1 Lissotriton vulgaris
GTTTATTCTGTGTATCCCTCTGAGACAAATTGAGCACGAGTGACTGAGCGAAAAGCATTGTACTGTTTCCACAATCTCTGAGGGTTAGGGTTGTCATGATCAATAGTTGCCAGAAGCTATTCGCTCCTTGGTTAGAGGGGCTCATAGTGGCACTGTGAGCTAGCTGGACTAACAGACTAACATTTCCTCTGAGTGGTCTGGAATCAGTCTGGACACCAATCCCTTAGGTTATGTTGTCTAAATGCGCAGATCCTATATAGATTTTCAGGAACTACACGACAGTCAAATTTCAGGAAGCAAAGCATATAGAACTAATTCATCTTTGCCACTGTCATAATGAACTTCAGACATGTGAAGTAATCTGTGTGAAGTAATCTAAAGTATTTTTCATTCTCTGAGAGTGATAGATTTATAAACACGCAAATGTCAAATACAGTTTGGATTTTTAAGCCTCCCAACTCTTGCCATGTACATTTCTTATTCTTTTTAATTCCCATCTCCACTACTACAGTGAGGGCAAGGTGTTCAAATGTTACCTTTAGTTACTTAACTTGAACACATGGTTTATAAGGAATTCGATTTTACTCTCTTGAGGTTCCCCAACACCAGCTTAAAGGGTTTTTATCCTGCCTACAATGATTCTACCAGATTAGTTCAGATTTTATATAGAGTAGACATCATCTTGAATAAAGATTTTACCCTGTAGGTGCATAAAAACAATCCAGGTGAATTGTGTTAACTAGTCGAGTGACTAATAATGCGAGTTTAACAGTCTTACATATGCCCATACGCACTTGATAACCACGGGCTTACCTGAGTTAAGGAGGAAGACCTGATACCACCGCAATCGCGCCGTGAGGTGAACAGCATCTACAGCACCTGGCGAACGCCGTGAGGGGAACGGCCAGCACACTCACAAATCGGGGCCAAGAACTACATCACCCAGAGGCCCCAGCCCAGGCGCCTGGCAGCAGCGTCATCAGGTGGCGCCTGGGACACAAAAGAGCAGCCGGTGCCCCGCAGCGCGGGACGCACTTGGTAACCACGGGCTTACCTGAGTTAAGGAGGAGGACCTGATACCACCGCAATCGCGCTGTGAGGTGAACGGCATCTACAGCACCTGGCGTACGCCGTGAGGGGAACGGCTAGCAAACTCATAAATCGGGGCCAAGAACTACATCGCCCAGAGGCCCCAGCCCAGGCGCCTGGCAGCAGCGTCATCAGCCGGCTCCTGGGACACAAAAGAGCAGCCGGTGCCCCGCAGTGCGCGGGCGGGCGCCGGGCTAAGCCCGGGCCCTCTGTGGCCCGAAGAGGCCTGAAGAGACTGGACTGGGCCAGAGCCCCTGGCCAAAGAGCGACCCACATTCAACAGAACAGTAAGCCCCCGTTTGTCATACTTATCCTCCTATGGTGGCTTCTGTTAGGCCTGACCGGGGTTAAGCACATACCTTATTGGGTTTTGAAAGTGGGACCTCTTTTCCTTCTTATTTTCGTCTTCAGACTCACCACTTTCAGAACTTGTTATAGCCTATGGAAAGCCGGGAAACTAGAAGCATGGCTGCGGCAGGCGCTAGGAAAAAATTGACTGGAACTCTCGACTATTTTATCGTCCGCACCAACTCTTTAATAGACCAAGGAATTGTATTGATGGAAAGAAGAGTTTCCCAAGAACTACTAGCGGCTAAAAGGTCATCTTTGGGCCATATCGGTTCTGTGCGTACTCCTAACACCTCCTATATGCACTAATAACCCTGTACTGATCAATGCTAAGATTCATAATGATACCAACAGCCAGCCAGCAGCATCAGACCTTACACCTCCTGATGCGCAGTCCCTGTCCCAAACCCAACCAGATTCCAGCCCATCAGCCATTTTGGCTGACCCCAAACACGATAATTCAACCATTCGCAAGAGGGGGAAGCGGGAGGGGGCTATCCCGAAATGTAGGCAAACCAAGACCATTATCCCCAATATCAAGAAAGCCAGCGGAACAAAACTGAGAAGTACTGGCTTCTCTAATAACGAGAGAGACCGCATAGAAGAGGAGAGGGAACCCGATAGAGTATCCAATGGGAGCCATACGGGGGACTGAAGAGCCCCGAAACGAGGCCCTATGCTTACCATTGAGTATACTAGATGACACCATCCTGGACAACACCTTGGCTGTCATCCTTGAAGATAGCTCTATAGCTGATGAGCCAAGAGCTGATAGACTGGGAGGTTCAGCTGGAGGGGATGAGCCTTTAGCCCACGCCCTGACCAATGTCATTAAAACCTTACTAGCCCTCCTAGAGACTAGGCTCCTAGAAATAGAAAAATTGCTCCAAAAATTACAAAAGGACCTAAGACCCCAGGTTTCACTCTGTGCAAATAGGGCAACTAACGCCACTGCCCCAGCTGGTAACCCCCAACCAGCCATCAAACGCCCAGCGGTAGCAAAAAATAACACAGCTAAGTCTCCATTGTCGACCAGTTCTAACCCTGAGCCCAAAAAAGGGGGTGCCCGGTCCAACGTATTAGTTGAGCACACTAACCAAACCAAAACAAATAACCACGCTGTCCCCACTCTAAAACCGGATTCTTCTCACCCCACTAAGAGCCAGAAGCGTCGAAACATCAACTTACCACCAGAAGCCTGTCGCTTTGTAATCGTTTTGACAGGTGTACCTGAATTGGCCCCGACATCTTAAGAGCCTTTCTGGGCGCTTAAAAACAAGGTATGCCACTGGCTAGCAAACACCCACCACTACAACCCAACACCCACAGTAACATCCTGATGGTTGAGAGAGCCCCTTGGGTGGGTCCTAACAGAAAAGTACTTCAGGGAGATTGTGTCATAGTGACTTTTGAGGACCCTCGCACTGTAGAGCACATTTGCATGGGGAAACCCGGAACCAATGGCACTGCGATCGTGGCTAGACCGCTGTCCTATTTTTATGTGCCCGGGGAGCAGTTGGACAATGGCTGGAGCTGGCTGAGGGATAGCAACCATACTCTGGGAGGGAGGAGGTATGAGGTGGGTAGGGACTTGAACAGCTTCATCCCAGGTGGCGGGGTAGCAGAAGGATGGAAGTTGCCACAGCACAGAGGAGGGTGGCCTACCCACGGAGGTAGTCTGCGCAGCGACGAATGGTATGGCCCCCAGTTCACCCAACCTCCCATCCTCTGTCACAACCGGTATAGTGCACTGGAGGCTGTCGATTGACTTATGGGACCCCTGGGATCATCTCGCCCTCCTATAGCTTTAACGGAGACTGCAGAAAACCAAACTAGCAATTTACAGAGGCTAAATCCAGATTGTGGTAACCCAATGCCCTCCTTTTTGGTAACCGGGGATGACAACCACAAAGAACAGGGCAACGATCGTACCCTATGTGAGAGAATAATTGAGGTAGATTGTATTACACCGCAGGAAACCGGTAATGCTGGGATCGAGGAGCTCATAGTTTCCGCCAGTCCCAACACTCCAATCTCCACCGTTGGTCATGGGATTGAACCTGTCACACTATTCATCAATGGTAAAAGTAGAGACTTGAGCGTTGTTTCTTGGAATGTCGCAGGTCTCGGGAACAAAACAGCTCTTCCTGATTGGAACGAACTGATAGGAAGGTACGACCTGTGTATCTTCCAAGAGACATGGTGCCTGGAACCAGTATCCACTTTCCATGTCCCTGCAACTCCCTCTAGAAGGGATCGCCCGTCTGGAGGTCTGCTTGTCTGGGTTAAAATATCATTAAACTGTAAGATCTCCAACTCCCCTAACATCTCCCATGACATGATGAGGCTAACGATTCGGATTCCCCAAGCCCCAGAGACTCTGGAAGTTTTTTATATCTATGCTAGAGGTATACCGGGGGGTGGTAAATCTCCAACCATAGCTCTACTTGCAGACTCACTCTGTAACTGTTCCCCGGATACACTGACGTTAATTGCTGGCGACTTCAACTGCACATTTGAGCCGTTTCCTGTCGACGGCACGGCAGGTCTATTGGAGGAAGATGCGAGATGGGGAATCCTGCAATTGACGATTGCGCCGATCAAAAAGTGGACACCTATCACAGTCCAAATAAATGCCCTGGTGTTGGAACATGCTCTGGTAGCAGTGAACGGACGCACGCCGTCTGACTTCTCCGGTGCGTGTACCTATAATAGAGTTCGTTGTCCCAGTAGAATTGACTACATTCTAGTAGACAAGAGACTGTGGAAATATGTGTTGGATATGGTGGTTATCCCTTCTATCCATAGTGACTACAACCCCCTATCCCTTAGCCTGCGCAACAGATTAACAATGGCGACAAGAGAAATAGTACCCTCGAACTGCAAACGGTTCATTAAATGGCACAAATTTGCCATTAATGAGCAAAAGATAAATGCACTGGGGGAAATCATCAAAGATCAGACGGAGAAGCTTTCCACACTCTGTGCCGATGATCCCGGCTCTGCCCAGGTTAATATGGTCTATGAGGAGACAATAGATAGGATGGCCGCTCTCTTCCTTGACGGACGTGGGACAAGCCGGCTGAAACGTAGGAAGCCCGCTGACAGGTGGTATAACTACGAATGCAGAATGGCAAAGTCTAATTTGATCTGTGCTATTAAAACCCGAGATCCAATTGAGGTTCGCCTAGCTCGTGCCGTGTACAGGCGCGCACTATTAGCGGCAAAGAGGGCTTGGGATGATTCCCACTGGGAAGAGTTAAAATTGGCTAGCCAGAACAGGAATGGGGAACGATTTTGGGCTCTAGTGAGAAATAATAACAATGAGGGAACAGACGCAATGCCCAACCACATCACGGATGGGGAATATTTTGACCACTTTAGGAAACTGTATGCAGGGGTAGGGGTCCTCGAACATCGATGCGATAGCTAAATGCATACCACCCCATGACGATATACCCCCATCTATCGATCCAATAGGGCAGAGGGAGGCAGAGTCTGCAATTAGTAAAATCGTCCAAGGCAAGGCACCGGGACAGGATGGGATCCCTGCCGACCTGTTCCGTGCCAGCCCTAAGCAATGGTCTAAATTCTTCTCCTTTTTGACCAATGCCCTCCTCCTTGGGTCTCCAGTCCCAAACTCATGGAAGGGAGCAGAAGTGATCCCTATATATAAGAAGGGGACAAGGGGTGACCCTGCCAACTATCGTCCGATCAGCTTGATCGATGCTGGTCAGAAGGTGGTTGGCAGAATCCTCCTTGAAAGGATCCTCTCCTGGGCAGAGGAGAACAACATTATCTCCCCCTTCCAGGCGGGCTTTAGGGCCTGTACAAGCACTGTAGATCAGGCTTTCAGGCTGTTATTACTGCATTGGAAGACAGTCTCGATTAGCAAGGGTGGTTTGTACCTGGCCTTTATCGATCTGAAGACCGCGTTCGATCTGGTCCCCCGAGGGCGGCTGTGGGCGGTCCTTCATGAGATGGGGTTCCCTCTGCCCATTCTGCACCTGCTGGCCCGCATGCATGATGGAACTTACGCACGCATTCGGTGGGGCACGAAGGAGCAGATAACAGAAAAACTTCCGGTGAACAGAGGCGTCCGCCAAGGATGTGTTCTGCCGCCGACCCTCTTTTCCCTATTTGTTAATGGGGTGGTTTCTTTTCTATGTGACATTGATGCTGACGCCCCTAGTTTAGCTGGCGTGAAGGTCCCCGCCATGCTCTTTGCCGATGACACGTTACTAGTTTCCAAAACGCCCATGGGGCTTCAAAAACTGTTGGATCGGTTTTGTGTCTTCTGTAACCTAAGGGGCTTGGTTATCAATACTTCTAAAACAAAGCTCCTATATTTTAATCCCAGTAGAAAAGCTAATCATACGCTCACTCTCAATAAAGAGCCGCTAGAGCGGGTCAAAACGTTCGATTATCTTGGGATCAGGATATCCGGCCAACTTAAGGGGAAACCACATATTGAAAAAATTGCATTAAATCATAAACGGGTTCTGGGCGCCATAAGCAGGGAGCACAGATCCTCAGCCTCAAGACCTATAGCCCCTGCCCTAGAGATCTATTCAGCAAAAGCAGTAGGCAGTGCATTGTACGGGGCAGAGCTCTGGGGTCTTAATAATGTTGACCCCCTTGTAATGGCCGAAAACCAATTCTTCAAGGAGTTGTTGTCCATCCCCAGGAGCTCCCCCAGCAAGCCCATTCAATATGACCCTGGACGCAGATCTATTAAAGATCTTATAATTCTGCGTCCGCTTCTTTATTGGGCTCGCCTGTGGCGTACACCAGAGCTAGAGAGCTACGCAGACGGCCTCAAAGAAATCATGAGCTTGCAGGGGTCACACAAAATAGTCTGGCTCTCTAAAATAAAGGAACTTCTGACGGCCATTGGCCTTTGGGTGGCGTGGGAGTCCGGTGCTTCATTGTCCAAACTAGAAGTCAAGCGGGCTTACTGGCGGTGGGATCGACGCCCAAGAATCTAGAGCGGATAGCTTGGGCAGACTCACCGACGAGTTTCGACTGCACAAAACTGTACCCCTACTTGAACCCTACATGGACTTTATTAGAAAACCCAAAGATAGGGCATTATATGTACAGTTTAGAATAGGAACCCTACCAGTCCGTGAACGCACCTCTAAATGGAAACCCCCCTACCAGATGCTTGCCACCTGTCCGCACTGCAGCACTGAACTGGAAACTATTCCACATGTCTTCTTTGTCTGCAGTGCCTACAATAAGCCTAGATCCAAATGGCTTAAACCAGTCTATCGCCTTCTTGAGACTAGAGGCTATGCCCCAGCACTAAGAATTTTACAATCTAATTCTGACACAGTATTGGCGTGCGGGGTAGCCAAATTCCTTAGTTGGGCGTGGGTGATCAGATGTAAAGCTATGAGACGAATCCTCTCTTAGGCAATCCCTCGTTTCTTTCTCTTTTAAATCCAAAGCTGTAAATTGTTTAATACTGTTTTAAACTGTTTTTTAAAATTATTTATTAAGTGTTTTTTAACAACATGAATTGTATTTCTATTGTCATGTGCTTTTAAGATATTGTTATATCGAAATAAAGCTTTGTATATGCCCATACAATTGAGAAGCGTGGCTAGGTAAAACCTTGCGCAAAGCCATTAGTTATAATCACAGTGCCATCATCTAGTGAATGCTCAGGGGAACAATAAGGGAACGGCCACCCACGTATCCCAAAAAACCTCTGTGGCCAGTGGCACACAGAGAGCAAATTACAAAACAAAGTCACGTCTCCGAGCACAATGCAAAGATTATATCAGTGTTTCCCCCAAAAAATGTCAGTCCAAATCTTAAATATTCAGTCTTCTTTATTCTCTCATCTCATGAAGAAGAATAATAATAAAAAAGATATATAACAAATCCCGCTGTTTCAGTTTTAAGTAGAACTCTCAATGTTTGAATCAGTAGTTTTGTAAATTTGGTAACTTGTGAAAGTCTTTTACTCTTTGGCTCAAATAGAGATGGAAGTTAGTCTTCTTCCTTCCAAACAGTAAATTGGAAAAGGATGTTTTTGTTCTTGTAACTTCCCCTTCATGCCATCTACTTAGGACAGGCCGGCCTAGGACCACATATTCCTTTTCCGCAAGGAAGTGGCGGCTCTTGGCCAAGGGAGCCATACAGAGGGTGGCCGATGTCAGCAGTAGGTTGTGATTGCTATTCCTGCTACCTTCTAGTGCCCAAGTAGAACAGAGGTCTTGGTCGTGTCCTTGAGCTGCGCTCTTTCAATTTCTTCCTCAAGAGTATGTCAAAATGCTCGCTATTGCTCAGGTACTATCTAACCTGGACCCAGGAGACCGGATGGTAGCGTTGGATTTGCGGACGCATACTTTCATATCCACGTCCTGCCTACCCACAGGTGTTACCTGCATTTCACAGTGGGCCATATCTATTTTCATTTTGCCATGCTTCTCTTTGATCTCACCCGCGCCCCTGGGGTGTTCACTAAGGTGAGAGTGGTGGTTGCAGCCATCCGAAAGAGGTTGAGATCAGAGTCCTCTAGTCTCTGGCACAATTCATACTCCACATCAACCTGTTGGTTCGCCAGGCACTCCAGCTGGCATTAAAAGCCTTTCTTCACTGCATCAAGGGAAAGCCAGTACAGGTGTTCAGTCAACACTACCACCGTGTGGTAAGGAAAAAAGAAGGCGGGTTGGGGTAGTGGACCCTTTGTCAAGCGACCCTGCTCCTCTGGAAATTGCTGAAACATCACGGCATTTTCCTGGTGGTTTAACATCTGGCAGGGTCTCTGAACGCTAGAGCGGACAAACTCGGCTGAAGATGCCTAGCAGATCACAAATGGTGTCTCCACCTAAAGGTTGTTCAAAGTGTCTTTCAGCAGCTTGAAGAGCCTTGGTTAGATCTGTTCGCCATTGCAGAGAACGTGCAGTGTCAGCAGTTCTGCATGCTGGAGTTTCCAAGGCGGCTCTCGCTCAGACGTGTTTCATCTCAAGTGGAGCTCAGGCCTCCTGTACGTCTTTACACCCATACCACTCCTACCCAGAGTTCTCAAGAAGATCTGGAATGACTAAGCCCAAGTCATCTTTGTGGGTCTGGATTGGGCACGGAGAGTCTGGTATTGCGAGCTGTTGAGCATGGCCATCGGTTCTCTGATCAGGCTGCCCTGTCGGGAGGATCTTCTGTCACAGCAGATGGGGAGGGTTCTCCACCTGAACCTGTCTACACTCCGCCTTCGTGTGTGGAGATTGAGCAGCAGCCTCTAACAGCTTTCGACCTTCCGCCCTAAGTCTGCAATCTTATCTTGGCAGCCAGACATCCCTCCACCAAGACGGTATGCCCCTGCCATTGGGGAAATGTTTTGAAATGGTGTATAGAAAGGCATAGAGATCCCCTTTATGCCCCTCTTTCTCAGGTTCTCCTTTTAATCTTCTGTACTGCCCAGCAGGGCTGTGCTTTGTGCACTCTCAAAGGCGATCTTTTTGCTATCTTCGCTTTTCTGCGGGTGCCTGACCAGCCCTCCCTCTTTAAATCCCCTATTGTATATACGTTTCAGAAAGGTTTACAACATTTGTCCCACTTTCTCCTTTCATTATGCCCCAGTGGGACTTCAGCCTCGACCTTCCCATCACTTAAATGAAGTTCTCTCCCTTTGAGCTCCTGCACAATTGTCTACTCAGGCTCCTTACCATCAAGTCAGCCTTTCTCGTGGCTGTAACATCTGCCAGGAGGATCAGTGCCCTTCAGGTGTTGTCATCCAACATTCTTTACCTGAACATCTAGCCAGACAAACTGGTGCTTCGTATGGGAGCTTCCTTTCTACGGAAAGTAGTCAAACCCTTTCATGTAGCCTGATCATCTCGCTGCCTACTTTTTACGCTCCGCCTCATTCCTCAAAGGAAGAGAAGCAACTTTCCTGTCTAGACCCAAAAAGAGCTTTGTTCGTTCTTGTCTGCACACAAGAGTTCCGGGCAGACAACCAACTCTTCGTGAGGTATGTCAGAGCAAAGAAAGGACGGGCCATACAGAAGAGTACCATCTCACAATGTATTGTGCTGTGTATCAAAATCTGCTACACGTTTGCTAAGAAGCAGCCCGAGGGGTTGCATGCTCATTCCACCAGAGCTAAAGATGCATCCACTGCATTAGCATGTGGCGTTCCAGTCTTGGACATCAGCAAGGCAGCAATGTGGTCTTCCATGCACACGTTTGCCAAAAGTTACTGCCTGGACAGTCCAGTTCATAAGATGGGGAGGTATTGCTTGGGTATCTATTCTAAGGAAAGGAATCTGATGCTAGAAGTTTCTATCAGATCAACAGGTTACTTACCTTCAGTAATGCATTATCTGGTAAAGGTGCTATCTAGCCACAAATTTCTTACCGACCTAACCATCCTCCCCACTCCGTGAGCAAATTTCTAGGGGCAATATTTTTCTGGGCCCTAGAATTCCAATACAGTGTTCTGTGGATTTCCTGGCTCCGTGCTTGTGGCATTGAAAGTCGCGAAAAGTATCTGACGTCCACACACTGGGGTGGTGCATATATAGGCACTGCTCATGTCCATTCCAGAACGGCTGCCACCTACCGGAGCACAGGGGTACTGTTTAAAGATTTCTGGATCCAGTCTGTCACCTGTGGATAATTCCAAGGTAAGGACTCTTCGGCTAGATAGTTTCTATTAGATACGGCATTACTGAAGTTAAGTAACTTTTCTTTAGCACCACATTGAGATCATGGAATGGATCTTTCATATTCTTGTATTTTTTCTCAATATGGTCATCAGTACATGTTCAGCTTAATCATACAAGTTATTGTTTAGGACCAGAACTGATCATAATATTACTTGCCAGGCAGAGATAACACATATCCACAGCCAAAGAAATGATCGATGTTACCCGGCAAGTGCGGAGCAAATAACACTTCACACATCGTTACTTGGACTACAATGATTTCACAAACTTTGCATGCAAAATTATGTTGTATATAGAAGACCTGTTTCCTGATAAAAAAGCGTGTTTGAGAGGAAAACGTTGTTGCAATGACTTCATTGATACCAATGTAGACCATGCCTTGCTAGATTCACTGTAATGCTTCAGTCCGTTTGGATAACAGTGTTCATAATATTGTCAATAGGGTCTACAGTTTGCTGGCTGCATAGTGATTCATAATGTGGATCTGACCGTTTGCCTTTTGAACCTATAACACACTTCAAATGGCTCTCCTTTCATGGAAAAAACCTTTTTGTTCTGTAAAATTAGGTAATCTACCTTCGGTTATTTTGTAGGTCTCTATCTAAACTGGAGAGCTTTCACAATCTCCATTTCTGATAATCAAATGACAACTTGGTCACATGGATTCTTCACTAGTGCAGGAATACTCCTATAAAGCTAAACCTTCAACGCATCTATAGTCCGATGAAGGACCTACTTCATCACACACCATTAGAATATTGAAGAGTTTTCTACTCCCAGAATGCTCATGTCCATTTTTCCGACTTTATGCATCATCTGTTAGTTTAGGTTTTCTTGCTTCTGTATGTAAAATTTGCCAGTGGCTTAACCTACGTGACCTCCGGAACCAATAACCTTAGAATGCTTAGAATTGCTTATTTTGTACTTAAATCTTTCACAACCTATTAACTGTTGTATACTTGTGAATATTCGGTTTCATCAGAATTACGGTTTTTTGTATTTGATGGTATGGTCTCCAAACTCTTACTTTAGAGTGCACAAAATTATATTTTGGCTGATTCCAGTACTTGTCTATTCCCTCTTACAATTGTCTTCGTTCATCCTCCATTTGCAGTGCAAAGTTGGCATGATCTGTTATCATCTGCCATCCTTTCTAAGTAACTGAGGGTGGACATTGGAAGGGTACACACACACATAGTTAGTTGCCTTGTAAGTGTGGTACAGAATAGCCATATAACAAATAATGCCGTATTTGATACTGTCACCTGGTTGTGAAAAAATGCAGTTTGCTGAAGAAAATATTCCAACTCTATATTCATTGTTCACTGATTTAAAGATGTCGAATAAGTGCTTTGCTTTCTTGAAGAGTTGCCACTGAAATGTGAAAAATATTTTTGGAGGTATGAATGGTTAATAAACATATAATACATTAATGAGTAACACTCAAAGACTAGTAAGGCTGAAATCTTACTGGGAGACTGACTGTGGCTCCCTGGAGCAATGATCATGGACTAGTTCTGGTGCACACTATAGATGTCTCCTTCAGTTCAGGGTTCCAAAGTGGTCCAGCTAAAAACTCCGCATGGAATAGGACTAGAAATTGTCAGATGGAACAGGAGATGTATACCCTAAAATTATTGATTGGAAATCAATGGCTGTTAACATATAATAAATGACAGACGATCAGACACTTTTCAACGCACTGGCTTCAATCATGATACTTGTCATGATGTAGACTTACATGTTCGATTAAAAAAGTATCTTTTGTATGCAGCACATGACGCAAATAGCGACTGAGACTGCAGGTCATAACCTTTTCATGTACTTTTTCATTTTGCTGTCTTGAAGGTTATTTTTCACTTTAAGAATGTAAGAAGATTAAAAGAATTCAATGAAGCATGATATAAACAATGCTGAAATTATGCAAAGTTTACTCCTTTCCACATTCATAAGTGACCCCCCTATGAATTGTCACTGGGGCTGTGTGGGAAATGTAGTTTAAGTGAAGTAGCTACATACATGTCATCACATAGTAGGTACTTACAAAAGTTTGCAGTAGTTTCCAACAGTTCTCTATATTGCAAACTTGAAACCAAAATGCACTAGTCTTAAGTGTTGCAAAAAGTGTTAACGTGCACACAATCCCTAGATTTTTCCAATGTTTTTGAGGGACAGGGAGACTTTGCACGCAAATGTTTTTTCTTGTGAAGAAAAAATAAATATTGGAATCTTAACTTTCGCATTTGGATTTACTGCTTTGCAACACATTCGCAAACACACAGTAAGCACAGGTGTATTGGAAGCAATATTCAGACGTTGTACTAATGAAACAAGTAAAGTGCCTGCAGTGTGTAAGTGTACTCCATGTATCCAGCGATTTACAATGTTGTAAAAAATCCGACTCGGAGGGTATCGTTTTAAAGTAACTTTGCTTGTTCTATCAAGTACATAGTTTAATATAAACTTGTAAATAGACTTACATAAAGAGTTATTTGCTCAAAGCAGTATGCCATGTTATCCCCACCACAGGTGAAAAACCTTTCCAGTGCCCAAACTGTCATGAACGTTTTGCCAGAAATAGTACACTTAAATGTCATTTGACAGCCTGCCAGTCTGGAATAGGTGCAAAAAAGGGGCGGAAGAAACTCTACGAATGCCAGGTATGAATTTCATTTGTCTTTAGAATTAAATCATTGTTTTATTTATTAGAAACACATCTATGAAGATTCGTTTTTAAAGTTTGCCTTTTCTTTTTTTTTTTTTTTTTTTTTTTTTTTTCCAGCATTGTACAAATGGATGTTTTCTTACAATTATAAATTATTATATAGAGCTCAACTAGCATAATAATATCCTGGTATCTATTGCAATGCGTCTCTGTAAATGGATTTGATTCTACAAGAGCCAAGCACAGGTTAGAAAATACTCCATCATTAGGGGAGAAATTGTGTTATTTTCTCGCCTAGTGGTAAATATTGAGCAGGCTCCCCAAACATTATCAAGTGTATAAAAAAGCCCTGTGAGGATCTATAGACATTTCTTTATTTGACCATACCTGCATACTTATTTGAGGAAGGATTTATGTCAATGACTTGTGCATTTTTTTCACAAGATATAACAAGCATTTGCAATGCAATAGGTCTCGCATTAGGAAAGTTTGAGCTATTGGTATTGTAAATGACACATTTTTTATTTATGTGTTGGTTTGGAAAATAGCGAAATTAATAGCTTTGTCATTTACAATGCCAATAGTTATAACTTTCGCAAATGTGACACCTATAGCATTTGTAATGCAATATGTGTTGTATTTACATGACTTGGATGTATTGTTAATACACATAAAAATGGCTTTTAATTTCTTTTATAATGAATATTTAAAAAAAGTTCTTGTAATTTATAATGGCACTAGCGTACATTTTTGTAATAAACTTTTGTGAAGATTATGTTCAGTGTATTTTATTGAGACGAAAATCCAAGAACAGAAGTGAAATATTAACATCTTTTTGTGGGCTTGAAAAAAGTACAGACTGACAGGAGGACGGTGTTGCAGCTGCTGAGATGGGGCTCTGGAGCATAGAGTGTGGCGTAACAGGACAGTGGGGGGATGGTTGGGTTTGGGGGGGATGTGAGGCTTAGGTTCGGAGCTGCCGTCTTTGGAGGGGTGGGGTAGGGTTTGGGTCTAGGCATGGTTTATCGTCCTAGGGCTCATGTGGAAGGGTGCAAGGGAGGGGGACACTGTGTTTAGGCAGCCTGGGGAGGAGGCAGAAAGGAGTTTTCATTGCTGAGTTTGGGGAGCTCTGCATTTTTGCTGTTTTGGCCCCTCAAGGTTCGTGGTTAGGATGGAGGAGACGGATTGGGGGTTGGGACGGAGGCGCACCTTGGTGTGCATTGGGGGGAGGGGCAGTAAGTTTGACAGCTGGGGAGGGGATAGCGAGGGGTCTGGCAGCAGGACGGATAGGTAGTCTATGCCGTAGACAGAGGGGACCGTTGCGGCAGGGGGGGAGGGGGTAGTCATCATGCCAATGCCTTTATCCTTCAGAGGCTGGTTGGGTACAATGTCTGCGGGCACACGGGAGACATGCAGGCGCTGTCTGGGAGGGGTGAAGGGGGTATTGCAAGGGAGGATGCGGGGATGGCTGAGGGTGATGGATGCAGGTATTGCCCAGCAGATTTTCACCTTCAGAGCTGGCATGGATGGAGTGACCTTTAGTTAGCCGGGCAGAGGGTGTGCGGTTTCACGGGGCGGAGGGGTGTGGGGCTCCAATTTGGATGAGTGAGGGAGTGTCGCAATGCTCCGGAGCAAGTGTGGGCGCCTGTAAGGGGATTGTGTCCCGGACAGCGGGAGGTTGAATGGCGGTATAGGAATGCTGGCGGGAGGGGGGGGGGGGGGGGGGGGGGGGTCAGGAGCACCTAGGGGTGGAAGAAACAAGTAACAGTGGGCGTGGTCTCAGTGGAGGGAACGAACCTTCGGGGCTAGGCTGGTAAATCAAAATAGCAAACATACTAACTGAAAAGATAAAGACGGGGATGATGTTTCTTGTATCCTTGTATTGCATTGATTTCTTGACTGGACACTCAGTCCTATTTTCATGATTGTATCGATATGTTTGGTGGTGCCATCCTGATTGTAGGGGGCCACTCTATTACATGTGCTCATCTTTATCAATAAACTTGTTGTGAAAAAAAAATAGCAAACATACACGCTGACTAGGGTTAGAAGGTGGCAAAAGCGCGCCAGGGGCAGCAATTTACATAGCTGAGTTAGAGATAGCAAAGGGTCTGATGACAGGGTAAAGGAGGGAGGGGACTGGGTTGGGGGGGATGAGGTCGTCCAGGAGAAGGACTGTCTCAGATAAAGATATCAGGGCGTGCGGTAGTTATTAAGGAGCTTTTATTGGAGGTCAGTGGGTGGGGCAGAATCAAGACAAGAACCGCATATGGGGGAAGCAAGGTGGGGTCAGGGAGCCTGAAGCAAGAGGGAGGTTACAGTGGAAGTCAGGCGGAGGAGCGGCAGCCTTTAAAGTCTGATGCGAGGCACAGACAAATGGGGCAGTGGGGAAGAGCCTGTCGGGGAGAGCACTCCGAAGTGAACTTGAGCGGCCATATGGAGAGGGAGCGGGTGGGATGCCTGGTGAGTTTAATGCACAGAGGTTTTCCGTGACGATATGATCTACTGTTAGGGTCAGTTCAAGAAATGTAAGGAAAAACCCAACACATTCTTAAAATAATATTATGCTTTTTCCTTTAGTAGATTTGCCACTTACATAGGAAGAGGTACTCGCAAATTTCTGGAAATCATACAAATCCAGGTAAACGTAATAATAATAATAAAGGCCAATATTCAACTTTGGGGTGGAGTGAGGGTCAATAATTTAAAACATTATCGTGCCTAAAATTATTTTCGGATGTTTAAAAGGGAAACCAAGATTGCAAAAAAGAGCTGTATCCTTAATTGTTAAAACATAATAAAAAAATAAGCATGAGTAGATCAGATACTCGGAGAAAACCTGTTTTTGAGGGAGTGTTTGGACATGCAAGTACCTCTAGGCATATCTTCCAATATATTCCTGCCACAAAAGTAGGAAAATAGGTTCTAACCGCATCTGTAGCCTCCTCAGTGACCCCCAGCAGATATATCCCAGGTCAGTTAGCAGCACATGCCTGTTCCTCAGGAAGAGTCATCTTGGTGTAAAAAGCAGGTAAACTTTAAGGTTAAGGCACAATGCCTGTGTGCTGGAGGCAGAGATTAGAGAGCCCATAAACCTTTGCATCATGATACAGAACCTTCTTAAATTCACTGACTTATGCAATGCAGGCTTAAACCAGCGATGGATGAGTGAGATTAAGCATTTATCATCCCTCCTCTGCTAAAGAGGAATGTTTTTAGAGTAATAGAGTCCGTCACGAGATCCAACGTGTGTGCTTTTTGGAGCATGCTTTTGTTATTTTTATATTTTGCATTAACTCCAGAAGGATCTACGTTTTCGTGGGCTTGCAAGGCATGCCGGCCTTTTGTCAATTTTCCAGGTTTTGTCTCCGTCTTTTTGAGGAAAACCAGCTTGTTGCTTTTCAATAACTGCGCAGCGACCTCGAGCGGCCCCTGTCGAGGAGCTCCTTGTCTCTCACCGGTAACAGCATTGGAACAGATGAAATCATCAGAGTGAACCTCGTTAGCGCTGTCAACGCTCAAAAGCCTCCTGCTGCGAGCCTAATCACGGCCCTTCACCAACTTGATGGATTGAGCCAGCCCCTCAGACGTGAACGTGACCCTCACGCACGACATGCTCCTTCACTAGCAACTCTATGGCCCCTGCGCATCTTGCCACCTGGTGGCCCCCACTCTGCTGTGACAACTTTATTGCGAGAACTCTTTTTTTTTAATGTTTACTGTGAACTGGGGCTGGAAGATGCCCTGCACTGAAGTATCTCAAGTGGAGTGAAGAAAAGTAAATACCAAATAACGCAAAAAGATAATTATATATGGTGCAACTGTTTGAAGTTACAAAATTATAGCTTATAAACAGAGGATGGAGTGTCACCCTAAAAGCAAGCTTTCTATGATCTCCATAAGCAGAATATGCCTGTCACAACTTGTCCAAAATGGAGGTGTGTGCATGGTTCTACAACATCCACGCACGTCCTAGCACTGCAAGGTAAAATATGCCCTCAGAGTTGCCACTAGTTGTAGTACAGGGCTGGTGGCTTCATGCAATCCTTCGTTCCAAATCATTTCCTTCCACCAGTTCTCAGTGGATCCACTGCAAGGCTTGAGGGAACTACCCCAACTCTCATTTGGAGAAACTCGGAGTGTTGCAACCTCTTGCTATCAAGAGAGGTCGCGGTCACAAAAACAAAGTTTACAATCCCGGGCGGAAGTCAGGTAGGCCGGGGGCGGGACGTCAAGACACACCGGAAGCCCGGCCGGGCTTCCGTGAGGTGAGAGCCTCGCACGCACAGAAGGATGAGATCGCCGCCGCCTGCAACGAGTCCTCGCCTGGAGACGAGTACCGGTGAGTGGGGGCCTTTGCTGAGCTGCGAGGGCGGGGGGCATGTGTGTGTGCGTGGGGCGGCTGGGGGCTCTGTATGTGTGTGAGCGTGCGTGTGTGTATGTGTCTTGGAGTCTGTGTATGCGTGTGTGATGACTGCGGCGGAGGGGGGGGAGTGTGTGTGAGCGAGCGAGTGTCTGTCTGTGTGTATGCACATGCATTTGTGTATGTGTGGGGATGTGCACGGCGCGGGAATTGCTGTGAATGTGGACGGAGCCGACGTGCGCGTGCACGAGGTCAAATCCACAGGTTAAAGCGCGTGGCACCCTCTTGTCCTAATCCCCCCGAAGTCGATGACTATAGTTGTCGAACTTGGACAGCATCCTACGGATGCTAGTCCAACTCGACCTAAAAAGGTTTGTTTTACTGCATCCTTCACTGTGTACATAGTTCCAGCATTCGCCTTGTAAAACTTCATCTGTTGGCTTTATTCTTCTACTTTTTTTTAAATTACAGTTGTTGACACTATTGTAGTACTTTATAGAAGACACTAGTTAAAATCGTCTACTATTTAATGTAACTACAGTAGCCTCTTTACTTCAGTCTGCGGTGATTACATGTGGTTTTGTGTGCCCGATTCAGGGAAGCTCTGTGCAGTACTTAGGTTCACAAGAGGGCTAGGAACTACAGGTCCTCTGTGGGAGTGCTTTTCCTCTGACCTATGGCACTGTATGGAAATCTTGGTTAACCTACCTTTTGAGGTGCTGCTTTGGAAGTGTGATGTATACTCCAACATATTGGATTGCACCAAAAACGGGGCTGACATGATTTCTAGACTATAGCTGAGCATGCAGCACCTTTCTCAACAATACAATATCAGTTTTACATCTGATTTTTCACGCGAAGGCTTACTGCTTTTTGAGTTATGCAGAAGCATTTTAGAAGGAGAGCCCTGAGAACAATCTGGTAAGATCAGTGTTGACCGTTCTAGAGAGCACATGCAAATATTTGCCATCTGGTGAATCTTTTGCTCTCCCAGAACACAAGATCTACAGTTTCTGACAATCGCCACAGTCGCTTTAAATATCAGACTTTCATAAGCAGGTAGGAAGGAAATTGTCAGTAAGGGCATCATTAAGTATGGCTAGAGTCGAAGTGAGAAATGAGTGACTGCCCCCAAACACTGGTTACATTGTTTGTTTGTTTTCTACTGCTCAAGTCCTCTTTGAATAGGATTACGTATATTTGACATGAAGTTTCATGTGTTGTGACCATCATTAGTACTCTTGATTGCTTCACTCCTTTTGATCTTCCTGGCTGAGTACAGCTTTTTGATGGACTGAATTAGCCTAACGTATAATAAAATCTGTGTTTCACCATTTTGAGATTAAATTGGTCCACTCCCCTTTCAAAAGGAGTTGTCCATGGTCTGCAGAAGTCTTTTACACATACGGACTACAGGATGTTGGTGCCTATAGAAACTTCTGCCTCTGTTGATTACTTTTACTTGTTGCTTAGAGGATTCTCATGAAAATGATTATAGATCTATTAATGATAGGATGATACTTGAGAGCTTAGGTGTACCCATAAGGTATGGTCCAAAGTGGCCAGGTTACAGTATAACCTTCCTGATGCTTAGCCCTCTGTGATCGCTTTAGCCTAGAGTCTTCGAATTGTGCGAAATTTCAGCATAAAAGGCCCAAAAATTCAAATGACCTAAACGGTGTATTCTGAGTTACAGGGTGAAGAGAAAGTTGATGTGTGTGATAAGTAGGAATATCATATTTAACCAAATAAGAAAGGCTTCAAAGGCTCTTTAGCAGTGCCCTTCTGAACCCCGTTCTCAAAGATCTACATTTGAGATTTTCCTTTAAACATACCAACCTACAAGCTACATCTATTGGTTTAAAAATCAACTTAAAGGGATTGGACTCCTTTCTGCTGCTTAAGCCTGAGTGAGGGTTTTCGTATTCCATATTTAATGTAGTATTTGCCCTTTGTATCCCTGCATGTATTGTGAGAATTGTCAGACCTAGAAAGTGGTGGTAATATTAAGATACTGTGAGTAGAGGGTGGCAGCAAATGCAGTCTTTGCTAGGAAATTGAAGTGACCATGCTCGCACCACTTTCTAACCCCATCCATTTCTGGGCAATTCTTCTTGCTTTTTCACCAGCGGGAAATGCCATCATCTACTTGACTGGCCTCTTTCAAACTAAAAACAGGAATAACGCAGATCCACTGACTATACGTTTTCAAGATGGTATTTAACATTGACTGTACAGAAACTCCGTCCCTGATCAGGTATTTTGTGTACAATACACACGTTTGGTACACAGCAGTTTGTATGCACATGGTAAAAAAATATTTTACCCTACATTTAATAATCGTTTTTAGATTACCTGATCTAACACATGCTGCAGCTAACAAAGAGAAATATATTGCTGTTCTAGAACTTGGGACGAATGAGTGATAGAATATGGTTCCACAATTTTATTTACTCTTCTCTCGGATGCTATTGTATCCTCTAAGATAATATTCTAAAACATGAGATGCAAAGAATGATTCTGCATTATCTAAGAAAAATGTAATCCTTACATAATATCTGCACTTTTAAACATCAACAACTGGATTTAGTATTACTGCTTTCAAGGCAAATCTAGAAATTGGTTGCTATCCTCAAACAAGCATTGGCCAAGCCAGTCCGTTTCACCTGAGGAGAGGAGTGTTTAGTTTAAATTGGTGATGGATTTGGTGTTTCCAGAAGCTGTTAGACTATGTGAGCCAGCAGTGTTTGATTCACTTGATCATCATTTTATGGTCGGGCTTCCTGGTTGCCAGAGACCCTTTTGTACAGTACTAGCCTGGTACACTTTTCTTTGCTAAATCTGTTCTAATCATTGTTGCTTACACCTTTACGCATGGCCTTTCAGGAGACTTTTTGGTGGGTCCCTGAGGAGGTTTCTGCTTTTCAATATCTATATGCATCCCCTTACAGCTTTGATCCTTTTTTTGACACACAAGCTTAAATTAATATGCCTTTGGATCAGTTCAACATTTAACAACTTCTCAGCATTACAAACGTGGAAGTCTGTTAATTCCCTCCAGCTTAATGCTGATAAGACCTACTTATTGTTAGTAGGTAACTATCCGTACAGATGGCATAATTCCATTTGATCCTGCTCTCGGGTTCTGGCTTCCCCTACTTCTAAAGTTGTCATTGGGTTAGCTGCCTTGATGAACCACATTCTTTGAAACCTCAGATAAAAGCAGCCTACTCTACTATTAACCGCTTCAATGATCATGACGGAACTGTTCCGTCATGAGCATCGGTTGAGCTGTGCTCATGACGGAACCGTTCCGTCATGACCACGCCCAATTTCCATTAGGGGTCAGCACCCGGCGGTAAATCGTACCGCAAAGATGTGATTAAAGTGTTGCGGTGTGTCCTGAAACCGGTCCTCTCCCAAATAGTTTATATAGGCTACATTATGCATGCTACTTTATTCAGCCTTGTCAAAATCCTCATTAAATTAAGAAACTTAATTGACTTATGGAAGTCAAAGTTGTATGTGAGCTGAGAAAATGTGATCCTGGCTCACAGGCTATGAGCCACCTACACTGGCTGCCTGTTAAGGACAGGGTTGTAGTCAAAGCTTATATATGGTTCACAATTTATATGACTTAAGAGAATCTTTAATTACATGCTTACAACACTACAAATCATCGATGCACCAGTGTTCCAATTTCCAAATATTGTTCACATCACCAGCAAAAAAGAAATCCAGTCTCAAGCAAATCTTTTTCTCATGTTGGGTGTACACTATGGAATAATCTGCATTTGTGCATTAAATCAATCAGTTCTTATTTACCTTACTGGAAAGCACAAAAAATGTGCTTTCTCCCCTTAGCAGTCGCGGCTCTCCTTTTGTAACCCATTGCTGATGGGTCGGCTTTTGGTGGTGTTTTTTGTTTTTTCGTAGCACCATGATTCCCGTTTGGGTGCTCTCTAATCTTCAGTCCATTCCAAGGTATGTTCCCATCTTTTTATTTGATTGCCAAGAATGTTAACCCCTTAACTGCTGGGAATTTTCCTTCCTAGTGCTGAGCCCTTTTTGACTATTTGGGGCAGTTCACGCATAGGGCTCCATCACTTTCTTTCCACATAAGGTATCCACACCAGATTGGGGTCCTTTTTTCCAACATCATATGGTTTCAAAAGGTACCAGGGGTTGTAGATTACCCAAAGGTGATCGGGAATATGGCCAAAATATAGCAAAAGTTTCTGATTTTTGGGAAAAAGAAGGTGAAAATAGGGGTTCTCAAAAATATGTTTTCCCCCTAAAAATGGCATCAACAAAAGGTTTGCTGTACTTCAGTCACCATCTTCCAGATTTCAGGAACATGGAGAGCTAAATCAAAAAACGTAATTTGATGTTCCATAGTTTTTGTATTTTTCAAAGAGATGCCCATTTGTCCTGTTTTTGTGCGTTCATCCTACTTCCAGTTTGTGGTGGAAACCACTAGTGTGTAACCCATGGATGATCCAGGAGAGCTATACATTTCTGAAAAGTAGAACAAATTCTGAGTTTAGCAGGGGGTCATTTATGTGTAGATCGCTCAAGGTTTTCCCAAAGAAACTGTTGAAATAACGAACTATTGGGGATTAGTGGAAAAAAAATGCCATTTGTGACAACATTTTCCGCTGGAATTTTTCTGCCATAATGGCCAATTTACAAAAACTCTATGCCATTACATCCACTAGACTCTTCCGGTCGAGGGGGATACATGGGGTTTGACATTCTCCAAGAACCCAAATTACGCAGAGCCAATAAGTGAGCTATACCGTACAATGGTTTTTCATTTTTCAGTGAGTATAGACCAATTCATATGGTAAAATATGTAGAATGAAAAATAGGTGTCAAGGAAACCTTTGTATTTTTTAAATGGGCACAAAATATGTGGCCCACGAGCAGTGGTTATGTGTCCATCTCTGAATTTGTTGGCACCAAATACCAATGTGATTCACATGACATTTTTCTTAATGTTTTCTTTCTTACACACTGGCTTACATTTTGAAGGCACAAATGCAGTGAAACGCAATTGGTAATAGCAAATGTTATGCTAGTCCACGTTCCCACATGTCTTCTGATAAAAATGGTACCTTACTCGTCTGGGTAAGCATAGTACCCGCAACAGGATATGGCCCGAAACGAGACGTGGAATTTTTTTCCACTCATAACTGACCATTTTGGCTACAGAGGAGAGTGCCTCTTTCGCATTGGTGGTGCGGAGGGTCGTTGAGGTACTAGACCTCACACTGCCTTCAGGAACAGTCAAGACACTCATCTTGGCGGAGGGGCTTCTGCCGGGAGTTGACTCCACCAAGCTGTTACTCCCATTCAATGAAGCCCTTACCGATTCCTACTCCAGGCCTGGTCCAAGCCATGAAGAGGACTCCTGGGCATAGGATAATTGAACGCTGACAGAGCCCCGCCCAAGGCGACCCCAGTTTCCTCATCTAGCACTTCACTCTGGAAGTGGAGGTTTGGCCCAACAAGGTCTGAGTCAACTCGGGTGCATTCCCTATCACTCCACTGGACAGACAATCCAAAATGTTCTCTTCTTCCACCCTGGAGCCAATACTCCCATATCATCTGGTACTCAATTGTGCAATTGCTGCCCTTGGTCTCGGGGGGCCTGTACCATACTCTCTCAAGCAGTTGCTGATGGGAGGGATGAAGCCAACTACACCATCAGATGTGGGCTGGACATGACAGGCTCACTGGGTAGAGCAATTTCATAGTCGGTGGACCTCAAGCCAGGCCTGGTTGAGAACCTGGCTTTTTGGGGGATGTCCCGTCCTCACTCATGGACTTGCCCTTGATGGTTATTCAGAGAGAAGGCGGACTCAGTGTTTCAGTGTTTTAAGTACAACAGAGCTATGGCCAGGTCCTTGGGCGTTTCCATGCCCCTCACCCGTACCAGTCCGCCTTCCGCTCCTTTCGTGGCCACGGAATGAGATTTCAACCACGTTTTTACATGCTCAGCCACCCCAGTCAGAAAATCTCACAATCTTTTCATGGCCGCGGACACGATTCCCACAGACCACGTGGGACAGGTAGCCAGAAGTCGAGCCAGTCCCCCACACCTCCATCCCTGCAGCTTCCAAACCCTTTAGCTTGCCCTTCAACCTTCATGGGTATCCAGTGTGAGGCAGGATACACCATCACCTGCACCACTGGAGGCCAATAACATCTGACTGTTGGGTTTTGCATCTCTTTTAAAGGGGCTACTGCCTCCTTTGTAGCAATCCCTGCACCCATTCCACTTCTTACAACAAGCAGACGATGGACCACCTCTCCTTTCTCTGTCAGGAAGTGTTAGCTCTATTGGGTAAGGGAGCTATAGAGAAGGTGCTGGCATCGGAAGTAGGTTGTGGTTGCTATTCCAGCTACTTTCTGGTGCCCAAGAACAACAGAGGCCTTTGTCCTATTCTAGTGCAAAAACCACAGTTGATGGACAGAATGCAGAACAATGTCATACATTCACCCCAGTACAGAGATCTGGGCCTAAATCCATCGTTTTTTTGCACTCCACACCACCACAGTTCAGACATGGCCATATGCAAATCAGTCTGACCCTGTGCCTCATGGGAACAGTCCAGCCCGAACTGCCAAGCCATGCCTTCCCTGGACCGGAAACAAGCTTCCGAGGACAGGTTTCTGGCATTCCAGCCGAATTCATGCCCGGCTTGCTTGAATCCAGTGGTGTGGAGTGCATGGTACTCACGTCTGAGCATACCCATCCCACTCGGCCTTCTCAGTCTCCTGAAAAAGAAGAAATTTAAGATCTGGCTTGCGCAAGTCCTGTCTGCTCCAGACCTAGGAGACTAGATGTATCGTTGGACCTACAGAAGGTAAATTTTCACATCTCTGTCCCGCCTTCCCATAGGCATTACCTGTGGCTCACAGTTGACCAAGAGCACTTTTAGTTTTCTGTTCGCCCAGTTGGCCTTACCAGCACCCCTTGGGTGTTCACAAAAGTGATGGTGGTGGCTGCAGCTCATCTGTTGTCAGTCTTTCCCCTATCTCGATGATTAGGCAAACCTTCTGCATTCGCTGGGGTACACTAGCAACCCGCCAAAGTCACACGTGCCTCGCCTCTCAGTCGCTCCCTTTCATTTCATCTGAGCTTTTCTGGACTCAGTGCAGTTTCATGCTTCTCCTCCCGAGCAGCAAGTCTAGGATTTTCAGGCTAGGATACTGTTGTTTCAGTGAGACTGACTCAGAGGCTGCTGGGCCTCATGGCCTCTTGCTCGTAGCCCGTGACTCGGGCATAGGATTGCTCTGCATTGGGACCTGAAGTTCCACTGGACACAGCACCAGGGGAAATCTCTTTGGTCCAGATCTCACAGAGAAGTACAAAAGACCTGCAGTAGTGGCTAACAAACTGCGATTGGGTCAGTGACATGCTTCTCTCCCTTCCCCAACCGGAACTAACTGTAGTGACAGATGTGTCACTCCTGTCCTGGGACGACCATCTGGGAGAGGTGGAGATTAGAGAACTCTAGTCTCCAGCGGAATCCATACTACACATCAATCTACTGCAGCTCTGGGCAATCGGATTGGCATTGAAAGCCTTTCATCCTTAAATCAGCGGAAGGCTGGTACAGGTGTTCACGGACAACACCACCGACATGTGGTATTGCAACAAGCACGGCAGCATAGGTTAATAGGACCCTTTGGCGGGAGGCCTCGCGCCTCTTAACTTGTCTGGAGCACTGGGCATATCCCTGGTGGTTCAACACCTTGCGGGCTCTCTGAACGTCATTGCAGATTAATTCTACCATCAATGCCTAGCTTCGCATGAATGGCCTCTCAATCTCGAGGTGGCGCAGGTGTCTTCCAAGAGTGGGGAGAGCCTTAGTTGGATTTCTTTGCCTCCGTCGGAAACGTAAAATGTCAGCAGTAGGTGTCCATCTGACAACACAAGATCCTATTTTTACCTATTTAGACGATGGCTCGTGAAGGGAAGTTCTTTCAAGTCAGCTACAGAATGTACAAAGCACTGTCTGCAACTCCTGAGCATACTAGGCCTTCTTCAAACAAAAACAAATCCTCTCTGTCCTCACAGAAAGATCCAATTTTGGCAGCCATTTCGGGCACAAACCTAAATAAATCGTTCCTATCCAAGGACAGAGTAACATGCCTCACTTCTTTCTCCATGCAATTATAAAATGAAAATTCAATCACCGCTGAATTCTTCAAGTCCTTATAGGAATGACATAATCCTGCATCTTTTTGATCCCATATTGCTGCCTTCGCAAAATGCCGTTCCAAGAAAGACCAGCAGTGGCTGAAAAAGAAGGGTTCATTTGACAATCTAATTAATACAAATAACGCATCAAATGAAGCTGGCACTAACTTTGTGGATTCAGCCTCAAAATATAATCGTCTGCCTGTCTTTCACGGTAGGACTGCATTCTTTTCTTGCAAGAATAAGACGTCCATCAGTAGTGTTATGCACTCGCCAACCAACAAGGATATTACATCAGCAAATAAGGAAGAACAGGTAGCCTACAATTATCCAAAGAAGCGCTGAACATGTATATTGGGCATTACAGCACCATTTTCAAATACCAGCAGAGCATATTCACAAAATAACAAATTCATGGGCTGAGTTTCTCAGCAGAACAACGAACAGCAGCTAAATCAAACCCAACTAGAACGCATATTCAGTCACTAGGGCAAACTAAAACTGGATCGGTTTGCTACCATTTAGAACAAAACCTGCCAGGACTTTGCCAGTAGACCCATCTTTCTAGGGCCGTGGAGTAATGCGTTTTTGATATATTGAAAAGGGACTTGTGCTTCTGCCTTTCCTCTACTTCCTCTGATCCCAAAAGTGTTAATGATGATGATGGAGAGGGAACATTGTTGCCTCATTCTGAAAGCACAATTCTGGCCCAGATAGTATAGGTTCACAGAGCTCATTCTCCTCTTGGAGGAATCTTGGGTTCAGCTGCAGCTGGTTCCGGACCTACTGTCTCTGTGCTATAAACAGATTCTTCAACCGTGTCCACACCCTCTAAATATTTTTGGGCCTGAAAGTAGTTCCATGAAATGCTGTCCAGCACAGTATATAATTGAGGGTCTAGCTAAATTAAAGAAGGCAGTGCTACAAATCTCCTTATCATTGAAGTGACCTCCAATCAAACCGTTAGCAGGGTGATATTAATACAAATGTGTGCACTGTGACAGCCTGTAATATCTGCAAAAGAGCTCCCATTCCTCCACTATGAATTTAGCAAAGTCACATGACGAATGTTGACTTAGCAAGCCCCAGTCTGTTAGTCATAACAGTGTGTGTGAAAACTGGGCTAGAAAAAAAGTGGCCGCAATAGCCAGTGTGTATTCTGTAGAGTATGGGACTGCCGTAGACAGTATGAGAACCATTTCATTTGCAACCTTGTGGTCAAGGAGAGCAGAGGCTGGATTCAGAGTGGAGATGGGTAACAGCTTTTTTTGTTTCACATGTGGGGTATGGGGTGGTGTATGTCTGTTTAAATCTTTCTGTATGCTAGTGTGTGCACTTATGTATGTGGTTTGTAGGTTTCTGACGACGTGCCCCTCCTTGTAAGGCGTTATCTCTTCCTAGAATCCATTCCTGCTGTCGGGAAACACCAAATGTATTTAGAACCTCAAGTATAATTGGTTTATTTCTGGCATAATTATGTATATTTCTGACATAATGGTGGCATTGGAATAATTATGGTAAATTGGTCAATCTTGACATATGCAGGACATCCTTACACTATTCATAGCATAATGTTAGCTATCCTTGGCATATTGTGAGTATACTTGGCATAATTGTCACCATCTATCACATAATCGTGGCCATCCTTATAATATTTTTCATGCATACCGCTATGATAAGAACAGCCAACATGCTGCGTGGGTTCCCGTGATTATGGTGGGTGGCAATGGCACAATTGTGACCCTGACATAATGGTTGGCTTCCAAGAAGTGATCAAGGCCATCTTTGATATAACAGTGTGCATCCTTTGCATGTGATGGTAAAACCTGGGTAGGTGGTGCGGAATCTGTCTGTGTGTACATTTGTACTAAGCAAACGCCAAACTGACATTTAGAGATCATGCATACAATATGATTATTGAGGAAAACATTGAGTTCTGTTCAGAAATAGATTTTCTTTGAGAGTGTGAACCCAAAATGGAAAGTGCATATTTGCTAGAAAATCGTATATTCAGAGAAACTGATCTGCTAATGTTCAATAGCAAAATTATAAAAAATTCAAGCGAGCATACCAGGTTTGATAGTTGTACAGCTTTTAGTATTTCCTTTGCGCCATAGGGCACTTGCTGCTTAGGCTTTTATTTCATTGGCCATGAAGTTGCTATTAATAATCCCATCTGATGCTCCGTGGATATGGTAAGTGTTCTGCAACAATACCTAATTTTAAATATCATCCAGCCAAAACATTGTATCCAGAATATAGACTGCAGCAATATCACGAAGGTGAGTATAAATAATGAAGCTTAGTTGTATATAATTTACGCCATCTATTTTTCTTAAAGATTCATATATAATCAAAGGCATGTAGAGTTTAGTAAAGTAAATCCATAATCATCTATAAACACCTATATGATATTATACTAACATGTATTCTTGATGTGATATTTTAGCATCATTCAGTATTGTAAAATACATCTGGGTGGTCACTACTAGTAATCCTGGCAGGTGTGGTCACTATTGCGATGGTGTTTGATGTGGTCGCGACAGGAACAGGTCAGTCGTTGATGTCTCAAAAGTAGCCCTCATTATAAAAAGGTTGGAGACCACTGTCCTAGACATTCAAGAGACATTATGAGTCGTTCTATCTAAAGCGAGGGCAGCCTCTACCAACAAGACCTAATGGAGCAAAATGGAAATTATATTTCACTTGGTGTACTGAGAATAATCTACAATCTATATTTTCACAGATGGGCCTGATCCTGCTAGACGTAGAAGATACAGTAATTAGTCATTCCTTAGTCAAGGACCATTTGGCTGCCATTTTACTTTTTAGAAGGACTTTGTACGCGTCATCTCTTTTGTCTAATATATTCCTTAAAGAATTCCTTAAGGGTCTATTTAGAGTATTTACACCGAAAGACGTCCTCCACTCTCATGGCAGCTTACTGTTGCCCTTTTCCAATTGAAGAAGAGCCCTTTCAAGCCACTACATAGGGGGAACTGAAATATCTTTCCCGGAAGGTAGGTATTTATTGGTCCTAACCTAGAAGAGTCAGTACAATTATTACATTACAACCAAGTAACCATTACTCCAGTGTCTACTCTGATTTGTATTATCTGTTTGTTTTAAGCTACACTAGGAGTCTTGGTTTCTCGCTTCCTCTCTGTTACTCTTCTAATTGCCAGCTTTAGTGGGGAATTGGTATACGGCAGCACTGGCAAAGATGAGCACTGCTTCTCACATGACTCCGCACTGAACACTAGAAACAGAATGTTTTCTAATGCTCTAGAGCTCATCGGAGGACAGCTGTCAGCAAAACAAATAAAATCCTAGAACCCAAGCAGCAGCAAGCCCAGAGACAGGGGCACAAGGGTAGCGGATACATAGGGACGATGAACACAGGGAAGTATCTAGCACAACATGCATAAGCCACAGTCCTAAAAGAAAGAAGGATGTGGAATGGTGGTGAAGATTACCCTACATAAAACATAACAGAGCAGCACCAGAGATGAGGCACAGGATTAACGCATTAGCCAGACTAGGGTCCAATAGTAGCAACAATCGCCAGCCACGAGACAAGTTGATGATCTGTTTTAGTGAGTGAAGTGCTCACTGATGGTGTATTTGTGCGGAATGCAGGTTGCCGTTTTGATTCTGTTAAGAGTGAGGGCTTGAAACTTTCTTTAAAATGTTGTTTGGAAGGAACTAGCTGCCAAACTGGCTGCCTCGCTCAGCTTGTCTCGCATCAGAAAGGCAGTTGCCTTAGGAATTTTATGGCCGCCTTATAGGTCAAGAGAGCTTGTTCATTCACGCTTCATAAGGGTGGTGACAAACATACAAGCAGTGAAAATCTATGATTAGAGGGTGCTAAACATTACAACGCTGACAAACTGGTGTAATGCGTCAGCACACTATTCAATGTTGGGCAGACTAGAGTGAATAGGAGATGGTGAAGGCCAAACCTAGATGGAGAAGAGGCTTGGATCACTTTTCGCATTAAAGTGGCATCATATCGCCAGTGATGCTTAAGACAGTTGTGACTTTTGTAGCCAGCAACATTAGGCATGCACGAAGATATATGTTGCTAACATAAAACTGTAATTCCAGACTTAATGTTTTGGGATCTAAATTCCTCCACTTACATTAGTGTAAAGTGAAATTCTTCCTCATTCGTGTTTACTGAATGAAATTGGACTGCACCACCTGTTCTGGTTTTTAAGAAGTAGATATACCATCCACTAGTATTTTTTTAACGCAGTAGCGGTTGGAATTGCCCCCTATAGGCTCGATGTCCCTCCACAAAATAAAGTTCACGGTCACTGCCTCTTCCACCGTAATCCAGGTTAATTGTTTGCTGCTGACCATTTTAATCAGAAAAAATGTATGGCTTGTACACATTTGGAACCAAAAAAACAGGAAACTATCCCGTCTACAAGAAGAGGTGAAAGTTGACATGCAAGCACAATCTGCAAGGACAGTGCACTTGTGACCAACTCTTTCAGCAGTCAACCAGTGGCCAACATGGACTGATTTTCTTTGAAGCACTGAATGTTGCCATCCGGAGCCGTTTTTATGAAGGTGCTCAGCATTTTGTCATTCCTATTTCTCTACAGCCAACCTGCACTCTGCTTCTTTCTGCCCTGAAGTTCAGTCCTTACTTTTACCTTGGCATGCGTGTGGACAGTACAATGAGTGCAGTACTTCACCAGACAAACATACCCTGCACAAAATGAACAGACCAAGCCACCGTAGTCTTGTCACAGAGTTCTCCATTTGTAATTCTACTCCATCGGAAGCTGACGTGGGTTAAGTCTTCTCTTGCAGCTGTGACGCAACTACGCAAATGGTGTTGCCTTCTCTTTTTTCAACATGATAGCTCTTAGTTGAAGAAAATATATTCTTCTGTTCAATGTTTTTAGGCATATAATTTTTATTTGTATTGTTATTGCATTTATATAGAGCTTACTGCCCCATACAAGATGTCAAAGCTCTTTTTTGGAGAGCAGCACGCTACTCCGGAACCCATAAAGGATTAGTGTTGAATTGGTATATTGAAATATGAAAGTAATTTCAGTGGTGGATATGCTAGTCAGTTATTTGGATTCAGAAGGATATTGGAGGGATAGAAGAGGGGAAGGAGGGTTGCATTTATATAGCGCCTGTAACCCCTGATGGGCTTTATAGCGCTTTTTTGGCAAGTAGCATGCTACTGCGTAAACCATAAAGGATTAGTGGTGAATTAGTATAGTGAAATATGAAAGTAATTTGAGTTGTGGCTATTGGTCAGTTATTTGGATTGAGAAGGATGGCGAAGGGATAGAAGAGGGAAAAAAGTTTTGCATTTATAAAGTGCTTTGTACCCTCACCGGGTTTTGAAGCGTTTTTTTGGCAAGTAGCACACTACTCTGGAACCCATAAAGGATTAGTGGTGAGTTAGTATAGTGAAATATGAAGGTAATTTGAGTGGTGGATATTAGTCAGTTATTTGGATTGAGAAGCGTAGCGGAGGGATAAAGAGGGAAAAAGTTCGCATTTATATATCACTTGTTACTCCTGATGAGGTGTTGAAGCTTTTTTTCTGAGAGTAGCAGTTACTCTGGAACCTATAAGGGGTTAGTTTAGTGAAATATGAGTGGACATGTTATTCTGTTATTTGGATTTAAAAAGATAGTGGCGGGACAGAAGAGGGTAGGATTTAGACTTTTTGTTTTCTTTGTTTTGGAGGTCATAACAGTAGGAGGCGGCTTGGGATGAGTAAAAGGGATGTGGAAGGGAAGTGTCAGAGGGATGGGTATAGGGGGATGGGTGTAGTAAAAGAGGTATGAGATGATGCAAGGAGGACTAGAGTAGGGAAGATTCTTGAAAGGGTTATTTTGGTAGTCATAGAAGTGGTATGGGGTTTGGGGTGAATGAGAGAGTGGAGGTAGAGAATATATTGATAGAGGTATTCGGTGAGAAGTAGGGTAGTCCATTTGAAAGCGTAGTAGAAAGAGGTTTAAGTATGCCCTAGTGTCCAAACATTATTTGATGTACCTGTTCAGTGCACACGGTTAGTGCAGCGCATGCAGACGTGGCAAACATCCAGTTATAACGTTTCTCTTTGGCCGTGGGGAATGTTGGATAAACTAATAAAGCCAGAAGTTCATCAATCCTCCAAGCAGAAGTAGTCCTTACAAAACTTTTTTTACAGTAAGCAGTTCAACTGGGCATCTGTGAATCCGCTTGAACGGGTATGCCATCAAGAAAATTAGCACTGGGTTCAAATCCCTCTAGGGCTCAATAAATAGTGGTGGGAGAGAGAACAAGTAAAGCAAGCCTTTCAGAAAGCATGCCTTCAGTGGCAAGTTAAACAAGGAAAGCTGATCAGGAAGGCACATAAATGCCGACCAACCTGATAGAAAGACTAGAAAGACTAACTGTGGCCACTGCCAGGCTTTACTGTGCAAGGGACAATGCAAACATCAAGGCATCTGAAATATGAGATGTAAATGGATTATTGACTTGTGACTCGCCCAACTCTACGCTTGTTCCAGAGGCCTGTGGAGACCGATTTCGTTTGCAGGCTTCCTGGCCACCAGGACGTTGTCTGTGATTTCATCTGGAAGATTAGGAATGCATCTGAATCTGAACCAATCCTTTCCTTCAAGTGTATAAAAGTTTGGCACCTGGGAAGATGCTCAGATAATGGTTCAACACTGAAAAGAGCCTTGACTCTCTTTTGCTAGCCAAATATTTCTCCTACTGGCTCTGTAGTTGGTGCAGGGGTTGGCTCATTGAGAGACACCCCCCACCCGTCTTGAAGTCCGTGCCAATGAGGGCACGAAACGAACAGTGTTCAGTGCCTTAGTCAGTTGTGGCCTTGAAGGCAGAGCAATGAGAGGCGTAGAGGTGGGAGCTTCCAGATTCGCCAATTTCACAGGAATGGACCTCCTAGCCTCTAGGAAGATTGTAGCAGGGCTGTCCTGAAAAGATTCCACATTGCTAGCCTGAAGGTGACCGGGGAAAGTTCACTCTCTACTTTTTAGGTGAAGGGAGTTCACTGAACTTTAAACAGAAGTCTAGTGTCAGCAAACCATGTCAGGACTCCAACCAGTCCCAGAAATGGGACATCTTCCTCCGGGAAAAGGAGGACTTCTCCCTCCTATGAGGACTTTTGTGGGAAAATCACTTATGAGAATGTTCCCTTGAAGGTGACTTTCTTTGGGCTAGGGAGTCTGCTAATAGGGTCTTCCTGAATGCGTAACATAATTTGGCCTCCTGTCCCAATGATTTTTGGGCAAATAGAGGTGCAACAGTCGCAGACCCCAGCTCAAACCAGCATAGCACACATGTAGTTTCAAAGGATATTGTCTTGTGGTAACACCTGCAATTGAGGCTCTTTGAAGAGGCATTTGACCCAGTGACTGTCAAAAAATAATAATTTAATCAGTGAGACACCAGGAGAAAGTTTTGGACTGAACACTATGAGGAGCAGAAAAAAGGGACTGAAATCCTCGCGCTGATGAGCTTCTAATATAATCAGTTGACATAATATCTGGAAGAGGAGTTGCGCTGGAGCGGTGTGGCACCACCTGATGCTACAGTTGTTATCATTGAGCTGTCAATCTGAAGCTTAGGAGAGCATTCAATATGGCAAAGAATTTGTAATCAGGAACTAGGAACAAGAAAAAAGGAATAACGTGATTCTTTTACGATGACTCACCAACAGGGGTTTGGGGGTATTGTGTAGGACTGGGTAAGCTTGATCCTACAAGGCAGTCGGTGCCCTTTAATTTTACTTATAAATTAGTCAAGCAAGGGGTGCCACAGGGTTACTTGCTGAGCCCTAATCTATTTAACGTTTTTATGTCCCCATCGGCTGTGCTGGTGGAATTGTCTTGATTATTTCTTAACTAATTAAACCAAGCTGCTCTTTGCCTTTGAAGTGGCCTCCTCATCAGTGGACAAGTCTTTTAAGATTGCTAAAGGCGGTTTTCGGCTGGATGCATAGCAGCCAGCTGAAATGTAAATCTGATAAAAACAGAAATTATTTTTGCGCCTCATACCAACAGTTGGTGGGAAGTGGCCTGACCTTCCTCACTGCCCCACCCCCTACCCGAGTTGCAATTCATAGTAACCGCAGATTTAAAAAAAGGTTGGCACCTGTCTTGAGTTGCTTCAGACCCTCAAGACATTTCTATGCATGTTACCACGAAGTGCAAAGAGACGCTGTCAACGCGTTGGTTGCATCTTGGCTGAACTATGCTAATGCCCTTTATCTTGGGGTGCTACGTCTGCTCCAGGTTGTCCAGAATGTATTTGAAAAGTTTTATATAGAGCTGGCTAGACCCAGAGGTATCCGAGCGCTTTACATGAGGAAGGACAATTGTTTTCAAAGCATAGTTACAAACCTACATCAGTTACTGGAGTGTAGTTACATGTGATACATGAGTTACAGAAGCAATTCCCAGTCCTATGCTATATATGACTCCCTTATCGCTGTGGACTCTGTCAGAGGAGTCTCTCAGACTCCAGGGCATAAGCGCTGGATCCCTCCCCAACAAAGGGAGAAGGAATGATTTGCCATGGGGCATATTCATGGAGGTATCAGAGCGCTTTACATGAGGAACAGAGATACAGGTTACAAGTTACATTTGTTCCAAGAGCAAAATCAAACCGGTAAAAGGAAAGCAGCTACGGAAATTTGTCAGGGGAGGGGGGCGGGATGGGAGAAAAAACAGGGAGACGGGGAGAAATTGTGCCCAATGTCCAGCTGTGTAGGTGACGGCCGGGGGATGAACCAGGGCCGATCTCCTCTATAGCTGAACCGAGCAACTCCACCGGGCATCGGACATAGTGCTCGGAAGCCGCTGTCAGGATAATGATCAGTTGCAATTGGAGAATGTCATAATAAAGCGGGGGAGTTGGAAAGATGAGAAACCACAATCCGAACAAAATCCAGACGCCAACTTGAGGTCCTGCACTGTCCTGAGAGGGCTAAGGAATATTTCGGCTTAGAATAAAGTGTGTAAACAGTTTTAGCTACAGCCCGTGCCACTGCTCCCCTTATTTTGAGTCTTCCCAGACTGACTTCAATCTCCACTCTTCTAAGATCTCTCCACCGGCTGCTCATGAAAAGTGGATTATTTTTAAATATCTAATCTTGGTTTACTGGGCACGTTTCCGGGCTAGCCTTCGCAGTCAGATGTTCACCTTACTGCACTCAGATCTCCGCGGTCAGCGTTGGCAGCATTGCCTCAAATTAAGCATATGAGAGGGGAAGGAAAGTCTTCTACTAAGGCTTGGAACTCTGGGCCCTTTCGTCGGACAGAGCTTTTCACAGGAAACTAAGAACTTGACGCTTTTCCTCTGTTTAATGTCAGTATTTCACTCAAAAACGGCTAGCGATTGATGAAGTGAGTCTCTGAGCAAGTGTGACAACCGTTCACCCTCATCCTCCAGACATTTGAAAATATTTCACCAGTAGAACTCTCCAGGGTAGGTGACAAAATAATATAGCTGGTTTAAAATGGAGTAATTAGTATGCAAAGTGTAAAATGGGAAAATCTAGATTAAATAAATCTAAGAATTGAGAGCTAATCATAAAAGTTGTTTAATAACACGTAACCTGTCAACAAAAATGTAATGTCAATATCTCAAATACTTTTCTCCTTCTAAATGACAGCCAGATGGTCTTCCTGTGACTGCAGAATATTGCACACTTTTTCAACTTGGCAAAACGTTTAGAAAATGAGTTTCTCTGTAAAACTAGGAGAAATGCCACTATTCCAAGACGGCAGCCTGATTGCCGCCACATTAGTGAAGCTTTTCCCTGGGATACATTTAAAGAATTTTGCAGCAAAAGAGAGTGAATGTCAGACGAAAAATCCACTCGCAGTGCATGATCTCCTCAATTGCTTGTCTAACATCACATTTACAGAGCTTGCATGCCCTTCACAAGGTTGGCATACGGGCTAGCATCTGATTAGAGCATAGATCAGCCAGGTGTGTTATGCTGACGGCTCACCCATCGCAGCCCTTAGTGCCTAAGATCAAGGGCTGTGCTTCCAAATTAAAGCTTGTTAACTTTATCGGTGTAGTTATTTTAACAAGTTGAGCGTGGCTGAAAAGAGAAGCCGTTTTCTGTAGGTGGGCTACATTGTGTCCCATTCTCCAATGTCCGTTTTGTGTGCTAGTCCTGTATGTCGGCAAAATGCGCTGGGATGGTCCCAGAATCTTTGGGGGCAACCCAGCAAATTAGTGCCTGGAGGGGACGCAGCCCAATCAACCATTGACTGAAGAGGGCTAACCCAAAACCCATTTCTTTGTATGTATGTAATTTGTGTTTCGTGTGTATAATAGTGACAGAAGGTCATTGCAGAGAGGTAACGTGTCTGTAGTGAGATCAGAACTACCACAATGAGTAGTTGTAGTCCTTCCTCTGGCCACTGTATTATGATGAGCTGAATAATTACTTCAATCTCCCCATATGTTTCGTTTTATGATTACAAAACTGTGATGATATAGTGTGTGTGCTGCACTATGTTCTTCATGTGCTCCACTAAGGCAATGTGATTTTTTTTTTTATCCCAGTAACTTACAGGCACCTTTTCTTTGTTGTTTTTTAATTTACATACATAATACCTTTCTGCCTCTATCTCTTATGATTGAAGCATACTTGGCATTTAAAATGATATAAAGGGGACTGGTCTTTCCCGGCCTTGGGCCACACCCCACCCCTGGAGCCCAGTCCGTGACCACCACTGTGGCCCAGAGCTCGAAAACTGCAGCCATCCCCATAGTAAGAAAGAAGAAATTTGGATTCCTTTCGGTGTACTTTTTTACATATGGGTTATCACATGACTGCAGATGGCTAAGATGAGTTTTGTTCAGTGTTTCTGCTTTATCATTGTCTTTAATGGCTTACTGAGACTCGTGGCTACTGTGTGACGTCACTTTTATGCAGTTATACAAAATCTGTGAACACTCTAGTTATGCTAGTGTCGCCTGCACGGTGAGGGATTAAAGGGTGGGGTATTGGTACAGACATTTGTTAGGCACCCACTTACTGAATGGGACAACACCCTTTATTCTCATGTTTAGAATAAAGAATTCCTGTCTCTGTATTTGATTTCCAGCCCTAGAACCTTTTGTCGGGCACTGACACGGTCATTCATAATTTGGAATATGAATATTTTTGCACCTCTCAAGAACATAAGTAGAACATTTTCAATAATCTAGTGTTTTGCAAAGTGTGGGTATCCTGTACAAACGCAATATCGTTCTGGTTCCATATGCATAGTTGTTTTGTGTAACTAATTGCCGGTTCATAATAATGATTACATCATTTTATAATTGCAGGTCTGCAACAGCGTTTTCAACAGTTGGGACCAGTTTAAGGATCATTTAGTATTGCACACAGGAGATAAACCCAACCATTGTACATTGTGTGACTTGTGGTTCATGCAAGGAAGTGAGCTGAGAAGGCATCTTCGGGACACACATAATATTTCACAGAGAATAGTGACTGAGTTGATTCTTCCAGTAGAAGCAGTGGAAAATGAACAATTGACGTCAATGACTTTTGTGGAGCAGGTGGAGCAGGTCCATATGGTGCCTGTTGAACAAGTGATACAAGTGCAAGTGGACGCAGCACAATTGACTATTGATCATTTACATCAGGAACTGTTGGAGGACGGCGAATTGAAGGACGAACAATTGGAGGATCTGCAGGACCAGGTAGACATGGGCCATTTGGAGGTGGAACACTTAGAAATAGACCCTGGCTCAGAGGTGCACATGGAAGAGCTGCACGTAGATCATATGAACCACATACATATGGAAGAGGTACAGACAGAAATTTTGGAGGAAGCAGATCTAGAGGTAGAAGAACTGGAAGGGAGCGAGTCGGACCTACAAGTTGTAGATGAAAATGGGGAGCATCCCGAAGTAGACAATGGGCATGCGGACAGTTTGAGAGTAAGACATATAGAAGAAACAGAAACCATGGATGGCTAGGACAAATAACTGCATGTGGCAGTTGTGGAATAAAATACCAAATGTGTTCTTGAATAACAATGTTGGGTCTTACACTGACATTGGTTAGCTCATGAGTACCTGTCCTCGGGGTGGAAACTGGACTGGACAAGTGGACCAAAGCCAGGACATTTCAAAAGCTTTTCAGACGGTGTAAAGCCACATATTGTCACCTCTTTTATATTTTGTCCTGTTGCAGCAGCTGTAACTAGAAATGGACATATCTGCCATGAAGTCGCACAGTTTCAGATAGGTTGTATCTGTTTGCATCAAAATTAAGATTTAAGTATGTTTTTGAATGACATTTTAATTTTAAGAATATTGTTCTTTTGCACATCCAAACACCCTTTCTTATACATGAAAAGCTCAAGTGCAACCATGCAAATTAAGCATTTTATGAATGCTTGCACTGAAAGTCTGTTGTACTACTAGACGATTGCTTCACCTTTGTGCCGCCAGGACCCAAGTTGTGCTTTCTCTATCAACATGGTTGAACTGTATGCCTATATAGACACACAATTCGGTTTCAGCAGCAGAGCTGTGTTAAGATAAACATATTTAATGAACAATGGGTCTGGAATGCCTTCACTCACTTCAAACTTCAGAATGTCCAAATTGTTGTAGAGAAATGCAATATTTCTGTGTGGACGTAACAGCAGGAAACATGTGCCTTGTTGGAAAGTGCAATGAACTTCAGAGAAAAGCATTTTGTATATGTAGGATTTAGTCAGAAGTAACTCTCAATAAGCAAATGGGGCGCATGCCACACAGTGACCAGTGTTACTATTTTATTATGAAAGGGATTTATTGAAAAATAGATTATTCCTGTAATTAGTACCGATATGAAAAAGGTTTTTTTGTGGGCATTTTGCCACTCCAATAGTTTTTTTACACTTTGGGAAGAAGTAGCCTAATTTAAAAATTAATGTATTATATTATGATGTGGGTTAAGATGTGTATATATAGATATATATAAGAATCATCAAGATGTTTCAGATTATTTTTTTACTACCCACCTCTCCTCTACTTTAAAAAAAAACTTGAAAATATAAATCTAGAAATACTAAACTGTGGACATAAAGTTAGGAGTGTACATATTTTATTCGGTATTACTGGACAATAAAACAATATGAAGCACAGAATATTGATTATTTGAGCTTCTTTGAAGAGGACTAAACCATACCTCTAGGTAGCATAGTATAGGTATTATATTAGATCTGCCTTGCATATTAAGTACATTTGACTAGGAGTCTGTACATCTTTAGGAAGCACATCTGCAATACTCCTATAATCTGTTTTTTTATAGTTCTTTTCAAGCTCTGAATATGCATCATATTCTAGCACAGAAGAACCCTTTCAAAAGAGTCACCGAAAATATGGATGGGATGACATCAGTTCCTGTAGGTTTGTCTTTAAAAACTATCCACATCTTCAAAGGATCTTCATTCTGGTTTTCAAACCCAGCGTGAGTCTAGAATTCAGGTCAAGCACCTGCCTTGAGAGAGCAGAGCGCCAAGCCACCAACCGTCTCCAAAAAGGCCTCAATAGTCAACCACTGTGTCCAAGCCTACTCATTCTCGAAAGCCCATGTTGGCTCCAGAGAGGCCTTAACACCTTGAGCATTGAAACCGAGAAACACAATTTCGGCACAGACCAGGAAAATCTAATTGTATTTCAATGTAAGTAAATTGAATGCAAATCATCTGTGCTCTGTCTGCAGATATTTTGTGACTAGTGGATTGAGCTGTGGAGTCTTACCTTATTTCATGTACACCTAAAAAGTGATATTAGAAAAAGGTTCAATTAAGTTAGTGAATTTATAGCAAAGCTTTAACCACCCCAATAAGGTGGGCAATCTACTGATGTAGGCCACCATCACAAGCAAGCCCTCCATTAGCTGCAGTCCACAGACTTTTAGACATGGGAGTAGGAAACTTAACATCTCATTTTAGCTTTACCCCTTTACTAGAAGATTGTGGTATTAAATATTGTAATACAAACATGGCCCCCCCCCCCCAAAAAAAAAACCCTCATTTTCGTAGTAAAGGTTGTCCTGTGGGCCTCACACACTCAGGCTAGTTGTTGCATAGTAAGCAAGCTGGAAAATAACCACCAGAAAATGTGGGTTTAAATCGCGGCCTCCCCATGTGGCCTAACTATGTCCTCTTGGGAAATAATATTTTTAATGTATTCCTCTGCTCACATTTAAGAAAACTGAGCTGAAACCCTGCAGATTTTTTTTTTATCCCAGTAACTTACAGGCACCTTTTCTTTGTGCCTGTACTGCTCACTAAAATGTGCCACTGTGAGAAAGTCACAGAATTTGAAACAAGCATTCCGCATTGGAATCTTGGTTTTTCTCTTTGACCAAATTGTTTGACCTTTGTTTCTCTTCCTCCCATTTTGTGAGAACTTTGAAACTGGTTCTACACAGGAAATTGATGCTAAAGATTTTATTTGGAAAACTTTCAATGCACGGCTTTAATTCATACTTGTATGTTTCAGTCATAATTATGTAGTTTAATGTGGGCTAATTGAAAGGTAATCATAACTACCTACCTACACCACCACTGTCTCTGATTAACCCCTGAACTGCTGGGCCTTCTTTCTACCTCCCCCCACTGCTGAGCCCTTTTTTGGCTATTTGGGGTAGCTTACGCTTAGGCCCCTGTATCTTTTTATCCACGTTAAATTTGCGTCCTTTTCTTCCAACATCCTGAGGATTCTAAAGGTACCCAGGGTTTCTGGATTTCCCTGGAGGGGACCCAGAAATTAGCCGAAATGCAGCTAAATTTGGGGGGTTTGGAGAAAAAGTGGAAAAAAGTGCTGAAGAAGAAAGCGTCTGTATTTTTTCCCTGCAAATGGTATCAATAAAGCATTTGCAGTGATAAAATGACCATTTTTCCAGCTTTCAGGAACAGGCAGACTTTTGTTTGAAAACCAACATTTTCTACACCGTTTTCTCATTTTAGTGGGACATAGCCTATTTTTCGGGGTTTTTTTTTTTGTGCTTTCACCCTTCTTTCAGTTAGTGCTAGAAATTGATGTAAAGCCAATAATGCATCCCAGAAAGCTATAAATTTCCTAAATGTAGACAACATTCTGAATTCAGCCAGGGATCATTTGTTTAGACCCTTAAAGGTTTTCCTATAGAAAGTAACAGTTCAAATTAAAACATACTGAAAATAAGTTGAAAAAACTGCTATTTGTGTCTGCATTTTCACCTGTGACTTCTTCTAAGTATGACAGATTTGTACAAGCAATATACCTTTATGTGCACTGGAGCCTTATGGTTGCAGGGGTATATACGACTTTTAAGTTCACCAAGAATCCAATGTGCCCAGAGCTAATAACTGAGCTGCACTTTGCTATGGTTTTTCATTGTGTACCGGATATACAGCAGTTCACTTGGTAAAATAAGAGTGAAAAATACGTACAAATTCACTGGGTAAAATAAAAAGGGTGAAAAATAGGTATCAAGGAAAACTATGTATTTCCGCAATGGGAACAACTTATGGAGTTTAGAAGCAGTGTTCATTTGCACAACTCCATATACGTGGGTACTTACACCAGCATTTGAATTGGAGGGCATTTGTGAAAATCAATTCTTTTTTAAACACTGTCTTTCATTTGGAAGGGATAAATGCATATAAAGTCAATTGGCAAAAAAAATATTCCTTGTTTCTCTGAGTCTCGCTGTAAAATAGTACCTCACTTGTGTGGGAAGGCTTAGTGCCTGTGACATGACACAGCCCAAAATACAAAGTGGGCACATAATTTTTTTCCAGTGAAAATTCGTCCATTTTTTTCATAGTGCCTAGCTGTTGATTTTGAACCGTAGCTCTGCCGGAACCTAGGGAAACCTAGCTAACCTATACATTTTTTAAACTAGACACTCGAGGGGGGGAAATCCAGAATGGGGTGACTTGTCTGGCTCTCACCAGAGTGTTACCCAGAATCCCTTGCAAACCTCAAACTTAGTAAAAAGTAAAAACAATAAACATTTTCCTCATGTTTCTGCGGTGGAAAGTTCTGGAATCCCTATGTTTTTGGCTCTTCCCGGTGACAGGCCCTTGGCCCACCCATACAAGTGAGGAACCATTTTGATTGAAAGACCTGGGGAAACGCTAGGTACATTTTGTAGGTCGCTGCAGATTCCTGAACTTTCCATCACTTAAATGTGAAGAAATTTAGAATTTGAGCTAAATTTGAGGATTGCAGGGGATGCTGGGTAAAAAAAAAACAGTGAGAGCCACGCAAGTCATTCACCCCTGAACTTCTCTCGTTGTGTACTACTCAACAATGTGAAGGTTTGCCTAGGTGACGACAGAGCTAGGGAACAAAGTCACCTGCCACCCATATTGACAAAAAAAGGTCTCACAAAAGTCCATTAAACTGCCACAAATATAAACCTGAAACTAATTTGATAAAGTGAATCCACCACTTACACTGGTTGGTTTTAGCACCTCCAGAAAATGTGAAATGCTGGCTTCAAAGCACAAATACTTACCAAAGTATATAAATATTGAAGCCAAACCTTCTGAAGGGGGGCCATAAAGCAATTTTTATTTATTTATTTATTTATTCATTTGCTTATATAGCGCTAGAATCGACCTCCGAAGGGGTATCTCTGCGCTTAAGCGGAACATGAGGTAGGTGTGTGGGCCTAGCAAACTAACCTGTACCCAAAGGAGTAGTTTTAAGCACCTTCCTGAATTGTAAGTGGTCGGGACACTGTCTCAAATGTAGGGGCAGCTCATTCCAGTAACGAGGGCCAAGATGGAAGAGAGCCTTTCCTCCTTGTCTTGCTCTTCTAACTCGTGGTACCACCAGCATATGTTTGGTGCTCGAGCTAAGAGATCTCGGGGGAACATAAGGCATACATTTCTCAGAAAGATAAGAAGGGCCAGAGCTATACAATGCCTTATGGATGATGCAGCAGATTTTAAATTTGACCCTTTGACGGATGGGAAGCCAGTGTAGTTTCATCAGAAGAGGGCGGGAGGGAGTTCTCGGGGGAGCGTTAAGGACTAATCGCGCTGCCGACTTCTGAACTACCTGTAATCTGGCCAATGAAGCTTCGTTGGCAGAGACAAGCAGGCCGTTACAGTAGTCAAGGCGACTCAATATAAGTGCCTGGACCAGGGTTTATCGAGAGGAATCCGGGAGTAGGGGGAAAATTCGGCGTTGTAGGCCCATTAATGGGAAACAAGACCCTGCAGTTTGAGCTGTATGCTCCTTCATTGTAAGTGCCTGATCTAGCCGGATCCCCACATTTTATACCACTGTCTTGGGTACAGGATGGGGGCCTAGATCTGTCGGCTACCAGTCTTGTGTCCACAGAAGGGGTGCCTCTCCGAAGAGCATAATTTCTGTTACACTGAAGGAAATGATACCTCATCCAATGTGATATTGCTCTCATTCCATTGGAGAAGGCTGCCCGAACGTCTGGAGTGAGTTTGTTAAATGGAAAGAGTAATTGGGTGTCATCAGCCTATGATATGGGGATGAACCCATGTGACCTCAGGAGATTGGCCAAGGGAGCAACGTAGATATTGAATAATGTAGGGCTCAACCAAGAGCCCTGAGGTACTCCCTTGGACATTTTTGTGGGGGCCGATCGGTGAGGTCCTAGATTAAGAACCTGAGATCGGTCGGATAGAAAACTCTTCATCCATTGTAAAGCCGTTTTTCTTAATCCGATCTCTTCCAATCTTTTAGTCACGATGTTATGGGAGACTGTGTCGAATGCTGCGGACAGGTCCAACAGCACCAGAATCAGAGCGGCCATTCTCTAGGGTCATCCTGATGTCTGTGTCCGCTAGTAATTCTGATTCGGTGCTGTATTTGGGCCTCAAACCAGACTGGGAAGGGTCTAGACATCCAGTTTGTTCGACAGAATTGGAGAGATGGGAGTTCACGTGTTTTTCCAAGAGCTTGCTGGTAAACGGAAGGAGCGAGATATGGCGGAGATTGGAGAGTTCCGTCCATGGAAGTTTATTATTCTTGCGAATCGGCCTCACCTGAGCGATTTTCCACTCTAATGGTACGTGCCCTTCTTTTAGGAAGAGGTTGATAAGACTCTGAATGGTGGAAGACAGGTTTTTGGCCAGGGAAGGGAGGATCTTTGTAGGAATGCAATTAGCGGGAGAGCCGGATTTTATTTTATTAATCAATATTTCAACCTCCAATAATGAAATAATAGCAAAGTTCTCTAATGCCTGAATATCAGTAGGATTAGGCTGATATATCATCATTTGGGTCCCTGGCATATCTCCTGCTCCAATAATTTTTCCATAAATGACCGCGATCTTTTGAGCGAGATAGAGGGCAGTTTCGTTGCATAGTGATTGAGTGGGAGCCTCTATACGGTCACAGGCTTTGGGATTAACAAAAGATTGAAGAATTTGGTATAGAGTTTTGGAAGAGTTGCCGGCCCTGGCTAATTGGGAGGTAATATATGATTTACGTGATGCTTCTATGTTTTTATGGTAGCTAGATAGGGCGGACTGGAATTGAGCCTTATCTTTATGGAAGAGGCGCCACAGCCTCTCCAGCTTCCTGCATAGTTGTTTTTGAGCTCGCAATTGGCTAGAAAACCAAACTGCCTGTGGTCTATTAGGAGGACTAGGTACATTTTTCAGAGGTGCAATGTAGTCAATGGCTGTGGAGACAGCCAAAATATATTTGAACAGGGCTTCTTCGATATCTGATGTTGACATTTCTGGCCTCCGAAAAACCGCTTGAAAGTTCTCCTCTGTTACTTTCTTCCACTGTCTGCGGTAGGAATGAGTCTCATGGCACAAACCACTTTATGGTCCATTGACACGCCGTTCACGCACCGCACACAAGACTTCCATACTGCCATCCACGGGCCCAATCAACGAGATCACTTGCACTCATATAAACATACCGCCGCCATGCAAGGGTCCATCGCATTCATACGCCACAAGACATAATGAGTTTGACTACATTTTACCACCTGTCAAGTCTCCGCCTCCTCCTTTGTGAACGTTACCGAACTCATGCAAAGTGAGCCTTAACAAATGGTTCCATTGACAGCCACATGAGGCTCAGGAAGACATGTCTTTAATGCGCCTTTAGTGCACTTATCGTACTAAATCCACCTCCTTCCAGTTTGTCGATGCAAGTTAGGGGGGGGGGTTTGTGCCAGAGTATGCCGCAAAGTCATTCCTCGAGCTGAGCAAGCAGATCTACCTTTACAAATAAGGCAAACATGCTGGAAATTTTCAAAAGCTTTCTAAACAGAACATCATAAACTATGAAGAAAGGTTGAATGTGAAACACAGGTAGTCCGTGAAAACTAGCATGTGTCCAATATACCGTTATGTGCAGTGACTGTAATGCACTTATCATACAGCAAAGTGAACATCTACTAAATTCTAACGACGGATGAACATGGCGAGCAACAGTGACCCATAAGTTCTATGGTAAATTCAGTGCGAGAGTGACCGCAATGGATTTGAATCCATGGGTGAAGATGAAGTCATGACATGTATCTGTACTACCTTTACTATCTGCCTTCTACCGTTGCAATATTCCTCAGAAAGCGACCCTACCGTCAGCTGTTCTAACCCATTTGTGTGTCTGTCCTCATCAGAGTACTGACTAATCCTGTCTAATTGTCAAGAGACCCTATGCTAATGCCTTCCATCTCTAGCTAGTTGAAGATTGAGAAAACGTTTGTCACGAGCCATCAATACTATCACTGTGCTAAATCCAACTCCTTCCAGGTTGTGGATGCAAGTTGGGGGGGTGTCTGAGTATCCCAGTAGGCCATATCGCTAACTGAGTGAGCATATCTACTTTTCAAAATTAGGCAAACATGCAGGGGTTTAAAGCCTAAGTTCCCTAAAGTAAAAAGCCAAACAAATGTCGTATGGGTCTCATTCACCAACACTTTTACTTTGACAGCTAACTTGCATCATACACAATGTTATTGAGAAAGGGTACAGGACACAATATCTTGTATGATGATTGTTTTCACATCTTTAATTTAGGATGTGAAAACAATCTTCATACAAGAAATTGTGTCTTGTATCCCTTTTCAATAACATGGTTCTGATACAAGTTAATAATTGAGTTTGCACGCTTTCAAAACAAGTAGAAATGTTGGTGAATAAGTCCCATTGGATATTTGTTTTACTTAATACACTTACTACGGTTCTCAATGCCAATCAGGGTGGTCCTTGTGTAGTATACACAAGTTCCCTAACAAGCACTTCAAAATCCAGTCAAGCCTTTAACTTTCTGCCAAACAGGGTACTCCGTGACAACATGGCTCATGTTCTGTCAACCAGTATGTGCTGCTTGGGCACTATAATGCACTTGTCCTAAAGTAGAGGAACAAATATTCTGCAGCTGCTTGCGTAGTGAAGGAGTGGCCCACAGACAGTAGGTATCCATTCACACCAATTGAAAGGTTTACTTATTGGCAACTCCACCTTAGTCAATTTCCCAGTATTTTGCTTTAGTATGATACAACACAAAGCATGTAGAAAAACTGAAGGCAGGCTTACTTGGGCACTGGGGACAGTAACCACGCGTCTCCTGCCTCTTTCCCTGCATCAAGCACACTTTACAAAGACGACATGGTCACTCCTTTTTGGGTGTTGCAGGAATTGTATCAGCAAAGTGTTGCTCCTGCAGCCTTGCCACGTCCTCCAGAACACATGAAGTGGAGACTGCTGCTTATGTAGCAGTGAGACTTTCAATCACAGACAACTGGAAGTCAAGTAAAGACATAAGTCTTCCTCTGGTGGTCTGACGATAAATAACATACGCATTGTATGTTGCCATCTGGATCAGGTGAGTAAACAGTTTCTTATACCAAGTGTGAGTTTTATGACTCGTATTGTGTGGCTGAAGAACCTGGTCGTTCTTGTCCACTCCGCCCATGTACTTGTTGAAATCGAGTATACAGGTGGGCTTGTGGACTTCGGCCATCTGACCCTAAACCTTGGCAGGTGAAATGCTCTCAGCATGAATTGTAGTAAGTACGTACACGTCACGCCTATCTGAGAACTTGACTGCGATCTCTGCTCATGTATGGTGCAAAAATGAAGGTTAACCAAACCATGCGAGTAGACCAGTAGGATAGAAAGGTTGGTTTATGCACTACCCCCAGTTTAAGCATGAGACCCAAAAATATCCTCAACTCCCCTAAAGAAGTGGGAGTCCACTTGTGTGCCCTAGAATGAGGCCCAAGAGGGGCTCTATGCTCCCTCAAATTGTTTGGCGCACAATTTCGTTAAGAAGTTAACATCCAAAAAGAAATGGACGTAGTCAATTGGCAACAAATTAGCTGTATCGACTGTACATTCAGCGTCACCAGTGAAAAGTAGAATTTGGGGCTGAACTAAATTGGGAGGCTGCCAAGATAGCGCTCCGTCTGTGCTTGCCGCCGCACATGCCTACTCTCTGGTTTGCTCTAGCCTGCTACTGGTGTCCCGCTGCAGAGACTGTTCTTGCAAAGAGACAGCACGACTGACATAGTCTCCTTTAGATTCGCTGGAAGAGGAGTCATTGGATGAAACTGCGCAGACTGAGAAATCACTCTCAGATTCTGCTCCATTGTACTCTCCCTCAGATGCTGTCTCAGTATCTGCTGTCTCAGTCTCTGATCCTGCCTCAGAGCTGGACCAGACTTTGGGTCTGGGCAGCATTCATCCAACGAAACGCCATCTTTGCTAGTGCCTAAAACCTTCCTTTTAAAACGCTATCCTACAAAGAAGGCAGATAGGTTTTTGTTTCAAAGTGTAGGTGGGTGTGTGCGTGAGTGAAGTGTGCAACAGTCCGTAATGGGGAAGTCAGCTTACCTTTCCTCTTCGAAATCCGTAGACTTTCCAAAAACACTAAGAAAGAGACAAGTCACTGTATTACTTTACCTTGCCACATACCCATCATCGCAGCCTTTAGCGCTAGTGGCAGCCAGTGCAGCAGTCATTTTGGCGCTCCTTCCCCCACCATGCACTCCACTAATGTCTGATATTCAGCGCCAAGATGCCTATGGGTGAACGTGTGCTTTACAAATGCACACTATGACCTCTTTGGATTCCCTCACTACCATCCATCAAAAGTGCCCCTCATCTCTCCATAGCCCCTCTCTCACATACATTTCATTTGTTTCAAGGCGTTTCTAATGTGTGGCTTTACTAATCCACTTAGCTATCCACATAATACAGATCTGTTCTTTCCAGCATGCCCTCTGCGCTACTGTATGGCGTCAAAACTGCTGCTAGACAAAAGTCTGATATCTCTCTCTAGCAGGTATTTGTTTTTACTCTGCAGCAGTACCACACTGTACTACCTTTCATGTAACTTCAAAGAAGCTCATAGATAATGCACAGTCTCATAATTTCAGCAATGAAGCTTTTTCAAATGCTATGCAGCAAAGTCCTAGATGTTGCTTATTTATATTATGCATCTAACAATCACTGACTAAGCCAAGAGTACTGGCTTGTAGGTGTAATGTTGCTTGTTGTATTATACCTAAATGGCATGACAGAAGTCGCAAAATACCAGTCGGGCAGAACCCTAAGATAAGCACAGATTTTCAGCTTAAGTATTTTAAAGCCCCACCCTTAATTACATCAGCCACACATCTTCGCCTCCCACCAGCTTTTTTCATCCCACACAAGGCCCCGACACAGAGATCTCTCTGTAAATATATATATATATATATATATATATATATATATATATATATATATATATATATATATATATATATATATATATATATATATATATATATATATATATATATATATTATATATTCACTGAAAAAGCCATAGGTTATAGACCATATATAGTTAGGAATTCGCATTTACAAAACCTTATTTTACTCACACAAAACCATTGAAATTCCATTTATAGTTAGTTGCACTAACTATATATCGCGCACCCGCAATCCACTGCTGATGATGTCACATATTACATCATTCATGACATGGTCAGTGACATCACTGATGACATCTCAAATGACATCACTGATGACATCACTGATGACATCTCATTTGACATTACTGATCACATCACTGATGATATCATTCATGTGATAATACGATGAACCTCTTCAGACTCTAATATAACCTTAGATACAATCAGTGTAAACAGACACTCACAGACTGTCACTCATCCATGGAGTTACTCACACACCTAGTCAGTCATGCAAAGAATCAATCACACCTCCATTTCCTCAACTATACAGTTATACAAACTTTACTTATTCAAACATATACTAACACATATTTACTCTCTTATACAATCCCTGATACAAGTTCACAATGATCCATACAGCCACTCACACATTCACTGGCTCTTATGCACAGTTATTTATATATGTCAACTCTCACATGTACTGTCTTTTACATATGTACTTACTTTGACATGTAGCACTGAGATATCCATTCACTCACCAATACACTCATGCACACAGTCAACCGCCCATACAGCTGTTTCCACATGCACTTTTGAAACCATACATCTAGTGAATCAACTGCTCACACATCTATGCACAGAGTCATACACCTCCCAGCCACCCACACACACACTCAGTCTCCCATACAAATACTTGGGCAACCAATCAATAACCCATATAGTTACTCATATAGCTACTTATCAACACATGCAACAGTTTACAGAACAACAGACATAATGATGCACAAATTAAGACAGTTTAGTCACTAACCCATGCACTCAGTGAGACACATTTAATCACTCACTCATACAGTCAGTCATGCACCTACTAAATCCTTCATCCAGACACTTATACATCCACTCATTCTTCAATATGTAAGACATATTTTAACTTTACAGAAACATACAGTCACTGGATGTTGTCATCAGTGATCTCATTTGAGATGTCATCAGTGATGTCACTGACCATGTCATGAATGATGTAATATGTGACATCATCAGCAGTGGATTGCGGGTGCGCGATATATAGTTAGTGCAACTAACTATATATGGAATTTCAATGGTTTTGTGTGAGTAAAATAAGGTTTTGTAAATGCGAATTCCTAACTATATATGGTCTATAACCTATGGTTTTTTCAGTGAATTTTCAAGGTTTTGTAAATGCTAATTCCTAACTATATATGGTCTATAACCTATGGTTTTTTCAGTGAATTTTCAAGGTTTTGTAAATGCTAATTCCTAACTATATATGGTCTATAGCCTATGGTTTTTTCAGTGAATATATATATATATATATATATATATATATATATATATATATATATATATATATATATATATATATATACATACATATATAAACATATATCATCTGTATATCTATATAAATACAAACATAAATGCATGCATACATATACTTATATGCATACAGATGCATGTTATTTACATGAAAGTTGAAAAAACACTAATAAAAGCAAAGCTAAAAAGCCACCTCATTACAAACAGAATGGCTTTAACTTAAACGAGGGCGAGATCTATTGCATTTTCAATGCTTGTTTACTTTGGATCCATCAAGAAGGCATTCAGATGTGTCACACATTTGCCATAAATTCTGAATGTTAGCACTCTAGTTGCACATTAGATCACTGTAGTAAAGCTACTGCTCACCAGGGACGTCTGCTGCTGGTATTCAAAGTGCATGTTTCAGTCTGCATGTCAGAATTTTTTTAATGAAATAGAAGAGGATTTGAGAAGTCACTCAAAATGATCCCTAATTTTTCTTTTTGAAGCACTAATCATACTTTCTATGGCAAAATTAACCCCCTCATGTTGTTCCTTTTTAAATTGAGTGTTTTCAGACTTACCACTTCATTCCAATCAAGATGGCTTCTGGTGTGCCATACATTTGTCATAAGTAAGACTGTTAGCGCTCTAGTTGTTCTTTAGAACACTCTGGGACATTCTGTCATTGGGCTATACTTGGGCTACATCTGGGTGATATTTGGGCTACATTTGGGCTCTTTTGTCTCTGGTGGCCATTTTGGGAGACTGCATGTCAGAATGTTTTAATAAAATAGAAAAGGATTTGAGAAGTCACTCAAAATGTGCCCTATTTTTTCATTCTGCAGCACTAATCATACTTTCTATGGCAAAATATACCCCCTCATGTTGTTTCTTTTTAAATTAAATGTTTTAAGAGTTACCACTTTATTCCAATCAAGATGGCTTCAGGTGTGCATACCTTTGTTATAAGTAGGACTGTTAGCGCTCTAGTTGTTCTTTAGAACACTCTAGGAGGCTGCAGTAGAACACAAAGGAATCAACTGACAGTCTCTGTCCTTGTTGGATGTACATGTTTTACTGAGAATGTCAGACTTCATTTTCACATGACTGAGAAAGATAATGTGAATTTACAGAAAATATGCTTTCAGTTTAGCTTATAGATCCCCTTCCAAACCACTGTGGGAAAATCATGAGATATTAGTTTTCTTTCAAACAATATTCATGATATCACAGTAGAAGGTTTTTTCACATGGTAAAATCACCTTCGAACCCACCACAATTCCTAAAACGAGTATGGTACCATCAACAAATGATTTATAATGTAACTAAAGTCCTAAAACCCTCTATTAACTACAATGCTTTTTAATGAGGTGCTATCATGTATATTGGTCCCAAGATGGCTGTCAACACTTCTTGGATGAAGTGCTGACAGCCAATCAGATCAGATGTGTGGTTAGGCTCCGCCCAGATATATATCTTTTTTTGAACCTAAATTACTCAAAATCCACTGGAGCACATATATTGAGACCTAGCAAAGGCACCTCGGGCTAACAGTCCCTACAATTTTGCCAAGTTTCGTGCAAATCCATTCAGCCGTTCGAGCTAAAAGTGAGGCCAACCGCCCTATGGAAATTAACATGGGAAAAACGCGTTTTGGGACCCCCCTTTTTTCTTGGCCCCCCCTTGATGAAACCCCCCCAAATTGTCAGGGGCTGCTCAGAAACAAAATGTTCCATTTTCCTGAAAATTTCAGCCAATTCCGTCCACAAACGCCAAAGTTATTAGACATAGAATTTTCAAAAATCCCATAGAGAAAAAATCCTAACTATATATACCTACTGGCGACCGCCAGTAGGTAATATAGTGTTATAGTTATATATATATATATATATATATATTTATAGTTATAGTTATAGTTATATATATATATATATATATATATATGAACATTCCATCACATCCTCTATCTAGGACAGTGAAGAGGCCAACACGAGGGGAAAGGGCGGAAACTGACTTTATTCTTCAGTGGCAGGAAAGGGAAACACGCATCCCGCATCACCCGCTTGTAGGCGAATGCATTTCGGCTTCTTGTGAGCCTTCATCAGCGCCGCGGGTGTAGATGCTTGTCTTCAGGAGGCGGCAATTTTACTGATTAAATGTCACGCCCCACCTGATAGGTCCAGTGTTATTACCTCCCCATTTGGCTTCGCAATTATCATTTGGTACGTCGCAATATGTCCAGCGACTACCAGACCCAGAATGCAGTTCTCCTGTTGTTTGTGGGCCAATGTTGCGCTGGGGTAGGAAAAACGCTGTGGGGATGAAAGGCAATTCTCCCCCTGGCACAGTTGAACAAGCCGTCTCCTCCGATCCCCTCTCCGTCACAACCCTGCTGACTCCGGTGTCCATTGAGCGTGGGCTTTGATGCCCGACGTGGAGCAGAGTAACTCCAACACCGCTGTAACTTCCATCCGATCAGTAGGTGATCCCTGGCGAATCCCGATACCTCGGGCAGTTCCAAGCGTCGCAGAAGCAGCAACCAGCAGGTCAGGGCCAACTTGCAGAGACGGGGGCCTCTTAGCGCAGTGCTGGAAACTGTGTTGAATATGAACATTCCATCACATCCTCTATCTAGGACAGTGAAGAGGCCAACACGAGGGGAAAGGGCGGAAACTGACTTTATTCTTCAGTGGCAGGAAAGGGAAACACGCATCCCGCATCACCCGCTTGTAGGCGAATGCATTTCGGCTTCTTGTGAGCCTTCATCAGCGCCGCAGGTGTAGATGCTTGTCTTCAGGAGGCGGCAATTTTACTGATTAAATGTCACGCCCCACCTGATAGGTCCAGCGTTGTTACCTCCCCATTTGGCTTCGCAATTATCATTTGGTACGTCGCAATATGTCCAGCGACTACCAGACCCAGAATGCAGTTCTCCTGTTGTTTGTGGGCCAATGTTGCGCTGGGGTAGGAAAAACGCTGTGGGGATGAAAGGCAATTCTCCCCCTGGCACAGTTGAACAAGCCGTCTCCTCCGATCCCCTCTCCATCACAACCCTGCTGACTCCGGTGTCCATTGAGCGTGGGCTTTGATGCCCGACGTGGAGCAGAGTAACTCCAACACCTCTGTAACTTCCATCCGATCAGTAGGTGAGCCCTAGCGAATCCCGATACCTCTGGCAGTTCCAAGCGTCGCAGAAGCGGCAACCAGCAGGTCAGGGCCAACTTGCAGAGACGGGGGCCTCTTAGCGCAGTGCTGGAAACTGCGTTGAATATGAACATTCCATCACATCCTCTATCTAGGACAGTGAAGAGGCCAACACGAGGGGAAAGGGCGGAAACTGACTTTATTCTTCAGTGGCAGGAAAGGGAAACACGCATCCCACATCACCCGCTTGTAGGCGAATGCATTTCGGCTTCTTGTGAGCCTTCATCAGCGCCGCGGGTGTAGATGCTTGTCTTCAGGAGGCGGCAATTTTACTGATTAAATGTCACGCCCCACCTGATAGGTCCAGCGTTGTTACCTCCCCATTTGGCTTCGCAATTATCATTTGGTACGTCGCAATATGTCCAGCGACTACCAGACCCAGAATGCAGTTCTCCTGTTGTTTGTGGGCCAATGTTGCGCTGGGGTAGGAAAAACGCCGTGGGGATGAAAGGCATATATATAGTTATATAAATATATATTACCTACTGGCTGTCGCCAGTAGGTAGTTATAGTTAGGACCTAGTTTCCATAGGAAACTCATTTTTTGTTTTCTCAATATCTTTGGCGCCGGTTGACGAATCTTCGTGAAATTTTCAAAACTCATGGCCCGCTCCGGTCAGCTTCGGTCTTAAAAGTTTCGGGGTGATTCGGCAAGCAGGGGCTGAGAAAAAAGGGGGGTCCCAAAACATGTTTTCTCCTTGTTGATTCCCATAGGAAACTTTAGACACTGCTACAGCTCGAACTGCTGAACGGAGTTAACCTAATGTGGCAAAAAGGTAGCCCTTGGTTAAGAAAGAGACTTTTATTTTTTTTATGGTGTAAATCCGTTCAGAAGTTGCTGAGAAAATCAAAAAATGAAAGTTTTGATATATAGAAGAGCGGTGGATCCGTGCACCCTCCCGACCACGAGCTTTATTCTAATTGGCTGTCAACACTCCAAACTAGGAAGTGTTGGCAGCCATCTTGTGCCTCGGTAAACGAGGCACAAGGAAACAGGGAAAGAAAGGTGAAAAAAAGAAAAGGGGGGAGGGTAGAAACACCCTGACCCCCTAGGCCTGCTCAGGGGGGCCCTACAAGGATCCCCAGGGCCAAAAAAGAATTCGTTTTTTTTAAACTGGCGAGATTCACGCTCCCAGCGCGAATTTCGGCCGGAAAAAAAAATTAAGCGCAGACTCCAGCGCTTCGTTATTATTTAGCCCCTGGGTGGGCCAAGTCCTTTGGCATGTAATATTGTTATTGCTGGGGCACCGGAGGTCCCACAGCCACCCCCCACCGGGCTTGTTTTTAAAATGGGTGGGGGCCTTGGAGGCTCCCCAAGCCCCGGGGACTGACTCCCCCAGGGCTTTTCTTAAATATTTGCGGGGGGAACATGGCCCTACGCAGCCCCGGGGACCGCCACCCCCAGGAATTTTTTTTATTTTTATTAATGAACCTGTGGCCACCTCTCCGGGGCACTAACTATGTAAATTTGGGGGTCCATTACGAGCCCCAGGGGACCACCACCCCCCGGGGCTTTGTCAATGTTGGGAGAGGGGCTGCGCAGCCCCCCCTCCAGGAGCCCCTGGTGGCCCTGGGGACCGCCACCCAGGGCCACTCCTGCAGTGTCCCAGTGTGCCCACCCCTGGGACATTGCTGTTTGCTATGTCAGGGTGGGAGCCTCGCGGCTCCTGCCCTGCCATAGCAAACTGTGGTTTGGAGTTTGGAAGAGAGAGCAGGAAATCTGCTCTCTTCAAAAATTCAAACCAAATTGCTTCTCCACATGGGGAGCTGCATGTCAGCAGCTCCCAGTGTGGAAAAGCAATGCCCGCTCCTGCAGGACCGTGGGGACATTGGGGCTCCCTCCTTGGTCCCCAGCGGATAGGGCCAGCCCCGGGGGATGGGGTCCCCGGGGCTGGAAGTGGCCCGGTGAGTGGGACCACGCGGCCCCCCTTCCCAAAATTATATTGTAAAAAATAAATAAATATAGGCCGGCCCCGGGGAATGGTGTCCCCAGGGCCAATAGAGGCCTCATGAGGAGGGCCACGCAGCCCCACTCCATTGAAAAAAACAAAAAGAAATGTGGCTATGCCCCGGGGGATGGGTCCCTGGGGCCGGAATTGGCCACGGGAAAGGGGGGCCCACGCGGTCCCTTCCCATTCATTTAAAAAAAAAAATTTGTTAAAGGGTCAAGCCCTGGGGAATAGGGTCGCCAGGGCCCAAAAAAGGGAAAAGGGGGGCCACACAGCCCCCCTTCTAAAGAAAAAGACGCAATCGTCCTGCAAGCCCCACCCCTTCTCAGCAACATTCTGCAAATGCGCCCTGTGGCACATTTTAACTGTGGCGCGTTTCAAATTGGGGAATTAATTCCCCTTCAATCCTGGGGGCCAACTAGCCCACCAGGTACCTCCAGTAAGCTCCACAGGGCTGCCTTGCAGAGAAGTGGTCCAGGCCACGCCCCTTTTTACACCTCTCTGCTCCACAGCTTTGTGGCTCTTACTGGAGGTACCTGGTGGGCTAATTGGACCCCAGGGACCCTCAGGATTCAAGGGGACTTAATCCCCCAACTTAAAACGCGCCACAGGGCGCGTTTGCACAGAGGTGAAGGGAGGGGGCGGGACCTGAGGTGACATGTGTGCAAACACGCCCTGTGGCACGTTTTAAGTTGGGAAGTTAATTCCCTTTGAATCCTGAGGACCCCTGGGGGCCAATTAGCCCACCAGGTGCTTCCAGTAAGCGCCGCTGCGTTGCAGAGAGGTGGTCCAGGCCATGCCCCTATTTACATCTCTCTGCAACGCAGCTCTGTGGCGCTTACTGGAGGTACCTAGTGGGCTAGTTGGACTCCAAGAACCCTCAGGATTCAAGGGGACTTAATCCCCCAACTTATAATGCGCCACTGGGCACGTTTGCAGAGTGGTGGAGAAAGGGGACATGGTCTTTGTCTACCTCTCACCAATCCCACTGCATGGGGCTTACTGGAGGTAAAAGGTAGGCTAGTTGGCCCATTAAGGACCCCCAGCAGTAAAGGGGACTTCAATCACCATCCAAGAATGCGCCAGGGAGCGTTTGTAGAGTGGTGGGCAAAGTGGGCATGGCCTGGTACGAGTACTTACCAGTACTGCTGTGTGGGACTGACTGGATGTAATAGTTTGGGAAGTTGGAGCCCAAGGATGTCCTTGGGGGCCAACTACCCCTCGGGTTACCTCCAGTAAGTCCCACACAATGGGATTGCAATGACTTCTTCAGAGGCCATGGCCACCTTTCTCTACCACTCTGCAAACGTGCTTTGTGGCAGACTGAATGGGGGATGAAGTCCAATTTAGTCCTGCGGAAGTTTGGAGGCCAAGAATCCCTGCTGGTACTTCCTGAGCGTTGGTTGGACGCCCAGCAACCTTTCTCCCCCACTCTGCAAACGTGACTACTAGATAAATTAGTATATTTCTTCACCTCTGACTTAGAGGTAGTTTTAACCCCCCTGCCCTATTATGTACGATGGCCTTACAGAGGAGGTCATGCCAATCACAGGGGTATCCCAACGCATAGTGTTCCCTAGTGTATGTAGGTGTTTTCACTGTATTCTAAGTGTCTTTTAGCATTGCACTGGCTCTAGGCCTGGTTAGTCAGTCAGTTACCACCAGTACCCATCTGAAAAAGTTGTGGGCACTGGATGATTTTGCAACAAGGCCTCTTTCTGCTCCTCTGTTGTTTCTTTCTGCACGTCATCCTTCTTCCTGCTCTTTTCTTAGTCTTTGTGGACTTCTGTTGCCTCTTTCTGTGCGTTTTTTCTTCTTTCTTCACACGTCCTACCTCTGTAGGCATAGTTCGAATATAGCATTTAAAAAAATCTTTGAAATTCACTCAAAAAACCATAGGATTCAATCACGTTCTAGTTAGAAATTAGCATTTAAAAAACCTTAGAAATTCACTGAAAAAAACATAGGTTTCAGGCATGTTATAGTTAAAAATTGTGCCCCGCAATGCACTGCTGATGACGTCACATATTACACCACTCATGACATGGTCAGTGACATCACTGATGACCTCTCAAATGACTTCACTGATGACATCATCCATGTGATAATTTGATGCATCTTCTCCTCACACCCCAATATAACCTTTGATACACCCACACTAAATTACAGACTGCCATTCTCAAAACCATAGACACTCCAACACCAATAACTACATACCCACTCACTGATTCTTAGGTTTACACACACATCCACTCACTCACCCGTACAGTCACTCAGTACAGAACTATCATTTGCACTCATACACCTATATAGACACACAATCACCGCCACTCATCCATAGAGGTACTCCCACAACTAGTCAGTCATGCAAATAATTAAACACACTGCCATTTACTCACCTATACAGTTATATACACACAGCAGCTCACTTACTCATACAAATACTAGCACATTCTTACGCTATTATACAATCACTGATACAATCACACACTCATCCATACAGCCACTCTCACTTATAGCCATTTATATACTCCAGCACACATATATACTGCCTTTCATATATGTAGTTACTCACACATGTACCACTGAGATATACATGTACCACTGAGATATACATTCACTCACTAACACACCCATACACACACTCACGCACCCATATAGTCCATCACAGATGAAATCTTGAAACCATGCACCCAGTGAATCACCCACTCACACATCTATGCACAGTCATACACACCCCACCCACACAAACACTCAGGCACCCATACAGATACTCAGACCACCAATCAATTTCTCATATAGACACTCATGTAGCTAGTCACAAACCCATGCAGTCCCTTACACGCCAACAGACAGACTGATAGACATTCACACAGTTTAGTCATTAACCCATGCAATCAGTAAAATACGTTTAAACACTCACTTATCGAGTCAGTCACGCACCTACTAAATCATCCATTCAGACACTTTTTGTGGGGATTGCACCTGGAAGCTGCCGACTGGAAGAGGAGTTCTTGATGGGACACTGGCATCATTGTGAGAGCACGGAGGTGGGGTGGTGCAGGCTGCAAGGCGCGCTGTACTGCGTGATTCGTGCCCTTCTCCCTATGCAATATTGATGCCCTGGTATTGCGCTGACTGCGAGTGGTGTATGAGTGCAGACTGGAGCTCTACTGCTGGACTTGGGGCATACGAATTGTATGATGCCCCGTGGAGCTAGCTCGCTAGCTATGGGGGAGATTGACTTTGGGCTCCCTCCTTTGACTATCTCCTACCCAGCCGGACTTTGGGCTAACGTGCCCGCGTCTCTCCTGACCTTACCTTTCCCCTCCCCCTTCCGCCAACCCCCCCCCCTCTCCGCTCCTACTCTTTCCAGCTTCTGTCCTCTGCCTTCACATGCCATTGTCCTTTGTCCCCAACCTGTTTTGCTGTGAACCTCTTCCCTCGCCACTTGAGACTGATCTATTTTGTCTGATGCCCGATGGAGCTACCTGGTTTAGCTATAGGGGAGATGGGCCGTGGATTCCCTCACTCTCTCTCCTCCCCTACCCCCCACTACTTCCTCTCTCCTTTCTCTCCTCCCTCTCCTCCCCTAATGATTTGCTGACTTTTTGATTTAATATTTACTTGTTCTTTTTCTTTTTCTGGTATATTGTTCAACCACGTTGCACTTCCTGTCGTCTCCTCCTGCATCCTCCCTCTATTTATGTCTCTCCTTCCCTCCTCTCTCAATGTATTGAGACCAAACTATTTTGTCTGATGCCCGATGGAGCTACCTGGTTTAGCTATAGGGGAGATGGGCCGTGGATTCCCTCCTTGGTCGTCACCTACCCAGTCGGTCTTTAGACAGACTTCCTTTCGTCACTACGGTTGTCTCTTCCCTTATCCTCACTTTCCCTCCTCCCCTGCGCCCCACTACTTTCTCTCTCCTTTCTCTCCTCCCCTAATTGTACTGCTGATTGTTTGATTTAATGTTTACTTGTTTTTTCTGGTATATTGTTGAACCACATTGTGGCAGTTCCTGTTGTCTCCTACCGCATCCTCTCTCTATTTATGTCTCTCCCTCCCTCCTCTCTCAATGTTTTGAGACTGATCTATTTTGTCTGATGCCCGATGGAGCTACTTGGTTTAGCTATAGGGGAGATGGTAGTCACCTACCCAGTCGGTCTTTAGGCAGACTTCTTTTCGTCTCTCCATATTGTCTCTTCCCTAGATCCTACCCTCTCCCCTGAATCTCTCCCCTTGCCTGCTACTCTGCTTACCCCCCTGTCCTTTGTGCCCTTTGACTAAGCACTCCTCCCCTTCTTGGGGAAAGATCCAATATTTATACTCTGGAGTCTCAGCGAACCTGCTGAGTGGGTTCACTGCGCCAAGGGAGCCACTTACACTTGAGGTATGGTATAGCACCCCTTGCCAAAGCACTCCCTTTCCCCTTTTTGGGGAAGGATCCAGTATGTAGGCCTTGGAGTCTCAGAGACCCCTCTGAGCGAGTCCACTGCCTAAAGGGAGCCTCTCACAATAGAGATAGGGAAGGGATACCACTTCCCCTGGGATCACAGCCTACTGGACTTTGGACGTTGCCTTGACTCATCTACTGGTTTGTGTCCCCGTCACCCTTCCCCTCCTCTCCCCATGCTGTGTCTCTCACCCTCCCCTCCTCTTTCCCGCCTTCATTATCTGTCTAATTCCCCTGCTCCAACCCCCCTCCCCTGAATCTCTCAACTTGCCTGCTTTTTCCCTTACGTATTTGTGCTTATTGTTTATCTCGACCTTACAAGTAACTATGTTGCCATGCTCTAAGAACTGTGTAACCTTTGTAACGATGTAACCTGTAATGATCTGATGCTCATGTAAAGCGCTCTGATACCTCCGGGTCTAGCCTGCGCTATATAAAGCGCTATATAAAACTTTTAAAATAAATAAATAATAAAATATACACCCACTCATTCTTCAATACGCCTTTCCCTATATATTAAACATATTTCAACCTTACAGAAACATGCAGTCACTGGATGATGTCATTTGAGATGTCATCAGTGATGTCATCTGTGATGTCACTGACCATGTTATGAGTGATGTAATATGTGATGTCATAAGCAGTGCATTGTCGGAGCGCGAGTTATTGTTAGCTGAGCTAACTATAGCGGGGGAATTTCTATGGTTTTGTACAAGTGAAATGTCCAACTAGCTATATCGTTCCCGAACACCTATAGTTTTTTCAGTGAATATATATATATATATATATATATATATCAAGCCGCACCTTCAAGAACGGGTGTCATTGAACGCGGCGGTGCATGCCGCGTGCATACAACGCTCAGTTCCATGCCAATCCAGGTCCAAGAATAGGCACTCACAGGGTCAAACTGCAATATTCATAGGTTTGTTTATTTTCATTTCATTTAGCAGGAAACCTGAAAAACGACGCGTTTCGGCGATGCCTTAGTCTAGTATTTCATTACTAGACTAAGGCATCGCCGAAACGCGTTGTTTTTCAGGTTTCTATGAAAATAAACCTATGAATATTGCAATTTGACCCTGTGAGTGCCTATTATTGGACCTGGATTGGCGTGGAACTGAGCGTTTTATATATATATATATATATATATATATATATATATGATACTCTCTACATATGTGTGTATATATATGTATTTGTACATATCTAATCTACAGAGAGAAAGAGACTCTCCCTCTATCTATCTATCTATCTATATATATATATATATATATATCCACAAATATGGCTCAATACTGTAATCCAACGGCGCTCATCCACCGGTGCTGACTTCAAAGCAGAGCCCCGCTTTCTTAAATTCACCAAAAGCTATCAATCGATAGCATAAGTCAGCACTCACCACAGAAATTCTTTCCTCAATTGTCACGGTTTATTTGGAAGCAGCATGCATCACATAGCACCAACGCGTTTCGCAACCCACTGTTGCTTGATCACGGTCACCGTGATCAAGCAACAGTGGGTTGCGAAACGCGTTGGTGCTATGTGATGCATGCTGCTTCCAAATAAACCGTGACAATTGAGGAAAGAATTTCTGTGGTGAGTGCTGACTTATGCTATCGATTGATAGCTTTTGGTGAATATATATATATATATATATATATCCATCCAACACCAAACTCCACGATGCCTTTCAGCAACAAACAGGAGAAACGGACTCTTCAAATGACTTCAGTTGCAGGTTTTTATTGTTTTTTCAATATTTAAAAGTGCATTGCTGTGCCTGAAAACACCAAACGCGTTTCGGCAATCCCAGTCGCCTTGATCGCTGGTAAATTGTGCAAATTACCCCATTAACATTTAAAAACACCGTTAGCCAATCATCAACTGTCATCTTGTCTCATAATCAATATAGAAAACAGACTTGGTTTTTGTTGTTGTGTTCATACAGGAAAACAGCCTAACTCGTAACTGTAAAACACATTTGTTTTAAAGTGCTTTGTGCGACATAAAATAATAAAGAAATGTTTCTATTTCAAATATAATTCATACTTTCGATTATAATCCGACCACAATATAAAATAACTGTTCAAATACATTAACGATAATCATTAGATGCTTATATCTATTCTACTCTAGGTGTATTAACCTTTGGTCGGCCTTTACAATTATAATAATATGTCAGCATTAGAACTTCTTGTTTCCCATTATCGAATCATAAAAACCAGTTAAATATGTGTATAAAATATTTCATGATGACAGAAAAAAGTGCATGTGCTATAGTGCAATATTAAAGTGCAAAGTGAACTCCCAGCCAGGAGTTAGTTTAAACTTGGTAGTAAGAATATTACTACGGGGCAGGGTTAAGAGACAGAGGTGACTGTTCCAATCAAGAAAAATATTGAATTTCATTACTGTACAAATACTGATGAACAGACTTAATTTCATGATTTGGAAGATATGACAACATACGACTTTAAATGGAGCGAACTTAACCTCAGATGTTAATCAATTCATGTGGTCAATAAATCCGTACTGTGGCATCAATTAATAGTAAAAACCATTAAATCCATAAAATTATAGATTCATTATAAAATACACATCAATCGAACACCGCGACAAAGAGCTAACAACCTACATAAAATGATTAAAATTGTACTTAAAACATATTAATAAATAAATATATGTTAATATGGAATAAATATCCATATAAGCAAGGTCCATTTCATATAATATAAAATATAGACTGAAATTTGATAAAAGAACAGTCTAGAGATAGTGATATAAGTCTTCACAAATATTTAGCCCTTTTGGGGTTTTAGTATCAAGCTCTAGAATGTATTAAGTTTCTAGTTGGCGTAATAACTTTTCTCGATTACCTCCTCTCTTATTGGCTTGTATGCTGTTGATTACAAAGTATTGTAACATGTTCAAATTATTGTCGTGTTCCAATTTGACATGTCGCGCCACTGGGTAGGAGGGGTCAGAGTTGATCGTTGCTCTCAAGTGCTGTAGGATTCTAGTGTGTACTTGCAATTTCGTGCTGCCTACATATTGGAGTCCACATATGCATTTCAACACATACACGGCGTATTCTGTTTTACACGTGTAGTAACCCTTGATTTTAATAGGGATTTCCGAAAACGCATTGATGTATGTACTGGTGTTAACTCCAAATTTGCAACCCCCTGCATGTACTGCACTTGAAGAAGCCTTTTTTAGTAGAAAGCCAACTATCTTTGTGATAAAGCTCAGGGCTGGTTTTGACCAAATCACTTCTCATTGAATGGGCCTTGCGAAAAGTGAAATTAGGTCTTGAGTTAAAACTCCGTTAAGAACAGTATCAGTGAGCACTATGGGCCATGGTGTATTTATAATCTTCTTTATACTCTGGGATTGTCTGCTATATGTAGAGATGAACCTGCAGGAATTTTCTGTTTTGGATGTCTGACTAGTTCCAGCTGACATTTGAGTTAGACCTCCAGGACTTTCTATGGATGTTGATATTGATTGAATGAGAGATGCTCTATCTTTCTTATTAGCCTTTCGGATGGATAAATCAATCTTGTTCCATGATCCAGCAATCTGCATTCCGCAGATTCCCGTGCTTCCTTCAGCACAGTTTCTGTGCTACAAGCTCTACGAATTCTCAGGAATTCACCATAGGGTAAACCAGTAATGGTGTGGTGCGGGTGAAAACTGCTGGCATGCAACAATGTGTTGCCAGCCATTGGTTTTTGATAAAGACTAGTTTCTTTTTTCACTCCTGTATGGATACTTGAATATCTAAAAAATTAATTGACAGGGGGTCAATATGGGAGGTAAATCTGAGGTTAAGTTCATTAACATTGATTGTCTACAAATCTTGTTACCTCTTCCTCAGACCCTCTCCAAATAATAAAAACATCGTCCATGTATCTTCACATTTGCATCACATGATTTTCAAACAGAACTCGATGTTCTCCCTTGAGGACATGCTCCTCCCACCAGCCTACATGTAAAGATGCATAACTGGGGAAGAAGCATGCCCCCATTGCCACCCCTTGAGTTTGCCTATACACTTAACCATCAAACATATATAAATGATTATGTAGACACCAATGCATCATACTAAGTAGCATCTTATTATGCTGATACAGTTCGATATTTCTACGCTTCAAATAGTATTCTACTGAATGAAGACCATCTGTGTGTGTATATGTATATATATCCAGAGACGTTTTAAGGTTGCAGAGGTTTTGAGTAACACCTGATCGGATCACTATACAATCCACTTTTACTGGGCACTGGAGCAAGTCCCCAGATATAGAGGGTTTAGTATCCTATTTCCTCTCTGTAAATGGGCCCAGGGTAAGTCTAAGAAAATAACATATATTCTTAATAAGAGCATTCTAGTGTTATCAGGCAGGATTGAAGCAGATGCTTTGGGTGTTAACACCTGGCATGGTAATATGGCTGAGCGGGTGGCATCCATTAAGTCAGGGTTTGGTGGTTGAAAACATCCCTCAGCCCCCTGGTTTGATGAGGAGGTTAGATTAATGCAGCAGCACTTTAAAATGCTCAAAGGATCCTGATGCAAGGTTTATCTACCGGAGTACGAAGAGCGGTATAAAAGGTAGCTGTGTATTTACCATCGACGATTTAAAAAGAATCAAGTGCAGTACCTGTCTAATTAAATTGGCCGGTCTCATAATAAACCTAAAGAGGTTTGTAAAATAACAAATAGGTTTGTTCGTCCCTCTGCCCTTTCCCAGCCCTTGGAAGCACCCCTGACACGTTCTCAACTCTGAATTTTTAGAGAATAAGATTATGGGCATTGTAGAGACCTTAAAGGCTGCGGGAACTAGCAACTGGGTTGAATCAGTTGGGCCAGAGGGCCATAATGTAGTTGGCAGCTACTAATAGTAATGAGCCTAATTGGTTTGAGGGTCAGTCCTCAATAATTCCAACATCATACTCCTCCAATGAAATGGTAGTAAACTCCATCAAAGAGCAGGAGTCTGAGAAAACTCTTAAAACGTATGTCTACTTCTCCTGATGACACCTGCCCACCTCAGATTTTGGCTACTAACGCCGAGATTATTAATCCCTTCTTGAACTCGCTGCTAAATAATTCACTGCCAGGCTATGTTCCTAGTTGTTGGACGAATGCCAAGCTGATTTCACTGCTAAAAATAACCTTCGCAGAAAAGTCCTTCCTGGCTAGCAATAGTTTTCTTTGTGTCCAGCATTGTCAAAGACCTGCAAAAACAGGTTAATGTCAAACTTTCCAGTTATCTCAATGCCACTCAGTTGCTGCATCCTTCACAGTTTGGTTTTCGCCCAGGATACAGCACTGAATTTACTTTGATAGAGGTTTCTAATTACGTTAAATTGACCGTGGATAATAAAAAGAATGTTGCCTTATTATTATTGGATCTATGTGGGGTTTGTCAAGGTCTCCAATCCTATCCTGAATCAATGCTTGCGGGACACGGGTTTGGCAGGACCGTGTTGGCCTGGCTGGGCCTTTTTCATCGAGCAGATATCTGTGTGGATGCTGCCATTTACATCTGACTCCAAACCCCTTAAGTTTGGAGTTCTTCAGGGAACTGCGCTGAGTCCGACATTATTTAATGTCTATGTCCTTTGCAACCCTGGTGGAATCCTCTCAAGGGTAGGTCATCTCTTACGTTGATGACACACAGATCCTTCTAACTTAGGACAGGAGCATCTCTATTGTCCCAAAATAGATTTCAAAGTGTGTCTGTCAGCGGTGTTTCATTGGATGCACTGGAGTAATCTCCAGTCATGTTGTATTTCTAGCTAGGACCCTAATTCGATATTCCAGATTCATGCCCTTATGTGGTTATAATTAATAATATCCTTATAAAGGCATAAGAATCATATCCATATTCAGTAATAGCCCATGCAGTCCAAAGCACAGCACGGCTACTCCAATCGACTCCTAGAAAGCACAACACGTTCTTTAAACAAACCAAGCCTCCAGCAGCCCGGGAAATCCCACCCTGCTTTAGTTTTGATTTGAACAAGAACTCCTGGAGTCCAGAAAGAACTGTTAGTTCTTAGTGACGTCTTATGTCCAACCTTACGTCAAACCCGGCACCTTTCAAGGTATAAATATACCAACAGTTGCCTTAAGCAAATATCACGGTGGTTTGGAGCAGAGCGGCTATCTACTTGCCTGAGAGCCCAGCTGATGCGAGAGCACACGGAAGCAGCCCCTCCCCTTTGACGCGCTGGAGAAGCTGCTTTTTCTCACGCCGAGAAAATCCAGCTCCGGTGTTCCCGAGTCACCCTCGCGGGTTGCTGGGAGATCGAGTCCTGAAGAAAGATTCCAGACCTCCCACATTCTATTACCAAGGTACGGAGCTGACTAAACCCTTAAGAGAATTCTTGATTCAGATTCTTGGCAAAACCATCTTAACCAACTTAACTTAAACTGCTACTTACTTACTCCTTCCCAAGTATTAGGCCTGGGTCAGGGACACCTGGGTAGGCGTAGTTAGAAGCACCAGTTGAGTACGTTAGTCAATGTTTTTATGTATGTATATATTTTATCCATTTTAAAGTATCATATGGCTTAGAAACCATATCAATGCTTTTACAGTATTATTTCATACTACTACTTTTACTGTACGCACTTTACTTTATGATGAGTATTGCAATTGTGGCAATTCATTTCTCTTGCATGAGAAAGAAGACTGCTCAATAAATACCACCTTTTATTGAAAACGCTGTCTCTATTTCTCTGCACTCTGGTGAAACTAAGTATGCACGGTTGACTGAGTGAAATAGCTGCCTATTGTTTTCACACAACTCTAGAGATACACTCTTATCTGAGGGAGCAAAGTTGTCATGTTTGTATGGTTGTCAGAAGCTAATCCCTTGTCTAAATCCGGAGAGTTAACACTTTTCTGAACATTTGAGAAAGATTCTAGTGACCTCTGAGCTAGCTGGCAAAACTAATTATGTCTAATATAGTCAGTAGAGACCTAGTCGACCTCAGTCCTACGTCTACACTGCTGTTTATATTATTCCAATGCGCAGAGCCTATTGGGAATATAGGAACTACACTACATGGCGCCCAACGTTTGGTAAAGCGATAATCTAACGCAAGACACTAGAGTAACACTGTCGTGCTTTTCACACAGACCCCTTTCTCCCGTAAAAACTCCAGTAGACGTCTGGAGTGGGTGAAAGGTTAATATCCGCCGGAACTTAGTAGGAAGAGATTCCTATGTATTAGTTTTTGGTTTAGTCAACGTTGAAGGATACAGTGTTCCAAAATATTGTGCACCTAATCTTTGTTTCCTTGAAACTTGATCTGCAACAAAACTTTCTGTCAGTAAAATGTCAGAAAGTGAAGACGAAAGGGAGCAAGCTAGAATAGCAGCTCAACTCAGAGGATGACACAACCATCCAAAAAAATGACCCGAGTGCTATACTCATTCTGGTCACCTAAGGAGAACTATAACTCTTAAACTTATAGAAAATGGACTGACATCACGAGGTGGTACAGTCATATTCGTGGTAGAGGCCCATGAATATCGGCAGACAGAGGTATTCTATTCATGGATACACTTTCCAGCAGCAAACGCTGTAACAAAAGAATTCCACTATTCAAAATAGAGGAACCTCCGGACATATACACTCCTTTCGAGGACGTTGAACTCCCACTAAATTACCAAGAGCACCTGCTCTGGTTTAATGCTGCCCCCCCTAAAACATCAAAATCACATCACCAGGCACGGTCCACTAGGTAGACCAGGATCAACGTGACCGGTTCTAGCCAGCTACACACCACATCCAGACATTGATAAAATGTCAGACCGGTAACTTTTAGCTCAGCTAAAACTATTAATTAAAATACATAGACAATTGGTCCAATATGTCATGCGGACTTCAACAGTCCAACCCACAATTAATGTTCCACAGCTGACCCCTCATCAGGGGAACACAAACAAAATTTCACCACAGAACATACAATCATGTCTTTGTAAAGTACCCACAAAACGGGAACACATTTCATTCTGGCTAGCACAAAAAATTACTCAAATAGAGGCAGTATTTCCAGATACTACTCCTACTGAGAAACACAGAATTCTGACTATCTGTCTTCCAATGGGGGTCGCACCACATGTGGAAGACTGTGACACTTGGGGCATGGTCTTTGCTTCCATCTACACAAAAACACATGGTGTTCCGTCTATGGCGGTTATACCAGATGTACTAAGACAGATTCCAAATTAATACGGTCCAGGACCTGCTTTAACTCTGGGTATGAAATTGGGTATGAAATTACTGAAAGACTTCAAGCAAGTCTCCGCTATATTATTAGCCAACATAAAAGGAGAAGCAGCATCTGTGGCAATCCGCCAGAAATTGAAGGAAACCGATCTAGCAGACCAACCATTTGAACTTGCCAGAATCGTAGAAAAATCCTATGAAGAACTAGGAAGAGATAGTTTGGGTGGGAAACCGGTAAAACCCCAACTAACTGAAAATCCTGAAAAAAACTTTTATTAAAAATAATCTGAATACTCCAAAAAGGAGTTGGGATGGTAATAAACAGTCCACTCCCAGGGAAAAATGATTCCAGTCCAGAGGAAGGTCTCCTCAACAGAGAAAAAATTCTCCAGACCGAGGAAACCAGTCTCCCCAAAGGGAGCCCTCTGAGAAAAGATACAACCTTAGAAATAGGGATAATTTGTAAAAACCTGATAGATATCAAGATGTTGATACACGTCCCTCTCGATCTTTTCAGACTTCCTCACAGAAATCGGAAAGAAGAGAACGGTCAGAACACAGAGAAGAGCACATCCAGTCCAAAGACAAGGAACCTGCTCATCAAAGTAAAAAATTACAATATCCAAGAAAGAAGGTAGCTAGTATTAAAATTGCCGAGGATACTGAGGACACAACTTAAAAATGGAGAGTGGGCCCAGACAATGCTAGACAGCGCAGCAGAAGTGACCATAGCTCGCAAGATCCTGGTGAATCTTCTGGAGACAGTGGACACGAATGAATACATTCAGGTGGAAACTGCAGACACGCGAGTTAGCGTGCCCCATAAACTATATGAAATAACATTACGTATAGAGGGAGATAAAACTAGGAAAATAAAAGGTCTCTTTTGGGAGAACCTATCTAAAGGCTATGACATCCTGTTAGCTGAAAAAGACTGGCCACCAGAGTTTGTCAGGGAGTGCCCTCATGGCGAAGAAATGATTATGCCTCCCTTCTCAAATCATATTCCGATTCATAAAAAATACACATTGGCAAGAAAATGGGTAGTGGCCCAAGCTCCCGCATTATATAAAAATCATGTAGGATGGGATGAGGATTCGCTTCACCACAAAATCCAGTTAAAAAATCAGCCCACTGCACAAAGGCAGTACCCAGTTAAACAAGAAGCAAAAAAGCAAGTCAGGGAGATCTTGGACCAACTTGAATATCAAGGGGTGATTGAAACACGCACCTCACAAATGAACAATCCTTTGTTTCCTGTCTCCAAGCCAGACGATTCATATCGTCTAGTTTTGGACTACAGACACCTTAACTCCTGTTAAACATTTGCAGTACAAAACTCACATAGTGCAGCACTAATGAATAACATTGTGCGCAAAAAATCTAAAATGACATTGGACATCTCTAATGGATTCTTCTGTCAAAACATTGCACCTGAAAGCAGGTATTTGACCGCTTTCTCAATAATGGGGTCACAAAAACACTTCTGTCGACTCCCACAGGGATTCAAGAATAGCCCAGGATTATTCTCAGCAAGGGTAACAGAGTTACTACAAATATATGATGATGAGGCATTATCCTATGTCGATGACATCTATCTCACTGATAATGACCTGGAGACTCACTTAAAAAGAGTGATAACCATAATACTTGGGTTCGCATCAGTGGGTTACAAATTCAACTTTAAAAGGTCACGAATTGCCCATCTAACTGTCCTGTTTTTAGGATATGAATTATCAAGTGAAGGCAAGAGCCTAGCTGACAATTTCTTAGAGAAATGTGCTGTACTCCAAGCACCAAAAATGCTGAAGAATGTACAATCAATACTAGGTTTCCTGAATTTCGGAAGAACATACATTCTAAATTATGCAGAGAGGGTTAAAATTCTCTATGAATTGATAAAACCAGATTTCAAAACATCAATTGGACTCAGAAACACACAGAGATTTTGAGATCATTGCAAACAGACACGTTAGCTAAAACAAAATTACAAACTCGCGAAAACATACGCAATCTTGTATTCCGAGTCATCCCAGGAAGATGCGGATTCACATACCTGACCTCTAATGAGGGAAAAACGGTACCTATAGCTTACAAATCAAATTTGTACACTCAAGCTGAAATGAAATTCAGTTCTACTGAAAGAATTCTGACTGAGGTTCAAACTGCTGTAGCAAAAGAAAGAGCCCCAGCCCAAGGCAAGAGAATAACTGTTTATACAGCAGAATCAGCCCTTGAGGCATTAACGAGTCCACTCAACCTGAATACAGTGGCATTAGATCCAAAATGGATACAATGGGAAAATTCTCTTGCTACAGAAGACGTGAAATACTATTTTGACCCGAATCTGAAAAAACTAGATGATCAAGAATATCCTCTGCCAATCGAAATTCTGCCTCTGGAACAATATACCTGCGTAATCTATATGGACAGATTCGCATAACACTACGATGTAGATAAAAAATACTACAATGCAGCATGCGCGATTGTTAAAGGTCGCTGGCGCTCTGGTAAATTCAAACCGATGATTACCAAAACTGAAACACTCAAACTGTTCAGCTCAGCGAGCTGAAATAAGATCTTTAAGCTTGAAAATGCCGATCGCGAATTCCCCACACTGATAGTGTTTGATTCGCATTTCTGCGTCAAGTCCTACAACAATGACATGCAGACATGGAGTAAAAACGGATACAAAAATTACACAGGTGCCACAATAAAGCATAAAACGCTTTGGAAACAAGTTGTTCTTTTAAAGAAAGAACTACAGAAGACTCACGTGATACAAGCACTGAGTCATCAACGTGATGGCATTCACGTTGCAGGGAATTCATTGGCTAACACAGCCACAGCGGAAGCGGTTCAACCGGCTTCCGTAGGCACTGAAAAGCGTTCAGAAAAACACATAGATGGGGAAACCATGCTGGCAGTAAAAGCCTCATTAAAAGGCGATTATGCAGCATTACCTCTCAACTATCCACTCAGTAATACATACATAATTGATGCAAACTCCGTTCCTTTTGCTCAGAGTGGGGGATAGAGTAATTCCAAACACGAACCGGAGAGTTTTCTTGATTGAAAGCGCACACATGGGACTGGGTCCGAGGCACCAACAGATCTTGAAATCTTTAATAGAAATATAATCAGAGTACTGGTGGCCGGGAATGAGCGTGCAAATTTACAAATTTGCAATGGATTGTCCAGACTGCAACAGAGATCGCAGTTGTGAACCGGACCAGATTATTGCAAGGACATCTTTGTTAGAAAGCATCAGGCTATCTATAATGCAAAAATCCAACCGTAGAAATGCGTCCCCATAATTATTAAGACAAAATTAACTTAAAAATGTAGACCATCAGCACCCGGCTGACACCAGAACTGTTATAAAAAGATTTGCGAGTCTTTATCGGCACATACGCAATTGGCATGCTACATTCTGATCAGAGTCCTGCGTTTAGCTCGCGAGCTTACAAAGAGGCCATGAACAGCATGGGCATTGCATTGCGGTACTCTTCTCCCTTCCATCCTGAAGGAAATGCGGTAGAGAAAAGAAAAAACCGGGACATAAAGCAATCTATAACGGCGAGGGTATTAGGTTCGGGTGATGGGTGGGTGAAACATTTGTGTCCAACGGAGTCTTAATATTCTGCCAAGAAATTCTCTAAAAGGTCTCACTCCATACGAACTATTGTTCGGTACTAGAATGCACATTCAGGATCTTGATTGTCACACTTCAGTGGTAGAAGAAAAATCCTTTGACATCAAAGACCGTTTTGCTGTTTTACAGGATTTAAATGAAACAAGAAAAAGCTTGAGTAACATAAAGTTGAAACAACAGCTGACAGCCACAGACGAAAAACCACCTGTCCCAGCAAGACCTGTCTGGATTCCAAAGATTGGGGATCTGGTCAGAGAGAAGATCGCGGTGAAGAAGGAATTTGGGCCTTCTTACAGAAAAGCAGTACCTGTCTTAGCTGTCAGCGGAACAAGATCAGTTGCTGGTAAAAAAGAAAAGAGACTTGTATCCATCGACCTTGTAAAACCACAATTATTTGGCCAATAATAAGTAGTAGGCCCAGTGGACTCCCAAGAAATAGCAGACTACCGAAATTTGCTACAATCCAAGAGGCTCAAACTGAGAGACTAATCACATTTGATAAACCTGCAGTGAATAAAAAAGGACTATGCAATAATGCCATGGAACTTGTGCCTCTTGAAACCCAAATTGCAACAGTTCGTCAAGAAACACCAGTCTACAATGATGTAGTCTCTGACTATGTTAATGAAACAAAGAAAACTGCAAAAGCAAATGAAAATCCGGAAATAATTCCAACAATTGACAGAATTGCATCTGGCTACTTCATCAACTTCGACGACTTTTCTGAAGATCCAAGCGAGCATGAAGAAATGCCTGTGTTGGACCTGGCCCTTTTTGGCAGGTTCACCACGAAACTTTTTAGCTTTTTCCTAGCCTGTTTCTGGGACATGGTGTTGGTGATTTTAGGCCTCTGCGCACTTTTTCACTGTGGTACAGTGTAAAGTGCGTGAGCTCTCTGTGTATGTGTGGTGAGTGACCTGCCCTTCCATAGGAATGAATGGGGAATATGTATGCCCATGGTAGTTCTTGATGTGTGGGGAGTGCAGGGTCGAGTTTGGTATGTGCGAACTCATGAGATTGAATGCTGCGCAATGATATATGCGGCATGATTGTGTCTAGTGTAGAAGTGCCACTTTTAGAAGTTGGCATAAAGTAAAAAGCCTAGGGGTCTACATCTCACAAGATCTTTCCATTAACCATCAGATCAGTGCCACAGTATCCTCCTGCTTCCACCAGCTCAGAAAAATCCGGAAAATTGCTCACTTCCTGACCACTGAAGCTCTCACCTTGGCGCTGCTGGCGCTAGTCATCTCCCGGATTGACTACGCCAATGCCCTATACGCAGGCATTCCGCAATACCAAATAAAGAGACTTCAGTTAATCCAGAATCAGGCCGCCCGTCTCATCTACCGTCAGCCAAAACATCACCACGTTCGTCCCCTCCTCAAAGCCCTTCATTGGCTTCCTGTGTCGGAACGCTGCAAGTTCAAACTTGGCTGCCTAACCCATAAATCCCTGGCCGGTATCGGCCCCTCTTTCATCTCCTCTCTTCTTCATCCGTACGCCCCCCCAGACACCTCCGTTCCTCCCATCACGCCCTTCTCCAGACACCTAGGTTCAGGCGAAAAAAGCACGGAGGCCTTAGATTCTCCTTCTTGGCCCCCTCACTCTGGAACTCTCTACCTCTAGACCTCAGACTCTCCTCTTCCTACCCTCACTTTCGGTCTCTCCTAAAAACTCACCTTTTCCGCGGTGTCTATACATAAAGCTCTCCTTTCTCCCCTCTATGCCTCTTCCTGGGTTAGTGATCAGCGCCAAGAAACCGTCCGGTGAACGCAGCGCTCTACAAATCCTTTTTATATTACATTTTACATTACATTTACATTACATTACATTGTGCAAATTGTGTCTGGCGTGTGATTGGCTGGTGGGCCTGGCTTCAAGAGTCTGGGAAGGTCTGCCCCGGTGGTGAATGGAGTGTTTAGCATGCTGATGTGAGGAGAGGGGTGCACCTGGGCCTGAATAGGGCTGGGCTTGCCCCACAAAATGCTGGCTCCACCTCCTGTGGTGCGTCTGATGTCCCTAGCCTGACCTGTGAAAGTAGTTCCCTATAACCAGTTGTAGATAGTTCTCACACTGCCTGCACCCTGCTAGACAAAGGATTTCTCTGTATAAAAAAGGGCTGTGTCCCTTACAAAATGTTCTTGTTTCTGACTTGAATCTGCCGGGGCATGCTGCTGCTGGGGCCCATGGGAAGGCTTGCCTCCCTGGGCCCAGCCCAGCCCCTGGATTGATGGAGGACTCTGCCTTAGTCCTGGGACCCCTTTTGCCTTTCTTTGCAGCCCCCCAGGACCTGTTGTAGCTGGAAGCGCTTGATTTTACTTATAGCGCTGGGGAGTGCTGATTTGGCCCCTGAGCACTTGGTAGTGCTTCATTTCCCCCCTAAAGCAACTGGGAGCGCTTTGTCTGTCCTTCTAGCGCTTGGGAGCGCTGTTTTCCTATCCTAGCGCTGGGAACGCTGTAATTGCCTTTATTGCGCTTGGGAGCGCTTTGTTTGCTGGAGGCCGGTGATTATTTTTAATTAAAGAGGGAGCCTACCCCTCAGTCAAGTCATCCCCCGCCTGCCGTGCCCGAGAAGGGCCGCCGCGCTGCCCGTGGCGACCCGGAAGTGGTTGGCCGGCTGGCCAATCTCAGCGCGGCCTGGTCGGAACCCCCGCCGCCGCCGAGAAGGGAAAGATGCCGGAGAGAGAGGGGAAGCCGGTGGATCTGCGCGGGGCTCCTGTATGATGGAGCGAGTCCCATGCTGAATGCGGAGATGCCTGCCTGCCCGCCTGCAGCCGCGGAGCGAGAAGGAACCCCGCTGCCCAGCTGCCGAGAGGAGCAGCCGCCGCACCGGGAGAGCCGGTGAGTGTAAAGGGCGGGGGAGAGCGCTGGGCAGGTTCAGCGTTTCGAAAAGAGGCTCCGACGTCCGGGGGCATGTTTGAGATTTTGAGTCCCACAGAGAGGGACTCCAACGAGGGGCAGAATGGTTTTAGAGCCCCGAGAGGCTCCTGTGGGCAGTTCCGTTTCTGCTCCACGAGGGAGCCTATGGATTGGTTTGGTGCTGGTGTAGGCGCAGCGCCCGGGGGCATTTAGGGCGGCCCCAGATGTCAGTGGGCCGTCCCACCGTGTTCAGTGCCCTTGTTTAGGGCGGCCCCGGGTGGCAGTGGGTGGCCCCAACGTTGCAGAGCCCACAAGGCTCCCTGGGGGCATATTTCATTTTAAAGCGCTAATGCGCTCCCTGATTGCTCATGTTGTTCTAGAGCCTGTGGGGCTCCAACAGAGGGCGCAGTTCTGTTCTAGGGTCAGTGAGGGCCCTGTCGCAGTTATGTTGTCTTCCAGCTGCCCAGCAATTAGTGGGCAGCTGCACCGTTTAGGCGCAATGGAGAGAGTCCTTGTGTGGGACAGAGATGGCACAGTGGTGCCAGGCCTTTTACACCTGCGCAGCACTTAGTGCCAGCTGCAACGGTTATTTATTTATTTATTTATTTTATTTATTATTGCTATTTATTAAGCTCTAACTAATACCCGTAGATGTCTCGGCGCTAGCGATTGATTACAAGGTCTCTGGAAGACACAGCTGAAAATTATTGGTTAAAAAGCCATGTCTTCAGTTGTTTTGCGAAACAGCCTGAGTGTGGGGCTTGTCCTGATTGATTGAGGTAGTGTATTCCATAACTTGGGGGCGGATACCAAGAAGCGTCGATCGCCCCAAGAGACTGTTTTTGTGCAGGGAACGACTAATTGATTCAGAGTGGTAGATCAGAGTTGTCTGGAGGGGGTATAGGGAATCAATTGATTCTAAAGAAACTGCGGTTCCATCGTTGTGGAGTGCTTTATAGACTATACATAAGGTCTTGAACTTAATCCGGTTGCGGATCGTCAGCCAGTGATAGTTCCTTTTTATGTGTGAAATTGGTTTGAATTTAGGAGATCTCGAAAGAACTCTGGCTGCCGCATTCTGTATAGTTTGCATTTTGTTAGTGACACGAAGCTGAGCATTGACAAAAAGACTGTTACAATAATCCAACGAGGATAAGACTAAGGAGCTTACAAGAGTTTTTCCAGCTGTGTCAGGTAAAAAAGGGAGGATTTTGCTTACCAATTTTAATTTATGACAGGCTGTGGCTGCCGTTTGTTTGCCATGGGCCATAAAGTTGAGGCCCTCATCAAAGACCACTCCCAAGTTTCTTACTCTGGGAACCGGTTTGGGGAGCTCGCCAAAAGATGGGGGCCAACAGACTGATGACCAAGCTGGCGAGAGTGGTCCAAAAATGACCACCTCCGTTTTGTCGGAGTTAAGCTTTAAACAATTGGAAGCCATCCAGTCTCCAATTGCTAACATACCTCCTTGAAAACGTTCTGCCACCCTGTCTTCGTCACTATTTATGGCTAAGACCAGCTGTGTATCATCTGCCTAGGAGGTTAGACCCATCCCATGGGCCAAGATGACTTTAGCCAGGTCCGACACGTAGATATTAAACAGTGTCGGACTTAGGGATGAGCCTTGAGGAACCCCGCACGGCAGAGATAGTTGAGGTGATTGGAAAGAGCCCAGGGTAACCGCCTGCATACGCCCTGCTAAAAAAGAGGCCAACAGGTCTTTGGCCACCCGTTGGATACCCATTTTTCCGACACGGTCGATCAGGATCTTGTGATCGACCGTGTCGAAAGCAGCGGATAAGTCAAGCATCACCAGGACCGCTGGTCCCGGATGACTCTGATGTCATCGGATGCTTTTATTAGCGCTGTTTCTGTACCATGGAATCTACGAAGTCCAAATTGGGTACTGTCCAGCTGATGATGTTTCTCGATGAAGTCAGATAGCTGTTGATTCATGGCTTTTTCAGCTACTTTTGCTAAAAATGGGAGGCTCGCTATGGGACGATAATTTTTTAGATCGTCCTTGTCCAAAAGTGGTTTTTTAAAAAGGGGTTTTAAAAGAGTCTTTTTCAGTATATCAGGGTAAATCCCGGATCTAAACATGGTATTACAGACCTGTGTAATAAGGCCCTGTTGGTGTTCCCAGCTGCCCAGCAATTAGTGGGCAGCTGCAACGTTTAGGCTTTGCGCCGGTGGCGCACCCCTCACTGGCGCTGCATGGCAGCGCGCCCTGACATTCTGGACACTGGGCTTTTTGAGTCCCCTTGTTGGATGGCCAGTTGGCCAGGGGGCTGGTATGTGATTTCTGCGCAATGTGATTTCTATGTTTTTGATAGTAATAGCTAAGGTGATGTTTGCGCAATGTGATTATGAGGTTAGTTTACCTATGGAGGTTTATGCTTGTGAGAGTTTATTTCACTATGTGAGTTACGCCCCTAAATGTGAGTTATGCTTAGGGGGAGAGTCTAATGTGTTTAGACTAGTGAGAGATTGCCTACTGTAGTTTTTACTGGTTAGGCCCAAATGTGAGTTATGCGTAATGTGCTATGCTTTACACATTGCCTCCGGGATAAGCCTGTCTGCTTGTGCCAAGCTACCAAGGGGGTGAGCAGGGGTTATCTTGGCGTGTGACTCCCTTGCCCTGTGACTCCCTTGCCCTGACTAGAATGGTGGTTTCTGCCTGGCTTTGGCGTCAGCCTTAGCCAACCAGAACTAGCCAGCTCTAACAGCCTGCAACAAAAACTTTCAAAGACAAAGTAATTGAACTTTTTCACCAACTAAACGAAACATATCTGATTTTCACGATGGATTGAATTTTGGATTGTGTTGGGTGTACTTACTCTCCTGCTTTGGCTCATCATGGTTCTAAGTTTGGGAAAATTCATTGATGGAAAATATAGTACAATGGACACAGCAAGTCAGAACATCAACTTGGTCCTAAAGCCTCACACATCCTCCCACATCGAGAAAAGAGAACTTTCATTAGTAAACATCTCAGCCAATCCAATACCTGGTGGGGTAGCATGGGACAGAACTGATTATGACATTTTTAGCCCAGTTGAGCTCTTGAAATATCCACACCAGTTCAAGGTTTCATTAAGTGACTTTGCGACACCAAGTTCCTTCTCTGATGATTGGAACTTTGAAAACATTAATAATATGATGTCAGATTTAGTAATGTCAGCCAAATTTACAGAACATGATTACTTACAGGGTTCATCGAATTATGAAGAGTTATACTGTTATGATCATTTTGGTGATCACTATTTGCATAAAACTGATCAGCCTTGAAATGTTTTATCTTATAACCAATGGGAACACTGTCCAACTCCGCCAAAAAGCGGCTCGAAAACATTTCATGAGCAATTCCAGTACTTCTCAGGGTTTAACAACAGTGATCCAGAAACGTTTTATTTTAAAATGTTAATTAGGACAGGAATGAAAACAATGTTGACAAATACTAAATTGATTTATTCTGAAAAATGTAATGACAAAATGTCTACATTTGGTTTCGAATTTTGGAAAAACAACATTGAAACAAAAACGATCTGGGGTACCAAAGATTGGCAAGTACAAGGCCTAGAAGCATTATTTAGGGCCAACATGATCCCAGAACAAATGATATTCTTGAATGACACAATTCAACAAACTACTTGTCTTGGCCTAGCTAAGATAAAAGACTTAAATAAACCATCTATTCCGAAACCCATAACTGATAGTGATAGCACTACAGATGTGGAGATAGACGTATCCCATATTTTACACCAAAACAGAACAGATCCTGATTGGAAAAAGTGGTTGATCTGGCCAACAGACACAAATAACTGTCAAGATAGATTCCTGAACAAAACACAGGGGTTCAAAATGACCAGGCCAGACCCAAGATACTCCCAGAGACAACATCCAGGGATAGTTACAACATACAGTGTAGGGAAACTATGCCTTGAGTGGCTACAGAAATCCACACTGGCTGAAATTAAGCACTTGACTTTACTTAAAGACGGTGCTGACTTGGGTGATTTCATACTGGGACCACGCAAACAGCGTCAAAAACGTTTCATAGCGGCCGGTATATACGCTGTGTACAACGAAGCTTGGAAAGTAATGCAAATTGAAACAGCAGAAAAAATACTAGAAATTGATCGTATAAATTTGGAAAAATCACTTTCTGTATTGGGCAATGGGTTAACGACGCTGTCCTCCAGAATATATTCACTGGACAGCATTGTATCCTCTGCTATTGATATAATAGAGCAGGACTTACTAATGTTACAACATGGTCAGTCTCAATTACGTTCTATTGTACAGCTTGGTTGGACGTTGCAAAATCTGCGTTCAGGCTACGTACCATGGCGTTTAATCAACACAACGTCATTATTCGGTATCTTTAACCTTACTGATAAACAAATCAGTTTGGCACAAAAAGGAGCAGACTATACGATTCTGAGCATTGAAAAACTTGAGAGATTACCATTGACAATGTCAGAGAGACCTGTCATTGAATGGGTAATACACGGAACCATTACAATTCCGATAACAACTTTCCAGTTTAAATACTGCCAAGAGTATATACCTGCGGGCCAGTATGAAAGGTTGGGTAAAGAATACATCAAATCAACCTGGGGTTTACCTTATACACACAGATGTTATAGTGAAGGGAAAAAGGAGGTATTCCTTAGTGGTAACAATTGTAAAAAATCACTAAGCGGTACACTTCTGTGTCAAGGTATTAACTTGCATGGAACCTGCAAAGGGTCTTCAAATAACCTTTCATGTCACCTGCATGGCACGCCTGCAAAACAGATAGAGCCATTTTTTACACAACTCTCTAACGGCAGTTACGTTTTAATAAGTGACCACAGCTGTTGTGGAATGGTGCCAGGGAAAGCCTATCTCGTGACCGTAACTTCCAGGGTTGTTTGCTGTATGCAAGTATTGTATCCAGACAGCAATCCAGATATGGGGGCTGCGTTATGGCCTTCCTTGAATATCTCTTCTATTCGAATTGATACTTTAAGCAGAATGAAGTCTATTCTTTTACAGACAACTGTGCCTTTAACGTCATCCAAAGAAACGTATGATCTGCAAGTGGCAAGGACATCGGCAGAGATACATTCCCTTTTATCGACAAATTGCCCCGTGCATTTCGTAGAAATGTTAAGCAAATCTTAAACATGTCTGATACCAGTGGCATCGCACATGTATTTAAGACAGTTTTTTCGGGACTGTTAGCACCATTTGAAACAGTTCTGGGCATCTTTCCGAATTTTGTCCATTCTGTCTAAGGCGGCCTACCCCTAATCCTGGGGCTCGTGGCCGGAATTTTATTTTTGTTCCTTCTGCTCCGATATGGCAAGCAAATCCACAGACAAGACTCCAGCAATGATGGAAGAAACGATCCTAGCAATACGATACCGAGACCGTATCACTAAGGTCCTCGGATTGGCCCGGTTTCTTTCATTCAGACCGATCTGGCAGGATTGCATCTTACCTGTGTTTCGATGTCTGCTATGCGGAGAAGAATGCGTGTTGGACATCTGTCTTTCACTACCATCAGCAGTACCAATGGATATCGATACTTTGCTAGGTCCTGTAACGGCTCGTGCATCATGTTGTCCCCAGTGGCTACCTATTCTGATGACGGCATTCGTTGAGACTTCACCGCTACGAGTAGGTGGCGGTGAAGTACGAGAGGAAAGCAGCACCAAGCAGGTACAACATTCTGTGAGCATTGCTGATCCAAACATCGATGATAGCAATCACGCTCCAAACTGCACAGTTACAGCTTTTTTGAACTTTCACCTGATGTTGAAGACCAATTTTTTGCGAGTCTGTCTGATATGATGTTCTCTCCAGTCAACGAGAAAAACTCTTAAAAAACAATGAGCACACAGCGTTCCCTGAACTCTGAATTCGGCCTTCAGTTTTTATAAACAAATCTACCGAAAATATTTGGAACTATTTTTTCCCCTGAAAGCGAAATTATTTTTTTTCATTTTCCAAAATATTTACCTTTTTTTTGGCACATGGTACTCTGCTTAAAGTAGAACTATTCTTAGAGAACAGAGCTTCTATTTTTAGGATTCTAGAGACAATATTTTACCTCAGCCTCTAGCACTTGTACAGCATTTTGTATAAATTTGTGATGGAATGGTCTCGACCTTCTTTTCTGTATTCAGAGCCATTTCATTTGTCATTTTCGCAATTCATTCAGCTGATATATATATGCATTTAACTGAATGATGACACTGCTTGAAAAGCGTACAGTACCAACACTCATTTTCGTGTTTTTACCATATACCATCTCAAATGCGAAATATGTATTTTGGGGTGGGTTGGAAAACACACATGCATCGTTATATGTTTACTATTGCTTAGTTTTTAGTAATGATGGACATTAATCCATGGAGTGGGTGTTGTATTTCTATCTAGGATCCTAATTCGATATTCCCGATTCATGACCTTATGTGGTTATAATTAATAATATCATTATAAAGGCATAAGAATCATATCCATATTTAGTAATAGCCCATGCAGTCCAAAGCACAGCACGGCTACTCCCATCGACTCCTAGAAAGCAAAACACGTTCTTTAAACAAACCAAGCCTCCAGCAGCCCGGGAAATCCCCCCCTGATTTTGTTTTGATTTGAACAAGAACTCCTGGAGTCCAGAAAGAACTGTTAGTTCTTAGTGACGTCTTATGTCCAACCTTACGTCACACCCGGCACCTTTTCAGGTATAAATATACCAACAGTTGCCTTAAGCAAACACACAGTGGTTTGGAGCAGAGCGGCTATCTACTTGCCCGAGAGCCCAGCTGATGCGAGAGCCCACGGAAGCCGCCCCTCCCCTTTGACGCACTGGAGAAGCTGCTTTTTCTCACGCCGAGAAAATCCAGCTCCGGTGTTCCCGAGTCACCCTCGCGGGTTGCTGGGAGATCGAGTCCTGAAGAAAGAGATACCAGACCTCCCACATTCTATTACCAGGGTACGGAGCTGACTAAACCCTTAAGAGAATTCTTGATTCAGATTCTTGGCAAAACAATCTTAACCAACTTAACTTAAACTGCTACTTACTTACTCCTTCCCAAGTATTAGGCTTAGGTCAGGTACACCGGGGTAGGCGTAGTTAGAAGCACCAGTTGAGTACGTTAGTCAATGTTTTTATGTATGTATGTATTTTATCCATTTTAAAGTATATGGCTAAGAAACCATATCAATGCTTTTACAGTATTATTTCATAATACTACTTTTACTGTACGCACTTTACTTTGAGAAGTATTGCAATTGTGGCAATTCATTTCTCTTGCATGAGAAAGAAGACTGCTCAATAAATACCACCTTTTATTGAAAACGCCTGTCTCTCTATTTCTCTGCACTCTGGTGAAACTAAGTATGCACGGTTGACAGAGTGAAATAGCTGCCTATTGTTTTCACACAACTCTAGCGATACACTCTTTTCTAAGGGAGCAAAGTTGTCATGTTTGTATGGTTGCCAGAAGCTAATCCCTTCTTGTCTAAATCCGGAGAGTTAACTCTTTCCTGAACATTCGAGAAAGTTTCTAGTGACCTCTGAGCTAGCTGGCAAAACTAATTAAGTCTAATATAGTCAGTAGAGTCCTAGTCGACCTCAGTCCTACGTCTACACTGCTGTTTATATTATTCCAATGCGCAGAGCCTATTGGGAATATAGGAACTACACTACAGTCAAAATAAGTAAGACCAAAGTGTTAGTTTTTGGACCCCTTCCCCCCTTGGTGGGGTGGTGAAGTTTGGCCTAGTTCTGCTCCATTTCCTCTGACTCCGGCCAAAGTGGTTTGTAATCTTGGAGTGAAGTTTGATGATAACCTGTCCTTTAAACCTCAGGTGTATTTGGGACTTGTTTTGGCTTTCTCCGGTTCCTGGCAGCTACTAATAGTAATGAGCCTAATTGGTCTGAGGGTCAGTCTTCAATAATTCCAACATCATACTCCTCCAATGAAATGGTAGTAAACTCCATCAAAGAGCAGGAGCCTGAGAAAGCTCTTAAAACTTATGTCTACGTCTCCTGATGACACCTGCCCCCCTCAGATTTGGGCTACTAACAACGAGATTATTAATCCCTTCTGGAACTCTCTGCTAAATAACTCACTTCCAGGCTATGTTCCTAGTTGGACAAATGCCAAGCCGATTTCACTGCTAAAAATAACCTTCGCAGAAAAGTCCCTCTTGGCAAGCAATAGTTTTCTTTGTTGCCAGCATTGTCAAAGACCCGCAAAAAACAGGTTAATGTCCAACTTTCCAGTTATCTCAATGTCACTCCGTTTCTGCATCCTTCACAGTTTGGTTTTCGCCCAGGATACAGCACTGAATTTACTTTGACATAGGTTTTCGATTACGTTAAATTGACCGTGGATAATAGAAAGAATGTCGCCTTATTATTATTGGATCTCTCTGTGGGGTTGTCAAGGTCTCCAATCCTATCCTGAATAAATGCTTCCGGGACAGGGGTTAGGCAGGACCGTGTTGGCCTGGCTGGGTCCTTTTTCATTGAGCAGATATCGGTCTGTGTGGATGCTGCCATTTACATCTGACTCCAAAACCCTTAAGTTTGGAGTTCCTCAGGGATCTGCCCTGAGTCCGACATTATTTAATGTCCATGTCCTCCTTGGCAACCCTGGTGGAATCCTCTGGAGTGTAGGTCATCTCTTACGTTGATGACACACAGATCCTTCCAACTTGGGACAGGAACATCTCTATCGCCCCAAAATAGATTTCAAAGTGTGTCTGTCGGCGGTGTTTCATTGGATGCACTGGAGTAATCTCCAGTCAAAATGAGTAAGACCAAAGTGCAAGTTTTTGGATCCCTTCCCCCTTTTGTGGGGTGGTGAAGTTTGGCCTAGTTCTGCTCCATTTCCTCCGACTCCGGCCAAAGTAGCTTGTAATCTTAAAGTGAAGTTTGATGATAACCTGTCCTTTAAACCTCAGGTGTAGTTGGGACTTGTTTTGGCTTTCTTCGGTTCCTGAGGAAGTTTTTGCTCCTGCGCCCGGATTCTTGTCAGAAGATAGTAGTCCATTCCCTTATATCATCTCGTCTGGACTATGCTAATGCATTATACTGGGGGTTGCCTCTGTACCAACTCAAAAAACTTCAGTTGGTACAGAATGATGCACCCCGGCTCTTGCTTAACATCCAGAGGAGCATCTCTGTTGAAGCCTATCTCTGGGACTTGCACTGCTTGCCCATTCGGGTGCGAGTGAAGTTCATAGGGCTAAGAGACTCCCTCATTATCATCCTACTAGAACTTTAGCTTCTGCTGATGTGTTGCTTGCAGTGGTGACAAAGAGTAAGAGATGGAGTAGCACCGCTTTCTCTGCATTGGCTGCCGTAGGCTGGAATGGATTTACCTCGCACCTTCATGCAACTGTAGTAATGGTGATGTCTATGACACTAGCTCCATCGACGAGATCGGCGGCAATCACTTCGTAGACGACCATCCTTCAAATCCCCGGTGTCGAGACCTGCATCAATTCACATAACAGTTCGTAGGAAGGTGACACATTCTTTGCCATCAACAGTGCAGAAACAGGCTGTTCTTATATCATTAGAAGGGGCACCAGTGGACAAACGCCCTGACTATCTCCTAGCAAGGTGCCGCCATTGCCTCAAGCACATATCCGCAACACAGGTGTCATGAGATGAAGGACATTTTCGTGCTGCATACAGTCCCTCACAACTGAAGGTTAAGTGTCCGGATACGGATGATGATGAGGGCCCTGGTGGAGACACTTGCAACTATTTAGAGAGCGATCATTGCTTTCCAGATTGCCAGCAGTCTGTGACTTGCCATAACGTCTCTTTACAAGAACACTACCCTTAGGATGAGCCTTATGAAGAGATCCTTGGCTTACATAGGGATACCATATCAGTGCCTATGTCTTTAGTTACAAACTTGAGTCATCTGCTCAGTGACCACTACAAAGGTTTTCCTGAAACAAATGTGCCAATACTACTCCCTCTCGGCCGCTCAGATGTGCAGGCCACCTTTGCCTAAGGGTGTGGCGGGCTTACAGATGCAGGGGAAAAGTCAGTACTTCTTCCTATCACCATCAGGGATGATTACATTTACAGTGAATGTGCAAAAAAGGCCTTACTCCGAGTAAGGGCAGACACTAAGCACTCTCGTTGCACCTTAACACGTATTATCAGTCATCAAATCAATCAGCTGTTATGAAGGAATTGTGCTTTATTTTTTGAAACGTATTCTTATTCACTGTTGATCACAATCTGTCATATTCTATCATATCATTGGTGACACCAATTTACATCAAATCCAACATCGTTGAGTATTTTAATTAAGCGTAATATGCAACACCAAAGGATGGATATGATCCCCTATGCATTTCGTGCATAGCACTTCTTCAGGGGGAATCTGTGAACAAAATGGCAAAGAAAATAAATATGTATCGCTGATCTTTGTTCGAGGACTCCTGAGGCGGAAGCCGGTAGTGTAGGACTCTTTATTTTAAAATTAAATTGCTTTTGTCTTATTTGCGCCGATATTTACAGCAACATTTAAAATTGACCTCATCATTTTAATCCCACTTTACACGAACGCCACTTGCCGTTTCCTACCGCTAAAGTCCTCTGAAACGTCAGGAAGCCGATTTTCGGGCTCCTGGTGACTATCGCCCTCACTCCCTTCAGGCGTAGACTTCGGGCACCATATTGGGAGAGAGTAAGGACAGTGCTCTAGTGTCTGGGCGATTTGGGCCCAGACACTATAAAAGAGCATTCTAAAATCGGCCCATTACTTTGTTCGAGGACTCCTGAGGCAGAAGCCGGGAGTATAGGACTCTTTATTAAAAAAATTAAATTGCTTTTGTCTTATTTGCGCCGATATTTAAAACAACATTTAAAATTGACCTCATCATTTTAATCCCTCTTTACACGAACGCCACTTGCCGTTTCCTACCGCTAAAGTCCTCTGAAACGTCAGGAAGCCGATTTTCGGGCTCCTGGTGACTATCGCCCTCACTCCCATCAGGCGCAGACTTCGGGCGCCATATTGGGAGCGAGTAAGGACAGCGCTCTAGTGTCTGGGCGATTTGGGCCCAGACACTATAAAATGAACACCCCTTCCCGTGCGCGCAGCGGGCGCGCCGACGGTGCGCCAGAGGCAAGCCAGTCTGTGCCCGTCCGTGGCCGAACGGGGACAGGGGCACAAATCCCTGCCCAATTTCCCCTAGACCCTTCAAAAATGATAACATACTCCAAAGAGCAGCTAGAAATCCTGTGTCCAACTATCAGGAAATTATGTAAACATACATGGAAGGCCAAAATGATGCCACTAAGATGTAGGACCTGCCTTCAATACTCTACTATGACAATAAACATAAGATGAAACCTCTGACTATGCTTCAGATCAACTGTCGTTCGTTACGAAAACACAAGTTTGATATATTTGATATACTAACAGAACAACCAGAAGTCCTCTTCTTAACGGAGACATGGCTTGATGAAGAGTCCACCCCAGATATTTTAGAGGCCCTACCCAATAGTTATGGCATACTAAGACTCAACCGAGAAAAACAAAGAGGTGGGGGCATTTGCCATCATTCATAAACTCGAACTAATATGCTCTTTAGAAAAGGTCGCAATTAAATATAGACCTAATATCACCTTTAATGGCTACCTAATCTATCGCCCACCAGGAGGGCCCGCAAATTTTATAGAAAGTCTGACAGAGACAATTACTCAATCTGCTTTACGCTATAATAAACTACTTATTTTAGGAGACCTAAATCTCCATTTTGAAGATGAACATAATAATGAAGCCCAGGGACTTCTTGCATCTTTAGAAATGCTAAAACTCAAATTACAATCCCTAAAACCCACTCATAAGGCGGGTCATTTACTTGACCCGATCTTTACGAACTGGGAGGGAATGATGGTACAACCACCTATCCAGGTAATATGGTCTGACCATTTCTTGATTAAATTCACTATCCCCGGAGAATATAAACAAATTCAACAAACCAAGCAGATAACATCTAAGCGCAGACAATGGGGGAAACTCAAACAAACTGATCTTGAATTTGCCCTTAAGACAAACTGCCCACCTCTGAAAGAAAATATAGAGGAAGCTTGGTTAGACTATGAGAACTGGCTCTCCAAAGCACTTGATGATACTATACCTTGGACCACTAAAACACCTGTAAGACGTCTTAAATCGGCACAATGGTTTGACACTGAGCTAAAAGTTGCCAAATCTAAATGTAAAAAGCTTGAGCGTATCTGGCGTAATAAATATGATGAAACAGCCAAACGTGAATACAAAATTAGTATAAAAAACTATCATAAAAAGATCAGAATAGCTAAAAGAAACTTCTTTAGTAGAAGAATTGAATCAGCTGATAACTCAACTAAAGAACTCTTTGTCATTTATAAGGAGCTCACCTTAGCTGAAAGAGTGACCGCTCCAGACATCCATTCTACAGCAACTTGCGAAGCAATAGCGGATTTTTTCGTCCTAAAAGTAGAGAATATCTACAAAACTTTTCCGAAGAAAATGGATGATATGATTTCTAAGCATGCCATTAATGACGAACCCACTGACATCATCCACCTAAGCCACTTCTCGGTGCCGGATAACACAGAAATGCTAAGAATAATCCGCAGCATACAATCAGGCTCCCCCAATGACGTAGCTCGCCCTAAGATTTTTAAGAACCAGGCTGAGCTACTGGTAAATCACATAAGCCATATGGCCAAACTATTGTTTCAAACGAGCCACATACCACAAGATTGGAAAACAGCTCTGGTCATTCCTATTAAAAAAAAGGCTGATCTCAGTATCACCCAACTGGACAACTATCGTCCCATATCGCTTCTACCATTCTGCGCAAAGGTAGTGGAAAAGATAGTTAATGTCCAACTGATAAAACATCTAGAAGAAGGACATCATTTCCATCCCTCGCAGTCAGGATTCAGAAAATATCACTCCACTGAATCAGCCCTTCTCTTTTCCAGGGAACTACTAAGGAGCAGAGTAGAGGAGGGAATGACAGCTCCTTCTATTAGATCTGAGCGCGGCATTTGACACCGTATCCCACCCCATACTACTCTCACGTCTTAGCGAAGCCGGAATCGATGGCCCAGCTTATGACTGGATGCAAACATTCCTAGCTAATAGACAATTCCAAATCAATTGCCCCCGGTTTAAATCTGAAGTGCGTGCACTCAGACATGGGGTGCCGCAGGGCTCAATCTTGAGCCCTACATTATTCAATCTTTACATGGCCCCCCTGGCTGGGATAGTTGAGGCATATGGGGTCGAGATAGTGTCATACGCAGATGACACCCAGCTAGAGGTGACACTGTCTCGACCACCCGAGGAAGCCTCAACTAGCTTCTCAAGAAAGTCAGAGCAGAGCAACTGCACTCCTTCCCTTTAATCGTTCATTAAGTTCATAAACTCATTTGTTTAAATGCGTGCGAAACAACTGCCGTGGAGCGCCTTTTCACGGCTCAATTTGTAAATGGATGTGAATGGGGCCCAGTTCTTGAGCACCCTGTTGCCGCACTGCGGGTGGGGAAATAATTCCTGCATAATATTAACGGTACGGTGATTCAATGTTTTTCTCTCTTTAGCAATGTTTATCCATAATCTTTAGTCATATTTTTTCTTTTTAAATTGCACCACTGTGGAGACGGCATGTTTGTGCAGTGAATATTTATTCAACATTTTCAAGTGTCTGACGTTGCCAATCCAGGCTTTTACGAAGACATGTGAAGACAAACATGGTTTCGAAAGCAGTCTTTAAACGTAAAAATTTCCCAATGCATTTCGAATCATTTAGATTCTTCGTCAGGGGTTAACTACAGGTAAAAGATAAAAAGACATTTCAGCAGACTGTTCAGTGCTAACAAAACACAGCTCATTTCTATAGTTTCCACTTGGCACAAACCAAACACCCAAAAATAACTCGCCCTTACCAAACCAAATGTAGCTTCCCAGTTTTAATCCATCCCCATGATTCAACATATATATCCACCATTAGTGACCTATCCAGTATCACAACTCTCACCCATTAAAACGTTATCTGAAAAGCTACGAGCGACCCTCTCACCCCATTACCTTTTCTGTGCCATGTAAGGCAACATAACTCATTTCCCTTGTGTGTCGCCGAAATGATCGTTGTGTCTCCCTCCCATTCGTAGCGTTTTTGTAGATAAAATCTTAACCATCTGTTCGTAATTAGGTCGTGATTCACTGCATCCGCCCCCATTTTTTTTAAAAAAAGCTACGTGTTTCCAAACCAAAACTCCATCTCCCATAAGGCATTGAAAAGAATATCTAGACAATGAAACTTATCAGCACTCTAGAACAAATTCAGTCTCATAAATTGTTAAACCAAAAACGTGAGTCCATAATGCAAACGGAATCAATAAATAAAAAAATGTAGAAACAGCTTGTATTAGATCCAATGAGGAGTGTTCAAGCAGTGCTGTTGGTTACTTCCTTTATCCGATACCAGTGAGGTGAGTCATACCATTTAAAATTCAAACTTTCGGTGTTGTTGTTCTTATGTCTCCGTCGTGATGCTTACTTGAATTTTTAATTTTTTTTAACTGTGTTGGGGTGCAAGCTCTTGAGGCGAAGTGTTGCAAAGCAAGAAAGTCAGAGTAGAGCAACTGCACTCCTTCCCTTTAATCGTTCATTAAGTTCATAAACTCATTTGTTTAAATGCGTGCGAAACAACTGCCGTGGAGCGCCTTTTCACGGCTCAATTTGTAAATGGATGTGAATGGGGCCCAGTTCTTGAGCACCCTGTTGCCGCACTGCGGGTGGGGAAATAATTCCTGCATAATATTAACGGTACGGTTGATTCAATGTTTTTCTCTCTTTAGCAATGTTTATCCATAATCTTTAGTCATAGTTTTTCTTTTTAAATTGCACCACTATATTTATTCAACATTTTCAAGTGTCTGACGTTGCCTGGATTGGCAACGTCAGACACTTGAAAATGTTGAATAAATATTCACTGCACAAACATGCCGTCTCCAAACCGTCCACCTCTCCGCAGAGTTTATCAGCATCTGACAGCTCTCAAAGCAGAGATCTTACCACTCATACTGAAAAGAGCGATAGAGGAAGTCCCATCAGACCAGCGGGGAACAGGTTTTTATTCGCACTTCTTCCTTATAAGGATAAGGCAATCATCAAAATGGATGCGGGTATTGGACCTCAGAGATCTGAACAAATACATAAAGAAAATTTCTTTCCGTATGCTGTCCTTACAGGAAATTCTTCTTCTGCTCCGCAAGGGAGACTACATGGTCTCTCTAGACCTGTTGGATGCATACTTCCACATTCCGATAAACAAAAAACACAAGAAGTATCTGCGATTCATGGTGGCGGGGCGCCATAACCAGTTCAAAGTTTTGCCTTTCGGCCTGAAGTCTGCCCCCAGAGAATTCACAAAATGCATGGCTCCAATAGCGGCGCATTTAAGGCAGCAAGGTCTCCAGGTTTTCCCCTACTTGGACGACTGGTTAATAAAAGGACCATCGTTCCAAGCAACACAGAGATCTTTACGGATGTGCATGGATCTCTTCCAAAGATTAGGCCTTCGGATAAACAGAGAAAAATCATTTTTTCTTCCGACTCGTTCTCTACAATTCCTAGGAGCAATCTTAAAAACACAGGAAGTAAAAGCGTACCCATCAGAACGAGTAACAAAAATCTTAAATCTGACTGCATCTCTGGCAATAAAAAAAAGTTCACTTCCATCAGAATATTCAAGTCATTACTCGGAATGATGTCCTCCTGTATCCCACTGATTCCCAGCTGCCGTTTGCAGATGAGACCACTGCAAGAAGCCCTGGACAAACAATGGGTCCAAGCCCTGGGATCCTTCGACGACAAGCTGGTCATAACCTGTCAGATGAAACGAGCAATGTCATGGTGGGGTATCAGGAACAACCTAACAAAGGGCCTGTTATTCGAACCTCAATCGCCAAGCTACATCAGACGCTTCATTACGAGGTTGGGGAGCACATCTGCAAGACCTAGAGATTCGAGGCCTTTGGTCTCCTCAAGAGACAAAACTTCACATCAATCTCTTGGAATTGAAAGCCGTTTTCCTGGGCATTCAGGCTTTTCTTCCCAGAATCCAAGGTTCATCGGTCTTAGTGCGAACAGACAGCACTGCAACAATGTTTTATCTGCGCAAGCAGGGCGGCACGAGATCAAAACCCCTATCGATTCAAGCACAAAGGATCTGGAACTGCCTACTGCGTCAAAACATAACGCTGCAAGTGGAACATGTTCCAGGAGTAGACAACACAAAAGCGGATCTGTTAAGCAGGTCATCTGACATTTGCCATGGGTGGGAACTATGTCAAGTTCAACTGAATCGGATTTTCAACGTGTGGGGCAAGCCAAGTCTGGACCTGTTTGCAACTCAGAGCAACAAAAAGTGCAAACATTATGCCAGCAGGTTCCCTCAGCAGGGTTTGAGAGGGAATGCTCTTCACCTCCAATGGACAGGAATGTTTGCTTATGCCTTCCCTCCTTTTCCCCTAATTTCCAGATTCCCAGAAAATGAGATCAGAACCCTGCCAAATAATACTAATAGCCCCAGCCTGGCCGAGGCAGTTTTGGTATACAGAGCCTCTACAACTGTCGGTGGAGCCAAGGATACAGCTCCCAATAGCCAGGGATTTGATTTCCATGAACAGAGGCCAAGTACTTCATCCGCAATTGACATCTCTAAAATTGTCGGCTTAGAACCTTTTGAGCATGAATTCCAGTCATGAGATATCCCTCCGGAATGTCGTGAAATATTGCAAAGTTCCGCAGCGCTGTCTACCAACAAGACATATACTGCAAAATGGAAACGGTTCTATAATTGGTACCTTGCTCATACAGTGCATCCATTAACGTCTTCTCCTGAGCAAATTCTTCCTTATTTGCTGCATTTAGCCAGATCAGGGCTTGCACACTCATCTATTAGAGTCCATCTAGCAGCAATATCCAGATACAGAAGGTCTCCAGGATGCCCATCTCTGTGGTCTAACAGATTAACCAAGGAGTTCTTAAAAGGGCTATTCAGAAAGTTTCCTCCAGTTAAGCGTCCTCCATCTCCATGGCAGCTTAACACAGTCTTGTCACAACTTATGAAAGCTCCGTTCGAGCCGATCCACAAATCTGAACTGCAATTCCTGTCATGGAAAGTAGCGTTACTGCTGGCACTCACTTCAGCCAGGAGAGTCAGCGAGATCCAAGCTTTTTCAATACAGGATCCCTTCATACAATTCAGGCCAGATAAGGTGATGCGAAGGACTAATCCAAAATTTGTGCCTAAAATACTGTCTTCTTTTCATCTAAATGAACCAGTGATCCTGCCTACATATTTTAAAAATCCTTCTACAGCGGCTGAAAAAGCTCTACATACTTTGGACATTGGCAGATGCCTAAAGTTCTACATTGAGAAGACTAAAAACTTTCGCAGATCAACCCAACTGTTTGTCGCTTACTCGGGGCCCAGAAAAGGTCTGGCCCTTTCACGTTCCTCCATCTCCAGATGGATTGCATCCACCATTGTCTTCTGTCAAGAAAAAGCAGGAAGGCCTCTCGACATGAAAGTCTGTGCCCATGATACACGGAAGTTGGTGACGTCTTCTGCATTGCTAGCAGGAGTACCCCTTCCGGACATATGCAGAGCAGCAACCTGATCGAATGTTCATACATTCACCAAACATTACTGTCTGGACACGGAATGGAAAGCAGATGCAGCAGTGGGACAGGCAGTTCTGCGACATCTCTTTAAATAAGGTACATGTTTATGAATTTTATTCTGCTGTTTTTTCTATATAATGTGGTTTCTCTTTACGCTAATAACTGTAATGGCAAAGTTTGGTTGTTCGTACCTTTTGATTCGTAATGAGTTCTTTTTTCTAAAAGGAATTTATGGCACACAGGCCCGAGAAAAGAAAGGGGTCTAGCCTAGATACGCTCTAACTACAAGGACTGCTATCTACTCTGATACAAGCATGTGAATCTATGAAAAATTGAATACTGGAGAAAGAACTAGTTACTTACCTGTACACTATGGTTCTCCAGTATTATCTTTCATAGATTCACATGCGACTGCCCACCTCCCCGTTTCTATTAGGTAGACCACCTTTTTATCTGGTTTTCCTGCATAGCTCACTCTTGGGCTGTTGGAAATCTGAGGTATAGTGGCTCTGCTGGGAATGGTGTAGGCTGGTGCTGGCAGCTGATTGGCTGTAGTTTGGGCCACATAATGAGGAGGAGAGGTTGCCTAGCGGTTTCACTACTCTATGGCTTCCAGGCAGTTTTTTCTTCTACCGCTATGGTAATCATTTACCGGGAGACTCCCACCATGACGACGGGGAAGATACAAGCATGTGAATCTATGAAAGATAATACTGGAGAACCATAGTGTACAGGTAAGTAACTAGTTCTTTATACTGTTACAGTGGCCACATTTATGGCATGGTAGCGTTCCTTTGTAAGAACAAGTTGATGAAATAAGTGGTTTCCTCAGCAGTTGTTGTATATTCTTAGAACACTGGTATGCGAATGTGGGGTAGTTTATGAATGTATTGTTGAAATCTGTTTCTGATTGTAGAAGAGGCCAGTGCTTACGAATCGTCTCTTTAATTTTGGAACTTTGCGGCAAGTACTTAGACACGAACACTAATCTTGTCTAAGTACTTGACGCAAAGTTCTGTATGTTTATCCTTTGGTTTCAGTAGCTCAATTCTTTCTGTGCTGCTCGATCCTCTGCTAATTGGGTTATATGCCTAGGGTAACTGCGTTGGTGAAATTTCTCAATGATTTTGGCACTATTTTCTTTGAAAAGATCATCGGTGGATGCGATTCTTTTAGCTCGTAATAATTGAGAATATGGTAATTGTTTTTTTAGACTGGGTTGATGAAAACTTTTGAAATGAAGATAGTTGTTTCGGTCCGTGGCCTTGGTAAATATTGATGTGACCAAGTGGTTATCAATCAACTTGATGTGGACGTCCACGAATGATATTTCTGATCTGTGCATTGTATGGGTAAATTGTATTCTGCCATCTACTTGGTTAAGGTTCTCAATGGCTGTCAGTAGTTGTGTTTCACTTCCTTTTCAGATTAGGAAAATATTGTCGATGTAACAATGATATGCGCATATGTTTGATTGCCAGTCAAGATTGGAGAGAATATATTGGGTTTCGTATTAATACATGAACAGGTTCGCATATGCCGGAGCAGCGCAATTGCCCATAGCAACTCCGGAAAGTTGTAGGTAATGATCACTATTGGGGGTTTTAAAGTAACTGTGATGAAGTGTGAATTGAATGAGCTCCATGGGGAAAATCTGTAAGTCTTGTGGTTTGTCAGTATGAACTAGGGCTGATTCCATTGATTCTAGGCCCAGATTGTGTGGAATTGAGGTATATAAAGAGTTCACATCGATTGTGCGCAGGATTATCGGCTGATCTTTAGGTATGTCAATGCTGTGGAGTTTTGTCAGAAAATCCGTAGTGTCTTGTAGATATGTTGACATGCGCTTGACACTAGACTGTAGGTGTTTATCAATATATAATCCCGTTGGTTCAAGGATTGAATTGCACGTGCTGACAATGGGTCGGAAAGGAGGTTTATTGGGGTGTTTATGTATTTTAGAAACCAGGTATATCTATGGTACGTGCGGGTGATCTTTTAGCAAAAACCTTTTGTCTTTTTCTGTGAGGGTATTGAAAGATAAAGCTTGATTTATGATGGTGGCTAAAGTTGATTTAAAGACTCCTGTGGGATCTGTGTTAATAGCCATGTATAGTTCTGGATTATTCAAATGAGTATTCAGATTATCAGTGTAGTAAGATTATCAGAATGCTGTGGTGTGATCAGGATTTTGAGGAAAATAACTCACTATCTTTCCCTTGAAGCTCGAAAGCAGATTGTGGTTGCCCTGGTTTCATCAAGATTAGACTACTGCAACGCGCTCTACTCAGGCATCCATAAGGGCCTGATACAGCGATTGCAGATTGTCCAAAACGCAGCTAGATTCGGCCTTGATGTCCCCAGTCTCTCCTCTGCCACATTAGCTAGGAAGAGCTTGCACTGGCTTCCGATTCAGGCTAGGATCTCTTTTAAGATCCTGTGCCTTGTTCATGGGGCTTTGTTTGGAGCAAGCTCAGAAGGCATAAGATCACTGCTGGTCCTCTATGCTCCCAGCAGAACCCTTCGCTCCTCCAGCAAGAACCTCCTGTCTGTACCCCGGGTTTTTAGAGCCAGGTGGGGGAGGGAGGGCTTTTTCTTCTTTGGCCCGAAGTTGTGGAACACCCTCCCCCCGGAACTAAAAGCGCAACCATCTGTCATGCTCTTTATGAAAGCACTAAAAACGTGGTTCTTTGCAGAGGCCTATCTGTAATCTGGTACTCAGCTCATATGATATGTTACATCATTTGTTAGGCGCCTTGATGCCCTTCGGGTTAAGTTGCACGTTATAAGATTGCCTTCATTCATTCATTCAGATTATCATTTACATACATTTACAGTGAGGCAGATGATCAACCAGAAGAGGGTAAACTTCAGGACCCAGCCCCATCTGCTTGGAGGTGAGACAACTATACTGCTCTTTCGTCATGATCAACCACTGGCTCTCCTCCGCAAGACATAGCAGGCTTCCATGAGCTTTTGGAACATGCTTCAAAACAATTTGATTTTCCTCTACCGGTAAAGCTTATGATTTCAAGGATTCTGCGAGAAAATCTGTCAGATTTATTCCCATTGTTAGTTATATTTGGGAGAAAGGCCCGAAACTGAGTACTCCACACATCTGTCACAGCGGTCGTTCCTGACTGGATAAAAAAAAGTATAAAGCTTCTGATACTTTGCCTGCCTATTTGATAGGTCATCCTTGACCGGACTTGGTGGTAATGCAGGCTGCCAGAGATGCTCCAAAAACTCTTCCGTCCCATGTTAAACACCACCGGATTAAAAAAAGGAAAGCAACTGGATAACATAGGCAAGTGATTTTAGGCAATGGCAGCTACATCTATTAGGGCTTCAAAAGCGTAAGCCATCCTGGGACGCTATGACACAAATGTGGTCGTACTTATCGGCTTTCATGAAATTCTTGCCAGATGACAAAAAGAGAGAGGCTAAGGAGATCCTATAGGATAGTGAAAGGCCCTGAAATCATTATTCCATCCATGGATATATCCTCCATAGCATTTAGACAGATGGCCGATGCATCAGTGTTACACCTACAGGGCTGGTTAAAGGCTACTTCATTTCGCCTGGAAGTTTGAGCAAAGATCCTAGATTTACTGTGTGATGTTAAGAACTTTTTGGGGGAAAATTTCAATGATGTTCTGCAAGCCATCAAAACATATGCTGACACTGCATGTTCCCCGGGGATGTTGCAGAAAAGATACTTTCAGTACTTTTGTGGTGGAAGAGGCCAATTCCTACCAAGGTCTTCCTACCAATTGCATAGGTATCAACCATATTCCCAACAGGGTTATCACTCTCAATACCCTGCTCAACAGCAATACAGGGCCTCCATAACTGCCACCTATTCAAGACAGCAAACGCTCGAGAGTCCCCGGCTGGGGGAAAAGCCCAGAATTCTGCTAGACAGCAGTGACAATTTTCAGGCTCTAGTCACTTTACATTCCCAACAAGAACCCAGGAGCCAGGATCTCTCCAACTACTACGATCAATGGGAGAGCATCTCTTCAGACAAATGGGTGTTAAACATAATACAGCACGGTCTCACCTTGGAAATTGTGAGCCCCCACCCAAATCATTCTACTCCGAAGAGAATACCTCAACAGCTCACTCTCTTAAAGAAGATATACATTCTCTTCTTTCCAATGGAGCAATAAAGGAGATTCCTTTTTGGCAACTTTTTCGATTCCAACTTCTTCCTCATCAAGAAAAAGTTGTGGGAATGGAGGCAGGTTATAGATCTTACATTGCTGAACAAGTACATAAAGAAATAACCTTTCAGAATACCATCTCTGGTGATAAACAGAGGGGATTTCAATGCGTTTCTTGATCTCTTAGGCACGTACTTTCACATTCCCATTCATGTGAAACATTGGCAGTTCCTGTGGTTCGAGGTGGTGTTGCAGGAATTCTGGTCAGGAACAGAACTATGCGTGGGACCATAGAACATCAGCATGTAGGGACTAAGGAACTATGCCACCTCAGTATCTATGAGCCCGAGTCCAACTAGCTAGAGTGCCCCACTAATCCTCCTAACCTTTCCAGAAAAACAAGTGAACTGGCACCACAGAAATCAACCCTCTTAGGGATCGCAGTAACAGGACACACCATTTTGCTCTCTCTGGAAGGAAGTTAATCATTTTTATTTAAACTATTGTTCTCTAAGATGCAGTATTTACGCCAGAAATAGAAAACAAATGCATAACATAAATGTTGTTAGCATGGTTAACAAACCCTATACAATAACAAGCCATGTCATAAGACAGAATAGTCTACCCTACGCCCCCTTCCTACTGAAGCTAAATGATTATATATCCAAGATCTCTGGGATTAGTGGCAGACCCTGCGCCTTAGCATGGATGTTCTACATCTCAGCTGATGCAGTAATCTTGTTTCAGGACCTTCGCTCAGTGTGTGTTTTTTAGAACTCCTGTCCTCAGTTATATGACGACATGTGTTCTCACAAACAGCAGCTGTATTCTCATGTTATGTCTAGAGGCTAGTGCCTGACCAGAGCGAATAACAAGGGGCAGTGTTGTTTGACCTGGTCTATGGTGTTCAGACTTAATCCCAGGAAAAGAACAGAACACGAAAACATATGCAGGTTCTGTGTGAAAATACAATGTGGCACAAAAGTGAGCTTGCTTATATAGTACAGTGTGCAATAGAAATGCGCCCTACAATGTGCACCACTAAGCTAACATAGGGAGAACTACAATGGGCCATGCAGGAAACAAACCACACCTTTCCTTTAGTAAGGATAATAGTATGATAGAAAATGTTTAAATGATATAAAAGTAATTATAAGCAAGGCTCCCGATTTTCGGTTGTAACTGATTTTTACACATAAAAACAGACTGAAAAATATTTTTTTCCGTATGTATTTATAAATAGAAATGGAAAAATATGACCAAACCGGAATCAGAGAATTGTTCGGCCATCTGTGCTCTAGCCCAGAGTTGCCTTGCCAGCCCCTCTTCCTTATTTCGGTGTGTGCCTGCCCACAATAACACCTGTAGGGCCAATCATTTTTGGATAGGTGTGGGAAATTTCTTCCTAGTATGGTCTTGCATTGACTTCTGACCTGCCCATATAGCCATGCTGACATGCCTGTTACATCCTTTGAGTCAATCATGTTTAGATCCAACCTTCACTGTGTGGGTGTGCCTATACTCCTCTAGACCCGCCCATACCTTTTTTGCCCTTTGTTTAAGGGGCTCACCCCCTAATTCCTCCTTTTTGCCTGCACTACGACCACCATCCGCTCACTATGCTTGAGGAAATATGCTCCCCTGTCGCCACTTGTGCTTTCAGCCCTCGGACTTGCCGCCTGCCCAGCAATCAGCTGTTCGTTCAACATCTCTAGATCTTCAACTCTCGAGTGAGCTCTGCTCCAGCACCTCAGTCAGTCCTAAGCCAAAGGTAAGTGAAAGGGGGGGACTTGTGTTTCACTGTCTGCACCCCAGGCAGAAAGACCGGCGGCATAAACACAGCAGGGAAATTAGGTCTTAAAAAGAAACACAAACATTCCTGAGAGGTGCATCTTGCCAGAGACAGCTGGGGCATATCTGTATGCCAGTGGTTCCCAAACTGTGTGCCGTGGCTCCCTGGGAAGCCGTCAAACCTAGCCTGCGGAGCCGCGCACCAAGCCCAAGCACTTTAATGCATTAAATATTGAAGGGTCTGTTGGTTTCAGTTAAAATAATTAGACTTAAACACATGATGTTGATGATTTGTAAATGTAGTGCTTCATTGATGGCATGTCAACGAAGATGACCTTCATATATCACTGGATCCCCATGTTTCAACACTCCCAAAGTAAGCGGAAGATGCCTGAATTATTTTGTTAGACTTGTTAATAATTTCGATTTTTTCCAAATGCATTTTACACCAATGCAATTTATCAGGAAAGTACAGTTGTCCTGTCTATCAAACACACTAAGTATTATTAAGTATTGGGTCAAGGGAGCCACGGGTCGAAAAGGTTTTGGAACCACTGCTGTAAGCAGCCGCGGTGCGTCCATTGGGGCGTAGGGGCGTAGCCCCACCAGCCACATGGACCCGCATCGCGGCCGCTGCCGCAATCCTTTCAATAAATTACTCTGTACTAGTACAGAGTAATTTATTGTAAGGATTGCTAGTCAGCCGCCGGGACACTCCCGGAGATTTCGCTGTGCGCAAGGGGGGGTGGCCTGCTGCAGCTTGAGTGACAGTACACTCAGGCTGCAGCAGACAGACCGTAGTGCGCAAGTGCAAGTTGTGTTCCAACTTTCGCAAGCATGCGCACTACAGTACCCCAGTGGGACCCTGCGGGGACTTCTCTGCCTGCCGTAGCCCGGGTTTGCAAGGGGCGACAGGGCGAGCACCAAATGTGCCCCCCTAGCCAATGCCGCGCATGGGGGTGGCACACCTTGCTCACGTCACGCCACACCCGATGCAACGCCTCCATTTCTCCTCGTGGGTCTGCTTTCTTCAGACTGGCTTCATCAACCCCCAGCGAGGACTCGGAGGCGGCAGGAGAGAGAAGCGGAGGTTGGTCAGAAAGTGGCATGGGTGGAGGGAAAGCTGCCACACACACCCCACTGGCAGCCCTCGAGCACGCCGGTCTCCACCACAAGGTAGGTTGGTAGAACTTGTACTTGTTGTTTAAATCTTTGTTTTAATTGGGGTTTGTGCTTGTTTTAGGTTTTAAACCTGGCATACGGCAGCGGAGGGTGGAAGCACGGGCTGGGGTTGAGAGCGGAGGACGGGCAGGGTGTGTGAGCTGGAGAGTCCTCCATGAGAGCCGCTGCCACCGTCTGGGGAAAGCCATGACAGCCAGTTGGAACAGAGAGGGCAGGTGTCTGTGGAGGGAAAGCATGGCTGAGCGCTGACAGTGAGAGTCGGTGGTGCTGACATGTTATTACGTATACGGTATAACAGTCATGCCTGAGCCACTGCCTGACATAAACATCCCACACAGGCATAGTTAACACCCTCCATGATATACAGCGTGTTCAGTTAACTCACAAGACGAGCCCTCGGGGTACTTTTCAATATTAGTAGGGTCATATTAAGTAGAGAAAGGTTAGTGCAGACTAATTCATCAGAGACTGCATTACATATGCTTTGCCTTGATTCAAATATGGCAACAAACCGTGTTTGGGTTTTAACGATAGCCACCTGCAGGCTATCAACTCGACTTGCAACCAAATCTTAACTAATAATTTATTTGTCAAGTCCTTCAGCAGCCGGTTAAGTCTCCGGGTTGTTAGGGGCCTTTTGTTCTTTCTTCGTGGTCGTGGGTGGTGTTTATTTTTCCACCATTTTGTTGTGCTTTAGCTACGGGCATTCCTGACTGAGAGCAACTTGTTATTTTTGGAGCTTTGGAAGTCCCTGCTCTAGCCAGTTTGGCACCAGTAGTTATTGTAGTGCTTAGTAGACCCCAGCATGTATACCGAGGGATTGGCCTGGGACAAACCCCTTTCCTCATTTCAGGCAACATCAGTCGTCATGATAGTTTATTAAATGCATCTGACCTAAATATTTACCTTTGTAGAAAACGACATTAATAGAGTGCAAGACTGTAGATGTTGCATACATTTTTTCTGTGGCATGTCAATCATAAGTTCTAAATAGAAAAACCGGAAAAAAGGAATGACATTGGTTGCATCTTTCCACAATATATTTTCAAGAGTACAATAATACAGAGTCCAATTATCTATATTATCAATGGTGCACACAGTTTTACTCTGACATTTGGACCAAGAGGTCTGTGCAAATCGGCCATTTACACTGGTTGGTGCCAAAACACTAGTCATATTCATTTCTGCACCAGAGGTCAATGGACATGGAGGTTTAGGCGCCTTCAATGTAATTTTCAGTGAAAGTGTCTTCAGCAGGGGCGTTAATGGTGAGAGAGAAGCAGCAGGGCGATTAATGGTGAGAGAGAAGCAGCAGGCCCTTAGTGGTGGTGAGAGAGAGGCATCAGGGCAGTACTTATGGGGAGCGAGAAGCAGGCAGGGCGTGACTAGTGAGTGGGGAAGGTGTTAACAGTAGGAGGGAGACAGGAGAGTTAATGGTAGACGGAAGCAGGACAGGACGTCAGGCGACGGGGGCTCTGTAAGAGGGAGACGGGCATTAATAGAAACAGGAAGACCGGGGCGTCAGGCAGGCCCCTGCTACGCTTCATGGAGTGCCGGGCTTCCTGCCCAAGGCCACTGAATATATTTGGAGACATGGGAGACTCAGGGGCTCCTCATCGCGTTTGGGGAGGGGAGTGGGCACTGTTTTTATCATGCCTCTGAGGAGCATTCATGGTGAGATGGAGACATGGGCCTTAACGGAGAGGGCAGTGGTTTTAGTGATGAGATGGATAGAGTGGTCCATGGAAAGGAGACCTTGTGTCAATGGCAAAGGGAGACGGGCATCAGTTATGGTTATAGGGAGAGCATGCGTTCATTATGCTTTAGGGGAAAAAGGCAGAGGTAACCCTGAAAGTAAGAAGGGGTGACATGGAGGGCTTGGCTTCACAAAGAGTTGAGGAAGGCAGCCAGTAGAGCAATAGGAAGGAAAATCGAGACCTCGGCATAATAAAACCTAAATAAATGTACAAAGAGGAAAACGAGAAAAGAAAAAGGAGCTGGGAATTTTGGGGTGTGTGGAGAAAAGGGACAGAGCAATGTGGGAGAACGCAGACGAAGCAGTCAGCCACGAAGATAGATGAAGTAGTGGACTTCATAAAGGGAGCTCGGTAGTTAGTAGGGTAAATGCAGATCCTAAGAAATCAGGAGATGGGGGAGGGAAAGGAGACGGCTACTTTAACGAAGGGACAGGTCAGCCCAAGATACAGAGTGGGGAAGGACGTAGAGGCCATTGGTAAGAAGGGAGGGGGCAGATGGTCACAGATCGAGTAGGGTGAAAAGGTGGAATTCGGAGAGAGGGGTAAGGGATAGAGTGAGAGGTTAGCTTCAGAAAGGGGAGTCGTGGAAAGGAAGGTGAGATCGGAGTTTTAATTCGTGGTAAGGTAGTGCAGAGCAGAGGGTTAATATGCTTGCTGCGAAGAACATGTGCCATGCATATAACAGTGAATGTAATGTAAACGGGTCAGTGGGTTACTGCTTTTGTCAGAGACTTCCTTTTGTTAGTTGTAGTTTACAGTGAACTATTAACTGTCATCATCAAAGAACTGCGTGCAGACTTCAAGGTATAGATTAGGGTGTATGGATTTTTCCCCCAGACTGTCATTATTCCAATGTTGGGAAAAGGGTTCACTTGGGTACAAATCAGTTCTTGTTATTAAAGAGAGCATTAATCCATTGTGTTACATTTTAAATTCAGAGTTTGTGCTTCTCCAGACCAAGTACTCTTTAACTACTCTGCCTATCAATATGGATGACATGTGAATTCACCCCTTGTTGTCGTTTGTCTTATATAACATGTCCTATACACTGTTTTACACACCTATGATTGCTAGTCTCTGTGTAATGTGTGCGTTATGTACAGTGCTGTTATGTACAGTGGTGTCCATTCGACTTCCTATGTTGCTGGAGTGCATTTGTTTTTTTTGCAACTGATTCTATGACTTTTTGGGGTGTATCCTCGAAAGTTTCCTGTTAATGTGGCTGACCTGCTTGCTGAAGTGCACTTTATACTTGCTTTTGAGTGACACCAAGTATTGCTGGTTTAATTCGATTCCGTTTGCTGACTTGTGATGCACGGCTTGATGGGTGCATGGGTTTGTTTCCCTGTGACTAGTTTGTTCTGATATAATTGTCTTATTTGCAATAGTTTTCAGTACACAGTTTGCTCAATCAGTTATGATTTTGTGTGACTACCTGGATTCCTGGAGTGCCTCTGACTTCGTTCTGTTTCTTTACTTTTTGTGACTGTTGGTCCTGCGGGGAAACATTTCCAATTTATGTTGTCTTGTTTACTGGGAGCATTGCTTTTATTTTCCTTTAGTGTAATAGGCTGGCTGCTGAAGTGCACTTCCAATAGTGTGCAGTCACTTCAATTTGCCTTTAGGTGACTACCTGGCTTGATGGTGGTATTCAATTTGATTTCATGTAACTCCTTGTCTTGATGAGGCATTGGTTTTAGTTTGTGTGAGGTAACTGCTTCACATGCTGGTTTCATCACACAGCTGACACCCACCCTGAGAAAGCCAGATCTGCCCTGTTAGTGGTATCAACACCAGTGCGCTTAGGTTCCTTACAGCTCCTTCACTTGAAGTGGGTTACCACCTACCCGTTACTTTTTGTATCCTGCTCGTACCAAGTCAGATCCAGACCCAGACCAGTCCCCACAGTTGCTCCGGATTAAGGGACATTGTCATGTCATCTCAGGCGCGATGTAAAGACTCCTAGTTAGCTGAGGACTCTTTTGGCTCAAGAACCAACTAGCTGGAGACCCTTGTGGTTGTTTAAAGATTTAAGATCAGCCTGTAACTCAGTCTTGAGCTGGGTGGGTGACCTCGATTACAAAGTGGCTATGCCAGATGTCCCATTATGACCCCTTTTGCCTGTCTCCCCTTCAGACGCAGAGGGCATAAAACTGGGGGGTGCTCATCCCTGCCAAAAAACTGAGGGGTGACCCTCAGAGCACAGCTGCCATCCAATCAGGATTGGGATGCTTTGGTGTGCTGGTCTGGTTTTCTGGGTGCATTGGCTCAAGTTTTTCCCATGTAATTGATTGGGTGTCTTGGTAAGTTGCTTTTATGTGAATGTCTGACTTATATGTTAACAAAGAGAGAGTAAGGGTATAATAGTTCACTCTCTTACCCCTAAAAGATATTTGCTAAACAACAGAAGAGTGAAGGTACCAACAAAAAAGAAAAAAAATTCTTTTGAAATTTAAAGTGAAAGGGGGGGAAAGGGTAGAAGAGACAACACATAGGACTGGTTATATAAGAACCCTCACTCACCAACCTAGTGGTGACATGCTTCATCACTGGGTTCCCACTGGAAAGACATAGTGTCTTTCCAGTGTGCTACAACGCCTGTTTACAGCGGAGCTGGTTTTTGTGTGCGTTGAGGGTGCGAAAAGGAAAGCCAAATCGTGCTAGGTGAGTGCAAAAAAAGGTTAAAAAGTGCGTGGTTGTGACTGTCAACTATTTTATTAATAGTCCAACCAGCACTAGGTTAAAAACAATTTAAAGTGGAAACATAGTAAGAGTCTCGGCAATTAGAGACGCCTAGTCCACAGTGAGAAATAAATTCAGGTCGACATGTTTCTGCTTATTTGAGCCCGAGTCGCTCAGCTTTCTTCAGGACCAAATTATGTAATCCTCCGGTGGTGTACACGCACTAAGGTGCACCCTGCCGTGAGGAATTAAGTGTGAAAAAGAGAAAAAAAGGATGGGATTTCCGAGATACTTACGGCTAAGAGCCGTTGGGACCCAAACAGTTATTCGCTGGGGTCAAATACCTGTAAAGAATAAATGTTATCAGATTAGGAACAACTTATTATTAATTACAGTGTGTCACCAGTTAATATCAATCAGAACCCTTCACCAAAATGAACACCCAAATGGTGAAAATACAACATGTGGTGTTTCATTGCTCAGTAAAAGCGAGCATTGCTTACAGCTTGTATCCAAAAGTGAATTGGTAATAGTCCACCTATAAGTTAGCAAGTGTGATCATTTTACCGCTGCGTCCTTCAGGTGGAAACCCCTGATTTAATATATTAAAAAATCTTGGGAGTTTGTTTTATACTGGCAACTTGCCAAACGTGCACTCAGTTAGAAGAAGCATGTAGTTCGACTATGCTCCAAAGGGGAGGGGGTACAGGAAATGACATGACCCCTGGGAGATAAAGGTTCACACATTAACTCACGTAAGGAGGACGATTCTCTCTCTACATGGGAAAACGCGGTGGAGGGTATGCTTCACGCCGCATCTCTGCAGATTAAATAGCCATGCGAACGTTACAAAGAGAAACACACACTGACACATGAGCGCTTTAGAAAAAACAAACTTTTTAAAAGTACACTTATTCGGATAACAAATGAGCACACTCGTAAGTAGGGAGACTCATTTGAACTTACATTCATGCAGACGACTCCCCGACGACAACCTATTCTGTCGACACCGCGGCCCGGATGAACGCCGAGTCTGCGCGTTGTTGACAGACATGGGCTGTGTTGTGGTCACGTGAAACACCACGTGACCTAGTGTGCCGGAAAAGATAGATATATTAAAGGGACCTTGCTTATATTGTCTATTAATAGTCGAACTCCATGATTCTTCTAACTGAGTGCACGTTTGGCAAGTTGCCAGTATAAAACAAACTCTCAAGATTTTTTAATATATTAAATCAGGGGTTTCCTCCTGAAGGACGCAGTGGTAAAATTAATCACACTTGCTAACTTATAGGTGGACTATTACCAATTCACTTTTGGATATAAGCTGTTAGCAATGCTTGCTTCCACATGTTGTATTTTCACCATTTGGGTGTTCATTTTGGTGAAGGGTTCTGATTGATATTAACTGGTGACACACTGTAATTAATAATAAGTTGTTCCTAATCTGATAACATTTATTCTTTACAGGTATTTGACCCCAGCGAATAGCTGTTTGGGTCCCAACGGCTCTTAGCCGTAAGTATCTCGGAAATCCCATCCTTTTTTTCTCTTTTTCACACTTAATTCCTCACGGCAGGGTGCACCTTAGTGCGTGTACACCACCGGAGGATTACATAATTTGGTCCTGAAGAAAGCTGAGCGACTCGGGCTCAAATAAGCAGAAACATGTCGACCTGAATTTATTTCTCACTGTGGACTAGGCTTCTCTAATTGCCGAGACTCTTCCTATGTTTCCACTTTAAATTGTTTTTAACCTAGTGCTGGTTGGACTATTAATAAAATAGTTGACAGTTACAACCACGCACTTTTTAACCTTTTTATGCACTCACCTAGCACGATTTGGCTTTCCTTTTCGCACCCTCAACACACACAAAAACCAGCTCCGCTGTAAACAGGCGTTGTAGCACACTGGAAAGACACTATGTCTTTCCAGTGGGAACCCAGTGATGAAGCATGTCACCACTAGGTTGGTGACTGAGGGTTCTTATATAACCAGTCCTATGTGTTGTCTCTTCTACCCTTTCCCCCCCTTTCACTTTAAATTTCAAAAGAAATTCTTTTCTTTTTTGTTGGTACCTTCACTCTTCTGTTGTTTAGCAAATGTCTGACTTATGACTGCGCATTCCTTTCAGTGTGCACTTGCTTCAGTTTACTTTTTGAGTCACTGTCTAGTTTGCTGGATGTATTGCTTTCATTTTTCTTTCATTAAACTGTTTCACTTGCTTGGTGCTTTTAAGTTGGTGCCGGCATGCTGAGGTGTACTCTTCTTCAGTTTAAATGTATGTGACTGGCCTGTTTACTAGCACCCTGCTTTCAAAGTGAAGGTTCACAGGTTCACACTTGCTTTAGTTTACTTTTGTATGGTTGACTGCATGCACTGTTTTGCTGGATGCATTGCTTTAAGTTACTACTTGATGCATTGCTTTCAGTTTGCTTTCAAGTAATTGCCACTCATTTTCCTAATGCTTTGTGAAGGCTGTTTCCCAACTGCTGTGCAACTTCTTCTACTCTTAGAGCTGAGATTTTCATGAAAGTCTTATAGTCTGAATTCAGCACCTGAGCGTAATAGGACGGAATGTATGAAGCTCTGAGGTTATACTGAATAAGCAGCTACCTAGGTTATGCCATCTATTAATGTAATAACTGCACTTTCACAATTGCTTTATTAACCTTCCTGCTTTCTCAAATTTGCTTGAAATGCACGATTTTTCTTCTTTTTTTTCAAAATTTTCGTGGGGGTGGTAACCCCCCCAAACCCCCCTTTTGGGGTTCGAGCTCGCTCGCTACGGTGCTGTATACAAATCACTTTGCGCCTCACCACTTTCAAATGTCACCCTTCGCCCCTGGCTGTAAGCCCCTTTCCAAGTTAAATCGTCTTCCCCCCCCCCTCCGTGTGAGGAAGAACCATGGACGCAGCTAAACTGTGTGGGATTGCGCACTAATGCGCTGAAAACAAGCAGAACTTTACGCTTTGAATTCAGTAATATTTTCAATTGCTACTAGGCAGTAGAAAGTAAAATAAGGAAAGTGATACACTTCTATAACCCAGTGTCATCTAAGCAGAGACCGTCTCCCTTCTGGAAAATGTTCTTTGCATTAGCGAACGGAATAAATTTAAATCAATGTGAGATTCAAAAGCTGCCAGCTCATGTGGGTGTTGTTCGATATTTTAGGCTTCAGAATTTTGAGAGAAATAGAGCCCTGCAGGACTAATGCAAGGGCATTTAATTTCTGAGGAGTACAACTCTATTCCCACACGAGGCGGATGATTTATTTTTAAGGCTAACCTATTCACGTGGGAGATCCTGTTGAAGGGTGTAGATGGGGAAAAACCGTTGGCATGACTCTTTAAAGATCCTTGTTGGTCAGAAATGAGAGCTCGCTGTTTCAGAGGAGGTTGTTTTGCTCTCTGAGCTGTGACCAGCAACGTGCACCACAGAGCCTGCTGCAGGGAACTGGCAATAAGGAGAACGAGGCATCCAATATTTCTAAATTATCACGAAAGTGGGCAGCTCTTTCATGCCCTCTTTGGTCAGTCACTGACAGTGCACAGATGCACTTGTCTAAATTTTAAATGTTTCCATCAAATAATTATGGCTAGTCCCAACCTGGTATTTTCAATATTGTAGCACAGCAGCAGCTTACAAGAAATCTCTGTGACAGCCCTCCCATTTTACATATGTGAGGACCTGATCTAAAAAACATTTTTTGTGGCTGTTGCATGAAAAATACACAACATTTGTCTGCCAAATGTCTGTAATAGACTCACACATTACCCACATTCAAAATAATTCAAAAGAAAACGCTATTTCTAACAATCGGTTTAAGACTTATTCAATGGTCAACAGGGCAAGTCCCTGCAGAATAGAGCTGGTCTAGCAAGGGGGCCCGCTGAAAGGCTGGGTCCTGGGCCAGACCCCACCTTAGAACGAAGATTTTAAGTGCATTGTCAAAAGAGACATTTCATCATCACCCACTTCTAGAACGCACTGTTGCACACGGTACAACGTGTTGACTTTTATGACAACACACCTACCTGTTTATCGTGCCCCTGATGTCTCTAATATAAACACAACCTTTTTGTTGTTGCGTTTAGAATGTTCCGTCTTCCAGTGTTTTAAATTTTGTTTGGTAACTTCTTAAGTGCATGCAGTTTCTAAAACCAATTGTAAAGATCCATAGCTTACTAAATGTTTTTGTGTGAAGCGAAAATAGAAATTATATGAGCCCTTACCCATTTCCTTAAGTAAATCTGTTTGTGGGATTGGGGTTGTGAATGTGCAACTAAAATACTCCAAATTCGGTTTAAAAATAGCTCCCTTTTGGGGGTATTAAAAGGATTCGGAGGGTCATTTGTCCAGGCTGCATGTACTGTTGATGAGTTTCACATATTTAACAGACGTAGCACCTGCTAACCATGGCCGGCCTCTTCCCACCTGTCCGAAGTATCAATGTCACCACATGTGTAGTAGTCATCTAGCACAGTGCTCCGGCTATGTTGTGGCCTTTTAGCTGGCTTTCCTCTGCCTTTGAAAATCGGAAACCAAACGTATTAGTGTGAAATGCGTGGACATATTTTTTTTTTATTTCCAAAGCGAGTCATTTTGCCTGGAAAATTGCTTTGCCATCCAAATAACTAATTATTCATCTACCCAGTGTTGAATCTGTAGACTCATCGTTTTGATCAACATCTTCCTGCCACAAACCCAAAAAAAGAAATTACTCACAACTAAAAATGTGCAAACTAGCTACAATCAACGAGAAATATTGATAGATTTGATTTTCTTTTGGGTAAAATTTCTACATATCTGTATCCAATTCCACAGTGCTGATAATGTGTTTCATCCTGGGCACATGCCATATTTTAAACATCAACCCGATGGCTGTTTAATTGGTGAATGCTTACATTTATAGACATGGGTCGCAAACATAAGGATATTGATGATTACGTACTGAAGTATGCATAATTTGAAGCTTTGTTCTTTAAAGGGATGAAAATGTTCACCTGCAAGTCATGTCAAACAACTGTTGACATTGAACACAGGGCAACGGATACTATCATAGCTCACTTGAGCAGTAAACCCCATGAGCGACTTACTTCTCCAGTAGTAAGGAAGCCTGTATGGAGAAAATGACCATGGAGCAGTGCACAACTTGTGCACGCCGAAATATTGAAGAGGTTGGGGATATCCCACTCAAAGTTATGAAAGTGGTGTTCCACTTCACCAGACTAATGGTCCAATTAGAGAGTTGATCAGGTTGCTGTACCCTGCAGCAAGTACAATGTGCAAATCCAGCCAAATGTATGAGAAATATCTTCCCGTAGTGTTTGAAGCTCAGCTTGGAAACATGAGTCAGGCTGTAGCAAATGTACCTATTTGTTTAACAATTGACAAAAAAAACACACAGGTGCATAGTGACCCAGCCATTGGAACATTGGTCACATATTGCAGTGATGATGGAAAAAAGGGTTGCCACTCAGCCTTGTTTGACATCACTGTATCTGAGGAGTGTAATTCTGCTATAATTGCCTTAATTGTAAACCATGTGCTACTGATGTAGGGTAAATCAACACTGCTAAGGTTAGATATTTGCTGAGCTTCTGATAGCTTGCGCTGGGAAACCCTTGTTGGGTAGCTGTGCGCATTATAAAATAAATTAACAGAACATAACATGACCTTGTTGCTATATGTTCTGATTCTGCATCCTATATTACAAAGGCAGTAAATGATTTGCACACTACTCAGAGGGTTAATTTAATTAATGGAAAAGATCCATGTCATCTTATCCATGCTGCAGTTACATATGCTCTGTCTCAGCCTTGTTATAAAAGCTGGGGCAGTATTTAAGTATGCACGAAACTTAAAACACATTTATTCTCAAGGAAAAGTAGACGGGAGAATGAAATATCCAAGGCTGGTTGTTGTGATCCAATGGTTCAGCTGTATGTGGGAGCAGTAAGACTTTTGGAATCAAGTTCATAACTGTAAATCACGAGTCGTTGATCAAAGTTCAATCTGTATTTATTTTTCAATGGTAGTATTGGGTATTCTTCATCCCACCAGATTTGTATTAACATTTTTTCATATCACAAATTTCCAGAATAAGAAGCATTCATTTTTCATACCATCCCAATGCATTTTGGGCTGGTATAGCTCTTTGTCGGGGGATAGACAAAATTCAGTCTGTGCGTCCCCTGCCAAACTGGAGGGAGACACACTGACTTGTGAAGAATTGTTAATACAAATCTGTTGGGATGAAGAATACCCAATACCACCATTGAAAACTAAATACAGATTGAACTTTGATCAACGACCCGTGATTTACAGTTATGAACTTGATGCAATCCCTTCCATAGGGACACTAGGCAAGGGAATAGGGGACGAGCCCCAGTTGTTAAAATCATCGTCCATCAAGTAGATGTCATCTACCTAGGACAGAGCATCAGGGTCCATTTCATGAAGAATTGACACAATTTGCACTGCAAAATATCCTGGGATATTTATAACCCATTGGTAGTCGTGTATAGCGCATTCGAAAACCTAGGGCGATAAAGGACTACCAGTCTCGGCTCTCAAGAGCCAAATTGTGACTGAAAAAAACGTACTGTGCGTACTTTGCACTGCAAATATGCATGTATGCCTATTCAAATGTCTACAGTCTAAGACCAGGCGATAGAAATGATCAGGTTCCTGAACAGGAAAATGAGAATTATTCATTTGAGAGACACAGGGTTCTATTACTCCCTTGGTATTCCAATTGGGAAAAGATGTGTTTAACAGATGCTTTAGCATCCTGTTCATTAGGATATTGTAGTTGTACCTGTGGTGTGGACCGTATAGGAAAAACATGATAAATGGAATCCTTATCCCTACCAGTATGATTATGATAAAGTGCAGGGGCCAGTGCAAGAGCCCATTCGAATGCATAAGCTTATTTGACTTTGTCACGGACAAAGTGTGGAAAAGAAGGTAGAATTACATTCTCACCTTGGGGGCTGAAAGTACAAATGATAAGGGCCAATTTATCTCCGCCAGTGAAATGTCATAAGACTTAGTTAAACTGTCCCAGAATATTGCTTTAATGATGCTTTTAACATCACCTTCGATTTGAATATCTAAGTGATATAATCTGTCTGGGGGGCGGGGAGGCTACACGGGTGTCCACGGTTTCAACTCTAACAAATGTTTCAGTTGCTTTCGCTACCAGAAAATGGTGGAGAGTCTGGCGCACTATGGTGACTTCTGCCACACTGTCATGGAGAGTCTTTGCTCAAATCCTGTTTAGGTGGATGGTTCTCACCATATGTGGCCTATTTAGAAGTTAAGGCTGCATCTTTCTTTTTCTAGAAAGGGCCATTTTATGGAGGCAGTCTCCAGGTGAGTTATGTTTCTCTTTTTGGTTTCATGTACTCTTCTTGTATGCGTTCCGATTGCCCTCCTCTGCCATACTGCTGGGCACATGATACCTAAAAGGAACAAGGAGAGCGTGTATCAGGAACCTGATACCTGTCTGGATTGTTTATCTTAGTGCAATCACAAAAATCGTCATCTCAAAATATATGGAAGGTTCCCCTGTTAAATATACACAGGTAGGGGTAGAGCACTATGAGAAAAAGGAGGGACCTGTGGTTTACTTACAGCCAAATAAAGTGATAGATACTGACTTATACTAGACTATGCTAAGTGGAAACCAATATATATATATCAGTCATTGGAACAGATTTCAACAGACACGCAGATATCCTCTCAAATAAATTGAGGGAAAGAGGATACCCTAAACACCTTATTAGAAAAGCATATAAACGTGCCAAATATTATAACAGAGAATCTCTATTCTCGAATAAACAAAAACATAGAGACACCACTGACAACAGACTGATATTTGTCACTAACTTTAGCACTGTGAGCAACAAGGTAAAAAACATCATCAATAGAAATTGGTCTCTTTTAAGTAACAAAAATGGTGAAAAACTTCCCAAACCAATGTTCAGTTTCCGCAGGAATAGAACGGTGAGAAACTGTTTGGTTCACACATTCAGAGAGGGAGAAACCATAGAAAATCAGCAAAGTATAGATAAAAGACCATTACCTGTAGGTAACTTCTGTTGCAATATGTGCACGAACTGTGGAGCACTTATGAAAACATGCAAGATTGAATATAATGGTGTTAGACATCAAATAAAAAGTTTTATAAACTGCAAAACGAAAAACTTGATTTATATGATATTATGCCCGTGCAATAAGGCATATGTAGGAGAAACATCAAGAGAAATCAGAACCAGAATAACAGAGCACAAATCTGCAATTAGAACCAAAAAAAGAACAGCACCACTGGTGGAACATTGGCTGTCCCACAACCACCAAGTTGAAGATCTCAAATGGTGTGGTATTGAAGTCATGCATCAAACCCTCAGAGGAGGGGATATACAGGCAAAGAGAAAAATCAGGGAACAATTCTTTATGTCCCTTTTCAACACTTTCAGAACAGGCCTTAATAGCAGAGAAGAGTGGGAGAGGTTGGTTATATAGACGCCTCAACCAAAAGAGAACCTTTACCTATACCTATAAATATTTACTACTGATGCCATCAATGAAGGGAGAACAGTGTGTAACCACATGTAAAAAAATCCTGGCCCAATGTTAGAACAATGGATCTCAGTATGGTTCATGCATTATGTTTACAAAGCTGTATTATCATTACTTGTTTCTGTGGCTTGAAGACAGACATTAGGAACTTAAAGTAAGCATGTTCCAAGGCCAGTCTGTTCCATATTAAATGTAACATTGATGTATAATATTGTTCCTGTTTGAACTGTATGTAATATGTCAAATATGAGGTTTTGTTTGAAGTAACCTCTACAAAATCTTTAGGCCATTGAATACAGTAATGTTTAGCCTTAAGTAACTTGTATAATGTTCATTATGCCACAATGCAGTAGATTTATTTTAAAGAACACATGGAGATAAAGTGTTACCTATTGTATCAGTTTGTATACCTGCAGGGTCACAGCAAATAATATGATGGCCAACTCGACTAGTGGATCGGGGCCCCTTCCCAATCTAGTGATGGTTACTATAATATACATTTAATAATATCTTAATGTCCATCTACATAATACGTCTGGGTATATTTATTGTGGAAGGTGAGATTACGACCAGGTCCAGAATGTATCCTAATAGATATCTATAGGACCCTAGCTAAGACACACGAGCACAGTAACGCGTATAAAGCCTTTCCCAACTCAAAATGGCCGCGCCGATCGGAATACGAGTATATATCTAAGGGAGTAAATACCTAGATACGGGGATATCTGCAAATATATGGAGAATAAATCACATTGAGTGATGTGTGAAATTAGTAATGAACGAAAAGCCCGGCTTTGTAAAAATTACGATCAAGAGTTAAAAAACGATCGATGTACTTCCGGTCTTAAAATTGATCAGGACTGAGGAATAAATACTCAGTAATCAAACTATAAATCACCAACAATAAAAGAACATCGATTATCGTTTTTATAAGGAAATAAACGATTCCGAAATAAGATAAAACTGATGTAATACACTTCCGGGTCACAGACGGAAGCGTCAGTACTTAAACAATGCCCGTGGTTCGAAAATCATTCATTCGAATTGACGCGGAGCACGGAGGAGCAGGGAGGCCAACACTAAAACAAAAGGTATGTCTACGAGAGGACTTTGCTAGCAATAAGTAAACTAGGGTTTTCCTAATGTCGTGTAGACAGAGAAAAAAATATATTTTCGGACAAACAGGAATAAGATAAACAGTGGGGTTAGGAACAAAAACTAAGAGTATCACTGTTTAGTAAACTTTTCTAACAATAAATTTTAAAAGAAATTAGATGAAGTCTTTAGACACGAGCAGTGAGTCTAACTAGAAATAGCCCCAAAAAAATCTTTCTGAATGAGCTTACTACTAATTTAGAACATAGACTGTGTAGTGCCAGACACGAGGTTGATCATAAGCAAGGATCAAAATGTAAAGAAATTCATTTCATTTCTGAACACCGTTAAAATAAACGTGTTTTCGTTAAACAGGTGATGACCTACCACTTTCAAAAATTCACACCATTTACAAGATGACTATATAGTTGTGGTAAGTGCATTATTATTATTTGATGCCCCAACCATAGCAAAAAGGCTCTTTAATAAATCGAAAGTAAAAAGAAGCCTTGGCAACAACAGCAACAATATATGCGAATATATATTCCTTTTTGCAGGGATCCCAATATTGGCAACAAGGACCCTACATTACACCATATAGACTGTTAAGTTAAGAGAGAAGTCTGGTGGCTCCTCCGTGGTTTATTGAATCCGCACCCTGATATCAGAAACAGGTATTTTGGAAAATTCGAGATGTTTAAAACACTTTAACAGTCTAGTTTATATCCCACATCCTACTAAGGATTCTTTTTATTTCTGCCCATAAAGGTGACAGAGAAAATCTCATTTCTCTATGCCAGGAAAAAGAACAGTTGATCAATTAATAACTGGTTCAACAAGAAGTCCTCTTAATGTCTTAAAAAGAGAGTCTTCAAACTATATCAGGTAACACCCTTTTCACAAAATTCTGATTCCTTGGTTTAAATCAAATATAGTAAGACCAGTTTATATAAGTATTGAGTTAACTCAAACACATACAAACTCCAATGCGATAACAAATAACCACCCTGTGAACAATAATGTGTCCTCACAACAGCACGTCCCCCCCTTGTGTTTGAACAACAGGTATCACTATAGGTTTTATTAGATATAAGGTAAATCCAATTAGGAGGTAAAACACTGTATAGCAATAACTGACCATGTGTTGTAGGAATATATACTCAAAAATGTTTTTTTAAATTTCCAGATTGATTTGTCAAAGTGTCCTGAAGAAGGTGTATAATAACGAACACCGAAACGCAGCGTCGACCTCTATACTTTGACCCCGTTTTTAGTTTAATTTCACCTATGTGAATATTTTTATTGTATTTTATTTAGATTGTAACCCTGACAGGGAGGTATTTTAATAAATTGTGTTTATACCTTTTAAAATTGCATTTCTGCTGTGTGTTTACCTGTTAGTTTTTGTTTATTGATTACAAAAAAACTTTCCTTGGGAGTGATAGCGATGGACGTGGTATAAGTTGTTACGAAGCGTTTGACAATTGGATTTACCGGCTGGCTCTACCGGCGCCCACGCCACTTCCCGCGGGGCCGACCGCAACCTTTTGGAGCAACCGAGGGATTGAATATATATATATATATATATATATATATATATATATATATATATATATATATATATATATATATATATATATATATATATATATATATAATACAGGCAACTCGCTTTTGTGGCCTGCTATTACCACCGCAGCAAGTTGCTGGAGTTTAGTCAAAGATGCTGCTTCACCTTTAACATTAAAAGATTATCTTTTCAGAGACAACGGTAAAATTACCCATGAGTTTCATCATCAAATCGAGGCAGGGCCTGCCCAATGCTCATTCTATATTTGAGGACGTTTTGGTAGAACTGCCATCAAGAAAGTGCCATGACCAATAGTGTAGACAGTGGCAAAAAAAGTCCCCCAGGTGTTGCCGTCAGCTAGAGTGGGAACCAGTCCAGTGGGTAATGCACATAGGTAAAATGCTGTTCTTGTCCTGCAGTCCTGTAAGGGGAAACACAGCTTCAAGTTGGAAATCCAAAATGATATTTCCTCACAATTAGTGGGTTGTTTGTCCATAACTGAATGAACAATTACAGGACTAATTGCAGCACTGCAGGCAACTGGGCTTGTGCTTTCAGACCAAGTTTAGCCAACCCAGCTAATGCACGCAAAATAAATTGTGTGAGATGTCAGTATAAGAAGATAAGAACATTGTACAAACCCTGGGTCTGCACGAGATTTAAATTGGGTAAATCGTGGTATGGGGTATTCCCAGCTAATTCCGGCCAAGTAGCACCTCATTACCGAGTGAACCCAAATGAACTTGCCTAGGAACATGGACAAGGGCGCCATTAAACGAAGTCTGATACTTATCCAGTATTTGGGTGTCTTTCATAGATTCACATGCCTGAATCATTCCCCGTCGCTGAGACGGGAGCCTCCGGTACATAAAAAAGTAATGTCCTAAGGACATACATAGAGAATATAGGCCTAAGGGCCTCCCCTTTTGGGGCCTTTCCACGTCCTTATGTAAAAGGACCGAACTCTCATCGTTAGCCAATCAGCTCCGACCTCCTTCTAGAACCTTCCCGGGAGGAGCCTCCGTCCCTCAGATTTTTCTACCGCACGTTGTGCTAGGGAGTCTCCAACCTGAGCTCTTCAGGTTTCCAAAATTCGAAGTCTCAAACTTCACCGAAGTTCACTTTGTACGAAAAGGATTTCATCCTAGCATCGACTACATGTCGGAATCTAATAAGAAAACTTCGTCCATGGCGGACTCACAGAAGAAAGCCCTGAGGGCCTGCTCCTCCTGCGGCAAGCAGCGGATTCAAGCGGAGGACAAGCACGACCTGTGCTTATATTGCCTGTACCCTGACCACGTCACTGACAAGTGTAGGGTGTGTAGAGCCTTCCCAAAGAAGACGGTTAAGGAAAGGGAAACTCGCCTTCGCGAATGGCTCGACAGGCTTAAGGTCCGAGACACTCTGGAATCTTCCGAGGGTAGTGTCTCCGCGACCTCCAAAGTCTCCAAGAAGAGACCCAGGGTGCAGTCCCCTGGAGAGACAGACACTCCTCCTAAGAAGGCGCACAGGAAGCCTTCGGAGGCACGCTCCACCACCTCCTCCGTGTCTGTTAAGGATGGCCAGAGGTTCAAGAAGCCCGCTCCATCTACTAAGCGGACCACCTCACTTACGACCACTGTGTCGACTACTACGGCCTCATCGCCCTCCACGGCGACCACGACGACCACCACTGCGTCCTCAGGCGCACCGGTCTCCTCGACCATTCCTCTGAAACCTTCATCCAATACGAAGGCCGCCTCTTCGTCACCTAAGAGGTCTAAATCTTCAAGTACGCCTTCACCGAAAACACCTCATACCGAAGGCTCGTCACCCAAGCCATCGAAGTCAAGTTCGTCTCCTAAACAGTCGAAGTCAAGTTCAAGAACCACACCTTCGACAAAGATAGCCCAGGTCCACGACCCTAACATCAGTAAGGCGGCGAAACCCTTATCCCCGCAAAACTTGGTACCATTAACCCTGACGGAGGTGCCCAAATCACCGGCACGCTTGGCGGGAGCGCCATCTTCACGCACGTCGTCGGAAGAGACCCCGGCGCCATCTTGGAAAGAATCGAGATTGGTCGAAGTCTCTATTCACTCGAGTCCAACGCCCTCGGTTCTCCCAACGGTGGAGTTGGCACCCGAGGAAGAACAGGACACACTACAGAGTGAGGAGTCGAACGAAGAACAGGAGGTTCACGAAGAACACCAGGACGTCCAAGAGATCCGGGACGGAGTGACGTATCAAGGCAGCTCCCTGACCGTAGACACGGTGAAAACCCCGATGATCTGTTTGCCACTGTCTCTGGTCAACGATTTGAAATCCCTGGTGCAGGACTATAAACGAAGGTTCCCGGACGCAGACAGCGGTGCCCAGGTTCCGGTCACCCAAGCGCAACCGTCGGCCTCGCACCCTTCCGCTCCCCCGGCCCGTCCTCGGAGCCAACTCCGACCGCAAACACAGGCGGAGGATTCATCGGAAAGCGAGGAGGATGACACGGACTTAGAGGAAGGCGAGGTGCAAGACGTCGCCTCGGACCACAGAGACGACGATGCCGATGCTGCGTCATCACACCATTCGTCTACCCCGGCATCCCCGAGACCACGCCACTCTGAAGCAGCGGACGTGGGAGGTTTCCACAAACTGGTGGACAGAGCTGCAAGGAGGTTCCACATGGCGGTGGAATCCGCGGAAACGGAATGCTTCCTCCATGATTTCAAGGAGCACACACAGAAATCGACCAAGTCTATTCCTCTGATAGACTTTCTATGGGAACAGGGCAAGAAGCTGATGCTCACGCCTGCCTCGGTGCCGGCGGTGGTTCCGCGCCTAGACAAAAAATATAAGGCCCCGAACTCCGCACCTGCCTGCCTGACCGGCCACCCCAAACCGGACTCGGTTGTCACTCAGGCGGCCCAAAAACAATCCCGAAACCCCTCCTCGCCGCTGTCCGCGCCCCCGGACAAGGAAGGAAGGAAGCTGGACACCATAGGCAAGAGGTTCTCCACCACATCCGCCATGTCCATCAAGGTGGCAAACTCCATCGCCCTCCTGGGCCGATACAACCGCCAGCTATGGGAAGACATAGCTCCCTACCTGCAAGGCCTGCCGGCCACGGTCCAGGACGAGGTGAAAGCTCTTCTGGCGGAAGGACAAAACTCCGCGGCTGAAATTATCGACTGCGCCATCGACGCAGCCATGACGGGATTCCGCCAGTTGGCAGGGGCTGCCGTGCTCCGCCGCCAGGGCTGGCTCAAGGCGACGTCTTTTCGGCAGGAGGTCCAATCTAAGGTACTGGATATGCCGTTCGATGGGCAATTCCTCTTTGGGGAGAAGATAGACGAGGCACTCCAGGCCATCAAAAAAGACACCGACACGGCGAGGGCTCTGGGCTCCCTCCAGTCCCGGAACCAATCCTTTCGGGGAGGCCGCTCCAGAGGTCAGTACTCCTACAGAGGTTCCTACCAAAATCGGTCGTCCTATTCCTATGGCAACAGGAACCAACCCCAACAGAAACAACAGTCCCGACAGTCATCCTACGGGAAATCGTCCTTCAGAGGCAAACCCGCCAAGAAGGGCGCTGGCGGCCGCCAGTGACCACTTACTCCGGCCAGTCCCACCACCGTCTCAATCCTTTCGAATTGGGGGAAAACTGACCCACTTCCTCCACAATTGGCGAAAAATCACTACGGATCGGTGGGTACTACAAATAATTCAATTTGGACATTCCCTCGAACTGGTCAACACCCCTCCCAACACCCCTCCACTGAAGCGTACTCACAGACACCTGCACCTCCTTCTCCAGGAAGTCGCTGCCATGTTGGTCAAAGGAGCCATCGAAAAGGTCCCGGACTCCCAGAAAGGGAAGGGTTTTTATTCCCACTTCTTCCTGGTCCAACAGAAAGGGGACAAGTGGAGGCCGATCTTAGACCTCCGGGCGCTCAACGCCTTCCTACGGAGTCAATCCTTCCGGATGGTCACAATCCAGGAGATCCTGGGTGCACTGGAAAGAGGCGACTCGATGGTCTCCCTAGACTTACAGGACGCCTACTACCATGTCCCCATCCTCGTCAGGCACAGGAAATACCTAAGGTTCGAAATAGCGGGCAGACATTACCAGTTCAAGGTCTTGCCGTTTGGCCTCAAATCTGCCCCACGTATCTTCACAAAGTGCTTGGCGCCCGTGGCTGCCTTCCTGCGACAAAGGGGTCACCAGGTGTTCCCCTACCTGGACGACTGGCTGGTGAAGGCTCCTTCCCCGGAGGACGCGCTGGCTTCCTTCAACGCCTGCAGCGCTCTTTTCCAACAGCTGGGTCTGACGATCAACCTCAAAAAATCATGCACTACTCCGTCAACGAGGATCACCTTCCTAGGGGCAACCCTGGACACGGAGCATGCGAAGGCTTTCCCCTCAGAGGACAGGATCTGCAAAGTACTGTCTCTGGCCACGGCGGTGGCCGAGAAGCCTCGCATCAAGGTCCGGACGTTCACCTCCTTGCTAGGGATGATGTCTTCATGCATTCTCCTCGTACCGCACTGCAGGCTCCGCATGCGCCCCCTACAGGAAGCGTTGGCGAGACAATGGAAACAGTGTTCAGGCTCATTCGACGACATTCTCACAATCACGCCGGCCATCATAAAGGCCCTGCTGTGGTGGAGAAACAGGACTCACCTGACGGCCGGATTGCCGTTCCTCCTGCCGCCGGCACCACTGGTCATCACGACCGATGCCTCACTGGAAGGCTGGGGCGCAGTACTGTTAGACCTTCGAGTCAGCGGCAAGTGGGACGCCCAGGAAACACAACTACACATCAACCTCCTGGAACTGAGGGCAGTGTACCTGGCTCTACAGGCCTTCCTGCCACGCATCGGCTCTTCCCCTGTGCTCGTCAAAACAGACAACACCACGACGATGCACTACCTGAACAAACAAGGGGGAACGCGATCTCTCTCTCTCTCACGAGAATCGCAAAAAATCTGGAACTGGTTGGTGGCGCACGGCCTCTCCCTCAAGGCGGAGTACGTTCCAGGGAAGGAGAACACTATCGCGGACGCCCTCAGCAGGCAGACCTCTCTCTCCCACGAATGGGAGCTCAACGGCGACACGGTGGCCCACGTCTTCTCACAATGGGGCACCCCGAGGATCGATCTCTTCGCGACGGAAGAGAACACCAAATGCCGAAGCTACGCAAGCTGGCATCCCCAACGGGGGTCGCTGGGAAATGCTTTTTCCATCGGCTGGTCCAGCGTGTTTGCGTACGCTTTTCCGCCGTTCCCGATGATACCGAGGCTCCTCCGGAAGATGAGGACGGAACCGTGCACGCTGATACTGATTGCTCCGTACTGGCCGAGACAACATTGGTTCTCGGATCTTCTTCGCCTATCCACCAGGCCCCCGATTCACCTGCGACAACTCCCGAACCTCTTGACAATGTCCGGAGGCCAGGTACACCACCCGAACCTCCGTTCGCTCAACTTGTCGGCTTGGCTCCTGAGCACCTTGAGTTCGGGGAGCTAGACATACCGCAGGACTGCAGGGCAGTACTGGCCAAGGCGAGAGCGAGCAGCACGACCAAGACCTACTCGCTGAAGTGGAAGAGGTTCTGCGTGTGGTGTTCGGAACACGACTTCCACCCGCTCCGGGTCACCCCAGTACAGCTGCTACCATACCTACTGCACCTGGCTCAATCGGGGCTGGCTCACGCCTCCATTAAGGTTCATCTGGCTGCGATTTCTAGGTTCACCAGGACCCCATCGGGACCCTCCCTCTGGTCCAGTCGACTGGTGAAACAATTTCTAAAAGGACTTTACAGATCCTTTCCGAGGCCTCGGAAAGTTCCTCCAACCTGGCAGTTGAACTTGGTACTAAACCAATTGATGAAACACCCATTCGAGCCCATACACCGGGCATCGCTCAAGCATCTTTCCTGGAAAACGGCTCTCCTGCTAGCCCTGACGTCGGCCAGAAGGGTCAGCGAACTTCAGGCGCTGTCCATTCAGGAACCGTATCTCCAATTCAGGCACGACCGAGTGGTACTCAGGCCCAACCCTAAATTCATTCCTAAAGTGCCGTCAGACTTTCATCTGAACGAACCAATTGTCCTCAAGTCATTCTTTCCGGACCCTTCCACGGCAGCGGAAAGGGCGCTGCATTCCCTGGACATTAAAAGGTGTCTCAAATTCTACTTGGACAGGACCAAAGAAGTCAGGAAGTCTTCTCAACTCTTTGTAGCCTACAGCAACCCGAGAATGGGGCTGCCCTTGACAAAACAGAGCATCTCACGCTGGATTTCTTCAGCAATTGCTTTCTGCCATGATCAGGCCGGACGGCCTTTGACAGGCCGAGTGGCTGCCCACTCGACCAGAGCGATGTCAACGTCAACAGCGCTCTTCGCTGGAGTGACGATCCTGGACATCTGCCGAGCGGCGACATGGAAGTCCCCGCATACCTTTTCCAAGCACTACTGCCTGGACATCGAACTGCAGAAGGACGCTGCAGTGGGACAAGCGGTGCTGCGCCATCTCTTCCAATAAGGTGAGCCTTACCTCGTCCCGCCATCCAGGTATGCACATTCTTCATGGTTTTCTCTGCTATATGCATGACTGTATATTACCATGTTTCTCTCATGTTGTCTGTAATCTATGCAGGCCTGCTAGATGTGAGAATGTGCTTTACCACTATGCATGTATAACTGCTGGCTACTCTGATTCAGGCATGTGAATCTATGAAAGACACCCAAATACTGGATAAGAAATGCGTTACTTACCTGTAACAGCAGTTATCCAGTATTGGTGTCTTTCATAGATTCACATGCAACCCTCCCGCCTCCCCGGTAAGGACTCACGTACCTCTATGTCTACATTGCGACACCCTAGCTGGGTGCGTACGAAAATCTGAGGGACGGAGGCTCCTCCCGGGAAGGTTCTAGAAGGAGGTCGGAGCTGATTGGCTAACGATGAGAGTTCGGTCCTTTTACATAAGGACGTGGAAAGGCCCCAAAAGGGGAGGCCCTTAGGCCTATATTCTCTATGTATGTCCTTAGGACATTACTTTTTTATGTACCGGAGGCTCCCGTCTCAGCGACGGGGAATGATTCAGGCATGTGAATCTATGAAAGACACCAATACTGGATAACTGCTGTTACAGGTAAGTAACGCATTTCTTCCAGATCATAAGAGGAATTTCGGTAAGTGCATACGGTCTATATGCAGCAGGTGCTGGTGGGCTACTGTATGTATGAAAAGTGTTAATGTTAGCATCCACAGCTGGAAATGTGACCCAATAATAAAAGACTTCAAAGCGGAACACTGCGTCTGCTTCAACAACAAACATTACTGAAGCTCCCACATTAGAACTCCATGTTTTGGGGAGTTTTTGCCCTCTTTTCCCTTGCCCTCTTCCAACTTGCCTCCAAGCTCTCCCACTGCCATAGTGATTCTGCCCCTGGGGAAACAAACAGAGACTTCCGCTTAGGAAGAAGGGGCACCAACTGCAACGGCTGTCATCATAAGACAAGATCATGGGGGGTGCTTGTGAGCCCGGCTGCAAGATGGCCGCCACCCTGTGAGGCTCTGCATGTTGGAAGGACGATCCGATATAAATCCGGCAGACCAGACAGACGTAAGCCCAAATTGAGTTGAGTAGCCACACAACTACTGGGGCTCAGAATGATCGGGTCCAGGACTCGCCAGTACTTGTGAAATGATACAGAGGCATGCGGAGCCGCGAGAGAAGGCAATATGGCAGCTCCATAGTATTCTGCGAGTGCACCGCTGTGCTGGTGGCACTGTCCGATTTCCTTAACCTCACTGCACGACGATACATAGCCCCTGCCTGGCATAGTGACCAGGGGAGGCGCAGAAACATAAGGCGCCGACAAGCGCTGCCATGAAACATAGGCTGTGGCTGAGAGGGTACAAGAAAAGGCCAGAGGCCCGCCTCACTCGGACGGCCGTCAGTATCAATGCGGGCAGCCGAGCCTCCTTGATCCGGGGCACGGACGGTGATCAGCAGAGGCGAGGCTGAGGGCCCGAAGTAATAAGACCCGGGCCAAGGCAGAGCTGAGGACGACAACACAACTGCGTAAGGCCAGAGAGCGAGCATTAATAGGCGCAGTCAGCCCTACACAATAATTAAGAGGTGTAGCTGGAGGAGAATTGGCAGGTGTAAGCGCTCAGCCTAGGGTGACCAACCGTCCGTAAATTTCACGGACAGTCCGTAATTTCGGCCGTCTGTCCGTTGTCCGTGAAGGATCCTTTAACGGACGCCTTTTGTCCGTAATTTTAACCGGGCACAGCTTCCACCCACCTCCCGTCTTAACTCCGAGGCTGTTCCAAAGCTCAGATACCCAGCAGCATTGGAGAGGCACAGCGGGATGGCCTCACACCTCCAGCCCTTGATGAGCTGTTAAGAGGTGCTTGAAGGTGACAGAGGGAGGGGCGGCAGCTTCAGGAGCAGGGGCATCTATTCAGATGCAAACAGCCCTGAATGCGTCTCTGCAATTTAGAGGGGCCGCCGCCTCACACATTCCCTTTCTGCCAGGGCCCCAAACATCCTAGAACCGGCCCTGATTGCAGCACTGGTTCTCTTCACAGAGCGGTTCTTCAAACATGCAGCCTATAATGTAATAAAGTAAAGAAATGGCACAATCGCACCCACACTGATTAGCAAAGTATGGAGGACAATCAGTTATATCAGTTCTCTTGGAGTATCTCCTTTAAGTGCTGTACATCACAGTGGGGGACTGGTGGGATGGCAAAACTAACATTTAAGAAAGAGAGCTATCTTCTTGTTGTCTTGTCCAGGAGGGGGTGAGGAGCCCTACCCCACCCTGAAAGAGACAGGATGATACTAGAATACTGCATACCCACCCCTGCGCCCACCCTGGTTGATCCTGTTCCCCCTCCTGTGATCGCTCCTGCCCCCCCCCCCCCGTGAAGGCTCCTGTGCCCCCCATGTGATGGCTCCTGTCCCCTTTCCCCCCCCCCCCCGCCTGTGCTGGCTCCTGTCCCCTCTCCCCCCCACCCCCGCCTGTGATGGCTCCTGTCCCCCTCTCCTGTGGTGGATCCTGTCTCTGCACTGGGTGGCTTCTGTCTCACTCCTTGAAAGGCTCCTGCAGCGAGGGTGAAGTTCTTGATGGGCCTCTTCTCAGAAAGGCTCAGCTCAAAATAAATATGGAAAGGTGGGCGAGTGAGTAAGTGAAGGGATGGGTGGATAGCTGGATGAATTAGTGAAAGGGTGAGTGGATGAATGAAAGATTGAATTGAAAGATAATGAGAGAGGATGGCTGGATTGTTGAGGGAGTGGAAGGATGGAAGAGAGAAACGGTAAGTAGCTGGATGTATGGGTGGAAGGGTAGCTGGATGGGTAAAAGGGTGGATGGATCAGTAAAATGATGGCTGGATGAGTGAAAGCGTGGATGGTGAGTGAGTTGATGGATGAGTGAAATGATAGATGATTGATGAACTGATAAGTGCCAGGGTGAATGGATGGACAGATGAGCGAAAGGGTGGATGCAAGGACGGATGAGTGAGTGAAAGGGAGGGTAGATGGACAAAAGGATGAATAGATGAGTGAAGGAGTGAAAGGATAAATGGATGAGAGAAAGGATGGATGCGTGATAGGGTCAATGGATGGATTCATGAGTGGATGAGTAGATGGGTGGGTGGGTGGATGGATGGATGGAAGGAAGGATTGCTAAGTGAAAGGGTCGATGGAGAGAGAAAGGGAAGATGGATGGATGACTGAAAGGATGGATGGTTGGAAGGATGAGTGACTGGGTGGATGGATAGTAAGTGAAAGAATGGCTGGATGAGTGAAAGGGTAAATGGCTGGATGAGTGAATGAATGGATGGATGGGTAGAAGAGAGGATGGATGAGTGTACAGATGGATAGGGTAAAAGGGTGGATGGATGGATGATGGATGAGTGAAAGGATGAATGAAGGGATGGATGAGTGAAATGATAGATGGACGGATACATGATGAATAGGTTTGCAAATGGTTGAATATGTTTGGATATGGCTGGGCTTACTTATATAATATTGCGCGACCTCTGATGTGTCTGTAAAACTTATCCAATTGCCCTGAAGTTTTGTCCTGAATTTTGACCAACTGTCCTGAATTTGTGTCCTGAATTTTGACCCTTTGTCCTGAATTTTTAAACTCACCGTCCTGAATTTGCACCAATGCCAGTTGGTCACCCTAGCTCAGCCCCCTCCCACGTAGACGCAGCAAAGACTGTGGGGATTAACGGGAGGGGCCAAGTGTGACTAGGCCTCTGCTCTGACCCTGAAAGGACACAAATTGGGAGTATGTGCCGAGGCCTGAGCGAGGAGCAGCAGAGGTGGAACTGTGAGCCCCGAAGCAGCCGGGCCTGGGTCGTGAAACAACAGAGGACACAATTGAAACTGCTACCCCCTGCGGGCCTACCTCAGAGTAGCCCAGCCGGGGCTGGAGTAGACCCCATGATCAAGCACCGCAGAGTGAGGTAAAACCCGAATCAGCAGGTGAGAGGTGTAGTGGGAGCGCCAGTAGATGAGATCACTTGGCCTCCCTCCTGTGGAGATCCGGCAGAGACTACAAGGAACAGAGCAAGATGGCAGAGAGTGACGAGGCCCCCGCTCCGACCCTGGGGAGACATTGCGTATGGGTACTGGGTATTAAAAAAGTGCCTAAGTGGAGGACAGGCCGAGCCTCCCTGCCAACCAGCAGAGACCCATCTGACCAGGGGGGGCCATTCAGTATAGGCGATCCAAAGGCACTGTCTGCCGGAATAAAGTCCTCAGCGCCCTGAGAAGCTATGAGAGGGCTATAGGCCTAGCAGAGCGCCACCTGATTGGCGGGCTTGGGTCTGGCAAGCCCTGTCTGGTAGTACTTAGCAGAGGAGAGTGACTACCCCCCTCCTACTGTGAGTGGGGCTGAGTATAGGCAGCTATCACCCCAGGAATGACATTGGGCAGTCTCGGGTGGAAAATAGGCAGCGTTGCAAGACCCCTTGAAGCCCTGGTACCCAGCGGAAAAAAACAATAACACTTTCTGCAGATCTAGTGGAGTGCACCCCTTGGGGAGCATAGGAGTGACAAGCAACCGTAGGAAAAACAGATGCCAGGCAATCAAAGCTGTCCTTTGAGCATGTAGACCACCTCGTGGCTGCCCCCCCTCAAAGGAGAACAGTCAGAGGTACCCTGGATGCCACGTCCCTACCAGAACCGAACATCTGAGAGATGTTTAAAGACCTTAAGCAGTCACTCTCGGCCATTGACGTGAAAATCGACTCTTGTGTCAGACAGGCTTAAAGATAAGGTATCTGGCCATGATAAATGCATAACGGAAGTAAAAAAACACACATCTGCACCGGAGAACGAGCGGACTGCCACGCGGGACAAACTACTCTGAATGGAGTAAGTCCTGGAAGTAATCCGGAATAAGAATCAAAACCTAGAAACAAGGTGCAGATGCAACAACCTGCGTATCATGGGAATCCCTAAGTCAACAGCCGTTACCCACATCGAGGACTATGTAGAAGAAATGCTGCGCTCCCTGTTTTGCGACTCCCTGTCAGCAGTCTGCATAGTGGAAAGAGCCCACAGAGCTTTTGGCCCGAGGCCCCCTCAGAGGCCCATGCGTGACTGATAATTGCACGCCTATTAAATTACAGGGACCCTATACTGGGCAGGGCAAGAGATCAGCAAGAAACAATGTACCAGGGCAATGCTGTGCTCTATTGTTCTACAAGGATTTCGCCGTGACTGTACAGGTTGCCAGGAGAGAGTGGCTGCCAGCAGGGATTCTCCCACTGTGCTCCTTATGTCCAGCCACCCAGCTTTCACCAGCTGGCACACGCCGGGCCCCTAGTGTTTTCCCGTCTGGGATGAGTCCTTGCCTGTTCTTGCTAGTTGGCCACTTGAAGCCGCATTGAGGTAGAGGTAAGAGTTAGAGGTTTCCACCAAGTTGGGTGGCTGAAGTGGGAGGGGGTGGTGTTACTGGAAATTAAGCAGTCCACGATTACTGTGTTGTCTTTCTTTTCACCCTCTTTCCACCCTCTTTCCTCTTTCCCTTCTCTGGCCCCATTCTGCCGCATTCCAGTAGTTGCTGAACTATAGGCATGCAGGGTATTTTGCAACCGACTGTATGGGAACGCATGCTAAAAATGTGACTACTTTGAAAGCAGTAACATGGAATATCCGTTGCTTGAATGACTGAAGAAATGTAAGGCTAGTTGCGGCATATTTTAATCGGCATGGTGCGGATATTTGCTTTTTACAAGAATTGCACTTGACGGGGGCCAACTGCGTGCACCTGTGAGCGGGATGGATGGATGGATTATGGACGGGTGGGATAATAATTAGTTGCCATCTACTCCAATTATGCGAGGGGGACCGCAATTATCCTCAGGAAAGGGCTACCTTGGTGCACACACACAGCAAACCACAAGAGAGATTCATATTTGTGGTGGACGTGCTGCAGGGGCCTCTCAATCAGGTTGGTCTCGGTATATGGGCCCAACGCGTATGACCTGGATTTCTTCAGTGAGGTGTGGCTACTAGTTGAGAGGCTTGGTCTTGGTGCTGTCATGTGGGGAGGGGACTTTAATGTAGTATTGGATCCGGACAAGGATAGGTCGGGGGATTCTCGCCGCCCCCACCCGCGGGCAGCGGCAGAGCTGCAGACTATTAAGGCGGACTATGGATTGGCAGATTTTTGGTGCCGCAGTCACCTGCAAAAAGCAGAAGGCACGTGCGTGTTCTCTGCGGGCCCCACTTGGTCCAGAATAGACTTCTGGCTGACCTCGAAGGATGTAGTAACATGGGTTTCCGGGTCACCCACTTGCTCGAACCCGATCTGATCATGCTCCGGTATTGATCCAGTTTTCATTACTGGGCGACCATAGCAATGCTTTCAGTTGGAGACCCCCAGTGGGAACCCTGCGTGACCAAGTCTTCAGATACGCGATTTGCTCTGCCATGGTGCAATACTTTGCATTGAATGTAGGCACAATGGAATCTCCCTCCACACTGGGAGGCATTTAAATCTGTGATCAGGGGTGAATGTATCGCTAAGTAAGCAGGTGTGCTGCGATGCTATGAAGGCCGTGATAAGAGGGGCAGCCATTGGTCAGGTAGTGGGTGATCGGCAGGAGATCCACAGGAAACTGTGTGATGTGGAGACTCGCCTACAGGCCCTGGAATCAGCAGTGGGTGAGAACCCTGAACGCCGGGGGGAGTTACAGTTGTGTAATATAGAGCACTCCGAACTCTTAGAAACTCTGAGAGTTATTGACCACAAAGACTACTTGCGACGACAACAGGCCGAATCGGACAGATCAGGGGCGTTACTGGCTCGGTTGGTACGAGACAGACCCGAGATACCAGTGATTACACAGATTAGGGACAGCACGGGAGAACTAGTAACTACACAATTGGCCATAAATGATGCTTTTAGGAATCACCTTAATACAATATATGCCTCCCCCCCCCCCATGGAGAACCATGAGGAGATGATAGACTTCCTGAGAGACCTGCCTTTCCCAGCCCTGTCCCAAGCGGAGCGGGACCTGATGGACGGGCCCATCACGCAGCAGGAAATCAAAATAGCTATCCGATCTCTTAACCGGGGTAAGACTCCTGGCCCGGCAGAGTTTTATCAGACTTATTCTACGACCCTAGTCCCCATACTGGAAAAAATCTATAAGGAATCGTATGAAACTGGCCATCTGCCCAGCACGACGATGCAAGCCTCTATTATTTCGATCCCTAAACCCGATCGGGACACCCTTGATCTCGCCAATTATAGACCCCTCTCAATGCTCTCTACGGAGTATAAGATACTCAGTAAAGCCATAGCTCTGCGATTACAATCCCATCTCCCGGCCCTAATTCATCCGGACCAGTGTGGATTCCTACCAGGGAGGAGCACGTCCCAAAACACCAGGAGACTTCTCGCCCTAATGGCCGCGACGCCACTGACTCTTCCTCAGGCAGGCTGTATCGCACTGGATCTCCGACAAGCGTTTGACTCCCTGTCCTGGGCATTTATGTTTGAGGTCCTGAAACGTTTTGGCCTCCCCGACTCCCTGATACGATGGATCCGGCTGTTGTATACGAACCCAACGGCTAGGGCGCGCACTGGTCGACATGTCTCCACTAGTTATAACATATACCGCGGCACCCGGCAGGGCTGCCCGCTGTCGCTCCTGTTGTTTGTCTTGACCCTTGAACCCCTGGCGGTCGCCCTCCGGACTGGAATCGCTGAGAAGGGCATCCCCATCGGTGGAATACCCAACTTGATATCAATTTACGCCGATGATATCCTTTTGTATTTCCGGAACCTGGAAGAGAATCACTCGGCCATGGCGACCGTCTTTGACCGGTTCGCAAATGTGTCAGGCCTGGCGATCAACTCGGCGAAGTCGGTGGGGTTCTATTTCCATGATGGACAACGGCCAGCCCACATACAATTTGGTGCCTCCCAAATCCTGATAGCACAGAGTACGTTCAAGTATTTAGGCATAAATGTCTATAGAAGTTCGGAAGACCAGATCGACGGCAATATTCGGCGGGCCATTACGGGCCTTCGTAGTAGTGTACAATTCTGGACGTCTCTGCCACTGTCTGTCATGGGTAGGATAGCCGTCTCCAAGATGGTCATGCTCCCCGCATGCTCTATTATTTTGTAAACTTGCCGGTTCTCCTCCCGTAAAACATTTCTAATACATTGAATACACTCTTGACCAACCTCATCTGGGGGCCTGGCCGGCGGAGAGTGAGTCTCAAGAAACTTCAATTGGGAACCAGACGGGGGGGCCTGGGCGCACCAGACTTTCGAGGTTATTACTATGCAAGCCAATTACAATGGCTGTCCAGATGGGTGGCGGGTGGGCATTTGTATGAAATCGGTTTCACCAGTGACTAGATTGCCCGCGGAGAACTGCACTCCCTCTTACTTCCCAAGGCCAGGATACCCTGGGACTGCCACCCCCTCTTACATACTGCCCTGCTATTCTGGCGGAAAGCTCTGGCATATACATCAACGACCCCGCCCTACTCTGATAACATCCCCCTGCTGGGAATCCCGACGCCACAGGGTCGGCTGACGCACCGTCGGTTACAACCCTGGACGGATGCGGGGGTAGACAGAGTTGGTGATTTGTTTGGAGATGACACATTGTTAGATCACGCCTCTTTTGTGCAGGCCACAGGAGCCCCACCACGATTATACCTCCTACATGCCATGGTGACACACTACATCCGTTCTACATGGACCCCGCAGCGCAGTAAACCAGAACAACCCGAGCTAGTACACTAACTTCACTACATGGGGACGGGGGGACACCTAGGGGTCGATTAGGATGGCGGACGGACTTGCGTCCGTCCGCCACCCCTGAGTAGGAGGGACCGTCTGCATGGGCAGCGGCGGTCCCTCCATGGCAATTAGGATGTGACCGCCACCCTGGCGGTCACATCCTGTATGTTTTACATTGCGGCGGGTGCTGCTTGAAGCAGCACCCGCCGCAATGTAAAAAATGAAAGCAGTGCATTTGCATGCACAAAGCGGCAGGCACCGCGCGGTGCCTGCCGCTTCGTGCACGCAAAGGCAGGGGGGTACCATAGGTACCCCCCATGTGCACCCCCCACGCAACCTTCACCCAGGGGGCCCACAACGGGCCCCCAAAGTGAATGTCCGTATGCTTTTCCACGGCGGAAAAGCCGCCGTGGAAAAGCATTACATTCCCTACATCCTAATATGGCTGGCGGTGTCTGATAGACACCGCCTGCCATGTTAGTGCTTTTCCGCCGTGGTCGCCTTCCGACCGCGGCGGAAAAGTGGAGGACAGATTGTGAGACCCACCAGCCATCCTAATTTGGCGGTGGGTCTTTCAGGCCTCCTCAGCGGATTCCCCGCATACTCCGGGCCGGCGGTGGCTTCCGCCAGCCCGGAGTATGCAGGGAATCCGCCATCATAATGACCCCACTAGTACGGTGGTTATACACTGGCATTAGGGAACACGCAGCTACGCCTTTTAATTCCCTCAGAAATACCTGGACGGTGGACACAGGGGAGGCTATGACAGATAGGGCGTGGCAGGTGGTCCTGGAACACCCTAGGAGGGTGTCCAGAAATGTAAAGTTCAGATTTACACAAGCCATGTTACTACATCGGGCATACCTCACCCCCAGAGACTGCACAGGATGTTTCCTGCCTCTTCCCATTGCTGTCCCCGGTGCCAAGCGGAGGAGGCCGGCCTTCTCCACATGCTGTGGTCCTGCCCACGTATAGACGGCTATTGGCGACAGGTCCGACACATACTCTGCACTCTCACGGGCATGCAGATACCGGAGGAGGCGCTCCCTTGCCTACTCGGACACAGGAAACGGTCCAAAGGACATAAGGCTCCACTGAAACTCCTGGACTTAGCATTGTTATTGGCGGTCAGGGCACTGACTATGAGATGGAAATCTGCACGACCCCCAACTGTAGAGACTTGGTAGTCCGAAGTATTGAAGTGGGGTAGGGCTGAAGGGGTAATCCTCCAGAGGGAGGAGAAGAGGGGGCTACGTAAACACCAGATCGCGCAGGATTGGGATTGGATGCTGTTGGAGTTGGAGGAAATGGATCTGACGCCCTCCCAGGCGGAGACTGCATAGAGGGCGTAGATGGGTGAGGGGGGATGTGGATACGGGTGGAGCCCTGTCCATGGTATGTACAGGTTGGCCAGTAACTGCGGATCACACTTATTTGGTTAGATCAGCCCCTCACGATTACTGCACTCAGGGGTACAGCACAGCCAGCACTAGGATTTTAGGAGACGTACAAAACGGGGTGGGAGGCTGGGAGGGATGGGGATTGACGATGTTTTAAACTGTGGGTTCACAGATGTATACACACTGAGGAATGGATGGGTGTTGACAGTTTGCATTCCTTTGTACAATCAGATTATTATTACATAGGATTGTCTGACCCACCATAGACAAACTGTACAGGCCCCACCATGAGGGATGTTGAGTTGGGTGCCCAAAGTTAAAGTGGGGAGAAAACAGAAAAGACTGTATAAGATATATGTTACGTGGTTGTGCAATGCTATATTTGATTGCAGTCGCAAATAAAAAGTAAAAAAAAAAAAAGCAGGTGTGCTGCGCTCACTGCAAGGGGACTCAAAGCGCCTTGAGAAAGAAATACGGGAGCTTGAAACGGAATACTTTACCACCAGTCAGACGGTGATCCTCCAAACATCAGGGGAAATATTGCTGAATTTGAAGAGGCAGCCCAAAGTGAAATACACTATTTAGGGAAAGAGGCACAGGCTAAAAGATATGGTGAGGGAGACCGTGCTTGGAAAACATTGGCCAGTCTTCATAAAAATCCATGGGCCTGTGACTACATTAGCGAGTTACGTAATACCGGAAACTAGATAGTGGTCGGGCAGTACGCTGTCCAAGCAGAAATGCTATCCTTTTACTCTTCACTATATGCTGCAAAACAATCTGGTACCCACCTTGATTTGACCCCCTTTTTAGGTTTCACCTCGCCGAAAGCTGCGCAGCAGACTTTCGCGCAGGGCAAAATCTTTTGAGTTACAGTATGGCTGTTTGTCCCGCCTCTGTTTCCCATTGGCTAGCTCCATAAATGGAGGCAAAACTCCAGAGGCGTCCGTCATTCTGCGAGGCGACTCGTGGGCGTTCCTGAGATTTTTTCTCATCCGGCCCCTTTGAGGACGTCATTGCGGCGGTGGGCGGTTCTTTTTTTTTTTTTGGGAGGGCATGTTTTGATCATTTTATCGTGGCTTCTCCGTGTACCGTTGTGCTTCTGGCTCGCGCTGTCTGTTCCCGCCCCCCTCCCGCTGTCGGTGTGTCTGTTCCCGCCCCCCCCCCTCCCGCTGTCCGTGTCTCGGCACCATCGGGATCCACGTGGGATCCGTGGAAATGCCATTGTCTGCCCCCGAGAGCACAGCCATGGGTAAACGGGCTCTGGGGGGGCTTCAATGTAAAAAACGGAGCCTCACATTACCCCCCGCTGTCCGTTGCCGCCCCCTCCCACTGTCCATGTGTGCCCGTTCCGCCCCCCTCCCTCCTGCTGTCCGTGTGCCCATTCCCACACCCCCCTCCGGCTGTCCGTGTCCATCAATTTGCATTGCCGGTTCTGTATTTTTGTGTGAGCACTTACGTTAAACTATAAAAACCCACGTCTCTTTTGTCCTGTCACCTATGCCCAAAACACTGCCAGCGACGGAAGCCGCCAGGGACGGCTACTGTCCAGATGAGGAATCGGCAGATACCAAAATAAAACGCTCCATCGGCTTCCATCAAACATTCCTGCAGGTTTTCTTTGCCGATAACAGAGCTGAAAAAAGATGGTTTTCAAATTCAGGTTTGTGGCGGCCAATGAGCCAGCGGGACGCTCACCAGCGAGGGGCAGAATGAACAGCGGCGCGTGCTCGCCATCTTCATTTTCAAGTTAATGACTTCCCAGCTGCCTCCCCATTTCTGCTGATAATGGAACTTCGCTATCTATTCGGTTTCGGGCTCTGCCTGCCTTGTTCAAGCTGGAGAAAAACTGTGTGCCCGTTCCGCCCCCCCTCCCGCTGTCCGTGTGCCCTTTAACCCGCCCCCCTCCCGCTGTCCATTTGCCCGTGCTTAATGCTTGTTTAGCCATTATTGTTTGAATTAGCGAAATGTTGCTATCTTTTTGATCACAATGCAGCCTCTTTCATTTGATGCCCCAATCTACCTAGTTGCACTTATTTGTACCTAATATCTCCAGAACATGTTCTATCAATGCTACTTCCTATAATATGTCTTTATGCTTGTGCCATTTATTGTCTTTGGCGCTTTACAGCGCTCGGCTGGATAAGTAGAATTTCCGCACCTCCATTCATGAATGCAGAGCTACTCGTCCTCTGTCCCTCAACTAGCACCAATACCTGCAATTACCCATCTCATCCACAGGGACAGCCCCCGCACTACCCCTCATCTCACGGCATCTCCTTCATGACAGGAGTTTAAACACCCAACCTCCCCATCCGCCTCCCTTCTGTCACCATCCCCTGCAGTTTGGCTTCTGCTGTATTATGTGTTAGGAGGTTGTCTACCATGCACGGGTGTGTCTGCAGCGTGGATTTATTTATCTGCGTGAGGTGTATTTTTTCTTTCACTGATTATTTCCGCTAGATCGGTGCACTTCTTTGCAGCATGGCATGTGTTTGAGATAATTACATTGGTGTCGCTATCACTAGTACACTAGTATGCAAATGCAGTATAATAAGAATGAGGTCACAGGTGAGTGAGAGGTCCATTGCCCCCCCACAATGGAGTCTTTTAAATACTCCACGGAGTCCTACTGGGTTACGTTACCTTGCTTAGGGCTCTTGCACTATTATTATGCCTCTGGATGGCTGTATGTGTGTGAATATGCATGGTTATGTATGCGTGTGTATCCAGCAAGGAGACTAATCATGCTGGGAGCTCAGGCAGTATATAGGGTATTTCTCTGAATGCATGTGTGTGTGTCGTGCAGGATGAATGTGTGGCTGTTGTGGGTATGTTTGCGCCTGAAGAATGTGTGCAATAAACTCCAGAACACACCGTCACGGAAGGTTACACACCAGGAGGACACAGGGGATACGCTGGAATCCAGACCACGGAGTAAACGCTAGAATCCATAATTTGGAACATACACCAGAGCACACTATATATATATATATACACACCTGAACAAAGAGGTGCAGACTCCGGAAGAAACTGAGCACAGAGTTTTTTTATTTAGTGCATTTTTATATAGCGCGGACATTACCCAAAGGTGTCAGAGCGCTGTACTATAGGACCAGTTACTTTACATGAGAAACGTGTTACTCAATAGAACGTTTCAAAAAATAAACAGGAGACTAAAAAAGGTAGGGTACTCGCAGTGTGGGGGTTCTTGCAGTGTGGGAAGGGCTCGCAGTGTGTGTGGGGGGGCTCGCAGTGTGTGTGGGGGGGCTCGCAGTGTGTGGGGGAGGCTTGCAGTGTGTGGGGGAGGCTCTGTGTGGGTGTGTGGGGGGCTCTGTGTGGGTGGGGGGCTCTGTGTGGGTGTGTGGGGGGGCTCTGTGTGGGTGGGGGGGCTCTGTGTGTGTGTGTGTGTGTGGTTGTGTGTGTGTGTGTGCGCGGCTGGCTCTGTGTGTGCAGCTGGCTCTGTGTGTGTGTGTGTGTGCCTTTGTGTGTGTGTGTGTGTGTGGCTCTTTGTGTATGTGTGGCTGCAAATGCAATAGGTCTAACATTTGCGAGAGAATAAGCTAATGGCAATGTAAATGACAATGCCATTTATTTATCTGTTTTCAAAACCAACACATAAATACAAATTTTGTCATTTACAATGCCAATAGCTCTAACTTTTCCAAAGGCGAAACCATTGCATTGTAAATGCTTGTTTGACTATCCAGCTACTGTGGCTAGGAGATGGCCAGCGTAGATACCTGGATGAGCTGTTCTCGGAGGAGAAGGTGATTGGAGTATTCCGGGCTTTGCCAGGAGATAAGGCCCCAGAACTAGACTGACTGGCGGATGCTTTTTATAAAGAATTCGCTCCGCTACTAGCATCACACCTCCTCTACATGTATGAGGAGTTGCTGGAGTGGGGTACACTTCCTCCTTTACTACGCGAGGTACTCATCATCATAATTCTTAAACCAGAAAAGGACCTGCAGCTCTGTGATTCCTACAGATCGCTATCGATGATCAACCTGGACAATAAAATCCTCGCCGAACTGATCACGACAAGGCTACTGCTGCTACTGCCCACGGTGCTGTGCTCCGACCAGTGTGGTTTAGTCCCCGGTAGGGACACATCTCACAAGCTTCGCACCTTCTTCACGACCATGCAAGAAATAGACCCTCCCTCCCAGCAGCTGCAATCTTCTTTGATGCCACCAAGGCCTTTTTATCACCTTGGAGAGGCCATATCTTTTCTCACTTCTCTCTTGTTTGGGCGTTAGCCCTAACTTTAAAAAATAAAGTTGCTCTGCTTTACTCCGCGCCGACGGCGAGGCTTCGGATTAATGGCATAATCTCCTCCCCCATTTCGGTGGCCAGTGGCATGAGACTGGGGTGGCCAAGATCCCCCTTCTCTTTGCCATTGCCATGGAGCTTTTGGGCGGCCCGATCAAGACAGCTCCATGGCCTAGCATTCATCCCAAGAGTGATCCTGGTATCCATGTATGCAGACGATGTGACTCTGTGTGGCAAGTGCCCGTCTGTGAATCTTGATCCCCTGATCAGAGAAATCATGAGGTTTGGCGGCCTATTGGGCGTCCCCATAAACTGGAGAAAACCGGTCATCCTACCGCTGACCAAGATCACCGACCATGTCAAGTTGGAATTCCCTTTCAGCTGAGCTGAGACTCCAGGGAAATATCTGGGACTCTAGCTCAGCCGTGACACTGACAAGCTTTGGCGATTTAACTATGGGAAACTCATGGACTGGTTTTAGAGTTGCTTAGGCCGCTGGACAGCATTGCGGCTATCTCTTGCGGGACAACTAGCCACAGCAAAGATGGTGGTGCTCCCTAAGTTCTTGTATGTATTTGTCAACCTCCTGCTACCTCTCAACACTGACTGTAGGCGCAGACTGTGCTCGAACTTGGTGACTCTTGCCTGGGCAGGCAAACAACCCAGGGTTTCCTGGGAGACCCTGACACTGCCATTTGAACAGAGGGGGCCTAGATGCCCGAGACATGGAATTGTATTACAATTGCTTGCAGCCCAGTTTGGGTTCTACTGGCTCTACCCAACTCAGTTTCTGGCGCACACTGCACCTGAACATGACCAAGCAGCCCAACAAAGTTACATGTGGCCCTTTAACACAGACCACAGTCCAGGCCGCACTCGGAGGGGAACACGGTTGGATGCACAGTTTGGGCATGGCAAGAGCTGAGACGCAGCGCACAACTTGAGTCAATGTATGCTCCCTCGATGCCACTGCTGAGACATCCGGCGTTACCTTTTTCAGCATAAACGGGAGTAGGCCACAGACCGGGGAAGATTCGGTTACACACTATGGTACATGCATTTCCCAATGAGACATTCATACTGCTGGACCAAGCGCTTGAGGGGGAGGATACGGGCCTACTCGACAGAGTTACATATTACCAGCTTCGAGCTGCGTTGTGCGTTCTGTTTGTCTCTTTCCCGATAGCGCCCCCAACGTTCCAGTTATTAGAACTCATTACTCTGCTGTACTCGGGCATGCAGCGCAGAGCACCGGTTAGGGTCCCCCAGGCGTGACGTGAGTGGGAGGAGATACTGGTAATCCCCATCAAGGATGATAATTGGGCATACTGCTGTGCGCAAGCCAGGGAGCTGTGCCCTAACTACAGGTTAGGGCTAATCCACTTTAAATTCATACACAGACTATATAGGACCCCTGAATGGCTGCACAGCACTGGCCTGAGTGAGGATGCGTGCTGTGTGCTGTGCCGGATTCCAGATGTGACATGCTTGCACCTGGCCTAGTCCTGTCCGGAAATTGCATGATTTTGGGGAAACCATATTTGAGGTGCTGGAGGCAATTTTAGAGTATAACATTGAGCGCTCCCCTGCTAGCGTTGCTTAGATACGTACGCACTTTGCCGACGTCGTTCAGGAAACCAGTGGCTACTGGCTATGCTTTTATTATTGGCCAAGTGGCGAATAGCGATGTATTGGGGCCGTCGCAGGAGCCTGGGCGTCACTGATTGACACAAGGACCCAGAGTTTTGACATGACCAGCTGTCCGAATACTGGGAGCTGATGCCTGCACAGGCTCGCCCTCGGGATATCTGGGAACCGTTGCAGAGATATCTTCGATCTCACCCCCTGGATCAAGAAGGGACTCCCAAGGTAGACGAGTAGAGAGGCGCGGTGTGGATGGGACCCAGTTGCGCACAGATAGTGCATATCTGTGCAGCCTGCATACTTGCCTCCTCTGGAAACCAGAGATACTCTCCCACCTTCTCTCCCCCCTTTCTTTTCTATTTCTCATTTCCTCTTCCCCTTAAATCCGAGTGGGGAGCACAAATGCACATTGGAGATGGGACGCTAGCATAAGAACTGTAGACTACGATTGTGAATCAGAATGAAGAACCACTGTACACCTTAATTGGTGGAATGTACTTTATTATTGTTCCCAATGTAAACGGAATGGCTACCACTGTACTATGTCGATATTTATATTCAATACAAAGAGGGGGGAAAAATAGGACCAGATCAAGAAACTAACCCATTCCGTTCACTTCCTGTTTGTTCCTAGAAGTCACACTCAGTCGTCCACTCCCAGCCGGATGGTCAATGGGATCCGCAATTTTACTACTTTTTTGAGAAAGAGGTCGACTCAAATCCATCCTATATACATAAAACATTGAGTGAAGCCATTCTGCTTTAGAGGGGCACACTGGTTGAATCCACTGCTTACAGATCTGTCTTCTCCCCAGCAAGATTGAATAGAACCACAGCTTGCTGCCAGAGCACTGACGGTCGCCTGCTTCCGGTGACCACCCAAAAATAACTAGGTCGAGTGTACCTGCATTTGGATGGGAAAGATGACATTTAGAATCTTCCTAACGCCTTTCCACAAGTCCTGAATATTGGGACAGAGCACATACGTATGGGTGTCTTCAGCATTCTGTAAGCCACACTTCTTACAACATGTATCTACTGAACCATTCAGATTGGATAGTCTTTTTGGTGACCAAAATGCTCTGTGGAGGGAAAACGATGGTTTCTTCTGGGAAAAGCAGGTTTAGCCACACTATATAGAAGACGGAAATATACTTACGATAACCGGTCAGTCCCTGGGCTCGACACTATACTTCTCCACAAGCAAGCGGTCGGACTCTGATCTCCAGCTGCGATGAAGCTAATTGGCCCGTACCAGGATGACACCTCCTTATTTCTTTGTGGTCTGTTAATTAAAAGCTCCTTGGTACCGATCTTCTCTCCTCCCATAGCTCGAGCCCAGCTTTGTAACTGGTAAAATTTAAACCTAAATACCATCTTCTTAGTTACACTCTGAAACTGATCCCTTAAACAAAGTTTCTAATCTTGAAGGATCTGACCCCATTCCATAATACCAGTTTTACTTTGATCTACAGCAAGCCTGTCTTTCAAACATTCCAGGGTGCCCGGGAAGTCCCAGATTGGGGCATATCTGCTGTAAAAAAAGAGATTTGTTGTTCACCTGATCTGAGCCCTCAATCGGGCAGCTACCTGCAGCACTTTTAGTCTCACTTTTTTGCATCTTCGGTAACCAACTGTATACATACATTTTGACCCTCCTCCAGGGCCGGCCTTAGGCATGTGCAAGCTGTGCACCTGCACAGGGCCACCAAACCCCAGGGGCCACCACGCCAATATATATCCTTAATATAATAACCCTCTGAGGATGGATACATATTTGCGTGGCGGCCCCTGGCAGGAATTTGGAGGCCTAGGCTCTGTTCCACTTCTAATCACCCTGACCCCCACCCTCCTCTTTACTGGCCTCCGCGCTCCGTCCCGCCCGGATCCCCTCTTCTAGGGTCCCCTACCTACGCTCCCTGCCCAGGGCCACCATGAGCCTCGAGCCGCCCCTGCCTCCTCCTTCCACCTCATTTAGCAAAGTATCCCATAATCTGGTGTCCCTCAGACCCACACTTATCAGACAGCAGGGACTTAAATTTTTTTTGTTGGAAGGCCCAGGCGTATAGATAAAAGTCTGGCAGCGCAATACTCCCTGTATCATATTTCCTGCGCAACTTTCACACCCCTTGAAGCCCCATAAAAATTAATCTATTCTCCCATGAACCTTTTGTAACCATGCACTCTTAAAATGGACGTGGGGTCATATTTAAGAGGAAAGTAAATTCCGGGAGAATCGATTTTTTCAGATTTGCTCTCCCAAATATTGTTAGTGGAAGATGTGACCAACTGAGTAATAGTCTATTCGTTTCCGTCAGGGTCTTGTTAAAATTCAACTATGCAAGTTTTTTCAGGGAGCAACAGACCTTTATGCCTAAATATTTCAATTCCCTCTCTATCAAACTATGAGTCTCCCATATATTCTACACCATGATCTCTGTCTTCGATGGGCTAGCCTCATAGCCAGACCCTTTCCAATGCTTTATCAGGTGGTGTAGACTTTCAAATGATGGGGCTAGCTCCCCAGTGTGGACCATTACGTCATCAGCATATAAAAATACTTTCTTCTTCCATGAACCATATGTAAAGGGTTTAATCCCCTGTTCCCCTCTGATCTTTTCAGCAAAGGGCTCAATATATAAATTAAATAATAAGGGGGAAAGTGGCCAGCCCTGTCTGGTCCTTCGCTTAGCCAATTTCTACCACAGAAAGCGGGCAAATCATGTGCAAATCATGTGCGACAACAACTGAAGAATACTCCCGTTCTTAGATCCTACTTCAAACTATGAAAAAAAAACTCCTGAGTCCGGGAAGGCTCCCTCGACTCCACATACCCCTTAGGCACACTTTGTGAATGACCCAGTTTGAAGGTCTGGGACTACAGCATCTATAATGGATGAAAAGCCCAAAGACGCACTGAAAGGACAGTTCCAAGACTGCAGTGTGATGGCAGTGGATATGCCCCAGATTCATGTGGTGCCAAATCGGTATCAATGTTTGGCAGAGGGAGAGTCAGCAGTAAGTACAGATCTAAGGTCAGAAGGGAGAGTCAATGCTAAAACTTCATAAGTCTCAACACCCTTCGATGCATCAGCAGAATCAGGAGGAGATGGCAGCCAGGATAACCCAATGGTTGATTTAGAAAGGCAGATCCTTCCCCCCACTACCCTCAGCAAATCTCATAAGCCCCTCATCTCAGTCCAGCTCCATGAAGTAGCTATTGAAGTCTCTTGCTGAGGAGGTCAGAAGTGGGTTCTCTATTTCTCAAGCTAATCAAAAGGATATTCCATGGGTTTGTGAGAGGCTTGCTAAGAAATTAGATTCTTTATCTCAAAGAACTCAAGCAGTGGAAGATTCGGTGGCGAAGCTAAAAGAAAACACCACATGTGATAGGCAAGAGGATGAAAGTGAAATTTAAGAAAGGTGAGGACAAACGTGAGTCGCTAGAAAATAATGCAAGGAGGAACTACATCAGATTGCTGAATGTGCTGGAATTGAGGGAGAGGACATTAAAACTTTCATAGCAGTGGCTCATGGGGAGGCCTCATGGGGAGGCCCAGAAGAGATCTTGGGTAAAGACATTCAAAGGATCCATAGATCCATAGAAACTCTTTCAGGAAAAACATAAACGAAGTTAAGCCACGTACATTCCTGGTAAATTGTCTTACATACGATATTAAGGGCAGGATTTTGGGGGCGTGGCTTGGATGCCGAGGAGGTAGGCAGCGTGAGCCCGGAGCTCCGCGCCCGATCCCGAATATCATCCTGATTATCCGTGCGAATTCCAGTAAAAATGGGATAATCTATAATCTGAAGTCATCACGGAAGCTGAGGCGTTCAGAGTGGACGACCTGGAGCTGTTCCTTGTCCTGAAAATTGACTTTGAAGACCAGCACCGGGTGTGATGCCGTCGATCTAAGATGGCGCCCTGAGGCCTGGACAAAGCAACAACGGGGGTACGAGGCCTGATTCTCCTGCTGATCCATTACTGGCAGTGTTTACTAGACTGGAGGGCCCCTCCTGACCTTCTCGGCAGGCACAGGTGATCTTTCCTCGCGCTGGTGCGAGCTATTGGGAAACGCGACTACAATTACGTTCGCCGACTAAGTCCTAAAATGGCGGCGGCTTTGTGACGACGGTCCCGATTATCCGAGCACAATCTGGCACCTTGAAGCTCAGCGGCAGCAGAGGACCCCCGGGAACTGAACCATCTAATGCGATCGGAGCAGAGTCCAATGCTCTAAGGATATCCTAGATTTCTGATCCTATTGCCCGAGGAGTTATCCAGTGGCGGAGCTCTGCAGTGCGGAGACGGTGAGGGGGACAAAGGGACCCTAGGGGCCGCTGACAGCTGCAGCCAAGATGGTGAAACCGAAAGGGAAGGGGGACGGAGCGACTGACACAGAGGTGGTGGATGGGGCGGATCGCGACCAGTCTGCTCTCCAGCGCATGCAGGACCGTATACTGGAGGCCATCGCAACCACGAAAGATGCCCTGCAGCAGGACATCGCCCAGGTGGCGACGGGCTTGGGTCTCCTGAAAGCGGATCATGATAAACTTAAGGACAGAGTCAAGTCTATGGAGATCACTGTTCAGGAATTGGCCCCGGAGCACGCAGCAGTGAAAGCGCAGATGGCGGATGCTCTAGATCGGCTGAAGGTGTTGGAGAGGAGGGCCGAGGATGCGGAAAACAGGAGTAGGCGCAATAATGTTCGCCTTCAGGGCCTACCGGAAAAAATTGAGGGCGATGATATGGTGGGCTACCTCGATAATTGGCTACGCACTGAGGTGGCGCCAGAAGGACTGTCTCCTTTCTTCTCCCTGGAACGGGCCCACAGGGTTCCGGCTCGACCTCCGGCCCCGGGTCTGCCGCCTCGCCCAGTGGTGATCAAGTTGCTCCACTACAGGGATCGGGACTGGCTACTACAGAGGGCGAGGGAAGCGGGACCCTTTCAAGTTGACAACAATAGAGTCACCATGTTCCCGGACTACACTTTTGAGACCCAAAGACTCAGGGCCAACTTCTTTTCCCTCAAGCGTGAGCTCCGTGGAGAGGGCATAAAATACTCCCTTCTCTTCCCAGCGAAGCTGAGAGTTGTGGTGGACGAATAGTCGCTTTTTTTCACTACCTCGGCGGATGCTTGGGCCTGGTGGGACACCTATAAAGCTGGAACGGACGGAGTTAAGGCCAGAGCGGAGGAGGCTAGAGAGACACAGCCGATCAGGAAGTCGCAACGGATTCGTAAAAATCGCCGGAGAACTGGAAAACCGTCCGTGTCACAGACGGAGACAGAGAGGAAGGCGGCCCTACAGGCGGTTGTGGACCTATCTAGCACGACCAGAAGCCAGTCCGGGAAGGGCACGGACTCTGATGAGCAGGGCAAGGGGTCGGAGACGGGGCTCTCGGAATATGGTGGAGCCAAGGGCCTTGATTTAGTCTGGACCACTATGCCAGTCCAGGGCTCTACAGAGATCTTGCCATGCGCCTGGTCTGACCACTTTTTAATAAAGGGCAGAATTTTATTGAACGGCCATCTGTCCAAGCCTGGGGAAGGTTGGAAAATGGCCCGGAAGTGGAGAAACTTTGATGGGGAGAAAATGGTGTATCTCCTGGAACAGTCTCCTTCAGTAAAGGAGCAGGACGCTAATATTGATGCCCTTTGTGGACACCTTCAGCATAAACTGGGGAGAGCCATTGATTTCGTGGCACCCCTTCGTAGGGTGAAGAAGGTGGAGAGAGGAGCTGGGGCCCCTTGGTACAATGACTCCTTACGGGATATGAAACGTGGGGTGAGGAGGAAAGAACGAGCATGGCGGAAAGAGTATGACGCCACTGCCAAGAAAGAATACATTTCATCCTTAGCGACTTACAAACTAGCCATCCAAATTAGGAAGGCTGCTTTCTTTGAGGAAAGAATAGTTGCAGCTAGAAATCCACAGAAGGAAATCTTTCGGGTCCTGGCGGAGCTCAGGATAAATAAAGAGCAAAGCACTGAATTCACCCAGGAGAATTGCCAGAGGTTCCAGGACTTCTTTGTGAATAAGATCTCCGATATTCTGGGAGAAATTGCTGCAACTACACCCCTCGAATGTCCTTGTCCACCTGACCATACGGCCCCGCCGGATATTATACCGTTAGTTGAGTTCTCCCCAATTTCAAAACAGGAACTATTTACGATCATGGACCGAGTCAAATCCGGTTCCCTGGTGGATCCATGCCCTCCTGATGTGTTCAAGTTGGCATTGCCAGGCATTGAGGAAGAAGTTTTGCATCTGCTGAACACTTCCCTTCACACAGGACAGGTCCCTCTAGCTTTTAAAGAGGCTCGCCTGATTCCTCTACTAAAAAAAACCGGATCGGACACGAAGTGTTTGAAGAACTTCCGACCCATCTCCCAGTTGCCTTTTCTGGCTAAGGTGATTGAGCAGCATGTGTTGGCATTGCTCTCAGGACATCTAGAGAGCAACAACCTGCTGGAGTCCAATCAGGCAGGGTTCCGCGCTAACCATAGCACGGAATTAGTCATGCTATCAATCCTGGATGAATTGAGGAGTCGGGCTGATATAAAAACACCGAGCGCACTGGTACTACTGGATCTCTCCGCGGCCTTTGATACCGTGTGTCATGAACAACTTTTGTCGCGGTTGAGGTCTTTTGGTATCAGGGGTACAGCGCATGCATGGCTTACATCATTCCTGCAGGGCAGGACACAAAGAGTACAGTTGGGGGATTTACTTTCCACCTCTGCTCCCATCACTTGCGGGGTTCCACAGGGCTCTGCCCTGTCACCCCTACTCTTTAATATTTACTTGCAGCCATTAATTGCACTCCTGAATAGGATGGACTGCCTAGTATACAACTACGCCAATGACACCCAGATAATCATCCGGCTGGATGATGGCCCGGGAGCGTCTACCAGGTTGCAGGACATACTCAAAGCCACGGTTAATTGGATGTCCGAGAACTCCTTAAAAATCAACCCGGACAAGACTGAAGTGTTGCCCATTTCCATCACGGGTAACCCCTGGAGCGAGAAATTCTGGCCTGTGGAGCTGGGTGTGCCACCGAAACCGGCGACTGCAGTCAAAAGTCTGGACCTGTATGTGGACGATAAACTCTCCATGAAGAAACAAGTCACTACGGTAGTGGGTACCTGTATAGGCCTGATGCGACAACTGAGGAAGATCTCTGCATTACTCTCATTTTCCACCTTGAGACACGTGGTCTCAGCCACAATCCTGGCTAGGCTGGACTACGGAAACTCCCTGTATATAGGTCTACCCCAGTGGTTGCTGGATAAGCTACAGGGTGTTATGAATGATGCAGCCAGGCTGATCTATAAGAAACCCAGGACTGCCCACTCTTCCCCTCTGATGCGGGAGCTACATTGGCTCCCGATTCGGCAGAGGGTTGTATTTAAAGGATTGTGTATCGTACATAAGGCGCTGTATGGTAATGCACCAAGATATTTGAAATCCCGCCTATCCCCATATACACCGAGCAGGGCTTTGCGCTCGTCGGACGCTACCCTCTTGTCCCAATCCCGTTTCAAACTGGCCACGGTGGGGGGACGTGCTTTTTCCAACACACTCCCAGCTTTGTGAAACAAATTGGCCCCAGAACTAAGGAAGGAATGCAATTTGATATCCTTTAGAAAAAAGTTAAAAACTGTATTGTTCAAGCAAGCATGGAGCAGCCTCTAGGCGCACTGCTAAGATCAAGTTAATGCCAAACCCCACTACGTAATCTGGACAAACAGCGCTTAGAGACCCCGGTGGTTATAACGCGCTATACAAGTTAAATAAATAAATAAATAAATAAATATAGTGACACCACAGACGTCTGGGGAGATAGTCGAAGCATGAACCACTGGACTGGAGGAACGGCCTGCTGGTCAGACACTGGGGCGCTGTGCCCGTGAGCGCAGTTTACTATTGTGTGGGACTTCGTGAGTCTATTATGGGGGGATCATGGGGGGGGATATGCGGAATTGATTTGCTTTAACGTACTCTCTCGACATCGGTCCGCGCCCTACTGGCCCTTACGGTCATCGCAGTGGAGACTGCGAATAATAGTGCCTTCCTTTGAGGGGATAGTTGGTTGTGATAGTTTGGATGGGTTTGCTTCAAATTGCGGGGGGGCCTGTCCTGGGGGGGTGGGAACCGAGAGTAGGTGGGACGCTCAGGTTGTTTTTGGGGGGTTGAGGGGTTCACTTGTTTGGAGTGGGAGGGGGGGTAGCACGTTGTTGGCAAAAGCGCATGGTTGATGGCTTTTATTGTTCTGTCTGTATGTGCAAGAGGATATGGCTAGTACGGGGGCTTTGAAATGTGTGACCTGGAATGTGCGGGGTCTCCATACTATGGTGCGTAGACACAAGGTTCACGCGTATCTAAAGCGTAGGGGTGTGCATATAGCTTTTCTACAAGAGACGCACCTCACCAAGCAGGAGGGAATTGCACTGCAAAGAAGGTGGAGGGGGCAGATTTTTAACACAACATATTCGGCCTTTGCGAGGGGGACATTGATTTGGATACGGGCGGGGGTCCCTTTCCAGGTCACTAAGACGGTGGTGGACCCAGAGGGTAGATTTGTGGCTGTAGAGGGGAGACTCAGGGGCCGGGTGGTATCTCTCTGCAGTGTATATGCCCCAAATGTAGATTTGCCCGCTTTTCTAACAACACTCTCGGGCAAACTGGCGAGTTATTTGGCAAGGCCGATGCTCATGGGGGGGGATTTTAACTCGGTGGTGGATATTGATTTGGATAGATCTCATCCCCCGCTGCACGCCTCCCCAGTACACAGGGTAGCGAAGCGCAGATTGGAATGGCAGGAGAGCTGGGACCTTGGGGACGCCTGGAGAACACTACACCCCACCACGAGGGACTATTCCTTTCATTCAACTTTACATGACCTGCATGTTAGACTGGATGCGTTTCTGTGCTCGTCGCATATGCTTTCAACAGTGGGTAGCGCGGAGTATTTGGCTCACAACCTTTTGTTGTTGTCCCTGAACTGGATGGTGGAAATCAACTGTGTACCAACATGGCGGCTGCAACCTGATACCTTAGATGATTTGCTCTTTAGGGAGGCCTTGGGGGAGCGAATAGCGCGTTACTTTGAGGAGAATAGTGGCTCTGCCTCTACTAGAGCTGTGGAGTGGGACGCGTTTAAGGTGGTGGTCAGAGGCCACTGTATTGGGAACACTGCAGGGGCTCGTAAAACTTTGCTAGATGATCTCGAGAGAGCGGAGAGACGATTGAGGGAGAAGGAGAGGGAACGCCCGAATCACCCCAAGCTCCAGGAGGGGGTTAGTGGCGCCAGGGAAGCGCTAGCGGTGGAGTTAGAGCGGCTGCGTAGCTTCGACCACAAGGCGTATATGACGAAGGCGCATGCGAAAGGTGATAAGGCGGGGTCGATGCTGGCGTGGCTCGCCAACCCGATCAGGCGGGGCGCTCCGATCATGGCGATTCAGGCGGAGGGGGGGGGGGGGGGGGCTTTGCCACACCCAAGCCGGGATTCTGGATAGGTTTAGGGCGTACTATGAGGGTTTATATGAGAGCGGACAGACGGGCGGGGCGGAAGAACTGGGCACCTTTCTCGAAGGGTTGCAGCTACCACGATTGGAGGACTCGGAAGCAGAGGAGCTGGGTCGGGCTATAACGATCGGGGAGATAGGGAGTGCAGTGAGGCAGATGGCTAGAAATAAGACTCCAGGGCTTGACGGTCTCCCGATAGAGTTTTATAGCAAATACTTGGAGTATCTGGCTCCACAACTGCAATTGGTCTATAATGAAGCGCAATCACGAGGTAGGCTCCCGAGTTCCATGTGCGAGGCCCTTATGATCCCATTGCTAAAGCCTGGCAGAGTGAGCGATGCCCTTTCGTCCTACCGTCCATTATCTATGCTCACGACGGATTACAAGATCCTGAGCAAAATCCTAGCAAATAGATTATTGACTCACCTGACCGGTCTGATTCATAAGGATCAATGCGGCTTTATCCCGACACGTAACACTACCCACAATATCCGCAGACTAACAAGGCTGATGGGGGCTCGGTGGTCGGAAGACACTACTCCATTCGTGCTCTCTATAGATATCGAGAAGGCCTTCGATAGTCTTGAATGGGAATATCTGTATGAGGTGATGAGGCGTTTCGGGCTGGGGGACGGATATATCAACTGGACCAAAGTCCTATATACAGAAGCCACAGCTAGAGTCAGAGTGGGCTCATTGATCTCAAAGCAATATCCGGTACGACGCGGCACTAGGCAGGGGTGCTCCCTTTCTCCCCTCTTGTTTGCTTTAGCAATGGAACCTTTTGCAGCGGAAGCCAGGTCTGGCCGCCATTATAAGGGGCTGGTATACAGGGACAGGCCGCATGTCATCTCATTATATCCGGACGACCTACTGATGTTCTTGGCCGATGCGGAAGCAGAGTTACTGGGGGCGAGACGTTTGCTGGAGCTGATCGGGCAGCTGTCGGGCTTGAGGGTCAATTGGCCCAAATCTTGTCTATACCCTCTGAGACAGGGAGAGCCGTGCCCTCTCACGGCGCAGGAACTCCGATGGGAACCGCATTGTCTGCACTATCTCGGCGTTTACATCTACCATACCCCAACGGATATGCTGGATGGCAATATTAATCGCTGTATTACTGCCCTGAGAGGGTGCATGGACTTCTGGGCCACTCTTCCACTCTCACTAGCTGGTCGGGTCTCCCTGCTTAAGATGGTGGCTCTGCCTAGGCTATTGTATTACTTTAGGACTCTTCCGGTATGGGTTCCGGGCTCCGTCTTTCGGCGCCTGAGATCATTGACCATAGCGTTTTTATGGGGCACGGGCAGGCGACGAATCGCGCTGGATACCCTCTTGCGACCCAAGGATGAGGGAGGCATGGCGGTGCCCGATTTCGAAGGCTATTATCTGGCGGCTCAACTGCAGACTTTCACTCAGGAGGTCGCGAGGGTGTATCGAGGCCCGGAGCATTCTAGAGATGAGGGCACCCCGCGGCATGTGCTGGCATACATCACCCTGCATCAGAAGCTATTGCTTAGAGATTTGACAGTGGAGGAACAGACGTTCCGACTTTGCTGGAACCGGGCGCGCAAACGAGCGGGTGTCTGCCGCATGTATGCTCCGAAAATTCCGCTGGGAATGGTTACAGCCCTGCCTCATGGTGGGGACTGGTCGAGATTACTAGGCTGGGAAGAGGCTGGGGTTCAAATGCTGGGCGACTTGTATGAGGATGGTGCATTGCTTTCATTTCAGGAGTTGCAGGAGCGGTTCGACCTCCCACGAGGAGATTACTTGTTACATGCGGCGGTAACAGGCGCCATGCAAGACCACTGAGGAGAGGGTTTGCAGGAACCTGCGACCTCCATGGCGTGCCAATATACGATGATGGCAGCCGGGACCTTTAAGGCGGTAACCTGCCTGTACTCCAGAATGTTGCGGGAGGCCTTGCAGCCGCTCGCAGCTTTAAAAGCTAAATGGGAGTTGGACCTCAAAATGGAGATCCCTGAAGCGACTTGGGGTCAATTGTTACGAAGGGCGCGGAAAAGCTCAAGGAACGCTAGGTTCCAGCTCATACACTTTTATATTATTCATCGGGCATACCTCACGCCTGGGAAAATACGGCAGTACTTTGGGGTGGAACAGGCGGCCTGTCCCAGGTGTAACACAGTTGGGGCGAATCTGGGTCACATGCTGTGGGATTGCCCTGCCTTGGGGGAATACTGGCAGGAGGTTGGGAGGGCCCTGAATAATGCTACAGATAGGGAAATACAGTACACCAAAGCAGTGGGGGTCCTACATTGGTTTCCACACACGTCTAAAAATAAGAATACCAGCCGATTTATAGATTTGGGGTTGATCCTGGCAAAGAGGGAAATAACGAGGAATTGGAAGTCGAAAGTGGGACCCACGTATAAACGGTGGTATGGTGAATGTCTGAGGTGGGCAGCCTGTGAAAGCACTTTGAGGTACCAGATGGCTAGGAGGACTGATGATGAGAAAGCCATGGAGAGGGCAACAGCGTGGGAAATGATGGTGCAGGCGCTCCGGGATGATAATGATGAGGAGGAAGGGGAGGAGGAGGACTCGGTAGCAGCTGACCCCACTAGCACACCTAGGAACACACCTTAGTGACTGTATAGGACCTCCTTGCACACACCAGACCTTAATCTGACTAGGATTATCAAACAGCGCTGCCACGGGGGGGGGAGTTCGGGACTGTAAGAAGTTGGGGGGGGGGGTGGTTGATGGGGCTGGGGGAGAGGCGAAAATTTCAAAAGCAGTCCACTTCTTCCTGTGAATGTAACTACGGACATTGAACTATAAAGCAGGGAATGGACGATGGCTGTCTAGTCTTCTATCTGGAGACGTGCCTGGTATGATGGGGGGAGAGAATTGATAATGTGCCTTCCTGCTATGTTACTGGATATGTCATAAAGATATTGTTTGTACAATTATTTTGGTGCTGTAATAAAAACGATGTTACAAAAAAAAAAAAATTAAGGGCAGGATTTTGAATATGGCCTTTAAAGCGAGCTCTCTAACTGGGAAAGGCTTCTCTTTGGAGATTAGAACAGATCTCTCCCATGCTACCCTGAATAGGCAGTGGGAACTAGGGAAAAGGATGGATGAGTTTAAAAATTTGGGGCGAGGGGGAGGGGTTGGCCCAGCTAAGATTCCCGGCAACCCTAAGGGTAATGATTAACAATGTATAACTTGAGAGAGCATGAAGAAGCAAATGCTTTACTAGTAAAGGTCAGGGCGAACCAAGTTTGATTGTAGGGCCAGTGGAAAAAACTTTAGACATTAGTTTTTCTCATGTCATCTTCACTAGTTTTTTAACATTTTTAGTTTTTAGTTTAACTAGGTGATACTCATCTCTACTTCCTGGTTTGGCTCCGAACATGGCTATGATAGCCAAGAAGAGTTGGGGGATGGTTCTCTGGGGTGGGGAGAATGTTTAGAGGTAGCTGAAACTCAATATCCGATAATGTAAGGGGATTTTAATTTTGTGATGGACTACCACTTGGACAGATCAAGTACTAATAGACCATGTTTTTACTCTAAAATGCAAGCATCTATTATATTCCTGATCAAACAGTTAGGTCTGTGTGATATCTGAAGCTAGAGGAAAGGTGCAGAAAAGGGGTACACATATTACAACAATACAAACATTTGTCAAGGTTAGATTATTTCTTGATAGATCAGTCATTTAAAGCAATCATCAAAAATGTGCAACATTTGACTGCTCATTTATCAAATCATTGGGCAGATGTCTTAGACTTGAAAGTAGAGTCAGGTAAAAATATGAGAAGGTGGACGTTAGACCGTTCTCTATTGAAAGATCAGTGAATAATAGAGACTTTAAGAGCAAGGGATGTAGAATTATTTGAAATTAATAGCAGTTCTGCTGCAACACATATAGTATGGGACTCTTTCAAAGCATATATAAGAGGAGTTCTGATTGGCCTTTCGGCTCAGAAGAATAAAGAGCACCAGAAAGTGATTGGAGATCTGAAGCAGGAGATTGCTCTCTTAGAAAGAAAACTTTGAGATCAGGCTGATGAGGAGCTGTCAAACGAGGCATTGCTGAAAGAGATCAAGGAGTGGAAGCTCAGCTTGGCTGCTGTATTAGAAGCAAGGGTTAGGGCTCGTTGGGAGGCCAGAAAATTAGCGCATTTCGGGTAAAGCCAGAATGAAGGGAAACTCCTGGCTTGGAAAACTAAGACAGAGTTGGTGAGAAATTAGATTAGAGAAGTAAAATGCAGTATCACGGTGAACAGACTAGTGGAGTCTAAGGAGGTGGAGCAGGCGTTTATAAATTTCTTCGAGGCTCTGAATTGAATGTGACTGAGGTTCAGGTTGATAAATGATTGAAAGGCCAGGTAGTCAGTAGGCTCTCAGCAGAAAAAAGGAAACCCTCGGTGAGGCGATCGCCCCGACAGAGGTTACGCAGACTATTAATAAAAGCAAGAGAGTGAAGGCTACTGGGCCTGATAGTCTTCTAAATGAATAATGTATTATGTCCAGTTATGACCCGGCACTTTGGAGGAATTTTGGATGAAGGAGCTGGAGAATCGGGACTAATGGGCCTGGCGGCGCAGGGCACGCCTTAAATCCCCGAGTTCACCTGCCTTGTCGAACAGAGACACAAGACACTCTGTTGGGCGTAGAAAACCAGGTTTATTGGCTGCAGCCAAGCACAGTGGTCCCAGAAGTACATACAGTGTAGATTCTGAGGAGACTGCCACTTTAGTCCGTGGCGCACAGTCTTTTATAGCACACATATTTATGACATTTACTCCCTGTACATACAAAGCAAGCCAATAGGAAAAGTTGGAAACAAGCTATCAGGTGTCCCAAATACGCCCCTCTCTCAATCCCTGTGTGTTTCCTCTCCCAACAAATTAATCAGTGCTAGTACCGACAATCCAATTTGCAGGTGGCAGGACGTATTTGTGTGCCTCAAAGGATAGTTGTGTAACAAGAGAATACAAGGAGAGAATAGCGAAGGCCAGTCGGATAAGATAATGTAAGGAAAGAATAGGAGAAGCCAAATAGTCAGTCGAGACAGGGATCAATCAACCCAGACATGGATTAGCAAATTCGGCCAGACCCTGACATCGGTTTCGTAAACAAGGGCAGGGAGTTACTATTTAACCGAAGAGACACGTAGCAGCTGAGAAAAGCAAAAACACTCCGTTCGCCGTGCTGCCTGAGTGAGGGCAACACAAAACGACGACGAGACACAAAATGGCGGCTAAATACGGGACGAAGTCAGAGACCAAAGAACCTCAGACCCTCCTTTTGCCATTACTCAGGCAAAACACAAAGGACTCAAGTTAATCTGAGTCGATGTCTATGGCCATGAGGTCCTCGAGCTGTTGCTGCAACATCATTTTAATGTTCTCTGTGACACAGGCCTTGGGACACAAATGGTGGCACAGAGACCACAGATGGCAGGGCCACACTGTATACAAAGACAACAAGAGAAAATGATGGCCAAAACCATTCCAAGGAAGGTTAGTATCTCCCATCCCCAAGTGGACAGTAGTCCCCAAAACCATCCCATCACAGACCAATCTCCTGTGTCCTGATGTATAGACTCGGAAATTATATGCAACTTAGAGATGACTTGGTATACAGTAGGGGCATTATCAGGAATGTAAATGCAGGAACTAGACCCAATCAATTTACAGACTCCTCCACGATCTGCAAGGACAATGTCTAGAACCATCCAGTTCTGCAAAGTCATAAGGCGATCCGCTTGAAGTTCGGCTGTCAGATTACTCAAGGCTCCAGAAGTTACATTTATGGTAGCCTCAACAACACAAACTAGCTGTCTGATGTCTCAGCTGTTGGCCATTGGGCCCCAAACAGGAAGCAACCCTTTGATAAAGTCACCTCCTTCTTGTCCTGCTTTGTCCTTAGAATCAATAACCCCTCTGCCATGTCTTTTTCTATGATGAGCTGAAGGAGCAGTATATGTTGGAGGAAGAAGAAAAGCCACATAACAAGTTCCTGAAAAATAGGTAGGAAGCCACGTATAGGCTCTATCGTGGCAGATAAAATAGGTGCCTTGTGATGGCACTAACGGTGAAGAAATCTGAGGTGAATAGATATAAGTAAAGGAACAGACACTCTTCTCCTGTTGATTTTTAACATTTTGGCCATTGATCTGTAGACAGAAATTACCTCGATGAGGTACAGTCCAAATTGGTGGGGATCTCCTTCGTCTAGCCTTATCTGTAAGGCTAGTAACATAACGAGTCACGTTCCAGCCATCATATGCTCGTTTCTCATCAACGAGAATCTTACTAAACTCCGCGATTCTAGCCATGGCCACTATTCCCTTTATCAAAGAACTGTGACTAAAATCTGCTCCACCACCATATGGACGACCAGGAGGATACCGTAGTTGGTTCTGATATACATTAGAAAACATGGCCAAATAGGCCAAAGCGGAGCCTTCGTAGGAAAATGGAAGAACTAAATATGGCATCCCTCTCTCTGTATGATGGGGCATAAGCTCACAGACCCAACAGTCAGTAGTATTGATTACCAGTTGATGCTGATGCAATAACTGAATAAATGAATTGTTGAAGTATTCTGTTCTTCTAATTTGCTCATGTTCTGGGAGTGTATGAAACTGATGTGGGGAGGCAGTGGTAGGAAAAGACAAAGGAACAGAAGTTGGAACAAGTGCTTGCTGCATAGTGTAAACAGCCCACCTCACACAAGCCAATAAAATACATGAACATATTAAAATACATAAGATTATGCCACATGGACTAACCAACAATTTTTTACATTTGCTTTTCATTGAAGTATTGTTATCACTGCTTTCCACTTTAATATCCATTCTCTAAAGCGTTGCTCAGGGCAATCTTCCTGGATCACTTAGCTGTGTTTATTAGCTGTCATATGACACTGCAAGCCCTGCAGACCTACTGTCACTACTCAGGTCACAGCTTAAGACTCCTACCGTGACCCTGCAACTTGATGGATAGTGGAAAAAGAAGAATGTCTCTAAAAAAAACGTAATCAGAAAATGGAAAAAGAAAAGTTCAATTGTCTTTCGTTGATCTGGATCTTAAATTGTACCGAGTCTTATTAGGGATTATTTGCTCTTGAAACAAAGTCTCTGGATTTACTGTGTTCAATCGCAGATGTGATGGTACAGATTCTTGCAACAAGTCATCTTCTTTCTCAGAGTTCGTTCGATCCAGGCGTGCACTACTGAAAGGTACAAATCGAGGGACCCTTTCGCCTTCACTATCACTTATGCCCTTAAGAACCCACTGATCAAAAGGGGATGTATGACATTACAACAAATACTTTTACAACGCATGCTTTTACAACGTAATTTTTACAACGCAAGTACCATTACAACGCATTACTTTACAACGCATACCTTTACAACACGAAATCGTAAAAGTAATGTAAAAGTACCATTGCAACGAATACATTAATTACGCGTACCCTTACAACACATTATGCATCGTAATTTTTTTATTTTTTATTTTGTACAATAAAACCTGGCACAGGATGCAGGGAAAATAGGTGTTTTGGGTGGGGAAGTGTATTAAAACGGGGAAAAAAACGGGACATAAATGTAACTGAAATTAAGGATTTAAAAAAATAATAATACTCGAGTATTAAAATTATTACTCTAGTATTAAAAAAGTACTCATCTTAAAATAAAATAAAATTTAATAAAGGAAATAATGACTATTCATAAATGACATTGTTAAAAATTAAGCAGAATTACAAATGACTTTCCTTAATAACCAACTATTTACAAACACATAGCAGCCATTTTAAATAGTGTAGTTGCGATAATTGTCCTACCACTCTTTTCATTAAACTAACACCACAACACTGACATCAAAATGGATGCCAAAACTGATCATCGTAGTAAAATAACAACATTTTTTGCTTAATTATTAATTACAGGTTTCCACATTAAAAAAAAGGTTTAAAAAAGCGATAAATAATGCAGTGTTTTGCGAAAATTAAAAGCACACTGACAGAAACGTATAAATACGAGCAAGACACCATTTTGAAATCAGTTGATTATCAACTCCCAGAGTGTGCAGACGCCCAAAGCTGACCTCTCTGACCTATACACCTAGCGATGACCCAGAGACATAGTAAAGCCAATATTTTCTCACTGCCAAGTAAGTTTTAAAACAAATAGCATAACTAGTTAGTGTTTAGCTTTGAAACTATGAATTAGTACTAAAACAATTTTTAAAATAAATTACAGATACAGCAAAATTTTCAGTTTCGAGAAAGCATTTTTGAACGTGACAACCAGTTCTTGACAGATATGTAAGTACCTAGAAATGTTCGCAAATAATTTACAATTTTTTTAAAGTAGCACCTTTACGCAAGTAGTTTAAAAGTTGGGACATAAATAATAAAGATAAAAAGCCACAATAAACAATATATTTGATGAATAAAAAGAGTTTGTAACAAGTCAAGGAACACAGCGTTACTCATTTAATTTAGAAATATAAATGTATGTAAAAAGCGTGTGATAGCCATTCGAATTAATAAATTAAATAATTAATCGAATGTCAAATTTATTTCTTAAGCAGCAAAATATTAACATTTCCGAAACGGAATAAAAACATTCCAACAGCGTTTTGAAAAAAGATCCAATCTCCCTTTCAACTATATTTACAAGGTAGTTATTTAAATTATTCGATTATATTCCTAAAATTATGAAAGTCAAAGAAAAGCTTCTAATACAAACTCATTTATAACCATTTTTACAGACCTACATAAAGAAAGCAAAGAAACAAGGACTTTCTTGTTTGAATAATCAAAGGCCAACATTTTAAAAGGTAAATATATTTTTTTTAATTTTTAGGTTTAACATTTTATAAAGTAACATAAGAAACATGGAGTAGTCGGGTAAATGAGAGATAGTGTGAAAGAGCAAAATAAATACTCAAACTCAATAAACATTCCAAAGTTGGAAAAGTGAAGATTAAAGTAGCTATAAAAAGAAGTATTAAAAGTCTAAAAAGGTGTGATAGTGTATTGAACAAATATAATATTATAATATCAGAAAGGTGCAACAGAAAGGAAATTGTGGGAGAGTGAAGTGGGGAACATTTACTGTTCGAAGTCCAGAAAAGTACACCAAAAGGGAAATTGAGGGATAGTGTATGGCCATGATTTAGTATTCTAACTCCAGGAAGGTGCAGCAGTAGGGAAAATGTTGGTTAATATAGAGCCAACACTTTCTATTCGAACTGCTAAAAGGTGCAACAGTAGAGAAACTGTGGAATAGTGTATAATCAAAATTTAGTATTGTAACTCCTGGAAGGTGCAGCAGAAGAGAAAATGAGGAATAGATTGGTGTAAATCTTTACTAATGTGTCTTCAGAATGGTGCATCAGTAAGAAAAATATTGGGTAGTGTAGGGGTACCATTTTCTATTTTAAGCCCAGGAAGAAACAGCTGTAGATGAATGAAAAGCTTCAGCACAGAAATACAGTCATTTGAAATGTTGCTAAATTAATAAAAACAAGCAATTTCAAAATCTATTTTTTACAATTTTTGCAGAATCTCAACGTACAAAGCAACGAAACCAAAGATAAGTCAACAGCAAGACAACGAAAAGAGAAATATACAAGACTAAAACGGTAAATCAGATCCCAATGCAACATTTGTAAACAAAACAAATAACAAAACTTGAGTATTGTTACTCAAGTAAATTGCAGCATTGGTGTAAGTGAAGGATATTGCCACATTAAAAATTAAGATTCTTATTCCAATAAGATACAACAGAATGGAAAATGAGTAACAGCTGTAGGTGCAACATTTACCAATGTAACGCAAAAAAGGTTAAACAGTAGGGAAAGTGAAGAATAGTGAAAAACCCAAAAAAACTTTTCAAATTCCAGGAAGTTGCAACAGTGGTGAAAGAGTGTGATAAAGTAAAGGTACCATTTTCAATTGAATATCCATGAAGATGCAGCAGAAAAGAAATACATATTTTGCATAGAAATCCAATCATCTGAAATTTTTTTAAATTAATTTAAACAAGCAAAATCAAAATGTAATGTTGTCATTATGTGCAGAATCTCTCAGAACCAACCAAATAAAAGCAAAGAAAACTGAACACCAAGAACACAGCTTCCAAAAAAAGGAAAAAAGACAAGACTTAAAAGGTAAATCAGATCAGAATACAACAGAAATAAAGCAAACAAATAACAATACTTGATTATTGTTACTCAAAGACATTATAGCATTTGTGTAAGTGAGGGATAGAGTAAAATAGAAATTAGCATTCTAAGTCCAAGAAGGAGCAAGAGTATTGAAAATGTGTGATAGTTTAAGGAGCAAAATTTACTAATCTAACTCTAAAAAGGTGAATTACTCTAGATAATAAAGTATAGTGAAGAACCAAAATATACTATTCAAATTCCAGGAAGATGGAACATTAGGGAAAGTGTGGCACAGTTTATTTGCAAGACTTTACTATTCTAAATCCAAGATGGTGCAGCAGTAGGGAAAGTGTTGAAAAGAGGAGGGGCAAGATTAACTTTTCTAACTCCAGAATTAAGCAGCAGTCGTGAAAAGGTTGGTTAATGTAAAGGTACTTTTTTCAAATCTAAATCAAGTAAAATACAACAGTTGCTAAATTAAAAGCTTTGGCACAGTAAAACAGTCATGTTACATATTGTAAAAATCATTTAAAAAAGCAATCACAAATTCTTATCATTTCCAGCAAACGCTACATCTCCAACACATTTCCCAGAAAAAGAAAAAAAAACAAGACTAAAAAGGTAAATCAGATCAGAATGCAACACTGTTATACCAAACAAAACAATTTACTATTCTAAGTCCAGGAAGGTGCATCAGTAGAGAAAGTGTGAGATAGTGTAGGGGCCAGATTTACTATTCTAACTTCAGGAAGGTGCAGCAGTATGGAAAGAGTGGGATAGTGTAGGAGCAAGATGTATTATTCTTACTCCAGGAGGGTGCAGTTATAGAGAAAGTGTGGGATAGTGTATGGGCCAGATTTATAATTCTTTTTTTTTTTTAAACCTCATATTGCGAGAAGAAAGTGAATAATAAGGTGTTCGGGGGAAGTTGACGGTCTGTTCGAATTGTATACCTTCACTGCCCCGGATTTCTGTTGAAAATCCTAGGGGGAGTTTCCCAGCTGTTTCTTGAGACCTGTCAAAATTCTCCTCTTTACCTTTATCCAACACAATAATTCCAACGTTCTGTGATGAGCTAGCCCTAGAGCTACTCGGCAGAGATCCATTCCTGCCAGGAAATTATTGTCTCCGCTTTAATCATTGGTAAACAAAAAAGAAAAAAAAAAAGAAATAAGAAAAAAGAAAAAAAAAAGGAAAAGAAAAGAAAAACTGGCCAAAACACAAGAAAGTCAAAATTATATCTAAATAGTCACTCAGGAGTAAAAAAAGTTTACCCATATCTCCCAGTACTGCATTCTTTTTGTACTATTCCCTTTCCTATCCAACCTACATACCCTAATTACAGAATTTAACCAGTCCTCATATGACGGAGGTGTCGGTTTTATCCAGTTTATACAGATCTCTCTACGTGCCAATAATATCAGTGCAAACATTAAATTTTCCTGAGGTTTACTTAGTCTACTGGTATTTGAAGCGATCCCAAAAATAATTAAAGAGGTACTTACAGTTATTGGGGTTCTCATTATAGCCGAGAGTGTCTTACCGATCTCTTGCCAAAAATGCGCTAGTGCCGGGCAGTGGTGGAACATATGGGTATCATCTACCTTTTCTTCGCCACATTTACTGCAAGATTTTATTGATGCACCTTTGAAACTTGATAACCTCTTTGGAGTCCAGTACGCTCTATGTATTGAGAACAGGTGATTTCTTTTTAGGGCAGCGGGTTTTACACACGCCCAGCATAGTTCCGAAGATTTTTTCCAGATCATATTTAGATCAATGTCTTCGTTGGTAAACTCTCTTCTCCATATTTTTTCAGATATTGATTGATCTTCTTCTCCAGCTTCAATTAACGCCCAATACCATTTTGATATTTCTTTTGTTATTATGGATTCCTTTGTCATTTCCTTTTCAAAGTTTCCTGGGTCTGTTGTTTCTTTTGGAATGGTATTAGCCCAGCTCTTCAGTTGATAATATTTGAACTTCGACACTTTCCCTTCCGTTATTGTGTGTAGGTGTTCCCATGATATTAATTCATTTTCACATAGAAGTTGTCCCCATTTTTCGAAACCCAGTTGTCTAAGTACACTGGATAATGCATCTTTGAGGCATTCTGGTGTTCCAGGTGAGTCCCAAATTGGGGCCATATTGCTATAGTATGGGATCCTCAAAATACTTCTAAATTGGGTCCATAGTTTGACCGCATTAGTTAGCAGCTTCAATTTTACTTTCTTAAAAAAATTGGGATGGCCAAATTTGAAAAGGAAATAGTCTTCTCCATTTGTAATATATTGAAGGAAATTTGGGAAATTACCGTGCTTCATTAGCAATGTTCTAAAGTTTTTACATTGAAAAGCCCTGCAATATTCAATAATGTCAGGACTTGCAATGCCCCCTTGGTTCTTCCTTCTCCTGAGTTTGTTCCACGCAATTCTTGTGCTTTTCTCTGACCAAATAAAGCTGGACAATTCTCCTTGTATTTTCTTTAGGGCAGCTTTATTAAACTCCAACGGAATCATGTTAAAAAGATACGTGAATTTGGGGATGATGGTCATTTTGACTGCGTTTGATTTGCCCAAAAAGTTTAGTGGTAGACCAGACCATGTTTTAAGAAGTCTTCTAATTTCTTTTACTACTAAATTTTAATTTAATTGAGGAATTTTATTCAGATCTTCAGTTAGCGTGATCCCTAAGTATCTTATTTTTTCCTTTGAGAAACCTCCCTCTAAACAAAGGAATTCACCAAAGATGAGGGAATGGTTGGGGATATATAAAAGAGATCTAAACGTGGACGATATGTGGATACAAAAAGGTGAAAAAACATACCCGTTTACTTTCCATAATAAAAAATTAGGACATAAATCTAGGATAGATTTCTTTTTAATAAGCAACTCACTTTGAGATAAGGTTAAAAGTATTGAACATCAACCAGCTCACTTATCGGATCATTCGGCTGTCCAATTAAAACTCTCACTAACACAAAGCTTAACTCCGACTAGATGGACTCTGGATCGATCAATTCTAACAACGGATGAAAGTGTGGATCAACTGTTAAAATCGACAACTAATTTTTTTGCAGACAATGGTGAAGAATCCTCCGAGAGAATTAAATGGGACACATACAAAGCAGTAATAAGAAGATACTTACTTAGTTTGGGTGCACATAAAAATAAGCGAAGGAAAACCGACATAAAAAATCTGGAGACAGAAATTAAGGAAATAGAAACACAACTGGGAGCCAGCCCATCACCGATTTCTAAAGAAAAACTAACTGAGAGGGTATGTAAGTTAAAAGAGACTTTAACAGATTACTTGGAGAATATAGTGCAAGAGAAATGGGAGAACAGTAAATTGGCTAAACATGAATATGGGGAAGGTTGCGGGAAAATGTTAGCCTGGAAGTTGAAAACAGACCAGACAAGGAATACTATATTATCCGTGTATACCAAAGATCAATCAGCCTTATGTGAAGACGACTCCGCAATAAGACAAGAATTCGCAGATTTTTTTTCAACAATATACATAGAGGACACAAATCCAACAACTGATATCATTAAGGAATATCTAGAAGGAATAATAATGCCAAAATTAACGGAAGAGGAAGTTGTTTTCTTAAATAGTGATATAACATCTGAGGAAGTTAGATTTGCCATAGGTAGCCTAAAGAAGGGTGAAGCGGCAGGACCTGATGCCCTACCTAATGAATTCTATATAGCTTTAAAAGAGCCTTTAATTGGTCACTTGACAAAAGTCATGAACAAGATTTACGTGGAGCATGAAAAAATCCCTGATTCATGGAACGACGCCACAATAAGTCTTATATTAAAACCGGGGAAAAATCCAAAATCTTGTGAGTCCTACAGACCAATACCTTTACTTAATTGCGACTATAAACTGTTTATGAACATAATAGCGAAAAGATTATCATAGCTAATGCCGAATCTGATTGATCAGGATCAGAAGGGTTTCATAAAGGGCAGACAAATTCAAGAAATAACGCATGAATTATTAGCGACAATCGACGTAGCCATATCAGAACAGCTACCCCTCACGATCATCACCTATGACGCGGCAAAAGCATTTGATCGCGTAAATTGGCAATTCCTACACAATATCATAGAGAAAAATAACCTGGGAAGTAATTTTGGTCATATGGTGAAGGAAATTTACACAAACCCTAGAGCAAAAATAATAGTGAACGGGAGTTTGACAAGCAATATCACTATCCAGAGGGGCACGAGGCAAGGCTGCCCCTTGTCTCCATTACTTTTCAATTTATATATTGAACCTTTAGCTTGCTCAATCAGAAATCATATCCAAATAACACCTTTTAAATATAAAAATTGGGAAAAGAAAGTGGCATTATATGCAGATGACCTTATGGTGTTCACAGACAACTACAATAACTCAGAATCAGCAATTAAAGAAATAATGAATGACTTTGGCAGGGTCTCAGGCTATTCGATAAATATTAATAAGACAGAGGCAATGAGTTGGAACTGTAGACAAAACCAGCTTTCTCAAAGGAAAAAACAGATTTATAATTCTTACTCCAGGAAGGTGCGGCAGTAGGGAAAGTGTGGGATAGTGTAGTGGCTAGATTTACTATTCTAACTCCAAGAAGGTGCAGTTGTAGGGAAAGTGTGGGATAGTGTAAGCGCACAATTTACAATTCTAACTCCAGGAAGGTGCACCAGTAGAGAAAGTGTGGGATAATGTAGGGGCCAGATTTACTATTCAAACTCCAGGAAGGTGCAGCTGTAGGGAAAGTGTGGGATAGTGTAGGGGCTAGATTTGCTATTCTAACTCCAGGAAGGTGCAACAGTAGGGAAAGTGTGGGATAGTGTAGGGTGCCAGATTTACTATTCTAACTCAAGGAAGGTGCAACAGTAGGGAAAGTGTGGGATAGTGTAGGGGCAAGATTTACTATTCTAATTCCAAGAAGGTACACCAGTCGGGGAAGTGTGGGATAGTGAAGGAGCAAGATTTACTATTCAAACTCCAGGAAGGTGCAGCTGTAGGGAAAGTGTGGGATGGTGTAGGGGCTAGATTTACTATTCTAACTCCAGGAAGGTGCAGCAGTAGGGAAAGTGTGGGATAGTGTAGGGGGCAGATTTACTATTCTAACTCAAGGAAGGTGCAACCGTAGGGAAAGTGTGGGATAGTGTAGGGGCTAGATTTACTATTCTAACTCCAGGAAGGTGCAACAGTTGGGAAAATATGTGAGAGTGTAGGGGCCAGATTTACTATTCAAACTCCATTAAGGTGCACCAGTAGGGAAAGTGTGGGATAGTGTAGGGGCTAGAATTACTATTCTAACTCCAGAAAGGTGCAGTTGTAGGGAAAGTGTGGGATAGTGTAGGTACGAAATGTACTATTCTAACTCCATTAAGGTGCAGCTGTAGGGAAAGTGTGGGATAGTGTAGGTGCGAGATTTACTATTCTAACTCCAGGAAGGTGCAGCTGTAGAGAAAGTGTGGGATAGTGAAGGAGCAAGATTTACTATTCAAACTCCAGGAAGGTGCAGCTGTAGGGAAAGTGTGGGATAGTGTAGGGGCAAGATTTACTAATCAAACTCCAGGAAGGTGCAGCTGTAGGGAAAGTGTGGGATAGTGTAGGGACTAGATTTACTATTCTAACTCCAGGAAGGTGCAGCATTAGGGAAAGTGTTTAATAGAGGAGAGGCAAAATTAACTTTTCTAACTCCAGAATTATGCAGCAGTCGTGAAAAGGTTGGTTAATGTAAGGGTACTTTTTTCAAATCTAAATCAAGGAAGATACATCAGTTGCTTAATTAAAAGCGTAGGCACAGTAATAGAGTCATGTAACATATTTTAAAAAGCATTTAAAATAGCAATACCTAATTCTTCTTTGTTTACAGAATATCAAAGACCCAACAAAATAAAAGCCAAACAAACTCTACATCTCCAACACATTTTCCAGAAAAAGAAAAAAGACAAGACTGAAAAGGTAAATCAGATTAGAATGCAACACTGTTATACCAAACAAAACAATTTACTATTCTAAGTCCAGGAAGGTGCATCAGTAGTGAAAGTGTGAGATAGTATAGGGGCCAGTTTTTCTAATCTAACTTCAGGAAGGTGCAGCAGTATGGAAAGAGTGGGATAGTGTAGGAGCAAGATTTATTATTTTTACACCAGGAAGGTGAAGTAGTAGGGAAAGTGTGGGATAGTGTATTTATATTTCTAACTCCTGGAAGGTGCAGCAGTATAGGAAGTGTGGGTTAGTGTAGTGGCTAGATTTACTATTCTAACTCCAGGAAGGTGCAGTTGTAGGGAAAGTGTGGGATAGTGTAGGAGCAAGAATTACTATTCTACCTCAAGGAAGGTGCAGCTGTAGGGAAAGTGTGGGATAGTGTAGGGGCAAGATTTACTATTTTAACTCCAAGAAGGTGCACCAGTAAGGAAAGTGCGGGTTAGTGTAGGGGCTAGATTTACTATTCTAACTCCAGGAAGGTGCAGTTGTAGGGAAAGTGTGGGATAGTGTAGGGGCTGGACTGTTCCCATGAGGCACAGGGTCAGACTGATTTGCATATAGCCATGTCTGAACTGGGGTGGCAGAGTGGGCTAAAGAACGGCGATGGATTAAACCCTGATCTTTTGACTGGGTGTGAGTGTTTGATTGATTCAGATGCTCCGTCCATCACCACCCCCTTTTGTACCGCTTTTGGCCACCATAAGTGTGGCAGGGTATGCTCAGACGTGAGTCCCTTGCTCACTTTGCCACTGGATTCAAGCAAGCCGGGCAGAAGACGGCTGGAATGCCAGAAACCGGTCCTCGGAAGCTTGTTTCCGGTCCAGGGAAGACATGGCTTGGCAGTTCGGGCTGGACTGTTCCCATGAAGCACAGGGTCAGACTGATTTGCATATAGCCATGTCTGAACTGGGGTGGCAGAGTGGGCTAAAGAATGGTGATGGATTAAACCCAGATCTTTTGACTGGGTGTGAGTGTTTGATTGATTCAGATGCTCCGTCCATCACCACCCCCTTTTGTACCGCTCAAGGAAGTGTGAGCACCTTTCGGTATTTGTTTTTTTGCAGCGGATCATGCTGCGTTGCTCGCTGATTGGTGATTTTACTAGTCTCGTTGTCATTCCCACACAACACAGTTGGCAGGGGCATGTTGTATCGTTTTTAGTGGGTGAAATTCCATATGCTTTACCCTCGGGCGAAGAAGGAGATGACACCCTTAAGGGCAGAATGGTGGCACTTGGTGGAGTGGGGAAAATGGGAGGAGAATTATCACTGACCCCTGGAACCAGAGCCAGATACCAGGCATGCTATAAGTTCAACTCGGTGATGCAATCCCTGGGATAGGAAGACTGCCATTCAACGGTTAGAAGAGAGCAGGAGTTTGTGCTTTCCCAATACGTGCGGCCTTGGGAAGATAGGCTAGGAAGGAGGTGAAGTTGCCAGACCAGAGGTATTATAAATTCACATTGGTTCTCGAGCCACTGAGAGCTAGGAATAGCAATGCTATGCAGCTGGCCATGTCGCCTACAGGGCTTCTCAGAACCTACACTAAACCAAATGGAGGATTGCCTTTCCTAGGGATAACACCCTTCACCTGTGGGCTGCTTCCTCTTTTCCATATTCCAGGCTGCCTATTTCAAATCGGATTACTTTGCTATAACAATTTCCATTGAATTAAGGCTGAAAGTGAAGGATTATGAGTAAAATAAAGTGCCACAAAAATGCCGCTAAATTTCCACATTTGTGCTGCTAAATTTCCATATTTGTGCTGCTAAATTTCCATATTTGTGCCGCTAAATTTTCTAATCCATGCCGCTATATCCTGGGGGGGGTCTGATTAGTAGAGGGTTACACTAGAGGTGCTGGAAATGCTGCTCAACTCCTTTTCAGATCACAGTACCACTTCTTGAGCGCACGTGCATCACACACAGCTCGTCGCTCAACAAAGCCCTGGGAAACAAAAACAGAGCTGCCTTGGCATCCCAGCACCCATGAGGTATATATATATATATATATATATTACACATTAATGCTGACAGACCTTCGGACGCAGGGTCCGTTCTCTTTTGCTCTCCTTTTTTCTGAAAACGTACTAGTTCATTTTATGTGAGGGTCCCCAGAGATGTGTCAGTCCAGCTCACTGCTGAGGAAGATCCGCTGCCAGCGCTGCTGTGTTCATCTTCTCATGCACGGCCCCTCAACCCTCTGAAAGGGGAAGGCTCCTTCCCGCTGCCATAGAAACAAGCAAACACTTTAACGAGGAGGCCTAGCCGGGCTGCGCCTCCACTCGCTCGAAGCTGATGTGCCCAGACAGGGGGGCATCATATTGTCCTACGGTCGGTCTTCCCGCTCGCCGCCGTCAGGGGCCCAAACCCTTGGCTGATTCAAGGTCCCGATTTCGTACTAAAAGCACAGCATGCGACCAGGGTGCGCAGCCACGGAGAGATGAATGGAGGGCTGGTGAAGCAGGGGAGACCGACGGCCCAGGGAAGGCCTGGGGGTGCCAGCTTGTCTGCAGCGCACTGAAGCCCGGAACCAGGAGGCAGAGCTGGTAAGGAGGGAGAGGGGCTCTAAGGTGGCATGCGTGGCTGAGGGTGCGAGGTTCTGGGTTTGAGGTGTCTAACCCCTCCTACTAAATGTCAATAACTGCATTTATTGCCTTTTCATTAGAATTGCATCCTGCACTTCTTTTAATCGAAACTTCAGGGTCATTGATCACTGTTTCCCATGTCACCTGTCTGATGAAGTTTGGACACACGATTGTTTTCCAGTTCTATACACAACTATATGAGTGGAGCACGTGCACAGATTTACGGCGCCCGTGAGACCTGGTCCTCGATTTATGAAGCTTAATAACATACATGCGCCGCTGCGATCGGGGTGCCTGAAAGATCTGCCTGCCTCAGGGGTTCCCTGTTCGAATACACCCCGAAGCCCAGGCCGAGCTAAAGTGAGGTAACAAATGATGCGGTCTCCCGCAAAAAAAAATGTTTGCTGACAGTATGGCTGACACATAGCCAGGGCCTAATGGGGACCCGCCAGGGGTGACCCCGTTTTCACAGATAGAGAACTGAGTTGCGCTACTGCCAAAGCACCCCCACCCGGGTAAGAGGACAGTCCAGCTATTACCGCCTAAGAGCTGTGTGTGCAAGCGGTGGGCTCCAAGGGTGCAGAGGGCCCTCCTGCAAGCTAGAAAAGTCGTTCTAGTCAGCCATGTTTAAGATCCGGGGAGGGCTCCATCTCTGGGCCCTGGTGCTGCTGCACCTTCTACAACATCGATATCTACGCACCCGCGGCGGAGAGGGAGCGCTGTGTTTCTGTAATGTTAGCAGTGATATGACGTAGGAGGCGCGCGGCGCTGCGTGCTGCGCGAGCGCTCGAGGAAAGGCATTTAGGTGGTATGAGGCCTAGAGGAAGAAACCTCCGGGCTTTGGTTCACATCGTACAGCGGTCTCGGGGTCCCTTGTGACGCACACGAATGACCCTCCAATACCTGCAGACCCAGGCAAAGAAACTGACGTAGGAGCAACCTGACGTCATAGGGTAGGGTTGCTTGCTAAATGGAGCCATTTTCAAAGAACTCTGAATGGACCCTGTGTTTTATATTCGGGGTTCTGAGGCCCGTTCAAGTCATCGCTAATGTGCAGTTACCCAGGACGAGGGGCGCCTTTAGACGTATATATGTATTCGAAGTTGTAATGAGTGCATGCGTCTTTTCATTACGAGACCTGCTGGTATAGCTTCTACTGAACACATTTTTGTTACGTATGCAGAGCACTGGTGCGCGCCTTGAATGAATTATCGACTACTGTTTAGACAAACAACTGCCCCCAAAGGCTTCTGGGCGCTAGCCAGATCACTCACAGCACTGTAAGATCAACGTTCCCACTGTAGTGACAGTAGGTCATTATTCATTAGCTTCATAAAGTGATTCTCTGACGTAATGGGCGAGTGGCAAGAGGAAGATCACTGCGTGCTTCAGCCGCTCAGTAGGAGAGTGACCCTCTTCCCTGTTTTCACCGTGTGATCTTTGGGATTTTGACTCATAGCGCTCTTCCCTTCTGTATCTCAAACTGGTTTCTTATTCAGCAGTGCACTTGGCAACAGCTTGAGGGGACTATTGTAGTTTCTCAATTCTGATGGCTTTATTTTATTGAGCAGTGTGTGGTATACAAATAGAAACACTTTAATAAACACATTTCACCCCTAAAGACATCTTCTAATATATAGATCAGTATAATTCCTTTAAATGCATCATCACTAAACAGCACCTACAATTCAGATGACATATTAACCATAAGAGCAATTTAATCACTGAACATTATAGTACTCAGTCACAGCTAAACACATTTTGCAGTGAAACAGGTGACTACAGTGCTTTCACTTTCTTAAAGGGGAAAGATTAAAACATTCCAAAAGTGCATCGTGCTAAAAAGTGATACATTTTTTTTTAAGATAAGATATTTTATTTTGCTTGATTAGTTAAAATCTTTGCAAATACATAGCAAGAATTATCCCCATTATACATAATTAAATAAAATTAAAACAGTTAAAAGATGCGTAATCTAAAAGTCATCAATTGCATGTTCTATATTTATACATTATTCACATACACTGCGTCGTGCATCGTGCTAAAAAGTGACACATGATCGTAGAATATCTTAAGGAAATTAAATCAGGCAAACACAAAATACATACATTTGAAGGGTATAGTCTTCTAAACTCAGGCCAGCCTAATATAAATTGTAATGTTAAGACTAGGTATCCTGAAAACCCCAATAAGAAGTATTAATCGTTAATCAGTCCCTATTTAAAGTGCTATGGTATTATGCAGAAAATATAACCTTTAGTCTCAACAACGATCTCACTTCGAAATATCTATAAAAACACAACTTTAAGAGTCCTTAACTCCTGGACTGACTAGTTAACAAAGTGCATTGTGCTCAGAACAGTCAAAAGCCCTCCAAATTGCAATTGGTGGAATATGTGTATTTTTTTTGTTTGTCTACATATTCTGAACTGAATTGCGTGTGACACAAGGTATTTTGCCATTATCATACACGCAGATAGCAGCCATCTGGTGGGTACACCTAAGCCCACTCTAGACCCATCCTTCTCAGGGCAAACCTCGCTATACCTTACTGCTTCCAATAGGCTGTGGCCTTTGATCTCCAGTGACTTTACTTGCGAGATAACGAGCAATGACCTGGATATGTGAAACGTCAGCAGGGATGAAAGCAGATGTTACCTTATCCCTCCCAATAAACCAGTACCAGAGGGATTAATGGAACACAGTCTCATCCCTCACCCAGAGGTAGAACACAAGCTCCCATCACAACCCATAAAGTGATATAACCAAAACAAGCTAAATCAGAAAGATTTACAGTTACAAAAGTCAGAACAATATGAAATAAAAAAAGTAACATAAATGGAAAAAAGAAATATTGCAACACATCAGACTAAAATTGTTCCATCCATCCTTCTACACACTGTGCACGATAGACACACATGTGCATTTTGATGTGTGTGCTAATATTGTGCCTCTTGCAGGGATCGAAATCTAACAGGACAAAGGTTTAAATCCTAGGAGGGATATTGTTGTTTTTCGTCCTTTCTGAGATTGATTACATGAACTCACTCAGTTGACTGATAGGGATTCTTATTACTGTAGTGGTACAAAGTCTATGGTAAAAAGTGGTACATGCATTGCATATTATTACATGTTTGTTAAATGAAAATAAGTTAAGACCACTATGGGATTCCGATGGCTACTTGAAAAGAATAGAGGGTAAAAAAAATGTTAAAACACGAGATCTCTATGGAAGGACCATAACTCTTCCTTCATTATGAATGGTGTGATGTTTTATGTTATGGAATACTGGCGATTAATCAAGACAAGTTAATAACTTGACTAATGACTTTATAGTACTATTATGTATTCATTTTTTCCCAGGCTTGGCAGTTCGGTCTGGACTGTTCCCATGGGGCACAGGATCAAGACTGATTTGCATATAGCTGGGTCCAAACTGGGGGGGCGTAGTGAGCAAAAGAACAATAGATTTATCCCAGATCTCTTGACTGGGGGAGAATGTTTGAATCATTCAGCATTCCGTCCATCATTTGTTGCAGTTACACTTTTCGCCCTAAGTGGGACGGGTATGCCCAGACGTGGGTCCCTTGCTCACTTTGCGACTGGATTCAAGCTAGCCTGGCTGATGAAGGGTGTTATACCCCGAAACCGGTCCCAGGACGCTTGTTTCAGGTCCAGGGAGGACCTGGCTTGGCAGTTCGGTCTGGACTGTTCCCATGAGGCACAGGGTCAAGACTGATTTGCATGTGGCTGGGTCCAAACTGGGGTGGCGTAGTGGACAAAAGAACAATAGATTTAACCCAGATCTCTTGACTGGGGGAGAATGAATCATTCAGCATTCCGTCCATCATTTGTTGCAGTTTCATTTTTTCCCAAACCATCCTAACTGATGCATGTGAGCACCTTTGAGGAATCTTTTTTTTATTTATAAGTGCTGTAGCCTATCCCTAATGTATTATGAACACACATTGATATGAGAGCTCCTTGAGTACCGTCTATTAGGCAGCGCTTAGTACAGGGATGTTCAGTCTAAATAAGTATTCCTCCATATTTTTTAACGGAGTTCATGTGCATGCACTATTGCATTTTTTCCTGAATAAATAGTGCTACTTTTAAAGTCTATTTACATTTCAATCAATCAATCAATCACAAAATTTGTAAAGCGCGCTACTCACCCGTGAGGGTCTCAAGGCGCTGAGGGGGTACGCTACTGCTCGAACAGCCAGGTCTTGAGTTGTTTACTGAAGGAGAGATGGTCCTGGGTCAGCCGAAGGTGGGTGGGGAGGGAGCTCCATGTCTTGGCCGCGAGGTAGGAGAAGAATCTTCCTCCGATGGTGGGTTTCCGAACTCGAGGGACGGATGCGAGGGCGAGGCTGGCGGATCGGAGCTGGCGGGTGGGTGTGTAGAAAGTGAGGCGGCTGTTGAGGTACTTCGGGCCTGTGACTTGGAGAGCCTTGTGTGCATGGGTGAGGAGTCGGAATGTGATCCTCTTGTTGACTGGGAGCCAGTGCAGGTCTCTCAGGTGGGTAGAGATGTGGCTGCAGCGAGGGATGTTCAGGATGAGTCGTGCTGAGGCATTCTGGATGCGCTGCAGTCTCTTCTGGAGCTTGGCTGTGGTTCCCGCGTAGAGGGTGTTCCTGTAGTCCAGGCGGCTGGTGACGAGGGCCTGGGTGACCGTCTTTCTGGTGTCAGTGGGGATCCCCCGGAAGATCTTGCGAAGCATGCGCAGGGTGTTGAAGCAGGAGGACGAGACGGCGTTAACTTGCTTGGTCATAGTGAGGGAGGAGTCCAGGATGAAGCCCAGGTTGCGTGCGTGGTCCGTTGGTTTGGGTGCGGTGCCCAGGGCAGGGAGCCACCAGGAGTTGCCCTAGGCAGAGGGAGATGGTCCTAGGATGAGGACTTCTGTTTTGTCTGGGTTCAGCTTCAGGCGGCTGGTCTTCATCCATTCTGTGACGTCTTTCATTCCTTCCTAGAGGTTGGCTTTGGCGGTGGCGGGGTCGTTGGTGAGGGAGAGGATCAGCTGGGTGTCGTCGGCGTAGGAGATGATGTTGAGGTTGTGTTGGCGGGCGATGGCTGCGAGAGGGCTCATGTAGACGTTGAAGAGGGTGGGGCTGAGCGAAGATCCTTGCGGGACGCCACAGATGACTTCGGAGGCCGCAGATCGGAACGGGGGGAGGCGGACTCTCTGGGTTCTTCCGGTGAGGAACGAGATGATCCATTTCAGGGCTGCTCCTTGGATTCCGGTGTTGCTGAGGCACTGTATCAGGGTGCAGTGGCAGACGGTGTCGAAGGCCGCTGAGAGGTCCAGGAGGATGAGGGCCACGGTTTCCCCGTTGTCGAGCAGGGACCTGATGTCGTCAGTGGCTGCGATGAGGGCGGTCTCAGTGCTGTGGTTTGCTCGGAAGCCGGACTGTGAGGGGTTGAGGGACCCGTTGGTTTCGAGGAAGGCGGAGAGTTGTCTGTTGACGTCTTCTCGATGACTTTGGCTGGAAAGGAGAGGTGCAAGATGGGGCGGAAGTTCTTGAGGTCTGTGGGGTCCGCGGTGGGTTTCTTCAGGAGGGCGCTCAGTTCGGCCTGTTTCCAGCTCTCCGGAAGGTGGCGGATTCGAAGGATCTGTTGATTACGAGTCGGAGTTGGGGTGCGATGATAGAGGCGGCTTGGTTGTAGACGTGGTGTGGGCAGGGGTCGGTGGGTGAGCCGGAGTGGATGGTGTTTATCAGGCCGGTGGTGTCTTTGGTGTTGACAGGGGTCCAGGTGCAGAGGGTGGTGGTGGCGGGTTTCAATTCGGTGGTGGGATGCGTGGTCGTTGTGGTCGGAGTGCCGAAGCTGTTGTGCATGTTGGTGATCTTGCGGTGGAAGAACGAGGCGAGAGAGTCGCAGAGGTCTTGCGAGGGTTTGATGTGGTTGTTGCTGGCGCTGGGGTTGGAGAGCTCTTTGACGATGTTGAAGAGTTCTTTGCTGTTGTGGGTGTTGTTGTCCAGTCGTTCTTTGAAAGCTGTCTTCTTGGTGGTGCAGATCAGCTGGTGGTGTTTGCGGATGGCGTTCTTGAGGGCTTCCATGTTTTCTGTTGTCTTGTTGTGGCGCCAGGCTTTCTCGAGGGTGTGGCAGGTTTTCTTGGAGTTCTTGAGGTCGTTGGTAAACCAAGAGGCTTTCCGGCTGCCTGGTCTGCTGGGAGGCCTCTTCAGAAGTGCAAGTTCGTTGGCGCAGTCGGTGAGCCACTGTGTGAGGTTGCGGGCTGCTTCGTCGGGGTCCGGTGTGTTGGTGGGCGGGTTCTGGCTGAGGGTGGTGGTGAGCTGGTCGGCGGTGATCTTGCTCCAGTTTCTGCGGGGAGCCTGCGGCAGGTGCTGGTGGGTTATGGTTCTCCTGAAGTCGAAGTGGACGCAGCTGTGGTCAGTCCAGTGTAGTCCGGTGGAGTGGCTGAAGGCGATGTGCTTGCTGGAGGAGAAGACCGGGTCAAGCGTGTGGCCGGCGTAGTGGGTTGGGGTGTTCACCAGTTGCTTGAGTCCGAGGTTGGCGAGGTTGTCCAGCAGGGCTTGTTGCAGTCCTTGTTGTTCTCCAGGTGGAAGTTGAGGTCCCCTAGGAGGATGTAGTCTGTGGAGGTGAGTGCGTGCTGACTGACCAGGTCTGCAATGGCTTCGCTGAATTGAGTGCGTGGTCCCGGGGGCCTGTAAATGAGAGTGCCCCTGAGGGTGGTCTTGGGGTCGATGTGTATCTAGGAGTGAAGGTGCTCGGCGGCGGTGAGGGTGTCGTCTGAGTTGGTCGTGATGCGGATGGTGTTTCTGTGGACGATGGCAATGCCTCCTCCAGTTCGGTTGACGCGGTCCCTCCGGGTGATCTTTTAGCCATCCGGGATGGCTATGGCGATGTCGGGGGCTGAGGAGGCGTTCATCCAGGTTTCTGTGCGGAAGGCGACATCTGTTGATGTTGTGTCCAGGAGGTTCCAGAGTTCGACGGCGTGCCTGTTGACGAAGCGGGTGTTAAGCAGGATGCACTTGAGGTGGTTGTTGCTGGTGCTCGGCTTGGTGTTTGCGGTGACGGTTCGGAGGCAGGTGAATTTGCAGGCTAGGCAGGTGAAGGGTCCGTGGGTCCGCTTCGGGGTGGCACGGTGGCAGGCGGGCTTTCGGTCGGCGTTGAGTCCGTGGAGGGTGGCGGCGTCGTAAGACCGTCGGATGGGCTGGCGACGTTGAGGGCCAGGGGTCTTGGCACTGGGCGCGGTCCATGCGCGGACGGGCTTGCCTTTGGCGCACAATCGGCGCGCCCGCTGCGCGTGAACGCTGCGCGTACGCGCGGGCTCCATATGAGACAAAGTGAGAGGGAGGAGCAGCTGGGAGGCGGGAGCGGGTGGCCAATGGGGATATACAGAAAAAAAGGGGGGCGAGGGAGCGGCGGCGGGGGGCGCAGCAGGGGGTACAATACCAGCGGGCAAAGAACTGATACCAGACCAGGAGGTACAACATGAAATCACAGAAAAGAGGGCAGCGGAGTCACGAAGAGCGGTGGGGAATCACAGGAGGGCAGGAACACACACGGAGGGCAGGAATCACAGGAAGGGCAGCAGCGAAGAGCAGGAAAACACAAGGCGGGCAGGAATCACAAGAAGGGCAGGGATCACAAGGAGGGCAACAGCGAGACATTTAATTGACTCTTGTAAATGTAATGTTCCGTGGATACCGTATAAATGAATATTTGTTGCTGAAAATGTGGATTCATTGGTCTGAATGTATATTCATTTGTCTGAATGTACATTCATTGATGTGGTTGCACATTTGAAGGTTAAAGTGTACTTCATTCGTTCACATTTGCATTGGATGGAAGGATTCGATATGTACCTGGCTGTAGATTAATTTGCAACAACAAGATTCAGTGGGTCTGTTATCTTTTGCACACCACATTACAGCAATTTATTTCATGAGGTCCTTACTGCCTAGACTGGAAAGTAAACACTTTCTACAAAAACATTAGAGGACCAGGATAACTGAAACTCATTAAAATGGCATCTGGAAGAAACGTAATTTTGACAGAATGAAGACACTGAAGAAACAGGGAATCCTACCTGCCACCTTAAAGAACAATCTCACAGTGTGATGAAGGGGCGGGGCCTCGTGCTGAGAAGTACCTGCCTGGCACTTTTGAACCCTAAACCACCCCGTCTCCAAGCCCTCATCCCCCCCCCCCCCTCCCCCCCCCCCCCCCCCCCCAACAAAATAGCATGCTGACGCTGGTGCCGTGCCGATGTGCTGGGGTGTTTTCACACCCCTTAACGGACGTCGCCAGTTCTAAGCCTCAGAAAACGAGCTGGAAAAGCACTATTTGCAGTGGTTTCTAGTTCGTTTTCCTTGCCACGGTGTGATATCGGCTCCTCCCCGGGAGATATCGGTGGCATGGTGTGAGTTGGCAGGTATGGCGATTGGCGAATACTGTAGAGCAGCAAACCAAAACGAGTAACATTTTAACTTTGTGATGTTAGGAGCGCCTCAGTGTTGTAGCGCAGAGGGGAGCGAGTGCAGAACAGAAAAAAGAAATCTAGGGCTGACCTGCCACACATCAGGGTGTGACTGTGAACCCCATTGTTTATAACCCAGTGCCCCCACAGCTACATATTATTTTATGTCTTTAGGGTTTCTAAAGCGCAGGGAATACCCAGAGGCATCTTGGCTCTAGCTAATAAACCAATGAAGAACAGAGGGAAAACAACTTATCTTATCTTATCTTATCTTAAGGGGGATTTCTATAGCGCTCGGACACCATGAGTTTCCTGGCGCTGATTGGGTGCTGGGAGATAGGAGGGAGGGAGTCTAACCGGACAAGGCAGGTGTTCAGCAGTTTCCAAAAGGCCAGTAAGTTGGGGGCATTCTCAATATGCAGCAGAAGTGCATTCCAGGCTTTCGAGGCGCCCAGCAATAAACTCCTGCCTCCCCAAGCTGTTTTCTTCGACATCACCCTGGTTCACTGATGCACATCACACTGTGCCTCGTTGTTGCATAAATCCCCATGTCCCTAAACTGTACGCCACCCAGTTCTTACCTGTTGCCCAGCACCCTGTTCCTCTCATTTACAAAATGTAGTGGTCCTGTGAGGCACAGTAATCAGTTCTCTCATAAGACTCATCCTGAGCTCAAGTGAGGCATATCACCCTGGGGTCTCTTGAGGTACCTCACCCTGTACTCCGCTGAGGTGCATCCTTACTGCTCCCTTAGAGAACTTCACGCGTGCTTCCTCCTTGCACATCCCTTTCCTTATTCCCCCATGAACATATCCTGTACTTTGGTAATACACATCCCCATACACTGCCTGCTGCACATACTTACATATGATAGGTGGTCTGTTTGCACTGATGCCCTCATGTTTATTGGCCAGGGTATGAGGGATCCTGTATGTCTTTTGGACTCTTTGAAAATGGGGGTCTGCTGGTGTGCATGCTCTTTGTGTGCCTGGACTCATGTGCATGCACTGCATAAAAAGAGTTGGTGGCTTTCTTGTTATTAGTTCTCACCTGTAGGCAACCACAGATATGACCACTTCTTCTCACTAGCGGCTGCTACGGGGCAGTAGTGGTGAGGCAGAGGGGGCAGTGGATTAAGAAAAAAAGAAAATGTCACTTACCTGTTGGGCCTCCACTTCTCCTCCATCCTGTTAGTCGATGCAAGCAGCAGACTCCCCATAGCTAATCTCGATGCTGCATTCTCCAGCATGACAGCAGCGTCGTGATTGGTCTGAGCACCCTGGTTCGGTGTTAAGACAAGCAGTGGGAGGCTGTGCATGTTCTCTACCTGGCTGTGCAATACAGCCAGTTGGAGAACATGCTAAGTGTGCATGACTATTTGGCTGCCCAAGACGGCCGGCCAAAAAGTCATGCGTACTTAGAAAATTCTCACCACTCCTTCCCCTGCTCCATGGGCAGCCCTGCCCCACCCTGCACCGTCAGAGACAGAACGAAAAAATAAAACTCTAATAACATGGTGTTATTATCATTTTATTTTTCCTGTGGGGCGAGTGGAGACCACCGCTGACATTTGAATGTTGGCGTTCCCTCATTTCCATGGGTATGAGAGGAGCTCTTTGTGCCTATGGTTGATATCACTAAAGCATAGAGCAAGGGTTTCATGGGGCCATTGGGCCACCCTAGAGACACCACGCTTTTAGCATGCCACAACAGGGCTCTCTTTGGTTGGCCACACACATGCCTATCGCCCTTAAGGCAGAGGGTATGGCAGACCCTCCTCTAGATTGCAGGCCAGGGGAGGTCTGTACAGGCACTGGGCATCTGTGTTTGTGACCCTCCACACTGGCACTCGAGGACAGCTTCAAGCCCCATGACCTTTTGGTTGCCTTAAGAGTTTCCCTCAAGGATTGGTAGGCTGCCTAAGTACAAACATGCTGCAGCAGTTGTACTGCCATTCTGTATCTGTGTGATGTTTACTAATTTGCTCACAAGCTTACCCTGGCTTACTATGTGAGTTCTTGAGTCCCAGCATACCTTGAGGATTGCTTTCTTTTTTTGATAGAGGGCATGGCCTTTTCTGCATAGTGCATGCCTGGTTTGGATGCACTTAAGTGAAAACACCCTCACTGGATTATCGGGCCCCTTAACGATTCTTGTTAACATGCATATTTTAAATCTTTTTATTGCTTTTATAAAATATGCTCATCAGATTTTAACTTACGCCACAGAGGGATTATGCAGCGTGCAGACACTCTAGAGGATGGGCGTGGCTGATAGAGAATTGTAATGGGTTAGAGTGGCACACAGGCAGGTACTTTGTGGGGAGTGCCCTGTGTGACTGCACACCTCATTGCAGTGCTCCCCCAGAGGCTTTGTGCATGCCTCGTGGCTCGGCCGCCATCATTATATATTGGTGACGGGGGCTGTGGCCCTGCCACTTGCCTTCTATCATCACCACACGCTACAAGTGATCATTGCTGCAGCCGCCCAATGCTAGCTTTGGTGCAGAAAAGAAAAAAGGAAAACAAATCTGCTGGGCCCAGGACAGTGAGTCCTCAGTATCAGCCAACTGTATCCCCAAGCTCCGCTCGACAGCACCACTAGTGGAAATCACTTATTGCAGGTATGTCGTGGAAGAAGGCACATACATCCAGAGCAAAAAACACGTGGAAGCGGTTGCTACGTTCCACCACACTGAAGGAGTCACCAAGCACTGCAATACCAACCAACTGCTGCACTGATGAGAAAGAACACAATAAAAAGTCTTCATCATACCATTTGCTCACCAACTGTCAAAAAACAAACAAGACCAACGTGCATGATCCATCTTCTAGGACACCAAGTGAAAGCACCAATATGCACTGGAGCCACAGTGAATGGTTTGAGAATGCATGAATTCCTTCAATTAAATCTCCTGTTGATCATAAAAATAGCAAAGACAGAGCTCTTTGCGAATGACAGCACCGAGCCAATCCCACTACTGGGACAAATGTCTTGCATGAAATAGAAACCACCAAAGAGAGGTTCTTTGGAATGTATGACGTTCCGTCGCGCACATTTACATCGCGCGCTTTTTCCCCGCATCTATTTGATCGCCGAGTCCATTACATCGTCTGTTTTCACCTCGCAATCTATTGCAACGCGATCCCATTGCTTTCTATTGACCCGTACTTTACCCCGCAGTCCATCATGTCGCATGGCAAAACAACGCGGTCTTTGGAATCGGCTGCGAGAACCCGCCTCTAAGCCCTGATCCCCAACCCCCCCCCCTCACCTCAACGTCAAATCTTCGCTTTCTATAGTATGTTTGCACATGTTGCATTTTTTGGGGGGGTTGTGTTAATTACATTTCTAATAATATCTTAAGAAATTGCAGGCTTTTTAAAGTGCTTCGCCTTACATGTTGTGAACACATATTGGGGTGGTATAAAAGGACTCGCCCCCCATGCCTCCATCCATTTTGCAGTTGTTCGTCCAGCTAGCTAGACGTGAGTGCAACGTCCCAGCGGCCCGTCCTCCGCCATTGCAAGTAAGTGACAATAAAATATTGTTGAGCGTGAAACCAGCTCTGATGTGTCTATATGACGTACCTTTTTCCCCGAATCTAATTACTTTTTGTCATGATGTGTAACCTTTGTCCGGATTCTTTACACTCACCGTCCCACCCACGCATCCATCCATCCACCCACACACTCATCCATGCATCCATCCACCCACCCACGCATCCATCCACCCACCCATCCACGCATCCATCCACCCACCCATCCACGCATCCACCCACCCACCCACCCACTAATCCATGTATCCATCCACCCACCCATGCATCCATCCACCCACCCACGCATCCAACCACCCACCCATCCACGCATCCACCCACCCACCCACCCACGCACCCACCCACGCACGCATCCAACCCACGCATCCACCCACCCACGCATCTATCCATCCACCCGCACACTCATCCATGCATCCATCCACCCACCCACGCATCCATCCACCCACCCATCCACGCATCCACCCACCCACTAATCCATGTATCCATCCACCCACCCATGCATCCACCCACCCACCCATCCATCCACCCACCCACTCATCCATGCATCCACCCACCCAACCATGCATCCACCCACCCACCCACTCATCCATGCATCCACCCACCCATCCACGCATCCATCCACCCAACCATGCATCCACCCACCCACCCACGCACGCATCCAACCCACGCATCCACCCACCCACGCATCCATCCACCCACACACTCATCTATGCATCCATCCACCCACCCACCCACGCATCCATCCATCCACCCACTCATCCACGCATCGACCCACCCACCCACGCACCCACCCACGCACGCATCCAACCCACACATCCACCCACCCACGCATCCATCCATCCACCCACACACTCATCCATGCATCCATCCACCCACCCACGCATCCATCCACCCACCCATCCACGCATCCACCCACCCACCCACCCACCAACTCATCCATGTATCCATGTATCCATCCACCCACCCATGCATCCACCCACCCACCCACTCATCCATGTATCCATCCACCCACCCATTCATCCACCCACCCACGCATCCAACTCACGCATCCATCCACCCACCCATTCACGCAGCCAGCAACCGACCCATTCACGCACTCAGCAACCTATCCACCCCACCCACGCAGGCATAAAAATCAAATATATATGGTATATTTTTTCCCATCCACCCAATCACCCACAGTAAGTAAGAAAAACACTTTAAATGTATTAAGGGTATATTGTTTATGTATTTTTTATTGTTGACGTGACAGGAGGTTCTGTCCCCTGCACCAAAGTTGTGCGCGTTGCCCTCAGACCACATTGTTGTCCGTTATGTGGCCGTAAATCATTGTTGGTATTTGGGTCCCTCGGCCAGATATGTAATATACAGAATTAACGTACATTCAAGTAGCAGAGTAAATGTAATATAAGCAGATCTTAAGTGCTGTTCTTCAAAGAGAATTCTGCTTGTGGAGTGTAAGTCTAAATTAGATCAGGTGAAGATTAGCAACTTTGCAAGGACCGCTAACTAGCATGCACCACTTTCCAGGGTTGTATATTTATGCGCATTTTTTGCAGCATGAGGCCTGAATGTCCAGCAGAAAAAGTGATATACAAGGGTTCAAAATCTTACTTCATCCAGTAACTGGCACTATAAAACAGAGAATAATGACGTAGGACTACTGGTGTTTAGACAGCTCTTGTCCTTTCATCATGGCAAAGATAATTTGCTAATAACGAATCGTGACAGGAGGTTCGAACATTAGTCCCCTGCACCAAAGTTGGCCGCGTTGCCCTCAGACCATCGTTGTCCGTAATCGAAGTCATAATTGTATCATATCTTTTCTATTGTTTGGGTCATAAATCATTAGTGCTCGTAAATATTAGACCATCGTTGTCCGTAATTTGTTGCCCTCGAAGTCATAATTGTATGATATAATATGTGCTCGTAAATCTTTTCTATTGTTTGGGTCGTAAATCATCTTTTCTATAGTTTGGGTCGTAAATCATTTGTGCTCGTAAATATTTTGTTCTGTTTTGTTTTGTTATTTCCGTCATAATGTAATGTGTCATTTCCGATGTAATGGCTTTTGCCCCTTAATACGATGTAATGCCTGCCGCTTTAAAAGTCATTGCGGCGTCTTAGCATGCGGCGCGGTAGCATGCGGTGTGAAGCCATCTGCGATGTAATAGTCGCGATGCGACAGCAACGCGATGCAGTGCTTCCGCTGTAATGGGTGTTTCCCGGTTCTTTGTCACCAAGTCGAAAACCAAAAAGCTGATAAGCTGCTACGCAGGAGAGACCCTGCAACTTACCGCATTTGTCCAACATGTCCACTCCACTGGTATAGAGGAAATACCTTTTCAAAGGCTTCGGATGTCTAAAAGCAAGACCAGTCAAACTGAACATTGACAAAGCAGTTCGCCTATTTTGCCTCCAACCATGTCTAATTCCTTTCAATTTCAACATAAAAAGGGAGGCTCTCAGGGTCATATTTACGAGCCCCTATTACCACCACAACATCATTTTCAGTGTCGTTGTAATGGTGATAGGAGCTTCGCCTAATTTATAAGGCAGCCTTTAGCCACTTAACTTGGCTTAACACTGCCTTGTGAATAAGGCCCCTTTCACGCCATGCTTAGCATGAAAGTAGGGAGCAGTGGGTGTTGCGGTGGGCGTTCCACCACAACACCCATTGATTTTGACGCTGCTCCCTATTTACAAGGGCAGCGTAAATAGGAGGCAGTGCCAAAATTAAGACCAAGGAAAACCTGGTCTTAAACAGGCAAAACAAGGAGTAATGCTTCATTTCTCCTCGTTTTTGCTGTTTCCATGTGTGCTGGCTTGGGCAGCACACATAGAAACAGCAATACGCCAATGATTGTTTATGTGCAGGAAGGTCCCCCTCCCTGCACGTAAACAATCATTAACACAAAATGTTGTTTTGCAACTTCTATGTATGCTGCTACAGTTAAATATTGTTTATGTGCAGGAAGGGGGGCCTTCCTGCACATAAACAACTTCCCCTCAACATAGTAACCCATGCACTATGGTGCAACGGGCCTGTGTTGCCTCTAGGCAGCTTAATTTAGCGCCAGCGCAAGCGGAAACGCACAGCTGCACCATATTAGTAAATAAGGTGCAGCCCTGCATTTCTAAAGTGACAAAGCCTGTCGTTAGCTTTCTTGGCTTAAGGACACGCTTCGCCACCTACTTGTAGACATGCCTCTCAATGTTATAGAAGAAATGGCAGGATCCACAACATGGGTGTGCCCAACGGTGGTCACCTGAAAACCAAAGCAGCCAGGTGCTGTACTCATCTATGTGGACATACAACTATCCAACCCTAACCTCACGATCGATGACCCCCAACATGATTGTAACAGGTTGAATGCGTTCTCCAAATTAGACCATAATGTAAGGTTTCATTAAATCCAGTCAGGTGAAGCCAGGTATTATATCATACCATCTCGTCTCACAATTGACCACCACGTTAGAAGTAGCTGTACTTTGGGATCCCTCCACAGCAGAGGTTTTCTAAAACATGATCAAGGATTGGTCTAATGTGCATCCTGAGTATAAGCAAAGGCATATCATAGAACAAGCCAAATCAGTACAAGAAAACAATGTGAAACTCAGGGCAACTCTGCAAAGACTGTCGGGCTATAGGCTACCTTGCTTCAAATAAATATGCGTTTTCCTCCCAAAATTGGTAGAATCTTATGGTTAGGTGTTCTCAAAGGACGTTGTCAGCATGGATCCCCAAAAAGCCACGGTTATAAAAGATTCCATGGTATCCCAAAATTACTACTGAAGTAAGGAGTTTCTTGAGGATGTCCACCTACTGTGGGAGGTTTATGCCTAACCTCACTTCAACAACCCCAAACCAAAGTTAGCATGAGAGAGAAACTGTGGCACCCTAACATGGAGAGGCATGTAGAAGATATGATTGTTCAATGTCTGATATTTCAAGCCACTGGTGGTCTAAAACGTCCATCTCTGATAATCACTGGAGAAGCCTGCATGGAACACTTGACGACCATCAGTGAAGACTTTTGTCTGTATGTATGTTTGTGACATTTCTAAAGTGCAAACCTAGCCAAAAGACAACAGAATGCTGTGTATGGTCAAAGTCCAGCATAAAGTCAAAAAGCAATAGGAGGGGTAGCTGGCCTGTGCACTTTTACGTTATTGTGATGCAGTGTTCTTTAAAGAGGTGCGTATTCATTTCTTTCCTATATTGGAGCAGCGTTGGGATGGTCCTAATGGATATGGGGATGTTGTTCCATATGCTGGGTGCAGTGATTGAAAGGGCCTGCTTCCTTGTTTTTGTTTTCTATTTTACACTTCTTACTCTGCAATATGAGGGTGTGCTGGCTTTGGACGTGCCAAGATAAGCGCAGGTGCTGGTTGTGATGGCTTTGTAAATGGTGCATCTGGTTTTGAACATGGTGCAAGCCGACAAGGTGAGCCCATGCAGTTCCATCAGGCTGGGGGTGATGTGATCATATTTTTTCATTTTAATGAAATGCATGAAAAAAAGTACTCTGAGATTAAGTTGTCTACCAAAAGGCAGATTTTTTCTTCAGATATATCAGCACAGGAACATTAGAGGATAAGATGGTTGTACTAGTATCAGTAGATGTATCAGCCCCACTTGGAGCAGCGTCCCTGCTGCTCAGACAGCCCACATACAGCAACTGACAATTCCACTCAAATATACACACAGGGAACATTCTGTGACATCACTTATGCTGGCTGAGCAGCAGAGTACAGAACACAGGGAAAGCACAGACATAAATGAGAGCAGGATACCACACACCTCCCTCCTCAACGGAGACGATAACAAATAAAGAGACAAGAGGTATGAAATTGAAAACAAATAAGTAAAGAGGAAGGAAAAACAGGTCGAAAGACACAACACACAGACACACACACAGTCACACACCCACAAACACACCCTTAAACACACCCTTTAAACAGTAGAGATATGAGAGCAATAAAAGCAACACAATCATCAAACCCAACACCAGCAGGCTTAAATGTAAAAAGGGTTTGAGCACAATAATTGGCTCACCGCCATAAAAATACACGCTATGCACCTTTACTGAGTTTGGTAAATATAACACCGAGGTGAGCAGCAGGCACACAGCTCAAGTGTTATGACACAAGCACACGGTTCTACACGCAACCAACTCGCAGAACTAATAAATGCAGAACAATACCAACAGCACAGGAGAACATCAGCAACAGTAATGAAATAAGTAAAAACTAACCAGCAATAGAAAGAGTGCATATTCATCGTGTCACTACAAAAATATATATATATAAGCACAATTTAAATCCAGATTAGCAATATGGTTCACATGTGAAAATATTATATATTTAAAACATTCTAATATGCCAACGCAGCAAAGTGTCTTATTTCAATTAAAATAGGAGATTGTTGCTGAAAACTGCAGAAAGGGAAAAGAATACAGGAAAGAATGTCTCATGTACTCCAGAAGTCCAGGCACGAACATGTAGAAGTTCTTTTACAACCCCTGGTTCCTCTGGATGACGAAGATGACAAGACTCAGGGGTGCTGAGAGGGAATTTAGATCCCATCCTCGTCGCCAGTGTGAAATGCATGAAAAAAGTATTCTGAGATGAAGTTGTATACAAAAGGTAGATTTATTCTTCAGTAATATCAGGACTGGAACATTAGAGGATAAGATGGTTGTAGTGGTATCAGCAGACGTATCAACCCCATTGGGAGCAGCATCCCTGCTGCTCAGCCCACATGCAGCAAACTGGCAATTCCACTCAAACATACTCACAGGAAACATTCTGTGACATCTCTTACACTGGCTGAGCAGCAGAGTACAGAACACGGAAAAAGGACTAGACATAAATGAGAGCAGGGTACCACAATGTCCTTAAGGGGTGCCAGTGTGGATTCTAGGAGGCCATGGGGTAAGGCGCTACCTCCACCCCGATGCAAGAGTACGATGGCTTGAACAGTAGTTCTGAAATCTCTTTCTGGAAGAAACAGATTCACTTTCTGTAGAGGAGAGATCTGGTATTATGCCATCTTCATTTTTTATTTAAGTGATCGGGAGCCATATTGGTAGCTGTGCTTGTGATGGTTAACATTAAAGTTATTTTAGAGCTCAACATAACTGCTTTTTCAGTGCTTTTGCCAATGAATGGGAGGTGAGTGATGGACGGTAGTTAGCGAGGTCATCGGGACTAGAATAGGTTTCTTTAGGAGTGGAAGGATCTGTTCTGTCTTGAGATCTTCTGGAAATATCCTTTGAGGGAGACATTGACAAAGGTGAGCAAGCAGTGCTTCATTTGAGCCAGTGGTTGCTGGTGGAGGCCACAGCACTAATTTGTGGGGGACCAGCACTTACTTTGTCTGCACTTCAGAGAGGAGAGAAGGAAGAAGAAAAAGATGTCAAAAATATCATAAAGGGAGAAAGCAGGTCATAAAGGGAGAAAGCAGGGAGTGTCTGGTAGTGCATTAAGGAGGCTTATGGTGGGTTCAAGGCTATGCAGCGTTCTTACTCAGCACGTGAAAATTAAATTGCTCTGGACACAAGCTTTTGAACTGTGGGCATTCATTTTTTTTACAAATCTAGTACTGTGAGCAGGGGGGAGAGAACATCCCAACTGAGAGCTTTGTTGAAGGGCAAGGGTAAGACATCATCTTCATAACAAGTGGCTTTGAGGGATTTGATAATGTCTACGAGAGATAGGGCTTGCAGGATTCTATGGGAAGGAGTGGGTGTACGGGATGGAGCAGGCTTGGTTTTTTAAATGTGCTGTCAGATCCTCTATATTTTTTCACTTAAAAAGAGGTTGTTGGCCTTGCACCTTTCTGTGATGTGAGGAGTAGGTGGGTCTGGCAGGTGGTTGATGCACTGCTTGACTGTCTTGAAAAGTATTCTGCTTCTGTTGGTGGCTTCATTGATGTGCTGGTATAGTACTTTGCTTTAGCTGGTCTGATTAGCTGCTGCAGCTGTGCATTGGGATTTCAATATTAGGAGGTCCTCAGGAGTTCTGTTTTTATTCAATTTTCTCTTCTGTCTGCGGATGGATCTTTTATTGTCAGTAAAGTCTTTAGAGTTTCGGGGGGTGGGGGTGTTGGGGGCTCCGAAGACTTTGCCTTGCACTTGCTTGGTTTAATTGAGGCGTGGATGTTCACATAGTTTTCCAAAATGTGCCGAAGTTGTTTAGAAGGATGATGGCATTGGATGTATAGATGATATGGTGAGAGATTAGTTCAAGCATTATTAGATTGTCCATGGAGGCGTCTTTGAAGGATCTGAAGGTTGGTCTTCACTTTTGGATTGTTCTTGGTTTTTTGGTGGGCTCTGAGCAGGGGGATATTGATGGTGAAGTTGTCAGTTCAGTCTGGGGCATAAACAGTTTGCATTTGATTCTTAAGAAGACATGATCTTAGAGGGTGTTGGTTTTGTGACATGCTGTACTACGTTGTGTGTGTTGTTGGCGTTGAGGATGGTGTTTCTTCTTTTTTGCTTCTGTTGTCTGGGAGGTTGAAGCCTACAAGACTGTGGTGTGGGCATAATGAACAAATGAGATGGTGAGGAAATCTGAGAATTCATCATTGAAGTCCCTGTTCTGCCCGGGAGGCCTGTAGATGAGATGGGGGGTAGTCTGAGTTGCAGAGAGCAGGATTTGGCATGGCAGCAGCTCCTTGGAGTTGACTGTTACTTACCTGCCTAGTGAGCAGGTTCACGTGATCTTATGGATGGCCAAGATGCCTCCTTCTTTTTATGCTCGTGGTCCACACAACCGATGCTTTGACCTGTGGAGATAAGGATGTCTGGGATGTGTGAGGAATGTGGGGGGTTATTCCTGTTCCTATGAAAAAGAATGTAAGAGGTAGGAGGTGCACTGCTGGGTTGTTGCTGTTTCACAGTGAAGATTTAAACAGATTTCGGGTGCTCTTGAGGGTGGTGCAAACCGTCCATGCACCGGATATTTGGGAAGCTGAGTTGTGTATACAGAAAGCCTTCTGATACATCCCCTGTTAAGGCACACCAGTGGCGTTCACGTTAAATGATTCGCAGGATAGCTGGTTGGTGAGTTCAAGATTTTCAAGATTTTAATAACAATTCTTCATACTGATATTCACAACATATCAGTGACGATACATATTCATTGGGTTGATGCATAAGTTGGTCCCCAATGCATTTTGGGCATGAATGCCCTTGATCACGGAGTTCTGAAGAGGAAGAAAATTGAGGCGTGATAAGTGACTGTGTAAATCAAAAAAAAGTGGGGGTTGGGTTTTAAACGTGAACTAAGTGAAGGGTTGTGCTTTATTAAATGACACAATTCGGGTGCGCTAGTGCGGCAGACTTAATACGTGAAGGAAAGGGTGGTGTGGGAATCTAATCGCGTGTGTGTGACACAATGCAAAGTGCATGTGTCTGATAAGAAGTTATCGGCAGAAGGCGAGGTGAACGAGAGACTTACTTCATGCCACGGTGTAGCGTGCGTGGTGGTTCATTCCATTCGTGGGCCGTTGACGTGAATGAGAGTGAGTCCATTGTATTCATGCAGTGGCTGAAAGCGCGTTTGCGTGATGGTAGAAATCAATAAAGGACAAGGTGCATATAGTGGTGTGAGGGAGGTTAGAGTGGCGGCCATTTGTAAGAGGCAGTGAAATGTTAGTAAAACGGTGGGAACAGGTGGTCAGAAGAAAATCATAGCGGAGCAATGTAAACAATGTCATGATCTAAATGTAAAATTTACAGGTAACAACTGAATTCACTACGATCATTTAAGCCAAAAGGCTTAAGGGTCTGTAAGCGGTAAATCCACTCAAGTTCACGTTTCAATAGCAGTTTATGAAGGTCAATTCCTTCTTTTTTAGTGACAGTCTCCAATATGATGAATTTCAACTGGGCAATGGTATGCCGAGATTCATGAAAGTGCATGGCTACGCTGGATTTTTCAAGTTTGAGTCTTATGTTCGATTTGTGCTCATTTAAGCGGGTTTTGATTTTACGTTCGGTTTTTCCAACGTATAATTTCCCACAGGGGCATTTTAGGGCGTAAATCAGATTCATCGAGTCACATGTTGCATCCACTTGCAATTGGATCTTGTGGCCTTTCATGGGGTGTTGTATTATGTTTCCCTTGATGATGCTGTTGCAATGGTTGCAATTTAAGCACGGTTGGGTGCCTCGGTGTTGTGAGGTGGTGTCACTAGGTTTGGCTAGAATCTCCTGGAGGTTTTTGCTTCTTGTGTGGGCAAATATAGGGGGATTTTGAAAAATGCCCTGAAAATCAGGCTCCATTTGCAGTATAGGCCAATGTCTGTGTATGATCTTTTTATAGATGTGGCTAACGGTGGAGTATTTGGAGACTAAAACCATGCGATCTTCTTTCTCCTTGTGACTTTTTAATAAGCTGTCTTTTCTTGGTATTTGTTGGACTCTGGTTCGTGCTTCTTGAAGTATGTTCTCCGGGTATCCTCGGTTTCGAAATCTTTCGTGCATTTCATTGATGCGTGTCTCAAATGTGGGCTCGTCTGACACGATGCGTTTAACTCGCAACATCTGTGAGTAAGGTAAATGTTTCTTCAGGGAACCCTGATGGAAACTTGAAAAATGTAACATGTTGTTACGATCTGTACTTTTTCTGTGTAAATCTGTCACTAGTCCTTGTGGTGAAGTTTTGATGTGGACATCCAAGAAAGAAATGTTTGTATCACTTATTTGCCAGGTGAGCTTGATCCGTGAGTCTTTAGTGTTGATTTCTGATAGAAAGTTGTCAAGTGTGTCTTTAGTGTCTGACCATAGGAAGAACAGGTCATCGATGTACCGGACGTACATCTTGGTTTTCTCTTGGAAACGCCGGTTGGTGTATATGTGCTGTTTCTCGAAGTTCTCCATGTATACGTTGGCATACGTAGGGGCAGCGCAGTTTCCCATCGCCATTCCCGAGAGTTGTAAAAACCATTGATCATCTAGTCTGAAATAACTATGGTACAAAATAAATGTCATAAGTTCCATGATGAATGCCTGTTTGGTTGCGTCAATTTCACTGTGCAGTAGTATTTGTTTGACTGCTTCAATACCTCCTAGGTGGGGTATCGAGGTGTACAGGGAGCTGTACAGGGAGCTTACGTCTGCGGTGCAGAGGACAAGAGGTTCATTGGGTGCCAATTTTCTGCCGAACTAGCGCACCCGAATTGTGTCATTTAATAAAGCACAACCCTTCACTTAGTTCACGTTTAAAACCCAACCCCCACTTTTTTTTGATTTACACAGTCACTTATCACGCCTCAATTTTCTTCCTCTTCAGAACTCCGTGATCAAGGGCATTCATGCCCGAAATGCATTGGGGACCAACTTATGCATCAACCCAATGAATATGTATCGTCACTGATATGTTGTGAATATCAGTATGAAGAATTGTTATTAAAATCTTGAAAATCTTGAACTCACCAACCAGCTATCCTGCGAATCATTTAACGTGAACGCCACTGGTGTGCCTTAACAGGGGATGTATCAGAAGGCTTTCTGTATACACAACTCAGCTTCCCAAATATCCGGTGCATGGACGGTTTGCACCACCCTCAAGAGCACCCGAAATCTGTTTAAATCTTCACTGTGAAACAGCAACAACCCAGCAGTGCACCTCCTACCTCTTACATTTTTGTCATATCCTATTTCCGCCACAGGAAGGTAGCACGCACTCAACATGCAATTTGAAGAGATCAGCAAAAGCACAGAAGCTAGAGCGCACACGCTCGCTTACGACGAATCGGAAAGAGACCGCATCTACTCACTGATAGAGGAAGAAACAAGCACCTCTACCCCCAGTCGAAATAAGGAGCAATGTATCAAACAATTATTATACTTGTCCAAACGCCACATCAATCAGAAGCTCAATGCGAGCACACTACTGCGATACCACTGGGCGCTAAGAATCCCACGCGGTTTGCGAATTGCCCTAAAGCCGTCTCTATGCAAAAATTCCAAAACATTTATTGAAAAATGGAATGGCATATTGAACAAATGCAGCCTTGATTTAATATTGTTGATAGTTGAAGAACTTGCTGGAATATTAAAAGATCTGGAAATCGAAATCAAAGAGATTGATAATGAACTAAAGAATCTACTCACCCCAGAGGAACTCACATCGTCACTGGATGAGATTAAAAATATCTTGGATAAACATCAAAAGGAGATTAACGAACGAAAAGTCAGAAAGTTCCGACGGGACACGCTTGATTACAAGCTTGATGAGGTATACTCGTGGGCTGACATATACGCCCAACGACGTCGTAACCGTCCACCAAAAGCACAGACTGACACGTCATCCTCAGATACAGACTCATCCAGCAGAACCTCCAGACGAACACCAGCATCCAGATCACCCCCAAATACCGAACAAGCCAGCACATCAGCAACTAGCCAAGAACAAACCTCTACAAGTCATTTTTTAGAGGTAGGCCCGGACCAACTCGACGACTCAGGCGGAGCCAGACCAAAGGACAAAGAAAAAAGCCCTCCCGCCACACGGAGCATGGTGGCGAAGAAAGACCAAAAACCGAAAAAGACCGTCTAGTCATTAATATATCTGACATCAATGTGTCCGACTATCAGATGGACCTACTAGAGAAAGGAACATCCTTCATTCCGACCACTCCTACAAACCTTTTAGAACTTGAGGTTAGCACCTTCAAGTTTACCAGAAAACTAAGGTTACGCAATTTTTTTGACAACATACTTCCGCCGCCTACCACCACGGATAAAGAGGACGAGCTCTTTGGATTAAGACCCCCCAGCTCTTTTCAAGCACCAAGCAGCCACAAATGTATCGACTTATTCGAAACTCTTGTACGTAATGACATTCAAAAGATCAACTTTAAGGCCTCTAGGAAGTTACAAAATCTCACCAAAAAAGATCGAGACAACCTGAAAGCACTCGCCAGCAATCCGCTCATCAAATGTGTCAAGGCTGACAAGGGAGGAGCCCTGGTGATCCTCAACACAAGCATGTATTCGCAAAAACTGCATGAACACATTGAAGATACAACGACCTACATGGCCCTTAACAACAACCCCACCAGGGAATTTCAAAACATCTTAAAAGCCATTGTCAACAGAGCCCACCAAGCTGGCACCATTCAGGAACGCACCAAAAACTATTTACTGATTGAACATCCCAAAAGTCCCACAATCCATATGTGTCCCAAAATACATAAAAACTTGTTGGACCCACCCTTCAGACCCATAGTGTCAACGAGAGGATCGATACATGAGACACCTGGCAAGTTTATTGACAAGTACCTACAGCCGCTTGTCATTAAATCAGCTAGCTACATCAAGGACACAACCAACTTCCTACTGAAACTTTCTGAATTAAAATTGGCACCTAATGAACCTCTTGTCCTCTGCACCGCAGACGTAAGCTCCCTGTACACCTCGATACCCCACCTAGGAGGTATTGAAGCAGTCGAACAAATACTACTGCACAGTGAAATTGACGCAACCAAACAGGCATTCATCATGGAACTTATGATTTTTATTTTGTGCCATAGTTATTTCAGACTAGATGATCAATGGTTTTTACAACTCTCGGGAATGGCGATGGGAAACTGCGCTGCCCCTACGTATGCCAACGTATACATGGAGAACTTCGAGAAACAGCACATATACACCAACCGGCGTTTCCAAGAGAAAACCAAGATGTACGTCCGGTACATCGATGACCTGTTCTTCCTATGGTCAGACACTAAAGACACACTTGACAACTTTCTATCAGAAATCAACACTAAAGACTCACGGATCAAGCTCACCTGGCAAATAAGTGATACAAACATTTCTTTCTTGGATGTCCACATCAAAACTTCACCACAAGGACTAGTGACAGATTTACACAGAAAAAGTACAGATCGTAACAACACGTTACATTTTTCAAGTTTCCATCAGGGTTCCCTGAAGAAACATTTACCTTACTCACAGATGTTGCGAGTTAAACGCATCGTGTCAGACGAGTCCACATTTGAGACACGCATCAATGAAATGCACGAAAGATTTCGAAACCGAGGATACCCGGAGAACATACTTCAAGAAGCACGAACCAGAGTCCAACAAATACCAAGAAAAGACAGCTTACTAAAAAGTCACAAGGAGAAAGAAGATCGCATGGTTTTAGTCTCCAAATACTCCACCGTTAGCCACATCTATAAAAAGATCATACACAGACATTGGCCTATACTGCAAATGGAGCCTGATTTTCAGGGCATTTTTCAAAATCCCCCTATATTTGCCCACACAAGAAGCAAAAACCTCCAGGAGATTCTAGCCAAACCTAGTGACACCACCTCACAACACCGAGGCACCCAACCGTGCTTAAATTGCAACCATTGCAACAGCATCATCAAGGGAAACATAATACAACACCCCATGAAAGGCCACAAGATCCAATTGCAAGTGGATGCAACATGTGACTCGATGAATCTGATTTACGCCCTAAAATGCCCCTGTGGGAAATTATACGTTGGAAAAACCGAACGTAAAATCAAAACCCGCTTAAATGAGCACAAATCGAACATAAGACTCAAACTTGAAAAATCCAGCGTAGCCATGCACTTTCATGAATCTCGGCATACCATTGCCCAGTTGAAATTCATCATATTGGAGACTGTCACTAAAAAAGAAGGAATTGACCTTCATAAACTGCTATTGAAACGTGAACTTGAGTGGATTTACCGCTTACAGACCCTTAAGCCTTTTGGCTTAAATGATCGTAGTGAATTCAGTTGTTACCTGTAAATTTTACATTTAGATCATGACATTGTTTACATTGCTCCGCTATGATTTTCTTCTGACCACCTGTTCCCACCGTTTTACTAACATTTCACTGCCTCTTACAAATGGCCGCCACTCTAACCTCCCTCACACCACTATATGCACCTTGTCCTTTATTGATTTCTACCATCACGCAAACGCGCTTTCAGCCACTGCATGAATACAATGGACTCACTCTCATTCACGTCAACGGCCCACGAATGGAATGAACCACCACGCACGCTACACCGTAGCATGAAGTAAGTCTCTCGTTCACCTCGCCTTCTGCCGATAACTTCTTATCAGACACATGCACTTTGCATTGTGTCACACACACGCGATTAGATTCCCACACCACCCTTTCCTTCACGTATTAAGTCTGCCGCACTAGCGCACCCGAATTGTGTCATTTAATAAAGCACAACCCTTCACTTAGTTCACGTTTAAAACCCAACCCCCACTTTTTTTTGATTTACACAGTCACTTATCACGCCTCAATTTTCTTCCTCTTCAGAACTCCGTGATCAAGGGCATTCATGCCCGAAATGCATTGGGGACCAACTTATGCATCAACCCAATGAATATGTATCGTCACTGATATGTTGTGAATATCAGTATGAAGAATTGTTATTAAAATCTTGAAAATCTTGAACTCACCAACCAGCTATCCTGCGAATCATTTAACGTGAACGCCACTGGTGTGCCTTAACAGGGGATGTATCAGAAGGCTTTCTGTATACACAACTCAGCTTCCCTATGAAAAAGAAGGCATCAAACTTGTGATAGTTGATAAAGTCTGTCATTTCTGGTAAATAAAGTAGTGGGCATGAGTTGGAATGTGTGTTTTGTGGTTTGAGGGTGTATAGTAGTTAGTCAGACGTGTAAAAGGTTGACTCTATATGTTGTGCGATTGCTATGTGTGTATTTGTGTCATCTAAGTCTGAGTATAATTGTGACGATTATCAGTATGGGGTGCTGGCTGAGACACGATTATATCTTACCTTGTAAGTTTCAGTAGAACAGGCATTCTGACTCCTGCCCAAACAGGCAGTACTCTTGCAGTGTCCACCCTCAACAGGCCCAACAAGACAATGTATTTGCCTGTCTGCCCTTTGCTGGGGACACCCGTGAGATGAGCCTCTTGAAGTGTTTATTGAAGTAGGGATGTCACCTTCAGTGCAGATTGATGATGGGCAATGCGGTGATGTCACTTCCTGAGCAAATAGAAGATGGGAAATGAGGTCCTCTTGCCTGGCTTCTTCTTTTAAAGATGGATTTAACTGGAAACCAGGGATGTTACTTCCCCCGGAAACAGGGATGTTACTTCCCGTGCAGATGGAGCTTCCCTGTCAGAAGGAAGACAGTTACTAGTGGTGATAGACTCCTATACGAATATCCTGTGTATAGTGAACTCCACAGCCTTTAAACAGGCCCATCCAAAACTGGAGAATATATCTGCAATGTTTTGAATTCCTGAACAACTCAAGTGAGGCAACAGACCCCCTTTCAGAGAATACCTGACAGAGCTTGGCATCAGAAACTCACGCAAAGTACCTTCTCTCAAGAAATGTGCATCATGAAGACATCTACTAGAAATCGCCAAAGGTATCAGTGTCTTGTGGGGGAAGGAAAAAATACCTTTTATTTAAGGACAAGAACCCTCACTCACCCGAAGGTGGCATGCTTCATCCTGGGGCTCCCTCCTCACACCTGGGCCGCAAGGTCCCAGGTGTAGGCTTTAACTCTTCACAGAGAATATGAAGAGGAGTTGAGGTGTTTTCAGTGAGAGAGGCCAAGAAACTCTGTGAGCCAGGGGCAGATTGCAAACGAAAAATGTGAAAATATTAAAACTGTCTTCAGGGGACCTAATAACTTTATTCAATGATACGCTATAACACGGTTGCCCGTTATTTGCACCCGTAATAATCCACCCGATAACTATAGATAATGAGAGCTGCAGTATTTACTGTTTACGGTATTAATGCATCATTCATAGTTCTACATCTGGTAAGGAGGGTACACGGTCATGACACGTGGTAAATACTGATAGTGACGCTGCGGTATTTACCAGTTGTGTTCTTACAGCATCCTTCCGACTTCTGCACTCCATAATGGGGTAACACAGTAAGAATGCAGCAGGTAAATACCCATACTGATGATTGTGGTATTTACTGGTTGTGGTGTAAGTGCATTACTCCCTGCTCTGCTCCTTATAATGAGGGATAACACGGTAATGACGCAACCAGTAAACACCGCAGCCCTCGGTTCGGTATTTATAATGATAAACTCTGGCTTGCACATGTGTCGAGTTTAAAACTGGGCTCGTCAAGAGACTTATAGTGCAGAACAGAATCTCATCACCGAAGACCCCAGAAACATGACAAACCGAGCGGCTGCCCCCCTCGCCACAGTACGGGTGGGGGTAAATATTTGATAGCAACGTGAACCCCTCTTCCCTTCTCAGCGCGGGCCCTTTTTCCATGGTAACCTTTCTGGAATGGCCTCTGTAAATCTACGACAGAGCAGCCTGGGTCTCTTTTTGGAAGAAATTGTGAGAACAGCGTCGCCGAAGCGTGTTCAGACAAGTGTCAGGATTACCTGAGCTTTCCATGCCGCCTGTGCCAACTGTGCCCTGCCAAGTTTAATCTCCTCATCAGGGACAATGCTTAATTAAACAGAGCACCGGTAGAAAGGACGAGTTGCAATAGGCATATCATTATGAAATGTATATACCAGTGGGTCTTAAAGTTTTGACTGCTGTGCGCTCCTATTGAATGACTACTACAAGGCGGGGACCCCCATCTACGAATTGAACCGCAGAATAATACACATATTTCTATAGCTCAAACAAATACACAAATTAGGAATAATTTTATCTAATTCACGAAAGTGGAGAAGTGTGGCTCAATGGTTAGAGCGGCAGACCATGATGCAGAGGTCTAGCTCAGGACCAGGGTTCAATCCTGATGCAGAGGTCTAGCTCAGGACCAGGGTTAAATTCCCCGCCTCGGCGGGTCTTGGGCTCAAAAATTCCACGGATCTGATAATTCTCGCCTCGGTGCCTATTCCAATCATGGAGTCCCACTCTGCAACTCTGGGCAATAGCTTGCTTAATCTCCACAACAGGCCCCACAACGCTAAGGATGCCTGGCGTCCACCTTGGGGGTACGCCTCACAGGGAAATCCAGGTTCCACAGCGGTATTCGTACAAGCGCCTTGAGACCCTTGCGGGTGAGTAGTGCGCTATACAAGTATCAATTTACATTTTACAAAATCAAAATTGTAATTTAATGGGAACGTGGAGCTATTCAAAATATAGATTTATTTTAAAAAGACGGAGCGATATTCTAGACTCTAGCCTGTCACGGTCTTTTTTGCCCATAGTACATGCTATATTGTTGTTGGCACTTTTGAGGAACAATGGTTCAGAGTAGGCCTAATGAGGTCCAAGGGAAAAAGGGTGTCAATAGCGAGTATTTAATAAACGCTAGGGAGCGAGAATTGTAGGTACAAGTAGGAATTTTTATTTTCTCTTTCTTTTTTATAGATAAACATGAATATTCTTACGTAAGCAGCAGCGAGAGAGGCTACTCGGACCCCCTTTTCTGCCACGCCAAAACGCCAGTATTAATTACAGGCGCCAATAATCTATGACCAGAGCAACTAACGAGCTTAAACGGATTCTTCTAGATTGTCATTTCTTTTAATTTTCAAATTCAAGTAGGACCCTCGTCTCAATTTAAAGCGACTGAGCGCTACTTGGATCACCCCATTGAGAGATCTTAATCAATTTAAACCAATATTCTCTCCGGAAAAGCCACAACCAATTCAGTTGTATTATCAGAAAACCCATCCTTGCCTGATAAACGCATCGGCAAGTTTCAGGAGGCTCAACAGTCCTGATGATGATCTAAAGCTATATAGATCGAAACGCCGTTGACCCACCCAAGGAATTTCACTCGCCTTATTGTATATAATTGTTGTGTTTTTAACCTTGTTGTTGTTGTGTGACAGTCCGTTCACTTTGATCACTTATGTCACGTCCTGCACCGTACTATTCACTTGAGCACCTGAAATACAGTATAAGAATATTCATGTTTATCTATACAAAAGAAAGAGAAAATAAAAATTCCTACTTGTACCTACAATTCTCGCTCCCTAGCGTTTATTAAATACTCGCTATTGTCACCCTTTTTCCCTTGGACCTCATTAGGCCTACTCTGAACCATTGTTCCTCAAAAGTATCATTCCACCCCAGGTTCAAATTTATGGGGTTCCCTTGTTTATAAGAAACATATTGTTGTTGGCGTCTTCGTCTTTCTTCAATTGAGACCACCAGTTGTCCATACGAGATTCAGGGGCATATTTATTGAAGAGTTGCGCTGCCCTTGCACCATGCAATGGGGTGCAAGGCGGCATAACTACAAAGTTAGATTTACCAGGCTACGGGCCCTGCGTGGCTTGATAAATCTAGGGTAATGCAAAGCAGCGCAAATCGCTGCACTCTCTGCCCCAGGGAGGTGTTCCATGGGCGTTGTGTGGGTGTTCCCTCGCATTCACCTATGGATGTTGGCACATTCCCAGATTTACTAACACTGGTAGACCTAAACATGCATCAAAATGCTACTCCTCCCCAGGTGAGGCCTAACGAGGAGAAATATCTTTATTTCTCCTCATTTGTTCCTCTTCTACGTGAGCTGCAGAATAGAAACAGCATGCATCAAAAGTGGAAAAGGCCTCGCAGGATTGTTTTTGTGTAGGAAGGTGCCCTCCCTGCACAAAAACAATCCTGCATGCAATGAGGCATGCAAGGGTGCCTGCGGTGCCGCTAACCAGCGATGAGTGCGCCATCGCGAGGAAAAACGGAAATGCTCTTTGTAATGTCAAATACTGAGCATTTCTACCCTTTCCCTATCAAGCAGAGCAGCTCAGCGCAGCAAGGTGGCTTGCTGAGCGGCGTTATCTCTTGATAAATGGGCCCTCAGTTTTGCATTTGCACTGCTCCCATTAATCAAGATATGGATAGCAACTTTATTTTTAGCTTCCAGTTTCAAATTCCTTCACATTTACATAGTGTTTTAAAACTTTCAGTTTTGCCTTTTAATGTATATGAACTCCATTAATCTGCAAATATTATTGCATTTTTCTAAAGAGTCGCGAACCCCCGCGTATCACATGTTAAAAATCATTCTAAAAAAACATGCTTAAACGTCGTCACCAAAGTACCCAGGGGAGATTAAGTGGATAATACCCTTTAACCCCTGATGATTTGACCACCTTGATGACATCAGGGTTTGATACTTGCCCCACCTGTAGTCCAACAACAGTCTCCTATTTACTGCTGATAGGATGGGGAAAGGGTGAGGTTTAGAAACCACAGAAGGGAACAATGGCGTTCAGAGCAGCTTGTAATTTCAGTTTTTGCCTTCCTCGGCATTCACGGTCGTGGGACCATGTATAACAAAGAACGGTGCCAAGAGGCAAGCCAGGTGTAGCAGTTGGTACCCATGCCCGTCCTGTCAGGGGGTGTTAGACTTGTATACGAAAAGTCTGGCCCAAAACAGATGCTGGGAAACAAGCAAGGTCGGAGACTGCTGTAAGATGTAGGTTTGAGCACGGTCATGGAGACAACAGCCTGTAAGAGCCTTGAGGTTCATATACACAATCACCATCAGGGCACAAGTCCAAAAAAACAGAAGTGGCGGGACGCTGACGTCACGGCAGAAAGTGACGTCACGAAAGGAGGCTTGCACCATCAGACTCATTGCCTCCCGTCGCTCACCCCTTATATGCGATTGCATCAGAGAAGCCAGCGCGTGAGCAGCGTTCTGAATGAGCTCCGATCTCGCCCCAGCGAGGCCAAGGAGTGAATGTGTGGCTTCATTTGCTCCAGTTATCGAGCTCCTGGTAAAATAAGTGGGAGGACGCCGTCCTCCCGTGTGGTACCCCGACACGAGTACTGATCACCATCATAACTAATCCGTAGGGCTTCGATGCGCTACAAAACAGGGGAGGGCGAGTAATCAGAATAGTAACGTCTTAACCTCTCTCCTAAATAGTCAGAGGCTGGTTACATCTTATAAAGAGCACATGTTCCAATCCATGCACATGAACTGACCATTTCATCCTTCGGAGGTTAATAAAACGAGTATATGGTGGCTGCCTCTGTCCTCTTCTCTGGCTTTCCTCAAGTCCCAGCATGCACTGGGGCACAGGTTCTGCACCCAATCCTGGCACTGGTCTCATATGTGAGCAGTGCCAGGATTGGTCTGAGCAGCAATGTTCACTGCTCAGACAGTGCCTAAGCGTCTGTGGCATTTCTCCAACCCGGCTGTATAACACAGTTGGGTTGGGGAAACCTAAGTGATCATGCCAAAGAGGGCCGGCCAAACAGACATGCACACTTACACTACCCCAACCAGTCCACCCTGCTGTACCAGGCCCTCCCTACACTGTGGGCATCGGCTTAGTCAGTCAGCGGTCATATGCTAGACCGCTGACTTCCTGACCGGTGGGGAGACGCTCCTCTGCCATATTGGAGGAAGCGCCCCTGTGGCTGAAGTAAGTACAACCTCAGGCATGCTCCATCCCTGTGCAGAGTGCCTGTTTTTTTAATCAGCTTTTTGCAGATGGATCGTGGTTCAGCCCTCAGAGCCCTGGAAAGGCGAGAGGGCTGACATGCATACCAGCAGCGTTCAGGGAAAGACAAAAGTTGTAGAAGGGGATGCCAACAAATGAACGGAATGGAATCGAGCTGCATCTCATCAACACGCACATGGCGAGGGTGACACGTCTGTTATGGACCGACGGTTTCTAAATCACATTCGCTTTAGCACCACGTCTTCCTGGATATTGTTCTCTCCCCATATTGCTGTGGTGCCTGTTCTTGTGCGTCGGCGGCTGCACGAATGCCATATGGAGTGTACCGTATACAAAGGCCACGAGAGGCCATTTACTTGCATGTGCAAACTTTCTTTACTGTACTCCCAAAATTAGCAGCTTTGGGTACAGTGTAAAACCTGCACCAGATCAGGTAATATTTGAATTGTCAACTGAGTTCCAAATTTAGGACATCATGTGCAGCTTCTGCTGTTGCCATGGGGATATTTCTATTAAAATGACCTTTGATTGGGATGTCGCGTCTTTACATTCTATTTTATTCAGCACGAGCAATATTTAAAGGCCTCGTCGATTGCCCACTGGTCTCACGTTAGCGGTGAGTCATTTTCCTTGGTGGATGCGCTGCGGGGGTTTCCCAGGTGTGCGTTTCAATGATCTGTGTGTGTATTTGATGTAGTGTCACTTGGATCTTGGCGCAAGGACACACAATGATGTTATCGCGGCAAGAGCTTCTGGAACACCTATGACAGCACTGGAGGTATATGGGGTCCTTCGAGGCAGATTACAGATGAAGTGATAAGAGAGGAGAGAGGGGTTACCAATCGCACGGTAAAAACATAAAATCATACTTGCCAATATTCTGTGGCCAAGGAGGGCTAGGATTTTTCAAACTACTAGTTAGCATTATGACCATATCACTGGAAATAACATCACCTGACCTTTAGCTGTATAGCTCACAATGACATCACAGGAATTCCTGTATCAAAACACTCCGTAGCTTTCAGAGTATTGTTGGGAATTCTCTTGGTGAGGGAGCCTGGTGTCACCTCATATAACAGGTTCAACCTACACTTTCCCCAAATGAAGGAGGGTGACTCTGAGAAGTCTGTAGGGTGTAGTTTTACCCAGAAAGCAGCAGGCTGGGTAACTGTTCAGACTTGTAATTTTATTTCATATCATGTATAAAAGATGTAGTTCTGAAATATTAGCGGTTTGTTCTGGTTACGGTGGCCCAGATATTGAAACATAGACCGGGGAGGTAGCGTTGGCGCCCAGTACCCACACAGAAACTGTATTTGCCACTGTATTTTTGCACGATATTCCCCCTCACCACATTTTTTTCTGTACACAATTGCCTCCAGGTGGGGATCTAAGGAAATTAACAGTTTTTGGAGGGGGGGGGGGGCAGGGGCGAGGGGGTGTGTGAGAACGTGAACCTAGATACATTGGAAAATCAACTGACCTCGTATAGGCCAATAATCTACACGCCTAGGGTCATGTGATAAAACCTTCCCACACTGCTGGTCAGGGCCGGCCCTTGCTCGGATAGTGCCCTGGGCAGAAAGGAGCCCTCGCTCCTGCTGGCGCCTGTGGATAAGGTGAGGCAGCAGGGAGCCTCTTGCACGCTCATGGGGCAGTTCCTGCTGCTTACATTAGAGCAGTGCCTGGCGTCTGACTGCCTCTCCCTCAAGGGGGGATAAGGTGAGGCAGCAAGGAGCCTCTTGTGCGTTCATGGGGCTGTTCCTGCTGCTTACATTAGAGCAGTGCCTGGCGTCTGACTGCCTCTCCCTCAAGGGGGAGCAAACAGGGCCGGACTGGAGACCAAAGCAGTCCTGCAAATTGTGTCAAAGCAGCCTCGATAGATACTGCATGTAACAAGCCTGACCACTGCAAGTGGGATTTGGGGGGTTCTCTCCCAAGAACTTTTTCCAAACAAATTACAAATATGGTGCGTTTTACTACACATTTTTTGTTATCAAGGAGTTGTTCAATAGTTGAATGGATGGATGATGATTAGTGACAGGACTATGCGGCTCAATGAATGAATAGTTGGATGTTTAGGAATGGGTGGATGAATCAATTCAAGAATGGGTGGCAATTCATAAAAACGCATAGTTACGTGGAGCAGATAGCCTCAATGCAATAGCTAGGCCTGGGTGCGCTGCTTTACATTATGCATTCAAGCATCACCCTCCCCAAACACGCTTCCCTATAAACAAACCTCATGAAATATGCATATCCTGGATGTTTTTAATTCAGTGCACTGATTTAGCACCTCAAAGAATTAAGCACAAAGCCTGATGCTTTGATCTAAAATAGGACAGAGAATGAGACAACACTGTAGTGGCTGAATTGCATCAATTCCAGCTTGCACTTGAGCACATTGTGTGATCCTAAGTAGTATTTACCTTTTTCATAGCGCTTCCTTCGCCCCAATCATGTACGGGCACCTTGAAGTACATCAGTTCAGGGCGTGCGCTGTGCAAAAGACTATAATGTTACTCCAATTATAGTAACACCATCGGTCACCTATAGGGGGCATACAAGAGCTTCCTCTTGGTTCTCTAATGACATTGGCATCAGTGTCGTGATGGGACAGGGCTCTTTCCATGTTCATGATTTCAATCTGTCACTTCTAACAATTGCTACTCAACACAAGGCTACAGTTGAATCTACTAAAGTAAAAGGTGTGCAAACATCACATTATTTAGACATGCGCTGTTTTGAATTCTGAAGAGTCTATATCATATATGTCCAGGACTCTCTGAGCCAAGCAAAAGCAGACCCCCTGCCTCCCTAGCGCTGAAGGGCATCTCCGAGAGGTGACCCTGCGCAGGGAGGACCCACCCAAATGCAAAAACAAATGGGCCTGTGTGTAATTCACTTTAAAACCATTTGTTTCGCATTGTTTATTTTCACAGTACAGAAGCGCCGCAGGCAGTACACGTGGCTGCCCCCCCCCCCCCCCCCCCACCCCCCTCCCGCAAAAACCCCAGCCCCACCAGCAGTGAAACCGGCCAGCCCACCGGAAAAGCACCTGGTGCCCGGTGGGCCAGTCCGGACCCGGAAGCACCTCCCCCGCCCCTGCATGGATGCCGCAGACACACACCAGCGCTGCACTTGAGTTGTATTGATGCAGTGAAACCCGCTTACTTTGAATATGGTTTATATGATCTTTGTGCAGATGTCAGTGTTGGTGATAAATCCTTGCCAACGCCGCATGATTAAATAAAGGATTAACAGGTTAATGTGCATCCTCTGTTTGTTGTCTTGCCAACCGTGACTCCGTGCCATCGCAGGGCAGAATGCTGGCCCATGTAGGTTAATCCAGTTTCAAGGTGATTAGTTTGTCACTAAGCAGCCAAACCTCGGCCTGGTTCCCCGCCTGGCCTGCTTGAGTTTCTGAATAGGATGCAGGTGTGGCTTCTGCTGTCTTCACAGGCTGATGCTGTACAAGGAAATGACAAATAATTTGGACAACCCGGCCTCCTGAACTGGGCACTGCAATTTACTTTTTGATTTAAGCATAAAATGCGCAAACGTCCTTTGTTACAGTTGTACTAGCCTGAACAAACACTTTAATGGCCAAACGTGTTCTGATCAGAAAGAAAAGGGCCTTTTCAGGGCAAGTGTAACTGACAACCATAATAAAAACACCAATGGGCAGTAATGAGCACAATGTTTTTTTAAATTTATTTATTTAGATTTTTCTATAGATCGGCCATTATCCAAGACAGTACTAGAATGCTTTAAATTAAAACACATGGATGATATACAGTGGCTTTGGCATTCCTGCTGGAGGTGGGTAGCCCATCTTTAACAGTGTTAGTTTCAGGGTCAGAGATGATCAGCAAAAATGTGGTTTTGTCTTTAACAGCGTTAGTTTCAGGGTCAGAGATGATCAGCAAAAATGTGGTTTTGTTTTCGGTTCAGTCTTTTCATCCTGCTTTATTGTTGGCATGGCTGTTTCTTTCGGTGCTTCATAGCGGCGCTCTACTCTCCTAAATCCTTGTGTAAAGCTATGCATCATCGAAGTATTGGCGGTAATACAGGTTTAAATGATCCAAGAACTCCTGAAGGGCGTTCAAGGTATGAGTTAACTAGAACAGGTGCCAGGACCAGTCCTTGAGGGACCCTGAATTTTACAGGGTATGAGTGATGGTAAGAATAGTGTATGAGTAATAGTCATTTATGTGCAGTGTCTGACTGCAATGGTCTAAATTAGATGAAAACCATTGAAGAACTTTCCCACCCATACCAAATGTAAGCGGAGGGTGTAGAACAGAATGCCATGGTCCAATGTATCCGACCTTGCTGGTGAGGCCAGGATGAGTAGGCAGGTTTCGATTTCGTCCAGTGTCGGTAGGAAATAGGAATTGCCAATCATGTTGTGTGTATATTTTCCCCCTGCTGTGCCTTGAGGGAAATGCTGATTTGTGTTTGGGTAGCAGACTGTTTTCACAGACAATTTGGTTTAGCATTGTAGCCTCAAAAGTTTTCAGGATTTTTGCTACCGAGGATAGACCACTGTTCATTCATTCATCACATCTGAAGACCTGCATCTTTGCTGCCCCGACTCATTGTGTTACACACTTATTAGTGATTTCTTGTTTTTATTAGTCACGTTGTCATGCGCCCCTTGCTTTTACCGCATAGAGCCAGGATGCTCCTTTGCGAGCAACAGTTGCGCTTTATACATGTAATATTCATTCATTCATTCATTCACTAACCGGACAGTAGTCGTCATTGCAGTCAGGGTCTATCTTTGGGTTTCTGAATATCGGATTCATTGCTCCTTTTTAGGTCTCGCTCTCGAGACCTATTGTCGTCGAAATGCCTCTCAAGGGAGACAGACCGGCGCACGAGCAGATTCTGCTTTGTGGATGCGCACGTGAGACGCGCCTGCCACAAAGCATGCACAGCTGGCGCGAGCCAATCAGGGTCGAGTCAACAGTGTGAACGCGCCCCGGAAGACACAGCAGCACTCAGCAGACCAGACCTCCCCAGAGACACATGGATAACCACAACCACCAGATCACTCCGGAGACACATGCACAACCACAGCCATCAGACCACTCTGGAGACAACAACCCTCTGTTTCATGAGCAGGCGGCGCCATGTGGCAGAAGCTTCACTCTACATTCACCTCTGGTGCCCGACAGCGCCACTGCCCATCTCCGCACGCACCACCGTCCCGTCCCACACCACCACGCCCCATGTTATTTTATTTATTACTTCCTTTATTCGTTTTTATATAGCGCAGACTTTACCCGAAGGTGTCAGAGCGCTTCACAAAAGGAACAGGACTGATATAAGAGAACATTACAAGTGAACAAATTACAAAAGCAAAAGCTACATTACATGAGGCAAAAGTCACAATCGTGAGTGAACAAAGTACAAGGAGGGAAAACTGACATGTGTGCAGGTTACAAACGCGTACAAAGTACAAGTAGAGGTGTCATACTGCAATAAATGGAGGACACTCAAATACAAGAACAAACGCTACATAGGCAATGGTGGCACTCTCCACCACTCCCGCGCTGAGGATGAGCCCCCCACCACCGCATCCCAACAGCAGTGCCCCTTAAATTCGTCTCTACGAAATGGCAGCCCTTGTTGCCCGCGCAGAAAAGCGCTCCTCCCGGCAACTACAGTACACCCCGGCATCCCCCACAACACCCCGACCTCAGGAACAGTACCTCTGCGGCTCCCACCTCCGAGTCCTCTGCAAACCGCGGCACGCCATGTTTCCTTGCCCCGGCGGCCCCCTCCTTGGGCCGCACGACGTGAGCAGCACACACCGACCTGAGCACGGCGAAGCCTGCAGGCGCCGCCACAGATCACGGCAATGTGCACGCCCACAATGCGTGCACGTCTCTCTCACCCCTCCCCATTCAAGCAGCAAGCTGCCCATTGTATTCTTTTTTCTTTTCGTTTTTTTAATGTATGCGTTTTAATATAGCGCGGACTTTCCTGAAGGTGTGAGAGCGCTTTACAAAAGGAACAGAACTGATATATTAGAACAATACAAGTGAACACATTTCAAAAGTTACATTACATGAGGCAAAAGTGACACTCGTGAGTGAACATAGCACAAGTGGTAGCAAACGGTGCATTACATGAGGAAAAAGTGACATGTGTGCAGGTTACAAAAGCGTACATAGTACAAGTGGAGGTATAATACTGCAATAAATGGAGGACGCTCAAACATAAGAACAAACGCTACATAGGCAATGGTGGTACTTGTGCAAGTATCGAAAGCAAACAAAAAGTACGATGTAGCAAACTGTGTGAACGCGCTTCCCACAAGCAGATTCTGGTCTGTGAACGTGCTTCACATGAACAGCTTTTGCGCATTCATTCAATTAGAGTGCTCCTCTCTGGAAGACCTGCTGTGTTAATTATAGGTCCTTTCCGGGAGAGGTGCTATTAGTTAGCAGGGTGGGGCGCCTGTCGGCATGCTGTGATAATGACTTTCTTTGTTTATACAAGCTGCGCAGCAGTTGATCTGCTGTTCAGTATGGCTTTAGGTAAATAAAAAATGCTCTATGACGTGATCAGCATTGTTGGTGCCATATCACTTTTTTTTAATACTTTGAGCCATGTTGCAAATCAGCTCAACTGCTGTACAGCATGTTAAAAAAAACATTGACAAAGTCAATAGATTTTCACATAAGCAAAACCAATTCTTGTTTTTTTACATTTTAGGGCGTGGTTGAACAGTTTTTAAAAGTGTTTATGCCACTAACTGTTTTAGCTCGCGTTCATTGCCTTCCAAAGTGCTGATCTTAGCAGTTGAATCAGACTAATCTCTCTTCCATGTCATCTTCATTTGGTGCCACATATGAGATGATATGCACACACAGAAGAACTTATTTTTCTTATGAGCCTTGTCACACCCAGGCAAGAAAGCATATCAAGAATTCATCATTTGCGGACTGAAGATTCATAGTGCTGTTTGGAGAGCCCAGAGGACTGATCCGCCTATCACTTCAAACACCAGCCAGCGTGTGCTTCAGTCTCCAGTTCCCGAACATGGTAGATGTATACCCAGGCCACATGGGGAGCTTGGAGATGTTTAAACTGCAATGTTCTCTCCCGAAGCTCACCTCTCCACCCCCAAGGCATCATTGGAGCCACTTTACGTCTTACAGTGGCTTTGGTCCCACTATGGTACTACCCTGAATAATTTCTGCCAGTATAACCCCCAGCATTGGCATTGCCCAGGTCACTGGGTAGGGCTGATTGGAAGTACCGCAGCAGACTCCAGCTGCATATGGGTGAGCGCGTATATACCACTCAAAAGGGTGGGATGTGGGTGGGCAGTCCCCTCAGCTCATGCTGCGCTAGTTGATTATGTTGATTCTAGGCAGTCACAACCCTTCTTCCCATATTTACAATTCGTGGCCTGATACTTCAATGAGCACATGGCGGCTAGAAACGGCTCAGTAGGTGGAAAAAGAGGGCATAAAGCGGGTGTGGAATTTAGTGGCTATCTGGAACCTCAGCAGACCATGCCCACCTTTCTTCAACTAATAATGCACTCTAATTGGTAATGCGTACAGCAAATACACCATAACATAAATTAGAATAACATATAAATCATATGTGCATGCTTGGCATCTGACCTGTTCTCATTGATGGATTCTGCTGAATGGGCTATACCTATAAAGGGTTTTTAACTTCTGGCAGCATATTTTATGCCAAAGATTAAGTCAAAACCCAGATGTCATTTGAAGCTAGAGCAACATTCTACACCTACATCAAATAATTCGATAAGTAGACTTTCGGTCCTTGCATTGACTTCCGAGTAATGACTAATGACTACCTGGGCATCTGTGGCTGAAGTGGATGGTTTGTATATACCTTTTTGCATGCCTAATGCATCTCCATAGTTTGGAAATGTATTTCAGAGACTGTTCATTATTTCGTATACAAATTAAAAAGAAAGTATTTGTCCTGTGAGTCTTTTTAGGAGTCTGCTGTTCTGCCCACTGCAATCTCAGGTGTCACATCTGTGTGTTTATTTTCCTTTCTCTACGATTTTGTCCCTGTTTAGGTCTCGCTGAGCCAACGTGCATACGTTGCTCTACGAGAGTATAGTAAGGGACTTTCAAAAGTGCTCCCAAAGGCTGCAGGCGGATGAGGTACAGTGCATGGGCGCGCGCATCATTTGTCAGCCTGCAGCCTTTGGGAGCACTTTCTTGGCTGCTTTGATGTTCTCAGTGAGCCGCGTGGCCAATGAGAACATCAAAGCGCCCGCGAAAGTGCTCACCATTTGCCACCTCCTCCCTTATCCCACTTCCTGCTTGTTCCCCCTTAATGTTGTTGCCTTTAGTTTTTTTGTATTTACCTGCAAAAATAAAAAAGAAATTGTTTGATCTCTTCATGGTTTTGTTTATAAACTCTATCTATCCATCTATAGCTATTGATACGGAAAAACTGTTTGGCGAAGATTTGGATGTTGATCGACTTAGTTTGGTGTTGACTAGCCTCAGGTGATGTGGTTACTTGGCCTCATGGGCATGCGTCAAACAGCGCTTTTAGAACATTTGAGTGGCCAATTTGTCTTTGTTCCATGATACACTTACTTGTTCCTTCTCTTTGCAGACCATCACAAAAGGATTATTCTTTCCAGATCCTTTGCAGATTTGCCCAAAGGCAGCACATCTACCTTTGTGTAGAAACGAAAATTTGCACCTGAAGCACAACTTCTTTTTCTGTGGAGACTTCACTTGTGCATTGGTGTACTTTTCACATTCATGACTGACTCACTCCTCTGACCTCCATGTCAGCAGCTTGTCAAGCAGCGTGCTCTTCAGCTCTGGCAGCCACGAGAATTCACTCAAAACGAAGAGTTTCTCACAGCATTGTTCCGTCAATCACTCTCAGGCAAATAGCTTTCTCATCATTATATTAATTGAACTTACAGTGTTTGATGAGCGTATCCAGTGTCTCAAAAAATAATTTGTTGATGGTCTTACTGGATTTCTGTTGTTCTTGACTGAAGATGTACCTTTTGTAATCTATATCTAGCATTGAATTGAACTTGCAATTCAAGTCTCCTTTGTATGTAATTTCGTCAGCTCACAGCATTTCCTTTAAGACTTCCTTTACACCTTCACCAGCAAGATTCTTAAGGTACTTGAGAATCTGCTTGTTATCTGCTTATTCAATTGCATCAATGAAATCATCAATATCTCTATTCAGGCTGTCCATCTGTCGCCAATATTAAACTTTTTGGCGGCATCAAATGCCGGTGTTTTTTTCAAGAAGGCGGGAGCATTGTAACAATTGGTAGATCTTACTTTTGTGGAGAGTATAGTTCTCTGCGACTCTAATTGGTGATCTTGTTTATTAAAACCATCTCTGAGGCCTTACAACGTACTGGCCTCTGGATCATCTTTGATAATTAGAGGAAATGGAACCCCTTTCTTGGTCTCCATTGGAGAAGCAAACTGTCATGATTCCGATTGCCGCACTTAGCTTTCTGCACTTCGGAAACCTGCAGTCAAATTGTTCTGAGCCCCACTCGACAGCTATGAAGGAGTGCCCCTTTGGTTATGGACAGCTGTGTAAGCACAACCTTGGGGGCTTTCTCTGGGTTCACTCCCTCCAGCAATGTGGCATAATGACTTTCTTTACTCAGTACTGGTAAGCAGATGACCGTTCTTGTATCACTTAGCCTTTATGCTTCTCTTTGTGCTGTCTGACACTTAGTTGAACTCTGCCTCAGAGCATTCCTGTTCAAAGTGTTATCTTGCACTTTACAGCTTTTTTAAAACCTGGCTGTATCTGCCTATAGCATTATCACTCTGTATGAATGTATGGCTTTGAGTTGCGTAATAGCGGAGTACCTGTTTGTTGGGCCTTCCCAGCAGATGTGTAGACTTCTCAGTGATGCTTTCATTAACTTCAAATGCTTTACACAGAATTGGGTCTCCACTTTGACTCCACATACGCCAAACGTTGATTCAGCACTTCGACGGAGGCACACGTGGCATGCATCACCCCTTTGCTGGATCACAGCAAACTCTCTGGGAGATCACTGTCAATCTTTGGGTTATTTATCCCTTATCTTGTTGCTGGCTTTAGCATCCTCCTCAGCTTGGGTACTCGCCAATGTCTACGCCACACATGGAGCTTAGTATACCATGCCTTTATTTGTCTGCTTGTAACCGTGATCTCAACATTCTAAACCCTCACTCAACTCATTGTGCTCTAATGCTCATGTCACAGTTCTAAGGAGTCCGTCAGGAGCCACAAAGGTTCAATCAATACACACTCACAAAACACTACAATTATCATCAAAGAATTTGGCAAATTCATTACATTGAGTGAACTATAAATGGGCAGTTTTACTTACATCAGTAGTTTGAGCTCCTACAATTTTCAACATATTTCTGGTGCATTACTTTTCTACTTTTATTTGATCTTGAAAAAAGGCAAATATCATACTTACGGTATTGTTAATTCTATTTCTATTTAAAATTATTTATACAGCGCACGTACACCAGCGGTTTCTTGGCGCTAAAAACTGAAAGAGGTCAGAGCAGAAAACCCGGGGTAGGAGAAAAATGAGAAACTAAAATATTAATTTAAGGGATTTGGCGAAAAGGTATGCCTTGAGTTGTTTCCGGAATAACAGGTATGAGGTTGAAGCTCTGAGCTCTGCAGGCAAAGAGTTCCAAAAAGTCGGGGCGAGGGTCGCAAACTTCGAGCCTCCCCATTTCTTTCTTCGAAACCGTGGGACAGTAAGGAGGGATTGGGAAGATGACCTCAGTTCCCTAGATGGAACATAGGGAATGATCTCCGAGGAGATGAAAGCTGGCGCCGTGCCCAGTCGTGCTTGGAAGGTGATAGATGCAAGCTTAAACTGGACACGGGCCCAGACAGGAAGCCAATGAAAAGATTTCAGGAGGGGAGTGGTATGGGAGGATTTAGGGAGTTTGAACACCAGGCGCGCCGCCTGGTTTTGGATCTGCTGCAAACGCCGAAGACTATATGCAGGGATACCTGCATATAGGGCGTTGCCATAATCCAGGCGGGATACGACCATGGCAAGAGTGATAAGTTTTAGGGCATCAAATGAAAAGAAACGGGACACCTTGTGGATAGTGCGAAGAGCCAAAAAGGAGGAAGATACCACAGAACTAACCTGGGAGTGAAGGGTGAGTTGGGAGTTGAGCTTGATGCCTAGAGTTTTAACTGAGGTAGAGGGAACAGGTGGGGCACCAAGGGAAGGGGGCCAGAAGATGGGGGACCAGGGGCTGGATGAACCACCCGTCAACACCAGCTCGGTCTTGTCTGGGTTGAGTTTAAGATGGTTGTGGTTCATCCAGTCTCGGATGTGAATCATGATAGTTTGAAAGTTGGAGACAGAGTCGGGGGAAGAGGAAAGGTTGAACACAAGCTGGAGGTCGTCCGCATAATTAAATACGGTGACCTCCATTTGTTGCAGTGAAAAGATAAGAGGGGAGATGTAGAGATTGAATAAGAGGGGGGAAAGGGAGGAACCTTGGGGAACCCCGCACTGAACGTCGCGGAAGTCCGCAGTGAAGTCACCCAGGCGAACTGCCTGGGTGCGGTCCCTCAGGAAGGAGCATAACCAGACCAACGCGGTACCCCCGATCCCCGCCGCCCTGACACGGGAAAGTAAGATGGAATGGTCCACCGTGTCAAAGGCGGCTGAGAGGTCGAGGAGAACCAGGGCCTGAGGTTGGTTGGTATCCATTCCCTCCCTGAGGTTATCAAGAACCGAAAGCACTACGGACTCCGTGGAGTGTGCGGGGCGAAACCCGGCCTGGCGGGGGGCAAGAGCCCCGTTCTTCTCCACGAAAGAGCTCAGGGCGTAGGTGACGTGACGCTCGAGTACTTTCGCCAGGAACGGTAGGAGAGAGATGGGACGGAAATTGGCTGGGATTGAGGGATCGGCACCAGGTTTTTTCAATATGGGGACGATTACAGCAGATTTAAGTGAGTTGGGTACCACACCCTGGGATAAAGAACTGTTGAGAAGGTGGAGGGGGGGATCTGGGCAGCTAGAGAAGATATGACGGAGGATATGAGCCGGGCAGGGATCTAGTGGGGACCCAGATTTAACAAGTGGAATTATGGCAGTTATTGATTCCTTAGTTAGAGGTGGGAGGGTAGTGAGAAAGTCCTTGGGAGGAGGACACTGAGGGTCCACAAAGGTAGGGGAAGGAGGGGGAATGTTGGTTTTAATGTTTACGATTTTTTGAATGAAGAAATTGTTTAGGGAGTGACAGAGTTCCAGAGAAGGGGTGGGTTTGAGAGAGGTTCTATCCGAAAACGCTAGATTGTGAACAATCGAAAAGATTTCCTTCGATTTGCTTTCGGCTGCGAGGATTTTGGAGGAAAAGTAGATGGTTTTTGCCTCAAGGATGTTTTTCTTATATAGGGTCAGGATGTTTATAAACTCTAAACGTAAGGAGGGGCAGTAGTTTTTCCTCCAGGCCCGCTCCGCACGCCGCACCGCCAGTTTAGTGGCTTTAAGATCTTGATTAAACCACTGGTTGGCGTCCTTCTCTCGTTTGGTTGAGACCCGCTTCAGGGGAGCAACGGTATCACAGCCTGCAGAGAGCCATTGGTCAATGGCCGTGACCTGGGAGCTGGTAGATAGGTCTTGAAGGAGGGGAGCGGAGGAAGTGAGTATGGAGGATAGACTATCTGGGTCTACTCGGCCCCATGCTCGAACCCAGGTGTTTTTGGGGAGTGGGGGCTTGATCGGGGGGTGAATGGGAAGAGAAAAGGAAATCAGGTGATGGTCAGACCAGGTACAGGGTAAGATTGAAAGGGATTCAACGGGGCAGTTAGAGGACCAGATCTGGTCGAGAGTGTGACCTTTGACGTGGGTGGGAGAGTGAATGTGGGAAATGAAGTTAGGAGAGGAAAGGGTGTCTGAGAACTCCTTAGAAGATGGGCATTCGGCTTGGTCAGAGGGCCAAAAATTAAAATCACCCAAAAGTAAAATGGAGGAGTTGTTGACTGTGATAGTAGCCAAAACTTCCAAGAAATCCGGAAGGAACAATAAGGGAGATTGGGGGGGACGATAGATGAGAATACAGGTGAGAGGGGGCGTGATGGAAGTGGTACGGATAGCTAAATATTCCGTAGTAGCGATATCTGGAAGGGACAAGGGCTGAAAAGGGAGGTCGGTTCGAGCGATGACCGCCACCCCACCTCCAGCTTTGCCATTAAGCCGGTCGGCACGGATTGCGTAATATGGAGTGTCCCAGTGTTCTTTTAAGCTCTTGGCTAGAGTGTGTGTGAACGTTGCATTCCTCCATTGTGTTAAGATCCTCCCCCAAAGGGAGGGGGGATACAGCCTTGTTGGATACACATACCTAGCACCCGACTTTCTGTCTCTGTTCTATCTTCCATCCTCCGTATCCACTTGATGTACTATATTTCATGAATTAAACTATGATTTCTATGTTCTATGTACTGCATGTACAGCTTATGCTTTCCAGCCAAACCTCTGTTAAATGTGTATCATATTATCTGCTCTTTCTGCCCTCCATACTGTGATTTCTGCTTCCTCATGCACTGAATGTACTACGCAGATTCTTTGGCTAATTTTATTTGATTCCTAACCTATGTGTTTGTAAAGCGTGAGTACAACCAAGGGTATTTTGGAACTGAATAAAAGATGTTTATTGTTGCCAACTCAATGGTACTCATTTTATCGAAAAAGAAGGATGAAATTCTGATTTGAACCTGCGACCATGAGGTCAAACACAGGCCCCTACAGTGGAAGCATTAGTCTACTAAACACAATGGACGCCATCAGTAAGGCAATGATCCTCCACGCAGACAAATTGGATACCCAAGTCGACCTCCTGAACATTCTTGCAATTCATGTTCAGGGGGTGGAACAAAAGCTGCATAGCTTCAATGAGATGATCCTGAGGGTGCAGCGAGACCGGGAAACAGATTATCAAATGTGTCAATGCCATTGCACCCAAATTATTGATAAATTAGCCTCAGTGCCAACTCTTCTGACAGAAGTATTGGTTACAACAAGAGAAGTTTCGGCCAAGCCTCCAACACCAACAGAGAACAAACAAGAAGCTCTAAAGGAAAAGGTCTTGGACTGTCTTAACTCCACTGTGGGGCACAAAAACATTAAAACAGGTTCAACCCCCGGACCAACCAAACAAATCAAGACAATTACACCCACACCTAATCTGCCAAGCGTACTTGACAACTCAAGTGCCTCGGACTTATCACTGCAAGCTCAATGCAAGCAGTCTCCATCAAGACAATTAAAACTATCCAAGCCACTAACTGAACGGGAGAGAAAACGACTGAGAAAGTCCAGAAAGAGAAAACATACAAGCCAGGCATTAGATCAAATCTGGGCGTAATCCGCTCAAACCGGAATTTCTGAAGAAGACAAAGTACCACAAAATAGCATAGAAGCGGCAAGTTCCAGAGAGCACACTGCCCGCCACTCAAAGTGCCTCAATCCGCGACACAAGGGAGCCACCTCGGCCAGAAAAAATATATAGTCTATTCAAACCTGCAGCAAGTAAGGTGAAAAACAATCTCAAAACTCAGGCCACACAATCAACAGTAGTGAGCACCACGACAGCTACAAGGGAAACAAGACCGGGTGAGGCTACCTTGACCCAGGTAAATGGCCCAGGAGTAAGAAGTAATTCAGAAACAAATAGGGGAGGTGAAATTCAATCACAAAAAACACTCCGGAATACCGAGATCTATTCTCGATTTTCTCGGAGCTCAGGTGGCGAAGAATGAAATCGGAAGGAGCTCAGTTAATGAGTGGCAGTACGACATGCCAAACAATAACAAATTGGTTTTTAATCCTCAATATGTCTCAAGGGGACTGCATGATACCCTCAACAGAAGTGTTTTGCCTAAATTATTTAAAGCTCTACCCCCCTTGAGCCATATTAATTACAACAACATTGAAAGCATCGAGTTTACACAAAACCCGAGCCCTATGGGTCAAGAACTCACAACTGCCACATTTACAAATAATACTCTCACCGAACAGATTTGGCAACAGAAGGACACGTTAGCCAAATGGGGTATCGAGTTAAAAAAGATAGTCCCCCCTGATACCCCAGCCCACTACAACTACCAACTCACACAATGTGTCTGTTAAAATGAGCAATAGGCCCAGATCAATGCCGCCTAGCAAAGGAGAAAGAGTCCTTGGTCAGGAAAATCACCATCACCCTTGACCATCCTGAAGCCAGCAAGCCCTCTGGTTCCCGGCAACTGAGCATGGCAGTTACCCCCACAGGAAGGGCATGAATAAACCCCCCAACAGCTTCACATATATACCAAGGTTGCAACATATGTTCTTGGAATGTGCATGGCCTGCACACAAAACTAGAAGATCCAGACTTCATGGATTTTGTATCACAGTACAATATTCTTCTCTTTCAAGAATCTTGGCAAAAAAGCCCCTCCCCAATAACCGGCTACAAAGAATGTCAGAATCCTGCCAAAAGAGCCACCAAATACGGAAGAGCAAAAGGGGGCCTCTCCACCTTCATTTCAAAAGAAATCCCATGGCATGCTACTATAATAGATTTAGATTGCTCTTGGATGTTATGTGTCAAATTAGATGCCTCGTTGTCCCACAGTCTCCTTATACTTAACATCTATATTCACCCGGCATCCAAACAAAAGAGGCTAAGAATTGAACAACTAATCACATCATTATCAACATTAAAACTAGCCTACTCAGATGCCAACATCATACTGTCGGGCGACTTCAACATGAATTTACAGCACAACAGGAATAAGGGCATAACAGAGGCTACATCAGCCTCCAATCGACAGTCCTTCCTCGGTAAGGGATGCGCAGCCCGCCTGAATGATCTCTCAATGTGCGTACTCAATGTCAAGGCCCAACAGATTGGCCACCAGCACCCACAAGGGTCACCCAAAAAACACGCTCAACCATCGACTACACCTTCACGGACTACGACCTTTTTCTGTACATTGAGAACTTCCAAATAAAAATAGGGCAGAAAGCGATCACCAACCACAATCTTTCTCTCTATTAGGAAGTTTCGCATTTCCAGAGAAACCAAAGGCAATGTCCTCTTTAACACAATGTTATAATTTAAAACGCCTGTGCTGGAAAAAGGAAAATATTGAGGACATCACATGCATATACACCAGCCTCTTGGAAAGATTTAATCTAGAAACACTGAGCATAAAGGCCTGGGAGTTCTTCATCCAGGTCATAAACATTAAATTCTCCAAGCACGTCCATGGCCATAAAGCAGGAAACTTAAAGGGGGCAGCCTGGTACACCAAATTTCTGAGGAAACAAAAACAACAACTAAATAAGTACCTTAGACAATTACGATCACGGGGACCAGAATACCATCAGGAAATCCTGCTTGTAATTGTAAAAGCAAGAAAGGAGCACAAAAGGTACATAAGATTGGCCAAAAAAGAGTACAATGAACATATCTGGGCAAAACTTCTCCATGCATTTTATTTATTTATTTGTTATGTTTGTAAGGCGCGCAGCTACCCAAAAAGGGTCTCCCGGCGCAAAGACGGAGCAAAACAGCAGAACACAACCAAAACGTAGATTTTATTGGTCAAATAGCCATGTCTTGAAGTTTTTTCGGAAACGCACATTGTTGGTTTCTTTCCGTATGAAGGTGGGAAGTGTATTCCAAATGGAAGGACCTAAGTATGAAAACGATCTCCCACCTACTCTAGAAAGTTTAAACCTCGGCACACAGAAATTAGCTGCAGTTTGAGATCTTAGATGACGTGTAGGTACATAAGGATGCACTAGTGCTGGAGGTATTTGGGAGTGGTACCAGCTTTTATCTTAAACATGTAGCTCAGGGCTTTGAATTTGATGCGATTCTCCACCCTGAGCCAGTGTAGGTCACGTAGATGGCCAGAGATGCTAGCTGTTTTGGGAACCTTGCAGAGCAGTCTGGCAGCAGAGTATTGTATCAACTGCAATCTGCGTACCACGGCCTTGTTAGACTCAAGGTATAAGATGTTTCCGAAGTCAAGTTGAGATGTTATAAGCGCATTGACTACGGTCTTTTGGGTAGATACAGGTAGCATCCACAGAATTTCTTTCAGCCATTTCAAAATAGTGAAACACAGGGCTGCTACTTTGCCAGTTTGTTGGTTCATAGATAAAGTACTGTCCACAATCACACCAAGGTCGCGAACATGGCTAGTCGGAACTGGGAGATTTCCCATTTGGGTAGGCAAATGGGAGGAGTTCCAAAGATCTTTATGTTGTCCTAAGACAAAACCTCTGTCTTATCTCCATTTAGTTTTAACTGGTTTGCAGTCATCCAGTCAAAAATATCAGTAAGACCCAGTATGAGGTTAGAGGGAGCAAATTCACCTGGAGTCAGAGAGAGAGAAGATGATTTGGAAATCATCTGCATAGGTCATAAGGGTAATACCTGCCTTGTCAACTATGTCTGCTAAGGGTTTGACATAAAGATAAAAAAACAGGGGGCTAAGAATAGAACCCTGGGGTACTCCATGTGGATAAATCAAGTTTTTCGAACAGGCAGATGCTGACATAATTTGGAAAGTACGATTTTCCAAGAAGGAACCAATCCATTTAAAAGCAGCGCCACCTACACCAGTATTTTTCAAGGTGTTAATCAGCCTTTTGTGCGAGATGGTATCGAAGGCCGCACTAAGGTCCAATAGGATGAGGGCAACTGTTTGGCCATCGTCCAGGAGCTTACGGATCTTTTCGGTAACTCCTAAAAGTGCTGTTTCGGTGAGTAGCCTGCTCTAAAACCAGATTGGGAAGAGTGAAGACAATTATTAGTTTCTGTAAAGTCTGTTATAAAGGAATGGACATGTCTTTCTAAGATTTTTGAGAACACTGGTAAGAGAAAGATAGGTCTGTAGTTGGACAGTACCTCGGGTCGGCCATTGTTTTCTTTAATAAAGGGTTCACCATTGTGTGCTTCCAAAGAGCCTGTACTGTAGATTGTAGAAAGGAAGTATTAAGGGTATCAAGGATTACTTCCAAATGGGAAGAATCCAATTGTTTTAGGATATTAATTGGCACTGGATGCATGGGTGATCCTGATTTAATACTATTGAGAATAGTCTTAAACTCCTCCATTTTGATGGGAGGCCAACAGTCTAAGGTACCAGTTGGAGCAGGGGCATTTTCAGTTTGTTTTTGGTCATTGGTTACAGGATTTGAAATATTCATTTCCTTGATTAACTTGCCAATTTTCCCAATAAAAAATTGAGCGAGATTATCACACGGTTGTTCATTTAGAGGTTGGGGAGTTGCAACTGTTTGAGAGCCTGCTAAATCCTTGACCCTATTAAACAATGTTTTGGATTTATTGGTTGCTTCTTGTATAGTTTTGGAGACATACAAGGCTTTTGTTTTTATGCAAGAAGTGTGATAAATATTTCTTGCTTTAATGTGTATATAGCCTTCTTCTCCGGTGCGTAGTTTTTTCGCAATTGTCTCTCCAGTGCTTTGCACTTTGATTTTTCAATTTTGTAAACAATGCATGTAAACGAAGGGACTCCAAGCGCTTCTGAAATCATATCAATCAGCGAATTAATGGCAGGAATCAACATCATAACATGGATGTAATGGAAGCAACTTCTAACGCCTATATACCGAAACCCGCTCTTCGATAGCCCCAAACATCAGCAACTGGGGCTGCCGGCGGAGGCCAAGCCAACGATAATCTGACTCGTGAATCGTCTGCAGTTTTAGAGTCATTATCTGCAGAACAAGTACTAAAAATAATAAAAAATGTAAAACCTGAGGGAGCTGCAGGTCCCAATGGACTACCAAATGCCCTGTTTCGGCACGACCCTTCATTTTGGTCTTGTCTTCTGACTCCCTTTTTTACCAAAGCCATAACATGTGGTTCGATCCCTGAGTCTTAGAGAGGAAGTATCCTTAACCCAATCCACAAGTCGGGTTCCCACTTGGATCCCTCCAACTACAGGTTGATCGCATTGATAGATGTGGAGGCGAAATTATATGCATCTAACCTTTTGGTTGAGTTAGAGGCTTGGGTCAGCCGTTCAAACTTAATACCCTACACGCAAACTGGATTTTGGGCAGGGATGGGCATCCTCACCAACATTTCAGCGGTTACTCTCATAGTTAATCAAGCCTTTGCAAAATCTAGGCCTTTGTACGCCTGCTTTACCGACCTAAAAGCGGCTTTCGATAAAGTTTCAAGAGCAAACTTATGGGCAAAAATGCAAGACTGGGGGATCCCACGGCGACTCCTGACGGCCATCATCAACTTGTATTCACACACGTGGGTCCAAATCAAGAAAGGAGATGGGTCCAGTTTAACTGGCAAAATTCCAACATTCAACGGGCTAAAACAGGGTTGCGTATTAGCACCCTGTCTATTTTACATTTACACCTCCGACCTTGATAAGCGCCTGCGGTTAATCCAAGCTGACCCTCCGAAATTGGGAAAAAAAACGACACTGTGCCTCCAATAATCCGACGACATTGTCCTGCTAGCACAAACTCCTATAGGCCTGCAGAAGCTGATTACAGAATTAGGAGCCTACACTACCCTGAACCAACTCATGATTAACCACCAAAAAACGAAAGTTATGTGTTTCTTTAAATCCAACAAAACATCGAAAAGACATACTTTTTCCTGGAAATTGAGTGAGCAACCATTGACCAGGGTTACGTGCTATAAATACCCAGGCTTTCAGCCCTGTCATGGGTGGTATCTTTTCTCCATTCCCGCTCTCAATCTGTCCGTCTTTCCTCTTTTTCTGCCCCGCTATCCTCTCTTTCTTGTGGTGTTCCCCAGGGTTCTGCTTTGTCCCCGCTTTTGTTTAATCTTTATTTGCAGCCCCTTCTTGTCTCTCTTCGGCAGTTTTCACTTACTGCTTTCAACTACGCAGATGATCTGCAGCTTATTTTTCCTCTCAATTCTTCTCCCTCTTCCTGTTCTAATTTTCAAAATGCCATGCTCTTTATCTATGAGTGGATAAACCTTAGCCAACTCAAGCTCAATCCAAGCAAAACGGAGCTGGTGGTGACCGGTGGCTCTCTTACTCCCTGGTCTCCCAACTTTTGGCCTACAGCTTTGGGTTCCCCTCCTTCTCCAGTTAATACTGTGAAGAGCTTGGGGGTCACCATTTCTAGTGACCTCTCAATGCGGCCACACATTAACACCGTCACTTCGGCTTGTTTCTTTCATCTTCGCCGAATTGGGAAGATTCGCAGGTTTTTATCCCAAGAGGCCCTTATTCTTGTTATCCTTGCCCTCATCACCTCACGTCTAGATTATGCCAACTGTCTATACGTGGGGGTCCCTGCCTGCCATCTTTCCCGACTCCAACTGGTCCAGAATCAGGCAGCCAGACTAATTTTTCAGCAACCTAAACATCAGCATGTCACCCCTTTGCTGAAAACTTTACACTGGCTCCCAGTTGCACAGCGGTGTGTTTTTAAAATGGCCTGCACCATTTTTAAATCCTTGTTTACCTGTGCCCCTGCCTTTATCTCTTCCTGTTTGCACGCCTATGTCCCTTCCCGTCACCTCAGATCTGCGGCTCATAATCTTCTGATCACCCCCAGGTTCAATCGCAAGAAACATGGGGGAGCCTGTTTCTCTTTTCTTGCTCCTGTTACTTGGAACTCCCTTCCTCTTGCCATCCGTCTGTCCACTGACTATCGTTGCTTTCGCAATTCCCTGAAAACCTACCTGTTCCGTCTGGCGCACGGCTAGCGGCCTTGTTCCTGATTGTTCTGCTCCTACCTGGTCTAGAGCGCCAAGAAACCAATTGGTGTATGTGCGCGTTACCAAATCTTTTTTAATAATAATAATAATAATAGATTGTAAGCTGAACTTTAAATCACACTTGGATCAGGGCCGTATGAAAGCCAAACAACTGTTGTTTGCTTTTAAAACCCTAAGGAAAAAACGTATAGGATGCTCCACCGGCCATCTGTTTAAAGTGATTGCTGCTCAATTTTGACCTTCCATCTCATACGGCTCGGAAATTCTGAACACTAAGGATGCCACAGTCCTAAACACAAAACACACAAGATGATGGACGGAATGTTGCACAATGGCAAAACATTCACCCCCAGTCACAGATCTGGTTTTAATCCATTGTTATTTTGCTCACCAAGCCACCCCAGTTCAGACATGGCCATATGCAAATCAGTCTTGACCCTGTGCCTCATGGGTACAGTCGAGCCCGAACTGCCAAGCCATGTCTTCCCTGGACCGGAATCAAGCATCCTAGGAGTGGTTTCTGGCTATCAGCCATCTTCAGCCAGGATAGCTTAACTACAGTGGCTTAGTGAGCACGGGACCCACGTCTGGGCATACCCTTCCCACATAGGGTGAAAAGCAAAACACACAAGATGATGGACGGAATGTTGCACAATGGCAAAACATTACCCCCCAGTCACAGATCTGGGTTTAATCCATCGTTATTTTGCTCACCAAGCCACCCCAGTTCAGAAATGGCCATATGCAAATCAGTCTTGACGCTGTGCCTCATGGGAACAGTCCAGCCCGAACTGCCAAGCCATGTCTTCCCTGGACCGGAATCAAGCATCCTACGACCGGTTACTGGCTATCAGCCGTCTTCAGCCAGGATTGCTTAACTCCAGTGGCTTAGTGAGCACGGGACCCACGTCTGGGTATACCCTTCCCACATAGGGTGAACAGCAAAACACACAAGATGATGGACGGAATGTTGCACAATGGCAAAACATTCACCCCCAGTCACAGATCTGGGTTTAATCCATCGTTATTTTGCTCACCAAGCCACCCCAGTTCAGAAATAGCCATATGCAAATCAGTCTTGACCCTGTGCCTCATGGGAACAGTCCAGCCCGAACTGCCAAGCCATGTCTTCCCTGGACCGGAATCAAGCATCCTAGGACCGGTTTCTGGCTATCAGCCGTCTTCATCCAGGATAGCTTAACTCCAGTGGCTTAGTGAGCACGGGACCCATGTCTGGGCATACCCTTTCCACATAGGGTGAACAGCAAAACACACAAGATGATGGACGGAATGTTGCACAATGGCAAAACATTTACCCCCAGTCACAGATCTGGGTTTAAACCATCGTTATTTTGCTCACCAAGCCAAGCCTGTTCAGACATGGTCCTAAACACAGCACAATCTACACTATTTAAGAGACTGTTTTCAATACTGCTACATACCTCACAGGCCCAAATCCGGCTGGAATATGGACTAAAAAATCAGATTATGGCCAGACAAGGCGCCCTAGTAAAATACTACTGGAGGATGAGGGAGGCAGAAGACAACACCCTAGCCCATCATTGTTGGGTTGAGATCGAAAACCAAATGAGCCTAGCCAATTCAACTAAAACAGCCCTGAAGGAATCCCTGTCGGCATTACAGCTAGAGGATTCTTGGCTCACCCTAGCAACGTACTACGGATTTAAAAGCATAGTTAATAACGCCATTAAGTGGACCTGTTTATTAACTGATATAACGACCTTTGCAAAAAAAATCATGCCTGGGCTGTGATATAGGCCTATCTGTGGCTGAAGCTGCAACAATACCTGTTGGAACAATTCTCCCCCCAGAAAAAATATTATCTGACTTTGCTACGCATGGAATCTTTCCCCTCAAAGGATTTGACCCCAAAATTGAAACAAACATGGCCATCCAAGGATTGTCGACTCTGTGGTCAAGGGGAAGTGTCATTACTACATTTATTATGTACTTGCTCTTTCTTATTGGAAACTCGAAAATCCATCCTCCGGGAGGCTCTAAGGAAGGAACAATTAAGAACATGTAAGCAGCGGTTATTAAATGTCTCGGAGGATCGTCGATTCCACTGTCCTGCAGAGCCATAATACTTTGGAAAATCGCAGCAAAAGAACTGGCAAAATGCAACTCCGCCAAGTAGCCAATTAATTAATACATATTTCCCAAATGCACTGTTATATTTGTCACCATTTTAAAATAATAATCGGCCCCTTATCATTTTGTTGACCTTAAGTCTTTTTTACGTTTTTAAAATGTATATCCTAAAGCATTGCGTTTTATGATGGTTGTCCATCCTTCTATGATTTTTAATGAATCAAATCAAAGTATATTTTGACTTGACTTGACTTTGGCATTAGTCTACTAAGCCAACGGAACGGGCTAATTATTTAGGCATGCTTGTGTGGAGTAACATTTATTGTTAGTTGTATTCGTTGTTATCCTCATCTGTCCTCATGTTCTAACTGTGTAACTTTCACCTGGTGGTTAGCACATATCCCCTCCCCTCAGAGATGCACGTGCATATTCTGCTAGAAGATTTTGACACCACTATACCTTATTACAGACCAGGTAGTTTTTTATTTGATTTTCAACTCATATGCCACCTTCCCCCTTTTTTCATAATTTTTTCCAACTTTAATTTTCCAAAACTTTCAAGTATCACAAACACATATTTTTTCTATTTGTATTCGCAAGCAAGCGGCCATTTTACTACCTTGTAGCCTCTTGCGTGCATATACAATCCTTCAAAATGGTGTATGGGAGTGTGACTGGTGTGGGCGTTCCTGCTCAAACCGCAGAACTGCTGCTCCGCAGTGAGTTATTTAACTCGCGGTTCTGAGTCCTTTACAACTATTTGTACTGTGTGGAACATTACATTGGAATTTCTTTTCCAGGTGATCCTCAAATCTTTTAGGACCCTGGCCATATTAATTATTGCACCCTACATGTAAGTTTCTGCCTGACTCGCCAATAAGTAAGTTGCACTCCCCTCAGATGTGGTCACCTTGGCATCCTTTGTCACTGCTGTTGCACTTTCTACCACTTTTAAAAATGTGTTTACACTTTTTTCACAAGATACTTTTTTTTTACATTCTTTCATATTAAATCCCTGGATACTGTTTACGTGAGTATCTGCACATGGAGGTTTTTCCATCCCAACAGTTTAAGAATTTGTCAATGGCTGGTTCTATTTTTTAACTTTTGTTTTCAGATGATTTGCTCTTGCATTATTTATATGTTTTTAGTCCTGATGATGACCCTTAAATAACACACAGTCGAAACGCCATCGATGATCATGTCAATGGAAACACTATATTAATGAACTGTTTGCTCACTTAAAGGATCGGACCTGAGACTGCTCAGGCCACTGTAACTCTCAATATTGATCCATGGTCTGCTATATTTTACACACATTTCTTCACTCATTTGGCATTATTCACGGTGTGATCAAATGAGCACAGAACTCTTGCTGTGAATCGTATTGTTAATATAAACAACAAAATTTACACTGAATGAATGGGTCCAACTATTTCTCATTTTACTATGAAATATATTTTTTTCTATTGCTGATTAATTCTGAATTATAGAATTTTTGTTGATCATCCCAATTGGAGCCTCTGTTCTCGATGTGCTCTTTTTCCCTTAGATCTTGTTTCCTGAGCGGGTGGCGTATTAGAGATGTTTATTAAGCAAGATCTAGTGGACTTGATGCTAACTCTCAGACATGAAACAGAGGGGTCCGAGGAAGTGTAACTGAGTGGATTTATTGTCATTCTTTCAGAATTATGGCTGCTGTGCCTCCTAGCCTGTTTTCTCTATCCTTATGCAATATATTCTATCTTTGTGAAGTCATTGTGTCAAAGGATGAACTTAGTGTGCAAGTCTGTCTTCTTTAAAAAAGAAAGTCAGACCCGTATGGAGTGATCAATACATAAGTGATTGCTTTGTTGATTTGACACAATAATAGTTGTTTAATATTTAGAGCCCATTATCATTTCTTCATGGCCTTGTGTGGGATGCCAGTATCTACAGCTGCCACTCACATGTTGGGACACCCATGTGCTTCTATTGAAGTCCTTTCCATCTGACATCGCTTCTTTTTTTTATATACCCTTTTATCGTTCTCTCCTGGATCTCACATTCCTATATTTTTTTTTTGTAAATTCTTTTTATTAGCAGAGTAGATGCGAACGTTACATCGTATTATAGCATAATCATATATCAAGTATTTCTGTACGTACACATATCCATGTCTAGTATCTCATTAGCATTTAACATTTTCTATTTTGTTGACATACTTCCCAATTATATATACAGTCTTAACTGCCCCCGCCCATACCCTCCCTCTCCCGGCACTCAGATAGTTACTTTCGCTGTACATGCTACATGGCTACAACTAGCACAATTGCAACTCAAGGTTCAATTCACCACATATCCTACGGGGACGATATATTGTACGATAATTCTATTAGGTTCTACCTGTGCACCTAGTTCTGTTGGCCCTGCCGAGGCGTGTACCGGTACCATCCACTAGGGGGTCGTGTTAGTTCCCATCCTGTCTCTCTGTATCTAAACAACGGACAGTTCTGAGTCCGACTCAGGGTACCCACCAGCCTCAAAAGCCCCAAGTGCAGTATTCCATTCAAGGGAGGATAGGTTCTTCCTGAGGCCCCTGCGCTCCTCACGTTGCAGCGCCTCCCCTCTGCTCTCCCCCAGCGTAGCACCTCTGCACTCCAGACTTCCGGGTTTGGCGGTCTGGCCGACTTCCACCGCATTGTTATTGTGCGTTTTGCTAGTAGTAGGGCTAGGTCTGTGAATCGGGTGGAGACACTTTTTTTTACGCTCTGTAGGTCCAAGCCCTAATACAGAATAAGCCAAAGTGGCATATGGCTTGGAAGGTGCCAGTTTAATTAGGGTGTCATGTACCGTGTTCCAGTAATAATCCAATTTTGGGCAGTCCCATAACATGTGTATCGGACGCGCATTAGCCGCGCTGCAGCGAGGGCAACTACCAGGTGTATTGGGGAACATTGTGTGTAAGCGGTGCGGCGTTAGGTACGCCCTATGTAAAACCATTAGTAATTTAAATGTAGGGTTCCTTGATACTTTTTTGGGGAATTTGAGGATACGTTCCCATTCTTTATCTCCCACATCTTCCTCCCATTTAGTTCTAAGAGGCTGCAGTGAGATCGCCCTCCCTGTTCTTATTCCATTTGTGATCCATTTCGTTAAATGACTGCCCGTTCCCATGAGGTATTGCATTGTCAGTAGCGGGTTCGTGGGAGGTTCCTCACCAGTTGGCACCCACGTTCTAGCTATGTACCCGCGCACCCGGGCATGTAAGAGGAATGTTCCCCCTGGGGTATGATGAGTCTCCCGAAAGTCCTCAAACTGCCACGCACTGAGTGTTTGGTTCAAGAGTAATTCCGTTCCCAGCGGGACTCCCAGAAGTGGAATCGTGGGGGCATATGAGGACGAAGGGGACGTGTATTTCACCGCCTTCCTCCAATATGTAATCGCTAGTCGAAGTAGGGAAGGCGTGTGTCCGGGGACCTCTGACCCCGGTTGCAACAGGGTGTGAATGGATCCCATTGACCAGTCCGTCTCTGACATGCCAATTTCATGTAGGTTGCGGCCTGCCAGCCAGTAGGCCAGCCACTGCAACTGGCAGGCATAGTTGTATGACCGAAAATCCGGTACACCCATTCCGCCTGTCACAGTGGTAAGTTGCAGCTTGGACAGACCAATGCGTCTCCGTCCCGACCCCCATATCAGTTCGTCAGTATTGTATTCAATTTCGGGAACATAACAGCTGGGATCACAAACGGTAGTCCCGTGAAATAGTACATTAGCCGTGGTAGGACTACCATCTTAGATATGGCTATTCTGCCTGCCACTGATAGTGGTAGAGCAGTCCAGAATTTAACCTGCAATTTTAGTGTTGCAGTTGCCTGGCCCAGGTTGCCTTCAATCATGTCCCCAGCTCCCCTATACACTTGTATCCCTAGGTATAGGAAGGTTGACTCCGCTACCTGGAAGGTGTGCGGTGTGAACGACAGTGGGGTATTTGCTCCCGTGTCGCTGAAGTGGAATCCATAGGATTTGGGTTCACTAATAGTGAGGCCAGACAATGTGCGGAATTCTTCGAAAATACTAGGGATAGGGTCCACGTCACCCCTCAAATCCCGAAGGTATAGAATAATATCATCTGCATAGGCTGAGACCACATGCACCGTTCTGGCTCTTTGTATCACCCGGTGGTGCGCCAATGTGCGAAGTTTACAAAGCAATGGCTCAAGTGCCAAGATAAATAGGAGGGGGGAAAGTGGGCAACCCTGTCTGGTTCCTTTCTCTATGGCTAGTTGCTCCGAGATGCACGTGTTCGTACGCACCCAAGCCGTTGGATGGGTGTATAACAATTTGACCCAGGCCACATATTCTGGTGGTATTCCGAAATTGACGAGTGTTGCAAACATGAAATCCCACCTGAGTGAGTCAAATGCCTGTTTTAAATCTAAGAAAATACACCCCTCCGTCTTCTCGTGTGATTGGTTACACAACATTAGTTGGCTTAGTCGTTGCAGATTCATGGCCGTGCTTCTGCCCAGTACAAAACCGCACTGGTCGGAGTGTATGAGTTGTAAGATGTATTGAGCTAGCCTTGTCGCTAAGATCTTACTTAATATTTTAAAGTCCGTATTTAGTAAGGATAGGGGCCTATAGTTGGCCAGGTGCATTCCATCCCTGCCTGGTTTCAGTAGCGAGACTATTAAAGCCTGTAGGGACGTCTTTGGTAGGGTGTGGGTACGCAGCGCTTCTTGGTATACCATGAGAAGGCGCGGGGCAAGCAGGTCAATATAGGTCCCATAGAACTCGGCCGGAAGGCCGTCAGTTCCTGGGGTTTTATTCCGCGGGAGTGAGCGAATAGCTTGTCGTACTTCGGCAAGCGTAAGAGGTCGTGCTAGTTCCTCTCCTTGTCTGCCCTCTAAGCCTGGTAGATCGAGTCCTGTCATAAACTCTTCAAACGCTGCGTCTGAGAGGTGTTGGTGTGGGCCATATAGCGTTTCATAATTGTCCCTGAAGGCGGTGTTAATGGTTGTTTGGGTCGTGGCTTGAGACCCCTGTGATTGGTGACCTCTAGTATGGGCATGTGTGTTGGGACATCTCTCACTATACGCGCCAGCAGGGGCCCTGATCTGTCTGCTTGTGTGTGCTGTTTGCATGATTATGCTCTGTAATCTAGCACGTGCAGTTCCTCTAAAAATTCAGCATGCTTTATGTTCGCCTCCTGTAGTGGTGTGAATGGTAGGTTCGTGCCTGCAGCTTCATTTTCTAACATAGTCAGGCGGCCCTCCACCTCCCTTAGTCTCTCCACTACATTTCGTCTCATACCCACGCGTGTTCCCATTGCCTCCCCTCTGATCGCCACCTTAAAGGCATCCCATTCTATCTGTCGAGAGCTAGCAGCATTTTCATTCACTCTGAAATAATTTGTAATTGCCTCTGCAATGGATGTTTTGAATACAGTGTCTTCAAGTAATGCCGTGGCGAGGAGCCATGTCGGTATAGGAGTCGGGACCCTACGCCATTGCATTGTGACTTCTACTGGGTTGTGATCGGAGAGAGTTTTCCCCATATGTTCCGCTATTAGAACTGCTTCCAGCAATGGTTTGGCACAGAAAACCCGGTCTATCCTGGTGTGCAGTTTATGGGGCGGGGAGTAAAATGTGTATTCCCTGTCTAATAAATGTTTACAGCGCCATGCGTCGGCTAATTCCCAGCCCTCCGCCCATTGCGCTAGGGCATCTGCCTGTCTCCTGCTTTCAGTGGCCTGTAGGGGTGGATGCGACCTATCTAATGTTAAATCCAAAACTGCATTAAAATCCCCGCCTACAATCCGATGATATTCTAACCAATCCGCCAGGACACCATTATTGTTCATCAAGAAATCTGATTGGCCTGCGTTCGGTGCGTACATACTTCCTATGACAATGGGGAGGCCATCAAGCAAGCCACGGACAAATACATATCTACCCTCCGAGTCTATTCTTTTCTCCACCACCTTAAAGGGCACCGAGTTCCTGAGCCATATAGCTGACCCCCTAGAAAACACAGAATAGGAGGTGGCAAACAGTTGTCCTTTCCATTTCTTTTGTAGTTTTACGCTCTCCCCACTGTTCAAATGTGTTTCTTGGAGGCAGGCTACCATCACCCTTCTTCTGTTGAGTTGTGCCAAAAATCTATGCCTATTGTGTATAGACCCCATAACCCGTACATTCCAGGTGCACACTTTGTAGTTATTAAGGGTCCCCATCATTGTCCGTGGAGGTCATGCCCAACGGGCATCATGCCAGTAAGGCCATGTGTAGGATATGTATACAGCTGAGTGCCATCTTAACTTGCAACCCCTTAACTTCAAGGTCCCCAAGTAAAAACCCCCGAGGTCCAAACATTTCTGCCCAACGTGGGCAAAAGTTAAACCGAAACATGTCTATTTGTTGGGGGGGGGGGTCCCACTTACACTTACCCAAGGCCTGTCGATGGAACTACAGCGTGCCCCAAGGTAGTGTGTCCCCCAATCCCCGTCAACCCACTTCTGTCCTTGCATGAGTCACATACATTACCGACAGGAGTCTTCCATGGGTACATTCAGAATTCTTCCGCCGCTTGCGCCGTGATTTTGGGAAACAGTTGCAGGCTGTCTGCAGAGCCAGATACCTCCGTCTGTGTGCCTGATTTGCTGCCCATGTCAGAATTGTCCCTTGCATTGTGGGCAGCTATTGCAGCCGTCGTCAGTTGGAGTACCCCCGTCGATTTCCCAGAGCGGTCCGACTTCGTCTTCCCGCTCGTCGCCGGTGCGTTTGAGTGTTCTCCTCCTGAGTCGCTCCGCTTCCGCTCCTCAGGGCGTGGTGATCCTTCGCCTATGTCCTCTACGAACGGTTCCTGCGTGCTTGGGGGTGTCAGAGTCACCTCCATCCATTCTGCTGCCTCCTCTGGGGTGTCAAAGAAGTATGATTTGTTTTCGTACAATATTTTAAGACGGGCAGGGAATAGCAGGACATACTTCAAGTTTCTGTCTCGTAATTTGCGTTTCACTCCCATAAACGTCGATCTGGCTCTCTGTGCCGCTGGGGTGAAGTCAGGATACACTGCAATGGTTTTATCCTCGTACCTTATCGGTGCCTTTTCTCTCGCCACTCTTAGGACCGAGTCTCTGTCTTTATAATTTAAAAGTCGTGCTATCAGTGGTCTCGGTGGTGCTCCTGGTTTGGGTGGTCTTGCCGGCATTCTGTGCGTCCTTTCAACACTGTATAGTGGGGTCAGTTCCTGTGGACCTACAATTTTCTTCAGCCAGTCCTCAACAAATTGCGTCGGATTTTTCCCCTCACTTCGTTCCGGAATTCCTAAAATTTGCACATTATTGCGGCGGGCCCGCCCTTCTGCGTCGTCCATCTTGCCCCACAGTAATTTAATCTGCTTCTCCATATTCTCTAACTTGGTAGAGTGGTCTGTCTGTTGAGGGATGAGATCATCAAGTGCAAGTTTGTGTTCTGACACCCTTTCGGCTAGTTTGTTATGATCCGCCCTGAGGAGCGACAAACCTGTCGCCATGTTGTCCATGCGAAGGTCCAGTGCTTCCCGTGAGGCCTTATCTCAGCTAAGATGAGGTCTAGCTTTGCGTCTTGGTGCACTTGCCTGTCGGTGGTATGATTTCCATGTTGGAGGAGGCCAGTGGGTCCTCTGATCCAGTGGATTGGGCGTCAGTGTTCGCACCTTGATCTTGCAGTTTGGCCCTGTGTTTCCCCATAGCTCTCGTCTGCAGGGTGGCGGTGGCAGGGTACCGCTAGGTCTGACTAGTCCGGTGATCTTCAGTTGTTGACTGTCCTTTCTTCCTGCGTCACAGGCCAGCACTTCTGTCAGTGCAAGGGGGGCGTCTTGTAGGGTCGGGGGTGTATCTAGTTCGGCTCCTTGGTCCCTTACGTGTCTCGGCCCAACACCTTAGGCATGTATGTCTTCATCAGCGCCTGAAGTAGTAGCGCTGGTGAAGAGTAGGACAACGCCGCATCCAGCACTCCAGGGAGTCGGAAAGCCACTATGCCCCTCCTTGCTACGAATGCTTCCCTGGGGGGTGCTTCTGTTGATTGTGCGGTGACACGCGCGTAGACTCACCACCATGTGTAGCCAGTGCGCTGCTATACTGGCGTGTTCTGTTGCTGTGTGGTGCCCAGTCAATCAACACTGCATCAGCCCCGTCTCGACTCCAGGTGCCTTAGGGTCGCTGCAGTACCATTGGTGGCAACTCCGGGTTGGCAGTGATCGGCAAAATGGCGCCAATCGTTGCAGTCCAATTGTTGCAGTGGGCGCTTCCCGGGTGCAGCTCCGGGGCCCAACCCAGTACTGTGCACAGTCCTTCGCTTGCGTGTGAGATCCCACCTCAATGCACTTCCTCTCCGTGAGCCACCCAGTAGCAACACACCTTCACGGTCCATCCGATGTCGCTGGTCCAGACACCGCGTACATCTGCCCCCAGCCGGGTCCAGGGTGTCTTTACGTGTGTGGGTGTATAGCCGCCCATGGTGCTGACGCTATTGTGGCCCAGCCTGTGTAGTCGCTTCGGGCGGTGCGCCGATCTGCCGGCTCCCGTACTGCGCAGCTTCCGCCGTCCTCCTCCAGCTCGGCCCGGCTGATAATTTAGGCCGCGGCTGCACTCGAGGACCTAGGCCTCACCAGCGTCGGTCTTCCCCTTCAGCCACAGTCGGATTGCAGGACTCGTGGCTAGTCGTGGCCGGTCGTCCACTTCTACGGCGATGTCAGAGGATTTGAGTGGGTCGACAAGGGCCCCGGGGTTTCTGGATAATCAGCAAATATTACGGGCATTGGACGGAGCTATCGCACTACGCGTCCGCCATGTTCAGCTCGTGGCCACGCCCTCACATTCCTATATTATGACATAATGTAGTGTAAGAAGTGCATCAGTTCAATTAATTATTGATGTACTGGTAATATCTAAAGCAGGTAGTAGTTAGATCTACCATTATCTTTAGTGGAGTTTATGAAGTCTTGTTGATCCATGCTACCTACTAGAGGTGTCCAGTGTAGATCCAGGAGAGCGGAAGCCATGTCAGATTTTCAGAATAACCACTGACTGCAAATATGTTACATATACATTTATTGTACGCACATTTATCTTATGTGGGTATTCTGAAAATCTGGCCTGGGTCCACCTTGCTGCATTTTAACTCATTGCATACTTAATATAGGTGATCAACAGCTTGAGTCGCAGCCGCTTCTGAATGCTGGTGTGGATGCTGCATGTTCGTGCAATGGGATCTTTCATTAATTATCCTCACAGCCGTGTGGTCGTCTGCACTGGCCGGGGGGGGGCGTGGGGGGGGGAGTGGGGTAGGGAGGGCAGGGTAGGTCCAGGGATGCAACTGGGCTTTACTCTGTCAAGTCTGGTTCTTCTCCCTCCTCCCCCCAGCCTTCAGATGATAAGGACCCCGAGGGAGCTGCTATCTCTGCTTCCTGGTCAAACGCCTTGTAGGAGCTGATGTGTGTGTGGTGTGTGTGTGTGTGTGTGTGTGTGTGTGGGGGGGGGGGGGGGGGGCAGGGGTCTGACCCTGGTCCTTTACACTCATTGTGTGCCCACACCTTTGGGTCGGGGCCATATCCGCAGGGTGGGCAATTAACAGTGCTTAATGCTCACAGACGAAGGCCTTAACACTGATTAAACCCATCAGCAGAAGCCTAGAACTCTTATTAATTCAGATTTAGATGGACCATTAGATCCGTAAGAATTGTAAGCTGAACCTAATGTTCTTAATAACTGCCAAACCTCTTCCTCTATCTGTATTATAATTTAGAAACGTATTATCAATCTGTGCATATAGTTCCAAGATTCTTCGATATGGAAATGTGAATACATGAAAACAGTCGAGGTTGCAGCAGCCGGGTGGCACACAGACACCGCGGCTGACAGCAGCAGCCGGCCTAACCGTAGGATATATAATGTGTTCGTTATTACTGAGTTCATGGCAATTTGACTTGGGAGCAACAAAGAACATGTTTACACTCAATAACGCACTGTTTCCACATAGACCAATGACAATAATGGAAATTAAGGCGAATACAAGAGTACAAGCTGATAAACACGGGCAATTACCGGGCAAGTTTGGACTTGTGTGGCCCGCCCAGGCAAACACAGTAGGATATCTGGTAAAAGTAGAATCTGGAAAAAACACCGCCTGTGCTGTAAGGGCATTGGTGAAAGGAACGCTGGCTAGAATGACTTACTTTCCCCACAGAAATTCCAAAACACATAGAAACAATGTTGACGTTTCAAACTTCGGGAATCATTTCTGCAGAGGAAGACAGTCACCAAAAAGTGGTGGATGTCTCGTCGGCCGAGTCGAACATCCAATCAAAAGTTGAGGATGTCACGTCTGTCGTCTTTAAAATTGGAAACTCGAATTAAGACCCTAAATATAAAGTCCTAAAATCTAGTAAATTCCTAGATTGTATTTGTATAGCACAAGCTAGAGCAGTGAGAGGGAGGACAAACCTTCCTTTAGAAAGTAGAAAAGAATACAAGATATGCAGAGGTAAAGTAGAGGTTGTGATTGGCATGTCTAAAGTCCTGATCAGGCAAATCTAGCCTATCTTTTTCAAATTCTCCACAAAAACCTATCACTTAGAATAGAAAGTACGATAACGAAAACTGGTCAAATTAAAAAAAAATAAAAAGTACAACACATGGTTTAAAGAATGATCAAAAACCAACATACCCCTCTCCCTCAAAAGCCCATAAGACCTGATGAAGTAAAATAGAAGGTATTGGAGAAATTCACAGCTAAGATTACCCAAATGAACGCAGACGCTTTAAAACGGACCAAAGTCCAATATCCTACTGTAACATGCATTGATAGTGCCAAAAGGTTTGGTTTTTGGAAGTTTAGTGCAATGGTTAAACATATATATTTTTTGGCAAGCATGTGGCACAAAAATATGTTGCTTACTCAATGTGGTTGCTATCTGCTTGCAATAAAATAAACCAATAAAAACATTCACTGATGTGGCTCACCATCTAACGAAGCACTAAAAATGCAGGTAGGTGTTGTGTTCCAATGCCAGTTTAGAACTCTAACTTTAAAGCAAGTGATGGTAAATAAATCCCCATCAAACTGCTCACCCGAAGTGCAGACACAATAAATGGCACGTTTTTAAAGTTTATATAAATAAATCAAATAAGATGCACTCTTTGAACGAGGTTTGTCGGCGAAGAGAAATTAACTATTTTAGGTGGATATGAACAATGTGCACAGACTTTGTGCAGTCACTCAAAGGGAAGGGAGCCACTGTGTAAAGTGGACTGACCCATTGCCCCATGTTGTATGCTGTGGTGGGTGGCAGCAAAATGTGAATGACAAATAACAAACCAATGAAAGAAGCTTGACTACCAAAAACCCTCTGAATATGTTTATTAAAGATGAATGTTTTCAATAAACAATTCTCTGGCAAGACAGCTGATGCTGTCTTAAAGGCCTCACCTAATAATTAGGCCTACCGGCTCTATGGCATTTATTATTTTAGCATTTCTGTCTGTATTTATCCATATTTATTTTTTGCCCATTTTATTGGTATTTATCCATATTTATTTTATGTTTTGAGAGTAAATGGAGTTTTAAATGGTATATTTCTGCATTTATTTAACTGATAAACAAGCACTCATACTTTGATGCTGCGGGGAATGAGATTTTGATATCTTATCTGATCTCCTAGATACCTATCTCATTCTTCCTTTTTGGATCGATTATTGACTGTCATTGAGTAAAAGGCAAACCCATATAAGTTAAATCAACCCCATAGACTGACGCAACTCTGAAGAACCACTTACGACTGTTAGAGTTTAAAAATTTAATATAATCCAAAAGTTATTTGCAAATACAATCCTCTCAATATAAGATTCAACAAGTATACAGGAACTAAAAGAAACATAAATTCCCTAAAGAATCTCAGTTTACAAAAGAATGCAATCAAAACCAATTCTAGAATCAGCAAATTGAATAGCATAGACACAAAATGGATATGATGCGTCTTTTACAGAAAAAGAATGAAACAAGTTAAATCTGTCCCTACTCTATGCTAGATGACATCCCTACTCAACAAGTTCTTGACCTAAAAAGGTGTCAGCCGTTTGACTTCCAAAGAAGTTCAAACTCTCTTAATCTCTGATGGAAACCTATGTCGAGAAGCAGTACCCTTTCTGCCTACCCATCCGCTCTCTAAGGGTCCTCGGCCTACTGCTCTCCTTCTGTTCTGCCTCAGGCCATCTGCTCTCTTCTGTTCCGCCTTCTCTCCGGGGTGCTGTCCCTAAATACAAAATCACAGTATGGGTGGAACGCCCCCTTGAGACGCCCACCACGTACACATTTCACGTAGTCCTGCTTCTGGTTTTTTCCATAGTTTCGTCTCTTCGAGTCGTCTGTTAAGTTGACCTTGCTTCTCATGGCGCCGTCTCCGTCGTGCTGGTAACCCCATGACATTCCAGTTGACACCTCCAGACCAAAGTCTATCACCTCAACAGAGCTCTATTCATTACAATTGTGATTGTAACCCCCTGGTCACTTCGAAAACAGACACTTCGAAACAAGACCCCAAATTCCAAACGCCCCTTATCGCACTAGGCCATAAAACTTCATCCAGCATTGTCACTTTAATTTAACGAGACCTTTGACTCTTGGCTCGCACGTACAGATCAAAGCTATCCCCCTATCCCTGTGAGCCCACTAAATTACATGCAGTGGACTACACTCTTGCGAACCCTTGGTCCGTTAGGTTAAAATAGCATATGAACACACCATTCTAGAATTCCTACAAACTCTTCTATACGGTATGACTTTTAACACACATATACATAGTCGAATTAGTAACTTATTCATTATAATCGAATCCATATTACATAAAATACAATGTTATACCCTCGTTCTTACACAGTGCTATGTAGTCTGCACGTTTCTTCAATTTACATTTCATCTCGTTCTCCGTTTAATTAATTGCATATGTACATGAATTCCGTTTAGCACGTTCTACTGTTCTTAAGCATTTTCACACTTCTATATTAGCCCAACCTATATACGGGCCTTTCTAATACTAATGCACATTCTAGAGTAAATACAGATATATTTCTTATTACTAAAGTTACATGTGCTAACTTTACGCTACAAGCGTGTAAATATGGTACGGACATACTTTTCATTCAAATTGCGCTCTCTCAGTTCCCCCCTTTGATGACCTCTAGGGGTCATCACAAATACTTCAATTTGAATGTTACTTTACACAGAACTAGTTGCAAGGCTCCCTCTTTTTATCGTCTCGAGAGCTCTCAAACTTCTATACTGCTGATCTTGTAAAGCAGCTAATCTCCTTTCTTGCTCTCTCATGGACCTTTGCAACTGGTTTGACCTATACCATTTGTACAGTCTCACTAAACCCCACAGCATGATTATGCAAATCAAAATTATTAAAACAGGTTTCAAGATGTACCAAACAATGCTTTTACTGAGATTGGCAAACCAACCTCCAACCTTTCCCATTCCATGACCTACTTTTTCCCAAACATTTATTTTTGTCAAATCTTCGATTTCTTGATGTATCTCAGTAATGTTCTGTATAACCTTCTCAAGTGGTTTTGAATTGTCTGGAATGTAAGTACAACATTCCTGGACCTTCAGAGCCTTGCAGACTCCGCCCTCTTTTGCTAACAGAACATCTAAAGCAAGACGGTTCTGAAGGACCATTGCCCTAATCGACTGCATCTCTCCTTCTACTAGCATCAATGACCTTGCAGTACTGGCAGACAGTCTATCCACAACTGTAGCTAGTCTCCTGATCTTAACATCATTAAGTATCAAACCTAAAAGAGGAAACATTGCTCCGAACACGTCTCCAACTACCTCAACATCTCCTACTTGCCTTTTCCCTCTTGTCGAAGCCTTTCCCTCTATGATCTCTAAATCCTTTGCATGGTATATTTTGGGGAAGACAATTGCCAAATAACATGAACCATACCAATTGTCAGGCAATTTTACATAGGCATTTCTTCCACATACAAATATACATTAGGAATCGCTTGCATCCCTTTCATGAAATCTTTTGTATAATACTCTAACCGGAAAGCATGTTCGCAACTAACTTCACCTACAAATACACTCTCATAATATGTCTTGCTTCGAGTCAAACATAACTTTCCTTTCTGCGTTCTATCCAAAGCTATTGGACCATTACTACCCTTCCTTTTGTGTGCTTTTTCCTCTTCGGTCCAATCTGTTTTCCATTGTCCTGACATGTTTAGAATCTTCTGCCTCCTGTACCTGTCATCAACTTGTCCAATGAATTTTTTCTCAATCTCTGACACTTTGCAAGTCAGATTATTTCGGCGTGCATATGAAGTATCTAATGTATCCCAAGGAAGAAAGAATTTTGCTAATCTATCTTCCTTTTTGTAATAGTCCCACTTATTCATTTGTTTATAATTCGGGACTTCAGGCAGTACCGAATCATAATTTGAAAAGTAGTACTCAAACCCTTCTCGACCATAAAATATACTGAGCAATAAACTACATGTTATCCCATATGTCAGTGGGAGGTGATGATATCTGATGCCTTCATCTACGGAAGCCGGCAATTGCATGCAAACATAACAATCTTTGGCCTCCATGGCATCAATATACTCGTATAATAACTTGGCATATGCTTTTGATCTAAAGTTTCCCTGCGACTCGTCTACGTGTAACCTACGAGCTTCACCTGCCAGTAACGTCTTGTCACGGATTTCATTGCTCTCCTCCTTCTTCCCAATGAGAGCAGGTTTCAAAGTCGTTACAGGCTTTACATCTGTTGTCTCCTCTACACTTGCATGTCCTATTATGTATGATATGGTAACTACTGTGATGATAAGAGAAATTACTACTGCTATTAGTGTGCCTATTATGCATTTGCCCTTTCGGTTTGGGTTGCCAGTCTCCATGTTATCAAACAACGTGGCTCTTTCTTCTTTAAAAGTTTTCTTTTTCAGGTCTTTATTTGCTTTATTTGATTTCTCAGTCTGTGAAGCACTCTTAACCAACAAAAAGTCTCTTTATCTTCAGCAACAGACAACCCTAACCCTTCTCCGTCCTCTAAATGTAATCCCTAATTTTATTCTTCTTTCCACTCGGTGCTAGGTTATCTTCTTCTTTATGGCTTAATCACAAAAGTCTTTATGCATCTACAATGATTCTAGTACCTGCAGCTCTAATGGCATATTCCAACAGTTCTAAACGAATGACTTTTTCTTCCTGTGCTGGTATTGGATGACCCAAAGTTGGAAACTCTAATCGATTCAGCACCAGGTTCTTGATCCGACTTAGGTAAAGGGGAACGGGGAGTGTGAAGGTCAGTAACCCCTCAGTCTCGATTCCAGGCGTCAACATCCATATCTCCACCGTCACAATTGGATCGAGATTGGTCACCTGCACCTCTCTCACTCTCCCAGATCTCTGTCCCCAAGACATCTGCTGCTAGATAGGTCCACTCAGGGGTGGCGTATCTTCTGCAGGGCACACGTACCCTCCTTGATCTTCTCGGACTCTCAGAGCCTGAGTCCGTAGCTCCTTCGTCCAGATCTGAATCTTCAGAGATCGGGACAAGGGTTCTCTCTGGATTTGCTCTCAAGCTTGACCTTCTCCTTCTTTCGGCCAACTAGCTTCTCCATTCCTTGTCCTCCTACTCCTTGTTCTTGGACTCGTTTCTTGTCCACTTACAGCTTGATCGCTGTCTGATCCGAACTCCCAACTACTTTCCTCTTCTGAGGCAACTTCGGTCTCACTGGTGTCCTGACCGTCATCAGCCTGTTCCGACACAGGCTCAGCCTCTTCAATCACCTCTACAGCTTGACTTTCCCTCTCTGTGGCTTCTCCGCTTTCTGCTGGATTTTCATCCAAGAGAGGAGCTGTTTCTTCCAGAGGTGCTGGAACTCTTCGAGTGTGTAAGGCGTGTATCCAGTTGGGCAAGCCTCCACACTTTACTGCAGTGTTCGTAACTAGTATGACTTGAAATGGTCCACGCCAGCGCACATCTAGACAGTTCTTCCTGACATGTTTCTTCACCAGGACCCAGTCCCCCGGACACAGGTCATGGCACAGGTCTTGAGCTGATGGAACCTCTGCAGCCTGGACCTGGAGGGACACAGAATGAATGGCGTCAGATAGTCCCTTGCAATAGTCCAGGATCAAATCGTCTGTGATGTTCAACAGTGCTGCAGTCGGAGCCGATGGCAGTCTCATAGCCCTCCCCATTAGCACCTCGTGTGGAGAGAGACCTGTCCTTCTATCTGGTGTGCTACGTATACTCATAAGGACCAATGGAAGTGCATCAGGCCAGCTCAAGGACGTCGATGAACAAACTTTGGCGAGTCTGGATTTGATGGTGCTGTTGATTTGCTCTACAATTCCCGAAGCTTCTGGTCGATAACTACAGTGGAGCTTCTGGTCTATACTTAAGGCTGAACATAGCATCTTCACTATTTCGCTGTTGAAATGTGTTCCTCTGTCCGATTCCAAAGAGGCCGGCACCCCAAACCTCGGTATCCGTTCTCTAAGCAACAATTTTGCTACTGTAAGTGTGTCGCACCTACGTGTAGGGTAAGCCTCAACCCATCTGGAAAATATACAGACAATCACTAAGACGTATCTGAGGCGATTGCACTTGGGCATTTCAATAAAATCCAACTGCATTCTATTGAAAGGCCCCCCAGACCTCCCTATGTGGCTCAATGTGACTGGTGTTCTCTTTCCTACGTTTAGCTGCTGACAGATCACACAACGCTGACATACTGCTTCTGCCGCTACTCTAAACTTCGGATTGTACCACGTTTGTCTGAATACTCTCACCATGGCATCTCTACCTATGTGTGCTGGTCCATGCAATCTCCTTGCCATTGGACTAACAAGTTCGTTTGGTAAAACTGCTCTCCCATCTGCAGAGATCCAAAAATCCATCTCACTTTTGGTACAACCAGCTGTTTCCCATGCCTTTTTCTCAAAATCAGGTGCATTCTCCTGGACGCATTTCAGTTCATCCCACGTGTCTACAGTTTCTAACAACATAGTCAAATCAGTTCTTTCCTGTATTCCCCCCACTTCTACCTTGGTGAGGGAATACCCCTGTTCCGCACAGTAACGTGCGACTTCATCTGCATACCGATTACCTTGCAACACAAAATCTGTGTTTTTCGTGTGCGCGGTACATTTAACAACCGCTATAGCTGCTGGACCTTGTAATGCCTCTAACAATAATCTCACGAATTCTCCATTCCTAATGGGAGAACCCGAGGAGGTCATGTAACCTCTTTGAGACCACAACTGCCCATAGTCATGAACTACCCCGAAACCATACGGGCTATCGGTGTATATGGTGACTCGAATTTTATTGCCTGCCAAACAGGCACGGGTCAAAGCAATGATTTCAGCTACCTGAGCGGAGTGTACTCCTTCCAGGCAGGCGGCTTCCACTACTCCGGTAATGGTACAAACTGCATATGCTGCTCTCAGCTGACCGATATCGTCTCTTACGCATGAACCATCAACAAAGAATATTTCATCAGGGTCGGTCAATGGCTCATCTACGATATCTGGTCTTGGTTTGGTGCATAGTTCAGTCACATCAAGGCAGTCATGATCTGTACAAACTTCATCATCAATATCATTAGGAAGTGGCATCAAAGTAGCAGGATTCAAGACAGAGCATCTTTTTAGGGTCACATTTTCAGCAGCCAATATGACTTGCTCATAGCGTGTGAGCCTGCTATTCGTCAGATGCTGAGTCTTGGTCCTAGTCATTAACAATTCCACAGAATGCGGTACGTACACCACTAACTGATGTCCCATAACCACATTTTCACACTTTTCAATGCTGACACCCGTTGCAGCAACGGATTTGAGACATCCGGGCAACGCTGCGGCTACTGGATCTAAAGTAGCCGAAAAGTGTGCAACTGGTCTACGGGCATTTCCGTGTATCTGGGCCAAAACTGACAAAGCACAACCTTCCCTTTCACAGCAGTAAAGCAAGAACGGTTTCTCGTAATCAGGCATTCCCAAAGCCGGGGCACGACACAAGTCCTCCCTCAACTGCAGAAACGCCATCAAACAATCTTTGTCCCATGGTACCGGATCACTCACCCCCTTGTGCGTCAGTTTTTGTAAAGGTTTTGCCTTCAGTGAAAAGTTGGCTATCCACTGCCGACAATAACCAACCATGCCTAGAAACATCCTGACTTCTCTTTGTGTTTTGGGCGCACTCATTTTCATGATCGCCTCTATCCTGTCTGGAGACACCTTCCGTTTTCCCTTTTCAATCCTGTGGCCCAAGTATTGCACTTCTGTCAGACAATACTGCAATTTACTTGGAGATACCTTGTGTCCGTTCTCGGCCAAGTGATTTAGTAAGGTGATGGTGTCGACTTTGCAAGCTTCCTCAGTTTCTGACGCCACAAGTAGGTCGTCTATGTACTGGACCAGAACCGAGTTCCTGGGCAGTACTAGACTTTCAAGATTTTTCTTCAGCAGCTGGTTAAAAATCGATGGGCTTTCTGTATACCCCTGGGGAATACGACACCATGTTAAAACGCGATTTTCCAGCCTAAAAGCGAACAGATATTGGCTTTCCTCATCTAAGGGGATTGAAAAGAAAGCCTGGCACAGGTCTATCACCGTGAACCATTCAGCTTGGAACGGTATCTGAAACAATATCACTGATGGATTCGGTACCACTGGACAACATGAAACAACAATATTATTAATCTTTCGAAGATCCTGCACTATGCTGTATTTCCCACTAGGCTTCTGCAAACCCATAATCGGGGAGTTACATGGACTTCCCACGATCTCCTTCAATATTCCCTGTTTAATCATGGATTCGATCACAGGCTTTATTCCTGCAATCGTCTCCGGTGTCAACTTATATTGTGGTGTTCTTGGATAGTCGGCATTGGGTTTTACCATGATCTTTACCGGTTCTACCCCTTTGATCAGTCCTATTTCTTCTCCAGTAAAATCCCACACCTCAGCTGACACCATCTCCTTCAAGTCCTGTGGAAGCTCCTCCACCGTTAAGGTAGGGTATAGTTCCACACATCCCTGTGAGTTTACAACCTTAAAGTCGGCATCATCGTCGTTAGTCTGCACTTCTACTCCTTCAGGTGTGCAATATATGGTGCAGTTTAGTTTACACAACAGATCTCTTCCTAGCAGACACACAGGGCTTGAATCACAAATCACAAACTGGTGTTCATCACTGTATTTCCCTATTTTCACCGACACCGGTTCTGTCAGAGGATTCGTCATTCTCCTATTTGCGACTCCTACCACCTGGATTGTCTCTCCCGACATTGGCAGACCTGGGACTACCGCCGATCTCAAAGTGGATCGAGTGGCCCCCGTATCCACCAAAAAGGTCGTAGGACATCCAGCCACCTCAGCCTCCACGTATGGTCCTCTCTGGTCTACCTCCAGGGCTGCCCCTAGGGTACAGTCTTCTTCCCTATTCACTCGTTGTCCCGTAAGGGGATCAACGTAGTAGCATTCTTCTCCTCCAACGAACAGTGGCAGTTGCCTATAGGTTTTCCCTCCATTTGCAATGCGAGGCGGTTGAGGGAACTGAGCTCGAGGGGTCTGAGTCCCCCCTTTGATAAACTTTCCCTTCGGGACCGCTGTTCCCTTTACTAGGCTGTTCCGAACCTCATCCTCCTCCTGTTCAAATTCCCCCGTCTCGACATTATAGGGACACTCGCGTCTCCAATGTCCCACCTCGTTACACTGATGGCACCTCGTTGTCTTTTTCAGTGTCGCGATATCTACCCTAGGTCTCGGTTTTTCCTCCTCATCTCTGCTTTGATTAATCTGTTTCTTCCCTAGGGTTCCTGTTCCCTGCTGCCGCTGTCCACCCTTTCCAGCTGACTGCATCTGCACCAACATCAGCTTCTCCTTAAGCTTCTTTGCTTTCGAATCTATTTCATCGCTACAGTACCTCGCATACCTCAGGATCTCATCTAAAGGTTTGTTTTGCCAACAGATCAAATGCTGTTGAATCATTAGGCTTATGTCTGATCTCAATCCCAGGACGAACTTCGACACAAACTGTCCTATGTCTTTAGGACCCATCACGTCCAATCCACTGTACTGTTTGAATGCTTTCAGCAATCTCTCATAGTACTCGTGAACGGTCTCTTTAGGTTCCTGAGTGGTTCGATCTATCTTAACCCAGTCTATGTCCTGCAACGGCACCTTCTCTTTCAGCCATGCCATTACCCTCTCGTACTTTTCCATGACTTTCTCTGATGGTCCATTCGTCTGGGCATCTCTATCCGGTTCGGAAATGGGCCATTCAACACTAAGCTTGCATGCCGTCCACAGATCTCCGGGTACTACAATATCAAACAGGGTGTTCAAGTCGACCCACAGTACTTTAGAGATCTTCACGAACCTCTCTACCTGTTTGTACCATTCGACGGGATTCTCCCTTAGCTTTGGGAAGGAATTGGTAAATGCCGCTAGATCCCCCCTACTCCAGGGCACATGGACGTAGTTTCCGTTCGCGATTTCTCGCAAAGGGAAGGCTTCCATTCGCATTAGCCCTCCCTCCGGGGACCCCGCAAGTATGCTCCTTCTGACGGTTCCCCTCTTGGACCATCTTTCCTCCCATTTGTCCAAATCCCTCCACATTCTGATACTCAGGATCAGTTCTTTTATGTGTATTTTCAGCCCGATCGTCCTACGCTCATCTAGATCCTGATCCGTGCAATTTAGCCTGTGGTTACCCTGTAAAGCTTTTGTCCTTGATAGGTCTATCATATACCTGGTTGCCAACTCAGATAATTTTTCATGAACTGACCTCGCTTTCCGAGTAACATCCTTAGCCATAAACAGTATTTCATCCTGTTCATACAGATCGATCCTTTCCATTGGCAATGTGCCGTCTATTATTTCCTCCAAATCTGATTTTAAACTGATTACATCGAGCCGTTTTGCCTTTATCTCAGCCTTCAGTATCTCACTCCTAGATGGTCCGTTCACATCCCTCTCACCCCCACTACGAGTCCTTCGTCTAGGCACAGGTGAGTTATGAGGAGTCCTTCTTGCTTCTCTTTGTTCCCACCTCTCTAGGTCCCAAGCTTTCCCATCTTCCCTAGGGGTATGGTGGAACAATGTTCTATTCCCCATCACTGCATTCTGTCTTTTCGGCTCGGTCTCTATAGATGCAAGGTAGGATCCTCCGTTCTGTTCTGAATCACTGCAACTCCCTTGCTGTCTGGTGTCACTCAATAAACGATAAGGTCCCTCACGGCCCTCCATGTTCCCGCGATCCCGTCCGTGATCACTGGATGCATGGCGAGACCTTTCGCGACTCTCCATACTCTCGTGACTCCAATGTCGCACATTTTCGTCCGGGGTATGGTGAGTGCACCTGTAACTATTTCGGTACTCCTGTGTCCTTTGTTCTCCCTCACTAAGGATGGGGCGAGGCACTCCCCCACATCCTGTACTCTTGTCTTCACACATTTGTCTATTGCCACCGATGGTATGGCAAGTATCTCCTTTGCTTCCTTGACTCCCTCTCTCCCACTCCGGACTGCTTTCGCCAGCTCCGCAGTGAGAGAGGATCATGTTATCTTGATCTCTCCATTCAGTTTCTGTTTCTATTCTTTTATTCTGAGTCTCTATGGCAGCATCCCATTCTTTCAAGTACTCTCTTAACTCCTTAAAGGATTTCGGTTTCGGTCCCCTCAGATCCATCTGTCCTCTCTGACCCCCCTGTTCTACCCAGGGATTCGTTACTGGATCCAATGGGGTACTCCGACTCCTTGGTCCTAGCAACTGCCTTTGGGAATCGATCGTATTGTTCCTAGTTTCCATCTCTGCCCTTTCCCTGTCCCACCGTGCCTGTTCCTCCGGCTGGGCTCCCTCCGGGTTGTAGATTGACACTATAGGACCTATGGTAACAGGTACTTGTAGAGCATCTGGCAGTTGATACGACCTTGTACACTCCGTTTCTGGCCCCTTCTGTACCACAAATCTTCCTACTACTCTCTGTACGGGACTAGATTGAGGTACTTCCTCACCTTTCTTGGGTTCCCACTCTGTTACAGGGAGCGGTGTATATTCCCCTTTCCTAGCCCCGTCCCCCTGCTGTAGTTCGGAACTTTCGGCTTCTCTGTTGTACGGAGGTGGTCTGTCTAATAATAGCCTATCTATCAGTTCCTCCTCCGTCTCGCTCTCCTCATCCTCTTCTGGAGGTTTCTTTTCTCCCGTAGCCTCTAGCATTGGGTACAGTTTGTCTGCTTCTATTCTTTGCACCCTCCACTTTTTAGCTTCATCATCCCATTTAGCATCCTGCACTGCTCTTACAGATCGTCTCACTCTTTCTTGGCGCCTATTCAGGCTCCTGTCGTTTGCCGCCTTGAACCATGCATTGAGGGCTTCGAACTGTGTTGGCCTCGGTAGAGGTCTCGTTGTGAGCATTACCGCTTTCAGCTGATTCAATGCTTCTAACCTAAACGTCCCGTATCTCGGGAACGTCAGTTCCTTATTTCCTTCTGTTAGCTTACTCCACTCGGAGATCCATAATATTGAGTGTAACCCAACATTCACAGCCATATAATAAGCTGGTGTGCCTTCTGGTGGGGCTTCTTCCCCCGCATACGAGTTCCCTCTATCTCTCTTAAAGATCGCCCTTAAACGTTTAAAACACTTCATTTTCAAAAATCTACGATTTTCCTTAATTCTCTTCCTTGTTTACCTCCCGATGGCGAACCACCAATCCCTGCGCGGCTCTCGCTGATCAGCCTATCCCAGCGCGTCTCTACGCTGACGTCACTCGTCCCCTCTGCAGCAGTTCCCCTCCTTTCTCAGCTCGTCTCGCGGTCTTGCATGCGTCTCATTCATACACCGAAAAATGACTACTTCCGACCAAGCGATCACTTTTCTTGACTGTACGTCCACAGTCTAACTGTAATTGTCACCTCAACTGACGAGACGTCGCTCGCCTTAACTGATAGGTTACTTACACACAGTAAAACGTCCGACCAGCGTCCGTTACTCATACACTCACTCTGACATTCCCCCTATCTCGGTCCAACGGGCGATCAATGGTACCTCATGACCCCCTTTACAATGGTAGACAATTACTCTGGATGTTCGATACACCCGAACCACTTAAGCCCTTCCTTGGACTTAAGATTTTCACCGGTTGCGCGCGCTCACAACCTTCTCCCAATCACACTACAGGCATTCAACTCCGCTTGACATTACAACACAGGTACAACACAAAACACCGCAATCTGGCAACGCATGACCCTTATACTCACTCTCGACCGACTCTGCTGCTTTTCTCTCTCGCACCGTCAGCACCTTCTTCGGCAGGGATTCTTCTTCTGGTCGTCGATGACTAGGGGCCTTGGGGTAATCTAGACTTAACCTAGGTTGCCTTCCTCAAGAAGCCAACCATCTTTCTCTGCTACCAACTGCGGGGAATGAGATTTGATATCTTATCTGATCTCCTAGATACCTATCTCATTCTTCCTTTTTGGATCGATTATTGACTGTCATTGAGTAAAAGGCAAACCCATATAAGTTAAATCAACCCCATAGACTGACGCAACTCTGAAGAACCACTTACGACTGTTAGAGTTTAAAAATTTAATATAATCCAAAAGTTATTTGCAAATACAATCCTCTCAATATAAGATTCAACAAGTATACAGGAACTAAAAGAAACATAAATTCCCTAAAGAATCTCAGTCTACAAAAGAATACAATCAAAACCAATTCTAGAATCAGCAAATTGAATAGCATAGACACAAAATGGATATGATGCGTCTTTTACAGAAAAAGAATGAAACAAGTTAAATCTGTCCCTACTCTATGCTAGATGACATCCCTACTCAACAAGTTCTTGACCTAAAAAGGTGTCAGCCGTTTGACTTCCAAAGAAGTTCAAACTCTCTTAATCTCTGATGGAAACCTATGTCGAGAAGCAGTACCCTTTCTGCCTACCCATCCGCTCTCTAAGGGTCCTCGGCCTACTGCTCTCCTTCTGTTCTGCCTCAGGCCATCTGCTCTCTTCTGTTCCGCCTTCTCTCCGGGGTGCTGTCCCTAAATACAAAATCACAGTATGGGTGGAACGCCCCCTTGAGACGCCCACCACGTACACATTTCACGTAGTCCTGCTTCTGGTTTTTTCCATAGTTTCGTCTCTTCGAGTCGTCTGTTAAGTTGACCTTGCTTCTCATGGCGCCGTCTCCGTCGTGCTGGTAACCCCATGACATTCCAGTTGACACCTCCAGACCAAAGTCTATCACCTTAACAGAGCTCTATTCATTACAATTGTGATTGTAACCCCCTGGTCACTTCGAAAACAGACACTTCGAAACAAGACCCCAAATTCCAAACGCCCCTTATCGCACTAGGCCATAAAACTTCATCCAGCATTGTCACTTTAATTTAACGAGACCTTTGACTCTTGGCTTGCACGTACAGATCAAAGCTATCCCCCTATCCCTGTGAGCCCACTAAATTACATGCAGTGGACTACACTCTTGCGAACCCTTGGTCCGTTAGGTTAAAATAGCATATGAACACACCATTCTAGAATTCCTACAAACTCTTCTATACGGTATGACTTTTAACACACATATACATAGTCGAATTAGTAACTTATTCATTATAATCGAATCCATATTACATAAAATACAATGTTATACCCTCGTTCTTACACAGTGCTATGTAGTCTGCACGTTTCTTCAATTTACATTTCATCTCGTTCTCCGTTTAATTAATTGCATACGTACATGAATTCCGTTTAGCACGTTCTACTGTTCTTAAGCATTTTCACACTTCTATATTAGCCCAACCTATATACGGGCCTTTCTAATACTAATGCACATTCTAGAGTAAATACAGATATATTTCTTATTACTAAAGTTACATGTGCTAACTTTACGCTACAAGCTTGTAAATATGGTACGGACATACTTTTCATTCAAATTGCGCTCTCTCAATGCCATACATACTAAGCCAGCCTCCTACACTCCCTGAAAGCTTTTCATGGTGCCAAGGACAAGTAGTATTATAAGCTCCCCTCCCCATAATAACGGGTTAATCTCTGGCACACTTGTGTTTGTTCATGTCATAATAGTGAGAATGGCATATTATGGTGATCCTGAACTATTTTTGGGCGTTCTTGGTCTAGTTGTGGCATACTTGAAGCCATCATTGACCAATTGAGAGCATGACCGGCCAACTTATAGCCATTCCAGACAAAGGTGGCCGCCGCTCGCTTAATAATGGCATTGCTTTGGTTAAGTCCTTTGTGCTGGAGGGCATGTGATGGTTTGGCTGTTATTTCATTAATCATTGAGAGGCAGTTAATACTGATAACATATGTCCTGGTATTTCATGTAGTAACCACCTGTATTGTTTGGGTGGTCGCTACTGATTATCTTGCTTAGGTTGTGTCATATCTGGTCACTATTTTACAGTGATAACATATGCTAGTAGATCATGAGGACTTTCCTTGAACAGAAGTAGCGCTCACCACAGCAAATGATGGAGACCCCTGACCTACCTACCTACATACATACATACATACATACATACATACATACATACATACATACATACCCCATAACTGTTGGCCATGTGTAAATTTAGAACTAATACATCATATATGGTTGAAGACATTGTCAGAGTAGCATGTACAACACAAATCTCTGGGTGCTGAAGTGAGCACAGATATACACTGTTGAAGGTTCCTGTGAATGCACCAGTATCGAATACCAGATGGAGCAGAAGCATGCAGATCAGATCTCAGCATCATAAGTGAAGGTCCCCAGGATGAAGTATGAACTCAAATCTCAAGAAGGTTTTCCTACTTCTACATTGCTTAGAGGATACTTTCTAGGGAGAAATTAATCATCTGCATTAGTTGAAGGTACTCAAGGAAAACCAGGTGGATTGTTGACAAAGAAATACTGGACTAGTTGCACACATAAAACTATGGGGGCTGGAACACCCACTGTCTCCAATTAGATAATTCAGCAAGAATTGTCTTCCTTAAAAACATTAGTAATATTTTAATAAATCCAGTTACAGGATGGCTACAGTGATGAATATAGCATGTTACAATGCATGCTAATACATCGCATGCTATTACAAAGCGTTTGTTACAACGACCGCGTTGTTAGTACACAATACCTTTACATCGCAAGTCATTACAACGATTTGCTGTAGGGGGCACGCTGGACTCAGGAATAGTATTATTTACTGTTCCTACTCCAGTTTGCGCAACAACAGGGAAGGTGTTGGATTTTATATCCAATACCTTTGCGCCCCCTACTACAAGTCATTGTAATGACTTGCGATGTAAAGGTATTGCGTACTCACAACAGGGTCGTTGTAACAACCGTATTGTAATAGCACTGCATTGTGGAAACAGCAATGTAAACGCTCTTTCCCCTGCAGATGCCTGCACATCCGTGGTGGCTGTCTATCCCAAAAAGCATTGACCAAGCCAATTGGTTTCATTGCCCAAATCTTTTGGTTTAGCCGATATTTGTTTAATGATGTGCTAGGTTGTAGGGTTAGGTCTGAGTAAACACATCTGGATATTCAGTTGATGGAGTTACGGAGAATCTTGGTTGTTCAGCAGAAGAGCAGTGAAAGCTGCCAGTAATCTGCTAGAGGTGTGACATAAAGCTCTCAATAGAAACTTTATTCAACATGTACCCAGTGCAGACTGTAAAGGGCCTTAACATCATGAGTTTGACATGAGTGTCTCTGTATCACAAAGACATTTGGTCTAACCGCTGCAGGAATGAAGGAATCAAGCTGCACCACACTGACGAAGCCTAAATTGGCTGAAACTGGTCTGTGGTATTTGTTTCCCCAGGCCTAGCAATACTGGCTGACTGTTGCTATTGTAGCAGGAACAACCCTGGTGTGGCACAGTGGGCAAAAACTGATGAGACGAAATGTGACCAACAAGAATTACCAGTTGATTGAGATGAATCCACCCACCATCTTTTGAATCATGCTCGCTAGCCATCTCTGACAAGGCCCACATAGAAGAGAACACAGTCTGGGATTGTTTCTTTCCCTTTCAGAGTGGACCCGGCCCGGCAGTCCTATTGGGGTACCTCAAAGCCTAATTTGCATGATAGTGGTTCTTGCCCAGAATTGCACAGTGGGCAAAAAACAGTAGACTGGAATGCTGGCCAGAGTTACTACCAGTGGCTGGAATAAATTCAGTTATTCTACCCTCTCCTTATTTTCCTCAATATAACTCATTGCATTATCCATGCATATCTCAAAGGCATTCACCACATTAGCCATTGTAGGCCTGGCAAAGAGAGCCCTCTCTTTCACAGCGGCATAACGTCGAACTAGCTTTGGTTTAGGTTGCCATTGGTGGATCAATGTTGTTCTTTGCCAATTAACTTATCCGAGGGTTTTCAGTAGGAAGGCTGTCCTTTGGAGAACTTAGGTCAAATTGATCTGAGGACTAATGCCCTGAATGATGAGGCCTAACTTAGATGCGTAAGGGTTCAGCTTCTTTCATCCTGTCAGTGTAACTCAATCATATGATAAAACGCTCTGTATTAATAGTTGGCCTGAGAATAAAGTTCACCAATCCGCAATAAGAGTGAATCAGAATAAGATGGGAGGAGATACACTTTGACTTCGAAGAACCACGCTGAGCCCCCTGGAACCGATCAAGCCTGTGGTACAAATAAATGAGGGCGCATAGATTGCTGATTAGCCGCCTGTCAAGACGGAATTACATAATTTCAGTACTTTGCTTTGCCTCTTACCCCAAGTGTCGACATCTGATTCGAATGGATGGACCACTGTGTCCAATGCCAGCAGGAGGACGCACAGCAAAGAGCAGTCCAGTAGTATCAAGGCTTTAGCGAGCTCATCCGGGCAGTGCCCTCTGGAGGTGAAAACCTGACATTGCTAGAATGTGTCCCCTTCACGTGGAACCATATGGGCTCCCTGCTACCATAGGAATGTTCGAGATGGTCTTAGCAAAAAAGAAAGGTTTCTATGTGATATGCTGTCTGTGTAAGAGTGTTTGTTAGCAGTAACTAAACCAGGGCCAATGCATCGGTATACACGTCGCCAGGAATTACAACAAAAGATTCTGTTGATGTGTGTGCTTCTATGCACCAGTTAAACCTGCTTTGGGCGGAGGCCTTTGGAGGCTTTGGCCCTTGCTGCTTCGTCTGCTGACACGAGCGTGCCCGGGCTCTCCGAGGGTGAGCAGAGAGTCCTGAGAGCATCACTAATTGTCAAACAGTTCTACATTAGGGACTGCCACCTGGACATGTTACAACAGAGACAGCATATGGCTGAGGGAATTGCGAGTGCTTTTAATTGGCATGTGCTTCAGCCGGGCTGATTGACGGCTTCTAATTAAAATTGGAGTATTAGACAAACAGACCTGAGAAGGAACATCTTACCTGTGCCAGGAGTGGCTCGTTCTTAAGCAACTGAAAGCCAGGTTAGCCCGGTGGGTTTGATGCCTGCTAACTACGGGTTTCAAGCGTGGCATGGCCGAGTGGCACTGATGCACTATCATATTATTTGTCCTATTTATTTTTTATACAAATCCAGACTTTAAAAAGAAAGGGAGACAGATAATGTAGTGACATTTTATTCTGACAATTTGGTCTTCCTAGTTTATGACTTCGTTGTAAAGTCAGTCCATCTTATTTTACATATTATTTTGATTACTGAGCTTATACAAAGTACTTTGTCCTCCTCCCTGAGACGTCAGCCATTCACTGATGGCTGTTACAATCTTAGCTGAAGTTTACGCTGATGAGGTGGGCTTGTCGGTGTCCTGGTAAGGCACATGCTGCATCCGCTCGGCCCTTTCCGGTATTGTGGATAGGAATACCATATGTGCAAACATTCTGTGACCAAAAAGAAATATAATATTTCATGTTTCGCTACCACTAATTAGCATATTGCTGCATCGACCGGAAATTACATCACAGAATCGTTGTCCCCACAATGACATCACAGAAAGTTCCATGACTGGGAAAATAGATCTAGATAAGAACACATGATCGTTTGGTTTCAGACACAGATGACATCAGATGACATGGCATACATTAACAATGTGTGACTCCAGCAGCATCGCAGTGACGTGTTTCAAAAGACTGCCAAGCTTTCCGAGTACTGGTAGTAATTCCCTTTGTGCTCAGCACATTGGTATTAGCCTGTTACCATGTTAGATTCACAAAGTAATAGGATGACAAGGATAGATCTATGGCGATAGCATTACCAACAAACATTGGCAAAGATAATATGTCCAGCAAATGCAAGATCATTGGCTTTGTCCGTGTTCTATTAGCCATGCTGCACAGTAGCACAACTAAGGAACCATTGAACTTTGCATGTTAGCTTGACATTGTCTATATTGTGTGACCATGGAGGAACAGATAGGTCAATGGGCATCACTTTCTTCTCAAAGATCTCCACACAAAGTATTTGCACATGGATTCAGAAGCCCTGGAAGTAGTATTTGGTATAGAGTTGTTTGCCTGCTTACTCCATTCGAAAAAGAGTTTAGGTTAGTTGTTGGAAGTGTCTAGGTAGGGTCTGAAGTGAATGGGATTGGCTCTGAAAATGTGAGGGGACAGTCTCTGTGTGTATGGACAAGGATATGGCATCAATAGGGGCATTAATAGGGGAAGTAAAAGCAGAAATACAGGCTGAAGTCATGATTCTTACTCCAGAAGATATTATGGGGGCGGGGTCTGCTCAAGGACTTACTAAATCCGGATCCACGATAATAGTGAATGACATGGCTATTGTAGATTCCGATGATCCTTATTCAAAAAAAGGAGGCCAATCCAGCAGGCACCCTTTGGCAATTCCAGGCTCTCCTTCCGATGAATGTTTTTTTTCTGTAAATGAGGGTGAGGAGGACGAGAAAGAGGAGGAGGAGGAGGAGGTGGACGGCAGGGGCGGATTGGCAAGGCGGGCATTCGGGAATGGGCCGAAGGGCCGGTGCCTCAGTGCCCTCTGTGGGCCGTTTTTTTCCTCCCCTGTCTCAGTCCACAGAGAGTGGACTAGGAAAGGGGAGAAAAAAAACGGCCCACAGAGTGCACGGAGACAGAGTCTGAGAAAATGAAAGCAGCCTCGCTGTGCATCCAGACAGCGATTGTCAGCTGTGGGCTCTCCTTCACCCCTACCCTGCCAAGCAATCAAGCGGAGGCTGGGCTGGGGAGGGGTGATTGATTGCAATAATCGGCCTCCCTGGGGGCCAGGTGTTTCTCAGGCCTTTGAGCCATTTGCACCTCGGCCCCCTGTCGCCCATGCAGCCCAGAAACGGTGTTAGACTTAGCACCTCGCCCACAGCCCTTCACATTCAGGGCATAGTGGGCGAGGAAGAATGGGTCTTGCTGTGGGTGCCTGGTGATGTTTGGAATTTTTTTGTTTTATTTATTTATTTATGCGATTTTATATAGCGCGGACTTTACCCGAAGGTGTCAGAGCGCTTCACACTAGGAACAGCAATAATACATGAGGAGAAAATTATAGGCGGACAAATTACAAAAGCAAACGTTAAGTTACATGAATCAAAAGTGACAATAGTGAGCAACCAAAATACAAGAGGAGCAAACGATACATTACAGGAGGAAAAAGAGATATGTGTGCAGGTTACAAAAGCGTACAAAATACAAGTAGAGGTATAGCACTGCAATTAATGGCAGACACTCCAGCACAAGAACAAACGTTACGTAGGAAATGGTGGCACTTGTGCAAGTATCTAAAGCAAACAAAAGTGAGAGGTAGCAAACAGTGTGTTACAAGAGAAAAGTGACTTGTGCAAGTTACAAAAGGGTACCATACACAGGTATAAGGATAATACTACAGTAAATGGTAAATACTCAAACTGCCAGAACACACTGGGAAGGCACTTCCCATGCACCAGTTTCACCGCACCCTCCCCCCTGGCTACCTGGCTACCTGGCTGCCTTGGATGACCCAGAAAGCTGTGTTTTGTGCTCCCCTGCCAGGACATTTTCCCAAGGCCTGGAGGGTTGATTAATTTACTAATTGCAGGGGCCTTACCTCTGTTCATTTGCTCCTGAGCTGAAGGTCTGGGGAGGGCTGAGTAGGTTAGTAATAGCAGGGGCTTTGCTGCTTTTCAGGTGCTCCTGTGCTGGAGGGCTGGAATAATTTTGACACAAAAAGGGGCCTTGCTATTTTTTTTAGTTGCTCAGCATGTAGGCCAATGTCACCTTGGCCCTGTGTCGTGTGCAAGAACAGTATCCTCCCACTTTCATTCCTTGTCTGTGCAAATGGTGTTTCATGAAAGGGCACGCCCCTTGAATGTGGGCCACGCCCCTTAAATATGGGCCACGCCTCTTGAATGTGGGCCACTTTTTTCGTCAGTGCCCGGGCCGAATTGTGATCCCAATCCGACCCTGGTGGACGGGGAAGAGGAGTTGGGGGGGGGAGCACTTCTGTAGCCTCCTCAAGTTCTGTGGAGACAGAGAATGATCAAACAATGTCTGGATTAGCGACAGAGGCAGTAGCCACATCAGAATCTGGAGAGGGTTCGGTTCAAAAGCTATCTGCTAAGCGTAAGTCAAAAATTTTGACAAAAAAACGAAGGAAATCAAAAAATATTGTAAGTCCTATAAATGCTGATATTGCAAAGCGACTGGATTGGGATTACTCTGCGACGTCACAGATGTACCAAGAGACTGTTGGGGTGACAGGAGATAAAGCTATGGGTACTATAGAGATATCAGAGCAAGATTCAGAACAAACACAGAGGCAGAGGCAGAGTCAGAGTCAGTCTCAAGGGCAATCACCACCTAAAGGGTTTGAAATGATGTTTTCAATGTTGAAGCAGATACAGACAGAGGCGAGAGTGGAAAGCCGCAGAGCCAGGCAGGAAAGTAAAAAGATACAAGGATCTCTTCGTAAAGTGAATAAATTATACGCAGATTTGTCAGGGAGAGTTACGGAGGTGGAAGAAAGAACCGGTATGTTGGAGGATGAAATGAAGAAGTGGCAGGAGTTCAGGCAGGAGCAAGAGAAGACTACATCAGATGTCCTATGGATATTGGAAGAATTTGAAAATAGGCAGCGTAGAAATAATATCAGACTCTTGGGTATTGCGGAGGGGAAAGAGGGGCAGGATGTAAGATCATACGTTATTGAGCTACTCAAGGGTGCGCTTCCTGGCATAGAAGGCTGGGATTGGGAATCGGAGATACAGCGTGCGCATAGATTTTCATTTACACAGAGAAAGGGGGATGTATCAAACAAACCTAGAGCAATACTCATATATGTTGGTAACTATCTGCTGAGAGAGGAGATAATGGCAAAGGCAAAACCACAGGCCAAGTGTAGATATAAAGATGTTGAGTTTTTTGCTAGGCCTGACTTCTGCCACACAACTGTAGAAAGGAGGTGGAGAATGCGGGAGTTGATTGTGCCTTTTCAGAAAATGGGATGTGAGGCGTACCTGATGTTCCCTAGCAGGCTAAAAGTGGTAAGGGATGGACAGTTTAAAATTTTTTATTCTGAAATTAAAGCTCAAGAGTTTCTGATATGGTTGAAAGAGAATAACCCACAGTCTCAGACACAGGCTGATAAAGAGCGAGCGGTAGCTCTGGTGGCGCAAGGAAGCAAGAAGCCGTAAAAGCACACAAAATGGATAAGATGTACAAATGATTTATAGCAAAGTAAGCTAAGATGTATGTATATATATAGGATATTTTCGTCTTGTTTGCATAGGTTGGTATTAAGAAAGGGGGAGTGGGGGATACGGTGTTCCCAGACAGTCACAGCTGCTACATATAGGTCCCATGGACCTATTTGCCAGTAGGGGGGGTGGGATAGTCAGGGTGGGAACTCAGGGGGGAGGAGGATGGGGGGGTGAGGAACAAAAATTTTGGAGCTATTGTAGAGGAACAAAGGAAGCAAGTCAGAAGATAATGACTAATAAAAGAAAACTGTATGATTTTTATATGGCTGTTAGTTTATCATGTATAAGGTTTGAGCTGTGTATTGATATAAGAAATGTCGACTCACTTAATAATCCAGAATGAATACTCGAATAATGACATGGAATGTCTGCGGGTTAAATGACAGACAAAAGAGACAGAAGGTGTCTATTTTAATTAAGAGTCTTAGACTAGATTTCCTAATATTGCAAGAAACACATATCCAGGTGTCTGAAATTCATCTGCTTGAACAATTGGGACTTTCTGTTTTAGCGTACTCAAGACAGGGGTCTAGGAATAGGGGAGTAGCAGTATTAGCAAGACAGAGAGGCATCATTACTAGGAAAAAATGGGAGGATGCTTGGGGGAGATGGGCTCTGGTAGAATGCCTGGTAGGAGAACAATGGATAACTCTTGGTTCTATATATGGATCTACAGGGGACGATGCTGAAATTTTTGAACAGGTCGATATAGAGTTGGCAACTTGGGCCCCATATGTAGTACTAGGAGGGGATTTCAACATTAATGGCGCAGGAGGCCTGGGATTGGGGTTAGGACCCCCAGTTAAATATCAAGGAAGGAAAAGAAGAGTGTTTCAAGCAGTTTGCTCCCTAGCCAGGAATAACAGTTTACTGGATGTTTGGGATACTCTCAAAGCAGGAGAGGATGGATATACGTATTACTCTGCACCGCATAAAGTAAGTGCAAGATTAGACTATTTTCTGGTCAGTAGTCAGGGTATTGACGGTGCACATATCGAGAGATTGCCAAGATTATTGGCGGATCATAACCCCCTGATTATTAACTTAAAAGGATTATCAGTCGCAAGGGGGGCTCGGTCTGGACTTTTGAAAGAGCGTTGCTTGAAGATGAGGCATATATCCAGCATATGAAAATATGGATAGCGGAATACCTGACAATAAAAAGAGATACAGCAACTGAAGGTATGGTCTGGGATAGCTTTAAGGCTGGGGTGAGGGGAGAGACTCTAAGTTTCGGAGTAAGGAAAAGGAAGCAGGAACAAGAGAGAAGTCAGGCCTTAAAAAGGGAGATACTATTAGCAGAGGAAGAAGTGAGTAAGGGTGTAGATTCACCCAACAATAATGGGTGTGTGCCAAATCCTGCTATAATTAAGTTAGCGAAATTGAGAATGGACGCAGAAGAATATATAACAGCAAAGGCAGCAAAACAATATGTGACTAATAGGGAAAAATGTTATGAGTTGAGTGACGAGTAGGCAGAATGTTAGCAGTTAGAGCAAGGCAAAAGGTATCGCTTGGGGAGATAAAGTCAATAAAAGACAGTTCGGGAAAGGTGGTAACGAGTGTGCACCAAATTAGAGAAGTCTTTAGAAAATTCTATACCATTCTATACCAAGAAAGCGATGTAAAAGATCCTGGAGAGATAGCGGCCTACTTGAATGATTACGTAGGGGTGGAGTTGGATGAATCAGAGAGAAAGAGATTAGACAATCCACTAGATCAACAGGAGATAGGAAGTGCTCTGAAGAATCTTCCATCTGGCAAAGCAGCTGGGCCGGACAAGATCCCGCTAGAATTCTATAAGGTGTTCTGGGAAGAGCTAGGGAAGGACATGGTATGCACTATGCAACAGGCACAGAGGGGTTTATCAATACCAAACTCTTGGTCCGGTGCAGAAATAGTTGTCATTTTAAAGAAAGGAAAGGCACCCACAGATCCGGGTTCGTACAGACCAATAACGCTAATGAATACCGATACAAAGATCTACTCAAAAGCATTAGCAATAAGATTTGCTAGCGTAATAACACCATTAGTTACCATCAGTCAGCATGGATTTATACCTGGACGAGGAACCACGCACCATACACGGAAATTAATTACCCTTTTTGATAAAATGGAAGTTATAGGGGAACCATTAGCGGTCTTACTGTTAGATGCAGAGAAAGCATTTGACCGTGTATCCTGGGTGTATTTGTGGAGTGTCTTAGAAAGGGTGGGATTTGGAAATGGCTTTCTTACGGCAATAAAGACTTTGTATAGGGATCCGGTGGCCACGATAAGAATAAACTCGGGAATAACTGAACAAGTGACAATTAATAGGGGTACTAGACAGGGATGCCCGTGCTCCCCCTTACTCTTTGCTATGTATCTGGACCCATTAATACGCAGAATGGAAGGGAATGGGAATATACCTCCAGTTGTTACGCCTAGGGGGGATTGTAAGATACTTGCATATGCCGATGACGTGGCTGTTGTAACACCAGTACCCACAGAGGCTATTAGATATCTGGAACTGGAGGCTAAAAACTTCGGAAAAGTGTCAGGATACTCTTTAAATACTGGGAAAACACAGATTATAAAAAACAGCAAGGCAATGTGTCAAGATTCACAAGTGGTGCAGACAGGAACATACCTGGGTATAACGATCACTGCAGAGCTGGGAAAGTTAGTAGAACTAAATATAGATCCTATTATAAGGAAGGTGGGGAAAGACCTAGACAGACTCAATAATCTACACCTTACAATAGTTGGTAGAGTAAATATTATTAAGATGTTAATTTTACCGAAATTTCTATATATTTTTAGGACAATCCCGTTATGGTTTGATAATCTTTGGTTTAAAAAGATCGAAGGAATGATCAATAGATTTATCTGTTCTAAAGGTAAAACTAGGAGAGCAGCAAGATTTATGGTACTCCCAAGAGAGAGAGGTGGGTGGGCTCTACCGGACTTGAAACTTTACTATTGTGCTGCAGCTCTACAGTATATGGTTGGATTGATAGGTGGAGCAGAAGCAGAAGGGGAGGATGATTTAGGATCATTAGCAATATATGGTTTATTGATGGGGGAAGATGTAAATAATATATTCTTGAAACACTTTGACACAGCTTACTTTAAAAGGACACGATTTAAGACCATTTTGGGAGCCCATAATATCTGGAAAGCTTTTATCAAGAAATATGGCTTGGGGAAAATTAATAGATACACGAGAATAAAAGATAATTCAGCATTCCCTGAGGATATTTTTTCTGATCTAGTGTATATAGAATGGTATAGGAAGGGTATTATAAAAGTGGGGGATTTGATGGGTACACAGGGGATGAAACAATTTGTAGAAATACAGGAGAAATATGATTTGGCAACAAGGCATTTTTTTAAGTATCTTCAAGTAAGAAGTTTTTTGGTGAATAAAAGGGGGGGCCCGAGAGGATTTGAGAAAAATTCTATACTTGAGGCGATACATAATGGAGTAAACTGCACTATTAAAAGGTTCTATGCAGAGTTAATTGAAACAAAACCGGACGACACGGTTAAGTGGGGGGAAAGTTGGTCGACTAAGTTGGATATAGAATCGGAATGTTTTAATTTGTCATTAGAACTGGGACAAAATATTCTGTTCTCTGCAACATTACAGGCTCAACACTATAAAACTATATACCGGCTGTACTATACTCCGGCAAAACTCGCACAATGGGGGGCGATTACTGGGATTAATTGTCCTAGATGTGGAAGTTTGCAGGCCGATATAATTCATATTTTCGCAACATGTCCATGTCTATCAACAATATTGAATGAAATACAATTTTTTTTACAAAGAGCATTGAAAATAACCGTCAACTTAACCCCTACGATTGTGTTATTGGGAGTGAATTCAGGCAACGCACATGGAGAGGGTTGCTATTTTATTTTCGTTGCAATGGCTGTCTTTAGATTATGTATTGCCTCAGCATGGCTCGATCAGTCACCACCAGTATTTCAACAATGGTTAGCCAAGGTCTTAAACATTTATAGTCTGGAAAAAGCAATATACTCTAGAAAAGGAAAGAATGGGAGGAAATTAGGATTAAAAATATGGGGGCCGATAGCAAAATGGAGAGAAGAAGCATAATGTATATAATGTATATAATGTATAGGTTTGTAACGTTTATTGTGGTAGGAGGGAGGACTCACAAGTGTTTAATAAGAAATAATGTGTTGTATGTTTTTTGTTAATTTTAGGTGCCCCACACGATTGGATTGATTAATTGCTAAATCTAATCTCTCTCTGTTGTATATGTTCCTCTATGTGCATTGTAGCAAAAGTTGTTTTTTTTGGAAATATGATTGAATGTATATAGTAATATGTTCCTCACCCCCGGTGTAGGGGGGAAAAATAATATGTAAAAAGTTGTCAATAAAAAGAATTAAAAAAATGAAAATGTGAGTTTTGTAATTCCTTCTCTCAACTGTCAGACTTGAATGATAAGGCAAATGCCTTCATTTTATTTCCAGCTTTCTCAGGTATTTCCTTTTAGCATGAAGATACGTTGAAAACTAAGGGAAAGAGGGTTTAGGCCTTTTCAGCTTGGTGTCTTTGAGGTGCACATTCTTCAGTAATAGAGTCCCTGCACTTGTTATAATCGCCTGTAGAGGTACTGGTGTTTAGTTGAGAATTTATCTCAGAAGGCATTGATATCAATGTTTTTGTATCAAGTAACCATATTTTCTCCCTTGTTAGGCTGCCTTGATACTGGTAAAGGTCACAGTGAACAGTATTTGAAGGTGATCAGGGAAGTCAACTGCTAATGGGCAATTGACTGTATCAGCATATATTGAAATGATCAAGAGTAGAGCTTTTACAGTACAAGGGTTCTGGCACTGCTTCAAAAGGACTTAGTTGCATAAAAAGGAGCAAAAGCAAAAGGAAATGGCATTTGTTTTTCAAAAGTGGGTGCCCAGGTGCCTAGCCAGGGCACTCACATTAGCAAAAATATTGTTGGCAGCCGGAGGAGCCCAAAGCCCCCACGGCCCCAGCCGGCTCCCTAGCCAGCACCTATACTGGGTGCTGGCAGGAGCTGGAATTTTTTTCAAGAGTGGGTGTCCCGATGTCCACCTGGGGCAGCCACATCTCCCAAATCTTTTGGGGAGGGAGAGCCTAGTGTCCCCTTGGACCCTGCTGGGCCCACAGCCAGCTCTGTTACTTTGTTGCCACCCAGGTGGAAGCAGCAATTTTCTCTACTCCCACCCAAACTGGACCAATGTTGTGTTCCCTGCCTAGGAGAGTTCAGGTGTTCTGGGCATGGTGTACCTCGGATGTTGCAATGATATCGGATCTCAGAGGATGGGTTTCCCGGGCTGATGTACTGCCCGTGAAGGGGGTCTGAGGCCCCTATACCTCCCCCAAAAAATCACTGTCCCTAGGGGATGTGGTCCAAAGGGATTCAAAGAGGTTCAGGGAGGGAGCATGCATGTCCTCCTCCCCTATAAATAAAGAATCAATCAGCCTTGAGTGATGGGGTACCTGGAGTCCAATAAAGCAGAGGGAGGGGAGACCATGTGCCTCTCCCAATTTTTTAAAGAGCATCCCCAGGGCATGAGATCCTCAGGGCCTAACAAGGCTCAGAGAGGTGAGTGTGCCCCTGTCCCAATGTAAAATAAAGCAGCACCAGGGAATGTGGTCCCTTGGGCCTAAAGGAGGCTCCCCTAAACAAGCATTTGCAATGCAATAGGTCTCTCATTACTAAAGTTTGAGCTATTGGCATTTCTAATAATAATGCAACACCAATAGCTCAAACTTTAATAATGCAAGACCAATTGCATTGCAAATGCTTGTTGGTATGGTCCACAAGAGGCTTTGGCCTTCAGACAGCGAATAGCTGTATGCGAGGCCTAAAAACAGAGATACAAGTATCAGCTGCGAAATCTTTGCAGCATGAAGACACAAATAGGGTACCATTGGGTAATGTAGCAGCTGCAGAAAACTATGTCCTACCTGCAGGTCACCGGCTAGTTACCCAGAGACTGACTTCGTTATTCATCCTCCCAGGATCTATAAATTATGTACCAGTCAACGGGATAGCAGCAAAACTAATATTTAAAGAACGATGCAAGCACGAATCATCGGACAATGGAAGCCAACATAATATAAACTAGATACAAAGATAAAAAAGGTGATGAATGAATGGCAGAGAGATGGGTGGATGGAATAAAGTGATATATGAATTGATGCAGCAGGGTGATGTGTGGATGAATGTAAGAAGGCGATGGATGAATGGGTGCCTGGCGGATAGATGAAACAAGTGGATGAATGGAATAAGATGGATGGATGAGTGGGGATGGAAGGATGGAATAAAGTGATATATGAATTGATACGATATGGTGATGGTTAGATGAATGGAGCTGGCTATGAATAAATGGGTGTCTGATGGATAGATGAAATGTGATGATGTGTGGACGAACGGAATAAGATGGATGTGTGGGTGGGTGTTTGGGTTGGAGGAAGGAAGGGTGGGTGGATGGGGATGGATGGATGGGTGGGTGGACTGGTAGATGGATGGATGGTAGGTTGGTGGGTGGAAGGATGGGTGGATGAATGTGAGGATGGGTGGATGGGTGGAAGGGTGGGAGGATGGATAAATGAATGGTGGGTGGATGGATGGACAGGGGGGCGGATGGATGATGGATGGGTGGATCGATGGATGGATGAATGGAAAAGTGTCTGTGTTGCACACCGTGAGTTGGGTGAATGTTCTCTTACCTTGTACCCTAGGGCCTCCTCCTCCAGGGGCACAGCCTCGTGAGACCGGTGTACCTTGGCCTCTCTGCACACCACACAGATGGCCGTCCCCTCCTTCCTACAGAAGAGCCGCAGATTCTCGCGGTGCCGGCCACACTCACCCTCCACCTGCATCTGCGCCGCCTGCTGGCAGAAGTCCGTGGCGATCTGGCCAGCTTCCGTTTGGAGCTCAGGGCACCCTTGGGTGATGACTTCCGGCACTCGGGGCAGGGGAAGTTTGAGGCCACTCCTGCCTAGCATTGGGCGAGGCAGGGCCGGCAGAAGTTGTGCCCGCACTGCGTGGTCACCGGGTCTGTGTAGTAGTCCAGACAGATGGAGCATGTGGTCTCTTCCATCAGGTGCTTCACAGGGTTTGCTACAGCCATGGCCCGGCAGAGAGAGGGGGCACAAAGTGGGGCCAATGCTGGGCCGAGCAGAGCGTTCAGAGGGGCAAGGAACAGGGCAGAAAGTCGGACAGAGAGGGAGACAGGGAGTAAGAAACTAAGACTTGGGCAGAGAGCCGGGCAGGGAGATCAGAGAGCCGGGCAGGGAGCAGGGCACGGAGTGGGGCAGGAAGTGGGGCAGAAAGCAGTAGAGAGAGCCGGGCAGGGAGCTTGACAGAAGGCACCCTAGGCAGAAGTATGGAATGGAGCAACAGCAGAGAGCAGGCAGGAGGAAGCAAAGAGTTGGACAGAGCAGGTTGAAGAGAAGCTGTTACTGTGACGAGAGCCAGGCAGGATTGCGGGGCAGATAGCTGGACAGCGAGCCGGACAGAGATCCGCGAAGAGAACCAGTGACGTCATCCATATTTCGAGTTTCGATTTCGTTTCCTCAGAAGGCGCGAGCAGAGGAGGCAGGGAGTGAAACTCACATTTACAGACCCGCGCCTATATTTCAAGTGTGTCCAAAATATGTTTAACTAGGCTGTCTCAGTTAGGAAAGGCAGCCAAGGCACGGGGAGAAAACGTGATCTGCCCAGTATCACACTATTTGGTCCCGTAAGAGAGCCAGGATTTCAGACGCAGGCCACTGTTGCTGAAGTCTACAACCTTCCCAACTTACCTTCTGAATTAAGAGTCCACACTTCAAACAAGCGGAACTTGAAGTGATCGCGAAAGCGATCGCTATTGTAAAAACAAAAAAAACCGCCAGCGAGTGGTGCGCATGCGCTCGCCACTGCGAGACATATGTTTTCAATTATCGCACCCGTGTCTGAGCACGATAATTGAAACCACATGGGCTTTGGTGCACGTAATAGACACCAATAGGCTGTGAGCGGAACAATGCGCCCACCTCTTGCCTATTGCGTGCTCTGTTAACAAAATACACGCACTCAAAACCCAATGACAAAAGAGCAGACAAAAAACACACGCACCAGCGTGTGCGATTCCATGGTCCATTTCTGAACCCCGGACAAAAGGACACTCGCCTGCGCGAGCACTGCTGCGCAGTGCAACGCACGTCACGAGACCTAAAAAAACCACAGTCAGGTACATGCATCAATCTCGGCATTTGCGATTCCTTAATTGCGATTTTTAAGGAATCGCAATTAAGGAATTGCAAATGCCTATGCATTAAGAAATCGCTAAATAAATTGCGATTTCTTAGAATTCCTTAATTGCGATTAGCATTTTGCGAATTGCAATTAAGGAATCCCTTCCCATTCATTCCTATGGGCCTAGAGGCCCATAGGAATGAATGGGAAGACAATCTCAATTTGCGAATCGCAATTAGCTAATCGCAAATTGAGATTGCGATTTCAAGGGTGCAGGGGTGTCCAAAGGACACCCTGTTGCACCCCTGAAATCAAACAATGCACATATGTTGTGTACACACATGCCCTAAGGGCATGTGTGTGCACAACATGAAAGTTAAAAAAATGCACAAAATTGCATATTTCTAACATTTCGCAATATTACCATGAGGTCCAACCTCATGGTAATTTTTTCTCTCTAATTGCGAAATCGCAATTTTTTTCAGTTTCATGCATTGCTTTTAAGGAATCGCAAAATTGCGATTCCTTAAAAGCAATCGCACTTTACAAAATCAAAAAAATAGCGATTTCTTCACTTTTGGGATAATGCATCCCAAATAGTGATTTGGGAATCGCAAACGGCCGAATTTTGCGATTCGCACCGTTTGCGATTCCTAAATCGCTTGATGCATGTGGAGAAGTGTGGCTCACTGGTTAGAGGAGGCATACCCTGAAGCTGAGGTCAGACCCGGGACCAGGGTTCGATTCCCGACGCGGCAGGGTCCTGAACCCAATTGTCCACAGACTCGATAATTCTCGCTTCGGTACCCACTCTAAGCACGAGTTCACACTATGCAGCTCTTGGCAACAAGCTTGCTTAATCTCCACAACGGCCCCCCCGCGGCGGGATGCCTGGCTTTCCCCTTGGGGATGCCCAGCACGGGTGATCTCGCAGGGAAAAACCAGGACGGGTTCCCAAGGCAAGCGCCGAGATGCCCAAGGGTAATAATCGAGCGTTATATAAGAACACACATACATACATACATACATGTGCCTGAGTGTCTATCTTTTGTCCCTGGCCGACCCCAGTGCTTATTTTTACTTTTAGCCCCTGGAACCTCCACAAGGGCTTAAGGCAGGGTATCGCTACCCACCCCCTTATTTCATTACATTTTTTAGATTCAGGACATGGGATCAGATCCCCTAGTCCTGTAATGGCTGCCTCAACATATCTTTTCATGTTGCGGCCAGCCAATCCGAGCACGTACTCTAAAAAAGACTTTCGCTAAAACAGAAGTCTTAGATTTTTGAATATCAGCCCAACAATCCAGATATACAAATATTTTTAACTGTAATTTCTTAAAAACTACTGAACGGAATTACACTAGGTCACAAAAAGCATGCCTTCCGGGTAAAGATTTAACTTTTTGCAAGTTTGATGTCATTCCGTTCAGCCATTTGGCATGTAGGGCTGTTCAAAAATCCCAATGGAAATTGATGTGGTTCATCAAGGGTTGCGAGGAGGAGCCGAGCCTTGATGGGTCCATGTCACGGCACTCTTGATTAAACACTGCTTGACCAGCATCCGGCTCTGGGTGTCTTTTCTATCCAAGAGGAATGGAGTGTTGTGATTTATAGCAAGTTTCCGTTCTCGCACACCCGGGTCACCACGTATGGGGTGCATAAACAGAGTTGACTGTGATATATATACTCCAATTCTTCGTTGGACACACTTCACTGACAAAGCAGGCACGGACTCCTTTAAGGTGTGATATTTGATTTTATTATCTAAATCCATTAAATATAAAACAGCAAATGCATCGTCGAATGGCGTGTTTCGACCGTGTTCACGCGGTCTTGATCACATAAACGCGCTGCAAATGCTCTCCATCTTTTAACCCCTTACAGTACCTGTGCTTCTTGATAATAGACATGGGCAACTGACTTAATGATTTATCGTTAATCCTGATTTTTTTTGCTACTTAGTTAGAACAGTAATTATCTCAAAAAATATCTGATTGCTTACAATGTTTTTTACTGATCTAATTGAAAAACGGGGAATTGATGTGGCAACATAAGAACTGTAAGTTGGTGAAAACACAATTATGTGAAGTCAGTATCTTTTCCATCATGCGGGCCAACTTAACCTCCCATGATACACTGTGCCCCTCTTTATACCACTGCATCGCTGCATCTATATATATTTTACCATACAATAACTGGAACATTTCCTCATAATGGATGTAAACAGTGCTACCTATAATCATCTGTTAAATTAAACCAGGCTTGGCTCCAGTTAATCCCATTGGACAAAGGCTCACATATAAACATGTCTTATATTTGTACTCCATGAATCTGATAAACACCATTAATAATAGATGAATAAATCCATGGTTGACAGAAACTACTCCTAAAATAATATCCAACTGAATTCATGCATACAGATAATATAATACGATTACTGTCTTGATGCCTAATGATAAAAGAAAAGTTTTTATTAAAGTGCAATGTGCCAACAAAGTGCAAAGAATTTCCTAAAGTGCTCAATTTTGGAAACCTAATAGCAGCATAGTTCATTCATCCTTATACATTTGTGTATAAATACATTTATATCATATCACCGCTTTGATTTAATAAAGGGCTAATGCTATTGTAAAGTGGCTTATGCAAGATTGGAAACCAATCCGTCTCATATTAAGGTGTCTAGTGCTAGAAAGTTTGTAACTTGGTTTCTTCTTTACTCTTATCCTAAGATCATTATGTTTTTCTAGTTGCCCTTAGCTAGTTTAAAGTGCTTGTACATAGATAAAATGACTTGTGCTGAAAAACATCAACAACATTAATCTGTAAAATTCTTCTAAATTTTTATAACACAGTTAAAAAGATATGCCTTTCAAAATTTGTTTGCTGATATACAATCGAGTTTGCCTTCTGCCACAATTGATATAACCAAATATTGTTATCATAAAAAGTTGTGTAGGTCCTCACTCGTATTGAGCCCATTCGTATCTTGGAATCCAGTTCAAGAATACATTTGGATTCAAGTTGCCACTACGTTCTTTCTCTGTTGCCTCCTCTTCTTAAAACTGGTACTCCCCTTATCACAAAGTATTTAAGATTGCTTAAATTGTTCTTGTAGACCAATTTGAAGTGTTGTGCAACAGGGTAGGATGGATCAGAGTTAACTGTGGCCCTGAGGGGCAGTAATATTCTATTGTGTACCTGTAGCTTAGTACTTCCAACGACTTTTAGGCCACATGAGCACTGAATCACATAAACAGCAAACTTAGTCCTATATGTGTAGTGACCCCTAATATATACTGGCTTTTCCCTGAATGATGGCTTGTAGACAGTCATATTGACCCTAAAATTGCATGCTCGACATGAGCTGCATTTAAAAAATAATTTTATATGGGAAAGCCAGTTAAAGCTGGATCCCAATTCAGGGCTAATACTGACCAAAGAGTTCCTAATGGATGGGGCTCGCTTGAAAGTCAGAGTGGGTTTTTCATGGAGAACTTGACCCAATGTGATATCTGTGAGAACAATGGGCCATTGTTTGTTGACAATTGATCTTATTTGTCTCCCGTTTGCTAAAAGTGGTGATGAGCCTGATGTTAGGTTCATCTGGAGCCATAGGATCACTCACAATGTTATGTTGAGTACTGCTCAGGATCTTAAAAATAATAGACTCCCTGGATTTCACATGAACTTTTGCTTTTGCTTGATTTATACTGTCCAGATCATAAACCTCGCCCTATAAATCTATCCGTTACGGGGGGCGTGGCCTGAAGCCGAAGATGGTGGACGTGTAGCCCGAGAGCTCCGTCCGTAATCCTCACAACCAGCTGATTATCCTGCTTTCCCCCACCGAGACCCACCTGATTCTTGCACCGGAGGCCCCCGGGGGTGTCATCCTGGAAGCGGAGCGGGGCTTCTCCAGTCCGCCCGCTCTGCTGACGCTCGGCGCGGCTGCTCTGGAAGCGGCCCACTGCGCAGGGTGAAGCCCCGGGCTCGAGTAGGCATTCTCCCCGGCCACCCCATAGCCTCTGGCGCGGACGGACCATCTCCGTGCCGGACTCCCGAGGCGGACACCGGAAGCAGACCTCCCCTGTGGAGAGGTGTCCTGGTAACACGGCGACCCTGCGGCCCCGCCTACGCAACGGGGCCCTACACGGCCATCCTGCTGGGTGCCCTACGGATCGGGCTGAGACTCCCTTCACCCGGCTGACCGGCTAACTCCAGGCCGAGGGCTAGACGCCCGTTTTCTACTGTGCCGCCCGGGTCAGTGGGGCGGACAGCACCGGACACTAAATACAGGCGCCTCTTGCTCCGGGCCCCCCCCCTGCAGGCTTCATCAGCATTTATTGAGCGCCATCTTGTTACTGGGGCCCGGACGGGCGGACGAGAGGAGCTCCTCTGGCCCACACACTGGTCGACTGCTGGAGCCGCGACGGGGATTCCACGCGGTGCAACGCCCTGCGGAGGGCGGTGTGCCCGGCGGTGTGCAGGGGACGGTGGACTGCGGGACCTGGCTGTCTGGGCAACTGACCTAGGACAGCGGCAGGAAATTGTGGCGCCGCTCTGCGGGCCTATCACCACGCACTGGCCCGGACTACTAGAGTGCACCAGCGTACGGCCGATTCACTGAACACTGGCAGAAGGCCACCTTACCTTCTTCACCTGCACTGCGGGAAACTAACGACGACTCGGCACTCGGGGCCCCCCTGGGTGGGCCGCCTGGTCTGCAACTGACGTCAAGGAAAGGGATTCTACGCGCTCCCTGCCGGCCCTGGGCATATGCGGCTCTCACCCTTGCACAACACCACTCCCTGTACCGGCGGCGGACACGGCCCGGCGCCCGGAGTAGATACGGGAGAGGGCGGCGGCGATCTGCTGTGCCCTTTCCGGCGCCACCCTGCTAACAAGAGCCATGGGCAAGCCAAGGGGCAAGACACATGGTCAGGGCGCTGCGACGGATCTGCAGTCCACGGGCTCCGAGGACCCCCTGGCCTCCTCCAACATGGACATCATCCCGCCGACTGGGAAAAGGTCCCAGGACGCAAAGTTGGACCTTATACTTAATGAAATACGGGCGACCCGTGAGGCACTGGAATCGCGTATTGACAACATGGCGACGGGCCTGTCGCTACTGAGGGCGGACCACAACAACTTAGCGGAACAAGTGGCGGAGCAGAAGTTAGCACTGAATGACTTAGTGCCACAGCAGACGGAGCATTCCACGAGGCTGGAGGGAGTGGAAAAACAGCTTAAACATCTCTGGGATAAAGTGGATGAGGCGGAAGGACGTGCGCGCCGCAACAACGTCCGCATCTTAGGCATTCCGGAGAGAAGTGAGGGGAGGGACCCCACCCGATTCGTGGAAGACTGGCTACGGAAACTAGTGGGCCAAGAAGATCTCACTGCACTGTACAGCGTGGAGAGGGCACATCGGATGCCTCCTCGGCCCCCCAAGCCAGGGGCGCCCCCTCGTCCCCTGATCGCGCGCCTCCTTCATTTCAGAGACCGGGACACTGTGTTGGGTGCGGCCAGGGAGAAAGCACCGATCCGATTTGAAGATAAAAACATCTCAATCTATCCTGATTTCACGCCCACTGTGCAGCGCGCCAGGTCCACCTTCATGGGTGTCAAACGCAAGTTAAGGGACAGAAATCTGAAGTATGCGCTGCTGTTCCCTGCTCGGCTCAAAATCATGCACGACAACAAATCCCACTTCTTCGAGTCACCAGAGGAGGCAGAGGAATGGATGGAGGTCACTCTGACACCGCCGGCCTCACAGGACCCATTCGAGGAGCCCCGGGGGGACGGCCACAACGAACGCGGAGGCACACCGGAAAGACGACACAACACCCCAGGCCCTGGACTCCACTCTTCCCATGGACCCCCTGTGAAGACGCATCCTCCTGATGCCCGAATGGCAAGCCACCCATCATCATCTCACCGGCAGCGGCTCACGGAGGAGGCACTAGCAGCACATGACGCCCAAGCACGTAGCGACAGGCACTCCGCCTCCACCGACACCCATACGGAGGTATCCGGATCAATGGACAGCTTGCCGCCATTCCCGAAAATTACAGCCCAAATGGCGGAGGAGTTCTGATTTGCTGCATGTATGATCCCCTCCGGGTGGTAATGTATACTTGTCCTCCCCCCACCCCCCCCTCCCCCTCTTTTCGCAATTGGTGGGTTGCGTGGGGAACTCACTTTGTTGAGGACTACCGAGCCTATGCAGACCGCTCAATGACAGTCGACAGAGGCCTGTCACCCCCCGGTCTGCACACGGACTCCACTGACTTGTGCCCACGTTGGGCACCACAGTTTGGATCCTGGGCACGTTGGCTCGGGGACCTTTTTGTTAAGGGGTTGTTTGTTTCCACGACACGCTCACCTTATTTCAACGCAAAACTGACATGGGGCCCAGGGAGTTTCAATGAGTTGCACCACATGATTGGATATGGGGCCGCTTAATGTCTACCAAATGTGCACTTGGAACGTGCGTGGCATGGGAGCAGTCCAGAAACGCCATAGAATTTTGGCTCAGCTCAACCGCAGGGGAATCCAGATTGCATGCCTGCAAGAGACGCATTTGAACGCCTCTGAGGCTGTGAAGCTGCGCAAAAAATGGAGGGGACAGTTATTTGCTACCTCTTATTCTGCATTTTCAAGGGGGGCGACGATCTGGTTCCGTGGCTCTGTCCCTTTCAGATGTTAGAGCATAGAGTTGATACAGAGGGCCGATATGTATTTGTGCGGGGGATGTTGGACGGGGATGCTGTTGTATTCGGATGTGTTTACTCGCCGAACTCTAATCAATCGGAGTTCTTGATGACGGTGAACGGGGTGCTGACGGGATGGGCTGGTCATCGATGGTTTATTGGGGGTGATTTTAATGCTGTACTTGATGTTGCGATGGATAGGTCACACCCCCCTTTGCAGGCGACTGAGAGTAGGAAACAAGCGGATGCTCTTAGTCGTTGGGCTGAGGGCTGGGGCCTGACTGATGTATGGCGCAGTACACACTTACAGGAGAGGGAATATACCTTTTTCTCCCCACCACACCAGCTTCATACTAGAATTGACCACATTTTCTGTTCCCGCACTGTAGCGGATACAATTGTCAAGGCCCAACACATGGGGAAAACTCTGTCCGATCATAGCTCTGTAGAACTCACGTGGCAGTGGGGCAGGCGACTTGCCCCCATCCCTACTTGGAGACTGTCCCCAGATCTTCTTGAAGACTCAGTGCTTAGGGCCTCCTTGTCCGACGCTATAGGAACATATTTCTCCACAAACATGAACACAGCCAGCACCCGTCAAGTGGAATGGGACGCATTTAAGGTCTGTATCAGGGGGGCGGCCATGGCCGCTGGAATGGGCAGGAAAAGGGAGATAATTAATCAATTGAAGGAAGTGGAGGGCTCCCTGGCTTCCCTAGAAAGTGAGGCTGCCGGCACACATGCGCCCTTTACACCACTACAAGAGGCTCACATTCGACACGCAGAGCTGTTGGAAGACCTGAGGCTCCTCGATTATAGGGAATACACGAACAGGCAGCATGCACAGGCAGATAGAGCTGGCCCCCTCCTGGCCCGCATATTAAGGGACTCCCCGGTGAGCCACCCCATTCTGAGGATCTTGGACCAAGCAGGAAATCCAGTCACCTCCCAGGTTGGGATCAATACTGCGTTCAGGGAATACTACACAGCGCTGTACAGCCCCCCACAGCCCCTTCCAGAGGTCGCATTCGAGGCCTTTACGAGGGACTTAGCCCTGCCTCGACTTACAGAGGGGCAGATCAAAGACCTTAAGCGCACCATTACCATAGCTGAAATCAGACAGGCAATACGCGCCCTTCCTAAGGGCAAGACCCCTGGGACAGACGGCCTACCGGCCGACTTTTACGCAACATACATAGACCTACTGGCCCCGCGATTACACGCTATCTACTTGGAAGCGCTGCGAACAACCACCCTACCGAAGTCGTCTATGCAGGCGTTAATCACGTCCCTTTTAAAGCCTGGTAAAGAAGGGCTTCAAATGGCTGACTACAGACCCCTGTCCCTTCTCAATACTGACTCCAAGATATTGAGCAAGGTGTTGGCATCAAGGCTCGTGCAATATGTACCTCAACTAGTCCACTCGGATCAATGTGGCTTTGTCCCGGGCCGCAATACAGCCATGAACCTCAGGCGACTAGCCCAGCTCATGCTCGGTGATCGAGAGGGCACGAGCTCTGAAGGCTGCATCTCCCTAGACTTGAAACAAGCATTTGACTCCCTTAGATGGGATTACATGTTTGACACACTGTCGAAATTTGGGATACCCCCCGAATTCCTCGCTTGGGTCAGATTGCTGTATTCTGCTCCCACTGCTAGAGTGCGCACCTCAGGTCATATATCAGTTCCTATAGCTATCGCACGGGGCACCAGACAGGGCTGCCCACTTTCTCCCCTCCTATTTGTCCTTGCCCTTGAGCCGATGCTCTGTAGGCTCCGTCATATGGCCCCCCGGTTTGGCATTCTGCGGCATGGGTCGGCGCATATAGTGTCCGCTTATGCGGATGATATTATCTTATATTTCCGAGACTTGAGGAGCGACTTGAGTCCTGTTGCCCAGGTATTTGAGGTCTTTAGGTCGATCTCAGGCTTGACCATAAGCGAGTCCAAATCATATGGCTTCACATTTGCAGCCACTGGTCGGACTGCTCCATTGCCCTTCGCCCCCCACGAGTTTCAGATAGCTGAAACCACCTTCAGATATCTGGGGATGCAGATTTACAGGGAAGCGGGGCAGATGATCGATGGTAACCTTGGGAGGGCCATTAGAGCACTGAAGTCGCAGATACAATTTTGGCTCACGCTGCCACTCTCTGTACCCGGCAGAGTGGCGATATCCAAGATGGTGATGCTCCCCCGCCTTCTCTACCACTTCACTAACTTGCCACACCTGATCCCGGCAGCTACATTTAAGGCCCTTGACACTCTACTCTCCGAACTTGTATGGGGGCACGGCCGCAGGCGTGTAGGTCTGTCCAAGCTGCAACTCCCCTCTGAAGCCGGTGGCATGGGTTTGCCTGATTTTAGGGCCTACAACTATGCATGTCAACTGCAATGGCTGGCCTTTTGGGTAGCAGGCCGCAATCTTCAGGAGATTAACATGACGGACAGGGATCATGCATTGGGGAGAATACACACGTTACTTTTGCCCAACTCAATTGTACCTAGGGATGTCTCACCTCTCCTCAAACTAGCGGTAACATATTGGCGGAAGGCATTAAAGTACACATCCCCTGAGTCGTCCTATGCCCCCACGATCCCGCTCCTGGGTATCCCACTGGCTACCGGGACTCTGTCGGCGGACTCGCTGGAGCAATGGCATGACGTCGGAGTGTCGCACGTGGGTGACCTGTTCGCGGAAGAGCGCCTACTGTCCTTTGCAGACTTTAGAACTACCCATGGAGTCCCTGGAGGCACCTTCCTGCTACACTCTGGCCTTCGCCACTATATCACACATAAATGGTCCCCTAGGGGCATGGAGCCAGCTACGAATCCTCTCATCACCATGCACTACCTGATGGGCACGGGCGCCCACCTTACTAAGTGGCTCACTACTAGTATTAAGAAGGGGAGGGCTTTCGATCTGTCGCTACTCCGGACAGCGTGGGAGGTGGACATTGGTAGGCCCCTGAGGGATAAGGAGTGGGAACGTATCCTTCAGTTCCCCAAAAAAGTAGCCAGGAACCCCAAGTTCAAGTTTATACAATCGATGCTTCTACACAGAGCCTATCTGACCCCGCGCCGCATACACATGATGTTTCCTGATGCGAACAGTAATTGCCCCCGATGTGACACCGAGGACGCAACACTGATACATATGCTTTGGCAATGCCCCAAACTAGGATACTACTGGACCACGGTCCATGCCTCGCTCCAGGAGGCGGGTGCTTTGAACAGATCCCCAACACTGGAATGCACGTTACTGGGGTTGGGGCCCTTACAGCGCACCAGAACTGTGGCGGCGCGTTTCGCGGATCTGGCCCTATTGCTGGCGAAACGTGCCATCACTATGAGGTGGAAGTCAGCTAGGCCTCCTGACCCGGAGTTGTGGAGGGCGGAAGTGGTGAGATGGGGTAAGGCGGAGGGAGTTGCACTACAGAGGGAGGAATACAGGGGTCTGAGGAAAAAGCCAATTTCACTGGACTGGTATACCATATTAGGTATGTTTGAATCTGGGGGAGACGGAGTGGACGAGGGTGCAAGTGCCTCTTCGATCGCACAATAAATGTGTCCTTGTTCGGACTGACATGCACTGTCACTTACCATGGTGCGCTATGAAGGAATGAGGGGGGGCTCCCCCATTTTACATGTTCTGTATTGGCCTAGATCCGTCTATGTGGACATTCAAGTAGAGCCATATGTTGTGATTCCCTGAGTACCCCGGTCTACTGATTAATCAATTATAGGTTGTTGTGTGAGTGTCGGATGGATTTGTTGAGGGTGGGGGGAGGGATTGTTTTTTGACAGGGGTTTGCATAAACTGTGACGGTTAATGTCACCAACAAAAAGGAAAATTAAGACAACTATGCAATTATACGTTCTAAGCAACCTTATATGTATTTATCTGTATTCCCTCCGGGATTGGAAATGTTTGTGACTGCTTTACCTACTATGCTAATAAACAGATTTTCAAAAAAAAAAAAAAAATCTATCCGTTACCTCCTTCTGACACAACATCAGATCATCTTTGAACTACAGATTTTACGCATTCTAAGAAACTCTCCATATGGAATACTTCTGATGAGGTGTCTGGGGTGAAAACTAGATGCGTGAAGGATCGGGTTACCTGTTGCTTCTATTCTGTGCACAATATATATATTGTATATATATATATATATATATATTGTATATATATATATATATATATATATATATATATATATATATATATATATATATATATATATATATATATATATATATATATATATATATATATACATGTATATATATATTTCACCGGTATAGCACCACAGAATAACGGACCACCAAGCAGCGCGTAAGTATTCAAGTCAGGTTTATTATCCTTTCCAGGGTCGTTTCGGCATGACGCGTTTCGGGTAAAGACTACCCTTGATCACATAGCGACCATGCAGTACAACATAACATTTAAATACTTTTTTTCTCATTCATTAACCACCACGTGACAATAGAAAGTGAAGATATACTAAAGTGCTGAATAGCAATGTTTAGACACTTCAAAAGGTGATTTAACCGGTTTGAATTTGCATCCATTTTTGTTGGTCTTATTTCATTTGAAGTTATATTGTTAGCAGCATAAATGCGTAAATACTTTTGTGCACCATATTACAATAAATATAGAATAAATACAATAATAAATAATTATCATACTATTTACACTATTTACAATTAAGAGAATCTGTCTTAAAACATACATCTCATAGTTATTGTAAAAACACGATGCTAGAATTTCACGAATGTCAGCTTAAATGCTGTGATTAACAAGTGCAAATTTATGCATGATTTAGTGTACACTTATTTTCTACTGCCTTAATGCAGTTATTTATGTGCAAATATTGCAAAAATTAGCTGCTCATTTGATTTTACTGATGTGCATGTAATATTTACAGATTCACCTTTATAAAGTGCATTTCATGAGTTTCAACAAGAATAACGTTGACATCCGGTCCCGGATGTCACTCCACCTTGACTCGATTAAACATTCTATTTTATCATTGCCCAAAGCGTTCAGTGAAAAAAGTGAAAAAAGATTTACAATCATAAATAAGTGATGATAAAAAAAGATTTACGATAAAATATTGCGTTAGCATTTTGATCTAGGGGGTTAATCCACTTATTTTTGACTCTCTCATTTCCACAGTGTCTATTGTTTTTTAAACTATGTTAGTTTTTTCTTTTTCTCTTTTTTATATTTTTCTTTAATTTCAAACATTGTAGATTCAAGAAGCTTTACTGTGCCTGTCCTGTATTGATTTTAAGGACATGAGGAAATTTCTAAAGGAATATGTGTAAATCTTCCGTGTTATTCAAGCAATTCGGAGACTTGCTGTTTAGGTTTAAAATGTATTTTGTCTCCAATTGCCTCAATAGTTTCTCTCTATCCCCGCCTCTTTTGGGTACTGGTACCATGTCAATGACAAAGTACGAAAGACAATTAATGTCTTTATCATGCGTTGTCTTAAAATGTCTTGTTACCGGATAGGCAGGATCGCAGTTAATTATTGCTCTGATGTGTTGTAAGATCCTCACGTGCAGCGGGTGCTTAGTACTTCCCACGTATCTAAGCCCACAGGTGCACGTGAGTTATATATTCCTCAAATTCTGTGCGGCAGTTGTAATTTCCCTTGATGTCCATTTCATAGTCTTTAAAAGGTGTGCTGTATTCTGTGGTGTTCCTCCCAAAATTGCACGCCCGACAGGTAGCGCATTTAAAGAACCCCTGTTTGACAGGTAGCCTAGTTTTAGTAACAGGAGCCCCTGTTGCTAGGGTTTTAGATAAATAAGCGGCCATATTTTTGCATTTCCTAAAGGTTACACTGGGCTTGTCAGTTAAACTCTCTTTTAAAATGCTGTCAGTTAACACAATTGGCCAATTCTTACTTAAGATGGTTCTTATTTTGCGCTCCTGCCTACTAAATGTTGTTATTAATCTTGGTGCCTCATTATTTTCAGTGACCTCATTTTCTACATTGTTGGTCATTGGCAATAGCTCCGATCTGGCCCTTTCGCTAGCTTTAAGTGTGGCTTTCGTTAAGATGTCCTCTGTGTAGCCCCTTCTTTTCATTCTTTCTAAGCTTTCCTTTTTACATTTTTCAAATTCTTCAGGGGTGCTGCATATGCGCTTCAATCGCAAGATCTCTCCATAAGGGATACTTGCGATTAGATGTTTCGGGTGTGCGCTTGAGGCACGGAGAATTACATTTCCTGCCGTGGGTTTCCTATAGGCAGTTGTGGTTAATTTGTTACCAACAATCTGTACCATCACATCTAAAAATTCAATTGCGCTAGAGCTGCAGTGTGACGTGAATTGCAAATTGAAGTCATTAGTGTTAAGTTTACCTATGAATTCCTTGGCACTTTGCTTGTCCCCCTTCCAGACTACGAAGACATCATCTATAAACCGAAGCCATAGAATTTATTTATTTATTTATTTAGAAGCTTGTAAAGCGCACGGCTACCTCCGGCGGAGGTGTCCTGGCGCTAAGATTACATGAGAGTTCCCAAAGAGAGTAACCAGGATCAAATCCGACTGAGGGAGAGGAAAATACTGACACATTTCCCTGTGTTGCCCCATGAGGACCTGCCTCTCCCAGAACCCTACGTGCAAGCACGCGTAGCTCGGGGAAAAGCAGGCCTCCATGGCAACACCCCGTTCTTGTCTGAACAGATCCTTGCCAAAGGAAAAATAGTTGTTATTAAGGCACATATATATATATATATATATATATATATATATATATATATATATATATATATATATATATATATATACTCCACAGATCCGGGCAAAGAGCAGAGGCTGTCCAGCGAGCCGGTCCGTTCACGGGGTCTCGGAGACCCCAAAATATGCTAATCCACACCCTTCCGAAGTAACAGAGAGATAAATGGACACCTTGGAATATTTGCAGAAGAATACGATTTATTGCTGCAGAAAAAACAATGTGTTTCAGCTTTCGCTGAGCGTGACCAAGGCAAAAGCTGAAACGCGTTGTTTTTTCTGCAGCAATAAATAGTATTCTTTTGCAACATCCCAAGGTGTCCGTTTATCCCTCTGTTACTTCGGAAGGGTGTGGATATATATATATATATATATATATATATATATATATATATATATATATATATATATATATATATATATATATATATATATATACATGTGATCAAGGCCGCATGTCTGGCGGCCGAAACGCGTCATTTGGACATCTGATGCTGTAATTAAATACCCTTAAGCACTAACAGCCTGATTCATCAAGCCGAAATCGGCTCGCAAAGGGTCAGATTCTGAGAATCTGGCCCTTTGCGAGCGCTATTTTTGCATTTGGGATTCATCATCCCAAATGCAAAAATCGGTAATTGCTAATTCGCTAAATTGCGAGGAATTACATTTAAGGAATCTCTATTTGAGATTCCTTAAATGCAATTCATCAACCATTTTTAAATTGCTAATTCGCAATTTCGGGCCGCTATTTACCGAGAGGTCAGACCTCTCGGTAAATAGCAAAAACTTAGAAAAATGCTTTTAAAAGCATTTTACTAAGTTGCATGTTGCACACACACATGTCCTTTGGACATGTGTGTGCGCAACACCTGTTTCAATTTGCATTTAAGGGGTGCTACAGGGTGTCCTTTGGACACCCCTGGCACCCTTTAAATCGCTATCTTATTTGCGAGTAGCAAATTGCTAATCGCAAATAAGGAATACTCCCCATTCATTCCTATGGGCCTTTTGGCCCATAGGAATGAATGGGGAGTTATTCCTTATTTGCGATTAGCAATTTGCTACTCGCAAATAAGGATTGTGTAGGAATCGCTATTTATTTAGCAATTCCTACATGAATCCCGTTTTGCAAGTCCTTAATAGCGATTCCTTATGAATCGCTATTAGGGGCTCGCAAAACGGGAGATTGATGAATCAGGCCGTTAGTCTTGCCTGTGGAGTCTGTTTCCTGGTTCGGCGCCGCTGTGAAGGTTGGTCGCACTGCTGGGACTATATATATATATGCCTCCAACCGGTTCTGGTACCACACCTCAGGCACTTTCCCCAGCGCGCAGACACATAAATCAGTCGGAGCCAGTCTTCGTGATATTATCCGATTTATTCCATAAAATTAAAGTGCAGGGGGTGAAGGAAAGAGGAAACGCCGAACAGACGCGTTTCGGGCGTGAACGCCCTTGCTCACTGTATATATATATATATATATATATATATATATATATATACATACATATACATATACATATATTTATTTGGGGGGGATCTTAGACTCACCTCAGAGACTACGTGAACCAGCATGCTTTTGTGCAACTCTTGTGTGTAACGCCCAAAGTGGGTGGTGTCCTTATTAAAGCAACCAAAGAGACAACACTGGTGAGTCAGTCATTTCCCCTGTGAAACACCCCATGAAGAAGAGGCGCTGGCCTCGAAACGCGTTGGGAACAGAAAAGGGAATCCTTAAGGGAACAGAAAAGGAAATCCTTAAAATGAAATGGATGCAAAAAACTGAAAGCAGCCTCAGTTTGTAGACCGGATGGTAGGAGCTGCATCGTGTGACCTCTGTAAAGCTCAGGGCAATTGCGAGGAAATGTTAAACACACAGCAGCCTTGCCCGTGGCAGAGGAGCACCATTTCCAGCAATTGAAAGGGAAGGCTTGGAAAGGAACTTTTTCTCTCCGTGTAAGCATGCAGCCCCATGGCATAACGAAGCCTGCAGTTTGGCAACCAAACCTACTCAAGGACTAAAACAAGCTTTTAATAATTTCACAGAGACAATGAATCTTCGACTCACCTCAGAGACTACGTGAACCAGCATGCTTTTGTGCAACTCTTGTGTGTAACGCCCAAAGTGGGTGGTGTCCTTATTAAAGCAACCAAAGAGACAACACTGGTGAGTCAGTCATTTCCCCTGTGAAACACCCCATGAAGAAGAGGCGCTGGCCTCGAAACGCGTTGGGAACAGAAAAGGGAATCCTTAAGGGAACAGAAAAGGAAATCCTTAAAATGAAATGGATGCAAAAAACTGCAAGCAGCCTCAGTTTGTAGACCGGATGGTAGGAGCTGCATCGTGTGACCTCTGTAAAGCTCAGGGCAATTGCGAGGAAATGTTAAACACACGGCAGCCTTGGCCGTGGCAGAGGAGCACCATTTCCAGCAATTGAAAGGGAAGGCTTGGAAAGGAACTTTTTCTCTCCGTTTAAGCATGCAGCCCCATGGCATAACGAAGCCTGCAGTTTGGCAACCAAACCTACTCAAGGACTAAAACAAGCTTTTAATAATTTCACAGAGACAATGAATCTTCGACTCACCTCAGAGACTACGTGAACCAGCATGCTTTTGTGCAACTCTTGTGTGTAACGCCCAAAGTGGGTGGTGTCCTTATTAAAGCAACCAAAGAGACAACACTGGTGAGTCAGTCATTTCCCCTGTGAAACACCCCATGAAGAAGAGGCGCTGGCTTCGAAACACGTTGGGAACAGAAAAGGGAATCCTTAAGGGAACAGAAAAGGAAATCCTTAAAATGAAATGGATGCAAAAAACTGCAAGCAGCCTCAGTTTGTAGACCGGATGGTAGGAGCTGCATCGTGTGACCTCTGTAAAGCTCAGGGCAATTGCGAGGAAATATATATATATACATATACATATATTTATTTGGGGGGGGGGAGTTTGGCTTAACTTTCTGTCCGACAGTACAATTTGATTAATCCAAGATTCGAATTGATTTATACAAATATATAAGAAAATGTAAATTGAAGAAAATACACTTGTTGCACCCTAAAAAAGATCAAGCAGATCTAGGAACAAGTAAAGATGCCTTCTGATTTGTTTACAGGGAAAGTCCTAGAGGTACTTATGACTTCGGGGCAATTGGAAGATCTCTCAAATCCTGACAACAAAATGGTGAATTACAGAGACATGTCAGAATTTGTGGAAAGTGTAGGAATCGCACAGAGAAGTGGCACTAGCAATTTGAAAACAAAATTAAGTTTTATTCCACAGACTTTCCATGATGTGATTGATACCTTTCAGGAGATAGTAATAGAGGAATTTAAAAAACTACAATCGGAAGGTCCTAATCTAATTAACGGTAACCTCACTCCAGGCCAATGGAAGGCTATCATGGATCTGAAGAATTATGATAACCTAGTAATCAAACCTTCAGATAGGGGTGGAAACGTGGTATTATTAAATAAGGAGCAGTATCACAAGGAGGATTTGAGGCAATTGTCAGTGGAAGGATGCTATGAACCCATCATTAAATTGATGTATGAGAGCAGTTTACAAAACTTTTACAGGCTTATAATGAAATGGGGAAATAAGGGAATTTTGGGAGATCAAGATTTCCATTTTATGTATTGTGAATATCCCGAATTACCTACTTTTTACCATCTTCCAAAAGTTCACAAAAATCTATTGGACCCTCAAGGATGCCCAATTGTATCCTCAAAGAACAGACTATTGGCGAATACATTAATATATATAGACTGTTTTCTTAATCCTTTTGTGACTGACTTGAGCTCATATGTGAAAGATACAAAGGACTTTTTATGGATTGTAGCAGAAATCTAGTGGGAACATAACATGCTGCTTATAACTTTGGACATAACAAGTCAATACATGAGCATCACCCATGAGAAGGAACTAGCAGTAATATAGTTTTTTTCTGAGTGGAATGGCCCTCAAATATCAGGAACACAATGAAATATTATTGGAGCTAATATCATTCTGCTTAAATAATAACATATTTTTATTTGCAGGGGAACTCTACCAGCAGCAACAGGAAACTGACATGGGCATGTGCTTCGCCCCCAGCTGCGCAAATGTATTAGTGGGCTGGTGGGAGAAGCATGTGGCTTGAGCAAACGCAAATGAGAAATGGATGAATAATATAATCGTTTGGGCCCATAATATAGACAACCTTTTTATCAGTTGGAAAGGTACATGGCAAGATGCGAAAGATTACATCAATGCTTTAAATAACAATGATCTCAACCTGCAATTTACAGAATGTATTAGTGATACACAGGTTGCATACTTAGATCTTATGGTTTATATTGAAAATTATAAATTACAGACCACGCTGTACCGTAAGCCCCCTGCATGGAACAGCATATTGCACAGAAGTAGCTTCCATCCCCGGAGCGTGATTGGGGAGATTCTGTGTATAAGACGCAATTGCTAAACAGCAGATGAGTATACAAAGGCAAAGGATTTAGCCCTTAACAGATTCAGAGAAAGAGGTTATTCAGAAGGAATTTTGCAAGAGGCTGCTAGGAAGTCAGACATGATACAAAGAAAAGAACTGTTGCTAGAGAGGGATTAAACCACAGGAGGTAAACAGGAAGATCAGAAAATAAGAATGATCACTGACTACACTGTCAACTCGTCAGAAGTATACCAGATATTCTGTAGAAACTGGCGCATTCTTAAGAGTGTAACAATAGGTAGGGGAAGACAAGTATCAATTGTGATCCAGTAGGGCATTGATTACCATTCAAAAGAGAAGTGAATGGAAGGTCCGGCCACAGTCGAAGCCCCAGATATGAAGACAACAAAAGAGATGACTGAGCTGTTCCTCAGGGAAGGAAGAAGGAAAGGGTCACTAGGGAAAAAGGGTTAGTGCTCAATGGAGGACAACCCCTGGGTATCCAATTTGTTGGATATAATGGCCTCACACACCCTTGCGAGTGTCATGCTTCCTCATCGGCAATGCTCCTCGTTGGGCAGGCAGTGCAATGCCCCACGGGCTCACCTCAAAGAGGGGCTCTTTATCGGAGATCTTTTATCCAACTGCCTATTGGTGAAGTGGGGGTGAGGGGCCAGGACAGAGTAGATAGTGTGGGTGAGGATAAAATGTGGCACAAGGTACCGGAAAGCAATTTTATTCTGGTGGTCCTCTGCCACAAGTAAAATCAAGGATAGCCGCTGCTCATGGGGACTATGGTTTCCCAGAGTGGACCAGGGCTAATGTGCAAACGGTGTGGTCAACATGTTTCTCGCTTCTAGTACATTGACTGCGATTCTTCAGGACCTAGTAAAAACTACAATCTACAAAGCATGACCTAATGATTAGTATCAGTTTAAATACAGCACATAAGTTGTACTACCTGTATGACACTGCTCTTGCCTAGAGAGGGGAGATAAAGGAGAACATTACCACAGGTGAGTAACAACATGTGACCCTGTAGTGACCGTGAACACACTGTGAGGAAGTGACATACTAGTGCAGATAGTGACTAGTATGTGGTTAAAAACAAGTTAAAAACTGGTAGCAGCAGTATCCATTTGAACTACTTCACACACCCATGGAATCGGTAATACTGTTACTCACCTAAGGGTTAGAGTTATAGGGTGTCAACAGTACCCGGTGGGTCTGACATCAAGGGAGAAGCCATAAAGTTTGAGGCTGGGAAGGAAAGGACAAGAGTGGGATGGTATTGAGATAAGTGGTAAACTCAAATGCTGGGCGCATGTGTATCCTGCTGCCTCGGTGCAGACGTTCTGTCTATGGGATAGAAAGCCATATGGTGGAATATTGGCTACAAGATGTGCATTTGAGGCATTATACGGCGCTATGTGGGAGTGATCTAAATACCTCTATCCCGCCAGTAATGACCCGTTAATAGATGGTGGACTGGGCTGGGTGGGTGGACATATTCGGTAGCTAACAGTGAGGAGACGCTCCCGGTGGGGTTGTATTGTAAAAATAGACCCGAGTCATGGGACACTAGTGCGCCGCAAAGAGTACTAATCAAAACGGATATTAGATCCTGGTTGCTGTAAAAGCGTACATTTCAAAACTACTGTTTGTTCCTCCCAGGGCCAGATAGGCTGCTATAAGAAGAACAGGAAAATAGTTAGACAATAGGACCCTGCAGTGTGGCAAAAAAGTTTTAGTCATAATGGGTTGGAGATCCCTGCTGGTGTGAAAGGCGGTACACTTACTTTCTACTGCTCGTGTCAGGGCCAGTCAAGCCTACCCATCTCTGCGGGTCCGGATAGTGGGGAGCCGGTCATGTGCCTCCTCATTAAGTAGCAACCCGGGTGTGTTCCACAGGATCCCAAACAGGAAGTAGGACCCGCCCGTAGGTCATGTGGTTTCCCTCGCGAATCGGGCGGCCATGATGGAGTGGAGGGTAGTGTACAAAAAGTCAGTGAACATATCCAGGGTTATGTCGCTAAAGGGCGGTGTAGCTCAGTTATAAGTGGGAAGTGATTGGCCTTAGTAAGTGTGGTTGGTTTCTTAATCTGGCATAGGTCTGTGAGGTCAGGCAAGTATTGCCAAATGAACACATAGCTGGTGTCCACTCTCGTTTGTGGTTCCCATTTATGGTTTAAAGGAACATAATGTGGGGGTCTGTAAATTACAGCCAGTAGAGTGTTGGCCGATCTACTGAATTGTGGGCCCGATGTTGAAAACCCAGAGTTGTCGCTGGGTTCGGGCATACATAGGAGTAAATAGTAAGAGAATGTCATAGGAAACTGCCCGGGAGAGTGCACCCACCTAGCTCGTTAGTAGGGGGCATTCCGTGTAAGCTACACTGACCAAAAATTAAGGTGGTAGGTACATAGGGTATAATAGGGATTACATTACGGTGGAGTAATCCTGTGGTATGCCAAGGCATGTGTATTGACCATGATAACCGGTGTAAGACCAAGCCAGCAGGTGTACACTGAACGTAGCATAGTTCGCTAGGCAGATTAGGGATGTTATGGCAGAGATGTGTTCACAGAGCACTCCACAGTATATCCTCATTCAATCCCTGGCTGTCTGTGGACAAACGATGTATCCACCTCTGTTCCTTCAGAAAAAGACTGTGCTTGGATTTGTCTGGGGAGGATTCAAGAACTAACTAGGACAATGAGTCAGCCGTGTGGTTCTGTTCTAGGTAGTGCCTGCACATCTTGGTGTTTGTTTTCTTACAACGGAAGTTGCTTCTATGTTCAGAGATACGGATTTTCACAGGGCGGGAGGTCATGCCCACGTATTGCACACCGCATGGGCATCTCAATAAGTAGATGCAGTTGGGAGTGTTACACTTAGTATGGCCACGCAGTTCCCAGTGGAAGGTGTCTGTCAGGAGGATAGTTTTGTATGTTTTCATTCATGCTCAGAGTCATTTACAAATAAATGGCTGACAGCGCCAAGACGCCTACGGGTATAAGCAGCGCTTTAGAAATATTAAAAATAAATAAATAAATATGTGCTGGTGAAAGGGCACACACTGCAGGAGCCACACTGATAGTGCCCAAGTACAGGCGGTAAGTGCCACAGAGTGGTTTGTTTAGGTGGCTCAGCCCTCCTCGGTCTAGTATGCACCAGAATATCCTTAATATTCCTTGACCTTTTGAAGGCAAATCTGGGCGGTGTAAGATGGAGATTGCCCATGTTCAGAATTTGCCAGTGTCGTTTGATTATCTTTTTGATTTCGTTTGAAGCTGGCGAAAAGGTGGTGACACAAGTAAGGAGATCTGACTCCTGTGTCGTCCGGGTCTTGTATTCAAGTAGGGCCCCCCTATGGTTGTTTTGTGCAAGTTTGCGTGCCCTAGAAATCTCTCTAGTGGGGTACCCTCTATCCCTCAGGTTTCTGGATAGTAAGGAAGACTCAGTTTTGTAATTTCAGGTGGGAGCAGTTGTGCCTGACCCGCAGAAATTGTCCGAAAGGCAGATTCAGTCTCAAGGCCTTGGGGTGGTGGCTGGTAAAGGGGAGCAAGCTGTTGCGGTCTGTTGGTTTGCAATACATGGTTGTATCGATTTTGTCCCCCTCCCTCCAGTCTGACGGTGAGATCCAAGAAGGCAATTTTGGATGCAGACGCCATTATGGTGAAGTGGAGGTATTCGTTCAGCGTGTTTAGCCAGCTGAAGAACTCCTTGTATAGATCTTCAGAGCCTGTCCAGAGTACCAGGATATCATCAATGAACCTCCTCTATAGTTTGATGTTCAGATGGTAGGGGTTCTCTGGTCCATTGATGTGTCTTTCTTCGAAGTCTGACATGTAGAGGCAGGCTACCGAGGGGGCAAAAGTACTACCCATGGAAGTGCCCTGGGTCTGGTGGTAATATTGCCCTTTAAACTCAAAGTAGTTCTCCGTAAGGACAAGGGTAGCACATTCCATAATATAGGAAGGCGGCGTAGGGGAGCTCCCTTCTTCAGCACTGAGGATTCTCTCAATAACCCCTAGTGTGGCCCTCTGGGGGATGTTAGTATAGAGGGCCTCCACGTCTAGGGTGATGAGAAAATCGATCTGGATATCCTCCTGTAGATTATCCAAGAGGCGTAGGACATCAGTGGTGTCCTAAACATATGAGGGTATTTGTTTGACCAGCGGCTACAGAAAGTGGTCACAGAACTGTGATAAAGGCTCTAGGACAGAGTCGATGCCTGATACAATCAAGTCCTCTTGTGTGTTTTTGGGAGGATGTAAAAATAGGGGACCTTGGGTTCTTTTTTTGATAGAAAGTCAGCCTCTTTTTTGGAGATCCACTCATGACATTCAGCAGTCTCGACCAGCCCAGTGATAGCTGTTTTCAGACGCTCAGTGGGGTTGGAAGGGATGGGGGTGTAGTATCGCCTATCCCCTAGTTGTCTAAGACATTCAGGGTCATAGTCAGTGGTATCCATTAGGACTGTCGCCCCGCCTTTGTCTGCCTGCTTAATGGTGATGGTCAGATCGTTGGCTAAGGAATCTAGCATCTGTCTTTCAGAATTAGAGAGGTTGTGGTGTTTCTTGCTTGGTCTCATAGACCCAATGTCTTTGAGCAGAGCCTGCTCATACGTTAGGATTTCATTGGGGACCATCCCACTATATGGGGTGAAGTTCGAAGGGTTGTGGAGACCTGAGTCAGTTGGGGTCTCTTGTGGTCTCCCAACAAAGAAGGCTCTCAACCTGATCTTACGGAAATATTTCTGGATTTCACAGCTCTGTTGGAAGTGGTCAATCTTAGGTGTGGGGACGAACCCGAGTCCCTTTTGAAGCACTTCTTCTTCGCCTACAGTGAGTTGGCATGAAGAAAGATTCACTACTAAGCTTATTTTCGTGCTGTCTTGCTCCTGGTGTCCATCCCTTGACCTTGAGTGTCCTCCCATTGTACCCTCTTGTCTGGCCCGTTTCCTCGCTTGCGCCCGCACCCTCTGCCCCAACCTCCGTCTAAAAAAGACTGCTGGTTGGTGCCATGGGGGGGGCAAATTGAGGTGGATATTGGGGTGCATACGATGGCATAGGGTGTGGAAAATGGGGGTATTGCCAAAACGGTGGGCCCTGAAGAGGAGGATGTGGGTAAAATGATTGTCCACGTCTCCCTCCTCTCTTACCCCTCCGGGGTTGTGATTGCCAATCGTCACCGCTCGAGTTGCTGTCATTATTTGATCCTCTCCTGGAGGAATTGGCACTGGAGTCTGAAAGGTATCCCGTCCCAGGGGGGACGTAGTCGTCTCTTAGATACGGATATACCTTTTCTTTAGAGAAACGCTGGATATCTTTCTGTCACTTGGTTACCTTCTGCTTCATCAGCAATTCTTTATGTTCAGAAATTTCTTTGTTCAATTCAGCCAGCTTGGTTTTGAAGCCTGGATTCTGCCCGGCGCTCTTTAGTGCACTTTCTGCGGCCTGAATCTTGGTGAGCAGTTCATCGGCTAATCGTTTTGCTGTATTGACCAGTAAAATAAGGAGGCCCTGACACGAGCAGTAGAAAGTAAGTGTACCGCCTTTTACACCAGCAGGGATCTCCAACCCATTATGACTAAAACTTTTTTGCCATGCTGCAGGGTCCTATTGTCTAACTATTTTCCCGTTCTTCTTATAGCAGCCTATCTGGCCCTGGGAGGAACAAACAGTAATTTTGAAATGTACGCTTTCACAGCGACCAGGATCTAATATCCGTTTTGATTAGTACTCTTTGCGGCGCACTAGTGTCCCATGACTCTGGTCTATTTTTACAATACAACACCACCGGGAGCGTCTCCTCACTGTTAGCTACCGAATATGCCCACCCACCCAGCCCAGTCCACCATCTATTAACGGGTCATTACTGGCGGGATAGAGGTATTTAGATCACTCCCACATAGCGCCGTATAACGCCTCAAATGCACATCTTGTAGCCAATATTCCATCATATGGCTTTCTATCCCGTAGACAGAACGTCTGCACCAAGGCAGCAGGATACACATGCGCCCAGCATTTGAGTTTACCACTTATCTCAATACCATCCCACTCTTGTCCTTTCCTTCCCAGCCTCAAACTTTATGGCTTCTCCCTTGATGTTAGACCCGCCGGGTACTGTTGACACCCTATAACTCTAACCCTTAGGTGAGTAACAGTATTACCGATTCCATGGGTGTGTGAAGTAGTTCAAATGGATACTGCTGCTACCAGTTTTTAACCACATACTAGTCACTATCTGCACTAGTATGTCACTTTCTCACAGTGTGTTCACGGTCATTACAGGGTCACATGTTGTTACTCACCTGTGGTAATGTTCTCCTTTATCTCCCCTCTCTAGGCAAGAGCAGTGTCATACAGGTAGTACAACTTATGTGCTGTATTCAAACTGATACTAATCATTAGGTCATGTTTTGTAGATTGTAGTTTTTTACTAGGTCCTGAAGAATCGCAGTCAATGTACTAGAAGCGAGAAACATGTTGACCACACCATTTGCACTTTAGCCCTGGTCCACTCTGGGAAATCATAGTCCCCATGAGCAGCGGCTATCCTTGATTTTACTTGTGGCAGAGGACCACCAGAATAAAATTGCTTTCCGGTACCTTGTGCCACATTTTATCCTCACCCACACTATCTACTCTGTCCTGGCCCCTCACCCACACTTCACCAATAGGCAGTTGGATAAAAGATCTCCGATAAAGAGCCCCTCTTTGAGGTGAGCCCGTGGGGCATTGCACCGCCTGCCCAACGAGGAGCATTGCTGATGATGAAGCATGACACTCGCAAAGGGTGTGTGAGGCCATTATATCCAACAAATTGGATACCCAGGGGTTGTCCTCCATTGAGCACTAACCCTTTTTCCCTGGTAACCCTTTCCTTCTTCCTTCCCTAAGGAACAGCCCAGTCATCTCTTTTGTTGTCTGCATTCTTAAGAGTGACATTACACTAGGCCCACATCTTTCACCATCACCCCTCATTACATATTGAAGAGGCTCTGCTTTAAAAGATCACCTGGTAAGGAGTCACTTTGTAGCAGGGCAAAGAAAAAGAGATTTGGTCACAGGATTTTATCCGTGCATGAGGTGTAAGGCATGCAAAAACAGCCAACAAGTTAGTGAGTTTCAAATACCAGGCAGAAAAACAAAAAAGAAAGTTAACAAATTGCTTAATTGCAATTCTGAATACACTGCTCATTGCCTATCATGTCCTTGTGGGAAGCAATATGTAGGTAGCACGATACACCCTGCCAAAAAAAGAGTGTTGGCGCATATGTGGGAGATTAAGAACAATGACCACACGGATCCGGCTAACACTAATGACAACGAAAATAGCGCTGATGATAACAACGAGACTAGTTCTGATGACAACAAAACTAGTGCAGATGACAACGAGACTAGTGCCGATGACAACAATAAGAATAGCGCTGATGATAACAGGACTAGTACAGATGGCAAAACTGCATGATTAAGAGACTGTTACTCAGGGTCCGCACTGCTCATTCAAAGGAGACACTGTCCTAGACTCACATGCCTCTCATCAGGGTGCACACTGATCTTTAACCATATTCCTCCAACAGATTCAAGCACATTATTACAGGTTACTATGTACCTTGCGAGGCCTCCTGACTCCTGCCATTGGGATTTAAGTTCTGCCACTATGTTGATTATAATTCCAGTGCTGGAGCATTGTGCTTTTGGTAACACAAAGCCATCTCGTGCTTTACCTGTACTTGTTTGTTTTTGTGAGTAACGTTAAAAGTGCCAGTATGCGCTGTAGAAAGGGCTTTTCGGTAACAACAAGCATTTGCAATGCAATAGGTCTCGCATTTACGCGAGTATGACCTATTGGCATTGTAAATGCCAATGGATTTTACTTATGTTTCAAAAGCCAAAACATAAATAATAGGCAATGTCATTTACAATAAAAATAGCTCAAGCTCTTGCAAATGTGAGACCTATTGCATTGCAATTGCTTGTGCTGTGTTTTATTTTAAATGGCGGAATGACATTATATCACACTGACATTGAGGAAGGCGAACGTGCTGCAACGCGTCTGTCTGGTGTTTTCATGTATATGTATATATATATATCTCACTCCAACTCCTGGCCTGCCAATCTCTCGACAGGACCGCCAGGCACAGACCTCTTGAATGCCTCCAAGAACAATTCAAACAACTCCAATGTTGTAAGTTGTGCAGTGCTGTGATTTATTGAAATTAAGCGGGGTGCCGCTTGCAGCGGTTGCTTTGTGCTTCAACGGGACACTCTTTGCTGGGACGCTGAGGGTGAGAGGGAGCAACCACCATCATCTGTGCTCCTTCCCTGCTCCTACGCTGCAGTCTTCATTGCCGCTCGCAGCCGTTGCTTTGTGCTTCAACGGGACACTTACTCTTTGCTGGGACGCAGAGGGTGAGAGAGAGCAACCACCATCACCTGTGCTCCTCCCCTGCTCCTCCCCTGCAGCCCACTGTCTAGGGTCCGCACCTCCTTGGCCGCGCGCCGAGCCAAGGGCGGGCCTGTTTGGGCCCGTGAGAGACCGGTTGAGGACGGGACGTGGCCCTCCCCTTTCCATCTGCAAATTAAGGTTAGTGCATGAATATTCATATTGGCAGCTTGCTAGATTGAGAATCAATACGCTATAACTCCTACAAGCAAGTACTGTAGAAGCTGTCTTCCTTCCCACTACTGTCATGACTACCACTAAGGCAGGGAAGGAGAGGAAGTCCATCAAGGGCGGATCAATAGTGGGCACCCTGGACCAATTCCTCACGAGGGCATCATCCGTGTTGGCCCACGAAATAGAATTGACTGAAAGAAGGCTATCGTTGGAGCCTGCCTTTGAAAAACTGTCACCTATGGGTATGCTGGTACACGCAGTGTCGCCTAATTACCAACAAGGTCCTGAATCTGCCATGATAAGAGCGAATGGCGAGGGGAGTAATTTACTACAAGTCACCGAAGATTTGAACATATCCTCTGATATTACAGACGCTGCCCCAGCCATCCAAAGTACATCTGACCCCAATCACGAACATTCAGGATCGTCGACTCCCAGGCCAAAAACACGATCTAAACATAGTTCCAAACTGGGGGTCACAAATCCTGCAGTAGATCCGGCTCCTAAAAGGAAGCGTGGGGGCGCCCCTTTGAAAAATAGGAAAGCGAAAATCCCAAAACGGAATAACGAGGGGGGAAGGACAAAGTACAAGAACTCCTAACAGCCCAGTTGCAAGCCCGCTCACTGTACAAGCGGCTATACCTACAACGAGCATTGGGGCCAGATTTATCAAGGCTTTTGCGACTCGCAAAGGCCGAAAATTTTTCCTATGTACCAAAAATTAGCAATTTAAGGAATCGCAATAATTTGCGATTCCTCATTTTGCCATAGCATTTAAGGAATCGCAAATTTAGCGATTCCTTAAATGATATGTAGGAAACATTTTTGAATTGCGAATTTGTGTTAAGAAATTGCAATTTACCACCAACTTGTAGTTGGGGGCAATTTGCGATTTCTTTTAAAAATGCCCTATTTGGCATTTGTGAGGGTGGCATGTGACACACATACATGCCCATAGGGCATGTATGTGTGCCACATGCACACACATGTAGATTTCAGGGGTGCACCAGGGTGTCTTTGAGACATCCCTGCACCCTTGAAATAATTCTCAAATTGCGATTAGCAAATTGCGAATTCGCAATTTGAGAATTATTGCACTATCATTCCTATGGGCCTCCTGGCCCATAGGAATGCATTGGAAATTATTCTTTATTTGCGAATTTGCAAATTGCGAATTCGCAAATAAAGAATAATAAGGAATCGCTAAAAAATAGCGATTTTGTACATACATACCGTTTTGCGAATTCTAAATAGCGGTTTGCAAAAAATCGCTATTTAGGATTCGCAAAATGGTATCTTGATACATCTGGCCCTTGGTGATGTGTGTCCTATTGAGCTGGGAGCTGTATTTTGGGCCAAATTGGAACTTATCTTTACAAAGACTTGTCCCCCTTTCTATGAAAGACTCATTATGATAGAAAACAGACTCTTGCACCTAGAATCATTGTATGAATCCGCTCAGGTACAGGATGGTTTACAGGATACAGGGGTGAATGGAAACCATGATAGGTTGTAACATAATGGAGATGGTAACCAACACGCCCTGTCTACTAGTAATAATATACCTAATCCTTCTCTTTCGGTGCTAGCATCAAATGACCCCCTACCCCGACCAAGGGATATTGCTGTAATTAATAATAATGAATTGATTAGAAGGGGGGTGACCGGGGGGGTGAGTGGGTCTGAGAATCAACAACCCCGAGCAAGCAGAAATACGCCCCAGGAAGATTCAATAACAGCTCTACCACGTATAGATCTACCTCCAGAGCCATTACCATATGTGGTGGTGCTTGCAGGGGTCCCAGCTTTGAGCCAGGGAAAAAAGGAGGTTTATAGTGAGCTCAAAAACAAATGCATGCAGTGGCTTAACCACAATAGGCCACTTCCCTCACAGGTTTCTGGTGAAATATTGTTCTCAAGACGAGTGGATTGGGTGGGGCCAAGACAAAAAACCATGGTGGGAGATTGCAATAATTAATTTCAGGAACAGACGTGCTGTGGAATATATTTGCAACTGGGTTCCAGCACGGTCTGAAATGCAAATTCAATCCCCACACCTATCCTACTTTTTCCCCGCTCCTCAGTCTGATCCCAGTAGTAACAGAGGTGGACAGTTCTTGGGGGGCTCAGGATATGTTACGCCGTAGAGACCAAGTGGGGGCAGCAAACTGGAAGGGAGTAAACACATTCACCCCTATACTTGCCACGTTTCCTCAAAGCAATAGATTCAGCATCCTAGATCAAATAGATTGACGGCTTGGGAGCCGACTGCCCACACTTCCAACGATTGATGGCCAGGGCTCACGAGTAGCTTGAGTAGGATTCAATGTCGATCAAAATGATTCCCACATCCCTACAAATATCGAACAAGAGGGTGTAGGTGTTAGGGTGCCAACCAGGGCAAATGAGGGTCAGGTTACAGGGAGTGACTACGTGGCCGTACTGCGTGGAGCTTTATCCCCCGTGACACAGGTGGATGTCGGTTGTGTTTCAACTAAGTTGGTAAAGGGAAGGGCCCAGGAAAGAATTCAAGGGGGTAAGCGGCCAATTTGCGTTAGAGGGGAAGAATCTGGTGAAGCCCCACATGCTGGGGAAATCAGTTGCTCAAGGGTACCAGGTGTAACAAGGGCTAGGGCGAGGTGTGGTAACATTAAATCTTCCCCTGACTGGGGTATGTTTGTAGAAAAGTGCGATGTCTGCTTAATGCAGGAGACGTGGGCGCTGGAAGAGACCTTGATGGGCGGTTTCATCACCTTTAATATACTGGCTACAACAGTGGGCAGGGGTACACCATTGGGGGGGGTCTAAGCACCTGGGTGGGTACACACTTGGGTGCTAAAGCAGTCCATATATCAACTAACTCACCTGATGTTCAATGTGTTCTTTTAGTTTTAACGCTCCCAGTTTCCACACAAATTGCCCTACTTAATATCTATTCGAGGACTATGCAGAGTGCACAAGAATCTGGAACTATTGACGCACTGAGGCAGTACATCACGACCCTTGACCCAGCAATTATCCTAATAGTAGGCGGTGATTTTAACTGCCAATAGGAGCCTCTTAGCAGCCCAGGCTTAGATGGATTAGCCGATGAGGATCAGTATTGGCGCATCCCAGAACCACAGATAGCACCTGTTATAGCATGGACGCCGCTAGTTCTTCAAATAAACTCTCTTACCCTCTCATCGTCTCTGAGGGCTTGCAACAGATTGCAATGGGAGGACAAAATCAGACAAACCTGGTTTATCAACCTTTAATAGAGAAGGGAAAAATTCCATCATTGATTATATACTGGTTGAACTTAGACATTGGGATAAGGTCCTGCATTTCAGGGTTTACCCGAGGAAAGACAGTGACCACAATGTATTGTATTGTATTGTATTTAGCTTTTGTATAGCGCAAACTGTCACCCTACGGGTATCCTGGTGCTCAGACTTGAAAGATAGACCGGCACAGAAACCAGAGCAGCAGTAGGGGCAGTCTTCGAGGTCCGACTTGGGGAAGAGCCAGGTTTTCAGGCTCTTCCTGAACTCAATCAGGGAATTAGCTTGTCTAATGTACTGTGGCAACCCATTCCATAATTGGGCGGCTGCAGCACTGAAGGCCCTCCCCCCCATCCTGGAGCGCCTAAATCTGGTAGTCACCAGCAGGCCAGTAACTGGGTTCCAGCACGGTCTGAAACGCAAATTCAATCCCCACACCTATCCTACTTTTACCCCGCTCTGGTTTTGACATTGAAACCAGGGAGTTTTGGGCTGTCAAACCCCGCTCCCGAGCCCAACGCTGTACAACAGCCCCTCCTGCTAACTAACAACAGGCGGAGAGATAAATGGTCATTCTTACAGGGCTCCCCAATTAAACTTGCAGGTATATATCAACAGCCTTTGCCACAGTTGATAGAAATAGGAGAGACTGGGGATAAGGACCCCTACCAAGAATCTTTGAATAGGCCTCTGGAAATTCATAAACAGTTGGCTGCTAAACTGTTTGATGTGTTCTACCCCGAAGGAAGTAAGAAGGCAAGTCCAGTAGCAACTCATCCCTGGTATAATGTGAATTGTCGGAAAGCAAAAAAAGACCTGCTAACCATAATAAAAGCAAAGGATAAGCCAAGCATCAAGCAATGCCGGCTTAAGCATAATCAGGTTATTAAAAGGGAAAAGAAAGATTGGGAAGCAAATAGATGGGAAGATCTAAGAATAGCACTCTCGCGCAGGGACTCTAAATCGTTTTGGGCGATTGTGAGCTCTGGGGCGAGAGAGGGTAGAACAGCTTTCGAACCGAACATAGCAGCTGCCGTCTGGGAAGCCCACTTTGGAGCTCTCTATGCATATTCTGGTGAAGAGGGTCCCTCGTTCCCTACCCCAGGACCCCTCCATGAGTATCGATTGGAGGGGTCGTGGTGGGACATTACGTCAAGTGAGGTTGAAGCCGCAATAGTCAAACTCTTACCCAACAAGGCGCCCGGCCTGGATAAGCTTCCAGGGGATCTATTTCGGTCTGAACCGAAAATTTGGGCACCATATTTGGGTGTTCTTTTTAATGCAATATTAAAAGGCATAGATCCGCCAGATACCTGGCGCGGAGCGGAGATAGTTCCCATCCACAAAAAAGGTACTCCCCTTTTGCCGTCTAACTATAGACCTATCAGTTTGATAGACATCACACAAAAACTGATGGGAAGGATCATCCTAGACAGAGTCCAGGGGTGGATAGAGGAAAATGAGATCTTGAGTATCTTGCAGGCGGGGTTTAGGCTGGGTACTTCGACCCTTAATCAGATATTTAGACTCCAGGTATTGTTTTGGAAAACGGTGAGTGTGGAGGGTGGCAGCCTCTATCTCATCTTTGTTGACCTGCGGGCTGCATTCGATCTAGTGCCAAGGGATAAGCTGTGGAGTGTATTATTTGATCTGGGTCTACCAACTTATTTATTGGTTAACAGACAGGTTAGGTAACAGGGAAAAGGGGCGCACAGCTAAGAGTATGGCTAAAAAAGTAAAGTTCCAATATATCTCAAACAATTGCTACTAGGCTGGAAAGGGAGGTTACCTAACTCCCTTAATTATCCTGGACTGAGTCCAAGATATAAACTGTATGGGTATTCCTGCCGAGCAATCTAACAACAGTTGCGGTATTTATTAACATCAAATACGATATTTCTCAAAACTCATATAGCAAATGTAGGAGCAAAAGTCCAAAGTCTCATCCAATAGGTAGTCAGACACCCGGGTCTTGTAATTTGATGGTCCGTATTTTTATTTCAAATCTCAAAGTTCAATCCAGATTCATAGATTCAATGTTCAAATCAAGGTTCAATCCAAAGTCATAGGTTCAATGTTCAAATCAAATCCAAACTTCCAAGTTCAAAAAACAATCACTGCAGCCAACACGTGTTTCGTTGGGCATTAATCTCATGCCACACAACTTCCTCAGGGCTGCAAGCCAAAACAATAAAACAAGAGTAAAATAAACTAGCCACAATAAGACTAAAGTTAGTACTATTAACAAAGTCACCACCTAAGTGAGAGGAAAACATAGTACCCTCAATCAAGTGACAAATTATAAATAAAAACAATTATGTGAAAGTCCCGGTGTCAAGTATACAAAAACAACAAAACATTTCGAAATATCGCCAAATTCAAAAAGTGATTGTGTATTACCTAAATCACAATAGGGTTTCCATCAGTATCAAATTCCTTCCGGGGGATGTATAACAAGAAAATTAACAGTATCTGGAATGATATAAGGAGGCTCTTAGCTCTGTCACCACAAGCCATCATGTGCAAGTTCTCTCTATTATAAGAACACCACATTTAAAAGCACATCATTGCTATCAAGCCTAACTAAAGCATGCTTAGGTTTATGCTATTCTTTCATATATTGAAAGAGCATCAATTACAGAAAGCGCGATCCGTCATCGCGACACATCATAATTCTCTTACACATCCGTCTTTTAATAAAAATATATCCAGACATACCAGTGGATCATTATCATAATATTCTCTAGTTCAGACTCTGTTACCTTTCTACTTCCTTGCTCCCCGCGTTTTTTAAAATATATTGCAACAACGAGTGATGTGTTGCTTGCAGAATCTATAATAGAGAGCCATATGGTTAAACTCTTACTTGCTTGAAAATATATTAGCAAGTATCATTAAATGCTAAATTTCCCTTACCTATATATCAGCACGTTAGTTTCATACGATTCACTTCCGTTTTCATTAATGCCGATTTCTACTCCATATCTACATTATAGGGTCTAAAATAGAAGAACCAAAGATTCAAGGTCCTTCTATTGAATTATATAACATAATTTCTGTATATCAAACGTAAAACCCTCTTACCTATATCCCGCTTCTAAGGTTCCATGTATCTCGTGTCTGGCTCTCTCGAATATCAGCGTGTATTATGGCCGCCATTTTACTTAAGTACTGTGTCATTCAGTAAAGTACTAAAACCACTGGTGCTGCGGCATTTAATTACGCCGCCATCTATGAATGGTCAGTTAATATATAAAGTGGGGGAAGGCGAAGGATATTATTCACTATAGGGTCTGTTCTCTGACACGAAATCACAGTCGTGTTAACGATTGTATGCTTCAAGCTTGTCATTCGTAATTGTAATAATAAAATAATCCATATAAATGAAGACAGACGTCTTCGCTCGAATATCGCCGCCATTTTACTTAAGCATTGTGTCTATTCAGTAAAGTTCTAAAACCGCTAGTCCTGCGGAAAAAATTTGCCGCCATCTTAGAATAACTAGTTAATGTATAAAAAAGGAGGTAGAGGATATTATCATTTAGCGATTGTACGCTTCAAATTTATAATTCGCAATGGTAAAAAGGGGGAATTCATATAAATAAAGACAGACGTGTGTGAATTATGTTCTGCGAATAATCCACACGTGATAGGTTTATCTAATCATCAAAGAAACAAGCATCTATAAGCGCCAACATATCTATGCAAAGAAAAGCGCCAATTATTAGTGGACTTACTGGAACGCATCCAAATTCATATATGCTTGTCCATTCTACTAAATAGACGGTCATGAAGCTATTCCATTAACATGCGGTGACAATGCATCGAGCGTCCCGTATCACTCCTGTGTACTTAACCACTTCAAATAATGAGAGAGAGTTGTGGCATTGGCATTCGAGTTACCCAATTATCATCTTGAAGATTATCCAACAATTATAACGCAATAATCACATTTTGAAAAAAAGGGGGAAAAGCCAAATCACATACAGTTAGCTACATCATTAACATGTAAATTTGCGGTGTTACTAATCTCCCAGAAAATACTGTAATTCTGTATCAATGTTGAGCCCATCTTCCACAGCCCGAAGAACCATGATCCATCGTGCCTCTCTTCGTCTCAATATCAGTAATCTATCTCCTCCACGTCTATCCCGAACCACTTGTTCAATGCCATGGTAAGAAAATTTATGATTCTCAGAATCCTGTCTATTTTGAATAGCATGTGAAGCTATGGGGTACCTTGTGTCCCCATTCTTAAGTGCCCGATACTGTTCCACCATCCGGTCCTTAAGTCTCCTAACTGTACTCCCAACATAAATCTTTCCACATAGGCAGACAATAACATAAATTACAAAGGTGGTTTCACAGTTAATAAAAGAATCAATGTAAAAAGTGCCTGTATCATTGTATTCAAATTTCAAAACCTTTCTTTTTGCCCACCAACATGAACTACAATTTCCACAGTGGTGGAAGCCTTTGGGGCGGGCTCGCAACCAGTCACTTTGACCCGGATAAGAAATTGGTTTGGGGTAACTTGGGCTTACGATATTGGCAATAGACAATCCCTTCCTAAAAGTAATACTCGGTCTTTCCGTTAAGAAGGATTTCAAATCTTTGTCAGAATATAACATATGCCAGTATTTCTTCATAATACTGTAAAGTTTATTACTACCAGTACCAAAGTTCGTAATCATTCTGATCTTCTGATTGTTACCCCTTGTATCATTCTTATTCTTAGGCCTAAGTGAAACATCTCGCTTAAGTTTCTGTACTCTGTTAACAGCCTTGTTAACAGTTCTGTTTTCATAGCCTCTGTTCTTAAATCTCATCATCATGTCCTTAACCACATGGCTGCTGTGGGGATTTTTCCCCTGTGCTGGGAAACTCTTGATGCCATTATTCATGACGAGCTCAGCTCGTCATCAGCACACGACACCCGTGGGTGATGACGAGCTGAGCTCGTCATCAGCATCGAAAGGGTTAATATTTGCATCAAAGTCAGTGTCTTTAGAACAGTTTCTTCTTGTTCTAATCATTTCCCCATAGGGGATAGAATTGATTTGGCTTTTGGGATGGCAACTGTCAGCTCGTAGTAGTGCATTACAGCTAGTCTCTTTCCGAAACATACGGCTGTATAACTTGTTTCCCTCAACAAATAATTCAATGTCAAGAAAAGTCAATTTTTCTTTATCATAATGTGTTGTAAATGACATATTCAGATCATTGGTATTAAGAAAATTAAAAAAAGACTCCAATTCTTCTGTAGTACCTCTCCAAAATAGCAATCAGTCGTCAATGAATCTACCCCAATAATATATGTGGTCTATCCATTGGCTGCCCCTGGGACCCCAAATCCACTCCGCCTCCAGTCTCCCCATAAAGAGGTTCGCGAAGGACGGAGCAAATTTGGATCCCATCGCAGTCCCAGTCCTTTGTTTATACCAGGTAGATTCAAAGAGAAAGAGAATTGGCGCTTTTCTTTGCATAGATATGTTGGCGCTTATAGATGCTTGTTTCTTTGATGATTAGATAAACCTATTACGTGTGGATTATTCGCAGAACATAATTCACACACGTCTGTCTTTATTTATATGAATTCCCCCTTTTTACCATTGCGAATTATAAATTTGAAGCGTACAATCGCTAAATGATAATATCCTCTACCTCCTTTTTTATACATTAACTAGTTATTCTAAGATGGCGGCAAATTTTTTCCGCAGGACTAGCGGTTTTAGAACTTTACTGAATAGACACAATGCTTAAGTAAAATGGCGGCGATATTCGAGAGAAGACGTCTGTCTTCATTTATATGGATTATTTTATTATTACAATTACGAATGACAAGCTTGAAGCATACAATCGTTAACACAACTGTGATTTCGTGTCAGAGAACAGACCCTATAGTGAATAATATCCTTCGCCTTCCCCCACTTTATATATTAACTGACCATTCATAGATGGCGGCGTAATTAAATGCCGCAGCACCAGTGGTTTTAGTACTTTACTGAATGACACAGTACTTAAGTAAAATGGCGGCCATAGTACACGCCGATATTCGAGAGAGCCAGACACGAGATACATGGAACCTTAGAAGTGGGATATAAGTAAGGGGGTTTTACGTTTGATATACAGAAATTATGTTATATAATTCAATAGAAGGACCTTGAATCTTTGGTTCTTCTATTTTAGACCCTGTAATGTAGATATGGAGTAGAAATCGGCATTAATGAAAACGGAAGTGAATCGTATGAAACTAACGTGCTGATATATAGGTAAGGGAAATTTAGCATTTAATGATACTTGCTAATATATTTTCAAGCAAGTAAGAGTTTAACCATATGGCTCTCTATTATAGATTCTGCAAGCAACACATCACTCGTTGCTGCAATATATTTTAAAAAACGCGGGGAGCAAGGAAGTAGAAAGGTAACAGAGTCTGAACTAGAGAATATTATAATAATGATCCACTGGTATGTCTGGATATATTTTTATTAAAAGACGGATGTGTAAGAGAATTATGATGTGTCGCGATGACGGATCGCGCTTTCTGTAATTGATGCTCTTTCAATATATGAAAGAACAGCATAAACCTAAGCATGCTTTAGTTAGGCTTCATAGCAATGATGTGCTTTTAAATGTGGTGTTCTTATAATAGAGAGAACTTGCACATGATGGCTTGTGGTGACAGAGCTAAGAGCCTCCTTATATCATTCCAGATACTGTTAATTTTCTTGTTATACATCCCCCGGAAGGAATTTGATACTGATGGAAACCCTATTGTGATTTAGGTAATACACAATCACTTTTTGAATTTGGCGATATTTCGGAATGTTTTGTTGTTTTTGTATACTTGACACCGGGACTTTCACATAATTGTTTTTATTTATAATTTGTCACTTGATTGAGGGTACTATGTTTTCCTCTCACTTAGGTGGTGACTTTGTTAATAGTACTAACTTTAGTCTTATTGTGGCTAGTTTATTTTACTCTTGTTTTATTGTTTTGGCTTGCAGCCCTGAGGAAGTTGTGTGGCATGAGATTAATGCCCAACGAAACACGTGTTGGCTGCAGTGATTGTTTTTTGAACTTGGAAGTTTGGATTTGATTTGAACATTGAACCTATGACTTTGGATTGAACCTTGATTTGAACATTGAATCTATGAATCTGGATTGAACTTTGAGATTTGAAATAAAAATACGGACCATCAAATTACAAGACCCGGGTGTCTGACTACCTATTGGATGAGACTTTGGACTTTTGCTCCTACATTTGCTATATGAGTTTTGAGAAATATCGTATTTGATGTTAATAAATACCGCAACTGTTGTTAGATTGCTCGGCAGGAATACCCATACAACTTATTTATTGGATGTGCTAATTAGACTCCATACTGACAATTATGCTCAAGTCAGGTGTGGGAAGTACGGAGAGCTGTCGGGCACGCTTCCCAGTGAAAAAGGGGGTGCGCCAGGGGTGTGTCCTGGCCCCCACCTTATTCTGTCTTTACATAAATGTGCTTATAGACCACCTGCTTGGAGTAAAGGATAATGATGCTACCAGGCTATTCTCAGGTCGGGTGCCCGCGTTGATGTTTGCAGACGACACTTTGCTGTTGTCCAAAACATCAATGGGTATCCAACGAACCTTGGATGGTTTTGCTGCATTCTGTGCATTGAGAGGTTTAGAAATAAACTTAGACAAGACAAAATTCATGATTTTTAATCTCCCATGGCAGACTCGTCCAAATCCACTTTTGAATGGAACGCCTTTGGAGCGAGTTAAGACTTTTGAGTACCCAGGCATCACTTTGACAGAACATCTTGACTGGGGTATCCAGTCAGCAAAGGCGGCTCTTAGGTTATCTAAAGTGGCGGGGGGAATTACAAAAGTGCACAGAATATCTGAATTTAAGCCAGCGGCCCCGGTCATAAAAATTAATAAACTTCAGGCTAGAACGGCTTCTATGTATGGGGCGGAACTATGGGGACACCAAAGTACATCCAGCCTCATGAAGGTAGAACATACCTTTATGAGGAATTTATTGGGTCTACCAGTCAGCAAACCGCTTGTGCCCCTACGCATGGACTTGGGGCTAGTCCCTATTGAGGAGTAAGTAGCACTACGGCCTTTGATGTATTGGAGAAGATTATGGTAAGTGCCCGAATTAGTCTCCTACAAAAAAGAATTCTTGGAGGTCTGGGCTACGTTGAGAATTAAGAAAATTCCGTGGCTCTCACATATTAAGGCAGTTAGTACCAAGATCGGCTTACTCAAGCTTTGGGTTAATCCTGATGTAACTTGCCCAGGGTTATCTAGGGCAGAGTTGGTCCATCACTTTAGGCACCATTACCTACTATCTCTTAATAGGTGCACTACAGTGGGAAGGCTAACAGTAGAGTTCCTCCAAGTAAAAATAGAATCCAAAAAGGAGGACTTTTTGGATCTAATCTACCCCCCATTGGCGAGGAAACTTTATATGCAATTTAGGATTGGTAGTCTCCCGCTCAGGGCATTTACCAGCAAATGGGACAATAAAGAGAACCACGTGTGCCCGGCATGTAAATACAACCTAGAGGATGAACTCCATGCCCTGTTTTTTTGCCCTGCCTATCAGGCCATAAGGAAATGCTGGCTGATACCACTTTGTAGAAATTTAGGTTTCAGTCAATGCGCTCAAGCATGCAGGGTTAAAGTATGACACCCATCCCCCAATTGTTTTTGCTGTTTCGTGGTTTTTAATTGGTATGTGGCACAGACGGAGAAAATTTATGTAAAGACTATTTGTAAGTACAATATTGTATTTAATTTACATCTTGATAACTTCTAAGGGCCCGATGTTGGTAAATCCGATTTACAGACTCTTAAATACCGAATCATACCGATTCAGTATTTAAGAGTCGGTAAATCGGAAGGGGGCAGATGTAGGTAATTCTCAATTACGAATTACCGAATCGGTAGGATTCGGTATTTACCGATTCGGTAAATACCGAATCGGTATTGCCCATTGATTCCTATGGGCCTTGAAGCCCATAGGAATCAATGGGCAATACCGATTCGGTATTTACCGAATCGGTAAATACAGAATCCTGCAAGGTTGCAGGGGGTATCACTTTGACACCCTCTGCACCCCAAGTACGGGCTTGTGTGCCCTGTGGCACACAGACATGCCCTAAGGGCATGGCACAGGTGTACATGCACAGATGTGCATGTACACCTGAATTCAGTATTTTACCACCCAATTGTATTGGGTGGTAAAATACCGAATTCTGAAGGCCTGTAGCACTGGAAACAGTGCTAACTACATCAGGAATTTTCAGAATCGGTAAAATTACCGATTCGGTATTTTACAGAGTCGGTAAATATACCTAATCGGTAAATTTTCCGATTCTGTAAAATATAGCCCCCTACATCTCAATCACCAAATACCGGTCGGTAACGGTCGAATTCGGCCATTACCGACCGGTATTTGGTGACCTACATCGGGCCCTAAATGTTTAATTCGATTTTAGATGTTTGACTTCTATCTGTATATATGCTATTTATTGTTTTATTCACTCTTCGTGCAATGTATGTATTTCATCAGCACTTTTATGGTCCGTGGTGACCGAAATAAAGTTATTGATGATGATGAAATTATTCACTCCATAGCTGTTCAGGTGTAGTGCCTGTCATGACGCGTTTTGCTCGCCTCGTGCGAGCTTGATCACATGACGCGCCACATGACAGGGAACAAAATTAATACAAAGCAGGATGCGGGGAGCTGGCAGGGTACACAGGGGCCTTGAGGCTCCCTCTGCAGTCCCTTATGTGAGAAACTGGGTGCCATGGGTGGTACCAGGGTCCCCAGTAATGTGGGTCCCGTGCTCACTGTGCCTCTGGAAGCAAGCTACATCCTACTGAAGAGACCCAATCAGGGTGAAACTGGTTTGGGATGCTTGTGTTCCGGTTCTGGGAGGACTTGGCCCTTATAGTTTCAGCTGGACTGCTAGACCGTTCCTATTGAAGCAGGGCTAAGACAGATTTGCGTAACTCTGGGTCCAAGCTGAGCTGGCATGGGGGCCAAAAGTACGGTGGGTTGAAATACTACCCCAAGCGACTGCCAGTGGTAAGACAGATTGCAAACATTCCTCCTAACACCTGTATCTAAAGTACCACTCTTAGTGACAAGGGTATGTTTTACAAACCTGGGTCCTGTGCTCACTGTGCCACTGGAATCAAGCTGCTCCCAACTGAAGAGCCCCAACCATCCCAGCAGCATCCCTTAAGGGAACTGTAGCACCTGCATTGACGGCTTCCCTTTCTCTCTGAAAGATTATGATAACTGCCTCTTTTTTTCCAAACCAGGCATGAATCAAGCTCTCCCCCTCAGTCATTTAGCCAATCACATTCACACAATGTAAGATAAGAGTCACTCCCTTCTTGACCACCTACTTAGCACACCCTGTGGTTGCAAGGGCATAATTGCAGTTATCCAACCTTTGACAGTTTGCATCACAGTTCTGCCCTGCCAGGAGCCAACAGGAATTAGGTATTCGGGGCATGCTGACAGTATGTTATGTTATGTTATACCTTATTTGTAAAGCGCTTGTACGCCAGATTGGTTTCATGGCGCTACTCTAAGGGTGCTAGTCCTAGGGTATTACTCGTATGCTTGTCTAAATAGCCATGTCTTTAGAAGCCTTCGAAAACTCATGAGGTCTGTGCAGGATCTGATTTCTAGAGGCAGGGAATTCCAGTATCTGGGGCCTAGTATGGCAAACCTTGTTCCACCAAAACGCTTCAGGTTGAAGGAAGGTAGAGTCAGGAAATGCATATGGGCAGATCACAGATTGCGGGTCGGAGTGTATCTTTCAATAAGTCTGTCAATGATTTTGGGGCTTCTACCATTCAGGAACTTAAAGATAATGCATCCCACCTTAAAGGTGCATCTCTGAGTTATAAGGAGCCAGTGCAGCTTCCTCAGAAGGGGAGTGACATGTTGACGCCTGTTTTCCTGAAGAATCAGTCTAGCTGCCTGATTCTGTACAAGTTGAAGACGGTGGGTGAGATAAGCAGGAATGACGAAGTATAGAGAATTGGCGTAATCTATATGGGATATCACCATAGCAAGGACTGCCTGTATTTTTGCTTCCTGTTTAAGGAACTTACTAATTTTCCTTATTTTTCTCAACTGGAAAAAGCACGTTGAGATTACAGATCCTATTTGAATCTTCATTGGGAGGTCATTATTAATTATGACCCCCAGTGTTTTGGCAGATATTGAAGGGGTAGGGGGATGTCCCAGCTCTTTGGGCCAGAAACGGGGACTCCATGGGTTTAAAAGACCTCCTGTTAGGATCACTTCCGTTATATCTGGATTTAACTTCAGATGGTTGCTGTTCATCCAGTCGCGGATGAACAGCATCGTAGTCTGAAATTCATGGATGGATGGATGTAAGAGAGTTACTAATGGAAAACACAAGTTGGAAATCGTCTGCATAATTAAAAGTGTGAACTTTCCTTTCTTTCAGGGCGTGGGTCAAAGGGAGAAGGTATAAGTTGAACAAGTGAGGTGAAAGTGAGGATCCCTGAGGAAAACCACGTGTAGTTCTCATCTTGGGGGTTGTGAACTGGCCTAGGCGAACCGCCTGAAATGGGTTTCCAAGAAAGGAACGGATCCATTCAAGGGCTGAGCCTTGGATTTCTGCTTCCTTGACACAGTAGACCAGGATATTGTGGTTGACCTTGTCAAATGCAGCGGAAAGGTCCAGCAGCACCAGGGCCTGCGGAGAGCCCCTATTAGCCTCCTGCCAAAGGGTGTCCAATACTGTCAGTATAACTGACTCTGTGCAATGGGCTGGACAGAACCCTGCTTGATGTGCGTCCAGATAATCGGCCCGCTCCAGAAAGGCAGATAGACTTCTGGCCACATGGGCTTCGAGTAATTTGGCCAGGTAAGGTAACAATGAAATAGGGAGGTAGTTGGTTAGATTTTTAGGGTCCACCCCTGGCTTCTTCGGGAGGGGGATGACAATAGCCTCTGTAAAGGTGTCAGGTACATTACCCTGGGACAGTGACTCGTTTAGAAGGGACATACCTGGACCAGGGAGAGCTGTAAAAGCTTCCCTTATGATCCCAGGGGGGCAGCAATCACTAGGTGAGCCAAATTTTACTTTTATCAACAAGTCCGAAAATACTTCTTGACTTATTACTGGAATCTATTCCAGAATGCAGGAATTCTCAGGTATTGTTGTGCATGCAGGGCTCGAACATATAGGGATACTGGCTTTAATGGCTTTGATTTTATCGATGAAGAAGTTGTTTAGGGAATCACCTAATGTCTGCGAGGGTGTAGGTTTTAGTGTCACTCTGTCAGGGTTAAATAGTTCATTAACTATCGAGAAAATGTATTTTGACCGATTTGAGGAGGTAACAATTTTTTCTGAGAAATATGCAGCTTTTGTGACCAGGATAGTTTTTTTGTAATTTCTAAGTGCAGCTAAGTAGGTGCTTTTATCATCAGGCAAGTATTTACTTCTCCACTGCCTTTCGGCTTGTCGCAGATTTAATTTTAATTTCTTTAAGCCAGAGGAAAACCATCTCTGGGCCTCATGGCGACGTGCTCGATGTACTCTACTAAGTGGGGCATGTTTGTTGCTAGCTATCAGTAGCCAGTCGGATAGGTCTTTCTCACTATCGTTGATAGAAGATTGGGTAGGTGGAATTGTGTTGGTCAGTGGCTCGAAGAATTGACTTTTATCAAAAGTGTTCCAACTCCTAACTGATCCAACATCAGGTAAGGGTGTTTTAGACCTGGTGATATTAATAGCAAATTTGATTAAATGATGATCGGACCATGTACAGGGAGTGACCGCTGGGTTGGTCATAGCCAGGTTGGCTGATTGTGCCTGGTCAAGTATGTGCCCTTTAATATGTGTAGCAATCGTAATATGCTGATTGAGATTGAGCCCCGTGAGTAAATCCGTTAGTTCAGCTGAGTGGGGATCACCTGATGTTTCGTTGGCTCAGTAATTAAAATCACCAATCAACAATATTTTTGCATGGTTTGTTATTAAATGTGACAGCTGTTCACCCAAGGACTGTGGGAACAGTGGCATGCTCTGGGGTGGTCTATTAAGTAGGACACAGACCAAAAGGGCAAAATCAGATTCCAATTTGATCACCAGGTTGTCTACTAGTAATAAGTCAATAGAAGTTAGTGCTGTAAATTTAAAATCCTGGTGTATTATAGCTGCTACTCAACCCCAGCACTTTCCCTTGAGGGTGGCTGGCTTGGAGGATGTAAAAGTCACTAGGTAGAGCCGCTAAAATATCACAGGTTTGATTGCTTTTGTAGTCAAAAAGAAAATCATTATCAACAACGCATAGTTCACATTCCCTATGTTAGCACATCAGTATGGTTGAACAATTCTCTTGTACTTTATTACATGCCAAATTATTGCAAGGATGTGTTTCTGCGTGATATGTATCTCCCATGCACCAGCCATACCCTTACCTCTCCCAACTGTCCAGGACCATTGGATTGGGCAAAGGTCCATGCATAGTCATCGAATGGTGGTCCATCTTTTTTACAGTAGAAACACCAGTTGTGCTGTGCTCCTTTTCCTGTTATTTTTAGTATGGAAGGGTTCTATGCTCATTTGGCATGCCTTGGGTAACAGTCGGAGTAGAAGGTGTGCACACACAGAACATCTATCTGCAACAGTGTAAAGTTATTTGATGACATTTCCATATCAAGTCTACATAAAGGGCAATTATGACTTCTTCATGGATTCATTTTGTGTAGCTGTCTGGGTAGCAGGTACCCTCAATGTTTTGAACTGTGTGAACCATAACCTGACTATTTGGTGCGGCAGCTGTCATCTGCGCCAGTGCTGGCTTCTGTCTCCCAGGGTTTGATTGCCTCTCTTTAGTCCTCCATCCTTCTAGTTTATTTCACAAGAGGAGTGTTGGGTGTGTCAGTTCTGCGAGCTGCATCTACGGCAGGTATGATCCTACTGTCAGCACCCGCACCCAGTATTGTGGTGAGCAGGGCATGCGCACACTCTGTTTCACACCTTTAACATGGTGTGCATGCAAACATGCAGAATCGCCCTATGAGGGTGGTTCTTACAGCTCTCCTTCGATCACAGCTGATTCTTTGCCTTACTTAGCAAGTGAGGTTATGATTATAAGTGGAAGATGGAGTACTATGTAAGTTTCACAGGGAATTGGCTAGGGGTGCATTGTGCCCCATGTAGAATGTCGATAACAGTGGTAGTACCTTTGCTTGATAGGTTTTTAGCAGTGGCATTATCCTGAGAACCTGGTAACTATCTGACGCTTTGGGGCCGACATTGGGCATACTGGTGATGCAATATGAGATAGTCTGGTGGCATGGATTATCCCAAAATCCAGTTTCAATTAAAGCTAAAAGATTTTTGTCAGTGTCATTTTTAATAGATGAAAATTGTTGGTGGCAGATCCAAACAGTCCGAGCATTGGTCAAAGCGCAAGAGAAACCGCCCACATTGTCTGGCATGTTTAATATAATGATTTAGAAGATTCATCTTTGTCAGCACTCTTTTTGCCGCTTTGCCGTCTAGCCTCAAACGCGTCCATTTGTTGGGCCAAGTAAGTCATCCAAGCCTTAAGATAAAGCCAGTTGCCTACCCTTCTGGTATGCCTAGTTCATGCTGCTATTTGACTCTGTACATCTTACTTAAAACAGTGGAATTAGAAAAGACGGGAATAGGATGAATGTCCTTGGATGCTCACTTTTTTCTTCCTACTGCTCACTTGGTCTTATCCTCGAAGTGCACTTAAAGAGCAGGACGAATGAAAGAGTGCCTTCTCCCTCTTACACTTCAGATTCTAAACCACACGCTTTATCTGGACTCCTTGTTGCCACCTCTGGTCTTCAAGGAGTCCAGGTGCCACGGACAGAGGGTTTCAATCACCTCAACTTTGATGGTGAAATATACGCTAAGGACAATCATACGGTGTTGGGCACATGTCAATCTGGATCACAAGAGGTGGTCTAGTACTTAAGCTGCTGACTCGAGACGTGGCTGCCTTGGTTCTTCTAATCCTGCTGTCAGCATTTGACTGTAAATGTTGTTATTCTGGGAAACTGATTAATCTCCCTGTGTCTATAATATTGTGAACATTGAACACAGTTGTAAGTATGTGAAATGTAATGCTATTGTGAAATGCAAACAGGTAAATCCCCTATTGTGGTACGCAGTACTGATGGAGCAAGGTGACAAAAACAACATTTTGTGTACCCCTTGTGAAATCAATGTTCCATAACGTTAATATTTATTAATAGTGTGTTGTGGTAAATTAATCAACCATAGAATAAGTTGCATATATTTATACACGCGGGAATACTAATTCTGCTTGCATGAAGCAATATAATTAACTAATATGCATTGTTACTGTGATGTGAACTAATGCATAGCTTAAATATAAATAAACACAGCTTAAATGTACTTATTGTACATGTTTTTGTGTCAGAAAGTCGCCGGATATGTAAGCATAAAACACATTTATGTGGCTTACCTGCTAGGTAATAACTAATGGGGAAACATTAGTATGGTGAGGGGTAAACAGAAGGGCTTTAGTTCCATATTTAACATGAATTTGTGTTTGTTCCTATGATAGTTCCAAAAGTGGCCTCTGAGGCCTACGAAAAATATGGCTGCTCGGGTAAACTGTGAGCAAGTGTTGGACTGCCCATGCGCCAAAAGCCTGCAAGTGAGAGTGAACTGCCTGTGCTCGGATGGGAGGTTCAAGGCTACCTTGCCCTGGAAAACAGGATGGTTGCCAAAATATTGACATTCGAATGTTCTGAACGTGGGAATGAAACCTAAAGTTACAAGTCAAGGAAGTGACTAGGCCAAAGACTGTCCTAAACAATGTTGCTTTATGAAACTGCTGATTCACCGAGAATATGATGCTGTAATGATGAGGAAATGCTCATCTACCCCAAATTTGTCCAATCAGAACCCGAGTTGGCGTTGTTAGATACTTTTTAGATAGATTTAGTTAGGAAAATTAGTATATAAAAATCCCTGATTTTGCTTAGAAGCGTCGCTCCTTTCGATTTCATCTCGAAGTGCTGTCGGATTGCAGATCGAATCCTATTGCTTGTTTTATTTGCAGGACTAAAAGGATAGGATGAGGGTTTTAGTTATGGTTGTTAGGAGAGAATGAGTTTGGAACTATCTGTTCTTTGCTAAACTTTACTTAATTCTGAAATAAATGTCTATTTTCTGAGCTTTTAAATAAAAATGATCATTTTGAAATAAAGTTTAAAATTTTTACTGAATAAAGAATAAATTAATGCCTAAATGTCAGACATACTAAAAGTTTGCTTTAAATAAAAATTAGAAAATAGGAAGATTAAAAGCTGGTCTTGTAGTTTTTCCTACGCCTATTTTTCTTTCTAGCAGATCCATTGCCACTATGGTGGTGTGTCTGAATAAAATTGGTGATTGATGAAAACCATGGTAAATCATTTAAAATTATAGGTGTAAATAATAAATTGTCAAATAGGTTTAGACACTCCGCCAATGTTACAGCATGACTCCTTTGTAGTTTCACCAGTCCCTGAAGTCGAGTTAAAGGAACAGAGTAAGTGTGCAGTGTTATGGGCCCCACTGGTGAATGAATGCGTGTTCCGAGGTTTTAGGGAAATGGCGATGTTGATTTAGAAATTATTTTTGGAGTCCCGCTGTAGCAGTTATTTCTTGGTACCAGAGTAGTGGTTGCTAAGGAAATTAGCTAGGATTATGTATAAAGCACTATATAGAGTTTAAAATGTATAAAATTATGAACTGAAATACAAAATGTATGAGAGGGTCTAGGGGATAGTATTTATAGACCAACTTGACTCCACACCCCTAATCAAACAAATATACAACTATAGGGAGAAAGTCGGTCTGAAAATTGACACAAAAACCTCGAATGCTCAAAAGTGAACTTCTCACCAGATCGACATAGCTTGCCCAAACATTGGCTTTAGAAAAAGTGTCTCCATCAGCCCACCCATTTGGCGGAGCATCGTCATTTGGAAGACTCTGAGAGAAAGGTCAGATGTAGCCAGTGTTGCTCTAAGGCTAACAAGTATGGAAACTTGACCTATTATTCTCAGAAGTTCTCAGTCTCAGTTTGTTCAAAGTATGAATATCACTGATGGAGTGCAGTGCAAGTGCTTAGTATATGTGAAGCTAAAAATGACTAAGAGGAACACCAAGCAGCTTACCGGACTACCCTGCCGACGGGCATTGCCGTGAGGGAAACGGCGGGAGAACAACACGCCGGGAGGCGGAGGGAGGCGTCCAGCGCTAACGGACTACACTCCCCAGCACTCCCTGTGTCTGCAGCGCGCCCGTGACGCGCAAAGAGCGCCCGGAGGCGCCAGTTAAAGCCTGACCCCCCGGGAGCCCAGTGGGGGAAAACCAAGCAGCTTACCGGACTACCCTGCCGACGGGCATTGCCGTGAGGGAAACGGCGGGAGAACAACACGCCGGGAGGCGGAGGGAGGCGTCCAGCGCTAACGGACTACACTCCCCAGCACTCCCTGTGTCTGCAGCGCGCCCGTGACGCGCAAAGAGCGCCCGGAGGCGCCAGTTAAAGCCTGACCCCCCGGGAGCCCAGTGGGGGAACACCAAGCAGCTTACCGGACTACCCTGCCGACGGGCATTGCCGTGAGGGAAACGGCGGGAGAACAACACGCCGGGAGGCGGAGGGAGGCATCCAGCGCTAACGGACTACACTCCCCAGCACTCCCTGTGTCTGCAGCGCGCCCGTGACGCGCAAAGAGTGCCCGGAGGCGCCAGTTAAAGCCTGACCCCCCGGGAGCCCAGTGGGGGAACACCAAGCAGCTTACCGGACTACCCTGCCGACGGGCATTGCCGTGAGGGAAACAGCGGGAGAACAACACGCCGGGAGGCGGAGGGAGGCGTCCAGCGCTAACGGACTACACTCCCCAGCAATCCCTGTGTCTGCAGCGCGCCTGTGACGCGCAAAGAGCGCCCGGAGGCGCCAGTTAAAGCCTGACCCCCCGGGAGCGCAGTGGGGGAACACCAAGCAGCTTACCGGACTACCCTGCCGACGGGCATTGCCGTGAGGGAAACGGCGGGAGAACAACACACCGGGAGGCAGAGGGAGGTGTCCAGCGCTAACGGACTACACTCCCCAGCACTCCCTGTGTCTGCAGCGCGCCCGTGACGCGCAAAGAGCGCCCGGAGGCGCCAGTTAAATCCTGACACCCCCTATCACCCCGCGAGTCGCGCGCGGGAGCAACCGGGAGAAGCCCGGGACAAGGGCGGGGCCGTCTGTGGCCGTCAGGGGCCGGAAGAGGCCGGGCAGGGCCACCCCCCTTGGCTCGAACTGTGAGTATCTGCAGGAGAGGTATGGTGGAAAGTTCGTTATCCCCCACCTGTTTTAAGAACTAATCTTTTGAGACCTTTTCTGACGAACCCCAAAAATGTCAGTCCAAAGTACCCTACCAGATAACTATTTATTAAAAGTGGTCTCCAGAATCAACAGTGACAGAAGGAAATCATTGGGTAAAAGTACTGTTCCAGACCCCCCACCGATTCAGTCTGCAGATGTTATCAACTGTAATAACTCTGATAATATTGATATTGATACGGAAGCTGTAGCGGAGCCTGACAATAATAGAATTAATGTTGATCTAACTATGGTCCCAGACAATTTGATAAGGGGGGACGATGACCTATGTGATAATTCTGGGGGAACTCCTCAGCAATCTGGTAGGGCTACCAAGTTTATGCGAGCCTGTAGGAAAACGGCTCCCAAGCGAGGTAGCCACATCACTAGAAAGAATAAAAAAGATACAATTCATATGGAGAATACCGAGGAAATAGGATCTTCGGAACAAAATAAATTTGTTTCTATTAACCCTGACCAAATTGACCTATTATTGTGTACTATCTACAGTAAATTTAATTCGGTGGTTGAGCCTCTGTTAAATAAAATAGGAGACCTACAGGCCGAAGTAGCTAGATTAAGGGGCGTGGTGGACCAGCATGCTGATAAATTGGAAAAGTCTATATTAGATATTAAAAAGCCAGCATGCATAGCTACTGTCTCTACAAAAGATAGGGTGCAGCCACCAACTACAACTAGTGCCCCCCTCATTAATACCAGGAAACATCCATCTAAAGAGCCACCTGCATTGTTACCTACTATGACCCAGGAGGCAGGTAGATCTTCAAAGCAACCAAATGTAGGGGCGACAAGCACTACACAGAATGATAGACCTACATTACCAGCCCCTAAGACTGCATTGGCACAAGCGGTATCAGCTCCACCAGATGCCACAGGGGGATCCAATGGGGTACCAATACGGATATGTAGGCGTCCAGTCGATCTTCCACCCGATTGTGTACCTTACGTTGTGGTTTTAACTAACGTCCCGATCCTAACCCAGCCCCCAAATGATCACGAGACGGCGGATTCTTTGAGGAATAAAACAATCTCCTGGTTAAATCGTCATTGTGGTTACCCAGTCGGCTACTCTGACCAAATCCTCTCTATCAGAAGAGTCAACTGGATCGGTAACACCAATAAAACCTGTGGGGGGGATTGTGTGATCATTAATTTTAAGCACCCGCAACATGTTGCAACTGTCCTGCTTAGAGCAGCCGCAATCACACAGTCAGAGACAGAAGTAGTCGCCAGACCACTTGGCTACTTTTATAATCATCTAAGCAGGCAACATCCCGTCAAGTGTAAGGAGAGGGTAATGAGTAATTTTACCTATCCATCTTTGGTAAACAGACCTGCGATACCCAACTTCTGCCCTGGTTTACAAAATGGCTTATTCACCCCACCCATGCATTTGGTGAATCCTATGTCAGGGGGGAATAATTCTTTAATACATACCCCCAACCCATTTGTATCTTTTGGCAGTACTCCCTTGTTTGATAGCGGAATGGTCTACCAGGTTCCAACTCAGAACAGGTTTCAGTCCCTGAGCTACTTAGACCAAAATGATTGACATGAGATTGACCCGCTACGGGATACTGTAAATAGTACTTTCAATGAAGAAGTAATTTTGTCTATAGATGAATTGGGCAATGATGTGTGCTTAGACTGTACGCCGATAGGGGGTGATGTCTCAAATTTAATACCTAACATAGAGCCTTTTAACATAGGGAATAACATGTCCATATCTAGTGTTGAACAGCCTACTGTAAGTACAGAGAGAGAGAAGGTAATATGCCACATTGTCAGTTGGAATATAGCTGGTTTAGCGGCTAAGGAGGATACGTTAGGATGGAAGGACTTTGTGCACTTATTCAATATTCTTTGCCTTCAGGAAACCTGGTGCAAAAACTTTAAAGGCATTGATGGTTTTGTATCCTATGAGCTACCAGCATTACCTTCAACCCACGGTAGAGCTAAAGGAGGGTTGCTGGTGTTGATTTCAGTTAAATTACCCATCTCAGTGAAAAAGTTTGTTAATGTGGGGGCTCATTCACAAATTCTATGGCTTACACAAGAAGCTGGCAGAAATATACTTTTGATTAATTTTTATAATAACACATTTGACGGCACTAGACATATTGCAATTAATGAATTAGATATGACATTGAACAATCTCGTGAAGAATTTTAATGGTGTATTTGAATTTATTTTTGTGGGGGATTTTAATGTTTCTGTGTGCCCACTATCTTCCCAGAAGGTTTGCGGTGTGTATAACCGTCTGGGGGAAGCTGATGTCCATTTTCCTCATCACGCCTATGGGGAAACCTTGAATAATTTTCTGATTCAGTATGACATGGAAATTTTGGACAATGCTAAAAATGATGTGGGTGAAAATATTCCGACTTTTAAAGGAAGGGGCGCTAACACCATTATTGATTTTATTTGCATGTCCTCAACCCTTGCTCCGGTATGCCCCACGCCTAAGGTGATTGATATTATGTTAAGTGATCACAACTGTTTGATTACCGAATTAACTTTCTGGAACAACGTCTATGTTTGTGAACAGGGTAATATTGTTAATATTGAACCTCATAGACAGAATGGGTATAGATTGAGGTGGAAAGGAGAAAAAGCAGATATAACATCTGATTCCATCATTTCTAGTTGTCTGATGGAGATCACGGCAATATTAGAACAGGATGTCACCTCGACTGACAGTATTGACCACTTTAACAGAATCAATTTAACCACTAACAAGATGTTTACTAAAGAGGCTGGGCCCAAGAATAGGTTTTAAAGGGGTTGGTTTGATCATGCTTGCTCTACTGCCCGGATTGACCTTAAAGAGGCTTTAGCTGCCAAACCAAGGGATAAGAACCTGGTGGTTCAACTTAGACAGGGATATAATATGACCCTTAAACGTAGAAAAGCTGAGTTACAGCAGGAAGCGTGGGATAACCTTAGTCAAGCAGCGGATACGAATAATTGTACCCTGTTCTGGTCCACGGTGAATAGTCCATTCCTAAAAGATGATAAGGCGCCAGAACTCACATCTAATGTGAGCATGGAATCTTGGATCCAACATTTTTCCAATATCTTCGATTCAAGTAATATAACAGTTTCCCATGAAGAAAGCTGGCCCATCTTAGCCTTAGATATTACTACAGAAGAAGTCATGGCTAGTATAAGAACCAGTAAAGGAGGAAAGGCCCAGGGTCCGGATGGTGTCCCCATAGACGTGTATAAGACTGCACCGGAGATTTGGGGCCCATTGTTGACCAAAATCTTTAACGCAGCGATTTGTTGTAAAATACCGTCTACATGGGAAGAGTCAATAATCATCCCCATTTATAAGAAAGGTGACCGGGGGGATGCTAAAAATTATCGACCAATATCCTTACTGGACTCATCTGTTAAAATCATGAGCAGGGTCCTCCTAGTAAGACTAGAGGAGTGGGCAGAAACCAACGAGATCTTAAGTAACTGCCAGTTTGGTTTTAGAAAAGGCCGTGGTACCATCGAACAGTGCCTGAATTTAGAGCTCCTGGTCGGGAAATACACCCAGGCCAAAAAAGGGTCGTTATATTTATGTTTCGCCGACCTAAGTAGTGCTTTTGATTTGGTAGACCACGCTATATTATGGGTCAAATTATTAGAAATGGGGGCACCTGAAGGCATAATATATTTCCTTGCCCGCCTGTACGAAAAGCTCCGTACCAGTGTCCGCTATGGACCTAATGGAGAATGTACGACCAAGTTTGGGATAGGAAGAGGTATTAGACAGGGGTGCGTTTTAGCACCCCTGCTTTTTACCCTCTTCATAAATGAGGTTGATTCTGTCCTGCAGACAGTTGCTGCGGATGCCCCTAGAGTTAATAATCTTAATATACCTGTACTACTCTATGCGGATGACGCAGTGCTACTGTCTAGGACTCCCTTGGGTCTTCAACGTTTGATGGACCATTTTGTACGATTCATCAAAAGTAGGAAACTGGTAATCAATAAGTCTAAAACGTATGTAATGGAGTATGGGCCGGGAAAAACCAAAATTAAAGGTAAAACCCACTATTTAATCGATGGTGAATTGGTAAAAAAAGTTGAAAATGTTTGCTATTTGGGAATTACTTTTTCCAATAATGGGAGCTGGGCCACTGAACATAAAGCTGTCAGAACCAAGATGATCAGGAGTGCCAACGGGGTCTTTTTATTCGCCAAGAAGCTGGGGAATAGACGTATTAAAGACATGTTAAAAATTTACCAATCTAGATGTCTTTCTGCGGCCCTTTACGGGGCTGGCGTCTAGGGGGTGTCACCTGCGTGGAGCCTTCAGGTAGAGGAGAATATCTTTCTGAAAAGGCTCCTGTGCTTGCCCAAGTCTACCTCCAACTCCTTGGTCCATAAGGAAACAGGGATTCAAGCCCTAACTGATATGATCATGCTAAGGCCCCTACTACTGTGGCGCTCAATTTGGCTTAGGGACGGTACTTCATTGAATAGAGCAATTATCGAGGACTGTCTCTCATTAGACCAGCACTTAATGATCCCTTGGATTAAATACATTATCGAATGTTCTCAACAGATTTTCGGGACTAATGTGATTAATGATCCTTACAGTGTCTCGGATATCTCCAAATCAAATATGAAAACAATTTTTCTGAATTATTGTAATGAAAGGCATTTTTTGGAGGACTCTAAGTTATCCACATGTGTACTGAACAATAGCATGAATGAATTTATTGGATTTAGTCCGTATTTGTCACAAGTAACCAGAGTTTCGCACCAGTTTGTACTGACCAGAATGAGGATGGGAATAGTACATTATCTTGTTGCGTGCCCTAACATTAAAATGCGCCCTATTGGCCCATGTGAGTGTGACAACAAAACGGAACAGAGCACTAAGCACTTTTTATTAACATGCGAATTGTATAGGGATCTACGGAAATTCTACCTGAAGCCTATGTTAATCAGATTTGGAGTGAGAACTACTACAGATGCTATGAGACTGCTTTTTAATTTGAATCATCCGGACATTTGCTTTTTTACTGCTACATTCCTGCTTAAAGCTATTAGCGCCAGGAAAAGTATGTGTTTTTAAAATATATTCTAATATTTTAAATATTTATTCCATCCCCCTCTGGATATTTTGTATTATGTGTTTTCTTTAATGAATTATGTAATGTTTAATGAATTGTTTGTATTTGTAACTGTATGTGCTTTTATGGACATGTTTTTAAATGTTCCGAATAAAGCTTTATGAAAATGAAAATGACTAAGAGGACAATAAATATGTTTAATAGGTATTGTCCTGGTGTCATAAGTAAAAACCGCCTGATAGTATTGGAAAGAATTCCAATACCTGTCTCTTACCTGTCTCTTGGCAAAGTGTGAGGTCGACATGTTTCAGCCGTGTGGCCAACTTGCCCGGCTTTCTTCAGGACCTTATAGTATTAGTTGCTAATGCAGAAAAGATAAATGTTAGTGAACACTACTATACATCTGATCTTGCATAAAGAAGTAAACAGATCAGTGGTGTATTACCACCCTACCAGGTACCATTCCAATGTAATCGTGGATAGGATCTATCTCTTCATTCCTACAATTGAAAGGGAAGGTTTAGTACAACAACTTAATCAAACTAACAAAAAGCATCATTCAGAGCATCGAGGTAAAAGGGTCAAACAAGATCAATCATACATTGTGATCGTCTGTGCCTATTCAATTTGTGATAATAGTTAGGCAATAGTAATTTACAATATGTATCACGGTAAGTACTCACCCAGCTTTTTGTGGGAGTATGCCTCCCCTCACCCAGCAACTGCTCGGTGGTTGAGGCCCGCTCTATTTGTAAGCAAAATAAGGGAACAAGTGGTAATGGTATTATCCAACTTATATCTCCTTAATGTATTAAGAATCAAATAAAAACCGAAATTCAAAAACCAAGGATTCATTACATCTGGCGCCATGTGAGATGGCGAGCTCATGCTTTAAAGACGATGGTTCTCATATGAGGTGAATTCATTTCTCAATGCAGTATTCTGTTTCTGATGTTAGGAATAACTCAACATATCAATTTACAAGGTCAAAGAAATTGTACACGATATCTGCTTGAGTACGCGTTTTATCATATTGGCATGCCCCTTTCTGAAAATATGATTGTATGGGCAGAATGTTTTCTTCAAACAAATATATAAGTTGTTATCTGTAAAGAGACCTGTTTATTGTATATAAATACCAGGTCTAGCCTGCAGTTCAAGATATGGCGTTTATTAAAATGTCCTTAGTTCTACCAAGGTGCACACAGACCTACGGGCAGAACCTTGATTTAAAAGGTTTTGACGAACAATAATGGAGTGCAGCTCTACTAATAATGTTTATCAAACCCTGCTCCATTAAATTCCACCAAGGCTACATTCAGACCAACGGGAAAAATGAATATTTGTAAAGCTTTGACATAAAACCAATAGAGAGAATGAAGGCTCAGAACAATAGCGCTAGCTAGGATCGTCTTACCTATCCTTCGGTACCTCGTTTCAGCCCGGAAGCAGTGTGGGAGGTACAGAGGAAGGTTCGACGTCCTCTTTTATAGCGTGGCTGATTGAATAATTGGTATTTGACTTAATACAGTTGGCGCCTAGGATCACTGACCTTGCGTCTTGAGCTAACGCTAGCTATCTCAATCGGAGCTGACTGCTCATGCGCGAACAGCCGGATAGCATAACAGACACCGGGCATGCGCAAACAGAATGATGTTTGTTGTGAACGCATGTGGGAGGCTGCTCCCGGATGTCGAATTTGCGAATGTCCACTGCTTAAAATTGTGCGGGCAGTGTCTGCACAAGTCATGATCTTCGTTCACGTGGTTAAGAACGAATTCGAGTCAAACTCAACCGATGTGGTCGTTCGTTTATTAGGCTCAAATGGAAATAACTCTATATGCCACCCGTTCATCTCTCAAGACCAACGGCAAGCATATAGGTTCAAGAAAATGATGTGGTAGATTTCTTATAATTTATCTGGTAAGGAAAACCGCCAATATTAAATTTAGAAGTCGAATGTCATATAGTACGTGCCTACAGTTCATTGATTTAAAGGAAATGGTGTCTTAGAAGATGTTATTTAAGAAAAAATTGTATTAAAAAAATGGTCAGCAAATGATGCGACCCATTATACAACAGGCTATAGAATGTATTATAAGGAAATCAAGCCTGATCTCCCCACCTTACTGGCATAGTGTATCCTAATGATCAAAGATTACTGTATGACACTCATGCATATTCGAACTCATGAAACTCGATGAATTTACAGTCAGGTACCTTGGAAAAATGGTATCAAGTTAGGTTAATGTCAGTGGGTGATCTCCAGATGGTGCAACCAGCTATGTGACAGGCTGCAAAATATATTGTCAGTAGATTAAGCCTGATCTACCCGTCTTGGCTGGCGTAATATATACTAGTGACCAAAATGACTGTATGATACCCCTTCATATCGAACCCATGGAATGTTATCATTCAGGCCCTCTGTATCAGTTTTTTTTTTTTTTTTTTTTTAAACCTTTATTTAACATTTGCACTCAAATACAGACCCGGGCCTACAACCCCCAGGGCTGGCCGCTAAGCAGTTCAGTACAGTATCACAATCAACTTCAGAGTAATTGTCCCTGGGGAGCATAGTAACTCAAATTACTAAGTGCAGCGGTTGTGAATGCAGTTCGATGCGGAAACAGGATAGGAGGTTTTCATTTTTCAATATAAAATAGAAAGGATCAGGTGTCGTACAGTGTCTCGGATCACAAAAAGGGGGCGAACAGAAAAACGATGTGTCCATACCAAGTTTGCTACCATGGAAATCAACGGCGTTAAGACATGCGACATCAGGATAAAACAGCACATTATTAATATCTACACCATCGTTATTGTCCGCCCCACAGCACCAAAGCCCCGGGGAGGTCAAGGCACAGATGTATAGATAAGGATGTAAAGAAAGCCGAACCCACTACACTAACCCGGAAAAGGAAAAGGAAAGAAAAGGCTAGAGAAGAGAAGAAGAAAAAGAGGCCATAGAACAAAGATAAAAAACAAAATACCCACCCCCACACCCCCCCACCCTGCACCCCTGCAAATGACTACGGCCACCCCCCACGCAGCGTGCCTGTCGCCCAGCAACCAGAGCCCGAAATATAGAAGAAAAGGGAAGAAATGAAAGGAAAAGAAACCCCACTCGAGAGGGGAAATCGGAGGAGGGCATAATACTTCGGACTCCCGGTCTCCTTCCCCCACCATAGCCAACCCTGCTCCGGATTCCGTTAGGTCAATAAATCAATCCCGTCAACCACAATCCCACAACGAGAAACCCAGACAAGAATCTCAACCCTGGCCCCTTCGATCAAATGTACTGGGGTCGTTAATTAAGGGAAGTCCTTTACACAAAATGTCACAAAAGTCGGCAGAACAGGAGCGCACAGATGTAGGTGGCTGGTACCACTGTCGCCCCTCCCCGTCTCCGAGGCCGAGCTTCATCCCATCCGCCATCTTGAAAGATCGGTGGAGGAGGGGAATCGACACAGTCCAAGACAGCATACGGTACAAAGTAGATGATTCCGTAATGGGGACGGCATGTAAATGTTCCGAGGGGTGCAAAATCGAAGGTTCCAACGGTTCAATTGGGTGTCCAGGCACATTCCAGTCCGGTAGATCCACCACAATAGGGGCAACCACTGTTTCCACCGCCGGGTCTAAATACACCTCCGAAGCATCCATTGCAAAGTGGGCTGGTTACCGGGTCACAAGCGTCGAGTCAGGGTCCAGTCTCAAGCCTGTGATTTCATCCATTGCAGACAACAAACTGCGAGTCCGGGCTTTGATAGTGCCCTGAAGCGCCATAAGTGCCTCCAGCACCGTCAGCAAAGACGGGCCAGGTCGAGCCTGCTCCGCAAAACTCCTTTTGGCCTCAGGCATGGTGGTCCCCACGGAGAGGCGCCTTCTCCGGGGCAAGATTAGGCGGAGCAGGAATAAGCTAGGAGGGAACGGCGGTCAGCGAGCAGTGGTACGCAGCGAGGCACCGACCCGGGGGGATCGGCGATGTGAATGCCGGACCCCCGGTCAGGGACCCCCACAACACAGTACCGTGCGTCACTCGTCACCTCATCTGCTATAGGGCACCAGGCAGCTGATGGTAGCAAAACAACGAAAAAATTCTGAGTGATCCAGAGACCGGACCCAACCGCATTTAGCAGCCCGTTGTTGTTCAACTCGGACCCGGCAGGGCTAGCACTAGAGACTCCGGCTTCCCAGTTGGGTTAGGCCTCAGTATGGTCTTCGACGTATCTTCGCTCCACGACGGCGGAGAAACTCCGGGATTACACCACTGGAGTGTGGGTCGGATCACCCACACGGATCCAGTTCAGGTGAACAGGATTATCAACAGGATAGTGGAGCATAGGACGGAGGTCAGCGGAGCCGGGAGACTATGCGGCCATCTTGGTTGGTGTCGTAGCTCCTCCCCTCTGTATCAGTTTTGAGCCTAAAAATCCATTTTTGCTCCTTGATGAACAGAAACCTGGATATATCCGTCACATGTTGAGGAAACATGGGATGTTCGAGAATCAGCCATCTGAGGTCATCAGCTTGGTGTTTAAGGTTTAAAATTATTAACTAACATCTGTTGAGTTCGTATTACATTATATGTAGTTCAGAAAATTGCTTCCAAGTGTTGCGTAAAGTCGCACAGTGCATTGGTCTGTTTCAAAGAGGTAGTATCGTCGTATACTGCGGTGGTATCGTCGTATATCACTGTTTAGGGACATTAGATGTGAAAGGATAAATGTATAGTGAGGACAGTCTATGAAGTCTTAGCCTTCAAGTATAGGGATCATTGCGTATCCTGACTAAAACTTATTGCTGGGAGAGTAGTAGGACTTAACCCGAGCTTGACAGAAGGGTAAAGGAGTTCCGTCTACTTTACTAACGAAAGAGGAATTCTGTGGTGGGCTAGAGGTAAGCGCTGCCTACTGGAAATACAGAGTTCATGTGTATATGAGTAGGGATTTCTGTATGAATGTGTGTAAATGAAATTGCAATATGCGTTCTAGTGAAACTCTGGGATTGTCTCTAAGGAGGTGAAAAAGATCTCTGTATGTGCTTTCCTAGAGAAACGAGTTCGTTATTGCCTGATAGATGGGTAAGGTAGAGGGTAGTGCTATTTTATCAAGTCTAAAATTCTGTGGAGATAAGCGTTGTCCACTCCACATACAGAATACTTGAGTGATTGAGAAAATTCTATCACTTTATTAGCAAAACAGGCAAATGGTATTGTTTCCTGTAAGTTACTAACTGATTTTGTAAAATATCTTGTAAATACGGCTTCTTGAAAAAACCCTGTAAAGGAGGGGTCAGTCGGCGCTGCGGAAGCCGGAGCGCTGGTGACATCAAAAGTGTCACGCTGGGATTGGTCCTTGTGACCAAGACAGAGTAGGAGCTGATAGGCTCATTACGAAAAAGCAGCAAAGTGATTGGTTAAGCACTAAGAACACGTAATTGGTATGCTAGTGTAAACCGCGCTGTGATAGGTTGGTGTTGCAAAACAGCAAACAGGGATGTACGCGATCTTTTGAAAGACAGAGAATTACTGGAAAATGTCTTTCTATTACGGAGAAGAAAAGAAGAAACCTTCATGGTTTAAGAAATTAAAGAATGTATTTGCAAAAGATAAGGAAATCATGACAAGAGAGGGAAAAACACTTCCTCCACCAAAAACGCCCGCTTCTTACATGTTGTCAAAATATGGTTACCATACATGCGTTTGATTAGAGAATTGGGCAAGGTATGCCAAGGATGATGGTGTGTTAGCTTTTCCTGAAGGTGGATCTTTTGATTTGGCAATTTTAAGAAATTTGCGAGACAAAATGATGAAGCTTGAACCAAGACCTAGAACGACTCAATTTGAAGCATTGGTTGAGTGGGAAGACGAGATGCATGAGTTGGAAAGCGAGAGGTTAAGCAGGCATATCAGATCAAGAGGTAGAGGTCGAGATTTATTGGGAGAAACACATGAGAGTAGAATGCCTAGATGGAGAAATGGTAATATGTGTGATGGCATGTATCCAGTTAGATTAATGGATGAATATGAGGGTTGGAAATGTACAGAAATTAAAAAGAATGTAGAGACAGGGAACCAAAGTTATGGTGAGAGTGAACCAGAGGATGCTGTATTAGAAGAAATATTAAATAGGAGACCACCCCCATATCAACCAGCTTCTTTATGGACTACTCCGAATGCTCCAATAGCAGATGAAAGAAAGAATGAAACCACGAGACAATATTCAAGTTTAAAAGATGTGCCAGATAGAGTAGAAACCAGATATATTCCAAGTACTCCAATTGAGGAAGCTAGAATTACTGGTACTCCTGTACAAATGAATGATTCGCATAAAACTGTGCGAAGTAAAGAAACCCGAAGTGATGTGCAACCAAATATTTCTGACTATGAACGTTCTGCACATGAACTGATTCAGAACCTTACTAAAAACATGGAAGCAGTAACTAGGGCCTGTAATACCAGTGTTCGAAAATCAAAGGATAAAAGAGCCAAGCTTGACAATTCCGTTTCAACAGAGTTTACAGAAAGTAAAAGAAAATATTTATCCAGATTTATCTGAGATAAGGTGAAATATTAATGTGAATCCGCCTGAATTGACTTTTAATCAGAGTCCATCATACAGATATCCGATTGGGGCAGAATCTGATTCTACACAGAAAAGTGTAGATAAAATAGATTTAACGCAAACGCCTGTAGGAACATCAGAAAAATAATTGAGTGACTGGATTAAAACTTTAAAATTAAAAGACCAGGAATCAAAAGTGCTGGATGTGGCAAAACTAAAAGTAGATATGGAAGAATTAATTATTGGAACGATTGGAACAGATAGACTAAAAACATACCAGGATGAAGAACTTATGTTTATGTGTAAAAGCATAACATGAAAGGCCAAAACAGTGTATGATTTGCTGGAAGAATTAGCAAGTGAATTGGGTGTGGAGTTTTCAAAATTTAAATCATTGCAGAAATCATATAGAGTGGATTTTGTAGAAAAAGACATTGAGAACATGAATACTGCTGGGAGGTTAGCACAAATAAAATAATTAATTGTGCTGTTGCGAAAATGGGGAGATGTGAGCAAATGGAAGATTAAGTGGGCAAAGAAGAGAAAAGAAAAAAATGATAAATCCACATTAGCTTTTCCTATCAGGGAAAAAGAGGCAGTGATAACTGAGTTTCCCATGAGAGAGATACCTGGAGGAGGATATGTACATGTTCCTTGGAGTAGACAAGATATATTGTCATTTACAAATGATTTCCCTAGGTTGAGAGAGAAACCAGTAGAATGGTATCGACAGGTAGACAGATTTGTAAAAGTGTCAAAAGTTTATGGATCGATTTGGATGGATTGTTTGACATAGTGGTGCCAGCAGATTTATGGACAGAATGTAAAATAGCTGCAGACTGGCCAAGAGAAGAATTTCCTAGAGACAAAATAACAGGAGCTCCATCACCAGATGTAATGCGAAAGTATGAACAAGTGATAGTATGGCTGAAAAATAAGATACCCCCAAAAGAAACCGATTGGGTAAAAATAGACAGGACCACTCAAGAGCCAAAAGAATCTGTACATTCATTTTATGAAAGATTGCTGTTAGTTTTTAAACAGTATAGTGGTTATGAGGAACTAAATGAGAAGGATATGAGCCACTTCGTATACAGATTTGTTTATGGTTTGCGACCAGGAATGGCAGTCGAGCTCAGTAGACAATGTATTAAGACAGGCGAAATATTGCAGTGAAGAAATTGATGCAAACCAGAAAAAGCCGAAAGAGAAAGCTATGTGGGCACAAGTAAAGGTAGCGGAAGAACAAGTGGCGCAAATGGAGAGTAAGAACGCAGGGAATCAAGGAAATTTTAAGGGTAAACCTAAGTTAGTAGGAAATATTGATGAATTGAAGAAGAAGTTCCCCTGTTTTAATTGTGGCAAGTTTAGACATTGGAAGAAAGAGTGTAAATGTCCGCCGAGAGTTAATGCGGAAAATACTTCATTGAATTTGCAGGTGCAGTTTGAGGTAAATCAACAACAGCAACAACAACAGATAGCAAATCAGCAAAGTTAGGTGCCACAACCGCCACTGCCAAACAGTGTAAACCAGCAGAGATACAGTGCAGAGACAGGATTCAGCGGAGGTGAGCAGGTAAAAAGACCGCAAAGAGTGAATAATGCGTGTCCTCAGTATTGGTTACAAGAAGAGGGTGGCAGTGAGTCGGATGAAAGTCTATGACGGTGCCTGAGAGAGGAAGAAGAGTGTGTGCTTGGAGCCACTCTTGAGGTAGATCAGTCTGGTCCATTTGTGAATGGAAAGGTGAATGATGTGGAAATAACTTTCCTAGTGGACACTAGTGCTACCCATTCTACTGTTAGATCAGTGGAATTTCAAAATCTTCCTCTCTCGGGAGAGAGCATTCAAGTTGTAAGTGTAGCTAATAGACAGATACAAACTCCTCTGACAGAACCAGTTGAAATAGAAATTGGAACTTTCAAAGATATGCATTGATTTGTGGTGTGAGATAGTCCTGTTAATCTGTTAGGAAGGGATATTTTGTGCAAGGTGAACTGTGCCATATATTGTTCACCCTATGGCATAGAATTTCAGACCCCAGATGAGGATAGCTTGTATAAAATGACAATGCTCATGTTGAAGACAGAACAGAACAAGCTATTTCCTGTTTTTGACCGAGAAAAGATTCCTGTTGAACTGAAAGAGGTAGAGAAAGAAGAAGTATGGGATTTCACTGGACAGGATGTAGGATTGATGAAAGGTGTTGATCCTGTAACAGTCACAATAAAGGAAGGTGCAAGCTACCCAAACATTCCTCAGTATAAGATGACTGCAGAAGTAATTGAAGGAATAACTCCAGTGATTGACAAAATGCTTGAGCAGGGAATACTGAGAGAAATAGAAAGCAGTCCTTGTAATTCACTAATCATGGGATTGAAAAAGCCCAACGGAACATTTAGAATTGTACAGGACCTTAGAAAGGTTAATAAAATTGTTGTCCTATGTTGTCCGATTGTTCCGAATCCAGCTGTAATTCTGTACCAAATTCCCCATGATGCAGAATGGTATACTGTGATTGACCTGTGCAATACGTTCTTTACTGTTCCATTGCATCCAGAAAGTCAACCAATTTTTGCGTTCAGATTCCAGAACCGTACCCTGGCATGGTGTAGAATTCCACAAGTGTGAGAAGTTGGCCTGGTATATGGTGTTCACTATTCTAGTGAGCACCTTGCACCCGTCCAAACGACCCTTATGGTGATTGGTTGTAAGTCAACCTTATAGACCAGCTATACTAGGGGTAGCATGGACAAAAGAAAGCAGTCTTAGGCTAAACTCAAGAGGGCATGTGAAGCCAGCTGTTTTACCATATGCAATCCTGTAATACCAAATGAAAGGACACCACACAAGTTATATATTATAAAAATATATGTATTTATTACTAGAATAATCCCCTTAACTCTTTATGAGCACAGGAGCACAAGCTTTGAACAAAGAACACAGTATAAACATACAATAAGCAGCAGAATTATGGATAGGCCGGGTGGCCACTCAAACCATATATTAACAAAGTGGTATAAGTACCACGTCATGAACAATGAACAGGCCTATGGCCTTGGGAATCGCTGGGCCTATACTGGACTAACAAAGCTTAGGTCGGGAGAGGCCCACAGGATACGGGTGCAGAGTCTATAGGCAACCGCGTTTACCATACAAGTCAATGGTGCGTAAAAATCAGAAAGTTATACGTTTCGGAGACTTCCGACTGGACTAGAACTTAGCCACTTAAAACTAGGACACTAAAGGTGTAATCCACTATAGGAGCACCGGAGTTAGATCGTTACCTCACCCACAGGAAGCGGGTGCATAGGTGCCAAAGTGTGTCGGGTTTCGTCGTGAAGTTCTATGGAGCCTGGAGATGAAGATGCTGCAGTTGGCCAGGAGAGAAGAGTCCGGTTCGATCCAAGGGTGGATTGGAGATGTAGAGTACCTGAAAGCAGAGGGGACAATGTTCAAGTCACTAGCCAGTGACCAGCGAGGAACCAGGAAGGAACCAGGCGATGTCGGGTTGCAATCAGGTGAGGTCGAGGTGTTTGTCTCCGCTGCCACGTGGACCAGGAAGGATCGAGGATGACCAGCTGGTGAACATAAGCTGTCCCACGAAGGCTCTTGCTGTCGGCGGTGTCGGTACTCGATTTGGAGTCACCAAGCCTTGGCAAAGGCAACCCATGCAGGATTCGAGGATGTCTTGGCAATTGGACCAGGAATGTCAGATCGAGGGCTCCTTTTCAGGGGAGCTGGGGCCAGTATGGATCAACCAGACCAGCAGTGAAGTTTTGAGGTTTCGTCGTCACAGAGGCCACTAGCCAACGGGCAAGCGACCGGACAACACGTCGAGCAGGAAAAGTGCAAAAGGGCCCCACGCAGCACTCGGAGAGTGTGGAGAGGTGATCTTTGGAGCACAGGCTGCTCGGAGCAGGGGCTTCTCAAACCCCAAAGCACAGCATTGAGGGTACCTCAGGGCTGCGCTGGTAGCACTTCGTCGACTTTTCAAGATGGCCGGTTCCATGTCTCTCGTCGCCTCCACGGGTCTAAATTTTGCTGGGACTGTGGATCGGGCTGTTGGAAGTCTGGGAGTCCAGGTCTTGTCGGTCTCTGTCGTTCGAGCTCCGGCGGGAGCAACGGCAAAGAAAGTCTCATCGCGCTGATGGTGCCTGCTTGCACAGGGTGGCCACTCCTTGACCACAAGGGAGATTCTTCAGTCTTCTACGTCGAGTAGGATGTCGAAGGGTCCAGAGTTTCGTTTCAAAGTTTCAGTCAGGATGATCTAAATTGCATTAGCACAGCTCCTACCTTTATTCCAAATCAAGGGGCTGGATCACCTGCTAGGTCCCTCCTATGGGTGGGACCCAGGAAGGGGGTGGTTACACCCCTTTCCCTTTGTCCAGTTTCGTGCCAGAGCTGGGGCTGGAGTGCCCCAGCACCGGTTTGAACTGGACTATGCATGGGGTGCCTTGTGCGCCCCAGGTAGTGTCTAGTTTCATTCAACCCTCCCTGCTACAATCCACTATCTTCTGTCTGGGGTGGTGTAACACCTCCCTGTGACAGGATACCATTTGTCCAGGCCTCCCCTGCCGGAGTTTCGGTCAGCAGCAGGAGGTCAGAGGCAGCAGCATCCATTTTGTGATGCTGGGGCTCTGGTTAGATTTAACCACGTTTAAGCAAAGTAACATGTCTTCTCCCTCTAGAAGGGTGGAATGCTACCCCCGTCGCCAGAACTGGCGAGGAAATAGTATTCCAAAGTATATGACACCTTACATGACATTTTTTGATAAAGCCAAACCAAAGTTAGCAAGTAACTGCGAGGATTATAATGCACTTAAGAGTGTATGGTATGGCAATATCCCGGAACAGCTAAGGGAGTTGGTCCAGACAGCTGTAGACAGGCTCAGCTCATGCTAGAGCACCATCTCACATAAAACGAAGCACTCTGCCTTAAGAATAGATAAGACCTGCCATAGGAGTGACTTATAGGTGCATATGTGTCCAGATATAGGTGTAGATATAGGTATACTATATCTAAGCAAGGGGTGATTACACAACCTTGCCCCAGCTGAGTAATCAGCCAGTTGTGTCAGTTTGGATAGCCAACCAGGGGTGGCAAAAGATATGCAGCAGCCCCTGGTAGGCCTTGGATGCACCTATGCCCTGGGTACCTATAGTACTCTGTACAGGGGCTGATAAGATGACCCAATGTCCAATTGGGTATGTACCTAAAGTACATGGATATGAATTTAGAGAGAGAACAGCAGGCTGTGGGTCTGATTAGATGGCCCAAACCACATTAAGTCGAAAACCAGTGAGGCAAAAAGCAAAAATTGGGGTGACCATAGGAAAGCAGACCCTACTCTCCTACATAACCCCCCCCCCCCCCAAACGCAGGGACATTAAACTTAACCTTGACCAGATAAGTCTTCATGTTCTAAGTGGAAATACCTGGAAAGACCATCTGCATTACCATGGTCAGTCCCTGGTCTGTGTTCCACTGTAAAGTCCATCCCCTGTAGGGAAATGGACCACCTGAGCAGTTTGGGATTTTCACCCTTCATCTGATTTAGCCACAAGAGGGGCTTATGGTCTGTCTGAATTCTGAAGTGAGTGCCAAACAAGTATGGCCTCAGCTTCTTCAGGGCCCAAACCACAGCAAAGGCCTCCCTCTCAATGGCTGACCAACGTTTCTCTCTAGGGGTCAGCATTCTGCCAATGAAAGCAATGGGCTGGTCTTGACCATCTACATTAAGTTGTGAAAGCACAGCTCCCACCCCCAACTCAGAAGCATCTGTTTGGACAATGAACTCTTTGGAGTAGTCAGGACTCTTTAGGATAGGTGCAGAGCACATGGCCTTCTTCAGGTCATCAAATGCTTTTTGACAGGTAACTGTTCACTGAACCTTTTGTGGCATTTTCTTGGATGTCAAGTAATTTAATGGTGTCACAATGGACCCATAGTTATTTACAAATTTCCTGTAATACCCAGTCAGGCCCAGGAAGGCTCTGACTTGTGTCTGGGTGTTTGGAGGAGCGAAGTCCTGTAAGTTCTGGATTTTACTCTCCAGTGGTTGAACCTGACCCCATCCTACCAGGTGGCCCAGGTACACAACCTTGCTCTGCCCTATCTGGCACTTGGTAGCCTTGATAGTCAAACCTGCCTTTTGCAGGGCCTCCAGAACTTTCTTCAGGTGGATCAGGTCATCCTCCCAGGTGGAGCTGAAGACAGCAATATCATCTAGATATGCTGCACAAAAGTCATCCAACCCAGTAAGGACTTGATTCACCAACCTTTGGAAAGTGACAGGTGCATTCTTCAAACCAAAGGGCATTACCACAAACTGATAATATCCACTGGGGGTTGAGAATGCTGTTTTGGCCTTTGACTCCTCAGCTAACCTGATTTGCCAATAGCCAGCTGTCAGATCAAATGTGCTCAAAAATTTGGCGGAAGCCAGTTTATCTATGAGCTCATCTGCCCTGGAATAGGATGAGCATCTGTCCTAGTGACAGCATTGAGACCTCTATAGTCTACACAAAATCTCATTTCTCTCTTTCCATCTTTGGTATGAGGTTTTGGCACAAGGACTACTAGGCTGGCCCAGGGGCTCTCTGATGGCTCAATTACTCCAAGTTCAAGCATTTTCTGCACCTCAGCCTTTATACAATCCGTGACATGGTCAGGTTGCCTGTAGATTTTACTCTTCACAGACAGACTGTCACCAGTGTCCACCTCATGGGTGCACCAGTAGGTTTGACTGGGTGTGAGTGAAAACATGTGTCTTAAAGATTGTAGAACTTGTCTGCAGTCTTGTTGCTGCTGGTCAGTGAGGCTGCCATCTAAGGCCACACCATCAACTGAACTATTATCAGGGTTATGGGATAACAAGTCTGGGAGAGGGTCACTCTTTTCCTCTTGCTCCCCATCTGTAGCCATGAGCAAGCCCATGTCTGCCCTGTCAACAAATGCCTTCAATCTGTTTACATGGAGCACCCTGTGGGGGCTCCTAGGGGTGCCAAGGTCCACCAAGTAGGTGACCTCTCCCTTTTTCTCAATGATGATGTGGGGTCCAGACCATTTGTCTTGGAGAGCTGCTGGGGCCACTGGCTCCAACACCCACACCTTCTGTCCTGGCTGGTACTCAGTCAGCACAGCCTTTTGGCCATGCCAAGCTTTTTGGAGTTCTTGGCTAGCCTCAAGGTTTTTAGATGCTTTCTCCATGTATTCAGCCATCCTGGAGCGGAGACCAAGTACATAATCCACTATCTCAAATTTAGGCTTTTTGAGAGGTAACTCCCATCCTTCCTTCACAAGACACAAGGGACCCCTTACAGGATGCCCAAACAAAAGTTCAAAAGGGCTGTAGCCAACCCCCTTTTGTGGGACCTCTCTGTAAGCAAAGAGAAGGCAGGGTAAAAGGATGTCCCATCTTTGCCTAAGCTTTTCAGGTAACCCTTTTATCATCCATTTTAGGGTCTTGTTGAATCTTTCAACAAGTCCATTGCACTGTGGATGGTAGGGTGTAGTGAATTTGTAGTCAACACCACACTCCTTCCACATTGCTTTTAGATATCCAGACATGAAGTTGGTACCTCTGTCTGATAGAACCTCCTTTGGAAAGCCCACTCTGGAGAAAACTCCAAGTAGGGCCCCTGCCACAACAGGAGCTGTTGTGGTCCTCAGGGGAATTGCCTCTGGATACCTGGTGGCATGATCCACTACCACCAGTATAAATCTGTGCCCAGATGCTGTTTGGGGGTCCATTGGTCCAACAATGTCAATCCCCACTCTCTCAAAGGGTACCCCCACCACAGGTAGTGGTATGAGGGGGGCCTTTGTGGTGCCACCTGATTTGCCACTGGCTTGGCAGGTGACACAGGAGCAACAAAACGCTTTGGTATCTTTTGACATGTGAGGCCAGTGAAAGTGAGGGACAAGCCTGTCCCAAGTTTTGTTCTGACCTAAGTGTCCTGCTAAAGAAATATCATGTGCCAAGGTTAGAAGGAAGCCCCTAAATTGCAGAGGTATAACCAACCTCCTGGCAGCACCAGGCTTGGGGTCTCTAGCCTCTGAATAAAGGAGCCCATCATCCCAATACACTCTATGGGTACCTTGAGCATTCCCAGCAGCCTCAGCAGTGTGGTAAATGTCCTCTCCACTGCTCTCCTTGGATAGACTGTACTATGACATCATAGTATGCCTGGGTGTCCCTCTGGCTCTCAGTGGCTCTCTATAACTTACTTGTCAGTTGGTCATCTGAGGCTGAGCTGTTAACAGCTGGCTCCTGGTGGGGTTCTACTTATCTACTCCTGTACTTGTCATCTTGGAAAGAACTTACTAATAAAGAATCCTACATACACAGTGGACTGTGCATCTTCATTTACTACAGTTTGGCGACGTTTTAAGAAGGATGAACCTACGTGTGAAATAAGGAAGCTTCTACAGGAAAGGAACTAAAGACATTTTGCTATTGCTTCTACAAGGAAAAGAACTTAGGACATTTTGGAATTTTAATTAAGCTGAAAGGTAACGCCCGGCTGACCCCACCAGTGTCCTTTTTCACCTTGGACAGCCTGCACCTGGGCGTTTGTTTGTGAAGGAGCTGATCACTGTGAAAGTTCAATTGTCTGCTTGCTGTCATCTGGATTGTCACCAGCAAAGGAAAAAAAAGCGTCTGAAACTCATCTGGCCTGATCACCCTTTTGTTTTTCTTCGACCTTTAAGCCTTGACAGTTTGCAATTTGGTCAGCTTTGGGTATCCTAAGACCATGTGATCTGCCCACTTTCACAGATCTGCTCAACTCCAGCAGTTCTCTTCACAACAACTACCTTTGACTCAAGAACCATCCGTGAGTGTTTATTTATAAGTTTGCAGTGTACTTCTATTTTGTCACCCTGCAAGTGAGCTAATTCGCATTTTTGGAAGGAAACGGTCTACATCTTACCGATGCATGGGAGCATTTCGGTTTCCAACTAGCACCATTTGGCCTGCGTGAGATATCAGCGCCGGCCTTTACGGAGTTGTTTGGAGATTACAAACTTCTTGTGGTGTTCAGGATTTGTCAAGAACTGTCTGTCATCTGAAGCCTGACAGACACCCCTAGTCAGCCGCGCTGGTGTGTGCAGAAGGAAACGCGTTTGTACGCTATTGTTGAAATACAGACACGAGCTATGCGGTCTGTGTGAAGGAGGAATTTTTACACTTTCGTGCTATGTCTGCTAAGGTACAGTGTATTTCATAACCTTTTTTTTCAGTCAGCTTTCGCTTTATTTGCGCCGCGCTGCAAGTGACAGTTCAACGGTCACTGACTTTCAATTAACTGTGCGCGCACTAAGCAATGCGCTCGAGACTTACTTTGTTTTCACGTCGAGCACCTCGGTGGCTATTCTGACGTCTGCCTATCTTAGCTGCTTCAACGGGCATACGTTTGCCCAGCACTAACGTGCCGAGAGCCACCCTGGGCAGCGTATCCTGCGTGCCGCCATTTTAGGGTTGTTTTTTTTTTTTTGTGTGTCTCCGTTTCCTACCGTCTTAAGCATGTTATACACACGCTTTGCCAACCACGTTTTTGATGCTCTGCTCACCACGTTGTTTTCCTCTGTGCAACGTTCTGGGCGACATGTTAGACACAACCAGTATCTGTTCGTCAAGGTGCATTACAGAGCTTTTGTCTTTCCTACCCTGGGTGACTTTTATGACATTTATGAACATCTACATTTGGATCTCTTCAGGTTTTTTTCTACATCGCTGGGTGCATTCCAGACTTGCCTTTTCAAAGTGGAGGTCTTTACAGGAACCCGGGTGAGACATCGCTCACCGGAGCTTGTGTTACCTGTTATTTATTTTTCAAAGTGGAGGTCTTTACAGGAACCCGGGTGAGACATCGCTCACCGGAGCTTGTGTTTCCTGTTATTTATTGTTTTAGCTCTTTTCTTGCTGCATGTTTTGTCTGTGTCAACACTCTGCTGCATGTTTGGAGCTTTACAATTTCATTGTTTTCACAATGCCTGTTTTTTTTTGTTTAGTTGGGGTTGTGTGGGCGGTTAGTATAACAACACTTTGAACTTGTCTTTGGACCTGGTATAATTTGTTGGGTCAGGGTTCTTAGATCATTGTTGTTCTGGTGTACCCTGTCGTTGGTTAGGTTGTCTCCTTGTGGGTAGTCAATGCCCATATTTGTGTCCTAGGGTTGTGCAGAACCTTATCTGGATGTTAGAGGTTAATGGGTGAGTGTTCTATTTAAGTGAGGTTGTGTATTAGGTAGGTGGTGTATTTGTGGGTAGTCAATGCCCACTTCCCAGGTTTTCTACCCTGCGGTGTACCCTACTTAGGGGAAGTTGTGTTTTAGGTAGGTGGTGTATTTGTGGGTAGTCAATGCCCACTTCCCAGGTTAACTACCCTGCGGTGTACCCTACTTAGGGGAAGTTGTTGTGTTAGGTAGGTGATGTATTTGTGGGTAGTCAATGCCCATTTCCCAGGTTTACTATCCTGCGGTGTACCCTACTTAGGGGATGTTGGTCTTTTGTGGGTAGTCAATGCCCCGTTTCACTTCCTTGGTGGGCTATACTCTGGTGTACCCTACTTTGAGGTGGTTGTGATTTTAAAGGGTTAGTCCCTGTGTTCTTTTTTTTTGGTGGAGATTGTTAAACATCTTTTATTTTTGACACTCTGCTTCTATCTAAGTCTACCTGCCTGAGATTCGTGGCCAAGGGTTTCTTGTCGGTGCGACTTTGTAAGGAGTTTTATCATTTTCTTCACTGTCATCTTGTTTTGTAATGGGTTTGTGTCTACGCTCGCCTTAGTTTATCAGGGTGTTTACTCCCTTTTGTGAGCATGACCACCTTTCTTTGCTACTTTGGTTCTCTTTCATTTTGAACCATGCTTTTACTCTAAGGGAAGGGGATGTGGCATACAGTAGCATTTTGTTGTTTTTGTTTATTTATAATCTAGCATGTTATTGTGTCCGTTCATGCTAATGTTATCTCATGCAGTACTTGTTGCCTTTAAAGTACTTTGCCGAATTGTTTCCTATTCTGTTCTTTCTCCATAAGGGAAGAGGATGTGTGGTAAATGTCCTCTCCACTGCTCTCCTTGGATAGACTGTACTATGACATCATAGTATGCCTGGGTGTCCCTCTGGCTCTCAGTGGCTCTCTATAACTTACTTGTCAGTTGGTCATCTGAGGCTGAGCTGTTAACAGCTGGCTCCTGGTGGGGTTCTACTTATCTACTCCTGTACTTGTCATCATGGAAATAACTTACTAATAAAGAATCCTACATACACAGTGGACTGTGCATCTTCATTTACTACAAGCAGCAGCCTGCTGTCGGAGGGATTCAAGAGAAGAGCAAGTTAATTGAGCCTGCCCCAGATCTGCCCTTGAGGGTCCCCCTGTCCCCAGAAACTCAACCTGATCAGGTTCAAGCTCTTCAGAGACAGTCTCCTCTTGGATCACAGCGTCGGCCTCCTGTGAGGTCTGATCCTCAATCTGGGGCAAGTGGGAAGGCACTGCCTTAACCCTCTTGCTCTTTCTCTTGGGTTGTGCTTGGTCTATTGTTCCAAGATCCAGCACAGGTTCAGGTAAGCACTTTTTGGCCTGTGACCTGGTCACAGCAAGGACATGTGCTGAAATACCTAGCATCTCTGCATGATTCCTGTACTCCACTTCTGACCAAATTGAATCCTCTAAATCATTGCCCAAAAGACAGTCAACTGGGAGGTCTGCACTTACCACAACTCTCTTGAGGCCATTTACCCCTCCCCAGAAGAAGTTAACAACTGCCACACTATGGGGAGTAGTGACATTGCTAGCATTGGTCACCAGGTAATTATCACCCAGTATAAATTGTCCAGGGTTCACAAAGTTTGGTGTCCCCATTGTGACACTGGCACATGTGTCCCTGTAGGCCTGAGCCACTTTACCATTAATCAAAGGCGTCTGTCTGTACTTGCCCAGTGTACTGGGACTCATAGCCAGGGACATGTCTATGTCCCCCTCACAGATCAAGCCTGCCTGAGTAGGAACTCTGACTAGGCCAGGCTCCATCTCAGTACCCATGGTTAAACCCACTATTACTTTAGTTTGGGGACCACCACTGCTGACTGTACTAGGGGGTGCAGTTGCCTTAGGGGCCGCAGTGGCAGGGGCTCCACCTTTCTTAGTGCACTCACTAAACCAGTGAGAAATGACTTACAGTAATTACACCAAGGTTTCTTTGGGCCATCATTCTTCTTCTTTTTTCCATTTTGGGACCCCCCTCTGTATTGCTATTTTGGGGGCCTGAAGAAGACTTCTGGTCTTTTTGTTTCTGATCTCCACTCTTCTGGTCTGCCTACATCTGATCACCACCTTAGTTCTGGGGTTTCTGCTTACCCCTGGTTCTGACCCGTTTGTCTGTCTTCTTTCCCAATTCTTGGGGAGAGGTCAGATCTGAGTCAATCAGGTGCTGATGCAACAACTGGTTCTGGCAATTATTAAGGATCTGTTCTCTCATTATTAGATTGTACAATCCTGTATAGTCTGTAACTTTACTTCCCAGCAACCAACCTTCCAGAGCCTTAGTGACACAATCTACAAAGTCAGTCCAGTCCTGAGTCTGATTCTTTTGGGTATCTCTGAACAACAACCTGTATTGCTCAGTGGTTAGGCCAAACCCTTCTATCAGAGCACTCTTCAGGAGAGAGTAGTTTTTAGCATCCTCAGGTCTAACAGTGAGGAGCTTATCTCTTCCTTTTTCTGAAAAGAAAAGCCACAAGACTGCTACCCACTGATCCTGAGGAACCTGCTGTACCATGCAGGCTCTCTCAAGAGCAGTTATCCATTTGTGGATGTCATCCCCATCTCGTAGGGGGGCACAATCTTACTCAGGTTTCTATGATCATAGGACCTGTCTTTATCCTTGGGGATATTGTTGCTGCCACCAGTGGAATCTAATCAACTTAACTTTTGCTCCCTTGCTAAAGCAAGTTTAGCTTGGGCCAGGGCTATCTTTTCCTTCTCTATCTGGAGTTGGACAGCTCTCATCCTAGCCTCATGTTCTCTTCTCTAGGGGGAAGTCATTCCCCTTTGAGATCCCCTAGAGGCATTAGACTGGTTAGACTCCCTGGAAGGAGATCTAACCCTTCTATTGCCAGGGTTAAGTCTACTATTGGGCCTGGAAAGGTGGACACCTTCTCCATTCCCATGTAGGCTTAAGTTGGCCTGGTTCAACACTCTAATTTGAACCTGGTCCCCCTCCCCCTGATCTTCGGACTCATTTCCATCCTCATCCTCGTCTATCTCTTCAGGATCAACTTCTGGGACAGAATTCTCAGGTCGGTTTCCCTCTCCTATCTTTCCTGAAGGGCCTGCTGCAGCTTCCTTCTCAAGATCAGCTTTCTCTAAGATTGCTATGAGGCTAGGGATGGTGGGGTTGAGACCCTTTTCAGCCCCCTTGAAGTGCATAGGGCACTCAAGTCCTTGTGGCTGAGTTTTTCATAACTGGATGGTGCTTTGTGAGAGTCACTCACAGGTAGAGAACTGGAGGGTTCAACTGTGCCAGGCATGACTAGTGAGGTGCAAGTGGTGCACTTACCTACACTATTTGTTTTCCTACTGGAACCTCTCTAGAGGTTGTAGTCAGGGCGTGCTAAGCCCTTTGGTCTACAACCACTAAGTTCAGTAGAACTTAAGTATGCTAAGCTTTGCTTATATGTACCTAGGTATTTGATGTGATCTTTCAAATGATACTGTCAAAGATTACAATTGGTAAAACAACAGCAAGCTCAAATCCCACCGCTGCCACCAATGTGAGAAGTTGGCCTGGTATATGGTGTTCATTATTCTAGTGAGCACATTGCACCAGTCCAAACGACCCTTATGGTGATTGGTTGTAAGTCAACCTTATAGACCAGCTATCCTAGGGGTAGCATAGACAAAAGCAGTTTTAGGCTAAACTCAAGAGGGCATGTGAAGCCAGCTGTTTTACCATATGCAATCCTGTAATACGAAATGAAAGGACACCACACAGGTTATATATTATAAAAATATATGTATTTATTACTAGAATAATCCCCTTAACTCTTTATGAGCACAGGAGCACAAGCGTTAAACAAAGAACACAGTATAACATACAATAAGCTGCACAATTATGGATAGGCCGGGTGGCCACTCAAACCATATATTAACAAAGTGGTATAAGTACCACGTCACGAACAATGAACAGGCCTAGGGCCTTGGGAATCGCTGGGCCTACACTGGACTAACGAAGGTTAGGTCGGGTGAGGCCCACAGGATACGGGTGCAGAGTCTATAGGCAACCGCATTTACCATACAAGTCAATGGTGCGTAAAAATCAGAAAGTTATAGGTTTCGGAGACTTCCGACTGGACTAGAACTTAGCCACTTAAAACTAGGACACTAAAGGTGTAATCCACTATAGGAGCACTGGAGTTAGATTGTTACCTCACCCACAGGAAGCGGGTGCATAGGTGCCAAAGTGTGTCGGGTTTCGTCGTGACGTTCTATGGAGCCTGGAGATGAAGATGCTGCAGGCGGCCAGGAGAGAAGAGTCCGGTTGGATCCAAGGGTGGATCGGAGATATATAGTATCTGAAAGCAGAGGGTACAATGTTCAAGTCACTAGCCAGTGACCAGCGAGGAACCAGGCGATGTCGGGTTGCAATCAGGTGATGTCGAGGTGTTTGTCTCCGCTGCCACGTGGACCAGGAAGGATCGAGGATGACCAGCTGGTGAACACGAGCTGTCCCACAAAGGCTCTTGCTGTCGGTGGTGTCGGTACTCGATTCGGAGTCACCAAGCCTTGGCAAAGGCAACCCACGCAGGATTCGAAGATGTCTTGGCAATCGGACCAGGAAGGTCAGATCGAGGGCTCCTTTTCAGGGGAGCTGGGGCCAGTCTGGAGCAACCAGACCAGCAGTGTAGTTTTGAGGTTTCGCCGTCACAGAGGCCACTAGCCAACGGGCAAGCGACCGGACAACGCTTCGAGCAGGAAAAGTGCAAAAGGGCCCCACGCAGCACTCCACAGTGTGGAGAGGTGATCTTTGGAGCACAGGCTGCTCGGAGCAGGGGCTTCTCAAACCAAAGCACAGCGTCGAGGGTACCTCGGGGGCTGCGCTGGAAGCACTTCCTCGACTTTTCAAGATGGCGGGTCCCACGTCTCTCGTCGCCTCCACGGGTCTAAGCTTTGCTGGGACTGTGGATCGGGCTGTTGTAAGTATGGAAGTCCAGGTCTTGTCGGTCTCTGTCGTTCGAGCTCCGGCGGGAGCAACGCCAAAGAAAGTCTTGTCACGCTGATGGTGCCTGCTTGCACAGAGTGGCCACTCCTTGACCACAAGGGAGAATCTTCAGTCTGCTACGTCGAGTAGGATGTCGAAGGGTCCAGAGTTTCATTTCAAAGTTTCAGTCAGGATGATCTAAATTGCATTAGCACATCTCCTACCTTTATTCCAAATCAAGGGGCTGGATCACCTGCTAGGTCCCTCCTATGGGTGGGACCCAGGAAGGGGGTGGTTACACCCCTTTCCCTTTGTCCAGTTTCGCACCAGAGCTGGGGCTGGAGTGCCCCAGCACCGGTTTGAACTGGACTATGCATGGGGTGCCTTGTGCGCCCCAGGTAGTGTCTAGTTTCATTCAACCCTCCCTGCTACAATCCACTATCTTCTGTCTGGGGTGGTGTAACACCTCCCTGTGACAGGATACCATTTGTCCAGGCCTCCCCTGCCGGAGTTTCGGTCAGCAGCAGGAGGTCAGAGGCAGCAGCATCCATTTTGTGATGCTGGGGCTCTGGTTAGATTTAACCGCGTTTAAGCAAAGTAACATGTCTTCTCCCTCTAGAAGGGTGGAATGCTACCCCCGTCGCCAGAACTGGCGAGGAAATAGTATTCCAAAGTATATGACACCTTACATGACATTTTTTGATAAAGCCAAACCAAAGTTAGCAAGTAACTGCGAGGATTATAATGCACTTAAGAGTGTATGGTATGGCAATATCCCGGAACAGCTAAGGGAGTTGGTCCAGACAGCTGTAGACAGGCTCAGCTCATGCTAGAGCACCATCTCACATAAAACAAAGCACTCTGCCTTAAGAATAGATAAGACCTGCCATAGGAGTGACTTATAGGTGCATATGTGTCCAGATATAGGTGTAGATATAGGTATACTATATCTAAGCAAGGGGTGATTACACAACCTTGCCCCAGCTGAGTAATCAGCCAGTTGTGTCAGTTTGGATAGCCAACCAGGGGTGGCAAAAGATATGCAGCAGCCCCTGGTAGGCCTTGGATGCACCTATGCCCTGGGTACCTATAGTACTCTGTACAGGGGCTGATAAGATGACCCAATGTCCATTGGGTATGTACCTAAAGTACATGGATATGAATTTAGAGAGAGAACAGCAGGCTGTGGGTCTGATTAGATGGCCCAAACCACATTAAGTCGAAAACCAGTGAGGCAAAAAGCATAAATTGGGGTGACCATAGGAAAGCAGACCCTACTCTCCTACATAACCCCCCCCCCCCAAACGCAGGGACATTAAACTTAACCTTGACCAGATAAGTCTTCATGTTCTAAGTGGAAATACCTGGAAAGACCATCTGCATTACCATGGTCAGTCCCTGGTCTGTGTTCCACTGTAAAGTCCATCCCCTGTAGGGAAATGGACCACCTGAGCAGTTTGGGATTTTCACCCTTCATCTGATTTAGCCACAAGAGGGGCTTATGGTCTGTCTGAATTCTGAAGTGAGTGCCAAACAAGTATGGCCTCAGCTTCTTCAGGGCCCAAACCACAGCAAAGGCCTCCCTCTCAATGGCTGACCAACGTTTCTCTCTAGGGGTCAGCATTCTGCCAATGAAAGCAATGGGCTGGTCTTGACCATCTACATTAAGTTGTGAAAGCACAGCTCCCACCCCCAACTCAGAAGCATCTGTTTGGACAATGAACTCTTTGGAGTAGTCAGGACTCTTTAGGATAGGTGCAGAGCACATGGCCTTCTTCAGGTCATCAAATGCTTTTTGACAGGTAACTGTTCACTGAACCTTTTGTGGCATTTTCTTGGATGTCAAGTAATTTAATGGTGTCACAATGGACCCATAGTTATTTACAAATTTCCTGTAATACCCAGTCAGGCCCAGGAAGGCTCTGACTTGTGTCTGGGTGTTTGGAGGAGCGAAGTCCTGTATGGTCTGGATTTTACTCTCCAGTGGTTGAACCTGACCCCCTCCTACCAGGTGGCCCAGGTACACAACCTTGCTCTGCCCTATCTGGCACTTGGTAGCCTTGATAGTCAAACCTGCCCTTTGCAGGGCCTCCAGAACTTTCTTCAGGTGGATCAGGTGATCCTCCCAGGTGGAGCTGAAGACAGCAATATCATCTAGATATGCTGCACAAAAGTCATCCAACCCAGTAAGGACTTGATTCACCAACCTTTGGAAAGTGACAGGTGCATTCTTCAAACCAAAGGGCATTACCACAAACTGATAATGTCCACTGGGGGTTGAGAATGCTGTTTTGGCCTTTGACTCCTCAGCTAACCTGATTTGCCAATAGCCAGCTGTCAGATCAAATGTGCTCAAAAATTTGGCGGAAGCCAATTTATCTATGAGCTCATCTGCCCTGGAATAGGATGAGCATCTGTCCTAGTGACAGCATTGAGACCTCTATAGTCCACACAAAATCTCATTTCTCTCTTTCCATCTTTGGTATGAGGTGTTGGCACAAGGACTACTGGGCTGGCCCAGGGGCTCTCTGATGGCTCAATTACTCCAAGTTCAAGCATCTTCTGCACCTCAGCCTTTATACAATCCCTGACATGGTCAGGTTGCCTGTAGATTTTACTCTTCACAGACAGACTGTCACCAGTGTCCACCTCATGGGTGCACCAGTAAGTTTGACTGGGTGTGAGTGAAAACATGTGTCTTAAAGACTGTAGAACTTGTCTGCAGTCTTGTTGCTGCTGGTCAGTGAGGCTGCCATCTAAGGCCACACCATCAACTGAACCATTATCAGGCTTATGGGATAACAAGTATGGGAGAGGGTCACTCTCTTCCTCTTGCTCCCCATCTGTAGCCATGAGCAAGCCCATGTCTGCCCTGTCAACCAATGCCTTCAATCTGTTTACATGGAGCACCCTGTGGGGGCTCCTAGGGGTGCCAAGGTCCACCAAGTAGGTGACCTCTCCCTTTTTCTCAATGATGATGTGGGGTCCAGACCATTTGTCTTGGAGAGCTGCTGGGGCCACTGGCTCCAACACCCACACCTTCTATCCTGGCTGGTACTCAGTCAGCACAGCCTTTTGGCCATGCCAAGCTTTTTGGAGTTCTTGGCTAGCCTCAAGGTTTTTAGATGCTTTCTCCATGTATTCAGCCATCCTGGAGCGGAGACCAAGTACATAATCCACTATGTCAAATTTAGGCTTTTTGAGAGGTAACTCCCATCCTTCCTTCACAAGACACAAGGGACCCCTTACAGGATGCCCAAACAAAAGTTCAAAAGGGCTGTAGCCAACCCCCTTTTGTGGGACCTCTCTGTAAGCAAAGAGAAGGCAGGGTAAAAGGATGTCCCATCTTTGCCTAAGCTTTTCAGGTAACCCTTTTATCATCCATTTTAGGGTCTTGTTGAATCTTTCAACAAGTCCATTGCACTGTGGATGGTAGGGTGTAGTGAATTTGTAGTTAACACCACACTCCTTCCACATTGCTTTTAGATATCCAGACATGAAGTTGGTACCTCTGTCTGATAGAACCTCCTTTGGAAAGCCCACTCTGGAGAAAACTCCAAGTAGGGCCCTTGCCACAACAGGAGCTGTTGTGGTCCTCAGGGGAATTGCCTCTGGATACCTGGTGGCATGATCCACTACCGCCAGTATAAATCTGTGCCCAGATGCTGTTTGGGGGTCCATTGGTCCAACAATGTCAATCCCCACTCTCTCAAAGGGTACCCCCACCACAGGTAGTGGTATGAGGGGGGCCTTTGTGGTGCCACCTGATTTGCCACTGGCTTGGCAGGTGACACAGGAGCAACAAAACGCTTTGGTATCTTTTGACATGTGAGGCCAGTGAAAGTGAGGGACAAGCCTGTCCCAAGTTTTGTTCTGACCTAAGTGTCCTGCTAAAGAAATATCATGTGCCAAGGTTAGAAGGAAGCCCCTAAATTGCAGAGGTATAACCAACCTCCTGGCAGCACCAGGCTTGGGGTCTCTAGCCTCTGAATAAAGGAGCCCATCATCCCAATACACTCTATGGGTACCTTGAGCATTCCCAGCAGCCTCAGCAGCAGCCTGCTGTCGGAGGGATTCAAGAGAAGAGCAAGTTAATTGAGCCTGCCCCAGATCTGCCCTTGAGGGTCCCCCTGTCCCCAGAAACTCAACCTGATCAGGTTCAAGCTCTTCAGAGACAGTCTCCTCTTGGATCACAGCGTCGGCCTCCTGTGAGGTCTGATCCTCAATCTGGGGCAAGTGGGAAGGCACTGCCTTAACCCTCTTGCTCTTTCTCTTGGGTTGTGCTTGGTCTATTGTTCCAAGATCCAGCACAGGTTCAGGTAAGCACTTTTTGGCCTGTGACCTGGTCACAGCAAGGACATGTGCTGAAATACCTAGCATCTCTGCATGATTCCTGTACTCCACTTCTGACCAAATTGAATCCTCTAAATCATTGCCCAAAAGACAGTCAACTGGGAGGTCTGCACTTACCACAACTCTCTTGAGGCCATTTACCCCTCCCCAGAAGAAGTTAACAACTGCCACACTATGGGGAGTAGTGACATTGCTAGCATTGGTCACCAGGTAATTATCACCCAGTATAAATTGTCCAGGGTTCACAAAGTTTGGTGTCCCCATTGTGACACTGGCACATGTGTCCCTGTAGGCCTGAGCCACTTTACCATTAATCAAAGGCGTCTGTCTGTACTTGCCCAGTGTACTGGGACTCATAGCCAGGGACATGTCTATGTCCCCCTCACAGATCAAGACTGCCTGAGTAGGAACTCTGACTAGGCCAGGCTCCATCTCAGTACCCATGGTTAAACCCACTATTACTTTAGTTTGGGGACCACCACTGCTGACTGTACTAGGGGGTGCAGTCGCCTTAGGGGCCGCAGTGGCAGGGGCTCCACCTTTCTTAGTGCACTCACTAAACCAGTGAGAAATGACTTACAGTAATTACACCAAGGTTTCTTTGGGCCATCATTCTTCTTCTTTTTTCCATTTTGGGACCCCCCTCTTTATTGCTATTTTGGGGGCCTGAAGAAGACTTCTGGTCTTTTTGTTTCTGATCTCCACTCTTCTGGTCTGCCTACATCTGATCACCACCTTAGTTCTGGGGTTTCTGCTTAACCCTGGTTCTGGCCCGTTTGTCTGCCTTCTTTCCCAATTCTTGGGGAGAGGTCAGATCTGAGTCAATCAGGTGCTGATGCAACAACTGGTTCTGGCAATTATTAAGGATCTGTTCTCTCATTATTAGATTGTACAATCCTGTATAGTCTGTAGCTTTACTTCCCAGCAACCAACCTTCCAGAGCCTTAGTGACACAATCTACAAAGTCAGTCCAGTCCTGAGTCTGATTCTTTTGGGTATCTCTGAACAACAACCTGTATTGCTCAGTGGTTAGGCCAAACCCTTCTATCAGAGCACTCTTCAGGAGAGGGTAGTTTTTAGCATCCTCAGGTCTAACAGTGAGGAGCTTATCTCTTCCTTTTTCTGAAAAGGAAAGCCACAAGACTGCTACCCACTGATCCTGAGGAACCTGCTGTACCATGCAGGCTCTCTCAAGAGCAGTTATCCATTTGTGGATGTCATCCCCATCTTTGTAGGGGGGCACAATCTTACTCAGGTTTCTATGATCATAGGACCTGTCTTTATCCTTGGGGATAATGTTGCTGCCACCAGTGGAATCTAATCCACTTAACTTTTGCTCCCTTGCTAAAGCAAGTTTAGCTTGGGCCAGGGCTATCTTTTCCTTCTCTATCTGGAGTTGGACAGCTCTCATCCTAGCCTCATGTTCTCTTCTCTAGGGGGAAGTCATTCCCCTTTGAGATCCCCTAGAGGCATTAGACTGGTTAGACTCCCTGGAAGGAGATCTAACCCTTCTATTGCCAGGGTTAAGTCTACTATTGGGCCTGGAAAGGTGGACACCTTCTCCATTCCCATGTAGGCTTAAGTTGGCCTGGTTCAACACTCTAATTTGAACCTGGTCCCCCTCCCCCTGATCTTCGGACTCATTTCCATCCTCATCCTCGTCTATCTCTTCAGGATCAACTTCTGGGACAGAATTCTCAGGTAGGTTTCCATCTCCTATCTTTCCTGAAGGGCCTGCTGCAGCTTCCTTCTCAAGATCAGCTTTCTCTAAGATTGCTATGAGGCTAGGGATGGTGGGGTTGAGACCCTTTTCAGCCCCCTTGAAGTGCATAGGGCACTCAAGTCCTTGTGGCTGAGTTTTTCATAACTGGATGGTGCTTTGTGAGAGTCACTCACAGGTAGAGAACTGGAGGGTTCACCTGTGCCAGGCATGACTAGTGAGGTGCAAGTGGTGCACTTACCTACACTATTTGTTTTCCTACTGGAACCTCTCTAGAGGTTGTAGTCAGGGCGTGCTAAGCCCTTTGGTCTACAACCACTAAGTTCAGTAGAACTTAAGTATGCTAAGCTTTGTTTATATGTACCTAGGTATTTGATGTGATCTTTCAAATGATATTGTCAAAGATTACAATTGGTAAAACAACAGCAAGCTCAAATCCCACCGCTGCCACCAATGTGAGAAGTTGGCCTGGTATATGGTGTTCACTATTCTAGTGAGCACATTGCACCAGTCCAAACGACCCTTATGGTGATTGGTTGTAAGTCAACCTTATAGACCAGCTATCCTAGGGGTAGCATAGACAAAAGCAGTTTTAGGCTAAACTCAAGAGGGCATGTGAAGCCAGCTGTTTTACCATATGCAATCCTGTAATACGAAATGAAAGGACACCACACAGGTTATATATTATAAAAATATATGTATTTATTACTAGAAAATCCCCTTAACTCTTTATGAGCACAGGAGCACAAGCGTTAAACAAAGAACACAGTATAACATACAATAAGCTGCACAATTATGGATAGGCCGGGTGGCCACTCAAACCATATATTAACAAAGTGGTATAAGTACCACGTCACGAACAATGAACAGGCCTAGGGCCTTGGGAATCGCTGGGCCTACACTGGACTAACGAAGGTTAGGTCGGGAGAGGCCCACAGGATACGGGTGCAGAGTCTATAGGCAACCGCATTTACCATACAAGTCAATGGTGCGTAAAAATCAGAAACTTATAGGTTTCGGAGACTTCCGACTGGACTAGAACTTAGCCACTTAAAACTAGGACACTAAAGGTGTAATCCACTATAGGAGCACTGGAGTTAGATTGTTACCTCACCCACAGGAAGCGGGTGCATAGGTGCCAAAGTGTGTCGGGTTTCGTCGTGACGTTCTATGGAGCCTGGAGATGAAGATGCTGCAGGCGGCCAGGAGAGAAGAGTCCGGTTGGATCCAAGGGTGGATCGGAGATATATAGTATCTGAAAGCAGAGGGTACAATGTTCAAGTCACTAGCCAGTGACCAGCGAGGAACCAGGCGATGTCGGGTTGCAATCAGGTGATGTCGAGGTGTTTGTCTCCGCTGCCACGTGGACCAGGAAGGATCGAGGATGACCAGCTGGTGAACACGAGCTGTCCCACAAAGGCTCTTGCTGTCGGCGGTGTCGGTACTTGGTTCGGAGTCACCAAGCCTTGGCAAAGGCAACCCACGCAGGATTCGAAGATGTCTTGGCAATCGGACCAGGAAGGTCAGATCGAGGGCTCCTTTTCAGGGGAGCTGGGGCCAGTCTGGAGCAACCAGACCAGCAGTGTAGTTTGAGGTTTCGCCGTCACAGAGGCCACTAGCCAACGGGCAAGCGACCGGACAACGCTTCGAGCAGGAAAAGTGCAAAAGGGCCCCACGCAGCACTCCACAGTGTGGAGAGTTGATCTTTGGAGCACAGGCTGCTCGGAGCAGGGGCTTCTCAAACCAAAGCACAGCATCGAGGGTACCTCGGGGGCTGCGCTGGAAGCACTTCCTCGACTTTTCAAGATGGCGGGTCCCACGTCTCTCGTCCCCTCCACGGGTCTAAGCTTTGCTGGGACTGTGGATCGGGCTGTTGTAAGTATGGAAGTCCAGGTCTTGTCGGTCTCTCTCGTTCGAGCTCCGGCGGGAGCAACGCCAAAGAAAGTCTTGTCACGCTGATGGTGCCTGCTTGCACAGAGTGGCCACTCCTTGACCACAAGGGAGATTCTTCAGTCTGCTACGTCGAGTAGGATGTCGAAGGGTCCAGAGTTTCATTTCAAAGTTTCAGTCAGGATGATCTAAATTGCATTAGCACAGCTCCTACCTTTATTCCAAATCAAGGGGCTGGATCACCTGCTAGGTCCCTCCTATGGGTGGGACTCAGGAAGGGGGTGGTTACACCACTTTCCCTTTGTCCAGTTTCGCGCCAGAGCTGGGGCTGGAGTGCCCCAGCACCGGTTTGAACTGGACTATGCATGGGGTGCCTTGTGCGCCCCAGGCAGTGTCTAGTTTCATTCAACCCTCCCTGCTAGAATCCACTATCTCCTGTCTGGGGTGGTGTAACACCTCCCTGTGACAGGATACCATTTGTCCAGGCCTCCCCTGCCGGAGTTTCGGTCAGCAGCAGGAGGCCAGACTCTTGTCTGTGGCAGCAGCATCCATTTTGTGATGCTGGGGCTCTGGTTAGATTTAACTGCGTTTAAGCAAAGTAACATGTCTTCTCCCTCTAGAAGGGTGGAATCTACCCCAGTCGCCAGAACCGGCGAGGGGGTAGTATTCCAAAGCGTATGACACCTTACACGACATGTTTTGATAAAGCCAAACCAAACTTAGCAAGTAACCGCGAAGATTATAATGCACTTAAGAGTATATGGTATGGCAATATCCCGGAACAGCTAAAGGAGTTGGTCCCGACAGCTGTAGACAGGCTCAGCTCATGCTAGAGCACCATCTCACATAAAACCTAGCACTCTGCCTCCAGAATTGATAAGGCCTGCCATAGGAGTGACTTACAGGTGCATATGTGTCCAGATATAGGTGTAGAAATAGGTATACTATATTTAAGCAAGGGGTGATTACACAACCTTGCCCCAGCTGAGTAATCAGCCAGTTGTGTCAGTTTGGATAGCCAGCCAGGGGTGGCAAAAGATATGCTGCAGCCCCTGGTAGGCCTTGGATGCACCTATCCCCTGGGTACCTATAGTACTCTGTACAGGGGCTGATAAGGTGACCCAATGTCCAATTGGGTATGTACCTAAAGTATATGGATATGAATTTAGAGAGAGAACAGTAGGCTGTGGGTCTGATTAGCAGGCCCACAGCCACATTAAGTCGAAAACCAGTGAGGGAAAAATGCAAAAATTAAGGTGACCATAGGAAAGCAGACCCTACTCTCCTATAACAAGGGTACACTGAGAGTCCATCGAGTTTTAATCAGCTGCTAAAGAAATCATTAGAAAGTTTGAGCATGCCTGTAGAGTCTGTGTTGGTACAATACATTGATGATCTTTTGATTGCATCAAAAATAAAGGATGCATGTGTAACTGACACCCTAGCATTGCTGAATCATTTGGCAGAGGAGGAACATAAAGTGTCTCCATCAAAATTGCAGTTTTGTCAGAATGAAGTACAATATTTAGGTCACAAGATTGCTAAAGGAATCAGACAAGTCACCATAGAAAGAATCAAAATGATACAAGGAATGCAGCCACCAAAAACTCAAAGACAGGTAAGAATGTTCTTGGGAATGGTAGGTTATTGTAGACAGTAGATTAGTGGATTTTCATTGATTGCAAAACCATTACAGTGACTGACAAGAGCAGATATCAGAGACCCTATAGTTTTGACCAAAACAGAAATGGAATCTTTTGAACAGCTAAAAATGAAACTGTGTGAATCACCAGCTTTAGGAATGCCTAATTATGAAAAGGAGTTTGAACTATACTGCAGTGAGCGAGAAGGATGGGCATTGTCAGTGTTGATTCAGAGACATGGAAAAATTAGAAAACCAATTGCTTATTCATCAGCTGTTTTGGACCCTGTTGCAAAAGCTTTGCCAGGATGTCTGAAAGCAGTAGCAGCTACTAGTGTAATCTTGGAGCAAAGTGAAGAAATAGTGATGGGATTTCCTGTGAGGGTATATGTACCTCATTCTATGGAGATTCTCCTTACTAGAGCCAAAACACAGTATATGACCAATAGCGGAATGACCCGATATGAGAAAATAATTTTGGGAGCTGAAAATGTGACAATCACCAGATGTGTAAACGTTAATCCTTCCACATTGCTACCTGACACTATAGAAGCAGACGTGAAAGGTGAGCTTGATCACAAATGTTTGGATGTTCTTGATTACTGTACAAAACCCAGACCAGATTTCAGAGATAAACCTTTACCTGAATCAGATTTTGTGATGTTTGTGGATGGATCATGCCTGAGAACAGAGAGTGGTATTTTAAGTGCTGCTTATGCCGTGTGTACGGTGGCAGAAGTGTTGGAAGCATCTTGTCTGAAAGGAATTCATTCTGCTCAAGTAGCGGAGTCAGTTGCTTTGATACGAGCATGCGAATTGGGAAAGGAGGTGAAGGTAACCATAGTGACTGACAGTCAATATGGCTACAGAGTTGTTCATGATTAAGGACAGCTTTGGTCCCAAAGAGGTTATTTGACTTCTGCAGGAACACCTATCCGGAATGCTGAATTTGTGAAAACACTAATAGATGTAATTCATCTGCCTGAGAAAATAGCTGTAGTAAAATGTTCAGCACATAAAAAAAGTGAGGATTACATAACTCGTGGAAACAATTATGTGGATGCAATTGCAAAGCATTGTGCGAAAAATCAAATTTCAATCAATTGAGAAAAGCTGAAAGAACATGTTCCGAGTCCTTTAATGCTAACCACTGTAGTAGAGACATGGCAGGAAGTGAAACAGATACCGGAAGAGGCAGAAGCAGAGGAAAAAGATATTTGACTAAAAGCAGGATGCAGACAGAGAGAGGAAGATGAAATTTGGGTTTACAAAGATAAAAGACCAGTAATGCCCGATAGCATGATCTCAGACATGGCCCGAATGTACCATGGTCAGGCCCACATTGGAAGAGATGCCATGATTCGTCTTTTTAGACAAACTTGGTACAACCCCAAGTTCAGGATGATTGCTGAAAGTCTGTGCCAAAGGTGTTTAGTATGTCAGCAATTCAATCCAAACAGGAGAACTGTTGTAAGTTTGGGAACCATAGGACGGGAGGGTGGTCCATTTACAAGGGTTCAGATGGATTTTGTGGAGTTGCCCCCATGCAATAGGCTTAGGTATATTCTTGTAATAATCTGTTTGTTCTCCCGATGGGTGGAAGATTTCCCCACGAGGAGGAATGATGGAATAACTGTTGCCAAACTGCTTTTACGAGAGATAATACCGCATTTTGGTTTCCCAGTATCGATTGAATCAGATCGCGGACCTTATTTTCAAAACGAGCTAATGCAAATGATCTGTGAAGCTCTGGACATTCGCCAGAAGCTGCATTGTGCTTACAGACCGGAGGCTTCGGGGTAGTGGAGCAGGTGAATGGAACCATTGAGAACAGAATTGCAAAAATGTGTTTGGCAAGAGGGCTTAAGTGGCCAGATGCCTTGCGGCTTGTCCTGATGACACTGAGAAGCATTCCTGACAGGAAAACTGGACTAAGTCCACATGAAATTTTGATGGGCAGGGTGATGAGGCAGGCCTATGTCTTGTAGGACACCCCCGCGCCGCACGGCCACCAGCTGCTGCGTGTGCCCCCTCCGCCTTACTGCCTCACTGTCCGGCTGCCGCCGCGCGACCACGCCCCCTGCTTCGAGCGGCGTGGTCCGTGGTCGCTCCTGGGCGCCGCTTCTCTCCCTGTGCCCTGCTGTCAGTATTGTTAGCTTAGCTTAGAATTGTACTATTGTATTATTTTGTATTATTGTCATTTTTGTTTAGATTGGTATAATTGTATTTTCGTCCCTCTGTATCCCTCCCCGCTCCCCGCTTCCCGCCACCGCCGCTAACCCCGCCCCTTTTGCCTTCTGTACCCTCCCCGCTCCCGCCTCCCAGCTGCTCCGCCCCCCGCGCACTTTGCCATATATGGCGACCGTGCGAACGCGCAGCGGTCACGCGCAGCGGGCGCCGATTCCGTGCCTGGACCGCGCCCAGTGCCAGGACCCCTGGCCCCCGAAGGCCCCGGCCGACCCGCCTGACGTACACCGCCGTCAACCTCAGCGCACTCAACGCCGGTCGACTCCCAGGGTGCTACCACGCCACACCACGACGCACCCACGGACCCTTCAGCTGCCACGCCTGCAAGTTCACCTGCATCCGGACCTGCATCGCACCAGCACCCGCCAAGTCGAACTCCAGCAGCACCCACCTCAAGTGCATCCTGCTCAACACCCGCTCCGTCCACAGACACACCATCGAACTCTGGAACCTCCTCGACACCACAGCCCCTGACGTTGCCTTCCTCACGGAGACCTGGATGAACGCCTCTTCAGCTCCCGACATCGCCATCGCCATCCCAGAGGGCTACAAGATCACCCGGAGGGACCGCACAGCCAACCAGATGGGAGGAGGCATCGCCATCATCCACAGGAACACCATCCGTATCACGACCAGCACCGACAACACCCTTACCACCGCCGAACACCTGCACTTCCAGATCCACACCGACCCGAAGACCACCCTCAGAGGCACTCTGATCTACCGACCTCCGGGACCACGCACCCAATTCAGCGAGGACATCGCCGACTTCGTCAGCCCGCATGCCCTCCCCTCCGCTGACTACATCCTCCTGGGAGACCTCAACTTCCACCTGGAGAACAACAACGACCGCAACACCAGCACCCTGCTCGACAACCTCGCCAATCTTGGACTCAAGCAGCTGGTGTCCACCCCCACCCACCTCGCCGGACACACACTCGACGCAGTCTTCTCATCCAGCACAGACATCGCCTTCAGCCACGCCACAGAGCTTCAATGGACGGACCACAGCTGCGTCCACTTCACCTTCAAAAGAACGACGACCCACCACCACCAGCAACAGGCTGCCCGCAGAAGCTGGAACAAGATCACAGCCGACCAGCTCGCCACCTCCCTGAGCCAGCACCCTCCTGCCAGCTCAGCGAACCCCAGCCAGGCCACCGACAACCTCACGAAGTGGATCAGCAACTGCGCGGACGAGCTCGCCCCGCTGAGGACCCCGCCCAGCAGACCCGGCAGCAAGAAAGCCCCATGGTTCACCGACGAACTCAAGAGCTCCAAGAAGAACTACCGAGCCCTCGAGAAAGTCTGGAGAAGGGAACCAACACCGGACAACATGACCACCTTCAAGCTTGCACCCGGAAGCACCACCAGCTGATCCGCGCCGCCAAGAAAACTGCATTCAAGAACCGGCTGGACAACAACGCACACAACTGCAAGGAACTCTTCATCATCGTGAAAGAGCTATCCAACCCCAGCGCAGGAAACAACGACATCACCCCATCGCAAGACCTCTGCAACTCCCTCGCCTCATACTTCCACAGCAAGATCGCGGACATACACAAGAGCTTCAACAACCAACCAACGCACACCACGACTGTACCACCACCCCCCACCACCACCCTCCGCGCCTGGACTCCGATCAGCACCGAAGACACCATCCGCACGATGAACTCCGTCCACTCCGGTTCTCCGACCGACCCCTGCCCTCACCACGTCTTCAACAAGGCCGACGCTGTCATCGCACCCCACCTACGAGACATCATCAACACCTCCTTCGACACCGCCACCTTCCCTGAGAGCTGGAAGCACGCCGAACTCAGCGCTCTACTCAAGAAACCCACAGCGGACCCCACCGAACTCAAGAATTACCGCCCCATCTCGCTCCTCCCGTATCCAGCCAAAGTCATCGAGAAGACCGTCAACAAGCAACTGGCCACCTTCCTCGAGACGAATGGATCCCTCGACCCCTCACAGTCTGGCTTCCGAGCCAACCACAGCACCGAGACCGCCCTCATCGCCGCCACCGATGACATCCGAGCCCTGATGGACAACGGAGAAACAGCGGCCCTCATCCTCCTGGACCTCTCCGCGGCATTCGACACTGTCTGCCACCGCACCCTAGTTCAGCGCCTCAGCAACGTCGGACTCCAGGAGAAGGCTCTGGAATGGATCATCTCCTTCCTCGACGGAAGAACACAGAGAGTCCGCCTACCACCGTACAAGTCAGAGGCCACCGAAGTCATCTGCGGCGTCCCTCAAGGATCCTCGCTGAGCCCCACCCTCTTCAACGTCTACATGAGCCCCCTCGTGGCCATCGCACGCCAACACAACCTGAACATAATCTCCTACGCCGACGACACCCAGCTGATCCTCTCCCTGACCAACGACCCCGCCGCCGCCAGAGCCAACCTGCACGAAGGGATGAAAGAGGTAGCCGAGTGGATGACGACCAGCCGCCTGAAATTGAACTCAGACAAGACGGAGGTCCTCATCCTGGGCTCTTCCCCCTCCGCCTGGGACAACTCCTGGTGGCCTCCAGCCCTGGGCACCGCACCCAAACTGACAGACCATGCACGCAACCTGGGCTTCATCCTGGACTCCTCCCTCTCCATGACCAGGCAAGTCAACAACGTCTCCTCGGCATGCTTCAACATCCTACGCATGCTACGAAAGATCTTCTGGTGGATCCCCACCGAGACCAGGAAGACCGTCACCCAGGCCCTCGTCACCAGCCGACAGGACTACGGCAACGCCCTCTACGCCGGTACCACTGCCAAGCTCCTGAAGAGACTCCAGCGGATCCAGAACGCCTCAGCCAGACTCATCCTCGACATCCCACGAACCAGCCACATCTCCGGACATCTGAGAGACCTGCATTGGCTCCCCGTCAACAAAAGAATCACCTTCCGCCTCCTCACCCACGCACACAAAGCCCTACACGACCAAGACCCGAGCTACCTCAACAACCGAATCAACTTCTACGCTCCCAAACGCCACCTCCGATCAGCCAACCACGCCCTCGCCGCCGTCCCTCGCATCCGAAGAGCGACAACAGGAGGAAGGTCCTTCTCCTACCTGGCCGCCAAGACCTGGAACTCCCTCCCGACCGACCTGCGCCTGACCCAAGACCACCTCTCCTTCAGGAAGAAGCTGAAGACCTGGCTGTTCGAGCAGTAACGGCACCCCTCTCCCCCCAGCGCCTTGAGACCCTACGGGTAAGTAGTGCGCTCTATAAATGTCTTTGATTGATTGATTGATTGATTGATTATGTACCTGTTGATGAGTTATTGATAATTAATGATGACATCATACTGGATTACTGCAAAAACCTGTCTGATGTGGTAACTTCTGTGCTCGGTGGCAGAAACCACGCCACCGAGGTACCAAACAATTTTCGATTGAAGAGGTGGGTGCATGCGAGCCACACCATTTGTGTGCCTGTACCTGAATACCCGTACAACGGTGAAAGTACAACTGACTCTGATTCTGAAGCTGAACCAGAAAGAACACCAGATACTGAAGATCGACAGGAACGTCGACATCTGGAAGTATCAGAAGCCAGTTCTGCGTCTGAAGGAGAAGGTGAAAGGGAGATTGTGGAAATACCAGATTCTGAAGATCAATCTAAAGATCGAAGGCAAACACCAGTAAAGGCGCAAAAGAAAGTGAAGACAAGGTTGTTGAAGAGGCGAAAGCTGAAGAGAAATCTGAAAACTCTGAAAGCAGGAACAGTAATCCTGAGACTGGGGAAGAAGAAGTAACTCTCAATAAAGAAGAGATTCCAAGTACCAGTTATGAAGGTGTTCCTAACAGAGTAACAGAAAAGAATGCTGAACCTGAGGAAGACAAAGACATTGTGAAAATCATAATCAACGATACAGTTGGAGAAACTGAAAGTGAAACGGATGACAGTGCAGATGAAACTGCATTAAGAAAAAGCTCAAGGAAAAGAGCTTGGAGAGTGGAGCATAACACAATAGAGAAAAAGACTAAGAAAGTCTGTAAAGGAGATAATTGGCCTAAAGAAACTGGTGGATTGAGATTCAAACTGGTGAACAAAGCAAAAGAGCCAGAAGAGCAAGTGAATGAGATCACTAGCCAGATAGAAATACTAGGAAAGAAAATAGAAGTTGTCCAAAGGCCAAAAAGAGTAAGACGACCAAGCCAGAAGTATAAATCACCCGAGTGGGCATACATTGTATTGCCACCCATTGTAGAAGTTAATAGCAGTCAAGAAAACCTATATTACCCAAAAATGATTGGGAAAGGTGAGTAAAGAAGTCAACTTAGAGAAAAGAGATAGGTGCTCAAAGTATATGATAATAAATGAAAATTCTGAAGTCCTGTGATACGGATATTGTAAATATAGAAGAGGTCAGAGTTGACATAAGGTCGAAGAAAATCTGTTAGAAAAATTAACCATAGTGTAATTTAGAATAGAATTGACACAAGGTCGAATTGTGTGCTCTGGAATCTAAAGGTGACACTAGGTCGAAAAAACTGTGTTAGAGAAAATGGCCATAAGTAACCATAAAACAAAGGGGCATATTATCAAGGACAGGCGATACATTATCGCCGCTTTTATCGCAGGAAACTGCCATTAAAGCGGCGATAATGGCCTTGATAATATGCTCTATGAATTCCAATCGAAGCCCATGTTAGATGTGTTCACATCTAACATGGGCTTCGATTGGAATTCATAGAGCATATTATCAAGGCCATTATCGCCGCTTTATTGGCAGTTTCCTGCCGATAAAAGCGGCGATAATGTATCGCCTGTCCTTGATAATATGCCCCAAAATGTTCTATTTTTAGAAAATGGTGTAGATGTTGCTCAATATGTATGGGATTATTGATAATACTATGGATAATTTTAGCTATTGTTATTCCTTTCCACGATAGTTTAACTAAATTAAAGTCAAATGTGAGTTCAAATAAGCCAAATGAGAAAGTAGAAGTTCATGAAACTCATGTGTATAGGCCAGAGATGCATCAGGATAGGTTCATCAGTGACTATACAAAGAACACGTTTTCAAGGTTAATATTTGAGTATATTAAAACTATGAATGTTGATGATTGCTATGTATGTGTAAAATTGCCAGCATCAGTGTCAGAAGGGGTGACCTATCACCACCTTCCTCTTACATACGGTGTGACCTGTAGTGTAATTGCAAGTTTGTTTTATCAGACTGGGAAACTGGATTATCACTATTCCAATGTGGATGACATTTTTGCTAAACTAAAAATTGATGGTGCATTAAACAAAAAGAAACTTGCAAAGGAGATGGGAGGGTGTTTCTTAGAATTAGACAAATTGACACATGAATACGCTTTTATTAATAATTTGACATGTAAATTGAGAGTTGAAGAGAAGACGTTTTTGAATATGATTGAGGAAAGAAGGGTTGCTTACAAACGAAGTGAGAAAATAAAACATTTGAAATCTAAATACTGGGCATTTAATGATGAGAATCTTGAAGATAAGAATGTCAATGTGGCTATAAACATAGATACTCCAATGTTAGAGAAATGTTGTATTAGAAGGGACAATACTATGTATCATCATTATTTTGTGGGTGCAAGTCAATGTAAAGATACCTATAGAATTTTAGGGGGTTGGGGATTTAAAGGAGGAAATGACCCTGTTTTCCCAGGTATATACTTCATTTGTGGGAACAAAGCTTACTATAGGTTACCTGACCATTGGTATGGGACCTGTTATGTGGTCTTTCCTAAACATTTTCATGTAGGTAGAGGTTCTAATGGACAGCATGAAATAGGCAAAGTCTTAAGTCGAAAAAGAAGAGAGAGTGTGTTGGAAATATTAGGTGATGTTTTTGGAGCACTGATGGAGCAGTGGGAATTTCTTTTAACGCAAATAGAATCCGAAAATTGTCCACAATAGTTGATCGTTTGTCAACAGACACTGCAGGAGGTTTCCTGATAGTTGATACTGAAATGGTTGCTATGAGAGCTATGGTAATGCAAAATTGACTTGCCCTTGATATAATTTTAGCAAAAGAGGGAGGAGTCTGTGGAATATTGAAAGTGCAACATTGTTGTACTTATATTCCAGATAAAAGTCAAAATATTGAGAAGTATATTACAAATATTACAGATTTACATAGAGAAATTGAACCACTGGAGGTTGAAGGTGTTCTTGAAAAATTAGGTAGAAGTTTTACAGCAGTTAAGCATTGGTTTAAAAAAATAGGAAAGATACTAATTCCAATAACAATCTTAGTGATAGTGATTTTCTTGATAAGGTTGTGCTGTATATACAAAGGTAGAAGAAATTTTAGAAAGGCAATAAAGAAGACAATTCAAGAACGAAATGCAAGGGAAAGAGAAAAGAATGAAATAGAAATGGAAGAAATTAGAGAAAAGATTTTTAAGGAGTCAAATAAGAAAGATACTAGAGTGTAGATTGTACTAATATGAAGAATTTGAAACATGTTCTGTTAAATTTTCCAAAATTTTGAGAGATGTTTGGTGATAGGATCACCAGATGAGGGAATTGATGGAACAAAGTGGCAAAAACAAAATGTTGTGTACCCCTTGTGAAATCAATGTTCCATAACGTTAATATTTATTAATAGTGTGTTGTGGTAAATTAATCAACCATAGAATAAGTTGCATACATTTATACACGTGGGAATACTAATTCTGCTTGCATGAAGCAATATAATTAACTAATATGTATTGTTACTGTGATGTGAACTAATGCATAGCTTAAATATAAATAAACACAGCTTAAATGTACTTATTGTACATGTTTTTGTGTGAGAAAGTCGCCGGATATGTAAGTATAAAATACATTTATGTGGCTTACCTGCTAGGGAATAACTAATGGGGAAACATTAGTATGGTGGGGGGTAAACAGAAGAGCTTTAGTTCCATATTTAACATGAATTTGTGTTTGTTTCTATGATAGTTCCAAAAGTGGCCTCTGAGGCCTACGAAAAATATGGCTGCTCGGGTATTCTGTGAGCAAGTGTTGGACTGCGCATGCGCGCCAAAAGTCTGCAGGTGACAGTGAACTGCCTGTGCTCGGATGGGAGGTTCAAGGCTACCTTGCCCTGGAAGACAGGATGGTTGCCAAAATATGGTCATTCGAATGTTCTGAACGTGGGAACGAAACCTAAAGTTACAAGTCAAGGAAGTGACTAGGCCAAAGACTGTCCTAAATAATGCTGCTTTATGAAACTGCTGATTCACCGTGAATATGATGCTGTAATGATGAGGAAATGCTCATCTACCCCAAATTTGTCCAATCAGAACCCGAGTTGGTGTTGTTAGATCCTTTTTAGATAGATTTAGTTAGGAAAATTAGTGTATAAAAACCCCTGATTTTGCTTAGAAGCGTCGCTCCTTTCGATTTCATCTTGAAGTGGTGTCGGATTGCAGATCGAATCCTGGATGTAAGAACTTTATGATTTATTGCTTGTTTTCTTTGCAGGACTAAAAGGATAAGATGAGGGTTTTAGTTAGGGATGTTAGGAGAGAATGAGTTTGGAACTATCTGTTCTTTGCTAAACTTTACTTAATTCTGAAATAAATGTCTATTTTCTGAGCTTTTAAATAAAAATGATCATTTTGAAATAAAGTTTAATATTTTTACTGAATAAAGAATAAATTAGTGCCTAAATGTCAGACATACTAAAAGTTTGCTTTAAATAAAAATTAGGAAATTGGAAGATTAAAAGCTGGTCTTGTAGTTTTTCCTACGCCTATTTTTCTTTCTAGCAGATCCATTGCCACTATGGTGGTATGTCTGAATAATATTGGTGTTTGATGAAAACCATGGTAAATCATTTAAAATTATAGGTGTAAAAAATAAATTGTCAAATAGGTTTAGACACTCCGCCAATGTTACAGCATGACTCCTTTGTAGTTTCACCAATCCCTGAAGTCGAGTTAAATGAACAGAGAAAGTGTGCAGTGTTATGGGCCCCAAAGGTGAATGAATGCATGTTCGGAGGTTTTAGGGAAATGGCGATGTTGATTTAGAAATTATTTTTGTAGTCCCGCTGTAGCAGTACTATTGCTATGCAGATAGGTTTCTACATTATGAATGCCAACACGAATGTATATTTGCTCCTGTAACATTCTGGCTTTATTAAAGCTGGTCTGAAATCGAATGCCAATAATTTTCCCAGATGGAGGTAAAATGCAGATTCTTGTACTTGACCGACCCTTGTAGCAGCACACAGGAACTTGAAATGATGGAATGATATGTACTCCCAGGGACTTGAAAGTATTATCTCATGCATTTCGATGAGCTGCTTTGGGGATGGTTTTATTTCTTTGTCTATTTTTCTTTTCCAACCATGTTTTAAATAAACGTTTGTGTAGCACTAGGGATTGAGGAAATCTTCAAAACTAACACACCAACATTTTACTTCTTATTTGGTCTCCCATGGCAAGGGTCATTTTTAGGTCTCGCCTACGCAGCGCACATGCGCTGCATAGGAGGAGACCTCTTGGAATCGATTTGCTTTTTCGCCCTAAAACGTGCACGCATTGCATTGCTTTCAATGGCAACGTGTGCACTTTGGCGATTCACTTGCGGGAGCGAGGTTTGGCGACATCTGTTTGTAATTAACTTGCAAACAGATGGTGCCCCGCTCGCTTCCGCAAGGCAAAAGCTGTGTGTGCTCTCGGCACACTTCCCCCACTCGCTCGTTACTTTAGTGTTGGCAGCCCTGCATGGTGCTCTTGTCGCCGCCTCGTGCTCACAAGTCATCTACAGGGAAAGGAGCTCAGTTGCTTCTCCATCGTTGCTGATATGCCTTTATTTTCTGACCCACTTGAAACTAAGGCTTTGTTTACGCATACCTTGTTAAAGCGGTAATTAGATGCTATCTGGGAATGTGATCATATCAATAAGAGGCCGCATCTCTCATTATTGTGAACCATAATCCCCCTCACTCTCGTACCCCTGCGGTAATTATAAATGTGTTTGTTGACTCTTTCTGGCTAATTGACATTAGTGGTTTTCGGAAAGTTAGCCAAACGCTGGACATTGATCCAATCAAAAGTGAACGATGTCTGTTTGTTTTCGGTTTGGATAAGCGAGCATTAGGAACGTCTCGGCTGAGTGGTTTGCGGCAGAGGCCCAACTGCACATGTGCTGCACACTCTGCAGCAGCCAGAGGTGAAACACTGGCCGCTGGACACAATGGCTCATGTGCAGAGCAGATGGCTGTTGTAGGAATCCACAGATGAAGTGTGCCTATTAATGCTCGTTTGAGAAACTGTGTGTGCACTGTTATTGTCTCCTTGAGTGACGTTTGTGGGTGTGTGCTTTGTCCATGGGTATGAGGTGAACATTGTGTCCATCTTTTGCATATTGTTGGTTTTGATGGCAATGTATTTGTTGTCCGTGGCATATTAGTTGCCCAGTCATGATCTAATGTGGTATTCGGAGCAACAGTCTTGCTATCCGTAGCATACTGGTTGCCCATCTATGACATATTGTAGATATTCTTGCAACCTACTGGCTATGTTTGTGTTAAGATAACTGATTGTCCACACAGTGCTCATGTTTTTGTTACTTTATTTCTGAAGTTCAGTTAGAGTGGAAATAAACCCCGGCAGGGGCTCCAGAACTCTTCAGTACAGCCCTTCCACTGAGATTCTGGTCCCAGTCTAGTTAAGCCCTCCCAGGCATGAATCACTTGAAGGCTACCATTCAATGCGCACTTCAGAATGATAGAAGCATCTACACTGTGGTCATAGTGCAATTACATAACGCCATAGACAATCGCCATTTTTCAACAAGGAAGCCAATACGGTAATCACCCAGCGCCCAAGGCACAATATTTTATCCATCATGAACCAAGAAGACCCGCCAGTCTCACCAGATTAAATATACTGTATGCACAGTGTATGTTAGGGATTATTTGTAGCGCACATATTTACCAATATTAGCTTCTTGGCGCTAGAATTAATGATAAAAGTTATCCAAAGTTAAAGCACAATGTCAAAGCCAGTAATATATAATACAGCAATCACCCACGCTAGTGATTCGCCAAGGGGTGCTCGCTTTACTAGAATTCCCCGGGCATTGCAAAATTTTACACACATTCAATTCGTTTATACAAAATAAAATGTATAGGTCCAAATGTTAGCTATATTTTTTAAAATAAACCTAGAGTCCCTCTAAGTGTAGTCAATGTCAAACTGACAACGTGCACATGTTTAGGGATACAATGATGGCCAGCTCCCTTATGCGGACGCCCTGCACCGTAAATGTGTGGCACATGCCGCGCCCGCAGTGGCGGCACATCACAGGTCCAGGGGTGCTGAGTCTTACACAGTGGTCGAAGTGGGGGGAAAAAGTAGGAGAGCAGTGGGCGGAGAATCAGAGGGCAGGAATAACCCAAGAATTGGATCTGTGGGGTGGGGCCAGAGGTGTGGCCAGAATGCGCAGACAAACCAATTTTTAGTATTTGTTTGGCATTTCACTGCCCAGTTCAATCAACCAATGGATACACATGACTATTTAAGGTTATAATGAGTTATTGACATTAAAATATATTCACAAAGTGGGATATGCTTCTAATCACAGAATGTACCAAATACGATAAAATGTGGAAACACAAGCCATTTGTCTCCGAGCCATGGAGTTTCAGTCATCAGCACTTCTCCCTTTTTCCACAACAGAATTCAAACATGAATGGCAAAATATCCTAGTTTACAAATGTTTTCTCTAAAATGATGGCTCTGACATAGTTACCTCATAATGCAAGATCTGATGCATGATCTGACCATTTAAACAAATAAATTGTTTGTAGCTCAAACATATCAAAAGTCCAAAAAAATGTGACTTGTGTTGCTGCGGAGTGGATGGCCTATTGCAAAGGTTGACTGGTCACCTTTCTCACTACTGCGTTTGTATGTTACACTGGTACTAATAAGGCAAAATCTTTCCAGAGACTGTTAGCATGTGTACACACGTCAAAATAATAAAATATCTGAAAATATACTTCATTACGCTGCAGACTTATTTTTAATGCATAATTTAGTCAACACTACGGCATCATTTTATCATCCTTTGCTGCATAGTTAATTTCAGTGGCCCCAAAGCAGGCAGCACATGTTAAATGTGAAGCAGGGAGACTGTGAAGTTTGTGAACTTAGTTTGGTGTGCCTGCAAATCCTGCATTGTCAATCCCTGGGGAGTTGCAGCTACTACTGCTGAAACAAGGCCAATGGAGATACCTATGGGTGAGGCAGACTGGCCTCAAGGGCAGCACCAGCAATAGCACTGGTGGTGTCCTGTGCATTAATGTTTGTTAGTGCCCCCCAATGACCACCTCTGCCATGGATTCCCTCACCACCACCCATTAACTGTGCCCCCCCCAAGTCTCCATAACCACTCTCTCTCAGATGCATTTAATTTGATTTACAGCGCCACTCATACCATTGTAGGGTGTCAGAGCACTTTACATCACACACATTACACAGAGACAATCAATATATGTGTAAATCACTGTATAGAAAATGTTACATAAGACTAAGGACTACAAGGTGTAGGAGTCACATGACAACCATACTAGTAGCCCGTATAGTTTTATAGTGATTGGTCTGGAGAAACACAATACCTGGAATTTAAAACATAATACCTTGGCTGGGGGTTCTCCCTAATAATCAGAATTGATTTCTATCCAGAAGAACACTTTATGGGACATTGGGAGAATCAAAGATTGGGGGGGGGCTTACGCTCTCATATTTACCTTGCAGTTTGTATGCAGCTCTTGGATGACAGTTAATAGCTCACTGTTGTAAGTTAGGATTTTAACTTACAAACTGCAAGTAACAAAAGGATCTCTCTGAATATGGAGGTCTTTCTTTACCAAATTTGAAAGATTATTATTACGCATACTTTGCGCAGTACCTAGAGATATTCAAAAACATAAACCCAGGTACCGGGTTTTTTATCAAAAAAATTTTGATTTAATATGTTCAGAAATCCAAATCCCATCCCCCTTGCTTGTTCCGAAATCAGCCAAATTTGTTTGTTATAAGACTCTAAATTGGTTCTTTAAACGGCGCAATGCTATGCATAAGAGATATTCGCTTCCTCCTATTCATTTAACAACTCCCTTAATTGGCGCCTTTTCTTTTTTAAGGATCAAAATCGATCCAATTGTTATAGAAAACTGGGGGACAGGCAGGGTTTAAAACATGATCTGATTTTCTGGGGAATGGGACCTGGTTCTCTGTCAACGATATGATACGTCTGATCTCCGGCAATTTTTTGTTAATCGGGTCCTACACTAACTTGATCTACCCTACTTTGATGCAATTAGACCCCAGTATTATTACTGATAATTCCTCTCCATTAGCTTTAGATCTTTTTGTTAACGATCAGGTGAAGAAACCTGGGGCATGGAAACAGTGCCTGGTACAGAGTCGGGAGGATGAGTTGATTTCTAAAGCTATCCGTAAATGGGATACACAGGAAAATCAAGTATTATCAACTGAAATATGGAAAACTATTAATCAATTTAATTTCTGTGTTTTGCGTGGCGCCAACTGGCGTTGAATGCTTTATTTTAGCAAATGGCTATTATACCGCACACCAGTAATCATTGCCAAAATGTATAACAATGCATCTGCCAGTTGTTTTAGACATTGCAATTGTGTGCAGGCCAATTGGTCTCATATTATAGTGTATTGTTCCAAAATTAAGTCGTTTTGGGAAGAAATCTTTGTTCTTCTAAAAACTTATTATATGTTATTAATTCCATGTAATGCAAAAATGCTCCTATTTGGATATGATCCTGAATGCACATTTACAAACTATTTGACAAAAGTGATTTATATTATAATGGCCGTTGCTAGATCTTTATTGCTACAGAACTGGCTGTCAACAAAAGTTACGACGTTAATGGCTCGGAAAAATGAAAAGGGTTAGGAGAAGTGAACAGTTATATGCTAAAAGAGTCGGAGGTACAAAAAAGTTCGATCAAATGTGGGGTTGTTATTTTGAGTAAATTGCTACATATTGGGTTAAATTGAAAATGAATGTAATTATAAGCTTTTGTGAAATGTTTACTTTGTGATATATACTGTATAATACTAAATACAACTTCAATAAAAAATGTTTAAAAAACCAAAAAAAAAAAGGCTCTCTCTGACAAAAGCAGTACCCACTGACCTATTTACATTATGTGCACTTTGTGATCTGCATGGCACATGTTCTTTGCAGCCGGTACATTAACCCTCTGAGCTACCTTCCCATGAGTCAAAACTTCCACTAGACAAAATTCTGATCTCTCTCTAGGAAGAACATTAATCAGCAGAGTCATCATGAAATTTTTATTGTTGCCGAAAATTGATGGAGGCCAGGAAGGAGGCAGCAAGCGTTTTAAAAACCATAATATACTTGCAAACATGATGCCACCACCTAAAGTCAGCACCCGGTGCGGTCAGACTAGTTGCACCGCCCTTGAGCTGGCCCTTCTCAAGGGTTCTGTGACATCAGTGACAGAGTCACTATTGTTCTAGGGCGTGCTGCATCAAAGTTCTGCTCGCAAGACTGGAGGTGAGCTTCAGTATGGATAGTGGTGGACAAGCCTTGAAGGTTAACCTACACTAGTCATGCTAGGGTCCACCTGCTGGTGCGAAGACACCAGGGCTTCTAAGGTGTTGCGAAGCCTTCTAAGGATGTGATTGTGCTCTCGCAGGAGAGTGGTCTGGTGGACTGGTTATTAAGGCTGAACCTGGTTCCCAGTTCCAAATTCAGCAGCTCTGACCATAGTGCCACATCCTCTCCCCCACTGAACACCGTACTGCCCCACTGAGAAAAACTCCCACTGTCTTCAACTACAACCCAATTGTTGCTCGCTATAAACACCTGGATGCGGCTCAATTTACATTACGCACTAGACAAGAGCAATATGCGGCCTACAAAAAAAAAGTAACAACATCCTGGAAAAAGCAAACACTTATAGGGAATGCAACATTTAGCAAACCATGGGAAATGTAAGCAGGAACAACATGGTTACCTTACTGCTTTTACACTCACTATTCAGAAATCAGTGAGTGCTTTTGCTTGAAAAGTTAAGGACATGACGTCAGGGCCCTGAATGGATCCATTTCAAAGTCCATTGCTTATATCCTTACAAAACATAAGCAGTATGGTAAAAAGACCACATCCCTGGATGCAGAGCCGCAGCACACATTTTGTTCTCCAATCCACACATTGCAGTACCTCCAGGATTGGTGCACTAGTTCCAAGTCCAGGGAAAACAAAGACAAGAAAACAAAACTAGCGCTTCACTGGCAAACTCTGTAAAAGTGGCGCTAATGTGTTTCAGTGTGAATAAAATCAGTTTGGGCAGTTTGCTACCACTCTGTCTTACTTTATTTAGTTATTTATCTATTTTTCATATTTTTAGCCTTTTATTCCCAATGCTGCACTTTGGAATTAAAATGTCAGAAAAATACGACATTTCCAGCAAAAGCGTTTCCTTTTTGGATCCATTTCACAGGGAAGCAAATAAATGAAAGGAGTGGAAAGAGAGTGAGAACCCCGTCTTGAAGTCACGGTTTTCATGGGTGTCCGCAGGGGGGGCAAGGAGGGGTGCTCCGGGGGGGGCAAGCGCCCCTCCTTGCCCCCCCCCCCCTGCGGACGCCCTATAAGTAAGTCTAAAAACATGTTAAATAAACGGTCAAGCATTATTTGGGGGGATTCTTGGGTCAAGAGAGAGAATGTGCCTAATGGCTAGAGCCTCCACCTGAAGCTGGGGAACTAGGTTCAAGTCTCGGCAGTCATCATGTGATTGTGGGCTAATCACTTAACCTCCCCATGCCTAACAAAATGAATGTGTCCTTCTGCAATGCAACTGGTGCTCATGTAAAGTGCTCTGATACCTTCCAGTTTTGCCCTATATAAAACTCCCCAAAAATATATATATTACTTTGTTGTGTTATATGTATTTGTAAAGCACACTATCACCAGAGAGGTGTCCTGGCGCCTTCAATAAATGTCATTTAATTCAGAAATATAATGATATATATGTTCAACTGAAAAATGGTTTCAGGTATTTATCACATTTTTTGGTGCCCTTTATCGTTCGATTTACATCTTGTGATGGCTCTCAGAGTCAACAAACCAGGCCCCTGGCTCACCACTCCCTACTAATTTATGTGTCTCCTTTGCCCCTGGTCGAAATCACCCCGTTATGTTATGTTATGTTATGTTATTAAGTCATTTATAGAGCGCGCTAACACTGATTAGTTTCTTGGCGCTGAAATTGATAGTAACGCAAACCAAGGTAGAAGAGGTAGATTAAAAAGCTTGTCTAAAGAGCCAGGTCTTCAGACACTAACGCACCCCGTGCACCCTTCTTTCCTTCGTAGCTGCCAAGAGATGGGTTTGCAAGGACAGCTGGGGAACGAGGTGAGGTGGGGGGATGTTCTGCGTGCCCGCTACTGTAGCTTCTTATTTATGGCCGGCCTGTTCCCTCCTCAGAGGCTCTTTTCTTTGACTTACAGTAGCAGATTAATTAAGCAGCTCAGCGACGCATCGTGTAATTCTCGGAAGAGCAGCTCAGGGGGCTGTGAGCCGGCCATGCATGCCAGCCTCGTAGGGTGCGCGTAAGTCGCCGAGCTGCGCCTCGCGGGCAGCGCGCGGGCACATGCACACGCGCACAGCCTGCCTACTCGCTCATTCATTAGGACGGCAGCTCTTGCCTGCAGGAGAGAGTGCCGCCGCTAATTAAAACCCCCGCTCGGCTCCTGTTTTCTGCGGAAGGATTTTCTGTGACAGGTGGGTGTGCTTTATATGTATACTGCGGAGGCAGAAGTCACGACGCGGGAAAATACCTGCTCGCGCCTTGAACATTCATTATGTACCTTGCACTCCAGATATGGAGAGCTTTTTATTTTGCTGGCTGATGAAGGCACAGTAAGAAGAAGAAGGTATTTTTCCAGCATCTGCTCCTTGCGAGGTAAGTGGATTGATTCTGGATTGTTGCATTTTAGAACGACCCCCAAAATATTTACCAGAATTTAGTGACGGGTGCTCTCTGCAGAGCAGCTCTTCTGCCTGCAGGCGCGTTTCTGGCTTGGAGTCACTCGTCCCGCATCTTTGGCGCTGCAGGCTTGCAGCAACACCTTTGGTGTATGAGGGGGTGTATGGTGTACTCACAGGACACTAACGCGCCACGGGTATACAAACCCACACGTCCATATTTTATAACTGTACATCATGTGTTACATCTATATAAATAGATATGTCTGTATATATCCAGATGGGCAGAGCATAACACGGTTTTAATTACCACTGTTGAGCGTGGGGACGTGATTCGCAAGAGATGAAGGATTTGATTGGGTCATTTACTCCTCCCCTTCCTTAATAATAATAATAATAATACTATAATAATACATAATACATAATACTATATTGCTCTTAGCGGTTCTGCGTGTATGGTTTATGCCATGCTGTTTTTCATCTTCAGTTATACAGTCATAAATAAAGGTGTTTAAGGGGTTAGTTAGATCGATGCAGTGAGATACACTCAGAAACACGAGGCCTTGTGAGCATGGTTTCAGCTGCTTTCTTCTGTAAAGTGATTCTGGAATGAATTCTGGGAGGCATTAATCCGTGTTTTTTTTCAGGTCGGTGAAACACTACAGTGGTAATAACAATTCTGCACAGTAGTAAATTGTGAATTTGTGTTTATTATTACACTAGATCAAAATAACATATTATTAAAGCACGTTTATTTTCACCACATGTACAGATATGACTGTCTTCAACTACCTAGATAGCTAGACAGACAGACAACAGACAGACAGATAGATAGATAGATAGATAGATAGATAGATAGATAGATAGACAGATAGGTAGACAGATAGATAGATAGATAGATAGATAGATAGATAGATAGATAGATAGATAGATAGATAGATAGATAGATAGATAGATAGATAGATAGATAGATAGATAGATAGATAGATAGATAGATAGATAGATAGATAGATAGATAGATAGATAGATAGATAGATAGATGCATATTTCTGGGTTCTATGTTTTTAATTCAGAGTTTTTCTACCATACCCTTTCTTGATGAATGCTCTAGTTGACCAGATAACCGGGTTCCTACTGGATTCAGTTCGTTCCTAGTAGCTAAGCTGTAACTCATCGATGAGTTATCATAGATGACATTGTGGTTACAGCTAGATGATAACGTCAATTCACCTAACAGTTGGAGAAGAACAATGCCTATTGAGTTTAGTTGGTACTTGTGTATAATAGAGGAACCCCTGTGTTTTTAGGTGTTTTACTTGAGCCACTAGCTTTGGTGCATGGGCTAAGTTGATGGCCTTGAATCCAAGATTCTTTTGTTTTCAATACTGGCTTTGGCTCTTGAGCAAGACAAATCACATGATTTTGTTAACATGACTTACCTTACTGCAAATGAAATGGTATATGTGTACATGTGTAAAATAAAATTAAGATATGAAACCCAGACCTCCATGATGTGCTATTTGCAATAGGTATACGTACATGCTCCCACCAGTAGCCCATTACCTTGTGGTTTCTGTTATCTCGATTTCAAAGACCAGCAAGTACAAAAGTGTACTGTATACAACACCTCTGATATTCCTGCTTTTATAAAGATATTCTCTGGCGCTCGGGCTGATCTAGCTCCTGTACATAAAATAAACGTGATCACTAGAAGCCCGATTTGACTGGCTAACTGCAATATCCACCAAGGCTTCTGGCTACAACATTCTCTATGTATTGTGGGCACCTAGGATTGAATCCTGACACCTCTATTTGATCATATTGTATGACCGTGGGCTCTCCAAATGCGCATTCTAACCTCAGCTCATTTGTCTCTTAAAATCGAGTTTAAAGTTAGTTACTGTCTCAACTGACTGCATAAATTAATTTTGTGAGGACTCATGGCAGGCCTATTCAGACCTTACAGTGCAGGGGCTGGGTAATGGCAAGAGTGGTACGCTCCAGGTACGCTTCAGGTAACCTCTGCTCTCAGGTGGCCTGATGGCAAGATTATTTTGCGGCTCTCACCAAATTTTTGAATGGAATTGCAGTTTTGTTATAACTTTAACTCTTCCACGTAAATGTATGGAATGTGACCACTAAATTGTTTGAAAAGTGATGCAGTAGATTACAGAGGTATAAAGTTCACAGCACTCTCGATATAGTACAATTTCTCTTAAAAGTGGTTTTAAGCTCGCGGTCCCTATTATCCAGTAATTCTGTTTTGAAGGCTTGAATAAATTGGGTGAATATAATAAACTAGTTGGGTTGTGAAGCAGGGTCAAAGGCTTAGATCTGATGTGACTTGGTGAGAAAATGAGATTAGAAAGATAAATGAGTTATTTATATTTGTTTGATATAATAGAAATGATAATAGGAACTCCGCCCTCTGTTCGTTGAATTAAGCTCATCCTTTCATCCTTGTGTCGCTTCTTTTGTTTCCTTAACAAGCCAGATAGTTCAAAGCTTTCTCCCCACACCTGCACACCTCCAGATCCAATTAGAAAATCATGTCGCAGAACGTCTGCAAATTTATGCCTGGCATATATAAACCAAAATGAAATCCAGTCATTCATGTTTTGTGACGCGCTTTTGTACGACGTAAGGCTACGAATGATTGATACTCTTTCCTCATTACATGCATTTTTTTGGTCACAATTATGCATGGACACAGCTGTAGAAAATAGGAAATACAAAAGCCAAAAACAATATTGAAAGTATAGATTTTACTAAAGGGGCACTTTAGTACAGTCTACTGTGCATGGCTGTTTTAGAGGCTGGCGTTATGTGAATAAATTACGATTATTTAAGTACGCTTGTACAGGCATGAAATCGTAATTCAATGGCAGCTTAAACTAAGCATTAAACATTGCCACTGTCCTATGGTTGGATGTTCTTCTCAGAGGGCTTTTCCAAATAGCATGCTACACTTCTCCCTTCCCGGAAGACAAAACAGAAAGGAATGAATGATTGGCAAAAGTTAAATGTTTACAAACATATCCACATTGAAGCAGTTTTAAACAGTTATCTACATATGCAGACTATCAACAGGAAATGTACATTTTTGTCAGAGCTAAGACAGAATTTGAATGAAGTTGATAATCCTCTTTCCATAATGGGTTCTTGTGCAGTCTCCCACTTTAAAATCCATTATTACTACTACCACATTCTCAATTCCCTTGGATTGTGATCATCCAAATGGTCTAGCAAATATTTTAGGTAGTTTCACTACCTTCTTTTGATTCCACACATTCCCATCACTCAACAGCAGAATGGATTGATCAACCCTAACCACTTTTAAAAGTTGGGAAAATTGGATAACTCCGTTTCTGTACTCTGACTTAGTAACCAATTTCAAACCTAATCTTTGACCTTTCTAAACAACCATTACCAATTCCAATCAGCTTGACTCTCCCCCATTCCTACGTTCTTTACCTTTGTCAATTCGTAAGGTAACTTGCTGGTGTTACTATGTAGTGTGATCTAATAAGACCACAATAATTTTTCATCTTTCCAATTGCTTCTTTCACAAATTACTAACTTTAATCTTTCCATGAGAACTGAGCGCTATCTTTCAACCAGCCTGTTATAGTGTGGGTAATAAACTGATGATGTAAAATGTTTAATGCTCCTACATAGATACTGTAGCATACTTTGGAGACAAACCGCACATCATTATCAGTTAGAAGAATATCAGGGAGACCTTTTCTGACAAACACTTACGCCTGAAATCCAATCTCATCCGAAGTGGTAACCTATTTGTAAATTTATGGTCTGGCCAACAGGAAATATTATCTACGACCACAATGACATTAACCAAGGTCAGTAGCGGCCCGTATATGGCATGCTGCCGGGCGCTTATGTGGGACGGGGCAGGGTCAGGATAGGTGGTAGTAAACACCGGAATAAGGATGAATGCAGGTAAGTAGACATTTAAATCGATAAAAAAATGTCATTGCGCACGCATCGCATTTGGCGATGCAGCGCGCGAAACAAAATTAATTTTATTGATTTAAATCTCTACTTACCTGCATTCATCCATATTCCGGTGTTTACTACCCCCCACCCTGCACCTCCCCTGCCCCTCGTCACCACCCGGCAGCACGCCCGATACGAGCCACTACTGACCAAAGTACAATATGGTCCGAAATATCTAAGGCTATCTTTCTCCAAGAAGCTTCTGTCATTGACCAGAGGATAGCTCACCATTTCTTTAGACTTGTCACTCCATGGCAAAAGAATAGAGTTCCTGATTTTTTTCTTCCACCTTCTCATTCATCCCCGACGACCAGAAAAGTTCACATTCATCTCTTGATGGCACTTATACCAAAAGTTTGTTTCTATGTTCCTCTGGTACAACTTACAATTCCTACCTGACCACAATACCACACTCACATGGTAGTTCTCATAATTTCTTATTGCATTTGTCCATTTTGCCCTGGAGATGCTTCCCATTGTCACCTCTTATACACTTGCTTCCGCAAACCCGTCCTCCCCACCATCCTTCTCATGAATCATTTCATTTTCCACTGGCAACCTTGATATGCAGTCTGCTAACACATTTTTCTTGCCAGGCATATATACTACTTTAAAGCAATACTCTTTCATCATCAAAGACAACAAACAAGCTGCCCATTTATTTGCGGAACTCCCCATCTCTTTCAGAGTTTCGAAAGTCCCTGAAAACCTGGCTATTGAGCTAATCAGCTGAACCCTACCAGTGACTGGGCTACCCTAATGGGTGGCAAGAAGCGCTCTACAAATCTACTGATTGGTTGATTGATTGATCCTCAACCTCCATCTGAAAATTCTGGAAAATCGTCCGTCCAGCATCTTCACTGGTAACCATTAAAAACAAAATACTTTGATATTTCATGGTAATATATCTTGATCCTCACAGGTATTTTCTAAACTATTTCATTCCCCACCATCAAGCTTGTGCTTCCTTTTCTGTGGTGGAATATTTTCTTTCTGCTTCACTCAAATCCTCAAATGTGTTGATGCGTATTCAATGGTAACGTATATCCGTTCTTTAAGTTGCAACAGAACCACAGCCAGATATGCATTGCTGTCATCTGTGCCTGTGTTGCCTTTATGAAATAATTTCAATGCATGGATCTTTAACTTTGCAAACTCACTTTTACACTCCATAGGGTATATCCCAAGCTCAAATCCCAAGTAAAAAGTTCATAGAGTCAAGTTGATCTTCACAAATTTCTTCTTTATTCCAATGATTAGTGTGCTTCGTCAGAGAAACAGAATTAGCTGCCACTAGCCAACAAGTGTTTCGTCCTGTGTTCAATCAACCACGGACTTCCTCAGGGCTAGAATTTATAAAAAAATATAATTACTGTTTAAGACAACATACATGATTGCTTTATGAGATGTAACAGTGTTGCAGTCACAAAAAACAATGTCTCAAAACTATCAAATCAGACTAAAGATCAGACAAAGTGACCTTATGGTCATTTCTCTCCCATATGGGATTGTCCTTTTAAATAGTTAAGTGAAAACCAAAAATTATAAAATCACACACCACACCCGAAAAGTGTTTATCACATTAGAGAACACCCATCAGTCTAGAGTAACACAAGATAGGAGAAGGAGAAGTAAAATCAGAGTCGGAAAGTTACCAAGGAAGCCATCTTATAAAGTATTAGAAGAGAATAACCTATCCCTAGTCAGCCAAAGAACCATCCATAAGTAAATATCAACACTCCCCAATTCATCATATATTCTCATATGCATATGTAGTTGAAATGGTGAGTATCCAATCCTTCAAATTAAATAATAATATAGACTTAGTAATCGTAGTTGACAATCAATATACGACCCATAACCATAGCGCATATATAGATGAAAAGACTCACTCGAATAGTATTCTAAAAAACGAACGTGGATCTTGTATCTTCTTCCAACCATGCGTAGTAAAAGTTAATTCAATGTCACCATGCCTAAAATATAAGCTCAATTTAAATGTGTCGTTCAAAGTAACCACTTCCAAATACATAGATTCCGTCAAATGTGAGCATTATATCTCCATATTAAATCTTCACTTAGGAGCCTCCAAGAGCTCCAATGATTTAAATAAGCAACATGAATCAGAGGCTAAGGACCCCAAAGCCTACAAGTAAAATACGACCCCAGTACCCAATTCTTAAAGAGAAATTGCCTAGTAGTTTAAACTGCAATTCTCCGTGAGTCAGACAATTGTATGTATAAGTCTCAACTTTTTAAAGAGCAATTGTCGCTTTCAACGAACGGGTACAGTAATTTTAATGCGTATAAAAGATACTATGAACCACTAATTTCGTGATGTAGTTTAAACATCTATTTTCTGTGATGCTTTAAATTTGTTCAAACTACATATTTGGGTGCTGTAACTCCGTGAGGACAATGTCACAAAATGTATTTAAATTAGAGAAGCACTCCTCCTATTTTTTACAAAAATATATATGATAAACTTTCAACTATCTGTTAATTTTTTGACTGTTTTAACCAAGCGTGCTACGGGGGTGGAATGTTCTTGGAATATACTGAACTGTTTTTTGTAACACAGGAGTTCTTGAGGAGGAAATTATATGAAAAACGAACATAAGACCAGTGAGTTTATTTATTTATTTTTGAGCACAAACACAGTGGTGTGGAAAAGGGTTTCTTGCACACTTTCTCTTTGAGCCTTGCACCTTGTGATTTTTAGATGTCCTGAACAGTAATTTCAGCAGTTCAAGTAATTGATTGATACATTTAGTCCACAGGCCCCTGAGGAAGGGCTCATAGAGCTTGAAATGCATCGGGCACAAAGAAGATTCGTCTAGGATGTTGTCATTAATTTTGTTCGCTAAAAGTGTACTTTATTATTGTGATTTGTAACAATAATGTTTTGAACATCGTTTTACACATAGAAATGTCTTTGAAACAATAAGTTTAGTGTGTAAATAAGAAATATATGAACAATATCAAATGAATTTATTTTTGATGTGTATTATTGTGTGAAATTGTAAAATTTGCTATATAAAACTTAGAGTGCTGTTCTAGAGTTAGAACCACACAAGCAACAGTGCACGGAGGTTAAGTGTTTCGTTCACTTAAGATAGGTGGTAGTTTAAACATCGCCAAAGTTTACGATTTCATGGTATTGCATAAAGCTCAAAATGTCACTATATTGTCCAACGTCATAAAAAGTAAATATTTCTTACTCAACATAAGATCACATCAGTTTGTACAGTCTGTTTGCTTACTCTCGTGCTGGTATTCCAAATGGATTGGCGTCTCAGTCCGCCGCCATGTTGGTGAAGGTATAAATACTAACCTAACCAGTGACAGTAAAAAGGGACAATAGAACATTGTTCAAATAATCGCTATCTTGTCTAAAAGAATTCAATCTCAACCTCAACATCAGTAAATTGATTTCATAATTTTCAAGATGTTCGAAACGCGCTCTCCATTCTCAACTAATCCGAATGTATAAACTCTAGAATTATCAAAAAACATCTACGTAAGTCACCATTTTGGATCAGGTAAAAGCTGACAGAACTAGTTCGATCGACGAAGGACAAGTATGTGACTCTATTTACCAAGCAGTTATATCAAGAGCAGTGAGTCTGTTACAATACCATCATGCAGTCAAAAAAAGATGAAAAAAGACATCTTCCTACAACTAATTTCCAAATCAATGCGTTATACCAAAATTCAGAAAATAAAAAAAGTGAAAAAATAAAAAATAAAATAAATAAATTAAAAACCTATTGTGACTAATAAAGATAGAATAGAGTGAAGAATAGTGACCACCAATGTGACATATTAAACACATCCATAACGTGGGTAACCTCAAATATATACGTCATTATAGCAAAAAAGTAATTTGTATCAATAAAGAATTAATGAATACATTGAATATGCATTTTCAAGGTTACCCAAACATAAGCTGTACAAAGGCAATATATACATGTTAATACCATCAGCATAGTTGTGTCACAAAGGGGCAACTACTGGTTTTCTACATTCAAAATTTGGTATCTATAGTAAATCCTAAATATCAAATACGATCCAAATTTAAGAAACACAGCAATATAAAACTGTCAAAGAACAATTTGTCATAAAACATTTTTTTGAGTACTAAAAAGACACGATCTCATTAGATAGCAGATTCTTTCCATTAGAAACATTTATATCTGGATGGACAAAAAGAAGCTTCCAAAAGAGGGTCATATATGTTATAACACTATTATACCTGACCATCTATCATCACAGTGAGAGAATAACAGGTGAAAAGTGCAATTAACTGCCCAGGAAATACTGCATTTCGTGATCAATATTAAGACCCCTGTTAACTGCATGAAGCTGCATTTTCCAATGCGCTTCTCTCTGTCTCGGTCTTAGTTCACAATTGCACCCCCCTAACATCTGGTAAGACGTTCTCAATACCATGGAAGGTAAAGGTTAAATATTCATCTTGTGCAGGGCATTCCAGTGCATGTAACGCTATTGGGTAACGCATATCCCTATTCTTCAGAGCCCTGAAGTTTTCGGCAATGCGTTCTTTAAGTCTCCTGATTGTGCTGCTAATGTAAACTTTTTCACACCTGCAAATCACAGCATAAACTACATAAGTAGTGTTACAATCTATATGGGATAATATTTGAAAAGTTCTAGAGCCATTGTAACTGAAGGAACGTATCCCATGTTTGTTCAATCTACATAGACTACAATTCCCACACTTAAAAGATCCCTTATCAAGGGCCCGATGTAGGTAGCCCTTTACCGATCGGAATCGGCCGAAAATACAGATTTTCGTCCGTTTCGGATCGGTAAAGGGCTATCGAGATGTTGGGGCACATTTTCGGTAATTTTACCGAATCGTTATCATTACCGAATCGGTAAATTTACCGAATCGGTAATATTTACCGATTCGATAATGATAACGATTCGGTAAAATTACCGAAAATGCAATGTAGGTAGCCAATGTTCCATCAGCACATGGCTTACAGAATCGGTATTTTACCATGGAATACAAATCCATGGTAAAATACCGATTCCTGTGTACATGCACATCTGTGCATGTACACATGTGCCATGTGACAGACAGACGTGCCCTTAGGGCATGTCTGTGTGCCACATTGCACACATGCCCGTTTTGGGGGTGCTAGAGGGTGTCAAAGTGACACCCCCTGCACCCTTGCCAAATTCGGTATTTACCGATTCGGTAAATACCGATTCGGTATTTGACTTTAATCCTATGGGCTTCAAAGGCCCATAGGATTCAATAGCAAATACCGATTCGGTATTTACCGAATCGGTAAATACCGAATTTGTAAGGAATCGGTAACGATTCCAGATGTTGGGACCTACATCCCATTTACCGATTTTGAAATACCGAATCGGTAAAATTCGGTATTTCAAATTCGGTAAATGGGATTTACCTACATCGGGCCCTAAGTGTAGTCAACCAATTGGAAATTACAAATCTCACAACAATGCGCAATTGTTAACCCAGCCATTAGCCTGTTTGTATTTTCACTTTTACACTCCTCTCTTCACACAAATGTAATTTTTTCATTTGATTTCTTGTGACTTTGGTTTTATCTGCAAACATGGCATTAAAATGTGAACAACATTCACCTAAACCATAAAACAAATGAAGATGATCTTTGGGTTTTGGTGATGAAGCCTTTTCAATAGTTCTTCCAAGATTAATTATAGGAGAATTAACATTTTTATTGAGTCACTGACCAGGGCAATCTCCCCCATCAACTTCATTGTTACACTCTTTATTGTTAAACTAGCAGCCCGCCCCGACGTTGTCCGGGGGCAATGAGGCTTCAGGGCCAACTGCCAGCCTAGGCCCCCGCCTGCCCCGGCCCTCGCCCGCCCCGACATTGTCCGTGTCCCGGAGCCACCTCCCGCCCCAGCCCCCTTCCTCCCCGACATTTTACATGTCCCATTGCCTTACCTGAGCCGCTGCTCCTCCCCGCGCTCCTGACTTCACCGCCGCTCCTTGCCGCTCGTGACCGCACCTCCCTGCCTGTCCGCCGCTCCTCTCCGCTCCTCCCCGCCTGTCCGCCGCTCCTCCCCACGCTCATGTCCGCCGCTCCTCCTCGTCATCAAGCACATCACGGCCAGCGCTACGTCGCAGCCAGCGCCACGTCGCGGCCGATGCTACTTCCAGGGGACTACTTTTTTTTTTTAAGTTACATTTTTAAATTTACATTTAATTTTTATTTTATATAGCCTATGTCCATTTGCACACCCTGACATTTTCAATGATGTATCAGGTGTGTGGATTGGCGCTGTGGTTCCAGAGTTTACCTGGCTCAAAGGTTTGTGTTCTCTCTTTATAATAGTAGTATAGATTATGTTCCTTAAAATCTCCATGACAGGATTTAAAGCTTCCTCGTGTTTACTCTTGTTTGCACTGAAAACAAAAATGCCATCCTGAAAATGGATATTGGACTCCCTTATGCAGCTGGTGTATTGTTCTTTAAAACACACCTGCTGCCAAAGTGTTAAAGATTAGACTGCAAAACGTCAACATTATCGGCGCCATCTTGCCCCCTTTCCAGGCCCATTCGTGCGCGTAAGCGGCAGCCATTTTGAGCACCATGGCCTCCCTGCCCCTCACTAATAGCCAGCGCGTCTCTCTCTCTTAACCTCGCAAGCATTCCCCCACACGCTGACAACCCCCCCCGCTCTCTCATGCCTTGGGTCATAAACCCCTCTCCAGCGCAGCTTCACCACGGAACCCCATCCTGTTCCCAGCGCGACACCTCCCTTCATTCCTTTCATGGCCTCAAACCCTTTTGATGCAAACCCCCTTTCCCTGTGTCCCCGTTTGTCTTCCTCGTTCCCAGGCTGCCACCTGACCCTGCGGATACTGTTTATTACCCCGTACAGTAGGAAGCTTCCCCTCCCCATCAAAAGACCCCCGAACCGATCAAAGCCCCCACTCCATGAGATCCGATCAACCCCACGCATTCCGTGAATCGGCGGAATGCCCTGCTGTGCGACCACCATCACCTGTTGTGACCGGGGTGGGGAATCCAACTGTAAATGTATGTGGGAACGGGTCTGGAGGGGAGATTCCGAGGATGTTCTTTCAAGTATTAAAATATTACGAGAATGTGTTATGTGCAATAAAGGTCGTAAACTCTAGTATAAGAGGCCCGGCCTCAGAGATGTGGTTAGAGCACCTCGTGACGATACTTGTTGTCTGAATTGATGTGTTCTCCTCCGGAGAGAATAAAATCCTCGTTTCCCGCCTTCCAGTCTCCAGCGCCTGCTTCTTCATTGATTAATATTGGTGGGTCATAGAGGCGATACCGCCGGGCAACATAAAAGGGTCTTTGGTTACCGGTTGTCTTTGGAACCCTTTTTAACAATTGGCGTCCCAAACGTGGGGCCCATCAGCGACTCGTGGATCCAGTGGGAGAGGTCCTGACGACAGAGTGAACGACTGCAACGATCGGAAGGTACCCTGTCCGATAGACCCTCGTCTGACAGCCGATCATCCGAACTTCACTGGTTCCGAACAGACCTCTCTCGAGTGATCTGCGGTCCTGACTGGGAACCATCAGGAGTGCCACGAGAAGTACGAAGAGAAGAGGACGATCGGGCGCTGGATTCGGAAGACGAGAAACTGTCCATGCGGTCCGGGTAAGGTCGTGTAAACACGACGAATTGCGAAAGTAATAGATAATTGAAAGAAATTGATAATTGTTGTGAAAATACTAGTATTACTCTTTGTTAATTTATTGGAGATTCACTGTCTACAAACGGAGAAACAACAGGCTCTCCCTTTATAAACAGCGAAGGATAGGTACGCACCCGTCGGACCTATTTTTCTCCCCCACTGAACAATTGCCCCTTCGCCCCATTGATTAACTGTTATAGATTGTTTTCTGGAGATTCTCTGTCTGAAAACAGGGAAGATTAGGTCCCCTCTTTACAGATAGTGAAAGGGTAGGTGACGCGAACCTTTGCGAGCCTACTTATTCTCCCCATTGACCATATTGATTTTTTATTTTTGACCTAACGTTGATTGATTGCTCAGAATTGGTTCATGAGGTATTCACTACGTGCAAACAACGTAGAATAGAAATATTCTGTCTAGTCTTTGCGCGCAGTGATAAGATAGGTAGTGCTGATTATTATCCCATTGTGATCCGTCATGCCTGTCTTCTCCCCACTGGTCAGTAGCCTGTTTAACCCGGACCGCTTATTAGAGATGAACCATCCGGCTCCGCTGGAAGGCACCCCTAATAAGGACATGTTCACAAAGCATGGATTAGTCGCTATAGCCTATAGCCAACTGTGGCATAAATACACGAAAAAGGATCGAGAAAGTCAGTGGCCACTGATAGGATCCTTCGAAGACGATAGAATAATCACACTAGAAACAGCTCTTGGTAAAAACAAGACGACGTCCACTATGCTTGACAGCTTCGGCATGTGGCGAAAAGAAGCCGAACAACGCAAAAAGAGAACTGAGAGTAGGTTGGGAAAAGAGCTGCGGAAAGCAGCCCACCTAGCAGCCCAGAAATTAGAGAAAGAGATAAAAGAAAGAGAGGATACCAAACAGAAGCTAGAAATAGAAACATCAAGCCAGTGCCTGGTTAGAACTCCCTCCACGCTCTACCCTGATTTGCACTCGAAACAGCGAACCAACGATGATCTGCTGCTAGGTCCTCCGATCATCCACATGCCCCCTCCATATGCCCCTTCCCAACCCTCAGCCCAACACCCACTATCCCCAGGTACCAGCGAGAGCAGCCCCGCGGCTTCAGCCCCCATGGCCTCCGTGCCGGCTGAACTCCTCGTATTAGATGTTACGCAAACGACAACGCCGGGCGACCCAGAAGCCCGAAGGATTGGTCCTGTTAGAGCATATAGACTAAGCAAACATGAACGAGCAGGGGTCGATAAGATAGCGAAGATACTGGTAGAGAAGAGGGAGGATGAAGAATCCGTCATGGATGTGTTTAATTCTTATACTGGGAGTCACAGACGACACTTTACTGTACAACTGTGTTACCACGTCTTAAACGCATACGAGGACCGATATCAAGAAAAAGGTCCACAGAGCCTAACGACTCTGTACCGGAAGGTTGATATCGGGGATGAGAGTGAGAGTGATGTGACGGACCTCCTTACGCGTACGCTTGAGGTTTTCCGCCACCTCACTGAACAAAAGCCAAAAACCGAATCCACTACCTCCGTAGCAATCAACCCACAAACTGAACGACCTAACACTATGATGCCGATACGAGAGGCTGCCCCTTACTGGGTTCCTCCACGAGGTGAAGGGACTCACGATGATGCAAACAACAAAGACGCAAAGGGAAGGGTAGTGTACAATTGGGTCTACCAACCATGGGACCGGCAAGAGATTCTGACCTTCCGGAAATCTCTGCCAGACCTACGTAAAAACCCCACCGCCTTCTATACTGAGTTGGGTACGGCCCTAGGATCGACGATTATGACTCTAGCCGACATCGACTTGTTTTTCGGGTTATGTCTGCCAGCTGATGTGTGGAAGCAAATCCGGAAAGTCGACCACACTGAGCTGTTCGGACATAACTGGTCACAACTTGATGGCATAGATAGACAACGAGAACCCGGACAAAAGCCTTTAAAAGCCATTTTGGACCTCCCGGATAAAATCGTGCAGAAATTAAAAACCATGATCCCAGAAAAGAAAGTGGACTGGTCGATAGTAACGGCTTGTCGCCAGAAACCCCAGGAAGATGTATCGGAATACTTCTCCCGGTTTGAAACGGTGTTCTCCGATTACAGCGGCCAGGACCTGACCACTGCAACCGGACACCATCTGTTTGTCCAGAATTACGTTAAGGGCTTATCACCTGAGGTCTCGCAGAAACTGCAGGCCAGTGAAAGTAGTTGGGCAGCCTCCAAACCTACGGCTATCCTTCAGATGGCCCAATATTATGAACATCAGAAAAACGAAAACGACAGAACTACAGAGAGAAAGAAGAAAGAATTAAAGGAGAGGGTGATGATAGCACAACTGCAAGGGGTTTCTCTGGGACGAGACCAATACCGGGGAAACCATCAGATGAACGTCCCTAAAACGGCACCTCCCAAAGACCGTGCTTCAACTCCCCACATTGGACGTACAGACATTAGGGAAGACCAGTGTGCCTTCTGTAAAGGATCGGGCCACTGGAAATCACAGTGCCCGGTTCTTCTGGAACTTACCAGAAATAGGGATCCTAGAGATTCAGCAAACGAACCAAGAAATAGGGGACCACAGCGAGGGCCCCCAAACAACGCAACTAATGATAGATCCAGTAGACCGAACACATTTGATCGACCCCGACAAAACCAATGCCAGCAATCTGACTACGATGACGTTCATGACTTTGCATAGGACTGCCTAGGGCAAGGGAGGGATCCAGTCGAGCTCCATGTTGACCAGCAAGGCCCTTATGTCACTGCTAAGGTCTTGGGTACAAAGTCACCATTCCTGGTAGACACTGGCGCAACACGTAGTGCATTATCTAAACGACTGATTCCAAGGGCACCCTTGTCTGGCTTACTAATAACATCGACAGGTTTCGATGGGACGCCCTCCACTAACCCTTTGTCCGCCCCAATCCTCTTTGACTTAGAAAACAACACCACTGACACCACGTTTTTACTCTCCTCCAATAGCCCTGACGCAATTATGGGACTCGACCTATTGAAACACTTCCGAGCAACGATTAGATGTTCTCAAGATGGAGTCCGAGTTTTTCTTTACGACAATCCTGTTCTGCTTAGACAGTGCCCCCCCAGACACATGTTTTCCATCACCGACGCCGACACTTCCCTGCTCGACACTCTGCCTCCGTATCTGTGGGCCAAAACGGATTCGGATGTAGGGCGCATGATGATCGACCCAGTACACATCACTGTTCGACCAGATGCAACACTCCCAAAACTTCCACAATATCGAATATCACCCGAGGGCGAGAAGGCATTGGTAGAAATCATCCAATCACTGATAGACGCAGGAGTGGTAGAGGAAGTAGTTAGCAACATTTGCAACAGCCCAATCTTGCCCATCATTAAGAAACAGGGAGAAGGAGATGAGAAAGCATACCGCTTCATCATTGACCTTCGAGAGATCAACAAAGTGGTGGTACCCCAGTACCCTGTGGTCTCAGACATTACCACCATCCTGACTTTGATTCCCTCCACTGCCACCACCTTCACTGTCATTGACCTCAAAAATGCATTCTTTTCTATCCCCATCCACCCAGACAGCCGATATCTCTTCGGCTTCACCCTAAAAGCCCGCTCATATAGGTTCTGCCGAGCACCCCAGGGCTACACCGAAAGCCCTAGCATCTACAGCCAGGCCCTCAAGAGACAACTGGATCAAGTCCAGTTACCCGATGGAGTGGTATTAGTACAATATGTCGACGACATCCTCTTGGCAGCCGACACCACTCCACTAGCTGTCACAGCCACCATTCAACTCCTGCATTTCCTTGCAGGAAATGGCCACAAGGTCTCTAAGAAGAAGTTGCAATTCTGCCAACCCCAGGTCACTTACCTAGGCCACCTTTTGTCCAAAGACGGAAGGAAACTGACTCCTGACCGGATCCAAACCATTCTCGACACCCCCGTCCCTAAGACCCAGAAACAGGTCCGCTCCCTACTAGGCCTCACCTCCTTCTGCCGACAGTGGCTGCCCAACTTTAGCCTCGTAGTAAAACCACTGCTTTCATTGTTAGCAAAGGACGTCCCTCTCCCACTCCCTTGGACCCCTGAGTGTCAGGCTTCTTTCGTGCAACTACGAGATGCCCTCTGCTCAGCCCCTGTGTTGGGTACCCCCGATTACACAAAACCCTTCTCCCTTTACACCCATGAGAGGGAGGGGTGCGCTTTATCTGTCCTGACCCAGTCCATTGGCCCAAAGCAACGACCATGCGCTTACTTCTCAGCCACTCTTGACCCCGTAGCCAGAGCCCTGCCTGCTTGCCTTCGAGCCGTAGCTGCTGCCGCGATCTCTATCCGACAGAGTGAGGGGATCGTGCTCTCGAATTCCCTCACAGTACTGGTACCCCATGCAGTTGACACCCTCCTAAACCAAACCAAAACGCAACACCTGACAAGTGCACGACTGACAGGGTACGAACTGACTCTGCTCGCACCCCACATCACACTGAAGAGATGCACCACACTGAACCCAGCAACCCTGCTGCCCTTACCAGAAAACGATCCCAATGCGCACCCTGTACACGACTGTGTGACCCTCACAGACGAACAGACCAGAAGTAGGGTTGACCTCAGAGACACGGCTTTCCCCGACCCCGACGGAGAGCTGTGGGTGGACGGTTCTTGCATCAAGCTCCCCGATGGCACCACTTCGGCCGCCTATGCAGTCACCACGGCTCGAACTGTAGTCGAGACAGCCCGCATAACGCAACGATCTGCCCAGGCAGCGGAACTGATTGCCCTGACACGAGCCTGTATTCTAGCAGCAGGTACCACAGCAAACATTTACACCGACAGCCAGTATGCCTTCGGGGTGGTTCACCATTTCGGGCTCCTTTGGAGGGAGAGGGGATTCTTGACCTCACACGGCACCCCCATCTTGCACGGGGACCTAGTCTCCGCCTTGATCGAAGCCGTCCTTCTCCCCGAAAAGCTTGCAGTCATCAAATGCCAGGCACACAAAAAGGTGACAGACATTATTGGACAGGGAAATGCACTAGCCGACCTCACTGCCCGAGCGACAGCTGAAAATAGGACGACAACACGCATGTACGTGACCAGGTCACAAGCAGAAAAATGGACTGACGCTAGGGACACTATCAGAGACATTCAAATGGCTAGCACACAACACGAACTGACTGAATGGACACGGGTGGGATTAAAAGATGACGAAGGCTGCTGGCGGACAAAAGACACAGACAAATGGTTGCTACCTGACTCGTATCTGATTCCCATACTGACTATGGCGCACTCCCCTGCCCACATAGGATCAGCCCCCATGATTGAACTTGTCTCCAGAGTTTGGCACAATGATAAGATCACAGAGTCCGCCAAACGCTTGGTCCAACAGTGTTTGATATGCCTGCAACACAATCCCGGGAAAGGAACTGTAGTACCCCGGGGAGGGTTTGGGGTCCCAAATCACCCGTTTGAAGTCCTGCAGATGGACTACATCCAACTAGACAGATGTCAAGGCCTGAAATATGTACTTGTGGTGGTATGCGCATTTAGCAAATGGGTGGAAGCATATCCAACCCGTGACAACACTGCTATGGCCACAGCAAAGGTACTGTTAAAGGAGTTTTTCCCCCGTTACGGCCTTTGTCGAATTTTGTGGAGCGACAATGGCCCCCACTTCGTAGCCGAAGTTATCCAACTCGTTTTGAAGGGGTTGGGTGTAAAACAAAAGTTCCACGCAGTCTTCCACCCCCAATCTGCTGGACTAGTTGAACGACATAACGCCACACTGAAACTAAAATTGGCCAAAATAGTAGCTACCACAGGACTGAAATGGCCAGACGCACTCCCCCTGGCATTGCTCTCAATGCGTTCCACCCCCACCAAACACCACTTGACACCATACGAGGTTGTGTTCGGCCGGCCTATGAATGTTTGGTCTGCGCCGAAACCAACTTCCATTCATGACGTCCCGGACGTCCTAATGTCTGATTACTTATGCCAGTTGACTAAAACACTGTCTGTTATCCATCAACAGGTGCTGCATGCCATCCCTGACGCTTCCAGGGGTCCCGGACACACCATCCAACCTGGGGACTTCGTCCTGATCCGGAACTTCCAGCGTGCCAAGAGTCTGGAACCCCGGTGGACGGGCCCCTGGCAAGTCCTCATCACCACCCGAACAGCACTCCGGGTGGAGGGAAAACGCAACTGGCTGCATGCACACCACTGCAAGAAGATCTCCTCGACCCTGACCTCGACCGAAACCATCAACAGTCAAGAAGAGCTCCTGAACAAGGACCGACCGTCACTATCCTGCTATCCCGATACCGAAACACTTGAACTTTCAAAATTCTCTGATCCCACAGTGCCATCAAGAGAAGGGTATTTCCTGCGTCGAAAGGAGGGAGTTACGGCTAAGTAGACCACAGACTGAGTTAAATCTCAGAACGGTGACCTAAACACTACCGAGGGTTACCCGGAGAGAAGCAAAGCAAAGTCTGTGGTTCTGCCCGCTACCGAGCCCCTTGAAGATGATGGAAGCGCCAGATAAGAAGATGATGGAAGCGCCAAATAAGAAGATGATGAAGGAAACAGGAAATACCCACCGCAGGAACCCAAAAGCAGACAGACTCCATAGCCCAAAGACTATTGCGCTCTTCATCACAATCCTCTTCTGCTTTCTCCTCATGACCACACTCTGGATTGTGGAAGAAAATGCACCTGCTCACGAAACATTCCTGACCACTGTCCAGCCTACCACCATGAAGGAACATTATCTGATCTCGCTCTCTCCCCAACTCAGAGAGAGGCGAAAGGAATTTTGGAATAACTCCTTCGTACAACTACTTCACCAGCACAACCTTGCCACCAATGCTACCAACTGTTGGATCTGTGGGTTGCTACCCCACGCCACTGGACACTCGATACCATTCATCCCTTCACCTTTCTCAGTTCACGGTTCCTGTCTTGCCTGGCTGATGCTTCTGCAAGAAAGCTTTAAGGACAATGCCACCTCCAGCAAAACGGTAACGCATTTCTACCACGGGGTCTGGCGGAACAGAACAAAGACACACTTCTGCCCGCAGACCAACAACAACACCATCCACTTGGACATCCCTGCTAAAGAACAAGTTGAAATGCAAGTGTTCAATAATCCAACCAGAACCACCTTCTCCTACCTGCGAAAACGAACGGCTGCCACTCTGACTGTGGCCCTGTCAGTCATCAACGTCACTGGCCACATGTGCATGGAAGGGCTTGGGACTCAGCTGGTAGGCCACAGTGCCTGCCGGTTTTCCAGAACTCTGGACTCCATCGACCCGCCTTCCTTTGTGGCATCTCCAAACACGTATTTCGTCTGCGGCACAAAGGCTTACACCTGGCTCCCCAAAGGCTGGGGGGGCACTTGTTTCATTTCCTTCATTCTTCCTCCGACATATGTGGCACCAGCAAATCATCACAGACAAAAACGAGCCAAGGACATCGAACAAGCCGATTCAACAGGAGCGCAATTCATCGATGCTATGAAAGGACTGGTCCCCCTCTGGGGCCCGATGGCAAACAGCCGTGCCATCCGACATCTGACTCAAGCAGTTGAGACAACAATGAACATCACGGCTGGTATCCTAGCTAACAACACCGCTGAACTTCAAGCGGTCCGCTTGGTGGCTCTCCAGAACCGCCTTGTCCTGGATGTGGTTCTTGCGGACCGTGGTGGAGCATGCCGCATCATTGGGTCCAGCTGCTGTACATACATACCGGACAACTCACCCTCAGTGTACAAAGCCATCGAACATCTCCACAGACTCTCTTCAGAAGTACACCAGGAACAAGAAGAATGGTCGCTTGGTGGTTGGTTCTGGAACACCGCTAAGAATTGGGGTTGGAGACTGTTCACCATTATCCTGATTCCTGTAGTTGTGATATGCGGTCTATGCTTAGGAATTCAATGTCTGCCACCTCTGTGTTCATTATGTGCAAATTGTATTTGCCCTAAGACTGTGGACTTTGAAAACGAACGTATGAGAGCAATATATGATGCCGAGGTTAGGAATTTGATGAAGATTGACATTGAGTAAGCAAGTTGGCTAAGATATGTTGAAAAGGGAGGACTGTTAAAGATTAGACTGCAAAACGTCAACATTATCGGCGCCATCTTGCCCCCTTTCCAGGCCCATTCGTGCGCGTAAGCGGCAGCCATTTTGAGCACCATGGCCTCCCTGCCCCTCACTAATAGCCAGCGCGTCTCTCTCTCTTAACCTCGCAAGCATTCCCCCACACGCTGACAACCCCCCCCGCTCTCTCATGCCTTGGGTCATAAACCCCTCTCCAGCACAGCTTCACCACGGAACCCCATCCTGTTCCCAGCGCGACACCTCCCTTCATTCCTTTCATGGCCTCAAACCCTTTTGATGCAAACCCCCTTTCCCTGTGTCCCCGTTTGTCTTCCTCGTTCCCAGGCTGCCACCTGACCCTGCGGATACTGTTTATTACCCCGTACAGTAGGAAGCTTCCCCTCCCCATCAAAAGACCCCCGAACCGATCAAAGCCCCCACTCCATGAGATCCGATCAACCCCACGCATTCCGTGAATCGGCGGAATGCCCTGCTGTGCGACCACCATCACCTGTTGTGACCGGGGTGGGGAATCCAACTGTAAATGTATGTGGGAACGGGTCTGGAGGGGAGATTCCGAGGATGTTCTTTCAAGTATTAAAATATTACGAGAATGTGTTATGTGCAATAAAGGTCGTAAACTCTAGTATAAGAGGCCCGGCCTCAGAGATGTGGTTAGAGCACCTCGTGACGATACTTGTTGTCTGAATTGATGTGTTCTCCTCCGGAGAGAATAAAATCCTCGTTTCCCGCCTTCCAGTCTCCAGCGCCTGCTTCTTCATTGATTAATATTGGTGGGTCATAGAGGCGATACCGCCGGGCAACATAAAAGGGTCTTTGGTTACCGGTTGTCTTTGGAACCCTTTTTAACAAAAGCAAGTTTAAACAACATATATTTGTACCTGTAATCTCCCTCTGGTGTAACAAATGAAGTATGCGGTTTAGACTATGGATATTAAGCAATCTCAGACAGGCTGATGAGAAATTGTTGTGAAAGTTTCTTCCCCTTTGATTGTCATCAGCCTTTTACCTGTTGTTAGGACGGAAAAGCCCCTAGCAAATATCAGACGTACAACCCTGCCCTAAGTGCCTCCGTTGCAAAGATATCTGGATCCCTGATGCTGATTTCTTTTAGTCATGGTAGAACACAGATCATTCTTGTGCGCCATGACATAGGCCTATCCCACAGATTGTGGTTTTAACAGGCCTTTTCATCTGTGCCACCGGAGTGAGGTGTGCAGGCCAATTCATGTAAAGTTCAGCTGCTATGTTCTTAACTCACCCTTGGCCTGCATCAAAAAAGTATGTAGCTCTGTGCAACATGTGTGTGGCATGGAAAAACATAGGAGGGCCCCTGAGTCAGGATAGTTGGGAGAGCACGGTAAATACAATAGCTAACAACAAGAACAGTTTCCCCAATAGCTACTTTCAAAAAGGTAGTATATCCATAAATACACATGTCCCATAGACGAGTAGTTTTAAAGGTTTGTTATTAATATAAATAACATATAAGTATCACAAATAGAATGAAGTTATCATAAAAGCCATCAATTGTTATGAAGCCCCATAACCATGATGAAAGAGACAATAAACAATGTGCATACACATAAAAAACTACAAAGCAGAATATTGTGGCATACATAGAATATACAATACATGTAGATTACAAACACTCAAGAAAGGCACATTTCTTGTGTACTTGTAATCTACATGTATTGTATATTCTATAAATGTCACTGTTGGACTTGGGCCTTTTTGGCAGGTTCACCCCTAGACTTTTTGCCTTTAGCCTCTGGCATAGTAGTAGTGATTTTAGGCTTCTGCGCACTTCAGCACTGTGGCCCAGTGTAAAGTGCGTGCGCACTCTGAGTGCCTGTGGTGAGTGGCCTGACCTCCCATAGGATTGCATGGGGGATATTCGTGCCCATGGTAATTCCGGATATGAGGGGAGTGCAGGGTCAAGTTTAGTATGTGCTTACTCGTGAGAATAAATGCTGCACAATGGTGTGCGCAGATTTATTGTGTCTAGTGGAGAAGTGCCACTTTTAGAAGTTGGCATTTCTGTGTTCTGTGAGATGTGAATTGCCTGTATGGCTTGTGAGTGACAGGGGCAGGCTGGTGTGGTTGGCTCCAGGAGCCAGGATGAGTCTGCCCGGTGGTGAATAGGGAGATCTGCATGTAGATGGGAGGGAGGAGTTGCACCTGGGACCTGAATAGGGCTGTGCCTTCCCTCCACAATGCAGGCTCCCCCTTCTGTGGTGCGTCTGATGTCCCTGGCCTGACTTGTGAAAGGGATAGAGGAGCTGGGCAAAACAAAGTGCTCCTGAACCAGTTGAATCTGGTTCTCCCCTTGCCTGCACCTTTGAGACAAAGGATTTAGCTGTATAAGAAGAGGCTGTGACCCCATGTAAAATGTCTTGCTCTTGGATCCTAATTTCTGCAGGGCGTGCTGCTGCTGGGGCCCAGGAGGACTTGCCAGGAGGGCTGCCTCCCTGGGCCAAGCTATGCCCTGGAACCTTTTGCTGGACTTCTTGTAGCCCTGGGCCCTACCTTGCCCTTTCCCACCTTTGAGGACATTTTTGCTGGGACCCTTTTGCCCCAGTTGCTCTTGGAGACTGGGTGTTTTGACCTTTAGCACCTGGGAGCACTTTATCTTAATTTGCCCTTTATATTGAGGGAGCCTACCCCTCATTGCCACATTTATCATTGCAGCGCGGGTGCCCACCCCGCTTATTTTAATTTAAATGAGCAGGTGCCCACCCTGCGTCTCTGCCTGCATTTTTAATTAGTGCGCAGGTGCCCACCCGACAACTTTGCTTTATTAGTTGAGTGGGTGCCCAGCTCACTTCTATATTTCTACTACTGAGGGAGCCTACCCCCATTTGCCCCGAGGAGAAATCACCGCTGCGGCCCGAGTCGCGGTGAAAACGGAAGTCAGGCCACAAGGTGCCTGACGGCGGGCAGGACTTCTGGTTTTGAGGAGGAAGCCCAGCGCACGCCCAGCAGCCTGGGGGAAGTCGCCTGAAGCCGCTCGGAGGAAGAACGATGGCACCTGCCTGCGCGGGGCTCCCATGACTGAGGGAGAGCCCCGCAGGCACCACCGAGTGATGCTTAAAGGCGGAGAGGGCTCGAGGCACATTGCCGGTGTCTGACCCCACTGCGTGTGCAGAGGAGAGACCCCCGCAGTCGAGAGAGAGCCCGGTGAGTGGGATGGTTGAGGGCAGGTGAGAGCAAGGTGCCGGTGCCTATCTTCTGAGCGGCATCACCTGACAGTGAGCCGCTCCAACGGGGCCATATTTTTTTAAAGGGCCCCAGTGGGGGTCCAGAGGGCACCGTGGTGCCGGGTCCATAGTTCTGTCTCCAGCTGCCCGATGACTAGAGGGCAGCTGCCACATGGGCCCTAATGATTTACAGGGCGAGAGGGAGCCCATGTTCTAGAGGTGGCCATTTCCTGAGGGGGCATATGATTGTTTTGAGACCTTAGGCGGCTCCAACGTGTTGAGGGCAAATGCTGTTGCCTTAAGGGCATCATTACCTTAAAAGCCTGTGTGTGGCTTCACCAGGTGCATCTTTATTTACAGCGCCAGTGCACTCCACAGTGTTTGAGTGCATTATTTACTTTCAAAGCCCCGTGTGGCTCCAACGTTTGGTGCATTTTTGTTAAAAGGGCCATTTAGAGCCCAAGCCTCATTTGACCATTTACAGCTGCCCAGCAAGTAGTGGGCAGCTGCACCATTTAGGTTTTTCCTTCTTTAGGGGACATGGTTAAGCCAGGAGTGAGACACACTCCTTTGCCCCAATATTTGCCTGCACAGCTATGGAGCACTTTTTGCCAGCTGCTACGTTTAGGCCTTCATTTAAGATTCACAGCTGCCCAGCAAGTAGTGGGCAGCTGCAACGTTCAGGTTTGCGCCAAGTGTGCACCCTTGTCTGTTGCGGCATTGGCAGCAGCCCTGACTTTTGGACATGGGGCATTTGAGCCCCTTAAAGATGGCCAGTTGGCCCTGGGGACTATTAAATTTATAGGGCGCCAGGCCCTAGTCTGATTTTTATAGGGGCTAGGAAATGTAATGTTTATAGTTTGTTTTATGCACCTTGATTTATGCTTATAGATGTGCTTTTATTCTTATTAGGTTTTACCTACTGTCCTATGTTTTATTTAATTCTCTATTGTGGTCTAGGTTTGATTTATTCCCTACTGCAGGTTATGTTATTAAGTTTATTTCCTAATGCAAGTCATGTTTAGGAGATTATGGTCTACTATATTTAGACTTATGAGGTTAGCACAAGATAGAGTTCTCGCCTTATGTGATACTGTACATGATATGATTTATGTTACAGGTAGACGCTGAATATAGTGTCTGCCAGTGATTACTGGCTGTGTTCTAAGTTCCTGATATATTCTTACTTTTACTATTCTTTACCAAGTGATGATTCTGATAGTGGCCCACGTGGCCCTGTCATGTGTAAATAATCCATTGTAAATATTGCCCGTGCCAGTTGGCACAGTGTATATTGTGTGATTACAATCTAATGTGTTTTATGATATTACAAAGGCTATTTTTATATATAACCTTGTGTGGAGTTCCTTTTGTGGTGTGCCTAGTATGTTGTTACTGTGTGTGTTGTGCAAATGCTTTACATACATCACCTCCGAGATAAGCCTAACTGCTCGTGCCAAGCTACCAAGGGGGTGAGCAGGGGTTATCTTTGGCGTGTAATTCCCTTTCCCTGACTAGAGTGGTGGTCTCTGCCTGGCTTTGGCGCAAGCCTTAGCCAACCAGAGATCCCCATTTCTAACAGTCACTATATTCTGCTTTGTTGTTTTGTATGTATTGACTCACTGTTCCATGTTTGTGTACTGTTTTGAATTTTGTCTATACAGATTGTTTATGTGCATATTCAAGGAGGTCCCAGGTTATTGTGAATTTTTGGGAGGGTGTAGAAATTTGGGTTTGTGTTTCTCATGGAGTCTCCCTTCTGTTTGCTAATACACACTTTTAATTCTACTTCTTCAACCATAGAGGCAGTTTCTACCCTCAGTGACGGAGTGGGATCTTGTTCCAGGACTATGTAATTCTGTCCATCACCTAATAGTCTTTGACGTTCAGTTCTATATGCAGTGGTTGTGTGTAGAACAATGACACCACCTTTATCATCAGGTTTTATTATGATCTCTGTGTCATTTTGTAATTCAGTAAATGGGACCTGTTCTGTATTGCTTACGTTTTGGAATTTTCTTAATGTATTGGGGTCAGCTTTTCTATTTCTGAGTATATTGCCTTTTGAAAAGTTAATAATTCTACTGAGGTGGTGTGAGTAGGAGGATAGTATGTGGATTTTTTCCATGGCCTTGTTGTGGAGGTATCCTCTGTATGATCTTGGTCTCCAAAATAGGCTTTTAATTGCAACTTGAGAAAAAGCCCTGCTAATTCACAGTGTAAGTGACATTTGTCAAATTCTGGTATTGGCACAAAACCCAGACCTTATTGGGTGTGTGAATTTGGGTTGGTGTGAGAATGTGTTGCATAGTAACAAGGCAGCAGAAGTCGCTGCCTTGGTTACTCTGCCCTGGGAAAGCATTCCATGGATGGAGCCTGGGTGTTCCCATGCATCTATCTATGGTTGTTGGTGTAGTCGAAGATTTACTAACACTAGTAAACCTGGTAATGCATCATAATGGAACGCCTTACAAAGGGAATCGTAACAAGGACACATTTGTCTATTTCTTCTCTGTTTTTCCTCTCTCCGCAGCACACATAGAAAGAGGACAAAGCCTCACAGGACTGTTTTTGTGCAGGAAGGTGTTCTTTCCTTCACAAAAACAATCCTGGCTGTAACATAGGCACCCTTGCACCAGCCATAAGTGCGTCAGCACAGAGGGAGAATTGGAGTGTGCCATATCTTAATAGATATGATGCATTCCTGCCTTCTCCATATGACGCAGTGTAGAATTGTCTTGCTGGGTTACGTTGCATCTATTATTATAAAATTTGCCTCTGAGGAACAAATTGGGGCACTAAATCTACCATACAAGAGCGGGGAAATACTAAGAAATACGGAAAAGAAGTGATGGGAAGACTACAAAGGGCGATAAAACCCAAGAACAATGCCTACTAGGACTGCTCCCTATTCCCAAGAAAGGGACCCTGAAATATACATTTGTGGCTTTGGGTCTAACGTAAGCAAAAGATGCATAGCAATACACTGGACTCAGAAGGGAGGTCCAGAAATAAAGAATTGGGTGACAATCCTAGGAGAATGGGTACTAGCAGAAAACAAGAGATTGTGCATGGTCCCCCCAGATGACAAACTATAATAGGTTTCACAAAAATCGGGCAGAATTACAGAAGATACTCTTCACTTAGATGAGGATACTGGTTCCTAAGAAGAGACCCGACATACGGGGTCAAGAACCAGCTGAACACCTGATCGAAGGGTGAAAAACTCTGCTTTAATATGACACTGAAAGATACCATAAGAAAGATAAACATTTAATGAGGAGGCCCAATAAAATCAGTGATCATACTGCATGCACATTTTTTTAAGAAGCAGGTTATATTATATGTGCAAACAATCAATTGAATTGTTTTAAAAAAAGCAACACAATTCAGGACTTTTGGTTTGTTCCCAGCGCTCATTGTGACATACTATTTATCTTCCAGAGAGAGTTCTGTATATAATGTTCTTGGTGCGGGTTACTGCTAAGATGAACTGGCAGACCATGAAACTAGCATATATGGCTCACTGAGACAGTGATCCAATATTCGTTCCCAGCATGGGTGCCAGCTTAAACACCGGATAAAAACCCCTAGCAGAACCAGATTACAGACATCAGCTAGACAAGGGAGCCTTGCTCACCACATCACGCCCTACATCAAACATGCCCACACCAAAAAAAGGTAATAGTGGGCATGGTTTGCTTTGCTGTTTTTTAAAGACTCTGGGTTTCGTGGGTTGAGAGTAGAGATTTTGACATGAGGCCCTTGTCTTTGCATATTTGTGTGTAAGCAAAATGAACAAACTGTATCCCGTGCATGTGCTGTTCTAATGCCGGCATTTGTATCCAGCTAATTTTATTTACGCCCATTATCTCTAACAACTATGGAAGATAACTTTCCCTTATAAAAGGAAGGAGTTGCATGGACTACAATGTGCATCATAATTTGACCACAACGCCTGTAGAACAATAACATGGGAAGTGAATTTAAGGATAGAGGACTTCTGTGCTTAAAGCTCATTAGTGTAATCCACATGCTTGAGCTGCTTATGAAGTGTTACCGAAGGCAACATGAGCCCTTCGAGAAGCTATAATAGTTCAGCAAACAAGCTTTCGGATGTTCTCTTGGTTTTTTAGGTCGTGGCTAGATCGAAGAGACGTGTTGTGTTCAATCTGTGAGCTTCAGATCTCACATAAGCTTCCCATTTGTTCACTCCATCATCGGTCTCAAGTCCTTGTCCCCCTTTGTCCATGGCATGAATGTAACACAAAACAAGCACCCAGCAATTCTAAATAATCTAACCCTTTTCTAGGAAAAAAACATAAAGTTTGTTGTAAAACCCTTACCCACCAGGGTTACCCTTTGGTGACATGCTTTATGATTGGGTACATCCCCTTGTGCTGTGTAACGGGGCATGCTGCGACTTACTGGTTGCACAGGACCACTTTGAGTGACTATGCAATGACTAAAGAAGATGCATTTGGATGGAGGAGTGTGGGGGTAGATAGTGAAGTCTTTTTAAAAATGCCTGGCTAGTAACTCTCCTTTGATACCCCTCCAAAGTAGGCTAACCTCCCTTTCACAGAAGAGGGGGGCTGCCGCCAGCTCCTCCGGAAACTCTGCATCCAGACATGGGGCCAGCTCTATGTCAATGAAACATTCTGCACCAAAAGGCCATCACCCTGTGCTTCCCACAGGAACCCCCCATTAGGACACCACTACATTCCCTCCTACAGCAAACCAGCCCCACACACATTGTGTCGCTTCTATTCTGCATTACTCAAAAAGACAGTACTCCCTTAACTAGGTCCAGCTGGAAAGAGGAGCTTGGCTCCCCTCTTACTGATGACCAGTGGTCCTTCTGCTGCCGTCAGACTGGTAACATCTCTGCAAGTAGTAGACTGCGCATCATTGACTACAAATACATTCACCGCCATTATTACATGCCTACACGGCTGAGGCGCCCCCGCCTCCGCAACACTGACCGTTGTGACCACTGCGGCTGTGAAGGAGCAGACTTTCGACACTTAGCTTGGGACTGCCCTCCCATCTGATGCTACTGGTCGGAAGTGTTGGCAGCGCTTGATCAAATGACTGGACTACATATACCCAATGACCCTCTGATTACACTGCTAGATTACACTGAAGCGCTAGCGGTTTCAGTGCGAAGATACATCTCTTTGGCGCTCAATCTGGCTAAGAGGCGAATCGCCTGCAAATGGGGTAGAGGGAGAGCTCACAAATTCAAAGACTGGCTGCAAGATCTTATATATCACATATTCCACAGGGCCGCCCCTGCCATTGCACCCGAACTAGGATGGATCATCCACACTTCCTTCAGGTCAGGCACCTTCCCAGACGACTGGAAGCAGGCGGAGATTAAACCCCTCCTCAAGAAACCATTGCCCGACCCAACGGACATGAAAAACTACCAGCCCATCTCTCTCCTCCCCCTTCGCTGCCAAAGTCACAGAGAGACTCGTAAACAATCAACTGACTGTCTTCATCGAAGAGAACTCCATCCTGGACTCCTCCCAGTCCGGATTCTGCAGCAACCACAGCACAGAGAACGCCCTCCTTGCAGCTACTCGACTAGGGACACACAGCAGGTCTCATCCTCCTGGACCAGCCTTCAACACAGTTTCACATCGCACTCTCACAGCCAGACTTCACGGAGCGGGGATACAATGAACCACCATCGACTGGATACAATCCTTCCTCTCCGGCCAAACACAGAGGATCAGACTCCCTCCCTTCTTCTCCGAACTCACAGATACCAACTGCTGAGTTCCCCAAGGATCATCGCTCAGCCCCACGCTCTTCAACATTGACATGGCACCCCTCGCCGCCATCGTCAGACAGCATGGGTTCAGCATTGTATCCTATGCTGATGACACCCAGCTCATCCTCTCACTCACGAAGAAGTCCGAAGGCACCAGACTCTGTTTTCAGGAAGAAATGAAGAATATGGCAGCCTGGATGAAAGACAGCTGTTTGAAGCTCAACTCTGAGAAGACCGAAGTCCTCATTCTCAGACCCCGCACCTCTGCCTCAGACAACACCTGGTGACCCACCGCCCTCTGGATCCCGCTCAACCCCACAGACCACGCACAAAACCTCTGCATCATCTTCGACTCCTCCCTCTCCATGAACCGCCAGACCAACGCCGTCGCCTCCACCAGTTTCAAATGCCTATGCATCCTCCGAAAGATTTTCAAATGGATCCCCCCCGACTGCAGGAAAACTGCCACCCACGCACTCATGACCAGCAGACTGGACTAAAGCAACACGCTATACGCCGGTATCAGCAGAACCCTTCTACACAAACTCCAAACCATCAAGAACGCCGCAGCCAGACTCATCCTCAGGGCACCACGTCACGAACACATGACCCAACACCTACAAGACCTCCACTGGCTCGAGAAGAGGATCACCTTCAAACTCCTCACCCACCCCTACAATTCACTCAACAACATCGGACCCAAATACCTCAACGAAAGATTATCCTTACATGCACCCAAGAGGAACCTCCGAGTCAACAACATCGGACCCAAATACCTCAACTAAAGATTATCCTTACATGCACCCAAGAGGAACCTCCGAGCCGCAGACCTAGCCCTGGGAGAGGTTCCCTGCATCTGCAGAAACAGAACAGGTGAGAGAGCCTTCTCTCACATCACAGCCAAGACCTGGAATGAACTCTTTGTGAACATCAGACGCTCTCCAACCCGACACACGTTCAGGAAAGGTCTCAAGACCTGGCTCTTCAACTGATCCGGAGCTGCCGCTCCCCCCCAGTGCCTTGAGACCCTCACGGGTTAGTAGCCCGCTATATAAAACCCTGATTGATTGATTGATTTATTAATTGATTAATTTATTGCCAAGACCAATTACACATTTATGCGGCGTTCTTGCCACCTTCCTCCCGCCCGCCCGTGCAACATATGGTCTTTTCCTCCAAACATATCTCCTGGAGCAGACTGATACCGACGACGCAAACTCCGAACCTCGGCCTGGGGGCAAAGCACTTAACACACAAGATGTGACTTGTAACATGTAAGGCCTCAATCTGACTGGGGGACAAGAACAAGGGCAACAGTCTAAGTTGGGATTGTGTACGTTTCACTCATGGTGCTCATAGTACTTTCACGCTGTCTGAAAGGTCAGCTTCTAATGTCAATGATACCAAGTAGTCATGTTTATCTCTTAATGCTTGTGTTTTATGCTCAAAACTCAATAAAGAAATTTAAAAAAGGGAAAAAAAATACCTGGCTGGTACGCTTGGTCTTTTCCACTCTGTAGGTGCTCACTATTGAAACCGGGGGAAAATATGCATTGGAAGCTCAAAAAAGCCCAGATGGGGGAATGTTGAACTCTTCCATATTTATTTCCACAGAACTTGAGAAATGATTGCAAGGCAGGTGGTATAAGTATATAAACCTTTTATCAGCATGCATTAACATTTTTGTCTAGTATATGACATTAGGAGTGGAACCAGGCAATTACAATAGTAGTGATTTCCCTAGGTCCTGAAGAATAGCCAGTAGGGGTATGGCTAGAAACATGTCTACCTTTTAGAAATTAGGAACATCACCCCTTCTTTCCTAATAAATTCCCCCCTGCTTTTAATTATACTGACTAGAGGTCAGAATAAAAAAACAATCCTACTAGCCAGGTATTTTTAAAAAGTTTTACCATCCACCCCACCACTCTTCTCTCCAAATCCATCTTCTTTTGTCATTGCATAGTCACTCAAAGTGTCCTGCGTAATCCGTAGGTCGCATCACGCCCCTTTCTGCCGCGGAACAGATTGACCCAATGATGAAGCATGCCACCAAGTGGTAACCCTGATGCGGAGGGTTTTAAGAAAAATCTCATGTTTTTTCCTAGGAAAGGGTTATAGTCTTCAGAATTGCTGGGTGCTTGTTTTGCATTATAAATCTGTTTTAGAGGATGCACTCAGCTCATTCTCTCCTTCCTCTCACTCCTCTCACTCCCTCTTTAAATTTTGTTACATGAAATGAAGGTGTCATGCTTCTGTCTGTGTTTGGCCCTTCCCCAGAGCATAGACCAAGTACTTGAGTCCATCCACTGCGCCACTGCTCCTGTTTTAGGAACTACTTTTTTCTTTGTCTTGGAGCACTCCATACACGTGTTCGTGTTTCACTTGCTCCGTCTCCTGTGTTTTTTTTTTAACCGAAGTTTAATGTAGTGCGAACACCACCTGAAGGTATTATTGGAACGCTTTACATGACTACCAGTTACTTTACAAAAGGACACATCAAAGCATCCTTCTAAGTCTATATGGACACATATGGTTATCATATCAGAGCAGGCCAAAGGGATACATAGAACTGACCCTGGTTTATTGCTTGTGTTTCTTTTTGTAAAATGCAGTTTTATATGGTGCAAACACCACCCGGAGATATTATTGGAGCGCTTTACATGAGCAGCAGTTACTTTACACAAGGACTCTTTCCTTTTTGTAGGCACAGAGAGATCAGAGATTTGCCCAGGATCACAGGATTTGAGCCAATGCTGAGACTTGTACCTGGTTTCCCAGCTCCATAGTCGGCAGCACTGGCCATAATGCCATCCCTGTCCTCCTTTTGCTTAGAAGTGGCCTGAACCTCCGACAGCAAGTGCCATTAATGGTTCCATTAAACCCCTCTGTTCATGCTCGCAGCATTTAGAAGAAGGAGGAAACAGAAAATATTGAGATTATTAGTCCTGGCCCCTTGATATACCACCATAAAAAAAATATATATATTTTTGATTTGTATTTTTGTATTGGTCGAGAAGTAATTTAGCTTGGTTAAACATTGCAATTTCGGCCGAATTTTTATGGATGGCATTTGTAAAAATGGGGGATGTGTTGCAGTGATGATGTAATATTTCAGGAAACATGAGACCCCTATATACGTTATTTTGGTGTCAAAACATAGGTTTTGGGAGTCAATTAGTCATATAAAGAAAGCAGATAACTCATCAAAGCAACTCTTCTGACATTTTCCAAAGTGGCAGCTCCATAATGATGTGTTTTAACCATCTTACTGGTAACCTATTTTAATATTTTTTTTCCAGGTTTTCTGTTGATTCAAATTGGGAAACATGAGCAAAGTAGGTGGTAGCAGAGGATCTTTACCTCCTGAGTGTTGCTAACTACAAAATCTGAGTACTTCAACAAAAAAAATGTGCCTAATGCCAAACTAATCCAAAAAAAGAGCTAACAACAACTGCGGCTAGACATAAAAGCGTTTGAGATGCACTAGTAATATGGCAAAATAAAGTTGACAAAAGATTGAACCTAATGGGTGAAGAGGATCAAATATTTTATCATGTAATAACAAGTGCTACAAGTTGTATACAGAGGAAAAAATCCTGAAAAAAATCAAAAATAGCAGAAACCAGTGAATTACAACATGAATCCACATTTTCTGAGAAATGTCTCAAATGGCAGACATGTTTTTATCTGCAACTCGTTTCTTCCAACATGAAGTTTACAGCCAAGTAGCTTTTGTAAACTGCAAGGTGAATGCATTTGTAGCGGATTTGTATGCCCACCCGAACTGCATACGTGCATACATTTGAAAAAATGAATGTACAATATAGCCACCAGCCTCTTGAGTTCTGGCTAGGGGTTCACACTCAGTGAGATCCGAGAAATAATGGTCAACATCGATGAAACTGTATTGATCGATAATAATGAAATGAAGATTGTTCTGTTAAAAATGTACAATGACAGAATTCGTTTTTGTCAGTCTAACAAAAAGAATGAGCCACTTATGGTGTTCTCAGCTGATTTGACTCTGGAGTTCTTGTTGCCAAAATTAGATCACAGGATGCAGTAAATTTATCAAGAACCATTTTAAGAAGCGCCCTGTAAGATTCAGATTTTAGGATTAATTACAAATTTTGTGATGCCCCGGAGCTCCACAAATCATGGGAGTCAACAAGAAGACCTGATGTTACCATGTCATTTTTCCATCATTGTTTAATATCAGAAAAGCAAAACTGTTACAAACTAAAGCTCTTGAGTTAAGAACAGATGCCAACAACATTCTGAAAGCTTTGAAGACATAAGCGAAGAAGTGGAGGAAAATTCAGTGAATCGACCGGCTTATGCTGTACAAATGTACTGTCTTTTCCAAATCATGTTTGATTAATTACATCAAGGCAAAAACAAGACTCCGCTACACATGATGACTGCCCTCTCAGTCTATGGCAAGTGCAAAAGTATAGAGCTAATTACTTGCATGAATATGATTGATGTATCAACAAGTTATAATTACATTGTATGGAGGAGGAACTTGTTAGCAGCTCCTACTGTAAAATCTTGTGAATCCGACAGCACACAACTTTGAAGTCACTTTACTAGGAAAGGATTTACAATTGCTTCTCTTGATCATTTTGATTTTGAAGACAGCTCTTCTTTGTATGGAACATCCAGAACACATGATACTGCCATGGTGCTTTTTCAAGACTGTACCAATGAAGTAGCTGCTGGAAAACAAGCTTTTTCAACTGTATATATAAACAAACGCAGCTGTAAAATTATTTCTCAACTGCCTTGCCAACATGTTGCAAAATCACTACAAGCCATCAACATGTCCCAGTCTACCAGAAAGTTTCAAAGTGTCCTAAAGACATGGATCTTCTTCTACTGGTGCTGCGGTCAGCAAAGCCGATCTAACTGAATTTATCATAGTGCTTATTCAGGCTGACGGATGAAAAAAAGCCAGTTCCTCTGTGGGTTGGAATTCATGCTCTTACCCTCCCACTGAATAAGGTTGAGGTTTTGCCAATAAACCCATCTCCAGTCCAAAACTATGTAACAGTATACACAGCTCTAAAAAAGTTCCAGAATTTGTGTTCTCAGTTGAAGACCAGCCAATCCTGTCAATTTTCTAAGATTAAGGTGTTTTCCATATTGTAGCAGAAATGAGTAATCCATTAGAATTTGATGATCTTTATACAACGATAGGTGTTTTGCACATGACAAAAGTTGCGTTGTGGTGTTCAGGAAGTTATTTCAGTGAATGTGGCATAGACAATAAACTTATTGAGGCTGAAATCTTTGGAAGCAAAACAGTCCAGTTAGTATTGAGTGGAACTCATTATGTTCATTTGTTCCAAGGTATGCTCATCATATCTGAGGCTATGAAAACATTGTGTTGGAATGCTTTCTAGAACAAGAATGGCAAATTAGGTTTTGCATATCTTATCTCAGAAGTGAACAAGGCCCAGGGTGCACTTCTTTAAGACAGTCAATTATCAATACACTCAGTTCAAATCTGGAATACCGGAAAGCCAAGTTCATAGAGTGTGTCAAAGAATGTGAAGAAAAATCAGAACTTTGCAAGTAGGGGAAATGTTTTACACATGATAGCTCTCGTGAAAAACTTTGTATATGGTCATTGGGAGCTGCACATGAAGACTGGGGAGTCACTGATTACTGTGTGTTTTGCAAATTCTATTGCATATACTTCCTGAGATATGGGTCTTGGTATTTGGAAAGAGTGAAGAAGCTAGAGGTGGAAAAACCATACCTCTATAGAAAATGCATCCAAAGACAGTTTGTGGTGAAAGACAGAGAGGTGAGGTTCAGTGTGGTGGCTCCAGATATGAAACTGGAACATACGATCTTAAGATCACAGAAAAGCTCCAAGAGAATTGTTGGTTAGACACGTAAAAGTGAATATGTTGCTCAATGGCAGCTAGTTTACCACAAAGTCCTTTCTATTTGAAGTGTTTTCAGAGAGATGACAAATTCAAAATTAATAGACCATCATGAAACTGTTCCTCACCATGAAATTGTGGGAAAGAGAGGAGAACATTTCAATGAACATGTGACAGCCTTCTACATTTCTTGCAGCATCAAGAAAACCCCCTTGAAATGACAGAGCCTGTGCGACTACACTACTTTATGACCAAGCAATATGTGAATAATGATATAAAGACACGTCTACTAGAAGCAGGAGAGATTTGTATTGAAAGAGAAAAAGCTGTTTGACATAATCACTGAAGCTAAACTTCCACACTTGAATTGCCATAATAAGAGTTTTGTCCAACCAGCCACTACAAAACAGTTTACAAAAAAACAACTTTCGCAAGCACATAGAGAGATGGACTTAGCAAAAGAAAGGTGGTGAATTTATCAAGGACATTCTTTCACTTAACCTTCCAACAAAAGCATTATTTGATGGAGATTGTGCAACCAAACCAGTGAAGCCCTGACTCATACAAGAGCTCGAAAAAAAACTTTTATCTGAAGAATTTCGATTCTATAATGTGTCCTCATTGAAAACTTCTGTTGTTGTGGACAATATGTCACAATTGTGAATGTTCAAGTTTTCATTCATACAAAACTTCGGAGAAGTCATTCAGACTGTTCTATAGATGTCAAAGTCAGTGTGTACCTTTCAAGGACTGCACATTGTCTTTGACAGTTATCTTGAACTATCTGCCAAATATTGTGAGTGAATCAGACAAATGTCTACAAGTGGAACAATTGACCTTGCCTTCATCAAAAATTCAACACCTATACCAGTGCAATTTGATACATTCTGATCATCAACATCGAGCAAGATGAACTTAGAGATGTTTACTCACCAAAACATTGCTGATGCTTCAGTGAACACTGAATTTCCAATTATTGCAAGTGGAATGATTGCCAATGAGGAGTTGTTGCCTGCAGAGATACATTCAAAAGGTACAGGCTATATTGTTCAAGAACGTTAACAGCAAATTGGAAGAAGCTGACCTTCATATTGTGCCACATGTTGAGTGGACTATTCGAAATAGTTCCAATCGAGTCATTGTACTGTCACAATAAAGCAATAGAGGTAGTGGTGGTTTAGACTGTCGCACTTTCCAATCCTATATTAAGTGTTTTCATTAGAACGGATTATATCAACGCAAATTGTTTCTTATATGAATAACGGTGCCCCTCAAGGTAACATTGACATCCCACTACCACAGATGTCGGCTTCCACTCAAATCCCAAACGGGATCAGTTGTGAGAGACTATTGTAAAAATGGATCGTACCTCGGCACTCAGATGCTTGTTTATCATAGAAGCAAGTGCTTCTAAGGGAGTTTATTCCCTGTCCTGACCTGTTTAAAGAGTCATGACTGCCAATTGCTCATGTACACAGCACCAATATTTAACCATATAGAGAGAACATCCGAAACATGAAATTCCTTTGATGTTTTAATATCTTGTTTTACACAGTTAATATCTGTACAGTCCTTTGTAATGGTACATGATACAAAAGTTGTTGCTGAAAGTTCTCCTATATTGAAATCCCAAAAAGAAAACGGATGAAACAGGCAGCCGACATGTGTTTCGTTACTGAAAAGTAACTTCCTCAAGGCTTATAAGTTTCGTAGTTGGGAAGTGTCAAACCAGTCTAGAATTTTCAATGGTGAATGGATTATAATTGTAATTGTAATTGTAAAGGTTTTTCTATAGCGCACGGCTACTCGGAAGCATCCCAGCACTTGATATTAAACAGAGGAAAATAGATATTAGAAACCTAAAAGTACAGAGGACCTACTTGTCTAAATCTTAGGGAACAGTACTGTTTTTAACTTTTTGCGGAATGCGAGCAAGTTAGGTTCTTGGCGTAGTGGTAAAGGGAGAGCATTCCACAACTTGGCCGCATTTCGCGAAAAGAGACGGCCCCCTGTTCGGGCCCTGTTGGTCCTGGGGATTATTAGAAGGTTTTGCTGGTTTGAACGAAGATCCCTAGATGGTTTATATGGTCTGACCATGTCATTTAGAATGGGAGGGCCCTTCCCATAGAGAGTTTTATGGACCAGACAGAGGGTCTTAAAGTGGACCCGTTCTTTTACTGGAAGCCAATGCAGGGTCCTTAGCGAGGGTGCAGCTGATGCACGGCGGCTGGTACCAGTAAGTAACCTTGCTGAGGAGTTCTGGGCAATCTGGAGTTGTCGAATGACTGATTGCGACACCTTGATTTTAAAAGGTGGATTGCCTCCCAATCCTGTGAGTAAACCTGCTGTACCCCCAAGCGTAATAAAATGTGGATCTGGAAAAACAACGGCGTGTGCAAACAAATGTTTCTGATATTTAGAATTCCAAACAATCCTATGTGCAAGTACGACGATAGAGTGCTGCGCTGGGTGTCTCAATATGTATATCCTTCGGCAAGGCGAGGGGAACTCTAATAGGTCCCTAAAAAGTTTTGATAGTGAGTCTTTTGCCGAGGCAATGGGGACTACAGTACACCCGATAGACCGTCTTTCGTTATGACAGTGGGAGCTATAATAGGCCCTTTGGAAGCCGTCTGGGGTGTTCCGGAACACCCCAGAATCCCGTGCCGCGAGACGGCTTCCGAAGGGCCTATTATAGCCTTTACGGCCAGCATTTAATCCTCGCTCTGGGAGTGGCTCCCACACAGCTGGGAGAGAGCCGGCGCTTTTAAGCGCAAGGCAACGCCTCCTGTTTCAGTCACGGCAGGTGTGGTGTAGCAGTGCACCCTGGGTGATGTAGTCCTGGCCCCAGGTGCAGTCGCAGTAGGTAGCATTCTTGAGTGCGCAGGCATCCCGCTTCAAAGAAAGAGCACTCTCGGGCACTCAAGCAGCCCGTATTCGACGATAGCTCCCAAACAAATAGAATTCTCGGGCCAAAGAAAACAGCCCGTTTTCGACCAGCAATTAATCCTCGCTCTCGAAGTGGTTAAATAGTGGTGCTGTGTATATGAGCAATTGGCAGTCGTGACACCTTAAACAGGTCAGGACAGGGAATAAACTCCCTCATTGTACTGTGACATTACGCAGATATTGTTGTGCTACTTAGATTCATTGCAATGTTCATAAGTCAAGGATTGTTAGAGTTATGAATACTTTATAAAACAGACGAGGAAAAACACTTATTACCACTTCATATTCTGTTCAAGAAACTTGACCCAGAGATGCCAATTCTTCTTATCAAGGCACATATTCTTACAGGTGATGACACTATGAGTAGAATTGGTACAAAGCTTGGAGCTTGAACTTCTGAACCTGTGAAGCATCTAAAAGGATTTGCTGAGACAGAAGAAGAATGTGACTTTAAAGACGTAGAAAAGTACCTTCTGCGTGTATGGAAAACGAGTTTTGACTGTCACATATTTGACGATCTTCGGTACAGTGAGTTCAAGAGATCATTCCCGCTAAGTGACCTTACACCGATTTCATATTCTGTATGTGGACACAATAAAAGAGAGTTCTTCTTGATCAGTGGATGTGTAAATGTTTTGGATCATGCATATGTAGAGAAAGATCTGTGTGAATTTGGTTGGGAAGATATTGATGGGGTTCTAAAATCTTTACTAATAGAACTTATTATTACATGTGCTTGTAAAACCAGTGCTACAAAAAGATGTCCCTGTTGATATACTCTTCTCAAATGTTCAACATTCTGCAGATGTATCACAAGCTATTGCCAAAACAAATAAATAAAGTGAACTATGAAAATCTGTCTAAAACAGGAGTGATCAACATACATTTGTTCATAATCAGATCATGAACATTGTTTGGTGCATACATAAACGGATTAAGAACGTTTTTATATGTTTCATTTCTATATTTGTCTCTTCCTCCTTTATTATAGCCACCATTTTGGAGAAGTTTTGCTTTGAGGAGTTATTTTCTGTCTCTATAAGACCAATTGACACCCAAAACCTAAGTTTTGACACCAAAATGAAGTTTATAGGTCTCATGGTTCCTGAGATACTATATTATCACTACAACACATCTGCCCTTTTTTTTAAAATGTCGTCCAGAAAAATTTGCCATGGATCAGTATTGTCTACCTAAGCTAAATTACTTCTCTAATGATTTAAATATACAAAATGAAAATCTCTGGACTACAATTTTGTTTACGGAGGTATATCAGGGGGCGGGGTTTTATGTAGTTAGGCCAGAATCATTATGTGCTCGAGGGGAGGCTCCGTAATAAAAATGCACCCCATGTATTCAGCATTTTATTCACCCTTAAAGATATTGTGCCAAGCAGGAACAAGTAACAGAACTGTCCCCATGGCCTCCATCAGGTTATATTTTTATTTCTCCAGCAAGTGCATCAACCCACCAGGCTATGTTGTGCCTTATGGTACGAAGGTAAAGTTGCTCTGAGGCTGTAGAGCTTCGGCATTGATTGCACTTCCTGGATACCAAATACAGAATGCGCATTCATGGAGGCGTAGGGCAGGGCTGCCGTAACACTGTTTGTACAAAACAGAAAAAAAAGAGGCAAACCCAGAAAACGAGGATAAATCATAGGTTCCCTGCTTAAATTATGTGCTCTTGGGGCTACACGACTAAAAGACATTAACATTAACAAAGCCATTGGATCTCTTTGCTAGTGTCTTTCTATGTGGAAGCAGTTCAGGACCCCATGCGGGTCCACAAAGCCTACTAAGGCGGTCTGTGACTAATTAGAAAGTAAAATGTAACTAACAGATTAATAAAGTGTATATAAATAAAGAAGCAAATTGTACCACTGAAATGTTAAAACATTCAATTAATGTGAAAACTTTGAAATTGGAGGCTACAAATGAAGTTAATATCCTCTGACTGAATTTTGGGAGCAGTGCTAGTGCATCAAGGAGAATATATAGTTTGCACAATAAATACCATCAAATGAATTTAGAAAACCACCAACCTTCCTTTTAAAAGAAAATTATATTTTTTAAATTTGTGTGTGAATTAAATCAAATATTTCATAATTTGCGTATGTGTTTGATGAATGCTTGTTTCTGTATTTTTTATGTATTGTTTTGCAGTTTAAATTATCAATAATGCGTAGGCCCGGATCCCTGCATTTCAAAAATAACTCTATGGAGGTCCCTGGATTCCAATAATAATTTACTGAAGGTCCCCATATTCCAGTGTTTATTAAGTGGAGGTCCAGAGGAGTCAAAAGGTTATAAACCGCTGATTTAGACAACTGATTTTAGGATCGATCACACAAATTCTTTTATCTGATTTCTCCTCAAGTTATTGCTCTTTTCCTCGGGTAATACGGCTTGATATCAGTGTGCATGTTTATGCTCTCAATTAGCCTGGTTATCACTGGGTAAACATTACATACCTACTAAAGTTTGACATACTCTTTCAGAAAATACAACAGATCAGCAATCATGCCCTGCCCGGTCACCCATGTGGGTCACACAACAATTAGAAAGCACCTGTTAGATATGAACTGGTGAATGGAAAGGAAGAAAAGCAGAGAGTGGACATCAAAAGGGACTAGAAAAAACTAGAAGAGAGAGAGTAGGGGCACAGGAGCACCGAGTGGGAGGGAGAAGGGACAGGAACATTCCAAACAAAATGAGCACCATGTGTGGCAGATATGACATGTCAACAGGACCAGGAGATAGGTGAAAGGGCATAGAGGTGGGATGGAAAGAGAATGAAAAGAACATAAGGGGGAAAGCTGACTTCCAGGAGGGAAGATAGAGGAGTGAACGTTTAAAGGAGAGTGCACTGGAGAAAGAGAGGAAGGATTTGGATGAAGAAGCTGGAGATAGAGGCACAGCGTAACGTTGGCACAGGTTGGAATTGTGAAGAGGAAAGGGTTGTCTGTTGAGAGAAATTCGAGTGGAAAGGGGGACTGGAGGGGAATGAAAGGGGTAGGTCATTGTATGCGGAAACTGGCTATGCAATTGGGTAAAACAAGATGGCTGTGCAGTTAGCAAAACAGAAATAAAGCTGACACTGGAAACAAAGCTAACAGCTAATGAGCGCTGACCCATTACCACATTTTAGCAATAGACTTGAAGGCATACTCAACCTTTAATTAACATTATATCTAGGCAATGGCAGGAGAAGGCTAAGAGCCTTAATTAGGTTTCCCAGTTTTATGGTATTTATTTTTGCTATTTCTGCCTGTATTTATCCATATTTATGTTTTGCTAATTGTATCTGTATTTATCAATATTTATTTTGGGTTCTGGGAAAAAACAGAAGCTGAAACCAGTTAATTTCTAATTATATTCACCCAATAAATGTACTGTCATCCTTGAATGCCTGACAGGTTTCAAAGATGTGAACACCCACAGATGATACATCAATGCACTCTTGAGAAAACATGCACATATTATTATTAGCCTATTCACATCTACAGCTATTCAAGCTTCATTGAAAATCATCTCTCTTCTAACCCCTTTACTAGACAATCTGCACTTAAATAAAAACACTATTCAGCATCTTACAGAGCAAGCCAACCTCAGGTCCATTGTCATAAAACATAATTACTGAGACTTGACAGACAACTGTTTTATCAGAGGTACCCAGTATAAACAAATAAGCTGAAATGTTTCCATTAACATCTGCTCAGTGAATATCTTTGATTAGAAGTTGAAAATAAAAAAGGTTTCACAAAAAATAACAATCCCAGAGCCCACAGACATGAACAGATGGTCATCAGCTAATGGAACATAACCCTCATGTCCTGTCACCCTGTGCCGAGGGCCTACCAGAAGCTATCCGCAGTCAGAGGAACAACTGGGTGTGCACCCCATAAAACAGCATACAGTGATATCCTGTATGCTGTAATACGGCATACAGGATATCACTCACATTTGTGACGGAGTATCCTATCCTCCAAACTCTAACTCTAAATCAGGCCCTAAATCAAAACCATTTTATCTCTATCTCTAATGAAGCCTTATAGCCCGCCGTAACGGGTTAAACCACCTATTAAAGGCCCGCTCCAGCGTTAAAGGTCTGAGCCGAAGGCGAGGGCCTTTTACTACGGACCAGGACTTTAATAGCCGGTAAAGCCCTGCTACGAAGGGCTATAAGGCTATTAGAACATTCTGCCACTAGAGGGCAGAATGTTTTAACAAGTAAAACAAAGGCCTCTCTGAGCTCAATGGGATTTAAATCCCCTCCAGCTCCAAGAGGCCTTTGTAAAACATTGGAATGTTGCTCTGCGGGCCTATACCGCCCCGTAGAAGCACAGAGCACTCCGTTGTCCTCAATGGAGTGCTCCACATTTCAATGTTCTAATTATGTATTACGGTTTTTGGAAACAGCTGATGCTGTCGTTAAAAAAGACCAAACATATGTCTTTGATTATTCACAAGCAGGCGATTGTGACAGCTAATGAGCTAATTAAGAAAGACCAGTGTCTATTTATAACATACTGATCACCACCACGGATTTCCTTTACCTTTGGTGTTGTTAGACCTGCTCTGTGACTCATGTTATTCCCTTGATCTATAGGTTTTACATTTAATGATGCGTGGAATTGCTGCCATACTTTTGAGTTGTTTTTCTCCCACCCTCACCCAATTGTAGGAGCCCATATTAGTGAGTGGGGAGCTGTGCACAGGGTATACACATTTTTGTGACACTATTTTGGTTGAGCTTTAAGTGGTGTTTTCCTATAAGTTAGGCTTTGGAATAATGGTCCCTCCTCTGTCCTTTCCCTGAAGTCTAGCCGCTTGTGTTTAGTGTGATGGTCGGAAGGAGGAAGCAAGTAGCGCAGCTGGATTGCCTTGGGCTCCAATACAAATCAGCAAAATGGGACCCACCCCGGTTGTCGACTGCAGTGCCTCACATACCCCCACTGAGGCTTTGCATCTGTGCTAACATCTTATTTGTACTGATTGCACGATGACAACACTCACCTAACATAACTCTTTGGAAGCTGATCCGGTAATCTCCTCCACAGAAGTCCTGTAGCATAGAGATTGCATCTTTTCCTCTATTGTTATGAACTTTAAGAATGATGTAACAGAATTCCCTACCCAAAACTCATCTAATATAGTTGAGAATTTACATTGAAGGTACCGAATGGGGAAACAAAAAAATTATATTGGTCTTACACTTTCATTGGTTTGTAGCGCAGCCTCTCCAGGAACTTTCCATGGTCAGACTGCTGACATATTCTTTAGGTTACACTGTCTGAAATGTTTTCCATCATATTAAAATAATTTGTTCATGGCACAGAAGTACAACAATTGGGATGTCAAAACTACTGAAATATATTCTGAAATGTTTGTTATTAGCTTTTTAAATGTGTGTTAGAAACAACCTCATACCCTACAGCCTTTAATTTCACACTTCTACAGCAGGTCAGACAGTTTACTCTGCAAAATCCTGAACCTCTGCAGTTAGAGGAGGAAAAGTAATTGTAAACTGACTTCTGACCTCTGTCCCTATACACAGAGCAAATGTGACAAGGTAAAAACAAGATTTGAATGCATCTTTATTGCTCCTTCACTTTCTGACTTGAACAATACACCAGTTCTTTGTCTGCTTATCACAGTGTACGTGCAGGTCCTAAATATAGCTCGACCTGGTAAAATCTGACTCCCCATGGCCAGTGGGTGAGTAGATTTTTCAAGGCCTGATACTGGGCACAATATATGCAGGACTCAGGCTCATTTGGCAGTCTGAAAATATGAATTTAGTAATGACTCAGCTTATCAATGAGTGAGAGGACCTGGTGAATCTTTGCTCATTGGAGGTGTTTGGGCCTACTGCTGTAACATCTAGCTTTACATATTTCACCTTGGCATTAAGGATATGTTTTCGAGGTCTATACAGAATAAAGCAAGACGCAGTAAGTCATGGTTCGACCAGTCTGCCAATGTTAAGTTGCTCTGGGTACTGAAGCATTCTCTCAGGGATCAGGAGGCAATTAGTGCATTAGAAAAGCTTACAACCTGGCCCTTAAAAAAGTAAATCAGAGCTTAGGGACGAGAATTGGGAAAACCTTGTAGCTACTTATGAAACCAACGGCATTGTGGAAGGCAGACCGTGTGGGTTTCGCCCCAGGAGTCTTCTCAGACAAAGTGAGTACCCATATTGGCCCCGAAAGCTGGATACAACTTTTCTGTGGATGGGGTGTCCAAAGTCATCCTTAATAGCACTTCTAAAAAGGCTCCTGGACTGGACGGGGTACCCCCAGATGGTATACAGTCATAATATGGAATAAAAAATATCAACTGGACAAAATATCGAGTTAAAAATATAGAATGGACACAATATCGAAAGGACAGAATATAGACTACAAAAATATCGAATAGAATAGCATTAATATCGAATCCAAAATATAGAATGGACAAAATATCGAATGGACAGAATATAAACAACAAAAATATTGAATTTGAGGTAAGTAATTTAATATGAATTTTTAAAGTGTTTTTTATGTTACTATATGTGTGAAAAGTGTATATTTATTTTATAATTCATTTTAATTAATTAATTTAATTGTATTTAATTTTTGCGTAATATAATTCTGTAGCAGGTTGTGGGGTTTATAGGGGAATAGGGTGGGAAGTAATTTAAATATAATTAATTAAATATGTTTATTTATTGGTATTTATGTTGAATTAATTGGTAATGAATTATTAATTGGTAATGAATTAAAATATAAATGGTAATTAATTGTAATTAATTGATTAATTGATAATTATGTTAATTAAGTTCATGTATTTTCTGCAGCGGGTTGTGGGGTTTATAGGGGAAGAGGGTGGGAAGTAATTTAAATATAATTAATTAAATATGTTAAGTTATTTATTGGTATTTATTTTGAATTAATTGTTAATTAATTATTAATTGGTAATTATTAAAATATAATTGGTCAATAGTTTTAAATAATTGATTAATTGATAATTATGTTAATTTTATTAATTTCTTTTCAGTAGTGGGTTGTGCGTTTATAGGGGAATAGTGTGGGGAAGAAATTGAAATATAAATAATAAAAATAATTAATTTATTTATAGCTTATTTTTGTTGTAATATTTAATTTTTTATTAATTGTTAAATAATTTAGTGTTAATTAGTAAATAATTTGTATTAGTAGGTAATTTTTTTATTTATTACATTTTATTTGTATTTTTAATTGATTAATTAATATATTATATAAAATTGTTAAATATTTTTATAATATTTGTAATTGGTATTAATATTTAATTTAATTCATATATGAAGTATTTACTTTCCCTACTGTTGCACTCACTGGAGTGGGAATAGTAATTTTTACCCGTACGCTATCCAACGCTTTCTCTACTGTTGCACTCTCTGGAGTGGGAATAGTAATTTGTACCTCTACGCTATCCAACGCTTTCTCTACTGTTGCACTCACTGGAGTGGGAATAGTAATTTTTACCCCTACGCTATCCAACGCTTTCCCTACTGTTGCACTCTCTGGAGTGGGAATAGTCATTTTTACCCGTACGCTATTCAACGCTTTCCCTACTGTTGCCCTCTCTGGAGTGGGAAAAGTAATTTTTACTCTCCCGCTATCCAATGCTTTCCCTACTGTTGCACTCATTGGAGTGGGAATAGTAATTTATACCCTCCCGCTATCCAACGCTTTCCCTACTGTTGCACTCACTGGAGTGGGAATAGTACATTTTATGCCTACGCTATCCAACGCTTTCCCTACTGTTGCACTCTCTGGAGTTGGAATAGTAATTTTTACCTCTACGCTATCCAATGCTTTCCCTATTGTTGCACTCTCTGGAGTGGGATAGTAATGTTTACCCCTACGCTATCCAATGCTTTCCCTACTGTTGCACTCACTGGTGTGGGAATAGTAATTTTTAATCTCCCGCTATCCAACGATTTTCCTACTGTTGGACTCACTGGAGTGGGAATAGTAATATTTACCCCTACACTATCCAATGCTTTCCCTACTGTTGCACTCTCTGGAGTGGGAATAGTAATTTTACCTCTACTGCATCCGATGCTTTCCCTACTGTTGCACTCACCGGAGTGGTAATAGTAAATTTAACCCTCTACGTTGAAAATATTGTATATGTTTTGTTAATAATATGTATGTGTATATATATATATATATATATATATATATATATATATATATATATATATATATATATATATATATATATATATATATATATATATATATATATATATATATATATATGTATTAAAAATATTAAAAAACATTTTTAAGTTACATTAATTATGTATTAATTTTAAGTTTATTAAAGTATTTTAAGTATGTTTAAATTAATTATATTTATTATTATATTAATTTTAGATTACTTTTAAGACATTTAAAAAATTCGATATTTTGACTGTCTATATTTTTTACAACGATATTTTGGAGTCGATATTTTTGTACTTACCTGTTTGAAGATAGGAATTCGATATTCTGGCATTCTATATTTTCTCCACAATATTTTGGCAGGTCGATATTTTGCTCCTCGATATTCTGTCAGTGATCCCCCATGGATATATTCAAGGTAAACTCAGGGTTGTGGCCACCTCTACACAATAATGTCATTAACTCTGCTTGCAAGACTGGTATCCCTCACTCTTGGCGTAAGTACACAATTGTCCCAGTCTTTAAAAAGGGGAATATGCATGATCCCAAGGGCTACCGCCCAGTCTCACTTCTTGACTCTGTTACTAAAATAATTGGGTACATTATACTGGATCGTCTGCTTCTGTGGACTTCTGAGAGAAATATCATCTCCCCAGCACAATCTGGATTCAGGAAAGGCATTGGCATCATTGAACAGTGTCTAAATCTCCATCTTCTTGTTTCCAAATACAAGTTTGCCAAGGGCAGCTCTCTACAGCCTGTGTCTATGGACCTAACAAGCGCCTTTGACTCTTTGATCTAAATTGTGGGACATTTTAACTTCCATGGGCCTTGAGGCGGACCTGGTTGCTTTTTTATGACACCTTCAGTGAGATCTAATGACAATGGAGAGTGCTCTCATATTTTTGGTCAACCAGGGTGTCCGCCGGCGCTGCAACCTTGCCCTGATATTATTTTTGTTATACACAAATGATCTAGATTCTGTTCTTTTGAATGTGATGGCAGATGTTCCCCTGGTAACTGGCTAAGTGCTTGCGAAGCCACTAACCGGAAGCTGCAGTGCGCAGACCAGCATCAAGGTGTGTCAGGATTTGTTGAACTGGGCTGGTTGTCACATCGAGATGTATCATCTTGGGTCAGTGCTTGCGAGGTTGCCAAATTGGAGCTGCGATGCGCGGTTCTGCAGCAAAATGTGACTTGTCTCATCACAGAGGAGCTTTTTATGTCTTTGTAGCTCGGAAGAGGAGGCCAGCTAGCTAGACTTTGGAGACTCTCTAGTGGTTCTAGGTTCAAGTTTGTAAATTCAGACCTTCTTCTTCAGACAACAGGTCAACAGATCTGGCCCATACAGAGGTGTCTGGAATTTCCCTTATCCCTGTCCTGGCCACAGACTGCCTGGGGTCACAATTGACTAGTTTGAAACCCATTTGTGAGTGTGCTGGGGCAGTGTCTCTAAAGTGCAAATGTGGTAGGTAACAGCTTCTCCCATTCATACTGACAGAGATGGCCCATTCTGTCTACAGCCATTCCCCCTATGTCTCACTACCTGAAAAAAATACACGAAGCCCAACTGCCAGGTGCACCTACTCATGTGATCCGCGATACAGGCTACAGGCACCAAATAGTTAGGACAAGAAAATGGCAACTTTTCATTTTCAGAATTGTGACTTAAAATCTGACTTTACTCTTAAAAAGGTCTTAAAACTACAATTGATCAGACACAAAACATAACGTTTCTACCTGGTCCCGAACAAAGGTCATTACGGATTAAATGTAATAAGGTAATTCAGAGTTATCCAATGGTAGAGGTAGGCATTGCAGTAGTAAAAAAACAAATGTAAGAGTTTTTCACTACCAGGACATGCTAATCTTAAATATACATGTCCAACTATGTAAATGTTCTGCACCCTCCCTATGGGCAGTTTGGGGCCTACCCTCAGGATGACTAATATGTACTAAAAAAGGAACGTTTTGGCATCTCCAAATGGCTGTGTAAAACTACACACACAGGCTGCTGTGGCAGGCTTGAGACATGATTCAAAGGCTACTTAAGTGGGTGGCACAAATAGTGCTGCAGGCCCACTAGTAGCATTTAATTTACAGGCCCTGGTTGTATGAATTACCACTTACAAGTAAATCAAATGTGCCACTTGGGTGTAAGGCAATTTCACAGTATTTATGGGAGAGAGCACATGCACTTTGGCACTAGGTAGTAGCAGTAAAGTGCATAAAGTCCTAATACTCAAGAAAAATAGGTTCAGAAAACAGGACGGTGAAGACAAAAGGTTTGTGGAAAGACCACCCTAAGGCTGATAGGTTTAACACTAGGTATAACATATGATATCATAACAAAATGATTGTATCATAGCTGGTAAAGGGGAAATATATATGTTGAATAAGCAGAGAATCTTGTGGTATGCCTCAATTGAGTGAGAACGGTATTGTCTGATAGGGTGTGAGGAACATAATTTGCTGCTTGTTTGAGAAAAAGGATTGTAACCAGTTTATTGCCAAACCACTGAACTCAAATTCCCTCAGTCTGGCTAGTACCACTGTGTGAGACACGGTGTCAAATGGGGTGCATCGATTAAGTAGGACGAGGGTGGCTGCGATGCCTTAGACATCCGCAAGGTGAAAGCCAGGCATCCCACCACGAGGGGCCGTTGTGGAGATTAAGCAGGCTATTGCGCAGAGTGTGAACCCATGAATCGAGGTGGCACCGGAGCGAGAATTGTCGAGTCCATGGACATTTTTGGGACTCAAGGCCGAGCCGGGAATTGAACCCTGGTCCCGGGATGACCTCTGCTTCCAGGTCTGCCTTCTCTAATTAGTGAGCCACACTACTCCACAATATTGATGCTATTAAAGGACAGGAGGACAGGGGGTCCATCGGGGAACTTTGTTTAATATTATGCAAGATCGTTTGAACTGGTTCTTCCCAAAGGGGTAACATTCTTGAAACCTCAAACTAGACTGTATAGACAGACTATTACTCTGGTCGAGTACCTTAGAGTTAGCAGAGCAGAAGGAGAGATTCTTAAGTATGGTTCTAATTTTCTTTAAAGAAAAAGGTACAATTATCACATAGTGACCGAGTCGGAGGTACTGGAATTTTCTGTGTCAAGGTCACTTAGCTGTTTGTCCACAGAGAAAAGTTCTTTAGAAGGTCTGTTAGATTCTACTATTGGGGCAGTATAATATAATGCTATGGCAGTGTTAATAGCTGGTTTAAAGCTTTTTATAGGCTGCCTTGACTGCTATATCATGGTTTTATCACAATTGCCTTTCTAATTTCCTGCAGTTTCTTAAGATCGATAAAATTATCTGTATTCCGGTGGTGCAGATGTGGACTGTATTTTGGAGGTGACTGTTTTTAAAGGGGCAAAGGTGTCTAGGGCCCTCGTGATCCAATTGTTAAAATCTTGTGTGGTGATTTCCATATGATTGGAGTTAGGGAAATAAGGTGGGTGGCCAAGGGCTACTACCACATCTGGTAGCTTTATTTTAGACCATCATCTAGCATTGCGTGTCCGCAATGATTTTCTAACGTAGCTAGCTGGTCGAGGAATTTGCATTTAAAAAGGGATGCCTGTGTGATTGCCATAGGTGTCTTTGGCTGGATTAGGTTATGATTTACAAAAATGAGGTCCAAAATTTACCCTGCCATATAGGTATTTTGAAGCTACAGTGGGTTCTGTTGGGAAGAACAATTTATTTAAGAATACTGTGTATGCCGAATAACTTGAACAAATTAATAAATGATTGACACAAAATACGAGTCTGTAGTTGTCAGTATATATGTAATCATATTCCTAAGGTATGCAATAATATGAGATATAAAGTCTCAAACGAGGTTGTTATACAAAAGGGACATACAAGGGACTCACAGACAAAGTGACACAGTGTGATCATGTGAATCTGACAACAAAAACAAATGACATTATCACAATGTGTGGACAAATGATTTGACAAGATGTCCATATTTCTTTTTAACTTTAGCTCAACAGGCAATACCTATTGTATTATTTGCAGGCATTTCAGGCATGTTGGGCAAGGATACGGAACCTTTAGGGTGAATATCGTCGACGTTTCAACCCTAATGGTATCTGTTTCTATTCAACCCTCACAACAGCCTCCATAGCAAAGGATGTAATGGGTATCAGACTGTATGGTGCGTCTACTGTGTGGAATATCACAGGGGAGTGAAGGAACAACTCACCTGGATACTGAAAGAACAGCATATTGTTTGGTGTTCTGATTAAGCAAATGTAACCCCACTCTACCAGAATAGAGCACAGAAAATCGATCTAGCGTATCCAAATCCTAAATTAAAAACATGTGAAATGAATTAAAAAACGGAGTAAAAAAGGGATAGGGTGTTATATCAGTCACAAAAGATCGCGCTAACGTGAAGCGCTTACCTATCTTGGACCACTGGATTGTGTAACACTATCTCTGGGTTGTAAGAAGATTGCCATAAGTGTAATACTCCTTCAAGCTCCCCTTGAGATGCTCTGTGAAAAGATTTCAAGGACTGTACTATTTTGTACAAATGAGATTTAGATAATTACTGATATATATAAGAGCAATCACTAAAGATTGTCTCCTAAACTATTCATATTGCTGCTGACCTTCCATCTTAGCTGCCAGATATGTCATTCACCAGGGAATGCGGCAGAGGCGATCGGATGGATAAGGACTAGATCAGGACAGCGGCTGCTAAGCGAGCGAGCAGGCTGAAACGGTTGAACTGAGTGCATGCAGTAAGATGGCCTCTCGAGAGGTGACGGCCCAGTCTCAATAAAGCTATGAGGAAGTGCTACATTGTAACGGTGTATGAGCATTGCAAAATCACAGCGTGAGACGTCTGTCTACACATACTCGGAGCACGCTACATTGCTGCAATGTATTGACGTATTGTCAGCGTGTAAAAACAGCTTCGTGTATGTATCAGCATACACCATCCAGCGATCAGCAATTCAAGAATCTGTCCGATAAATAGCACGATCGCCACTAAGAATTAAACATTATTATATTAAAATGTGGTTTGCAAACATTAGACTGTTTCTAAATTACATCCCTCCCCATTACAAAAGAAGGCGACTTGTCAAAACTAGCTGATGAGTAATACATGAAAAGGCGCACATACGCCATACATCTTTAACCCCTTTGGTGCTCATGACGAGCTCAGCTCGTCATGAGGCACAGTGCTCGTGTGCTCATGACGAGCTGAGCTCGTCATGACCACACCCATTTCTATTAGGGCCCAGCACAGGAGAAGAATATCTCAAGCAGCCAAGGTGTTCAAAAAAATGTTTGCATACTTATATAGCGCAAACTCGACCCGAAGGTATTGGAGCGCTTTACATGATCCCCGGTTACTTACATATTCAGGCACGGGCAGATTAAGTGATTTGACCAGAATCACAGGATGTGGATGCAACCCTGAGGCTTGAACCCTGGTTTCCAGCACCAAAGTCTGCAGTCTAGCCAACGGACCACATCCTCTCCCTATTGGTTCACACAAACGTCTAAAGCCTTGTTAACAAGACTCAAATGCAAATGTATAGCCCTGTAATGTAAACAAATGTGTTAAGTAAGGCTGCTTGCCTTGCGATCTCTTCATATTCTTCGAGTTCTTGGTTTACAGTATCAAGTGTATGCATCCATTTACATTCCCTTAAACTCGGGGTGGACAACGCATCTCTTTCTCTAGGATTGCTAATTATTTTTTTTAGGACCCACCACCTCAGACTGTCAGTTTGGTGTTCCAGAGCATGAAAGTGTTTAACCAGGGGACTTCCAGTACCCCACATCTTATTCTGCTACAATGCTGGATGATTGTAGCCTTCGCGTTTTGCGGTGTCTGACTAACAAAGAACTTGTCACAAGAACATGTCATTGTATACACCACCAGGGGCGGCTCCTCCATAATGGAGGAGGAGTGTTGCTCCACTGCCCAGAGACAGCAGATGATAAATAAAATGATAACAACACAATGTTATTATCATTGTATTTATCGCTGTCTGAGCCACACAGTGAGTATATGGCTGGGCCGGGTATGTCAGGAAGGAGAAGTAGTGTGCACCTATAAGAGTGAATGTCAGTTTGGCTGGCCTTCTTAGGCCGGCCAAACAGACGTGTGCACTTATGTTTCTACAACCCAGCTGTGTAGCTCAGCCGGGTTATAGAAAATCCAGTCTCCCAGGCACTGTCTGAGCAGCAAACGAGGCCGCTCAGACCAATCCTGGCGCTGCTCTAATGCTAGGGATAGCATGAGAGCAGAGTCTGGATTGGGTGGGGAGTCTGTGCTTTGAGGCCCATTCACTTCAGGCCGGTGGAGAGGAGAAACAAGGCGGCCGGTAGTGTCAGCAGAAGCTAAGTGGTAGGTAAGTCTTTTTATGTTTATTTTGCCACCTGTAGGTCATATTCTCTCCCCGTTCCACCGCAGCTTGTGCTGTTTGTGTGGAGGGAGCCTGTTACGACCTAGTTCTCCGCTCTCCCTCACTTCCGGTGGCATTCTTAGCGGTAGCCATCTTGGTGGAGTGACGGACTAGTCTTTTCTAGATCCCACGCAAATCATTATAAAAATGGCAATGGCGCCGACGTGCAGCAGAAAAGCTGACATTTGATATTAACACTGTCAGGTGTTAGTGGTGTTCGAGTGTTTTATGTGCTATTTCCTGTTTTTAATCCACATGCAACATATTTGTCTTAATGCTCGTGACTTTGGACAGTGCTGTTTTCTTTTAAAATTTAATTTGCTCCCTTGTTGGTCGCATTCTTTCCCCGTTTCACCGCAGCTTGTGCTGTTAGTGTGGAGGGAGCCTGTTACAACCTAGTTCTCCGCTCTCCCTTATTTCCGGTGGCATACTTAGCGATAGCCATCTTGGTGGAGTGACGAACTAGTCTTTCCTAGATCCCACGCAAATCATTATAAAAATGGCAATGACGCTGACGCGCAGCGGACGCGCTGGCGGCGCGCCAAATTCAAGCCCATCTGCGCACGTCCGGGCTAGTCCGCCAGTATTGCTGCCCCTTTTTACGAAGGACAGTCTAACTTACATGCGAATCGATCTGCTAAAGATTAGGAATGCGGTGAGTGGCTGCAGACAGGTCTATGGGGATGCCGTGGAGGGACCATTCTGTTGCCTACAGTGTGGCTTTGACGCAGCATATATCCTGTCACCACATCGCTACTTCCCCGGGTCCAGGAAGCATATTAGCATGCTTAGTCTTAACTGCCGCTCCTTAGCTAAACACTATGCTGATGTTTATACCCTTTTAGAGCTCGCCTCTCCGGACGCCCTCTTTCTTACTGAGACATGGCTCTCTGAAGTCATGATAGCTGAGCCAAGCCTTGCGCTTCCTGCGGGCTATTGCATCCTCTCTCTTAACAGGGCGTCTAGAGGTGGGGGCATAGCGGTTATTTTTAAATCCTGCTACCCCTGTACCTTCAGAAAACAGGTGGTAACCGGTTGCGAATGTGCATATTTTAAGGTCACACTGAGCCTGAATTATACGATGTCAGGGCTCCTAATATACCGGCCTCCGGGGCCATCCTCAGATTTCACGGAAGCCCTCGTGGAAACGGTCAGCATATTGGCGGTTAACACCACCAATTTTACAGTCATTGGGGATTTGAACCTTCATTTGGACAATCTCGATGATACTGACATAGCAAATTTTGTAGCTGACCTTTCAGCATTCCAGCTGGTGCAACTGGTTTCGGGTCCAACACACATTACTGGGCATCTGTTAGACCCAGTTTTTACTATGGGATAGGATGGAATAGACGGACCACTTCTTGGTCTTGATGTCACTCCAGGGCTTAATCTCCGCTCAGACGGAGGATCAGATAACCTCCCTCAAACGCCCCTGGCACAAATTGAACTGGGAGCAATTTGATGCCTGCCTCTTGGCTACTTGTTAGAGCTTGCCAGAAGATCCCAACAAGGCACATAGGGTGTTCTTTGAGGGGATCAGCCAGCCGTTAGACAGCCTAATCCCTAAGAAATGGTCTGTCAACCGTAAAGCAAAAACGCAACCATGGTACAACAGTGAACTTGCCAATATGCGCAAGGGCTGTAAGAGGCTGGAGCGAATATGGAGAAGGGACTATAGTCCTGCGGCAAAGGATATCTGTCGGGCGGCAATTAGTAGGTATCATAAGGCTGTACCCTTGGCACGAGCAGCATTTTACACCAATCAAATCCGCTAGAGTGATAAACCATCTAAGAGCATTTTCTCAATACTCTCCAGACTGCAATCCCGGCAAACCACCGCTGGGTCGACTATTAAGTATAATGAGAAGTATGAGGACCTCGCAACCTTTTTTGGTAAAAAGGTGGATGACATCTGCAGGTCCTGTCTGACTGCACATAGTAAAGTGCAGGCTGCACGGTGCTGTCAAAAGGCTAATACCCTAGTTACCTTTCCGCCAATCCCGGTTGATCAGTTGCTAGTCCTGTGCAGTAGGATTAAGTCAGGATCCCCTGCAGATCCGCTTAAACCAGACCAAGTCAGGAAAGTACTTCCTGCAATCTTACCCACCCTGAGTCAGGTGATAAACGGGTCCCTTGCCATGGCCACCATGCCTAGGGCATGGACAGGCTAAGGTACTTCCACTGCTTAAAAAAACCTGTGCTCGATCCAGCCAAACCAGAGAACTACTGCACTATTTCTTTGCTCCCTTGAGCGGCAAAGAGGCATATGTGAACTCCCTCCTGTCGGATTTTCTGACCATGAATAACACACTGGACCGCTCCCAGAATGGCTTTCGACGAGGTCGCAGCACGGAGTCTGCCCTCCTGGCCGTGACAGAACATCTCTGGTCTGCACTGGGTGCTGGACGAACGTCGGCACTGATCCTGTTGGATCTGAGTGCCGCGTTTGACACTTTGTCTCATGCCAATCTGCTGAGACGCCTGGAGGAAGTGCCAATTACTGTCTCAGTCCTGGAGTGGCTTGCCTCATTCCTCCATGAGAGGTCATTCATGGTAACAGCCCCTCCGTTTGCCATTGGCGAACACCCTATTAAACAAGGGGTGCCACAGGGTTCCTCCCTTAGCCCCCTGCTATTTAATATCTATGTTCAACCCCTAGCTGCAGTAGCCATGAGCAGGGGCCTGACCATGATCTTCTACGCTGACGATACACAGTTGGTGGTGGCACTCTCGAATAACACAGAGTGGGACACCCTTAAGTTTCAGGGCGACCTTGCTGCGGTCGCCTGGTGGATGACCGCCAACTGTCTCCAGCTGAATTCTAAAAAGTCGGAGGTATTGTTAGTGGGAAAGGACCATGGTCAGTGGAGTGAACGCTGGTGACCAGCTAGCCTCGGCAGGCCCCCTCCCCAAGAAGGTAGTGAAAAATCTGACCTGTTTTGGACTTCTACGGGGGCTCTTTGATGCACCTACACGTCAGGTTATCATTCAGGAGTCTGTATTGTCTAGACTTGATTATGCCTGGTCTTTATATCTGAGGTCCAATGAGGCGGAAGTTCTGAGGCTACAAAGGGCACAGAACGCGGCAATAAGAACCCTTTTAGGCTTGCGCAGGTCCTGTCCGGTGTCCGAAGCCATTCGCCATCTCCACTGGTTGCCTGTGGCCAGGCAAATTGAATTCAAAGTCTTATGTATCTCCTTCAAAGCCTTGAAACTGACCACCCCCACTATTTGGGCTAATCTCTTCTTGCCATATGTCCCTGCACGACATCTCCGCTCACAGGGTCAGCACCTGGTGGTGGTCCCCCGGACACGAAGAGTTCGTGCTGGAGGCCGCTCTTTTCGCAGTAGAGCGTCCATCCTTTGTAACGCACTTCCTGGGCATATCCGTGGCCTTAGTTATTACTTCGAATTCAGGAAGGCCAACAAGACTCACCTTTTCCCTGCATCATAGTCCTTGTCCGGTCCATCTGCTTATGCCAGTCTTTTCTTGGTATCAGTGCCGGGACGCCTCTTTGCCGGGGCAGCTGTAGCACTCTATATGTCTCAGTAACATAACATAATATTTGTCAAACCCCTCTCTCCCTCCCCCCTCTTGGCCTACCTACCACTTCAGGGAGACGACCGCCGCCACTGTACTCCACATCAGTGCTGTTGCAGTTATCAGTGATAGTTGAGTCTGAGACCAGGTGTTCTGGCAGCTACAAACTCTTTATCATGCATATTGCTTTTAGCTGAGTCAGGAAGTAACTAAAATAGACAGCACAGCCAGGGAAAAAGACGAGCAGCAGAGGATGGAAGAATTTCATAGCTGACTAAATGGATGCCACCAACTAGATGGTTTCAGCTTATGCTAACAGAGATCATTTGTGAATTTCCATACATCGTAGTTGAACGTTTGGCCAATATCAATGCCAAGCTAGTAAATTGGTATTGTACCACTTGCTTCTTGCATTTACAGCGCAGCCCCAATATACAGTATGCTGCTGTGTCTCCCCCTTATATATTTGTTACAGCCCTTAGGACCTTTATCACATTTTCCCAGAAAGGCGCTAGTCATGGACAGGCCCATAGCATGTGTAATAAATCAACATTTTGTGTAAAGCAACGGGGACATCGGTCTACGATTTCCGGAAACATCTTGTTTAATCAGTGCTGTGTAAGATAGACCCTATGTAAAATCATATATTGAATACATTTAAATTTGGGGCTGCGGGATACTTTCTTGGGATGTTCCATTATAGATTCCCATTCCTTGTCAGTTATTTCTCTTCCTATATCAGTGTTCCATTTGTCCCTGAGCATCTCAAGTGGAGTTGCCGCATGAGAGCTTATTCCTCTATAAAGCCATCAGGTTAGGTGTCCTACATAAGATATAATGTATGCACTAAATCGTGTGGGGGGGGTTTCACTATAATCTGGCCCCAAAGTACGTTTAATGTGTCTACTAATGCTCAAGTGTAGCATATAAAGGTAATTAGGTACTCATTGCTCCCTGGCAAAGTTTTCATGATCGAATTCCATGCTGTTAGCAAATAGCATCCCGACAGTATTCACTCCCTCGTGTGACCAACTGGCAATGCATCTAGCGTGACTACTCTGGTCAGTGTTGGTATCCCTATTAATGGAACATTAGGGGCATAAGGGAGTAATACACTAGTATTCTGAATTGCTTTCTTCCAGTATAACAGGGCTATTTTTAGCAGAGGAGGAGCCGCTATTGGAGCCCTCCCTTTCTGCAGTAAGAGTATGGTGGACTTCCTTGTTCAGTGTTTGTTGCGTCATCCCTATCTCCTGCAGGTTATGGTCTGCGGTCCAGTATGATAGCCACAGCAGTTGGCTCGCAAAGCAGTATGCCTTAAAGTCAGGGACACCCAATCTCCCCCAAATCCACCCACCCCCTCGGTCAGTGCTCAGTTGGATTTTTTTAGAGACCCATACTCTTTGCTGCCCTTACCCCATATTAATTCTAATAGGAGCGTGTTTAAGGTTTTGAATATGTGTGTCGGTCCACTATGGGTAGATTTGTGAAAAAAGTATAGCAGTCTAGGGAGCATAACCATATTTGAGATGGCTACTCTCCCTGCCACAGAGAGCGGTAGTGTGACCCAAAATGCTATTTGATTTTTAAGTGATTTATTAGCACGTACAAGGTTGCCGTCCAACAATTCCTGTGCTCCCTTATATATTTGTATACCAAGGTATTTGAATGTAGTGGGGGCAGTTGAGAATACCCAGGTGCCAAATTGAATCGGTTCTGTTTGTGCCATATCATTGAAAAAGTAGGCATACGATTTATACTCGTTAATGAATAGGCCTGAGAGGCTTTAAAAATAGGTGAATATGCTGGGGATGGGCTTGGGTCACCTTGAAGGTTGTTGAGATAGAGAATAATATCATCTGCATAAGCAGAGAGGGTGTGGGTGGTATTTCCGATCGTCATACCAATACATGCGGCAACTGTTTGAAGTTTGATAGCTAATGGTTAGAGCGCTAAATACAAAAAGAAGTGGGGAAAGTGGACATCCCTGATGTGTGCCCCGGCCTATCAGGTAGGACTGTCAGGTGTGGGCTCCAGTCCGGGCCTGTGCCATAGGGTCCGTATACAGTAGGCTGACCCACCGCACAAACTCTTGTGGTATACCAAATTGTGAAAGGGCTTTTAACATGTATTTCCAATTCAGCGTAACAAATGCTTGTGTAAGGTCTAGGGAAATGCAGCCAGCTCCCGGCCCTTCGCCGATGTAGAGGTTAATACATGATACAGTCGTCCAATATTGAGGAAGGTGCTACTTCCATGCTCAAAATCGCATTGGTCTATGTGTATCAATTTTGGTAAATGATGAAGTAACTTTATAAATAAAATAAATAAATAAAATATTCTATGGGATAATATTTTTCCTAAAATCTTGTACTCTGTGTTTAGTAATGAAAGAGGCCCGTATCCGGACATGTCTGAAGGGCTCCTTTCATACTTCGATAGGAATGTGAAAAGTGTCTGCTGTGTAGTGGGCGGGAGGGCACCCTGTGTCCAGTGCTGCCTGGTACAAGCACTCTAATTGGGATACCAAGGCTGATGAGAACGTCTCATAAAATTCTATCGGGGGACCCTCAAGTCCCGGGGTTTTGTTCCTTGGGAGATCTTTGATCGTTTCTTTAATTTCGTTTTTCGAAATTGATTCCACTGGGTCTTTTTTATGTGATCCTAGTAATGTAACTGGCGGAATACTAAATCTTTTAAGAATTCCTCTAATACTTTCTCCTCGAAATCTCTAGTTGGTGTGTAGCATTTTCATAGAACTTCCTGAATGCTGTGTTTATTGTCTAATTGCATGTTTGTTGTCCTTCCCTCAAGTGTAACAATCTCCTGAATAGGAGCAGGGCACATCTTTTAAAATCTTGGCCAGGAGGGTACCGGCCCTATCAGGCTCCGCCTGTTGTCTGTGCATATAGAAATGGTAGTTTATAACCCGTAACCGTTTTAGAAATTCAACGTGTGTAATGCGAGATTCTTGCAAAGCCAAATCCTTTGTGGTATCAGCAATTGCTGCCTGCTCTAGTCACCCTAGTTTGTCTTCCAGTTCTCGTAGCTATTTATCAATCATATGACGGGCACCTACTCTTCCACTGATAGCTACCCCTCTAATGAATGTCTTAAAAGCCCCCCATTCTATTTGTCGTGAAGTTGCAGTATCTGCATTTTCAGAGAAATAGTTAGAGATGGTTGTGGCTACGGTGTCGCGAAACACAAAGGGTCATTGTGAGAAAGTGTCATCTTTCTTGCATTGGTATGCCCCCACTTTTTTCTGACTGCTGATGTGCTTTGACTGAGTGTGCCCTGGGCTCCTGCCAACCAGGTACCCAGGGCTTGTGTTCCTTTCCTAAAACTGTGTTGAAACTAAAACTCAATTGGCATCTCTGGCCACCTGTCAGCCCCTAGTAAATGGTACCCTAGGTACCTAGGGCATGGTGACCAGAGAAGACCCTGAGGGCTGCAGTACTTATTGTGCCACCCTTAGGGGCCCTGTACCCTGACACCCACACACTGCCTTTGCAGGCAGAGTGCCTAAGTACAGAACTAAACAAAGCGTCAACATGGCAAATGCCCCTGTGTGCATGCCCACAAACCCACTGCCCTAGCATATATCAGTCACCCCTCTAGCTGGATGCCCTATGCCAGTGGTGTGGGCACAGGTGCATGTGCCCTGTGCCCCTACAGTACCCAGGGCCATTCCTGGGCACTGTAAGTGCAGTAATGCCATTAAGAGTATATGGTGCTGGGGGTCGACATTACGAACTCCACAACACCATAATGGCTACACCGAAGACTGATAAGTTTGGTATCGAACTTCTCAGCACATTAAATCCACACTGATGCCAGCATGGGATTTAATGAAAAAATGCACCACAGAGGGCATCTTAGAGATGTCCCCTGAAACCTAACCACAATCCATGTCTGGACTGAGAGGCTGCCTAGGCTGCCACACAGCAGACATGTTGCTGGACCCCTGGGTGGAGAGCCCCCCGCTCTCCTGGGCCTGCAACAAAGCCCATCCTGGGCGAGGTGTTAGGTCTCCTCCCCCAGTATGGGCAGGGGGAAGCTTCAAAGGCCTGCCGCCTCTGTGAGATTCTCCAGACCATTTGCTGTACCCAGCAACTGACCCCCACCAGTCCTGACCCCCACTCTGGTGGGAAGACTGGCGGGAAAAAGTACGTCAGGAAGGGGGGGGTGCCAGCCAGTGCCAACCCCAACCCTCAGGTGGGGGAGACGAGGTGAAGCACGACCCCGGGCTCCGGCCATTGTGAAGATGGGTAGCCCTGCCCAATCACAGCTAGGCTCCTGCCCGCCTCCCACAGGAGAGGAGCAGGCTAGTGGGTGTACCCACTCCAGGACAGGGACCTATTGGTCCCTGCCTTTTCCCTACCTGTAACGCCCCTAAATTCAGTATTTAGGGGCTCCCTGAACCTTCCTTCCTCCGATCCCGATAAGAAAAAAAGAAAGAAGATCAAGAGGAGGAAGACCCGCCGTGCAGCTGCTAACAACAGGACAACCACAACTGACTTGGCTCCAGCCCTACTGGCCTGTCGATTCTGGAACCTGCTCCTGCCCAAACCCCGGCGACTCCAGAGGACAGCAACCTTGGGACACCCAGAGGACCTGCCTGCCTTGACCCTCTTAAAGACTGGGACTCCCATCAGCAGAGGCTCTGCTGCAACAACACCCCTGGTGCCAGCCAGGAAGCTCTGGACCAGCCCACTCTGCACCCGCCGAGCCCGGCCCCTGCCCAAGTGATCCAAGACCACGAGGACGTCCCCCCTAGCAACTGGGACCCATAGTCCAGTGCCCAAAGACCCTCCTCGGCGAACCAGACGACGCCTGCAGACTCAGAACCAGGGGCCCCTCCAACCGCGACCAGCCGAGGGTAAGCATTCCCGACACCTAAGGACACCCCTGAACCCGGTGCCCTACAGCCCCCTGTGCCTTCCTTTGGGGTACCTACCTGTGCTCCGAGATCCCAACTTACCTCTGAAAGTGGTGGTCGCCCCTGAAGAGTCTCCATCTCCGAGCCTGCAGCCTTTGTTCGCTTGTGACCTTTCCCATTGAACAACATTGAGCCCGACAGCTTAAAAGCACCCTGCACCCAGCCGCCTGAGTGCCACTGGCCGTGCCACCTTTGCCCTATCCTACTTCCCCATTTGCACTGAGCAAGCGACCAGGTGCTCAGCTCCCACAGCCGCGTGGCCTGCTAGCCAGCAGCCACCAACCGGAGGCCCCCTGCCCCTCATTGGATAACATTTGGCCTAACTACCTCTGCACCCGGCCGCCCCTGTTCCGCTGAGGGTTAACCAACTGTAGCTACCTGACCCTGGGAGACCCCTGAGTCTATGCCCAGAACCTTAACTTCACCAACCGAGTACTTAACCTGGAAACCGGTAACTCACTTACCTGCCATTGGATAACATTGACTGGTTTGACTCGAAAAATCTTCTGAGTGCCTACTTTTGAAAACTCAAAATATTCCTGTAAAATAAGCAGAGTAACAAATTCCGAAGTACTCACCTGCGATCAGGAGAGAAGCCAATACTGTACCTTGTAGCCCAGTATTGAACCCCAAAAGTAATCCGAACCGGGTTTACCCATAATCTGTATTTTATCCATAGGAATCCATTGTCTGCTTTTCTATGAAATTTCTTCTGTCTACTTTTGAAAACTCGAAATATTCTTTAAAAATCATGGGAAATACTGAAACGTAATTACTTACCTGTTTTGAGTTGAGACCCCAGTGCTGGACCCAGGAGCCCAGTCCTGGATTTCAAAAGTAACGAGACTGTACTTTACCTGCAACCTGAATTTTCTCCCATTGGATAACATTGCCAGATTTCTGTTGAAAAGTTTCTAAATGTGAACTTTTAAAATAGCTTTATATTCCTGAAAAATCACTGCAACCACAAAACGTTTTTGAGGAATTATTTTTAGCTTAGACCCCAGGACTGAATCTAGGATCCAGTCCTGGAACCACCAAAGTAATCTACAAGGTAATAAACTGTGTTTACATAGAATAACCCACTGAGCTCAATGCTAAATTGGGTGTAGAATTGTGTTGCCTACTGCAACCCGTGTACCTATTGTGTTTACAAAGTCTATTGTCTTTCTGCATAGTACTCATCTGAGACCTCTCATATTGAGAGCAGTATATTTTGATATCGGTTGGTTCTAAAAATAAAACAACTATATCTTTTGATATAAAAACAATTGGCCTGGAGTTCAGTCTTTGAGTGTGTGAAACCCTTTGCTGACTGAGTGTGTACAACAAATGCTTTATACTGTCCTCTGGTACTGCCTTACTGCTCGACCAAGCTACCACTTTAGAGAGTAAGGTCACACCAGGCTTTAACCTCTATTATACCTCTGGGGTTTGTGGACTCTATACACACTGTACCTTGTTCTGGTCCAGTATATATACAGCCACTTTCTCCAAGTCATATGTATAAAGCCCATTTCCCATTCGCAAAAGGGCTGATTCTCAGAATCGGCCCGTTGCGAATGCATTTAAGGAATTGTAAATTGCGATTCCTTAAATGCGATGTAGAAAGCATTCAAGTTGTGCGATTTCTCCTTAAGAAATCGCAAATTACCACCAACTTCAAGTTGGTGGTCATTTGCGACTTCCTTGAAAAATTCGCTTTTTGGCATTTTTCAAAGTGCCATGTGGTGCGCATACATGCCCTTAGGGCATGTATGTGCGCCACATGTGCTCACATGCTCATTTCAGGGGTGCAACAGGGTGTCCTTATGACATCCTTGCACCCTTGAAATTGCATTTGCAATTTGCGAGTACCTAATGGGTACTCGCAAATTGCAAATGTCTTCCCATTCAGTCAGTCAGAAATACTTTTATTTGATTTCAATTAAAAAATCATAAAAGGGTGGGGAACCACCTTAAATAAAAAAATACATTTTAAATTATAAAACAGTGGAATTTAAAACATTAAGACTGTGCCATTGATGAGTATGCTGGAACTAATTAAATTAGTGAATGGTTTCCTTTTTATTCAGCTCTCTTGCTGCCATTTTGAAAAATGTTATTGCCCTACAGGACAGTTGGATTGATGACCCTCCAAGGCATTGGATGACAGCTGCTCTACATGTCCGTATTTCTTCCTTCCTTAAGGCTTCCCGAAGGACCGTTCTTCGGGTAGCTGCCAGGGAGGGGCATATGCATAGCAGGTGTAGAAGGGACTCTTCCTGACCTCCGCATAAGCGACATTCCTTAGACTGCCAGAGGTGTTTCCATTTTGGTGTCAGATCTTTTGATGGAAATCACCCCAGCCGCAGTAACGTTAAGTACTGTTTTCTCTCCTGGGAGAAATGATCAAGTAAATATGATTGAGGTTTCAGCCGCTGATAGCCTTGAATCACGGTCCAGGCGTGTTTTTTTTTTTAAACAGTTCTTTTGTCCATTAATAGGGAGGTCCTTTTAATTGCGTTGTTCACTACGATTTTGAAACTGGAGTAAGTAGGGAGGGTAAGCCAAGCCTCCTCGACTTGCAGTGCTGCGAGAGAGTCTTTCAGAACGCTAAACGTTGAATTACTTAGCCTGGATTGGGTTTCAATTTCCTTCCAGCAGTAGTGTGCTAAGGTGTTATCGTCTGCGTCCTTCATTCTCCAGTAGTATTTTGCTAATGCCCCTTGTCTGTCGGGGATCTGGTTTCTCAAGACGAATTTGGGATGGTGAAATGTGTCGGGGGATTGAGAACAGGGCCTTGAAGAGAGTTGATTGTGCTGAGTTTAAGGAGATGACGTCTTTCATGTTTAGAATTTCCGAGCCGTATGAAATTGAGGGTAAAAATTTTGCTGAAATGGCTTTGAGCAAATGGCCTGTAGAGCACCCCGTAAGTTTTTTCTTTAGGACACTGAAGGCGAACTGCAGTTGTTTAGCTCTGATACGGCCTTGCCCCAGTTGTAAATTGAAGTTGAGGTTACGGTCAATAGTGAAACCTAGATATTTGTAGGAGTCTACTGGGGACAGGGGTTGCCCGTCCAGGTGCCAGGTAAATTTGCGGTGAGCCTTAGAATTAACTCTTTTGGCGAAACACATCACTTTTGTTTTTTGATGGTTGATGGTTAATTGGGCATTGGTGGTATAAGCTCCTAATTTGGTGATGAGTCGCTGCAGGCCTACTGGTGTTAGAGCGAGGAGCACAATGGCGTCCGCGTATTGAAGACTGGGTATAGGGACGTTACCCAGTTTTGGGGGGTCTGATGGGATTGACCGTAGTTGGTTATCTAGGTCGGCGATATAGATGTTGAACAGGCAGGGTGCCAGCACACACCCTTGTTTTAGCCCGTTAAGGGTTTGAATCTTCCCATTCATTCCTATGTGCCTCTATTAACACCTTGGCTGCTAGGTGTTTTCCCCCCCTGTGCTGGAAATTGCTCTTAGTATGTATTCATGACGAGCTCAGCTCGTCATCAGCACAGCTCAACTGTGCATCATGACGAGCTGAGCTCGTCATCAGCATCGAAAGGGTTAAGGTATTCCTCAATTGCGATTCGCAATTTGCGAATTGCAATAAAAGAATGCCAAGGAATCACAAAATATTTGCGAATTTTTATTACATTCCATTTTGCAATTCTCAAATAGCGATTCTCTCAAAATCGCTATTTGAGAATTGCAATAACGGTATTTCATAAATATGGCCCTGAGTCCTCAAGTGTTTGGGGCTGCAGTCTCCATGTTGGTACAGGTGTAGGAATTTTCCCTCAAGAGAGTGTTACCTCCAGGGACTTATGATCTGACAAAATTTTCCCGAGATATGCGGTATGGGCAATTTTTGCAGCCAGGGGTAGAGAGCAGAAAATCCTATCTATTTGTGTATGTAACATGTGGAGGCGAATAAAACGAGTATTCCCGACAATTCGAGTTCTTAATGTGCCACCCATCAAGTAGTGTGCATCCCGCCACCCAACCCATTCAGAAAGGCCACTTGTTTCTTGGTGCTAATTCCCTGTAATGGTGGGTGGGAACAGTCCAGATCTACACCCAATACTGTGTTGAAATCCCCTCCCATGAGCCAGGGGTACTCAACCCAGTTGGCTAGCACCGTATACAGGGGCAGATTAGGATTGCGGTTTTTCCGCATCCTCGGGGCCGGCGGAAGCCACCGCCGGCCCAGAGGATGCGGAAAAACCGCAGCGGACTGACCAAAGACCCACTGTCACATTAGGATGGCTGGTGGGTCCTGGTTTCCGTCTGCAGCTTTTCCGCCGCAGTTGGCTTACAACTTCGGCGGAAAAGCTCTAATATGGTGACGTGTCTGCCATATTAGGATGGGCTGTCAAATATGCTTTTCCGCGGCGAGTTTTCTGCCGTGGAAAAGCATACGGATCTACACTGCGGGGGCCCGTTGCGGGCCCCCTAGGTGAAGGGGGGTGGGGGGTGCACATGGGGGGTACCCATGGTACCCCCCTGCATTTGTATGCAGAAAGCGGCAGGCACCGCGCGGTGCCTGCCTCTTTCTGCATGCAAATGCAATAACTGCATTTTTAACATTGCCGCGGGTGCAGCTTGAAGCCGCACCCGCCGCAATGTTAAAATTAGAGGATGTGACCGCCAGGGTGGCGGTCACATCCTAATCGCACTGGAGGGGACTCCGCAGCCCATTCGGACGTCCCCTCCTCCTCAGTGATCGTGGACAGACGCAAGTCCGTCCGCGATCATAATCGGCCCCTAAGTCTTGTTCAGTATTAGGGCCGTATATACTACGGAGCACTTTCTGTGTGCCATCTAATGTACCATGAATCAATACGTATCTGCCCTTTACATCTATTCTTTGGTCTAGCGCAGTAAAAGGAATGCTTTTTCTGATCCACATAGTTGCACAATAATGGGGTAAACCCAGACACGTCACTAGGTATGTTATGTTATTTATTCTTTTGTATAGCGCACGGCTACTCAAAAAGAGTGTCCCGGCGCTTTTTGGAAAAGAAAGGCTGCAACACAATAACATAACACCATTAAAAAAAGAAGGAGAAAGGCAGAACGAGCAAATACACAAAAGAAACGGGCTACTGGGTAAACAGCCAGGTTTTAAGGCCTTTTCTAAAGGCAAGTAGACTAGTAGCTCCCCGCAAAGTGAGCGGCAGAGAATTCCACAGCTGTGGCGCCAGTAGTCCAAAAGAGCGGCCTCCCAGGCGAGCTCTCTTCACACGTGGGACAGCCGCCAAGAGCAGGGATTCCGACCTCAGAGAGCGTGTCGGATGATAGAAGGCCAGTCTCTTTTGAAGGTACTTTGCTCCCACAGCGTGGAGGGCCTTATAGGCCAGAATCAGAGCCTTAAAGGCAATCCGCTTCCGGATTGGGAGCCAATGCAGGGTTTTCAACAGGCCCGACGCACTGGCCCGTCTATTTAAACCAAAAATTGCTCTCGCGGCAGCGTTCTGCACCACTTGGAGCCGCTGCAGCAGATACTCTGGCAGGCCCAGGTAAAGAATGTTAGAATAATCTAACCTGGACCCGATGAGAGCCTGCACTGTCAGTTTCCTATGCTCCTCCGATAGCAGGGGCAGGAACCTCCGCAGCATCCTTAGGATGCCAAAAGCAAGTGCCCGACACCCCAAGGATCTGGGATTTCATCGTTAATCCCTTATCCATCTTGACCCCCAGGTTCTTGGCAATTTGGGAGGAGCAAGACGGAGGAAACATATTAATGGGCCACCAGGTCTGCCAATCTGGCTACGTGTCACACCCAAAGAAGAGTACCTCGGATTTGTCGGAATTGCACTTGAGGCTGTTCAGTTGGAACCATTGGAAAACAGCCCCAAGGCAATCCCGGATACTCTCCCCATCAAAGTCTCCTCCTCTCTTACACGAGAAGAGGAGCTGGGTGTCGTTGGCATAGGATACGATCTGGGCCCCATACGACTCCGCCAACGCCGCCAACGGGGTCATGAAGATGTTAAAAAGTGTCGGGCTCAGAATCGAGCCCTGTGGGACCCCGACTCCCAAAGGCGGCATAACAGCGGAATCTGGCGAGGCCCAGACCGTTTGCTGGCGGCCGGCTAGAAAGGAAGAAAACCACTCGAGCACCGTCCCCGTAGACCTATCTCATAAAGTCTTACGAGAAGACCATCATGGGGGACGGTGTCGAAAGCCGCCGACAAGTCCAGCATCACCAGTATGGCTTTGCCCCCAGAGTCCAGAACCCCTTTAATGGTTTCTGAGACCTCGAGAAGCGCAGTCTCCGTGCTGAGATGGGGACGAAAACCCGACTGGGTGGCATGCAGGATCTCATTGGTCTCAAGAAAATTGGAAAGCACCACTTGAACGTGCTTTTCCACAATCTTTGTGAGAGCCGGCAACAGAGAGATGGGCCTATAGTTGACCGGGGCCTTTGGATCAAGGCCTGGCTTCTTAAGCAATGGGATCACCATCGCCTGCTAGGACCTGGGTGAAACTTGGTACAACAAGCATGGGCCATGCCAATTGGTTCCGCCATATTAGTGTATTATGAAAATATGTCCTTGGTGCAGTGCAGAGTTGGAAAAGCATTCCAATGACACATGCATGGCTCAGATAGGGCGGGAAGGGAACCCTTGCCCACTTGTAGTTGTCAATGAAACACAATCGGATTTTGTACAACAGGTGCTCTAAACTCACATTTTTTAAAGTGCTTTTATAATGGTTAAATAAAATGTTTGCCTAAAATCACACTATTTAAGCAGGTAAGATGCAATTTATACTGGTTTTCTGGTTTCACTTTGTACAAACCATTTGTCTTTCCTTATGGTTATTTTTTTATCCTTGTGTCTTTTTTTGCAGTATTTATATAGCCAAAGTCGATGGGAAGGTTATGAAGCAATGTTGAGCTGATGCTAGACTTGAACCTGGATTTATAGTAATAATACAGTATGTTCGAGATAGTTGCTTATATTTAAAAGCACAATGCGTCAGATATTAAACATTTAGCTTATGAAGCCATTTGAGTGTTTATGATGCCAGTACGCCAGTATATTTTAAAAATGTAGAACCTGCTCCACCTTTACCACTAACAAAAGGAGAAATAAAATTAAGCAATGTGATTGTGGAGAAAGCGTGCATTAAAGCTGAAACAAAGCACAAATACTGCTGGGAAGTGCAATGTAAATAAAGTAGATAAAGCACTCCGAACGTAAAGTGGGCACCGCGTTAATTATGAAAAAACGCAGTGACCAGAGAAGCTTAAATCCTAAACAAATGTAAAAAACATAAACACAAATATAAAAAAGACAATAAGTGAAAGCTTTTTGCAGTGTAATATACCCACGGAAACACATACATTGTAAGCAGAAGGCCCGTCCGAACCCCTGGTGTTCCTAAACCATGGCGGCTCGTAGCCCCCTGTGCTACTAGCAGATGTACCCTCTCAAGAAGATACTCGCATGTGGTGCTTTTAATACTTCCAACAGCCCCAGTTATACCTCTGATACTCACAAGGCCTTAAGTCTGTATCTTCTATTCAGGGGTCACCGATAACACGTATCAGTTCACACATATTGCCCAGGTTAATATATACATTTCTAACTATACATACCATTAAACTGCAAATGTATTTTTTGTTTTGATTTTGCTGTACCCGAACCACCAGACAATGGAAGTAGTATCTAGATGCAAAATATGCCACGCAGATGAGGGAAAAGGATACGATTTCAGGATATATGTCCAACAGTGCAGTGGTTAATCTGGCTTCTGGTGAGAATGCACAATTGTGTCCCCTATGTATCGAATTCACTTAGATCCTTGCATGCTTTACTTGTAACAAGTACTTTTAATCCTGAACACTGAGCTTGGTGAAATACTCTCTTAGATGCTAAAAGAAAGAAGGTATGTTTGCATTCCAGTGATGTATGGCAGAAAACAGACCAATTCGATCTACATTCCTGCATGAGACAAATATCATGCCTAAAAGAAACCACGAGGGGAATACTTACTATTAGAGGTGTGGCTGATTTTATTTGGCATTCATATATTACACAAGCATTAAATGTGGCACTCTGTAATCCATGATGACTTTCCAAATGGTTATTAAGATTCCATTGCACACTGAATTCTGATTAAGGCTGGTCGAAAACTGCATTATGCTGACTAAATGTTATGTTATTTTGTTAATTTCACTTTACATTTGTTATGCAAAATAATCAAAATTACGCTACTGTGCCATGTCACGTAATTACGTACCATTCACTGTAAAAATGTAACGCACAGGAAGAAGTTTCTCCCGCTCGTTGAAATCTCACAAATAAAGGAGATTTGACAGGCCCAGCTTTAGTGCACTCACTATTCCTAAAATTGGAAGGGAAGGTACTAAACACTACTTTACATTTAGTAAACCGTGGTGGAGACTGAAGTTAAAATCAAAGGTTCTTGCATGCACGTAGGCCACTTCCAATGACTACTACTTGAAGGCAGATAAAAAGCACAGTGTAGTTAGTGACCACGGCTCCGTGCATGCAAGACCCTTTGATTTTAAAATTAGCTGCCTCCTCGCTTTACATCTAGTAAGCTTGCACCGAGCTACTTGCAATGAGCTGCATGTACTCAGCCGCCTTACATCTCTAGTAACCGTGCTTAACATCTAGCAAAGCGTGGTGGGAGCCGATGTTGAAATCAAAGGGCCATCCGTGCATTGAGCCGCTTTCACCGACTGCAGATCTATAGCCTGATCAGTGAAAGCTGCTCAGTGCACAAAAGGCTCTCTGATTTTAACGTCGACTCCCACCACGCTTTACTATGAAAGGCACCCCGTTAAAATCAAGGCCTTGCATGCACGGAGCCACTCTACTAAAAACCGCACTTTACATCTAGAAGGCGCGGTGGCAACCAAAGTTAACAAGCATTTACAATGCAACGGTCTCTCGCCTTTGCAAAAGGTAGAGCTATTGGCATTGTAAGTGACAACATTTTTATTTATGTGTTGATTTTGAAAATAGATAAATAAATGGCATTGTCATTTACAAAGCCAATAGCTTAATCTCTCGCAAATGCGAGACCTATTGCATTTGCACCCACACTGAGCAACACACAGTGCCACATGCACCCACACACAGACAGAACCACACACACAGACAGAACCACACACAGACAGAACCCCACACACACAGACAGAACCCCCCCCCACACACAGACAGAACCCCACACACACACAGACAGAACCCCCCACACACACACACACAGAACCTGTGTGAAAATTGGACTATAATAACAAGACTTGAACCTGCTTCTCCAGCTATAAAGTTAGCAGCTTTGAGAGAGGGAAGGAGGGCGGAGGAGAAGAGACTGCTGGAGTGATAGCATGAGACGAGAGCGGAGGTACGAATGGCTGATGTCAGCAGCAAAGAGTTAAAGAGAGAAGCCGGCTTCAAGAGGGAATGGATGCAACAAGCTCTGAAGACTGAAGACGAGAAAGGTAAGAAGGGTGGAGGAGTAGAGACTGCTGTAGTGACAGCATGAGACGAGAGTGGAGGTATGAGAGGCTGATGACAGCAGCAAGAGGTTAAGGAGAGAAGCCGGCTTCAAAGGAAATGGAAGCAACAAGCTCTGAAGACTGAAAGGGAGAGAGGGAAGAAGGGCAGAGTAAAAGAGATAGCATGAGCCGAGAGCGGAGGTACGAATGGCTGATGTCAGCAGCTAGGAGTTAAGGAGAGAAGCCGGCTTCAAGAGGGAATGGAAGCAACAAGCTCTGAAGACTGAAGGGGAGAGAGGAAATAAAGGCGGAGGAGAAAAGACTGCTCAACAGACAAACACTAGGCAGAAACTAGACAAACACCAGCAAACAAGCTTTGACAAAACCAATAGATCTGGACTTGATGGCTGTTTTTTTTTGTTTAACAGATTTACGGAAGAAGATTTTCTGACCGAAGCCCCTCTAAGTGGATAGATTATGAGGGAAATGTTTAGAGAAAACAAATGTCTTAAAGGCCAGACCGAACAAAAAAAAAACCAGTAGACTGGTGAGGAGAAGACTACGAATTACCATTGAGTGAATAGAATAGCCCTTGTCCTTAGCTGAACTCCTGTGTGTGTGGCTCCTATAATCCTGGCTGGTAAAAAGGCACGAATTATGTGGCATGGGGGTTTAATTATGCCCGTTGTTTACTGTCAGGCATAGTGAATAGTCCCTGAAAGATTTCTTTTAGCCCTGTCTGTTGGGTACCCATTGTCAGAGGCCTCAGAGGTGCATTGTGGGACGTGACACCCATGGTCCACTGTTTTCCGGGGCAGAATCCTGCTGGTCACTTACCTGCATGCCCCTCTAGATCGCCCTCAGGACTCACAGCAGCACAGAAAGGTGGTGGCGCGGTGTTAACTTCAAGAAGCTGCTTCTTCTACAACACTTCCGTTCTGCCACGCCCACCCACACTTCCGGTTTGGGAATGCTATGCTACTCCTGGGAGTGCAGTCAGCAGGTCAGACTCAAATAAAGCAAAAACAACCCCCAATCCAACAGGGCGCTTACCTCGAGTCTTCAGCTCTAAGGTATTAGCCCCGTATTTTAGAACAGTCTTCTTCACTGAAGAGTCTCTGCCGCTGTTTTACGGTCGCATGGTTTGCTTAGAAATTCACCCTGCGGAGATCGGCTCACTTTTAGGAGCCAAGTACCTCGCTCATAATGTGATTCATAAGAACTAAACAATAGGGACACTTTTATCCGTCATTCCTCGGCTCGCCCCTCCGTTGTCTTCTCCCCCAGGATTGCTCTCTCAGGCTTGGGTCGTTTCGGCACATGCAAAGAAGGGAGGACAATGTCAGTGCCTCATACTGTAAGCGGTAGAGGGAAGGTAGTGAGGAAACACCCATCAAGTGCCGCCACAACCCTCCCAAAGCGGCGCTTAACCCGCACCGAGGGCGTTACCTGAAGAGATGAAGCTCTTCATCAGTGCGCAGCTCCAGGAACAGGGGCACTTTGCTCACGTTGGCGCTGCACGGGTGAGGAGCGAGGCAGCCCCTCCCGTCCCAAGCGCGGCTCTTCCTTCAGCTGCAGGCAGGTTCGTGGGTGCGAGGTCGGGTTGCCTGGCGACGCCTCGCACTTACTGGGCTTCAGCGTGTTTCCTATTCCTGACTAGCCCCTCGTTACCGGGCAGGTCCCCTGCAGTTGCACCAATCCCAGCGCAGCCAATTGCTGACATCAGAAGTGCAGAACACAGAGGTCCTGAGGCTCCCGGCCCGGATGTGGTGATTCCTGCAGTGATTGGAGAGAGTGAACATCGATGTGCCCTTGGGACAGCGAGTCAACAGCGTGTCTTGCTCATGCTCCCTGTACACGCCAGTAGGCTCTCTGATTGGCTGACAAGGTCCACCAATCACAAAGCATATTTGGTAGTTGCCAACCAATTAGAGAGCCGACTGGCCCGTGCAGACAGCGTGAGCAAGACACTCCGTAGAGATGAAAGACTTGCCATCTGTTTTCATTCAGCAAAATTAACTCCTGGCGAAGGCACGGACAACGGGAGGGAGGGCGGGGGATAAACAAGGCACAACAACGGCACGATAACTCCTCGGCGAGAGGGAGGGTGTGGGGGCGGGACTTAAAAAAAGACACGGAAATGCCCCCAAATTGCGTTGTGACGGGGGATTGAGTGATTGACAACCAACAAAGAAGGAAACGTAATGAAGAGGTGTCACCTGAACACAACAGGAATGTTTTACATAGCGCAAACAAGATCCTTGCAGATATCAGAGCGCTTTACACATACATGGGATCAGAAAAACAAGAGAGTGATTAACAAAGGTTTTGTGCAAAGAGGAGCAGAAGGTTATCAGTGGAGAGCAAAGTAAGGTCTAAAACACAAGAGCCAAGACTCGCTCAGTTCTCGAAGACGGGGTGTGCCCAGATGGATTACCATGGAATCATGATGTTGGCCCTCCAAGAGCGTTTCTCCATCTCCTTGGTGACTGGGACGTCCAGTGCGTAGCAGAAAAAAGATAATCAGGATACCTGCTATTAGAAACAGGATCAGCAGAAACCCTCCAAAAAAACTTTCAAATACGGAGTGCAAAAAGTTGATAATTACTCTGTGGATTGTCTGAAAGGTGCTTAATAGTCCAGAACCTATGGTCTTAAGTATGTGGACAAAACCCGTCGTATCAGACATCTTAAAGATACATTTACAATTTCTGGTAAATGGAAAGGGCAGTTTGTTCATACTAGTTCCTGTATCTCAACTGAGGACCTTGCAACCTGACGATCATAAGTTTCTCGGGCGGAGGTTGAGGGCATGGTTTGCTATGGAAGCATGGCTTTCATTCCGCTCAGAGTATCAAACTGTATAAAGGAAACATTCAAATAAGGCTATAACGGCACCACCCTGCCTGTATGGGTTGGTGGAAACAAAATCTGCATACAGCAATTAACCCTGGAGCTTCCAGTGACAAGATTTGCGATGCCCGGGTGCATCCCACAACAACCTTGATCAATCAGCATCAAGTAACTCCCATTTGAAAGTAACTTAAACACCGGATTAGCTGGGAATCCTTTCAAGTGACAGGATAAATAAGCAACTGAACAATTACAGGCCCGGTGAAGCATTATATCCTGGCATATGAAAGATCCACTTAAGGAATTCTCGCAGTTGGTACTACTAAGGAACACTTCCATATCCCCATTCCTACATCTAAATCTGTAAGGCAATTTGCAAGATTCCTTGATTACTTCCTTACCCCTTGCTTCATATCTGCCTGCCTGTTGTTGTTCTAGGCATTACTGAAACTGGAAAGTTGTGACCGGTAGTGTTATATGGCCATAGACTAACCATTATGTGGATGGTGACGGTGGCTAAGCACGCAATGGCGGAGGACGCACTAGGGTAGAGCTCCGTGCTAAGCTCCCCTTCCCTGAGCCGTTTCTCCGCCACATTTAACCCTAGCCGCCCGAAACTGCTGGCGGACCTTCCCGGAGCTCTCCTCGGCAATCTGGCCGACTTTTGTCTCGGGGCTCCGACGAGGCTGACCCCGACCTATCCTGCGGACCTCCTGCGGGATCCGCTGACACCTGGCCGGCGGGGCAACTAAGGGAGACCGAGGCTTGGGCCCAGCTCACAGGCCCCAACTGGTAGGCCACACCACACTGTCCACGGCCCCCTGGCCGGCTGCTGCCGCGCTGTGGGCGACCTCCGGTGGCCCGGCGATCGCCTTGATTCGCAGTAGGACCCCAGCGGAGGGCCCGGACCAAGCGGAAAGCGGGACCCCAGCCCCCACATCGCGGCCGCCGCGCGACTGCTGCCATGCGAGTTGGCGGGCTCCTTGGATTTCCTGAAGACACACCTGGGGCACCGGAGAGGCGCCGGTGACGTGGCGGCCCCGACCAGCGGGGGCCCCTCTCCGAGATACTGCGCAGCCATCGGAGCCACCCGGTGAGTCCCTCCTGCGCCCACCAGCATAGAGGAGCCCACACGGAGTGACAGCCCGGGCATTGCAGCCCCAAGGCCCGCAGTACGGCAGACCGCCCCTCCCCTCGCCTGGTCGCCACACCACTGCCGGAGACAGGCTGACCGCCCCCCCCTGAGACGGAGACACGCGACGGTGTGCTCCACGCCGGGCCCACCTGCGGGGCCCCCCCACGGGGACAACTACTGCCTGAAGGTCAGCGAGGCACACGAGAGGCTGTGACCCGGGCCGGAACTGGTGCCCAGACCCGTCCGCGGCGCCTGGACCCCTCGGACTCACACACGGTGCTGCCCCCCCCGGCCCCCGCTACAACTGGGGCGGAGTGGCAGGGCCGTGACCCGCTAGCGCTCCGGAGGGCAACCGGCGCGGCCACAGACTGCCAGGGACGAGCACGGGCGAAGGAGAGGACAGGACCCCCCCGCCTGCGCCGAGGCCCCCACACAAGGCCACCCGCTGGAGGACCCCCCCCCTGGGAGACAACGACGACGGCCTAACCTGAGGGACCAACCAGCACTAGCGGGGCCCCAACCCAGGAGCGCAGCACTTCAGGGGGCACCGTCACTGGAGTAACGCCAGGGGCCGACCCTGCAGGACAGGCGCCACCCGCACATGTCCGGGGGAGTGCGGACCCGCACTGGGACTGGAGGGGCCCCGCCGAAGGGGAAGACGGACAAACAGGTGCACAAAATGGCCGCCGAGCAACTGGCTCCGAGGCTTGACAGCGTGCTGGCAGCGGTGGAACGGATGGAGCAGTCCCTCCAGCAAACTAGAACCTCCCTGGAGTCCAAAATCGATGGGGTCGCTGTGGACCTGACCCTCCTGCGTGATGACCATAGAAAATTGTCCGACCGAACCAAGACCCTGGAAGGCGCAGTGAAGGAGATCGAGCCCAAGGTCACCCAGACAGACAGACACGTGCAGGACCTCCTGAACAGAGTGGAGTTCCTGGAGGACAGGGCTGAGGACGCAGAAGGGAGGGCGAGACGCAACAACATTAGACTTGTGGGGGTTCCGGAGAAATGGGAAGGGGCCCGCCCGGCCGAACATGTGGAAGACTGGCTGCGGACACTTTTGCCCGAAGGCTCGTTGTCACCACACTTCGTCGTGGAGCGCGCACATCGGGTGCCAACGAGGCCCTATACCACCGGCACCAACCCGAGGCCGTTGCTCTTCAGAATACTGAACTATAGGGACAGAGACACGGTGCTGCGAGAGGCACGGCGATTGGGCGAGGTGCGCATAGATAACGCGTCGATCATGTTCTTCCCCGACTACACCATCCAGGTGCAGCGCCAGAGACACGACTTCATGGCAGTGAAGAGGAGACTACGCACCGCGGGCCTCAAGTACTCCCTACTATTCCCTGCCAAGCTGAGAGTGGTGGCGGGAGACAGCACTTACTTCTTCAACACACCCGAGGAGGCCGACGAGTGGCTGGACGGAGGCACGGACACGGCACCGAAGCACTCTCGCGGAGGCGAGACGAGGACCAGGCCGCGAGCACCGCGACGACGCCGCAGGCACAGGACCCAACAGTCCCAACACGCGGAGGAGGGGGCGGGACTCTCCCCCACACTGGACCAGATGCTCCGAGAACAACGTGATGCACTGCGGAAGGTCTCCCAAATAAGCAACTCATCCTCCCATGAGACGGCCCAGGAAGACGGCCAACAGCCGGTACCTAGCGACGACGACGAGGCCATATACGGGATCCCGAACTCACAGATCTCGATGGAACTGCCCATCGTCACGCCGCAAACCTCGGACCTGATCCACTGACCCTACGGGGGATGTCTGCACTGGCCTAGCCATGACGAGGGAAGGGCTGGCAGTGGCCGCCTGGACGATGGTGCGCGATCGGCGCCCGCCACTGCTGGGGCCACATCCCCCCCCCCCCCCCCCCCCCTGCCAGCTGATCGAACTGTGGACACCTGGAACAGTGAGTAATGCCCTTATGGCACTAGTGGTAAGCTGGGAGGGCACTGAAGGGGTGGTCTTTTAGCACGCATCTGTGCCTGGTCGCACACAGGATGGGCAACTTGGAGCACTGGACCGCAGTGGGCGGCCACTATTGTCCTGTATTGTATGGCTCAGGGAAGCGGCCTGCTTCCCCTAAACTGACTATATATCCATCCTGCCGAACTTGTGCTTAGCACACACTGCCCCTTAAACAAAGTAAGAATGTTCCTCTCTCTTGAGAGTATGGACGGTGGCCCGTTCCGCCACTGCCCTTTTGGTATTTTAGTGGGGTTAGCCCGCTGTTGGTTGTTGTTCTTTACTGTTTTTTTTCCCTGTCCTTATGTTTTCCCAAACTTTGCTGAGTGTAATGTGGGGGGTGGGAACGGAAGAGCTGGGGGAGCCACTGCTGGGGCCTTTGGTGATGCCGCTGCTATTGGGAGGGTCAGGGGGGAATGTGTATTGCTGAAATGTCTGCCATAAAAATATGCACGTGGAACATTAGAGGTATGCACACACCCGCGCGCAGGTACCAAATCTACTCCTACTTGAAGAGGCAGAACGTGCAGGTCGCGCTATTGCAGGAAACACACCTGAGTGGGGCGGAGGTGACAGCGCTGAGGCGGAGATGGAGGGGACAACTGTACGCCACTGAATACTCCTCGTACGCCCGCGGGGCACTGCTATGGGTAAAGCCGGGAACCCCCTTCGTAATGTCGGAAGTACACATAGATCCGGAGGGGAGGTATGTCCTGGTGAAGGGGCGCATAGACGGGCAACCAGTGGTCCTGGCGTCCATTTACGCTCCAAACACGGATCAGGGCACCTTCCTGGCGCGTATCTCAGGGAAATTAGCGCCCTGGCACGGCGTCACATGGATCCTGGGGGGCGACTATAACGTGGTACTAGACCCAGTGCTGGACCGTTCGGTCCCGCCGAGGCCAGAGGCGACATCCCAGGGGGCCACGAGGACACTCACACAGTGGGCGACGCAGTGGGGTCTGAAGGATGCATGGCGTGCGCACAATCCGAACGCTAGGGTGTACTCATACTTCTCGGGAGCACATGCATTACATGTTCGCCTCGACAGATACATGGTGTCAGCGGACATGTTGCCCCATATCACTGACTCACAATACCTGGGTAGGACACACTCCGACCACAACCCCCATACACTGCACATGGCCTGGGAACGCCCGCGCCCGCCAATCCCCACGTGGCGACTGCAACCTGCATTACTGCTAGATGCCCCCTTCAGAGATTCCCTGCAGGCCAGCGTAGCGCAATACTTCGAAGACAATTCAGATACAGCATCCTCCCCGAGAGTAGAGTGGGACGCATTCAAGGTGGTGGTACGGGGACATTGCTTGAGCACTCAGGGGAGCATACGGTGGAAGTTGGAGGAGGACTTGCGCAGGGTGGAGGCGGACCTACTCGGCGGGGAGCAGGAGGCGGTGGGGGGTGCAGGTGACCGGCTGCAGGCGGCCCGGGCGGAGCACGAAACGCTACTGGAACGGCTGCGGCACGTCCACTTTGCGGCCCATTCGGCGCGAGTGCACCAGCACAGTGACAAGCCCGGTAGGCTATTGGCCTGGTTAGTCAGGCAGGAGGAACGCACGGAGCCGGTCTCCGTCATCCGCACGGCTGAGGGAGAACTAGTGTACACCCAAAATAGGATACACCAAGCGTTTGTGGGACACTACCGGGCCCTATACAAGTCGCAACTGAGAGTAACTGCGGCCTACATAGCAGAATACCTGTCGGACATCCCGCTGCCCTCCCTTATAGGCTCACAGCAGGACGCCCTGGGGGCGCCATTCTCCGCGGACGAAATACGCGAGGCCATCTTCGCACTGTCCAACGGCAAATCACCTGGCCCGGATGGACTGCCCGCCGAATTTTTTAAGGCGTGTTCAGACACGCTGGTTCCGGAGTTGCTCAAGTTGTACAATACAGCAATAGAAGAATCTGCACTCCCAGACTCGCTTAACGAGGCAAACTTGGTCTCGCTGCTGAAGCCGGGCAGAGATGGCGCACTCATGGGGTCCTATAGGCCGTTGGCCATGCTAAATACTGATCATAAAATTTTCACCTCACTCTTGGCCCGCCGCCTGGCCCTGGAGGCACCAACTCTGGTACACGCCGATCAAAATGGCTTCATGCCGGCGCGGAGCACGTCTCGTAATCTACGCCGCCTCTTCCGGATTCAGGAAGCGGCTCTGACGCATTGGCCTAGATCGGGGGTCCTGGACCTGGAGAAGGCCTTCGATTCAGTAGAATGGCCATACCTGGGGGCCGTGCTGGACAGATTTGAGGTGGGAGAAGCATTTGCTGACATGGTCGGTCTGATCTACCAGAGACCCAGTGTCCGAGTGAGGACGGGAAGGCTGCTGTCGGAGAAGATCGGGGTGCGTAGAGGCACCAGGCAAGGCTGCCCCCTGTCCCCCCTCCTCTTCTCCTTAGCCATTGAGCCACTAGCAGCTCTGCTACGGGACAGAGGAGCGGAATGGGGGATCCCATTGGCTGACGGAACGCACATAGTCTCACTCTACGCAGACGACCTGCTGCTTTATGTGCGGGACCTCACCGCGGTGCCAGCCGAGCTATCGGACGTCTTCCAGACCTTCGCAGAGGTCTCGGGCCTCAGGGTCAACTGGGCCAAGTCCGGGGCATACTCGTTTAGCCGTGATCAGGAGGAATGCGATGTGCATCTTGGAGGGGCCAGGCTCGCTTGGTACCCGACCACGTTTAAATACCTAGGACTGCACATCTATAGAGACCCACAGGACTTACTGGAGGGCAACCTGGTGCGCGCCATTTCTTCTCTGCGAGCTCAGATGTCCTTCTGGAAAACCCTTCCGCTGAACGTGCCCAGCCGCATAGCTCTTACTAAAATGATAGCGCTCCCTAGGCTGCTATACTACTTCGCAAATATCCCCACGTATGTCCCCACGCGGATATTCCGTGATCTGGAATCAATGCTTCGTGGCTTGATCTGGAACACGGGGCGACCGCGAGTGGCGCTGGCTAAACTGTACTCCCCGACCGCGGAGGGAGGATTGGCTGTCCCCAACATGGAGCTGTATTACCTGGCCGCACAGCTCCAATGGGTGACGTACTGGCTCAGCGATGCACATCTGGACGATACGGCCACTGCGGACTACCAGTGGACGCATCCCCAGACCTGCGCCCTGTTTCACCCATTGACCAAGGGACCCCGTCCCCTGCCCATGCATGTGGCCGTGGCCCGCAAATACTTTCTCCGCAGCCTGAAGCTGACGCAAAACACCAGACCATATGCTCCTGCCCTCCCCCTGCTGGGCACCCCCAGGAGGAGCGGGACGGTTACGCAGCGCAATCTGGACCACTGGGTCACGGCTGGAGTGGAGACCATGGGTGACCTGTATGTTGACGGGGCCCTGCTCTCATTTGCGGAGTTATCTGACACCACGGGACTCCCGGCCGGGCAGTTCCTACTCCATGCGTCGGTACTGCGGGCATACACTGACTCCTGGGGTGACATCCAGGATGAACCGCCGATGCACCACCTGGTCCAATATCTACATGTAATGGGCAGAGGCTCGCACATCACGCATTGGTTAGCGCAGGCGCTTCTCATCCACACGCAAAAACCCACGCAGCAGATTAGGGCTAAATGGGCGGCGCACCGTGGGAGGGATTGGACGGACAAGGAGTGGAACCTAGTACTAGCTAGCCCCGTGAACATCCCCCGCAATTCCCGCTTCCGTGTCATCCAACTGTACATATTGCACCAGGCATACCTAACGCCAGATAGAATAAACAGATACTTCGCGATCGACACTGCCGTTTGCCCCAGATGTGACCTGTTAGGCGCAGATATCCTGCACATGCTTTGGCACTGCCCAACCCTGACCACGTACTGGGGGGAGGTGACCTCACTCCTGAATCACAGCACGGGCCCGGGCCTGCCGGACACGTGGGAGGCGTGCATTCTCGGCCTCTACAAAAGAACCAAGCTGAACAAAACGCAGGCACGGTTCTGGGATCTGGGCCTCGTTACGGCCAAACGGCTGATTACGCGACACTGGAAACGGCGGGAACCGCCTACCCCAAAACACTGGTTCGCATCCTTTACAAACTGGGCCGGGGCGGAAGGCACGGCGCTCCACCGGGAAGAAACAGCGGGCCTGCGGCAGTTCCCGATAGCTCAGCTCTGGGATGGCATCCTGGGGTCCCTGAAGGGGGAGGGCACTGTCAGGGGGCTCACGTAGACTGGGTGAAGCCGGAGGTGGGTCACAGAGGCTAATGCTGTATCGCAGGAATCATCGCAAGCGGCGCCCCCCCCCCCTGACACAGACAAGAAACAGCCAGCGCGCAAACCTCGGACACGACCCAACGCCCACGCAGGCGCCCATCAGTGGCCATTGCCTAGCAGCGCGCCCCTAGCACAAAGTTGCTGACATCGCCCCCGCAAGCACACTCCATCCCCCCCCCCCCCCACCCACTATCACATATATGTTTACATGTTTGCAGTATCGGACCCCTGCTCACGGACGGTGGCCTCTTTGACCCCTCGTGTTGAAGTGGGCAGAAGCCGCTGACGACACTACAGATGGCGACTGCTGGCGTAGACGCTGATAGCCACACCGACAGCAAGGCTCCTCCACCTGAATGCCACATGCTCCACTAACAAGGCCGGCGACCAATAACACACCATAGCCCGCAGGGGCCGTCCCACTCCAGGTTCAGGCACACTTGCGCACGCGCACCTCTGACCTCTGGTTGCACTGTAACAGCATCGGCAAACAACACACCGTTCAGAGGTGGCACCTACTAACACCGTGCCAGTGGGACGGACTTCGAGTGGGGAAACCGCGATAGGAACATTGGGACATACCGATACGAACTGTTTTGTTTAGTTTGCCGATTTCATGGCTCAGTTCTAGAAAAAACTGAAAAATAAGGCGTCATTTATGGACTTCTCCTTTCTTGACTTAAGAAAATGTGACTATCTTCTCCAAGTCCTAGCACACCGGGGACACAAGGGACGCAATGACATGCCCTTTTTATGATGGCCCACACCCCCACGATTCACCGTTCATTTGCAGCCGGCCCGCAGGGTTGTAGGCTTCGCTATGTGTACTGCACCTTTGAACATTAATAAACGTCTTAAAAAAAAAAAAAAAAAAAAAAAAAAAAATTATGTGGATGGTGACACTGCCACACTAAAAGGTAAATTGTCCAGTTTTTTAATATGCAGCATTGTGGAGACGAGTCTAGCCGGTGGCAGTGGCTGATTCTTTCCGCTAACGCTGTGTGTAACAAGACCTGCACTGCGAGCGCTGAATACAGAGCGTCTTTTTAAACTTAGCGATCTGCTGCTAATTTTAATTGTAACAGTGTATTTCTTGTGTATAATTTTAAACTGTGCCTCACCTGTGGGCTGACTCAATTTTGCTTGGTGATTCACTCATTAGACTCCCGCCCCGGTCCGCCGCGTCCATTATGGGCGTTTGAAGCGGAGGGTGGAGGAGGAGCCCAGCACTTCCGGGCTCAGGGCTGCAAGGTCAGCGCTCTAGCTGCGCTGTATGAGAGAGTGAATAAAAGACCTGCATTTGCACCCCCACGTGGTGGAGACAAGTCTAGCCGGTGGCAGTGGCTGATTCTTTCCGCTAACGCTGTCAGGGCTCGACAAATCCACTCGCCCGCTCGCATTTGCGAGGGAGAATGGATGAGGACGAGCTATTTTTAGGTCCTACTCGCCCTTTCTGGCGAGTAGGAAGTCAAACTAACTTTTGCCCTCTGTCTTTGAAAACAGAGCAAAAGTGACAAGATAACATGATTTAAAGGCATTTTTATTGCTCATTAAGGGAATGAGCAATAAAGATGCCTTTAAATCTTGTTAACTTGTCACTTTTGCTCCGTTTTCAGAGACGGAGGTCAAGTGGGTTGCAGTCAGGTCGAGGGGATTTTCCATGGTACTAGACCAGCAGGACTAGTACCATTTTTCGGATTTGTCGAGCCCTGGCTGTGTGTAACAAGACCTGCACTGCGAGCGCTGAATACAGAGCGTCTTTTTAAACTTAGCGATCTGCTGCTAATTTTAAATGTAACAGTGTATTTCTTGTGTATAATTTTAAACTGTGCCTCACCTGTGGGCTGACTCAATTTTGCTTGGTGATTCACTCATTAGACTCCCGCCCCGGTCCGCCGCGTCCATTATGGGCGTTTGAAGCGGAGGGTGGAGGAGGAGCCCAGCACTTCCGGGCTCAGGGCTGCAAGGTCAGCGCTCTAGCTGCCCCTACCTCTCCCATAAATGTGCGTGGGACCGCGACCGCGCAGCGGACGCGTGCAGCAGGCGCGCCGGAAGCGCGCCGAAGTCGAGCCAAAGTCAAGCCCGTCTGCGCCCGTCCGCGGCCGGACGGGGATCGGGGCCAGAAATCCTGGTCGTCCAATGTCCCCCTATTTACGGTTTGGTAGACAGGAACTGTTGGATCTTTGTCCCACTTTCACCTTACCCTGTAAACACACTATGGAGGCGATATCGCTGCATAGCTGCTCAGTATGTCCTTTTACACCGGATAAAGTACCGACTAATGAGCCCGCTAAAGGGCAGATAAAGGCGGGACTGATAAACTGCCGATCTCTTAGTAAACATAGCATGCAAATATATCACTTACTTGAGGATGAGGCACTTGACATCCTGTTCTTTACTGAGACCTGGCTAGGAGAATATTCAGACCCTGACATAATAGAGGCCATGCCACCTGGCTACTCCCTCTCCAGACTGGACAGGAAGGACGGCAGAAGTGGAGGGATTGCAATCGCGATTAAAGCTCCTATGGAATGCTCCCTATCACCCCTGACGATCGATCATTGTGAAGCTGGCTCTTTCACTATTATAATAGGGCCTCAACACTCCCTCTCGGGTATTCTTGTATATAGACCCCCAGGTAGGCTGTATGATTTCACGGCTAGCCTGGTGGAAGCTACAGCACACCTAGCCATAAGAAAGAGTAGATTCATGGTGCTTGGAGACATGAATGTTCATTTTGATGATCTCCTCGACAAAGATGCTAAGGACATCAGGTTAGAACTACACTCCCTTCAATTAGACCGTAAAAATCGTGATCCCTCACATAGACTAGGACATTTGTTGGACCCTATCTTCGGGAATTGGACCGGAGTGCAAGTTCAACCTCCGCAACTGGTACCCTGGTCTGATCACTCCTTAATTCCGTTCCACATACGGATATCTGAGACTGACCCAAAAAAAGACTGTGAACACCGCTACCAGTGTCGGAAATGGAAACATTTCTCTCAAGACACTTTTATCAAAAGACTCGAAACAGGAGGACCTCCAGGAGGTTTAGACTGTGAAACAGCTTATAGTCGACTACAGAACCGTATTTTAACCGCCCTAGAAAGCACTGCCCCTATTCGAAACAAGAAAAAATCTAAGAATGTGAAGAAATCCACCCCGTGGTTCACTCCTGAACTTCAGATAGCTAAATCCGCCTGTAAAAAACTAGAACGGGAATGGCGCATCAACTTCTGCCCGACAATTAAAACTCAATATAAAAAAGCGCAAAAGGATTATAATAAAAAGATACGCACCACTAAAGCATTGCATTATAAAATACGCATTGGGGAAGCAGAGAACTCTTCTAAAGAGCTTTTTAAAATCTTTAAGGAAATCTCTGTGCTAACCACTGATAATACGTCCCACACTGACTCTGTGGATACATGCAACAAAATTGCCAAATACTTTTCTGGAAAGATAACAGACATCTATGCCAACTTTTCTGGAAACTTGACATCTGGTAATGATTTTATGGAAAGTGAAGGAGTTAGTCTCATAGAGTCATGCCTACATTGTTTTTCGGTTCCCCCTCCTGAAATACTCACGAACATTTGCAAAAGTATCAAGTCGGGTTCCCCCCGTGACCCAGCTCCTCCTAAGGTACTAGGAGCAAGTTTAACAGTATTGGAACCTTACTTTAGACATGTGCTCCAAGTCTCCTTTGCATCGGCCTGTCTTCCTGAAGAGTGGAAGAAAGCTATTGTACTCCCTATTAAAAAGAAACCCAATGTGAGCCAGGATATCCTGGAAAACGTACGACCCATCTCTCTGCTACCTTACCTAGCGAAAGTGGCGGAGAAAATAGCCAATAAACAACTTATGGCCCATCTGGAATCTAACAATCTCCTTCATAGTTCTCAATCTGGCTTTCGGACGGGCTACTCCACAGAGACAGCTCTCTTGAGAGCGACCGAAACTCTACGAGCAGGAGCAGATGAGGGTCATACTATGGCACTTATTATGCTGGACCTCAGTGCCGCGTTTGACACTGTAGCACACTCCATCCTGCTACAGTGTCTAAACAAAGCCGGGGTCACCAAGGCGGCACTGGGTTGGTTGAAAGCGTTCCTCACCGACCGCTGCTTTCAGGTTCAGAGAGGCACCTACCTCTCAGACAGCATAGCCTTAGAACAGGGGGTGCCTCAGGGCTCTGCCCTGAGCCCCACCCTGTTCAATCTATACATGGCTCCTTTGGCAGATGTGGTTCAATCGTACAGTGTAGAATTAGTCTCCTACACCGACGATACCCAACTGCTTATCTCCCTGTCCCAAGCTCCCACCATAGCAGCTGCCAACTTCAAAACTTGTATGCAGGATCTTGCGGGTTGGATGAACTAACACTGCTTGAAGCTAAATGGCTCTAAAACGGAGGTTCTAGTGATAGGAGGAAATGATGCTAGTTGGACTAAAGAATGGTGGCCACCTTGTCTTGGTCCTTTACCCATTCCTTGTAAGGAAGCAAAGAATTTGGGTATTTGGGTTGATCCCAAACTTTCTTTTGATGGTCATATTCATAAAGTAGTAGGGAAATGCTTCGGGGTTCTGAAGACCCTTAACCGTACTCTGGACCTTCTTCCTTTAGAGGCCAGACGAACCATGACACAAGCCCTAGTGACCTCCCGGATAGACTACGGCAATGTGCTACTTTTAGGAACTACGGAAAAGAACATCAGGAGATTGCAGGTTCTCCAAAACACGGCAGCACAATTAGTCCTTAGACTACCCAAAAGAGCAGCCTCCAAATCTACCCTGGCCGCTCTACACTGGCTTCCAATAAAAAAGAGGATCTTATTCAAAGCGCTCTTAATGTGCTATAGGATTACCTCGCACAAAGCCCCTCCTTACCTGGCGGATTTAGCCATCACCTACGAGCCTAATAGAACACTACGCTCTAGGGGAACTGGTCTACTTAAAATCCCCCGGATAAAAAAAAGCCAGAATGGGAGGCCGCTCCTTTCGTGTGTTAGCAGCCAACAAATGGAACTCTCTTCCTATGTATATCAGGCTAGCGGACACTGAAACTAAATTTAGGAAACTATTAAAGACCTACCTGTATACCCTCTAGTTTCCAGCCTCTCACTCTCGTCGGCATCTCTCTCTACACACACGCGGGGACACGCCGGGATGGCGTCACCATGCGCTTTACAAACCCCTTTATTATTATTATTATTATTATCTCTTCCAATGGCTAGCCTCCATTTATGGAGCTAGCCAATGGAAGAGAGAGGCGGGACAAAGCCCCATACTGTAGATCAAAAGATTTCGCCTGCGCGAGCACTGCTGTGCAGTGCTACGGCCAGGCGAAACCTAAAAAGCAAAGGGCCTTGCGTGCACTTAGCTACTTTCACTGACAGGACATCTAAAGCACGGTTACTAGAGATTTAAAGCAGCTCAGTGCACGCAAGGCCCTTTGCTGTTATTGTCAGCTGCCACTGCACTTTACTATGGATTGCAGGTATAAAGCGCAGTGCCAGTCGACGTTAAAATCAAAGCCGCTTTTAATGGATAGAAGTAAGTAGCCAGGGACTCACTCACCGATCTGCTACTCTGCTCCGCTTAGGATCAAAAGGCAGATTTATAGCGTGGTGCCAGCCTGGAAAAGGCCAGTTGCATGGTTCCTGATTATGCTGGACTTCGGGTAGAACGTCATGTTCTTTAGCTTACCCTGCACCAGCTAAGCTCAGTTCAGTTTGCCAGAGCAGCTGGTTTGGGGGAAGGCGGGCAAACATGATTAACAGGATAACAAACAGAATTACAAACCTAAAAAGGCAATGAATGGCTAATAAATAAATTACGGAGTTACGACTGAAGCCTTAATTATTAGATGCTGGCTGCGAGCTACTTCCAAGGGGGCGGCGGCGACCCCTCCTCTACAACAATAGATGCATAAAAGAAACATAACAGTGCTGATGCTCAGGTCAGCTTTCTTTGGTAAGCTAAATTGATTAATACAAAGGAAAGAACGTTTTCAAACTGAAATGGCATCTCCTTTTTCAGATTCAACTTATCTCTACCTAAATAACTAATCAGGTTCAATTTAGGACATAGGGTAGAAACCGATAGAGAGTGCAGGGAATGGTATAGAGTCCCCTCTCCACCACAACCCAGATATGTACTTTCCTCTTGCTGCTTGATATGTGGGCTACTTCTGCATCACGCTTGGTCTTCGTTGCTGGTGTGGGGGCACATTCGCTTTACTGTATTCCTTGAGGGCGTGACTGCCCCCGGTCGGTGCTGGTGATGCAGCGCTCCTCCGGAAATAATTTCTAAAGACATTTCATCTTTCCCTGAAGCATAATTTCTAACATACTATCAGACAGTGGGGCCCATATCACTGCGAATCACTCCTAAACACTTACATTTTACTTCATGAAATTCAAAGGAAAAGCTTCTGTATCTTAGTGGAATGCCTAAAACTAAACTGCTTATTTATACTATTTACACCTGCAGTTTACATATATTTACCATGGTTTCATAAAACACGACACACCACCATTGAGATCAATAGATCTGCTAGTAGGAAAATTGGGTGTAGGAAAACTCAAGACCAGCTTGATTCTCTATTTATCTAATTTTTATTAATAGCAAATTCAGCATGTCTAAAAATTATTCACTTTTATTTATTTTATTTCAGTAAATTTGACATTTAAAATATAAAGATTCAGATTAAAGACAGTTAAATCATTTATTTAAGGAAAATCAAGAATAGACATTTTCATTATTTTAATAGATCAGATATTAGAAAAAAGACAGATAGTTCCCAAGCATTTACCTATTCTCCTAACCTCCCTATCTAGACTCTCAGATAAAGTGCATTTCCCTGTAAAAGAAAAAACAGAGTTAGGCAGGTTTCTTACATCTCAGGAAAAATCATCAGTCCGGCAGCATCTCGAGAGGAAATTGAAGGAAGCGATACCCTTCAGTACAATCAGCACTTTTTATACCTTTTTCACTAGCTCTATCTAACTAAAAGTGTATCTTTTTACTTAAATGCGAGTTTTGATTGGACAATTTTAGGGTGGATGAGCATTATCTAGTCATCTAAACTTATGTTTGCTTCCGTCCGCAATTTTTCTATCGGCCTATTGTTTTATTAAATGCCCAGCCTAGTCCGGTTCCCTATTCGCAACGTTCGGCCTCTTTCCCACGTTCTGTACCACTGTGCTCATCACTTGGCAGCCATCTGCACTTCCAGGACAGTCTGTCCTTGAACTGTTCTCACTCCAGGCACAAGCAGCCCGCTTTCGAATTTAGTCTTTGACTCGTGCATGCTCAGTTCATTTGTGGCCACAATAATCGAGTGACTCCATTTTCTCTTAGGCCTCATGACTCAGAAATGGGAACTATCATAGAAACAAACACAAACGAACGTTAATTTAAATCCATTAACCCTTCTGTTTACCTTACTAAGGTTTTCCCAATTAGTATTTACCTAGCAAAAAGCTACATTTAAGCGCATTATACTTACTTTATCTTCGCGTTTTTACACAGACACATAGACAAGATCACATATATGTCGCATTCCATTAATTTAAAGCTGCTTATTAATTTAGGACATGACAAAATCCCATAATTAGTTGATTATGATTGCAACACAATCAAGATTAATTTCCCACGTGTATTCATGTAGGTGCATTTCTTATTCTGCGTTGGTTATACATGCACGACGTTTCAATAATACGAGTTATTGTTATTGGAGTATGATTTCACAAGGGGTACACAAAATTTTGTTTCACCACCTTGCTCCATCACAGGCTATGACATATGGAAGATGTACAAAAGATGCAATTGTGCACTGCTGGTGGTTAAATCACACACTGACGTGTATTCCATGCTCCAGAAAATGGCTCCCCGCTCGGGAGTGTATCAAATCAATAAACAAGTAGCACCTATACAGACGTGTAGGTGTCTTCCTGGGCACTGGATTCTAAATGCTGTGGGTCACAGCCAAGTTCAATCGAAAAAGTTCTCAAATATAAATGTGGAAGTATAGGTTTGTATTATTATCGAACATAAATCCTTGTAAAGATGTCAGTATTTCTTGAATCTTCAATCCATGTAACCATTATGGTACTATGGTTTATAGAGAAACCGCTAAAGCCGAGAGGAGACACCTTACTCCACACGCCTCTTCACGGATCGTCCCTGATATCACTGAGACGGATACGATAAGCCACTTGGCGGCAACTCATCAGGCGGAATATCCTCCTGATCCACACTGTCAACCATTCCACACCTGTCTTGATAAAGACCTGCAGCGACCACCGACTGGGGCGCATTAGGGTCGAAACGTCGACGCTTACCTTAGGTCCAGAAACTCCAGGATCCCTCAAAAATCATTAGGACTCCTTGGAGACCAATCAATCCCTGGCCTTTCAATTACTTTTGTATATAGCTGTATTTATTTATCTCACTGTATATATCTTCATGCACTGAGCACTTTTTTCACCAATTGTCACTGAATTTCACTTGTGTTTGACGGTCATATCCTGTATCAATTGTTTATCACTGAATGAGGTAATTCAGTACAAACTTGATTGAATTCTGATATAAAGTTACATGAATTCACCATTTGGCTACATGAATATTTTCCTATTGCCTGAGCATTTATTTCTCATTTGCATACGTGTATCAGAGAGTTCTCATTGATATGATATTTTAATTGCATCTACTAGCATTGTTAAAGTATTGTGTCTTACCCGACAGAACCACTTGTTTGTTTAACCATTATGGTACTATGACATGCATAATCAATATCTATGATGCAAACATCAATTCCCAATGCTTTTCGGCACCAGGGCCTTCATCAGGGGAATATCTATAACGAAAATCAAATGAAAAGACCATAATTTTAAGAGAAAAAAAAACTGGAAATGGCCTCACCAGATTAAAGACACACTCCACAATATTGTGTGTAGAGATTAGGGCAGTTTGGGTGTATGTATAGATGTGATAACTGACAAAAAAAATAAAATTCAAGGTGTTTTGCAAAAGAAATGGTGCCGATGTATTTCGAACAGTGATGTGCACAAGATTACGATAACGGTAGTAAGTGGAGAACCAACCACGGTTGTGAAATTAACCGCGTAGCAAACGTGCATTCTACGAAAATCAATGGCTGTTAATAACAGAGGAACACAAAAACATGATGGCAACATGCTGTAAAAAAGACGCAGTGAACGGAACATGCTTAAACGATTCTCAAATACAAAGATCCAAGCAATGTGCTTACCAGACAAACACTATGTAAGCTCCCAAAGTGTAGGAAGTGATAGGCGGTTTCACGGCCGTCCATGCGAAGTTCAGGTGGGGTGTGACGTATTATCAGTGGATGTGGTTTAAATGCGGAACTGGCGTAACACGTATCCCGGGCTTAAAGGGATAGCTGTTAGTGATACACTATGTGTGTGAAGTGAATGAATAAAAACGAACATGCTGCGTTTTGGGTGCTTAAAGGAGTGCGCAATAAAGTATGTCAAAAAGAAAAAAGTTCCTACACATTACGATATCCCAGATAGCAGGTAACACCAACTCGTACATACTTAATGAACATACTGGTTGAAACAGTTAGGAGCAGTAAAGCAAAGAAACTGAAATAAAAACAGAAATAAAAACAGAAATAGCAGTAAATGTCAGACAATATTAAACACACAACGTGTGTCCGGAGCACGCTGTGGATAAACACTTAAGTATAGACAATAATGAACGCTATCCTGATGGTATAAAATCAAATTACAAGTAACAAGAAAATTCTGTCCTATCATTCATCCCATGAGGCTTCAGGGTGTTAAGATGATAAATTCTAAAATTCTCACACATCAGTAAACATTTTTTTATTGTCTCTTCCTTCTCGGCGTTCGATGATTTCCATTACAAAGCTTTGATTTCACTGATGTGATGATTTGGCTCCAAAAAATGAGTTGCGACAACTGAGTTTAATGCTTTGGTTCTTATGTTACTTTTGTGCTCGTTCAGGCGTATTTTCAATTTGCATTCTGTTTGGTCAAAATACGCCATGCCACACAGGCATTTAAAAAGATATACGATGTTGGAGGTGTCGCAGGTAGCATTAACTCGTAATGGAATTTTATGTCCCTTCATTGGGTGAGAAATAAAGTTACCCTGAAGTATGTTGTGGAAAATATTACAGTTCCAACAGGGAACAGTCCCTTTGTAGATTTGAATTTCTTTATAGTCGCTAGACTGTTTAATCATTTTGCCAACATTTTTTGATCTGCTAAATGCAAACAACAGGTATTCTGAAAGATGTTGTTGAAGTCAGGTTCTGTTTGTAAGAGAGTCCAGTGTTTCCTAATAATTCTCTTATATTGTGAACTGATAGTGGAAAATTTACTCACACATGTAATTCTAGATTTGTTCCTTGTAGTTTGTGCAGACAATAATTGGATCGATTTCTGGTTTTGACTTTCTCTAAGTACTGAGATAAGATTTCTTCCGGATACCCTCTGTCCCGAAAACGTTGAATCATATTCTGAGATTGTTCATCACTCGACGATTCTTTTGACACGGATAAGGTATTGTTGCGAACTGTAGGTTTGACAAATAGGTTAGTTTCAAGTCCAGTTGAAGTTTTGGTAATTGACACATCCAAAAAATTGATCATTTCATGTTGTATATCATGTGTGAATTGTATGCGATCATCAATCAGGATGAGATCCATGACGTTTGCTATCAAGTTCTCTTCTGTGCCTTTCCATAAAATGAAAATGTCGTCTATATATCGCAAATATAGACGTAGGTTGTTCATCCACTTAAAGGAACTGAGAATATGTTGACTTTCATACTTGTGCATTAAAATGTTCGCATAAGTTGGAGCTGCACAATTACCCATCGACGTGCCACTATTTTGAAGGTACCAGTTCTCTTCCCATTTGAAATAGCTGTGCATTAATGTAAATACAAGAAGTTCCATGAGAAACACTTTAATTTGTTCATCATAGTCCATCCCTATGAGAGCTTTTTCCACAGCTTCTATGCCTGACTGGTGAGGTATCGAAGTATATAGGGATTTAACATCGATGCTGCACAAGAGTATGTTTTCATCTTTATCTATTTGTATTCCACCCAGTTTGTTTAGAAAATCAGTTGTGTCTTTAATAAACGATCCCATGCTTTGTACAAATGGTTGAAGGTACCTATCCAACAATTTCCACACAGGTGCATGAATGCTACCACGTGTAGAAACAATAGGACGACCAGGTGGTCTTACAGGGTCCTTATGAATTTTAGGCATCATGTAGAAGCTCGGGCTTTTGGGGTTGTTGGTGGTTAGATAGTTTCTCATTTTGTCACTAATGGTGCCGTTGACCATGGCTTTTTGGATGATGTCTGAAAGAGTATTCTGAATCTCTGATGTAGGGTTAAAGTCAAGTCGCATTTCTTCTCTTAAAGTTATGGTCTTTTCATTTGATTTTCGTTATAGATATTCCCCTGATGAAGGCCCTGGGGCAGAAATGCCTTGGGAATTGATGTTCACATCATAGATATTGATTATGCATGTCATAGTACCATAGTACCATAATGGTTACATGGATTGAAGATTCAAGAAGATTCAAGAAATATTGACATCTTTACATGGATTTATGTTCGATAATAAAAGAATGTACATAAGAAAGAAGGACGTAACAATGACGTTTCAGAGCGGCGACGGGTTCATGTACGAGGATATGAGTGTGCTCAAACGTATGTTCCCTGACGAAGGACCCACAAAGGGTCCGAAATGCATTGGATAAATAAACAAACTGCTTGAATGGAACGATGCATTAGTACGTGTTTTTGGTTGAGAGGTTCGGATGGCCCGCCATTACATGAGAAACCTGGATAATTTGCATTTGCCTTGCATGAGAAGGAGTTCAAGAAAGATGATTGAAAGTAAAATGATCGCGCAGCGCACAACATAAGGAGTAAAACATGAAGAGAAAAAGTTTGAGAAGAAATAATGGAAGCATTGGCATTTTTTTAAAAATGAGGCTGTCGCCGCTGCGGTGGGGTCAAAGAAATACCCCACCATTTTTTGTGGTTTTTTTTGTTTTTTTGCGATAATAAAAGAAACCTATACTTCGACATTTATATTTGAGAACTTTTTCGATTGAACTTGGCTGTGACCCACAGCATTTAGAATCCAGTGACTAGGAAGACACCTACACGTCTGTATAGGTGCTACTTGTTTATATGGGAGATGCATGCCATCCTTTCTGAGGCATAAATATTGTGGTTGACAACCACTTCTGCAAAACCGGTTTACATGAAGCTGTGCTCCCGTGTGTTATATAGGTTTATCCAGGATGGCAGAACGGTCTTTGAGGTAGAAGAGTTGGTGGAAGGCAAGGCCAGTGCACTCTTCTGTGACCCTTGCTCGGCACCTACAGGAACTCTCGCCTAGCAAGCGAGCCAAGTCCAACAGGGTTCTAAAAATAAGACGCATTCCTCAGGAAAAATTGTCAGTGGTTCATCAGCTGAACAATATAAAAGGTGCAAAGAAGAGGGTGTCCAGAAGCTAAAGGCAACTGTCTCTCATCAAACGTGAAATGCTTACGCACCAGACGCCCATAAATCCCAGTTTCTGTAAATCTGAAACTATAAGCAGTAGATTTATAATCACACTATTGCAGTGGCGTCACTAGGGTTGGTGTCACCCAGTGCGGGTAACTCATGGTGTCACCCCCTCACGACTTACCCCATGAATCCATGATGGACCTCCTTGAGGAGATGTATTCATCTGTGCAGCACCCACGGAGTGGGTCCTTCTTCTTCTGGGGCCTTTCCAAGCCCACTCCTCTACACCGGAGTCTAAAGCACCTCATATGTTTTACCCATCCTTTCATAACTCCTCCCCTAGCTCCTTGGAGGCCATGCGTTCTACTCAGAGTATTTCCGTGCTTGCTTTTGTTATTCCCTGCAGTGTTGCCACATTCCTGTCCACCCCAGCTTGCTATCACTACCCTCCCTGCTTCACTTCCGTCTCTCTCGCTTCCCTTCACCTGCCCTCCAGTCTGGCGTGACACCAACCCTAGTAACGCCACTGCTGCTAATTCGAGCCAGAGCTGATGATGTAAAATAGAGGCAATGCGAAGCCTTGTCATAGCACATAAGGTTGAGTTTCAAATTGTGCAGGCACTCAACATTCATGCTTACTTGCACACATCGAACATGTACACATTAATACCGAACACACACCGGCAGGCATACATTTCAGTAAATGCAGCAGATATAAAATCATCCATATGTGCAGGTCAACAAATATAGAGCTGAACAGAGACTAAAAGCTTTTCTTTACAATATGCAGCATGAGTCATAGTGATATGCGTGGAAGGAGACACAAGGTAATGTGAACAGGGACAGACAGGGTGATGTGCAGCAGAAATAGAAAGGACTAGGACTTACCCTCAGATGAGCCCCCTGTTTGATGCACATTACAAGAGCATGGATGCCCCCACTGTTGATGTTGAGCATGAGATCTGCGCTGCCCTGGCTGCTGCACCACACCTCTCCCACTGCACTGAGTGGTCTTTACACGAGGGGCTCAAGACTGCATTCATCATGGAGGCCGATGGCGATATTAATAGAGGAAGCAAGCATGGAAAATCTGTCCACAACTGATAACTCCGCACCCCCCTAGTGACGCCACTGGTTTTGTCTAGAATTTTGACCTTCTGTGCTGAATTTTGACCCTTTGCCCTGAATTTTTACACCTACTGTCCTGAATTTGCACCCATACCAGTTGGTCATCCTATGCGGGAGGTGGGCAGGCTACTTTACGGGGGACCACATTTTCCATCACAAAGGTGAGCACTCAAGTTTTGAAAAATCTTAGTTTTGAGAACCTAATAGTATATTTCATGACATCACAGAAAGTGATGTCACATATTCACTGAAGTCAATGACAACAAAAGTGATGTTAAAATAATCTAAATAAATGTAAACATTAATGACTATAAAGAAGACTCGCGGATTACATAAAGTAGTGAAACAGGACTGCGACTTGCGATTCCTCCCATTAAATTAAGGAATCTGGGGGTGAGGTGCCTGCTGGGACGAGGGTTGCGTATGGTGACCACCTCCTTCCGGGTCATTAGGGACACTGTTTCTAGCCCCGGACTTTTGTGTGACAGCCTAATGCATTCTAATTGTTGTAGCCCTCTTTTGCACCCATTTCACTAATGGGGCTAACACTCTTGAAATTAATGATTTGTATGGCAAATGTTGAGGACTCAGAACGGTGTTCTTGGTGCCTTGGAGTGAGGTGGTACACTGTGGCTGAGTCTTCTCGGGCCTCTACCTAGAGCATCTCTCTTACGTCTACTGGAGGGTACCAACAAAGCAGAATCAACAGAGGATCCGGATGTGAGGCAAACATTGGGTGCGCCTCATGCGGCACGGATTTCCTGTGCTACATTCAGCTCTGCCAAGTGCCATGCATTGCGGGTAACACTAACACTTTTTGTACTTGAGCTCTGCCTCAGCGCACTCAAATATGTCATGCTTATTGTAGCTCCTCTTCCCTTTTGCCCGAGGAGGTGCTTTCTGGTAACTGAGTTCGCGAGTCACGGTATTTGAGCTGCTGGGAAACGGCTGCGCTGCTTTGGTTGCAAAGAAGAGTTTGAGGCAAGGAAAAAATAATTTGCCTAAAAGCCTGGCAATGTAAGGAGGTGGGAAGTATATTTACTGCTCACGATTCAATGAAACGTTGACGTCATTATGGGACAAACCGCAGTCACTATTATGACGAAATAATGAACTTGTCCCAGAAAATATGACAAGTGAGGCTACAGAACCAGAAGTACACAGCGGAATGGGTTATGAGGGACTTTTGGAGAGGGTTGTTCAGGTGTATGTGTGGAAGATTATTTGGACTGTAGGAAGTCTCTGCGGTAGTGCAGTGTTTAAGTATGGATTCAGGCAGGCTGGTGAGTCACTAGTGTCTGAAGGTGACAAGTTAACATGCCTTCGGAAAGCCCCCACGCTCTTACCTGTTATCTCGAATCGAGAGCGAGGAACAGACAACCGGAGCGGAAATTATATTTTTGCAGTAAATAGTGAAAGAGAAAATGCTTATGCTGCTGCATACAATGTAATTGAATGCTCTTGCATGTAGTTTGGAGATGAAAGGATGCTCACTGACTGTCACGGTCACGGTGTCACCCCATGTGATGGTGTCACCTGGTGCAGTCCGCACCCCCCGCACCCTCCTAGTGACGCCACTGCACTGTTGTGTGAAGTGCCCCTCACAAAGACAGCGAATGGTCTGAAACAAGTGAGGTACTATGGTGCACATGAAGGGCACACTGAGAGCGAAACTCAAAGGAACCACTGGGTGGGTGTATAAGATAAGGATTGGGGAATGGGATACAGAGGGGAGAATAACACAACACTAGGGTGTAAAAGTAATAATGAGGTTTATGATTAGGGTTGTAGACTGCGTTGCGGAACACAGCACACTAATTCCAAGACTGCCTCATCCTGTGACTGTCTGTTGTAGTTCCCGCTCTTGACCCTATGGGCTCTACGTTTCAGTCAGTGTGCTCCTCTCCCGTTAACATTTCCTTCTCGCCTCCAATCTTACCACTGGGATACCGTCAAGCACCCATGTCTTGGTTTTGATTTCAGAAAGGGGGCATGAATCAGCTGCAGTTCAGCCTGGGTACTAGATGGAGTGGCTTTACTAGAAGGTGAAGCACCTACAGAGAATGGAGGCCCAGGAAACCCCACCCGAAGACGCAAGTCATAAATGCCAACTTACGAGTGTGCCGCAACAGGAAAAGACAACACGCTCGGAGGAAAACGCTGAATGTGTAAGAAAGCAACACAAACCATAAATTACTCCCAAAAACATGGCTAACTTTTACCTGGTATCGGAGCCGGTACAGCCACAGAAACGGATCTGATTCCTGTTCACCAGAATCCTAGAACACCAGAAAACAATGCCCAACCAAATGCCACTGTATTGCATTTTCAATGTAAGTGTGAACATGAAATGGGAGGGGGTGGAGAGGGTGTGCTGGTCCAAGAAGTAACAGACTACGGGAGGGAATGGGAAAAGGCAGGGGAACCAAACTGTTTTTTAAGTAAAAGGGCCAATAGCCTCGGAAGGAAATACATGACGACATAGCCGTGAGGAGGCGGGAGTAACAATCTAAACACCAATCACATTTCAGAATTCAAGACTGAAGCCAATCAAAAATATTGCTGGAAAGTGGGCGGAGCTTGCCTCGCTATACTGGATATAGAATCTCTCGTCGAGACAGCACATGCGCTGTCTAGGCGAAACATAAAAAAAGAGGGGTGGTCCCAGTGGAAACACAATTTTTACTTCTGCACATTGATGCACTAATTTCCTCTCTTCTCCCCTAAGGGGCACCTATGAACAAACTTTTTTGATGAATATAATGTGTTTTGAACATGATGGATATATGTCAACTTCTATGGAATAATTTCAATATGTATAAATATTGTTTGTAATTGATTGAACAGGTGATGTTGATGTCTATGTAAAATTGTGTTTCCACTGTTTCTGATCCATATGTCAGCCCCTCTCGCAAATGCAGAATATGTTGTGTGATATAACTGCCCCTTCCACTTTTTCCACAACTTGTTGGCCTCTGAGTTGGTAAGGTGCGTCTCCTGCATAAAAACAATGTACATTTTCCTACTATTTAGTTGAGCGTATATTCTGTGTCACGTGTGCATAGATCCCATCCCCCTAACTTTCTAGGTTGTCACTGTGTACTTTCCTGATGTAACAATTCATTTGTAAGTGTTTTGTTTTCGGGCTTGCCGTACATTTGGCACTTTGAGCAGCTGGCGGATTTACCTAGAAGTGAGTCAGCTTTATAATTACCCTTAACGTTTCTCAATACAAGGTCCCCCAGAAAACTACTGAGGACCAAACTATTGAAATGATTTAAATATTAAATAACTTAAAATTTGGTGCAGTTGCATTGGGGAGGTGGGTGTACCATGGTCTATTGTGGGTGAATGGGTGTAACTCTCAAAGCTCTGATACTGCTGGTCGGGCTCAGGCCTTTTATAACACTGTGGGAAACATTGATGAGCCAAATGGGCCTATAATTTGGTGGTTCATCTAACTTAAAATGTTGTGCGAGACCAGTATGAACATAAATCAGGTGTATTATCCCAGATAGTCATTTACTGTCTGTGGGGTAATTGAAGGGAAGAGAGCCATGTTGTTCTCAGAGTCCGAATGCAGGTTATTGTCTTCTGATGATTCAATTGACTCAGCCTTCAAACCTATTTCTTGATCATCTAATGCTGCCGCCGCCATTATTGCTGATTTTTGGCTTTCTATTATTTGTTTCGGAGAAGAGCTTGATTTCTTGTCTATGCAGAACTTTCTCCTTTGGACTGATCTTTCTTTACTTGACGTTTGTGATTTTATTGGTTTCTGTTAGGCGGATTGTGAAGACCTTTGTGAGGAGCCAGGGGATAGTGTGACCTTCACCCACTCCGCAGCTTCTTCTGGATTGTCAAAGAAGAGAGATTTCTGTTTGTGTATAACTTTTAGACGGGCTGGTGGTCTCGTAGGGATTCTATGTGCTCTTTCCACGCTGAAGAATGTAGTTAGTTCCTCTGAGGCGATCGTGTCCCGCAGCCATTGTTCTATAAATTGTGTTGGGTTAGATCAGGGGTCTCCAAACCAGTCCTGGAGCGCCGGATCCATGCCAGATTTTTAAAATTACTACATGTATCTCAATGGGGATGTCCAAAAAATCTGGCATGGATCCAGCCCTCCAAGACCGGTTTGGGGACCCCTGGGTTAGATCCTTTGCTGCGTTCCGGTAGGCCCACTATTCTCACATTATTGCTTCGTCAACGGCCCTCGGCGTCATCCACCCTGTCTTGTGGCCCGGACACCTGGTGGCGTAGTTGTTCAATCTGTTCTGAATGGGCTTTATGCTGTGGTATCATCTCGGTGAGGAGCGATTTATCCTTTTTCACAGTCACTGCTCTTTTATCATGATCAGCTTTTAAGAATGTGAAGCACGTTGTTAATGCAATCATTTGTTGCTTAATCGCCTTCACTGATTCAAGGACTTCTTGTAGGATGAGGTCCAGTTTATCTGGAGGGTTCCCTACAGCCGTCGGCGGAATACAGTCAGGGTCAGGTGTCTGGGCTGTATCATCCTGTTGGCTTTGCTCTGGTCCCCCTGTTGTGAGTGGGTCTGGCTGTTTCCCTCTTGTAAAACTCATTTCTGATTATGTTTGAGCGCAAGAGAAAATTAAATGTGGGCCCCTGACGCTATGCACAGCTGGTCGCTGCGCTTCTAGTTGCACTCTTCTCCTATCCGCTACCACCGATGACCACAGTAAGGGATCTAATGCTCAAGGGGTAATCCTTCGCCCAGCTTCCAGTGTTCCCTTCTTCTCTTCGGCTTATGGGGGACTCCAGTAGATTGGGGTCGACCGTGGGTGTGATATGGTTCCCGGTGCTAAGGAGCAGGCCTCACGCCACGTTCGTAATTGATTAAGGCCTGGTAAAAGCTCGGCTCGGTACAGCCAGTTCAGCCGCTCAAGTTTGTGCTCAGCCTAGTTGGTTGAGGCCTAGTACAACAGATCCCGGCTGACAACTGTGGGCCAACCTCTAGTGGTTCACGCTAGTCGTCTCATCCTGCTTCGTGGCAGATCTGCCAGGGGTCACGCTGAGGTCATCATTAACCCAGTCTAAGTTCAGGACGATTTCCGTGAGTGTGACCGGAGCAACTTAGTCCAGCACTGTATGCGCATTCTGTGTCCAGTGAACCATACTCCGTAACCAAGGGCGTGATTCCCATACCGCTATGGCCGCTCCCACTCCACCCACCACCAACCAGCCCTCCGCGGTGGCAACCTAGCCCAGGCACCAGGACAATGTATTTTCATCACGCAGGTGACTACACATGGATTGGTCGCTGCAGTTTCTTACTTGTTACAGCAGCCGCCGTGTCCGTTGTTGCTGCAGGGCTGTATACTTCGCCTTCATCAGTATTTCCTGAGCACTGGGTGTCATGTCGACTCACTGTCATCAGGGCAAGGCGGGAGGTCTTGGGCAGGTTATGTCGCAGTCCTCTGTATGAGGACCGTGTCGCAGTCAGCGCAGGTCGTGGTCTGGTCCGGCGCACGCCTGGAGGCCCCAGGGACTGCCGCTCCATTTAGTACTGCAGCAGCGGCTCAGTGTCAGTAAGCCCTGCTTGGGAGCCCCCAGTCTAAGGCCGGTCACCACGCCCTTCTCTGCCACCAGAGCGGCCGTCGCAGCAGAGGCAGGGGATCAGCTGGGCTCCTCGGCGGCAGGGCAGCGCACAGCGTATCTTTCCTCTCTCAGTGTGGTCACGGTAGGGTCCGAGGGGTCGCAGCGGCCTCCTCTACCGCAGAGTGTATTATATTGGTAACGTTACTTTGATAAATGCTGCTATACACACCTACACCAGAGTTCTTTCTTCCTGGTCTGTCTGGCCGTGGAATTCAGGTGTCCATCAGTCGGTTTGTAGCCTCTGGATGGCGTGGTAATAGCAAGATTTCTGACAGGATTTAAGGCCTGGCCCTGTTTGACGGTAAGCCACGCCCCCCACATTGTTACGTTCTTAGCCTATGTTTTTTTTTTTGTTTGACCATTTTATTAAAAGTGAAATAGATTCTGTGACAGTATCATGTTTTATATTTAGTGTCAGGGCTAAAGAAAGATATTTAGAACTGGTAGGTTAAGGGTCCCGGAAGGGTACATCAAAGCATGGGAATGGATGAAGTGGAGAATTTATGTTCGGGACAAGGTTTAGATTTATAGGGTTGGAGGGTTAGGTGATAGGTTATAAGTAAGGTTAGGGGTTAGGGTTAATAGTTAGAATTGGGGTACTTCACAGTATTAGCGATAGTGATGAGATAACCGTTAAGGTTAGAGGGTTTAATTTTTAGCCTTTTAAATGTATGAACTCGAACTTTCAACAAAGATTCGTTTTTAGCAGGTTTTATATTTCCTCACTTCCGTAAAGCACCGAAAATAGTTATTGAGATTTAGAACATGTTGCAAAGAAAGCACATGATTAACGTCACTTTTTTTCACTTGGTTTATATAGTTGCCTTAAAGAGAAACGAGCCTAAAATAAGCCAGGAGAGAGAGAGGAGTCAGCGGTTCTCGCATTTGTAAACAGCCCTCCTGCTAAAGGAGCGGCAGGAGTAGGTTTCCTCCGAGTCCACCGCACCTCTCACACGGGTCTAACCCGAAGCATGATCCCTCCTGATGCAAGCGTGCCCTTGAGAAGGAAAGGTTAAACCTATGTTACATCAATAGTTGATAGGTTTGAGGAGGAATGAATTAATCATGTGTGACATGGGGTGTTACTGCCAAATGCGGCTCTTAAATTTAATATGTGGATGGCAGTGCCGTTTTCAAGTATGTGACTTAAATGCACAATATGCTCTATTTTGCAGTGCAAAGCCTTCTCAAAATGTGACCTTGCAGTCATAATATCTTCTAAAAGTGTGCAGTGCTATCCTGTTGTGTATTATTGTGACTGAATAAATCCCACTCAAAGGTTGGCATTTGGGCATTCTAAAGCATGGGTTTGTGTAATATTGTGAGTAAATCCCACTCAAAGGTGGCATTGGTCATTCCAAGGCATGGTTTTGCCTGATATTGTGAGTGAATCCCACTCAAAGGTTGGGATTGGGCATTCTAGGGGGAACATCCATTACCACGCGGTTTTTACACCGCACTACCATTACAACGCAGGCTTTACAACGCAAGTCGTGGTCGCTGGAGGGCGCTCTAGGCTAAGGAATAGTAGATCTACTATTCCAACACCTTCCCTACTGTACGTAGGCTGGTGTTGGAATAGTACATCTTACTATTCCTAAGTCCAGCACCCTACAGCGCAAGTCGTGGTAACAACTTGCGATGTAAAGCCCGCGTTGTAATGGCACGCGGGGTAAAAGCCCGCGTTGTGTTGACATACAACCGCATTCTAGGGCATAATTTGCATGGAAAGCTTGTAAACGCCCACAAACGTGAGTCTGTAGGTATTCTGGAACACTCTCTAGCCCCTTCCCCTTCTAGAAATGGTTGGAGATGTATTGCTGCCAGAGGCAGTAGTGAATACTTTTCCTGAATTTAAGAGGGGAAAGGAACACCTCCCAAAACCGCATGTTCTAAGGGAAGGGTTTTACACTTGGCTAGAAAAATTACCTTACTTAAAAAACTGGTATGTGCCCCTGCAAAAAAGAGATGACATTATTTGAGGCGTAATTACACACCATATACAATTCCCCTGCCCGAAATGTCCACACACAGGTGTAGCCTGTAACTTGAAAAGTATGCTAAGGAGGTCTGACTGGTGCAGTTTGCAATCCATAACCTTGAAAGGTTGTGTACATTTCTCAAGTTTGTACATTAGCACCCAGGTGCGGTTGTCGACCTGCAGTTGTAAACTTACAATGTTTTGTGAATTGGGCCCTGTGGGAGAAGTTTCTATGATGCCTTATCGCGATAGGAACTATTTAGTATCTCAAATAGTAACGTTTTGAAAGAAATGTTGGTAACTGCATGTCGAACTAGAACGGGCCATGTGCTATCCTGACAATAGTGTTGTAAATTGAGGCCTATGGTATCTGTGCCCATTGAAGCACTAGCGCATGTTTACAACTGTGATCAAATTGTATTTGCTCGCAGTTTGTGCGTGCATTAGCAGGTAGATTCATCAAAGACCCGTTTTGCGAGTCTGTAATAGCGAATCATAAGGAATCGCTATTACAGACTCGCAAAATGGGATTCATGTAGGAATCACAAAATTAAATGCGATTCCTACACATTCCTTATTTGCGATTAGCAAATTGCTAATCGCAAATAAGGAATAACTCCCAATTCATTCCTATGGGCTTTTGGCCCATAGGAATGAATGGGGAGTTATTCCTTATTTGCGATTAGCAATTTGCTAATCGCAAATAAGATAGCGATTTAAAGGGTGCCAGGGGTGTCCAAAGGACACCCTGTAGCACCCCTTAAATGCAAATTCAAACAGGTGTTGTGCACACACATGTCCAAAGGACATGTGTGTGTGTAACATGCACAAGAAAAAAATGCACTAAAGTGCTTTTTACTCTATTTTCGCAATTTACCACGAAGTCAGATTTCGTGGTAAATTGCGACCAAATATTGCGAATTCGCAATTTCAAATTGGGTGATGAATTGCATTTAAGGAATCTCTATTAGAGATTCCTTAAATCCAATTCCTCGCAAATATGCGATTTCGCAAATAGCGATTTTTGCATTTGGGATGATGAATCCCAAATGCAAAAATCGCACTCGCAAAGGGCCAGATTCTCAGAATCTGGCCCTTTGCGAGCGCAATTTCGTTTCATGAATCGGGCTGTTACTCTTCACCTGGAGCGCAGTTTGTGAAGAATACAGAAATAACGTGTGCAACATTTGCGAAAATGCCATTTGTTTGTTTCACTCTCCAGTTTTTGCAAATAAAGTAAAAACCAGAATCTCAAAGTTAATATTTTATATTCTTGGAAGTTAGATTACTTGGGTAGATTTCTAGCACATGGAGGAAGGAAGCAGTATCTGAGGCATTTTCTGAAACAATATTTCTTGTGAGCATTCACACACTACTTTCTGTGCTTATTGCGTTTTTTCCTGTGGGTCGTCCTTTGCCAGTTCCGGTTCATGTGGGCACAAGTCTCTAGTCGTGAGCCAGTCTGCTTCCTGCACAGCTCTGCAATTATGCAAATACGTACATGCCAAGAAGCGAATGCCCTGGGCCTGGAGGTAAGCTTTTACACCAGTGGGGCGTGTGCACGGGCACTGGAGCACAAATGTGCCCTTGTGTGACCAGTGTGACTGGACTTACATTGATATATTTACATTATATACAGGTATTAGTTCATGAATATGTGCATCTTAACTTGCAAAAACAGCAGCAAAATGGATACCGTTTGGCTTTGCTAGAAATACCTCTCCAATTGCGAATAGAAAATGTCTGGACAGTGTAGTATCGGTGCTTTTACATTTGTTTGTCTACTGAGGCTGATGTAAAAATGTACTTGACGTCATAGATTGCTCAAGTAATTCGACCCATAACGGCTTAATATGAACAAACATCTACTTTATTCTTGTGCCCTTTAGGTAACCAGTCCACCGGTCAATTTTCAAGAAGGCTGCGGCTCACAAAGACGTCTCAAGTAAATCAAGGTGAGCTGCACTGACGTCGCGAGGCTTGAGCCGGCCGCGCCCTGGCAGGGCCCGGCCTCCTCGGCAGCGGGTCTGACCTCAGAGGCTGAGGAATGAACACGGACGGCGGCGGCAAGAGGGACTACAGACCGGAGCTCGAGAGCGGAGACACTGCAATCGAGCCGAACCCTGCCAGCCTACAAAATGTAGGCCAGAAATAAACAACGCGCCGATTTCTGGACTGGGGCTTGAACAGAAGAGGCTTTTGGAGATTCTTCCGCAAGGACAGCTGTCCTGCCCTGTACGGATGGACAGAGCGCCCGAGCCTGCACACGGCCAGCGCTGTTCTCCGAAAGGAGCCATTTAAATAGGTACAGAGTATGTGCCTGCCAGGCTAGTCATCTTTTAAATGTGAGCTATTTAATTGGGTTTTATGGAACCGACAAGCACCACTACTATGTTGAATCAATTTTAAATCCCAACTTTCAAGGCCTTACTGTGCCATCTGCTCTTCCAAAGCTCCTTCTCACCCGAGAAGAGGGCCATCTTGGCACATTGACCATCTGCCAACGCGACGTGGCCACCCTGACGATCTTCCAACGCCACTTGGCCACACTGACCATCTTCCAACGCGACTTGGCCACGCTGACGATCTTCCAACGCCACTTGGCCACACTGACCATCTTCGATTACATTGACTACAGGGGCCTCAGAACCAAAGGCACCCTGATGTTGTCTATGACCGCAGTGTACATGAATGGAGGGAGCATAGGAAACCAGCGCTATGCCCGGTGGCACAAGCAGGACAGCCTGGAGGACTACGTACGAACGGAGAGCTATGGTGAAGATGAGGAGGGCAAACCGCGCCGGCTGACACCCTTCGAGAAGCTCAACCAGGACATGTCCCAGGATGAAAAGGTGGTAAAGGAGTTAACACTGGGAAAAAGAATTGGATTTTACAGAGTCCGGGGGGAAATAGGAAGTGGTAACTTCTCCCAAGTGAAGCTCGGAATCCATTCTTTGACCAAAGGTAGGTGTGGTGCTTGCCATTGTATTGCTCCTTGTTCTTCATAAAATGTCGTACACTCTGTTGATGAGCTATGTCTACATTAGCTTCATTGTATTTTTATTGGTAAGACATTCCTCAAAATACTACCAGATATGCACATTTTTGATTTATGTTTGTCTCATTATTCCTAACAGGAGATGCATTGTTACGGCGTAGTATGAGCTAATGGCTCAGTGGTGACTACATGAATTTCCCCTCATTGCCAATTGCTCATATCTGTTGGCAAATGTTTGCTCGCTGGCATTCTCTTAATTTAGCTTTATGAAAAATCTGAAACAAGTTTCCAGTGGAGAGGTACCCAAATTACATAAGCGTGCCATTTGATTACCATACCTGCTGTTTGTCTTTTCGGAGAGTCCCAGACTAGATGCCGACTAGATGCATCATGGAATCCGAATTTACCCGATACCCTCCACAGTAGGCTAGTGTGACTGGTTGAAAGTACACTGGAGTTCTAACTACTCTAGAAGACTTAAAGAACCTAAAGTCTGTATCCAGATCCTCATTAACACTAACATGCACACTGAATTAAAAAAAAAATTTTTAAACATATTTATTGTTTTACATTGCAACATTCAGGTAGCTTGCTCTTTATTCTTAAAGCCCACCCCATCCTTCCAGAGTAGCCATAGATTAACATATCAAACAATTGTTTCATCCTGTTCCGGTTCTTATTGCAATTATAGACTTAACATTCCGCCCACAATTGCCATTTACATCCTATTTCTAGTCACATTATACAAACTATCAATTATTCTAACCCCCTACCTAACCCCCCCATTTCCCCCTCCCCCGCCTACTTCTTCCTACCCCTTTCCCCCCCACCCCACCCCCCATCACCGGTGTGTTCGTACTGTCCGCAGATGTATTACTCATAGGGCATATTAATTGATAATCAGGATTCCCTCATTGGGTGTTTCAGTGTCCTTCCTGCGCTTGATCGCTTCGTTCCTGAGCTTCTTTTGATTGTTGGTCGGCCAGGGACTGAACTATTCTTCAACAAAAGTAAATTCTCTCACGGCCTATATACTTTATATACTGAAACATGGTTCATATCATTTTTTATGTCCTTCAAAACACGAAACCAGCAATACTGGTGGTAGAAAGTGAATGTAGGAAGAATACTGACATATGTAAAGACATATTACCAATCTACAATTTGTCATCCACATTTCTCAACAATGAAGAATCCCCCCTTTTGAGTTGTAGTTTATCTTTTGTCCCTTGCACCCCCCTAAACAAATTTAAACTTCATGAGGACCTTTTTGCTTTTTTCAGAAAGGTTAGATTAAAAAAAATATTTTTGGAGAGACCAGTTGAACAGGAGAATGACAATCTATCCAAATGTAAACCCCTTCCACCTTTACTCCCACCTTGGACATGGTTGGGCCCAAAGTCCACATCTTTGAGCAAAAGGTTTTGCAGGATATTGATCGTTTATTGAAAGGCTCCAGAAAACCCCACTTCAATTTATCAAAAAAGGAAAATGTAGCCTTGAAAAAAATCGAAACAAATGCAAACTTGGTGATCAAACCCTGTGACAAGGGTGGGGTTATAACAATCTTCAACAAAATGGAATATGATAGAAAAATGCTGGAAATGCTTGCCATTACAGAGCACTATAGACCAGCCAAGCCCAGGGAGCTCATAAGACTGAATTCATCTATAAGAGAAATAACACAAGAAGCATTGAGGGATGGTTTCATCTGTGATGATAAGTACATATTCCTCAATAAAAGATGTTCTGTAGTCCCGGCGATGTATGGTCTTCCAAAGACACATAAAAGTGAATGTCAGCCTCCTATGCGACCGATCATTTCAACAATAGGCTCAAGTACCGAACCACTCTCAAAATATGTGGACACATTTTTGTGCCCCTTGACACAGAAGTATGAATCTTTCATTCGAGACACCGGAGATATGATTGCGAAGATAGAGGGTACCCCCTTTAATTCGGCTATGGACATCTTAGTAACGCTTGACATTGAGGCGTTGTACACCAACATACCTCAATGTCACTTGCAGTGGCATCCCTCTTAGAGAGATATCCCAGCAATAGACCAGATGACTTCATACTACAATGCTTGGAAGTCGTTCTCCTTAATAATTTCTTTGATTTTAATGGGTCCCTGTTTAAGCAGATAAAGGGTACGAGCATGGGGGCTTCCTGTGCCCCTAGTGTGGCGAACACATACATGGGGGAGTGGGAATTGAAGAATGTTTTTAACGAGGTTGCCGCATTTTTTGAGAATGTTTTTTGTGGAGGAGATTTATTGATGATATTTTTTTTGTTTGGCGAGGTGATGTGATGCAGTTAGAGGATTAGATTATGTGGTTGAACGCAAGTGACAAAAATCTCAAGTTCACCTCAAATTACAATACGAGAAGAGTGGAATTCCTCGACATTACAGTTGATGGGAGTTGTGGTATCTTGCAGGTAAGTCTGTTTAGAAAACCAACTGCCAAGAACACGGTATTACAATTTGGAAGTTTTCATGCTCACTGCCAAAAGGATTCCATTCCCTTTGGGGAATTACTCCGCATTAGACGAAACTGTATGAATTTGGCCGACTTCCATATACATGGCGATGCACTGAAGAAAAGACTCATAAATCAAGGCTATCCACACCGCCTTGTACGACAGGCTTTTAAAAGAGCCAAATATTATGACAGGGATGCCCTACTTAAAGGGACTAAACATGAACCACATGGCAGGATCCCCTGTGTGATCAGCCATTCGTCACTAAATTACATGATTAAAAAAATGTGATCAATAAAAACTGGAGAATCCTAAATGTAGAAGATGAGGAGATTCGGTTTCTGAAACCCTTGATAGTATATAGAAGGAATAGGAACCTCAGGGATCTGTCGGTTCATACCAGAAATTCACCCAAGTTACAGGAAATTCAAACATCCATGACTGGCCTCCCGATTATATTGGGAAACCATAAATGTGGTTCATGCCACGCGTGCGATGCAGCTATGGTAACAGACTCTTTTTGTTTCAACAACATCAATGTGAAGTTTAAATCTCTTACAAATTGTAGGAGTAGTAATATCATCTATGTACTCCTATGCCCTTGCGGCCTGGCCTATATAGGGGAGACAGGTCGGGAGTTTCGTACTCGTTTTAGCTAACATAAATCCGCTATAAGAACGAAAAGAATGACAGCCCCACTAGTACAACACTGTATAGATACTAACCATAAAGAATCTGATCTGAAGTGGTGTATACTGGAAAAGGTTCAAAATAAAATGGGTCAATTAGTAGAGATAACTCGTAAAAAACTAGAGAGTTTTTGGATTTTCCACTTGGATTGCATACGCAAAGGACTAAGGGCCCGATGTAGGTAGGGCGTTACCGATCGGTAACGGCCGAAAATACCGATTTTTGGCCCTTACCGATCGGTAAACAGCCATCGAGATGTAGGGAACGAAAAACATAACGAATCGGAGTGAAAACCGAATCGGAATGAGTACCGAATGGGAAAGAATCCGATACGTACATACCGAAAATCGGATATGTAACGAATCGGAAAAACACCGAATCGGATGCAAAGACCGATTCGGTCCATGTACCGATTCGTTAGTGACACCGAATCGGAAAATCACCGATTCGGTCCATGTACCGATTCGTTAGTGACACCGAATCGGAAAATCACCGATTCGGTCCATGTACCGATTCGTTAGTGACACCGAATCGGAAAATCACCGATTCGGTCCATGTACCAAATCGTTAGTGACACCGAATCGGAAAATCACCGAATCGGTCCATGTACCGAATCGGTAGAAAGACCGATTCGGACATGAGCCGAATCGGAAAACATGCCGATTCGTATGAATCGCCGATCGGGAAATTCCCCGATTCCGACAGTTGGGGAGATGTAGGGAGGCACAGAAACACCGAAATCGGCTCAAAATCGGTAGAATTCACTCGGTATTTACCATGGATTGCAATCAGGTGGTAACCAACTCCAACCCATATAAACAGTCCCAAAATGCATTGCAACTTGCAGGATGGCAGCTTTCTATGTCATTGCGAGGCGGCTACGGCTACAGCAGGAAGGACAGAGGGAATGGCTAAGAAATGAACAGGTCTACAGACAGAGGATAACCCTGTTCATGCTCACAGAGGCAGAGATACTACAGAGATACAGGCTGGACTCTGACACCATACTTGAGCTCATCAGGGATCTCAAGCCATTCTTGGACCACCACACCCCAAGGGCACACGCCATCCCTGCGCACATCCAGGTGCTATGCAGCCTACACCTGCTAGCGTCTGGCAGCTATCAAAGTGGTGTAGCAGCAGCAGGAGGGGTGAGCCAGAGCAGCCTGTCAAGGTTCTTCCACACATTCCTTGACGCCATGATACACAGGATGGACCAATACATCTCTTTCCCTGCAACCCATGCAGAACTGCTACAAACCAAAGCTGACTTCTACTAGATGGCACAATTTCCCCAAATCATCGGTTGCATAGATGGCACGCACATTCCGATTTGCCCACCAGCGGACACCGAATACATATACCGCAATCGCAAGTCTACACACACCATCAACGTGCAGGTGATCTACAATGCAAAGTGCACCATCACAGACCTGGTAGCAAAATTTCCAGGGAGTACCCATGACTCCTATATTTTCCAACAGAGCGGCATATATGCACGGCTGATGGCTGGCGAATTTGGAGAAGGATACCTCCTAGGTGAGACACATCATCAGACCCCCATAACACATAGTAGGTAGGTGGAATACATGTATGCATGTGTCTAATGTGACCCCTTTCTCTTCCAGGCGACAGTGCATATGCCCTCCGCTCATTCATACTCACCCCCTACCTCAACCCCTCCACACCCAGCCAAAGGAGGTATAACCGGGCCCACATACGCACAAGGAATGTTGTCGAACGGACCTTTGGCATCTGGAAAAGTAGATTCAGATGCCTGCACAAGAGTGGAGGTGCAAGGCAGTATACCCCCATCACCTGCTGCAAGATCATAGCTGTATGTGCAATGTTACACAACCTTGCGGTGAAGAAGGGCACTGAGGTGGAGTTGTCTGACTACGAGGACCATGACGACGACGAAGCTGTGCCACTGACACAGCCAGCTGGGGTGTGTACGCCAAGTGATGGCAGATACAGACGTGAGGAGATCACTGAGAACTATTTCTGACTGAGTACAGATGCAAAGACAGCTAAATGTTGATTGGAAAAAACAAATTTTAATAGTGTTGCAACACAGTTACAGCACTGATGTGCAACAAAAAATGGTGTATGGTAAATAAAATAAAGTCCAAGGTTCTGGTTGCCTCACCCGCCCTTGCAAGGCTATTTTTTTGCCCGCTTGCCAGACCCACTGGGGTGTCCCTCAGCCCCCTCTGAATGCCCAGCAGCATCAGCGGAGCGCCTGGTGCTCCTCCGTGGCTCAGACGCAGCGCTGGCCGGGCTGCTGCGGCTGCTGCTGTCCCCAGCATCACCCAGGTCCAGGGCAGGATTGGAGGCGGTGTTTGAAATAATCATGGCCTCCATAGCAGTGGTGATCCGGGCCATCCCCCTAGTAAGCTCAGCCGTATGCTGACTAAGGACAGATTCCTGGTTGGCGCTGCGATGGCACAGTTGTGCCGTCGCCGCTGCAAGGCGGCCCATGGCGCGGTTCAGCACCCGGGCATCCCGCCTGCGCACCAGCTCATGCTCCTCCTGTCTGCTAGATGAGTGGGTGATGGCAGTGGTCAGCCTGCCTAACCCTGCTGCCACCTCCTTGTTCGATTCCACGACGGCCTGGAATCCCTTGACCAACTCTCCCATCTGCATGTTGTGTTGCAGGAGCTGGCGTTGGCAGGCCATAGTGGATCTTGCCTGTTGCCTCTGAATTTTCACCATCTGTCCCTCCAGGCCCAGGAATACACTGCCCTCCCGTGCTGGTGCAGCAGTGGTGGTGATGGTACGGCTCCGGGCACTGCTGCTTCCGGCCTGCTGAGTGGGCTGGGGTGCCACTGGTGGGGGTGTGAAGCTGGCCGGTCCCTGAGCCCCTGCTCCCAGGACAGGTTGAACAGGTGGCAAGGCCACGGTTGTGGCAGGAGCTGGTGTAGGCGGAATGGTGTCCCTTGTAGGGGAGTTCTCTGGGGAGAACTGCAAGGGGGGTGTGCTGGCCATTACTGGGGAGTGCAGTGCATCGAAGTCAATGACCAGGACTCCCTCCATACCTAGCCCTGGGGTGTCTCCTTCCTCCTCCTCCTCCTGGCCAGCCTGGCTGGTGCTCGGCCCTGCGACTGCAGTGTCGGACGGTGCTGCTCCCTCTGATGTCACTGTTGTTCCGCCTGATGGGGCCCCTAGGTACAAAGAAGCATTTGTAAACTGAGTGCCGATGTATTACAGTCAGTACAATTATAGCATTCCACATGTCCTTGCATCTCCTTACACTGTGTCACACTGTTTCCTGTCTTGTGATTCTGCACTGCCATATTTAGCTAACTTCTGCTGACTACATGTACCATGATGCTTGTCTCTTGTATGTTGGTGACAGTACTGTGCTGGGGTTTGCCTATGCATTGTGTCTAATGGGGAGGTGTCTGGTAGGGTGTGTCATGATGCGCATGCTTCTTACCTGTAGCTTTAGCTCTCGCAGAGCTGTCCAGGGTCCCGATTCCACTGACACTCTCCCTCTCAATGGTGCTGGAGACCAGGTCCTCCAGCTCGGTGAGGGCTGGTGCCGGGTTCGTGCCTCCTCCAGTGAGTCCAGCCTGCCTCTGTATCTCAGCCATCTTCCTCTTAGTGAGGCTGCGGATGTCATAGAATCTCTTTTTCAGTTCTTCTACAGACCTGGGGGTGACACCCGCAGCATTCACCTTCTGGGCGATGTCGGCCCAGATTCTCCTCTTGGTGCTGTCTGGCACGTTGAGGGACAGCTTGCCAAACAGCTGGCGGTGCACCCTCACCACCTCCTCGACCAGCACCTGAAGTTCGGTGGTGGTGAACTTCGGCTTCCTCTTCTGGGAGGACTTCTGGCTTTCTGACTGCTCTGCCATGTTCTCCAGTTCAGTTGGCAACCTCCTACTCCCACTGCTGCTAACTGTGAGTGTTGAGCTCAGGCTGGCTCTCCAGAAACTTCTTAATTAGCTGCACCTGCCAGTGTTGCCACTCCCTGTTTGGGTGGGGGAGGGGGAGCCACCTCATTGGCTGAATCGGCTTTTGCCGAATCGGCTTTTACCAATTCGGTAATATCCGATTCGGTAAAATCCGATTCGGTAAAAGCCGAATCGGTTCCTTCAATGCATTCCTATGGGCTTTTTCGCCATGGGTGTGTTTTCATGGCTACGAATCTATGATTGCCGAATCGGCTTTTACCGAATCGGCTTTTACCGAATCGGTATTCGCCGATTCGGGACTATCCGATTCGGTGGTAGCCGAATCGGTAATTTCCGATTCGTTGTTAGCCGATTCGGTACTTTCCAATTCGGACCGAGCCGATTCGGAACGTACCGATTCTCATTACCGATGCCGACCGATTCGGTATTCATTCGCTTTTTTTTCCCTACATCTCGTTTTCCGATTTCAGAATACCGATTCGGCCCGCCTCGGTATTTTGAAATCGGAAAATCGCGTTTACCTACATCGGGCCCTAAATGAGGATATAGCCTGGTATGTAACCAAGAAATCCTAAAAATTCTGCTTCCCTGGGCAGCTTATTTCAGTATCCACAGCTTAGCATACTCACACTGTATATTGATATTATCCACACGCTAAGCTGTGTAAAACATGGTACCCTTATGGTGTCTCTTAGAAAGAGTCACATGGAATTGTAAACAACACTTCATGGAGATATTTTTTTCCATATTGTATGAATCTGAAAAGGAATATGGTGTGCATACACTTGCAAGAATATATGGAGAGACTAGTTCTGTATTGGCCAATTTTGGTCCTAATATTTTACTAAAAAAAATTGTTAGGCCTATAAGGTATATTGATGTTGATATTAGTTGTCGGCATTTATAAGCACAGTGAAATGAAAACTCTTTGACGGTTGACACCGTATGAATTACCAGGCGGTATTACACACGTGGTATTTATCTCTTGGTATTGTAGAAACTCCAATATGGGGCCATATACGCTACGAGGTGTTGACCTACTTTTATTTTCATAATCTCATTGGTCCCTCTATGTGAAACATCTGATGCGCCAAATGAGAGGCGTAATCTCTTTGCTGTCTCCATGTAAAACACCTGATGAGCTAAATGAGAAACGTAAGTTTGTAATTTACATCGATGATAACTGGGGCACTATATGCGTAATAAATTATGCCAGACAGGTCTTAATCGATAATTAGTGTGAATTATGCGAGTGCTCTAAGTGATATTAATGCGCAACGAAAATAGACAAGATACATGTCCCAGTAGAGGTACAAAGGGGGGTGGTGATGGACGGAGCATCTGAATCAATCAAACACTCACACCCAGTCAAAAGATCTGGGTTTGATCCATCAACGTTCTTTAGCCCACTCTGCCACCCCAGTTCAGACATGGCTATATGCAAATCAGTCTGACCCTGTGCCTCATGGGAACAGTCTAGCCCGAACCGCCAAGCCATGTCTTCCCTGGACCGGAAACAAGCTTCCGAGGACCGGTTTCTGACATTCCAGCCGTCTTCAGCCCGGCTTGCTTGAATCCAGTGGCAAAGTGAGCAAGGGACTCACGTCTGAGCATACCCTGCCACACTTATGGCGGCCAAAAGCGGTACAAACGGGGGTGGTGATGGACGGAGCATCTGAATTAATCAAACACTCACACCCAGTCAAAAGATCTGGGTTTGATCCATCAACGTTCTTTAGCCCACTCTGCCACCCCAGTTCAGACATGGCTATATGCAAATCAGTCTGACCCTGTGCCTCATGGGAACAGTCCAGCCCGAACCGCCAAGCCATGTCTTCCCTGGACCGGAAACAAGCTTCCGAGGACCGGTTTCTGGCATTCCAGCCGTCTTCAGCCCGGCTTGCTTGAATCCAGTGGCAAAGTGAGCAAGGGACTCACGTCTGAGCATACCCTGCCACACTTATGGCGGCCAAAAGCGGTACAAAAGGGGGTGGTGATGAACGGAGCATCTGAATCAATCAAACACTCACACCCAGTCAAAAGATCTGGGTTTGATCCATCAACGCTCTTTAGCCCACTCTGCCACCCCAGTTCAGACATGGCTATATGCAAATCAGTCTGATCCTGTGCCTCATGGGAACAGTCCAGCCCGAACTGCCAAGCCATGTCTTCCCTGGACCGGAAACAAGCTTCCGAGGACCGGTTTCTGGCATTCCAGCCGTCTTTAGCCCGGCTTGCTTGAATCCAGTGGCAAAGTGAGCAAGGGACTCACGTCTGAGCACACCCTGCCACACTTATGGCGGCCAAAAGCGGTACAAAAGGGGGTGGTGATGGACGGAGCATCTGAATCAATCAAACACTCACACCCAGTCAAAAGATCTGGGTTTGATCCATCAACGTTCTTTAGCCCACTCTGCCACCCCAGTTCAGACATGGTTATATGCAAATCAGTCTGACCCTGTGCCTCATGGGAACAGTCCAGCCCGAACCGCCAAGCCATGTCTTCCCTGGACCGGAAACAAGCTTCCGAGGACCGATTTCTGGCATTCCAGCCGTCTTCAGCCCGGCTTGCTTGAATCCAGTGGCAAAGTGAGCAAGGGACTCACGTCTGAGCATACCCTGCCACACTTATGGCGGCCAAAAGCGGTACAAAAGGGGGTGGTGATGAACGGAGCATCTGAATCAATAAAACACTCACACCCAGTCAAAAGATCTGGGTTTGATCCATCAACGTTCTTTAGCCCACTCTGCCACCCCAGTTCAGACATGGCTATATGCAAATCAGTCTGACCCTGTGCCTCATGGGAACAGTCCAGCCCGAACCGCCAAGCCATGTCTTCCCTGGACCCATGTCCCAGTAGAACCTAAAATTTTTTTGGGGGGGGTCTCCTGACACTATAATAGATTTTTACATTGGGAGATGCACATTTAAAGATGGCGCCCTTTGTTGTCTATGTAAGCGTGTCAGGCTTCCACTATACACCTTGATTAGTCACCTCCCTCTCCGCAGTCTCACGTGAACGCAAATTCGCTCCACGCAAGCTATTTAAACTTTGGTGTATTTTTCATCTACACCCACATTGTTATTTTGATCAGGCGGAAGGATATCGGAGACTCTGCTGGAGAAAATGGTGAGTTCAGTAGTACGCGGGGGTAACCTTTTTTTGAGAAATATTAACTTGGGGTTTGGGATGCCTGTTACTTCTCCCCTCTGTTGTTAAAAACTAGTATACCTGTACTGTTCTTAAATTCATACCCCTTTTTTTGTACAGGGTCTTAGACCTGGCAATAGTATCGCTCTATTTGTATAAACCACCCAGGCACTACGTCGACTATAAACCTTTAAACGTAATTAGTGGGTGTAAAACTATCGTTGGGGTTGGGAAAATTACCCGAGACCCATAAGGTGCATGATATTTGGTAGTCCTTGTCCACAAAGGTGGACTTTATAGAGCGTTGTCGTGAAATGAATTAAACCTTGTGCACATTTCACGCATGAGCAGATGGCTAGATATAAACAGCAATATACCGATAAGATTAGTGTCTGCTTCGGTAGGCTAATTACAACTGGAGAATACCTCATGCGCCAGCACAAATCTAAGATGTTACCCGGCGTATAAGTTTGTGTGGACGATAAGCTGTGTTTAAATGAGGCCTTGACCCAGGATCAGCTGGCCAAATGCATTTCCCTTTTCTTGTGTACCCTTTTAGGAATTAAAAAAATAAAACCTTTATACTGTTTTTGGCCGTCACAATGGATTTTGTGATTGGTACAAAAAGAAGAATGTAGAAACAACGAAGGTCTATTGATCAGAAAAAGGTTGGTTTTGGGGTATTATATCGGAAACCATAGTTTTTCTGTAGAAATGTGGAATCCTATAGGCTTATGTATCTATATTTACTTTTTTAGAATTCATGAAAAGACAGCGTGTGATTTATCCAAGAAGCTGAGATCTATTTAAAATGACTGCAAAATAATTGTCACTTTATTAGGTAAGGATAAGTCTCGGATCTTTCTGTCCTTTATTGAATTATCACCCAGGGTCCCCCTCTGAGAAATGTTTTTCATGATTATAGGACTAATATCTGAACAAGTTCATCTTTGGACATCGATAGGCTTTTAGGCCTACAACTGTAGTCCTCAGAGGGAGGGAATATTTCCCCCCCTTTTTTTAGTGTGTAAGTAAATAAAAGACATGTCTTAACAGAAATGTCTTGCTTTGTTCTTGTTCTTCCTTTTCTTTTGGTCAAAATTATGGCTTGAACTTTTGCCTTGTCTTTGTTTTTCTCTCTTTCTGGTTAAAATTGTGCTTTGAACTTTTGTCTTCTTTCGGGTGTTCTCTTGGGATGAAAAGGGGGTAGTTCTTTATTTTGTGATTATGAGTGTTGATTGAATCACTCCACGTCTCATACATAATAAGTTGGAGGTATTCGTTGGACGAGTCACTATTTATAATTAATGTGCAACTCCCAGAATTATGGCATTTGTTTGCGCATCAGCTCCAAGGAAATCTTGGTTATAAAAATATTGTCATGTTTAGAAAATTGTCCTTCAATTGTAGTAATTTGGGATATATGCAATAAGTTGTATTTGTAATTACAGATGCCCTGCTTCCACACAAAAAGAAAAGAGCATATCTGTTGAGGTCCTGAGGAAGGTGGTAAAAACCCACCGAAACGCGCGTGGAATCCCACAAAACATGCTGTGGTCCTCATCTAGAAAGAGTTTTTCTCTGCTGAATAGCACATCTTGTGGAGAAGTGTGGCTCAATGGTTAGAGCGGCAGACCCTGATGTAGAGGTCTAGCCTGGGACCAGGGTTCAATTCTCCGCCTCGGCGGGTCTTGGGCTCAAAATTCCATGGACCTGATAATTCTCGCCTCGGTGCCTCTTCCAATCATGGAGTCCCACTCTGCAACTCTGGGCAATAGCTTGCTTAATCTCCACAACGGCCCCCACAACGCTAAGGATGCCTGGCCTCCACCTTGGGGGTGCCCAGGAGTGGACGCCTCACAGGGAAAGCCAGGACGGGTTCCACAGCGGTATTCGTACAAGCGCCTTGAGACCCTTGCGGGTGAGTAGTGCGCTATACAAGTATCAAATTACATTAAAATTACATTACCTTATGCTCAGATTATTTTGATTGGAAGTGATTAGTGTGCAAGTGTAAGTGTGATTAGCGTTGTGGAACCAGGGTTGTCTTACTTTTTCCTTCTTGGAAAAAGGATAATACTTATTGGTATTATATGAAAAATGTGTTGAACTATAAATGTATTTAAATGATGAAAACATGTTTTTATGCTATATCTGTTTAAACTGATCAAAAGAATAGAATAAATTCAAAAAGAGTAATTTATTTAAAAAAATAAGAAAAAAGTTTTGAAGTATAAAAAAGAAATAAACTCTTGAAAATATAAACAAAGAAATTGTTATTGTTGTGTTTTGAAGGACATAAAAAATTATATGAACCATGTTTCAGTATATAAAGTATATAGGCAATGAGGGAATTTACTTTTGTTGCGTTTATACTTTCTTCTCTTTTCCCTGGCTTTAAGTATCTTGAGAGAGGGTCCCCCTGTTTATGTTACTGAACTATTCTTCCCCATGCCTTTGCCGTTTCGAATGCTTTCTCATTATTCAATTGTCGCGCCTGCCTAAGTCGAATGGAGTCTTCCGCTCCGGCCCATTTAAGCAGCTCTGCTCTCCACCTCCCAACACTGGGGCCCTCTCTCGATTTCCAGTGCATTGTTATTTCTCTTTTCGCCAACACCAGCCCCATATCTACAAATTTGCTCGTCACCTTTGTTTTGGGGGTATGTGGGAACCAATGTAATATGCACGTGGCCATGTCATATTCTAAGTCGCTCTCTGTAACTAGCCTTAAAAGACCTCCCACTTTGCTACAATAATCCCCCAGCCTCGGGCGTTCCCACAACATGTGCTCTAATTCTACTCCTGCTCCGGCACACCTAGGACATAGCGCATTATCGATGTTAAAATATCTCATGATCTTACCCGGGGTCAAATATGCTCTATGTTTTATGAAAAAATGCACCACTTGGAATCAGGCGTTTCTGGTGTTTTTCCACGCCCTATGCAAAATTTGTCCCCATACAGTTTCCGGTATAGGTTTCCCAATGCCCTCTTCCCATTTTAGTCGTAGGGTATCTAGTGGGGTCAGTCCTTCATTCAACATTCTCGAATATAGGCATGTAACTGCCTTATATGTGCCTGCCACCATCACCACATACTGACATGCCATCGTCGTCTTAGGTTCCGTCAATCCCCCCTTTCAGTGTTTCTGTAGCGCCCGTACCAGGGCTGCGTGCACCAGGAATCCTCCCCTAGGGAGATCGTATCATTCCTGCAGCGCTTGGTAGGGGAGTAACGTGCCATCCTCATACAAGTCCCCCAGCACCGGAATCCCCGCTTGTTCCCAGTCCTGCAAAGACGACCAGTCTCCACCATGGGGCAATGCTGTAACCATCCCCAGTGGAATTTCCGGGGCATATTGGTGTGAAACACATGCTCTCCGCTGACTCCGATTTCAGCACAACCTCAGCGTTTTCTCGTCCAATGAGAGATCCCTAAGGTCCAGCCGCTGCTCTAGTACGATAAAAGATAGGATATGCCTCAGTATACCTCTACCCCTCAGGTACTCTGGGCCATTAAATTCTTTTGCAACCGATTGTGTGAGGACCTGGAGCTGTGCTGCTATGTAGTAGAGTTCCAAATCGAGGACTGCCAGCCCACCCTCAGCTTTCGGTCTCATCAGTGTCTTTTGCGCCACCCTACGTCTACCTGATCCCCAAAGGAACCCCACTACCATGTACTTCAGAAGCTTGAACAGCGAGCACGGCACCCACACCGGTAACGTTCTAAACAAGTACAACAGCCTAGGAAGTGCCACCATTTTCAACAGGGCTATTCTCCCCATCACGGACAACGGCAGTTTACTCCAGAATGTCATGCTACCTTTCAGAGCCCGGATACATCTCCCTATGTTTCCGTCCAGAATAGCATCGGCCTCATGATATATATGCACAACTAGATATACCAGACAAGATGGTTCCCACCTCTTTGCTCTCGGCATCGCAGAAGCCACCCTCCCCGGCTGCACCGGAAACAAGCATGTCTTAGTCCAATTCACTTTTAGTCCGGAAATGCTTCCAAAGTCTAGAAGCAACCTTATCGCCCCTGCTAGCTCATTCTCCGCGTCCGCCAAAAACATCAACAAATCATCCGCATAGAGCGAAATATATTGTTGCTCCCCCCTGAACGTCAGGCCCGTACCATTGTCCTAGCCGGGCTCGCGCTGCGAGAGGTTCTATAGCCAATGCGAGTAATAGTGGGGACAGTGGACAACCCTGCCAGGTCCCACGAGCCACTCCATACGGGGTGAGATCATTGTTCCCACCTTCACTCTCGCCACTGCCGAAGTGTATAGCACTGTTGTCCATCCCACAAAGGCGTCTCCCAATCAAAAGCCCCTCATTGTTTTATAAAGAAATGGCCATTCTAAACTATCAAAAGCCTTTTCTATGTCTACTGACAGTATCGCTGCCATGGGTGAATCAATGCGGGCCTCCTCTAAGATTTTCACCAACCTCCGTATATTCGTAGTGGTATTTCTAGTCGGGATAAATCCGGCTTGATCCTCATGTATTAAGCTGGTCATATGCTGCAGCAGGCGTGAAGCCAGAATTCGACTGAGGATCTTATAATCCGTGGACAACATTGACAACGGGCGATACGCAGCTGTATCCATACTTTCCTGTCCTGGCTTTAGCAGTGGAATAATGAGTGCCTCTCGCATTGACATCGGCAGATGGCCCAATTCTCAGGCTTCGCTATAGACCTCCAATAGTTTTGGTGCCAGCAAGTCTACGTACTGCAAGTAAAACTCTATTGGCAATCCGTCTACTCCTGGGGTCTTATTACATGCCATATGCTTGACAGCACTCTGAACCTCCTCGATCGTTATATCTCTACCTAGGTGTTTCGCCTGTTCCTCTTCGAGCTGTGGCAATAGCAGGTTCCCCTGAAAGGAGTCAATATCCTCCTCTCCTGCCTCCAACGTACTCTCATACAGCATCTCATAATACTCTTGAAACTGAGTCACAATCTCTTTCTGCGTATGTACTGTGCCACCATCCTCCGTCGCCAGCGCCAGAATCGGGGAACCCCTCGGGTTCGGATTAGCCAGGCATGCCAACAGCGTACTCGCTTTATCTCCTTCCGAGTGGGTCTTCTCAACATAACTCCTATAATCAAAACAGTGTAATCTTTCTACTTCCTGGGCCACTGCTTCCCTAGCTTCCTCCACTTCTACTTGCATTTCCGGTCGCTCAGGTTTGCTAGTTCTGCTGTTCATATTGTAAGTTCTGCCCTGTCTACGTCCTGCAACAGGACCTTCCGCACCCCAGCATATTTGCTAATACAAAGACCCCTTACCACCACCTTAAATGCATCCCACTCCAGTGCTCTGGTAGAAGCCGTACCTGCATTTTTAGTAAAATAATGCGTTATCCCTTCTCCCACTTCTCGCTGGAACACTGGAACCAGTGTCTCAGGTCTCAGTCGCCAAGTCGGGATGTCAGACCTCTCTCTCATCCAGTGCATAGTGACCAACAATGGATTGTGGTCAGACAGTGTCCTCGTAAGGTACTCAGAGTGGGTTATGGCGGACACTACAGTCTTTGAGCATAATATCGCGTCCAGCCGAACATGAAGTTCGTGCAGCGCTGAAAAATAGGAATAGTCCCTTTCCTGCGGATGGTCCGATCTCCACACATCAACCAGGTTCCATCTGGTCTGCCAATCCGATCTATATTTGGATAGCCTGTGTACTGGGGACTCCCGCAAGGGACGGTGTGACTGATCCGAGATGGATCCGCTATTGAATTGAAGTCTCCTCCCAATACTATCAGGCCCGCCAAATAGTGCATTCGATCCTGAAAGCGCGCCTGGTCCACATTCGGTGCGTAAATACTACAGAACGCTACATCCCTGCCATGTAAGCGACCTTCAACTGCCACAAACCTACCTTCAGCGTCTATTGTTTGTCTAGTCACCTGAAATGCTGAATATGATGTCCTGAAAACCTGTCCTCTCCATCTACGCTGCAACGCTAGTCCCTCCGCTTTACTAAGGTGTGTTTCTTGAAGCAATGCTACATGCATACCTCTCCTAACTAAATATGCATGGACCTTGTGGTGCCTTGTCATTGTGTGTAGTCCCCGTACATTCCATGTGATACAACGCAAATCAGGTACTGCCCCCATCACCATACCACAACCATTCCTCCCCTCCTTGCAAAAAGCTGAGCACACCAGTGATTATCAAGTCCCACCCCTTCCCCGAACCTCCTTTATCCCTCCCCCTCCCCAAGAACAGGACCTAGAACAGAACGGCTAGTCCCCATCCAAACCATTCCAACTGGCAACACATACCTAAGCCTAGCAGTAGTCACTGCAGGCATGCCTTATGGGCTGTGCGGGGGTCCCAACGCCAACGGGTGACTGCCTGCGTCCGAATAGTAACTTCACCCCCATCCCCCAAACAATCGCAGCAAACCCCACTGACCCTTGTACCTTATTATTCATCCGCAGGTTACTGCTTATAGTGGTGCTTTCCCACCCCTACTAGGATTCCTAAGAGACTCCACTGGTCCTCCTCCCATCAACCTTCCACAACTGATGCGGGGTCCACAAACAAGTCTCCTCCGCTCAACCCACACCACTATCCATCATTCACTGTAACCTAGATCATCATTCATCCATGAGTCCATCCGCCGTTGCCGGAGTAACCTGCGGCATCTTAACACTCCCCGTTTCCGAAGCCTCTGCATCCGACTGCTCTTTGTCCTTCTCAGAGTCCGTGCTCCCAGGTGACTGCAGCTCTGGTTCAGCTGACAACGCCATTACCACATCCAGCACTTCCTGCCTCTCCAGCTCCGTTTGTGCCTGCAATGCTTTCCGTCTCTCCTGTCTCTTGCATCTAAGGCACTACGATTGGCGCTGGGGAAGGCCTCTTTCAGACTCCCGGAAGCGCTGTTCCATGCTGTCTTCTGGTGTGTCATGGAAATGCGTGCCGCCATCCATCATTATCTTCAAGCTCGCTGGAAATAACAGCGCATACTGAATGCCTTCTGATCGTAGTTCTTTCTTAATTGTCAGGAAGGATGCGCCTCGGCGTTGGATTTCCAACGTATAATCTGGGAATATCGACACTTTGCTATTGTCAACTTGATAAGGCCCATCTGTTCTCGCTTTCTGGACTAATAGATCCCTGTCCCTTTAGTGTAGGAGCCTAGCCACCACTGGGCGGGGGGGTGGGGGGGAGCGTCCCGGCTGCAGTGGCTTAGCTGGCACCCAATGCGGACGTTCCAGAGTGTAGAAGGGTGATAACCCCTCCGCCGCCACCACCGTGCTCAACCAATGTTCCAGGTACCGTACCATGTCCGTTTCCTCCACTTTTTCGGGCAGGCCCACCACTCAAATGTTATTTCTTCTATTCCGGCTCTCCGCATCCTCCGCTCTCTTCTCTAATGCTTGTATACATTCCAGGGCGTTTGTAATTTTGCTGTCTAGCAACATTGTGGGCCGGTGCCACCTCCTGTAATGTAACCTCCATGTGTTTCACCCTGTCCACCAGCTTAGAGTGGTCCGCTCTCAGGAGCCCCAGCCCCGTTGCCACCTGTGCAATGTCTTGTTGTAGGGCGGTGCGCGAGTCCGCTATTGCCGCTAGTATCTTGTCGAACTGCTGTTGCATACCAGGATCTTGAGATGTGCTAGCTTCATCGTGGTCGTCCTGATCTCGTGTCGCTGTCCGGTGGTTGGTTTCCCGCTCCCGGTTTCCCTCGTGGTTTCCCCATGTCCTGGGTCTCTGGAGCGTGGTCGGGTTCGAGTGGACCAACCGCGACGCCCTGACTTCCCGGGGAGTTAGCAATCAATGGCCCTGGCCTTCGCAGGCAAATTCAGATGTCTTGTTTGCCGGAAGAATCTCCTACACGCTTTCAAATTGCCTAATACACCTGTTGTCTGCCTCCGTTGATAGCCCTAACCAGCGACTTCAAACAGGTTCAGGCCCACTGTTCCCCGGTCTCAATCACCAATACATCTCAGTTCTTCCAACTGGCCTCTTTCAGTGCAAGGGAGTGACAAGTCCGATCCCCGCAGGTCGTCAATTCTCTACTTCTTCGCTGCTTTGCGTGTTCCTCCTTACTTGCTCACAGAAGAGTCGCTCCCCTTGTCCTTTTCACCCTCACAGGAGAAAATGCTGCGTTCGTTCTCCCCTCTCCCTGGCGACCCGGAGCCTCCTCTGATCCTATCCACCCAAAGCTGCTCCAGTGCTCAAGCCAGGCTCTCACCGCTCAGTGGCTGCTCTGTTTATTTGCTCTCCGCTCTCCTCCCCTGTGGAGTGTGTGGTCGCGGGGCCAGGTTCGATTCCCCCCAATCCAGTGGGGTGTTCCCCAGTCCAAAGGCACAGCCCAGCTCTACTGTTCAAGCAGTCCTTTCAGCTGGGGCCCCCTCTGTCTACCGGCTCTCTCCCCCCACCCCCACCACAGCTTGCGGGCCACAGCCGCCTCCACAGCCCCACGACCGCCTGCGCGGCCCGGGGCCACAGTGCAGGCCGCCCCCCACTTACCGCGGTAGGATTGGGGTTGCCTCAGTTCCCTCTCGTAGTGCCCAGCTGCCGCTCTCCGCCGTTCGCCGCTTAGCCTCTGCAACGCCACCTTTAGAGATCAGGACTACAGGCCCTGCGCTGACTCCACCCGCCTGCCTCGTCCTGCAGTCTTCGCCCTCTTTGCTCAATACCTCATTTCCGGATCTCCTTGGGCTCCACCACACGAGTTACATCTCGCCTCCCTCGGCCCAGCTGGTCTGAAGTCCTCGCTGCTCCGCCATATGTCGCCCAGCAGCTACTTCTTACTGCTCGCCTCGCTGCTGTAAAGGCGCCGTCTGCAGGGGTCAGGTCTGCAGGCTCCGTTCTCTTTCCGCTCACCTGTCACTCTTTGGGGTCCGCTCTCACACCTTGTCCTTGCGCCGCCGAGCACCTCCTGTCACGATCACGTTTCGCTCCACGACAGGCAGACCTCCCGTCTGTCCCTCCATGTACAAGCGCGCTGGTCCCAGCTGTGACTCTTTCTTCTATCGGGCAGTTCTGTCCGATCTCTGTGGCAGATTCAGTGTTCTTCCATCCGCGTCGCCGCCATTTTAGGTTTCGAGATTGCCAGCGCACTCAAGGCCAAATAATGATTAAAATTCGCATCTCGCAGTTCGTCCGCCGTCTGGCAGAAGTCGGGAAAGGTCCGGACTCCACTGCAAGTCTAAGGTGATATTGGGCATATCAGAGTGCTGATTTAATACAGGATTATGCGGGCATGGGAGCGGAGCTTAGCGCTCACGCAGCCACCTCTATCGGCCTCCAGGCCACGCCCCACATGCACACTGAATTCATGAAAGTATTTTGCGTAGATACATCTGTCGACCATTGACTTCCTTTGAATTATTCCTAATAGCCTAGTCATTATCACTTACATTACAAGCTGTTTTATTTATGGTAATCCGTTGAGTGTTCACAACTCCCCAATGCCTTTTCTGGAAGGGGAGGTGGAGAAACGGAAGGCATTGAGATCATCTCTGACACTAATAGATGTCTACTGCCGTAGGTCATGTGGAACAGTAGTGCCTTCAGAGCCCTTCTGAATTTCAGATTTGGCTCTTATCTAATGTAAAGTAGAAGAAAGTTCTATATGGAGAAGATTTAAAAAATATATTGTTCCCACAGAGTAAATGCTAACTTCTCTGATGGATGGACAATATGTTTGGAAATTTAACCTCAAGTACGTGGGCAGCTGCACTGCTGAAGTGCTCTAAGCATTGTGAGCTATGCAATGTATCTTTATTACAACGTGCTTCTTTATCAGCAACAAATGTATGATGAGGACTTTATTTCTGAGAAGATGAGGTCCAAATAATTTTGGTCAATGAAGTGGTTTTCTGATAGCTGAAATTTCTTAAACATGATAACTGGCAAACCAACCCCTATTTAGTTGCAATAATTGAGACATAATGTAACCGTATGAGCATAGTGGGGGCGGTTGAAGGTGGTAGAAATGTATGTCAGAGTAGATGTGTCAGAAAGATCATCTGACATAAATATTGCTTCCTAAATATTGTCTACAAAAATATTTTCCCACTATTTGTAGATTTTCTATTACCAACTGCTTCAATGTAATGGACGATCCGTTGATGTCCACCACGTTACCCTTGCAGAGCAAAATACATTAACAGGTTTTCCAAGGCATTAACCCCTTCCCTGCTCGCGTCTGCCGTTGGCCGACGCAAGCACTACCTCCCTGGTGCTGCGCATGACCAGCGGCCGACGCAGGCCCGCCCTCTCCGTCGAACAGCCAAACTGCGGCAAACGGGTTAAAGAAGAAAATACTTCTGGTGCTTCCTTTGATGAATTGCTGCATGGTCGGTAAAAAATGAAACATCATTATAAGCTGCAGCTCAATTGCTGGCTCTACGTATAGCGGTTTGTACAACCACCAAACACTGTATATCCTTGTGACCAGAAGGATCTGACACACGTAACAGTATATTTTGTAAATCAGTTCAGATCAGTTGACTGGGGGTGAGTGTTTGTATTGTCAATGCTCCGTCCATCATCCCCTTTGGTTTTTCTCTATTTTGTAAATTGACCATTGGGCAAAAAATTGCACATGAAAAAGGGTCACCATTTTCTTCCTCCTGATTTTCATTACTTTTTATTTCAATGATTAGACAAATTTTGTCTATTTCAGTATCGCTTTCTGGGGCCCCCATTGGTTCTACCCCAAACTGCAAGTAGGTAGAAACAAAAAACAACAAAAATAGTAACAAGCACTGGCGTTGCCAATAGGTCTCGCAGTAGGAAAGTTGGAGCTATTGGTTTTGTAAATGACATTTTATATTTATGTTTTGTGATTTACAATGCCAATACTTTTAACTTTAGCAAATGTGACACTTTTAGCATTTGTAATGCCACATGTTTTGTATTGACGTGACTTAGATGTATTGATATTACAAATAACAATGGCTTTGAATTTTTTTAAATAATTAATACTTAAATAAAAGTGATTGTAATTTATAATGGCAATGGTCCGAAGTAGATAAAATAGTGGCAAAATAGAAAAACTGTGGCACAGAAAACAGGGCAGAAATTCGGAATGGAAAAGGCGAGACCTAAAAACATGTCGCCTATCTCACAGTTTTTTTCACACCCGTTTGCTCCCAGAAGCCATTCATAATTACCCACGTATGTAAAGAGTACAATGGAGGTTTGTGGGGGTAGGGCGATTGAGAGGACGGGTCTCCCCGGTGAAAACAAGTGTCAAAAGATCAAGGGAATCGCAAACACGGCGAACGAGCTTGGACGTCGATGGCCGCGTTTCATGTAGGGCACGGGGAATGCCCACCTTACAAACCCTCTAAAAGAAAATTTGTTCCTTGTGCAGGTTCGTGCGCGTGCGAGTTTCAGAAACGCTGTTGATACACAAGTGCGTACAAACGTGTAAGCACATCCCAGCGCACGAAAGAAGAATGCGAACACAATTAGTAACATTTCCAGTTTTCACATTCGTTTTCCCGTTTACTGTCCCGAATTTACTGCTGCGTTCTCAGCGTTTCGATAGCTGCCACAACCTATAGAAAATATGTCGTATACATTGAACATGCCCATAGCCACCATACTAAATCGGGACATTCGGTGGCTAATGCAGGGCACACACGATAAACTGCTTGCTCTTAGGCGTGGGGCAACTGATCTTGTTTTTTCCGCTTATAGATTTGGCGTTCGATTTTTGTAATGTGCGGATTTGAACAGCAATTCGTAAACAAAGACGATTTTTGTTTGTAATGTATAGCTTTGAACTGCAATTCGTAAAAAGGCGACGAAAAGGCTGTCAATGAATTTATTTAAGTCTTGCTTAGTGAAAAAAACTGGGTTAACCGCCTCGCATAAGTTTGGTTATTCTTTTGAACAAAAAATAGTTATTGCTATCGTTACAATTAACTGGTATGTTGTGTTTTCTTCTTTAAAAACGCGGCAGCTAAATAAATAAAATACGTTCTTTAAATTATAAATTTTTTTACAGTTATTTAAAACAACTAAAAAATGCACTTGTATTCTTCATGTGTTTTACAAAAAGAGTATCCAGTGCTTTGCCTGGAGCGAAATTATATCTTCTATAGCTGTTCCTAAAGATGAAAGGAAACACGTCGTTGTTTGTATGAAAGAAGGGACAGAGAGGAGGAAAGGTGGGAGGGAACACGGCCTGGGGGAAGCTGGCAAGATGAAAGGAAACACGTTGTTGTTTGAATGAAAGAAGGGACAGAGAGGAGGAAAGGTGGGAGGGAACATGGCCTGGGGGAAGCTGGCTGGGGATGGGGAGGAGAAATCCAAGTAAGGCTGTGTGCGGGGAGAGAGAGGGGAGGTGCTGGAGCTGGGGAACAGATGGCCGTGAAAGTTTATGGCCCAAAAGCGCGTGCCTGTGGCCACGTGAACTCGAAGAAAACCGCACCAAAAAACCCTTGGTTTGACGAGTATTTTGAGCACTTGAATTCTCTCCATTTTCCATTCCTTCGGAATGGAAAAGGCAAGACCTAAAAATGGACTACTACCTAGAAAATAAATGAAAAAACTGTGATAAATAATTGGTTTTCTTTTATAACTCTGCATTTTCCTGAAAACTGTGAAGATGAAGCTCTTAGCACAGCAAATCCTTGGTTGGTGCCATTTTAGGGAACCAAAAATACCCTTTCTTGCACAGCACTAAAACTTGTATGTTTGCTATTTTTCGGTTCCCTCCTGGAGAATACACAAACCCTGGGTACTTTAGAATCCCCAAGATGATGAGGGGGTGTGTGGGGGGGGAACGACACAAATGTTGCCTGGGTTCCTTTTGTGGAACAGAAACTTATTAAGGCTTAGGCGCCCCAAAGATGAAAAAAACAGTATTCAGCATTCTGGCAGGAAAAGCTTTAGCAACTAAGGAGTTAACTCCAGTAGGGCAATATTTTTGGAAACAGTTTTTAGGACTTTATATGTTGCTAAAACATATGATATTCCAGTGCAATATCTGCTATAAGGCAGACTTCATGACAACCTTGACTAATAGGAATAATGTCACGTCTGAATCAGAAGTTGATTATATGGTGCAAAAGTGGTATATTGGGGCTACGGATATGTAAATCAGGGCAGAACTGTGGTTAGAAGGCTGAACAGGATTACCTCTATTAAAACAGTAACATTATGCAGTCAGGGGTAGGTTGTAAGTTGATGCCCTCCAACTCCTTCTTATAGCTTGAGGTGAAGGTAATGGTCATTTGTACATGTGTAGCTGGTCTTGTAGCTGCACGATTGAGGCAACGGGGTAACATTGATGAGGCTTTGTGATAAGTTTCATCCTTGGAGCACTCCACATATGAGGGTCGTAGTCAAATACCTGAAGGTTGGAAATTTTTGCAGTTGGAGAAGAAGGAGGCAACCCATTTTTGAGAAGCGCCTATGGGTTTATTGAGGTTACAGAGCGGTGCCACGGAGGACAGTACTGAAGGCTGGGAAGACACTGATCAAGATCAGGAATCGTTAGAGTGCCCAATCTCTGTCATTCAGCATCTCTTCCCTAACAGCTATGAGGTGATTCCATGCCAAATAGGGTATGAAATTCCAATTAGTAATTACTCTGAAGCATTTGATTTTGTGTAGGAAAAGGAGAGTGCTCGGGAGTGGCCTGAGTTGCTGTAACATTTAGAGTATTTACAAGCTACTGAGATGGTGAGGTGGTGGATTGGAAGACTTAACACTTGTAGTTCAAGAATTTTAGAGCTGTCAAATGAGACAGATGTCAGCTAATGTAAAGTGCCAAAGAGTTCTATTGTTGAGTTTTCTGTTGCGTTGATTCACAAATGTTTTTTTCACTGCCTTGCCTCTACACATGGTAGATTTATCATTTCTGTTGTAGGTGCAGCCGGTTGTCAGGTCATTTGTGGACTTCGACATAGTCATCTTTTTTTTAAGTGTTCTATTTAGCAGTGATTTTGACTTTAACCCATGCTTTGGATTCTACTTTCTTTGGCTTAGGCCTGTGACATGGCATGGGATTCAACATTGCCAATAGATTGGCACTCATACTTTTCATGTGAGTTCAGTTCTTCAGTGATCGTTCTTGATAGCAATTTGTGATTCCCTAAGGCAGATACTGGCCCACATGCATCATTGTTACATTTTGCACTTCCTAATTTGCGAAAAATAAGGAATTGCAAATTAAGAAGTGCAAAATGCTATGCATCATTATTTTCGGTATTCATTTGTGATTCGGTAAAAATCGCAATTTTTACCGAATCCCAAATGAATACCGAATTCTTTAGTTACTTTTCGCAATTCCCATTGATTCCTATGGGCCAAAAGGCCCATAGGAGTGAATAGGAAGGCATCAGCAAATTGCGAGTGGCACTTTGAAAATTTCATGGGTGCAGGGGGGGGTCCAAAGGACCCCCCATGCACCCCTGAAATGTATTTTTCGCATCATGTTTCACACACACATGTCCTAAGGACATGTGTGTGTGATACATGAATGTTGAAAAAAAAACATTTTATGCATTTTAAACACTTTTTCCAAATTTACCGAGTGGTTCAACCACTCGGTAAATTTGGCACCCTAATTGCGAATTTGCACTTGTAAAACTAATGATGCATTGCTTTTAAGAAATCGCACATCTGCGACTTCTTAAAAGCACCCGCAATTTTAGAACTCGCAAAAATGTTACGAATTCTAAAATTGCTTCATGCATCCCAAAAAGCACTTTTGCATTCGCAAACGGCCGATTTTAAGGAATCGCACCGTTTGCGACTACAAAAATGCTTGATGCATGTGGGCCAAGAAGCCTTTCCTAAATGCGAAATATGCATTTAGGAAACGCTAATTACCATCAATTTCATGTTGATGGTAATATGTGCATACTTTGAAAAATGCACAAAAATTTATTTTTCAAAGTGCCATGTAGCGCACACATGCCCTTAGGGCATGTGTGTGCTTTACATGTGCACACTTGCATTTGTTTTTGGGGTGCCTCAGGGGGTCTTAGTCCCCCGGGCACCCTTGGCTTTGCATTCTCAATTTGCGATTACCAATTTGGTAATCGCAATTTGCGAATGCATTACCATTAATTCCCATGGCCTGTAGCCGCATAGCAATGAATGGAGTTGTTATCTAATAGCGATTCGCTAGTTACAGAATCGCTATTAGGTAATGTTAAGGGATCGCAATTTAATTTTGCGATTTCTACATGCTTAGGCATTTACGATTACCAAATAGCAATTCCTTAAAAATCGCGATTTGGTAATCGCAAATTCAGATGTTGATGTATGTGCCCCAATGCCTTTTATTTATGTGTTTAGAAAACCTGCAATAATAAAATGCATTGTTATTTAGAATACCAAATTGTCATGTAAAGCACCCTGATTTCTTTGGGTCGAGTTTGTGCTATATAAACCTGCAAAAAAAATGCCTGATTATTATGTTTTTACTCCAATTCTAACACGCAGGTAGCTTTTCGGTAGAAATTTGTGAATAATTGAAGGGTGGCCGACCAACGAAAGAGAGAGTGTGTATCGGTCTGCTCTCTGGTCCAGAACATGGGCTTATGGAATGTAGGACGGAAGATAGAAAGGTTAGTTATAAGTGGACGCATGTTTGTTTAGCCGTTTCCTTTCGGGTCGTGCACATACAAATTTTATGGTTCCTTTACTGGTTCGTTTTAAGGATGTTCGTACCCAGTTAAGAACACCACCCTCGCTTGCAACTTTGCATTGACATAAAGGTCTATGATTGGAGGCGACTCTTGGCCAATGAGTAGATTCTTTTTATTCTACATTTTTCCTCTGTTACTAACAAGTTTCACATACTTAGACACTTTATAGAAGCAAGCTATTGGATGCTATTTTTGTCCAATGAGGGCGCCTCTTTGGTCAACATCATGCCTGGAAGTACGGATGATATGGAGGCTTGCTATTGGAAGGTTTCTTGGCCCAATGAGTACACAGGTCGGGCAGTTTCCTCTGTGGTCGGTGTCTCCTGCTAATGAAGAATGCCGTGGGTTCATGAACATAAAAGGTATATGCTTTAATCACCGGTCCGCACTAATGAATTACGCTCACAACTTTGATTGCAGGTAAACGTTTGTGATTGGAGGCAGTAATGCGTGGGTGAGGTTCTTACATTTTTGCGAAGAAAGTAACAAGTTTTGACATATGCAGACACCTTATTGAGGCAAGCTATGTCATGGTATTTTTTATCCAGTGAGGGTGCCTACGGTAGGGTGTTAAAATATCGATTACAAAAATATAGCTGACATAAATATAGTTGTAAAAATATCGTTTACAAAAATATCGACACCCTATACTTAAACAGGTAAGTACATAAATATCGACTCAAAAATATTGTTGTAATTAATATAGATGTAAAAAATATCGACTTTTTAAATTAATTAAAATTACATTAAATAATAAGTAAATATAAGTACTATTAACAAAATACATTACATTACTTTTATTTTTTAACTATTTAAAACAAATTAACTACACTTTTTCATTATAAACTTAATAAATGTGTACATATACATATATTTAACACATTACTTTATATAACAACAATAATACATACATATAATTAAAATATACAATATATTATTAGTTAAAACATTTGATAGCGTAGGTGTACAAATTACTATTCCCACTCCAGAGGGTGCAACAGTAGGGAAAGCGTTGGATAGCGTAGAGGTAAAAATTACTATTCCCACTCCAGGGGGTGCAACAGTAGGGAAAGCGTTGGATAGCGTAGGGGTAAAAATTAATATTCCCACTCCAGAGGGTGCAACAGTAGGGAAAGCGTTGGATAGCGTAGGGGTAAAAATTACTATTCCCACTCCAGGGGGTGCAACAGTAGGGAAAGCGTTGGATAGCGTAGGAGTAAAAATTACTATTCCCACTCCAGAGGGTGCAACAGTAGGGAAAGCGTTGGATAGCGTAGGGGTAAAAATTACTATTCCCACTCCAGAGGGTGCAACAGTAGGGAAAGCGTTGGATAGCGTAGGGGGAAAAATTACTATTCCCACTCCAGGGGGTGCAACAGTAGGGAAAGCGTTGGATAGCGTAGGAGTAAAAATTACTATTCCCACTCCAGAGGGTGCAACAGTAGGGAAAGCGTTGGATAGCGTAAGGGTAAAAATTACTATTCCCACTCCAGGGGGTGCAACAGTAGGGTAAGCGTTGGATAGCGTAGGGGTAAAAATTACTATTCCCACTCCAGAGGGTGCAACAGTAGGGAAAGCGTTGGATAGCGTAGAGGTAAAAATTACTATTCCCACTCCAGGGGGTGCAACAGTAGGGAAAGCGTTGGATAGCGTAGGGGTAAAAATTAATATTCCCACTCCAGAGGGTGCAACAGTAGGGAAAGCGTTGGATAGCGTAGGGGTAAAAATTACTATTCCCACTCCAGGGGGTGCAACAGTAGGGAAAGCGTTGGATAGCGTAGGAGTAAAAATTACTATTCCCACTCCAGAGGGTGCAACAGTAGGGAAAGCGTTGGATAGCGTAGGGGTAAAAATTACTATTCCCACTCCAGAGGGTGCAACAGTAGGGAAAGCGTTGGATAGCGTAGGGGGAAAAATTACTATTCCCACTCCAGGGGGTGCAACAGTAGGGAAAGCGTTGGATAGCGTAGGAGTAAAAATTACTATTCCCACTCCAGAGGGTGCAACAGTAGGGAAAGCGTTGGATAGCGTAAGGGTAAAAATTACTATTCCCACTCCAGGGGGTGCAACAGTAGGGAAAGCGTTGGATAGCGTAGGGGTAAAAATTACTATTCCCACTCCAGAGGGTGCAACAGTAGGGAAAGCGTTGGATAGCGTAGGGCTAAAAATTACTAAATGTATTTAGTCGTTTATAAAATAACAATTATTTATTTTTATTTATTTAATCATTAATTAAATAATTAATCAATTAAAATGTAATTAATTTACTACATTTTCACTAAAAAAATTCCAGTACACACACCTAAAATTAATAAAAAAATTAACATAATTAATTACATGATTATTAATCAATTAACTAATTGAAATTAATTAACTATTATTTATTACACTATTTATATTCATTTAAAACATTAATTAATCTATTATTTCATTATATTTAAATTACTTCCCATCCTACTCCCCTATAAACCCACAACCCGCTACGGAACTATTAATACTAAATTCAGCATAAAATACATTATTAACTAATAAAATACTACTTTGACTACAAATACTCATTAAAAACACTGCATTACTTATAATTATTTAAAAAACGATATTATTGTAAACTATGTTTTTGTAAACGATATTTATTACAACTATATTAATGTTATCGATATTACTTACCTGTCTGTCGATATTCTGGTCAGACTATATTTTTGTCATCGATATTTCTTCCTGTAGATATTTTTGCAGCGATATTCCCGTTCTGTACCGCCACATCTCCCTATAAATATGTTGGTAGCCCATTCGGATGGAACAAGGAGGCTTCATAGATGCATTGTTGCGCTCTTCTAAATTACTTGTGCAGGTTAGTGGGCTGGAATTGGGGTCTTGAAATGAGGCTCTTGGAAGAAGAAAAATGAGATCAGCTAAAACCTAACGTGTAAGAAAACTGTAATGGGCATGTGCTCCTGGTTTAAAAATGGAAGTGATGTATCGGGAGCAACGGCCAATAAGAAGCTGCGATGGAGTTGTCCGCCAATGGCAAGCAATAGCTGTAAATTCACTCATGTGGAGTGATTACAGCAGGGCTTGCAGACAGCATAGGCGCGCTGATGCTCGACCTAAAAAATGCTTTCTACATCTCTGGGATAGCTGTATGGGAGGAATGCCTCTTCTGAGATGTAAAGTGCTTATAAAATGACCACCCTTTGGTAAAGATCTGACTGGCTATTTGCCTGCTGTGTGAACCCCCATCTACGAAAGCCTGGTTCCAATCCTTAATATGCTGGGCGCAGGCGGAGAGCGTAGCGCTCCGTTGCAAAGCCACTGTAGGACTACATGCATTGCCTTTGGCAACAGCATGGGATGCAATACAAACAGACTTCTGCTGCTCCTGGTTGGAGAGTTCAGCAACACAGGAAGCCCCTCAGGAGTAGATGAGGTGCGAGAGCAAACCAATCGTTCAGAGTGAATTAGACATCGTGAAAAGGGGGTTTCAACCCAGGAAATCTGCAAGGCCTCAGACACTGTGCACCTCATATACATAGCTAACTTAAAACATGATCATTCAAACAGCAATAGTTGGCATTATACAATCTTAATGTGTGCTAAAGGTACAGTTGTGGGGGATGGGTGTGTCTGGGAGGACGGCGTTACACTGCAGCTGTTCTCCTATTATGTTGAATCAATTGGGCTTTACCCTTATATTTCATTTAATAATATTAATACCCTGTTATATTTGGCACTCCAAAATGCTTTGCATAAACAAAAAAACTGACTATGTAATGCTTACATGATAACATCTGCTTTGTAAATTCTTTTATCGATGTCAACATACCAATGGTGCCTGTCTAAATGCATGTAAAGTTTTAAATTAAAAAAACAAATTGAAACAAAAAGAAATCAGTTACAGCTTGAGAATATTGCCCTAGGAACTAATTTGTATTGTTTTAGAGGTTGTAGCAATGCATTTTAATTTGGCTGACAACCATATCCAAAGTACTAATATCCAAAGTACTAATGTGTTATAATGAATGAAATCAGTCAACACCGTTTACTTCTGTTTATATTTTTTGTAGTGATAAGACAGCTACTCTGCAACCCATTGGCCTAAATAAATGCTCACCTCAAGTAGAACACCTCTGTCCCACATGATTATACAACTAAAATTAAGCTGTTTATTGTTATTACAATGTAATATGTTATTACAGCTGAACAAAAACATGCTGCACATGTACAATTGACTCAGTAGGTTATTTAGAGCTTGGCAGGTGAGGGATATCCACCAAATATTAGAGGATGGCCCGTTCATTTATTCGGCCTAGTATTCAGTAAACACAGACCTAACAACTCACACATTATTGTTATGTTATGTGAACTGTGCTTTCCAACGATAATTCCAACCAATTTTTGTTACTGGCATTGTAATTTGAGAATTCCTACTTCTGTGACATCACATGCAAGAAGTAATGGGAAACTTCCACTTACAACATGCCCACTCTAAGGCATAACTGTGCTTTTGCACTATTCCATGCACACAATTCATGTGTCATCAAGACACACATAGGACACCTCAGTTGCCTATCTGTCAAATTATGATGAAACCTGAATACTTCCACTTAGCCAGAGATCAATTAAACTAGTGTTGTGAAAATGATGTTCCTACATGGACAGTCTTAGGGATTAACCTGTTGTTCATGCTGTTTTATGTATGTAAAGTGTGTGATCAAGGAGGAGTGTACATGGGAGATTTTAAAAGAATGCCAAAAATATATATTTAAAATAATGGACACACTTCCTACTAAAAGTGGCTACTATAAGTAAAATGTGTTAAAGTAATGTATACATACATAATTAGATTGTCACAGCCTCTTGTTGGATCTGAATTGGAACACAACTTTATTTATTATTAAAACTCAGAATAATCTATTGTACGTTTTACAAACTAATTCCGAAAGCAAGTTTTGGTGAAGTAAGAAATGCTATACTTTTTCTAGGAGTTAAAATAAAATTAGGTGAGTTGACTCTCCCACCTTGAGACATAATCAGATTCATTGCAATACAATCTACAAGTTTGCATGTCGCACAGACTTGAATTGGAGGCAGAGACTGCGTGCACTTGTCTTTCCATCCCTGTCTAAATTCAGTAAGCCGCAGTGGAAGATAGTCGTAGTAATTTGGTTGAGTGTCATTGTTGAAAGCAGATGCAATCATCAGCATCAAAGGATTACCTGAGGTGGATGAATATGTATGCAAGGAAGGAGAATAGAAAATCATTTTTGAACTAGGTCAGTATATTAAGTAGAGCTTCATAACATCAGGAAGAATTGTCTCAGCAGGCGTGGTTCTATTGTGAATGAGTTCTGAACACTGCTAAGTAGGGTTGGCGAGAGAGGGCTGAAAGAGAGTCTGACAGTGTTCTTTCTACAGCATTTATTTGACAGTGGTGAAGGTCAAGCAAATTAAAATGTGTACAACTCACAGAGCGTAAGCAATATTTTTGCGATTAGAAGTACCGTATGAATAACAGATTTGTAATGGAGCACTTGTGTTAGGATGGTCATCCAAAACACTGTTAAAGCACCAGACCTTTAGTTTCCTGTCTGCAGAATGAGCAGAGCAAGTTGATTTAGGAGTGTGAATTCTAATATAAGAATGATCTTGAATATCAATGAACTCCATCACTAATTGAATCACGTTTTGTGGACATTATTGCAAGAACAACTGCGAAAATGTTAATTTGAGGTCACCATTTCCAGATCGTGGATCTCATGGATAATTTGGAGATTTTTTGTACCAAGGTTTGCCTTAATTACTACTGAAGAACATTAGCTGGTATGATCACCCTAGAACATTGTTCATGTGAGAGTTGTAGCATATTACGTTTGTTTCTGGATAGTCGCAAACCCCAAAGACCTAAACAAATAAAGTTTCATTACTTCACTCCGGAATCAAGAAAGACATTCACATATCACTCTTGTGATTCATGGACAAGAACTATGCCTTGCATAGATCTTCCCTTTCATACTGCTTATTGGATAGCCTTCACCCAGATTCTAATGTATGCCCTTTGGTTCCAGTGTACCATGCATACAATATGATCCAGTGTAGATTGGCATAAAAAGTTCTTCCATTATATAATTTTAATAACAAAAGGAATCCAGCCACAGTTTTTGCTTGCTGCTGTTTATTAAAACAGATTTCAGACCAATGTATATAATCGAAGTTCGTGGCTTTTTTATTTCGCCCTTATTTAGACTTTCTTTTGAGTCATTTCTCTGTTTTAGCAAGCTTGAGCATCAAAAGATACTCTCTTACAATTTGAACAAACATTAAACAATAAACGATATACATTGTGAATAAACATTACATTAATGAAAACAGAAAGTTAATGAAACATCTTTATAGTTTCGATCTTGAAAGGCAGAATCTGGCGGGTTTAGATAATTCTGGCACAATTAAAAAATGTTTTTGATTTATTTGTGGATTGTATTATTTTATTTATGAAGAGGGAGGAATTTGCATGCTTTAACAAGACTTTATAATACTTAAGTGGCTTTTTGAAAATTGCCCTTTTAGTCAGTTTCTGCTCTGCTTGACGTAATTCCTTCTTGGCTAATTTCAAATCTTCCACAAACCAGCTAGCGGAATTATGGTGTTGGGCTACTTTGGATGTACGTGAGGGGGCGTGAGCACTACCCTTGAGTAACCAGAGGACCATTTCCTTTTCCATAGAGTGAACATCTTGGTTCAAGACCAACATGGAGGCTACAAGGGAATCAATCGCAGACATTTTCATGTCCACACAGGACTAATTACAGGAATATTTCATAAACCTTGGTTTACTAGATTGATGGTGTAACTCATCAAGAGTAACTCTGATTAAAAAAATTATCCAACCAGATACAAGGAGAACAGTTATGTTAGTCAGCTGTAAATTAATTGGACCAAACTTGGTCTATTGTGTGGCCCCTTTATGAGTAGGAGTAAACAAATGTTGTTCTAGGTTGGGATCTGTAAACAATTTGTACTGTCCCAAGACTTTTGGCAGTTGCTCTTATCATTGGGTCAGTAAATAAAATGACCTATAACAAGTATTTTCCTTTAATCTAAGAGTCATTAATTCAGAAAAATTATTGAGCTGCTCCTTGCACCACTGCCGCCCAAACGCACAGACTCCCACCTTCAAACTTGTAATTTGTCCCACCTTACGTACCCTCAAACTTACTATCACAAGCTTGAGGCCTTTAAATCCTTTGCCACATTCCTGCTACCTTTCACACTCTGTCACTCATCAGGCGCTGCCCTAGCTCACATCCTTTGTCACATGTCTACAGCATTCATACTATTTTCACAGTCCAGGGACTCTCACGTCCATACCATACCACATAACTAAAAAACATTGCCAAAGTCAATAAACCTCGCATAGGTGAGACCTGTTGACTTTGCAAATGCGCGTCTTTTTTTTACTTTCCCACACCACCAGGATATACTTGGTGCTTGACAGACAGTAAAACAAAGCCATCCAACCCCTCACTCTAAAGGGTGGAGGCTTACCTCCGATGGGCCCTACTCCCTCAGGTAGTAAGAGAAAGGTTGTACATTGTACTCGCTAGCATAAACTTGGCATCTGCCCTCCTCTAAATTGGGTATGCGGACCAACAGTTTGGCTGAGAGAGAGTATTCTGAGCCGTTGCGACAGAGGACCCTCTCCACCAAATTCTAAATCAGCCCCATAGTCTTGAGTGGGTCTTGGTGCCCCCTCTTCTCATGTCACCATGTTATATAGTATATAACGTCTGCATTTGTGGTTCTGTGTGTATTTGCACAGGTATTTAATCATTGATAGAGCCTCTCATTAAATAGGGCATCTGAAAGAGAAGCCATCAAAATCCCCGGATGGTGCAGATTCTCAGCTTGTTTTGTGGCAGCAACAAAATATCAATCCGAGTCAGCCTTTTTATGGGAAAAATATATCTATATGTAACTGTGTCTCAGTTAAGCATTGACTCTGTTTTTGGTGATTGGTGTACAGTTCCACACACAGTTGAAGGCAGTCCTATTTTGTCCTGGCTCCGTAGTCCATTCTCCCCAAACCAGGTTCATTTCAGCCCACATTCCACTCATCGAAATATTTATTTCAAGCAATGCCTTCTTCCATCGATTAAAGAGATGCCAGTAAACATATTCCTGCCAGATAAGAGAGAGCTACAAAAGCGTGAATTTAGAGCCCTAAATTCCAGAAAAGACGTAAACAAGAGGAAATCATGTCCTAAATTTCTCTCATGAGCGGTAGAATCTTGAGTAATACTATCAGGCCATATAGAAGGTTCAACAATGCCAGAACACCATGAATAAACACTATCATACTAAGAGGGCCGGCTGTAGTGCTGATGGCGCCCTGTGCGACAATGTATGTTGCCCCCCCCCCCCCAAAAAAAATGACCACCTCTGCCATGAATTCCCTCACTAGCACCCTTTAACAGTGCCCGTCAAGTCTCCATAACCACTCTCTTTCATATTCATTTAGTTTTATAGCGCCACTCATACCAGTGTAAGGTGTCGGAGTACTTTTCGTCACACACACATTGCACAGAGACAATCATACATGTGTAAATCAGTGTAGAGGAAATGTTACATCAAACAGGACTACAAGGTGTAGTGTAGGAGTGACATGTCATCTATACTGGTAGGCAATATAGTTTGGGTCTTTATTCTAGAAAAGCACACATTTTGAATTTAAAACTTAACATCATTGTTAGGGGTTCTCTTTAATAATACAAATAGTTTTTAACCTAAATTAACCCTTTTCACAAATTTAGGATGATAAAAGACTAGGCAAAAAACACAAGTAGCTCTAATATATACCTTGTAGTTTGCATAAAGCTCTTTGAGGACAGTTAATAACTCTCAATGTTCTATATTAGAATTTTGACTTATACACGACAAGTTACAAAAAGAGCTCTCTTACAGAAGCATTAACACACTGATATATTTATATTGCATGCGCTTTGTTATCTGCATAATACATGTTCTTAGCAGCAGACATTTTAACCCTCTGTGCTACCATAGGATGAGTCAAAACTTCCCCAAGACAAACCTGCGGTCTCTTTCCGGAAAGGCGATTAGTCACCAGAGTTAGCTTGCCATTTTAATTGATGTCTGAAAATTGCTGGAGGACAGGAACACGGCAGAAGGTGCTTCTTGAGTGAAAATATACATTTTCAAACGGATGGCCCCACCCCAAGTCAAAGCCCGGTGCGGTGGCACCGATCGCACCGCCCTTGAGCCTGTGGGTATGGTTTTAATCCTCAAAGTCAAAAAGATAGCCATTCACTGTGCAGAGACTAGTATTTAAAAATTGGATGCTTTCAACCACAAGTGAGTCTAAAACATACTTAAAGATATAAAAATAGGTGCATGGGATATTAACAATACATTTGAAGAGAACACTATTTGAGCCTGGGAGTTAGTTGACTGAGTGGCTCGAAAATATTCGTAAATATTTTTTCACAGAAAGGGTAGTAAATGTTAGTAAATGTGCAGAACATCTCCCTGCAGAAACAGGTGATTGATTTCAAATCATGAATTTAATAGAAAGAGGTCTAATATAGACACTTGGAAACAGTAAAGCAGAGAACTACTTAAGGTATTCAAATGATGAGAAGGGGAGAGTTGGGCAAACTGAATATTTCTGAGTGTTAGTAAACCTTTCTCTGGGGCGATTGTGAAGAAACAGTGCAGGGGAGTTATGTGACAGACCCTGGTGGCCTGCTGTTTAGATATATTTGTTAAAGCAAGTGTCAGGAAGGAGTCCTGAGACATTTGGTCAGAGAGCAGGTTTTCACTGTGACCAGTCCTATTTAACAATACAGTGACAGAGTCCAAGTAATGTGTGACAGTAATGTGTCATGGAGCACCTGTATATCATTATAGGCACAAGTGAAATAGCTTTCTAAGAACATGAAGAATTCCCCACTTCTGATACTTGACTCCAAAGCCTATGGTATGGGCATGATTCACAAAACCTTTTTCTCTGAGCAGTAGTGTCTTGTCCCTGATACAATATTGGCTTATTGTAAATTTTCAGGTGTATAATATGCTTTCTCATGGAGAAAGTATTTATCTAATATGCTAACACTTCATTCAACTCCCACTTTTTGAATGAGACTGCAAGTCAGGAATTATTAAGAGTAGAGTGTTATAACTCCTTGCATTTTGGCACCTGATGTATCCGGACCTCCATTTGAGTCTCCACGATTAAAGTCTACAACACTAGATTGCAGATCAAGTTTGAGTTACTGCCCATTGGGTTGGGACGTTTGAGGGAGACAACGTTTTGTACTTCACACTGTTCAAGGGGACGTCCGCTGCTTAAGTGAATGGATGCCGTGGTATGTAGAGTGGATGGGTTTTGGCACCCTAAGCTGGGAATGTTTGCCCAGAGCCAACACACGGAGATAATGGACGGAGCGCTGAATCTTTTCAGACACTCACCCCAAGTCACAGATCTGGGTTGAATCCATCATCATTCTTTAGCTCACTTCGCAACCTCAGTGCAGACCCAGCTTTTTGCAAATCAGTCTTGACCCTGTGCTTCATGGGAACAGTCCAGCCCGAAATCCAAAGCCAGGTCTTCCCTGAACCGGAAACAAGCATCCTGGGACCGGTTTCTGGGTAACACCCTCATCAGCTAGGCTAGCTTGAATCCAGTGGCGAAGTGCGGTAGGGACCCACTTCTGGGCATACCCTGCCAACTTAGGACGAACAGATCCTTGTGTTTGCTTTGTTCGCCCTATGTTGGCAGGGTATGCCCAGAAGTGGGTCACTAGCTCACCTTGCCACTGGATTCAAGCTAGCCTAGCTGATGAGGGTGTGAGCCAGAAACCTGTCCCAGGATGCTTGTTTCCGGTTTAGGGAAGACCAGGCTTGGCATTTCGGCTTGCACGTTGAGGTGCTGACAGACCCACTGTTTGCGGTTGGGGCGCGGGAGGATATCACTCATTATTTCAGGGAAAACTGGGCCAGCTAAAGCAGCTGGGCCCATGACTGGGATGCAATGAAGGTAGTGCTCAGTAGGGTTTGTCTAAAAACCTCATATAGTGTCCATCAGCATCTAGTCCGAGACCTGACTAGTAGAGAATCCCAACTACTCGACATAAAACAAGCGCTTCCTTCTCATCTCCAAAGACTGGAGGACTGCTGACTCACACGTAGTGAACTATTAGATGACTGGTGCAGGTTGGAAAAACATTCTTACATGGAGCACCGGTAGAGGGGCAGAGGGGTTCAGGGCAGGTGCAATGTTGGTGCGTCTGGTGAGACAGCAGGAGTCCTTGGAACTGATATTGGTGTTACAGGACAGGAAATGCAACTTAGTCAACTCCCAAATGGCAATAAATGAGGTGTTTAGGGCCCACCTTGAGGAGGTGTATCCGAACGACTACGAGGCGGCCTTTCTGGTTACATTAGAACTCCTTAGGTTAGGTGCAGAGGAGAGGGCAGCTATTGAAAAAAAACATTTAAAAAAATACATGTGGCACTGTGGCAGTAGAAATCTTGAAAAATGCCAGAAGGCGATGGCCTACCTGCTGAATTTTAAAACAAATATGCTAAGGTAGTGGTTTATAAACTTCCAGAGGTAAATCAAAAGGTATTCCAGCTCTGACGTGTTTCTGACACCGTGCGTGAGTCCCTCATGGTGCTGGTACCAAAACCGGGAAAGGATCCGGTGAAGGTGTTGGCATACAGGTCACTCTCACTATTAAATGTAGATGTCAAAATTCTGAGTATACTTTTAGCTAGGCCCGTTGACCCATATTTGCAGACGCTGATACATGAAGATCAGTGCGGCTTCATCCAGCAGAGAAGCATTATGTATAATCTGCTCAGACTGTTCCATACTCTGCATGCTAAAAAAATGTCTCTCTATGTTGTCGGTGGACATATGGAAGATCGTGTACCTAGGCCTACCTGATTATCTCATCAGCGTCTACAAGTAGTGCAGAACGCAGTGGCCAGAGTGATCCTTAGACCAAAGCCTAGATTTCCTATGACTCCCATTCTCAAATCTCTGCACTGGCTGCGAATGAAAGTTCAAAGCCATGGTGATATTTTTTAAATCACTTCATGGCCTAGGCGCTAAGTACCTTAAGAAGCGGGGTATTCACTACATTCCAACTAGGACCATGATATCCTCTACAGCAGCCTTGCACGCATCCACAAAATACGCTTAACGCGCATAGGGGGAAGATCCATTGGTTTTCTGAGTGCACAAACATGGAACAGCCTACCCACCTCATTGAGAGCCTCTGCTGACCTGACAACATTCAGAAAACACTGTAAAACCTAGCTTTTCAAGAACTAGTCTTGGCCTAGTATCCTGCCACTATGTCCACTTTAGCATTGATGTTCATCTTAGCGCCAGGATACTCTAGTTGGAGTAGCTATTTTGCGCTATATCAAATATTTGTATTCATTCATTCCATGTTATCCGCATTCCACACTTTTTTTTAAAATATTTTTATTTTCATAAATTGAAGAACAGTGCTGAATGAATGAATAATGAATGAATAAGAACTTATATCGCGCAACTTTGCCCAGAGGCATCAAGGCGCCTATAAAAGAATCATAAAAAGGTCCAGAAAACTAAGGGTAAGCTTTGGCAAAAAGCCATGTCTTCAAGGCCTTTCTAAAAGTTAGCATCGATGGCAGAGACCTAATTTCACAGGGTACAGTATTCCACCATCTAGGGGCAAGGCTGGAAAAGGCTCTGCCTCCCCACTTGGCTCTTCGGACTCGGGGAACTGATAGAAGAAGCTTCTTTGCAGAACGACGGTTTCTGGAAGGAGCATAAGTAACCAACAGATCTTTTATTCCTCCTATCTCTTTTCTGGTCAAGGCCCCATAAACCAAACAGAGAACCTTAAAAGAGATCCTGGCTTCAATTGGAAGCCAGTGCAAGGATTTCCTGGCAACAGTAGCTGATGACCTCCTAGGCAAGTCCAGTACAAACTTTGTCACGACGTTCTGCACAGTTTGTAGTCGCTGTATCAAGCACTTATTTATTCCAGCATATAAGGCATTGCAATAATCAAGCCGAGAGGCTATCAATGCAACCACGATTTGCTTCCGGGCTTGCACAGACAGATAGTGCTTGATCTTGCGCAGGATCTTAATGATGCCCCAGCAAGTGGAGATTGTCCTATTGACTTGATGACCCATCGCAAGAGCCGGATCGATCATGACCCCCAAGTTTCGTGCCAGGGTGGTAGGTACAGGGCAAGTCCCCAGAGATAAGGGCCACGATTCAGTCGACCAGATGTCATCCTTCCCGCCGAACACGAGGATCTCCGTCCTCTCATCATTCAGCCTCAATGAATTGTCAATCATCCATTGAGCAACTGCCTTCATACAGTGTCTAAAATTGGAGGCAGAAAAGCTGACAGACTGGGCGAGAGACAGCAAGATCTGGGTGTCATCGGCGTAGGAGACTACCTCCATCCCGAACGATCTAATGAGCCTGGCCAGTGGGGTCACATAGATGTTTAACAGGGTCGGACTTAGCGCCGACCCCTGTGGGACCCCACACTTCACCGGCAGCGATGGAGATAGGAACTCCCCCAGCTTCACTCTCTGTTCCCTCTGGTCCAGGAAGGAGGCCAACAGACTAAGAGCTGGCCCCTCCATCCCTATCTCCCTCAGTCGAGATGTTAAAACGAAGGGAGACAGGGTATCAAATGCAGCCGTGAGATCTAACAGGATCAGGAGGGTACTCGTGCCCTTATCAACTGTAGTGCGGATGTTATCAAGCACTACAGTAAGGGCCGATTCCGTGCTGTGGACCTTCCGAAATCCGTGCTGCGAATGATCCAAGAGACCAGAGGTTTCCAGAAAGGATGCAAGATGCTGGTTAAGGTGGGTTTCCAGCATCTTTGCAGGAGCTGGGAGCAACGAAATGGGGCGAAAGTTTTTGAGAACCTCCGGGTCTAGGGTAGGCTTTTTCAAGAGGGGTTTGACCACCGCTCTCTTCCACTGAGAGGGAAAAATGCCATCCCGCATTGCCCTGTTCATAATCTCCAGTAAAGTGGGCAGGAGGGTATCCTTACACTGTTTGAGGAGTTTAAGAGGGCAGGGGTCAAGGGGAGAGCCCGACCTAGTCTTAGCCAGGAGTACATCCAATACCTGTAGAGAAAGGGGGGGAAAACTAGACAGATAGACCGGAGTAGAAGGTCTAACAGATACTGGGGAGGGAATAACCTGAGAGGTTGAGGAAGATATTGAGGCCCTTTGTAGCTCTAAGGCCGAAACAATATCAGCAATTTTGGTATGAAAGTAAAGGGCAATATCGTCACAGAGCTGCTGAGTGCAGGTCTGTGGTGGGTATGGGGTCTGCAGGGTGGTCAACGAATCCACGATCTTGAATAACTCTTTCGGCGAGGTAAGGGCGGTGGTAAGATTCGCAAAGTACTCCTGCTTTGCTCTTATGACCTCAGCCTTATATTCCCTCAAGAGAGTTTTATGGGTTTCCCTATCCTGTGTATCCCAGCTGGCCCTCCAGAGTCGTTCCTGCTTCCTGCAGCCCTGTCTTAGATGTCTTAGCGACTCCGAGTACCAGGGGGCCGACAGCCTTTTTCTGGCAGAGTAGCGTAGGGAGGCAGGTGCCAATTCATCCATGGCCACTGTGATGGCGCTTTCTAGCTTACACACCGCTGAGCCCACATCCTCATCCATAGAGATAGCCGTGGTAATAATCCACATTTGTAAAGCGCACAATCACCCGTAAGGGTCTCTAGGCGCTGGGGGCCGTCGGGAAGATTAAGCAAGCTATTGCCCAGAGTCACATGGTGCTGGGCTAATCTGCAGACGGCACCGGGGATCGAACCGTGGTCCCCAGATTCCAGCGTCAGTCGCCCTGGCCGCGGCGCCACACCTCTGGGGATTAGGGAAGCCAATAAGTCATTGGTTATCCTCTTCAAGTTTCGCCTAGATTCCATTTTACTAGGGCCCTTCGGAATGTTGTTTATAGGAGTAATATCCAATTTCAAAGGGACTGCAAAGTGATCTGACCAGGTGAGCGGGATAGGGGCATCGGTGGTCAACCATCTATCATTCGAAAAAACCCCATCCAGCGTATGGCCCGCCTGGTGGGTGGAACCCTTAACTAATTGCTGCAGGCCACAAGCCGATAGGAGAGAGAGGGTTTCATTCGCCTCTAGATTTTCTAGATGGAAATTCATATCTCCCAAAACCGTGACATGCTCACAGCCAAAGTAAGGTTCTAAAATACTGAGCAAATGCTGTCCAAAATCTACTCTGGGCCCAGGAGGTCTGTATATAAGAATGCTCATAAATGGAACAGCATATGATGCATTAATAGAAAAATGTAGAGCCTGAAAGGCATCGTGAGGGGCAGATAGAGGGGTGATGCGACATGAGTGGGAGTCCCTATACAGAATGCCCAGCCCTCCACCTATACGTCCCACTCTGTCCTGCCTAACTAGGGTATAGCCCTCCGGCACTGCCCCTACCAAATCAGGTCCCGAAGATTCTTTAGCCCATGTTTCTGTAATGAAGACCCAAGAGGGTCTTCTGTCCAGAACGAAATCCTTAAAGGACACATTGTTTTTGATCAGGGATCTCGCATTAATCAGAAATCCATGGTCCCTACTTATGCTAGTTTACCTGTAGTGCCTACATTCGAGGATCCAGGAGGTAGCGCAGCTCCGGTGCAGCATGACCTAGAACACCTACAGACGGGCGAGTTTTGGAGAGCCTCGGGGGTAAGCGAGTGGTGGCACGGCAACCGGGAAGGTTTAAATTTCAGCAGGACCTGATGTGAGTACCTGATGCAACCGCGTCCACTCCCAGTAAAGCTGAGCACCCCCTCGTCCAGCTTTTCCTTAGCGCGGACGGGCACAGACGGGCTGGACTCTGGCGTGACTCCGGCGTTACTGCGGCACACACGCCGTGCGCATGCTGATTACACATACCAATTTCCATTGTCATGTTACACTTATCACAGGTCAGTTCCACAGGTAATACATTATATACAGTTGCCTTACTCCATAACATAACATGCATAGGTGTCTGGGTCCCTGATCCCGGGCATGTAGGCGGTTCCCTGATAGTTCATGTGGGTTAGTCGCTTAAATCTGAATCTGATTCCTCCGTTGGAGGGGTACTAATATTTGCGCGTAACAAATTTCATTTGCCCCACACCCGCTCCCACTTGTTTGGACACCCTCTGTGAGCGAATACCGCATTTTCTGCCACCATTGCTCTATCCAGGTCTTGACACCAGTGCTGATGTCAGGGGCAGTAGATGTGCCCCAATGCTGTGTGATATTGCGTTTAGCCCAGGCCTGTGCTGCATGGTTGAGGTCCGTTGGCTCCCAAATATTGAGCAGGCACCTCCTCGCCTCGGGGGGACTTCAAAGCCACAAATCCAGGTAATTGTTGCCATGACTGTCTCCTAATAGTGTGTTATGTTGGGACAGTCCCATAGCATGTGGTAAAACGTGCCCTTTTGCCCACAAACCCGCAGACACAAAGGCGTCCCAGTCCGACCATTATTGTGGAGCTTTGTTCTAGTGTAGTACGTCCTATGTAATATTTTCAATTGCACAAGTTGTAGTCGGGACGGAATTGCCACCTCTCGCGGGGATGCCAATGCCTCCTGCCAGTCCTGGATGTCCATGTCACCCAGTTCAGTCTGCCATTTGTCTCACAAGGTGTGTGTGGGATCTTTCTGATTATTGATTAGTTTGCCATAAGTGAGAGAAATAGCTTTTTTGGTGAGATGGTCTGTAAGGAGGCGATCTTCGAGTGGATATGATTCGGGGAAATCAGCACCTTGGGGTATGGCCTTTGTAAGTGCTTAATTTGTGGATAGCCAAACTGTTCTGAGTCAGCCATTTGATACGTTGTGTGCAGGTGGGCAAAGGTCACTATCTCTCCCTTCTTCCAAAGGTCCCCAACTCTAGAGATACCAATAAGGTCCCATTTAGCAAAACCTTTACTGTAGCGGAGCATACCTAGTTGTGGTGTGTTCCAAAGTGGTGTGAGTTGGGTGAGGATTCTCTCCCAGCCGAGCGCTCGCTGCGCCACAAACAATGTATTTACTGTATGCGCAGTAGGGCCGATCCATGCGTTTTTTTGCTCTTGTAGAGCGCCATCATGAGTTCGAAGGTACCCATAGTGTGCCTGTCAAGCTGGAGTGCTGGTTCCTCCTGTGGGGAGTGGAGCCATTGGTTTATTACTATAAGTTGTGAGGCCCAGTAATATAGTTGTATACTGGGCAGGGCAATTCCACCATCATACCAGCTCTGAGTGAGTTTAGATAGGGCTATGTGGGGGGGGTTTCCGTCCCAGAGGAGCAGTCCCACCGCAGCCTCGATGGCTTTGAAATAGGTGTTGGGGACAGGGGTTGGCGTGTTTTGTAGGGCATACAGGAACCGTGGGAGAGCCATCATTTTGAATAAGGCCGCTCGCCCCAGGAGGGTCAAAGGTAGTGCGTGCCAGTGTTTCACGTCATTTTTAAGTCGCAGGAGAGGGGGCACGAGGTTGCGCTTGTAGAATTGAGTATGGACTGGTGTAATGTGGATGCCCAGGTATTTGAAACCATCCCTCCCAAGTTGTATCGTTACTCCCCTGGGCAAGCGCGGGGGCTATGGTGAACAAGTAGAACCGAATTCGCCCAGTTAATCGTGTATCCTGAATATCTGCACAGATATCTAATAGGCAACTAATTGAGCGGCTGGGGGAGGTAATGTATAATAATATATCATCTGCGTCCAACCTTCCGTCCATCGCAGTCCCTGTATCACCGGGTCGCGAGGGGCTCAAGCACCAGGGCAAATAAGAGCGGGACAGGGGACATCCCTGTCTGGTCCCTCGCCCCATAGAGGGAAGTCCTCAGATATTCGCCCATTGACCACTAAGTGTGCCATGGGTTGTGTATACAATAACTGGACCCAAGCACAAAAGTTGTGGCCAAAACCAAAATGGTTTAGCACTGCGAACATGAAGGACCACTCTACCCGATCAAATGCCATACTGGGGTCTAAGGATAGGATGACCGCCTCTTCTTGGATGGTTGACATTCGTTCAAGTACGCCGTGGAGCCGTCGTAGGTTCATTGCAGTGTTATGGCCTGGCATAAGACCGGATTGATCAGGGTGTATGAGAGATGCAAGGTGCGGTTAGAGCCTGGACACCAGTACTTTCCCTAATATTTTTGCCTCTGCATTGAGGAGTGCAATAGAACGGTAGGAGGTGCAGTCCTGAGGGGGCTTGCCTGGTTTGGGGATCGTCACTAAAGTCTCTATACTCTAGATAAGGGAATACTCCTCAGGGATCAGACTGTCTTCGTACAGTTTTAATAAGTGAGGCCCCAGCCTATCTGCTTCTTGTTTGTAGCGTACCCCGGGAATGCCGTTGGGACCTAATGCTTTGCCCGATTGCAGCTCCTTAAGTGCAGCTGTATTTTCATCCACCGTAAGTGCTCATCCAGTGCGACGGCTTCCTGGGTTGCCAGAGTTGGCAGAAGGATATCCTTAAGAAAGGCCAAATTCTCTTCTACTGTGGCGTCTGAGGTGGGTGTATACACTGCCTCATGGTGTCGCGCGAAGACGGTAATTATGTCCTTTGGATCTGTTATGTCCTACCCAGAAGCCAAATGTAAGTGGGCCATCCAGCGACTACCACGTTCTTTCTTATCTAGCCAGGCCAGCAACTTACCGGCTTTGTCTCCCACCTCATAAACAGTGTGTTGCGTTTTGGTAGCTCTCGCCCTGGCGTCCTCCCATGCATAGTCCCTGTAAGCTTGTCGAGCTAAGGCTAGATTATGTGTTGTCTCGTCAGTCGAGGCTCTTGTGTGTTCATCTTCGGACAGACTAACTGCGCTTTCAAGCTCTTGCACCTGACGGGCCTTGTCCCGTTTGTGCGAAGTTATTGAATATATAGCCTGACCGCGTATCACTGTCTTGTAGGCCTCCCATAGAGTACAAGGAGAAACCACAGAGTGTGTGTTCTCTTGAAATTAGTGCTTCGTGGTTTTGTGGAGTTGTTTCCTAATAGTCGTAACCTTCAAGTATCCCAGGTATATTGGATAAATGCGTCGCCTTCCAGTGTGTGGCGATGTGTAGGTTACCGATATGGGGAAGTGATCAGATATTCCCTTGGGAAGGTGCGTGATTTCCGCGACCGTTGCTAGGCTTGTCAGGGAGGATTAGATATAATCTTTCCTGGACAGACTTGTGGGCTCCTGAGTGATATGTGTATTGTTGGATAACGTGCGCGCCAAGCGTCTACTAGCCCAAGAGTTTTCCATGAAGTCTCGTAAGTGTGTGAAGCGGTTCCCTTGGTCTCTCGGTGGCTACCTATCCCAGGAGGCATCAAGAACGGCGTTAAAGTTGCCTCCTATAACCAGTTCCCCTAGGGGTAAAGTAAGCAGGAACTGTGGAGTGCAGGGGGGATATATACAGAAACCAGGTTGTACGCTCGTCCCTCCCACTAACATGAAAGTGCTGCAAAGCGCCCTTGGTCATCTGTCTGGGTGCTCTGTATTATTAATGGCCAGCTCTTTCGTACCAGTATCCCTACCCCCTAGATCCCGTAGTGAAGTCGGAGTGCACTATAATTTTGAACCCCCATCTATCCAGTGCTTTGGTGGCGGTTCCCACCGAATGAGTTTCCTGTAGGAAGACCACTGACAGAGTCTGTCTCTCAAGATATTGTAGTACCAGCCCTCTTTTAATTTTGTTACCTAGGCCATTAACATTCCAGGATATGAGAGAAAGGGGAGAGCTGGGCTTGTGAGTGTCTTCCAGACGCAAATGTAAGGGGTCAGGAACTACATCTCCCATGACGGTAAGGCGATTTTGGGACATTGGAGTCGTGCGTGCGAGTTGATGGGCTCTCCTTGGAGTAACCCTAAGGTGCACGTTGTCAGCATTAAACAACTAAACATATCCAAAACAAGCATTGGCATAGCCAATAGATCTCGCTCTTGGGACCTTATAAGTATTTAGTTATGATGCACAATATCCTTGGTGCAACAACATCAACTGTTGCATGGCTAAACACTTATAATAAGGTCCCAAAGGCGAGACCTATTGGCTGTGCCAATGCTTGTTAAAGTATCTGGCAGTGATATAATTCAAGGAAATGCCTTTGTGAATTGTCTCGATTTTATTTTTTACAAGTGTGTTTCTTGTTTCCCCACAATATGGCTTTCTCAATGTGCAATTCGCCAAACAACTCATTGTCTGTAAAAATTTTAATTTATAAGCTGTAGTGTTTGTAAATTAAACACACAGCAGACATTTGCAGTGCTACCACCCCTAAAATTGGTAAGAAGCGCTTTGGAAGAGGCTATTAACATATCCTCCAACTGTCAGCTTGTCACTAGAAAATGGCCTGCCTGCCACCACTAGATAGCATGATTCGTACACGCACATTAGGAAAGCCCTGTGGTGCCGGCACCCTGTCTTGGGCTCCTTCTGCACCATTATGTTCCGTGCATGGCTCACACCTTAACAACCGGTTGCAAACACCGACCCAGCGTCTCATCCTTCCGAAGCCAATAAAAAAGTGCTCCATTTAGGTTGCTAGTAGTGTACATTTGAGGTGCTACCAAACCCTAGAACTAATGAGGATGTAGCATAATTTGTGCACGCGTATCGAGAAAACCCTTGGGTGGCTGCACCTTCTTTCAGACTCCTTCCCCAGCAGTACTTTCCATGCATGGCTCACAAGCTCTTTCCCAACTGCTCAGAAGGACCAATCCACCATTTCATCCTTCTTCGGCCGATACAGTAGGAGTTCCATTTAGGAGGCTAACAAGACGTGTCTGAAACTCTACTAAGCCCTTGGGCTTGGCGGTAAGGTCTGTGCAGAAGGAATATCTTGTGGTTTATTTCAGAGTTTAAAAGTTGCTTCCAAAGGTCGAACATTGCGTGAAATCCCTCAGCTGTCAATTAATAATTCTGAAATTTCAGTTGTACTGTGGCCAGTGGCTTTCGGATTTACCTGTCAATCCCAGAAAGAAGCAACAGGGCTTGCAACTTGGATAAGGCCCATGAAAGCAGAGTGCATCTGTTGCACAAACGTGTGAAATGTAAAAGGGCATACACCCGACTCGGAGTCTCATCCTTCCAAGGCCGATAATACGGAGCTCCCTTTAGGTTGCTACTCAGAGTAGTGCACGCAATTAGAGAGGTAGAGGGGGTAGGAAAGTCCCAGTTGCAACAACATAGAATGGGTAAGCAGTAACAAACACATGGGCAAGCTACAGCAACAGTGGGCACCCTGCAACCACAACAGTGCCAAGCAGCTACAGAGAGGGAGGCAAGAGGCAACAGCAAAAAAACTAGATACTGGTTCAGAATATTATTTTAATGCATATATTCTTTCACTCTCCTCTCCTAATCTCTTGCTGTTCTTCATCGCCTCGCCGACACCATTCCTTCTACTTCTAGGTTTCGGTTTCGTTTTCACCCCTCCCTTCTCTGTTGTTGCAGCCCCTGAATCTTTCAGTTTACTCTCTTCTCAGATCTCACTCTCTCCGCTGTCAGCCTCTCCAGTCGCATCTTTCTCAATATAATCTAGTCCGTACCTCTCCTCCAGGTGACGTCTGCAGTCCACGAAAGTTACCACCTCTGGTCTCAGCCTCTGGACAGCTGGGCCCCCCTCTGACGTCAAATGAAGCAACAGTTCCCAGGCAAATTCAAAACCCTGGCGGGACCTGTTTGGGAGATTTAATAAGCAGAATATGAAATTAAACAGTAAACAGTGGCGGGACATTGCAGAGACTGAAATTTGGCTTTAGCTCCCGCTCTGTGTTAGACCCAGAAGGAGATAAGCGAGCAGAGCGTGTGGAAGGGGCTACTGGAACCTGTGTATGCTATGTTGAGTTATGCTGTGGGATTTCGAATCGGGAGGGGCGTGTGCTTAGTCAGCAACCTATGTGTGTTTTTAAAGCACTGGAACAATACAAGGTAAACAAGCATTGACCGCGCCCGAGGTGGGGAGGGGGAGAAGCAGGAGTTGTGTGCGCGCTTGGCCAATGCTTACAAAAACAAGCATTGCGCAGAGGCGTGCGTGAGTGGGGGGGGGGGCGGTTGCGGCCGAGAGCAGGCAGCGTTTCCCTTGCGGGAGCGTGCGACCACATGGCGCTGTGCGCTCCCGCAAGGAAATCGCCAAAACGTGCACGCGCTGCATTGAAAGCAATGCAACACGTGCACGTTTTTGCCTGGAAAGCTGCATAGATCTCAAGAGGTCTCTTTCCTATGCAGCGCACATCCGCACTGTGTAGGCGAGACCTAAAATGAATACAAACGTAAACAGTACCTTAATCAAAACTCCCCCTTCTAACCCCTCCCTGCTAGGCGGATTCCCAACTACCCGCCACCCCAACTGTGCAGAGTGCTTTAGTCCCATAAACAGTACTTGCGTGCGGGGGAGAGGACATCAGGAGCACTCTGAACATTCCTTTGCTCAAAGACGTTGGTGAGGTCAAAGCATTACAGTAAGTATGGTATCGGAATTGGGAAGCGAAATGCAGCAGTAAGTCTCTAGTGGGCCAGTTCCATAACACCCTGGGTGATCCGAGTTGTGGCAGGGCATCATAGCGTGAGGTGAGTGGATATCTCAAGTGTGAGGTCTCGTCATTGCCAAGCCGGCCACCACCATCCCCAGTGGTTCATTTCTCTGTGTCCGTTTGTTGCTGGTCATCTTCTCCTCCTATGTGTCGGCGGCCCTGTGATGCCACCTTCGCAGGATGGCATTGTTGTTGTGCACTGTCTTTTTAGGTTCAGGGACCCGTCGCCAACCCTCTATCCAGTCGTGGGCGTCTTCCGGTGTATCGAAGAACCAGGTTTTTCCGTCTGCTACTTCCCGGACCTTCCCGGGAAAAAGCATAGAATATGCAAGTTCTCTGCGTTTGAGTTCCTTCTTGACCTCGAGGAAGCTCCTTCTTTGCTTGGTGACCGTGTAGTCTGGATTACGACGACATTACGGAATTTTCTATGTGCACCGGTGGAGTCATCCTTGCTGTTTGGAGGATGGTGTTGCGGTCCCTGAAATTGAAAATCCTAGCCAGGATCAGTCGGGGGTGCTCCAGGCTTTGGTTTACCTCCTGGTATCCTGTGCGTCCGTTCCACCGAGAAGAAACTGGAGAGTCCCCTGGGTTGGAGCTGGTTCTTGATGAGGTCCTCTATGGAGAGGTCCATGGCTGGCATCCCCTTGGACTCCGGGACTCCTGTAATACGTACATTGTTGCATCTTGAAATGCCTTCTTGGTCATCCAGTTTAGCTGCCATCTGGCGGTTTTGAGCTTCTAATTGCTGGACCTTTCGCTAGAGGCTTGTAGTGTCGTTCATGAGGGACGCCACCTTGCTTTCAACTTCGGTTACTCTAGAAGCCTTTTTCTGGAAATCCGCTCGGAGGAATGATACATCTGCGGAAATAGTCCCCAATGTTGTTTGGATGTTTGTCAAACCGGATATTATAACCAGCAATGTGACTTCTTGTCAGCCCTGGGGCACGACACCGACCTCCGTGGGCGCCCGTTGGGTGGCTGTGTCCGTTGTGTCTTTGGAGAACTCCTTGTCCAATTTGGCTTGCTGGGTCGCTCGCGGACCCCGACCCCCCATCGGACCCTCTCCGCAGGAATTCTGGTGTTGCGCAGTACTCATCGCCGCCTGCCACGTGACTGCGTGTCACTTCGCGGCCTGTCAGGTTTCCTGCTTGACTATGTGGGGCCCATGATGGCCACTGTTCCCGGTTCAGGCAGAGCGATATCTTAGCACAATGGGTTGAGAGTCGTTAGTCATCAGCAGGGCGTCCAGCGCCCTAATTGAGCTCCACAGGGTGAGGTGATCCACTTGTTATCGCCAATGCTGCAGACTGCTGCTAATGTCAGTGGTTGCCCGAGGCAATGGGCCCCTTGAAGTACGCAGGTCGCGCAGCCCCCTCCACATGCAGCGGGTCCCAGCCCGGCGGTCTTGGCGCGATATCAGTGTGCAGCAGTTAAAAGCGTGGAATTGCAGGGGGGGGGTCGCAGTCCCTCCTACATGGGTCTCCGTGCCCCTTGTCTCTTGCAGGAACCGTGCAAATGGTGATGGCGCTGGTGTGCCAGGTGGTCTTGATTCTTTTTTTTTTTTTTTTTTAAGATCTGTACATTTATTAATTGTAATGCCACACATAGCGTATATATCATGTATTGTGTATGCAGGAAACAGTATGTGGGTTCCACAACCCAAAAACTGAAGAAATGATGGAATGAACATATCAGGGCAATTAAGAACAAATATCCAAAGTATCTTATGGCAGTACATTTTAACACAGAATAGACAATCAATGATCTACATGACATTAGATTTGCGGGTATAGAATTTGTGAAGCCTAATCCAAGAGGAGGTGACAGGGAAAAGCAAGTCAGGATTAGAGAAACTTTTTGGATTAATGACCTTTTGGATTAATGTGAGTTTAAATTTGGATACAGAGCTTTACACACTTCTATAGTGCTGAGTAATCATGTATATCTCAGTTTTATGCTTGGACTGCCGTGCTTGGATGGGGCGGTGATGGGTAGTGGTGACGACATGGTTTGCGTATTGGGAGTTCGGTGATTTTTGAATTAAAATTTCTATTTTTAAACTCTACGAATGATTAGATATATGTAGATGTTTGAGACTTGCCTTGGGTGAGTTTTCTCCCAGTCCAAGGGCTTTCAGTGCGTTTGGTTGTTCTATTGAGTCTGCGGTCTATGTAATTAGATTTTTCGCTGTCTATTCTTACAAAACGTGTATTCTATATGTCACCCAAGTAGACATGTTTCTTTTCTGATGATGGTTACAGCCATTATTTAGAAAAAAGCTTGCTTGAATCTTGGGGTCAGGATGGAACCATGATTAGGAGCAGCGATGACATGTTGCATAGGCTGGGAGTTTGAGTCCTGACCAAGATCATTTTTATAATATATTGTGAAGTTTATTTTTCTACATTTACATTTTTTGTAAATGTTTCTTCTTTTTTTAAAAACTTTATTGTGCATTTAAATATGGTTACACTCACGGGCCTACAACCACAGGGGCCGGCCGCTAGAAAAAGTAGAAGCAATCAGTGTTTACCACAGTTCCGTCGCCGACATCCTAGAGGTCCGGCAGCAATGCAGGATAAGATTCGTAGCAACACAGGATGAAACCAGGATATAATAGTATTTTGTTTTTTATAAAAAAGGAACAAAGAAAAGAAACAAACAAGTCTCAAGGCCTAAGACATTGTATATGAAGTTGTGCTCGTACGGGGGGGACCCTCAATTGCAAGATGAACAAATTAATAAGCGGTGGAGGTGGTCGGGGGGGGGGTCAGTGGGGAAGTCAGAAATTGGGAACGAGAATAGACTAAACATGGAATGTCGGATCAGGGGAAAGGGAGGTGTCTGAATTATCCTCGAACGGGGGTGTACATATGTTCCCTCGATAGGCGTTCCACTGGCTCCAGATTCTAGTCCACGCCCCAGGCTTGCCCCTAGCCAAATACACAGTCTTCTCTCTAAACATACACCAATCCATATTCTCCTTCCATACTGACACGGTGGGCGGCCATCTGGAACCCCACAACTGCGCAATGTCTCTCTTTGCGATCATGTTCCCAAGGGCCGCCCACCGAGTCTGGGCGACGTTGTAATCATTCGGCTCCCACACATTCAACAGACATCTCCGGGCCTCAGGCAGCAGAGCAACCCCGGTGACACACTCCATCACAGCATGCACTCGATTCCAAAACGCGGCCACCTCCTGGCATTCCCAGATCATATGGAGGAAAGTAGCACTCAATCCACAGCCACGCTTACATAACCCATTCGCAGAAAAACCCATGGCGACCAGCCGAGGACCGGTGACATACACACGATGAAGAATCTTAAGCTGGACGAGACGGAGACGGGCGGGAATGGCCACCTCCTTAGGGGAAGACAGTGCAGACTGCCAGTCTTCATCATCCAGTTCCAGCCCATCCCCAGTCCAGGCCTCCCTGAGACACACGAGAAGATCTGCCCGATTGTTGATCAACTTTTTATATATTAGTTAAATAGTACTATCAGGCAGATGACCATCAAGTACACAGTCTTCCAGTGGGGAGGACTCAGGAATATTGGCATCGGCGGCGAAGACCGAGGTCAAGGCATGACAAACCTGTGCATATCTAAAAAACTCCCTTTCACTCAGCTCATATTCATTCTGTAATGTCTCAAAAGTCTTAACAGCACCCTTAACCCAAAGGTCACCCACTCTGCTAATACCAATCATATCCCATTTCTCAAAACCTTTCGTTGTCCAGAGGCATCCCAATCTCTCCGACGCATACAAAGGAGTCGTGCGTGTCAATCGATCCTTCCAACCCATGGCAGCATTTGCATCACACCAGACTCACACGGCAATCTTAGTGGGTCCTGTTAGATTTCTCCCTGCTACTTTAGAGTAGAGCGCCCTGTTGTAATTCCCACCCGGCAACTGATACTTGTCCATCTCAAATGCCGGGTTTGGGCTGGGTGCATACATTGCGTGATTAATCGCGCTCATCTGAGAGGCCCAATAGTACCGCCTGATATCTGGGAGCGCCATGCCCCCGTCATACCGGGGGAGGGTTAGCTTAGCGAGAGCGATTCTTGCACGTCCGTCCCAGATAAGCCGCCTCTGTAAGCTTTCCACCTCCCGGAAGTAACTTGCCGGGATGATGTCGAGTGAATTCTGAAGTGCGTACAGAAAACATGGCAGGGACATCATTTTAAAGAGCGCGGCATGACCGAGCGGCGACAGTGACAATCTACGCCAACGAACCACGTCAAGCTTCAACCTCTGGAGAGGGGGGAGCAAATTGCCCTCATAGCGAGCAACAGGGTCCAATGATATAAAGATCCCCAAATATTTGAATCCCGTCTGCGAAACCTGGATGGGAAATCTACGCGACAATGGGGGGATACCACCCGAAATTACATAGACACAGGATTTAGTCCAATTGATAACCAGACCTGAATTCTTGCCAAACGAGGTGAGAACATCGAACAAGACGTTAAGCGATTTTCGGGGGGAGGTAAGGTATAAAAGGATATCGTCAGCATAAAGCGAGATCCGGTCTTCAAAATCGGGAGTCCACTGAATACCCTTTGTCAAAGGCTCCCATCGGAGCCAGGATGCGAGGGGCTCTAAGGCAAGCGCAAAAAGCAGGGGAGACAGCGGGCACCCCTCTCTCGTACCCATCCCAAGAGTGAAGGAATTGGATACTCGGCCGTTAACGACCACCTGAGCCAGCGGTTCCTTGTATAGAAGTTTCACCCACCCAATAAACTCCGAACCGAAACCAAATTTCGCGAGGGCGGCCCAGAGATAAGGCCATTCTATAGTATCAAAGGCCATCGTGGCGTCCAAGGAAGCCAAGATGGCCGGCTCTTGAAGAGACCCCGCCCTCGCGAGAACACCATGCAAACGCCGCAAGTTGAGTGCGGTGTTACGATGCGGGATAAAACCAGATTGGTCCGGATGGATCAGGTCACCAATCACCGTAATCAACCGATTGGCCAGAACTTTAGCTAGGACTTTAGGTTCAGCGTTCAACGGGGAGATGGGCCTGTACAAGGAGCAGCGAGCCCGAGGCTTGCCCTCCTTAGGAATTACCACAATTGTAGCTAAACGCTGATCACAAGGGAGGGCACCAAGGTCTCGTGACTCCAGGAACATATCTTGGAGATATGGTGCGACTTTTTCGGGGTGCAATTTGTATAATTCGATGTGTAGACCGTTCGGGCGCATGGCATTGCCTGACCGAACGGAACGAATAGTGATCGCAATCTCATCCGCAGACAATGGAGCATCCACTAGGTCTCGGTCCACCTCCGATAGGCATGGCAGTGCAATATCGCGTAGCAACAAATGGGAGTCTTCCTCATCTCTATCAGACACCAGGGAATACACATTACGAAAATAATCCGCAAAACACTCCACAATCTCGCTCGGGTCAGTCACACACTCTTCATTCACATTCTGAATCACGGGGACCACACGATTCGCCCTTTCTTTCTTATCAAGCCACGCAATCGATTTACCCGCCTTTTCCCCGACATCGTACAATCTGCCCTGTTGCTCCCTGTGCATTGTTTTGGCAGCATCCGTGACAAGGGACTTATAGTCCAGCTGCTTCAAACCAAGGGCGTGGGGTTTATCATGGGTAACGCCTAATTCTAAGTCATTCTCCAGTTCGACTATTTCTGCCTCAAGGCGCACAACCTCTTGATTCTTAGTTTTCTTGACTTCAGAAATCAAGGATAAGGCGTGCCCACGAATGACAGTCTTGAAGGCTTCCCATAGTGACACAGAAGAGGACACACACCCCTCGTTTTCGAGGAAGTAGTGATCTAGGGACTTTATCAAACTGGCACGGGTCTTGGGATTATGCAAGTACCAGGGGTTTATGGGAGCGACGCACTACTCACTCCAGTATCCATACAAAGCCACAATGGGAAATGGTCTGAAATGCCCCGGGCAAGGTGTCTAATCTCTCTAACAGAAGGGGACTGGGCAGCAGGCATGAGAACGTAATCGAGTCTGCAGAGACTTCCATGGGCCCCAGAGTGAAAGGTTTACTGACTCTGTGTTGGATGCATCAACCTCCAGCAGTCCACCAAACCAAAAGTGTCCAAAAATCCACCAAGCCATGACTGGGATTTAGGAAGATCCCTGGGGGGTGACGGTCTACAGTACCAGAAACAACAGAATTAAAATCCCCGCCCATAATCAGAGTACCATCAGGGAGTCCCAGCATCACTCGCCCAATATCTGAAAAAGTGGAGGTCTGGAGACCCGGAGGAACATATACAGTGAGCAACGAGATAGTCCTATCCTCCCATCTACCAGTGAGGGCGGCGTAGCGCCCCGTGTCGTCGTCTATCTCCTGGGGGAGAGAGGAACGAACAAGAATGCCCACCCCCCTAGAGCCAGTGGTGAACCCAGAGTGTGCAACAAGGCGATAACCCCACCTATTCATGGCATGGAACATGTTTCCCACCAGATGTGTCTCCTGTAAAAGAACCACATCGGGGGACAGGCGACGCAAGAATTGCAGCACCACTCCCCGTTTTATTCTATCACCCAACCCATTGACATTCCAAGATATTAACCTCTACCCACTACCCCCCATCCCAACAGTGATGCAGAACTCACCCCACAAAGAGCACAACATTCGAATCATGGAGAAAAACAATACGTTGCCTTGAAGAAAAAAAAAAACTCACAAACACCCCCTCACCCCCCAACCGACTCCCGTTACAACTCCCCCTCCCTGCATCCCTGCATTAGACTAGAAAGCCACCCCAACGTGCAGTGTGCCTGTCTCTCTACCATTACCCAATCTACAAAAAGACCCTGGAGGAGGAAAGAGACCCGCCACCCTCGGGCACACAACAATAAAATACAACAATAAGGAAATTATAGAACCCAGCTGCACAAAGTCAAGTGTTCGGAAATCAGGGGCCGAGTCATCATTTCTGTTCTGGCTCACCACCCTTGGCACCACCAGGGTGCTCAGTTCGGTCGTTCCGGGCCAGCAGAGAATCCAGCCAGTCACTCACATTCTCTGGTCGGTCAAAGAAAAATGTCCGGTCCTTGTACTCCACACGAAGTCTGGTAGAAAACAGCATTGTGTATTTCAGGCCCAAGTCACGGAGTCGTCGCTTCACACCCTGAAAACCCATCCTTTGCCTCTGGCCGAGCTGAGTGAAGTCCGGGTAAAAGTTGACTGTAGCATTTTCGAATTTTACCGGGCCGCTCACCCTCGAAGCCTGCAGGATAGCATCCCGGTCTCTGAAGTGAAAGAGCTTGGCGATGATAGGCCTCGGAGGGGTGCCCGGTTTCGGCTTTCCACCCGGAACGCGATGGGCACGCTCCACTGCAAAGAACTTGCTCAGTCCTGTAGGGGCAAGATGGTTCAGGACAAGGTCCTCCACCAGGAGGTCCATCGAATGATTCTCGGGGTTTTCCGGGACACCTATGACGCGGATGTTGTTGCGTCTTGCCCTATTTTCGAAATCCTCCAGCCGATGAGACATGAGATCATTAGTTGATTTCAAATTGCCAATTTCTGTTTGAAGTTCCGACACATCAGCCGTAAGGCTAGAAGTCTTCAAATCCAACGATTTCACCTTCTCGTTAGTTTTAGACAGGTCGGCTCTGATCAAGGTGATATCGATAGCAATCGTGTCGATTTTATGAGCTAGAGCCTCATACTGCTGGCCGATGGTCTCCTTCATGTTAGCAATGGCGCTCATGACGTCTTGAAGAGACGGACCAGTAGGCGCGGTTGAATCCTCCTTGGCGTCCTCAGGGGTACGGCTGGCGCCACCAGGGGATCCTTTAGATTGAGTATACCGATCCATGATATTGGTTTGGATCAGTCCCCCGCGAATGGGCGCCTTAGTTTTCCGTTTCTCGATGTCGGCCCTACCCGCCATACTGGAAGATACGCCCCGGAGGGGCCCGTGAGACCTGGTGAAAATGGCCGCCTGCGGGCAAGTCACCAAAAGTCTTCAAAAGTAGGCTTGTGTGGCCGAGGTAAAGACACAGTTCGACACAACTGCGTAGAGGATAGAAGGCACACTCTGACAAAGCAGAGCCTGGACGGATCTCCGACAGAACGGAACTGTCCCGCAGTCAGACTATGCCAGGACCCAAAAGTGAAACCGAAAGTTGATGCAGGGCTACTGGGGGAAGACCCCTCAGCCGTTGTTGTTCAACTTCGTCCCGGCGTGCCAACTTGCCAAGTCCCCGGCTTACCGCAAGGTGGGCCCCAAAAGTTCGGATCAACGTAACTTCGGTTCCCAAAGTTGAAGGACTGGGTTCTTGAAGACCCAGCGGTGCCAGGGCACAACACCTGAAACCTTCGTGGGTAACCTGCTCCGGCGTACGAATGACAGAGACACGGGACACTTCCTTCGGCGTCAAAGATTCAAGGTTTATTTACTGCAGGGAACACAGAAGTCACGACAAGTACAACACGTGCTACTTGGGGAGACTGCTTCAAATTGGTTCTGTGGATCGCTCCTTTTATACACGATTTTCCCATACGTTTGCATAGCAGACAAAGGGTTACAACCTGGTTCCCACAATTATCCCCCAGAGGGGTCGCTTTGGTCACTTTGATACACACAAGGTCCGGAACATAAGTGCGGAAACATTTGGTGGTTCCCAACTGTAAAAACCCATCTTCCCAATATTAGTGCATTCCAATCGGCAGTAAAACAGATCGAAATAGGAACAAAGACAGGTGCAGAGGAAGATGGAGACAGTGGGGAAATCGGAAAGGGTGTAAAAGGGGAGGTATCGGGAAACACGAGATACAGGCATCAAAGGGACGTGCCTAATGAGATGCACGGCTGAGACAATAAACCGGCACGGCAAGATGAGCCTCGAGCGGGGCCATCTGCCTTACAGTATCATCCCCCTCATCATAAAGACACTTACAAAGGACATGTGTCTTCCGCAAATATCTTGGGAGTCCCAGGGTCGCGAAGCGGACAGCGTCCGTTCGCTGGCTACTTGAGGGCAAGAGACAAAATGGATGTCGTATCTAAGATGGAACCCGTGGGTACAGATGAAAAACCCACATAACAAACGAACGGTTTAAGTTAGCACAGCGAAACTGCGTACACTTACTAAACTCGTCATTTGCGGTTCGTAGATACCAGACTCGACCATATTCGTGCGAGTCGAAAACACCACTTACAATTGTCACGGAACCTCAGACGCTCCTTTTGCCCTCATGTAGGCAAGCACTAGTCGGAATCATATTCGATATTCATCAGACCATCTAGATGTTGCTGTAGCATAGCTCTGTCCAACCGAGTCCCCTTGGTAACAGGTGGCTGTCTCATACACGTTGTAGCACAGAGGCCACATAAGGCAGGACCGCACTGCACACAAAGGCAACACGTGAACAGGAACGCTACAACTACTCCGATGATCATCAGAATCTTCCAACCCCAAGTCGACATCAGGCCCCAAAACCATCCAAGTAGCGTCCAATCCCCTACATCCACGTGTATGGATTCGGAGATCTTATGCAACTTCGAGATGGCTTGATAGACAGTCGGAGCATTATCAGGAATGAAAATACAGCAGCTCGAATGGATCACCTTACATACCCCACCTCGATCTGCTAAGATCACGTCTAAAACCATACGGTTTTGTAACGTCATAAGTCTATCCGCCTGGAGTTCAGTGGTGATATTACCAAGGGCACTGGCAGTAATATTAGCTGTCGATTCTACCACTCGAGTCAACTGTCTCAGGTTCCTACTATTAACCATAGGTCCCCAAAACGGGAGGAAACCCTTGAAAAAGTCTCCTGCCTCTTGACCGGCAGTATCCTCTTCGCTAATTACGCCTCTCACAACTCTAGTCTTGTGATAATCTGCATCTACAGTGAACGTCGGAGGCAACAAGTTTGCGATAAAACATGAGCCCATGAAGTCAGAGGGCAACCATGCATACGCACGATCATGACAGATAAAGTATGTACCCTTGGCAGCCAGAAACACAGGGGATGAGACCATCGGCAGAATGTAATTTTCAGTGCAAGCACTTTCGCCAAGTCGGGCTTTTGATCTTCGGCCACGACCTATTAGACAAAAATTACCAATGTGGGGTACGACCCATATCGGGGGCGAGCTTTTAAGCTGTTTTTCACTAGTGAACACACTATACTCGCCTCTACTCAGGACCCTATAGGATTGTACCTCTTCTTCAGGAATAAGCGAAGGATCATAGATATCGCTATCTAAGTCTTCAATCGCTATAGACAAAGGTTTTTGGTACGAGGTAGGACCAGAGTAGGGGGAACGTGGTTCTCGAATGGGGTGGAAACCCAGTGCGCTTCGAAACATTGTTTGAAATGCTCGAGCAGACCCTTGGGAACTATACGGTAACACCAAATATGGAATTCCCTTATCCGTAGTATGTGGCATCAACCCACACACCCAACAATAAGTAGTGTTAACCACTAACTGATGCTGATGAAGGAGCTGAATAAAGGAATTGTTGCGGAATTCTGCACGTCTAGCCTGCTCGTGTTCAGGTAAGATATGAAAGGAATGAGGAGAAGCAGTGGAGGTAAGTTTAGGGTCAGGGGTAGGAGTAGGTGTAACAGAAGGTAAGAAGTAAGACATCGTGTAATACACCCCACCCGCCAATAATGCAGAAACAGTCAAAAACAATACGAATATTTGGAACATAAAACATTTGGTACGACTGACTTGTTGCAGCTTGAATCTTTGTGCTTGAGCTCCTTCCAAGTCCATCAGCTTCGAAAATGCCATCCCCTACGACCGTCCGCAACGTTTCTTGACGCACTTCGTTCTGTGTAGCAGTAGTCAATCCCTAGGAGTTCCCAGGAACCGACGGTCTTTAACCTAGTGTCAAGACCTACTAACCAGGAGGAAGTACGCGCGCGGCCCTACGGTCTTTATTTCACAAATATATACACGCGAAAACAATGTTTCTCAGCTGTGGAAGCAAAAAGTGTAAGGAACGAAGCTTAATGAATATATACAAAATAATTACAGTGATACAAGTGTTCAAACTGATCGTGGAAAACGGGGTAATGCAATTGTCAAGGGACAGAACAGGATCTTTTATTAGTCTTTAGTGCTGGATCGCAAAAAGTATCGGGTTTTCCCAGGACGTGTCTGTTCGTCAAACAAAGGATCCGTTGGAGGGACAACGTCCTGTTGATCAGCTGAATGTTCTGGTCTTGAGTCCTTTGCTGACAAATGTTCAACGGTGTCTTTTTGCTGCACTGAGGATTCTCCAACTGGTTGCGCGTCGCTAAAAGGTACAAACGCCGGCAATCCTTCGGTTTCAGTTGATGCAATGCCTCTCCTCACCCACAAGTCTGCCGGCAACGGAATAGGGACTTTCTTGGTGTGGGTGGCGTGCACCCAATTCTTCCGTCCCTCAAGACGAACTGCAGTTCTCGTGGCGAGGAGGACCTGGTAGGGTCCAGTGAACCTGGGATCCAAATTGTTCTTGCGCGAAAAGTTTCGCGTTACCACCCAATCTCCGGGCTGGAGCTGATGGCCTGGACCCTCCGTCTGCGTCGGCAGTGCTTCGTGAACCTGTTGGTGAATTAACCTCAGTTTAGCAGTCAAGTCATGAAGATAATCGATCAACATTGGATACTCAAGATCACAGAAAATACCTGGCCTAGGAACCCCCCAAACATTCGCAGGACGACCGAACACTATTTCGTAGGGGCTAAGCCCTACTCGGGAGTGTACAGTCGCCCTAGTTGACAGTAACGCTAAGGGTAAAGCGTCAGGCCACGAGAGACCAGTCGTAGCCTGAATCTTCGCTAGCTTTAGTTTAAGGGTACCGTTATACCCTTCAACCAAACCAGCTGACTGGGGATGGTTGGCACTATGGAATTTCTGATTAATTCCAAGGCCCTTGCATACACTCTTCATCACACTCCCCACAAACTCACTTCCGTTATCGGACCACACAACCCTAGGCATTCCGTACCGAGGAAAGTATTCCTTCAGTAGGATTTTCGCAGTAGACAGAGCAGTATTGTCTTTGAGAGGATAGGCCTCGATCCATCGGGAGAATGCGCAAACCACAACTAAAACGTATTTCAGGTTATTGCATCGCTCCATATGGATGAAGTTCAGTTGGATCACCTCAAAGGGACATGAAGGGGGAGCAAAACTGCCAGGAGGAGTTGGGGTTCCCTTACCAGGATTGTACAACATACATACCATACAGTTCTTGACCAAGCGTTCAGCACATTTCGTAATACCATCATTCTTCCACACAGGGGACAACAATTTACAAATACCTTTCACACTAATATGTGCTAACCCATGCGCCATAGTCACAACAGCCAGCACATACGCATCAGGCAACATCCATCTTTTTTGATCCGATAAGTCAATTCAACAACCATGCGCATCCAACTTTCCCGTACTTTCTTTCCACTTCGTCTTTTCAGTCTCGGTGGCCTCATTCTGAATTGCTTTCACACTCTCGATAGTGTCCTCACACATACTCGATTCTGTAGGCCACCTAACCGAACTCGTCACATACATTCGAGTGCTAAGGTTTCGCGCAGTCTCCTTAGCAGTCTCATCCGCAAACGCATTACCACGACCAACATCATCCGTTACCTTACGATGCGCACTACATTTAACGATCGCCACTTGCTTAGGCAACGTAAGTGCATCCAAAAGATCATTCACAAGCTGGCCATGCTGAATCTTCGTACCATGCGATGTTAGAAAACCACTCTCTCTCCACAACCGTCCAAAACTATGTGCGACGCCAAAGGCATATTGGCTGTCGGTAAACACATTCACACGCTTCCCTTTCGCTAACACACACGCTCTAGCGAGAGCGATCAGCTCTGCGGCTTGGGCAGAATTCTGATTTAATCTCGCAGTCTCAACAACAGTATTCAACGTTACAACAGCATATGCAGTAGTCACATCGCCATTCGGCAACTTAAAACATGAACCATCCACATACAGTGTTCCATCTGGGTCTTCCAATGGGGTGTTTTTAAGGTCCACTCAACCTTTTGTTTCCTCCTCTGTCCTCAAATAACAATCGTGTTCTGTTATTCCATCTGACTCTGAGCTAATTGGTAACAAAGTTGCCGGGTTCAGAACATTACAACGTTTTATTCGAATGTGGCTTGCCAACAGCGTCAACTCGTACCCAGACAACCTCGCACTCGTCAAGTGCTGAGTTTTTGTACGATTCAAAAGAGTGTCAACTGCATGCGGAACCATCACCGTAAGCATATTATCCATGACCAATCCTGCTGATTGTCGGATAGAGACCGCAGCTGCCGCTGTTGCTCTCAAGCAACTCGGCAATGCTCTAGCTACTGGGTCCAAGGTCGAGGAAAAATATGCACATGGACGTTGCTTACCACCAAAAGGTTGCGTTAAGACACTCAACGCACAACCTTCCCTCTCGTGAACATATAATGTAAACGGCTTGCTATAGTCAGGAGTACCTAACACAGGAGCCGAACACAATGAATCACGTAATTCAGAAAAACTTTTCTGACATTCTTCTGTCCATGGTAAAGGAGTCGAAACATCCTTGCACGTAAGAGCTACCAATGGTTTCGCTAGCAATGAAAAATTTGGAATCCATTGCCTGCAGTATGACGTGATACCTAGAAAGGCACGCACATCTCTTTGGGTTGTTGGCACAGCCATTCGCGCAATTGCTGCAATTCTCTCTGGGGTCAACCGTCTTCCCTCCTTTGACAATAAGTGACCTAGATAGGTTACTTCTTGACAACAATATTGGAGTTTAGAAGGTGACACCTTGTGATTTAACTCGCAGAGATGTTGCAGCAGCGACACCGTGGCAATTTTGCAAATGTCCTGAGTATCTGCAGCCACCAATAAGTCATCGACGTATTGGATTAAGGCCGCACCAGCCGGCAACTTAAACGCATCCAGTTGACCCTTCAAGGCTTGACTGTAAATCGATGGACTTTCACAGTAGCCCTGAGGAGCGCGTTTAAACCGGAAGCTGCGTCCACCAAGAGAGAAACCGAAAAGGTCTCTGCTCTCTTCTGCAATCGGGATGCTGAAGAACGCATTCTTCAAATCAATCACCGAAAACCACGATGCAGAAGCTGGAATCAGAGTCAGTAGCGCCGTGATGTCAGGCACAACGGGGAACTGAGGAATCACAATTTTATTCACCTGCCGTAAATCGATAACAAAACGATAAACAGGTGGTTTCGAAGGATCAGTACGTTTTAGAATGGGCAGTACAGGGCTGTTGCACATGTTTCCCCGTGTTTCCTCAATAACGTCTTTCTCGATCAAATCATAGATGATCGCTAACAATGCTCGTTCACCATCAAGAGAGATACGATACTGGGGAATACGTGGCAATCGCACATTGGATTTCAACTGAACAACATAAGGAGAGATGTCAAGCAGGCCCACATCATTGGGACCTGTTGCCCACAAAGATGCAGGAAGAGAACTCAATTCCGGTGGAAGCTTATCGAGAGACAAGTACATGGGAGAGACAACTCTCTCTCCCAACGTAAGCTTTACACCCGCAGGAGAGCAATACAAAGTTGCATACAAACGTTTAAGCAAATCCAGGCCCAAAAGATTTTCACCACAGCCCGTGGTCAAAATCAACGGAGCTTCTAACTCACGATGCCCAATTGTAAGGGGCAAAGGGCGCGAAACTGGATTGCTGACGGGGGCGCCAGAAAATCCCACGGAAACATTAGTTAAGCCAGACAAAGGTGCGCCAGGGAGTTTCGAATGCTTAATGGCACGTTTCGCTGCACCAGTGTCCAACAGAAAAGGCTCAACGACGCCCGATGTAGCAACTGCGACGTAAGGCCCTCTCTGATCAACCGGAACTGATACTACTCCCTCTCCTTGTCTATGGGTGTCCTAGTAATTACTGTCGTCAGTTCCCTGATCGACGTAATAATCGTCTACATTGTACTGCGCAGATCGTCCTTGCGACGATCCACGTTGATCAAAACAATTATCGGAATTTGATGAGTTATCTGAGCGATCATTCTGAGCACCACGACCTCTACCACGTGGTGCCTGCTGTGAACCACCACGACCTCCTCTAGATGAGTTACCACTATTACGTTCGTTTAGAACAGGACAATTGAATTTGATATGACCCTCCTGTCGACAATAGGCACATTGATTGTATCCTAATGAAGATCTTTGGGAAGAGGAGTCATTACGAGTTTGTGATCGGTTCGATTGCGGCTGTGATCTATTTTGTTGCGAAGTATTCTGATTCGAACGTGGAGGATACGCTTGCTGAAGCAACACTTTAGTTTTAAGCTCCTTTGTTTTTTTATCAGCGCGGTCGTTCTCTTCTTTCTCTCTATTCTCATAATATTGTGCCGTGGCCAATATCTGAGCCGAAGTGGAAACGGCCCACGCGCTCTCTGAATTCTTCAATTTATTGCTCAAATCGGGCAATAAGTTCGAAACAAATTTATCCACGAACAACCTTTGACCACCCTCAGTGCTCATATCCTGACCACTATGATCAATGAATGCCTCCTCGAACCTCGTAAAGAAGTCGGAGACACTCTCGTCCTTTTTCTGTTTACAAGCTGACAATTTATCCCAATTCACTCTCATAGCTGGCATAAGAGTTTTCATTAAAGTAATTATTCTTTGAGGGAGATCGGTAATGAGTTGTTCAGGCTTAGCCCCACCAACTTGTCGCGTATCGGCCGCAAGAAGAGCAGCCCAATCGCCACCTAATTCATTGGGATGATTCTCCTGACGAATCTTAGCCCATACCGGTTGCGGTACAACATTGCCAAACAGCATGTCAATATCAGCAAGATTCATTACAGTAGCATCTACAAGCTGCGATAATTCTTTGTAGTACCCTGCAGGATTTTTGCGAGGGTCAGGCAAAGATTGCTTCACTTGTAACACTTCTGATCATTTCCATGGGAGGTGTATCCACACTCTCTGGAAATGCGCCAATGTCGGAGGTTGAGCATTAGGATCAGCTGGCATCCATACTGGTGGAACTTCTCGCATAGGAAACTGACCAGACTCATCTGACTGTCTTTCAACATCCTCAACAAACAAGGCTTGAGGTATAGGAGTGGGACGAAAAGATAGCAACCGTTCAACAGCACGTCGAACATTGGTGTCCACTATCAGTCCAGTCGAGAACTGAAGTTGTAAATCAGACAAGGCGGTCAGCACCTCGTCAGGTGCGTCGGCCGATATCTGATCACGAAGGACCTTACACATTTCCTCGAACACGAATCTTTGGGTTGGTATATTAAATTGACAGAACGTGTCGAGTACAATACGCGGTGGATTTCTAAGTGGATGCGTCATCCAACCCATCGCCATATTGTATAGTGAAACGCGTTCCCTGTTACCAGGAAGCTGACTACGTCTCTGAGGACCATCAGAACCAGCGGACCCAAGAACAGGTCCGAGCGAATGAAAGAAACTAGCCGCAAGAGGAGAATTACGACTACGAGTAGAGGGTGAAGTATAGGACACAGGACTAACAAGCGAAGGAGTAGAGACAGAAACAACAGCAGGAGTTAACAGAGCAGGAGCAGTAGCGGGAGCAGGAGTATGTGGAAGCGGAGGAGCAGTAGGGATAGCAACAGCCAAAGGAGCAGGAACAGTCGGAAGAACGGGTGCAAGTTGAGGAATAGGCAAAGGAAGAAAAGGTGCAGGAACAGGTACAGGGGGAATCACAGGAGCTGCGACACCCTGTACATACGGAGGTGGCGATTTCATAAGATAGGACATTAAAGGATCCTCAACTGCTTCTTCCTTCCTTTCCGACTCCGTAGGCAAAGTAGGATAGCACTTATCTATGGTCATACGCTGTAATCTATCAAACACTTCCTTTTCCTTAACCTCCTTGTCATGCTGAAATTGCTCTGCTTTCTTTACAATGGCAGCAACACTATCTCTCTGATTTCGTTTAGTCTGTCTGATTTCTTTCTGTCGGGCTTCTTTACGCCACAACCGAAAGGCATCAAACATGGCCGGCCTTGACTTCTTCTCGAACAATTTAGCCTCTAGGTTATCTAAAATCGGGGTCTCAAAGCTACCATGAGGTGGCCAACTAAGGACACCGTCCTTCTTTGTATAACAAATCCAATAATCATTGAAAGTAATCGGGCCTAGCCCATGTTTACTGTACAGTTCATAAGTCGGAGTTCCAACCGGAGGTATCGGACACGAGTCCTCCAGTTGGGAATCCACACCACAAGGTCTGAAACAGCTGAACAAAGTACTACGACCAGGCATCTTGCACACTAGTCGAGTTTCACAAACTTCAAGGGTTACGGGATTTACCAAGTCCCAGCAAAGAGCAAAAACCCTCGGTTTTTGGCGGCTGCAGTCGTCAAATAGCACAACAAAGTACGCTAGCAAAGTGTCACCGACAAAAACACTCACACAGCGTCAACAACAAAAACACCCGCTAAAGTGTCAACAACTAAGGACTCTGGGAGCGACCCACAAATACTTAACTCAAAGATCAATGGCGTCACCAGGAAGGCCCGTCAATCGTCTCGCTCTACTAAGGTCTACGCCAGGCGCCAAAACAGGTCTACAGTCAGGGCAGCAGTCCGTCGCAGCCGTCAGGAGGCGGGAATCTTCGCGGGAAAAGTCTTCGGGCCACTTATTTCGACAACAGGATCGATGAAGCGGAGTGCACCTTCCCTCGGAGATTTCACACGAAGTTCCTCACGATCGTCGGGCTTGGACCGGTACCACTGATGCAGCCCAACGTTGGGCGCCAACTGAAGGACTGGGTTCTTGAAGACCCAGCGGTGCCAGGGCACAACACCTGAAACCTTCGTGGGTAACCTGCTCCGGCGTACGAATGACAGAGACACGGGACACTTCCTTTGGCGTCAAAGATTCAAGGTTTATTTACTGCAGGGAACACAGAAGTCACGACAAGTACAACACGTGCTACTTGGGGAGACTGCTTCAAATTGGTTCTGTGGATCGCTCCTTTTATACACGATTTTCCCATACGTTTGCATAGCAGACAAAGGGTTACAACCTGGTTCCCACATTTATCCCCCAGAGGGGTCGCTTTGGTCACTTTGATACACACAAGGTCCGGAACATAAGTGCGGAAACATTTGGTGGTTCCCAACTGTAAAAACCCATCTTCCCAATATTAGTGCATTCCAATCGGCAGTAAAACAGATCGAAATAGGAACAAAGACAGGTGCAGAGGAAGATGGAGACAGTGGGGAAATCGGAAAGGGTGTAAAAGGGGAGGTATCGGGAAACACGAGATACAGGCATCAAAGGGACGTGCCTAATGAGATGCACGGCTGAGACAATAAACCGGCACGGCAAGATGAGCCTTGAGCAGGGCCATCTGCCTTACAGTATCATCCCCCTCATCATAAAGACACTTACAAAGGACATGTGTCTTCCGCAAATATCTTGGGAGTCCCAGGGTCGCGAAGCGGACAGCGTCCGTTCGCTGGCTACTTGAGGGCAAGAGACAAAATGGATGTCGTATCTAAGATGGAACCCGTGGGTACAGATGAAAAACCCACATAACAAACGAACGGTTTAAGTTAGCACAGCGAAACTGCGTACACTTACTAAACTCGTCATTTGCGGTTCGTAGATACCAGACTCGACCATATTCGTGCGAGTCGAAAACACCACTTACAATTGTCACGGAACCTCAAAGTCCAAATCAAAATTTTTAAAGAGCAAAGAGATCAGCTGAGGTTCATCTTCAATAACCCATCTGAAAATTCAGGATAGCGTCAGGATAGGTTGCGAAGAGTGGCAAGGGTCCCGGGAGCTCTGTGCTCGGATGCTCGCGTAGCTCCTCCCGTGGTCTTGATTCTTAGTGGGGAGCTGCCCGTGTCTCCAGCGTGGCGTGGGGTCCCACAGTACCACGGAGAATGCGTGAGATTGCGCCTCTAAGGCCGGACCCTCCGTCTGGGAGTCGTAGCGTGTTACCCTCTATCGCGCTCTGTACGTGTGTGTGGAGCACTGGTCGGGCGGCAATGTAGGTCTTTTGGGGCCTCCGGTGTATCGTGCCTCACTGGCCCCTTTCACACACAGCACCCGGGGGTCACAGGTGTTTGATGCTCAGGCCCCGATAGGACCAAAAGGCGCCACAGGTGTTCGGGATCCGCCGGCATCTTCCCCCGCTAAACCGCGAGGGCCCGCCGGCCGGGGACCATTGAGCGCAGCTGTGCCTCTTCCAGCTGCCTGGGGCTATCGCGCTGTAAGCTGGTCTTGCAGGGGGGCCTCACCAGTGCTGGGTGGCATCGTGCTGATCAGCCGTCTGGGCCCAGTCTCTGCCGCTTGTTCAGTGCCTCTCACCGTTCACCTCTGTGAGGATGGCTCGCTGGGCCGGGTGAGGCCTCAGGCTGTCCGAGTACGATAGTCCGCTGCTCCCTGCGAGGCGGCAGGCCGCTCCTCGTCCCACATCTGCAGAGCGGTGATTCAGTGCCGTTGCTGCTCAAACTCGGTCGGAACGAGCCCTCGGTGCTCCGATGCCGAGAAAATGCCTTATGAGCCAATATTATCACGGATTAGTGAGCGGATTATATGGGGATGTTTGCGTGCTAGCCGGAGCTCAGTTAAGTTGCGGCCATTGCGCTCTGCTGCAAGCCACACCCCCCCCCCCGCCGCACTCAACACTTTTGCGAGGGTACATATGCATTGACATGACTTGATATTGAACAAGCGTTTGATTCGGTCACATGGGAATACCTTTGGTGCGTACTAGAGAAGGTGGGTCTTGGAACAAACTATATAGCATAAATTAAACTGCTCTACGCTCTATCGAATGCTAGGGTTAAGCACACAGTCTAGTGCCTATAACTTTAACTGCATTGCTGTACCAGGCAGGGCAGTACTCTGTCGCCCCTTTTGTTTACTATGTCCGTATAGCTTCTGGCGGTGTTGTAGAGCCCTTGGCTTGAGCCCTGGGGAACCTTGGTGGGCGATGCTGCGCATATTTTGTCTCTGTAGTCAGATGATGCTGTTGCCCAAAGGACTTGGTCATGGTGCTTCTGTGTGCTTTGGAGGCCTTTGGTGAGGTGTTGGGTCTATGTATGAATCCTCACAAATCCCCATTGTTGCCATTGGGTGACCTGAGTGTGGCGAAACCTAGGATTCTCCCAATGGATGGACTGCTGTGGGGTAAAGAGGGGATGCAATATCTGGGCATCAGGATTGCCGATAGGAAACCCCTATTCCTGGATCTTAATATAAGCAGAGTACTGGAGGGTCTACATGCATTAATACGGTTGTGGAGAGACCTCTCTCTCTCGCGGATGGGCAGGACTTCACTAGTTAGGTTGGTGGCACTGTTGCTGTGTTTTTACATTCTACAGGGCACATTGTATGAGATCCCTAGGAGATTATTCAAAGAGTTGGATAGTTTGATCATAGACCTCCAGTGGGCCACTAAAAGAAAGTGGATAGGCCTCACCATGCTGAACCAGAAATGGGAGCGGGGAGATTGTACTTCCCAATTTGGAACTTTATTATTTTGCAGCCCCCCTCCAACATGCGGTCCACTGGCTGGATAAGGGGGACAACAGGGAGAAGAGGCTACTGAAAGGCTGTCATGGAGACTGCACGCTCACTGAGCTGCTTATATGTGGAACACGGGAACTGAAGATGGTGAAGTTCCTGATTAGGCAGGTGCGCCGAACATGAAGCAGGTATTTACGAGGGTACCCCGTTGCATGCCTTTTCGTGTTTGATATGCTGATCTGGGCACTGAAACATTTGCGACCATAGAGGAGGTGATGTCTTCACAGAAGTGGCAGAATGGAGGCTGCGACGTCCAGGGTGATCTCTTTTTAGGTGGCCAGTTTATCAGGTGCGATGATGCGAAAGATTAATTTGCATTAGGATTAGGGCAATACTTGTAGTAGGCCAAGATATCGCTCACAACCCATGAGATTTGGCCTTGTTTTTAGGACGAACCAATACCCTCACAGATGCTGACCAGTCTATTAGAGTTATCCAGAGGTCATAGACTAATATCGCACTTATACCGGGCACTCTGTGAGGCTCTGCCGAATACTGTGCCTAGGATGCTTGGAAAATGGAAGGAAGTGATGGGTGAGCGAGATTGGGAAAACGTGCATATGGGGGTGCAAACTGTGAGCTCAAATATACGCTTTAAGCTGATAAAATATAACTACATGCACCAAGTGTACTTCTCCCTAAAAACACTACACATTTACTCCACAAGGTCTGACAGATATCCACAATGTCGAACTCCTGATGCAGACTTTGGGCATATTTTGTGGCGTTGCTCCCTAATAGTGTCTTACTGGGGAGAAGGCTTACAAAGTTTAAATAAGGCAACGGGGTGGGAGGGCCCGTATAACCCACGGGTGATACTGCTGAGTCTGATCCCTGCCCGTCAAAAATGAAACTTTCCAAGTTCCTAATGCTGGGTTTAGTACTGGCAAAATTACGGTTTTGCTATCAGCTGGATGGGAGCACACCCTCCCATGTACACTGAGTGGTTGTGTGATATGTTCGAATGGGCAGTGGCTGTGAAAGTTAGAATGAAGCATGTGTAACGTGATGAGCGCTTGGAGGATGACTTGGCAGTTTGGACACGGATGTTGGTTGATATCCAGAATGATGTGGCAGCCAAAGGTGGAATTAGCAATGAAACATTAAGGAAAACACACTGTGTGGGTGAAGCGAGTGGTCCACTTTGTAAGGGAACAGTACCATAATGCTCTTGTGGGACAGGAGGCCCACAAACGGAGGATAGGGAAAGTAGATATGCATGTGTAGAATTCCAGTGCGGGGAACGGAATCTACACCACATACTGGTTAATATGTTAACCATCAGCAGCAAAGGTATTTACTGCCTTGTCATATGAGCTTCTAAGGGATGGGGGGAGTTGGGGATAATGCATATATGTGGTATCTCAGTATGATTCTGCTGTATGCTGTAATGCACCAGAAATGAATGTAATGTGAAACTCAATAAAAAGTATATTAAAAAAACACTAGATTGCAGATCATTTAAACATTATATATAGCATACACTGAGTACCATACTACTATCAGATGCTCTGTGGAATGGAATTAAAAAGAGTATGTTAGGCCTGTCAGCCTTAGGGTGGCCTTTACCCAAATGTTTGCATACTCACCTCCGTTTTTGTGCTGAAATTCGTTTTTGTTGGCCCGAGAAGGCTGTCCACTTTAGCACTGCTAATCAATGCTAAAGTGCTTGTGCTCACTCCCCTAAACATGGTCTGATTGGCTTACACCTGATTGTCATATTTAATGTACTTATAAGTCCCTTGTAAAGTGGCATACTGTTAGACCTGGCACCATTGGCATGGGTCTCCCTTCCATTTTTGCTGTTGCCTCCTGTGTTTTTGCTGGTCTAGATGATTTGGGCACTTTGCCACTGCTGTTCAGTGGCAAAGTGCAAGTGTTCCCTTTGTAAATTGTTGTTATGGATTAGTGCTTCCATGATTGGCTGTTTGATTTACTTGTTAGACCCTAGTACAGTGCACCATGTGTGCTCAGGGTCTATAAATCAAATGCTGCTGGTGTGCTCGCAGCACTGATTGTGCCACCCACAAAGCAGCGTGCAAAATGTGTCTCAGATCTGCCATTGCAGAGCCTGTGTGCAGTCTGGGACTGCCATTTCGACTTGGCAAGTGCACACACTTGCCAGTTCCCAAACCTTCTCTTTTCTGCGTGTTAGTCACCCCTAAGGTAGGCCCAGGGTACCCCTGTGGGCAGGGTGCATTGTATGTGAAAGATAGGACATGACCTGATGTGTTTGGCATGTCCTGATAGTGAAATACTGCCAATTTCGTTTTTTCACTATTGCAAGGCTATCTGTTCCCAAAGGCCAGAATGGAGAGTTTCTTTATAACATCTTATAAACATAACTGACCCTGATAACAAGATAGGAAAATAACATTTAGTATACCTTAACTCAGAATGTTAAAGTGCATCTTTTAGTGAGGGTTATTTTTACATTTTGTATTTGAAAATACCACTTTTAGAAAGTGGGTGTTTTCTTGCCTAACCATCCAGTTTGCCTCTGCTAGGTTTGAGTACTACATGTCTGGCTTTTGGATGACAGGGGCTGGAGAAGGGCTGTGGTTCCAAAAGTCAGTTGAGTCAGGCTGGCTGAAAGGGCCTGGGTTGCATTTAGAGAAGGGGGAGGAGTTTTCCTTTCACCTGCCTGGACCTGGTCTGCCTTCAACAATGCTGTCTCCACCTCCTGCAAGGAAGCTGCACCCTTGAGGACAGAACAGGTTTTGGCTGGGTACCGACACTCTCTGCCTTCAGAGAACAAAGGATTTGTGTGTATAAAAAGTGGGGCCCAGACCCCAGACTTTTAGATCAGTTCTGGGAAATCTAGAGGAAACCTTTGCCAAGGAGGAGAGCTGGAGAAGCTGAAGAGGAATACTTCCCCAATGCTACTTGCTGTCTGGGGTTGACCTGCAGTGGCTGCTTGTTGCCAAGGAAAGGAGAAAAAGGACTTATCTGTTTGCTTTGTCACCTGCTTGAAGAAAAGATCTCCAAGGGCTTGAAACTGAGCTTGCCTCCTGTTCTGAATTCACAGTAACGCAAAGACTTCACCCCTTCTGTCTCTCTGCATCTGGAACTGCTGTTTCAGCTGCTACAGAAGGAAATTGCAGCGCCGGCGAGCAATGCCACAACCTGCACCGAAGCCGTGAGCGCTGCACCGACTTGCGACGTAGGCCCGACGCCTGCTGCCATGCCACATCGACTCCGAAGCCGACTTCATCATCATGGAGCAGATCCTCCACATGGGTGATCCCTGAATCCATCGACAACAGTGGTCTCTGCGCCATCGTGACATCATATCCCCAATGCAGGAAGGAACTGTAGTCTCGCCTCCCCTGCGCTGCAGTAAGGAACAGAGGGTGCACCTCCCCTGGGGTCATAAGGAGCCAACGCCGCAGTGCCTACGAAGCCGCACCTCCCCGACGCCGAGAAACTGTCTTTGCTTTCATCAATTCCAAGGTACTGTTCTTTGTGGGTCTGCGCAACTCCAGGCCCGACGCCGTGCATCTCGCGGTCGGCGCCGTACTTTGGGATTTCCAACGGTCACGACGTCGTTATAACGCCAAGTGGAGTTATTCGTTTCAAGCTTCAAGCTTTATTTTTGTGAATGTCCTATTATTGAGGATACCTGTACTGTGGATTTTTGTTGTTTGGTCTTGTTTTGGTTTAGTTAAAGAGTATTTATTTTTCTAAACTGGTGTGGTGTCCATTTGTAGTGTTTTCACTGTGTTACTGTATGTGTTCACAAATGCTTTATTCACTGCCTCTGAGATAAACCTGTCTGCTAGTCCCAAGCTACCAAGTGGGTGAGGAGGGGTTATTTTTGGAATGTATCCCCCTTACCCTGACTAGAAGCAAGGGCCCCTATTTGGACAAAGGTGCCTACCTCTGCCAACTAGAGAACCCCATTTTTAACACAGACCATATACCCAAGGCCTGCAAATTAAATGCTGCCAATGGGTCTGCAGCACTTATTTTGCCACCCACTTACGGAGCACCCGTAAACATGTCCCAGGGCTTCCACTGCAGCCTGGATGCAGTTTTAAACTGCCATGTGGACCTGACATTCAAACCCCCTTGCCAACCCTTAAATCCATTTTTATTACATGTATGTCATCTCTAAGGTAAGCCCAAGGTAGCCCATAGGACAGGGTGCTGTGTAATTAAAAGGATGGACATTTACTTACTTGTCCTTGTATTGAAAAACTTCTAAATTCATTCCTATGGGAGGGCCTATCCCTCCCATAGAATAACAATGGGGATTCCTTATTACATTTAATAAGCTGAAATTTCCAATTGGGGGCAGGTTGCTATATCATGTTTGATATATATGGAACTGTAATGATAAATCCTCTCTAATGGTGAAGTCTGGCTTTCAATTGAAATTTTGAAAATGGCACTTTTAGAAAGTGGCATTTTCCTGCCTTTAGCCCTTCGTGCCTGCAACTTTTCTTTAGTCACATGACTAGGTGTAGTTGACATTTAGACTTTGTGAGTTCATTCCAGACAGTCACACAATAGAGGGATTAGGTGTTCCTCTGCTGACAGGATGGGGAGCAGAGCTGAGCATAGCCCCACTTGCAACTGAATAGGCTGTGCTCAGCCTTCACACAAATAGCCTAACAACACCACATTGTCACTGCAGCCAGCTTGGGGGCAGGGATTTCAAGAAATTCCATGTTCTTCAAATAACCTTTCCAGAAGCTACACCCACCTTCCAGAAAAAGGGCACCAGGATATAAAAATAGAACCTTCAGACCCAATCTTCAGTTCACTACTGACCCTGCGGAAGGACTCTGAGGACTGCTTGCTGCTGTAACCTGCTGTGCACTCTGCCAGACTGCTGCTGTACCTAGAAGGACTGCTTTGCTGGCTGAAGCCTGCCTTGAATCCTCAGAGGCTGATGAACCCTGCATCTTCATCTGCACCTCAGACTAGCAGAAGTGATTTTATGGGCTAGTTTGCTGCCCTCCTGTTCAGAGCCACTGGGACATAAAAGGCTTCCACCATCTTCAGCCCGCACCTGGACACCACCTGAGTGAGCCCTGAACCCCCAAGATGTGCCCCACCAGTTGTTGATTATGGTGCTAAATGTGCCCAGATGGCAATTTTCCAAACTGAGAACTTTTAGACCAAACCTTTAACAAAAAACGTCTCTGAGTACCAGGAGAAGACCAGGACCAACCTGATCCCCTATGAGCCCAATGTGCATCTCAGGTCATATTGACTTTGCAGGTTCTCCTGCTATGTTCTTCTCCAAAGCAGCTGTCTTTTCAGTTGTCATTCACCAAAGGGGTATCCAGCCTTGTGGAACTGTCTTGGGCTACAGCTGGAGATTTTCGACTTCCATTTCAGAGGCTATGTCCAAACATAGAAATCTTCACTGCAGCTTCAACCGAGGGCCATCGGATGATAGCACATTATCCTCAGACACCTCCTGCAGCTTTGCCCCGCTGAGCTTTACCTTCTCAGAGACTTTTTCTCAGAGTTCCTTCTAAGTCCGAAGGTAAGCACTGACGGGGCCCAATCCAGTTCTTGTATCCGAACTGTGCTCTATCGCGATTGGTCATATTCTTGGACTTTAACCTGGTCTCGCGTGACTAGATGTCTGCGGTGTTAGCGCTTTTTTCTTTTAAGCTCTAGTTTTTACTAAAAACTTTAAAAATTCATACCACCGGGTCTACTATTTGGATTTTTGCCACTGTGGTGTTTAGAAGATGTGGTAAAGCAGTGTAGAAATTCTTTTTGGGAGATTTCAGAGAGAAATCAGACGTATAATGTAAGTATGAAAAGGGGCGCTTTCACAGTTTTACAAGTTCCAATTCCTTTTGCTCTGTCTCTCCCTCCTTCCCACAGACACTCAAACAGACATTACTGAAGATTGGATGTTTTCTTACACGCCAGATCCAGCACCCTTATGTTATGTTAATTTCGATTTATATAGCGCCAAATCACCGACAGGTCTCTTAGCACTTGCTTTGGGAACCCGTCCTGGCTTTTCCCTGCGAGATAACCCCTACTGGGCATCCCCAAGGTGAAGACCAGGCATCCCATCGCGTTGGGGCCGTAGTGGAGATTAAGCAAGCTATTGCCCAGAATTGCAGAGTGTGAACCCATGATTCGAGTAGGCACCGAGGCGAGAATTATCGAGTCCGTGGACATTTTGAGCTCAAGACCATGCCGCGTTGTGAATTGAACCCTGGTCCCGGGTCTGACCTCTGCATCAGGGTCTGCCTCCTCTAACCAGTGAGCCACACTTCTCCACTGAATCCGAAGTATACCAGAACTCTAACTGGTATATACATTAACCCTACATCAAACACATTTTATTCTAGGGTAAAAGTAAAATTATATTATTACAGCTAATTTATCAAAAATTAAAACAATATTCATTCAGTATACAAATAAAAATAATATATATCTACAAAGTGTAATTGACATCACTAGGTTTAAAGTCCATATCATTCTAGTTTTATGACATTGTACATTTTGTTTGGAAGTAGATATTAGAAGATTTCTCATCTATCCAGCTCCATTACAATATGTAGTAAGATGTTTGTTGTCCCTATTCAGTTTCATGCAAGTACATCCAGCCTACACGTGTTTCACAGTTAAGACAGCTCCTTTAGGTTTCTAAGAATTTTTTTTAGCAAACAACAGTTTCAACTGTTAAGCCTACCAAGTTTCACAAAACAAGAAGCCATCTCTGTCAGTGGAGACTAATGATTTTTATAATATCAGTGCATAAGCTTGTTGTCGTACTTAGACAGGCCTGTCATTAAGGGACTAATTTCTCATCTCCGAAAACCAAAACTTTTTAAAAACAACCTTACCCCAGTGTTCATTTTAATGGAGATTGATGACCGATAAATCTTCTCATATCTACTTCTAAACAGAAATGCACACTCACACATACCGCCACCGCTCATTTTTTCTGCACTTTTTAGAAAACACTAGTGTCCAGATTTATAACACCTTGCGTCGAGTTTGCATTGCTTTTCTAACTCAAACCTGATGGAAAGTTTTGTGGTGGGATTTACTATCCAAAGGAAATGAAGATTTGCTTTGCATTGTAACACAAAGCTTCTTAATGCGCTGCCTTACCTTACTTTAATTCAAAGGTATGGTCCATGGGTGGTGGAACCACCCATCAGTTTTGACCCAAATCCCTATCTACAAGGATATTGTGGACAGGGATTTGTGCCAGAATACTACACCTCCTAGAGACGGGCGTAATGAAGAGAAATGTATTAATTTCACTTGTTTTTACCACTTTGCATGTGTGTGTCATTGTACAGACATAAACAAAGTAGGAACACCATAAAGCATTGTTTGCTTACTGGAAAAGGACCCCTTCCAACACAAAATCTTTGCTTCCCACAATGCAGGAACCCTTGCACTATGGCACAATGGTGTCTGCAATGTCACATGGCACCCAAAGTGCACCAGTGCAGGGAGAGAGCAGAACTCGCCACATATTAGTACATATGACACTAGTTCTGCTTTCTCCTGTTCACGCAACAGCGAAGGATCTTTACTTGGTGCCCCTTATATATGACTTCTTGTGAACCTAGATCTCAGTTTTGGTGCAGGTGCTCAAAAGAAAACAAAGATAATTACAGTGCAAGACAACAAACATCCTGATAGCTCTTGAAAAAGAATCCATGCTTTAACTCATTAATTATTAAAATAAAATGCTAGTCCAGATGAGGCTGCATTTTATGTACAAAGCAGCACTGGACCTTGTGTCACCTTTATTTGTGTGCACAGGGATGCAGAGTTGCACACATGCTTACTCTGAGCTTGCTTTAGTAACTTCAGCAGAGATTAGCCTTTCTCTGCATGTACTCCTAAGGTTAACTTGACTTAGCTACTGCAAATATGAACATTTTATGCTGAAAGGAAAAATAGAAGAGCTGAACAAAGACCCAGATAATGAGGCCAATGACTCAATGTGAAATGCTGGACAAAAAACTGCCCTATCCAAGGGCTTTATTAGGATCGCGGTTTTCCCGCATCCTCCGGGCAGGCAGAAGCCACCGCCGGCCCAGAGGATGCGGGAAAACCGCTGCGGAGGCACGGAAGACCCACCGCCAAATTTGGATGGCGGTGGGTCTCAAAATCCGTCTGCTGCTTTTCCGCCGCAGTCGCCTTCCGATCGTGGCGGAAAAGCCCTAACATGGCTGGCGGTGTCTGTCAGACACCGCCAGCCATATTAGGATAGCGGAAAACATATGCTTTTCCACGGCGGCTTTTCTGCCGTGGAAAAGCATACGGAGATTGCCTTCGGGGGCCCGTTGCGGGCCCCCTAGGTGACGGGGGTGGGGGGTGCACATGGGGGGTACCTATGGTACCCCCCTGCATTTGCGTGGACAAAGCGGCGGGCACCGCACGGCGCCTGCTGCTTTGTGCGCGCAAATGCCGTGCATGCTTTTTTAACATTGCGGCGGGTGCAGCTTGAAGCTGCACTTGCCGTAATGTTAAAGATTGAGATGTGACCGCCACCCTGGTGGTCACATCCTAATCTGCAGGGAGGGACCTCCGCAGAGCCTGCGGACGGTCCCTCCTACTCTATGGTGGCAGACGGACTCAGGTCCATCCGCCATCATAATCGGCCCCATAATGTTCAAAGATCTACCTTTGAAGTCTTGTAAAAAGATCTGATGAGAAAACATATTTTCCAAGTGGCTTATGGATGCTTGCATAAAGTATTAACTGAGCTAGCTAGCTATATGGTGTGCTAACAACTGCCTTGCAGGCACTTTTCATATATATAATTTGAGATTTTTTTGGGAAGGGATTTACAGGGCGTGAATTTTCCTTAGTGATTTTTACTGTACTCTTTTTGGATCTTGCCTTAGTGTCTCTTGCTAGGCGTTTTGCCATCTTAGGGCTTAGAGGCCACACATTTCTTACCATTGGTTTGAATCATTCTCACTCTTATTTGCTTGCTTCTTATTAGTCAGATTCCTTTGACGTCCTTCCTCTTCATGTGGTTGTCCCACCGCCTCCCCCTGTAATGTAGTTCCTATATTCCCAATAGGCTCTGGAATAATATATCCTGTAGATTAGACATAGGACTGAGGTCGACTAGGTCTCTATCGGATATACTAAACTCAATAGTGAGTGCCAGCTAGCTCAGCGGTCACTAGAAACTTTCTCCAATTCACAAGAAGGGATTAGTTTCTGGCAACCGCATAAACATGACAACTTTGTTTCCCAAGAATAAGAAATATAAGAAATATATCTCTAGAGTCGCGGAAATGATACATAAGTATTTCACTCAGTCAATCGTGCATGCTTCGTTTCAACAGAGTTTGTAGAGAAATAGAAAGACAGCGTTTTCAATAAAAAGGTTTATTGAACAGTCTTTCTCATAGAAGAGAAGTGAACTGCTACAATCGTTAAGCAGACTGCAAAGTATAATGTGTACAGCGAGAATAGTATTATAAAGTAATACTGTAAAAGCATTGTATGGTTTCTAAGCCATGTACAATTGTGGCGTTTCATACGGGTGGAAGTAGCCATGCCTGTATTTGGTCTACATGGGCTATGTCTAAATACAAGATTGATTTCTATGCCTATATAAGGGTAATGTGAATTGTACCTATATAAGGGCATGAATCGGGAAAATTCACTTGGAGCTCTAAACGCCACACAACACCCACTCCACTTTATTATGTACAACATTACTAAGTTCTAAACACATTAAAACATATCTAAATATGATGTGTTAAAACACACCCAAAAATACATACAAAATGCATTCAAATTGGTTGTACACGAAAAGCATTTGTGTGGAGGCATTTAAAGCAATGATTCATTCAAAGCATATAATTTGACATTTTGAAATGTTATCCGAGTGAATAACGAAAATACATTATGAAATTGCTCTTATTTACAGAAGAAAAAAGTCGAGACCATTCCATGGCAGACTATAAAACTGTATGAATGTGGACAAGGTCAAATATTGTCTCTTGGAAGCTTTTCAAAGAATTTCAGTTCTCTATGAATAGTTCTACTATGAGCAGATTACTTTGTGCAAAAAAATAAAAATATAAATTTGGAAAAACAAAAAGGCTTGATCATAGAAAAAATACAGTTCCAAAGTTAGAAACCTTGTTTTGAAAAAATGAAGGCCGAATTCAGAGTTTTTTCAGAACACTGTGTGCCAATTCAAAAGTCAGTGTTATTGTACGGAGAAAACATAAAATCATCTAAGTCTGAAAAGAATTTGTCTACCATCGTAGGTGAAAGTTGAATTACCTTGTTAAGAAGATTAATTGCACAAAGATGCGAAGCATCGCTGTAAGCATTGGTCGCGTTAGCAATGTTCGAATTGGATGGTACCTGTGTGCCGCTTTCCTCTCGTACCTCACCGTCAGCATTTTGCGTCTGTGAGATCTCAATGAATGCCGTCATCAGAATTGGTAGCCACTGGGGACAACTCTGCGCATGGGCTTTTACCGGGTCCAGCAAAGTATCAACATCTGTTTGCATGACTGATGGGAGTGAGAGACAGATGTCTAACACGCATTCTTCTCCACCTAGCAGGCATCGTAGAACAGGTAAGATGCAATCTTGCCAGATTGGTCTGAAAGACATAAACCATGTGGTATTTAATTCTCTTAAACGAGTTAATCCCAAAATTTGGACTATGTGCTCACGACACTTCATCGCCAGAAGAGTGTTTTCCGCTGTGATCTGGGTATCGCTGGTGATTTGGCTTGCCATATCGGAGCAAAAGGAGCAAAAATAGTATCCCTGATGCGAGTCCCAAAACGAGAGGCAGTCTGCCAAACACAAAGTGCACAAAGTTTGGAAAAATTCCTAGGACTGCTTCAAAGGGTGCTAGCAGTCCATAAAAAATAGTCTTAAATACATGTACAATTCCACTCGTATCAGACATGTTTAAGATACGACCTAAGATTTCTGAGAAATGTACAGGGCAGTTTGTAGTTGATAGGGTGTGTATCTCTGCAGAAGTCCTTGCGACTTGCAGATCATAGGTTTCTTTGGCCAAGGTCAATGGCACAGTTTTTTGTAAAAGAATGGCTTTCATTCTGCTCAAAGTATCAATTCGTATAGAAGAGATGTTCAATGAAGGCCATAACGGCGACTCCTGGTCTGTCTTCATTTTTGGAAACAATACTTGCATACAGCAAGTGACCCTGGCTGACACAGTTACGAGATAGGCTAAACCTGGCAACATGCCAGAGCAGCTGTGACAACATAATGTAACTTCCATTAGAAAGCTGTCTAAAAATTGGATCAATCACTGCAGCTGGTGAACCTTGCAGGTGGCAGGATAAATTGTTAGAGGAACCATCGCAGGTACCTTATATGTTTATACCCCGGCATAGGAGAGAACCGCTTAGTGCGTTTTCACAATTATTACCACTAAGAAACACTTCTTTCCCCCCACTCCAACATCCTTTCTCCAGCCAATACGTTTTATCGCTGAAATAACACTCGGGCGCAGATATATATTGACAATATATTCTTAATTTGGCACAACAGCATAGATACACTTAACCAATTTTTACCCTGGCTGAATAACAACTGCTCAGGACTTACATTTACTATCACCACCGACAAGTCATCAATAGCATTTCTAGACCTGACTATTTACCACTCAGAAGGCACTTTACGCACTAAACTTTTTGGGAAACCAACTAAACGCAATACATTACTCAACTACAGTGGCAACCATCCATGTTCTCTCAGGGATTCATTGCCATATTCTCAATTTTTTAAGAATTAGACGTAATTGTTATGCCAAAGAGCACTACTTTCAAGAGGCCACCATTCTTTCTACCAAATTGAGGGTTCGTGGTTACCCTAAAAGGCTTGTGAGTAATGCACTCAAAAGAGCCTGGTATTGTCCAAGGGAGGTATTGCTAAGCCCAAAAATAAGAGACTAGGGTAACTGAATTGCTTGTGTGACCACTTTCTCCCCCATTTCTAACCCACTTCGCAAGTCTATACTCAAACACTGGTCAATATTAAATGTGGGGGCCCTAAACATTGAACGCCCTCTATTCGCATTCCGAAAGAGTTCCAATCTCAAAGACCATCTAGTGAGAGCCGCACTTCCCAACCCTGCAGCGCCCTCAACTCTCAATACCCTTGGGGACTTGCTTCCCTAGTGGGTCATTCTAAATGTGGTGCGTGTAATGTGTGTGAATTCAGCATGGAAGGTAAATCCTTCACCCACAATAATGTGACTGTGAATTATCGTACATTCTCTAACAGCAATACATGTAACGGTATATATTTGGTTCAGTGTCCTTGCCCTCAAGTATACATCAGCCAAACGACGCAGAAAGTAAAGACCCGGATTGGCCAGCATAGGAGCAGAGTCCGGTGCAAAACACCCAATGCCCGACTTGTCGAACATTGCATACAGACTGGTTACACCGAGGATGACCTACAATGGACAGTGTTGAATATACTAAAATTGCCCCTGCGAGGTGGCAGCATGTCTCTTTTGCTGACAGCATCCGAAATGAACTTAATCGCGCAGAAGACTGGACTTCTCTGCTATAATCATGACCAATCCAAATGATGACGTCACACTCTTGCTATTCTGACTTGTGCTCCACAATTCTGTGTTTTCTAACTGTGAATACAAATGCATGTCTAATTACCTAATTGTTCACTAGGTTGTACCCTCTAGTCCACTTGTTCTTCTTTTAATGTTGCTGAAATTTGAATTTTTATACTGTGTTTGTCGGCCGGCCACGCCTTTCTGTTTAAGTATCCAGCACTTACCAAAAATTGTCCAGTGTTCCCCATCACACAATGCAATTGTTTACTTTATTGCTTTCCGATTTGTTTTTTGTATCCGGCTTTTATAAACAAAATCTCTAACCGTGCTGTTCATTCATTTCTCTATACAAGTCTCTAACCCTTTTTTCTACACTCAACTATTTCCTTTATCGGGTAATTTTTCACAACCTCGTTCCATACTCACCTAACACGGCTGCCGTGGCTGTACGCGCTTCACCTTATTGGATATAAGCACGTGGCTACACCCCCTAGTTAGACCACGCTGCTCACGCAATTGCAGAAGCAGCTCACAGCCGCTGTGCAGTCTCATAAGGTAAGCGGCAATTCCCTCGCCTAGTTCCCTCACTGGATCCATGGTTTGTACCAGGAATTAATGCCAATTTTACCTCCCCCAGGCATTGTCCTCCTTCAGAAGGTTGCTCATTGGATTATCACTCCAGCAACCACACTTTTTTGATACTCCCAGAATTATCAGCCCGCAGTCTGGAAGTCTGATCACGCTATTAAGGTAACCAGCTGGCCACCTTCATGCCTACACTATCTTTTCACAATATCCCGGGCTGTTTCTATAATCTGTGCTCTTCCCCATTAGGTAACGATCGTGTTCTTGCCCAGATTTACCTACAGACGTGCGTCGACCACCAAGGTCAGTGTGTACATCTCACTCTGGTTGCCGGATCCCTCGTGTTGCCTTGCTCTTTTCGTTAAGGGAATTGTAGCATCAGCACTGCCCCCACACTCGTCATCCTCAAATCGTTCAGGATCCATACATGCATGTCTTGGCGGACCGCACCTCACAGGTTTTTATCACAATTGCGCCGCAGGCACCATCTGCCATCGATCGGGCACCAGTACCTTAAAATGTTTCGCCATTCTGACAGTTTTTTAGGAACCAATATTACGTTGGAAGTTCTTCTCCGCTCACAACCCTTAGTGCTGCAGACACCATTCGCGACCTCACCCGCAATAGGGCCATGTGAACTAGTTGTCTATCGTTAATTTCGGCCTTACTTTGACACAGCCTTTGCATTTTCTCCGGTCACAAACTATTTTCTTCAATGGAGTTAATTCTTACCAGGAACACTGAGGCCTTCAGTTGCACTCATAGAATCTCATTGTAAAACCGTATTTCTGACTCGCTCCTTCTCACGAACCCATGTTCTATCACAGGCGTCTTTAACATTCTATACCTTTACCACTAGCCATGCACTCCTGCATGGTTCTTAATTAATAAGTGCATGGTCCCTTAAACCATATATAGTTGGTCTTGACAAGCTGTACTCTCATTTTGTCCTCACACTTATGTCTGCCTTCTCATTCCTTTCTTTTCCCACAGGCAGTATTTAAATTCAGGCATGTGATTTCAACAGTCCTGATGATGATCCCATTATACTCCGTAAGGGATCGAAACACCGTCGACCACTTGTATAGTTTCACATAGTCAACCAATGTGTCCTACCAGTGTGTTAACTATCGGGGATAGCTTGTTTATGTATTACCATTGACCTAAGCTTCCCCACTTGTTGCCTGAAAAACTTTTTGTTTGCTCTAACCAATTTTTCTTTTTGTGTGATTTACTTGTAAATCGGATGCAGGATTGTGTCCCACTGTAGTTTGTCTGCTTTTTGATTATTTGTTGCATTTTCCTAACTGATTACATTTGTGTCAAGCTGGACACCAATGAATATAGGACTCATTGAAGGCTATATTTGATCTATATGTTCCTACAGTTCTTTTTAAGGACCACTGTTGGTATAAGTTTTAAGCAATACTGAAAGTGGAAAATTGTAACAGGCAGAGTGATTGTACCGTGTATTATCCATTCAATAGCTGGGTTTTCAGCGACTGTAAATGGCAATCTTTCCAATGCTTAGCACCGTATAGTCTGCTGCCCTCTGTGCCAATTTGATTTGTTTATAAGTGAGATTAAATTCAGAAAACAATGACGTTGTGTTGATTAAACGCCAAGGCACATAGCCAGAACAAAGGTTTTGTAACGTCCAGCCTAATAGCATTATATAACGCAATTGTGACTGACCATGTTGCAACATGACCAAGTTGAAGAACCGGGTTTTAAACCCAGCGGCGTCAGGGGCATGCCCAAAGTCTTCGGATTCACCTGTCTTGGTATACAGAGACACGGAATACTTCTGGGTGGCGTCAAAGACCAAATTTATTAGCTGCAGCTAGTAACAGAAATCCCAGCAATACAACACGGTGTACAACTCAGGAAACTGTTCAATTTTTGTAAGGCGAAACATCCCTTTTTATCCCCAATATTCACATTACAATTGCACATCCACTGCAGAAAGTTCTAGCCAATAAGATAAATTTTCCCACGCAGCATCACATAGCAAAAACCTCAATTTACATTGCCCCAACCCACAAGTTAATTATTAGGAATGTCCCAAATCCAATCTCTACAAGCCGGACAAATCCATAATTGAAAGCACAATGCATGTAATGATGAAACATAGAAAGGAAACAATGACAGATAACGAGCAAGATAAGGCATGTGTAAAGAACCTAAAAGTTAACGATGTCCTGAACATTGATTGGCAATCTCAGACAACGATCAACCAAGGAAATTGGCTAAGCGAGGTCAGTTTCAGGTGAAGGAGTCAGTTTCTTACAGTTCACTCACAAGTCAGAAAAGGTCTAGTTAATAAGTGCATGAACCACGAAGCCCATGCAACTTTGTTTGTTTGGTTACCTCCACGGGCCTACGTGATGGCAACACAAAATGGAGGCACGGACAAAATGGAACCGATATTCGAGATGAAGTCTCTGAATACGTAATGAACTGGCTAGTTATCGCGACAAATTCACTCCATATTAGCCGTACTTACTGAATACGGTACAACATCACCAAAATCGTGACGGAACCATAACCTCACGATACAAGACAGAATTTACAGAACCTCAGACCCTCCTTTTGCTATTACGTAGGCAATAACCCAAACTCATGTTAATCTGAATCTAGGTCTGTATCCATATTCATCAGATCATCAAGGTGTTGCTGGAGCATCATCCTACTACTCTCTACTTCTCTCGAGACAGGTCTCCGCACACACAAGGTAGCACAAAGACTATAAATGGCGGGACCACACTGTATGCAAAGACAGCAAGAGAAAAGGATGGCTAAAACCATACCAAAGAACATCAGAATCTTCCATCCCCATTTGGACAAAAGTCCCCAAAACCATCCAGTCAATGACCAGTCTCCTTCGTCTACATGAATAGACTCAGAAATCTTATGCAGTCTAGAGATGGCTTGGTATACTGTAGGGGCATTGTCTGGTATGAAAACACAGCAACTAGATTGGATCAATTTGCATACCCCTCCTCGATCTGCAAGTATGATGTCTAAAACCATACGGTTTTGTAACGTCATAAGACGATCCGCTTGAAGCTCAGCGGTAACATTACTAAGGGCACCTGCAGTTTCATTTATAGTGGCCTCAACCACTCTCGTAAGTTGTCGTATATTCCTACTATTGGCCATAGGACCCCAAAACGGTAGGAAACCCTTGAAAAAGTCTCCTACTTCCTGTGCTGCGGTATCTTCCTGATCGAAGACACCTCTACCATATCTTGTTCTATGATAGTCCGGAGTAGTAGTGTATGTAGAGGGAAGCAAAAACTCCACATAACAAGTTCCCGAAAATTCAGGCGGCAACCATGTATAGGCTCTGTCGTGACAAACAAAATACGTGCCTTTAGCTGGCACGAACGGAGGAGAAGTCTGAGATGAATAGACATAGGTTTGAACACACACACTCTTATCTAGCTGAGCTCTCGGATTTTGACCACTACCTTGCAAACAAAAGTGGCCTCGATGGGGTACAATCCAAATCGGGGGAGACCTTTTTCGTCTCTCCTTCTCTGTCAAGCTGGTACTATATCCAGTCACATTCCAACCAACATAAGCCTGCACCTAATCATTAGGGATAGTATTATATGCATCAATATCTCGGATCATATCTACTAGTCCCTTTATCAAGGCACTATTACTCGGATTGTCTTTCACGGAGCGCAAGGGATATACCTCATTCGCATAGATGAACATAGTCTGAAAAGCCCATACAGACCCATTGAAAGAAAAAGGCAAAACCAGATAAGGCATACCTCTATCTGTTGTATGAGGCATAAGACCACAAACCCAGCAATTAGTGGTATTTACTACCAACTGATGCTGATGCAACAGCTGTATAAATGAATTGTTGACAAATTCTGACCTCCTTGTCTGTTCATGTTCAGGCAACGTATAAAATTGGTGCAAAGAAACAGTAGTAAAGGAAAGCATACGTTGGGAAGTGGGTGCAGATTTCCGTGGTGTAGCATAAACAATCAAACCCACACAAACTAATGTGATACTTAAAAATATAAAAGAACACAATATGATAAAACATTTGCTACGTATTAATGTACATAATCTTGTCTTAAAATCCATTTTATCAACAACTCTCTCAGTTACAAAAAACTCCATCCTCTAACGGGCTGCTCATGGCAATTTTCCTTCTTAACTTAAGTGTGCGTCCAGGCGTCCTAGACGTCCCTAGAACCGCAGACCTTTTGTCAATACCCCGGTCACCCCTTAAGAACTTATACCGTGACCCTGCAGCTGAGCTCCGATGGTAGCTCAAAAAAGAAAAATAGAACAAAAAAGTTTCTTGTCTGAAAGAGTATAATTCTCAAAAAAATTCAAATTTTATTTGTCCTTTTTAGACCGCAGATTATAGCGTTCTTTACCAGGCACCTTCTGATCCTGGAAAAGCCTCTCTGGTTGCGTAGTGTCAAGTCTCAAATGCAATGGCACATCTTCTTGTAGAACTTCATCATCCGCACGTTCCGACTGAGTCCATTTCAAACATGCATCACTAAAAGTCACAAATCTCGGAAACCTTTCAGTCTCAGAATCAGCAATACCGTCTCTGACCCACTGGTCATATGGTAAGGGCAAGGGTATCCTTTTACAATGGGTGGCGTGAACCAGTTTTTCTTGCCGCAAACCTTTACGGCAGTCTGAGTCGTCAATAACACCTGGTACAGGCCCGTCCACCTCAGTTCCAGATTCTTTGTCCTTTGGAAATTTCTCACGAGAGTCCAATCGCCAGGTTGAATCGAGTGACCTGCATCCACAGAGGCTGAAGGTAAAGTGTCATGCACCTGTTGGTGAAGAACACGCAATTTAGCAGTCAAGTCATGTAAGTAATCAACCAACATAGGATACTCGATGTCGCTATATTCATTCGGCCTCGGCACACCCCAAACATTTGCCGGGCGTCCAAAAACAATCTCGTATGGGCTAAGTCCCACACGAGAATGTACTGTCGTTCTTGTGGACAAAAGTGCCAACGGTAAAGCGTCTGGCCATGCCATATAAGGCCAGTGCTTGCTTGTATCTTGGCCAATTTAAGCTTAAGAGTGCCATTGTAGCACTCAACCAAACCAGCTGACTGAGGGTGAATCGCAGCATGAAATTTCTGTTTGATTCCCAAACCTGCACACACTTTCTTCATAATCTGACCCACAAATTCACTTCCGTTGTCACTTCGTACCATTCTCGGCAAACCATACCTAGGGAAATATTCCTTGAGCAAAACCTTGGCTGTAGATAAAGTAGTATTATCCTTGAGGGGGTAGGCCTCTATCCATCTGGAAAAGGCACAAACAACCACAAGGACATACTTCAGGTTATTGCATCTTTCCATGTGAATAAAGTCTAGCTGAAGCACCTCAAACGGATACGTTGGAGGAGCAAAATGACCCGCTGGAGTTGGGGGTTCCCTTGTCAGGATTATGCATCAAGCAAATCATGCAGTTTTTAACCAGATTCTCAGCACATTTAGGAATTCCAGCATTCTGCCATACCGGAGCCAACAACTTACATATCCCTTTTGAACTGATGTGAGCCAATCCATGAGCCATCGTAACCACTGGGAGCACATACGCATCAGGCAGCAACCATCGCTGGTGCTCCGACAACTCAACCCAACAGCCAGTCGAATCCAACATTCCCGTAGTCTCTCTCCACGCACTCAATTCTTTCTCAGTAGCCTCTGCCTGAATCGATTTCACACTTTCTATTGTGTCTTCACACATTCCTCCTGCCATAACCCATCTAGCACGACCTGCAACATACATACGACTCGTCACATCTTTCGCCGTTTCTCTCGCTACTTCATCCGCAAACACATTGCCACGACCAACATCGTCCGTAACTTTCCTATGTGCACTGCATTTCACAATCGCAACTTGTGTCGGCAAAGTAAGTGACTCAGGAAGTTCATTCACTAATTGTCCATGCTGAATTTTCGTACCATGGGAAGTAAGAAATCCTCTCTCTCTCCACAAACGTCCAAAGCTATGAGCCACGCCAAATGCATATTGGCTATCAGTGTACACATTCACTCTCTTTCCTTTCGACAACACACACTCTCGTCAGTGCAATCAACTCTGCTGCTTGAGCTGAATTCTGTGCAATACGTGCAGTTTCAACAATCATGTGCAAAGTCGTAACCGCATACGCTGCAGTCGTATCGCCATTCGGAAGCTTAAAGCATGAACCATCTACCCATAGGGTACCCTCTGGATTCGAAAGAGGAGTATCTTTCAGATCAACTCTACCCTTCGTTTCCTCCTCTGTCCGGAGAAAACAATCATGCTGTTCCTGAGCATCTGTCTCTACAGAAATCGGCAACAATGTAGCTGGATTCAATGTGTTGCACCGCTTAATGTGCACATGACTAGCTAAAAGCGTCAACTCATAACCTGACAAACGCGCACTAGTAAGGTGCTGAGTCCTTGTTCTATTCAATAAGGTATCCACTGCATGTGGGACCATCACAATCAATGTATTATCCAATACCAAACCAGCAGACTGTCGGATAGAAACAGCCGCTGCCGCTGTAGCTCTCAAACAACTAGGCAACACCCTAGCTACCGGATCTAAAGTAGCTGAAAAATACGCACATGGGCGCTGCTTGTCTCTAAATTGTTGCGTCAACACGGACAACGCACAACCTTCTCTCTCGTGTACGTAGAGTGTTAAAGGCTTACTGTAGTCAGGAGTACCCAACACCGGAGCAGAACACAATGCATCACGCAACTCAGAAAAACTCTTCTGACATTCGTCAAACCAAGGAAGACGGTTTGGTGTGTCCTTAAGAGTAAGTGCCAACAAAGGTTTCACTAACAAAGAAAAATTTGGAATCCACTGTCTACAATACGAGGTGATACCCAAAAAGGCACGCACCTCTCTCTGTGTGGATGGCACAGTCATTTGAGCAATCGCTTGTATACGCTCTGGGGTCAATCGTCTTCGCTCCTTCGACAAGAGAAGACCTAAGTAGGTCACTTCTTGGAGGCAATACTGCAACTTCGAAGGTGATACTTTATGGTGAAGGTCAGACAAATGTCGCAACAAAGAAAGCGTAACTGCTTTACAAATCTCTTCATCATCAGCAGCAACCAACAGATCATCAACATACTGAACAAGAGTCGCACCAGGAGGCAAGACAAAAGCATCAAGCTGAGTTTTCAAAGCCTGACTATAGATGGAGGGACTTTCACAATAACCTTGAGGAGCGCGCTTAAACCGGAAACTTCGGCCTCCTAAAGAGAAGCCAAAAATATCCCTACTTTCTTCAGCAATTGGAATACTATTTATTTATTTATTTATTATTGCAATTTATAAAGCGCATACGTATACCTGTGGGAGTCTTGGCGCTAAGATTTCAATTAGAGTCTCTGAGAAGTGGCAGCCTGTCATTAAGAGGGAGAAAACTAAAGAAAGCATTCTTCAGATCGATAACAGAAAACCAAGCAGCTGAAGTAGGGATCATAGTCAGTAAGGCAGTAATGTCCGGAACAACAGGAAACTGTGGCACGACAATTTTATTGACCTCTCGAAGGTCGATCACAAACCGATACACAGGTGGCTGGGAAGAATCAGTACGCTTAAGGACAGGCAGTACAGGACTATTAGACACATTACCTCTCGTTTCTTCAATCACACCTTTCTCAACCAAATCATAGATAATCGCTAAAAGAGCTCTTTCACCATCACTAGAGATCTTGTAATGGGGAATGCGAGGTAGCTTAGCATTCGACTTTAGGGTACCAACATAGGGTGGAATCTGCAAGAGGCCAACATCATTGGGACCTGTAGCCCAGAGAGTATCAGGGAGCGAACGCAATTCCAGTGGAAGCCGATCTTTAGACAAATACATCGGAGAAATCACTCTCTTACCCAACGTAAGATGTACTCCCAAAGGAGAACAATGTAATGTCGCATGCAATCTTTTCAACAAATCCAAACCCAACAGATTCTCACCACAACCTTTCATTAGAATAAGGGGTGCTTCCAATTCACAAGGCCCAATAAAAAGAGGCAAAGGACAAGAGACCAGATTACGAACTGGGGCGCCAGAAAATCCTACCGAAACATTCATCAAGCCAGACAAAGGTGGCCCAGGGAGTTTAGAGTGCATGATAGAACTCTTAGTATCCAGTATCCAAAAGAAAAGGTTCTGCCACACGTGATGTAATTACTTCAACATAAGGTCCACTCTAGTCTACTGGAACTGACACTACTCCCTCCCTTTGTCCATGGCTGTCCTAGCTATCATTAAAACCAGCACTCTCGCTTTCAACATAATAGTCATCAGCGTAGTACTGAGCAGACTGAACAATCGGAACATTCTGTTGATCAAAATAATTCATAGCATTCTGAGGGGGAAAGGAACGTTCATTATGAGGAAACGCACCACGTCCTCTACCCCTAGGTGCTTGTTGAAAACCACCACGACCTCCCTGACCAGACATACCATTCGTACGTTGTAGTAAAACCGGGCAACTATTCTTGAAATGACCTTATTCCCTACAGTAAGCACACTGATTAGGGCCTAGGGGAAGTCGTGGAGAAAAAGACTCAGGCTTCTGCAACAATCTCTGAAACTGTGGGGTCTGCTGAAACTGGGAAGATTGCTGACGCTGATTAGAGCGAGGCGGATACGCCTGCTGTAAAAGAACCTTCGTCTTCAATTCTTTAGTCTTCTTCTCTACTTTATCCTTCTCATCTTTATCTCTGTTCTCGTAGTATTGTGTAGTAGCCAATATTGGGCCGAGGAAGAAACAGCCCATGAACTCTCAGAGTCCTTTACCTTATTAGAAAGCTCAGGGAGCAAGTTAAAAACAAACTTATCTACAAACAACCTTTGACCACCTTCTGTACTCATGTCCTGACCACTGTGATCAATGAATGTTTTCTCAAACCTAGTGAAGAAATCAGACACACTCTCGTCTTTCTTTTGTTTGCATGGTGCTAACTTGTCCCAATTCACTCGCATAGGAGGCATCAAGGTTTTCATTAAATTATTAATCCTACCAGGTAATTCTGCAACTAAGGGTTCAGGTTTGGCACCTCCTACCTGCCGACCATCTGCAGCAACAATATTAACCCAAGTATCTCCTAACTCTGCCGCATGATCCTCGTGACGGATCTTCGCCCACAAAGGTTGAGGAACTACATTGTCCAACAACATATCCAGGTCACCTAAATTCATAAAGCACGCATCAACTGTCTGAGACAACTCCTTGTAGTAACCAGCAGGATTTGTACGGCGGTGAGGCAAAGTCTGTTTAAGAGCCAGGACCTCAGGTCTCTTCCAAGGAACATGTACCCACACTCGCTGAAAATGAGCTGGTGCAGCCTGAGCGGCATCAGCCAAAACTGCATCTCTCCATACAGGGGGAACCTCTGTCATTGGGTACTGCTTTACTTTCCTCCTAACAGAAGGATCAGGTTCAAACAACGACTGAGAAGGAAGTCTACACCTAAACACAAGAAGCGTCTCTACCGCTTCCTCAACATCGGGACCCACTATCGTCCCTTTAGCAAATTCAGATTGGACATCAAGCACTTTCTGCGGAATCTGACCCATTCTTCACGAAGGAAAGTACACATTACATCAAAAACATACCTTTGCTTAGGCGGATCCCACTGCAAGAAAACATCCATAACCGCTTGTAAATTATACCTAGAAACATTTAAAACCCATCTACGAGCCAAAAGATCCAACACTGCCCGCTCTTCGGGACCAGGAAGCTGACTACGATTTCTGCTTACGTTCCGAAACCAGGGTCATATTTAGTGACCCAAGAGTGGAGACAAAAGACTGGCAACAGTCTCAGTCATTCGTTTTCGAGCAGAAATAGAAGAAGTTGACATAAGGACAAGAGACAAATTGTTTTGAGGTGACAGAGACGTAGGGTCAGTAGCAAAGGAAGTCGAAGGTAAAGGAGAGGAAGGCAAAGGAGTTTGAGGCAGAACTGGTAGCAAAGTTGGCGGCCCTAAAGGAGGCTGCGCCAATGGAGGAAGAACCACCTGGGGAGGAGCTGGTGGCTGAACAACACCAGGGGGTTGAACAACTGGGGGTCGCGGAGGTGCCGTAGCACTCTGCACATAAGGGGGTGGTAATCTCAACAAATGCGACATGAAAGGATCCTTTTCAGGGTCATTTGTCACATTTGGAAGAAGAGGTGGCAAAGCCGGATAGCCAATTGTCAATGGCCATGCAATGTTGTCTATCTGACACCTCAATCGCACGATCTTCTTCGTTTTCTTTAAACTGCCTAGCAGCTTGTAGTATCGATATATTCTTTTCTTTCCTATCTCTCTTAGCTTGCTTAATTTCTCGCTGTTTGGCTTCCTTACGCCAGAGGCAGAAAGAGTCAAACATCGCCGGCCGGGCTTTCTTCTTAAATAGCGCAACTTCTAGGTTATCTAAAACCTCTGATTCGAACCTACCATGTGGGGCCATCGTAAGACACCATCTTTCTTCGTATAACGGATCCATACTTCATTAAACGTAATTGGACCAATGCCATGCTTTTAATAGAGCTCATAAGTTGGAGTTCCAACCGGAGGTATCGGACACGAGTCCTCCAATCGGGAATCCCTGTTACAACTACAACAAAACCATTTCCTAAATTTGCTAAGACCAGGCATCTTATAGCTCACTAATCTAGCTTCAAACTTCAAAGGGTTATCAAAAAGGATATACTCGCAAATATACGAGCCCCTCGGCTTCGGTAATTGCACTAACCAAATCAAAGAAACCCAAGAAACCAAACAAAGTCGTGGGAGAGTCCCACTTGTACTTAACCAAAATGTCTGTCACGCCACCAGAAGACCGTCTAACGTCTCGCCTTACAAATCATCACAAGAGGATCCAAGACAGGGCGACAGTCAGGGCAGCAGTCCTTCGTAGCCGTCGGAAAGGGGGAAGCCTCGCAGTAAAAACCTTCGGTCCACAGTCGACATGCAGGGGTTGATGAAGTGGGGGCCCTCCTCCAGAATTTCCTCACGAAGCTCCTCACAATCTTCGGGCTTGGACCGGTACCGCTGAAGTCACCCCACGTTGGGCGCCAGTTGAAGAACCGGGTTTTAAACCCAGCGGCGCCAGGGGGACGCCCAAAGTCTTCGGATTCACCTGTCTTGGTATACAGAGACACGGAATACTTCTGGGTGGCGTCAAAGACCAAATTTATTAGCTGCAGCTAGTAACAGAAATCCCAGCAACACAACACGGTGTACAACTCAGGAAACTGTTCCATTTTTGTAAGGCGAAACATCCCTTTTTATCCCCAATATTCACATTACAAATGCACACCCACTGCACAAAGTTGTAGCCAATAAGATACATTTTCCCACGCAGCATCACATAGCAAAAACCTCAATTTACAATGTCCTAAGCCACAAGTTAATTATTAGGAATGTCCCAAATCCAATCTCTACAAGCCGGACAAACCCATAATTGAAAGCACAATGCATGTAATCAAGAAATATAGAAAGGAAACAATGACAGATAACGAGCAAGATAAGGCATGTGTAAAGAACCTAAAAGTTAACGATGTCCTGAACATTGATTGGCAATCTCAGACAACGATCAACCAAGGAAATTGGCTTAGCGAAGTTAGTTTCAGGTGAAGTCAGAAAAGGCCTAGTTAATAAGTGTATGAACAACGAAGCCCATGCAACTTTGTTCGTTTGGTTACCTCCACGGGCCTTCGTGATGGCAACACAAAATGGAGGCACGGACAAAATGGAACCCATATTCGAGATGAAGTCTCTGAATACGTAATGAACTCGCTAGTTAACACGACGAATTCACTCCATATTAGCCGTACTTACTGAATGCGGTACAACATCACCAAAATCGTGACGAAACGATAACCTCACGGGACAAGACAGAATTTACAGAACCTCAAAGTCCTGTTCCATTATGTCTATGGCAGAGGATACTATGCTGTCCAAAGAATATATTCTGGATGACAGAGTCATTAACCCATTGTCAACTACAGAGAGAGATTTCTCTAAATTAATACGATCAACTTCTCGTATTTGTTCCGCAGTCTCTGCTTGGGTAATCTTCCACGCTTCATTATATAGAGCATAGATACCGGCGTATATAAAATGTTTATGACGCGTTTTTTTTGGTCCTTGTAAGAAGTCCCTCAGGTCAGCGCCATCTTTAAGTAAAGATACGTGTTGTTTTACTTCCTTCAGTGTAGACTTGTGTAGCCACTCAAGGCACAGTTTCCCTACACTGTATGACGTTACTATCCCTGGATGCTGTCTTTGAGCATATCTTGCATCTGGCCTAGTGAATGTGAACCCTTGTGTCTTGTTCAGCAATCTATCTTGACAGGTGTTTGTGTCTGTGGGCCAGATTAAACATTTTTTCCAATCAGGATCTGTTCTGTTGTGAAGAAAAATAGTATGTACGTCGACCACCCCTTCTGAAGTGTTACTGCTATAAGGTGTAGGTGTAGGTATGGACGGTTTGTTTAAATCTTTTATCTTTGCTAACCCAAGACAAGATTTCTGTTGAACAGTGTCATTCAAAAACATTATTTGTTCTGGGATGATGCAGGCTCTAAATAAAGCTTCTAATCTGTGCACTTGCCAGTCTTTTGTGGCCCAGACAGTTTTTGTCTGAACGGTGTCTCTCCAAAAGTCAAAACCTAATGTGGACAGCTGAGCATAAAAGACTGCAGAACAAATTTGCTTTGTATTTGTCAACATACTTTTCATTCCTGTTTTATTAACATTTTTAAAGTAAAATAACTGGATTTTAAACATTATACCCTGAAAAGTATGGAAACTTGCCCAAAAATGTTTTTGAGATACCCTTCGGTGGCGTAAGACAATGTTCCCATTGGTTATAAGTTAATACATTTCTAGGATTTGCAGATTTATGCAAGAAATGATGACCATAGTGATTATAACAATACATTTGTTCATAATCTGATGAACCTTTTAAGTATTCATGATTTGTAAATTTTGCAGATATTTCTAAGTCTGACATCATAGTTTTAACAGTCTCAAAGTCCCAATCATCAGAAAAGGTACTAGATGAAACAAAGTCACTCAAGGAAATCTTGAATTGGTGTGGAATCTTCAACAGCTCTGCCGGACCAAGAATGTCATATTCAGTTCTGTCCCAAGCTATTCCACCTGGCATAGGACCGGCTGTGATGTTCACTGATGACAAGTCTCTTTGTTCACGATGAGATGATTTGTGTGGCTTGAGGAGTAAGTTGATGTTCTTACTTGCTGTGTCCTTTTTAACATATCTTCCATTTATCAGCATTCCCAAAGTAAATACAAGAGTCAACCAAAGTAGAAGAAAAAGTACACCCAACACAATCCAAAGTTCAATCCATGGTGAAACTAGATAAGTCTTTTCCAATTCATGAAAAAGTTCTGTTGCTTGTACTTTGAAAGTTCTTTTAGCTGGCATCGTTTCAGGTTAGCTGGGATCCTCGGAAAGCATATCAAAGTTGATGAAATAGCCAGAGGCAATTCTGTCAATTGTAGGGATTGCTTCAGGATTTGATGAAATCGCTGGAACCACTTGATCGCTTGTTACAATTGTATAGTCAGTTGCTATTTCATTGTAGACAGGCGTTTCTTGACGAACTGTTATTTGGGTCTCAAGAGGTACAAGTTCCATGGCTTTGTTGCATGGTCCTTCTTTTCGCAATAGAGATTCTGAAAAAATGATGAGTCTCTCAGTTTGAACCTCTTGTATAGTAGCCAGATTCGGGCGTCTGCTACATCTTTGGAGTCCACTTGACCTACTACTTACGATTGGCCACATGAAGTGGTTTGACCAGGTCGATGGACACAAACCTGTTCTCCTTTCTTCCAGCAAGGGGCGGCAGTAACACTGATCCGTGGATTACTAGGACAGGTACTGGTTGTCTGTAAGAAGGCCCAAATTCCTTCTTGTCTGCGATCTTTTCTCTGACTAGATCCCCAATCTTTGGAATCCAGACAGGTCTTGCTGGGACGAATGGTTTCTCTTCAGTGGTTGTTGGCTTCTGGAGTGCGTTACTTTGTCTGGATCTTTATTTCATTTAAGTCCTGCAAAACAGCCAAACGATGTTTGATATCAAAGGGTTTTTGTTCCACCACTGAAGTGTGACAATCGAGGTCCTGCACAATCATTTTAGTTCCAAAAAGGATTTTATATGGAGTGATACACCCTACAGAACTTCTTGGCAGATTCTTAAGACTACATTGGACACTTATTAGATGCTTGACCCACCGGTCACCCGAGCCTAGTACCCTAGCTGTTATAGATTGCTTTATGTCCCGTTTTTTTCTCTCCACTACCGAATTGCCCTCAGGATGGAAAAGACTAGAATACCGCAATGCAACGCCCATGTTGGTCATGGCCTCTTTGTAAGCTCAAGAGTTAAACGCAGGACCCTGGTCAGAAAGTAGCGTGCCGACTGCATATGTGCCGATAAAGACTCGCAAATATTTTATAACAGTTCAGGCGTCAGCCGAGCGCTGAGGCCACATTTGTCTTAATATTTATGGGACCGCATCTGTCCATAGGGACTTCTGCGTGTAGAAAGTCTAATGCTTCCTAACAATGGTGTCTGTACTGGGCTGAATACACTGTAGTCAGGTATCTGGTGGCGTTCTCCGCTGCAATCTCTGTTGTAGTCATGGCAATTAATTGTAAATGTGTGAATGTGACCATTCATCCCTGGCCAGTACGTCTCTTTTAATTTTAGTATAGATTTAAAGATCCCCTGATGTATCAGACCCTCTCCCAAATGTGCTTCGTGTATCAAAGCAACTCTACGTTTCCGCTTTGTAATTACTCTATCCCCCACTCCAGGAATTCGAGCAAAAGGAACAGAGTTTGCATCAATTATGTATGAGTATTTGAGTGAATAGGTTTGCGGTAACTCTGAACTGTTGCCTTTGCTTGTTGCATTGACAGCTATCATTATTTTGCTGTCTATTCTCGTTTTTGAACCAGTGATTGCAGCTACGGAAGCCGTTTGCACAGGTGCCCTCGCGGCTTCATCAGCCAATGAATTCCCTGCAACGTGAATGCCATCACGTTGACGACTCAGTATATGAATCACGTGAGCTTTTTGTAGTTCGTGTTGTAACTGAACTACTTGTTCCCATAGCAATTTATGCTTGATTGTGCCACCTTTTGCATCTTTGAAACCGTTTTCAATCCAGTTCTGCAAGTATTCATTATAAGATTGAACGCAATAATAAGAATCGCACACTATAAGTGTGGGGAATTTGCGATCAGTATTTTCAAGCGCCATCTTGAATGCTTGTAGTTCAGCTCGCTGAGCTGTACAATCTCCTAGAGATTGAGTTTTAGTGACCATTGGTCGGAATTTGCCATCTCGTTAGCGACCTTTAACCCCTTCCATGCTCATGACTAGCTCAGCTTTTCAGGAGCCACGGTGGGGGTGTGCTCATGATGAGCTGAGCTCGTAAGAACGGTCAGAACGCTTGCACGCGGGGCTAATTCCCCCGCTGTGCTGAACGTTCTGAAGAAATGGGTTTGGCTGTGACGAGCTCAGCTCACGGCCACACCCGAGCTCAGCACACGGCCACCGTGGCTCATGACGAGCTGAGCTCGTCATGAGCACCGAGGCGCTGTGCGCGCCCCCCAGCACAGCGGGGGAATTAGCCCGCAGGCAAGAGGTTAACGATCACGCACACAGCACTATAAGCTTGTTTACCCCCAATCGCGGACTGTTTTAGAGGCAGAATTTCAGTAGGCAGAGGACATTCATGTTCATATTGTAGAAATTCTTGTGTTTTCAAATAAGGGTCAAAAACGTATTCAACGTCTGTTAAAGCAAGAAAATTAACCCATTGTATCCGTCTTGGATGTAAAGCCTTTGCATCCAGAATGATCGCTTTTGTCACTGCCTCTAAGACAGGTACAGGAGTAACGACCATTATGCGCTTACCCTGTGCGAATTTTTTCCGTCAGAATTGTTTCTGTAGAGGTGAATTTCATATCTGCTTGTCTGTACAAGTGAGATTTGTAAGCTATTTGTACTTTTTCTCCTTCATTAAGGATTAAGTACGTGAATCTGCATCTTCCTGGGATGTTTGCAAATATTTTGTTGCCAACATGTCCGTTTGGACTGAACGCAAAATTTCTGTGTGTTTTTGAGTCCAATTAATTTGTTTGAAATCTGGTTTGATTAATTCGTAGAGAGCTTTAACCCTTTCTGCGTAGTTTAGAATGTAATTTCTTCCGAAATTTAGGAAACCTAGAATCAACTGTAAGTTTTTCAGCGTTTTTGGAGGTTGGAGAAGCGCACATAACTCTAGAAAGTTTGCTCCCAGGCTCTTGCCTTCACTTAATAACTCGAAAAAGGACGTTGAGGTGGGCAATTCTCGATTTCTTGAAATTGAATTTATACCCTCGAGAGGCGAATCCCAAAATAATGGAGTTCATCCTGTTTAAGTGCCTAGCCAAGTCATCGTCTGTTAGATAGATGTCATCGATATATGATAATGCCTTGTCATCATAGGTTTGTAGTAACTCTGTTACTGTGGTTGAAATTAACCCTGGACTATTCTTGAATCCCTGGGTGAGATGACAAAATTGACACTGTGTCCCCATCATTGAGAAAGCTGTCGAGTACCAACTTTCTGGTGCAATGTTTTGACAGACGAAACCATTAGAAATATCTAATGTTATTTTATATTTTTTTACGCACAATGTTATTCATTACTGCTGCACTGTGTGCATTTTGTACTGCAAAAGTTTTGCAACAAGAGTTTAAATGTCTGTATTCCAAAACTAGACGATATGTATTGTCTGATTTGGAGACAGGAAACAAAGGATTGTTCATTGACGAGGTGCATGTTTCAATCACCCATTGGTATTCAAGTTGATCTAATATCTCCCTGATCTGTGTTTTAGCTTCTTGCTTAACTAAATATTGCCTTTGTGCTGTTGGTTGATTTTTTAACTGGATTTTATGTTGAGGAGAATCCTCATCCCATCCTACATGATTCTTATATAATGCAGGAGCCAGGTCTACTGCCCACTTCCTGGCATAGGTATATTTTTTATGAATTGTAATATAGTTGGAGAAAGCTGGCATTATGATGTCTTCGCCATGTGGGCACTCCCTGACAAATTCAGGTGGCCAGTCTTGTTCAGTTAGAAGAATGTCATAACCCTGAGAGAGCTTCTCCCAAAAGAGTGCTCTTATTTTTCTAGTTATGTCCCCCTCCATCTAGAGTGTTACTTCATATAACTTATGGGGGACACTAACCCTGGTATCTGCAGTTTCAACTTGGATGTACTCATTCAAGTCCACAGTCTCCAGATGATCCTTCAAGCTCTTGCGAGCTATGGTGACTTCTGCTGCGCTGTCCAACATCAGAACGGGGAATGGGCTCAGCCTGAGCCCATTCCCCGTTCTTGATTTGTTTCCTCAAGATCCTCGGCATGTCTTTAGACCGGTGACCTTCTTTTTGGTGAATTGAGTTTTCTTATTTTTTGGAACATGCTGGTCTTCTTTGGACTTTACGCGTTCTTCTTTTTGTTCTGATCGTCCTCTTCTTTCCGATTTCTGTGAGGAAGTCTGAAAGGTACGAGAGGAACTTGTATCAGTATCTTGATATCTATCAGGTTTTCTCAAATGATCCATATTCCTGAGGTTGTACCTCTTTTCAGAGGGCTCCTTTTGAGGAGACGTACGTCTGTATTGAGAACGCTTCTCTTTAGAAGTCTGTTTAGTACTCTCCCACTTTTTTCTGGGAGCAGTGAGAGTGTTTTTAATAAAGACCTTTTCAGGACTTTCAGTCAGTTGGGGTTTCACTGGTTTCCCACCCAAACTGTCTCTTCCTAATTCTTCATAGGATTGTTGAATTATTCTGGCTAGTTCCTGAGGTTGCTCAGTTACATCAAATTCTCTTAATTTTTGGCGGATCGCCACAGATGGTGCTTCACCTTTAATATTAGCTAATATTACTGTTGAGACCTGTTTGAAATCTTTCAGTAGTTTAATACCCAGATTTAAAGCAGGTTCTGCCCCGTATTCATTTTGAATCTGTTTCAGGACGTCTGGTATTACCGCCATAGACAGAACACCATGTGTTTTGGTGTAGATTGCAGCAAAGACTGTACCCCAAGTGTCACAGTCCTCCAGGTGTGGTGCGATCCCCATTGGTACACAGATTGTTAGAATCCTATGTTTCTCATGAGGGGTAGTATCAGGAAATACTGCCTTGATTTGAATAATTTTTTGAGCTATCCAGAATGGAATTTGTTCCCGTTTTGTGTGTAATTTACCAATGACTGATTGTATAGTCTGTGGTGTAATTTTATTTATGTTCCCCTGGTAAGGGGTGTGTTGCGGAATCCTTATTTGTGTTTAGACAGTAAAGGTCCGCATGACATATTGAACCAATTGTCTGTGGATTTTAATTAGCTCTTTTAACCCCTTCAGTGCTGATGACAAAGCCAGCTCGTCATGGGCTTTACCTGCCCTGTGCTTATGACGAGCTGGCTTTGTCACAAACAATGGGATCTCGGAGGATCCAGCACCCAGCGGGAAAACCCCTAGCAGCCAAGGTGTTAATTGAACTAGTAGTTTCTCGTCTGACATCCTTTCAATGAGAGGATGAGGTGTATAGCTGGCTAATACCGGCCATGTTGCTCCTGGTCTACCTAGTGGACCGAGCCTGGTATTGTGATGTGTATGTTTTAGGGTGCCTTTGAACCAGAGCGCATGCTCTTGGTATGTCAGTGGAATTTCAACATCCTCGAAAGGAATGTATTTCTCTGGAGGCTCCTCTTCTTTGTAGAAGTGGAACACTTTTGATACTGGATTTGCTTCAAGGAAGATTATCCATGAATAGAATACCTCTGTCTGATAATATTCATGTGCCTCTACCACAAAAACTACCCTACCACCTCTTGCTGATAGGCCATTTCTTATAAGTTTCATAGTGATGGCTTTTCCTAAAGTTTCTGGGATGATTATAGCATCCACATCGTTCTCTTGGAGACCTGTTATGTCAAAAGCTGCTGGATTACTGCAGCTCCACCGGATGCGGTGTTGTCGCCGTTAACCGACATTGTTTAATGAAAGTTGCAGAGCAAGTTTCAAGGAAACAAAGATAAGGTGCACAATATTTTGGAACACTGTATCCTTCAACGTTGAAAAAAACCAAAAACTAATACATAGGATTTTTGTCCTACTCAGTTATGGCGGATATTTTATCCTTTTACCCACTCCAGACGTCTATTGGAGTATTTTACGAGAAAAAGGGGTCTCTGAGAAAAGCACGACTGAGTTACTTTAGTATCTAATATCTAGCATTAAATTAGTGCCTTACCAAACGTTGGGCACCATGTAGTGTAGTTCCTATATTCCCAATAGGCTCTGCGCATTGGGAAAATATATCCTATAGATTAGACGTAGGACTGAGGTTGAATAGGTCTCTATCGGATATGCTAAACATAATATTGAGTGCCAGCTAGCTCAGAGGTCACTAGAAACTTTCTCGAATTTACAAGAAGGGATTAGTTTCTGACAACTGCATAAACATGACAACTTTGTTTCCCAAGAATAAGAAATATATCTCTAGATTCGCGGAAACAATAGATAAGTATTTCACTCAGCCAATCGTGCATGCTTCGTTTCAACAGAGTTTGTAGAGAAATAGAAAGACGGGCATTTTTCAATAAAAAGATTTATTGAACAGTCTTCTTTCTCATAAAAGAGAAGTGAACTGCGACAATCGTTAAGCAGACTGCAAAGTATAATGCGTACAGCGAGAATAGTATTATAAAATAATACTGTAAAAGCATTGTATGGTTTCTAAGCCATATACAAATAAATACATAAATAACATTGACTAAAAATACTCAATTGGTGCTTCTAAGTACGCCTACCCCAATGTACCTAACCTAAGTCTAGTACGCGGGAAAAAGTAAGTATTGTGTAGCATAGGTTTGGTTGTTTTTGCCAAGAATCTACCGAAGGTTTCTCTAGGTTCTAATCAGCTCCATACCTTGGTTTAGAATGAAGGAGGTCTGCTATCTCTGTCTCAGGACTCGATTTCCCAACACCCCGCAAGGGGAGCTTGGAAACACTGGAGCTGGATTCTCAGCGAGAGAGAGACAGCCTCTTGATCAGTGCGTCAGCTGGAGGGTCGGCTTCCTTCGGCACTTGCTGTAGCGAGCTGCGTCAGGCAAGTAGTCGAACTGCTCCGAACCACCGTAGTTGCCATAGCAAGTGAAGGTATATTTATACCTTGAATATGTTTTGGCATGCCATAGATTGACGTAAAGTCGGGCATAATAACGTCAGGAAAGAACCCCTAGCGAATAGTTGTTCTTTGCAAAGTACATGAGTTCTTGGACAAATCAATATTCAAACAAGGGGAAATTCCCTAACTGCTTAAGCCGATTTTCCAAGAAACCGCTGTGACGTTTGATACAGGTGGAAGTAGCCATGCCTGTATTTGGTCTACATGGGCTATGTCTAAATAAGGGATTGATTTCTATGCCTATATAAGGGTAATGTGAATTGTAACTATATAAGGGCATGAATCAGGAAAATTTACTCGGAGCTCTAAACGCAACACAACACCCCAGAGTATGGATGCATTACTTGCGTCCTTCCAATGCACAACTTTGCAGGAGCTACTTTTTTATGCCTCTAAGTGTTTTTACCTGTCTTTCTTGTGTACTTCTCCCCTTCGATGTTCCTCCCTGTCCGACCCACCCTCTGACCCTCCATCATCAAGTTGCTTACCCCCAGCTACTCTTTTCACCCTCTGTTGTCTGTTTGCTTGCCTCTAGCCTCTTCCTCCCAACCTCTGTTGTCTGTCTGCTTACCCCAGTCCCTTCCGACCACGTACCATCGTCCATCTGTTTGCCAATGACCTTCCCTCCCACCTTCAGTTGTCTGTATGCATGCCTTTAGCCCCTCTATCTCACTGTCTATTGTCCATCTGCTTGCCTACAGCCACTTCTGCACACCCTATATTGTCCATGTGCTCCACCACCTACGTCCTTGCCTCTTTGTTGCGTTCCACCATCCCTCGCTGCCTCCCTTCGTGTTGCCTCTTGCCTTACCTCCTCAATCTTATCCTCCATTTTACCTCCTGCCCTCCCTTTCTGTTGCCTTGAGCAGCAATGAAAAAAGTGCTGTGTCATAACCTTGTCTTCCCTGTTGCTTCCCTCCTGCCCTCTCCCTCTATGTTGCCTTGGGGAGTAATAATAAAAAGTACTGTGGCGCAGCCAGCCCTGTCTGCATCATATCGCTTTTTTAATTACTGTTAGCCATGCTACACAGCAGCATGGCTGTACAACATGGTTACAAAACATTGACAAAGCCAATAGCGCTCATATGCAAGACTTTGCCAATGTGTGTTTAATGTGTCATTGCTGAAGAAATATATTTGTTGAGTTAGCAAGGCAGGAGAACCAGTTCTATGGCAATCTTTAGCCTGGGTTCTTAAGGGCTGTAGCTTTCAGTAGCGCTGCAGGTGCAGTGTGTATTGGGGCTCAGGTTTTTTAGGGGGCACAAACCACAAACTTCCTTTTACCTGCCTAGGATAGACAGGGGGGCATTTTACCCTGCTTGCTTATACTAATAGGTCACATCAATAAGGCGGAAACCAACAAGTTGCACATATCCACCCAACTAAATATTTTTTAAAACAAAAGTCAGTTTTGATCGTACATCCTATTTCAGCCAGGATCTGTTGCAGGGATTCTGCTCAGGAACAGAACTATACTTGGGAACATAGAACTTCCGCATTTAGGGACTGAGTCACCATAACACCTCGGTATCAATGAGCCTGAGTGCGACTAGTTATACCATCTGAATTAACCCTCAGAAACTCACTCCCTTCAACTCTTGGATTATTTTGTGCATTGTCTTCAACAATATCCTCCCACACTATTGTACTCTTCCATTATCATTCTTATACACATCCACCTCACCCTTCTGAATTTCAAGTCTTTTAAAGTTCCACACTTGCCGTCAGTTAATTACACTGCGTTGCTAAAACCTTAACAATTCTCATGGGTGCAGAAAATTGACTCTCCCCCTTCCTTACTCTCCAAGGCTTCTTGAATTTTTTTTAAACTTTGTTTATTGAGTTTTATAACAATAACACAATGCAGAAAAAACAGAAAACAAGAATAAATGCACTGGGATTGAAAGAAATACAAAATAGCAATCAGCATTTACACTTCTAAAAATAAGTCATACTAATGAACATGGAAATGAAATAGTTGACCTCAGTGAAAAGATAATATAAAAGAAGGAATATCGCCGGAGGTGCGGTCCCGGCGCTAGCCACCTCAGGACCAGGGACAAGGACCTGATCCCCCATCGTCGGCTTCCTCCTTGATTTACTTGGGCAGCGTCCCTGGTCCCAGCGCAACTCTACGGCGTGCAGTGTCAGACTCGGACCTGTCAGGAGCCCTGTGATCTGTGGCTCTGATGGGGAGACCGGATCGTGAACGATGCTGCCTCTGGCGCTTGGGGCTCCACCCTGGGGTCCCTTACCGCTGCGACCGCCTGTGGCTCCCTGCGCCAGCTCCTGCGGAGCTCATTTGACTGGTTTGGTTGGGAACTCATCGAGGCTGTTATCCGGGGCTATTGCAATCTCACCAAGATGTATATGTTTTAGCTGATAGCATGTCATCTGTACACATGGAGGGGGGTCATGTTCCTCTGTGGTTGCTAACCATTTTAGTTTAGCTATTTCCCTCCCTGGGAGGTGCTAGTGTTTACTTGTTTAGGGCGACAGATGCTTCACTTTGCGAAGTGTAGGGTGGGGGGAGTTGGGAAGCGAGGGTGGGGGTGGAGACCGTTGTCTCCTGGAAGTTTGTTATTTTTGGCTGCCTATGGGCCGCCGTGTTCTGTTCCTCTTGGTTGCACAATGGCTTTCTCTTCTTCCCTGGCTGGCACGCACACTGTTACCTCCTTTACCCTTGTCTTGGGACCTCGGGTCTGGGTGGGGCTTCCTCTTTGGCCCGGCACGACTTTTCTCACACACCTGCAGTACCTGACTTTCCTCTTCATACATGTCCCCGACCCATAACAGACCTCTTCACATTCTCTCCTGGAATGTAAACGGTCTCTTAGACCGCATCAAGCGCACCGCGGTGCTCCGGGGGCCCATCTCCACATGCCCGGCGCCTTACTTCTCCAGGAGACACACCTGCTGGGTTCCCACTGTCATTTCTTGGCCCGGTACGGGTTCGACCGAGTCTGGCACTCCGACATCGCCCGGGGTTCCGGGGGGGGGGGGGGGGGGCCATTCTCCTTAGACGGGGGCTTCCCTTTACCCTGGTTACCGTCGACACCGATGCGCAGGGGACGTATGTGGCCCTGTCGGGACTGATTGAAGGAAACCCCGTGAACCTTCTGTGCACCTATATTCCCCCAGCGCTATTGGTGCCCACTCTTCAGCGCCTGCCGCAGGTGATTTCCTCCCTCCTCCAGGGCCTCACGGTCATCGGGGAAGACTTTAACGCTGTCCTGCAGCCTCCCATGATGTGACGGGTGCTTTGTCGGCGCAGCGGTTGGTCTCCGTGAAGGCCCTAATGAGATGGACCTCGGCTCTAGGTCTCTGCGAAGTTTGGAGGGTGTGGCACCCCCGATTGAAACAGTACACACACACGTCGGCGGCCCATCACACCCACTCCCATATAGATCTTGTCCTAATGCCTGCCACAGACTGTCAACTGGTGTCCGGGCGGTGATCCTCCCTAGGGGAATCTGCGACCATTTCCCCATATCTCTCCACATTGGCTCCCCCACTGTGGGCCCTCGGACGGTTTGGAGGCTGAACGATTGGTTCCTGCAAGATTCCACATTGGTGGAATCCCTTGGTCAGGAACTGCGACACAATTTTTCTGCCAACACGGGTTTGGTCCCAGCACAGGGAACGCTCTGGGAGGCCGGTAAGGCGGTGGTCCGAGGGTGGCCAGAGGACTGGTCCACGCCAAGCGTGCGGACCAGGTTGCCCGATTGGTCCAATTGGAATCCCAGGCTGCACAACTGGAGAGAGCCCAGCTGAATGGTGATACTGACGACGCCTCCAGGCACTTGGCGGTAGTCCGGGATGAGATTCGGCGGATCTCCTTGGAATCGGCCAAAATGCTCTGGCGCTCCTCAGTGGCACGTATCTATGTCTTTTTGATTAATTCTATATCGACTATATAACACTGTTCGTACTACTCTCCCATCCTCTCTGTTGGAGTCTTCGGACTTCCCCTCACGATCCATGGTCATAACGACTCCAGATAATGCCCATTTTACATCTCTTTTATACCACTCCTCTCTCCTGCTGAGACCTGCCGGGGAGGGGGTGGTCTCCAGTCTCCATTTTCATGGGAGAGTGACTTGGGGAGCCCATTAACAGATGCGACATGGTACCATTGCTGTGAACAGATCCATTTAGTAACAATTATCGACATAAATTACTACACTTCAAATACCTGCACCCTGCATACACTACTCATCTCATGGCCAAAATCGACCCCGCTAAACCACAATGATGTCTGAGATGCACTGCAGGACATGCCAATTTCTCACATTTGGCATGGAACTGTGCTCTATAGTTGCCTATTGGGAGGAAGTTTTTCTAATTTTATCACGGATGATTGAGTCTGAACTTATTCCAACCTCATTAATGGCTTTGTTAAACCACTGCCGCAGGAATTTGATGCTAAGCTGCCATTGCACTATTAATGGCTAAACGTCAGGTGTGCTTGCATCAGGGTGCCATATTCGTACCAACAGTGAAGGCGTGGATCTGTGACTTAGTGCACTGCAACAGCACAAATGATACGTATGCTTCATTACAACCACCAACCTCCAGACCCAAAAACATATGGCAACCACTGCAAAACTACTTATTGCTCTTTCTGAATGCAGGGGAGGGGCCTGGACATGGTTACGCATGACTGTAAACGCCCGTTCCCACTTTCTGATGACCCTATTGTCCTTGCGGTTGGGGCAGTAGTCTTGCTCCCTGCTCTTCTTCTTACTACACCTCAAGCTCTCTTTCCCCAATATTCCTTCTTTTTTTTTGGCAATCAATTTTATTGAAAATTTTAAAAACAAACAAGTTCATTGGTAGCAAATCACAGTACGGCATTAAGAAACCCCTCCCACCCTGGCGACAACACAAACAATAAGACCCTCCTGAATTGGTATAAGAGCTTCCATAATTCGAACATGCACAGTAGGGCTAGGGCCCTCATGGAGGCAATAAGCCAAACCACTTACCCCACACCCTGCTAAACATTTCCAGGCAACCCCGGGCTTCAAAAAGGAAGTCTTCCTGCACCCCACACCAGTCCACACCCCTCCTCCATTTCCGCAGCGACAGGGATGCGGTTTGGGACCATGCGGCTGCTATGTCCCGCTTCGCCACCGCCGTCCCCAGGAAGCGCTTATCAGCCGTAGAGCCATGCAAGACAGGAAATATCCCCAGCAGCCGGTGCCTCGGGTCACGGGGAACCTCCCACCCCAAAGCATCCGTAAGCTCACGCACCACCCCGCTCCAGAACGGCTCCAAGGCCGGGCAGAGCCACACCCCATGGTAGAAGTCTGCCGGGGCAGAATCGCAGCGTGCACAAGCCGGGGAAGGTCTCAAACCAGCTCGGAAGAGGCGTATTGGGGTAAGGTAGGTCGTATGGAGATAGTAAAGTTGGACCAGGCGTAACTTGGACGATGTAGTCAAAGTTTTTGGGGCCATAAGGGCGTCTCGCCAGTCCGCATCGTTCAAGGGACCAACCCATTCCACCCAACGCTCCCGAAGCCGTGCCAGGGACGTGGTGCGATTGTTTACCAGGGCGCGGTAGATACGGGACACCCCTCCCCTCCCCAGGTCCCCCATCATTACCTGCACCTCGAGAGGGCTGAATTCTGGGAGGGTGGTGGGTACCGGGAGATGTGTGTGTAGCTCGTGGCGGAGTTGCAGGTATTTGTAGAACTGGGAGTGGGATAGGGCATGTCTATTCTGTAAGTCCGAGAAGGAGCCCATGTGGTCTCCCACCCATACATCCCCCAGGAGCGAAATACCCACCAGATCCCAGCGGCGGAAACCTCCCAAGGATGAGACCTCCCTCAACCAGGCTCCATGCCAGAGCGGCGTCTGCCGGGTCAGCGTCCGGTCCCATCTCACAAGTCTCAGGGCAGCACGCCAAGCAATGAGCACCGTCCTAGTGATTGGAGGCAAGGTTTGTGGCTCCGGACAGCCGTAAAGGAATCCCTGTAGCTGCGAAAAGTCCAGGGTGGTGAGTTCCACCCGATAAGCCGGGTCAGACCAGCCGCCCGCGAACCAGTCGGGAATCACGATGAGCCTCGTGGCCAAATAATAAAGGTGGAGATTGGTGACCCCCATGCCCCCGTCGAAGGGGGGAACCCAGCATTGAGACAGAGACAGTCGCGAACGCCCACCTCCCCACAGGAATCGGGTGAGGGAGCTGTCTAGTTGCCGAAACCAGCCACTGGAAAGGTGGACCATGGTGTTCTGCAGGATGTAAAGGAAGCGGGGAAGTACCATCATTTTAAAAAGAGCGCTCCTGCCCAGCGGATTAAGAGGAAGGGACTGCCAGTTCCTGAGGTCAGCCTTCATCTGAGCGACCAGGGGGGTGATATTGAGGACCCATTCCAGCTCTGGGAGGAGGGTCACCCATACACCCAGGTATTTGAAGGATTGCCTCCGGAGGGGGATCGACGCCTGCCAGTCAAAGCACTCCCGAGAGGGCTGGAGGGGGACCAGGGTGGACTTCGCCGGGTTAAGGCGAAGCCCCAAGACCTGCTCAAACGCCGCAAGGGCCTCTAAAGCTCTAGGGCCGGAGTGCTCTGGATCCGCCAGGTAAAGCAGAACATCGTCCGCATTTAGAGCGATTTCGTCCACCTGGCTCCGATCCCAGACCCAGCCCTGAATGAGGGAGTTCTGTCAGATTAACGCCGCCTGGGGCTCCATCACCAGGGCAAATAAGAGCAGCGAAAGAGGGCAACCCTGACGGATGTCTCTTCGGATCGGGAATGGATCCGACAGCTCTCCGTTAATGAGGACACGGGCTCTAGGGCTGTGGTAAAGAACCCTGATCAGGCGGCGGAAGGGAAGGCCGAACCCCATCCTCTCCAGACATCATCCAGGTACCCCCAGTCCACCGTGTCAGAGGATTTCTCGTAATCCACGAGAAGCAACGCCAAGTATGGGGACAGGCGGTGACCGTGGGCTAACGCCAGATGGAGGCGGCGGATACAATGGCGGGTGCCCCTGGCAGGCATAAAGCCACACTGGTCGGGATGGACTAGGTTCTGCAGCAAAGGCCGGAGGCGTTGGGCTATCGCGGTAGCGTAGATTTTAATATCAGTGTTAATCAGCGATATCGGACGGTAGTCTGAGCATTCCAGCGAGGGCGGCTGTGTTATGGGGATGACCACAATGGTAGCCACATCAGATTCGGATGGAAAGGACCCCTCCTCAACCACCTGGCGGAAAAGTTCTGTCAAGTGGGGAACCAGGTTGTCCCGGAAAATGGCGTAATACTCTTGGGGGAACCTGTCGGGACCGGGCGTCTTGCCGAAATGCAGCAGGGAGATGGCCACGTGTATTTCCTCCTGGGTGAGGGGACCATCCAGAGCCTCGGTGGTCTCTCGGGAGAGGCAGGGCAGTTGGGTCCCGGAGTCCTCCATCAGTCCCGCTAAGGAGGAACCGGGGGGCGTGGCGTATAGGGTCGCATAGTAGTGTGCAAAGGTTTGCGCGATGGCTGACAACGCCACCTGACGGGTCCCCGCAATCGACCGGATCTCCGGGATAATACGGTTGGCTCTTGGTAGGACACCAGGTTATGAAGGATAGATGTCTTTCCTGGACCGGAATCAAGCATCCTAGGACCGGTTTCTGGCTATCAGCCGTCTTCAGCGAGGATAGCTTGACTCCAGTGGTGTGGAGAGCATGGGACTCGCGTTTGAACATACCTATCTTGGAGTCAAGCTATCCTGGCTGAAGACGGCTGATAGCCAGAAACCGGTCCTAGGATGCTTGATTCAGGTCCAGGAAAGACATGGCTTGGCAGTTCGGGCTGGCCTGTTCCAATGAGGCACAGGGTCAAGGCAGATTTTCATATGGCCATGTCTGAACTGGGGTGGTGTGGAGTGCAAAAAAACGATGGATTTAGGCCCAGATCTCTGTACTGGGGTGAATGTATGACATTGTTCTGCATTCTGTCCATCAACTGTTATTTTTGCATTTGTCACCCCGAGTGGGATGGGTATGCTCAGACGTGAGTCCCATGCTCTCCACACCACTGGAGTCAAGCTATCTTAGCTGAAGACGGCTGATAGCCAGAAACCGGTCCTAGGATGCTTGATTCCGGTCCAGGAAAGACATGGCTTGGCAGTTCGAGCTGGACTGTTCCCATGAGGCACAGGATCAAGATTTGCATATGGTCATGTCTGAACTGGGGTGGTGTCGAGTGCAAAAAACGATGGATTTAGGCCCAGATCTCTGTACTGGGGTGAATGTATGACATTGTGCTGCATTCTGTCCATCAACTGTTGTTTTTGCAAGTGCCAAAAGCTTACGCCTCCCCAGGGGAGGCGTAAGGGAAGCGCAACGGGGAGAAATATCTTTATTTCGCCTCGTTTTTCCTTTTACTATGTGTGCTGCATTCTGCAGCACACATAGAAAGAGGAAAAGCCTCTTGTGATTTTTTTTGTACAGAAAGGTATTCCCTTCCTGTACAAAAGTAGTCATCCCCGCAACGCAGGCATCCTTGCACCATTGTGCAAAGATGCCTGCGTTGGCGCAGGCAGCCTATTGTGCGCCGTCGCAGGGGAAAAGGACAGGAATGCGCCGTATCTTTTGCCGTAGGGAAGCACAGCAGGAAGGCCTGCTGCGCTTCCCTATGGCAAAACCTCATAAATGAGGCCCTCAGTACCAAGAGCTTCTAAACAGAGGAGCCCCTTTACAAAAAAACAGATGCAAAGCTCGAATACACAAATAAAGTAAAAACATGCTGTGCGCAGTGGCTCTGATATGTACCCTTTGCAGCCGTTCACACCGTATTATCGAACGGCCCTCCACAACCACTTCCTTCTTCAATGTTTTTGAATGGTTGTCTCTTGGTTCCATACAGCGTCATAAAAGCCTCAGAGGGATTTTCTGTGTTCTATTCCCTGTGATATCTTTTACATTTTCTTGGTCCTCTTCCTCGCCTGTGTTGCGCCATGAACAAATGTAGCATTCTTGACACAGACTGTGATTTTGTTAAGATGTGACTTTTTTTCTGGGCAGACGCTTATAAGCAGCATGGAAAATAAGCAATAGAATTTTGCAATGCAATAGGTCTCACATTACTGAAAGTTTGAGCTATTGGCGTTGCAACGCCAATAGCTCAAACTTTTAGTAATGCGACAATTATTGCATTGCAAATGCTTGTTCGCAGTGCTTTGAGGCTTAGATGAGAAAGACAAACAGTGCGATACTGACTGGTATAGTGTTACATTTGATTTACGGCTAAGAACAGATCCTCTACTTACAATGGCATTAGAGTGAAGATGACATTGTGTGCACTTATGCTGACAACTCAAATTCTGCTGCTTTAATCGTTTGCATAGCCACCTTGGCTTTCTGACAATAGCCTGGTGCTATGCCTTTCTAGCTCCCTGAAGCAGCTGGGTGTCATATGCAACACTGTAATTTATACCCAATAAGAATAACAATTGTCCCATTATGAAGAATTATATTTATAGGCATGGTACTTTCATTCAGTTGCTTTCTGTAAGAGAACATGCCATTTTTAAATCCAAAATTATCTCCAGGTGCAGGTCTATACCACCCATCGTAGAAGCTATCTTGGTGCAGTTTAAGCCCCAATAATTTCATATTGCTAGCTTATCTTCAGTCGTCATCAAACATGATGCTACTCTATAATTATTCTGACTGGAGTGCTTAATTACGTACCAGAGTATTTTGCAGCATAATGACCAAAGCAGAGCAAAAATGCGAATATTTAAAAATAACATTTGATATACACATGAACTGGTAACTTTCATTCCGTTGTCATGCTTTCCGAATCACAAAAAATTGTCAGCACTTAGGTGAGAATCCTCCTGACGTTAGGTGATGTTAGGGAACATTGCCACTGGCTCCAGGCTGCTGCTCCTATTCTGTCCCTTGTCGAAAGCTAGCGATTTTGGCGGTGAGCCAAAGTGGGCGCCATACTACATCAAGCGCGGCGCCCGTGCATATTAAATTTCAGTGGGTGCCGTGATCATGTGTGGCACCCTTGCACATTAATCGGGCACCATGCACGAATGGCGGATAGGACCCAACGACAACCATAAACAGGACAAGGCAAGGACGCAACGACAACCAGAGACAGTACAAGGCACAGACATACTGAATACAACCCTAAGAATCATTCCAGACAGCTGTGTGAGCTATGATCCCATCTCACGACATGTTGAGCAGCACAGACCTCCACCATGGCCATCTAATGTGATAATCAAGCAGACCGTGTGCATCATGCATCCTTTTATGTAGCGCAGTCTAGATATACAGAGTATATTCTACCTACTTCGTCAGCAATTTTTTTTACAGATTTTACAAATATCCCACTAACATTTGGACATTTTCAAAATTTCACATTTTATTGGACATCTATATCATTCTAAGATATATGAGGAATTAATATATCTTAATAAGAACGTAGGGTGGGGGGAGGGGCACCGACCCTGGCATCAGGACCAAGAGGCTGTGGAGAGATGTGAGGAGCGGTACTGACTGACGTCACTCTGGGGAGCGGGAAGGGGGCATTAAGACACAATGTTTACACATTCAGCAAGTTCACTTCCTAAACATTCAGAAAAGTTCATAATCGACTCTGCAAAGACATTTAGATGCTTTGCGCATGTCTGACACTAACTTGAGAAACAACCCGGTTTCTGCAGAGCTAGTTTTACCTTCCGAGTTTACCTTTTCCCCGCACATCGTAGTTCATCAACATCACATTTCCTCACATTTTTGCGCTGCTTTGATCTGCTGCTGTAGTGAGGACTCGCATACCTGAGAGATTGCAGCAGAGAAGGAATGCAGCTCCCCCCGGGGCTCAGGTTGCAGCACTGCCTCGAATCTGCAGCTTACTGCGGGGTTTCAGAGCCAGCCGAGGGCCCCTCGCCTCCCTCCCTCCCCACGGGTATCACTGGGGTCACCACAAATGTGCAAGCCTCAAGTTAAGAAAAAAACAGTGGTGTGCGTGTAACACAGAGGAGCGGGGGCAGGAATCGAAACCAGTGGTGTGCGCGCACCACAGAGGAGCGGGGCTGAGGGAGCGCCGCAGCAAAGCGAACGCGCGCTAATTAGAAACACATGTTTATTATTAGGCCTCAGATGCCTCTGCTGCGCGTAACAGACACCAATAGGACATGAGCAGTTACATTTCTAAAGAAGCTGGGACATGCAAACGCCTTTCACCATTGGCATTCTGCCTTTTTTACAGAGATGCACGCAAAAGCCAATAGCTGCTGACGAAAACAAAACCGCACGCACAAGCGTGTGGTCTGCTTTCTGAAGCCCCTCCATGACGTCTGTCGCTGCGTGAGCACTGCTGCACACTGCAACACTATGCGAGACCTAAAAAGGCATGCTTATAAGCAATAGAACTTAAAAAGGCAAGGACCGGAGGGAAGCGAATGAATATATCGAGAGCAAAAAACAAAGCAAAATGGAACTTGTGTGTGTGTGTGTGTGTGTGTGTGTGTGTTTGGGTGTGTGTGTGCGCACACCCGTGTACCAATCCTTTATCATTTACTTCTTGACAAATGTTGGACTTCACTATGTCTGTTCAGGTATGGTGAGAACAAAAAGTCATTACATGTAGTTGAAAAACATTGTCTTTGTAATGATAAAACACCTTCATTGGCAAACTTGGCCTCGTTCCTGGCTCACCTTAAAACTGTACAAGATTTGTTTTGGTCATTGACATGTTTGGGGTAAGGCAGGTTTTATTTTAATATCCTTCATTCATTTTACTAAGCCAAGTGTTGAAAAACAGTATCTCCCTTGGAAAAAACACAATTTCAGACAAATGTTATACATCTTATATGCATGTGGCTTTTATATTTTTAGAGACAACCAACATAGTATCACTAGTGTTTTTTTCTCATGCACATATTAGAGAGGAACGAGTACATTGTGGTGGACTAGAATCATGTTGCCTTGGGTAGGGAGCTCACCTGCAGTTTCGTTGGTGTTAGATTAAGTGAGAGATATGTCTGCATCTGCCAAAGCGTAGATTCAAGCACGTTCTTGCACAAAGGGGAACATTGCAGTGCATTCCCCAGGGGTTGCAACAACCATTGTATCACGGTTTTGGTGGGTCTTTTCCAGGTGCTGTTTGTGAAAGTCAGGTTACCAGGGCGTTGAGTCCTCTATGTTGTTACTGACTAAAAAAAATGCTTTTGTGCTACATTATTAGGTCGCGCCTAGACAGCGCTCATGCACTGTCTGGAAGACCTGGTGTAATCGCTATTGGTAATTCCTCATTCTTAGTCTTCTCCACTATGGTAATTACTCATTCCTAGTCCTCTAGCCAGTGCTTCAGCTGCGACTCTGGTCAGAGTGGTAATTTCTCATTCTAAGTCCTCTAGACAGTGGTATAGCTGCTTCTCTGGTCCCAGAGGTAATTCCTCATTATTAGTCCTCTAGGCAGTGCTGCAGCTGCATCTCTGTTCCCAGTGGTAGTTCCTCATTCTTAATCCTCTAGACAGTGCAGCCAGCTGCTACTCTGGTCCTGTTGGTTATTCCTCATTCTACATCCTCTCAGCAGGGCTGCAGCTGTGTCTCTGGTCACAGTGGTAATTCCTCATTCTAAGTCTTCTAGATAATGCGGCCAGTGCTAACTCCTCATTGTAAATACTCTAAGCAGTGCTGCTAGCTGCTACTCTGTTCCCATTGATAATTCCACATTCTAAGTCCTCTAGTCAGTGCTGCAGCTGTATCTCTGTTCCCAGTGGAAATGACTCACTCTTAGTACTCTAGCCAGGGGTGCTAGCTACTTCTATGGTCTCGTCAGTATTTCCTCATTCTAAGTCCTCTAGGCAGTGCTACTAGCTGCTTCTCTAGTCCCAGTAGTAATTCCTCATTCTAATTTCTCAAGACAGTGCTGTTAGCTGCTACTCTGGCCCCATCAATAATTCCTCATTCTAAGTCTTTCAGACTGTGCTGCTGGCTGCTACTCTTGTCTCGTTTGTAATTCCTTCTAAGTCTTCCAGACAGTACTATTAGCTGCTGCTCTGGTCCTGTCAGAATTCCCACATTTAAAGTCCTCTAGGAAGTGCTGCAGCTGTGTCTCTGGTCCCGGTGGTATTTCCTCATTCTTAGTTCTCTAGGCCATTCTGCAGCTGTGTCTCTGTTCATACATCCACTAGACTCCAAACTAAAACACATTGATAAAATGCATTGTCATTTACAATACCAATAGCTCTAACTCTGACTATGCAAGACCTATTGCATTGCAAATTCTTGTTTTTAATAAGGTATCAACATTATTCATTTCTGTCACTACAGGCCTTCTAGAAAACGTGTCAATAAGGGCGATGATTAACTTAGAACCCACACAAATAGGGCCCATAGTATCAAATGCTACTGTTCCCAAGGTTTTTTTAGAAATAAATGGCTCAAATGTGTTTGTTTTCAAAGTAGATAAGGTCTTATCAGCATTTGCACATACAACACAATTCCTTACAAACCTTTTTATGCAGATATCTATACCAGGCCACCAATTCCATCTTTTTACATCATGCTTAGTTTTAGCAATACCATAATGTCCCTCATGAAACGATTTGATGGCATTCAATTTTAAAGTGTGAGGCTGTACCACTTCATCCTCTCTTTGCAACCATTCACCGTCTACTGTCAGTTTGTTTCAAACTTCCCACACCTGTCTCAAAAAATTATCAAGGCCCCACTTATTCGGCCAACCGTTCATCACAAACTTCTTAGCCTGTTGCAATACATTATCTTAAATGCACTCCTCTTTCCATTTGCGTTAATTAAATGCAGGCATTCCATGATCATGTCTTAAAGCAATTTGACAATCATCCCAATTATTTTCTGTAGTTTCCTTAATATCTATAGGCATTCTAGACAGAAAATCAGCTGTGATATTTTTTTCCCCAAGGCATAATTCACACTATAGATAAAATCTTGCAATCTCATGAACATTCTTGCAATTCTAGATGATGCTCTACTCATACCTTCAGTGTTTAATAGCTTGATAAAATGTTTGCGATCAGTTCGTAAAATAAACCGTTTGCCCCAATATAAATGGCTGGAAATGTTCCAACACCCATATACAAATCACGGTCTCCTTTTCAATTACTGAATACGTTCCTTTGGTTGGGGTCAATGTACAGGTAGCTAAAACTATGGTGAGTTTAACTCCTTCCTAATCCTTCTACATTAGAACTCCCCCAGACCTTTTGTTACTGGCTTCTGTTACCGCAATACTCAGCCACTCAGGATCAAAGCTTTTTAAAGCAACAGCCTGAACAATATAATTCTCAACATCATCAAAATCACTTTGACATTCTTTGCCCCAGAAAAATGTTGATCTATTCTTTTATAATTGCATCATTTGAATGTTTTATGTGCAAAAAGGTTTACATATTTAGCATAATATTCAACCAATTCTAGGAAAGATCTAATTTCATCCTTGTTAGTATGTGCAGAAGCGTTAAGTATAGCTTCCACCAAAATAGGTTTCGGTTTGATGCCAACCTCACATAACACATGGCTTAGCTTATATACGTAACTGACTGGACAGCAAATTTACATTTAGAATAATCTGTTAGGCCTTGACCATCTAAAATGCTCAAATCTTTCTGTAACACTTCATGCTCATTGTTATCCTTCCTGTATATTGCTGTATGTGATATTAATATGTCATCTTGAAAACAATTGACATTCTTCATTTTCCATACATTTGATGCATCAATCTTTGAAAAACAGCAGCAGCCAATGCAAGACCAAATGGCATCCTTTTATACTGAGAACACCCAAATGGTGTGATAAAGGCTATGAACTGTTTAGAGTCATTGTGCAAAGCAATTTGGTGATAAGCAGCGTAGAGAACTAAGGTTGAAAACCACTTTACACTGTTCACCAAGTCAAATAAATCAGAAATCTTGGGAAAAGGGAATTGGTCTACTAAAATGTTGTACAAATAGAGAAAGTCTATTCATAAACGGTGAAGCAACCACCACAGGTGAAATCCATTCAGATTACTCTAATGCCTCCATAATATCAGCCTTAATTATTTTTTCTATTTCCTTCTCAACTTCTTCTCTCAAAATAATGGAAATATTCCTGGCTTGGACTTTGGGCAACGTGTATTCCTTTAAGACTATTTTGTGTTGAAAATTTGACAAATTGCCAACTTTGCCTTTAAAAGCTTTGAGGAATTTACTTAGAATGTAGTTAGGTGTACATTCACTTTCGTCCACAGTCATAGTAGGTTCAAGATTATTGGGGTTCAAAATAATATGTACATTTTCTTGGTCAAATCATGCTAGGACCGAAGGACCCTTTTTTTCAACGTATAATGTTTCAATTGTTTTGAGATTTTTTAATCTAAAGACTAATGGTCTGTAGCCCAACAGCTCTATCTTTTCTCCATTGAAGCCCTCAGGACTATTGTCCGGTTCATTAAGTGTCTCAATTAATTTATGTATGAACGTACCAAAACAAACCTCTTCATTAAAAATTGTATACAGAGACCCTGAACCTGCATACAATTATCACTTGGAGGCTCTCTCCGAATTGGATACAGTCACGCTCTTCGATACGATGAATAGTGCAGACCTCCGGCACCAGGTCATAGGCCTCACTCATGTGGCTGGACATACCCTGGATGGTATTTTTACAAACCATCCAGGTCTCCAGTTCACTGGGTTATTGCCTCTCATTTGGACCCACCATGCGGCTGTTCAGTTTGAGATAGCCCTCAGGGACCAGCGCACAGGTGAGGCGCGTATTAAGAAGCAGATTGATTTTAGACCTTGGAATAAAATGGACAGGAATGCGCTACAGGAACTTCCCACCTTAACGGCAAGCCAAATGCATTTGGGTGTGGTGGAAGGGACAATTGCATAAACCAAATGGGTGGAGAATGCCTGCTGTACACTAGCTGCAGCTGTTAGTATTGTTCCTAAGAGATCACCTCCTTCTGCTCCATGGTTTACAGAAGAATTGAAAAATGAAAAACTCAAGTGTAAACGTCTCAAGCGCACTTGGAGAAAAGAATATAAGGAAACAGAAAAGAAGGCCTATAAAAATAGCCTACTGAACTATAAGCAACTTCGGATTACCACTAAACAAAAATTCTTCGCCAGTAAGTTTTGCCTAAAAACTCGGCCAAAGAACTGTTCAGAACAGTTTCACATTTGGCGTCTCCGCACCCAGCTACAGTTCAGTCCAGTCAGGAACTTTGCAAAAATATTGCCAATTTCTTCTTGAACAAAGTGGAAGTTATCTTCTCTGCGCTTAATGGCTCTAGTGTAGTTGGAAGTATCATAGGGAAGGAGGACCGTAAGCTCCCCAAAGTCCCCCTGCATCCTTGACAGATTTTAGGCCTTATCCACGGAACAAACGCACAGCCTTCTCATAGCGGCTAGGTCAGGGTCACTGTATGACCCTTGCCCGGTGGCCTGGACAAATTAGCGGTGGAACTTATCACCCTAGCACTCACGTCCATTTTCAATGATATGATCAATACTGGACATTTTCCCAAGCTTTTAAAGGTGGCATTGATTTTACACCTACTCAAAAAAACCTAATCTAGAACCGAATGACCCCAACAGTTTCCGCCCGATTTCACAGCTCCCTCTACCAGCAAAATTGATATGAAAAGCATTAAACACACAACTTAGCGCCTTTCTTCAACAGACCCAAGCTCTGGATCCGACTCAATATGGCTTCAGAGGAGGTCATAGTACGGAATTAGCTCTTATAAAAACAACAGATGAGATTAGGAAAGTAGTTGACCAAGGCGGAAAGGCTGCTATTGGATTTATCTGCTGCTTTCATAATCTTTTGATGGACCGATTAAGGTCATACGGACTCCAGGACAAGGCATAGAAACTCTTGCAATCCTTCCATTCCGATAGAGTGCAAGTGGTATCCCTGGGCAAATATTAATCAAAACCCTTTGCTCTGCCCTGCGGTGTTTTGCAGGGGTCGTCATTGAGCCCTACTTTGTTCAATGTTTATGTTTCTTCCCTGGCCCCTATTATTAACACCTTTGGCTTTGATCTTACCTCCTATGTGGATGACACCCAAATTATGGTGTCTCTGCTGCCAGGACATGAGGTGGGCATGGACAATCGTTTCTATGACTGCATGGAAGAAGAGGGCGGTTGGATGGCGGAAAACTGCCTAAAGCTTAATTAAGGCAAAACAGAAGTTATATTATTCCGGAATGGTCCCAACTTCTGAAACCCAAGCTGGGGGCCGTCAACAATGGGATCACTTCCTGTTCCCATGAAGAAAGTAAAAAACCTTGGAGTATTAAGACGACAAACTAAACTTGGACGACCAAGTCAATGCAGCCTCATCCTCAACCGCCTTTATTCTTAAAACGGTGAAAAAAATACTGCCGTTCTTGCCAGCTGGGAGCCGGCAAATGGTGGTCAACGCAGTTGTTTTGTCGAGGCTTGACTACAGCAACAGCCTTTACTTAAACATTCAAGAATGTTTTATGAATAAACTCGAAAGGATACAAAACGCGGCCGCCAGATTACTCACTGGAACGCCCAATTTTACGGCGATCTCCAACGAAACTAAAAAACTACATTGACTCCTTGTGAGGAATCAAGTGCTTTTCAAATCTCTGTGTGCTGTATTTAAAGGACTCCAAGGTACTGGACCTGATTACTTACAGAAACAGTTTAATTGGTACATACCCAAAAGAAATCTGCGCTCATCAGGAGCCAAAGTGATCATAGTCCCTTCCACAAAAAAAGTATAATGGGGAGGATGAAGATTTGTCTACGGAGCTGCTAAGGCCTGGAATGACCTCCCAGCCAATCTCAGAAATGCCACGGATCTTCTGGCTTTCAGAGGGGCCTTGAAAACATGGCTGTTTAATAAGTAATTTTTTTCCGTTGGTGATAGCTGAAAGGACAGGTAACTAGTGCCAGGACACCCTTGGGTAACCGTTGTTCTCTAGAAATAATCTTAACATAACATGCATATTGACATTGATGACCCAAATCCTTATAGCACATAAAGCTTTCTTTCTCGTAATATGTTGTCCAGATATGTTCAGCACCAATGACTCCTTACTGTCAGCAGTATTATTTATCTGACTGAAATGTTCTACCCTTATTAGAACTGCCACTACCCATGCATTTCATTTTGTTTCTATTTTTCTTTCTGCACACTTTAGAAAAATGTTCTAACACACCACAAAAAGAAAAAGGAATGTAAGCAGGGATGAGACATTCCTATAGCCCAACGTCCAGGACATATTGTTGGGGGTCAAGGACAACATGTTTTCATGTTTATTTTGTCCTTGGGACAAGTGGTCCCAACCCCCATGCAGCACAGACCCTTTGTCTGCCAGATTACAATACTACGTTATGAATCAGGGAAGGGCATTGTCTGAACTACTGTGTAATTTTAGGTACCTTTCTTTGAAGCATCATTTATTAAAATGTGTTGATCCATGCTAGTATTTCCCAAAAATATTTATAATGGTAAAACAGTGAAAACCATTGTGTAACCTACATACAGTCAAAGCCCTCTATGGAGAGACTCCCCAGGCCCCCGACCATCCACACACACGGCAATTACTTTTAACACCCACATGGGTCTAAGTCCCACCTTGGCGAGCCACCATATTGTCATGTACAGGATGCACATTTCCATTCCCAGTCATGCAGTCTATTCTATTTGTTCTTTTTCGATGGCAGTTTCTTTACTATATTGTTAGATTTTTACAGATTAGATAATGTATGTCTTATTGGCACATTCCTTTATCCTCTTCTCTTTTTCTTTTGCACAATCCCCTCACTGAAGTGCTTAAACAACCATGCATTAATATCGACCTGTGTGCGCTAATGCCATGTGCGCCAGGTACCAATGGATTGGTTACAACAGAATGTGTTATCATATGGCACAGGTGATTTTATGTAAAGATTGGGAAATGCAGTGTAGTAGTGCAAACAGGGTGTAGCACAAAACGATTTACCAGTAAATACCTTCTCGAAAAACATGTATGCATCACTGTATATTGTAAATCTACCTCTGTAACACATTGATATACACAGTGTTCCTATTGTGTTGTTTTGTATAGGTCTAGATTATGTCTCAGATACTCCCGTATTGTTATGCAACATAAGAAAAGGAAAAATAAGCAAAGACCAATAAAGATATTTAATCCCAAAAAATTGAAAAACAGTGAAACCAATTTCAACAAATTATCTGAAACATGAAAATAAACAAGCATCGGCAAAGCAAATAGTTATGACTTTGGTGGTCAGCCTTTTGGTTTTGTCAATGCGTGTTTTGGTAAAACGTTATTGCTGTGGGAGCTGCCAGGCCCTCATCATTACAACAAAATTGGCAAAAGTAAAATATCTTTTGGTCTCAAAAATGTCACATTATCACAGTAGTCAGTTCCTTGCACTGAACAAAACTATTTGGCGTGCCGATATGCTCCTTGTGAAAGAGCAAAATGCTTTCAATCACAGTGAAACCAGCCCTTAGATGGAGAGAGAGAGAATTATAATAAAGACAAAATGTCTTGGTTAACGCCAAACCTAAATAGGGGCCCAATTCTTCACAAAAGTGCACCCTTGGCACATGTCCTTGCATTAATGTAGATGTAAAGTTTTCATGAATTCACAAGAATTTACAGAAATAGATAAGACAATCGCATTCCTAGAAAATATTTGTGAACTGCATTTTAGCACTAGCAAATATGCATTAGTAGATTTGCTCATGCGGAAATCTGTGGAACGGTAACAACTTCACACTCCCATCAATCACTTTTTCCCCAGCCCTGCAAGAAGTTTTACTACTGCCCTTGTCAGGAGTACATTTCAAACCTTTCGCTGTATGGGAAAATATTACAGACGAACTGATAATAACCCATAAAACATGCAAGTTAGCAGGTTTGCATAGACTCAAAAGGGCATTCCAACAATGGGGAACTATTGCTTAGGGCTACCTCCAGCTCCAGTATGTAGATCTGTGAAAATACTTATATATCATGACCTGTTCTAGTGAAACTTTGTTAAGAAAACAAACAAATTTCTTCATTCACTTAGGAAAGATCAATATCTTCGTTTTCTGCACGTTTACCATAAGCCTATTAGAATCACAACAGTTAACATCGTGCCTCGATGTGCAGGGAAGAGACATTAATAATAATTAAAAAATATTGTATGACTTTATTAGATTTGCATCTACCGTGGTTTGTATCCAGGAATCGCAAGATCACATCCTACACTAAACATTTGAAGTGGGTCCTGCTGAGGCATTCTACTGACAGTATAGTTAGGTATGGTAAAAAGATCTTAACTTACATTGAAAAAACATCTGATATACTGAAAAAAACAAAGGTTAAAGTGATGTTATAGTTGAAAAAGGTAATAAGACTTTAGCTTGTGTTAAAACCTAGAAATTCACTGGAAATGTTAAGGTGATGTTAAATATAGATGTACAAATACTACAAAAAGTAATCTTTAAAAAACAAACACTCAAATTCCCCAGTTGCAGTTTACTGAGCTAATTATAACTTGCGCCCCGCAAGGCACTACTTGGAAACCTCACATATTACATCACATTTCATGTTTTCTTTTAAACAACCCAGCTAATAACCTTAGTGCTACCTCTAGAGTCAGCTTATGCTATGTGGGTTTCACTCTGAAAGGCCAATTGACAATGTAAGCTCATACCTTGTTTGGGACAGGGTATGAGCTTACAGTTTGGGATTAATGCTTGATAATGTTTAATATCCACTTACGTTAACAAAATGATTATTATGTGTGTTTTCTAACAATTGAATCATAATGTGCTGTTGTTTTATGTTTTTGTTAGAGAAAGTAGCAATTAAAATACTGGACAAGACGAAGTTGGACTCAAAGACTCAACGGCTGCTGTCTCGCGAGATTTCTAGCATGGAGAAACTGCATCATCCAAATGTCATTAGACTCTATGAAGTTGTTGAGACACTCTCCAAACTGCACCTTGTGATGGAATATGCGGCCGGCGGGGAGCTCTTTGCCAAAATTAGCACCGATGGAAAGCTATCAGAAGCAGAAAGTAAACTTATCTTCTCACAGATTGTTTCTGCTGTCAAACATATGGTATGTTTTTGTACAACTTTGGGGAAATGGCCAGTCACCAAGTTGCAAATCCCAAGCAGAATCTATGCTAAACACTGTTTTTGATAACACAGACGGCAAAAAATGCTTTATTAGCAGGGCTAAAGACAAAGTATTCATAAACCAGAGTTGCACATGGTACCTACTTTGCTTAAGCACCTCTCACCCACAGTGATCTGTGTAAATTATGACACTTTTTTCTGCTCCAGGCGATTAGGATAGAGTAACCATTCTAGCAGTGAAAATTGTATAAATGTAAAAACTGTGCTACAGTCTCATTCCTCTCAGGCTGCCAGTGTCCTCTCAGTCCATTGTTAGCCTCTTTCTTAAAAGAGTAGGATTCCCCTTTCTGACCAGAATTGCATTTCCCTTACTCATCTTAAGAGAGCTGTATTTCCCGTAACTATCCTAACAGTCCCACCTTACCAGAAGCTTCCTCCTTCTGGAAAACTCAAAATGGCTGCATGTAGTAAGATGGATTGCATTACTTGTTTAGTTCTCTACTTCATAACAGCACTTTCCCTTGTAGGGTGTGTGTTGTTGTCACTCTTTGTGTAGCACGTGGACTTGCATAATGCTTTTGTCTTACATTTCTTTTTCCTATTTATACTGTTGCTTCTGACAACTGAACAAGTACTTTACTCCAACATTGGTATTTGCTCATGCTGTCGGATAGAGCGAGTTCCATGTTCCCCTGGGTTTAATCTACCTCGAAACATCACTTAAGTGAATTACATTATATAAACAAAATTGAGAAGCTTTTGGCAGCACTCCAAGATATAGTCCACTTATTTTTGTTTTCTTCAATCTTTATTCTTTTAATTCCAAAAAACAGGTATTCCCAGCAAAATTAGACATCACCAACACGTGTTTCGCGCTGCAGAGACCGTTCGGTTGAGGATATGTGATAGCCTGATTTATGCTTATCAACTTATCATGGTTGTTAACTTTACTTCTGCTACAACTCCGGTCTGCCCTCGAGTGTTCGTTTACTAGAACCTGACATTCACATAACGGGCTTCCACTGATGATATAATTGTGTAGCTAGCGTACGAGCTGGGTCATATTTGACCATTGCGATTGTTACTTTGGACCGGAAGACTCTCATACTGTACATTTCTACCCGTACTCCTCACCGTGTTACTTACACATTGGACAACTAGCCCTTTCAACAATATCGGTCTTCTTTGCCTATATATGATGCCCATCTCACACCTCAGTTCGCTTTCTTCATGCCTTGAAAAAGTCCTTGTGCAGGACGAAACACGTGTTGGTGATGTCTAATTTTGCTGGGAATACCTGTTTTTTGGAATTAAAAGAATAAAGATGGAAGAAAACAAAAATAAGTGGACTATATCTTGGAACTCTATGTCTGAATAATTGCCATTGAATGTTATCTTGTCAAGTGTTTTTTTGCTTACTCTATAATTAGTAGAGTCTGATTCATTGGGGGCTTTTTACTTATGCCCTAATTGTTATAATCACTGGCCTACAGGAGTGCTGCCAAAAGCTTCTCAATTTTGTTTGAATTCATGTGACACACTTTCAGTGTGTACTAACGGCATCTTTAGGTGGTAGGTGCCCTGAGTTTCTATAGCACCCTATTGATTACCTTTTTTCCTTACAAGAAATAAGACTATTTTGATGTGTACTTAATTTAGAAAAACCAAGTGTTTTTGTAGAGTATGTGCGGACGTTTCCCATTGGGAACACTACCACCTTTCTCCCTCTTTGTGAATTACATTATATGTTTGAGGCATATGTTCTGCAGATTGCACACTGTGCATAGATCACCACCTAGTGTTGGGCATGGATGTTCGCAGTTTGTTGTTGTCCTGCAAGTTCTTTGGAAGTCACGAGATAGATGACTCCTCCTTTGGACCACTTTGCGCATAGGCATCGGCTCCATCTCTCGATTGTTTTTTTTACGCCATCGGGCTCGGATGTGTTTCCTGCGCTCCGGTTAGGAACCGAATTTCCTTAGGCGCGCAATCCTCACCCAGTTCGACAGTATTGTTTCGATCGCGCTCTACATCGATGCAATTCTTCACCTTTGAAGTCTTCAATTCCGGTTGTCGACGAAGGCCTTCGGGTTTCCTAGGCCTTACTTCTGGCTCATGAAAAGGACGCCATTCAAGAAGTGTCCTCGATGTGGGTCAAAGTTTCCCCACACCGACCTACATGAGGTGCGCAACCTTTGACTCTCAACGGAGCACGAGGCTAAAGACTGTTCTGCTTGTGCCTCGTTCCGCTCCAAGAAGACGATCCGGGAGCGACGAGCTTGAAGAACAATGGCCCGCTCGTCAGCTTTGATCCCCGACGACATCTTCGAAGAGGGCGTCGATGTGCCAGAACACCAGCACGCCGAAGAGAGTACCAACTCCACAGACGCCGAAGACTCCGACGTCGAGGATGTCACTCCAGCTCAACGGGTCATAAGTAAGATCGTCGACCCCAACCCTTCCTCGACACCCTCTAAAAAGGCTTCGGGCACACCCTCACCTTGGGCCCGGTGCACACCGAGAGACTGCTTCCCACGCCCCACCTTCGGGCCCGGCAAAGACGCCCATTAAGCCTTCAGGCAGCTCGGGCTCGAGCCAGCCTATCCACGGTGCCGATTCTACACCGACACCAAAGAAAAAGCCATGTTCGTCAACCACGCCATCCGTTGCTCCGACACCGAAGCACACAGCACGGAAGACTGGCAGTGGCTCACTGATGCCGAAACCACATTCGGAGCCAACTAAAAAAACGCTTAAAGCTCCAGATTCACACGCTTCGGAACCGAAAAAACACCCGGAACCGAAGAAACCAGTTCCGGTAAAGGACACTTCAGAAGGGCACACTTCTAAACCAAAATCAGCTACCGACTCGGTGCCGAAAAAACCTACGGAGCCGAAAACCTTGACACCCAAGGATCTGCCCTGTTTAGAGGAACTTTTCACAGCTGATCCTAACCAAAAAACTCTTGTCAAGGATCCTAAGACTGGTCAATTGACTCTCAGTTTCAAAAAGAGACCACTTGATGCGCCAGCACCTCCTCCTCCTCCAAAGAAGAGAGGAGGAGGTGCTGGCATCTCCATTAAGGGTGCCTTCTCCTCCAACTCCCCATACTGCCCTCTCCTCCACCTCCCCATACTGTTCCCCCTCCTACACCTACTCCCCCTCACCATTCACCTACACCATCCCCTGATCCACAAGATGATGTAGACACCGACTCTGATGACACAGATGGAGGTGCACATGACCCAGCAGGGACCAATAGTCCCCCTCAGTCACCTAATCCATGGGATGATTACAACACCCCTGATGTGCCTTATGTCCCACAAGACGACATATACACTTCTAGACCATCCCCACCAGAGGGCACTATAGGTTTTAACCTACTAGTCCAAAGAGATGCCCAATATCATGGGGTAGACTTACACACAGATGTGGTGGAGGAAGATTTACTACTAGACACTTTTGAAGACACACAAAGGTCTACTGCCATTTTACCAATGCTTAAGGGTGTAATCAAACATACAGCAAAGGTTTTTATAGACCCCATCAGGGCTAGGGCCCTCAATCCTCAAATGGAGAAAAAATATAAAGCTACCCCTACAGATCCAGTCTATATTAAAGGTCCAGCACCATTAGACTCTTTAGTAGTGTCAAATGCATGTAAATGTGCTAATTCTCAGACATCAGGCGAGGCCTCACCACCAGACAAGGAATCCAAGCTACTTGACGCCTCAGGTAAAAGAACAGCGTTTCAAGCAGCTAATATCTGGCGCATCGCCAACACCCAAGCGTTGCTGGCCAGATATGACAGAGCTCATTATGATGAACTAGAGTCCATAATGCAGCATCTACCTGACAAATACAAAAATAGGGCCAATGAACCTATACAGGAAGGTAAACATATTACCAACACTTCCAATCGCTGTGCCCTAGATACGGCAGATACCGCCTCAAGAGCAATTAATACCAGCACCCTCCTATGTAGACATGCTTGGCTACATATCTCAGGTTTTAAACCTGAGGTACAAAATTCCATCCTTAATCAGCCATTTGATGAGAAACATTTATTTGGCCCAAATGTTGGCGTGTCTTTAGAAAAGATGAAAAAAGACACCGATTCGGCAAAATCTATGGAAGCCTTGCAACAGCAAGCTTCCAGACGTTCTTTTCGGCGCTAATCATACAGAGGCAGCACTAGAGGCTACTCCTCCGAAAGTCCCTCCACCTCTTACAAAACCCCTAGCCAATCCACATTCACTAAGGGCTACCAAACAGGGGGTTATAGGGGTAACAACAACAAAGGCAGAGGCAAAACCAACAATTTCCGCTCTGCCTCTACCCTTACCCAATGACTTTCCTCCCCTTCTCCCCAACATTCCACTCCTGTGGGGGGAAGACTGTAACAATTCCTTCCTGCCTGGACCAACATCACATCAGACAGGTGAGTGCGACAAATTATTCAATCAGGTTACTGTCTAGAAATAACATCTACCCCCCAAACATACCACCCAAACAGCGTCCAATGTCACAAGAACATCTAGCACTGTTAAAGCAAGAAGTAGAATCCCTTCTACAAAAAAGTGCAATAGAATCAGTTCCTCTGCACCAGCAAAACAAAGGGGTTTACTCTCTATACTTTATGATTCCAAAAAAGGGCAGCTCTCTAAGGCCTATTGTAGACCTCAGACCGACAAACATATACATACAGTCAGACTATTTTCACATGGTCAGACTGCAAGAAGTCTCTCCATTGCGCCGATAGAAAATTGTGTTGTTTCTCCCCTTGCCCTTTGCATGCCTATCTACACGACATGGCGGGCTCCTGTTGATCTGAAAAGACCCAGTTGTTGACTACTATTAATTGTGTTGCCCAGTAGTAGAACATCTGGGACCTCGATCCCACATTCATACATTCCCCTTTACGCAGTGCAATCCTAGGGATGGAGCCCTGCCAGAGTAGCATACAGATGTCCTGGCCTATTTTCTGAAATATCGTGATCGAGACACAAAATGTAGTGTTCTACCAAATATCCAATAATTGCAGAAGGGTCATCATTTTATAAAGAGACGCCCTCCCAATCAGTGTAAGGGATAAGTGTCGCCAGTGGGCCGTGTCACCCCACAGACTCTTCAACTGGAGGAGCACATTAGGACATATAAATTCTTGTGAATCGTGGTTGATGTTGATGCCCAAGAACTTGAACTCATCCTGCACAACTGGGGCCTCACAATCTGTTGGGAGTTGGGGTATTCCCCCTGCCAGCAGGAAGACCACCAATTTTGACCAGTTTATACAATAACCTGAATGTTTGCTGAACTCCTCAGATAATTGTAACAATCTGCTGACGGATCAATACGGTTGTGTCACATAGAAGTAAATATAGTCTGTATAAGCGATATGCGCCCTTCCTAGCCACCGATCATTGACAATCTTCTTATCAGTGGGTCCTGGTGCATCCACGCCACCAACGGTTCAAGGTGCAGCTCAAAAATCATTGACGACGTGGACAGCCCTGGTCCATCCCCTTGTTAAGGGGAAACACCTGGGAGTCCACTCCATTGACTCTGACTCGTGCTAGGACTGATCCGGGTGTATTAATGGTGTAACCACTCCTCATAGTCTATTCGTAAAGTGCCCTAGCAAGCACCTTTGCCTCTACATTGAGAAGGGAGATTGGTCTATAGGAGCTACACTGTGATGGTGGATTGCCTGCCTTAAGGAAAACAATAATAGTGACAAGTCACTGGTCTCTCAGCAAGCATCCCTCTTCTCGGGCCTTTCGAAACATGTTCAACAGTGGCTTAGCCACCCCAGCTGCTCAGATTTTATATAGTTACACAGGCAGGCCTTTGGGGCCCTCCGCTTTCCCAGACTGCATTCCCCGAAAGGCTGCTACCACCTCCTCCTCAGTCAGTTTCACCTCCACTCCATTTCTATCTTCCTGTGTAAGTACCTGTAAATCGCTATCCTGCAAGTAAATGGTGTTGTCTAAGTCACCCCTGGTTGGTTTGGGTAAATATAGTAACTCGTAATAGACCGCGAATCCCGCCGCTTTTGCCGCATTGGTTCTCTGTATCACCCCAATATTGTTGAGCACCTCAAGTACCTGGATCCTGTTTCTGTCTCTCCTGTCCAGCCAGGCCAACAGCCTGCTAGGCTTGTCGCCTATGTAGTAAAGGCACTGCAGTGTCGCCAAGGCATAGCTGCGGGCCCTGTTCTTGGCAAGGGGACAAAGAGCATCTTGTTTCAACCTAAGCTGATGACCCAAACTTTCTGACCTATCTGTTATGACTTTTTCCACGAGCACTAACACTTCCTGCTCAGTGTCAGATTCCATTTTTTGGTCTTTCATTTTCCCTCCTATTTGGCCAATACCTTATGCCAGGGCACTGTCTTATAGGCTTTCCAGAGGGTGCAAGGGGAGGCCACTGAGTCCTGGTTTTCTTGAAAGTAAAGAGTTGTCCTTTGTCTAATTTTATCTTTAATTCCCTGATCCTGAATACTAGGCATCAATTCTGGGGAACAGTGGGGCAATCCTTGAAGGGCCCTGCACGTATACCCCAATGGGAGAATGGTCAGAGATACCTCTCGCATAAATTGTTGATTTCCAAAATAATACAGCATTCAGGCGTGGGTAAAAGATAATCAAGTCTGTGTATACGAAGGAAAAATACGTGTATTCACTATATGAGGAGTTATGCTGTCTCCACAGGTCTATGAGCCCTCCACAAAAGAGGACAGTGGGCCCCCTTTCCCATCCAACAGCTCTCCACTAACCCGGTCATGGGTAGGATTCATGATCTCATTGACATCTCCACCCAGTACCAACTTTCAAAACCGGTAGGGCCAGAAGAAAAGCACCTACTATGGCAGGGTGCCTGTGTGAGGACGCAGTGGGATCTAAAAAGTGCAGAGATTTATTGGCCCAACTTCCCACATCCCTATAACCGCCACATATCTACCTTGCGTGTCAATTCAATTCAATTCTGGTTTGAGAATTACAACCATAAAAACATTCTAAAAAAGAGTTCTCATATAAGGAAGTCGAGTAGTCAATACCATTATATAACACATACACAGGAAAGGAGATTTGTCTTAAAAACAATATAAATCACTTAAAATAATACATTGATTATACAGTACATATGATAGGTTACGTTGCAATATCTCATGAGAGTTTTGGAGGGAGTCGATAATGATTACTAGATTGATTTGCAACTAATAATAAATTAATGGTTCTTAAATTTTTACATTATGGTCTAAGAGTATTTACAGTGAAGTGCATCAGTCTATATTAAATCCTATGTTTTTTTCATACGTTACTTTACTAAGTCCTGTATTTTTTTATACGTTAAAACCTCAAGTGGGAATTATCTTTTCTTTTTTTGATCGCTATTTGTATAAAAACAACTACTGCATTACATACTTTTTCATTTTCTAGACTACAGATGTAATTAAAAGCTGGTTTGTAAAAATACCAGTTTACTGTCAATAAATAAAGGTCGTAAAAAACACTTCCTAATATCTCTATAAAAATTACAGATCATTCCATGATCAATGCACTGTGAAGGGGACAGACTTTTTGAGCAATATACCCACTCCTTGTGAATCTGTGGTGTAACCTGAATGCGCTATTAATATGTAGCCAAATCCATCGGACCTTATAGCATGTGCCTTTAAGATGTGTCTCTTGAAGTAAAAAATAAAATAAATGTCTGGAGCCTGTCGCCGTAAGTACAGAAGAACCAGGCTGAACTTGATCTTGTGGCCCAGGCTATTAACATTCCACATCCATTCATTTCTTTATGAGTGCATTGGGAAATATGTAATGCAAAAACTAAAACCTGCCCTAGCATAAGCCTCCTGGTGCTGATCAGGACAACCAGAGCTCCAAAGCACCAGTGCCTGTCTCCCGTACCACCCCTCGGTAACTGTCTGTATTGATGCCTTTGAAGACAATCAAAAGAAAAAAATAGTATAATAAACACCCTATCTACCTCCTCCATGCTACCCTACCTCGCGAGCCAGAACATGCCCACCATCCCAACTTGCAGAGTGTCTGTCGCCCATTACATAAAATAGGTAAATAGGGTAGATGAGCACTTGCCAATTTGAAACACATATGAGTTAACAGGAATATATGGTAATCCCTTTTCATAAGACCTTACTAGGTGAACTGATGATTAGTGGCAATTTTGGAAATCAGTCCTGCAAGGACACTACAGAGATTGCCAACTTAAGCCGCACAAAACTCACATGTGAGATGGATACCAAGTGGTCAATGAATTTATTAAGTCACAGATTACATTTCAGCATATACAAGCCCATATAGGCTATGCTCATGTGTCCACAATACAATCTGGTGATCAACGCTTTTCAGGGGAGTCATGTTGTTGTAGGACAGTCTCAGGCCACAAGTAACAAGTCCCTCTAGCCCTGTTCTCAATCCGAAGTGCAGGAGTGGTGAAGTGCCACGTCTTGCCTTCCTCAATGCCACTTAGCTTGGCTGGGTGCAGCATCAAATATTTGATGTTCTTGTTGTGTAGGGCTTTCTTCACTGCCTCAAAGCTTCTTCTTTGTCTCTGTACCTGCAAAAAAATGCAGGAAAAATCTGATTGTCGATACAGAGATCTCAGTGTGATTGTTCTACCTAAAGAATTGCATTCCGATCTATGTCGTTAAAAATCCTGGTAGTTATTATTATTGGTGGGATGCCTAGTTTTGGTCACGGGCCCATTGGTATATGCACCTGTTCGATAGAGAAAAATGTAGACAGTCTTTACGGGCAGTGCATGTTGAGAATCAAATCTTCAAGGATCTGGTAAACAATGGGTCCCTCAGTTCCTTCAGGGACCCCAACCACCCTGATATTGTTCTGTCGAGATCTGCATTCCTGATAATTTATTTTGGCAATAAGCATTGCGTTATTTTTGGTGCGGGTCTGGATCTGCTCCTCTAGGTTCTTTGTCGTGGACTGGAGGCCGTTGATTTGGGATTCTGCTGTCAGCCATTTTCCTGACATCTGCCCGTAGTAGGTTTACGTCTGTTGTGACTGGATCCAATTTAGGCTCCAGAGATCGCCGGCAATATTTCTCACGGATTGAATGGCTCTTCATCATGTTGAGGGAGGGCATGCTCCATCTTCGGTATATTTAAACGTTTTACCCTGGGTAGCCATGAACCCTGTGTATTTGTTTAGCTTGTTGGACTGTGTTAATTTTAGCCCCACAATTCCTGACCATTGCAAGAGAGTTGACTTGGCCCCAGTCCTGAGGTCCACTGCAGATCCTGCACCAACTAAGACAGTATCTGCTGCTCCATAACACCCAGGCCCTTCAGCATGGGTCCCCAGCCTTCAGCAGTCTCAACAGGCTCTGGCAGCACCCAGCACTAGATCCATTTCGCCTTCAGGGCCCAGGCGGCAGCAATCACACCCACCATGTATCAGGCTCACGGGAGAGGGGGGATCTTTTGCACAGTGTAACCACAGGGGCCAACCTCCAACCGTCAGAGCCCGTGTATCTACGGAAAACCCACGGGACTCATGCACCGCTCACCTCAGGGGGCCACAGAACCCCAGGACTTCTGTCAATTTCAGTGCTGTGGCGATGGGTCCCACACCCAAGGAGGCATATGAGTGTGCATCGTCAGGCCTCCAGAACGTCTTTGTGAGCTCTCGCCATAGGGTGCCTGCCTCCAGTTATCATGTGGCTGGATCCAGGCCCAGGAGCCACGCTGCCATCTCCAAGAACAAAACAGCTCCCACCCGGCAGTCCACTCTCCCAGTCTCTGGCGGGAACAGGCACAGCCCGGCGTGCTAGCCACACCACCTTGGCACGAGCTGCCAGTAGCGGAAGAGGGCATGGGGCGGAGGGCCCACCAGAGACTCCAAAAGGGGCCACACGCACAATCGGGTCTCACCAGCAGCCTGCTCCAGGCCTCCCACGGCTGACCGCCAGTTCAGACTTCCCCGTCCTCCGGGCAAGCACAGGGTTGCCCGATCACCGAATCCTTGCCATCATCATCTAAGGGGACACTTTGTTCAGTTCTCAACCTACAATGGGCTGTGACCACCGCTTCCCCCGTCCTTGGTCCCCGAGGCGACGTGGAGCATGTTTCTTCCACCACCTGGTCCCAGGGACAGGGGCTCTTCCTCCTCTCCTCAGGGGACCGTAGTAGCCGGAACGTCACCAATCCAGTCCTAGGGATATAAATAGACGCTGTTGGTTTCTCCGCAACTAACGCCTGACAGATTCTGTCGGATTATGGGGGATCAAATCAATGGCTACTGCAGAGCTAGCTCTGTGTGCGGACATCTTGGTTGGGGTTTGGCCAGACCCTCCCCATATTGTGCACACTTTGGTCAGAGCCTATTTAAACCCTCCCCCCCCCAGCACCCTTATGTGGTGTGACACGGTATTAACCCCAGGTCCACCGTAGCAATTCTTATAACTCATACCAGACAGTTATAGGGAGTGCCCTAGATAACAACGATATCCAAAATATGTACGTAGAAAGAGGTGTAACAGTTTTAAGCAGCAACATAGGCTGTGGCCATGCAGCTAAAACCAACATCAAGCGTAGTGTTCTTCTGGCAAGAAATTAACGTGTAAAGCAACTCTGCTAGCCAGTGTCCGGAGACTGTCACTCCCACACACACCCTCACTCCGCACCGATGCACGGTGCAACAAATATCGGGCAGGTCCGTACGAAGCGCAGTCACACATACGCATTCAGCACCATAATGCGGTGCAACTGATAACCAAAAGGTCAATTGATGGCACTATGCAGACCCCGTAGCCCAAGCCTCCTTCCACCCTCCAGCTCACCCCAACTGTCCTATGCCCACAGATGAAAGATAACCAGCCCTCCCTTCATCGGATAATAGGCTGCACATGGCCAAAGTCACACTTAGTAAAGATCCCAGGGAAGCAGGTGGCGGTAGGTATCAGGACTAATTAGGAGGCAGTCGTCAAAGGAGGGCTTGGCAGCTACTCTGGAAGTTCACCCACAGCATGTGGAGCAGAAGCAGGCTCTTGACCCGCTTTCGATCGCTCTCGGAAGCATTCCTCCTGCCCAGTCAATCAGTCTCATTACCCAATCCCGAGCCGGGAAATACTACTTGGCTACACTATGTCATCAGGGCCAGGTGAGGATAAGGCAGTTGATACTCCACACTGAGGGCCAAAAAGGGAACAATCGATGAATTGAGAATGAAGCAGGGGAGCCTCTCAGAAGGAGGAGGTACCCCGTCAGGTACACATTCAGTCGCACCTAGGCAATCTAGGCACAACATATGATGCATGTTCATACGGGTTGCACCAGACCGTTTCGGTCACACACAACAAAGAGTTGCAAATTCCGTGGCTCTTTGGAAATGAGGCACAAAGTCCGCTGCTCGTTGTTATGGTTCTCACCAGACAATTCCAATCACACACACAAGCCAAGTTTAGCACGAGGTAGAATGAGACACTACTGCAGTTACGCACATGGCAATCTGGTCTCCAGGCATAATTCCTAATTTCACGCTTATGTCGTACTACTAGTTAGGATCCAGCAGATAATGTGCGCACTTAGGAAGGCTCCGCTCTCCAAGTGTCACAATTAGAAGGAGTGGGTCCCTCATATGAGATCTTTGATGTCCCTGGGACCCCGGAAAAATCAGGGGGCAAGCCAACAAGCCCTTGGCGAGCACACTTCAGGGTGCTACACTGCAACGGGGAGTCAGCCCAGGCCAGCAACTATTCAGGAAAGTTGCACGTCGTTTTCAATGGCAGTAATCCTCCTCGTACACAACAGATTCCTTTGGCAGTATGGTCCACGCAGTTCCATGCTCTCCGGTCTAAAGTCCCCACAAGTGTATCTCTGCCCTGCTGCAGTATTGCACCAGTAGTTATACTGCAGTGTGCCTTTGAAGTGGCATTTAAAGTGGGGACGGTTCAAAGGGTCTCCCTTTGAACCACAGATGTCTCCCCTAAATTTCAGTCCTGTTTGCCATGAGGCCATGGAATGCACATCTTAACCTTTAGTGGGGGCCATTATCTGGCTCCAGAGGCCAAGTGTCACAACCTCTTCCACCATTCTCTGTAGCCAGGCCCTCAAATGTCAGAGGTCTGTCGTTCCAGGTCCATGCCCAGTGTTTTATAGCTGCCGTTGGGGAGTGCCCAGATGTGCTCCCCCAGCATCCAGTATGGACTTGAAGCACATAAAAAATGCACATAAGGAGTTTTGTATTTTAGAAGAATTCATACAGAAAAGAGCATACATAATTAACACAAACTCCAATACATACAAAACACCCTAATTTACATCAAGAATTAATAGCAGAACAAATCACAGTTCTCACATTTTTCACTATTTCTAGAAATGGCATTTCTTAGCTAGTAAAGACAAAACCACCTTCACCACTGGAAATGGGTTGTCATTGCGAATCCATTGATAGGAAACATTATGAGGCTGCTCAACTGCAATCCACTTTTGCAGCCTGAAGTAATTCTAACATTTCCCCATGTTGGCCTTTGGGAATAAAAAACCTCATAGGCAGTGAAAACACACATGAGTATTCCTCACTACCTGGGTGGAATACACATGTGTACCTGCCTTGCCTTTCACCTACCATTTGCTTCACACCTTAAGAGGGACCCCCGAGGTGCTTTAGTGGCAGGTGATAGGTCCTCCCCAGATAACTAGGGATTTAGAAACGCCAGCCTGGGTAGAAACGTAATTGTGCACACAGAGACCTGCAATGGCAGGCGGAACACATGTTTACAAACAACATGGGCCATATTATGGAAGTGCCCTGGGAGAGCAACAGGCGATGCGCCCGCTTTGCGCTCCCCGGGACACTTTGGTATTACAGAAGGGGCTGCAGACGATTGTGTGACCCCCTTTTGCAATACCAATAGCTCTGGCGCAAATAAAGTTCCAGCTCTATCTTCAGAGGGCGTTCCCTCATTTGCATTAAGACGTGGCCCATGCATATGATGGAATCTGTTTGCCTTTACACCCACGCCGTATTATAGATGCGGGCACAGAGACAAGGAAGCTGTCGGGTGCACTGAGGGTGCCCACCTAAAAGGTGACACACTGTTAGTGCTTCCCCTGAATGCAGACCTCTGGAGAGGGGCACACGCAGGTGTACCTGCCCCGCCACTCACCTACCCCGAGCTTCACCCCTCAAGACTTACCCTATGACCATTCTGGTGGATGTGAAAGGCCCCCTCAGGGTTGGCTAATGAGTGAGAAAGGCCAACCTGAGCATGATACATGTTTAACAGGCTATTCCAGTGGGTGACACAATCAGTGCTACATCCAAATGCTAGTCAGTGCAGTGGCCGCCCTGGGTATGTGGTGTTCCTTTTTACAGGGCACTCACAGGTACGACAACTGAACCAATCAAATAAGCACACTTTCCTGGCATTTGCAGGAAGGGTGCTTGCACTTTTCCGCTGCAGTACAGTGGGAATATGGCCATAGTCCTAAGATCATGAAAAGAGAGACAGCAAAAACCAGAAGGACAAAACGTTTTAGGGAAGTCCCCCTAAGAAGGGCCATGTCCAACACCCACTTTCGGTAGCATGTTCCTGTGTTGTTTTTCTTGGCTTCTAGCCAATACTGCGGCCTTATTATGACTCTCAACCGCTTTGATAAATAAAGACTTGGTCAAATACATAAATTCCGAGTAGGAGATCCTTAGACTGCAGCCCCATTTTAACGATTGTATTTAAATGAGAGTGGTACTTTAATGAAACACAGGGTAAATCGCAGACTTAAAACATGTTTTCATCATAAATAGAGACACTCAAGGATGTGCACTAGAAATCTTTTGAATTTGTTTTCTTTTAAAGTTCAAACTCTACATTCTATAAACAAACAATATAACAATACAGTGGCAGCAATTGTAATTATTAAACAGAATAACAACAAAAAATGCAACATGATTCCAGATTTCAATAGGGGTTTGTGACGATCTGCTATAACCCCTCCTTCCTTGTCTTTAGCTAAATTATCTCTAGTGCGAAAAGAACAGTTGATGGACGGAGTGCTGAAACAATGTGAAACATTCACCCCAAGAGATCTGGGCATAAATCCATCATGTTTTTACACACCAGGCAATTACAGTTCAGACCCAGCCATATGCAAATCAGTCTTGACCCTGCTCCCCATGGGAACAGTCTTGTCTGCGCATACCCTTTCCACTTAGGGCGACAAATGCAAAAAAGAAAAGCTGATGGACGTAAAGCTGAAACAATGTCAAACATTAACTGCCCATAGAGAGATCTGGGCCTATATCCATAGTTTGTTGTACACCATGCCATTCCAGTTTAGACCCAGTCATATGGAAATGAACCTTGATCCTGCTCTCCATGTGAACAGTCCAGCCCGACCTGCCAGTTCAGGTCCTCCATGGACAGGAAACAATCCTGGTTTCAGGGTATCACCAGTCATCAGTCATTTGTGGAAGAGGTGTGATTTTTGTCTTATGTCCTGTGTTGTGACAATTGACGAATGACAGACCCAACACCTGAGTAATATACTTATTTGTAATCATACCACTGGCACCCAAAATAAAGGGAAACTGGGGTGAATACTAGGTATCTGTAATGTTTATACACCCCATCAGGATTAGAATATTAGCCACAGTGCTCCCTGGAAAATGTTTGAGCCCACTCTTTTTTTGAGACCAGTGTGTGACCTGATGATCAAGCAAGACACCAATGGAGTGTGTGATGGTCCACAAATAAAAATACTTGATACTCGTTCAGGAAGGCAAGAGAACAAGGCCATTATTTCATAATCATTTACAGGGTGGTATGATACCCTTCATGAAGTGAGTGCTTTATAAATTACCAACATTGCATGCTGCAGTGCTAATGTTTTCTGTTGGGATGCTGGTCTAGAATAAACTGATCAAAACCACAGTCATGCAAATATAGAAGATTTCAGTCTTAGACCATCAAACAGGTATCCCAGCAGTTATAATGAAATTGATTGTGAGCATCATGATGATGGGTGTGATTTCAGCCGTTAAAGTTAGCATTATTGAAATTTCACCACCTGCTTTTGGGGGAAGGAGGGAATATTTTATGGGATAACTCTACTAGTGTTAGGTGTTGCTCTTCAACTTTAAATGTATTGGATTTCATGCCCAGGGATTTACCACATATGCGGTCATGCCTGACTGAACTTCTTTCTTGTTGACTAATATGCTCTCTGGGGACCCACAGACCAGAAAGCATTAATTTTAGAACTCAGGTTACTGCAGAGGATCAAAATTACCTTTTTGTTCACACAACCATTGTGCCCTTCATTATACCCTAATTAAAGTGCTGGTTGTCCAACATTTGAGCTTTGTTAATTAACATCCTGCACACTATGCAAGCCACTGTTTGTGTATGGAAGGTTTGACTTCCAGTGGTATTGAATGGAGCTAATGTACGTAAAAAACATCTGCGCATATGTAGGCTGGTGGATTTCAGTGGTGTTTTACAAGTGTTTTCTAAACCTTTTAACAGTGTTAATTAGCATTTATTCCACTACATAACCCCTCAAACAGGATAAAAAACTTGCAGCGATTCTTATTAGTCAGCCGTTTCACCAAACAGAGTAGTAATTAAAAACATCCAATAGATCAAGTATGATTTGATATTCTCACATTCTCTACAGTGTATGAAATAATTGGTTCTGACCTAAAAAACAATGATAAACCCTGCACCTTTAATTCAAGCTCAAAAAACCGCAAGAAAAAAAAGGAGGAAGAAAAACTAAAATCAAGCAGAATAATCTTACACCAGTCTTCCTTGCATCTACTTTGTATAAAAGGCTGCATTGTGTTTGCCCCTTTAGTAAGAAATAAAAATGGTTCATTCTCTCTCTCACTTTCTTTTCTTTGAATTGCATTTTACTTTGTAGTTGTGCAGGTGTTAATGATTGTTTATATGTCTTCACTGATGATGGCTGTTTCCCTTTCAGTGTGTTTGTATCAATTATTATAGGTTTAAACCTAAAACAGGATAGCCTACAAATATTGAAACATTTACAGACTTTTGTAATGTTTCCTCAACATTCACTTTGTGTAGTACGGGTTATGCTAGTTAGTGTGTCTATCAAGGTAGGAATGCAACCCTGAGAGCTTCCAGCCTGCAGACCAAGAGGATTATTAATTAGTTCTGGATTTCTAAGTATTAGGGGTTTTGTGTGTGAATAATTTGAGAGCAACAAATGTTGATTATTTTAGTAGAATAATACTTAGCATGTTCCTAGGGCTAGCTTGAGAATCATCAGATATTTGCAGTAATCAGGACTATCAACCCCAATGCTTCACTTTGAGCTACTCCCTCACCTCGATCAAGCACATTTTTGAGAATAATGATGTGATGGAAAACCTACTCACTTGCACGATCCTCAGTTGTGGAACATAAACTTGCTGTCTCTGGTGCAAAGGCATTAATGACTACCTACTCTGCTACCTCGCCTTCTTAGCATTTTGAAATGACTTCAAAGTGTTCTATACAAAATGCTAATAAATAAATGGACACACGTTTACAGTGTACTCTCAGGTAACAGAGATTTTGCTTCCATGCCATTTTGAATAATTTTTAATAAGTCACAATACTAGTATAGATCCTTGAGAACAAAGCCAAAGTTGTGTAATCCAGATCAACACTAATCACAACCAATCTGCCAATTTACTTTGTATTTTGGGGGTAATTTTGGTCTCCTTCTGATTGGCCAACAATTGAATTATTGTATTAACAGCCTCCAATTTTTCTGAGTGAAGGAATACGATTTGCATATGGTAACACTGTCTTCTCTTTGCTTTTTTCCTCTTTCTCATAGCATGATAACCAAATAATTCACAGAGACCTAAAAGCAGAAAATGTCTTCTACACCAGTAACACCTGTGTGAAGGTCGGTGACTTTGGCTTCAGCACCATAAGTAAGAAAGATGAAACTCTGAACACTTTTTGTGGCTCCCCTCCATACGCTGCTCCCGAGCTCTTCAGAGATGAGCACTATGTTGGCATTTATGTGGATTTATGGGCACTGGGCATCCTTCTCTACTTCATGATGACAGGGAGCATGCCTTTCAAGGCAGACACGGTTGCCAAACTGAAGAAGAGCATCCTTGATGGGGCTTACAACATCCCTTCATACGTTTCAGAGACTTGTCAGAAACTGATCCGTGGGATGCTCCAGGCAATACCAACTGAACGATGCAGTGTTGTCTACATAATGAAAAGCGAATGGATGAAAGGCATTGAATATCCCAAGCCCTTGGAGCCCTTTCAACTGGACCCAAAGCACTTATCTGATACTGGTTCTCTGAAAGATGAAGACATTGAAGTTAAGAGCACCTTGGAAAATCTAGGGATCACAGAGGAACACATCCGAAACAACCATGGCAAAGACTCTCGAAGCTCCATCACTGGCATCTATAGGATAGTACTACACAAAGTCCAGAGAAGGAGGGCAGTTGAGATTGTCCCAATCCTAACAAGCTCAGAAAGCAAGGAAAAGCTCTCAAAGAAAAATCACAGATCCTGTCGACAGATAAGACATACCTCAAAGTTCTGCTCAATTTTATGAACTTTATTAAGGTCCTTTTTTAACTTTTTACCATATTGTTAGTGTACATTTTGTATTTTTTTAAATAAAGCTTGAAGTATGCCTTTGAGTATGTCCAATTGATTATTATTCAAATTAATTTTCTTCAATGCACTGCATTCTATGTAACGTGGATGTTTTGTAAAGAGTTACTTTATATAATTGTCAGACAAGTTTTCTGATAAAAGACAGAATAGTGCTTGAAATGTCCTACCTCACCGCTTTAGGATTAAGGAGGTTGGTTTGTAATCCTTTTGCATGTGAGGATGTTTCCGTGCAGGTTTCACTGAGTAACTGCAAAGGGAGGAGGAATCGGTTTCAAAAATGTATCCCAAGTCCTAGCAATAACTTCTCATTAAATCTATCCAAACTATTAAGCAAGTACTCTGAGTGACAGACTGAATACTAAGGTTTTCCATTTTACAGAGGCAGTTTGAGCCTAAGAAAATATTAGTCTTGGCAGACATTACCACACCGCTGAAGCCACTGTCTTTCTATCTGTTAAGTCATTAGAATTGGCTTAAAGCATGTCTAAGTGTAATTGCTCTTCTTCTCTTTCTTCTGGAAAAGGGATCATGTGATATTAATATTCACAGATGTGTCTTGTGTCGAAACCTTATGATAATGGTATTGAAATACATTGTATAGTATTTGGTATTTATGCGTGTAGCTGTGATGCAGTATACAATGGCTCAGGAACGTTTGCTGCTTGCCATGTCATTCTACTTGTCATTCTGCTTACAGAAATGTTCAAGATGATACAATACTTTGTAGTTCAATACAGATTGTAAAAGGTTGTACTATGCACTTTATTTGTAAAAAGTATAATAGTAGCTAGCGTAATACAACATATTTTTACACAGTACTATGGTTGTTCTCTAATTTTTGTTCAAATGGTTATGTATTTTATTTTTAAGCATAAATAAAGGTTACAGTCTATTTTATAATCCAAATGAATTAAACTATGTTCATGTTTCTGTGTGTGCCTTTTATGTGTAGAACATACTAAAAACTGAATTATTTCTAGGCTTTGTGTGTGAATTTATTGCTTTCGAGCCATGGCAGATGCTACATGAATACAATGAAAAACAAATCCACCTACAACGGAGAAATCTTGGCTAATCAACTAATACCCTCCTGGCTGTAATATTGGGGAAAGGTGTTTCTAATAAACTGACCAGTTACCCACCTCTAGACAATTTTAACAGGTTTCAGGGTGAAATATTGAGTGACAGCATTAGTTCACACACTTTGAGTGTGCTATAATAAATGGTTGCAACAACACAGATAGGAGGGGTACCTGAATCAGTCATCAACGCCATACACCACAATCATTACTAAAAACCTATATATCTCTGACGTGACAAAAGCTGATGCCTATCCACATGAAATACCTCCAGAGAGCAAGACCCTATGGTTAAGCCAGCCTCATACCACCAGTCAGGATCTGTCCTCTTTAAATAACTTTCTTTCTTTCATAGCACAGAGCATATATTCCATCATGGACAAACGCCGTACCTGATCTGATATAATCACTAGAGGCTGATATACCTTTTGGGATGTTCATTTATGCAGGAATGGAGTGTATGAGCTTCTTTCAATTTGTCCTCTTGCTCTGCAAACTCTAATCATAAGAATCTCTCTAATTACATCGCTCTATAAAAGGTGGCTCAATCGGTTGTGTAACTTGTGCAGGAAATTTAGACTTGGGCCCCCTTAAGTATAATATAGATTTATCAAAACCTAGAACATTTTGGGCTGTTTCATTACTTAATTGATTTCAGGAGCTAATTTGTTATTAGTTTTGTTTGTGAAATAAAAATTAATTGAGATAGGAGGCTTTCCTGTTTCTATGCAGTTAGATCTATGCAGGGGTTACAGAGGAACAGCTGTGAAACATATGGGTGAATATAGGAGACTGATGGCACAATACAGTTGAAGTTTCCAGGATTTAAAGTAATGTGAATACTCACATGTCCTTGGTTAGATCTACATAAGATGCCAATAGGCTTCTAGTCAAAATAACAACAGAAGAGACGGTAAGGAGCAAGTAAGCCTCAGGAGTAAGTGTACAACAGAAATTGTAAGATGTGGGTGTTAATAAAATATTTGGAGTGGAAATGGCATTTAAGTAGGAAGTAATTTAATTAAAGTTGAGTGGTGACTGAGGCAGTATTATGGAGGGCATGAGTATAAAAGATAAGAGAGAAATCAATGTATATGTATATATTTGTTTTAAACATAAATTATATGCCCTCAATTTGCAAATGTAGTATTGCTCCTCTATTCTTTCTTCTATAATTAATGTAAAGGATTTATAGACTTATAAAAATAGTATAGAACATAGATATAGAATAATTGGGTGGTAGAATGGTTTGGATACTAATTTAAATGTAGCCGAGACTAAGAGGGAATAATTAGGGTGGAAAATAGAATAAAATAAAAAGGAGAGGGAAATCTATAACAAAAATAAAAAAACTTACAATCTTTTGATAGAGGGCAGCACCTCAAGCCTTCCTGCTCTGCTGCCCTATGTAAAAAGAATAGGGCTGAAATACACCGTTTCTATCAGATATGGCGCATTCCTGTCCTTTCTCCCCACGCTGGTGTACAAATGGCTGCCATACACCACTGCAGGCACCCTTCTGCCATGATGCAAGTGTGTCTGCGTTTTAGTGGTGTTTTTGTGCAGAAAGTAACCCCTTCCTGAACAAAAACAATCAATGATGGCAATTTCCTCTTTCTTGTAAATAAGGCCCAAAGTTTTCCCACCCCAAATTTCAGATTTTGTTTTCTTTGTCTATTGTCCCTTTTTTGTATATATTTTGTAGGGATTTATTTATTAACAGAAACTATATAACAGGGATCTAGTATAACTGGGGTTGTGTATTTTTATGATTAAGTACAGTAGCTGTGGTTGTTAGGTCTCGGGGAGCTCAAAGAGGCCTGAGGGAATTTTGCCTAGAGATTGGAGGCCTAGGGCATGAGGAGAGAGTCCGGGCTCAGGAGGGCAGTTGAAGGAAATGATTTGCACTCAGGAAATCTAGGTAATATAGTCTCGAGGTGGTGGTGGAATGGAAGGCATCTGTTGATCAAGTGGAATGACATTCCATATCAGAAATTATGAAAATGAGAAACCAAGGTGTTTGTCATGCAGCTATAAATTACCAGAGACAAAACAAGAGAAGAGCTAAGATTGTGTTTATAACTCTACATATCATGAGACAACATTTGTGCAGGGAATGCACTCAGAATTAATGGTGGCTCAAAACCTCCATTCGACTACTGTGATTCCCCTAAGGTTCAAAACATTGCTCAAAGTTAACAGGTTGATCTGGGCATCTGAAAACTGACAGAGTGAATATGGATTAGGTGGCAAATGGCTCAAAATATATCACATCAACAGCAAATTATGTTATTATGATGCTGACTTGTTCGGCACTTCTATTCCTCTTGGAATTGGTTTGGCTGCAAGTCTGGATCTTATTGAAGGTGGTTCTGAGTTTAACCTTAGTGATAACTGGGCTTACTGAAAACTATGCCATTAGATGTAATTATAAGACACAATTGATATTTTGTATTATGTTCTTAAGTACAAAGAGTATTTGCAGGCTGTAGTTTAAGTACAGGCTCTCCACATTCACAGCCTTATGGAGGAGGTTATAAGATCTTTAGATTTTGAGATCTGAATTGAGCGGAGGGGACACCTTTGTCCTAATTGAGATCATATTTAGCAGTGAGAAGCACAGATCTAATAATTAAATCATCCCTCGGCAGTCCTTTTCCTTGTGTTACCCATTGAACAACTTTCCATACAGCGAGAAAGCCAGAAGTGTCACTCCAGGTAGAGCTTCTGTGTAAAACTATTAGGTTTGAATGAGGACCAAAAGTAGAATTGAAGGGTTGGTAGACAAAAACCTGGTGCCCAACAAATGTGCTCTAAAATACGCCTCTGATCCAGACTGAAAGGAGTATGATGGAGAAACTGTAGACAAATGGGCTGTAGTTATCTGAACAATTTTAGGTGATAAACAAATCCTTTTTTAGCGTAACCATCTCAATATATGCCTCACTTTTGCATATTTACTTGATACTGCTGGGAACAGAGAGGGTACATCTTTAGCTGGGAGTTAGGGAGATGGCAGATTGGGTAGAGTTGGTTAAAGGAGTTCAGTTGGATATGGTCAAAAATCCTGGTCACTGAGTCAGCGTCCACTAAGACATCACTAGTAGGGACACCAATGCAAGGCTCTAGAATGGGAATTTGCTGGGAGATGCACCTTCATAGAGGGCCAAGTATGGATCCTGAAAAACAACTCCTCACAGCAAGGGTTCTGGTTCGGAATGACCCCTACATGATGTGCATTTGTGTTTCCCTGCCCTGATTGCCTAACTTCGTATACCTGGTATCATCATGTTTTTATTTGTCCCTAGCCTCACACTGATGTAGGGTGTTCGCGGAGCCCTATGCCTGTCCCTTGATGTGTGAGGTCTTAGTCTTGTCCTGTGACATGAAGAGGCGAACTAATCGTGCCCTATATCTTCTTGATAGTGAACTACAGCTTCCGTCATCGGTTTAGTATATAGGGTGGAGGTGTCATGAGCCCCAATATAGGCCTAGGTAGCTGCACAACCTTTTACCTACATTTTCCTACCTTGCTCTATCTACATAACGGCTCTGGTGCTGACCTTTTACCTAGTTAGGTGCTGAATAATGTGCAGTTTTCTAGCCTCATTTATTATGCATGACGATTTCTTAGTATCATAACTTAATCCCCTGCCTGTAGGATAACCATCTTCTGTATAATAACTATGTACAAAAGTCACCGCTACCGTAATCCTTGGATGACAGGCCCACGGTACAATTACACATCTAGGTAGAATCCCTGAGGGTATCTTTCGAGTATAAAAGAATCACATCTTCTCTGGGCAACCAGAGGAGATGCCTCCATGCTGACACATGACGCTGAGAGTCCTGCACGCAGAAACTCCAGCTCGCAGTGGTCTGACATTCCTTGTGGAGTATCCAACTCGATACCAAGACGGGGTTCTTTGTTCTCTCCCATCAGGTAATGGGGTTGGCTCTTTCCTAGGGGATTCCTGACTTTACACCTACATACATGCTAGGTGTACTTAGGTACACTTAGCTAGGGGTTGCATCTTAGGAGTATGCTTGATTACTGCCATGTATCTATATGTCTGCATATATTCACTGTGTTAGCACCATGGTACACTTTTGCCTTTATTTACTCAGTTGGTGCTCGTAATAGTATATATCTGTTTCTCTCTAATGGTTATTGCAGCACATGTATTTTATACTAGAATGACGCTCGTTCAATAAAATGCTTATTGAAAACATCCCCATTGTTTATTATGTGTATCTCTCTGAGAAGAAGTGCGCACGAGTGACTGAGCGAAAAGTAATGTACTGTTTCCACAATCTCTGAAGGATCAAGGGTTGTCATGTTCAATAGTTGCCAGAAACTATTCGCTCCTTGGTAAGGTTAGGGAGCTTATAGTGGCACTGTGAACTAGCTGGTCTAAAGGCTAACAAATCCTTTGGGGTTGTCTGGAATCATTCTGGACACCAATCCCTTAATTTATGCTGTCTAAAAGCGCAGATCCTATATAGATTTGTAGAAACTACACGACATGGGGCTGCTAACGTTCGTTTTGGTTCTTATTTAACAGTCAAATCTGAGTAGTTCCGTTGCTGTGCGGTTTGTGCTAACACGGAGGAGCATCACTGGGAAATATGGATTGGGGTTGACTCGCAAACCCCCCCTGAGGAATTGACAAGTAAACAGGCAGCTTCTCGCGTTTCCCGCTTTGCGGGAAACGCTCGCACCCGACAACAACTAGGGGAGAAGCTTGGATAAAGACTACGACTCCCAAAAGACATTGCGGAGCAGTTACATCCACCGGCCATGCCCAGCCGCCCAGAGCTGACCAGGTGAATACAATCATCACCGGACCCGTGCACCGTGGGACGCGCGCGGGACGAGCCGGGCAAAGGGCAGGCCCTCTTAGGCCCTCAGAGGCCGAAGGAGGCCGGGCTGGGCCCATTCACTTTGCATTGGCATACTGATGTCCATGATTGCACAAGGACTTCCACTACATATCACTGAGTAAGCAGACCCACTTAAAAAACAGTAAATGGTTCATTGGACTAAAATGTTTTACTAGAGATTGGTTTGAGATCATTGTAAGAGTTGAAGTGTGTCTTAAGTAGGCCTTTCTAGCCACTATTTGACTGTAATAATGTCATCCCTCCTAAAGGAAAAACCACATTTGCCTGGAGGAACCAATCGAGGTACGCTCGATAATTACATTTTTAGGGTTGGCAATGAGTTTGACAGGGAAACAATGCTTGCAGAGCGACGTGCCGAGAGACGCCGCTCAGTGGAGCTCAATAAGAACAAGTGTTCGTCTCTGGGCACGTTGCAGCTGGCTGTTTCCCCTGTCCTTAGTCTCACTTGTGAAAAGGAGGGCTGTGCTGAATCCCCTGAATCCCCTGATGATAGTATACGATTACTTTTCCAGGATAGATCCCCTACACTAGCTGAATTTAGTCACCCGACAATAAACGTCTCAACACCCTCTTCTAGCCCGATCAGAGAGGTCGAAGTACTGTTAGATACCCCACTACCAAACACTAAGTCAATTCAAAAAAGGAAAAAGACCCATGAATCCACTTAAGTCTTGGGTCCGCCCCTGAAAAAAAGAAGAAAGAGGGGCAGCGGTCAAAATAAAAATAAGACCACCCACACTAATTCTGGGAACACCAAAAGCTCTGTAGATAAATTATCACTAACACCTGTAGCAGCTACACCACCACATGTACCATTAAAAGAGTCATCTTCCACTGACCTAGTGAGCAATATGGAACACCTAATTAGATCTCTCATATTGCCAGTAGCAGAGAGGCTGAAAAGAATAGCCCTGCAATTGGGAACTGTGGAACAAGTTATCGGGGAAATCAAAGAGGCCACTAAGGACCTACAAAAGCTTACACAGCTCCCCCAATGCCTGTCCCAGCCCCAAATATTACAATCCAAAAAGAAACAAAAACTGTGAATCCATCTAAAACAAAAGCGACAAAATTAATCCCCCCTAAAACAACAGAGCCAAATATAAATATAAAACGGAAAGACAAGGAGGCCTTAGTAAGTGGGAAATTGAACCCTCCTCGAAGTGTTACCAAAGTGAATGACCATAAAAAGGCTGTGAGGGAAATTCCATCTAAAAGGCTCACAGTGGAATTGCCGCCGGAAGCAGTTCCATACGTGGTGGTTCTTACTGGCGTGCCACCCTTAGAGGAGGAGAGTACTGAAGCTGAATACCAACTAAGGAATAAAGTCATATTTTGGCTAAGACAGAATCGCCCACTCCCTCCAAATATAAATGGCAAAATTTTGTATGTCAGACGTCTTCCCTGGCTAGGACAAAGAAAAAAAAATAAAGGGAGATATAATAGTAATACATTTTAGAGACGAAAGAGCTGTTGGTCACATCATTAACTGGATTCCCCAAAATGACAGCAATGCTATTACTGCACGTGATCTGACATATTTCTACCCCAGAATTCCAATGGCCCTGGTAAGCAATGTTAGGCCCCTGTTCCATCCCCAGAGAAATTACACAGAGCCCCCTTTTCGAAACCAGAATGACTGGTTTAGGTATCCAACCTTAAATTTGGAAGGCTGTCCCAGGTCCTTTTCCCATCAGCAATTTAACTATCCCATTCTAGTGTACAACCGTTATGCCGTTTTTTCAGGCATGGAGGGAGTTGACTGACTTGATACAGGGATTTTACCTAATAATACTTCTGACAGTCCACAAAAGGCACCATCTACGACTATAGAACAACACTTCCCTAATGGCATCTCATTCACCCAATGTCCAAAGCAAACCTGTTCGCAGGATATAGTGATCGATCCCGCAATTCTGATCGAGGGCCAAAACCAATCTTCCGTAGTTTCCACCTCTGAACAGGACCGAAACCCTAAAATCACTAATAGACTGAAATTAGACAATGAGGGACATAAAGGGGCTGAGAAAAAAACATTGTGGCTCAGTTTTATTTTGGAATGTGGCAGGGCAGCGGGCCAAAGTGACAAATGATAAATGGGTAGACTTCATTCCTAAATTTGACATCATAGCATTACAGGAGACCTGCGTATGCGATGTGATACATATGGAGGGATTTAAGACTTATTTCTCACCTGCCCAACCTTCTACTTCAGGCAGAGTGAAAGAAGGTTTAACAATTTATGTTGCACACCTCCTTAACACAACTAAAGTTGAGCCCATTAAACTAGATCCAAATTTCCAGATTTTAAGGCTATGCTTCAATAACAAGGATAATTTCCTTGTAATAAATTTCTATAACAACCTGACAGATCTAGAAGCACTGAATGTGGGATCTTTGATTCGTTCTATACTACTAGTTTGTAAGAGAAAGGCTGTCAAGGAGGAGTTAATTATTTGGGGGGGACTTCAACCTGGGTCCATGTATTTCTAAAGGAAGTGACATTTGTGATATCCTAGATGAAGCCTGCAACCAAATCACACACTTTAGGTACTGCACCTTAGGTAATCTCCTTAATGAAGTAATGTTTGAATTAGATTTAGTTGTAGCAAATAATGCTAACAAGGAAGACTTGTCACTCATTCCAACATTTCACGGGAGGGGACACCAAACAGTTATAAATTACATATTGGTCTCAAATGGCGAAATGGCGGTAGGTGCAGTGTTCACCTCACATAAAATTGCATTAAGTGATCACACCCAAATTAGCATCTCCATGCCATTGTCCCAGAATCCAAGGAGCGGTTATAGCTCCATTTTAGCACAAAACAATTTGGCCTTAAATAGAATAAATGGTTATGCTTTGAAATGGGGGAATATAGACCCCACCGAAATAACAAAGCAAGTGGTAGTAAGGGCTTTCCCTTATCTCACAAAATGTCTTAGCCTGGATGTAACAGATCAAGAAATCATCACCAACTTTGAGGCAGTTACAAAAGTAATTAATGAGGCGTTGTGGATCGAATTAAAACAAAAATCCAGACAGAAAAAGGGCTGGTTTAACCACACTTGTACGGTTGCCTACTCTAATTTAAAAACTGCCCTGAGGAAATCAGTTAGGATCCCACAAGAGGTAAAAGATCTACGAAGAAATACAATTCAGCATTAAAAAACCAACTTTGGGACCAATTGCACGAAAGCTGCACTTATAAGAATTCGGCTGCTTTTTGGCAAGTGGTCAAATCCCCTTTTTTAAATGACAACAACAAGTTCCCAAAAATAGAGGTAGCTATAGAGGAGAAAGACTGGGTTCAACACTTCTCTAAAAAAAAAATTTTTTTAATCCGGATTCTCAAAACCCACAGGACCCCAGACCCAATGATCCATCCAGTTCATATCCTATTGACCTACAGTTTACACCAACGCAAATTGCACAGGGTCTGAAAGTTAGCAAAAATGGGAAGGCGCCAGGTCCTAATGGCGTCCCAATTGATCTGTTTAAAGCCCAAATGGATCTTTGGACCCCGCTTCTAACCAGAGTCCTGAATGCAACTTGCAACGTTGGTCTATTTGAATCCTGGTCGAGGTCCGTGTTAGTTCCCATATTCAAAAAAGGGGACAGAGGGTCTGTCTCTTGCGATCGCCCAATCTCACTTTTAGATTCCCTTGGTAAAGTGGCTGGTCGAGTCATTCTAGAACTATTACAAGATTGGGCAGAGGATGGCAGAATTATTTCAGACCTACAATATGGGTTTCGTCAAGGCTTAGGGACTATTGACCAGGCCCTAAACCTCTCCCTCCTGATTGATAAATATGTTTCCATCAAAGGCGGAGACCTGTATATGGTCTATGTGGACTTATCATCCGCGTTCGATTGCGTCTCCAACTCCAAACTTTGGTCTTTGTTGATCGACATGGGGGCGCCATCGAACGAAGTAAAATTCCTAAGAGAACTTTACTCAAACGCCACAGCAAAAGTCCGCTACGGGATGGGGGGGGGGGGAGAGTTGAGGGCGGAGTTTCCAGTGGAAAGAGGGGTGAGGCAAGGGTGTGTCCTGGCACCCTTCCTCTTTACTGTGTACACGAATGGGCTGGAAAGAGAGATGTTGAAGGAGTGCGAGGACCTTCCAATGGCGAAAAATCGCCCAATTCCCGCACTCCTCTATGCGGACGACACAGTCATATTAGCCCGCACCCCCCTCGAACTTCAAAAGAATCTGGATAGATACTCCACGTTTATGGCAGGTCTGGATCTGAAAATAAATATCAGTAAAACCTTTGTTATGAGGGTGGGATCAAGTCGTAAAAACAAAATGAGGGGGATCTACCTCAACAAGGAAAAAATAGCGATTACTGATAAATACTCTTACTTGGGTATAACAATAGACCACAAACTTTCGTGGACAGCAGCCGTGGAAACACGTAAACTGCACTTTTTAAGAACCACAGCTGCCCTAACTAATTTCACCAGAAAGTTGGGAAAGAGAGCTCCCCCCAGAAATTATCACGATATACAAAGCCAAATGTTTATCTGTGGGCCTGTATAGGGCTGGTCTTTGGGGTTTTGTTGCCCTTGATAGCATCCGAAGGGTAGAAAACTCATTTTTAAGGTTTCTTCTTGGAGTGCCTGGCAGTTCGGGCACTTTTGCCTGTCACACCGAGCTAGGTCTTCCATATGTAACGGACCTAGCAAAAACTGAACCTTTGTTACTGTGGCATAGGATTTGGACCTCAGACAAGGCAACACTTACCCAACCTATTCTTTCTGACTGCTTGAAAATGGATAATGCTAATAACTCAAGGTGGTTGCGGTATATAGCGAGGTTTTTCCATGATTTGGGATGGGAGCAATATTACTTAAACCCCTCCCTAATTCGTGAGGTACAGAGAAAGGTTTTAAAAAAGAAATGCTTGGCTCATCTAGAGGATTTGAGATTGATGAGTGAGATTACCAAACCTTCTGTTACTCATGCCTAGCTTATACAAGCGGAACCCACTATACAGCCGTACCTCACCTATAACACCACGAGTTATGAGCGTCATCTGCTAGTAAGGTTCAGAATGAATTCTTTTTATAGATTGGTTGCATTTCCCTCCAGGAACAATTGGGCAAAAGTGCTCCCCCCCTGTCCTTGTGACGGTGTTTCGTCCCAATCCACTGCTCACATCTTTTTTTTCTGCGTTTTTTATCATAATCTCAGGAAAAAATGGCTTATACCTCTCCTAATGAGCACTGGCTTTAGACAATATCGTCCAGCATTGCTTTTTTTACAATTACTACAGGGTGAGCGGTTGTTTTTTTTAGTGGCTAGCTTTCTCCAATGTCTTGTTGGCCACCGCTTGACTCTAGATTGTACTCAAATCTGAATTTTAACACTGTAACAAGCAACGCCAAGTCTTTTACTTGAATTCAATTTGCAGGTTGCCAATTGTCCAACATTTTATTCGGTAAATATTGTATTTTAAAAACTGTATTATAAATGGTTATTTGATTGTATTTATTCATGCATATATATATGTTAATCTTTTTCTTTAGTATGCTTTTATGATTTGCAACCAAAATCGAAATAAAGCAATATTGAATTGAATATCAAGAACCATAGGAGTGGGTAGGGAAAATCTGCCACAGCTGAGTAGGTATACCTTATGTATTAGCTGTAGGTTTATTCAAGCTTGAAGAATTATAGCTCCCCACATTGTGCAAAACCTTATCTCTTTCTCTAAAATGCTTCCTCCCAGAATGTTTCAAGCCGCAGACGCTGCTACGAATGGTGCTAGTGGGAAGGAAGCTGAGCAGGAAGGTGCTCTAAACATTTCAGAAAATTGCAGAAATGCACTTACTATAAAATAAGCAGATTATGGTCTCACCATTAGGTGGGACCATTACCTTCATGATTGAGGCACACAAGGCTTACATGACATAGGTGTTCTATTCTTGGATTAAATTCCCACCTTAAGTTGCATGCACACATGTATTTCATAGTTACATTCCAGATTAGCCATCTAATCTGGATTTCCCATCCCACAGAAAAAGTGAGACTCGGTTCGCTTAGCAGAGATGGAGCAACTTGGCTGGTCCTAGCTGCGTACGCACTGCATCCAGAGATTGATACATTGCCAGCAGCAGACTTAAGTCCATTTTACAAAGAAATAATAAAGCTATACAGAACTCTTACACAGTTCGTACTGTGAACACTAACAATTCAACCTACAAGGGTTACTTAAGCTGGTCAACTACAAGGGACCACAACAAAAATCACCTCACAAACACTGAACGTGATTATGGTAAGAATGCCCACTAAATGTGAGCAAATTGTGTTCTATATAGAACAGAAAATAACACAGCTTGAATTTGTTTTTCCACACACAGGCCTGCATGAAAAACACAGAATACTGAAAATGTGCTTACCATTGGAAATAGCACCTACGATAGAGGACTGTACCACTTGGGGTACATTCTTTGCTGCCGTTTATACCAGGACTCAAGGTACCTCCTCAATAAGAGTCATAACAGAGGTATGTAAACAAATATAGAAAGAGTGCGGGGCAGAACCTGCCCTGAACTTGGTGATGAATTGATAGGTAATTTTGCCCAGGTATCAACAATTATGTTAGCCAACATAAAAGGGGAGTCACTGGGTAGAGATCATTTGGGAGCTAGACCTGTGAAACCACAATTAACGAGTAATCCTGGAAAGGATAGCCAAAGGCAAGCGCCTAATTCTTCCAAAAAGAAATAGGATAATAAACAAGCAGAATACATCTGGATCATGGGGTGGATCGCCCCAACAGGATCCCTCTGACAGAAAATATAACCTTAAAAATGGATACTGTTCCTCTCGTTCCTTTCAGGGTTCATAAAAAAAACTCAGAGAGGGAAGTACTTTCAAAACGCAGATCCGAAGAGAGAGTCAAGCCAAGAGACACACATCCCACTCCGGACTACATTATCAAACAAGAATATAAACCAAAATCTAAATCTCAATTTAAAAAGAAGACGGTAGCTGGCTTTAAAATAAGAAATGCCCAGGCTACTGAGGACACAACTATTGAACAGAGAATGGGCTTTTACGATGCTAGAACAGCGCAGCAGAAGTAACAATAGCTCGCCAGAATTTCAGGTGATAGCAGCGTTGAATTAACATTGCAGTGGAAACACCTGATACAAGGGTAAGTGTCCCACATCCTTCATACAAATTAACACTCCAAATGGAGGGGGACATTCCCAGGAAAGTGAAAGGTCCCTTTTGGGAGAACTTGACATATGGATACGATATCCCTTTGGCTGAAAAAGATTGGCCACCTGAATTCATTATGGACTGCCAGAAAGGAGAAGCTATAATATACCAGCCTTCTCCGACCTCGTTCCAGAATCACTTAAACATTCATATGCGCAGGAGTGGGTGGTAGCACTACCTCTTGCATTATACCGCAATCATGCAGGGTGGGATGCTGAGTCACCTCACCATGAATTCCCAGTAAAAAAAACGACTCCAACTCCACAGACTGTACCCAATAAAACAATACACAAAAAAGCAAGTCAGGGAGGTCTTAGATCAACTTGAATATCAAGGTGTTATTAAGAACTGCACCACTTCCATGAATAATCCTTTGTTTCTTGTAATGAAACCCGAAAATTCATACTGTCTAGTTTTTTACTACAGGCATTCGAACACATGCATAAAAACATTTGCTGTACATATTGCATGCAGTGTTACAATAATGAATAACATTATGCGGAAGAATTACCAAACAACACTAGATATCTCAAATAGATTTTTTTTGTCAAAATATAGCTCCTGAAAGCAAAACTCTGACAGCATTTTCAGCCCTAGGCCTTTAATGCCAATTCTGTACACTGCCCCAAGGGTATTAGAATAGCTCCGGGTTGTTCTCAGCAAGAGTATCAGAGCTACTTCAAAATTTTGATGAGGAGGCCTTGTCCTATGTAGATGATATTTATATGACAGGACAGATAATAAATTAATGTATCATTTTCAGTTCGACATTAGACACAGGAACACACAGAAATTCTCTGTTCCTTACAAGCTGACATGATAGCTTCTAAACACTTATATACACATGTATATACTAAACATTTGGTGATTCGTGTAGTCGCGGGTCCATCTGGATGCACTTACCTCACCTTCAATGAAGGCAAAACGGTATCCATTGCAAATAAATCTCATTTGTACACAAAAGATGAAATGCGTTTTGCATCCACAGAAAATATACCGACAGCAGTACAGACTGCAGTAGTGAGCTCAGGGGAAACAAATAATTCATTTTTAAAAATATTTTTATTTTTGAGAGTTTATTACACAATTGCTCATATACAAAAATAAATTGCTTATGATATTTAATTTAGATTGACATATCATTTAATAAATATAATCATTAAAAATGTATTTAAGATTTACCGCTGAGGGTATTGCTTAAAACACATAAAACACGTATCGCACGTTTCCCCTTGGTAGCTTAAAATGATCTCTTGGCTAACTACCTATGGACCTCCAGCGCAACTCGAATTTTTTAAACAAACCTGATCTTAAGGCATAACGTCTCCATTTCTCTAACTTTATGCAGTTTACTCTGCCAACTAAAGAAAGTAGGTATGTTCTTGCTGCACCAATTCTGAAGAATTAGGGATCTGACCACTAAGGCCTGCATATAGACCTTCGTGTGTGTTACTCTCATTTATATTTGGGGAACACCCGAGGGTTTCAATGTACCTATAAATGGCAGTCATGTGTCCTAACTTATATCTACAGTACTTTGTTGCTTCTATTCCAGACCGCCCTTTAAATCTGAAGGCCTTCTTTCATTTGCCATTTATCTTGAGCTTTCATACACCTTCGAAATCTTGTGCTCATAGAGAATTTGTACCCAGCTACTTATTGATCCCCTTGTAGTTGTTTCTAATTAGACCTCACTAAGTTCTATTTTTGTACTAAGTGTGGTCGGGTCTATATCTTCTAAAAAGGGCCTAATTTGAATAAAGGACCGTTTTTAAGTATACCTTTAGAATGGCTCAGACCATACTCTATCTCTGTCCATCGTTTCCAAGTGTCAATATAGAGAAATCACCCACATGTAAGGTCTTCCAATGGTTTTTAAAACAAAAAGCCCAACTGTTTAAGCATTACAAAATACCTCGGATAAATGGTTCCACATGTTTGGCCGACACTCTCATCAGGGAACAACAGCTGATCCAATCCAATGTATTAAGGAAATGGGAGAATGGATATAAACAAGTGGGTGATTGTCTCAGTATTGATACTTGGAAAAGAGGGAAACAAATAATTATCGTAACTCCAGTACCAACCTTAGAGACTGTTACGAAAGCAAGCAATGCAAATGCGAAAGCACTACATCCACGATGGACACAATGGGCGAATTATCTCGCTGTAAGAAATGTAGACTACAAATATGATTCTATATTAAAACCCTGCAGTATGAACAAGAATATCCTCTCCCGCATGAAATAATGCCTCTGGTGTAAATGATGTATTCATACTGATCTAGAGGTCTTCAATCTGTGGGGCCCCCCTGGGGCGCTACCCCCAGGGGAGCCATGGAGTCATGGGTAGGTGGTCCCGCTCTTCCTTTGCTAAAAGAAAAAGTTCCAGACAGGGTCGTTAAAATGCCTTCCCTGGGAAATGGATGCCTGTCAGACAGTTAACGACACACATTTCTACCAGTGTGTTGCTGGCCTGAAAGAAATGCAAATGTGCACAGCAAGTTAATCTGCAAATGTAAAGGATTTGCAGATTAACTCGTTGTGCACATTTGCATTTCTTTCAGGCCAGCAGCACACAGACAGAAAGGTGTGTGTTACTGTCTGCCTGGCTTTGATTTCTGAGGAAAGGAGAGTGCTGTTGCAGTTAATTTATTGAATCACTTGCAACTTTTTGAGTGGTAGTGCACAGAGTTAACTGAGCTGTGAAGTGCTTGCTCTTAATTGTCATTGTATTTACATAGCTCTTACTATCCCTGAGAATGTGTTAAAGGGACAGTTATGTAAAAAGAATGCATTACATAGGGTCTAGATTTGAGTCCGTATGCAAACGTATTCCGAAATATCGAACCGAGTCCGGTGTCCATTGAATGGGATACTCCGGATCGATCCGTCTAGTGGCTGGAGTAAGGGGGAACAATATTGTCTTGCTCCAATTCACATGGATACCCGAGAGTGAGCTAAAGAGTACCACCTCACGTAAAACCGTCGAGAGATTGCCGTCCGGCTTCCTGATGTACAGCAAGGTATCGTCCGCATATGTGGACACTATTAGATTGTACGTGGGAAAGCGGATACCACGATGGCCACGATATTCTCTCAAGGCGCAAGCCAAGGGCTCCGCCACCAGTGCATACAGGAGGGGCGAAAGAGGGCATCCCTGCCTGGTGCCGCGGCCCACAAGAAAGGGCTCCGTCGTCAAAGATCCAATCCGGACCCGCGCAGTGGGCGAGGCATATAGTGTATTAACTAGTTGTATGAAAAGTTCTCCCACACCCATGCGAGCGAGCACCTGTCGAAGAAAAGGCCATTCAACGGAGTCGAAAGCCTTTTCCATATCTAAAAATACTGCAATGGCTGGTACGTCCTGGCGTGTATGTTGAAACGCCGCAAACACTGTACGCAAGTTGTAGGTTCCAATGTATTCCAATGTTGATAACAGCATACTAAGAGCCTTCACAGGATGTTTCAGCTCCTGTCAGAACAGACACTAGCTTTACAACCAGCACACAGGCTTCAAGTATTTCCTCAGCGGCTGCTGCGGGATCTGAAGATGATCACCTTTGCTCCATTGACCTAATACAAGAGGTGTTACAGGGACCGTCATCTGCGAATGCGAGCGACAGTGATGTTGCATCTCCCACACAAGACATATAAATATTTGTCTCTCCAGGTGATGGGAACAATTTGGCTTATTTCCCAAACAAACCAAATTGGAATTCGAAAACATAATTTTTGTTTTATTTTTCTCTCCTGCTCTCACTGGGCATCATGGCTTTTGGAGTGATCAGTTGGTTTAACAGTATATTGACTACTAATAGGACTTGAGAGCTTTTTTAACTTTTGCATAATTTTTTCACATGTACCATGTTCTAGATGTTTTTATACTTATTTTTATAACTATGTTTTTATGCTTTTACAATAGGCATATTTTAGCACTGGTTAATGTTATTGTCCTTTGATGAGGAGTGGGTGTTATGAGCCCCAATGTAACCTAATCAGGAGCGGTTTCTTTCTGAGGGCATCGGAGCTCTGGCCCGTTACATTTGACAGTAAGCAATGGCAATGCTCATATTTGTTTTAAATAAAAAAATGATCCCCTTTATTGTAGTCTACTTATTACTAGGACACAGGCACTGTCTGCCCCACTTACCGACACTGCCGCCATTGTCCAGTGACCATTGTGGACAAGGCCATGTGGCTGGTCCAAATAAGCCTGTGATGTCATCAGCTTGGCAAAGACCTAGCTTCAAGACCCAGTCTCCATCCCCTGATGGTATGGAGGTAAAGTTAGCCACAGGCATTTTAAGTCCAAGTCCTGTATGGCTAACCCTCCACGTCAATATGAGAGCGGAGAGCTTGTCAACCCACCCTTTTCTAACTCATTACAGGGCTTGGTGGGACCCATCCTGTGAAGAGTTGGAAAAGAGGGGGCCAGACTGGAAGCCAAGGAATCGAGCCGGCACAGACTCGACCTGAGACTGCTTCCTGCATGTGTGCCTATGGTGGCAATCGGAGAGGATGGAAGCCATTTTACACTGTGACTCAAGTTGGACTGCGTTTTTGTTGGAGCCGAGGCAGTGTATGAATCGGATTAACATTACTGCAGAGCTGGCAGCAGCTAGTCCAATGGTAGCTTGCCTCTACGCACAGCACTGCAAGTTGCTGTTCGGAGTAGGACATTAGGACAGGACTTAGGAACTCAGGAGTCGGGCAGTTCACCAGGTAATGCCCAGGCAGGCATTTTAACTTTTATACGCCCGCTTAGGGCCTTGCCCCATGGATGGATGTTGGGTTTGGAAGGGGGGCAGACACACAGTGCATTGCTAAGGTCTGTGCTTAGTGAATTTGAGTCTGTGTGTGAAAGTAGCGCTAAATTCTGCTTTAGGATAAATGTGGATCTGGAGCAACAGTCTAGGATTTTTAGGAATGTCGCACTTGCACTTGCGTGTGTTACTATCAATTCTGCAAAATAGAAATATAGGTTCCGATCTAAGAAGAAGTTGGTTTCACTGCACATTAAAAACTGTGACTTAGGCCAGGAGCCACAAGGATTGCCACACTCACAGTTACTCAGAGGATGGGCTTCAGCCACATCAATTGGCCCCTCCCAAGTTCCCACTGCTTAAAAGAATTAAATAATCACATCTCAATTATAATATAGCAGCAAATGTTATTTAAGGTGCAATTACGTAGCTTATGGCATTTCAAAACAGAAACACTATTGTTATCAATTAAATTATCCGGATGCTGTGTTTCTAATAGCCATTTGGTCAGAGATTAGTCCATTAACGCCCTTATCTTTTAAAAAATCACGCTCTGGTGCTGAGAGCTTCACTACCTTCAGTGAAGACAGGATAGGGGTTAGGACACAGTGAACCGGCAGGCAGCATTCCAGGTGTAATGATTCGCACAGGTGCGAAGTGCGCGCGTGCTTTACCAACATACATTTTATACAGCTTTGGGAAGTTCCTGTCCAGAGTACAGAACTTCAGTTAATAGGAGCAATGCAGATTGTGAAAGCTAAACTGAAAGGCTGTTGCACACTTGATTTAATTTTGAACTCAGTGTATGCATGATGACGCAATTGTGTGCCATTAATCTTCATTAAGCCCTACTCTTAGTTATCTAAATCCTAAACTATCAGGTGACCCACCACGGGATTTAAGCCGTTTACATTGCTAACTAAATAAAATATGGATACAAACTCCTGCCCTAATCTGGGAAAGGAGTGCTTAATTTGTTAATAAGCAGGGCTTTATGTGGGCCGGGTCTCAAGGGGTCTGAGCACCGGCAGTTTTTTAAAGGGGGCCTCGAAACGGGTCTCTATCGGGCTCTGTTTTGAGCCCTGGCACAGGCGCTCTGTTTTTTTCCGGACTGCAGTGACCGCAGTTTGCTGTCAGTGCAGTCCAGAAAAAAAGTGCCAGGGCGCACAGAGCCTGATAGAGACCCGTTTCAAGACAGCAGGCACATCGGTGTGTACTTGCTCACATTGCTCACCTCTCACTAGGGGAAGAAGTTACGGCATGACGTCATGCCGGGTGAGCGGTGTAGGGGAAGGGAAATCATTTAAAGAGTCATTTTCTTTCTGGATATCCCTTCTATTTCTGAAACGCAGCATTGCGGTAGGGTCACCAGGGCTTTAATTGGAAGCTTTTTCAATGTTCTATGTAACAAGCCATAGTTGCAGCGTATTTATCTTAAGCAACTAATAACCATTAACACAGCCTATACTCCTTACTTGTTGTAGGTGTAATGTGACTTGTTGTCTCACATATTTGGATGCAATGACAGGAACAGCAAAATACAAGTCGGGCGGCATACTATGCTAAACACAGATTTTTAGCGTAAGTGTGTTAAAGCCACGCCCCTAATTACATTGACCACGCCACTTTGAGAGGCCCCCCAGTTTTTTCATCCCACTTAAAGCCCTGTTAATAAGTAATTGATGTACGGGACAACATGAGGCAATAGGAAAATGATAGGATCTAGAATGTGTTGTGGGTGGGAGCTCGTGGGTTCAGGGCAGTTCCTTCTTAGAACGTGGATTGTGGGTCTAGCGGCAGTTGCTGCTGGGGGTTGAATACCAGATGGAACCATTGGTGAACCTACCTTGTTGTTTTCTCTTCACCTGCGACAAGTTATCTGCTACCTTCTTCATCCCTTCTGTGGAGTTTCCGAACTGCATTGCTTCTGGAAGTTTCATGCTGTTTGAACGATTTTCTCGTGCCTGGTTCGCGGAGCATCGTTGTCGGTGTGTGGGCGTGGAGCCACCGGCGTAGCTAGGGGGGGGGCGAGGGGGGCGAGGGGGGCGGACCGCCCCAGGCGGCACTATTTCGGGGGCGGTAGCACGACCCTAGTGGTTCTTTTCTATTTTATTATTTCGATAGAGTAAGAGTTTATTTTATTTGCTGTCCCCTGCTTCATTCAGTCGTCCCGGAATTACCATTATTTAGACAGACGGGTCCGAGTCTGTTCTCGCTTTGGAGCATTTTTTTGCTCTGATAGAGATCTGACCGTAGTCTGTTGTTTATGGCCAACACGTAGGTTACTCTTTTATGCAGCACGTTTATTTTCGCGTTACTGGCGCCAGTCTCCACGGATGTCGAGGTAATGCAGCCTTTGAATTAATCTCCCAGGCTGGTAAGCATCATTTTGTGTGTTTTCACAGATAGAAGGCGGGCCGGTTTAACTCTGACCTCCCCAGTTTATTCAGTTTCCCTTTTCAGATAACCCAGTTCGGAATAATTTAAATTAACACGGGGAGCAAGTACATTTTCCATGCTTGTGATTAGTGGAGCAATTAAAATGGGCCAGCCAGTGAATGTTTTCACTCGGGCCAAGTGAAGGGGTTTTTCCCTTGTTTTAAAATAAGTAGGAATATGCGGAGGTTATGAAAGAACCTTTATGCTTTACATTTCTTTCGTTTTAAATTACTTTTGCCTATGCCTTCATGAGTTGCCTTTATTGCTTTTCAGAAGAACACCTCTCTAGTTGTGTCGTGCCCTGGAACCTTCCTGTATTTGCATACTCTAACAGTGCCATCAGCGATTTTTAGAGGTAGCTACATACAGAAGTACTCTGTATTTCAACTTGCTCTTTTATTTCACCCTAATGATTTTAGAACCACTTTATTTCGGCAAGAGTTGTAGTACTTATGAATTTCAAGGTCTTAATCTCACTCTTTCTTTGAATCTTTTTTATTCTTTGGGCCTTTCCAACTAGGTTAGTCCGACATGGCGATATATAAGTTAATAGAATATCAGCCTGTCTTTATACACGCTCTGCACATTTTCATGCTCTGTGTTGCCCACAGGAGTATTTTCAGTGGTATGAATTTTCTGCTGGTCAGTTTTTGTGATTAGGGGGGGCGTGGCTTACGCGCCGGCGTGTTATGGCGCTGCCCGGCTGAGCTCCGTGACAACGCGGGACTCTTTCCAGGCTTCCTGCCGATATACCGCCTACGGACACCGGGAAAAGCTGGTCTTGCACGGCGGAACATGGTCCCCGTGCATTGCGAGTGGAGGCGGCGGTTGAATTTGGTGCTTTGACATCTTTTTGGGCTGCAGCTTCTACTCCGTGTTCAGGGACGCGAGCGGCCGCCATTTTGTGCCGTCGCGCTCGCGTCCCGTTTTCTGGTGATTTCGGCACTGTCCATGCCCATATATTGCTGCTACAGGTCGCACTCTGCAAAGGTATGTCATAGCTACTGCAAATTATGTCTTTGCTGCACTTTTTGTGACACTTGGCGCCAGACTCCACCTCAGCTCCTCTACTGCTACTAGCATTACTTATCGGCGGCCATTTTGAGGAGTTACCTGCGCATTTGATATTTTCCTCCATCTCTGTCACCATTTGCCCTCAGCTGCCTATCGCATACACCACATGGTTTCCATTCCCCATGGACGCTATGCTGCTTTTTCCTACACTTCCGTCCTGGTTGGCTTTTAAGATGTGACCTTTGGATTTTTGTTGCCTCTTGACACCTGTCACATAGATTGAAGTTGGTGCTTCTCCAGTGTCACCTGATAGCTCGCCCAGGACATATCTCAACAAGTACTCTTTGCATATATACCTTTAGGGTCTCACAGCTTTTTCTATTTGAATTGACTTCCATTCCTGCGGTCCTCCTAGTCTGCCCCTATATTGGCACCATGTCTCAGGACGCAGGTCATGTGAGAGCGTCTGTCACCGGTACAAAACCAAAACGCCTCAAGAATGACCCTCCGTCCCCAATTCGTACCTCTCAAAACCCAGTGCTGGACTCTATTTTAGAAGAGGTTCGTGGCTTACAACCTTTTATGGTGGCAACAAATGAGAAGCTTAAGCAGATTGAAGACAGATGGGTTGTCATGGAAAACAAAGTCCTACAACTGGAACAACGTATTAGTGATGTCCAAGATGTATCCACAAAAATTCCTATTCTCGAAAAGGAGATACAACAGCTGAAACTTCACACTGAGGACCTTGAAAACCGTAACAGGCGGAACAACCTCCGTATTTATGGTGTACCGGAGTCTCATGGGGAGGGAGACATGGTGACCTTCGTCCGCAAACTCCTATACGAGCTTTTGGGTCTCCAACCAGAATCTGTTCCATTGAACATTCAGCGTGCACACCGTCTGGGTCGTCCAACGTCCAACCCGACCAAACCCAGAGGTATCATCCTGTTGTTTCTGGAATTCACCGAATTGATGACTGTTCTCAAGGCTGCAAGAGCAAAACGTCGCCTCATATGGTCGGGTCACACCATCTACATATCCCAGGACCTCTCGAATGCTACAAATGCTCGTCGCAAAGAATTCCTTAATCTGCGTCCTCGCATGAGGGATCTCAACATCCAATATGGAATTCTTCATCCTTGCCTCTGCAAAATAACCCACAATGGCCGTTCCCGTACCTTTGATGATCCTCAGAAGCTCCGTGATTATCTTCTCACCGTCTCTCCACCAACGATGGACACCAATGGCTGAAACTAACTTTCTTCTAATTGTTGCAATCATTTTTCTAATGTCTTGACGACTGTTGTGGCCTTGTCCCGGTTTCTTTCCTGTCATGTCTTGTTAAATTTTCCCTTTTTATTGAATATATCTTGCCTATTTTCCCGCGTTTTCCTTGCTCTGCTGGCTAGGCGCCCGCGTTGGCGTCTCCATGCTTCCTTTACTTGGTTCTTCTCTTACTTCTCAGGTCTGGTGTTCTTGCCTTGATCTGTTTCTTAGCTGTTTCCTTCTCTTTTCCTCCTTTCTCTTTATTTTCCTTTTCACAGGCCATTGTTGCATATTCCTTGCTCATTCATGTTCAGTTATCTTCTTTGTCTCCCCTCTTGTCTTTCTTCCTGTAGTCTCTAGTTTTCCTCATGGTTATTCTTATCTCGCTATATCAAAGGTGTTGTTCCTTCATATTTTGTCTTCCCATTTGTTTCCGATTTGTATTGCTAACATGTTTGTCTTTCTTGTCTCTCCCATCAGTTCCCTACCTGCAGTGTATTGGACCCAACTGTTACCCTCATCCCATACCTCCCATCATGTGTAACTTCGTAACGTGGAATGTTCGTGGTCTTGGCAACCCAGTTAAGCGTCAAAAGGTATTGTCTCACCTGTCCAAATTGAATGCTCAGATTGCTTTTCTCCAAGAAACACACTGTACAGATGTCGAATCGCTGAAACTTAAAAGGGCTTGGGTGGGTCAGGTGGTGTTTTCTCCTGCGATTGATAAGAAAGGGGGTGTTGCTATTTTATTCCGTAAAGGTCTCGATGTTCAGATTTTGTCCTCTAAATCGGACGATGAGGGTCGTTGGGTTATGTCAAAAGTGTCTATACAAAACAAAACTATGGTGCTCCTCAATATTTATGGTCCTGACCCTAAATTTTGGAATGATATTAAAATCCTCATTTCATCTTTCGATTGCCCTAATATTATCATAGCCGGTGACTTTAACCAATGGTTGGACCCATTCTCGGATAGACTATCCTCCTCCAAATTCCAGCCGGACAAGACTCATAAGGCTTTCCAGTCTGCAATTGCCTCCCGCCCTCTGTTTGATGTGTGGAAAACATGTAATCCTGAATCACTCGAATATACATTCTACTCTAGTGTACACCATACCAGGTCCAGAATTGATTATATTATGGCCAGTAAATCTCTTCTCCCTGCTATTCAAAATTCTGAAATTGGTTCTATTTTCCTTTCGGACCATGCACCTGTGTATGCCACTTTTGACCTTTCCCATACTACCACCTCTTTTAATCGCTGGAAATTTAACACTTTCCTTCTCTCTGATTCGGATTTCATGTCTAAAGTAAAGAGTTTCATTTCTGAGTACTTCTCCCTCAACTTACCCCAAGACACATCAGTCTCAAACAACTGGGATGCTTTTAAAGCTGCACTGCGAGGGTTTACAATTTCCTATGTATCTAGGAAGAAGAAACTCAACAGGGCCAAATACACTACCCAACTCGCCAACATTAAGACACTAGAACATTCTTACTTCTCTTCCAAGAACCCTGACACCCTCCGTCTCCTTATTAAAGCCAAATCTGAACTTAATCAAATTGCCACAGTTGAAGCTTGCAACACCCTTTTACAGATCAAATCCAAATTTCATGGGGGTCAGAATAAAGCGGGGAAAATGTTGGCAAATTACCTTAAAATCAAATCTGAACGCAAATCAATTGGCTCTATTCTTAATGAAGACACTAATACGAAGGTATCCTCTGATGAGGATATTGCACAGGTTTTCCATAATTATTATAAACTCTTATATACAGATGACACACGGCCTGGAGATGAGGATCTCTCTCGTTTCTTTGCAGGCCTTCCCCCTCCTCCATCACTTCCTACTGAATTTCTGCAATTAGAAGCTGACATTACCCCTCAGGAAATTCTCAAGGCTATTACCTCCCTTAAGAAAGCAAAAGCTCCTGGTCCAGATGGTCTCCCTATCGAATTTTATGCCAACTTGCATTCCATTTTTGTTCCTCACCTTTTGCAACTTTTTAATTCCTTTATTGCAAATGCCAAAGCGTCGGGTTCATTTTTGGATGCCCTTATAATCATCATTCCCAAACCGGACAAGGACCATTCCCTTTGCAAAAATTACCGCCCCATATCCCTTATTAATTACGACTGTAAAATTTTTGCCAAAATCTTAGCTGCCCGTCTAGAATCCCTTATACCTCTGTTAATCACGACCGATCAAGTTGGCTTCGTGAAAGGCAGACTTGCTGCAGACAATGCCCGTGTTTTTACCAATATTATTTCCCACAGTAACCGTTTCAAGGCCCCTCTAGCTGCCCTTTCACTAGACGCAGAGAAAGCGTTTGATCAAATTAATTGGAAATTCATGTTTAAGGCGTTACAATGGTTTGGTTTTGGCCCCCACTTCATTTCCTTGGTTAGACTCCTTTACTCTGCTCCCCGTGCCAGTGTTTTTGTCAATAATCAATTCTCTAAGTTTTTCCCCCTATCTCGAGGGACAAGACAAGGCTGTCCTCTCTCCCCGTTACTCTTTATTCTGTGTCTTGAACCCTTCCTTATTAAAATCCGCTCCAACCCCCTCATCCAGGGATTCAAACAGTCCTCGATTGAGACAAAAATCTCGGCATATGCTGATGATGTCTTGGTCTACATGGCCAACCCTGTCTCATCCCTTCCCCCATTCTTAGAAGAGGTCCACCTTTATTCATCTGTCTCTGGCTATAAACTTAATCTCTCCAAAACGGAAGTACTACCCCTTAACTCATCCTGTTATCAATATATGTTTGAATCTACCGATTTTGCATGGTGTCCCTCCAAGATCAAATATCTGGGCATCTGGTTTTCCTCCACCCTGCGTGACACACTCAAATTGACCTTTACCTCCCTTACTCAAAAACTTCACTCACTCCTTCAAACATGGTCTCCTCTTTTCCTTTCATGGTGGGGTCGTTTAGACACCATCAAAATGATGATCTCTCCACACATACTATATACTGTTTCCATGCTTCCTATAAAAATTCCTAAATTGTACTTCAATAGACTAAACTCCATCTGCTCTAAATTTCTATGGAACAATAAGCGACCCCGAATTTCCTTACCAAAACTTCTACGCCCTAAATCTGAAGGGGGGGTTCGCTTCCCTGACTTCCAATCATACCATTCGGCCTTCTTACTAAAACAAGCCTTTTCATTGGCGTTTGATTTTACTGATACCCCATTACCCAGATGGATTGCAGTTGAGAGATCTCTGTTGAAGGATTTCAATTTTCAACAATCCCTTTTTATGTCCAACTGCTCCTTTTTGACGCATTATCCTGTGCTGAAATACTCCCATACACTGCTACACAATATTTTTTCAAAAGACTTATCGCCTTTACAAATTTTCCTTTCCTCCAGTATTTGGTACAACAAATATCTTAAATACAAGGGTAAATCTTTCTACTTCAAGTATTGGAAAGAAAAGGATATTATGTTTGTTTACCAATTCTTTTCAGGTTCATCCATTATTTCATTTGATGAAATGCTAACTAAGTTTGATTTATCTGTACAACACCGTAATGAATTTGATATTATTACTAATGCCATTGTGTCTCACCTATCTACCCTCCCTACGTTTGATATCCTTCCCTCTCTTACTCCTTCCACCCCGCTTTACCCGTTGTTCACTCAGCAAATACCCAAAGCTGCTTTGATTTATAAATTGTTATTGGAGAATGTTGGTCCTAGACCTAAAACTGTTATGGAAGTTGCTTGGGAAACTGATTTCTCTTTATCGTTATCCGTTGATACTTGGGATCGATTATGGTCCAAACTGTTTAAGACTTCGGTTTCGGCCCGTATTACTCAATCACTTTTTTTCATTTACCATAGAGCTTTGTTTACCCCTATAAGCATTACCAAATTCTCCCCTTCCTCCTCTCCCCTTTGTTGGTCCTGTTCATCTCACCCAGGCACACTTAAACACCTTTTATTTGATTGCCCACGAGTTATCACCTTTTGGGAATCAGTTTGGAAATACTGTATGCGTATTTTTCATTTTTCTGAACCATTTTCATCATTGCATATTTTTTTAGGTTCTATATCTGATGTTTTGGACTTACATTCTTATAATGCAAAACTGTTTGACCTATTCGTTGCAACTGCATACAAAGTAATCCTGTCTTGTTGGAAGGATAACTCCAAATTGTCTGTGCAGACATGGTGGAATTTTGTGTGTGATGAGCATAGAATTGCTATTGCTTCTTCTTCTTCTGTCACCTTAAAAATTAAGTCTGATCTTACCTGGCTACCTTTCTCCACCTTCTTATCCTCTTCTCCCCACCCTTAACCCCCCTTCCTTAATTTCTCTTCCTCTTTTTCTCTTTTCTTCTTTTTTCTTTTCTTTCTTCTTCTTTATACGGTTCGCTCCCATTACATGATTTTACTTTACTGTTTCTCTTTCTCTATTTCTCAAAAAATGTCTTTTCATGATTATATCCTATTGACTTTGCGTTATCTTATGTTGTGATATTATGATGTAACATTTTTTTTTTCTGCTCAATAAAACTTTCTTAAACTGAAAAAAAAAAAGTTTTTGTGATTAGCTATATCTCCTACGAGAATCAATTCATATAGATTTGTATATAAGTGTATATATGTAAATATGAAGATCTGTACCTTATTGTGTTTTAAGTTTCCTTTCCTCCCCAAGTCCTGATGAGGCCCAGATGAAAAGGGCTGACACACGTCAACATTATCATAAAAGAGAAGCCCATTGAGATTAAATTGTTCAGTAATTGAGAAATACAGTACCCTGCGATAGTGTATAGGGCGCCAGATTAATTATGCGCTCCATTGGTACTGTACTAAGGGCTCTCTCTTTATAATGGGTTGCAAACCATAATTTATGAAAAGAAAGTGTTCCCTCGCAATCCCTTAAGAAGTTAGGGCTACAAGGATTCTTTGTTTGTTTATGTTCATGTGATCTTGTGTCTACGTATGTTAAATGTATCTATCGATGTATGACAAAAAACATTTGTTTGCATTATGTTGCGGTTTGTGCATTCAGATAATTGGTTTTCTGTTGACAAATATACTGATTTATAACTAGTTCATTGACTGGTGTGTGTTCGTCCATACTAAGAATACATGTTTTTTTGGGGAGAAATTTTCTCTTTTGAGGATTAATTAAGGTTTCCTTTATTGTTAAAACGATTGTCCCTGATCGATTTCGAAGCATCCAAATTGTTTCTTTGCCCTAGTGGCACGTGGCGGCAGTGTTTATTATTTGGGGACACTGACACACACGTCACCGACTCACCAAAGTCTGTCGCTGAGGAGCCCTGTCTGCACATGTGACGTGCAGTTATGTAACTGCAAGCGCACTGGCTGCAGGGCACCCATGCACCACCAAGCATAGTGGTGGTGGTGCGGTGCGCGGCGTAACCTTGCATGTGGTTCCCAGGGCCGTCAATCATGTAGCACGCCAACGCTACCAATGACGGCCCTGGACATAACTTTGGCCAGCCCTCGCGCAGACTAGAACGTAGCAGTGACGTGTCACATGCTCCACCACTATGCGCTCTCATGAGGAGTCTGTGGCAATGGCAGTGCTACGGGATTTGCTGCTGCAGCAGAAGAGAACCAACCCCTATACAGAGACCCTGGCTGCCATCACTGTGGAGTACTGGAGACTGAGTGAGGTAAGAGGGAGCTTAAACGGGTTTCGGAGCGGAGGAAAGGATCTTTGGTGAGTGGCAGTTCACAAGTCCTATAAAAAGAAGTGGGGGGGGTCAGAACTTATTTTCAAGGGCAGGATTCAGGCAGTCAAGTGAAAGATGTTCTTTCTTCCCTGTGCCGTGCAGAGGATCCCAGCATACCTGCTTCACTTGCATGAAAAGTATTACAAACCTTTCAACTCCAAAGTGTTCAATGGCTAGAGCTAGAACAGTACTCTGCCTAGAATCAAAGTATTTGTTGGAAACTATTTCTAAATATCCTCTGTTTTATGCTTGAGTCACTTTCAAGCAATTCTGTCTATTTCAGAGGGGATGAACACACAGATGATGAAGAAAAGTATTGAGGTGCAGCGCAGATTTCAGTAGAAAACACTGTCCCTCGTTAGGTTATTTTGAACACCGCATCCTTCTTTGTCCCATGCTATGTCTAATTTTGCTTCCACATCCCAAGTGTCCCTCAGGCACAGTTGGGGAACATCAGAGCTTGTTATACTCTCAAACTCTTTTTCAAATAATTATCTATTGCAGATGATGGTGTGTCGGCAAAACAGAACACCCCCGTGAGGAGCTTGATACCCTCCCTGCTCCTCCTCTTACTTACTACCACAGGCCTCACTGCCCCAGAGCAGAAGCCTCCACTGTTCCTCTTTGGGGGTGGCTGCCTATGGGGGTGGTGAGCAGAGACTTAACAGACAGAACAACAGACAGGGACATAAACAGTGCCACAACAGGTCAGAATGCTTCCAAAGATCTCAGTGCTCTCTCAGTGGAATTTACCTCTTCGGTAAAGCTTGCATAGAGAGTGAGGCAATGATATTATTTACTGGCACTGACTAAATGGTGCCAGAGGCAGGGCCATCCTTCGATAGAAATTCAAAGATTCTACAGGTTAAGTTCTTTTTTTGTAAGAAAATGTTATTGGCATTTCGCTTGACAAGTCCATACAATAAAAAGGACAACATCTACTCCACAAACAGCAGAATAAAACCATGTCAGGCTTATAAGGCGTCTCCCACTCCTCCCCACTTATGACAGAATAACAAAGCAGCTAAGTTGCTATTCGATGGATAGTGAAGACTAAAGTATACCTTAGTGTACCCACTTTGCTTAGCACTTGTGTTTTAGGAAGGCAACAGTGCTTTAAATGGGCAGGTACTGAGTACCAGAACTTTTTTATTTTGAGACGGAGAGTACATGCACTTCTCAAGAGTAACGTAATACGGTTAATTGGAGAGTAGCAGCACTTCTCAAGAGTGACGTAATACGTTTATTTGGAGAGTACCGGCACTTCTCAAGAGTGACGTAGTACGTTTAATTACAGAGTACCGGCACTTCTCAGAAACAAGCAGGTACTCTGGTACAGGGGGCCTGTTCTTCAAGTTTCCATTTCTAGCTTTGGAAGGCATAGGTAGGTAACATGCCTCAAGCTACAGTACATTTTTCAAGGGCGAGCACAGGATGTGATTAGTTTTTGCTTGTTTCGTTCACACCCAATTCTAGAGCTCAGCTTAGCAGTGGGCTGCCTGTGGAGGAGAAGTCGTGAGCTTCACCTGACTATTAGTGGCGATACTACATGTCTCTCGGACCTCTTTCAGGTGCTCGCCGTCCTTTTTCCCCAGCACCCCGTCCAGGGGGCGGCAATCTGAAGGGTAGCCCCGGGCGCCACAAGCTCTAGCTACGCCTCTGCGTGGAGCACCGTGTCTCTCTTGACCCTGATCGCTGTTGGGGGTCTTGTTCAGTTTTGCGAGGCCCGCACGCGTGAGCGGTGCCTCTGTTGCTGTCTTGAGGTTATGCGATGGCGCATGCAGGTGCAGGCACTGATTGTTTCCTAGGCACAGACCGCTATTGTCTCATGTCATGTCACAAATTCCACAACCTGCTCAGCCTGCGTTCACGTCAGAAACATGCATACACGTCTGATGCACCGACAGCCATCTTGGTTTGGGCCTCAAGGAGTTGAAGGGCGATTCCTGTCCTACGTTGCGTGCTCTGTGATGCGCACACAACATTATCTCATTTTCAATCCAGTCTGGCCAAAGTTGCGCATTTGGTGATGTGCACACCACAAGTACAGCATTTGAAGTTCGGCCTCATTCCTATTGTATTTGCGCACTCTGTGATGCGCACACCTAACTGGTAATTTTCTTCTTCTTTAATCTTGCATGCCATCTGACAGTCATTGTTAGCAAGCAGTCTACCTACGCATCAGTGCATGCGGTGATGCACACACCTTTTTTTTCTGAAATTAACTGTATGAAGTAAACCTTATTATTTTCAGGGAAGAACATTTACCTTTTCTTACTTTCAGCATGTGCACATTTGGGCATAATGGCCCACATGCATCATTGTGACATTTTGCACTTCCTAATTTGCGAAAAATAAGGAATCGCAAATTAAGAAGTGCAAAATGCTATGCATCATTATTTTCGGTATTCATTTGTGATTCGGTAAAAATCGCAATTTTTACCGAATCCCAAATGAATACCGAATTCTTAAGTTAATTTTCGCAATTCCCATTGATTCCTATGGGCCAAAAGGCCCAAGGAGTCAACGGGAATTGCGAGTGGCACTTTGAAAATTTCATGGGGGCAGGGGGGGGGGGGTATTTTTCGCATCATGTTTCACACACACATGTCCTAAGGACATGTGTGTGTGAAACATGAATGTTGAAAAAAAAACATTTTAAACACTTTTTCCAAATTTTCCGAGTGGTTCAACCACTCGGTAAATTTGGCACCCTAATTGCGAATTTACAGTTTTAAATTTAATGATGCATTGCTTTTAAGAAATCGCACATCTGCGACTTCTTAAAAGCACCCGCAATTTTAGAACTCGCAAACATGTTACGAATTCTAAAATTGCTTCATGCATCCCAAAAAGCACTTTTGCATTCGCAAACGGCCGATTTTAAGGAATCGCACCGTTTGCGACTACAAAAATGCTTGATGCATGTGGGCCAATGTGTTCACAACCGATACAGCACCCTTATAAGCTAAATGGTCATTTATATAGTGTTGTTAAACTGTCATTTATGCTGAATTGTTACATCTGTGATGGGCAGCAACTCACCCACGCACGGCCATGGATTGTGTTTTGGCACCGCCACCTTTTTTGCAAATAGCTGGTACTCCACCATTGCAGTGGCAGCAATGTAAAGGCACCTTCGATGCCTACCTGGAGGCTATTGATGGAGATACTTTTACTTCCAAGAAGAAAAAAGCTTTGTTGATTAATAACTTAGGTTCTGAGGGCAGAAACCTATTAAAAACGTTACCTTTTTAATTGGTAAGCACCCAAGTGAGTAGTGGTGATGAAGGGGACTTAATAATAGTTAATGACTATGCTTCTATTGTTAAAACATTGGATAAAAGATTCAATCCCAAAAGGAATGTCGTACTCAATCCTCACAAATTTTTACAACGCGCTCAGATCCTCGGCGAGGTCATTGATGACTTTGTGGCCACTCTTAGAGAACTCTAGCAGTCACCTGCAACTACAGGGAGATTAGGAAAGAAATGATCCCGGATCAATTGAAAGAACGTGTAACAGGAAAATTCAAGAGAAAGTATTGTCTTCTGATGACCTCGATCTAGAGACTGCCCTTTCCTTAGCTAGAAGATTTGAACACTCTCAGTTTTGTGTGAAAGAAATGTGTAGTACCACTTCACCTGAGGAGGTTAAATTGTTGAATGCCAAACCCAATTTTAAACCTTTGAAGGGGCCCATTACCAGTTCTGTGCGTCCTATTACACATTCAAAAACCAAAATTGAGCAAGGAGAAATTATATGTTTCTGTTGTGGAAGCAAATCACATTTGGGGAATGCCAAGTTTTGTTTTGCTTTAAACCAAACGTGTTTCAAATGTGACAAAAAGGGTCATTCCGCTCAAATGTGTAAAGCTGCTACCTTGAAAGGTCATGCATAGATGGTAAAAAGCATTGTAGAAGATATGGCTGATTCTGATGATGAGAGTTATGAGTTATTGATGTTATCCTCTTCGTCTTCACAAGCTAAAGGCATTGTTGAAATATCTTCCATTTGCAGGGTCCCACAAGAGGAAATCTCCCGCATATAAGGTTAAGGTCAGTGGAAAGTGTATCATTTTTTTTAGCTGATTCTGATTTCCCTTTCACACTCATCAATACAAAGGATTTTGAGGGGTTGGACAGCATCCAAATGCAGCAACCCAACATCAGAATCTTCGCTTATGGGTGTAAAAGAGTAGACGTTCTAATGAAGTTTATGGCAGACCTTGCTTTTGGTGAGGATTTGGCTACTGGAACAGTGTATGTGGTGAAGGAATGGTCAAATGTGTTGGGGTGGGATGAGCAGGTCTCCCTTGGCATCATACTGGACCACAATCATCCTGACATGGTGGTGTCCAGGAGTTCAGGCAATCAATTCTATAGCTTGCCTCCACCTAGTTCAACCAGTGTGTGTGTGGTTCCCCAGGTGTCAAGCAACAAGTGGTTACAAAATTTGCCTGAGGTGTTCAATGGGGATCTTGGAAAGTTAAAGCATTGGCGGCGAGGTAGGAGAAGGATCTGCCGCCGGCGGTGGCTTTCCGGATACGAGGAACTGTGGCGAGGGCGAGGTTGGCTGAACGGAACGCACCTATTCCACCATATATGTAGTATTTAGTTCTTATGTACATTAAAGTACTTTTGTTCTTGCAAGTCAAGCACTTGGCTCGACAATCATTTATTATATTAATATGTGCTTGTGAGTGCTGAGTAAAGGCACCCATCTGCTACCTCCCTGAGAAGCCTGTGACTGCTTGCCATCATGCCACTGAGAATCAAAGGGGTTTTACTTGGACCAGTTTGAAAACCCATGGTATGATGGGCCTTGGGACACAAGAGGCAAACAAGATCAACACCCACAGTTAAGACCCAGTAGTCCCTGTTTGCCATGTAGCCCCATCTGACAACTGGTGGTAAGCGGTGTGAGATCCTGAAAAAGCTTGATCCACCTTTCAGCAGTAGTTTATTAAGTCCAGCCTGTCCACAGTAGAAGCTGCACCTAGCAATGTCAGATGCAAGGTGAGTGGGTATAGTCCTTGACATCCTATCATTAGATCAGTTTAGGGATCTGTTTTTGGATAGACGGTTGGAAGACTCTCAGGAACAACATATGAATTACTTGTGAGATCAGGTAGAGAAACGGGTGGGGAAGAACGAAATAGTGAGGTCTCTGGGGAGGTGCCATGCTAGGAAGGAAGGGAGGGAGTGTCCAGGATGTAGGTAGCTACATGCTGGCCTTCAGAAGCCATATTGCCAAGTTATGAAAGAAATCTTCAGACAACTTGGAGACCAGCCAGGAAGTGCTGAAGCAGTGGTACAACCAGATGACTGCCCTTGTGGAATTGCAACATGGGCAGAAAATGTGGGTAATAGAACCTGAGGCACTCCAAGACTGTTGGACGGGGCCCCAGGGATCGTTGACAGGATAGGGGAAGCCCACCTCCCTGGTGGGCCTCAACACACCCAGACACCCATTCAGGGTTCTCCACCTCAACCGTCTTAAACCCCACTTTGAGAGGTTTGAGGTCACCATGTTGTTGGTGACAGATGAAGGGGAGGAAGAGGAGAGTGAACATCTTCCTCACCTCTTAGCCTCCAAAGAGAAGAATGAGTCAGTCAGTGGAAGGTGTGAATCTTTTCCCTACCCTAACTTCTTAACAGCAGAGAGAAAGGCACTAGTTCCTGGGATAATTATCCTCTCAGTTTTCCCTCACTCCTGGGATTACACACTTGTGTACCTATGACATTGATACAGGAGACAGCCTCCCTGTCAAGATCAAAACCTATAGGCTGTCAGACAAAGTGAGGGCCAACATTAAGAAAAACGTTTCCTAAATTCTGGGATTAGGGGTGATTGAACCTTTCAGTAGCCCCTGGCACAGCTCTGTGGTGCTGGTACCAAAAGCTGCCTCAAAGAGCACTACACCTAAACTCATGTTCTGTGTAGATTACAGGTGGTTCAATTCAATCACCAAGACTGATGCGTATCCCATTCCACAGGTGGATGAACTGATTTGACAGATTAGGGGCTGCCCAGTTCCTAAGTACATTTGACTTTACTTCAGGAAACTGGCAGATCGCCCTAATTGATGACGCCAAGGAGAGGTTAGCCTTCTCCACTTCAGGGGGTCACTATCGGTTTAGGGGGAGGCCCTTTGGATGAAAGAATGCCCCTGTCACCTTCCAGAGGTTGGTGAACCAGGTGGGGTGGAGACCTTCAGTGCTGCTTACTGACGCAACTGTCTTCAGCAGCAGCTGGAAGGACCACCTCTTCCAATCAAGGAAGTACTTCAGGCCTTGAAGGTTGCAGATCTAACTATCAAGGCCAGTAAATGCCGGATAAGACAAGAGTCTATTGTGTACTTGGGACACCTGGTGGGCGGGGAGTAAGGCGCAGCCCCTCCAGGCAAAAATAGGCCTGGAAGCCCTCGAAGACTCAGACAAAGGTGAGAGCCTTCATAGACATCACAGAATATTACAGGAAGTTTGTCAAAGGGTTTAGCACCATTGTTGCCCCCTTGACTGCTCTGACATCAAAGAAGCACCCCAGAAATGTGATCTGGACCGAGGCATGCCAAAAAGCATTTGACTCCCTAAAGCAGGCCACATGCAAAGCCCTGTGCTCAAGGACCCTGAATTTTACAAAGAATTCGAAGTACCGCGGCCAGCGCCAGCCATGCTGCCCGTTTGCGGAAAAACTAGTTAACTCAATGGTCTAGAGCGGATCTCCTGGCCCTTAATGTTACTACCTGCCCCAAGCCTCACGGCTGTGACCTGACGACAGATACAACTTTAAGCTTGTGCACTGATAGCAACTGGGCGCCAGGAGTCCCAGGCTTAAGGGATGTTAAGAGAGAGCAGAGTGAGTCGATTGAACAGATTAGGGCATGCTTAATAAATTGTAGATCCTTATCAAAGCATGCAGAGGAGCTGTGGTTGTTACTAGTAGGAAATGAGTATGAGGTCATGTTTTTAACTGAAACATGGCTGAAGGATGATACCCTTGCAGCAGTAGCATTAGCTATGCCTTCTGGGTTTAAAATATGCTGCGCAAACAGGGAATGAGGAAGAAAAAAGAGGAGGGGGTAGCGATCATCTTCAAGGACTCTTGAGACATAGCTTCCTTAGTATTACTGAATAGGGGCATGGTCGAGGGCCTACATTTTTGCATCAAGACTAGCCCTACAACCTCTTTCTCAGGCCTGTTGGCATATAGGCCTCCAGACTGCCTACCCAACATATACCTATGCAATTATATTGCACAGAAATGCCTCTTATCCTCAAATTTTACTGCATTAGGGGATTTAAATCTGCATGTAAAGGATCCCACTTGTGTTCAGGCAATGCAGATGGTCTCCTCGCTGGAAGGCGCAAATTTGCCCCAACTTGTTAAATTCCCTACCCATAGAGCAGGGCATACCCTTCACCTGAACTTTTCTAATATATCGTCCTTGAAAACGGAAGTGCCAAACCAGGTGGTCTGGCACTTCCGGACCATTTTCTTATTCCTTTCTCTTTTAACTTGGCAAAACCTGACTTGCTTGAGAGTGCTAGATACTTTTTAAAGGGAAACTGGAAGAAGTTGACAGCTGAATGCTTAGACCCAGTTTTGTTGGCTAGCCATCCGCCTCTATCTCTAGACCCTAATGCATATACTTTGGCCCGACATAATTGGATTGCCCCGCGGTAAAATCTACGGTGCCAGCCAGAGTTACTAAATCCATAGGGAAATTGCCCTCAGCTCCATGGTTCTCCGAGTCGCTTAGGGCAATGAAAAGCAAGTGCAAGCGCTTGGAACGACAGTGGAGGGTGGATTGTGATGCTTCTGCTAAAATGACATATAAGAACTCCTTCAAGAAAATGCACAAATTCATGAAGGAGGCAAGGAAAGATCACATTGCCAAGTGTATTGATAATTCTGATAGTCCTGGCAAGGCAATTTTCAAGGTGGTCAACTCCTTCCTTAAGCCCCGTGAGCTGGTAATCGACACCCAGCCCTCTCTGGCGCTTTGTGAGCGAATATCGATTTTTGTCGATGATAAAATCAGCAAGGTGTTGTAGTGAGGGCTGGGCCTTGTGGCACACATTGCTGTGTTAGCATAGGCTTATTAGAAGTTTAAACGCCATTTTACCTTTTGCTGATTTTTGCACACAACACTGCATACAGTTGTTGTTGTAAGTTAGGCTGCGTGAATTCCTTCACATGAGAAAGACTTGTTTTTGGCATCCCTAGACTTACATCGCAAACTCAGTCTGCACAGTGAGTGCTAAAGCCTCCAAGGTTATCATAACAAGGTAGATGTTGTTCGGGATGATCGGGTCACGTTTTAGACATACCATACATGCAGCTGCAAGCCGACGCAGATTCTGGCGCCTTTAATATTGCACTGTAGGCATGATTTGGGGCACGTGGAAGAATTCCGTTTTCCAGAAAGACAGAGAGCTTTTGCAGATCCTGATGTGATTCCCTTCTGCTGATCTTGGAGGTATGGGGTCCCCCGCACAAGCCTAAGAGACGTGCTATATTTTGTAAAACATACAGCCTGATTCATCAAAGACCCGTTTTGCGAGTCTATAATAGCGATTCATAAGGAATCGCTATTACAGACTCGCAAAACGGGTTCATGTAGGAATCGCAAAAAGAATTGCCATTCCTACACATTCCTTATTTGCGATTAGCAAATTGCTAATCGCAAATAAGGAATAACTCCCCATTCATTCCTATGGGCCAAAAGGCCCATAGGAATGAATGAGGTGTATTCCTTATTTGCGATTAGCAATTAGCTAATCGCAAATAAGATAGCGATTTAAAGGGTGCGCTGGGTGTCCAAAGGACATGTGTGTGTGCAACATGCAACTTAGAAAAATGCTTTTAAAAGCATTTTTCTAAGTTTTCGCTATTTACCACGAGGTTTGACCTCGCGGTAAATAGCGGGCCGAAATTGCGAATTCGCAATTTTTAAATGGATGATGAATTGCATTTAAGGAATCTCAAATAGAGATTCCTTAGATGTAATTCCTCGCAAAATAGCGAAATCGCTATTACCGATTTTTGCATTTGGGATGATGAATCCCAAATGCAAAAATAGCGCTCGCAAAGGGCCAGATTCTGAGAATCTGGCCCTTTGCGAGCAGATTTCGGCTTGATGAATAAGGCTGATAGTTCTTAGCTAGGGAGGGTGTTACACTAGCCACTATAAGACCTGTTTTCACCATCATTGTAATATGATTTCTCCTTTTGTGTTTTATAGAGTTGTAACAATGCTGATCATATTATTTCTAATCATATGTCTGCTTATGTTAGCAAAGATATTGCATCTTAGAGCACGTCGTTAAAATAAATATTTTAACCTTTCCCGTGTCTCTTTTTACTCCTGTTGTGGACTGGTATGAGAATATAACGAAAGAGTGTTCTTGCTTCCCACCATGCCTGAGTATAACCTAAGTCGCATGTTCTGGGTTGTCTAATCATTGGTTCCTTTGCTATAGGACGAAGAGCTAATGTGACACTGATGCTAGTCGGTTAGGGTTTCTAGGTACTGAGGTGAGTTTTTTGGTCCATCACAATTCACTGAGGTCCTGGGTCTCTGTGCACAGTTCTGTGTAGGAGCAGAATCCCTGCAACAGTGTACAATTCCTTTTCTGCTGCAACTGCTACGGTTAAATCTGATGTGATAGTTAGGAAAGCACCCATGCCTCTCCTCTCTAAATTTACTCCTATCTCTCAGAAGGAAGCACTGGCTGTGATCCAGATCTGCAAGTAAGGCTCGCCGGAAGACCTGTGCCCTCCTAAACTGTGGAAAGAGTTGGCAAATTCCACTAGCGATGTGCTGTCCAAAATATGGAACACCTCCCTTTCCTCTGGCATCTTCCCTGATCTATGGAAGCACGCTACTCTACTTCCCCTTAAGAAGAAACCTAATGTGGATTCAGGGGAATTGAACAATTACTGTTGCCAGCCCCAGCAAAAATGCTGGAAAAGGTAGTGCAGCTGCAATTGACCTATTTCATGGAGAGGTACAATATACTGCATGACACCCAATCTGGTTTGCGAGCTGGGTTCAGCACAGAGACAGCGCTATTAGAGGTATCAGACTCAATTAGAATGGTATTGGATTTAGGTGCATCAGCTATGCTGGTGCTCCTGTATCTCTCAGCAGGATTCGATACTGTTGACCATTCTATACTGACTCAACGTCTCCTGGACAGCAGGGTTAATGGCACAGCCCTGGCCTGGCTGAAGTCTTTCCTCCATTTGCACACTCAAAGGGTGGCCCTACAACCACATCAGTCCACTCGCAAGCATTTATGGTGTGGGGTGCCACAGGTGTCGGCGATAAGCCCACTGCTGTTCAACTTATATCTAGCTCTTCTATTCACTTTGATAGCCAACTGGGGTGTGAAGGAGATTTCTTTCGCCGACGACACCCAGCTGGTTTTTCCTTTTAAGTATCAGTCCGAAGACTCTTTTAAGTGCTTTAAAGGCTGCTTAAAAGATATTGCAGGCTGGATGAACAACAACAAACTTAAATTGAATGCCGACAAAACTGAAGTGATGTTCTTTGGCAAAACCCAGCACCCAGCGGAAATGAGCTCACCACCCGCACCAGCTGTCTATGCAGAAAATCTGGGAGTTAAATCGCAGGCTGATTTATCCTTCTCTGCCCAAATTCAGCAGGTTACAGCCGCCTGCTTCAGTAGCTTGAGAAACCAGCGTAAATGTATACACCTGCTGCCTGAGAGCTGTCGCCGGATAATAGTCCATGCCACAGTAACTGCCTGGCTGGACTACGCAAACGGCCTCTATATTGGCTTACCGTCTTATCTTGTTAGGAAACTCCAAATGGTCCAAAATGCGGCTGCGAGATTGATCAAACGTGTTCCTTTTCGGCAAAATATCTCTCCGCAAATTAGAGAACTGCATTGGCTTCCGGTAGCCAGGAGAATCAAATTTAAGACCTTAACCCTTGCTTTTCGGGCATTTCATGGAATGTGCCCTTGCTATCTGAAACAGAGGCTGGGTGTCTACACGCAGACGCTTGCTTTGAGATCCAATTCACAGAAATTACTTTGCACACCACTAGTGAAGAGAACCTGACTGGGTGGCAGATCTTTTATGTTTGGGGCGTCCAAATTATGGAATTCCCTCCCTAATTCCTTGCATCAGATCTCTTCTGAAACACAATTTAGGAAGGCAGTAAAAACATGGCTTCTTAACCTAGCTTAAAGATTTTGCTTCCATGCCATTTTGAATAATATCAATAAGTCACAATACTAGTATAGATCCTTGAGAACAAAGCCAAAGTTGTGTAATCCAGATCAACACTAATCACAACCAATCTGCCAATTTACTTTGTATTTTGGGGGTCATTTTGGTCTCTTTCTGATTGGCCAACAATTGAATTATTGAATTAACAGACTCCAATTTTTCTGAGTGAAGGAATACAATTTGCATATGGTAACACTGTCTTCTCTTTGCTTTTTTCCTCTTTCTCATAGCATGATAACCAAATAATTCACAGAGACCTAAAAGCAGAAAATGTCTTCTACACCAGTAACACCTGTGTGAAGGTCGGTGACTTTGGCTTCAGCACCATAAGTAAGAAAGATGAAACTCTGAACACTTTTTGTGGCTCCCCTCCATACGCTGCTCCCGAGCTCTTCAGAGATGAGCACTATGTTGGCATTTATGTGGATTTATGGGCACTGGGCATCCTTCTCTACTTCATGATGACAGGGAGCATGCCTTTCAAGGCAGACACGGTTGCCAAACTGAAGAAGAGCATCCTTGATGGGGCTTACAACATCCCTTCATACGTTTCAGAGACTTGTCAGAAACGGATCCGTGGGATGCTCCAGCCAATACCAACTGAACGATGCAGTGTTGTCTACATAATGAAAAGCGAATGGATGAAAGGCATTGAATATCCCAAGTCCTTGGAGCCCTTTAAACTGGACCCAAAGCACTTATCTGATACTGGTTCTCTGAAAGATGAAGACATTGAAGTTAAGAGCACCTTGGAAAATCTAGGGATCACAGAGGAACACATCCGAAACAACCATGGCAAAGACTCTCGAAGCTCCGTCACTGGCATCTATAGGATAGTACTACACAAAGTCCAGAGAAGGAGGGCAGTTGAGATTGTCCCAATCCTAACAAGCTCAGAAAGCAAGGAAAAGCTCTCAAAGAAAAATCACAGATCCTGTCGACAGATAAGACATACCTCAAAGTTCTGCACAATTTTATGAACTTTATTAAGGTCCTTTCTTAACTTTTTACCATATTGTTAGTGTACATTTTGTATTTTTTTAAATAAAGCTTGAAGTATGCCTTTGAGTATGTCCAATTGATTATTATTCAAATTAATTTTCTTCAATGCACTGCATTCTATGTAACGTGGATGTTTTGTAAAGAGTTACTTTATATAATTGTCAGACAAGTTTTCTGATAAAAGACAGAATAGTGCTTGAAATGTCCTACCTCACCGCTTTAGGATTAAGGAGGTTGGTTTGTAATCCTTTTGCATGTGAGGATGTTTCCGTGCAGGTTTCACTGAGTAACTGCAAAGGGAGGAGGAATCGGTTTAAAAAATGTATCCCAAGTCCTAGCAATAACTTCTCATTAAATCTATCCAAACTATTAAGCAAGTACTCTGAGTGACAGACTGAATACTAAGGTTTTCCATTTTACAGAGGCAGTTTGAGCCTAAGAAAATATTAGTCTTGGCAGACATTACCACACCGCGGAAGCCACTGTCTTTCTATCTGTTAAGTCATTAGAATTGGCTTAAAGCATGTCTAAGTGTAATTGCTCTTCTTCTCTTTCTTCTGGAAAAGGGATCATGTGATATTAATATTCACAGATGTGTCTTGTGTCGAAACCTTATGATAATGGTATTGAAATACATTGTATAGTATTTGGTATTTATGCGTGTAGCTGTGATGCAGTATACAATGGCTCAGGAACGTTTGCTGCTTGCCATGTCATTCTACTTGTCATTCTGCTTACAGAAATGTTCAAGATGATACAATACTTTGTAGTTCAATACAGATTGTAAAAGGTTGTACTATGCACTTTATTTGTAAAACGTATAATAGTATCCAGCGTAATACAACATATTTTTACACAAGTAACATGGCTGTTCTCTAATTTTTGTTCAAATGGTTATGTATTTTATTTTTAGGCATAAATAAAGGTTACAGTCTATTTTATAATCCAAATGAATTAAACTATGTTCATGTTTCTGTGTGTGCCTTTTATGTGTAGAACATACTAAAAACTTAATTATTTCTAGGCTTTGTGTGTGAATTTATTGCTTTCGAGCCATGGCAGATGCTACATGAATACAATGAAAAACAAATCCACCTACAACGGAGAAATCTTGGCTAATCAACTAATACCCTCCTGGCTGTAATATTGGGGAAAGGTGTTTCTAATAAACTGACCAGTTACCCACCTCTAGACAATTTTAACAGGTTTCAGGGTGAAATATTGAGTGACAGCATTAGTTCACACACTTTGAGTGTGCTATAATAAATGGTTGCAACAACACAGATAGGAGGGGTACCTGAATCAGTCATCAACGCCATACACCACAATCATTACTAAAAACCTATAAATCTCTGACGTGACAAAAGCTGATGCCTATCCACATGAAATACCTCCAGAGAGCAAGACCCTATGGTTAAGCCAGCCTCATACCACCAGTCAGGATCTGTCCTCTTTAAATAACTTTCTTTCTTTCATAGCACAGAGCATATATTCCATCATGGACAAACGCCGTACCTGATCTGATATAATCACTAAAGGGTTAATATACCTTTTGGGATGTTCATTTATGCAGGAATGGAGTGTATGAGATTCTTTCAATTTGTCCTCTTGCTCTGCAAACTCTATTAATAAGAATTTCTCTAATTACATCAGCTCTATTAAAATATTGGAAACTGGAAATTTAGGCTTGGGCCCCCTTAAGTATAATCTAGATTCATCCAAACCTAGAAAATGTTGGGCTGTTTCATTACTTAATTGATTTCAGGAGCTAATTTGTTATTAGGTTTGTTTGAGAAATAAAAATTAATTGAGATAGGAGGCTTTCCAGTCTCTATGCAGTTAGATCTATGAAGGGGTACAGAGGAACAGCTGTGAAACATGGGTCTTAATATGGGTGAATATAGGAGACTGATGGCACAATACAGTTGAAGTTTCCAGGATTTAAAGTAATGTGAATACTCACATGTCCTTGGTTAGATCTACATAAGATGCCAATAGACTTCTGAGTTTGAGTTTAAAATATTTATAGAGCGCACGTTCACCTGGCGGTTTCATGACGCTATAGAGTACTGAACCCAAAAGGACAGGAAGATCAAGAGGAGGCAGAGAAAGCGGTTATGATGAAAAGGCTTGGGAGAAAAGAAACGTTTTAAGCGCCTTTCGGAAGAGTGTATTTTGGGTGGAAGATCTGAGGTGAACGAAGAGAGAGTTCCAAAAAGCAGGGGCAAGTGTAGAAAATGTCGTGCCTCCCCACTTTTTGCGCTTGAAGCGGGGAACTGTCAACAGTTGTCGAGAGGATGAATGCAGTTCCCTGGCAGGGGCGTAGGCTTTGATTTCCGAAGAGATGAAGGCAGGGGCTGCGCCAACCCGGGCCTGAAAAGTAATGCAGCCCATCTTGAACTGAGCTCGTTCTCGTATAGGGAGCCAATGTAAGGATTTGAGGAGGGGAGTGACGTGGTGGGATTTGGCCAAGTTGTAAACCAGCTGTAATCGTTGCATTCTATAAGCGGGCATGCCACAGTAAAGGGCGTTGCCATAGTCTAGGCGAGAGATTACCATCACCAGGACTATGAGCTTGAGGGCAGACGGGGGAAAAAACGAGAAACTTTGTGGATGGTGCGGAGTGAGAGGAAAGAAGAGGACACCACTAGACTGACTTGGGAGTGCAGAGTGAGTTGGTCATTCAACTTAACCCCAAGAGTTTTTACAGAGGAAGATGGAGAAGGGGGGGGCCTAGGAAGGGGGGACAGAAGAGAGAGGCCCAGGGACTGGAGCAACCACCTGTCAGAACCAGCTCCGTTTTGTCTGAGTTTAACTTCAGGTGGTTGTAATTCATCCAGTCCCGGATAAAGGTCATAACAGACTGGAAGTTGATCATGGACTCAGGGGATGGGGATAAGGAAAAAATAAGCTGAAGGTCATCCGCATAGTTATAGACGGAGACCTCCATTTGTTGAAGGGCGAAAATGAGAGGGGCAATGTACAAATTAAATAGAAGAGGGGAAAGGGAAGAGCCCTGGGGAACCCCGTATTGTACTTCGCGGAAGTCCACCGAGAAGTCGCCCAGGCGCACTGCCTGGGTGCGGTCCCTCAGGAAGGAGGACAGCCAGACCAAGGCCGAACCTCCAATCCCCGCCGCCCTGACATGGGAGAGTAAGATGGAGTAGTCAACCGTGTCAAAGGCGGCGGAGAGGTCGAGGAGGACCAGGGCCTGGGGGTGGTTAGTGTACATGCCCTCTCTGAGGTTGTCGAGGACCGATAGCACCACGGACTCCGTGGAGTGTGCGGGGCGGAAACCAGCCTGACGGGGGCTAACACCCTGTTCTCCTCCAAAAAGGTACTGAGTGCTCTGGTCACATGGCGCTCCAGTACCTGCCCCAGGAAGGGCAACAATGAGATGGGGCGGTAGTTGACAAGAGCGGAGGGGTCAGCGCCAGGTTTTTTAAGGATAGGAACGATGATGGCCGATTTGAGGGGTGGAATAACAATGCCCTGGGACAGTGAGCTATTGAGAAATTTAAAAGGGGGCTGCACACAAGCTGAATAGATGTGCTTAAGGATGTGGGCAGGACAGGGGTCCAAAGGGGAGCCTGATTTGACCATAGGCAGGAGGGAAAGAAAGGACTCTTCTGTCAGAAGGGGGAAGGAGTCAAGGCGTGCCCCGACTGACGGACACTGGGGGTCGACAAAAGAAGGAGGGGGAAGGGAAGTTTGCTTTGATATTAGGGATTTTATCCAGAAAAAAAGTGTTGAGGGAATCGCATAAGTCCTGGGAAGGGGAGGGTTTGAGGGTAGCTCTGTCAGAGTAGGCGAGGTCATGCACAATGGGGAAGATTTCTCTAGGCTGATTCTCGGCAGCCAGAATTTTTGAAGATAAGTAAGCATTCTTGGTCGCCAAAATAGCTGTTTTGTACAGAGACAGGAGGGTGATATTCTGATTTTTAAGGTTGGCGCAATAACCTCGCCTCCAGGTTCGTTCAGCTCGGCGCACAGTGAGTTTTAAGGCCTTCAATTCCTCATTGAACCAACGGTTTGCATCGTTCGAGCGCCTGGAGGACACCCGCTAGGGGGGCGACGGAGTCACAACCTGATCGAAGCCAGGAGTTGATGGAGTCGGCTTGTGCGGAGGACGACAAACCGTGAAGGTCCGGACTGGATGCGGAGAGTGTGGCGGACAGAGAGGCCACATCCACATGGTTCCAGGAGCTCGCCCAGGTGTTTTTGGGAAGAGAGGGCTTGGGGACTGAGCTAAGGTGTAGGGAAAAAGACATCAAGAAGTGATCGGACCAAGTGCAGGGGGAGATGGACAGGGAGGCTACTGGGCAATTAAGGGACCAGATCTGATCAAGGATGTGGCCCTGGACGTGAGTGGGGGAGTGGACGTGGGAGTCGAAATTGAGGGAGCGAAGGGTATCCGAGAATTCTTTAGAGGTAGGGCATTCAGCAGGGTCTGGGGGCCAAAAGTTAAAGTCTCCTAATACCAAGATGGAGGAGTTGTTGACCGTTAGGGGGGCCACCAAATCTTGGAAGCAAGATAGAAAAAGTTGAGAGGGTTGGGGGGGGGGGGGGCGGTACATAAGTAAGCAGGTAAGCGGGATACTAAAAGAGAGTGAGCGGACGACTAAAAAGTCTGATGAGCCAATGGGAGAGAAGGCTAAAGACTGAAAGGAAATTTCTCTACGGGAGATCAAAGCGACGACGACGCCTGATTTGCCAGAGGGTCTAGTCAAAATAACAACAGAAGAGACAGTAAGGAGCAAGTAAGCCTCATGAGTAAGTGTACAGCAGAAATTGTAAGATGTGGGTGTTAATAAAATATTTGGAGTGGAAATGGCATTTAAGATGTAATGATAAGGTAGGAAGTAATTTAATTAAAGTTGAGTGGTGACTGAGGCAGTATTATGGAGGGCATGAGTATAAAACATAAGAGAGAAATCTATGTATATGCATATATTTTTTTAAACCTAAATTATATGCCCTCAATTTCCAAATGTAGTATTGCTCCTCTATTCTTTCTTCTATAATTAATGTAAAGGATTTATAGACTCATAGAAATAGTATAGAACATAGATATACAATAATTGGGTGGTAGAATGGTTTGGATACTAATTTAAATGTAGCCTAGACTAAGAGGGAATAATTAGGGTGGAACATAGAATAAAATAAAAAGGAGAGGGAAATCTATAACAAAAATGAAAAAACTTACAATCTTTTGAAATAGGGCAGCACCTCAAGCCTTCCTGCTCTGCTGCCCTATGTCAAAAGAATAGGGCAGAAATACACCGTCTCTATCAGATATGGCGCATTCCTGTCCTTTCTCCCTGCGCTGGTGTACAAATGGCTGCCATACACCACTGCAGGCACCCTTCTGCCATGATGCAAGTGTGTCTGCGTTTTAGTGGTGTTTTTGTGCAGAAAAGAACCCCTTCCTGAACAAAAACAATCAATGATGGCAATTTCCTCTTTCTTGTAAATAAGGCCCAAAGTTTTCCCACCCCAAATTTCTGATTTTGTTTTCTTTGTCTATTGTCCCTTTTTTGTATATATTTTGGAGGGATTTATTTATTAACAGAAACTATATAACAGGGATCTAGTATAACTGGGTTTGTGTATTTTTATGATTGAGTACAGTAGCTGTGGTTGTTAGGTCTCGGGGAGCTCAAAGAGGCCTGAGGGAATTTTGCCTTGAGATTGGAGGCCTAGGGCATGAGGAGAGAGTCTGGGCTCAGGAGGTCAGTTGAAGGAGATGATTAACACTCTGAATTATCAGGAAATCTAGGTAATATAGTCTCAAGGTGATGAGATGGAAGGCATCTGTTGATCAAGTGGAATGACATTCCATATCAGAAATTATGAAAATGAGAAACCAAGGTGTTTGTCATGCAACTATAAAGTACCAGAGACAAAACAAGAGAAGAGCTAAGATTGTGTTTATAACTCTACATATCATGAGGCAACATTTGTGCAGGGAATGCACTCAGAATTAATGGTGGCTCAAAACCTCCATTCGACTACTGTGATTCCCCTAAGGTTCAAAACATTGCTCAAAGTCAACAGGTTGATCTGGGCATCTGAAAAGCTGACAGAGTGAATATGGATTAGATGGCAAATGGCTCAAAATATATCACATCAACAGCAAATGATGTTATTATGATGCTGACTTGTCCGACACTTCTATTCCTCTTGGAATTTGTTTGGCTGCAAGTCTGGATCTTATTGAAGGTGGTTCTGAGTTTAACCTTAGTGATAACTGGGCTTACTGAAAACTATGCCATTAGATGTAATTATAAGACACAATTGATATTTTGTTTTATGTTCTTAAGTACAATGAGTATTTGCAGGCTGTAGTTTAAGTACAGGCTCTCCAAATTCACAGCCTTATGGAGGAAGTTATAAGATCTTTAGATTTTGAGATCTGAATTGAGCGGAGGGGACACATTTGTCCTAATTGAGATCATATTTAGCAGTGAGAAGCACAGATCTAATAATTAAATCATCCCTCAGCAGTCCTTTTCCTTGTGTTACCCATTGAACAACTTTCCATACAGCGAGAAAGCCAGAAGTGTCACTCCAGGTAGAGGTTCTGTGTAAAACTATTAGGTGTGTATGAGGACCAAAAGTAGAATTGAAAGGTTGGTAGACAAAAACCTGGTGCCCAACAGATGTGCTCTAAAATACGCCTCTGATCCAGACTGAAAGGAGTATGATGGAGAAACTATAGACAAATGGGCTGTAGTTATCTGAACAATTTTAGGTGATAAACAAATCCTTTTTTAGCGTAACCATCTCAATATATGCCTCACGTTTGCATATTTACTTGATACTGCTGGGAACAGAGAGTCTTTAGCTGGGAGTTAGGGAGATGGCAGATTGGGTAGAGTTGGATAAAGGAGTTCAGCTGGATATGGTCAAAAATCCTGGTCACTGAGTCAGCGTCCACTAAGACATCACTAGTAGGGACACCAATACAAGGCTCTAGAATGGGAATTTGCTGGGAGATGCACTTTCATAGAGGGCTAAGTATGGATCCTGAAAAATCAACTCCTCACAGCAAGGGTTCTGGTTCGGAATGACCCCTACATGATGTACATTTGTGTTTCCCTGCCCTGATTGCCTAACTTCTTATACCTGGTATCATCATGTTTTTATTTGGCCCTAGCATCACACTGATGTAGGGTGTTCGCTGAGCCCTATGCCTGTCCCTTGATGTGTGAGGTCTTAGTCTTGTCCTGTGACATGAAGAGGCGCACAAATCGTGCCCTATATCTTCTTGATAGTGAACTACAGCTTCCGTCATCGGTTTAGTATATAGAGTGGAGGTGTTATGAGCCCCAATGTACCCAATATAGGCCTAGGTAGCTGCACAACCTTTTACCTACATTTTCCTACCTTGCTCTATCTACATAACGGCTCTGGTGCTGACCTTTTACCTAGTTAGGTGCTGAATATTGTGCAGTTTTCTTCTAAAACTAGCCTCATTTATTATGCATGACGATTTCTTAGTATCATAACTTAATCCCCTGCCTGTAGGATAACCATCTTCTGTATAATAACTATGTACAAAAGTCACCGCTACCGTAATCCTTGGACGACAGGCCCACGGTACAATTACACATCTAGGGAGAATCCCTGAGGGTATCTTTCAGGTATAAAAGAATCACATCTTCTCTGGGCAACCAGAGGAGATGCCTCCATGCTGACACATGACGCTGAGAGTCCTGCACGCAGAAACTCCAGCTCGCAGTGGTCTGACATTCCTTGTGGAGTATCCAACTCGATACCAAGACGGGGTTCTTTGTTCTCTCCCATCAGGTAATGGAGTTGGCTCTTTCCTAGGGGATTCCTGGCTTTACACCTACATACATGCTAGGTGTACTTAGGTACACTTAGCTAGGGGTTGCATCTTAGGAGTATGCTTGATTACTGCCATGTATCTATATGCCTACATATATTCACTGTGTTAGCACCATGGTACACTTTTGCCTTAATTTACTCTGTTGGTGCTCGTAATAGTGTATATCTGTTTTTCTCTAATGGTTATTGCAGCACATGTATTTTATACTAGAATGACGCTCGTTCAATAAAATGCTTATTGAAAACATCCCCATTGTTTATTATGTGTATCTCTCTGAGAAGAAGTGAGCACGAGTGACTGAGCGAAAAGTAATGTACTGTTTCCACAATCCCTGAAGGATCAAGGGTTATCATGTTCAATAGTTGCCAGAAACTATTCGCTCCTTGGTAAGGTTAGGGAGCTTATAGTGGCACTGTGAACGAGCTGGTCTAAAGGCTAACAAATCCTTTGAGGGTGTCTGGAATCATTCTGGACACCAATCCCTTAATTTATGCTGTCTAAAAGCGCAGATCCTATATAGATTTGTAGAAACTACAGGACATGGGGCTGCTAACGTTCGTTTTGGTTCTTATTTAACAGTCAAATCTGAGCAGTTCAGTCGTGCTTTATCAGAGAACCCTACTTACATTTATCCAGAACCATGAGGTAGGGAAAATCTGCCACAGCTGAGTAGGTATACCTTATGTATTAGCTGTAGGTTTATTCAAACTTGAAGAATTTTAGCTCCCCACATTGTGCAAAACCTTATCTCTTTCTCTAAAATGCTTCCTCCCAGAATGTCTCAAGCCGCAGACGCTGCTACGAATGGTGCTAGTGGGAAGGAAGCTGAGCAGGAAGGTGCTCTAAACATTTCAGAAAATTGCAGAAATGCACTTACTATAAAATAAGCAGATTATGGTCTCACCATTAGGTGGGACCATTACCTTCATGATTGAGGCACACAAGGCATAGAGGACATAGAATTCCTGTTAATGTACCAAAACATATACATTGGTTTAAAGATGCCCTCCCCATCCCACAGAAAAAGTGAGACTCGCTCAGCAGAGATGGAGCAACTTAGCTGGTCCTAGCTGCGTACGCACTGCCTCCAGAGATTGATACATTGCCAGCAACAGACTTAAGTCCATTTTACATAGAAATAATAAAGCTATACAGAACTCTTACACAGTTCGTACTGTGAACACTAACAATTCAACCTACAAGGGTTACTTAAGCTGGTCAACTACAAGAGACCAAAACAAAAATTACCTCACAAACACTGAACATGATTATGGGAAGAATGCCCACTAAATGTGAGCAAATGGTGTTCTATATAGAACAGAAAATAACACAGCTTGAATTTGTTTTTCCACACACAGGCCTGCATGAAAAACACAGAAAACTGACAATTTGCTTACCATTGGGAATAGCACCTACGATAGAGGACTGTACCACTTGGGGTACATCCTTTGCTGCCGTTTATACCAGGACTCAAGGTACCCCCTCAATAAGAGTCATACCAGAGGTATGGAAACAAATATAGAAAGAGTGCGAGGCAGAACCTGCCCTGAACTTGGGGATGGATTGATAGGTAATTTTGCCCAGCTATCAACAATTATGTTAGCCAACATAAAAGGGGAGTCACTGGGTAGAGATCATTTGGGAGCTAGACCTGTGAAACCACAATGAACGAGTAATCCTGGAAAGGACAACCAAAGGCAAGCGCCTAATTCTTCCAAAAAGAAATGGGATAATAAACAAGCAGAATACATCTGGATCATGGGGTGGATCGCCCCAACAGGATCCCTCTGACAGAAAATATAACCTTAAAAACGGATACTGTTCTTCTCGTTCCTTTCAGGGTTCATAAAAAAAACTCAGAGAGGGAAGGACTTTCAAAACGCAGATCCGAAGAGAGAGTCAAGCCAAGAGACACACATCCCACTCCGGACTACATTATCAAACAAGAAGATAAACCAAAATTGAAATCTCAATTTAAAAAGAAGACGGTAGCTGGCTTTAAAATAAGAAATGCCCAGGCTACTGAGGACTCAACTATTGAATGGGGAATGGGCTTTTACAATGCTAGAACAGCGCAGCAGAAGTAACAATAGCTCGCCAGAATTTCAGGTGATAGCAGCGTTGAATTAACATATCACAGTGGAAACACCTGATACAAGGGTAAGTGTCCCACATCCTTTATACAAATTAACACTCCAAATGGAGGGGGACATTCCAAGGAAAGTGAAAGGTCTCTTTTGGGAGAACTTGACATATGGATACGATATCCCTTTGGCTGAAAAAGATTGGCCACCTGAATTCATTATGGACTGCCAGAAAGGAGAAGCTATAATATTACCAGCCTTCTCCGACCTCGTTCCAAAATCACTTAAACATTCATATGCGCAGGAGTGGGTGGTAGCACTACCTCTTGCATTATACCGCAATCATGCAGGGTGGGATGCTGAGTCACCTCACCATGAATTCCCAGTAAAAAAAACGACTCCAACTCCACAGAGACATAACCCAATAAAACAATACACAAAAAAGCAAGTCAGGAAAGGTCTTAGATCAACTTGAATATCAAGGTGTTATTAAGAACTGCACCACTTCCATGAATAATCCTTTGTTTCTTGTAATGAAACCCGAAAATTTATACTGTCTAGTTTTTTACTATAGGCATTCGAACACATGCATAAAAACATTTGCTGTACAAATTGCATGTAGTGTTACAATAATGAATAACATTATGCAGAAGAAATACCAAACAACACTAGATATCTCAAATGGATTTTTTTTGTCAAAATATAGCTCCTGAAAGCAAAAATCTGACAGCATTTTCAGCCCTAGGCCCTTAATGCCAATTCTGTACACTGCCACAAGGGTATAAGAATAGCTTTGGTTATTCTCAGCAAGTGTATCAGAGCTACTTCAAAATTGTGATGAGGAGGCCTTGTCCTATGTAGATGATATTTATATGACAAATAATGAATTAATGGATCATTTTCAGTTCAAAATTAGACACAGGAACACAGAAATTCTCTGTTCCTTACAAGCTGACATGATAGCTTCTAAACACTTATATACACATGTATATACTAAACATTTGGTGATTCGTGTAGTCGCGGGTCCATCTGGGTGCACTTACCTCACCTTCAATAAAGGCAAAACGGTACCCATTGCAAATAAATCTCATTTGTACACAAAAGCTGAAATGCGTTTTACATCCACAGAAAAGATACTGACAGCAGTACAGACTGCAGTAGTGAGTGAAAGAGCACTAGCTCAGGGGAAACAAATAATTCATTTTTTTAAATATTTTTATTTTTGAGAGTTTATTACACAATTGCTCATATACAAAAATAAAGTGCTTATGATATTTAATTTAGATTGACACATCATTCAATAAATATAATCATTAAAAATGTATTTAAGATGTACCGCTGAGGGTATTGCTTAAAACATAAAACAAATATCGCACGTTTCCCCTTGGTAGCTTAAAATGATCTCTTTGCTAACTACCTATGGACCTCCAGCGCTACTCTAATTTTTTAAACAAACCTGATCTTAAGGCACAACGTCTCCATTTCTCTAACTTTATGCAGTTTAGTCTGCCAACTAAAGAAAGTAGGTATGTTCTTGCTGTACCAATTCTGAAGAATTAGGGATCTGACCACTAAGGTCTGCATATAGACCTTTGTGTGTGTTACTCTCATTTATATTTGGGGAACACCCGAGGGTTCCAATGTACCTATCAATGGCAGTCATGTGTCCTAACTTATATCTAAAGTACTTTGTTGCTTCTATTCCAGACAGCCCTTTAAATCTGAAGGCCTTCTTTCATTTGCCATTTATCTTGAGCTTTCATACACCTTTGAAATCTTGTGCTCATAGAGAATTTGTACCCAGCTACTTATTGATCCCCTTGTAGTTGTTTCTAATTAGACCTCACTAAGTTCTATTTTTGTACTAAGTGTGGTCGGGTCTGAATTTGAATAGAGGACCGTTTTTAAGTATACCTTTAGAATGGCTCAGACCATACTCTATCTCTGTTCATTGTTTCCAAGTGTCAATATTGAGAAATCACCCACATGTAAGGTCTTCCAATGGTTTTTAAAACAAAAAGCCCAACTGTTTAAGCATTACAAAATACCTTGGATAAATGGTTCCACATGTTTGGCCGACACTTTCATCAGGGAACAACAGCTGATCCAATCCAATGTATTAAGGAAATGGGAGAATGGATATAAACAAGTGGGTGATTTTCTCAATATTGATACTTGGAAAAGAGGGAAACCAATAATAATTGTAACTCCAGTACCAACCTTAGAGACTGTTACGAAAGCAAGCAATGCAAATGCGAAATCACTACATCCACGATGGACACAATGGGCTAATTATCTCACTGTAAGAAATGTAGACTACAAATATGATTCTATATTAAAACCCTGCAGTATGAACAAGAATATCCTCTCCTGAACGTAATAATGCCTCTGGTGTAAATGATGTATTCATACTGATCTAGAGTTCTTCAATCTGTGGGGGACAGTTATGTAAAAAGAATGCATTACATAGGGTCTAGATATGACTAAAATCGATATGCCTCATTTACAATAAAATGGTGTAGGGCAGCTCTGCAAGTAGTTTTGGTGCACTGCCCTATGGCAATTCAAAAGGGAAGGATTAGACTGTATTTATAAGATACAGTGCTTTCCTGTCCTTTCTGCGAGCACACAATTTGGTGCCTAGCGCCAATGCAGGCACCCTTGCACCATGGTGCAAGGGTGTCTGAATTGTTTGCAGGATTGTTTTTGTTGCCTTTCTGCGCAAAAACAACCCATGGAAGCCCTTTTGTCTTTCTCTGTGTGTTACACATAGAAAGAGGAAACAATTGAGAAATAAAGATATTTATCCTCGTTACGCAACCCCTGAGGCAGCGTACAGTTATGCCGCATCCTCAGGTTTACAGATGCTTGTAAATCTTGGAATGTGTCAAAACCCATGGAAAAACCCACTGCACGCCCATGGAATGTCCAGCGCCCTGACGCAGTGTAAGGCAACTCATTAACTTGTGCAGCGTTGCTGTTAGATTTGGGGGTCTCTAGTTGGCACAGGGAGGTACTTGTGACAAATAGGGACCCTTGCCTCTAGTAAGGGTAAGGGGGTACACTCCTTAAAGAACCCCTGCTCACCCCCTTGGTAGCTTGGCACGAGCAGACAGGCTTATCACAGAGGTGGTGTGTAAAGCATTTGTGAACACATACAGTAATCCAGTGACAAAACTACAGATGGACCTCACACAAGTTTTATACTAAAAATAAGTATTCTTTATATAGATTTAACCCAAGACCACAAACGACAAAAATCCACAATACTGTACTTAAAATTGTAGAATTAGATTAGTTCTCTTCAGATCTTAAAATGCAACACTTTTAGTCAATGTACCCTAAGATGCGTAACGCTTCTACAACGGAAGTGTTGAAGGGATGGTGATGCAGTAGTTCCTTACACGCAAAGATGGTGATGCATCGAAGATCCGGTGCAAAGAATCAAAGATGGTGCCTTCTTCTTGATGCGACACGCTCCTCTGATGTTGCGAGATGTCTCGACGCGACAGCTGCAGCGGCAACAACTTTGTTCAGTGATGCGACGAGAGCGGCTTCGGCGGCGACACTTCTCCGACAATGCGAGACGCTTCGGCACCCTTGTTCAGTGATGCAACGACATCGACTGCGCCGGAGGCACACTTCTCTGATGATGCGAGGTGCTGATGCGATGCGACAGCTACAATGGCAACACCCTTGTTGGTATGCAGCGTTTAGAACGCAAGCATTACCACGGAATACCTTTACAACGCGGCCGTAACAACGAAAGTTGTTACCACGCATTGCACTGGGGGGCGCTCAAGGATAGTAAATGATTTAATTTACTATCCCAACACCTTCCCAACTATCCACGGGGACTGGTGTTGGAATAGTAAATTAAATTAATCAATTTTGCGCCCCCAGCGCAATGCGTGGTAACAACTTTCGTTGTTACGAACGCGTTGTAAAGGTACGCGTTGTCAATGTATGCGTTCTAACGTCATACATCCCCCTTGTTCGGTGATGCGACGGCTGCGGCGGTGACACGTGTCTTCAATGTTGCGAGACGTATCTTGTGATACGGTGCAATGCGACATCTACAGCGGCGACACCCTTGTTTAATGATGCGGTGGCTGCAACACTCTTCTTCTTCGTGAGTCGCGCTTCTAGCTCCTTGCGACACGCAGTCTCTCAGAAGGCCCAAAACAGCTGCAGGCACTTCCAAAGGACTCTTGGGGAGATGGTGGTTGAAGTCTGCTGTCCCTGAGTCTTCAGCAGGAAGCAAGTTCTTCTCTCAGGCCCTTGGAGAGCCTTACAAGTTGAGGAAACTACACAAAGTTCCTCTCTCCCTCCTTTGACAGTCAGGCAACCACTGCAGGCCAATCCCCCAAGCAGCACTTCAGCTTAGGGATAGTCTCTCCTCAGTCTCTCTGGCTTCTTGTTGTCCAAAAGTCATCTAAAGTTCTGGGGTTTGGGTTCCCTCTTTAATACAAAGTTTCTCTTTGTTCTCGGTCTGGTCCAAACCAGTTCTGGTCAGTCCGGGAGCACTCTGTGTACATGACTCCTTTCCTTTCACAGTGCAGGGCAGGGACATCAGGCGCACCACAGGAGGTGGAGCCAGCATTGTGGAGGGAAGGCACAGCCCTATTCAGGTCCCAGGTGCAACTCCTCCCTCCCATCTAGATGCAGATCTCTCTATTTACCACTGGGCTGACTCACCCTGTCTCCTGGAATCCCCAGCCCCTGTCACTCAAACTCCAGACAAGGAATACACAACCCAGCAGAGGCAGGCTACGATAGTTAGACAAGAAAATACTTACTTTCTAATAGTGGTATTTTCAAACACAGAATGTTAAAACCACCTTCACTAAAAGATGTATTTTATCATTCTGAGTTCACGCATACTAGACTCGAATCTCAGTTCCCCGAGTCAGTTAGAATTATAAAATGTAATAATCTAACTGCCCATTCTGGCCAATGGGGAATAGGTAGCCTTGCAATAGTGAAAAACGAAAAGCGCTGTAATTCACTATTAGGACATGCCACACACATCAGGGCATTACCTACCTTATACTTACAATGTACCCTGTCATTGGGCCTACCATAGGGGTGTTTGATATGAAGAAAAGAGAATGTCTAAGGACTGGCAAGTGGGTGCACTTGCCCAGTCAGCATGGCAGTACCAGACTGCACACAAGCTCTGCAATGGCAGACCTGAGACACACTTTTATAGGCTGCTTCTGTGGATGGCACAACCAGTGCTTCTAGCCCACCAGCAGCATTTGGTTTACAACCCCTAGGTACACTCAGTGCACTTTACTAGGGTCTGACAAGTAAACCAAATCAGCCAATTATGGAGTCACTAATCCATACATCAATTTACAATAGGGAGAGCATATGCATTTTAGCACTGATCAGCATTGGTAAAGTGCCCAGAATCATAAAACCAAAAAAAACAGGTCAGACAAAATAAAGTAGGAAGGCAAAAAGTTCAGGGCCAAGTCCAACAGTTGCCTTACACTATATCTAGGAGGCCTTGAAATACCACACACAGTGACTTTGCGTGGCCTCTTAGATATGGGCAACCGGAACATCATAAAAATTGATGCAGTGCAAGGGGCTTATTTAAGCCCCTATATTTTGAAAGCAGCCCGTATATTTTGGAAGCACCATTTTATCGTAAAACATTTTGTACATTTTGTAGCAGTCTATGTTATACTATGTGTAATGCAGTAAAAAATAAAAACTTATATTTGCAGTGTTGTAACAGGCTGTGAACTCAAAGCACTAAAAATACACATGTCACTGCACCAACCACAATTTAATTATGTGGCTCACTGGTTTTATACAGACCTTTGCAGTGCATTAATTAATAGAGTTTTAAAAATGTATTATAGTGCATATCCCACTGAGTAAGCAACTTTTTAAAATGTATTTATCATTCATTGAAGTTGCCTGTTATTTTATATGCAGCTCCCGGACGATGAAAGACCTAAAAAATGTATGTTTGTTTTAATTATGATGAATGATGTTCAGCTACCTCCAGTTACATATGGCTGTAAATGCCTAGCTGTCAGCATCCCATGAAATATAATATAGTTTTCCTCTAATGCCTGCAATAAAGTTGCAGCCCATGCATTACAGCTATTATACCAAGGGCCACTGGAATTATGTGATTGTGCGGCTGCAGCGATTTTAGCATAATTATAGATTTGCCGAATTTGCCACATAATCCATCATCTGCCGCATAATCTGCTGGTTTTAACCCAAAAAAATGTATTTATTCAAAAGGTTCACAAAGTTACTAAAAAACAGCAACAGGTGTTGACGCTTAGTAGAAGGTCATTTGTAAAGCTCTGATGGTCACCTTTTTGTTGCTTATTGCTATATTTGGGTGTTAAACTGGTACTAATGAGGTGCAACCACATATTGACGGTTTCTCTGAAGAACATTTAGGATGTCGCCTTCACCTCGGCTCAAGAGACTTTTGATCTCCTGGTTGCAAGGTCTTCGACTGAGATACAGACACTAGTCCGAACGAACATCCCGCTCCATTTCGGAGAAATGGTACATCGTATCCTTAACATGTCTGATACGAGTGGTATAGAACACCTATTTAAGAGCATAGGTTCCGGACTATTGAGCACCTTTCAGACAATCTTCGGAGTTATTCCATCAATTATACACTCCATATTGGGAAGCGTTTTTGAAGGACTTTAGCTGGTCCTACTACTTTTCTTTTTTTTATTAATGAGATTTTATTGGCATTTCAGATAAAAACCACAAATAAGGAACAGCAAGAAAATAGGTTATCATATACATTGCAATGAGGTCAGTAGCAATCCGCAGTACTTACACAGCAAGTCTAGAGTCATAATAAAGTTCTTCAAGACAATCAGCAATGTCATCATATGTATAAACAACATTCCCCTCCATTCGCATTGCAGCCGGTCATTCCTCTATGATTCCTGGCTCACCAGTAGCAGCTTTAATCTGGGTGTGGAGTAACTGTAGTCTCTGTGTCGTGTGTCGTCTGATCCTCCTGCGTGCCCCCCATCTCAGTCGTTGCCTGCGTATTGCTTCGGTCATCTACACTCTGTGCCGATCTCCTCTCCAGATACAGTGCCCAGTAATTTTTTGGACGATTCCTCGGAGGGAGCAGGTCGCTATATAGTTCCATTTGCGTACAGCAGAATAACATATTGTTCGACCATTTGGACAATGTCGGGCCGGGCCCCGCCTCCAGTGGGATGCTACGCACCTCTTCGCTACCAAGAAGGCCATATCTACCAGTCTCCGCTTCGCAGGTTCTATGTCCATAGAGTATCCCAATATGGCCAGCAGTGGCGATGGAGTCAGAGATAAGTCAGTGGTTGCGTTCACTTCCCTGTAAACCGCGCACCAGAAGGACGCTATCTGTGAGCACCACCAAGCCAGATGTAAAAAATCTGCTGTTAGTTCCCCGCATCGCTCACAGCTCGAGTTCTCCCGTAGGCCATATCGACACAAGCGTTCTGGAGTGAAATAGACTCTATTAAAAAATGTGAAGTGCGTCAGGCGATGGCGCCCATTCATAGATATCTTCTTTACATTGGCGCAGCAGTATCTCCAGTCGTCCTTGGTAACGTCCACACTCAAGTCCGTCTGCCACGCCAGTCTGGGTTTAGTATAATCCATTGTCCGTTCCGATAGGGTGATGGGATATAGATTGGTGACTAATTTATTCGGTGTTTTAGCCGTCACGACATACTCATATGCTGTCACAGTCTGAGGCTCAGACATGTCATCACCCAGACGGTTTCGCAAGGCCTGTCGGAGTCTGTGGAACTGAAAGCGCGGCAGGAGGGGAGCGCCTGTCTCACCGTCCAAGACCACATTGTCCCAGGTGCGGGCCCTGCCATTCTTAAACAAGTCCCCCATCTCAGCAATTTTAAACTGGAGTAGCAACTTTATCACGCCTCTGTCCGTGCAAGGGGGAGCCACGAACACCACGCTAGGCTTGCCATTGGTGTATATAACAGAGAGCAAGCCTGAGCATCCATCAAGTGGTGCCAGGCATGTGTCACAACATTTAATGAGTCAAGGATTCCGGTACGCCTATCCCTGGGTCGAGACATCAAGGCCGGCAGCGGGGTGGGAGCCGCCACTATCGCCTCAATCCTCAAGTGTGGAGCATCCTTTGGACCATAAATCCAGCCGTATGCATGTGCCCCTTGAGCAGCTCGGTAATATAATTCAAGATCCGGAGCATGCAAGCCGCCCTCCTCATAGGGCCGAATGAGTATATTTATTTATTTATTTATTTCATTTGTATAGCGCTACAGCTACCCAACAAAGGGTTTCCCGGCGCTGATGATCCAGTGCATTGAATAGTTCAGGTTCTAGATGTTAAACAGCCAGGTTTTTAAGGCCTTCCTGGATTTCATGTGGTTGGTTTCCTGCCTAAGTGTCACCGGAAGAGTGTTCCAAAGAGAAGGTCCGAGATATGATATATATGGTATATGCCATGCAACTCTGGGTTGTTTCTCAGCCCATGCCAGCCTGAGCACTAGCGACTGGAGCAGATGGAAAAAGGCCCCCGACAGGACTATCGGAATGTTGGTGAAGAGAAATAGGAAGCGGGCAACACTATCATTTTCAATAGGGATATACGGCCCATAAGGGACAAAGGTAGTTTAATCGATCTCTCCACATCATCTTCCAGCTTGGAGACAGCCACCCCGTAACTCTCCCTAAGCACCACTTCAGAGTCCGTATGCAAACGTATTCCGAGATATCGAACCGAGTCCGTGGTCCATTGAATGGGATACTCCGGATCGATCCGTCTAGTGGCTGGAGTAAGGGGGAACATTATTGTCTTGCTCCAATTCACATGGATACCCGAGAGCGAGCTAAAGAGTACCGCCTCACGTAAAACCGTCGAGAGATTGTCGTCCAGCTTCCTGATGTACATCAAGGTATCGTCCGCATATGTGGACACTATTAGATTGTACGTGGGAAAGCGGATACCACAATATTCTCTCAAGGCGCAAGCCAAGGGCTCCGCCACCAGTGCATACAGGAGGGGCGAAAGAGGGCATCCCTGCCTGGTGCCGCGGCCCACAAGAAAGGGCTCCGTGTCAAAGATCCAATCCGGACCCACGCAGTGGGGGAGGCATATAGTGTATTAACTAGTTGGATGAAAAGTTCTCCCACACCCATGCGAGCGAGCACCTGTCGAAGAAAAGGCCATTCAACTGAGTCGAAAGCCTTTTCCAAATCTAAAAATACTGCAATGGCTGGTACGTCCTGGCGTGTATGTTGAAACGTCGCAAACACCGTACGCAAGTTGTAGGTAAGGTTGCGATTAGGCACGAAACCCGCTTGTTCCGGGGCTACTAGAGTAGTGATGAAGGGGCTCAATCGATTCGCTATAATTTTTGCAAAGATCTTTGCGTCCACATTCAGTAGAGACAGTGGTCTATAAGAGGCGCATTCCTCAGGGGTCTTCCCGGGCTTGAGAATAGCAACTATAATAGCTTCCCTCATCATGGGGGGCATTACTCCCGTTTCCGCAATCAGCTGCACAAGCGTCAGCAGACGGGGTATCAGCAGATCCGAATAGGTTTTGTAAAAGGAGGCTGGAAAGCCATCACTGCCTGGGGCACTGCCCACTTTTCTGAATCATTTTTGGCCACTATAGGTGTGGCAGGGTATACTCAGACATGAGTCCCTTTCTCACTGCACCATCAGAATTCAAGCAAGCCGGGCCGACGATGGCTGAAATGCCAGAAACCGGTCCCCGGTAGCTTGTCTCCTTTCTGGTGAAGAATTGGCTTGGTAGTTTAGTCTGCCCTGTTCCCATGATGCACTGGGCCAGGGACAGACTGATTTGCATATAGCCAGGTTCTGAACTGGGATGGTGCAGTGAGATAAATAACAGTGATGGATCAAGCCCTGATCTTTGGACTGGGTAAGAGTGGTCTGCTTAATTCAGACACTCTGTTCATCACCACCCCCTTTTCTGAATCGTTTTTGGCCACAATAGGTGTGGCAGGGTATACTCAGACATGAGTCCCTTTCTCACTGCACCATCAGGATTCAAGCAAACCGGGCAGACGACGGCTGAAATGCCAGAAACCGGTCCCCGGTAGCTTGTCTCCTTTCTGGTGAAGAATTGGCTTGGTAGTTTAGTCTGCCCTGTTCCCATGATGCACTGGGCCAGGGAAAGACTGATTTGTTTATAGCCAGGTTCTGAACTGGGATGGTACAGTGAGATAAATAACGGTGATGGATCAAGCCCTGATCTTTGGACTGGGTAAGAGTGGTCTGCTTAATTCAGACACTCTGTCATCACCACCCCCTTTTCTGAATCGATTTTGGCCACTATAGGTGTGGCAGGGTATACTCAGACATGAGTCCCTTTCTCACTGCACCATCAGGATTCAAGCAAGCCGGGCCGACGACGGCTGAAATGCCAGAAACCGGTCCCCGGTAGCTTGTCTCCTTTCTGGTGAAGAATTGGCTTGGTAGTTTAGTCTGCCCTGTTCCCATGATGCACTGGGCCAGGGACAGACTGATTTGCATATAGCCAGGTTCTGAACTGGGATGGTGCAGTGAGATAAATAACGGTGATGGATCAAGCCCTGATCTTTGGACTGGGTAAGAGTGGTCTGCTTAATTCAGACACTCTGTTCATCACCACCCTCTTTTCTGAATCGTTTTTGGCCACTATAGGTGTGGCAGGGTATACTCAGACATGAGTCCCTTTCTCACTGCACCATCAGGATTCAAGCAAGCCGGGCCGACGACGGCTGAAATGCCAGAAACCGGTCCCCGGTAGCTTGTCTCCTTTCTGGTGAAGAATTGGCTTTGTAGTTTAGTCTGCCCTGTTCCCATGATGCACTGGGCCAGGGACAGACTGATTTGCATATAGCCAGGTTCTGAACTGGGATGGTGCAGTGAGATAAATAACGGTGATGGATCAAACCCTGATCTTTGGACTGGGTAAGAGTGGTCTGCTTAATTCAGACACTCTGTTCATCACCACCCCCTTTTCTGAATCGTTTTTGGCCACTATAGGTGTGGACTCTTCCATCGGTTGTGCCACCGGACGTTGATGTACTATAGGACCCCTTAAGGGTCAACGTGTTACAGTGTCTTCAGCATATTCCAATGTTGATAACAGCATACTAAGAGCCTTCACAGGATGTTTCAGCTCCTGTCAGAACGGACACTGGCTTTACAACCAGCAAACAGGCTTCAAGTATTTCCTCAGCGGCTGCTGCGGGAACTGAAGATGCTCACCTTTGCTCCATTGACCTAATACAAGAGGTGTTACAGGGACCGTCGTCTGCGAATGCGAGCGACAGTGATGTTGCATCTCCCACACAGGACATATAAATATTTGTCTCTCCATGTGATGGGAACAATTTGGCTTATTTCCCAAACAAACCAAATTGGAATTCGAAAACATAATTTTTGTTTTATTTTTCTCTCCTGCTCTCACTGGGCATCATGGCTTTTGGAGTGATCAGTTGGTTTAACAGTATATTGACTACTAATAGGACTTAGAGAGCTTTTTTAACTTTTGCATCATTTTTTCACATGTACCATGTTTTAGATGTTTTTATACTTATTTTTATAACAATGTTTTTATGCTTTTACAATAGGCATATTTAGCACTGGTTAATGTTATTGTCCTTCGATGAGGAGTGGGTGTTATGAGCCCCAATGTAACCTAATCAGGAGCGGTTTCTCTCTGAGGGCATCGGGGCTCTGCCCCGTTACATTTGACAGTAAGCAATGGCAATGCTCATATTTGTTTTAAATAAAAAAATTATCCCCTTAATTGTAGTCTACTTATTACTAAGACACAGGCCCTGTCTGCCCCACTTACCGACACTGCCGCCATTGTCCAGTGACCATTGTGGAGAAGGTCATGTGACTGGTCCAAATAAGCCTGTGATGTCATCAGCTTGGCAAAGACCTAGCTTCAAGACCCAGTCTCCATCCCCTGATGGTATGGAGGTAAAGTTAGCCACAGGCATTTTAAGTCCAAGTCCTGTATGGCTAACCCTCCATGTCAATATGAGAGCGGAGAGCTTGTCACCCCACCCTTTTCTAACTCATTACAGGGCTTGGTGGGACCCAGCCTGTGAAGAGTTGGAAAAGAGGGGGCCAGACTGGAAGCCAAGGAAACGAGCCGGCACAGACTCGACCTGAGACTGCTTCCTGCATGTGTGCCTGTGGTGGCAATCTGAGTGGATGGAAGCCATTTTACACTGTGACTCAAGTAGGACTGCGTGTTTGTTGGAGCCGAGGCAGTGTATGAATCGGATTAACATTACTGCAGTGCTGGCAGCAGCTAGTCCAGTGGTAGCTTGCCGCTACGCACAGCACTGCAAGTTGCTGTCCGGAGTAGGACATTAGGACAGGACTTAGGAACTCAGGAGTCGGGCAGTTCACCAGGTAATGCCCAGGCAGGCCTTTTAACTTTTATACGCCCGCTTAGGGCCTTGTCCCATGGATGGATGTTGGGTTTGGAAGGTCTGTGCTTAGTGAATTTGAGTCTGTGTGTGAAAGTAGCGCTAAATTCTGCTTTAGGATAAATGTGGATCTGGAGCAACAGTCTAGGATTTTTAGGAATGTCGCACTTGCACTTGAGTGTGTTACTATCAATTCTGCAAAATAGAAATATAGGTTCCGATCTAAGAAGAAGTTGGTTCCACTGCACATTAAAAACTGTGACTAGGGCCAGGAGCCACAAGGCGTGCCACACTCACAATTACTCAGAGGATTGGCTTTAGCCACATCAATTGGCCCCTCCCAAGTTCCCACTGCTTAAAGGAATTAAATAATCAAATCTCAAATATAATATAGCAGCAAATTTTATTTAAGGTGCAATTACGTAGCTTATGGCATTTCAAAACAGAAACACTATTGTTATCAATTAAATGATCCGGATGCTGTGTTTCTAATAACCATTTGGTCAGAGATTAGTCCATTAATGCCCTTATCTTTTAAGAAATCGCGCTCTGGTGCTGAGAGCTTCACTAACCTTCAGTGAAGACAGGATAGGGGTTAGGACACAGTGAACCGGCGGGCAGCATTCCAGGTGTAATGATTCGCACAGGTGCGAAGTGCGCGCGTGCTTTACCAACATCCATTTTATACAGCTTTGGGAAGTTCCTGTCCAGAGTACAGAACTTCGGTTAATAGGAGCAATGCAGATTGTTAAATCTAAACTGAAAGGCTGTTGCACACTTGATTTAATTTTGAACTCAGTGTATGCATGATGACGCAATTGTGTGCCATTAATCTTCATTAAGTCCTACTCTTAGTTATCTAAGTCCTAAACTATCCGGTGACCCACCACTGGCTGTAAGCCGTTTACATTGCTAACTAAATAAATATGGATTCAAACTCCTGCCCTAATCCGGGAAAGCAGTGCTTAATTTGTTAATAAGTAATTGATGTATGGAACAACATGAGGAAATAGGAAAATTATAGGATCTAGAATGTGTTGTGGGTGGGCGCTTGTGGGTTCAGGGCAGTTCCTTCTTAGAACGTGGAGTGTGGGTCTAGCGGCAGTTGCTGCTGGGGATTGAAGGATACCAGACGGAAATAAAGACGTTGATGAACCTACCTTGTTGTTTTCTCTTCACTTGCGACAAGTTATCTGCTACCTTCTTCATCCCTTCTGTGGAGTTTCCGAACTGCCTTGCTTCTGGAGGTATCATGCTGTTTGAACGATTTTCTCTTGCCTGGTTCGCGGAGCATCGTTGTCGGTGTGTGGGCGTGGAGCACCGTGTCTCTCTAGGACCCTAATCGCTGTTGGAGGTCGTGTTCAGTTTTGCGAGGCCCGCACGCGTGAGCGGTGCCTCTGTTGCTGTCTTGAGGTTTTGCGGTGGCGCATGCAGGTGCAGGCACTGATTGTTTCCTAGGCACAGACCGCTATTGTCACAAGTCGTGCCACAAATTCCACAACCTGCTCAGCCTGCGTTCACGTCAGAAGCATGCATACACTTCTGATGCACCGACGGCCATCTTGGATTGGACCTGATGGAGCGGACTTTCAGAATTATTTCTGAATAATAGTTTGTGACAAATGAAACTCTCATGATTTTTATTTTTACTAATGAGTGTTGCATGATATGCACGTTTATACTAAATCAACCTAGAATAGTATGTACCAACACGCGTGTTTAATTATTTGTTCTCACGTCATGTTTGTCATTCTGCTTTGAATAATACATTCATCTTGTCTTTTGTGTTGTCATATATTAACTGCGGCTGTTTTTAAAATAATGGCATGTGCTTTCTTTTAAATGTGCTTCTGTTTATGTTTGTCGTCTCATGTGTTGTGTTTGTTTATTTGTTTGTATGCAAAACTAGGTAACATAGTTAATGGGTTAATTTTAGTAAAGGGGGTGGGTAACAGAATAATTATCATTTCTCGAATTAATTATTGTCTTGTGTTTCTTTGCATGCTAGACTCACGCTAAAAAGGCCTGTGTCCTACTTCTAAAATGGATGTCCGAAAAGCTTTACCAAGAGTGGGCCTTGCACAGCTACGATGGAATGTGGAAATGTGTTTATTCTACATTAATTCTTGGAGAATGGCTCGCAAACAAGGCTGTGTGGAAGCTTAGGACATTTGGTTCGGATTTCTTCATGGTCAAGGTCGTGCTTGACGTTCATCAGCGGAAAAAGCTTGAGCGGACGAAGGAAGTAGTATTGGCTTTTGTCAAATGTAACCACCTTTGGAAGCCACTAGTGACATTCAATAATGAACAATGCTGCTCTTGAGAGAACGTGACTTTGGCTATGTGAGAGTCGGATGACCGCATCAGGAGACATCCTTTGACAAATCAAATTTTGTTTTGCTCGAATATTTGTATTCTTTTAGTTAGTTTTAGATAGGAAAATACTATAAGAATTGCCCCCTTGCTAAGAGCACCGTTCGTTCGTTCCTGTGCTCCAGAGACGCTGCCAGATTTTCCTTTCACGTAAGAACTTTAGAGACTTTACTTTTTCCTTTCAGGTTTCCTTTAGCTAAGTTAGGGAAATAGGGAAATAGGCTATGGAGAAATAATTGTGTTTGAGCATTTTACTCATGCTGATTTTGGTTCGAACTTGCTAAGACTAATGTGCCTATGATGAATTAAACTGCTAAAATAAAAAATTGTTAAAAAAAGAGTTTTTCTTAAAATGCATTTGCTTTAATATAAAGTTATTAAATAGATTTTGAAATGACAAGCTGGTCTTGTTTGTTTCCTTGAGTTGCCATTAGTTAATCCATTGCCTATATTTATGACTTAATTAAAGTGATTTGCTATGTTTGATTAATTAGGTAATAAGATTCAGATGGTCAAAATTCATGTCTCAGTCATTTATGGGCCTAGTGATAAATTTATAAATAATGGTGAGTAATGTGGTGTAGAGTTGTACATATGAGACTGAATTTCTCTTGACCCGCTGGATCAAATTCCTGGTAGCAGAGTTCGGTTACTATGGTAACATACATGTTACATGGTAATTACATAGGATACATGTTTAACACATGTTAAGTTTTGTCTAAATGTTATACGTTGTTGTTAGGTTTTTTCCAGCAGTGTGAAAAGCCTATGTGCCGGCAGAGTAGTGTGACAAGTGAAGTTACACAGTTCATTTGTTCTGTTTCAAATTAGTGGTACAGAAATATCACTAAGTGTTGTGGTCGTACAACACAAGTTTAGGGATTTAGGTATGTATGATAGTTTCCATGAATAGTGAGGATTGACTATGAAATTGTAACTTCGAGTATAGGGACTAGGAGCCTGTTTTAAAACTCGCTGTGAAAAGAGTAGTAGGATTTTTCCGAACTTGTGTGAAGGGTGAGATAGCATTTGTCTATTCTTACTAGCGTAACAGGAATTCTATTGGTTTGTTAAAGTCCTACCGAAGAATTCATGTTTGTATGGATAGGTTTCTCTTGTATGAAAGCTGAAAATTATTTTTGTGAAAATAGCGTCGTCTATTTCACGTGAGTGAAATCTTGAATGTTTGATAAAACTATCACTTTGTTTAGCGAAACGGACAAATGGTTTGTTTTTCTGTAGTTCTTAACTAAAAACTCGTTGAAAAGAATTGTTTAAAATGGCGCTGTGAAAATACTTTGTGAAGGAGGGGTGAGTTTACGGAGTGACACTGACACACGCTGCAGCGGCAGTATACGTGACAGGGTTCGCGCTGTGATTGGTTGACATACGTAACAGCAAGTACGCTGATTGGTTCACGTGATCAAACCGAGCTGTTAGCTGATTGGTCATTTCTGAAAACTGTTTTCTCATTGGTTGAGCAGGGTGGTGACGTAGCTTAACCTGATTGGCTTGTTGGTGAGTTTCGCGCACGGATTGGTTAGAGTAGCGGAACAACGGAAGAATATTTACAATCTTTCTAAATTTTACGATTTGATTTTAAAACATGAGTTATTGGAATAAAGAAGAGAATAGGCCTTCATGGTTTCAGAAAATTAAACATTTATTTAATCCTGACAAGAAAATTAAAGCACGTGGTGGAAAATTACTTCATAAGTATAAAACATCCGCAGCATATATGGAAGGAGAATACGGTTATCATACTGTTCTCTGGTTTGAAAATTGGATGCAATACACTAGGGGAGATGGTGTATTAGCCTGGCCGGAGGGTGGGTCATTTAATGTCAAAGTTCTATGAAACTTAAGAGATAAAATGATGGCTCTTTCACCAAGACCCAGACCCACTCAATTTGAAGCCTTAGTTGAATGGGAAATTGAAATGATGGAGCTTGAGCGAGAAAATTGGGGAACACCAAGAAGTTTATATAAAGAAACTCATCAGGATAAAGTACGCCGTTGGAGAAAAGGTGACATGCAGGAAGGATTATATCCAGTATTAGAAATGGTTATAGAAAAAGGTCAAAAGAATTCTGAGGAAAAAGGTGAATTAGATCAAGAATTTGATGCAGTTTTAGAGGATATGTTAAACAGTCCTCCGCCGTACCAACCAGGTTGTTCACATTCTACCCCAAGAAGTTTTTCAGGTGTTTCTGCTTCTGCACCTAGGGAAGTTGAGGATTCACCCAGGTTTATGAGGCTACCTGATAGAGAGAGATCAAGAAGTAAAATAAAGTCCCCTAGAGAAAATTCTAATTCAAGAAATAATTTCCCGAAAAATGATAAAAAGACATTGCCTGATATTCCAAATATAACAGATTATTTTAAAGCAAAGGGAGAATTAATTCAACAATTGACAAAAGGCATGGAAGCAGTGACAGTTCCAGTTACAATTGGTCCTGTTGTACCAGTTTTTTATCAAAGCGAGAACAGGCATTCAGTGATAGCGAACCCTTTGAATGTAAAAATTCAGAAAGTGGCTGAAAATTTTTATTCTGAATTAACAGAGATTCGTAAAGATAAAACAATGCCAAATTTAACTTTAAATCAAGGATTGTCAAATGTCACACCATCAGTTGCAGAATCAGATTCTGGCTCTGTAAATAGAACAGATTTAACACAAGTTCCTGAATCAAGACAGCTTGATGTTGCTAAATTAAAAGCAGATTTAGAAGAATTGATTATTGGCACAATTGGTACTGACTGTTTGAAACAATATCAGGATGATGAACTGCTTTTTATTTGCAAAAGTATTCAGTGGAAAACCAAGAATAAATATGAACAGTTTGAAGAGGTGGCTGCTGAATTGGAAATAGATTTAACTCGCCAGAAGCAAATACAAAAGCATTACAGAGTGGATTTTTTTGAAAAAGACATAGAAAATTTAAATACTACAGGCAGAATAACTCACATCAAAGAATTGATTGTGTTCTTGAAAAGTTTAGGTAATATAAGCAAATGGAGAGTTAAATGGACAAAAAAGAGAGAAGAAGAAAAGAGAGACAGGGGAGAAGTTTTTGGTGAATTTCCGATGAGAGAAATAGCTGGTGGGGGTTATGTTCATGTTCCCTGGACAAGACAGGATATATTACTATTTACGAATGATTTTCCTCGACTCAGAAAAAAGCCAGTAGAATGGTATCGACAGGTTGATAGATTTATTAAGGTTTCTAAAGTTCTGTGGATTGATCTCAATGGTTTCTTTGACATTGTTGTTCCGTCAGATCTTTGGACAGAATGCAAAATTTCTGTGGGTTGGCCGAAGGAGGAACCTCAAAGGCATAAAGTAACAGGTGCTCCTTCAGACATTGTCATGGATTACTATGACAACGTAATTGTTTGGCTGAAAGACAAAATTCCTGCAAAGTAGATTGGGTTAAAATTGACAGAACTAACCAGGAACCAAAAGAATCAGTTAATTCTTATTATGAAAGATTGCTCCTGGTGTTTAAACAATACAGTGGCTATGAAAAATTAAGTGAGAGTGACATGAGCCACTTCATTTACAGATTTGTTTATGGCCTGAGACCTGAAATAGGGGACATGATTAGGACAGGAATTGTAGGTTGGCAAGCACTTTCAGTTGATGACATCCTGAGAAAGGCAAAATATTGCAGTGATGAGCTAGATGCAAAACAAAAGAAACTCAAGGAAAAGACAATGTGGGCGCAAGTGAAGGTAGCTGAGTGGCAGATAGCAGCTTTTGAAAATAAAAAATTTCAGCAGAACCAGAATCCTGGCAAGTTTAAAGGGAATTTTACAAATAAGCCAAAATTTAATATAAATATTGAAGAGTTAAAACAAAAGCTACCCTGTTTTAATTGCGTGGAAATTGGACACTGGAAGCGCGAGTGTAAAAATCCGCCCTGAAATTTAAAGAATTCATCATTAAATCCACAGATGCAGAGTGAGATAAATCAGTAGCAACAGCAACAGCTTCAGCGACAGTTAAATGAAATAAGTCAGCAGTAACAGCTACAGCGTCAGTTAGCGAATCAGCAGAACCAATTGATTCAGCAAAGCCAAATTCCACAGCCACCTTTGCCAAATTGCATGAATACACAGAGATATAATCCAGAAACGGGTTTCTGCGGAGCTGAACAGGTAAAAAGATCACAAAAAGTAAATGTGTCAAATGTCTCTCAACAATTTTGGTTAAAGGAAAACGAGAGCAGTGATTCAGAGGATTACTCATGATGGTGCCTGAGGTGGGAAGAAGAGTGTGTACTTGGAGCCACTCTTGAGGTAGATCAGTCAGGTCCATTTGTAAATGGTAACGTGAATGACAAAGATATTACTTTTCTTGTGGACACTGGTGCTACCCGTTCTACTGTTAGGTCAGTGGAAATTGAAAATCTTCCTCTCTCGGGTGATTCAATCCAGGTAGTTGGTGTAGCTAATCAGCAGATTAAAACGAATTCTACAAAACCTGTAGATGTAGAAATTGGAAATTACAAAGACAAACACAGGTTTGTTGTCTGTAATAGCAGTCCTGTTAACTTATTAGGTCGGGATCTGTTATGTAACATGAAGTGTAAAATGTACTGTTCACCTGAAGGTATTGAGCTTCAAACCTTAGAAGAAGATGGGTTGTACAAATTGACATTATTAATGGTTGATGAAGAAAACAAAATGTTTCCTGCTTTTGATTAAAACAATTTACCAGAAGAACTGAAGGAAACAGTTAATTCAAAAATTTGGGATTTGACAGGTGATAAAATGGGTTTAATGAAACATGTGGACCCAGTAAAAATTACTATGAGACAGGGAATAGATTTTCCAAACGTTCCTCAGTACAAAATGAAACCTGAAACAATTGAGGGTGTAATTCCTGTTATTGAAAAATTCATTAAGCAAGGAGTTTTGAAAGAAATTGAGAGCAGTCCATGTAATTCACCGATTATGGGTATTAAAAAGCCAAATGGAACGTACAGAATAGTTCAGGATGTGAGAAGGGTTAATAAAATAGTTGTTCCTTGTTGTCCAGTTGTACCAAATCCAGCAGTAATTTTATATCAGATTCCCCACGATGCAGAATGGTACACAGTCATTGACTTGTGTAATGCCTTCTTTACAGTTCCATTAAATCCAGATAGCCAGCAAATTTTTGCTTTTCGGTTCCAGGATCGCATATTAGCATGGTGTCGTATCCCTCAATGGTATACTGAGAGTCCATCTATCTTTAATCAGTTATTAAAAAAGTCCCTGGAAGATCTAAAGTTGCTTTGAGAGTCAACATTAGTCCAGTATATTGATGACCTCCTAATTGCAGGAAAAACAAGAGAAAATTGTGTGACTGACACCATTACACTTTTGAATCGTTTGGCAGATAAAGGGCATAAAGTGTCACCTGCAAAGCGACAGTTTTGCAAACAAGAGGTTAAATACCTTGGACACAGAATTGCAAAAGTTCCTAACCGACCGAACCTTCCAGGTCGCCCAGGGACAGTTCAAGTCTAAGGAAATAGAACTCAATCAGGGAGTGCCACAGGGCTCCAGTCTCAGCCCCACTCTTTTCAATCTATATGTAGCCCCGTAGGAGGAATTACAGAGATGTTTGGGGTTGAGACAGTGTCGTATGCGGACAACACGCAATTGACTGTAACCCTAACACAACCTGAGAAGCAAAGCGCCTCCAACTTTGCAGCTTGCATGCAGAAGGTAGCACTCTGGATGGCAAATAATTGCCTTCGTTTAAATGGCAACAAAACGGAGGTACTGATCATAGTCAAAGCCCCATCAGTATGGACATCGGCGTGGTGGCCGGAAGAGCTGGGTGATCTTCCCACATCTAGCCATTTAGTAAAAAACCTAGGGTTCTTGCTAGACAGAAACCTCACGCTCGACCACCAGACCAAACAGGTAGCAGGAACCTGTTTTGGGATACTACGAGTCCTCAGGAAAACGCTCAACCTTATGCCTGTATCGGTGCGCCAGACCATAGTCCACAGCCTAATAACATCTAGACTGGACTATGGGAACGTTCTGTATCTTGGAGCCAACGAAAAAAGCCTTTCCAGACTCCAACGAATACAAAACGCAGCGGCCCGCCTGATCCTACAACAACCCAGGAGAGCCCCATCTAAAAACCCTCCACTGGCTCCCGATCAGGGAACGGGTGACTTTTAAGGCCTTATGTACAGGTCATCGGATTCTGCATGACAAAGGTCCTAGATACCTCCGCGGTCTCCTTAAATGGTATGAACCCACACGACAACTGAGGTCATGTGGGACGGGACAGGTGCATGTCCCGAGGGTCCAGACAGCCAAAATGGGCGGAAAATCCTTCAGAGTCCAAACGGCTAAGAAATGGAATCAACTGCCAGTGGAACTGCGCATCGAACCTTCAGAAACTAAATTCAGGAAAGACCTGAAAACAATACTCTTCCCCAACAACTAAAATCGAATGAAGCATCTGTAACGAACAACGTCTATTAGCATTTACAGCGCGGGGACACACTTGCTAGTGTAACCAGGCGCTTTACAAAATACTAATAAATTAATAAATAAATTAGACAAGTGACAATTGAGAGAATAAAAATGATTCAAGCAATACAGCCACCAACAACTCAGAGACAGATCAGGATGTTTCTAGGAATGGTTGGTTATTGTCGCCAATGGATTTGTGGATTTTCAGTTATTGCGAAACCTTTACAAAGGTTAACAAAAGCAGATATTAAGGACCCAATTGTTTTGACAAAAACAGAATTGGAGGCTTTTGAAAAGCTAAAGAGAAGCCTCTGTGAAGCACCAGCACTGGGTATGCCAAATTATGAAAAGGAATTTGAACTGTATTGCAGTGAAAGAGAAGGTTGCGCTTCATCAGTTCTAATTCAGAAACATGGAAAAATGAGAAAACCTATAGCTTACTTTTCAGCTGTCCTTGATCCTGTTGCAAAAGCATTGCCAGGTTGCTTAAAGGCAGTGGCTGCAACAAGTGTGAGTCTTGGGCAAAGTGAAGGAATCATAATGGGGTTTCCTATAAAAGTATATGTACCTCATTCAGTTGAAACACTTCTTACCAGAAGTAAGTCACAACACCTGTCTAGCAATAGATTGACGAAATATGAGAAAGTTATTCTGGTATCAGATAATGTGTCTATTGCAAGATGTCTTAATCTCAATCCAGCTACACTCTTGCCAGATAATGTGTCTCCTGATAATGATGATGTGGAACATGAGTGTCTGGATGTTTTAGAATACTGCACCAAACCTAGGAAAGACATTAAAGATGTACCTTTACCAGAGTCAGACATTGTTTACTTTGTTGATGGCTCTTGTTTAAGAACAGATGAGGGCATTCTGAGAGCAGCATATGCAGTCTGTACAGTTTCTGAAATAGTTGAAGGTTCAACACTTGAAGGAATTCGTTCAGCACAAATAGCAGAATTGGTTGCTTTAATTTGTGCTTGTTAAAAAGCTGCAGGGAAAAAAGTTACCATAGTGACTGACAGTCAGTATGGATATGGTGTGGTCCATGATTATGGGCAGCTATTGTCTCAGAGAGGTTATTTAATCTCTGCAGGGACTCCAATCAGAAACGCGAAGTTAATCAAAAGACTGATTGATGGCATTCAATTACCAGAAAAAATAGCGGTAGTTAAATGTGGAGCACATAAAAAGGGTCAGGATTACATTACTAAAGGAAAGATGAAACTGCACAGTACTGTGCAAAGAACAACCTTTCACTTAATCGGGATAAGGATAACGAACATGTAATGAACTCTCTCTTGCTAATATCTGTGGTAGACACATGGCAGGGAGTAAAAGACCTACAAGATGAGGCTGATGATGAGGAGAAAAACACATGGCTCAAGGAAGGTTGTAGACAGCAGGAGGAAGATGGAATTTGGGTTTACAAAGATGGAAGACCTGTTATGCCTAATTGCATGATTGCTGACATGGCACGGATGTACCATGGTCCAGGTCACTTAGGTAGAGACACAATGATTAGACAGTTCAGGGAGACTTGGTATAATCCAAAATTTAGGGTTATTGCAGTCACTTTGCCAGCGTTGTTTGATCTGTCAGCAAATCAATCCAAACAGAAAAACAGTGGTAAGCATGGGAACCATAGGTCGGGAGGGTGGTCCTTTCACCAGGTTACAAATGGATTTCATTGACATGCCACAACACAATAAGCTCAGGTATGTGCTTGTGATTGTCTGTTTGTTTTCAAGATGGGTGGAAGCCTTCCCAACTCGTCACAATGATTCAATCACTGTGGGAAAATTGCTTTTAAGGGAGATCATACCTAGATATGGTTTTCCAGTAACTATTGAAAGTGATCGTGGCAGACATTTTGAAAACAGACTGATTGAACTAATTTGTGAAGCATTTGGAATCAAACAGAAACTGCACTGTGCTTACAGACCAGAAGCATCAGGTGTTGTAGAACAGATAAATGGCACAATCAAAAACAGAGTACCCAAAATGTGTCTAGCTACAGGAATAAAGTGGACAGATGCTCTTCCACTTGTTTTAATGTCTTGAGAAGTACTCCAGATAAGAAAACAGGTCTTAGCCCTCATGATATTCTTATGGGAAGAGTAATGAGACAGGCTTAAATTCCAGTTGGAAAGTTGCTAGCAATAAATGACAGTGCAATTTTAGACTACTGTAAGCAACTATCTTATGTAGTAACCTCTGTATTCCATCAGGTGGGAACAGATGTGATTTCAAAAGAAAAGGAGCAGGCTCATGATCTTTTGCCAGGAGACTGGGTCAGAGCAAAGGTTCATCGGAGGAGGAACTGCTTGGTACCCAGGTGGCAGAAAGCAAGGCAAGTGATTTTGGTCACAACTAATGCTGTTAAGTGCAGGGTCTTGAAAAGGTGGGTGCATGCAAGTCATACCCTTCGTGTACCTGCACCTGATAACCCTGATGAAGTTAGTGATGAAACTACAGCATATTCAGAAGAAGAAGAAGATCCTGAAGATCCAGATTCTGAAGATCGACAGAGAAGTCGACATCTGGAAAATTCAGAAGCAGATCAAGCTTCAAATGAAAAAGATCTAGACATCGTTGTTGTTGATTCAGAGAATGATGAAGATGCTCTAGAAAAGACAACTGAAAAAGAAACTGTGTCAGAAGAGATTCAAGATCAGGAGAGTATTGAAACGCGGATTGGAAGCTCCGAAAGCAGGAACGGGAAATCTGGAACTGGGAAGTTAGAAGTAATTCCAGAAGAAGAGGACGAATTGCCAAGTACCAGCTACAGAGGTGTTGTTCCTAACGGAGTGAAACTGCCCCTGGGTAGCCATCGCGCTTTACAAATCCTCATTCCATTCCATTCCAGAATTGAAATCTCTGAAACTGATTCGGATGACAGTGATGAAGAATAAGAAAATTCAGAAAAAGAGCTTGGAAAGCTGAGTGTAATGAAATTGAGCCTAAGAAGAAACTCTTTAGAAAAGGTGATGTCTGGCCAAAAGAGGATTCGAAATTTAAATTGGTCAACAAATCAAAAGAACAGATCAACGAGATAACTAGTCAAAAAGGTGAAGCAGACAAAAAAGAACAACTTGGAAAGAAAATTGAAGTTATAAACAGGAAAAGCAAGGGGACATTGAAGCCTAATCAAAAGTATAGATCTCCAGAGTGGGCTTATATTATAATTCCACCAATAGTTGAGGTCAGCAGCAGTAGCCAGGAAGATTTAGAAGAAAATAGTGACAATGATTGAAGTTTAATTATAGTTGAGATTTCCTTTTGGCATAAGGCTGAAGAAATTGTGTTAGGTGACACAAGGTCGAATAAATTGTGTTAGCTGAATACTCTTATGGACGCAAGGTCGAAGAAAAGCTGTTAGAGGGTTACTAAAAAAAATTTTTTAAAGAGGAGGGTGTGTTATTATATACTAATTTAGCAAATTTTCATTAGCAAAATTTCAAGTTTTTCAAGTTTTAAATTTTGTTTTATTTAGATTGAGTAATAAGCAATAATGCCAAATGCTGAAAATTCTAGGTGTGCAATTCTTAAAAGATGTTTAATTATTTTAATTTGGTTAGTTTTAGCAGTTATTTTCCCTTTTGGCATAGAAAAGGAGCATTATAAAATAAATATGACAAGCAAAGCTGAATCAAAACAAGCTGATCATGATGTTGCAGGCAAAACTAACAGAATCATTGAGCATAAACCAGATGTCCAACAGGACAGATCAGTTGGAGATTGTTCTACTAATTCATTTTCCAGACTCCTTTCGGAGTATGTCAGAGTCATGGATGTTAAGGATTGCTATGTATGTGTTAAGCTTCCTACTTCAGTTTCTGAAGGGGTCAAGTATAATATGCTTCCCCTTACTTATGGGATAACATGCAGTGTTATATCAAGTTTGTTCTATCAAACTGGTCGCCTGGAATACTACTATTCTGACTTCGATGAGATTTTTGCTAACCTGAAAGTTGTGAACAGTCTTAACAAAGTTAGGCCTGCCAAGCAGATGAGGGAATTTTTCCTGGTAACAAATGTACTAACATACGTGTACGCATACAAGAATAATTTAACTTGCAAAATGAGGGATGAAGAAAGATCTTTCCTTGATCAGGTTGAGGAGAGAATAGCAATTTATAAGAGGAATGAAATGCTGAAACAAACTAAATCTAAGTTTTGGCAGATTGAGGATGAGAAACTTTATGGCGAAAACAGATTTACTGCCATTCATATAGATGAACCAGTTAGTGGAAAACTTTGCATTAGAAGAGATAACACGCTTTATGACAATTATTTTGTCGGTGCTAGCCAATGTGAAGACACTTACCGAATTGTAGGGGGATGGGGATTTAAAGGTGGTAAAGGCCCAATTTTTCCAGGAATTTATTTTGTTTGTGGAAACAAAGCATATTTCATTCTTCCTGACCATTGGTATGGCACATGTTACCTTGGTCTTGTCTTTCCAAAAATTTTCCATGTTAACAGAAATGGAGAAGGATCATTTGAAATTGGCAAACACCTGAATAGGTTCAAAAGGGAAAGTTTTTCAGAAATCATGAGAGATATATTTGGTGAAATAATTCCTATGGTGGGAATTACTCTGAATGCAAATAAAATCAGAAAGGTTTCCACAATTGTTGATAGATTGTCCACTGATACTGCAGGTGGTTTCCAGTTGGTCAATACAGAGCTTATTGCTACCAGAAGCATGGTTATGCAGAACCGGCTTGCTTTAGACATCCTTTTAGCAAAAGAGGGAGGAGTCTGTGGGATTTTGCATGTTCAGCATTGCTGTACATATATCCCAGATAAAAGCCAGAACATTGAATTGTTAATTAAGAATATTACAGAATTTCATTCTGAAATAGAACCATTGGAAGATGACAGTTTTTCTGAACGTTTGGCAAAAAGATTTGGGGCAATCAAGGAGTGGTTTGCTGACATTGGCAGTTCAATCATTGGCAAAGTGCTTTACCCTGTTATAGTTATTGTTATAGTGACACTTTTGTTAAAAATCAGTTGCATGATTCACAAAAGAAAGAAGCATGTGAGGGAAAAGAAAAGGATTTATAAACTCAGAAAAGCTCAGGAAAAGGAGATAGAAATGGATGAGTTCCGAAGGGCTCAATATGAAAATACCAGACAGAGACAGACTGATGAAACAGGAGTTTAGATTTACTAATCCAGAGAGAGATCATTATATGTTATTTTCAAAAATAAAATTTTGTATACATTTTTGGGTTTTATTTGGTGATTTTTAAACCACCAGATGAGGGAGTTGATGGGGCGGACTTTCAGAATTATTTCTGAATAATAGTTTGTGACAAATGAAACTCTCATGATTTTAATTTTTACTAATGAGTGTTGCATGATATGCACGTTTATACTAAATCAACCTAGAATAGTATGCACCAACACCAACACGCGGGTTTAATCATTTGTGCTCATGTCATGTTTGTCATTCTGCTTTGAATAATACATTCATCTTGTCTTTTGTTTTGTCATATATTAACTGCGGCTGTTTTTAAAATAATAGAATGTGCTTTCTTTTAAATGTGCTTCTGTTTATGTTTGTCGTCTCATGTGTCTGTGTTTGTTTATTTGTTTGTATTCAAAACTAGGTAACATAGTTAATGGGTTAATTTTAGTAAAGGGGGTGGGTAACAGAATAATTATCATTTCTCGAATTAATTATTGTCTTGTGTTTCTTTGCATACTAGACTCACGCTAAAAAGGCCTGTGGCCTACTTCTAAAATGGATGTCCGAAAAGCTTTACCAAGAGTGGGCCTTGCACAGCTACGATGGAATGTGGAAATGTGTTTATTCTACATTAATTCTTGGAGAATGGCTCGCAAACAAGGCTGTGTGGAAGCTTAGGACATTTGGTTCAGATTTCTTCATGGTCAAGGTCGTGCTTGACGTTCAGCAGCGGAAAAAGCTTGAGCGGACGAAGGAAGTAGTATTGGCTTTTGTCAAATGTAACCACCTTCGGAAGCCACTAGTGACATTTAATAATGAATAATGCTGTTCTTGAGAGAACGTGACTTTGGCTATGTGAGAGTCTGATGACCGCATCAGGAGACATCCTTTGACCAATCAAATTTTGTCTTGCTCGAATATTTGTATTCTTTTAGTTAGTTTTAGATAGGAAAATACTATAAGAATTGCCCCCTTGCTAAGAGCACCGTTTGTTCGTTCCTGTGCTCCAGAGACGCTGCCAGATTTTCCTTTCACGTAAGAACTTTAGAGACTTTACTTTTTCCTTTCAGGTTTCCTTTAGCTAAGTTAGGGAAATAGGGAAATAGGCTATGGAGAAATAACCTAAGTGTTTGAGCATTTTACTCATGCTGATTTTGGTTCGAACTTGCTAAGACTAATGTGCCTATGATGAATTAAACTGCTAAAATAAAAAAATTCTAAAAAAATTGTTTTTCTTAAAATGCATTTGCTTTAAAAGAAAGTTATTAAATAGATTTTGAAATGACACGCTGGTCTTGTTTGTTTCCTTGAATTACCATTAGTTAATACATTGCCTATATTTATGACTTAATTAAAGTGATTTGCAATGTTTGATTAATTAGGTCATAAGATTCAGAAGGTCAAAATTCATGTCTCAGTCATTTATGGGACTAGTGATAAATTTATAAATAATGGTGAGTAATGTGGTGTAGAGTTATAGATATGAGACTGAATTTCTCTTGACCCGCTGGATCAGACCTCAAGGAGTTGAAAGGCGACTCCTGTCCTACGTTGCGTGCTCTGTGATGCGCACACAACATTATCTCATTTTCAATCCAGTCTGGCCAAAGTTGCACATTTGGTGATGTGCACACCACAAGTACAGCATTTGAAGTTCGGCCTCATCCCTATTGTATTTGCGCACACTGTGATGCGCACACCTAACTGGTAATTTTCTTCTTCTTTAATCTTGCATTCCATTTGACAGTCATTGTTAGCAAGCAGTCTATCTACTCATCAGTGCATGCGGTGATGCACACACTTTTTTTTCTTATATTAACTGTATGAAGTAAACCTTATTATTTTCAGGGAAGAACATTTACCTTTTCTTACTTTCAGCATGTGCACATTTGGGCATAATGTGTTCACAACCGATACAGCACCCTTATAAGCTAAATGGTCATTTATATAGTGTTGTTAAATTGTCATTTATGCTGAATTGTTACATCTGTGATGGGCAGCAACTCACCCACGCACGGCCATGGATTGTGTTTTGGCACCTCCACCTTTTTTGCCTTTTTTACCTTTTTTGTACTCCACCATTGTAGTGGCAGCAATGTAAAGACACCTTTGATGCCTACCTGGAGGCTATTGATGGAGATACTTTTACTTTCAAGAAGAAAAAAGCTTTGTTGATTTATAACTTAGGTTCTGAGGGCAGAAACATAAACGTTACCTTTGGAATTGGTAAGCACCCAAGTGAGTAGTGGTGATGAAGGAGACTCACTAATAGTTAATGACTATGCTTCTATTGTTAAAACATTGGATAAAAGATTCAATCCCAAAAGGAATGTCGTACTCGATCCTCACAAATTTTTACAACGCGCTCAGATCCTCGGCGAGGTCATTGATGACTTTGTGGCCACTCTTAGAGAACTCTAGCAGTCACCTGCAACTACAGGGAGATTAGAAAAGAAATGATCCCGGATCAATTGAAAGAACGTGTAACAGGAAAATTCAAGAGAAAGTATTGTCTTCTGATGATCTCGATCTAGAGACTGCCCTTTCCTTAGCTAGAAGTTTTGAACACTCTCAGTTTTCTGTGAAAGAAATGTGTAGTACCACTTCATCTGAGGAGGTTAAATTGTTGAATGCCAAACCCAATTTTAAACCTTTGAAGGGGCCCATTACCAGTTCTGTGCGTCCTATTACACATTCCAAAACCAAAATTGAGCAAGGAGAAATTATATGTTTCTGTTGTGGAAGCAAATCACATTTGGGGAATGTCAAGTTTTGTTTTGGCTAACTCCCTTTTGGTGGGCTCGGCAAAATTCACCATATTAGGAGACCTTAATCTCCATTTCGACCAGAATCAAGATTCCGCCATTAAAAACCTTCTGGCCGACCTGTCAGCCCTACAACTTTACCCTTTGATCCAGGACGCTACCCACTCTGCCGGACATATACTAGACCCTGTCTTCACTAACATCCCGGAGACCATAACAGAGGTGCCCAAACCCATGGGATGGACAGATCATTATTAAATTAAATTCTCCATATTAACTAAGGAAACGTTCAACAGGGTTGAGCCTAACCGCTGCCTAAAAAGATCATGGCATAAACTCTTAACCAGTGACCTGCACTCCACTTTAGGAGAATTCCATCAAGAGGCACATATCGACATCAATACAACATATGCTGCCTTCCATGACTGGATCACTAAGGGATTAGATGTTCTCATCCCCCTCAAATGGACTAAGGGGTGCAGCTCCCCCTCCAACCCATGGTATAATGACATCCTGAAATCCATGCGGAAGGAATGTAAGAAAGCCGAGAGAGCCTGGAGGCGAGATTACAATGACAGAGATAAAGCTTTCTATCTGTCTAAACAAAAGCTATACCACAAAGCTATCTGTTCCGCACACGCCGCCTTCTACGCTGAAGAAATTAATTCTAGCCTTAATCCTGCTAAAGTTGTATTTAAACTAGTAGAAGAACTGCAGAGTAGCAGATCTCCTTCCTCCAGTATTACTTCTGCACAGCAATGTGAGGGCCTTGCCACATTCTTCACAGAAAAAGTGGAAAAAATCTATAAATCTTTCCCACAGCACTCTTCTGCACCACCCAGCTCCTCTATACCCATCAGCAATGCCACCACGATGATGCACATATCTGAAATCTCTCACGAGGACCTTATTAAACTATGTAGGAAGGTCAAATCAGGCTCTCCAGCAGACCCAATGAGACCGGCCAATTTCATCGAATCCCTAGACTTTTTTCTACCCTCCCTAGCTTCCATACTGAATATCTCCTTCTCCTCGGCCAGTGTCCCGACTGCTTGGAAACAAGCGTGGGTCTCTCCCATCATTAAAAAACCAACCCTTGATCCCTCCAAACTGGAGAATTTTAGACCCATCTTGTTGCTCCCATGGCTGTCCAACTCGCAGAAGTCCATGTAAACATCATCTTGTCTAAACACATGGATCAAGATAACATCTTAGATCCATCCCAAAACGGGTTTAGGCCGGGCCACAGCACTGAGTCGGCCCTCCTAGCCACGTCGGAACACCTCCGGACGATACTTGATGCCGGTCAAAGTGCTGCGCTGATCCTATTGGACCTCAGCGCTGCCTTTGACACGGTATCTCATAACATTCTATTAAATCGTCTGGCCACTGTGGGAATCTCAGGCCTTGCCTTGGAATGGTACCGCTCCTTCCTGAAAGACAGAACTTTCCGGGTATCAGCTCCTCCATTCCTCTCCCAGTCCCACTCCATCGGACAGGGAGTTCCTCAGGGCTCTGCACTCAGTCCATCCCTTTTCAACCTATATGTGCAACCACTCGCCGCAGTGGCCAGAGAATGGGACCTCACGCTAGTGTCATACGCCGATGACACGCAGCTGGCCATCACTCTCACTGAAGGTCCCTCCACTTCAGCCGCAAGGTTCAGTGATGGTCTGGCTGCTGTGGCCCAGTGGATGACAGACAACTGCCTGCAGCTAAATGCAGGGAAGATGGAGGTGCTGCTCCTCGGAAAGAATACTAGTCATTGGAACCAGCACTGGTGGCCTTCATCGCTGGGCACTATTCCACCCCCCAAATCCTTGGTCAAAAACGTAGGCGTCTGGATGGACTCCTCACTTAACTTCCAGAGCCACACAAAAAAAGTCGATTTACAAAAGGGGGTGGTGATGAACAGAGTGTCTGAATTGAGCAGACCACTCTTACCCAGTCCAAAGATCAGGGCTTGATCCATCACCGTTATTTATCTCACTGCCCCATCCCAGCTCAGAACCTGGCTATATGCAAATCAGTCTGTCCCTGGCCCAGTGCATCATGGAAGGGTATACTCAGATGTGAGTCCCTTGCTCATTGCACCATCAGGATTCAAGCAAGCCGGGCCGAAGAGGCTGAAATGCCAGAAACCGGTCCCCGGTAGCTTGTTTCCTTCCCAGTGTAAGAATTGGCTTTTGTAGTTTGGTTTGCCCTGTTCCCATCATGCACTGGGACAGGAACAGACTAATTTGCATACAGCCAGGTTCTGAAACTGGGATGGTGCAGTGAGCTAAAAAACGGTGTTGGATCTAGCCCTGATCTCTTGACTGGGTGAGAGTATTCTGTTTAATTCAGAGACTCTGTCCCTCACCACCCCTTGTTGTAAATATTTTTGTCCACACAAAAAAAGTAGCGGCCACCTGTGTGGGCCTGCTGAGGAGCCTCAATCCCATACTCGGCTTCTTGGACTCCAAGGTCCGCCAAGTGATTGTCCAAGCCACAATTCTCTCCCGCTTGGACTATGCCAATGTCTTACTTCTGGGCGCCAACAAAGCAGAGATAGCACGCTTGCAACGCGTGCAGAACACCGTGGCAAGAACCTTGGTCGGTCTTCCCCGCAGATGTTCAGCCAAAGCCACAATTCGAAAGCTGCACTGGCTACCCATCTCATCATGATCTATAAAATCCTTAAAACTGGACGCCCAGAACTTCTCCGGCCACTCCTCACACCTTATGTGCCACAGCGCAACTTGTGCTCTCTAGGCAAACACCTTCTGACGGTCCCCCGTACAAAACTAGCCCGTACTGGTGGACGTTCTTTCAGGGTGCTAGGAGCCAAACTTTGGAACACCCTGCCAATGAACATCCGCTCATTGGATAATCTGTCTGCCTTCCGGAAAGCCGTAAAAACCCACCTCTTCCCCTCCCCTTAGGCCTCCCAACTGTTTTCCTTCTGTCCTCTGTCGAGTCTCCGTGGTTCCTTAGCGCCGGGACGCCTCTTTGCTGGGGCAGCTGTTGCACTCTATCAAAATAAAAAAAATAAAAAGTTTTGTTTTGCTTTAAACCAAACGAGTTTCAAATGTGGCAAAAAGGGTCTTTCCGCTCAAATGTGTAAAGTTGCTACCTTGAAAGGTCATGCATAGATAGTAAAAAGCATTGCAGAAGATATGGCTGATTCTGATGATGAGAGTTTTGAGTTATTGATGTTATCCTCTTCGTCTTCACAAGCTAAAGGCATTGTTGAAATATCTTCCATTTGCAGGGTCCCACAAGAGGAAATCTCCCGCATATAAGGTTAAGGTCAATGGGAAGTGTATCATTTTTTTTAGCTGATTCTGGTTCCCCTTTCACACTCATCAATACAAAGGATTTTGAGGGGTTGGACAGCATCCAAATGCAGCAATCCAACATCAGAATCTTCGCTTATGGGCGTAAAAGAGTAGACGTTCTAATGAACAGGCAGACCTTACTTTTGGTGAGGATTTGGCTACTGGAACAGTGTATGTGGTGAAGGAATGGTCAAATTTGTTGGGGTGGGATGAGCAGGTCTCCCTTGGCATCATACTGGACCACAATCATCCTGACATGGTAGTGTCCAGGAGTGCAGTCAATCAATTCTATAGCTTGCCTCCACCTAGTTCAACCAGTGTGTGTGTGGTTCCCCAGGTGTCAAGCAACAAGTAGTTATAAAATTTGCCTGAGGTGTTCATTGGGGATCTTGGAAAGTTAAAGCATTGGCGGCGAGGTAGGATAAGGATCTGCCGCTGTCCGGTGGCTTTCCGGATACGAGGAGCTCTGGCGAGGGCGAGGTTGGCTGAACGGAACGCACCTATTCCACCATATATGTAGTATTTAGTTCTTATGTACATTAAAGTACTTTTGTTCTTGCAAGTCAAGCACTTGGCTAGACATTCATTAATTATACTAATATGTGTTTGTGAGTGCTGAGTAAAGGCTACCTGAGAAGCCTGTGACTGCTTGCCATCCTGCCACTGAGAATCAAAGAGGTTTTACTTGGACCAGTTTAAAAACCCATAGTATGATGGGTTTTCGGACATAAGAGGCAAACAAGATCCACACCCACAGTTAAGACCCAGTACTCCCTGTTTGCCATGTAGACCCATCTGACAACTGGTGGTAAGCGGTGTGAGATCCTGAAAAAGCTTGATCCAACTTTCAGCAGTAGTTTATTAAGTCCAGCCTGTGCACAGTAGAAGCTGCACCTAGTAATGTCAGATGCAAGGTGAGTGGGTATAGTCCTTGACATCCTATCATTAGATCAGTTTAGGGGTCTGTTTTTGGCTAGACGGTTGGAAGACTCTCAGTAACAACATATGAATTACTTGTGAGATCAGGTAGAGAAACTGGTGGGGAAGAAGGAAATAGTGAGGTTTCTGGGGAGGTGCCATGCTGGGAAGGAAGGGAGGGAGTGTCCAGGATGTAGGTAGCTACATGCTGGCCTTCAGAAGCCAGATTGCCAAGTTATGAAAGAAATCTTCAGACAACTTGGAGACCAGCCAGGAAGTGCTGAGGCAGTGGTACAACCAGATGGCTGCCCTTGTGGAATTGCAACATGGGCAGAAAATGTGGGTAATAGAGCCCGAGGCCTTCCAAGACTGTTGGACGGGGCCCCAGGGATTGTTGACAGGATAGGGGAAGGCCACCTCCTTGGTGGGCCTCAACACACCCAAACACCCATTCAGGGTTCTCCACCTCAACCGTCTTAAACCCCACTTTGAGAGGTTTGAGGTCACCATGTTGTTGGTGACAGATCGAGGGGAGGAACAGGAGAGTGAACCTCTTCCTGACCTCTTAGCCTCCAAATAGAAGAATGAGTCAGTCAGTGGAAGGTGTGAATCTTTTCCCTACCCTAACTTCTTAACAATAATAATAATAATAATAAAGCGTTTTATAAAGCGCATGGCTGCACAACTGTGTATCCCCGCGCTAATTGCTGACAAAACTCCCTACGGCCTACCGGAACAGAGTACACAAAAGTATTAATGGGGGAAGAGATGGGTTTTTAGTTTAGCTCTAAAAAGGGTTTCTGACGGCTCCATTCTCAGATGAACTGGGAGGGCATTCCAGTGTTTTGCTCCAAGGAATCGAAAGGAGCGGCCACCCAGTTTTGCTCTATAGATCCGGGGAAGTTTAAATTGTGACATACCCGAGGATCTGAGGTTTCTGGTAGGACGATGGATAGTGAGAAGATTTCTTAAATAGGTAGGACCTTTGTTGTGTGCAATTTTATGGGCATAGCAAAGACTCTTGAATCTGATTCTTTCTCTCACTGGGAGCCAATGCAGCTTAGATAAGGCCGCTATGGAAGATGTTCTTTTTGGTAAACCCAGTACCATGCGGGCGGCAGCATTTTGAATGCATTGAAGCTGGTGCAAAAGTTTTTGGTTCACACCTAATAGGAGAACGTTTCCGTAATCCAGGTGAGGTGTTATTAGTGCGTGCACCAGAGTTTTCCTTGCTTCAATGGGAATAAGATCGATAGTTTTTCTCAGGATTTTTAACGTGCCCATACATTTGCCTATTGTTTTATTGACTTGTGATTTTCCCGACAAATCTGAGTCAATCATGATCCCTAGGTTTTTGACTTTTTCGACTGGGTGGGGGCACTCACCCAGTGTAGTAGGCCACCAAGCCTGGGACCATATTGAGGTTTTGTTCCCTACCACTAGCACCTCCGTTTTGTCACCATTTAAACGGAGGCAGTGTTTATCCATCCAGGTGGCGACCGCAGCCATGCAGCTAGAGAAATTGATAGCAAATTTCTCGCTGTCTGGAGTGAGCTTGAACATGAGCTGGGTGTCGTCAGCATAGCTGACAATGCCCACCCCAAAGTTCTCTACGACTCGAGCCAGGGGTTCCATATAGATGTTGAACAAGGTAGGGCTCAAGCTCGAGCCCTGTGGAACCCCATAGCTGACGTCGCGAGAGGATGACTGGAAGGGTGGGCAATATATCTGGAATGATCTTTTGGAGAGGAAAGATTTAAACCAAGCAAGAGCATGATCCCTCACTCCAATGTCTGAGAGTCGGGCCAGCAGAGTGTCATGTAGCACAGTATCGAAAGCTGCACTTAAGTCTAGCATGACAAGTGCAGCTGTCTCCCCCTCATCTACCATCTTGCGAATACACTCTGTGGAGTAAAGAACCGCAGACTCCGTGGAGTATCCACGTCTGAAACCTGATTGTGTGGAATGAAGTATGTTTCCTTCTTCTAAAAAAGCCATTAGTTGTTTGTTGACTATTTTTTCTATAATTTTAGCGCATTGCGGCAAGAGGGAGATGGGTCTAAGATTTTTATATTGGGTCACCGGAATATTAGGTTTTTTTTTTAGGGGGATAACTTGTGCTGTCTTCCAAGCCTCAGGAACATGGCATTCTTGGAAGGACAGGGTGATCAAGTGTCTAATTTGATCAATAAGAACATTGTTCATGATGTCTTTACATTTAGCTAAAGGGCACACATCATTAGGGGATCCTGAGTGGATACTATTGATAATGCTGAACAAATTTTCTTTGTCAGGAGTAGTAAAGCAGGTAAGAATGCTCTTTTGGGTAAGGGGTGGTTTATTTCCTTCTGAAACAGATTTTGGAAAAAGTGGCGTGTATTCTCTCAACTTTATTGACAAAGAAATCAGCTATCTGTTCGCATATGTCATTAGAATATGTGTCCTGCATATCTAAGGTGGTGGTATCTGTTAGTTCCTTGTAAATGCTGAACAGTTCTTTCATGGGGTTGGTTGCCTCTTCAATTCTTGTATGATAGAAGGAGCTTTTTTCCTCTCTAACCATTTTCTGGTATGATTTTAATTCCAGTTTGTATAATTCCTTAAGTTCAGGAGAATAGTTTTTCCTCCACTTGCGTTCTGTCGCTTTACAGTGTGTTTTTGCAAGTTTTAATTTTTCCGTGTACCAAGGTTCAGATTTGGTTCTTCTGACTGGGGGCTTGGAAGTCCACGGTGTAATTGTATCTAGTGCCTTACTCAGCCATGTTTCATATTTATTCCAAGTGTCTTGTAGGGAATCTCCTGTAGGCGGGGTGTGTTTCAGTAATTCGCTGGTCATGCGTTCAGGGGTGTAGTTTTTCCAATTTCGACGTTTTGTAAACAAAGGTTTGTTGGGGGCTAACTTACTTTTGTTAATGGGGATATTAAAAGTAATTAGGTGGTGGTCGGACCAAATAATTGGTATTGGGGGGGACACTTCAATGCCCTCCCAAGTAGCAAAAACGGGGTCAAGAAGGTGACCCTGTTGATGCGTGGGGGAGGTTGATAGCAATGTTACTCCTATCGCGTGTAAAGCAGTCCTAAGTACTTGAGCTTCTTTGGCGTTGTTATCTTCAAAATGAAGGTTCAAATCACCTAAAATCATGAAATTATTGTGTTTTATAGCTAATTGAATAGCTGATTCTATAAGCTGATTGCAGAAAGAAGTTGCATTACCAGGGGGGCGATATATAAGGAGGCCAGTAATAGTCAACGATGGAGTCATTTTTATAGAGAAGGTTCCACATTCACTATTTGTTATAACTGTATTAGTGAGTGTGCATTGTAATTCCTTTTTACAAATCAGTGCAATCCCACCTCCACGTTGTTTAGGTCTATCGATTCTTAGAAGGCTATAACTCAAAGGTATCGTCTCTATGATGTCAGGGGCTGAAGATTCCTCTAACCATGTTTCTGTGAGAAACAGCACATCATAGTCTCGTGACTGTAATATATCTCGTAATTCCGTCTTATGTTTTACCATAGATCTACAATTTAGCAGCAGCATTTTTAATTTGGGTGTGGGGGCCTTATGAGGTAGAGCATTGCTGAACGAGTAGTTGCATATATTACAGTGTAGCGGGATACAATTTGGGTCAATAGAATGTAAACAGGGTTTGTTGGCGATCTTACCCAAATCGAATAGAGTCGCGCTAGTATAGAGGATTGTCGGCTGATCCACCATCCTGTCAGAGCCCAGATCTATGGTGGTGGAGCCAGAGTGTCCTGCCCTGCGCCTTGGTCGATTGCGGACGGGCGCAGACGGGCAGGACTCTGGCTTGACTCCGGCGCGATTCCGGCGCGCCCGCTGTATGCGTCCGCTGCGCGGAGTCATAGCCGTATGTTTTTATACCGGCGCCTCGAGCGCCAGAAGAGGATATCCCTATCTAAGATGGCCGCCACCGAAATCTCGGCCCGAGCCCCCAGGGATGCCGACCTTGCCTTCAGCCGGACGTTAAGGATAAAGGCAGGCAATTGAATCTGCCGCCACTAATTTGAATGTGCAAAAGGAAAATTTACAATTTTAAAAATACGCTGGTAGCTTCACCCTCAAATCGGTGATTGAATTTTAGCAGCGTTAGGGTGATGTCGGGGGGGGAGAGAGAAAGGCACTAGTTGCTGGGATAATTATCCTCTCTGTTTTCCCTCACTCCTGGGATTACACACTTGTGTACCTATGACATTGATACAGGAGACAGCCTCCCTGTCAAGATCAAAATCTATAGGCTGTCAGACAAAGTGAGGGCCAACATTGAGAAAAAGGTTTCCTAAATTCTGGGATTAGGGGAGATTAAACCTTTCAGTAGCCCCTGGTACAGCTCTGTGGTGCTTGTACCAAAAGCTGCCTCAAAGAGCACTACACCTAAACTCATGTTCTGTGTAGATTACAGGTGGTTCAATTCAATCACCAAGACTGATGCGTATCCCATTCCACAGGTGGATGACCTGATTTGACAGATTTGGGGCTGCTCAGTTCCTGAGTACATTTGACCTTACTTCAGGATACTGGCAGATCACCCTAATTGATGACGCCAAGGAGAGGTTAGCCTTCTCCACTTCAGGGGGTCACTATCGGTTTAGGGGGAGGCCCTTTGGATGAATGAATGCCCCAGTCAACTTCCAGAGGTTGGTGAACCAGGTTTTAGCTGGAGTGGAGACCTTCAGTGCTGCTTACTGACGCAACTGTCTTCAGCAGCAGCTGGAAGGACCACCTCTTCCAATCAAGGAAGTACTTCAGGACTTGTGAGATGCAGATCTAACTATCAAGGCCAGTAAATGCCGGATAGGGCAAGAGTCTATTGTGTACTTGGGACACCTGGTGGGCGGGGGGTAAGGCGTAGCCCCTCCAGGCCAAAATAGGAACCATCATGGCCTGGAATCCCTCGAAGACTCAGATAAAGGTGAGAGCCTTCATAGGCATCACAGAATATTACAGGAAGTTTGTCAAAGGGTTTAGCACCATTGTTGCCCCCTTGACTGCTCTGACATCAAAGAAGCACCCCAGAAATGTGATCTGGACAGAGGCATGCCAAAAAGCATTTGACTCCCTAAAGCAGGCCACATGCACAGCCCCTGTGCTCAAGGACCCTGAATTTTACAAAGAATTCATAATACCGCGGCCAGATCGCGACCAGCCCCAGCCATGCTGCCCGTTAGCGGAAAAACTAGTTAACTCAATGGTCTAGAGCGGATCTCCTGGCCCTTAATGTTACTACCTGCCCCAAGCCTCACGGCTGTGACCTGACGACAGATACAACTTTCAGCTTGTGCACTGATTGCAACTGGGCGCCAGGAGTCCCAGGCTTAGGGGATGTTAAGAGGGAGCAGAGTGAGTCGATTGAACAGATTAGGGCATGCCTAATAAATTGTAGATCCTTATCAAAGCATGCAGAGGAGCTGTGGCTGTTACTGGTAGGAAATGTGTATGAGGTCATTTTTTTAACTGAAACATGGCTGAAGGATGATACCCTTGCAGCAGTAGCATTAGCTATGCCTTCTGGGTTTAAAATATGCTGCGCGAACAGGGAATGAGGGAGAAAAAAGAGGAGGGGGTAGCGATCATCTTCAAGGACTCTTGAGACATAGCTTCCTTAGTATTACTGAATAGGGGCATGGTCGAGTGCCTACATTTTTGCATCAAGACTAGCCCTATAACCTCTTTCTCAGGTCTGTTGGCAAATAGGCCTCCAGACTGCCTACCCAACATATACCTATGCAATTATATTGCACAGAAATCCCTCGTATCCTCTAATTTTACTGCATTAGGGGATTTTAATCTGCATGTAAATGATCCCACTTGTATTCAGGCAATGCAGATGGTCTCCTCGCTGGAAGGCGCAAATTTGCCCCAACTTGTTAAATTCCCTACCCACAAAGCAGGGCATACCCTTCACCTGATCTTTTCTAATATCTCGTCCTTGAAAACGGAAGTGCCAAACCAGGTGGTCTGGCACTTCCGGACCATTTTCTTATTCCTTTCTCTTTTAACTTGGCAAAACCTGACTTGCCTGAGAGTGCTAGATACTTTCTAAAGGGAAACTGGAAGAAGTTGACGACTGAATGCTTAGATCCAGTTCTGTTGGCTAGCCATCCGCCTCTATCTTTAGACCCTAATGCATATACTTTGGCCCTACATAATTGGATTGCCCCGCAGTAGAATCTACTGCGCCAGCCAGAGTTACTAAATCCATAATGAAATTGCCCTAAGCTCCATGGTTCTCCGAGTCGCTCAGGGCAATGAAAATCAAGTGCAAGCGCTTGGAACGACAGTGGAGGGTGGATTGTGATGCTTCTGTTAAAATGACAGATAAGAACTCCTTGAAGAAAATGCACAAATTCATGAAGGAGGCAAGGAAAGATCACATTGCCAAGTGTATTGATAATTCTGATAGACCTGGCAAGGCAATTTTCAAGGTGGTTAACTCCTTCCTTAACCACATGCGCGCTAGTGGAATTCTCCTTCTATGCTGAGATTTTTAAAAACCCATGCTCCATGACGAGCTGGGCTCGTCATCAGCATGCGAGGAGGCTACACCATGACGAGCCCAGCTCGTCATGAGCCTGGAAGGGGTTAAGCCCTGTGAGCTGGTAATCGACACCCAGACCTCTCTGGCACTTTCTGAGCGAATCTCGATTTTTGTCGGTGATAAAATCAGCAAGGTGTTGTAGTGAGGGCTGGGCCTTGTGGCACACATTGCTGTGTTAGCATAGGCTTATTAGAAGTTTAAATGCCATTTTACCTTTTGCTGCTTTTTGCACATGACACTGCATATAGATGTTGTTGTAAGTTAGGCTGCGTGAATTCCTTCACATGAGAAAGGATTGTTTTCGGCATCCCTAGACTTACATCGCGACCTCAGTCTGCACAGTAAGTCCTAAAGCCTCCAAGGTTATCATAACAAGGTAGATGTTGTTCGGGCTGATCGGGTCACGTTTTAGACATACTATGCATGCAGCTGCAAGCCGACAGAGATTCTGGCGCCTTTAATATTGCACTGTGGGCATGATTTGGGTCACTTGGAAGAATTCCATTTTCCAGAAAGACAGAGAGCTTTTGCAGATCCTGATGTGATTCCCTTCTGCTGATCTTGGAGGTATGGGGTCCCCCGCACAAGCCTAAGAGACCATCTATATTTTGTAAGACATATTTCCTAGCTAGGGAGGGTGTTAAACTAGCCACTATAAGACTTATTTTCATATTTTCTCCATCATTGTAATATGATTTCTCCTTTTGTTTATTATGGAGTTGTAACAATGCTGATCATATTATTTCTAATCATATGTCTGCTTATGTTGGCAAAGATATTGCATCTTAGAGCGCACGTCGTTAAAATAAATATTTTAACCTTTCCCTTGTCTCTTTTTACTGCTGTTGTGGACTGGTATGAGAATATAACGAAAGAGTGTTCTTGCTTCCCACCATGCCTGAGTATAACCTAAATCGCATGTTCTGGGTTGTCTAATCATTGGTTCCTTTGCTATAGGACGAAGAGCTAATGTGACACTGATGCTAGTCGGTTAGGTTTTCTAGGTACTGAGGTGAGTTTTTTGGTCCATCACAATTCACTGAGGTCCTGGGTCTCTGTGCACAGTTCTGTGTAGGAGCAGAATCCCTGCAACAGTGTACAATTTCTTTTCTGCTGCAACTGCTATGGTTAAATCTGATGTGATAGTTAGGAAAGCACCCATGCCTCTCCTCTCTAAATTCACTCCTATCTCTCAGAAGGAAGCACTGGCTGTGATCCAGATCTGCAAGTAAGGCTCGCCGGAAGACCTGTGCCCTCCTAAACTGTGGAATGAGTTGGCACATTCCACTAGCGATGTGCTGTCCAAAATATGGAACACCTCCCTTTCCTCTGGCATCTTCCCTGATCTATGGAAGCAAGCCACTCAACTTCCCCTTAAGAAGAAACCTAATGCGGATTCAGGGGAATTGAACAATTACTGTTGCCAGCACCAGCAAAAATGGTGGAAAAGGTAGCGCAGCTGTAATTGACCTATTTCATCGAGAGCTACAATATCCTGTATGACACCCAATCTGGTTTCCGAGCTGGGTTCAGCACAGAGACAGCGCTATTAGAGGTATCAGACTCAATTAGAATGGCATTGGATTTAGGTGCATCAGCTGGTGCTCCTGGATCTCTCAGCAGGATTCAATACTGTTGACCATTCTATACTGACTCAACGTCTCCTGGACAGCAGGGTTAATGGCACAGCCCTGGCCTGGCTGAAGTCTTTCCTCCATGTGCACACTCAAAGGGTGGACCTACAACCACATCAGTCCACTCGCAAGCATTTATGGTGTGGGGTGCCACAGGTGTCGGCCCTAAGCCCACTGCTGTTCAACTTATATCTGGCTCTTCTATTCACTTTGATAGCCAACTGGGGTGTGAAGGAGATTTCTTTCGCCGACGACACCCAGCTGGTTTTTCCTTTTAAGTATCAGTCCGAAGACTCTTTCAAGTGCTTTAAAGGCTGCTTAAAAGATATTGCAGGCTGAATGAACAACAACAAACTTAAATTGAACTCCGATAAAACTAAAGTGGTGTTCTTTGGCAAAACCCAGCCCCCGGCTGCAGACCTGTAGTGGCCAGCGGAAATCGGCTCACCACCCGCGCCAGCTGTCTATGCAAAAAATCTGGGAGTTAAATGGCAGTCTGATTTATCCTTCTCTGCCCAAATTCAGCAGGTTACAGCCGGCTGCTTCAGTAACTTGAGAAACCTGCGTAAATTTATACACCTGCTGCCTGAGAGCTGTCGCCGGATAATAGTCCATGCCACAGTAACTGCCTGGCTGGACTACGCAAACGGCCTCTATATTGGCTTACCGTCTTATCTTGTTAGGAAACTCCAAATGGTCCAAAATGCGGTTGCGAGATTGATCAAACGTGTTCCTTTTCGGCAAAATATCTCTCCACATATTTGAGAACTACATTGGCTTCCGGTAGCCAGGAGAATCAAATTTAAGACCTTAACCCTTGCTTTTTGGGCATTTCATGGAATGTGCCCTTGCTATCTGAAACAGAGGTTGGGTGTCTACACGCAGACACTTACTTTGAGATCCAATTCCCAGAAATTACTTTGCACCCCACTAGTGAAGAGAACCTGACTGGGTGGCAGAACATTTATGTTTGGGGCGTCCAAATTATGGAATTCCCTCCCTAATTCCTTGCATCATATCTCTTCTGAAACACAATTTAGGAAGGCAGTAAAAACATGGCTTCTTAACCTAGCTTAATCTTATGTGACTTGATCGTTGCCTGTCACCCGCGTGTCACTTGTCGCTCCAGCGCCCGGACACCTCAATAAATGACTGTATTATTATTATTATTATTATTAATACAAACAGATGCCTCTAAGCATGGCATAGGGGCATTATTGTCACAGCTTAATGAAGAAGGCCGAGACCAACATGTAGCTTTAATCTTCAGGGGGTTACTACCCCGGCAACAGAGATAGAGGGTTATTGAGGGGGAAGCCTTTGTTGTGGTCCAGGCACTAAAGAAGTTGAGACCTTGCCTTTTTGGGAATCACTTCCCTTCAGCCCTTCAGGTGCCTAATGCAAATCAGGGGTGGGAATCCAAAATTGTTGAGGTGGTCCATGCCCCTACAGGGAGATGGACTTTACGTTGGAACACAGACCTGGGTCAGACCATGCCTATGCTAATGGTCTCTCTAGGTTCTTCCGCCTTAGTGATGAGAACTCCCAAGAGATTGGGTAGCTCTCCCTACTTTCAGCTGGGGGACACACATTTTAGACCCGTCAGCCTTATGGTGGTTTTACCAATCCGTTTTGTCTGTTTGCCTCACTTTTTTCTGATCTGTTTTTGTTGGCCTTATGACTCTTGACACTTTACCACTGTTAACCATTGATAAAGTGCATGTGCTTACTCCCCTAAAACATGGTAACATTGGTGTATGTACAAATAGCATATTTAATTTATTTACAGGTCTCTAGTAAAGTGCACTATATGTGCCAAGGGCCTTTAACCCCTTCGATGCTTGTGACGGAACCATTCCGTCATCCGTCACGGTTGGGCTGTGCTGATGACGGAATGGTTCCGTCACAACCACACCCATTTAGATCGGGCCAGCACAGGAGTAAAATTCCTTTAGCAGCGATGAGGTTAAATTAAATGCTACAAATGGGCCTGCAGAATCTGATTGTGCCACTCACTTAAGTAGCCCTTTAAACATGTCTCAGGCCTACCACTGGAGAACCTGTATGTGTAGTTTCACTGCCATGTTGACTTGGCATTTAAAACCTCTTCACAAGCCTTAAACTCCCCTTTAATATATATATTACCCCTAAGGTAGGCACTAGGTAGCCCACAAAGCTGGATGCTGTGTACGTAAAAGGCAGGACATATACTTTTAGTTTTACATGTCCTGTTAGTCAAGAACTACCAAATTAGTTTTTCACTACTGTGAGGCCTACCTCTCTCATAGGTTAACATTGAGAATTCCTTATTACATTTAATAAGCATGATTTCTGATTGAGAAGGTGTAGAGCAGTCATGTTTCATACCTATGGACTTGTAATAATAAATCCTCTTTAATGGTTACGTTGGATTTATGATTAAAACTTTTAAAATGCCAAGTTTAGAAAGTTAAGAGAAGAACTAGGACCCAAAGTCTTAGTCAGAGCGTGGACCACTCAAAGCACTCAACCAAGTGTCTCACAATATAATGGGCTCAATCTAAATGAAATCAAAAACTCGATACATATTTTTTTGTGCAAGTAACCAGTAACATGATACCATAGGGCCCAATGAAGGTCCATGACGTTGCTACTCCATTGATTCTTGAGTTTTTGTTTATTCACAAAAAGGTTTAGAAAATAGTTCATGCATGCTCTAGTGTCAAACAAACATTCTGGGCGTGGACCACATGTGTCCCAATGCATTTTGGGTGCCAAGCTCACCCTTCTTCAGGGGAATCTACACTATATCGTATAATCATAATCAGTGTACCATAGCACTCTTGTCAGTACAAGCAATTGGCCAGGAAGGCCTATAGTCCTGTGAGGTGATGATGGGGTGATAAAGCAAGTGAAGAGTATCCAGAAGTAAATGATAAACCATGTACTGTTCACAATGACATGCCAGCTATTGCCTGAAAGAGGCATGTCTCAAGAATGAAGTACATGCAAAGGATAATAAAGTACATGCAAAGTAAAATAAGTTGATGCCTTAATAGTCAGTCATATATTTACTAAAGGTAAAGGTAAGTTGAAAAGAAAAGTTTCTTTTTTAGAGATCAGCCCTGCTGTTAACAACCCACCTTTAAAACAAATCGTGTTGCAAACGGAGTCAGTAAAACCCACTAAGGGAGGAGATTCAGCAAAACCCGCCAGTGCAGGGCACAGTCAGAAGAAACACTAATAGTAAATATATTATCTACCCATTTATCTGCAGCACAAACAGCCCTGTTAAATAAGGGGATTTCATTTGCACCCACTTTCCATACTAGACCTTTTGCTACGGAAATTGAGTTGTACACATTTATGAGGAAACTCAGTCTACGTTATTTCTTTGCCATTATGGAAAACACACAAATCACACAGCAATATGTGGAATATCAAGAGTTCAAGCCTAAGAGCACTTTTATATCACCAATATCTCACAAAGTGATCGATTAATTCGAGACACTAGTAAAAAAAAAAAGACTTGGCACAATTACCAGTTCCATCTACGAAACGGCAGAATCTATCCAGATCTGAAAAGATGGTGCTAAAGTCTTTGAGAAGCAATCAATCACTGGTTTTGATCCCAGCGATAAAGGTGGGGCACTTGTGGCGATGGACATGATTTCTACAAAGGGAAAATTGAGAGCATGCTAGCGGATGAGGCTGCATACCTACCTTTGACTCAGGACCCTACCCTTGAGTTCCAGGAAATCCTACAGAAGATTTTGACGAATGGTAGGGACATGGGTTGTATTTCTGGAAAAAACTCAGAATTTCTATATTCAAGACTTCCATGCAGACCTCTGATCTACATGTTACCAAAAATTCACAAAGACCTTGGGTAATCCCTCATTTCACCCGATAGTATCAGGTTGTGGGTATATCCATGAGCCTTTGAGACAATATCTGGATTCATTCTTCCAACCAATTGTACAGTCGAGTACATAACACGTACAAGACACCACCCACCCTTTTAAAATTTTTGAATGACTTGGTGTTACCGGAAGGGGCAGAGATTTGGCTATGCATGGTAGATGTAGTATCACTGTATACTTCCATTCTACATATTGAGGGGATTGAAGAGGTAGAATGGCCACTCCTTCATCAGGATGAAGTACTAGCGAACAAAGTTTTGCTTTTAGAACTGCTTCATTACTGCTTGTTCCACAGCTACTTCCAGTGGAAGAAAAGATACTTTTTACCGACCAATAGAACCTTAATGGGTTTTTCAGGGGCCCCCAGCTAGGCGAATATTTACATGTATGTATGTATGTATCGCGACTTATATAGCGCACGTATCACCTGAAGGCATCAAGGCGCTTGCCTTGGGAACCCATCCTGGCTTTTTCCCTGTGAGATAACTCCTACTGGGCATCCCCAAGGTGAAAGGCAGGCATCCCGCAGCGGGTTGGCCGCAGTAGTGGAGATTAAGCAAGCTATTGCTATTGCCCAGAGTTGCAGCGTGGGACCCCATGATTAGAGTAGGCACCGATGTGAGAATTATCGAGTCCGTGGACATTATTGGGCTCAGGACCCTGCCGCGTCGGGAATTGAACCCTGGTCCCAGGCCAGACCTCTGCATCAGGGTCTGCCGCTCTAATCAGTGAGCCACACTCCTCTACATGATGAAATTTGAGATGACTATGTGCTAAAAGACACGGTTTGGATGGAGCACTTGATTTTATATTGTAGGTACATCGACGATATACTCATCATATGGCAAGGTACAGCTTGGGAGCTTGAATTTAAGTTGCATCAACTTAATGTCAGAATCCGAGGATTCAATTTACACATTGAATGGATCGGCGGAGCATTTCACACCTTGATGTTAGGTTAGAGCTGGATGGCTCCAAAATCACTACCACGGTTTTCACTAAACCCACAGATCGCAATAATACACTGTTGTTTAGCAGCTTCCATCCTGAATCGTTGAAGAGGCATCTCCCCTTCTCTCAGTTTCTAAGGGTAAAGAAGAATTACTTCAGATAGTCAACAATATTCCAATGCTCTGGATAAACCAGTACAGCAGACATCACAGTGTTAAAGATCGACTTTGTAAACATGTGGGTGGTGACGCGTCACGTAGGCACGAAAAGCGGAAATAACGTAGCGTTTTTAGGTCTCGCCAATGCAGCGTGCATGCGCTACATAGGAAAGAGCCCTGTAGCCATTGATTGCCTTTTTCAGGCTAAAATGTGCACACGTTCCATTGCCTTCAATGGCAACGCGTGCACGTAAGGCGATTCCCTTGCGGGAGCGAGTGTCGTCATATGGTAGCAAATATCGCTCTCGCAAGGGAATCGTGCAGCCACCCTCCTCCCCACTGCTGCTGCGCGAGGCGCGCTCGCCTCCCCTGCTGCCGTCAGCCTGCCACGCTTGTTTAACAAGATGAAACTGAATACAGTATTCTCCGAACTGATCTTCTCCAGTGACTCGTAAATGCACCTGCTTTTCTCGCTTACTCAATCGACTGCTTCCTTCAGCAAAAACATCAACTTTGCAGCAAAGTAACGTGGAGTACAAAAACTCTGTGCTCTGCATCCTAAATTAATCAATTAAAAAAAGGGAGGGAGAATGCCCAAGCTCCATCAGACACCACCCGTCATCAGTAAACACTCTTGACCTCCATAAGAAAACCAAAGCGGCACCATAAACCAGTACAGCAGACATCACAGTGTTAACGATCAACTTTGTAAACATGTGTAACCCACCACAAATACGAATTGATTAACACTTGTGGAATGGATTTTTTTTTTAAACTAAACCATTGACTACTCTAGTTTGCCCTTTTGTTCCTACTTCCCAGGTTGGCATACAAACAAACGCATGCTAGATGGACCTGAATCGCACATCTCTTGCTCTGAATAAAGACCCTTTCCATAATCCAGTTTTGCCCCTACTGAAACAGTCGCAAAGATGCCGCCTAATTTTGAAGGGGAGAAAAATAACTTTTCAAAGCTGTAGTTGACGGAAAAAGAACAGCCTGAGAAAATCTGAAGGGTCTAAACCAACGGCATAAAATTGGAACCTCTGGTTACTCAAAGTCCCCTAAAGCGCGATGCAAAGATAAACAAGCGGCTTGCGAGCGCTTGTTAAAGGAAGGCTTTGTTATATGCGTGACGATTAATAATAATACTCGAGTGACGTATTACGCCATGCTCCTATCAAAGTTCCACTGCCTGCCTCATTTAAGGAGACTCAGTTACGCCATGTGCACTGACTCTCAAGGCATAGACACTCATACTTTGAACCGCCCTTCAAGTGCTGCACCCACAGTTTAAAACACAAGCTGCTGTTGGCTGCTTACCACATCCATGTGATATAGAGCTGGGGCTTTTTCACGGTTATTTCTTCCCATCTGGTGGTTCACCTCACAGGGCCCCCGCCCCCCTGTTGGTTCTCTTCACAGGACCCCCCATCCCAGCTAATAATTCCTGCCCCCCTACAATAAAGCTAATTGCTTCAACACAGAAAGGCAGTCACATTAAGCAGAAATCTGTTCCCTCAGAGAGGGGTCCGCGGTGTTTGCTTATGCCAGCCTCGGAGGGATAAAGGTGGAGGGCCGAGCGCCTGGAACACAGACTTCCCCTGTATGACTTCCCCTACGGACGCTGACCTGTGGACCACAGGAAGCGCCCCCCCCCCCCCCACCGCGCTATCATTTTCCAGGCTTCATCCGGACCGCCCCCCCCCCCTACCCCCACAATTTCTTGCCCCTGGTGAGGACTGGGGGCTTCAAAGGAGCCCCTTGGTCTTCTGCCACTGGCTGCAGAGCGCTATCTGTCAGCGCACCAGTCTGAAGGGAGGCGGATAGACCGCACAGAAAATTCAATCACAACCGCATTGGAATAAAAGCTGCTGAAGGGCCTGGGCTATACAGCTCCGGCGAACCATGTTTGCCTCAGATCAAATGTATCGAGAATAAGCGGCCACGCCGGGCACAATGGCACAGCAAGGATGCCAGGGGGCCCTGGTGCAAAAAAGGAAAATGGCCCCTTTGACTGCTGACGGAGCAGCAAAATACAGCAAATAGCAGGGTTCAGTGCCTCCCTCAGGGCTCTCGGACGGTGCCACTGCACCTGCTGCACCAATGGTAGCAGCGGCCCTGGTCAGCCATTGCCAACGTCATCGAACTCAGTAATATTACATGTTTATGGAGCGCCTTGTTACATCGCCTTGGAAATGCCAAGCTAATATTATTGCACAATCTGTTTACACTCAATGTATTTACGTCAGACTGCCCCGATCCCGGGAATCAAATGTTTGGCTGCAGATTACACCAGGTGTTGGCAGGAGGAACTGCATTGACAGCATGTGTAAAGCACCTTAAGCAGCATGAAAAAGGGAGAAGGAGGTGTAAATGGGGTGCGACCTTAGTGCGTAATTAAGAAACACCCACAAGATGCGTGATGTGTGTGTCTAAGGCCACTGTCTAATACATGTGAAATAGAATTGTGTGTTTGAAAAAGTCAGAGCCTAACCAGCATGCTAACTTCACATCTCAGGAACAGGTGCCTTACTTACTCTAGCTTAATTGACTTGCTTTAAAATGAAATCAAATAATATAAATTATCTTGCCTTATTGTGTGCGCTTCAGGTGTTTGACAAAGTGTCTTCCGGTGATGTTTACGGTTTTGTTTGATTTGGTTCGGCTAGCGCCCCCTCGCCCTACCCCCCGGCACAACAAATTGCATAGCCTTGCAGCAGTTGCTGTTGTTGCACCAGGGATATTGTGCTGCATAACTAAATACTCCTAAGGTCCCAAAGGCGAGACCTATTGGCTATGCCAATGCTTGTTGAAAAAGCAGGCGAGGCAGTCGCATTGGGCACTTGTCGTTATAGGCGGTGCGGCGGTGACCCCTCAAACACAATGACAATGTAAATGTCTGATAAAGCCAACAGTAGTCATGTGTAGCATTCCCCTGTTCATCGGCCCCCATGCCCCCAGATTTCTGCCTCAAGTGATAAGTGTACTGTGCTAATGGGTGCCAAAGCAATCCCCCTGTAGTCAGCCCATTTTTGCCAGACCTTTGGGTGCTTCTGTGACAGCCCCTGCCTGGCAAACCGCAACCTCTAGGTCCATGCAACAGTCCAACCCCTTCTTCCATTCTGCAAGAGACAGTGGGGATACCACCTTCCACTCCCTGTCTATGTCCCTTTTCGCTAGGGTTAGGCTCAGGAAAAGGAGCAACCGTTTGTATCTGGGCCCCATGCCTTCCGTAGTGCTGAAGAGAATCAGTTTTGGGTCCAGGGGGATGGTCAAAGAAAGCCCCTCTCCCAGGCAGGATTTCATACCACCAAAAAGGGATGACAGAGTGCACACCGTATTCATCGTGCTAATCCAAGTTTGTCCTGTTTTGAGTTTGTTCACGTGCTGAAGCCCAGAACCGTGCTCTGCCCTGAAGCCACGTATATATGAGAAATACCGAAAAAAAATGGGGCGACATCTCACCCCATTTCCGGGTGCACTGTGATAATATGTGCATATCAATGATACAGCCAATTGATCCAGATTTCTTCAATATTCATTCAGTTTTACCAAATGTTTCACAAAAATCGTAGTTAATCCATTATTCACAAGAGAGGCCTTTTATTCGGTAGCTAGGAGTGTATGTAAATCATCCTCATCGGTTCATTCTGATCACCCAATTAATTTCAGGCCTTTTCTTGGCCCTTTGTCAGGGGTACTCTACAATTAAAAAAAATACAATGTTGTAAACCAAGCATATTCATTGATAATCCGTGTTTGTTCATGTTAAAAAACATTGCAACCCCTCACATTCTCAATTTATCTCAGGACTAACGTCTTCCCGCAAACCATAGTAACAAGCATTTGCAATGCAATAGGTCTCTCATTAGGAAATTTTGAGCTATTGGTATTGTAAATGACACATTTTGTATTTATGTGTTGGTTTTGAAAATAGCCAATTTAATAGCTTTGTCATTTACAATTCCAATAGTTTTAACTTTTGCAAATGTGACACCTATAGCATTTGTAATGCAATATGTGTTGTATTTACGTGACTTAGATGTATTGATATTACAAATAACAATGGCTTTTAATTTTTTTAAATAATTAATACTTAAATAAAAGTTAAAGTAATTTATGATGGCAATAGCTTAAACGTTTGTAAATAACTTTTGTGAAGATTATGTTCAGTGTATTTTATTGTGATGAAAATCCAAGAACAGAAGTGAAATATTAACATCTTTTTTTGACATTTGTAATAAAGCTTGAAACATTGAGAGAACATATTTGAACCAGTTGTTGTTGAATGGTTGCACAGATTGATGCTGTGGTGGCGCTGGGTGATGTTGTGGTGGCGACGAGTGATGCTGTGGTGTTCAGTGATGCAGTGTTAGTGCATAGTGATGTTGTTGTGCCCCTGAATGCTGCTGTGGTGGTGCTGAGTGATGCTGTGGTGATGCAATATATAGAGTGAGTGCGATAGATAGATAGAGGAGGGGCGATAGATAGAGGGAGGGCGATAGATAGATAGAGGGAGGGCAATAGAGGGAAGGAGGGCGATAGATAGAGTAAGGGAGGGCGATAGAGTGAGGGCGATAGATAGAGGGAGGTAGATAGATAGAGTGAGGGAGGGCGATAGAGTGAGGGAGGGCGATAGATAGAGTGAGGGAGGGAGGGCGATAGAGTGAGGGAGGGCGATAGAGTGAGGGAGGGCGATAAAGTAAGTGAGGGCGATAGAGTGAGTGAGGGCGGTAGAGTGAGGGTTGTAGAGTGCTAGAGTGAGAGAGGTAGAGTGGTAGAGTGAGGGCGGTAGAGTGGTAGAGTGAGGGCGGTAGAGTTAGGGCTGTAGAGTGAGGGTGGTAGAGTGAGGGCGTGAGGGCGGTAGAGTGAGGGCGTGAGGGCGGTAGAGTGGTAGAGAGAGGGCGGTAGATTGGTAGAGTGAGGGCGGTAGAGTGGTAGAGTGAGGTAGAGTGAGGGCAGTAGAGTGGTAGAGTGAGGGCGGTAGAGTGGTAGAGTGAGGGCGTGAGGGCAGTAGAGTGGTAGAGTGAGGGCGGTAAGGCAGTAGAGTGAGGGTGGTAGAGTGAGGGCCGTAGAGTGAGGGCCGTAGACTGGTAGAGTGAGGGCGGTAGAGTGAGGGCATGAGGGCAATAGAGAGGTAGAGTGAGGGTGGTAGAGTGAGGGCGGTGGAGTGGTAGAGTGAGGGCAGTAGAGTGAGGGTGGTAGAGTGGGGGTGGTAGAGTGCGGGCAGTAGAGTGGTAGAGTGAGAGCGGTAGAGTGAGGGCAGTAGAGTGGGGGCGGTAGAGTGCGGGCAGTATAGTGGTAGAGTGAGGGCGGTAGAGTGAGGGCATGAGGGTGGTAGAGTGGTAGAGTGAAGGCGGTAGAGTGAGGGCAGTAGAGTGGTAGAGTGAGGGGGTAGAGTGAGGGCGTGAGGGCGGTAGAGTGAGGGCAGTAGAGTGGTAGAGTGAGGGCGGTAGAGTGAGGGCATGAGGGCGGTAGAGTGAGGGCGTGAGAGCGGTAGAGTGGTAGAGTGAGGGCGGTAGAGTGGTAGAGTGAGGGGGGTAGAGTGAGGGCATGAGGGAGGTAGAGTGGTAGAGTGAGAGCGGTAGAGTGAGGGCGGTAGAGTGAGGGCGGTAGAGTGAGGCCGTGAGGGCAGTAGAGTGGTAGAGTGAGGGCAGTAGGATGGTAGAGTGAGAGCGGTAGAGTGGTAGAGGGCAGTAGAGTGGTAGAGTGAGGGCGGTAGAGTGAGGGCAGTAGAGTGGTAGAGTGAGGGCGGTAGAGTGGTAGAGGGCAGTAGAGAGGTAGAGTGAGGGCGGTAGAGTGAAGGCAGTAGAGTGGTAGAGTTAGGGCGTGAGGGCAGTAGAGTGAGGGCGGTAGAGTGGTAGAGTGAGGGCACGAGGGCAGTAGAGAGGTAGAATGAGGGTGGTAGAGTGAGGGCGGTGGAGTGGTAGAGTGAGGGCAGTAGAGTGAGGGTGGTAGAGTGGGGGCGGTAGAGTGCGGGCAGTAGAGTGGTAGAGTGAGGGCGGTAGAGTGAGGGCATGAGGGCGGTAGAGTGGTAGAGTGAGGGCGGTAGAGTGAGGGCAGTAGAGTGGTAGAGTGAGGGGGTAGAGTGAGGGCGTGAGGGTGGTAGAGTGAGGGCAGTAGAGTGGTAGAGTGAGGGCGATAGAGTAAGGGCATGAGGGCGGTAGAGTGAGGGCGTGAGAGCGGTAGAGTGGTAGAGTGAGGGCGGTAGAGTGGTAGAGTGAGGGCATAGAGTGAGGGCATGAGGGAGGTAGAGTGGTAGAGTGAGAGCGGTAGAGTGAGGGCGGTAGAGTGAGGGCGGTAGAGTGAGGGCGGTAGAGTGAGGCCATGAGGGCAGTAGAGTGAGGGCAGTAGGGTGGTAGAGTGAGGGCGGTAGAGTGGTAGAGGGCGGTAGAGTGGTAGAGTGAGGGCGGTAGAGTGAGGGCAGTAGAGTGGTAGAGTGAGGGCGGTAGAGTGGTAGAGGGCAGTAGAGAGGTAGAGTGAGGGCGGTAGAGTGAAGGCAGTAGAGTGGTAGAGTTAGGGCATGAGGGCAGTAGAGTGAGGGCGGTAGAGTGGTAGAGTGAGGGCGGTAGAGTGAGGGCACGAGGGCGGTAGAGTGGTAGAGTGAGAGCGGTAGAGTGAGGCCCTCAGAGCGGTAGAGTGAGGGTGTGAGGATGGTAGAGTGGTAGAGTGAGGGCAGTAGAGTGATGGGGTAGAGTGAGGGCGGTAGAGTGGTAGAGTGAGGGCGGTAGAGTGAGGGCGGTAGAGTGAGGGCGGTAGAGTGAGGCCGTGAGGGCAGTAGAGTGGTAGAGTGAGGGCAGTAGGGTGGTAGAGTGAGGGCGGTAGAGTGGTAGATGGCGGTAGAGTGGTAGAGTGAGGGCGGTAGAGTGAGGGCAGTAGAGTGGTAGAGTGAGGGCGGTAGAGTGGTAGAGGGCAGTAGAGAGGTAGAGTGAGGGCGGTAGAGTGAAGGCAGTAGAGTGGTAGAGTTAGGGCATGAGGGCAGTAGAGTGAGGGCGGTAGAGTGGTAGAGTGAGGGCGGTAGAGTGAGGGCACGAGGGCGGTAGAGTGGTAGAGTGAGAGCGGTAGAGTGAGGCCCTCAGAGCGGTAGAGTGAGGGTGTGAGGATGGTAGAGTGGTAGAGTGAGGGCAGTAGAGTGATGGGGTAGAGTGAGGGCGGTAGAGTGGTAGAGTGAGGGCGGTAGAGTGGTAGAGTGAGGGCAGTAGAGTGGTTGAGTGAGAGCGGTAGAGTGGTAGAGTGAGGGCGGTAGAGTGGTAGAGTGAGGGCGGTAGAGTGGTAGAGTGAGGGCAGTAGAGTGAGGGCGGTAGAGTGGTAGAGTGAGGGCAGTAGAGTGTGGGCAGTAGAGTGGTAGAATGCGGGCAGTAGAGTGGTAGAGTGAGGGCGGTAGAGTGGTAGAGTGAGCGCGGTAGAGTGGTAGAGTGAGGGCGGTAGAGTGGTAGAGTGAGGGTGGCAGAGTGAGGGCGGTAGGTTGAGTGCGTAGAGTGTTAGAGTGAGGGCGGTAGAGTAAGGGCGGTAGAGTGGTAGAGTGAGGGCAGTAGAGTGAGGGCGATAGAGTGGTAGAGTGAGGGCGGTAGAGTGAGAGCGGTAGAGTGAGGGCAGTAGAGTGGTAGAGTGAGGGTGGTAGAGTGGCAGAGTGAGGGCGGTAGAGTGGTAGAGTGAGGGCAGTAGAGTGAGGGGGGTAGAGCATTAGAGTGAGGGCAGTAGAGTGGTAGAGTGAGGGCGGTAGAGTGAGGGAGTGAGGGCAGTAGAGTGGTAGAGTGAGGGCGATAGTGTGAGGGCGGTAGAGTGGTAGAGTGAGGGCGGTAAAGTGAGGGTGGTAGAGTGAGGGTGGTAGAGTGAGGGCGGTAGAGTGGTAGAGTGAGGGCGGTAAAGTGAGGGTAGTAGATTGAGGGTAGTAGATTGAGGGCGTGAGGGCAGTAGAGTGGTAGAGTGAGGGCAGTAGAGTGGTAGAGTGAGGGCGGTAGAGTGGTAGATTGAGGGTGGTAGAGTAGTAGAGTGAGGGCAGTAGAGTGAGGGCGGTAGAGTGGTAGAGTGAGGGCGGTAGAGTGGTAGAGTGAGGGCAGTAGAGTGATGGCGTGAGGGCAGTAGAGTGAGGGCGGTAGAGTGGTAGAGTGAGGGCGGTAGAGTGGTAGAGTGAGGGTGGTAGAGTGGTAGAGTGAGGGCGGTAAAGTGGTAGAGTGAGGGCTATAGAGTGGTCGAGTGAGGGCGGTAGAGTTAGGGCTGTAGAGTGGTAGAGTGAGGGCGGTAGAATGGTAGAGTGAGGGCGGTAGAGTGGTAGAGTGAGGGCGGTAGGGTGAGGGCGGTAGAATGGTAGAGTGAGGGCAGTAGAGTGAGGGTGGTAGAGTGATAGATTGAGGGCGGTAAAGTGATAGAGTGAGGGCGGTAGAGTGGTAGAGTGAGGGCTGTAGAGAGAGAGCAGTAGAGTGGTAGTGTGAGGGCGGTAGAGTGAGGGTGGTAGAGTGGTAGAGTGAGGGCGGTAGAGTGGTAGTGTGAGGGCGGTAGAGTGAGGGCAGTAGAGTGGTAGAGTGAGGGCAGTAGAGTAGTAGAGTGGTAAAGTGAGGGCGGTAGAGTGAGGGCGGTAGAGTGGTAGAGTGAGGGCTGTAGAGTGGTAGAGTAAGGGTGGTAGAGTGAGGGTGGTAGAGTGGTAGAGTGTAGGAGGTAGAGTGAGGGCAGTAGAGTGGTAGAATGAGGGTGGTAGAGTGGTAGAGTGTGGGCAGTAGAGTGGTAGAGTGAGGGCGGTAGAGTGGTAGAGTGAGGGTGGTAGCGTGAGGGCGGTAGAGTGGTAGAGTGAGGGCGGTAGAGTGGTAGAATGAGGGTGGTAGAGTGGTAGAGTGTGGGCAGTAGAGTGGTAGAGTGAGGGCGGTAGAGTGGTAGAGTGAGGGTGGTAGCGTGAGGGCGGTAGAGTGGTAGAGTGAGGGCGGTAGAGTGAGGGCGATAGAGTGGTAGAGTGAGGGCGGTAGAGGGAGGGTGGTAGAGTGAGGGTGGTAGAGCGTTAGAGTGAAGGCGTTAGAGCGGTAGAGTGAGGGTGGTAGAGTGGTAGATTGAGGGAGGTAGATTCAATGATGCTGCGTATCCAGCTACATAGAGAAGACGTGTTCTTCTCAAGTCTCGGTGGGGCCAACTCACTCAACTGACGCAGTGCCTGCTTGCCACGGTACCTGCATTTCAATGCACACCACCTGCTTAGATTGAAATGAACTCCCGCACCTCCATCGTCCAATCATATTTGATGTATGGAAATCACACCCGTGCATTTTCAATATACACGTATTCAACCATGGGGCAAATATGTAATTTCATAGAAATCGTTAATAGAGAAGCATGTTGTGAAATTGTAACTAATGAAAAATAATTGACCATCCTCATCTTCTGATTAACCGCACCTGCTGGAACCTGAGACATGGGTCCTTGGAAGGGTTTGGTTGAAATGCAAAGCAAGTCTTCCATATAAATTCCAGATACAGGGCACTCTGATCAGTAAGAAGGTAAACAACTAAACAAACTAAGTGCAGGTCATCAGAAAACTACATCTGGAACAGATATTGCTACTGCCAGGCTCTTAACAGATACATAGAATATGTTTTTGATAACATAGTATTTCATTTATTTTGAAATTTACAAGGGTGATCCACCGTTGGTGCTTGTAAAAAAAGAGCAGTGCTGAGCGGGTGGGGAAGAAGGACGCTGGCGAAAGAGCAACATGGAAAGTAGATTGGGAGAGAGGTGCACATGAGCGACGGCTGAAAAGCAAACAACACTTAAGAATATAAAAATAAATGTACGAGGCACAGAAAAGCGGTATTGAAAAGTGCACAGAAACGTGGGGACAATGGACTATGTAAAGACTTTCATTAGGGGAGTAGCATTGCTGTGGCGGGGCGGGGGAACGCATTCCTTTGAAGTCTGATGGGGTGCTGGGGAGCGGCTTCCTTTGAAGTCTGATGCCGAGGCTCAGACAAATAGTGTATGGAGTGTGATGTGCGATGTGGCTGGTGATGTGCACGCACCTGGCTCACATGAACTGTGCCTAATGCGCAGTTTGGCGAGACTTTTCGGAAGCCTTACTATAATCTCGCCGAACAATGCTTACGCATTGGTTCAGCGAGACCTAAAACCACGCCAGAACCTGTCCAATGTCGTGCAGCTCCACATAGTATGAAGGAAATAGCCAATCACTCCCATACGCCACAAAAGATGCCTCCTATAGTAGGTTCTATGAAGGTATTTGAGCAGTACCAGTCGAAGGAGGGTCAAAATTACCACCTCCCCGGGCAACCCAATTCCTCTGTCTAGTTGTCGTTGTTTAGTGCACCAATGTCGGCCTCCCATGTTGCCCTGAGTGAGGGTAATGTGTTGGAGCTGTTCGTCACTAGTGTCTGGTAAACCTTTGCGATTATGGAGTCCCCAGGTCCCCCTGGAGGAGCGTACCCTCCAATGGGCAAAAATGTTTAAGTTTTGTGAGGTCCGTAAGGTAAGGCGGGAGGGCATGGTGGAACTGCAGGTTCAAGTGGACTTGGCTATGATGCAGTTGGTAATCAGTGTGCAGCCCTTGAAACGATATTAATACAGTACCCCGCATCACATCCCTCAGAGTGGAAATCCCAATCATGTCCCATTTCCAAAAGCCCTAGAATTGAGCCACCTGCTTTAGTACACCACAATGACACCACTCCATCAACTTCCCCCCCCCAAAAGCCCATCTGCCGCAGAGAGCCCCTTCATGCATTAAAACCCTCCTGCGTAGCTTGTAGAAGAAAGTGCGCTAACCCACCCCAGGACATACAGGTACTCCAGTACGGAGGGTCGCCTATCACCCACCTCTCAATCGCATATGTTGGGTCGCTTTGCTGGCCGTACCACAGATAGTTTAGAATCAAGAAATGGGACCCTGAAGTGTGTGTCGGCTGCGGTGATACAACAACAATATGTGGACTGAAAAGCAGTCCTGAGGGCAGCATCCCCTCCCCTGCCCCAATGTGTCCCTCACCCCAGGAATCCTCCAAGGGCGGCGTTCACATGTCGAAACCACAACTGGGGACTAATGAAAGGGTAATTTTGTACTTGATATAACAAGGCAGGGAGATCATCTTAAAGATTGCTGATCTGCCTATCAGTAATGGCAGGAGCGACCAACCCCTCACCTCCTCCTTAACTTGTGCCAATTTGGCCCCTAAATTGTGAGACCATGGCAAGGTCGCATTTGGGACACACACACCCCAACTTGTTAGCCATTTTAACAGGAACTCAATTGTAGGCATAGTGGTATTGGGCATTTAGGGGACAACAAATAATTTTGACCACGTTATTCGCAGTCATGCCCATATGCCTGATGTTATTTCCAGTATTATAGACTACAGATTATTGCTGGAGCTCTGAAATTGTGGTTTCCAAATTACGATTCTTACTGAATCACAATTCGGAGATTGCAATTCCTAAAGTATGCCGGTTTTATTTTCTAAATAGACTTACTGCGTGAATATTAATCAGGTAGGTCTCAATTTGCAAACCACTAGGATTCGCAGCCATCATGGGGATGGTGGCCTACTGCGGTCAGCAGACCATCAGGTCTGTGATTGCTTTTGAATAAGGCAATTTTTAAACAAATGCTGCACATTTACCTTAACGGAAAATGTTGCGAGTTTAAAAAAAGAAATTAAAATGCTTAAGAATAATTTTTTAAGAGTAGGCAGTGATCCATGGGACCACTGGATGCGCTTAAATATTCTGTTCAACATTCTCAAAGAGGAAGAAATCCCATGCGGACTCCTTCCCATTTGCGAATGTGTTACCACAAAATCAAAATTGGTGGTAAACTAATATTGTTCTGCGACTGGAATTCAGTCTTAAAACATTGATACATACCATTGCGATTTGGAAGGGACACCCTATACACTCCCCTTCCAAATACTGATTCGGAATTGGGTTGCAAATACAAATTGTGATTCAGTAACAAGTTACTGAATTACAATTTACCTTAAGCACTTTGGAAAAAAGCTTTTTTATGGCGCAAATTCTGTGAATCGGGGAGTTTGCGACCATAACAGAGCTTTGTTTAGCTGGCCCAGAGTGTCTCCTTCCCAATTGTATCCCCTGTCTATGGTGATGTTCTCACAGTATGCATCCCAGTGTCCACCAGGAAAACAGGAGAGGGGTCAGCTGGCATCCCTGTTGAGTTCCTCTATTTATTTATTATCGGGGCAGAAGTATATGATACACCTCTATTTTGGCTGTAGGATCAGTTGGACTCTGTGAAAGAAAGCCTTATCCACACCTATCCTTTCTAATACAACAAAGAGAAAAGTCCACTCTATAGAATCAAATGTATTTTTTGCGTCAAACATTTAGCCACCACCTCTAGGTCAGGGTTAATTTGGTGCATGACAGCAAAAAGACTATGTAAGTTGTCCAAGTATAAAGACAGATTGGTCTAGTCTAATTAATCCCAGCATCCGTGGTACAAACTATTCGGCAGGATTTTTAGTAAGAATTTTACTAATCGACATTTATAAGAGACAAGGGTTGATACAGTCCACAAAATTCTGGAAATTTATCAAGTTTCAGTAGTGCGCTGACCATCCCTTCGCGCATTGTTTGTGGAAGCTGACCCACATGATATGCTTCTTCATAGACTTCCAACAAGATTAAAGGCAATTAATCTGTCTAAGGCTTATAAAATTCTGCTGGTAGGCCATTCCTTCCTGGGACACTACCGTTTCTGGTTGTTTGATTACAGCATTGATCTCAGCAGTTGTGACTGGCTGTCACAGAACGGCGCGTTCCTCCAGTTCAAGACACTGTATCTAAATATATGTGAATGCTGAACTCTGATACATTTATGTGGGGATTATATAGGTCAGTGCAGAACCCTGCAAAAACCTCTAGAATTTCAGCTGTCAGTGGCCAGGCAACCATTTCCAGTCACTATTTTTAGCACATTGTTAACTGCCCATTTTGGTCTAGCCAGTGAAGCTAATGTGTACCCTAGGTGCTCACTCTCTCTATATGCTCCGGCCATTTGGTATTTACTTCTAAAATGAACCTCATATACTGCCAATTCTTTTTACTCTTTCAACTTCAATTGCATTAGTTCTAGGATAATCTGCTGTTCATCATATCGTGTTTCTAAATTGCTAAATTCTCATAGAAGCCACGCCAGATGTGATTTTATGGACTTCAAAATCTTATTTTCTTTAGCAATGCATCCTCAAAAATGACTACATTATATGCCTAAAATATTGTAGCTACAAAATTTAGTGAGCCCATGTTTGTCTAAAAATAAGAGTGGCTGGTTTGATCTACTCGCTGAAAACCAGATCTAGTAAATTCAGAGGTAGTAGCTGCCATACTGGATGTGGCTGCCATTCATAGGGGAGGGATAATGTAGATTTTCCAGCCTGGTGGGCAGAACATTTTGACTTTATTAAAGACACGGAGACTAATATTATGCAACATCTTTCAATGCCACTACTCCTTTAAAGAACATATAACTTAGAATTCCAACATAATAAAACCACAGAACCAACAACCCTCCGCCTTCTTTATTTTAGCGACTGCAACTGACTTCACAATTTTAAAGAGTCCCTGTAATGGAACTTTCCTAGGTTCCAAAAATATTTCAAAGAAAAGTCACTTGAAGATCGAACCTCCATGTCACTGCAACAATAGTCATCGACAGCCATTAAGCTTGACCTCGAGCTACCACTTAAAAAAAAAAACCAATTAACCAGGTTTGGATAAACGGGAGGGTTAATATTAGCCTCTGTGTCTTTAATAAAACTCGAATTGTCTACCCACCAGGCTATGGAAAATCTATATTTTATGGAAAGTCCCGGAGGCTAACATAATGCAAGGTCAAAGCTGCTCCAGCAAACAATGTGCTGTATACTAATCTACTTTGCAAAATTGCTTCAGAACCGGACGCCCGCACATGGGCGAAGGGATACACCCATTCCCAAATTCTTACTACTTAAGGACGGGATACATGATGCCTTGCTGACACTATCTGTTCGTACGGGTACTACATAGATATGATATATGTGCTTTGCTGATCAATACAATGTATTTATTAGTCTACACATTAAACAACAACGATTAAAGAAACCTATTTGAGCCCTGAAGAAGTCCCAAGAAATGGATGAAACGCATTGGCGAGCAATTCTGTTGTGTCTGCTTAGAAAAAAAAAAAAGGAATAAAAGGACCGTGTTTCTACAATGAAAACACCATTGTTTGGCTTTTTTTATTGGGAATCCATCTGTTCTATCCTGCTTTTTTTTTTAGAAATATGATGCTACATTGCTGTCACATAATATATTATTTGTCTTTCTCGGGTGCTGGGTCAATTGTGTGTCTTTGTTAGTGGTGGTTCTTGTACCGCCTAAATTGGGGTGCATGTGGGTCACACCCCAGACCAAATGCACCGAGATGATTGAAAGGTTTTAGAGGCTGTTGCACTCAACAAGTGTCTGGTGCTGGATCTTTATGCACTGACCCTCTTCCTTGTCTGTATAGGTTTGGATAAACGGGAGGGTTAATATTAGCCTCTGTGTCTTTAATAAAATTTGAATTGTCTGCCCAACAGGCTGTGGAAAATCTATATTTTATGGCAAGACCCGGAAGCTAACATAATGCAAGTTCAAAGCTGCTCCAGCAAACAATGTGCTGTATACTCATCTAGTTTCAAATAAAGTCTTCTAAAAGTCACATCATCTGACCAATCTGCACAACGCAAAATGTTTTGCGAAGAACCTCCCATCATGAAAGCCTGAAATGCAGCCGCTGCTCTCACTGAGTGAGCTCCAAATATACTCACATCCACACCTGCTTTACGCATCACTTATTTCACCCATCTTTCAAGCACAGGAGATAACAGCACCTTGAAAGGTTTCATAAAAGAAATAAGCAGCTGATTCACACCAAGCCGTCTCACCACTGGAGTCCTCTTCTCATACTGCTTCACACACTTAACCACGCACAACTCCTTTCTTTTTAAAAAAAAACAGTAAAATATTGAAACAGAACTTGATTTTGTTCTCTTTGTCCAATAGAAACACACGACTTCAGGAGAATAAATCCTGCTGCTTATATCGAATGCTCACGCAACTGACACTCTCCTAAAAGATCCCAAACAAAACTAAATTGCCAACTTGACAAATCTCATAGAGATGGCTCATTTGAATCCCAATCAAGAAAGAAGTGTAATACCTTAGTAACCTCCTATACAGAATTATACCTAGATACATGAGGCTTTGCTATTCTGATGTCTCGCACTAGTCTACGAACTACCACATCATGTCCAACCAATAATCCATTTACTAACTAATGTCCTGTAAAAATCACCCATCTATACATATTTACTGTTCTGTAGGACAAACCATCCTTAAACTTTTCTGATAAATAATTCACCACCTCAACTGAGGACACTGAGATGGGATCAAACTCCCTCTCCAAGCACCAGCAAACCTATTTCTGCCAAGCCAATCTATACATTTCTTTGTTCCTGCAGCCCAGGATTCCTTAAAGAGTTCCAAAGCCTGATGTGAAAGGACTGGTACCTCCCAAACTCCCCTGAAATTCTCAGTGCCACCAATCTCAATTGTTATGTGATCACTAGATCGTGCACCTCTCATGCGGAGCCCTCAGGAGTTCTGGAAACCAAGGCAACAGAATGGGAAAATCTAAGGACATTTCCAACATAACAGGGTACTACACCTGGGCCTTCCAAAGTGGAGTTATCAGTACCATGGTCTCTTTCGAACCTGCAAACCACTATTGTCATTCGGGCAATCATCGAAAAAGGTGGGAATGCATACGGACGGAGACCCTTCCAAATCTGGCGGTAGGCATCTATCTCTGCTGACTCCAGATCTGGTTGCCAAGTAAAAATTTGCTCACCTGAGCATTCATATGGCCAGGTCTAAACTGGGATGGCATGATGACCAAAACAATGATGAATTTAACCCAGATCTTTTGACTGGGGGTAAATTTGTTGATTTGTTCTGCATTCCGTCCATCAATTGTGTGTCTTTTGCTTTCTCGCCCCAAGTGCGCCAGGTATGCCCAGACGTTGGGTCCTGGGCTCACTGTGCCACTGGAATCAAGCTATCCTGGCTGAAGAGGGGTGAAACCCCGAAACCTGTCCTAGGATGCTTGTTTCCAGTCCAAAGAGGACCTGGCATGGCAGTTCGGGCTGGACTGTTCCCATGAGGCACAGGGTCAAGAAAAATTTGCATATGTCCAGGTCTAAACTGGGGTGGCATGGTGAGCAAAAGAATGATGGATTTAACCCAGATCTTTTGACTGGGGGTGAATGTTTGATTTGTTCTGCATTCCGTCCATCAATTGTGTGTTTTTTGTACCTGAGCATTCAGCCTGTTGGCAAAAATATCTACACCAAAAGGTCCCTAAATGTTTTTTTCTTGTAAAAATACTGTCCTGTTCAACATCCAATCACTCAAATCCTTGAAATTCTGCGAAAACCAATCCTCCGCCACCATTATGTTTCCAATCAGGGATTTTTTCTGCCTGGACACACACGCACACTTCTCTTATTCCCAAAATACCATTGCTAAATCCGCCAAATACTTTGAATTTGGATGCCCTAGCTTGTTCACATACTGAACTGCGACACCTTGCACATTCATAAAAGTAGTGAACACTTCAACTCGTTCTGCATAAAACACTTTATCGCAAAAGATCCTACCAGCAACTCTCAGCAATTTGTATGCATTTTCCTGTCCTCCTCTGTCCAATGACCTCTTGCCGATACAGCACCACATCATGCACCCAACCCTCTAAACTCGCACCAGACTGTCGCATAGTTCCTATAAACATATATAGGATATGCATGTTTAGACAACATAGGCTGTGGGATCGGTGTCCACACTGATTCCAGACATCCCCACCAGGCATGTTTGCCTGTATTCCAGCTAGCTAACAGTTCCACTAGAAACCCCTCTTATCAAGGAGAGAATAGTTCTTGGCAACTATTAAAAATGACAACTCTGTCCTATCAGGGATCGTGGAAACAGTAAAGTACTTTTGGCTCAGTCACACGTGCTCACTTTGTCTCAGAGAGATACACAGAATAAACAGAGGGGACGTTTTCGAATAGCATTTATTGTGCTGAAAAACAATGAATATAGGCAGGTATAAAAATACATGACAGTAATAATGCGTATTCCTACAATGCAACCCTAACTAGATGTACCTAAGTGTATCTAGCATGTATGTAGGTATAAAGCCAAGAATCGCTCTAGGATAAAGTCAACCCCATTACCTGAAGTGAGAGACTGTGGGACCCTGTCTTGGTCTCGAGATGGACACCCCAAGACCACTGCGAGTTGGAGTGTCTGTGTGCAGGAACCTCAGCATCTCACATCAGTGTGTCAGCATGGAAGTCCTTTTCTCCTCTGCCTGCCTCAGCAAGATATGGTGTTTATAAACCCAAAGTGGTACCCTCTGGGGTTCTACCTTGCTGTGTCATGTCGGACTTAGGATGACGGAAAGAAGGACCCTTAGTTGTTATGCAGGATATGGTAGTCCTGCTGAGTTTCCAAGAATCCTCATGTATAGTGGATGAGGCAAGGTTTCAGGGAAAACCCCACGTCCTGTAAGCAGTACTGTAAATAAGTAAAAGGTCAGTCCCAAGAACCGTAATGTGGTGTAATGGTAGGGCAGAATATAGGTAAAAGGTTAGGTTGTTACCTGAGCCTATATCGGGGTACCTATATGGAACATGTTAGAACTGGGGGTCTCTAGTTGGCAGAGGTAGGTACCACTGTCCAAATAGGGACCCTTGCTTCTAGTCAGGGCAAGGAGATAACCCTCTTAGATAACCCCTGCTCGCCCTCTAGGTAGCTTGGCCTGAGTAGTCTAGGCTAACCAGAGGCAATGCGTAAAGTACTTGTACCAACACTCACAGTAACACAGTGAAAACACCACAAACTGATTCCACAACAGTTTAGGAAAATAAAGGTATTTATTCTAAACTACACAAGACCACAACGACAAAAATCCAACATACACAGTTCAAGAATATGGTTTCAAAAGAATTCTTCAGGTTGTAATCAACGTTCTTTAAGTTGCGTTAAAATAATCCACAGATGCGTGAAAAGTTCACAGTTGCGTCACGTTTACTCACAGTACCTTTTAGATGCAACAAAGTTCCACAAGCAGGAAGCTGGTGCGGTGGAAAACAAGCGATGCGTTACTCCTGAGACCCTGGGGAGGCGATGCGACAGCTCCGCTGGAGCAGCGGGCGTGTTGCGACGAATCCAGTCTGTATGGGGAGGAAGGCCACTTGCGTGGATTCCGGTGCGTAGGTTCCGTAGGAAGTCTGTTCTCGCAAAGGCACGATGCGATGATCTCGTAGGGGCTGCGACGATCTCCAGGGCGATGATGCGCGGTCCAGCGGTGATACTCTCTCTCGCAGATCCTCGATGCGATGGTTCTGCGACGATGCTCGCAGCGACGTGATGCGGTCTGCAAGCGATCTCACCCAGCGACAACAGGCTCTGCGACGACACTCGCAGCGATGTTCGATTCTCCCGCACATGTCTGGTGCGTCCCGCAAACGAAGGATGCAACGGCTCCGGCGTCAGGCGCTGCGCCGATCTCGACCTTCGTAGTGGCGGGAAACTTCTCGCACTGTCGGGGATGCGCTCCGCAAGCGAGCGATGCGACACTTTTCAGCTTCAAAAGTCTCTCAAGCTTAGTTTCAAGCTTCCCAGCTCAGGTTCAACTTCCAGAGGCCCCACAACTGGATCAAGCACTCTAGGAAGGACAGAACTCTCTCAGCAGAGTTCAGGGAGACTGGGGGTGAAGTCCTTTTGTTCCTGGGACTTCAAAAACAGGGAGCCAGCTCTTCTCAGGCCCTTGGAGATTCCTTCAAGACAGGGGACACAGCTCACAGCAAAGTCCTTCCCCTCTCCTTTGCAGCAAAGCAACAGCAGGGCAGTCCAGCAGAGCAACAGCAGGACAGTCTTCCTTCTTCAGAGTCAGCTTTCTCCTTGGCAGAGGTTCTTTCTTGATTCCAGGATGATCTAATTTTCTGTTGTCAGGGGTCCTGTACTTATACCCCTAAAGTCTTTGTTCTCTCTGTGCATGTGGGCCCTGAGCCCGGTCTGAACCAGTTCTGGGTGGATCCTGAGCACTTTTTATTGCTGGCTGCATCTTTCCTTTCAGAGTGAGGGGCAGGGTCCTCAGCCGCCCAGCAGGAGGTGGAGCCAGCATTGTGGCAGGCAGGCACAGCCCTATTCAGCCCAGGTGCTAACTCCTCCCACCACTCAGGTTGCAATTGCATTCATTCAGCCTGGTGCTGACTCATCCAGCCTCTGGGGGAATTCCCCAGCCCCTGTCACTCACAAACCAGACAGTCAATACACAAACAGGCCCAGGCACACAGAAGGGTCAGACAAGAGAACAGCAACTTTCTAAAAGTGCTGTTCTCAAACACAGGATTTAAAAACCACCTTTCTTAAAAGATGTATTATTAAATTCTGAGTTCAGGGATACTAGATACTTATTTCCTATCTTGTTCCTATGGGAAGAAATGCTGTTAACCACTGTAGCCAGCATCCCCCATGTTAACCTATGGAGCAAGATAGCCTTACAATAGTGAAAAACGAAAATGGCTGTAATTCACTACCAGAGCATGTCACCTGCACTAGTACATGCTCTACCTTTCACATACACTGCACCCTGCCCAGGGGGTACCTTGGGCCTTCCATAGGGGTGACTGATGTGCACGAAAAGGGAAGGGTTAGGCCTGGTCAGTGGGGACACTGACCAGGAGGACATGGCAGTTCTAAACTGCCCATAGGCGCTGCAGTGGCAGGTCTGAGACACCATTTTTAGAGCTACTCCTGTGGGTGGCACAATCAGTGCTGCAGGCCCACTAGTAGCATTTGTCATCACCAGCCCTTGCACACCCAGTGCACTTTACTAGGGACTTCATGGTGATACAAATATGCCAAACATGTCTATCCAATCCGAACAACAATTTACATAGGGAGCACTTACACTCTGGCACTGATCAGCAGTGGCAGAGTGTCCAAAGCATCTAAACCAGCAAAAACGAATCCAGCACAGCATCAAAAATACAGGAGGTAGAGGCAAAAAGATAGGGGTAATCACGCCAAAGATGCCAGGTCTAACACGTGTCCCCTCCAGCTGAAAGTGGGGAGAACTACCCACCATCTTGGGTGTTCTCTTCACTAAGGCGGAAAAACCTGGACAGACCATCAGCGTTGGCGTGTTCTGTACCAGGGCGGTGTTCCACCGTAAAGTCCATTCCCTGTAGAGAGATGGACCACCTCAACAGTTTTGGATTCTCGCCCCTCATGTGCATTAACCACCTGAGGGGCCTGTGGTCGGTCTGAACACGGAAGTGAGTCCCAAACAGGTAGGGCCTCAACTTTTTCAGAGCCCAGACCACAGCAAAAGCCTCCCTTTCAATCGCACTCCACTTCTGTTCCCTGGGGAGTAGCCTCCTACTAATAAAAGCTACTGGCTGGTCTCCATTCTCCTCAGTGGCTTGTGAGAGTACTGCTCCCACACCATGCTCTGAAGCGTCCGTCTGAACTATGAACTCACTGGAAAAGTCAGGTGCCTTGAGCACCGGTGCTGTGCACATCGCAGTTTTCAGGGCATCAAAAGCAGTTTGGCAGGCGTCAGTCCAGTCAACTCTTTTGGGCAACTTCTTGGAAGTGAGTTCAGTCAAGGGGGCAACAATGGTGCCATATCCCTTGACAAACCGTCTGTAATACCCGGTGAGTCCTAAAAAGGCTCTCACCTCTGTCTGGGTCTTGGGGGGCTCCCAAGCCAGAATGGTATCAATCTTTGCCTGTAGGGGCGCCACCTGGCCGCTCCCCACCTGGTGTCCCAAATACACCACAGATCCCTGCCCTATCTGGCACTTGCTGGCCTTGATAGTGAGGCCTGCCTTTTGCAGAGCCTTCAACACTTCGCAGAGGTGTTGCAAGTGTTCCTCCCACGTGGAGCTGAACACCTTGTCAGCTACCCTGTAAAATTTTTGCTTCACAGGCAGACTGTCTCCAGTGTCCACATCATGGACGCACCAGTTGGTGACTCCTGGGGTCAGGGAGAACAGAGAGGAGAACTGACCCAACACTTGGCGACAGTCATTCTGCTGTTCTGGGGTCAGGGTGGGCGAGAGGACCACACCATCCACTGACCCATCTTGCTCTTTGACTGCCAGGAGGTCAGGGAGAGGATCGCTATCCTCTTCCATTCCTGCATCTGTAGCCATGAGCATGGTTACTTCAGACCTCTCAAATTGTGGCTTGAGGCGGTTCACATGCAAGACTCTCAGGGGCTGCCTGGGAGTCTTTAGGTTAACCAGGTAGGTTACCTCGCTCTTCCTTTCCACCACCTCATATGGCCCAGACCACTTGTCTTGGAGCGCGCAAGGCTCCACTGGCGCCATCACCCACACTTTCTGCCTAGGTTGAAATTAGACCAGAGTGGTATTCTGGTCGTACCATCTTTTCATTTCTTCCTGGCTTGCTTCCAGGTTCGCCTGAGCGAGTTTCCTGAAGCGTTGTGTCTGGTTGCGGATGGCCAGCACATAGCTGAACACATCCTGGGGGGTTTTCCCACGGGACTTTTCCCAACCCTCCTTCACCAGCGAGAGAGGTCCTCTAACAGGGTGGCCATACAGGAGTTCAAAGGGACTGAACCCTAAGGACTTCTGAGGCACCTCCCTGTAGGCAAACAACAGGCATGGTAACAAGACGTCCCACTTCCGTCTCATGGGCTCCGCTAGGCCCATAATCATACCTTTCAGGGTCCGGTTGAACCTTTCAACCAGCCCATTTCCTTGAGGGTGGTAAGGAGTGGTGAACTTATAAGTTACATCAAAAGAGAGTGTGGGGGGTGCACAACTGGATTAAACTGGAAGTTGACACAAGGTTGTTGAAGTTTAGGGTGCTCTCACAGGGTGGTGTTCTCCGTCTGTACACCACTGGATAATGCTATAGAGTTGTGTTTGCGGAAACCGCAGGTACATCCCCAACGAGGCACACCGAAAATGATCATCCAAAGTGCTTCATGGATTCATGAAAAGTATAACGTTTATTTTCTTCAATGTCGTTTCATTTGTTGCTTGTTAGTTATTTACTGATATTCAAGGCATATCAGAGGACAACATCGTTGGACACCTGAACAGTTATATCCAATGCATTTCGGGCTGTTCAGCCCTTGATCACGGATAGGCTGAGGAGGAAGAATACATAGAGTGGTGTCAGGAGTAATGAGGTAAAATGACATGGGATTATTCTACAAGTGCTCATGGTGTAAATTAAACAAACGAACAGCAACTTATGGCATGAGGGGATTGTGGCAACATTCACAAATGATTAAAAAACTATGCAAGCAGGGTCGGCTAGTGAAGCCAGGTCATGGGGCTCAGTTGACTGAGTAACGTTCGCATGCTTCAAATATGTTTAAGCCGGCGAGGGAGTGCTCCGGAAAAAAGCCGGTTGCGTGTTTCTCAGAACGAAGGAGACGCGGGTCCGCGTGTGTGCATGCACTTACTTCAAGGTGAATAACGTGGCGGCGTGAAGACGCGTGCTCATGCAGGTAACAGCCGGTTGTCTGTCGTGCGAAAAGAAACACGAGAAAATAAATAAATGAAAAGTGAGGATGGACTTGCTCATGCGGGTCGTGATGGAAAGTGAAGCGGCCATATTGGAATGGTGCTGTAGTGGCGGATATAGAAGCAAGGTAAAACGAATGTGTGAACAATGCAAATTATGTACATTTCAGAATTATAAAAAACAACTAAATTCAGTGCGGTCATTGAGCCCATTCGGCTTAAGTGTCTGTAACATGTAAATCCATTCTAGTTCTCTCTTTAATAGAAACTTGGTGTTGTCAGTTCCTTCTCTTTTGGAGACAGTCTCTAGAACGATGAATTTCATTTGGGCGATGGTATGGCGAGCCTCAATAAAATGCATGGCAATGTTTGATTTTTCTGATCTCAGTCTGATGTTAGACTTATGCTCGTTGAGGCGTATTTTCATTTTCCGTTCTGTCTTGCCTATGTAGAGTTTGCCACATGGGCATTTTAATGCATAGATCACATTAGCTGTGTCACACGTTGCGTCCACCCTAAGTTTCACATTGTGACCTTTCATTGGGTGCTGTATGGTATTTCCTTTTATTACACTGTTGCAATGACTGCAATTCAGGCACGGTTGGGTGCCCCGGTGGTGTTTAGGTGACTCTGTTGGTTTTGCCAGAATTTCTTTTATGTTGTTGCTTCTGGTATGTGCGAATATTGGGGGTTTCGCAAAAATTCCCTGGAAATCGGGTTCATTTTTTAGCACAGGCCAGTGTTTGCAGATGATTTTTTTGTATTTGTGACTGGCAGTTGAATACTTGGAAACAAGAACCATACGTTGATCTGAATTCTTTTGAGTTTTTGTCATACTTTCTGCTCTCGATATGATGGTGACACGATCTCGTGCTTGTTGCAGAACGTTGTCAGGGTAGCCTCGTTCAAGGAACCTGTTTTGCATTTCTGTGATGCGGTCTTCAACCAAAAGTTCATCAGACACTATGCGTTTGACGCGTAGCATCTGAGAAAATGGGAGATGTTTTTTAAGGGAACCTTGATGAAAACTAGCATAATGTAAAGAGTTGTTGCGATCAGTACTTTTTCTGTAAAGGTCGGTGACCAATCCTTGTGGAGTGTTTTTTATATGTACATCCAAGAATGCGATGTCAGTATCGCTAATGAGCCATGTCAATTTGATGCGTGGATCTTTGTCATTGATTTCAGTCATGAGGTCATGTAAGGTTTCCTTGGTGTCTGACCACAGAAAGAATAGGTCGTCAATGTACCGTACGTACAATTTAGAGTGATTCTGAAAGTTCGGGTTGGTGTATATGTGATTCCTTTCAAAATTTTCCATATATGTATTCGCGTATGACGGGGCAGCACAATTCCCCATGGCCATCCCTCAGAGTTGTAGAAACCATCGATCGTCAACTGTGAAATAAGAGTGGTATAATGTGAAAATCATTAGTTCGATCAAAAATGTTTGCATTTTCACATCGATTCCGCTGTTAAGTAAGACTTGTTCAATTGCTTCGATACCTCCTAGATGCGGTATAGAGGTGTATAATGCACTCACATCAGCTGTACATAACACGTACGATTCATTGTTGGGGTTTGGTATTTTGGAGAGTTTCAACAGAAAATCAGTGGTGTCTTTAATGTAGCTGTGAGATTGAATCACTAAAGGTTGCAGATATTTATCAATGAATTTTCCAGTCCTCTCATGTATGGACTGCTTGGTGGATACTATGGGCCTAAATGGCGGATCCATCAGATTTTTGTGGATTTTAGGGCTCATGTGTATCGTTGGACTTTTTGGGCAGTCTATGAGCAGATATTTTTTGGTGCGTTCTTCGATGACCCCGTTTTGGAATGCTTTGAGAATGATTACTTTCAGCAGATCTTGATATTCGTTGGTGGGGTTACAGTTCAATACCATATAGGTTGAGGTATCTTCAATATGTTCTTTGAGTTTGTTTCTGTACATCTCACTGTCGAGTATAACTAACGCACCGCCTTTATCGGCTTTAGTGATTTTAATATGGGGGTTGTTAGCCAATGATTTGAGTGTGTCTCGATCTTTGGTGGTTAAGTTCTGAATCTTCCTTGGTGTTTTGAAGTTGATGCTGGTAAGATCCTGGCGAACTAAAGTCTCAAACAAATTTATACATTTGTGACTGGTTGGTGCTAGATATGTGCTTGGTGATCGTAATCCTTTGAGTTCATCTTCTTTACTGGTGGTTGAAGGAGGTAAAACATTATCGAAGAAGTGTCTAAGTCTAAGTTTGCGAGTGAATTTGAAGGTACTTACTTCAAGTTCCAACAGGTTAGTAGAGGTGGTTGGGATAAATGAAGTACCCTTTTCCAATAGTTTCATTTGGTAATCACTGATTTCTGTCTTTGAGATGTTAATTACGAGACTTGTTTCTTTTTGGCGATCGTGCTTCTCGTGGTTGGTGGACTTATGTCTCTGTCTTTTGTTTTTGCTCCGCCTGGGTCTTCGGGTGGAGTTTGGCCTACCTCTAAAAAAGAATGCGAGGATGTAGGTACATCTTGTGGTTGATTGGTGCTTGATGTGCTGGCTTGTTCTTTATTAGGTGGTTGCCTGAAAGGTTGGGAACGTTTAGGTGGAATTTTAGTTGAATCTGAATCAGATGATGAGGTATCAGTGTTCATGGTTGGTGGTTTGTTGCGACGTCTTTGGGCGTAGACGTCGGCCCATGAATAAACTTCATCCAGCTTGTAGTCAAGCGTATCCCGACGGAATTTTCTGACTTTCCGTTCAAGTATTTCTTTCTGATATTTATCCAGGATTGTTTTGGTGTATTCAAGTATAGATGTTAATTCCTCCGGTGTTAGTAGATTTTTAACTTCCTCCTGTATTTCTTTCATTTCAGTCTCCAGTTCTTTGAGGATGCCAGCCAGTTCCTCAACAATCAATAATATAAGGTCAAGGCTACATTTGTTCAATATCCCATTCCATTTCTCGAGGAAGCTTTTAGAATTTTTGCATAGCGAAGGTTTTAATGCAATGCGTAGTCCGCGTGGGATCCTGAGTGCCCGGTGATACCGCAGTAGAGTGCTCGCGTGGAGCTTCTGGTTAATGTGTCTTTTTGACAAGTAGATTAATTGCTTCACACATTGTTCCTTGTTTCTGGTGTTAGTGGTAGGACTTATATCTTCCTCGATCAGCGCATAGATTCTGTCTTTTTCTGTTTCATCGTATGCCAATGTGTGTGCTCTGGCTTCCGTGCTTCTGCTAATATCTTCAAATTGCATTTTGAAAGTGTGCTACCCCGCCGTGGGCGGATAATAAGATATATCAAAAGAGAGTGTGGGGGGTGCACAACTGGATTAAACTGGAAGTTGACACAAGGTTGTTGAAGTTTAGGGTGCTCTCACAGGGTGGTGTTCTCCGTCTGTACACCACTGGATAATGCTATAGAGTTGTGTTTGCGGAAACCGCAGGTACATCCCCAACGAGGCACACCGAAAATGATCATCCAAAGTGCTTCATGGATTCATGAAAAGTATAACGTTTATTTTCTTCAATGTCGTTTCATTTGTTGCTTGTTAGTTATTTACTGATATTCAAGGCATATCAGAGGACAACATCGTTGGACACCTGAACAGTTATATCCAATGCATTTCGGGCTGTTCAGCCCTTGATCACGGATAGGCTGAGGAGGAAGAATACATAGAGTGGTGTCAGGAGTAATGAGGTAAAATGACATGGGATTATTCTACAAGTGCTCATGGTGTAAATTAAACAAACGAACAGCAACTTATGGCGTGAGGGGATTGTGGCAAAATTCACAAATGATTAAAAAACTATGCAAGCAGGGTCGGCTAGTGAAGCCAGGTCATGGGGCTCAGTTGACTGAGTAACGTTCGCATGCTTCAAATATGTTTAAGCCGGCGAGGGAGTGCTCCGGAAAAAAGCCGGTTGCGTGTTTCTCAGAACGAAGGAGACGCGGGTCCGCGTGTGTGCATGCACTTACTTCAAGGTGAATAACGTGGCGGCGTGAAGACGCGTGCTCATGCAGGTAACAGCCGGTTGTCTGTCGTGCGAAAAGAAACACGAGAAAATAAATAAATGAAAAGTGAGGATGGACTTGCTCATGCGGGTCGTGATGGAAAGTGAAGCGGCCATATTGGAATGGTGCTGTAGTGGCGGATATAGAAGCAAGGTAAAACGAATGTGTGAACAATGCAAATTATGTACATTTCAGAATTATAAAAAACAACTAAATTCAGTGCGGTCATTGAGCCCATTCGGCTTAAGTGTCTGTAACATGTAAATCCATTCTAGTTCTCTCTTTAATAGAAACTTGGTGTTGTCAGTTCCTTCTCTTTTGGAGACAGTCTCTAGAACGATGAATTTCATTTGGGCGATGGTATGGCGAGCCTCAATAAAATGCATGGCAATGTTTGATTTTTCTGATCTCAGTCTGATGTTAGACTTATGCTCGTTGAGGCGTATTTTCATTTTCCGTTCTGTCTTGCCTATGTAGAGTTTGCCACGTGGGCATTTTAATGCATAGATCACATTAGCTGTGTCACACGTTGCGTCCACCCTAAGTTTCACATTGTGACCTTTCATTGGGTGCTGTATGGTATTTCCTTTTATTACACTGTTGCAATGACTGCAATTCAGGCACGGTTGGGTGCCCCGGTGGTGTTTAGGTGACTCTGTTGGTTTTGCCAGAATTTCTTTTATGTTGTTGCTTCTGGTATGTGCGAATATTGGGGTTTTCGCAAAAATTCCCTGGAAATCGGGTTCATTTTTTAGCACAGGCCAGTGTTTGCAGATGATTTTTTTGTATTTGTGACTGGCAGTTGAATACTTGGAAACAAGAACCATACGTTGATCTGAATTCTTTTGAGTTTTTGTCATACTTTCTGCTCTCGATATGATGGTGACACGATCTCGTGCTTGTTGCAGAACGTTGTCAGGGTAGCCTCGTTCAAGGAACCTGTTTTGCATTTCTGTGATGCGGTCTTCAACCAAAAGTTCATCAGACACTATGCGTTTGACGCGTAGCATCTGAGAAAATGGGAGATGTTTTTTAAGGGAACCTTGATGAAAACTAGCATAATGTAAAGAGTTGTTGCGATCAGTACTTTTTCTGTAAAGGTCGGTGACCAATCCTTGTGGAGTGTTTTTTATATGTACATCCAAGAATGCGATGTCAGTATCGCTAATGAGCCATGTCAATTTGATGCGTGGATCTTTGTCATTGATTTCAGTCATGAGGTCATGTAAGGTTTCCTTGGTGTCTGACCACAGAAAGAATAGGTCGTCAATGTACCGTACGTACAATTTAGAGTGATTCTGAAAGTTCGGGTTGGTGTATATGTGATTCCTTTCGAAATTTTCCATATATGTATTCGCGTATGACGGGGCAGCACAATTCCCCATGGCCATCCCTGAGAGTTGTAGAAACCATCGATCGTCAACTGTGAAATAAGAGTGGTATAATGTGAAAATCATTAGTTCGATCAAAAATGTTTGCATTTTCACATCGATTCCGCTGTTAAGTAAGACTTGTTCAATTGCTTCGATACCTCCTAGATGCAGTATAGAGGTGTATAATGCACTCACATCAGCTGTACATAACACGTACGATTCATTGTTGGGGTTTGGTATTTTGGAGAGTTTCAACAGAAAATCAGTGGTGTCTTTAATGTAGCTGTGAGATTGAATCACTAAAGGTTGCAGATATTTATCAATGAATTTTCCAGTCCTCTCATGTATGGACTGCTTGGTGGATACTATGGGCCTAAATGGCGGATCCATCAGATTTTTGTGGATTTTAGGGCTCATGTGTATCGTTGGACTTTTTGGGCAGTCTATGAGCAGATATTTTTTGGTGCGTTCTTCGATGACCCCGTTTTGGAATGCTTTGAGAATGATTACTTTCAGCAGATCTTGATATTCGTTGGTGGGGTTACAGTTCAATACCATATAGGTTGAGGTATCTTCAATATGTTCTTTGAGTTTGTTTCTGTACATCTCACTGTCGAGTATAACTAACGCACCGCCTTTATCAGCTTTAGTGATTTTAATATGGGGGTTGTTAGCCAATGATTTGAGTGTGTCTCGATCTTTGGTGGTTAAGTTCTGAATCTTCCTTGGTGTTTTGAAGTTGATGCTGGTAAGATCCTGGCGAACTAAAGTCTCAAACAAATCTATACATTTGTGACTGGTTGGTGCTAGATATGTGCTTGGTGATCGTAATCCTTTGAGTTCATCTTCTTTACTGGTGGTTGAAGGAGGTAAAACATTATCGAAGAAGTGTCTAAGTCTAAGTTTGCGAGTGAATTTGAAGGTACTTACTTCAAGTTCCAACAGGTTAGTAGAGGTGGTTGGGATAAATGAAGTACCCTTTTCCAATAGTTTCATTTGGTAATCACTGATTTCTGTCTTCGAGATGTTAATTACGAGACTTGTTTCTTTTTGGCGATCGTGCTTCTCGTGGTTGGTGGACTTATGTCTCTGTCTTTTGTTTTTGCTCCGCCTGGGTCTTCGGGTGGAGTTTGGCCTACCTCTAAAAAAGAATGCGAGGATGTAGGTACATCTTGTGGTTGATTGGTGCTTGATGTGCTGGCTTGTTCTTTATTAGGTGGTTGCCTGAAAGGTTGGGAACGTTTAGGTGGAATTTTAGTTGAATCTGAATCAGATGATGAGGTATCAGTGTTCATGGTTGGTGGTTTGTTGCGACGTCTTTGGGCGTAGACGTCGGCCCATGAATAAACTTCATCCAGCTTGTAGTCAAGCGTATCCCGACGGAATTTTCTGACTTTCCGTTCAAGTATTTCTTTCTGATATTTATCCAGGATTGTTTTGGTGTCTTCAAGTATAGATGTTAATTCCTCCGGTGTTAGTAGATTTTTAACTTCCTCCTGTATTTCTTTCATTTCAGCCCGAAATGCATTGGATATAACTGTTCAGGTGTCCAACGATGTTGTCCTCTGATATGCCTTGAATATCAGTAAATAACTAACAAGCAACAAATGAAACGACATTGAAGAAAATAAACGTTATACTTTTCATGAATCCATGAAGCACTTTGGATGATCATTTTCGGTGTGCCTCGTTGGGGATGTACCTGCGGTTTCCGCAAACACAACTCTATAGCATTATCCAGTGGTGTACAGACGGAGAACACCACCCTGTGAGAGCACCCTAAACTTCAACAACCTTGTGTCAACTTCCAGTTTAATCCAGTTGTGCACCCCCCACACTCTCTTTTGATATATCTTATTATCCGCCCACGGCGGGGTAGCACACTTTCAAAATGCAATTTGAAGATATTAGCAGAAGCACGGAAGCCAGAGCACACACATTGGCATACGATGAAACAGAAAAAGACAGAATCTATGCGCTGATCGAGGAAGATATAAGTCCTACCACTAACACCAGAAACAAGGAACAATGTGTGAAGCAATTAATCTACTTGTCAAAAAGACACATTAACCAGAAGCTCCACGCGAGCACTCTACTGCGGTATCACCGGGCACTCAGGATCCCACGCGGACTACGCATTGCATTAAAACCTTCGCTATGCAAAAATTCTAAAAGCTTCCTCGAGAAATGGAATGGGATATTGAACAAATGTAGCCTTGACCTTATATTATTGATTGTTGAGGAACTGGCTGGCATCCTCAAAGAACTGGAGACTGAAATGAAAGAAATACAGGAGGAAGTTAAAAATCTACTAACACCGGAGGAATTAACATCTATACTTGAAGACACCAAAACAATCCTGGATAAATATCAGAAAGAAATACTTGAACGGAAAGTCAGAAAATTCCGTCGGGATACGCTTGACTACAAGCTGGATGAAGTTTATTCATGGGCCGACGTCTACGCCCAAAGACGTCGCAACAAACCACCAACCATGAACACTGATACCTCATCATCTGATTCAGATTCAACTAAAATTCCACCTAAACGTTCCCAACCTTTCAGGCAACCACCTAATAAAGAACAAGCCAGCACATCAAGCACCAATCAACCACAAGATGTACCTACATCCTCGCATTCTTTTTTAGAGGTAGGCCAAACTCCACCCGAAGACCCAGGCGGAGCAAAAACAAAAGACAGAGACATAAGTCCACCAACCACGAGAAGCACGATCGCCAAAAAGAAACAAGTCTCGTAATTAACATCTCGAAGACAGAAATCAGTGATTACCAAATGAAACTATTGGAAAAGGGTACTTCATTTATCCCAACCACCTCTACTAACCTGTTGGAACTTGAAGTAAGTACCTTCAAATTCACTCGCAAACTTAGACTTAGACACTTCTTCGATAATGTTTTACCTCCTTCAACCACCAGTAAAGAAGATGAACTCAAAGGATTACGATCACCAAGCACATATCTAGCACCAACCAGTCACAAATGTATAGATTTGTTTGAGACTTTAGTTCGCCAGGATCTTACCAGCATCAACTTCAAAACACCAAGGAAGATTCAGAACTTAACCACCAAAGATCGAGACACACTCAAATCATTGGCTAACAACCCCCATATTAAAATCACTAAAGCTGATAAAGGCGGTGCGTTAGTTATACTCGACAGTGAGATGTACAGAAACAAACTCAAAGAACATATTGAAGATACCTCAACCTATATGGTATTGAACTGTAACCCCACCAACGAATATCAAGATCTGCTGAAAGTAATCATTCTCAAAGCATTCCAAAACGGGGTCATCGAAGAACGCACCAAAAAATATCTGCTCATAGACTGCCCAAAAAGTCCAACGATACACATGAGCCCTAAAATCCACAAAAATCTGATGGATCCGCCATTTAGGCCCATAGTATCCACCAAGCAGTCCATACATGAGAGGACTGGAAAATTCATTGATAAATATCTGCAACCTTTAGTGATTCAATCTCACAGCTACATTAAAGACACCACTGATTTTCTGTTGAAACTCTCCAAAATACCAAACCCCAACAATGAATCGTACGTGTTATGTACAGCTGATGTGAGTGCATTATACACCTCTATACCGCATCTAGGAGGTATCGAAGCAATTGAACAAGTCTTACTTAACAGCGGAATCGATGTGAAAATGCAAACATTTTTGATCGAACTAATAATTTTCACATTATACCACTCTTATTTCACAGTTGACGATCGATGGTTTCTACAACTCTCAGGGATGGCCATGGGGAATTGTGCTGCCCCGTCATACGCGAATACATATATGGAAAATTTCGAAAGGAATCACATATACACCAACCCGAACTTTCAGAATCACTCTAAATTGTACGTACGGTACATTGACGACCTATTCTTTCTGTGGTCAGACACCAAGGAAACCTTACATGACCTCATGACTGAAATCAATGACAAAGATCCACGCATCAAATTGACATGGCTCATTAGCGATACTGACATCGCATTCTTGGATGTACATATAAAAAACACTCCACAAGGATTGGTCACCGACCTTTATTGAAAAAGTACTGATCGCAACAACTCTTTACATTATGCTAGTTTTCATCAAGGTTCCCTTAAAAAACATCTCCCATTTTCTCAGATGCTACGCGTCAAACGCATAGTGTCTGATGAACTTTTGGTTGAAGACCGCATCACAGAAATGCAAAACAGGTTCCTTGAACGAGGCTACCCTGACAACGTTCTGCAACAAGCACGAGATCGTGTCACCATCATATCGAGAGCAGAAAGTATGACAAAAACTCAAAAGAATTCAGATCAACGTATGGTTCTTGTTTCCAAGTATTCAACTGCCAGTCACAAATACAAAAAAATCATCTGCAAACACTGGCCTGTGCTAAAAAATGAACCCGATTTCCAGGGAATTTTTGCGAAACCCCCAATATTCGCACATACCAGAAGCAACAACATAAAAGAAATTCTGGCAAAACCAACAGAGTCACCTAAACACCACCGGGGCACCCAACCGTGCCTGAATTGCAGTCATTGCAACAGTGTAATAAAAGGAAATACCATACAGCACCCAATGAAAGGTCACAATGTGAAACTTAGGGTGGACGCAACGTGTGACACAGCTAATGTGATCTATGCATTAAAATGCCCATGTGGCAAACTCTACATAGGCAAGACAGAACGGAAAATGAAAATACGCCTCAACGAGCATAAGTCTAACATCAGACTGAGATCAGAAAAATCAAACATTGCCATGCATTTTATTGAGGCTCGCCATACCATCGCCCAAATGAAATTCATCGTTCTAGAGACTGTCTCCAAAAGAGAAGGAACTGACAACACCAAGTTTCTATTAAAGAGAGAACTAGAATGGATTTACATGTTACAGACACTTAAGCCGAATGGGCTCAATGACCGCACTGAATTTAGTTGTTTTTTATAATTCTGAAATGTACATAATTTGCATTGTTCACACATTCGTTTTACCTTGCTTCTATATCCGCCACTACAGCACCATTCCAATATGGCCGCTTCACTTTCCATCACGACCCGCATGAGCAAGTCCATCCTCACTTTTCATTTATTTATTTTCTCGTGTTTCTTTTCGCACGACAGACAACCGGCTGTTACCTGCATGAGCACGCGTCTTCACGCCGCCACGTTATTCACCTTGAAGTAAGTGCATGCACACACGCGGACCCGCGTCTCCTTCGTTCTGAGAAACACGCAACCGGCTTTTTTCCGGAGCACTCCCTCGCCGGCTTAAACATATTTGAAGCATGCGAACGTTACTCAGTCAACTGAGCCCCATGACCTGGCTTCACTAGCCGACCCTGCTTGCATAGTTTTTTAATCATTTGTGAATTTTGCCACAATCCCCTCACGCCATAAGTTGCTGTTCGTTTGTTTAATTTACACCATGAGCACTTGTAGAATAATCCCATGTCATTTTACCTCATTACTCCTGACACCACTCTATGTATTCTTCCTCCTCAGCCTATCCGTGATCAAGGGCTGAACAGCCCGAAATGCATTGGATATAACTGTTCAGGTGTCCAACGATGTTGTCCTCTGATATGCCTTGAATATCAGTAAATAACTAACAAGCAACAAATGAAACGACATTGAAGAAAATAAACGTTATACTTTTCATGAATCCATGAAGCACTTTGGATGATCATTTTCGGTGTGCCTCGTTGGGGATGTACCTGCGGTTTCCGCAAACACAACTCTATAGCATTATCCAGTGGTGTACAGACGGAGAACACCACCCTGTGAGAGCACCCTAAACTTCAACAACCTTGTGTCAACTTCCAGTTTAATCCAGTTGTGCACCCCCCACACTCTCTTTTGATATATCTTATTATCCGCCCACGGCGGGGTAGCACACTTTCAAAATGCAATTTGAAGATATTAGCAGAAGCACGGAAGCCAGAGCACACACATTGGCATACGATGAAACAGAAAAAGACAGAATCTATGCGCTGATCGAGGAAGATATAAGTCCTACCACTAACACCAGAAACAAGGAACAATGTGTGAAGCAATTAATCTACTTGTCAAAAAGACACATTAACCAGAAGCTCCACGCGAGCACTCTACTGCGGTATCACCGGGCACTCAGGATCCCACGCGGACTACGCATTGCATTAAAACCTTCACTATGCAAAAATTCTAAAAGCTTCCTCGAGAAATGGAATGGGATATTGAACAAATGTAGCCTTGACCTTATATTATTGATTGTTGAGGAACTGGCTGGCATCCTCAAAGAACTGGAGACTGAAATGAAAGAAATACAGGAGGAAGTTAAAAATCTACTAACACCGGAGGAATTAACATCTATACTTGAAGACACCAAAACAATCCTGGATAAATATCAGAAAGAAATACTTGAACGGAAAGTCAGAAAATTCCGTCGGGATACGCTTGACTACAAGCTGGATGAAGTTTATTCATGGGCCGACGTCTACGCCCAAAGACGTCGCAACAAACCACCAACCATGAACACTGATACCTCATCATCTGATTCAGATTCAACTAAAATTCCACCTAAACGTTCCCAACCTTTCAGGCAACCACCTAATAAAGAACAAGCCAGCACATCAAGCACCAATCAACCACAAGATGTACCTACATCCTCGCATTCTTTTTTAGAGGTAGGCCAAACTCCACCCGAAGACCCAGGCGGAGCAAAAACAAAAGACAGAGACATAAGTCCACCAACCACGAGAAGCACGATCGCCAAAAAGAAACAAGTCTCGTAATTAACATCTCGAAGACAGAAATCAGTGATTACCAAATGAAACTATTGGAAAAGGGTACTTCATTTATCCCAACCACCTCTACTAACCTTTTGGAACTTGAAGTAAGTACCTTCAAATTCACTCGCAAACTTAGACTTAGACACTTCTTCAATAATGTTTTACCTCCTTCAACCACCAGTAAAGAAGATGAACTCAAAGGATTACGATCACCAAGCACATATCTAGCACCAACCAGTCACAAATGTATAGATTTGTTTGAGACTTTAGTTCGCCAGGATCTTACCAGCATCAACTTCAAAACACCAAGGAAGATTCAGAACTTAACCACCAAAGATCGAGACACACTCAAATCATTGGCTAACAACCCCCATATTAAAATCACTAAAGCTGATAAAGGCGGTGCGTTAGTTATACTCGACAGTGAGATGTACAGAAACAAACTCAAAGAACATATTGAAGATACCTCAACCTATATGGTATTGAACTGTAACCCCACCAACGAATATCAAGATCTGCTGAAAGTAATCATTCTCAAAGCATTCCAAAACGGGGTCATCGAAGAACGCACCAAAAAATATCTGCTCATAGACTGCCCAAAAAGTCCAACGATACACATGAGCCCTAAAATCCACAAAAATCTGATGGATCCGCCATTTAGGCCCATAGTATCCACCAAGCAGTCCATACATGAGAGGACTGGAAAATTCATTGATAAATATCTGCAACCTTTAGTGATTCAATCTCACAGCTACATTAAAGACACCACTGATTTTCTGTTGAAACTCTCCAAAATACCAAACCCCAACAATGAATCGTACGTGTTATGTACAGCTGATGTGAGTGCATTATACACCTCTATACCGCATCTAGGAGGTATCGAAGCAATTGAACAAGTCTTACTTAACAGCGGAATCGATGTGAAAATGCAAACATTTTTGATCGAACTAATGATTTTCACATTATACCACTCTTATTTCACAGTTGACGATCGATGGTTTCTACAACTCTCAGGGATGGCCATGGGGAATTGTGCTGCCCCGTCATACGCGAATACATATATGGAAAATTTCGAAAGGAATCACATATACACCAACCCGAACTTTCAGAATCACTCTAAATTGTACGTACGGTACATTGACGACCTATTCTTTCTGTGGTCAGACACCAAGGAAACCTTACATGACCTCATGACTGAAATCAATGACAAAGATCCACGCATCAAATTGACATGGCTCATTAGCGATACTGACATCGCATTCTTGGATGTACATATAAAAAACACTCCACAAGGATTGGTCACCGACCTTTACAGAAAAAGTACTGATCGCAACAACTCTTTACATTATGCTAGTTTTCATCAAGGTTCCCTTAAAAAACATCTCCCATTTTCTCAGATGCTACGCGTCAAACGCATAGTGTCTGATGAACTTTTGGTTGAAGACCGCATCACAGAAATGCAAAACAGGTTCCTTGAACGAGGCTACCCTGACAACGTTCTGCAACAAGCACGAGATCGTGTCACCATCATATCGAGAGCAGAAAGTATGACAAAAACTCAAAAGAATTCAGATCAACGTATGGTTCTTGTTTCCAAGTATTCAACTGCCAGTCACAAATACAAAAAAATCATCTGCAAACACTGGCCTGTGCTAAAAAATGAACCCGATTTCCAGGGAATTTTTGCGAAACCCCCAATATTCGCACATACCAGAAGCAACAACATAAAAGAAATTCTGGCAAAACCAACAGAGTCACCTAAACACCACCGGGGCACCCAACCGTGCCTGAATTGCAGTCATTGCAACAGTGTAATAAAAGGAAATACCATACAGCACCCAATGAAAGGTCACAATGTGAAACTTAGGGTGGACGCAACGTGTGACACAGCTAATGTGATCTATGCATTAAAATGCCCACGTGGCAAACTCTACATAGGCAAGACAGAACGGAAAATGAAAATACGCCTCAACGAGCATAAGTCTAACATCAGACTGAGATCAGAAAAATCAAACATTGCCATGCATTTTATTGAGGCTCGCCATACCATCGCCCAAATGAAATTCATCGTTCTAGAGACTGTCTCCAAAAGAGAAGGAACTGACAACACCAAGTTTCTATTAAAGAGAGAACTAGAATGGATTTACATGTTACAGACACTTAAGCCGAATGGGCTCAATGACCGCACTGAATTTAGTTGTTTTTTATAATTCTGAAATGTACATAATTTGCATTGTTCACACATTCGTTTTACCTTGCTTCTATATCCGCCACTACAGCACCATTCCAATATGGCCGCTTCACTTTCCATCACGACCCGCATGAGCAAGTCCATCCTCACTTTTCATTTATTTATTTTCTCGTGTTTCTTTTCGCACGACAGACAACCGGCTGTTACCTGCATGAGCACGCGTCTTCACGCCGCCACGTTATTCACCTTGAAGTAAGTGCATGCACACACGCGGACCCGCGTCTCCTTCGTTCTGAGAAACACGCAACCGGCTTTTTTCCGGAGCACTCCCTCGCCGGCTTAAACATATTTGAAGCATGCGAACGTTACTCAGTCAACTGAGCCCCATGACCTGGCTTCACTAGCCGACCCTGCTTGCATAGTTTTTTAATCATTTGTGAATTTTGCCACAATCCCCTCACGCCATAAGTTGCTGTTCGTTTGTTTAATTTACACCATGAGCACTTGTAGAATAATCCCATGTCATTTTACCTCATTACTCCTGACACCACTCTATGTATTCTTCCTCCTCAGCCTATCCGTGATCAAGGGCTGAACAGCCCGAAATGCATTGGATATAACTGTTCAGGTGTCCAACGATGTTGTCCTCTGATATGCCTTGAATATCAGTAAATAACTAATAAGCAACAAATGAAACGACATTGAAGAAAATAAACGTTATACTTTTCATGAATCCATGAAGCACTTTGGATGATCATTTTCGGTGTGCCTCGTTGGGGATGTACCTGCGGTTTCCGCAAACACAACTCTATAGAACTTATAAGTTACCCCACACTCCTCCCACAGAGACTTCATGTACTTATAGATGAAGTTGGTACCCCGGTCGGAGACCACCTCTCGGGGGAACCCCACACGGGAAAAGATCCCCATCAATGTACGGCCCACCACGGGTGCTGTGATTGTCCTGAGAGGGACTGCTTCCGGGTACCGGGTGGCATGGTCCACCAAGACCAGGATGAACCTGTTGCCTAAGGCTGTCTTGGGGTCCAGGGGCCCTACGATATCTATGCCCACCCGCTCGAAAGGGGTGCTCACCACTGGGAAGGGTTGAAGGGGTGCCTTCAACTTCATTCCAGTCTTGCCACTAGCTTGACAGGTTTGGCAAGATCTGCAAAAGGAACCAACATGCTTTCTTATCTGGGGCCAGTGGAAGTGGGTGACAAGCCTGTTTAGGGTCTTGTTTTGCCCCAGATGTCCTGCAAGAGGCACGTCATGAGCCAGACCCATTAGGAAGTTTCTGAAGCGCTCGGGTACCACCAGCACACGGGCTGCACCGGGCTCAGCAAACTTAGGCTCGCTATAAAGTAGGTCACCTTCCCAGTAGACAAAGTGATCTCTGACTGCTCCACCTGCTGTCTGATCTACAGCCTGTTGCCGCAGACCAATGAGGGAAGGGCATTCCTTCTGCGCCTGGCAGAACTCCTCCCTGGAGGGACCACCTTCTTGCTGCCAATGGGTCAGCTCAGGTAGGTCTCCCAGTTCGGCCACCTGCTCCCCTGTAGGTTCCAGGGCATCCCCCTCAGGTTCTGCTTCCTCCTGGACCGTGGGAACGGCTGGGGCTGGTTTCCGGCGCCATCTGCCTCTTCCTCTCCTGGCAGGTCTCTGGGCCACTGTTTCAGGCTCCAGTTCTGCTGATTCACCCTTACTGGCTGCCATAGCATGCGTGGTCACGCAGATCCACGCAGGCAGACCCAACATCTCCAAGTGAGTTCTGTGTTCTATGTCCTTCCATGGAGAACTCTCCAGGTCGTTACCTAACAGACAGTCTACAGGCAGGGCATCACTGACAACTACTTCCAAAAGACCAGAGACTCCTCCCCATTCAAAGGAAACCTTCGCCAGCTTGCAGAGGCGCACTGAGCTGTCAGCTGCCACTACAGGGCGGAGTACACCAGGGATGATTTGCTCTTCAGACACCCACTGACACCTCACGGATGTCACGCTGGCTCCGGTGTCTCTCAGAGCCTCAACCTCCCTCCCATTGATGGTCACCTTCTGCCCATATTTCTTAGTGTTAGAGGGCAGTAAGGTTTCCTGGACCATCTCTTGGTCTCCTAGAGAGACAAGGGTCATGACTGCTAGCTCCCCCCAGTCACTAGAAACCAAATCCCCACCCAAAGCTACACTAGCTAACGCTGGGGTGGGAGCACCAGTCGGTGCGGGCTTCTTCTTGGGACATTTTGGAGTAATATGGCCCACCTCATTGCAGTGATAGCAGGTAGGAGGACCCTGGTTATTTCTCCTGTCTCTATTGTCCCGCCTGCCCTTAGAGGGCCATGGCTGTTTAGATTTGGGGGGTTGGGAATCCTTTTCCTGGGAACTATTTTGGGGCCCTTGTGAGAACTCCTTTTGGTTACCCTTGTCCCCCCCACTCTTCTGCTGGGGACCCTGCCCACCTTTGGCTGTGGTACCCACAATTTCTCTGCGGACCCTGGTACTGGTCCAGCGGTCCGCCTCCTTTGCAAGCTCAATGGGGTCTGTCAGCTTGCTGTCTAAAAGATGCTGGCGCAGCTCTGGAACACAAAGACTACTCAAGTGCTCCCAACTGATTAAATGCAACAACCCCTTTAAATCAGTTACTTTACTGCCCTTCATCCAACCTTCCAGTGCACGCGAGTACCCATTCACACACTCCATCCAAGTCTCAGACTCTTTCTTCTTGGAGCTTCTAAACTGCAGTCTGTACTGCTCTGGAGTAAGGCCATACCTGAGACATAAGGCCTCCTTCATGTTGGGGTAGGTCATGGCACCTGCCATCTCTAAGGGCTCTAGAGCACTCCTCCCAGAAGCCTCAAAATGTTTCCACAGGCCCGCCCCCCAATGCTTATCAGGCACACCATTCATCTTCAATGCAATCTCATACGAAGTGAACCAGGCATAAATATCCTCACTGCTATGTTAATTCTGTACCAGGTCTTTGGGAATGTATACTTTACCCCCATGCACTGGCTGCGCGCTGCCACCATTTGAACTGGCATCCACCTCCTTGGCTTTAAGATCCAGTTCTTTCATGCTCAACTCATGAGCCAAAAGCAATTTCTTTTCCTCTAGGGCACGGGCCTCTCTCTTGTCTTCCGCTGCCCTTTCTTTCTCCAATTCCAATTGCCTCAGTTTCATTTTCATAACTTCCAAGTCATATTCTCTCATTCTCTGATTTTCTTGTAACTCTTCTGGGGTGAGGCCCCTACTGGAGTGGTTGCTGCCAGCTCCTGAGCCTACTCTGCCCACTGGCAGATCCTTGCCTTGAAAAGCACTTTCTACATCCACAACATTATTTCCCTCTTGTGCCTCCCAATGGACCTTCAAGATTCTCTGCAGCTCCTCCTTCCTGTAGGCGCTCTTTATGGGGCACTCAAACTTCTGGCAGAAGTACCTAAGATGCTTTACCGGGTAGGAGTACAGATCTCCAATCGAGAATTCCAAATCTATATCCGCCTCCTCACTGGGTGCCTTCCCATTCAGAGACATGATGCTTTAGAAGAGTTACTCAAAAATAGAATTCAAAAACTCAAAAACCAATAGTATGCGGTGGCGTAGTGGTCTGCACTCACTAGTGATGTACACCAATTACTGTGGGTCAAGTACAAATACAAGTTCAAATCCCACCGCTGCCACCAATGTTAGAACTGGGAGTCTCTAGTTGGCAGAGGTAGGTACCACTGTCCAAATAGGGACCCTTGCTTCTAGTCGGGGCAAGGAGATAACCCTCTTAGATAACCCCTGCTCGCCTTCTAGGTAGCTTGGCCTGAGCAGTCTAGGCTAACCAGAGGCAATGCGTAAAGTACTTGTGCCAACACTCACAGTAACACAGTGAAAACACCACAAACTGATTCCACAACAGTTTAGGAAAATAAAGGTATTTATTCTAAACTACACAAGACCAAAACGACAAAAATCCAACATACACAGTTCAAGAATATGGTTTCAAAAGAGTTCTTCAGGTTGTAATCAAAGTTCTTTAAGTTGCGTTAAAATAATCCACAGATGCATGAAAAGTTCACAGTTGCGTCACGTTTACTCACAGTACCTTTTAGATGTAACAAAGTTCCACAAGCAGGAAGCTGGTGCGGTGGAAAACAAGCGATGCATTACTCCTGAGACCCTGGGGAGGCGATGCGACAGCCCCGCTGCAGCAGCGGGCATGTTGCGACGAATCCGGTCTGTATGGGGAGGAAGGCCACATGCGTGGATTCCGGTGCGTAGGTTCCGTAGGAAGTCTGTTCTCGCAAAGGCACGATGCGATGATCTCGTAGGGGCTGCGACGATCTCCAGGGCGACGATGCGCGGTCCAGCGGTGATACTCTCTCTCGCAGCTCCTCGATGCGATGGTTCTGCGACGATGCTCGCAGCGACGTGATGCGGTCCGCAAGCAAGCGGTGCGGTGATCTCACCCAGCGACGACAGGCTCTGCGACGACACTCGCAGCGATGTTCGATTCTCCCGCACCGGTCTGGTGCGTCCCGCAAACGAAGGATGCAACGGCTCCGGCAGCGGCATCAGGCGCTGCGCCGATCTCGACCTTCGTAGCGGCGGGAAACTTCTCGCACTGTCGGGGATGCGCTCCGCAAGTGAGCGATGCGACACTTTTCAGCTTCAAAAGTCTCTCAAGCTTAGTTTCAAGCTTCCCAGCTCAGGTTCAACTTCCAGAGGCCCCACAACTGGATCAAGCACTCTAGGAAGGACAGAACTCTCTCAGCAGAGTTCAGGGAGACTGGGGGTGAAGTCCTTTTGTTCCTGGGACTTCAAAAACAGGGAGCCAGCTCTTCTCAGGCCCTTGGAGATTCCTTCAAGACAGGGGACACAGCTCACAGCAAAGTCCTTCCCCTCTCCTTGGCAGCAAAGCAACAGCAGGTCAGTCCAGCAGAGCAACAGCAGGACAGTCTTCCTTCTTCAGAGTCAGCTTTCTCCTTGGCAGAGGTTCTTTCTTGATTCCAAGATGATCTAATTTTCTGTTGTCAGGGGTCCTGTACTTATACCCCTAAAGTCTTTGTTCTGTCTGTGCATGTGGGCCCTGAGCCCGGTCTGAACCAGTTCTGGGTGGATCATGAGCACTTTGTTTTGCTGGCTGCATCTTTCCTTTCAGAGTGAGGGGCAGGGTCCTCAGCCGCCCAGCAGGAGGTGGAGCCAGCATTGTGGCAGGCAGGCACAGCCCTATTCAGCCCAGGTGCTAACTCCTCCCACCACTCAGGTTGCAATTGCATTCATTCAGCCTGGTGCTGACTCATCCAGCCTCTGGGGGAATTCCCCAGCCCCTGTCACTCACAAACCAGACAGTCAATACAGAAACAGGCCCAGGCACACAGAAGGGTCAGACAAGAGAACAGCAACTTTCTAAAAGTGCTGTTCTCAAACACAGGATTTAAAAACCACCTTTCTTAAAAGATGTATTATTAAATTCTGAGTTCAGGGATACTAGATACGTATGTCCTATCTTGTTCCTATGGGAAGAAATGCTGTTAACCACTGTAGCCAGCATCCCCCATGTTAAGCTATGGAGCAAGATAGCCTTACAATAGTGAAAAACGAAAATGGCTGTAATTCACTACCAGAGCATGTCACCTGCACTAGTACATGCTCTACCTTTCACATACACTGCACCCTGCCCAGGGGGGTACCCTGGGCCTTCCATAGGGGTGACTGATGTGCACGAAAAGGGAAGGGTTAGGCTTGGTCAGTGGGGACACTGACCAGGAGGACATGGCAGTTCTAAACTGCCCATAGGCGCTGCAGTGGCAGGCCTGAGACACCATTTTTAGAGCTACTCCTGTGGGTGGCACAATCAGTGCTGCAGGCCCACTAGTAGCATTTGTCATCACCAGCCCTGGCACACCCAGTGCACTTTACAAGGGACTTCATGGTGATACAAATATGCCAAACATGTCTATCCAATCGGAACAACAATTTACATAGGGAGCACTTACACTCTGGCACTGATCAGCAGTGGCAGAGTGTCCAAAGCATCTAAACCAGCAAAAACGAATCCAGCACAGCATCAAAAATACAGGAGGTAGAGGCAAAAAGATAGGGGTAATCACGCCAAAGATGCCAGGTCTAACAGAACATAACACCGACTCCTCATCCTCAGCGAAGATCTGGAATTCACTACCCATGTCGATAAAAAACAGCCAGTCGCTGATGCCATTTAGAGGACTGCTGAAAACATGGTTATTTACGAACTGAAAGGTCAGAAGTGTAGCTAACCTGCAAAATTCAGTATCCCCGTCATTCATAGCGGCAAGACGCCCACGAGCATACATGCGCTCTATAAGTCTGTAAATCAAATCAAAAATCAAATCACTGACTGGACGACGTACTAAAACTTTTAACGTACTTTTAGGTGTTGTACCCATACAACTAATAAATCCATAAAAAATAGTACTTAAAAAAGTCTGAGAAATGCTGAAAATAATATTTTATTTTATTTTAAGCGATAGAGGTCTTTACTAACATATGCTCGTTTATATAGTTCGAACAACTATGAGTGACTGAAAGCCATGCAGCTCAGCAAAAGTGTCTATTGTTTAAAATTCCAAATTTGGTTGTTTTGAAAAAGGCCACATTTTTCCCAGCACACGATGAGCCAAATGTTTGTGTGTCCCGGCTGGGAGATGCAACATCCCTGTTGCTTGCCGTCTCAGACTACGATCCCTGCAACTCCTCACAGATTATGTCAATTGAGCACAGATGATCTTCTGTATTATCCACAGCCGATGCTGGGAAACCCTGTGTAACATCTAAGGCCTGAATATTTGTAGAGGAGCAGGTATCCATACCAACAGGAGCTGAAGCATCCTGTGGTGGCTCTAAGAATGCAGACATCAACATGGAAATATGCTGAGGACACAGCAGAACTGGGCCGTTATCGGGTTCAATAAAGCACCAACATCCGGTGGCGCAACCGATGGAAATGTTAGACAGAGATCCAACACGCATTTTTGTCTGCAGAACAGGCATCGGAGGACAGGCAAAACACAGTCAATTCAGACTGTTCTAAATGACAGGAACCAAGACTCGCTCAGTTTGCGGAGGTGAGGTGTGCCCAGATGGAATACCATGCAATCACGGTATCGGGGCTCCAAGAGCGTTTTTTCCATCTCCTTGTTGACTGGGACGTCCATTGCGTAGCAGAAAATGACAATCAGGATACCTGCTATTAAGAACAGGATCAGTGGAAGCCCTCCAAAAATGCTTCTGAATACGGAGTGTATGAAGTTGGGAATAACTCTGAAGACTGTCTGAAAAGTGCTTAACAGTCCAGAACCTATGGGCTTAAATAGGTGTACTATACCCGTTGTATCAGACATGTTAAAGATACGCTGTACCATTTCTGTGAAATGGAGAGGGCAGTTTGTTCATACTAATGCCTGTATCTCAGCTGAGGACCTTACGACCTGAAGATCATAAGTCTCTCAGGCGGAGGTTAAGGGCACAGTCTCTGTAGTAAAAGCCTGGCTTTCATTCAGCTCAGAGTATCAAACTGTATAAAGGAAGCATTCAACAAAGGCCATAACGGCGCCTCCCTGACTGTGTGGGTCGGTGGAAACAATACTTGCATACAACAAGTAACCCTGGAGTTTACAGTGACAAGATACGGGATGCCAGAAAGCATCCCACAACAACCATATTCATTCAGCATCTAGTAACTCCCATTCGAGAGCAACTTGAACACCAGATTAATCACGGCAGCCGGGGACCCTTTCAAGTGACAGGATAAGTTTGCAAATGAACCATTATAGGGCCCGTGAAACATATGGCATATGAAAGATCCACTTCGAGTTCTCATAGTTTGTACCACTTAGATACACTTCCATGTCCCCACTCCTGCATCAAAATCTGTATGGCAATTCCTTGATGAATTCCCTACCCATTGCTTCATGTCTGCCTGCCTGTTGTTGTTCTAGGCCATGGGTACTCACAGACATTTCCCCGGGGGCTGCAAAGTTTGGTCTTTGGTGTGACCGAGGGCTGCACTGATGCCAGCGCGGAGTGTACAGTCAGTGTAGGGACAGCAAAGCATGTATATTTGCTGAGCTCAATTGCGCAATGTGAAACCAGAAAACCTGGGATGAATCCCAACTGCTCCAATTGACCAAATTGTGTGACCCTGGGCAAATGTTTTATTTCAATCTCCCTCCTTTTTAGGTCGAGCCTTCGCAGTGCGCATGCTCTGCAAAGGAAAACGACCTTTTCAGAGCGCTTAGGCTTTTCAGCCAAGCACGTGCACGCGTTCCATTGCCTTCAATGGCAACGCGTGCACGTCTGGCGATTGCCTTGCGGGAGCGCGCGGCACCATCTGGTAGCCATTATCACCGCTGGCTCCCGCAAGGCAATCGCAGGCCTCCCTCCCCCTGCTGCAGGTGCGCGCGCTTTTACTTGTATTTTTTGAGTGCGGTGTCTGCCGTAAACAGCCTGCGGGTGGCGCGTGCAGTCATAACTCGAGCATCATCCCTGCGCCTCTTGAAAGAAATTAAGTGAACATAGGTCCTTGTTTCGCACTCTGCCAGGCTGTAAGAAACAGGAGCTTATTTGTCGGCAGGTACTGTGGTCCTCTTTGCTGCTAGAATTGGTGCACGATTTGACTCTCCAACCTTTGGATCCTTTACCCCCACATTAAATTGTTTGGAGTACGATATGCGCTCCCATGCATAACTGAGGTACACCCTGCAAGCTAATGGCGCAACTGCGCCACCTACAGGACACGGGGAAAGTACTACTTGGGCATGATTCGCCGTAGCTGGAGGCGCCGATTGCAGTTAATTTGGAAATTGTTTAGTTAACCAGTTCAACAATTGGCTAAACACTATGAGATTATGCCATTCCTTACACACCACGTGAGACAACCACCTCCAGGCTGCTCTGTATGCTCGCTGCAACTTAATATTGCCAGCTCGGTGCTATCTGCTATTGCGTCCCAGTGGCGGCTGGTGACATTTGAAAGTGGTGGGGCAGAAACTCGGCAGCATACTGCACCGTAGCGAGCGAGCGCAGCGAGCGAGCCCGAACCCCCTAAGGAGGGTTCGGGGGGAATTCCCCCCGAGAAAATTTTGAAAAAATAGTGAAAAAATGGTGCATTTTCAAGAAAATTTGAGGAAGCAGGAAGGTTAATAAAGCAATTGTGAAAGTGCAGGTATTACATTATTAAAGAGCTGTCATATAACATAGGTAGCTGCTTATTCAGTATAACCACAGAGCTTTATAACAGACTTCAAGCAGTATACAATGCTGAGAACCTCACAGATTGTTTTTATTTGAACTGCAAACAAAAGAACCAACTAAACAGGTCACAAACTACCACCATTCAACATATTTACTTTTTGTACCTAAATTCAGCACGTCTGTCTTTAAGCGCAGCAAATTTTTCAATTACTTGAATGTTAAAGTCAGCAATATTTTGAACAAGCTCGCTCTCTATAGAGAGCATTGCTAATGCATTGAGTCTTTCCTGAAGCATGGTGTTCCTCAGGAATGTCTTAATCCTATTTAAGGTGGAAAAAGATCGTTCTGCCTCTGAGGTGGTCATAGGAGTGGTAATTACTATTTTTAGTAAAGCTACTGTCTCTGTAAAGGTCTTTTCCATATGAAGTTCATGAATTAAAGACAGCAAAGACCTGGCATTTGTGGCCTTCTGGTACACAGGCATTGAGTACATTACTGTCAACTCACTTTTCAGGTCCTCTTGGTTGAGCATCGGATAAGCTTCCACAGCCGCATGCAGAGCATGCTCAGGGAAGGATTCATTATATTTTGCAAAGTATGTACTTTCCAATAATGCGGCACTCTCCAAATGTTTTGTGAAAGCAAAACGGTCTTGTGCATGTACAATTACAATGTCACATATCTCTTTTGCCTTTCGTACCAGAGTGGTGATGTTTGTCCTGTGGTTTGAAAAAATTGAACCGGCTGGCAGTTGGCTGTCTAAACTGTCAACCTCATCTCTCACTTGGTTTATGCTTGCGACAAAGACCGTGGTACATCTTTTCACAAACACAGTATCTATGTCTTGTCCTTGTAACTGATTATATAACCTCTCGACATTTAACATTATCTTTTCAAATAAAAATAGAAAGAACTGAAACTCTCTATCATTTAGTGTTCTAGCAAAGCCACGGGCTTCACTGTGACTTTTGAAATCAAAGGTTTCATTGGTTTGTATGGCGTGAAAACATTTCAGAAGGTCCTCCCTATATTGAAATATTAGTTGGACTGTACGTACGTTATAGTTCCAACGAGTTGAGGCTCCCCTTGGAACCCTTTTGTCCACAATCTCCTGAAGTGCTTCCATTCTTTTTGGGGAACGTGAGAAGAATGCTGCCATGCCTCCTATATCCTGAAAGAAAATTCGTGTCTCTGGGATCTTCGATACTGCCTGTTGCATGATAAGATTAAGCTGGTGGGCATGACAGTGCACATAATGAGCATACGGGTAGACATCTCTAATTCTTTTCTGTACGCCACCATGGCTTCCACTCATTACGGACGCACCATCATAGCTTTGTGCAATAAGTTTTTTTCTTTGATGCACCTCTGGGAAAATAAAGTTGAGTTGATGCAGTATAGCAGCAGTAATGGTTTCTGCAGTGGAGTTTTTTAAATGAGTGAAACTATAGAACCGCTCCACAACATTATAGCCTTTGTCCAGGTACCGAAAGACTAATACGGACTGCGTTTGTGTGGCCACATCAGTGGTGTCATCAGCCTGAATAGCCACAAAGTCTGTGTTTTGCAACTCTTGGACAATATGGCTTCTCATAATTTCTAGCATACACTCCAGGAGTTCATTTTGTATCGTTTTAGAGGTGCCCTTAAAGACTGTAGCACTTGCTAAATGTGATTCCATTTCCTTGTCTAGGCTTGCTACTAAATCTACAAGACCCATGAATATTCCAGGATTTGTGGACCCTTCCGATTCATCATGGCCTCGCAATGCCAGTTCGAAAGCACCACAGAAACGAATGCAATCAATTATTTTTGATAGTATGTGTCTATTTCTATCAACTGTTTGATTGTGTTTCTGTATTGTTTGTCGATATGCATCGCTGATGTGCTGCTCAATCGGTGCGTCTCCTAACATTCCCAGTCTGGTCACGTTTTCCATATGCTTTTTTGAGTGTGCATGCTTCTTTATTTTTTCAGACAGATGCTTCAAGTCCAACACGCCTTCTTTTGTCCAAGTAAAGTCACCATTAAACAGCAAGCAGGGGAAGCAGAACAGTCTGTTTTTTGAAGGGCACCCTGTAAGCCAATCAGCTTTTGTGTACCAGGTTTTTGAGAATGTACGATTGTAACATTTTCCTCTGTCCTTGGTAACTTGTTGGAGTTGAAGGTCAGGTTGATGAGGTCCTAACCTCTTTATCTGTAGTTTATCTTCTAGTGGGCGTGCATGGAATGACCATGTAATTAACTGTTGTACCGTATTCATCTTGCCGATGCTGTCCGTACCAATATGAAAGAAGCCTGTCAATAGTCAAAGTACAACGTATAAGATTTGGTGCAATAATATCAAATGTCAGTACAAATACATATATCTTGTGCATGACAGCAAGTGATATAGCTCCAACAGCTCATTTTAGTGGCCATCCAGGGGTGGCATAATACATGCTCCAGCCCCTGGTAGGCCTTGGGTGCACCTATGCCCTAGGTACCTATGGTACACTATACAGGGACTCACAAGAGTGACCCAATACCCAATTGGCAAATGCACCTAATGTACATTGTGTGAATTTAGAGAGAGGACAGCTGTGCTGTGGGTCTGATTAGCAGGCCCACAGCCTTTCTAAGTCATAAACCAGTAAAGCAAAAAGCAAAGAAATGGGGTGACCATAGGAAAGCAGACCCTACTCTCCTACATAACGCTCCCCTTTGGACAACAGGATAGGGAAAAAAATACAGCCTGACTGCCTGCTTCCTCTGTGTGCCATAGTGGCACTGAAACAGACACAGTTTGAGGGCCTTTAACAACGCAAGGATAGATAGTGCCTTTAACAACCGTTATTGCCCAAAGCACAGGGCTAAGGGCAGGCTCAGTATTATTAAATTCCATCCAGTCAGGGTACAATGTTCAGAATGTGCACCCACCCCAACCACCATGTAGAGTGAGTGACCACAAACATAGCCCTATCTCCAAGCTACAAAAAAGTATCATCAGTTTCCTTACCTTGAACACGGTTGTTTGCTGGGTCGTAGCCGGGATGAAAGAGCAGTAAGGAGGTTGGGCCTCTTGTTCTTTCTCCAAAAATTGGTTCAGGTTGTCAGGCTTTACCAGGTGCTGGAAATAAAAATATAACAATTTTTTTTTGAGACATTAGGGTAATCAATCAAAGACTGGGGGGCGGACATAACAGTACAATTTTAACCTTGCAGTTTTCAATAGTTCACTGTTGTATGTTAGGATTTTTACTTACGAACTGCAAGTGAGAAAATGATTTAACTGAGAAATGCAGTGACTCACTGACCTATTTACAGCATTTTGTGATCTGCATCAGGTACATGTTCTTTGCAGCAGGCGCATTAACCTTATCCGCTACCTTTCCATGAGTCAAAACTTTCATTACACAAAACTCTGATCTCTCTCTCTAGGAAAAACATTAACAATATCCTTGGTGCAACAACAAGTGTTGCATGGCTAAACATTTATAAGGTCCCAAAGGCGCGACCTGTAGGCTATGCCAATGAAAATACTGGCTGACAAATTCGAATAGCGGCTGCCCAAATCTATCTACAAGCCACAGGTAAGAGTGCTGGAAAATTCAAATGCTTTAGACGGTGGGCGAAAACATTGCGAAGAGAGAGAAATTGCACCCCTTATGCTAACACCTGTTTGGCACCTGTTCATGAGTGCCCTAAACTTAAATTGCTGTCTAACGTTTGCTCCTCACTTTGCTCACCAGTGTTATTTTTGTAAACTGCCAACTACTCACATTTCCCACCAGTAAACACTCTTACCTATGCAATTTGCCTAAAATTCCCTGCTGCTTATTCAGCCCATCGGTGGACTTTTCTCACACTGCTCATCTGTGGCTGTTTCTCACACTGTCTATTAGTGGTGGCTTCCACACTACTCACAAGTGCCTGCTACTCATATGTCCAACTAAAGCTAGCTTCTTGTAATGCTGACCAGTGTTAGCTTCTCACACTTTGTGCCAACGTGAATGTGCACTGCTGACCAGTAAAATGAATGACATGTCTTTCCGGTGAAATACAGAGCTGGCTCAATAGTAACATACAAGTGACTATCTAAAGCGGAGTCTACAAACAACATTCATTATGAAGCACGTGCAATAGCTTTACACTAGTGGCGTCAACAACCATAGGCCCTGTGCAGTGGCACAGCCAAGAGCAAATAAGGCTGCTGAGGTTGGCCTGAACGCACAGGAGGCATTCTGTCCTTTTGTGTCCCTGTGAGGGAATGGAACCCGTGACTGCTGCAGTCTCATCACACCGTTCTGAAGGGAATTAAGTTGCCAGCCTGAATGCACTTTTCTATCAAAGAGCGGGCAAATTTTCAGATTGTCGGAGCCCAAAGGTCATTGTAAATCTCCATATCTGAAATAGCGGAGTGGCAGTGAGGGCTGGGGCCGTGAAACCTATCACAGGGAAGCCGGGTTCTTGCATCCAGATCTCACACGCCTCACATCCGTGGACCTATGGAGCACTGTTAAGTATTTTGTGTAAATGTTTCTTTTGGCATGCAGTATGTGTGATTGGTATGCACCTTACATTTATGTAAGAAGTGATCTCAGGGATTAAGATTTACGGTCCTAGCGAAGCTACAGGAAAGGGTGGCAGAAAAATGTAGACCAGGTACAAAGGGGAATTTAGGGCCATTGAACCCCTCGAAACTTCCCAATCCCTTTCACATATTATAACCAATAACCATACCGACTGGGGCATGTATTAAAGTAATAGAAGCCACTGGCAAGGTATTTTTTAACTCAGAAGAAACCCCTCCATTGCGTCATTTCAAAAAACATTCATCTGTTATAATTTAGTGCTCCAGCGTGCATGTGTTTCTAGGTTGTCTTCCCCCTGGTCACTTTCTTTCTCTATTCCATTCTATCCTGTTCCCTTCCTTCGTGTGCGTGTCCGTCACTCAGATGGGCTGAGCTGAGGCCTGCTGCACTATCTATACTAAATGGGCCTGGGAGTGGGACCCTTCCTTCGTGTGCGTGTCCGACACTCAGATGGGCTGAGCTGAGGCCTGCTGCACTAAATGGGCCTGGGCTGGGAGTTCTACGGCACATATGAGCTGGGGATGCAACAGGCAATGCTGTTTTATGGCAGGCTTAGGCAGAAATCTGCAAGTCAACAAAGGGCAAATCGGATTAATCTGTCAGTGTTAGTGAAACGTCACTCTGCAGTAATATATGCATATGTATTAAAGTATAGAGGACAGTCTAATGACAAATCAAAACACTCCTTGGCTCATTTAATCGAACAAAACGTATTAACTTCAAAAGACCATAAAGTTGCAAACAATTGATGCTAAGTTATTTTGGCTGTATTTCTCAAGCCGCGAAAACCATTATTACAAATCAAAATAAAAAGAATGCCGAGCTCGATATTACCCAATGTACCAAACTGGTGCAACATAATCCAATTGAAATGATAATATGTAGTATGGATCTATATTAAGCATACATTCCGATTAAACAATGGAATATAAACTGTTGACAAAGCCTCGATAAAAAAAAACACGCTTTGTCATACAGAACACAGTACACATAGAGAACATGTACATGCAGTTAAATATTCCAGCACTACAAACAAGCACGTGCATGAAATTAACAAGATACATGCTAAGCGGGGAAAATGATCAGACAGACTGTGTCATGGACACAGCAGAGACACCTTTACCACATAACATTTATTTGATCTTGTGTGCACTTCTGATAATAAAGGGAAGTACATGAAACAGACACATGTATTATTGTTCGGGTATCAGATACAGTGCTAGGGCATGCTTCATTACACGGGAAAGGGAAAAAAAGGATTCATATTCGAGGCATCATTCACAGTTATCCTGAGCTGAAAATTGGAAAAAGGTATAGTCATAAGTAAAAAAAAAAAAAAAAAATTCTCTTGTTTTAGAACTGCGATAGCATACAAAATAGAGTCCCTCGTGGTCAGAGACCTAGTGATGCAATAATTGCTCATAGTGGGGCCTATTTTCTAATGCATTTTTTAATAGTGCTTTGGATACCCACACACATGCTATGCCTATTCGCCAAGGTCTTGAAACAGATACACCAACACTGTAGAGAGTAAGGGGGGCATGCAGCCCTCAGTGTGCAATTAATACACCTGTCAGTCTGCAGGGCCGGTTCTGCAGAGGCCCTTCGCCACTACTTAAGTGCACACATCTCCCATGCTTTACAGCTGAAAGGTCCCCAGTCGGTCACGCTAGTTGTTTACAGCCCTCAGCGCGCACCACTGCCTGTGCACACAGCCCTCAATATGCGACACTGCCAGTGCACACAGCCCTCAATATGCACAACTGTCAGTGCATGCAGCTGTCGTTGTACAGTCAACTGACAATGTAGGCCTCGCTTTGCTTTGGTGCACTGAGAATGTGTATGTAGCCCGCAGTGTGTTCCACTGACAGTGTTCTTTACAGCCCTCAGAGAGCACGACAGTCAGTGCACTGAGCCTTCGTGCGGCCATCAGTGCACGGTGCAAACGTTCTGAGAGCACACTCGGCCCTTGGTGCTGCACTGCAGGTGACCGTTGACACGCCTCCCGTGGGCCTTACAGGCGGTGCACAGAGCCCTCGTAGCGCACAGAGACAGTGCAGCACGGCTGAGGAACGTGACAGCTTCTATGATGAATTGGGTGCGACGGTACAATTATGCGTTACGTCCTGCTGCTTTATTAAAGCAACCTTTTGTGAAACTCGAAAGGGCGTCCATGTGGTTTCTGCCCGATTACCAACGTGTAAATTACACCGTCTTTGAGACCAAAGTTACACAATGACGCTCTTGTAGCTACAGGGCTCTCTGCTTGGTGCTTTCATAAAATGGCGCAGCCCCCCTCTAAACCCTGCTTCCTAAGACCCGAAAAACAGCACAAATCACTGCTTTATTTTACCTTGCCGGGCCTGCTCACCTAATTTTAATATCAATTTGAGGGGCCAGAATATGCTTCCAGCCAGGTGGCATTGTGTGATTAATTGGAAAGGAAAAAGCGCAAGACAGACTGACAACGTGTTTGCAAAAGACCTTTGAGGGGTTGCGGCTGGCAAAATTCTAGTGCTAATATGCGGCAGCGGCATTATACAGATGACTTTCCGAAAGAAAAAAGCAGCCGGTAGTTTGCACGCGCGTTGCCTTCAACCTTTACTTAACACTGTCGGCAGAAGACAAGCACATTCATTCTGAGAATCTGACACCTTCGGGTAAAGTTCGCGCTATATAAAATCGAATAAATAAATGTAGGCCTCGCTTTGGTGCACTGAGAATGTGTATGTAGCCCGCAGTGTGTTCCACTGACAGTGTTCTTCACAGCCCTCAGAGAGCACGACGACAGTCAGTGCACTGATCCTTCATGCGGCCATCAGTGCACGGCGCAAACGTTCTGAGAGCACAGTGGGGCCTATTTTCTAATGCATTTTTTAATAGTGCTTTGGATACACACACACCTGCTATGCCTATTCGCCAAGATCTTGAAACAGATACACCAACACTGGGACCCTTCCTTCGTGTGCGTGTCCGACACTCAGATGGGCTGAGCTGAGGCCTGCTGCACAGTGCACTATCTATAATAAATGGGCCTGGGAGTCGGGGACCCTTCCTAGTTCCTTCGTGTGCGTGTCCGACACTCAGATGGGCTGAGCTGAGGCGCCCTGCAGTGCAGGCCCATTTAGTGCAGCAGGCCTGAGGCCTGCTGCACTAAATGGGCCTGCACTGCAGGGCGACAGGTCGGACAGGAGAGAGGGTGTAAAAAAAGATTAAACTGTTACTGCATTAACATACAAGTAGTACTATAATAAGATAATAACGTTGCACTTGCACTTACATTAATTTGCCATACGATACGACGAGTCAGGACAGGAGTCAGTCACCGTCACGTGCTTGGATCGACTGGTCTTCTGTCTCAGTGGTCACCTAGTCTGGAGTTCAACGTCTTCTAGAACCTTCCTTCGACTTTCAGTTGCTAACGTCACGCGCAGTCACGTCACTGTAGCTTATGGCCAATCACCTCAACTTGGCTTGATATAGCCATATGTGATTGGCCATTACTGAACTAGCAGCAAACACCCAGGCGCGGCACCATGATCCTGACCCCTGCTCTACTCAGCCAATCCTGGCGCAGGCTTAACAGCGCCACTGCGCCAGGATTGGACTACGAGCAGGAGACAAACTGCCCATATTGAAACCGGGGCCCCGGGTCCCTGCCATGTCTCTCAGTGCTACAGGGGGGGGGGGGGCGAGGTTTATTCAGTACTACGCATGCGCAGGCCAGTCTCAATTATGAGCACTCCTGGCTGTTACATGCGTAGCGAGTCACCCCGACCCCGCTGCAGGTGCTTACGCTCTAGCTGCCTGCCTGTGTGCGCTGTCAATCACTCTCTGCCGCAGCCCCGCCCCCCACGGCCCACTTCCATACGCAATGCCCGATTCTGTCGGGCTCGTCCCGGCCCTGTAGCGCTGTGCGCTCTACTTTATTTTATACACAAAAGCGGAACTTTAAATAAAAATGCTCATACTGTGAATATGTTGCTGGCACCAGCGGCGGGCGTCCATGGCTAGTGGGGCAACGCCCCAACGCCCCCAATGGACGCACCGCCACTGTTGCGTCCGTTATTCTATAAACATATTCATAACAACAAGCCCCGATCCAACCACAAATTTCAACAAAACTACAAAGGAAAGTGAAGCAATGGCCTAAAAACACGGAAACAATGAAGGGAGCCTAGCAGGTAGGTGTTCGACTATTTCGAGTTCTGAAATGTCTGAATAAAAAGTAGTTGCAACTGAAGACCTGAATTTTTTATCATTAAAAATGTTTCCTAGAATAAAGTGTCACTGCCAGGATTCTGAACTTTCCTTCATCTATCCGATGTGTATGAAACGGTTTGCCTCTAAGTCACATAATTGCAAAAAGTGTTGTTTCGAGATTACTTGTAGCTTTTGTTTAACTTCATGACATGCGTCTTTTGGATATGAGGACAGGTCCGAATAATTTAGTTCGTCATAACGGCCTGTGCAATTTAACTTTGTTTTATAAGAATTTCAGATTTTTATTCTAGAGGACAACCTGTCAGTGATTATGGCTGTTCTGCACATAATATATTCTAACCTCATATTTTCAAAAATATAAATGATCAATCAAAGGCAATCTCTTTTGTCACTGTTTGCCTTTTGATCCCTCCTAGCCAAAGGCTGATATTAAAGAACATTAGCCATCCTGAAAAACAACACTCTTTCAAGCACAGCGAGCGCAGTTCAAAAGAGCCAGCTGATCCCCCAATCTGCCAGATGTGTATTGCAGTCTGTGTTTCAATTATGGAGTTCGGGTGCCCGAGGGTTTTTCGCAGAAATAAATGCGTCGCCTCTTCTCGCTATCCAGTGCTCACAACAGTCGAGAGTCGTTGGATTTGCGATTAGGAAACTTTCCTTTCTCTTCCCCCCTCTCCCTCCATTCCTCCCTCCCCCCTCTCTCCCTCCATCCCTCTCCCCCCCCCCTCTCCCTCCATCCCTCTCTCTCCCCCTCTCTCAATCCCTCTCTCCTCCCCCTCTCCCTCTTTGACTTACTCCTGTTGAAGTTCAGCCGAAAAGCGCGTGCTCCATTTCCTGAGTACATCAACACGTCTGCCGGATATAGGCTTGAATAATGGCACTCGCACGGCCGCCCGCTTTCCATTAGCAAGGTTATATCGTTTGTCCAAACTTCTGTGAAACTCAGGGATCAAGACAGTTGATCAACTAAATGAGGTATGCACGTTCTTTCAATTATACAAAGCTAACCTTTTGTCACATAAAAACCGTTTCCGTTTCACATTAACAAGGGGAACCTTTCTCAGATGAAAGCTGGCATTGTTCTTGGGAGGCGGGATATATGCAGCTGCAACTTCTTGTCCTTATATGCATACATATTCCTAATGTATAGACTTTCAAAAGCATCATCACTTTAGTGTTTTCCACTTGGAAATGTAACTAATCTGTTTCCTAGCAGGTAATTATTCTAAAATGACTTTTTATTTTTGCACAGAGTGTAACCTTATGAGATAGATTTGTAAGATCACATTATGCTGAAATGTTGGTGTTTTTCTGTACTGTTGCTGGCCAGAGTGCGGTATCAATAATTGTTTTGTTTACCTTCCTTTAAGGCATATGATGGGTTTGCCAATATAGGAATATCACGGCTTCTGGAACTTTCTGATATTTTTTTTAGCAATCCCAGATAAACTGACAGTTATGACATATCTTTATCAAATAAGGGCTCATTTGAGTAGTTAGGAGCAAAACGTGGTTTAGATGGAAGAAAATAACAGTAAAAGCCAATACAAGGTAGGAAACTAAGAGACAGACACCACCAGCTCCAACAACCAGGAGAAGTTCTATGCAGAACTCAACAATTTGAACCGTGAGCTGGAGCTGCGACCAGTCGACCCTGATGGACCAGACTTTGCTTCTCAGGATGCTTCGTGAGTCAGAAATTAAAAGCCAAATGCCCAATGATCACCTAAACTCGAGCATGGCCTCCTCTTCTGCTGGCAGGACTAACAGTGACAGCGGCCCACCAATATCAGTACAAAGAGCATGTCGAACTTCTGCATCCCAAGAAGCCAGGAAGAGTGACAGCACAAAAGTGGCACAACCGCAAGTTCAACCTCTGCAGGGCAGAAAGAAACTTTTGAAAGCGGACACTTTTCTTTTGAGCAAGATTGTATTTATTTTATGGACATCAGGTAAACTGTTTACCTAATGTAATTAACCACGCTGACACCATCTGTATCTTCAAGATACAGATATACACATCCTGGCACAAATATGTGCTATTCCCGCCCCAAAGAGTTTATTTCACTCAGTCAGATAACTGAACATGTGTATTTGTCATCTGCCATGTTTATTTAAGGACTCTGCAATACTTCCTTGTTGATCTAAGGTGGGGACCGAGAGATGCCCCTTTGGGGCCCCAAGCAAGAGACCAACAGCACAAGAACCGACCTTGAGACAGAATTGTTTGGTTAGAGATAAACATGTTAGTCCTATGTATTAATAAGAACTTACTTTGCAAATCCGGAAAGGTAATGACTGGCAAACAAGGACTTTACTAATAAACAAATTACAATTCATGATGAATATTAGTGTTGCACCAAATACCATGAAAAATCCTCTTTGTTTCAGAGCCACTGGTCTTATCTTTTGCAAAGGGAAATCCTAATTGAGACAGTAAATCCATACATGTGTATAGGGACTGCTAGCAATATCCCTAAGTAGATGGACTCTGGAACACATCATCTGAATTATCCTAAAATAGGACAACTTTCGTGTGGAGAAAACCCCAAAACAACAATAAGGGCACCTCACAATTGTAGAAAGCATCTATGCATGGCAGTTCCATTGCCCGCTGCAGACCTGTGTACATGCCATTGCCCTATTTACTTTGGTACTTTCTGGGTGCTGTTCCCCTATTGGAAGTACACATTTTGATTACATCACCTAGTCACGAGGTAGTGTTGTTTTTGGTTTTATCCAGCATCCCAAAAGCGAGACCTATTGGCTATGCCAATGCTTGTTCTTCATTATCACATATAAGTGGAACTCGAAATACATGACTTCAGAATGAATGTTGTTCAAAACCATCTTCTGTGCTTTGGGTGTAATCACTAATGGCATTGTTGTCATGGTGGGAGGGGGAGAAACATACATGTTTCTAAATTCATGGTTGAAACCCATTACTTTAAGAAAAAGACTTCTGAATGCTTTTCTATAGTTTGATTTAATAAGGTGGAATGGTTATAAAGATAAAAAAGAGGTGTTCCTAACGTTAGGGGCCTAGTTATTCCTTCACTAACTATAAAAAAGTGCTTACTGTATATATTTTTTTAATGTGCTTGTTAGGGCTGAGTTGAGTAAACAGCAGCCCAATGCTGCTGCTGCTGCCCAGGGGGCCGCATGTAAAGGTCAGATGGGCTGCATGCAGCCCCCGGGCCGTACTTTGAGTATTACTGTTCTAGGCAATACTGAAACTGGAAATATGTGACTGGTAATGTTATATGGCCATGGATTAACCATTCTGTGGATGGTGACTCCGCCACAGTGAAATGTAACTGGTAAAGTTCTCTTAATACTCAGCATTGTATATTTTGCTCCCCTTTGTGCCATTGTTATATATTTTTTTTGTTAGATTGTATGCAGAGAACAAGGACGTACTGTTGATAAATCGCCAAGGCACATTACCAGTGTGCAAGGATTGCAGCGTCCAGCTTAATAACATAGTAGAACATAACTGGGATTGTCTGTGCTGTAGAATGGACATATCCTGTTCTAGTATATCTACAGCAAACAATACAATGTTGCCCAGTGAATAGATCCTGGATGTTAATGTAGTCATACCATTGTCAACTACAGCTAACGCCTTTTCTAGGTTAATTATGTAAAGATGAGTCCAAGAAAATATTAAAATTGTAGTCTTTATTGAAGAGTAGGTACAGGAACCTCCAGCTCATCCACAGCCTGCTTCACAGCTCAGTTTCATCTCTCAAGAGATAACATTCTAAGCTGCTAGGCAACCATTAACATTCCACATTAGTCATCTCTACACACCTTCCCCCTTATATATCCCACAACAAAAACGTGAAGGAAACTATTATACAGAACAGAAAGATGAGTGAAAATCAATTTAACTACAAGGAGAAAAACACTTAGATACATTTCCCAAACTCCAAGTAGTCCCATCACACAGAATCACCACATTCTTCTTCACTTCCTTCACCTGAACAGGTTTAGAGAACTTGCTATCACCCTTGACAATAAAACCTCCACGTCTCACTACAACCCAATCACCAGATTTTATGTTAGGAAATTTGACACCTTTTAAGTGATCATAATGTTTGGCAACAATGATTTGTTTGTTAAGCACTTGATCTCCAACGTCATCACGATTCACCCATACACATTCCCTGTCTTTCAACCACCCTGGTACTTCTTTCAAACCTGGTTCCCTTCCTTTAAGAGAAATGAAAGGTGACACTCCAGTCATGGAATGTGGTGTTACCCTATAAGACCACATCAGCTTCTTCAATTCTTCAGACCAGGACAAACCATTGCACAAAGAAAGTTGTATATTGTCCAAGATCAGGCGATTAATCCTCTCAACTAAGCCATTGGCTTGTGGCCTAAATAAAGCAACTCTCTCATGTTTAATCCCTTTCCCACACAGGAACTCCACCATTTTCCTAGAAATCAATTGCGGACCATTGTCTGACACCAAGACCTTTGGAATCCCCTCATTCAAGAAAACCTTCTCAAGAAACTTAATTACTTTTTCAGTTGTAATACTCTCAGATGTCTCAACCACAAACCACTTGGAGTGATAATCCACCAAAACCATTAAGAATTTGCAATTTGTTCCCAACTTGGAAATAGGACCAATGAAATCTAAAGCCAACCTTTCCCAAGGACGCTCAGGAAACTTCACAGAAGAAATAGGAGGTTGACGTAAAACTTTGGTCTTGTCACTAGCAGCACAAGCATAACAATCTTTGACAACTGCTCCAACCTCATTATCTAAACTAGGCCGCCAGAATGACTGACGTACACGTCGCTTAGTCATATTTCTCCCCAAATGACCTTCGTGTGCCATGATGAGAATTTTAGATCTAAGATTCTTCGGTGGTACTAATTTGTCTCTCCGCCACAGTTTCCCTTCTCTTACACTTAACTCTTCTGCAACATTAATGAAACCTTTAAACCGTAAATCATTGCACAATTGCGCATGCCATCCATTAGAAATAGAAAACATAACTCTTTCCAATACTTCATCTTCCAACATTGCAGCATCCCATTGTCCAACCCAAAAGCTTGTTCTTCAGTATATCTCACTTCCTCAACATCAACTTCAGACTCAATATCACTCACAATAACAGGTATTCTCGACAAGCAATCCGCTACTATATTCTTCAATCCCTTCATGTATTCCACTTCAAAATTGTACTCTAAAACTGATAAAATCCACCTTGATATCCTCGGAGTAACACTCCCTTCTAAACCTTTGCCCCCCTTAAACAAATGAACGAAAGGTTTGTGATCAGTACGAAGTCTAAATGGTAAACCCCATACAAAGTATTTGAAATGTTTAATGCCCCAACAACATCCCAAGGCCTCTTTTTCTATCACTAAATATGACCTCTCAGCACCCTGTAGTCTTCTAGATGGAAACCCATTACATACTTGCGTTAAAACTGCACCAATACCTATAGCGCTCGCATCAGTGGTGATAAAAGTTTTTGCTCTAACATCAAAGTGTCCAAGGCTGGGTGCAGACAATATTCCATCTTTAAAATCTTGGAATGCTTTTCCACAAGCATCACTCCATACAATCTCAACACCACTTTTCATTAATATCCGCAATGGTTCCACAATATTAGTAAAATTTCTCACAAACTTGGAGCAATACTCCGCTAAACCGAGAAAACTCCTCAACTGATCTTTAGTAGAAGGAATAGGATCTCTAATGGCAGAGACAATACTTTTCTTTGGTCTGATTCCTTCCTTGGAAATTTCGTGGCCAAGGTAATTAACTACATCCTTCCTTAACTGACATTTCTCCTTCTGACTAGTCAACCCATGTTCTCTCATTCTACACAAGACACTTTCCATCACTTGATCATGATGATCAAAATCTTTGCCGACAATTAACACATCATCTTGGAAGCAAAGTACATCATTTATACCATGAAGAACTTTTCCCATGACCCTTTGGAACACCGCTGAGGCCGAAGCTAGTCCAAATGGCATCCTACGGTAACGAAAAGCACCCAGCGGTGTTACAAATGATGTCAAATGTCTAGATTCTTCATCGAGATCAATCTGGTGATATGCTGCCGACATATCAATGACGCTAAAAACACACCCCCCGCCCATTGCCGTCAACATCTCTGAAATGTTTGGTAGAGGTTGGCGATCAACCCAAATGTTCTTGTTTAGATCGCGAAGATCAATACATAAACGAATCTTCTTTCCCCCATCCTTGGGCGCGACGACAATGGGCGCAAGCCACTCAGAAGCCTCAATAGGCTCAATTATCCCCAAATTCAGTAACCTATCAAGTTCAACTTGTAAAGGACCTTTCATGAGATGGGGAACAGATCTAACTTTGCGAACTACGGGAGTAGCATTACTTTTGAGAATAATTTTATGAGAAAAATTTCTCAACTTTCCCAATTCATCACAAAAGACATCAGAGTACTTTCCCATAATTAAGGAATCATAACCCTCACTATTTACTAAGCATATAGACTGAACTGGAACAGTGGCATTAGGATTTAAAACTATACCTAAATCTCTCTGGTGACGCCATCCCAATAAATTTGAACCTTGTTCAGTTAGGTACACTCTACCATAGAGTTTCTTGTTATCAAATTCAATTACCATCCATTTTAAACCCAAAATGTCAATGTTCTTTCCCCCATAGCCTACAGCTCTGATATCTGATGGATCCCAGTTATTTATATTAGCAGATACTCCCCATGACTTAATGTACATTTCCTTTGACATCAAGGTATATAAACTTCCAGAATCAATTAACATGTTTACCCCCACAGTATCAAACTTGATAACATAATGAAGCTTATCCAGCTTGTCAGTGCTCTCCCTAGGAATACCTGACAAATCAATATTGTTAATTTCAACCTCAGCATCAACATTAAGTTGAAAACCCTTGACATTATCAATAGAGGGGATAAATTCACAAACATCTTCACAAGAATCATCAATTTGATGAACAGAAGGAATTTTAGTTCTACAAACCTTAGCAAGATGGCCTCTCATACCACATGTCCTACATATTGCGTTCCTGGCTATACACTTCACACTGGAAGCAATATGACCGGGTGCACCACAACGGTAACATTTGATAGGTTGCACATTAATAAAACCACTGTTTAGGCGAAATTCCCTATTCTTATCAAAAACTTTAGTACTGGGTTTTTCATGAATTTTAGCCAAAGGTTTGGCTATTTTGGTTTCATCAATATTTGCATGAATTTCAGAATCTTTAGAACTAGAAACTTTCAATGCACCCTCCTTATTTACAATAGAATTTGTACATTTATCCATTTCTTTAATCCAAATGTCAATATGCTCCAAGCCCTTTGCTATTTGAATAGCTTCTTCTAGACCAGAATCTTTAATCAATAACTTTTCACGTACTCTCTTATTATTAGTGCATCTAACTATCTGATCACGAATAAGTGAGTCTGTTAAAGTGCTGAATTGACAAGTCAGTGACAACCCTCTCAAAGCACCAACATATGACGCTATATCTTCATCAACTTTTGGCACTCTACAGAAAAACTTGTATCTTTCAATAACTAAATTTACTTTTGTGGTAAACCTTATTTCAAGCATTTGTAAACTCATTTCATAAACATTTGCAGCTTGTCCATCTCCACTACCAAGGGAAACTTCTGGTAGATTTTCATATAATCTACGACCTTCCACCCCCAAATTGTGTAGTAAAATAGCTTGCCTACGCACAGGACCATATTTATCAGCACTAGTGGCAAGAATGTAGGTAAAAAACAACTTTTTCCATTCTTTCCAAGGAATTATTGGTTCTCCAGGGGTTGGCAAAAAGGCAGGTGGAGTGGACAAAGCTTGATCAGACATTTTAAACAAATTGCACCTGTAAAAGAAGGAAAAGTTAGTTTAAAATAAAGAAACTAACATAACAAATTAAAATAAAAACCTTCAATTCTTGACAAAGTTAATTCCAGAGTCACCAGATTGTCAAGATCGAAATCTTCGTTTTCTCTCTTTTCTTTAAAAAAAATGATGACTCCAAGATACGAAGTTTGAACTGCAGATTTCCTCCTTCAAAGCAGTAAGAGAAAGTTTTCCTTTCATGCAGGGTCACGATTCGAAATCGGATAAAGTACAGCGGGTGAAACACAGAAGTGAAGGGAACTTATCCCAAGTAGAGATGTGCACGAAGAACTATTCTCAGCGCTGTCTACTTGCATCAGCTAGCATTTCACAAGCGCTATTAAACATTTTCATAGCAGAAGGCTTGTAAATATCGGCAGCAATTCACACGAACTTCCAGATATTCAGATATTATTTTAAAAATATCTAAAATAGTCAATCTGAATGCAAATTAGTTCGAAGTTGAGTTCAGAATTCCATCAGTTGAGTGAAGAATTTAATCAATTACTCACAAATCGGTGGATGATGTATTTAAACTGTTCCAAAATCCAAGGGTGGAGGTACCCAGCATCTGCCCCTTGCGCAGAAAGGTTTCCCTCGTCGCCAATGTAAAGATGAGTCCAAGAAAATATTAAAATTGTAGTCTTTATTGAAGAGTAGGCACAGGAACCTCCAGCTCATCCACAGCCTGCTTCACAGCTCAGTTTCATCTCTCAAGAGATAACATTCTAAGCTGCTAGGCAACCATTAACATTCCACATTAGTCATCTCTACAAATTCTATCTAGTTCACAAAGTCTCTCGGCAGCTTCTTGTTGAGAGATTTTCCAGATTTCATTATAGACAGCGAATAGAAAACATTTTTAATGTGTCGATCGGGGACCCAATAAAAAATTCCTTAAATCCACCTCATCGGATAGTAAGGATAAGTGCTGTTTCACCTGGGACAGTGTCAAGGTTTTCAGCCAATCAAAGCATAACTTCCCCACACAGTATGATGTCAACAGCCCCGGCTGTTCTCTTTGTACATAGCATTGGTCTGGCCAATGGAAACTAAACCCTACGGTGGTACCCCTAAATCTTGTTTGACATCCGTTTGTGTCTGTGGGCCAAACTAGCTATCCCTTCGATTTGGGGTCTGATGAATTGTACTGTATGTGATCTATTGTATAGCCTCCACATGATGTTAAATGTTGCCACCCCTCAAAGTGTGACGTTGTGGGAATCAAAGGTGTGTTCAAATCCTTGTTCTTGGCTACCCCAAGTCTGTTGTACAGTGTCATTCAGAAATATTATCTGCTGTGGAATGAGGCACGCTCGAACCAGTGCTTCAGTTCCCTGAACGTGCCATTCCTTCGAACCCCAGCCTGATTTTATGTGTATAGTGTCCTTCCATAAGTCAAAATCCTGTTCAGACAATGTGAAATAAAGGATGCAGAATACATTTGTTTGGTGTTAGTTAGCATATTTTTCTGTGCAGTTGTAGGTGAAACTGTGGTGACCTCTTCATCAATAATATGACATCCAGGAATTGGTACAACGTATTTATTTGACTCGTAGTTCAGGAGATAAAAGTGCATGCAGCAGATCATACAGGTAACAGTAAATTGAATCATGACATTCTACAATCCCAGAACACCCTTCAACAAAGTTCTATTACATAGTATAATTCCATTGCTCATTAAAGAAACATGCAACCACTACACATCCCCCTTCTTTATAAAACTAAACATAAACAAATAAATAAATATTCACAAACGCTGAACTGCCTGAGTTTGTCACTCCAGAATAGCGTATCTCATCTGCAGAAGGAACCTGGATAATTTGATCTGCAAGGATATCTAAAACATGCGTGGAAGTAAAAGAAGCGATAGGCAAGACTGATTGCTACACCCTGCACATCCCCTTCCTTAAGATTTGCAAACAAAAAAAACAATTAAATATTATACTCTCTACCACTATCTACCACGTCTTCTGAATCAAAATTAGCCTCTGGTTATACAACTAAGCTAAGAAAAGTGTTCACTATAACTTTTGCGATGCCTAGGCTTTAGTACTGCTATGAATATATACATTTTTTTTTAATACTTCTTCCAGGGGTGGTGTAAAGGAATGAATTCTACCTGAACTAGTTGCAAAATTCTACAACACATCTGCTTCAAAATGGAACACCACTGTTAAGGCAGCCTAATACGAAAGTAACAGTGGATTCCATTTTTTTTTTAACATACTTACTTGTCAAACTATGCTCATATCAATATGTTTTAATACTTCTATCGGTCCAAAAGATTTCTGGAACATTTTAATTTTGGAACTTAGTTCAACATTTTAACCCCAGAAGATAATCTCTATGTCATCTTCTTTTAATACCACCCCAGGAAATTTGCTAGAAACTGTACACAACATATAATATTTGCAAAAAAAAGGTTAAACAGGCATAATATCTTAAAATACCGCATCAATACACTACATATGCTTTGGGTCCTGGGTAAATCCCTAAAGCAGCATAGAATGCCTACTGATAAGCAAGGAACACACTGTATATTATGAACGAAAACTTGTAGACTTGTAGGCATCTTATTTATTCTAGCTGAAGATCAGGATAAAACTTCACCTATTTAGTATTATAATTAGGTGAGCTACTTCCAGCAACCAAAACAACGAGAAAAGGACGAAACTTCCCGCAAAGGGATATAATGCTGAATGTATCCATACTCATAACCAGAATACCCATAACCAGGATATTTGAAGAAAAGGAGAAAAGTGGCCACAAAGGTTTGACCCTAATCTCTGAGAACTTTCAGGGGCCGATGTTCAATAACTTTAGGTCCCTCCACCCTAATACCGGTGGACCATTTCTTGTAACATACAGTTTTCCCATAGCATGCCTTCCCTTAAAACGAAACACAAGGGTCCTAAACCCTAGAATATCAACTCTTCCTCCTGTAAAACTTTCGGCAATAACATCATCAGTTTCTAACCACCCTCCTATTTTATCCACAAAGTGACTTTTCCACATCTCTTGCGGCACCACAGTGAAAGGTGAACTCGAATCTACCACCAATCGTAATATAATTCCACTCACAGAAATATCGCAAAAAGGATTAAATGATGAGACATTAGAGGCTCCTGAATCCACTTTGTTCCACCTTGATGCAGAACAATCACCCTTATGTCGAGCATGCACCTCTTTTTTGTTCTTTCTGTTACACCTTCGCGAAAAATGTCCACTCATTCCACACTCCCAGCACAAGGTAGAACTAGCAGGAAATTTTTCAACGTGAGCCACATGTGAATAACCTCCACCTCCAACACAATTTACGTTGGTACACTTCTCTTTCTCATTACTCCTAAATCTTCTTCTAACATGGAAACCCGTTTTCCCTTCCTCAAACATATCGGTTTCAAGATTCTTATACCTTGTTCCCTCTTCTACCACTTCTCCTGCCGTTTCTACTGACGTCTTGTTACCTTGCGATAACATCGCTTTAGAACGAGGATTAGCCAATCCTGCCTTTCCAACAAAGGCAATAGTATCTGTAAGACAGTTAACCCCTAACTTGTCCTGTAAAGACCTGTTCCTGGTATGCCCAACTACCCGGTCAGAAGTTAATTCCTTGTAACATAGAGCAAATTCACAATCCTTCACTAACGCCAAAGAAGGATTTAAAGTCTTCTGGGTTTTGTTTGCACTATCACAATTGAAACATTCACGAACTTTTCTCTCTATATCAACCTCAATCTTAGGCCTCCAATACAAGACCTTTATGTTTCTCTTGGTGCGAGAGATTTCTGGGAGCCCTGCATGGCCTATATCCATAATCCTGTCTCTAATACCTGAATGAGGAACAATCCTTCCTCCCCTGCAAACAAAATCCATTTCCATACTCAGTTCATCTCGCACTTTCCAAAATGGCCTCAATTTTGGATCACCCTTAGCTTTGGTTGACCAACCATTAACGATTTTGTCCTTGACTGCATGCAAAATTGTGTCATCCTGGTATTCCTTCAGCCACACTTGTTCAGAAAGGCCAGGAACACTATCAAACACACCAGCTACATTATAACCTTTCCATGGAACCCTGTCTAATTCTGAATTTTTGTTCCTGGTGGTAACCGTTTTTGATCCATTTGCTGTCAGAGACATTATTGATCGTTTTACAGAAAACGAAAACCTGAAAGAAAAGTGGTTAGTTATTAGAAATGACTTTTTCGCAACTGACGTCTAACACAATATCTAGACAATTATTTGAAATACCATTTCATGCGTGATATCTTCGTGAAACAACAATTGAAATTCGAAAAAAAAAAACACTTAGTTAATAATGTGTTCATATAAATTTGAATAAACCACTTCGTGAATAATATTGTCAAATAAATTTGAATACATCACTACGTGAATAATGGTTCCAATTAAATTCGAACAAACCACTTCGTGAATAATATTTTCATATAAAGGAAAACCGCAGATACCAAACAATTCTTGTATTCGTTGAAAAATGAAAGCAACCACTAACTGAAAAATGTCTTCATGTAAAAGGGATACTAATTATATCTTCATAAAAAAAAACTTCTTTCAAACACGAGTTACAAAGTGGACTAATATCAGACTGATGCTTCAAGAAATTACTGTTACAAGTAAAAATGACTTGTTCCCGTCAGTGCTTCTGCCTTTCCTGAAATTTCCACAACGCAAGTAGTGGAACATATAACTCTTTTAAGTACAACCTGCAAAACAAATTGGGTTAGTAATACATACATACACGGTGGTCCAATATTAAACTGATGCTTCACGAAATTTCTGTTACACGTAAAAATGACTTGTTTCCATCAGTGCTTCTGCCTTTCTTGATATTTCCACAACGTGAGTAGTGGAACATATAACTCTTCAAAGTAAGACCTGCAGAATGTATTCTTTTTTTTTTTTAAGATGGTCAACAACTGTAGATTTAATCGTGATGATGCTATCGCGTTGGATAGCGAGATGTGAGATGATGTTGTCCGGCTAGCTGACGTGTATTCTACGTGTTGTAATTCCAAACTTGAAATCGAGACAAGTAGTTCATTGGTGTAATTATGAGAATTATCAGATTAAGAAGTAAAAGCTGTGTGCATCAGCGTGCACAATATTACTCCAAGAAAATTGTATGAATATTCTTGTAAATAGTTGTCAGCGTCGAGTTCATTAAACTGTAAGTTCAGTAACTTGAAGATTGTCAAGATTAATGTTACTGAAAGCGTAAAAAGTATGTCGAGAAATATTTGCTGACAAGCTGAAAATACACACAATTGTCCTCAAGAATGCAAAAATAAAATAAAAGAATGGAGTATTTGTGGAAGTACTGGAAATATAATTGTTCTCTTTTAATCTAAAAAGCGAACGAAAAGAATGGACTTCAAGAATAAATTTCACGCTGCATGCACTTTTTAAACTTAATGATATGCTTCATGAAAAATGTGCTATCCAATTTGATTGCTGTGGAAAGCGCTTGAAAATTGAATAAAAGATAGTCATGAATACCCACTTGAAGACTGGAGAAAGCGCTCTTCGTTTCCATGGTTTTGTTGTCCTAGTAACCACAAGATGGCGGTGGAGAGCGTGATGACGCTTGCGACGTTGAAGAAACACACGTAGGCGCGCTTTGATGCGATGGATGTATGCGCGAGTAGGATTCAATTGTCCAAAATGACGTTGCTGCGCGCATGAAGCTGTGAAGAGCGAGGGTGAGAACGCGGCACTCGGTAAGCGTTAAATGCTTTTTTTTAAAAAACGCACAACGCTAATAAGTCGAATCGCACGCTGGAAAGTAAAGCCAGGAAATATTTCCCCAAAATGATGAGGCTTTCATCAAAGTATGCTGTAGTTCTTCCACCTCTCCTCTTTCAAAACAGTTAATTGTAGAAATACACGCGAGGGCTTCAAATTGAGTTCAGAAGATCAACACGATAACGTTGGAGCTACAACATTGTAATTATCCACAAACGAATTAGGAAAATAAAGTCTCAAGGGTCAAGGGTGCTTCAAAATTCACAATTCTTTGAATTACTCACGATTAGAGTTGAGAGTCAAAACGTAGATGAAACGGTGAATTTTCAAAATAGAAGAAATCGTAGTGGAGGTTGATTACAAGTTGTGCCCATCTCGTTGCCAATCTGTGGTGACCTCTTCATCAATAATATGACATCCAGGAATTGGTACAACGTATTTATTTGACTCGTAGTTCAGGAGATAAAAGTGCATGCAGCAGATCATACAGGTAACAGTAAATTGAATCATGACATTCTACAATCCCAGAACACCCTTCAACAAAGTTCTATTACATAGTATAATTCCATTGCTCATTAAAGAAACATGCAACCACTACAGAAACCTTATAGTAATGTGAGGTTGTCTCAGAAGTGTTAAACCCTGAAAAATAAGAACATTTCTGTGCGAACGTTCTCGAACAACTTTTTGTTGGTGTCGGGCAATGTTCCCATTGGTGGTATGTGAAAACATTTTGTGGGATACTGGATTTATGTAAAAAGTGATGCCCATAATGTTGGTAACAATACATTGTGTTATAGTCAGATGTGTCCGCTAACATTTCAAGGTTTGAGAATGCAGTGGATTGTTCTAAATCGGACAGCATATTATTTACAGTTTCAAAATACCAATCGCCCGAAGATGTACTGGAGGTACTGATATCATTTAGAGAAATTTTAAATACATGCTGTATTTTAAAAAATTCAGTGGGACCAAATACATCCTAATCAACCCTGTCTCACACTATAGCGTCAGGAATTGGAGCAGCTGTAATGTTCACAAAGGACAGGTCTCTTTGTTCACAATGAGAAGATGTATGAGGTTTCAGGACCAAGTTCACATTTGATACTGCAGAGCGTTCTGGGAGATAGTTTCCGGTCATGAGTAATTAAAAGACAGTCACTAGGCCAATCCAGAACAGCAGAACAGTATTCCAGTTATTATCCAGAGCTGGAGCCATGGTGATACTAGTTAAGTCTTTTTTAGAGAAATTTAGAAGTTGGGAATTTGTTGCTTGCAGGAAACTGGAGCTAGTGTTGTTTCGGGTTCACTGGGATCCAGAGAGAAGGTATCAAAATCGGGGAAGTAGCCAGATGCAGTTCGATCTATTTTGGGTAGCTCAGCAGGTTTGTTGAACAAGCAGACAACTCTTGTAGAGACATATATATATAGACATCAGTGTTAGGCCGAATTGATAGTTGTCTTTCATTTGTGTTTTGAAGTTCTGTTTCAAGAGGAATGAGTTCCATTTCATTGTTGGATATTCCATTACTTTGTGTTGGTGACTCTTCAAATGTTATGAGTCTTTCTGTCTGAACTTCCTGTATGGTAGCGAGAAGAGAGTGTTGGCTACCTAGGAGCCCACGAGGCCTGCTATTCAGTATTGGCCACATAGTGTGGTTTGATCAGATCAATGGAGACTAATCTCTTTTCTTTTTTGCCGGCAAGAGGCAGAAGTACTGTTCTTGTTCCTTCGACAGCCAGGACAGGTACAGGCTTTCTGTATGATGGACCAAATTCTTTCTTGTCCACAATCTCTTCTCTGACCAGATCCCCGAAATTTGGGATCCAGGCTGGTCTTGTTGTGACTGATTGGACTTCCCCATTGGCGGTGCATTTTACTTGCAAGTTGCTTTGAAGTACCAGGAATTCATTGAGATCCCGTAAAACAGCCATACGTTTATTGGTATCAAATGGTTTCTTATCCGCCGCTGGGCTTTCATAATCAAGATCAGGTACCCACATTCTTGTTCCAAATAGGAATTTGTAAGGAGTGACACCTCCTAGGGAACGTCATTGCATATTGTTAAGGGCTCTTTGTACCCCGTATAAGTGATTGACCCAACACCCACCCAAACCTAATACTCTCGCTGTTAAAGATTGCTTTGAGTCTCGGTTTTTCCTCTCCCTGATCGAATTTCCCTCGGGATGGTACAGAGAAGAGTATCGCAATGCAACACCCAAATTTCCCATAGCTTCCTTGTATGCCCTAGATCTAAATGCGCAGCCACGGTCAGAATTTAATGTGCCAACTGCGTATGTCCCAATGAAGACTCGCAAATCTTTTATAATAGTTTGAGAGTCAGCTGAGCCCGGAGGCCAAGCCCACAGGAATTTGGTGCATGAATCCACTGCCACCAAGATGTACTTGTAAGCCCCGTCTGATTGTAGGGGGCCGCAGTGATCCAAATATACACAAGCGAGTGGTCTGTCTGATATCAATAGTGGTGTCCGCACTGGACGTGCTACGGTGGAACCCTTCATCTGCTTACAGATGTCACACTTTAAGACAAAATTCTTTGTCTGTTTAATTAAACCAGGCCAACAATAGTATTGTTTCAGTAAAAAAACCATTGCGATAATCCCTATGTGTGCAGAAACCAAACCCTATTGTGCCGCTAGTATTAAGCCTAAGCTGCAATCTATGTTTGCTATTACTCTATCCCCCACTCCTGGAATTTGAGCATACGGGATATTATTTGTATCTAACTTGTAGGAGTACTTGAGTGGAAATCCTTTTGGTAAGTCTGTGTTGTTTTTGCGTGAAGCAATGACTGCTGCCATTATCTGTCCATCTATTCTTATTTTAGAACGAGTGATTGTAGCTATGGCAGCAGTTTAAACAGCCCCTTTTGCGGCTTCATTGGCCAATGAATTCCCTTCAGCGTGAACAGCATCACGTTGATGATTCAGCGCGTGTATCACGTGAGCCTTTTAACTCATTCTTACCCCAGTAGTGAAGATATTCATTGTACGACTGGATACAATAAAAAGAATCGCACAGTTATCAGTGTGGGGAATTCTCGATCCATATTTATTAGTGCCAGTAACAGGGCTTTTAATTCTGCCTTTTATGTTGTGCAGTCTTTTAGAGACTGTGTCTTCATACTGCTAGGATGGAACTTGCCTTCCTGCATACGACCATTTACAATTGCACAAGCAGCGCTGAATTGTTGTTTTCTACCTATGGCCGGCTGAGCAGATCCATCAGTGTAAATGATATATTCATATGGGTCTAGAGGTATTATTTCATTCGGGAGAGGATATTCTTGTTCATATTGCAGAAATGCTTGTGTTTTTAGAGTAGAGTCAAATATGTAATCTACATCTGTTGCAGTCAAGTCAAGTCATAGAATTTGTATAGCGCACTACATACCCAGAGGGTTTCAAGGCGCTTAGGAAGGGGAGGAGGATTACTTGTCAAATATCCATGTTTTAAGTTGCTTTCTGAACGCTAGGTGGTTCTGGGTAAGGCGAAGGTAAGCGGGGAGTGAGTTCCATGTTTTAGCAGCCAGGTATGAAAAGGATCTGCCTCCCATGGTGGACTTGTTGATGCGAGGTACAATGGCGAGGGCTTGGCTGGAAGAACGTAGTTGGCGGGAGGGGGTGTAGAAGGACAGTCGTGAGTTGAGGCAATCTGGTCCGATGTCGTAGAGTGATTTGTGTGCGTGGGTGAGCAGTCGGAAAGTGATCCTCTTATTGACGGGTAGCCAGTGGAGGTCTTTAAGGTGACCAGAGATGTGTTCGTTGCGTGGGATGTCTAATATGAGCCTGGCTGAGGCGTTTTGGATTCGTTGGAGTTTCTTCTGGAGTTTTGCGGTAGTGCCCGCGTAGAGGGTGTTTCCGTAGTCCAGTCGGCTCGTGACCAGAGCGTGGGAGACTGTTTTCCTTGTTTCGGAGGGGATCCAGCGAAATGTTTTTCTGAGCATGCGAAGAATGTTGAAGCAGGAAGAGGATACGGCGCTGACTTGTCTGTTCATTGAGAGTGAAGAATCCAGGATGACGCCTAGGTTCCGTGCGTGGTCTGTCGGGATGGGTGCTTTTCTGAGGGCTTCCGGCCACCAGGAGTCGTCCCATGCAGAGGGGGATGTACCTAAGATGAGGACTTCTGTTTTGTCTGAGTTCAGTTTCAGACGGCTTTGTTTCATCCATTCGGCAACTTCTTTCATTCCTTCGTGTAGGTTAGTTTTGGCGTTGCTGGGGTCATTGGTGAGAGAAAGGATCAGTTGAGTGTCGTCCGCGTAAGAGATGATGTTGAGGTTGTGTTGGCGTGCGATGGCCGCGAGGGGGCTCATGTATACGTTGAAGAGGGTAGGACTGAGTGAGGATCCTTGTGGTACGCCGCAGATGACTTCAGAGGCCTCGGACTTGAATGGAGGAAGGCGGACTCTCTGGGTTCTTCCGGTGAGGAACGAGGTGATCCATTCAAGTGCTTTTCCTTGGATTCCGATGTTATTGAGGCGTTGTAGAAGGGTGCTGTGGCAGACTGTGTCGAAGGCAGCGGAGAGGTCGAGGAGGATGAGGGCGACTGTGTCTCCATTGTCCAGTAGAGTTCGAATGTCGTCTGTTGCTGCGATGAGGGCGGTCTCAGTGCTGTGTTTTGCTCGGAAGCCAGATTGTGAGGGGTTGAGGGATTTGTTGGCTTCGAGGAAGGCGGCGAGCTAGTTGTTGACAGCTTTCTCGATGACTTTGGCCGGGAATGGAAGAAGCGAGATGGGGCGGTAATTTTTGAGTTCGGTGGGGTCCGCTGTTGGTTTTTTCAGAAGGGCGGTGAGTTCAGCGTGTTTCCAGTCTTCCGGGAAGGTGGCGGAGTTGAAGGAGCAGTTGATGACGTCTCGGAGGTGTGGTGCTATGACGGAGTCTGCTTTGTTGAAGATGTGGTGAGGACATGGGTCTGTGGGGGATCCTGAGTGGATGGAGTTCATCAGGCGGATGGTGTCCTCAGTGGAGATTGCGTTCCAGTCGTTAAGGGTGTTCACGGGGGGAAGATGATCAGCAAATGGTAGGGTGGGTTGGTTTCCGGGTTGGTTGTCAAAGCTGTTGTGGATGTCTGCAATCTTGTTGTGGAAAAATGAGGCTAGGGAGTCGCAGAGGGTTTGAGAGGGGGTGATGTCGTTGGAGTTGGCCGAGGGATTGGAAAATTCCTTGACGATGTTGAAAAGTTCCTTGCTGTTGTGGGCGCTGTTGTCAAGTCGATCCTTGAATGCTGTTTTCTTGGCTTTTCGGATCAGTTGGTGGTGGGTGCGGGAGGCGTTTTTGAAGGCGTCCTTGGTGCTGGTGGTTGGGTCTTTTTTCCAGGCCTTTTCAAGGGAGCGGCAGAGTTTCTTGGACTTCTTGAGATCATCGTAGAACCATGAGGCTTTCTTGCTGCCAGGTTTGCTTTGACGTTTTTTCAGTGGTGCTAAGGTGTCGGCGGTGTTGGATAACCATAGGGTGAGGTTGGCGGCGGCTTCGTTAGCGTTGGAAGAGAGGGCTGGGGAGTTTCGAAGGAGCGATGCGGAGATTTGGTCCGTGGTGATTTTGTTCCAGTTTCTTTGCAGGGTAGGTTGGGGGTGGATGTTGGGTTTTGGTTTGTTGTAGGTGAAGTGAACGCAGCTGTGGTCAGTCCAGAGGAGGTCCGTGGTGTGGCTGAAGGAGACATGATTGCTGGATGTGAAGATGGGGTCGAGTGTGTGACCTGCGATGTGGGTGGGGGAAGTGACTAGTTGTTTAAGTCCGAGATTGGCGAGGTTGTCCACGAGGGTGGCGGTGTTGTGGTTGTTGATCTTTTCAAGGTGAAAGTTGAGGTCTCCCAGAAGAATATGGTCTTTGGAGGGGAGTGCGTGTGGAGTGATGAAGTCCGTGATGTCTTCACTGAATTTTGCGCGGGGTCCTGGTGGTCTGTAGAGGAGAGTGCCTCTGAGTGTGGTTTTGGGGTCGATGTGGATCTGGAAGTGAAGGTGTTCGGAGTTGGCGAGGTTGGCGTCAGAGCTGGTTGAGATGCGGATTGATTTCTTATGGACGATAGCGATTCCTCCTCCTGTGTGGCTGGTACGGTCTTTGCGAGTGATCTTATAGTCTTCAGGGATGGCAATGGTGATGTCTGGTGCGGAGGAAGCATTCATCCATGTTTCCGTAAGGAAGGCGCTGTCCGGAGAGGTGGTGTCTAGTAGATTCCATAGGTCAATGGCGTGTCTGTGGACTGATCGGGTGTTGAGAAGGATGCATTGTAGGTGATTGGGGTCGGGGATCTGTGTTGTGGTCGTAGCGGAGATGTTGTCGTTGCCGATGAATTTGCAGGAGTGGCAAGAGAAAGGTCCATGGGTGTGTCCAGGAGCGGCTTGGACGCAGTTGGGGGCGCGACCGGGGTCAAAGGCTAGGAGGGTGGCGGCATCGTAGGTAATGCGGGAGGGCTGGGGCTCGCGAGGGGCAGGGGGTCTGGCGCTGGGCGCGGTCCAGGCGCGGATTGGGCGCGGTCGCTGCGCGTGGACGCTGCGCGTGGGAAGAACTGTCATATATGGATAGTGGAGGGGGAGGGGCGAGGGCGTCTCAGCTGGGAGGCGGGGCGGGCACACGAGGACAACAACAACACTTAAAATGGAGGCGGAGGGGGGAGAACAGCGGAGCACTACAGTTTAGACGCGCTAACCAGAATCACAATCACCAAAACAATGCTAAAACAGTGAAAACAGTGAAATCAGGCAAAGCGGCAGGCAGCAGGCAATTGTAATCGGCAGAGGCACAGGCAGAGCAGCGCTATGATACCAGAACCAGCAGGGGACGCTGGGAGCGACCACTCGGCTCGATGAGAGGAGTGAGTCACAGCGCGCTAAGGGGGAGAAGCGCTATTTCAGTACAGTGGGAGGGCATCTCAGCTGGGAGGCGGGGCGGGCACACGAGGACAACAACAACAACACTTAAAATGGAGGAGGAGGGGGGAGAACAGCGGAGCGCTACAGTTTAGACGCGCTAACCAGAATCACAATCACCAAAACAATGCTAAAACAGTGAAAACAGTGAAATCAGGCAAAGCGGCAGGCAGCAGGCAATTGTAATCGGCAGAGGCACAGGCAGAGCAGCGCTACGATACCAGAACCAGCAGGGGACGCTGGGAGCGACCACTCGGCTCGATGAGAGGAGTGAGTGAATTAGCCCAGTGGATCCATCTTGGATGTTAGGCTTTAGCATTTGGAACACTTGTCTTTGTAACAGCCTATAAGGCTGGTACGGGAGTTACAACAGTTATTCGTTTCCCCTGAGCCAGGGCTCTTTCTCTCACTACAGCGGCCTGTACTGCTGTCAGATTTTTTTCTGTTTAAGCAAAACGCATTTCAGCGTTTGTGTACATATGTGATTTGTATGCTATGGGTACTATTTCGCCTTCATTGAAGGTCAGATAAGTATACCCAGATTGACCCGCTATAACACGGATCACCAAGTTAGTGGTGTTTACACGTGTGTGTAAATGTTTGGAAGCTATCATTTCAGCTTGTAGGAAATTAAGTATATATGTGTGTTCTTGTGTCCAATGCCGAACTGAAAAATTAGGTCTTAATAGGTCGTAGAAAGGTTTTACTTTTTCTGCATAACCTAAAATGTAAGTTCTGCCAAAATTTAAGAATCCCCAATATAGATTGTAAGTTTTTCAACGAATTAGGAGGTTGGAGCAACGCACACTTTTCTAAACAGTTAGCTGCCAGGCTTTTTCCTTCACTTGAAAGCTCGTATCCCAAAAACAGGACATCGAGGTGGGCTAGTTTTGATTCTTTTAAGTTAAATTTGTAGCCCTCAGAGGCAAACCCCAACATTATGTTGCTCACCCTGGTCAAGTGATCCTTTAAATCATCGACCATCAGATAAATATCATCTACATAGGGCAATGCCTCTTCATCCAAATTCTGAAGTAACTCTGTTACCCTAGCGGAGCACAACCAAGGGCTATTCTTATACCTTGGGGGAGTCAACAAAATAGACGCTGGGAACCTAGCACTGAGAATGTTGTCAAATACCTACTTTCAGGTGCTATATTTTGGCAGAAAAATCCATTTGAGATATCTAGTGATTTAAATTTTTTCTGCACAATGTTATTAATTAATGTAGTCCAAAACAGTGTGATCAATGGAACATTGATGACATCCCTTAAGGCACTCAATCTGGTGTATTCCTCCTGAGTTATTCACAAAGAAGTAGATGCGTTTCAAAAGTTTTATTTTCAATTCAGTAAATGGTATTCATTTCATATCCATTGTCAATAAAGTTTTTCTTTTTCAAAAAATCCAACTTCACAGGTATGTACTATTGCATCCAGCTCCAATGCATTTCGGGCCACCGCCCTTCATCGGGGAGCATCTAAAGTAAAGACGATATAGGTTATAACCATCATGGAGAAGGTATAAGAAAAGTAAAAAACGTAAAGAATTCCTTAACCCGATAGAAGCACCGGAGTGATTATTAGCGTAAAATGGTAAACTTAATGTGACTGAATGGGTAAATGAGCGGAGGATAAACCGAAGGTGTATCACGGTGCAAAAGGTTATATATTGCGTGTTATTACGAAGTTGCGTGCAAATGAAGTCAAGAAGGGTAAAAAAAGTAACAGAAATAGCCTAAAAACAGGTTCGAGACAAATTCAAAGCCGTGCATATTTAACGCGTAAACTAGACAGCGGTGACAGCACGCGAAGTCGCGGTGCTCAAAGATTACGGTTACTTACGGTGTGAAGTGTTGGTCAGGGGTTTAATGAAGTTCCGTAACTAGCGAGGGTTTAACCGGAAGCTTAACACGGGCTTCATAAACAGAAGTCAGGAAGTGTGTGAGTCATGTGATCAAGGGGTGTGGAAAAAGAAAGAGGACTGGTGTAAACGTGAGGAAAAGAAATAAGGAAAAGATATATATGTAAAACTAATATGTATAAACCATGAAACGTTATAAATATGATCCAAAATATACCAATGAAAATAATACCAATGAAAATAATTAATCACAAAAAGGAGTCAATTCAGAACCATAAAGCTCAAAATATTGAGCTGTCAGTCAAAATTACAGTACAGTTACAAATAGCATGAATTCTATACCTTCCTGGTGTGGAATGGAAGTATATAATGAGCTGACATCTGCTGTGCATAACCATAGTTCTTCATTTGGTTCTATTTGGATGTCTTGAAGCTTAATGAACACAAATTTAATATTCGAACCAAGAATCTAAAATCCTCAGTAGCGTCACACTTTATGGAAATGAACCATAACATAGCTCAACTTAAGTTCATGGCATTGGAAATCATCAAAAAAACAGAGGGAAGAGACAACAACAGGATGTTATTACAACGAGAGAATCACTGGATTTATAAACTTAATTCAATTAAGCCATATGGTTTAAATGAACGGATAGAGTTTTCATGCTGTTTGTAACTGTACTGTAATTTTGACTGACAGCTCAATATTTTGAGCTTTATGGTTCTGAATTGACTCCTTTTTGTGATTAATTATTTTCATTGGTATTATTTTCATTGGTATATTTTGGATCATATTTATAATGTTTCATTAACCTAATATTTGTCCTACTTGTTCAAACATATTGTTTTATACATATTAGTTTTACATATATATCTTTTCCTTATTTATTTTCCTCACGTTTACACCAGTCCTCTTTCTTTTTCCACACCCCTTGATCACATGACTCACACACTTCCCGGCTTCTGTTTATGAAGCCCGTGTTAAGCTTCCGGTTAAACCCTCGCTAGTTACGGAACTTCATTAAACCCCTGACCAACACTTCACACCGTAAGTAACCGTAATCTTTGAGCACCGCGACTTCGCGTGCTGTCACTGCTGTCTAGTTTACGCGTTAAATGTGCACGGCTTTGAATTTATCTCGAACCTGTTTTTAGGCTTTTTCTGTTACTTTTTTTACCCTTCTTGACTTCATTTGCACGCAACTTCGTAATATCACGCAATATATAACCTTTTGCACCGTGATACACCTTCAGTTTATCCTCCGCTCATTTGCCCATTCAGTCACATTAAGTTTACCATTTTACGCTAATAATCACTCCGGTGCTTCTATCGGGTTAAGGAATTCTTTACGTTTTTTACTTTTCTTATACCTTCTCCATGATGGTTACAACCTATATCGTCTTTACTTTAGATGCTCCCCGATGAAGGGCGGTGGCCTGAAATGCATTGGAGCTGGATGCAATAGTACATACCTGTGAAGTTGGATTTTTTGAAAAAGAAAAACTTTATTGACAATGGATATGAAATGAATACCATTTACTGAATTGAAAATAAAACTTTTGAAACGCATCTACTTCTTTGTGAATAACTCAGGAGGAATACACCAGATTGAGTGCCTTAAGGGATGTCATCAATGTTCCAATGATCACACTGTTTTGGATTATTAACTACTGGCCCTAGGGTGATGGGCGACACCTAAAGAGCACCTACAAAGTTGAAACTTTTCTGCCTGAAAATAATTTAAACAGCTTGTGCACGGGCCGACCAATTCATTAATTAATGTAGCACTGTGTGCATTCTGTACTAATGTTTTAGTGCATGTGTTCAGATGTCTGTAGTCTAATACTATACTGTATGAATTATCAGGTTACATTACAGAAAACAAAGGATTATTCATGGAGAAGGTGCAAGTTTCAATGACACCTTGGTATTCAAGTTGATCTAAGATCTCCGTGACCTGTTTTTTCGCTTCTTTTTTATTGAGTACTGTCTCTGTGGAGTTGGACTAGGTTTTTACTGGGATTACATGGTGATGTGACTCAGCATCCCACCCAACAAGGTTGCGATATAATGCTGGAGCAAGTGCTATCGCCCAATCCTGTGAGTAGGTTTTAATATACAGGAACGAGATTGGAAAAATCCGGTAAAATTACCGTTTGTCCCTTTGGGCAATCCATAACAATTGCAGGCGGCCAATGTTTTTCAGCTAAAAGGATGTTATATCCATGAGTCAGGTTCTCCCAAAAGAGACCTTTTACTGTTCTGGGTTTGTCCCCCTCCATTTGGAGTGTTATTTTATGTAATTTATGAGGGACATTTACCTTTGTATCAGGTGTTTCCACCATGATATGTTCATTCAACTCAGCTGTCACCAGAAATTCCATCCGGTTCTGGCTAGCCCATTGTTACTTCTCCTGCGCTTTCTAGCATAGTCGGAGCCTATTCCCCGTTCAGAAGTTGAATCCTTAGAATTCTGGACATGTCTAACTTTAAGACCTGCTACATTTTTAAATTGAGGTTTTGATTTTGTTTTTTCTTCTTTTAGGGAATTATAGTCCGTAGCGCGTTGTGTGTCTCTGGATTTGGTACGCACTTCTTGTGTGTGTTCTGACTGTCCTTCCCTCTCAGAGTTTTTTGATGAACCCTGAAAGGAACGAGAGGAACGTGTATCAGTAACATGATATTCATCAGGTTTTTTTATGTTTTCATGAATCCTACGGTTGTACCTCCTTTCTGAGGGCTCTTGTTGAAAAGACCCACCCCTGGATTGTGATCTATTCTCTCTATTATTTTGTATTTTATTGTCGCATTTCTTCTTGAAAGAATCAGGTGCTTGCTTGGTGTTATATTTTTCAGGACCACCCACGAGTTGAGGTTTTGTTGGTCTAGCTCCCAAATTGTCTCTACCTAATTCAGCATAGGTGTCCTCGATAATTTTAGGTAATTCATAGTTCCTGTTGTAAAGGAGTGAAATCCCTCAGGTGTTGGCGTATTGCCACTGCTGCTTCCTCCCTTTTATATTTGCTAATATAATAGCTGATACCTAGGCAAAATTACATAATAATTTCATCCCTAAATTCAGAGCGGGTTCTGCTCCATACTCATTCTGTATTTGTCTCAATACATCTGGTATTACTGCTAATGAAAGGATACCATGAGTTCCGGTATATATGGCAGTGAAAACCGTACCCCATGCACAATCCTCTATCTGGGGAGCTATCCCCATCGGTAAGCAGATTGTTAGCATTCTGTGTTTTTCTTGAGGGCTAGTGTGTGGAAATACTGCCTCCAGCTGTGTTATTTTTTTATCTATCCAGAATGGAATTTGCTCACGTTTAGTGGGCATTTTATCCATAACTGAGTGTAGCGTTTGTTGTGTTATTTTAGTTTTAGATACCCGAATTTGTCCTGCTTGTGTAGCCCTTGCTGGCTGAAGTGTTAGTGGTCTCATCACGAACTGTGTCAGGTTTCTGTAATGTTTTATAATTTCTTTATGAAGTGGATGTAAGTCTGCTACTGGCATTGTGTCATTGTTTGGATTTGGGGTGAAGGCCGCTAGGACAGGCCAAGTCGCTCCATCTCTTCCGAGCGGACCGAGTCTCACTTTTTCTTTTGTGTGTGGGAGGGCGCCTTTTACCCAGTTTGTGCTCCTGGTAGGTGAGCGAAATTTCAATGTCCTCATTCGGAGAGTATTCGTCTGGTGTTTCATCTTCACTGTAAGAGTGAAATGTATTTGATTGTGCATCTGCTTTTGGGAAATTAACCCAAGAATAGAATACCTCTGTTATATATGATTTGTGTGCCTCAATCCCGAAGGTGACCGTCCCACCCCTAGCTGTGACTCCATAGTCTGCTAGTTTTAGACGAAGGGCAGTTCTAACATTTTCTGAAAAGTTGATTCCACCTTCCTGTTCTTCCTCCCTAGCTACAGCATGTTGTGCTGGCGCAGCTGCGTCTTCGTCAGCCATTATTGAAAAAGAAGAAGTTTCAAGGAAACTGAGATAAGGTTTTATGCACAATAGGAACTATTTGTCCTTCCAGCTTGATAAACCTACAGCCAGTTCCCTTCCCACTCCAGACATTTCTGGGAAAATGTGAGTAGGGATCTCCGAGAATAGCACAACTGAACTACTTAGATTTGACCATTAAATAAGTACCAAAACAACGTTGGAGGCGCCATGTCGTGTAGTTCCTATGAACCTATATAGTATCTGCGCATTTAGACAACATAGGCTGTGGGATTGGTGTCCAGACTGATTCCAGACACCCCCACCAGGTATGTTTGCCTGTATACCAGCTAGCTCACAGTGCCACTAGAAACCCCTCTTACCAAAGAGGATATTTTTTGGCAACTATCGAAATTGACAACTCTGTCCCATCAGGGATCGTGGAAACAGTACAGTACTTTTCGCTCAGTCACTCGTGCTCACTTTGTCTCAGAGAGATGCACAGAATAAACGGTGGGGACGTTTACCATAAGCATTTATTGTGCTGAAACAGCTAGAACACAGAAACAGATATAAATGATTATAAGCACCAACACAGTAAAAGGATGGTAGACTTCTACCATAGTGCTTAAACAATGAATACAGGGCGGTATAAAAATACATGACAGTAATAAGTGTCCCTAAGTATACCTAGCATGTATGTAGGTGTAAAGCCAAGAATCCCTCTAGGATAAATTCAAGCCCATTACCTGAAGTGAGAGACTGTGGGACCCCATCTTGATCTTGAGATGGACACCCCGCGAGGGATGTCAGACCATTGCGTGCAGGAACCTCAGCGGGTCAGCGTGTCAGCATGAAAGTCCTTTTCTCCTCCGTCTGCCTCAGCAAGATATGGTGTTAATATACCCAAAGGGGTACCCTTATGGGTTTAACCTTGCTGTGTCATGTCGGACTTAGGATGACGGAAGGAATGACTCTTATAATAGTTATTATGCAGGAGATGGTAGTCCTGCTCAGTTTTCAAGAATCCTCATGCATAATGGATGAGGCTAGTTTTCAGGGAAAAAACAACGTCCTGTAAGCAGTACCATAACTAGGTAAAAGGTCAGTCCCAAGAACCGTTATGTAGTGCAATGGTAGGCGAGAATTTCGGTGCAATGTTAGGTTGCTACCTGAGCCTATATCGGGGTACCTATATGGAACATAACACATCTCTATTAACTCCGGCTTCTCTCCAAATATTGCTCTCCCATTCCAATCTTCCATGTTCATCAACCATCATCGAAGTTCCTCTCTTACCAGTTCCGAAAGAACAACCTCCTTTGAATACTTCAAACCACTTCTTAGATGCATTGCCTTTAATCTCTGTAAATCCTGATAGCTCTAAGGTCCGGGAAATATAGCCTTTATTGTAGAAGACAAAAGACCAACCACATGAGCTAACATCCTCAGAGAAATCTGACCCTGCTGTAATACTCTTCGTAATTCCTTCCTCAGTGTTCACAAAACATCCTAAAAACGTTGTCTCTTGTTTTGGAACCAAACACGATTTCTTCCTCTGACCACAAAACCCAACGTTTCCATCAAACTAAATGCCAATATTGTACAATCCAAGAATCTTGGTTTGTCCTCATCAAAATGTCATCAGAAAATGCACTACTGGTCGGAAAAGTTTTGTAAAGCACCATGGGGCCAAAGAAAGACCAAATGGTAGGCATACAAACTTGAAATTTTTCCCACCCCACCTGAACATAAGATACTTCTGATGCGGTTCCCATATTAGAAGAGTTAGATTTGTGTCCTTCAAATCTAAGGGGGTCAAACAATCTCCAGATTACAGCATGTCCCTCTACATGTGCATTCCATCCATCCTGAAAAGATAAATAGCCCAATCGTTTAGACTTTTCAAATTTATGACCGGCCTCATTTCTTTGTCCTTAATTTCCACCAAGAAAATATTGCTTACAAAACCCCCCTGTTCATCACTATAGCTTGTTTCTCCCTTAGTTCCAACACCTCCTTGTCCACCAATTTTGTCTGCTCCACACTGAACTGAACTGAACTATCCCAGGCACACATCTTTAAACTGGTTCCTCAATGAAATCAAAGCAATAACCCTGCACTGTCTTCAAAACCCAAGGATCCTTTCTTACTTGAAACCAGTTGCCGCCCAACCTTACAGTCTAACCTTACCTGTTCCTTGGAGGATTTCAGTGCACCATGTCCTTGAGAGGGACGATATCCCCAGGAAAACTGAGAGCTCCTAATTCCCAGTCCCCGGGTTGGAAAACAACCCTTGATCTCCCAACCGAAAACACAAACATTGAAGAACCTCCTAATATAGCTTTGTGACTTCTGTACTGACAATTAAGCCCCCACAAATTTTGACATAGACTTTATAAAATCATCCCCAAACAGAGGACCTTTCGTAGATGGCCCAGTCTCATTGTTTGCCAAGTCAAGCAGCTTAGGATCTATCTTGAACAAAATACTTTTTCTGCATTCCACCGACAGACCAGTATTTGCGTTGGCCAACAGACAAATCACCAGTTGGACCCACAGTCGCAGCTAGTTAGTATCCACATACTCCTCGTTCGTATGTGCCTTCTCCATCATATGAACATTTTTATCAATGGACCAGACACATCCAAAAGCCTATCGTGGTACATACATAGCCCCATGTCTAACCCTGTATGGGGATAACGTCTCCCTTCACCAATAAAAAGCAATATTTGGGGTCCAACTCTGGGGTTCACCTTGGCCTTTAAAAACTGTCTAGGACTTTTTGACCTCAATCCGACCCGACTTCTTTAGGAATCTGTTTCCTGAGCCAGGTATGTACATATTCAGCAACATGCTTCAGAGGCATCCACTCTGGGGACATTGGGTCTCTAACGAAAAAAAGGATCAAACATCCAATCCTCCAAAGGGTCTGTTATTACTAGAGCATCTGTTTACTTTAGGCTCTCCGTGGCTCCTCAGCTGTATTACTTCATTGCCTCCTGACTCATCAGACCCAAATTCAGATGAGCACCATGGCTCGACTTTGGCACTTCCCAAATGTAGGAGAGTAGGATCTGCTTCTTATAGCTACCCCCACTTTTTGCTGATGTTTCACTGTTTTCGACTTTGACTGGGATCCTGCTATTCAGGACCCGTCAAGCTGCTTTCTCCTCTAAATTGATTGCATGTACATTAGGTACACTCCAGAAGGGATTCTGGGGTACCCTTATAAGTCCCTAGTATATGGTACACTATATACCCAGGGCATAGGTACCCCAGAGGCCTCCCAGGGGCGTCAGCATGTATTATGCCACCCCTGAGAGACCATTCAAAATGACACAACAGGTCTGCTACTACAGCCTGTGTAAGGTGGTGCATGCACCCCTTACTTAGATATAGGTTTACTATATCTATCCTATTTCACTGTGCATATAAACCTATCAGTCGCTCCTATGGCAGGCCTTATCAATCCTGAAGGCAGGGTGCTGGGTTTTATGTGAGAGGGTGCCCATGCATGAGCAGAGCTCCTCTGCAGCCTTCGGAATCCATTCTCCGGGGTTGTTTGTGATGCAGCCAACCATATATATTTAAGTGCATTATAACCTCGAGGTAAATGCTAACTTTAAAACGGCTGCTTGGAAACATGTTGTGTTTGGTGTCAAACACCTTGGAATAATACCTCCCCGCCAGTTAGGTATGATTCCACCTTCCTAAAGGGACATATGCAACACACTGGTACACCCGGGTCCAGCTTTCTCGACCTGGGCATCACAAAATTAATGCTGCCAGCCACAGACACAGTCTGTAATCCTGCTGCTGAGCCAAGCAAGAGCAAGGGAAGGCTTGACAATAGGCTTCCTGTCACAGGGAGGTGTAACCACCTCCCAGACAGGCTTTAGTGTATTGGGACTGGGTGGGTGCACTTTGAGAGTGCTTTGATGTATGCACTGGAGGCACATTTGGTGTCTCTGTGCATATTCCATCTCAAAACGTTTGCAGGAGCCATTTGCTCCTGCTCTAGCATGAAACTGGACAAAGTACATGGGTATAGCCACCCCTCTGTCCTGACCCTCCCATAGGTGGGTCCCCAGAGTTTGTCCCACCCCTTCCTTGGGAATAAAGTAGGAACCCCTGACTACAGGACTTTAGATTTTACCTGGACTAAACTCTGCTACAGAAACCAAGTACTTCGACAATCTACACTACGCTGGATGACTGAAGAATCTCCCCTGGAGTAAAGGAGTTACTCCCTGCAAGTCAGGCACCTAAATCCATCTGCATCTCCTGAACTCCTGAGGATCCCGAAGATTTCTGCAACACAGGAGGTGGGTTTCCGAGGTCTCCGAGGTTGATCTGCGCTCTCAGCAATTCTAAGGCCTGTATCCCTCGTGGGAAACGTGCAACCCGAACCCCTGTGCACTGTGAACTTTTGCAGCAGCATATACTTTTCGGCGATCCCTGAGGATGTGCTTTGGGCTACTTGTAGTCCTGACCCCGAGCAGTAATTGCACCGAAGACTTCCGGCCTACACTCTAGAAGTGTTCCGTAGGCCGGTATTTTGTGGTTCAGCTCAAGGTGCCTTCGCGATCCCTGATTCGTTGGCCTGTGAGTTCCTGTGAAGGTAATTTTGACTTTCAGTGGGCTTTTCTGGTTGCTCCAGACGTGCCCTGACTCTCCATTGCTTGGAAAGTCCCCAGGACCTTGCTGGTCCTCACCGAAGCGTATTTCCTCTGACCGCGTGGGTTGCAGTTGCCAAGGCTTGTTGGTGTTCCATCCGTACACTGACCCCCCCCAGCACTCTACATCCTTCATGGGACAGCTCACCTCCAGACTTTGGTCATTGTGGACGTCTCCTGGTCCCCGTGGCTGCAGAGTCAAGCATCACGTCATCTCACCTGAAGGACCGACATCGGTGGGCATTCGTCTACTGAGACCCTGGTCACCCAGGAGTGAGCCAGACTCTGTCCCCTATGCTTTCAGGTTCTTTTCACCTCAAATCCAGGCTTGGATTCCACCGGACACTTTTCATCTTCCCAGCAGCAGCACTTTTCCGCACCATGCCATTGAAAACTACGAAGGTTTCCGACATCACTTGACACCAATGCACCCGGCTTTCCTCGGTTAGGTAACACGGGTACTCTGGTACTCACAAGGGTGCTGGCCTTAGAACCGTCTATGTTTGAAAGGGTGTGCTCAAAGTCCTCTCCGAAGTGTCCTTAATCTTTAAAATTCCAACCGCGACTTTCCCATAGAGTTGTAGGGAGCCCGCATCTGTGTTTTCACACTGCACCCGTCCTCCGTGAGTCCCCTGTGTCACTGCTTTGGGTGGTTCCTTGGGTCCCAGCGATTCTATGTGCTCTAGGCGCTGTTTCTAGTCAAGTCGTGGTTGTTATACCACTTTCTCAGTATATGGTTTGGTCTACCCCTGGAGCCCACTGTGTATTATGTTATTTACTGTCGTTCTAGTGATTTAATAGTGTGTGCTTTGTGCTCTAATCTCATAAAGAGGTTTGTAGATTGTGTTTAGTAATAAATACATATATTTTCTATATCCCTTGTGTGGTTCTTCTTTCATTTGGTCACCCAGGAGGTTCTGATCTGGTAAAACAAGCTGCTTTACATTCCTTCGAAACTTAGCCTGAAGGCTGCTCTCCATAGCTACCACTAGGATAGCTTTCAATAAAGGTTGTCTTTAATCTAATCATCAATAAGGGTTGTTTGGACTGCTACAAGGTGCCCACTATAATTAGTGGACAACATATACCAGGCCCCCTTCTCACACCGAAGACGGACCACAAAGCCTTTTTTATATCCTTAACTTCATTATCTCTCCCAGGGCCTTTGTACTGCCTCCCAGCTGTGTCCTCGACAGCCCAATGCCTCATGCTCACAGAGGCACCATTGTCTGTCACTGCAGACTTCCACCTTTTATGCCTATGCAAAATCCCCGGAAAGGTGCTTGCTCTTTCTTGTCACCATCCCTTTCTTCAGAGAATGATAAGCCACCCCAGCTGACCAAAACTTTTCCTCTTCAGAAACAGCCTTAGTACTTACCAACATTGCCTCCAACTTCTTCTCCATTCTTGTTCCTATATCCACTGACATCTTTTTCAATAGCAATTTTCAGTTTCTCCTCAAACTGAGCTTCATCCATCTGTGACCTGTCCTCACTCATCTTTAAACAATTTGTTCAACATTAATACCGTAATAAGACTAAATATAATTGATTCTGAAATGCAGACAATAATAATAAATGCCAATAACCAGCACCAGAACAAAATCCCCCAATCAATACACAGTTGACCATTTCATAGGACCCTTAATAACAACTGACCTAAACTGAACCACCACTCACCCTATTCTTTACCCACCACTTCAACAGACAGTACTTCACTTGACAAAGCGTCTGGGCAACAGCTGTAACTGTCAAATATTACTGCCAAACTATAATCACACTATTATTTATTCAAAAGAATCCTTACCAATCCTAAAAGGTGGCAGCCAAATGACACCTTTGTGCCGTGAAGCAATGAAAATAATCTTATCAGTCCCATCTTACTTTAAACTGTATAAAAAACAAAAGGGATTCAAATAAAGCCAAAGCATACCCAAACTTACACATTCCACATCTCAATTTAAACTCGAAGTATTTTTCCATTGCTATGTTAACCCCTTCCATGCTGGTGACGAACCCCAGCCGTCATGCACTACAGTGCTCGTGTGCTGATGACGGCTGGGGTTCGTCATGGCCCGCCCGTGTTCTGCCGGCGGCCGCACACGGGGAAAATCGCGGCCGCACGGAAGGGGTTAAACAACATTCCATTTGAATTTTAAACAAACATCCAGCAATACTTCCAAATTAACACATTGTTTACTCTCTCCACACAAGCACTTAACTGCAGGAGTTGCAGCAAAAATAGAAGACTGAGCGTTGGGGGTCTGTGGTTTTATTATGTTTGAATTCTTAGTTCTATGTTCTTTAAAGGAGCTGCTGAACTAGTGGCATTAAAGGATGTATAATGTTAGCCTCCCAGTCTGGCCATAAAATGCTAAGAAATAACTTACCTTCTACTCTCTTGAAGAGAGAGTAGAAGCTAAGTTATTTCTCCAACGGATGTCTTTCCCTCCAGATGTTTACCAGTTCCTTGTGTCTCATAATGTCAACGAATGCTTCCCTCAGCCCACTACAAGTCTCAGAGTCCCTTTTGTGCATCCAATTATGGATTTGACACAAGGATGTGGTCACTGTTCTTTTATAAAGAAAGACAACACGATAATAAATGTTGGAAGAACCCCAGAATGTCTACATTGGGGGCATAGGAGTTTATCAGTGATATGCGTTCTCGAAATCATACCCCGACTCTATGAGGGACTGACCTTCCTCATGTGCAATAGTATCAATATGTTGACATTTTGTAGATTTCCTGGTTAACACGGCCCAACCTCCCTGGAAGAGGTGGTATATGATGCAAAAGCAATGTTGCCCCTCGGTTTTGGCAAAGGCAGTGTGTTTGTAGGGTGCTGGATGGAAATCTCGAAGCAATCCAATCTCTATATCATGGCAGGTAAGATAAGTTAATATTTGAAAAACTTTACTGGCATGGTGGGAAGGGCGCCTAGTCCTCGGACATACCATGTCACCATTTTCAAGAGTTTGGGTTGTGTAAAGTGCTTCCTATGAGGCCCCATGTGGGCATGTTTATGATAATACAATTTACTGCCTAAGTGATCTCTTCCACGCAGAAGAACTCAGGGGTATATTACCAAGAGGGGCGATAGGCAATTATCGCCGGTTTAGCTGCCGTTTTTGGCTGCTAAGCGGCGATAATTCTAACGCTATATTAGCAAGCTGTCGCTAACTGATGTTAGCGACAGCTTTTAGGCGATAGCGAGCGATTTGGGGCCCGCTTTGTATGTCAGCAATATTTATCGCTAATGACCTGCAAAGTGGGCGTACCCAACCTGTTAGCGACTGAAAGCAGTCGCTAACATCGCTATCGCCTATTAGAAAGGCGGCGTAGCTATGGAAATATTCCCGCTATCGCCAAAAACTGACGCCTGCTCAGACCAGTTCTTAGCCATGTTATCCAATGGGAGGTGGATAACATGGCTAAGAGCATTTCTTCGCTAATGCGTGAATATCGCTGTATTCTCAGAGATATTCACGCTATCGCCGGAAAAATTATCGCTTTGGAGATAAACGTTGCTAATAGCACGGAATCTCAACGATAATTTCCGGCGATGCTTAGCGATAAAAAAATCGTCGCTAAGCCTAGTTAGTGATAAATATCGCTACTCGTTGGTAATATGCCCCTGTATTCTGAAATCTTACTAGATTTTGCCATGACTGCAGAGCCCCAACCATCACTCCCCCCTCCTACACTGGACTCCAACCCCTCAGTGAAGTTCCACAAAACCACCCTCTGGTCAACTAAACAATTACAACAAAGCATTCACAGCTAGTGTTCTAAATAAACAAAAAACAAAAAAAGGTTGTTCGCTAGATGGGACAAGAGTTCAAATTTATAAGTGTATCCTAGGCCCGCGATCTGCTCTTCCCCAGCCGCTGTGCTGTGCCTCTGGTCCCCACCCAGGCAGGGCTTAAGACCGCGCTGCGCCATGTGCTCCTTGCTGGTGCACGTTGCTGCACTTGCCCTTTTTCTCTGCTGTACTGCATTTTCCTTTCTTGTGCGGTCCTTGCTTGTGCCCATTGTTTTTTTAAAAATATTTCTTTTTATTAAGACAAGGCATCAAAAGAATAAATGCATAGTACAGAGGAAACCTCCTCACCACATTACATTACATTCTACCAGAAGCGGCAGGAGGGCCGGGGGGGGGAGGGAAAGGGAACAAGAAGCAGGGTACATATGTATTGAGGAATCACAGGGAAACTGGAATATCGAAGGTGGAGTCTACAGGCGGAACACAAATCTCCCCCCTATATCGATTCCACAACCCTTACACTGATGCCCATTTACGGGGTCGACCCCTTGACAAATAAACAGTCTTTTCTCGAAACATACACCAATCCATATCCTCCTTCCATCCCTCGAGGGTGGGTGGCCTCTCGGATCCCCATAATTGAGCAATATTCCTTTTCGCTATCATATCACCCAGTGTCGCCAACCTTGTCTGGGCTGAGGTAAGATCAGTAGGCTCCCAAATATTAAGGAGACATCTTCGTGCCTCAGTCAGCACCGTTACCCCCAGAACCTCTTGCATAGTATCATGTATCTTACTCCAGTACTCAACTATAAACCGACACTCCCAGAGGATATGAAGGAACATACCCACGAGACCACACTCCCGTCTGCACAAACCAGATTCAGATCGTCCCATCCGGACCAGACGGGGCCCTGTGACATACACCCTGTGTAGTATTTTCAATGGAACTATCCTCAATCGTGCCGGGATCGCAACCTCCTTCGGCGAGGACACAGCAGATTGGCAGTCTTCATCATCCAATTCAATGCCATCTCGCGACCACTTATCCCTCAGGTCTACAAGGAGATCTGCTCTGTGATTAATCAATTTCTTATAGATCAGAGAAATAGTCATCTCGGGTAAATGGCCATCTAATATTCTATCCTCTAGGGGTGAGGCCTCGGGCAGATCCGCCTCTGCCGGCAGAGCGGCCTTCAACGCATGCCTGACTTGCGCATAGCGAAAATACTCAACTCAAACTCAGTTTGCAGCTCTGCAAAAGTTTTCATCATCCCCTTAACCCAGATATCGCCAATGGTTGAAATCCCGATTAAGTCCCACTTGTCAAAACCTCTTGTGTTCCAAAGCTTGCCCAGCTTTTCGGAATCGAACAGTGGGGTGGCCAGCGTCAATTGGTCCCTCCATCCCAGGGAGCCAGTAGCGTCATACCAGATCCGCACCGCATGTTTGGTCGGCCCGTCAAACACCCCCTCGATGACTTGGCATATAATGCCCTATTATAGTTACCTCCAGGGAGAAGCCATCTATCCATCGCATACCCAGGGTCCGCAGCGGATCAGTAAGTACCATGATTAATAACCGCCAGCTGAGAGGCCCAATAATATCGATTGATATCAAGAAGAGCAATCCCACCATCATACCATGGGAGCGTCAATTTCTCTAAAGCAATACGGGGTCTACCCTCCCATAACAAACTACGCTGCAGCCCCTCCACCTCTCGAAAGTAACTAGCCGGCACTATATCTAATGTATTCTGGAGGGCTTAAAGAAAGCGGGGGAGAGCCATCATTTTAAATAGGGCCGCGCGCCCCAGCAAAGAGAGAGGAGGCCTATTCCAGCTGTCTATATCACTCCTTAATCTGACCGAAGGGGGAAGGAGATTCCTCGCGTAACGGACTGTAGGGTCTAGTGAAATGAAGATCTCCAGATACTTGAATCCATCTATAGCAATCTGAATCTGACATTTTCGCGGGGAAACCGGAGCCTCCCCACTAAAAACAAACAAAAGAGATTTCCCCCAATTTATGGACAGTCCGGAGTTCCTACCAAAGGATGCCAACACATCACAAACAACAATTAGGGACTTTCTGGGTGAGGTCAGATAAAGTAAAATGTCGTCCACATATAGAGAGATCCGGTACTCCCCCTGCGGGGACCACCAGAGACCCCGAATAGAGGGTTCCCAGCGGATCCAGGCCGCCAAAGGTTTGAGGGCCAGTGAAAACAGAAGGGGAGAGAGGGGACAGCCCTGTCCAGTGCCCCGCCCGAGACAAAATGGCGCAGAGACTCGGTTATTTACCACCACCTGAGCGAGAGGTTCAGTATATAACAACCGCACCCAATGGATGAACTCGGGGTTCAAAGCCGAATTTAGCCAGGACTGCCCATAAATACGGCCACTCTACCGTGTCAAAGGCCATTGTTGCGACCAGCAAAGCTATTATGGCCGGCTCCCTCAGGGTATGGGCCCTGGCTATAACCCCATGTAATCTGCGCAGGTTTAGGGCCGTGTTTCTATGAGGAATAAAGCCTGATTGGTCAGGATGTATCAGTTAGCTGATCACTGTTAGAAATGGGATTTCTGGTTGGCTGAGGCTTGCGTCAAAGTCATGCAGAAACCACCATTCCTAAGTCAGGGCAAGGAAGTTATACGCCAAGATAACCCCTGCTCACCCCCTTGGTAGCGTGACACGAGCAGTAAGGCTTACCCCGGAGGCAATGTAAGTTAAGTATTCGCGCACGCACCCACCAGCAACAACATCCCAGGCCCCCCACAAAAGAAACTCCACACAAGGTATATGTAAAAATAGCCTTTGTATTGCAAAACACATTAGATAGAAACACACACTTTACAATGTGCCAACAGGCACGGGCAGAATTTACAGGGGATATGTACAGGACAGGGCCACATGGACCACTGTCAGGAATATGCACTTTTAGAACTAGGATACTTTTAAAAAATAGCACTTAGAATAAAAAATCACTGTAGCACCAGATAGCAAATAGAACACACAACCAATAACTACTGGTAAGAGGTAAGTACCACCTATGCAACCCTAACCACCTTAGGAGAATGTCACGCAGGGAACCAGGACCTCACTAGCAACACCTGCACTAGGAAGAAGAACCACTTAAGTATCACCATAAATTTAGGGGTATAAGCATGAACATATCACACATGATGCATCACAACATTCAGAGGTGTAGGGAAGGAAAACACATGATGCATAACTATACATTCAGCGGTGTAAGAACAAGGCACATGACGCATCAAAACACATTCAGAGGTGCAGCACAGGAGAACACATGATGCATAAACAACACATTCAGAGGTGCAGCAAATTCGCAGAAATCACATTAGCACAGAACTTACATCAAAGTCCAGGGTGCGCCACTGCGCCAAAACCTAAACGTAGCAGCTGCCCACTACTTGCTGGGCAGCTGAGAACAGGGACAGGACAGGGCCTAAACGCAGCAGCTGGCACTAAGTGCTGTGCAGCTGGGGAAGGCCAGGGTAGAGATGAAGGAGTGCGACTCACTCCTAAATCCAGAACATGTCCCTAGAAAGCAAAACCTAAACGTAGCAGCTGCCCAATACTTGCTGGGCAGCTGGGAAGCAAATTGCGCCAGGGGCTCTCACTAGCCCCTCAGGATCTAAAACTGCGCAAACTGGGACCCTTCTAGGCTCTATGAATACATTTGCCACCTGTTGGAGCCCTCTAGGCTCTAGAAATACAAATAGCGCACAGGGGAGCAAAACTGCGTCCAATTGGGAGCCTTCTAGGCTCTAGGGACCATGCTGCTGCACATATCACGTGGGAGCCTCGCAGGCTCTGCACAAAAACAATGCCCCACGGTGGAGCCCTCTAGGCTCTTAAAACAACTGTGTTCCTTAGAGCACCCTGACGGAGCCCGCAGGCTCAGGATGAACTCGCAGCACCTGGGGGAGCGGCCCACTGCTAGACGGGGCCGCTCTGTTTGCCATGGAGCCACTACTGAGACTCTGCACTATCGCTGGGGCAGCCCTCTGCCCAATGGGGCCGCCCAGCACTATCCACGGGCACCCCAACCGTGCCCCACCGGAGCGCCACTCACCAGCTCTGGGGGGCGCAGGCAGCATTCCTCTCTCGGCTGGGGCAGCGGACGGGGCTCTCGCTCGTCCTCGGGCGGCGGTAGCGCTTGGCGGGGCTCTCTCTCCTCATGGGAGCCCCGCCTTGCGAATGTGCCCGCTTCGCCCGGTCTTCACTCCATGTGGAGCCTTCGTGGCTCCGGGGCAGCAGTCCCCTCCTTTGGCCGGGCGCCCTGGCCAATCAGAGCGCGGCGGCGGGGCGGGACTTCCTTCAGCAACCCTGAAGTCCCGCCTACAGTCAGGCGCGATGCTGCCTGACTTCCGGTTTTGCCCGCAGCTGCGGCGGTGACTTCTCTGGGCAATAGCGAGGGGTAGGCACCCTCGAGGCGAAAATAAAAGGCAGAAGCGAGGTGGGCACTCGCACAGGAACTCATAAACGGGGTGGGCACCCGTAAATAGAAAAAATACCATCACGAGCATAATGAGGGGGGGCACCTGCGATGAAGGGGCCACAGGGGGAATCCCTACACTCGGGATTCCCTCACACACGGCCACAGGGGAGAGGAGCCACGCGCTCCCAGGGCACCCACAGGCAGCATCAAGTCCTGGGGCTAGGGCAACAGCCAAGAAACAGGTCCTGGAGGTCAGGGGGGTAAAGCAGAGCCCAGAGGCCAGCACACAGGGCAGTCCAGAAGGGAGACAGCCCCCATGGCGGTCCCTCCTGGGCCCCATCATCGGCAAAGCCCCCTCTGTCAGGGTTCAGGAAGTAGAGGGGTCTTCCAGGCATCCAGGGGCTGGGCAGGGCCCAGGGAGGCAAGTCTTCCCCTGGGCCCCAGCAGCAGCACACCCCTGGTAGATTCAAGTCAGGAACAAAAACATTTGACAAGAGGTCACAGCCTCCTTTTATACAGAGAAATCCTTTGTCTAAAGGTGCAGGGTGGGGGAAGAACCAGTCGCAGCTGGTCTGGGAGCACCCTTTATGTGCTCAGCCCCTCACTCTATTCACTGGCAGGGCTAGGGACATTAGACGCACCACAGGGGGCGAAGCCAGCATTGTGTGGGGAAAGCCGAGCCCTATTCAGGACCCAGGTGCACTCCTCCCCAGCCATCAGCATGCTAATCTCCACACTCACCACCGGGCAGACCCATCCAGACTCCTGGAGCCAGGCTCAGCAGCCAATCACGTGCCAGCACACTCACTGTACACGCACACCCATGTCTAGAAGTGGCACTTCCACACTAGACACAGTCACGCCGCACATATCATTGCGCAGCATTAAATCACACAAGTCCGCACATACCAAATTCGAGCCTGCACACCTCACACATCAGGAACTACCCGGGATACAGACATTCCCCATGCATTCCTATGGGAGGGCAGGCCAATCTCACACATGCACTCAGGGAGCGTACGCACTTTACACTGCGCCACAGTGTCAAAGTACGCAAAGACCGGAAATCACTATAATTATTTAATAATACCAGGCAAAAAGTTCAGGGGTGAACCTGCCAGAAGGGCCAAGTCCAACAATCACCTTAATCAGTCTATTAGAAAGGAGCTTGGCAAGTATTTTGGGCTCCGCATTCAATAACGAAATAGGCCGATACGAAGCACAACTCGACTTTGGCTTACCCTCCTTATGAATGACCTCAACAGAAGCTACTCTCTGATCATAGGGTAGCATCCCTCTCTCCCGGGCCTCAACAAGCATATCTCTGAGGTAGGGAGCGATCTTGTCAGGTCCAAGCTTGTACAGCTCAATTGGGAGCCCGTTAGGTCCCAAGGCCTTACCCGAATTTAGAGAGTGCACTGCCAGGGCCACCTCATCTGCGGTAAGGGCACTATCAATGAAATCACGGTCCTCCCTAGTCAAGCACGGAAGTTGCAAATCTCACAGCAGCAAATGGGAGTCTTCCTCCGGTAGATCCGAAACCGAGGTGTACACAGTTTGGAAATAATCTGCAAAACCATCCACTATCTCCTGGGGGTCTGTAATTCGTACTCCTCCCACTGTTACAAGTTCTGGGACAACACGATCTGCTCTATCTTTCTTATCCAACCAAGCAATGAGTTTCCCCACTTTCTCTCTGACGTCGTATAACTGACCCTGCTGCTCTCTACTCAGGGCTCTGGCACTGTCAGTGGCCAGTGATCTATACTCGAGCTGCTTAAGATTCAATACGTGCAGTTTAGCACGCGTCACATCACACTCCAGTCCCTTCTCCAAGCGAGCTATCTCAGATTCTGCTTCAACGATTTCCTTATTGCTATCTTTCTTCACTCCCGCAATCATTGACAGAGCCTGGCCCCTAATAACCGTCTTGAAGGCTTCCCAGAGTGAAACTGAAGAGGACACCGACCCCTCATTCTCAAGGAAATAGTGATCCAGAGCCCTAATTAGGTCCTTCCGGATTTTAGGGTTACGCATATGCCAGGAATTAATGGGGGCTACCCTACCCTCCGACCCCAACGCAAAACAGAATCGGAACCAGAGCGGAGAGTGGTCATATATGCCCCTAGCGAGGTGCGCCGCCTCCGCAACACAAGATGCCTGGGCTGCAGGCACTAGACAGTCGTCCAAACGGGAAAGACTACCATGGGCACCAGAGTGAAAGGTATATTGTTTTTGGTCAGGATAAAGGAGTCTCCATCCATCCACCAAACCCATAGCGTCAAGGAAATCAGGCAACCATCTCTGAACCCGTCCCGCATCCCTCGGAGGATGTCTATCCATAACTCCGGAAACTATAGCATTGAGATCCCCTCCCAAAATCAGTAGTCCTCTTGGGAGATCCAGAAGGATCTTTCCCAAGTCAGCAAAAGTGGTGGTTTGCATACCCGGGGGGGACGTAAACCGACAACCGGGAGAGGGTTTGCCCCTCCCAACGTCCATGACACCCCTACATATCTGCCTCTATCATCATTGAGTCAATCACCAATGGGAGCGCTTTCCGGGTCAGGATCCCTACCCCCTGGATCCCGAGGTGAATCCTGCATGCGCCACCAACTTGTATCCCATTCTATGCATCACTTTGCAAGAGTTCCCTACTAGATGCGTTTCCTGAAGTAAACCACATCAGGAGCATGACGTTTAAGGTACTGAAGAACCACACTACGTTTGATCTTATCCGCCAACCCGTTCACACTCCAGCTCAACACCTTCAGTTCCCTACCCCCATCGTCAAAGATGAAAAGGACATGACCATCCCCCAACCCCCGCCACATTAACATGCTACGTTTCAACTCTATACCCTGAGACTCGATGCCCTGATAAACGATAACAAAAAACATTACAAATAAAACAAAACCCCAAACATACATCAACAAACACCGCATCCCTCCCCCCACCCTGCACCCCTGCTTATGGCAATCGCCAACCCACAACTCGCAGTGTGCCTGTCGCCCCATAATCTAACTAACTGACTATCTAAGAGAAGATCTGAGGAGGAGTCCTGCAGTCCACAGCTTCGCACACCCCAAGGATATTGTTACACCTGCTTTTACTCCCCTTACAAAGATGCATATTTGCGGGAATGTCTTGTAGGTGACCCCTCTACCCAGCACAATCTTATGGCACAGAAAACACTAGTACTCATCATTCCTGTTCTTGTGAGCCCTCTGCCTCTTAACCGTTCCGTCTCTGAGGGTCTCCCCGGAGGCTATTTCCGGATTGTAAAAAAAACAAACAGACTTTCCCTTCAGTCTCAACATGCAACTTGGCAGGGAACATCATGGCATATTTAAGTCCTTTGTCACGAAGCCGCTTCCTCTGAACCGCCATATTTACAACAAGGGGTGGTGAGGGACAGAGTCTCTGAATAAAGCAGAAAGCTCTCACCCAGTCAAGAGATCTGGGCTAGATCCAACACCGTTTTTTTAGCTCACTGCACCATCCCAGTTTCAGAACCTGGCTGTATGCAAATTAGTCTGTTCCTGTCCCAGTGCATGATGGGAACAGGGCAAACCAAACTACAAAAGCCAATTCTTACACTCTGAACCGCCTGCGTAAAGTCCGGAAAAAAATTGATGGTGGAGTTTTCATACTTCAGAGGGCCCCCAGTTCTGGAGGCCTGCAGGATAGCGTCTCTATCTCTGAAGTTGAGCACCCTCGCGATCATTGGCCGATGCGGAGCCCCCGGTCGTGGCCTTCCTCCAGGAATTCTGTGCCCCCGCACCACCGTGAAGAAGTTCCCAAGCCCCTTCGGTTTCAGATAATTAAGTATAATATCCTCCACAAAGAGGTCAGGAGACTGACCCTCGGCCCACTCCGGAACCCCGATGATGCGCACGTTGTTTCTACGGGCCCTTCCTTCGTATTCGTCCAGTTTGCGGCTCGTCATTTCACTAGAGGCTTTAAGGTCACGGACCTCTTGCTGTAGCAGTGCTACGTCGTCCGTCAAACTTGCCGTTTGGATATCCAACGACTTTACCTTCTCACTCGTTTTGGTGAGATCGGCCCGGATTAAATTGACCTCGATGGTAACTGTGTCCAACTTGTGGTCTAACAACTCCATCTTTTGTCCGAGCGAAGTTTTAACCCCATCTATGGCTGCCATCACATCCAATAACGTGGGTTCCAACGTGGGGCCCGAGGCCTCTCCACACCCGTCCTGTGGCTTCCCAGACCCAGTTGGCGAGCCCCTGGGCTGCGTGTAGTGATCCAACTTATTAGTTTGGATACATCGGGCCCCCTAACAGACCTGGACTGCTGTTTCTCCGTCTCCGGTTTGGTCGCCATGGTCGTATGGTCGCCATGGTCGTATTGGGATCAGGACAAGCCACTCATTCAATGTGCTGCAGCAAGACAAAAAGCACCACAAGCAAAGCACCATTAGCTTCTCTGAGGCCCACCAACAATCTTCGCCGCTGGCTTTGAGAATCAGGAAACTGGAGGGCCAGCTCTATCCCGCGTTCATCAGTGCGCACCCTCCTCTCTCGGCCCGTTTCTCAACAACCCAGGTAGGTCGCCACCTCCGCCGCTCATCGCCAGTCACCTCCGTCTCTCTGCCTCGTGGGCCCCCCGAAACGTCTTACAAGGGCCAATTTCAATCCACCGACTAATCCAATGCGACACTTCCACGACCCACCTATGGGCCACAGCACTCGGGGGGGGGGGGGTCATTTTCTACCGTCCTCGGCGGTCGCACTATAAATTGGGAGCACTCGGGTCACCATGCCGCTCACCAGCCCCCAGGTCTCAACAACATCGTCAGCTGCCGCCACATACGAGCCGAGCCCTCCCGCATCCATCCGCGGCACCCCCACAGCTCTCAATCACAGTGGCAGTGTGGGCACGAATCTCTCCCTACCTCCGCAGATGGCCTAGGCAGCAGGGGGGGGGCGCACACGGAGCGAAGGTCTGGCCCGGACGCGGGGCCGGGCCGGCCACATCCGATTACCGGCCCCGTTGTTGTTGCACTCGCGCCGGGGGCCGGACTCCCATCCGAGGCCCCGGCTTCCAGACCAGCAGGCCGCAAACTTGTCAGCGAAGTTTCTCCGGCTCCCGAGAACGCGGAGAACAGCGCCCGGTGCCGTTTTACCTCCGCCACAAATTCCAGCCTTCAGGCCGCAGGATAGTATGCAGGATCTCATCGGAGGCGGCGGGGGTCAAGGGAGCCCAAAGCTCATGCGGCCATCTTGGACTCTTGTGAAGCTCCTCCCCGCTTGCGCCCATTGTTGATTTGTTTTAATTTTTCTTCCTTGCGCCGTCCTTGATGTGTGCCTATTGTTGATTTTAGTTTCTGTGCCCATTCTGTTGACTTGCTTTTACATGTGCCATCCCGTTTTGTTTTGCTGTGTATTGTTTGGCTCCCCCCGTTCCCGCCGACACCTCTGCGCCGTGACCTCTCCCCTGCCTCTCAGCTGGATGTCCCTCCCCTACTTAATGGCGGCCGCTGCGGGGGATCGCGACCAAGAGCTCTGACCCTCGGTCTGAGATTTGCTCTTACCCAGTGCTCTACCTTCGATCCCCACCCAGGTAGGGTTCAAGGCTGCACCGCGTGCACCTTGCTGGTGCCCATTGCTGCGCTTGCCCTTTTTGCTCCTGTACTGAATTTTCCTTGCTTGTGCCCATTGTTGATTTGTTTTATTATTTTTCTCCCTTGTGCCGTCCTTGCTTTGTGCCCATTGTTGATTTGGTTTCAGTACCCATTCTGTTGACTCGCTTTTGCCTGTGGCCTTCCGTTTTGTTGTGTGTTTGGCTATTTTTCCCTCCGTTCCCACCAACACCTCTGCCCCTGTGATCCTTCCCCCACTCTCTCCCTCCCTACTTAATGGTGGGCGACGCGCCGTCATGCAGCGGGCATTCCGCTGGCGCGCCAAAGGCAAGCCCGTTTGCGCCTGTCCGCGGCCAGTGCCAGGAGCCCTAGATCTACTACCTTACACCACTATGACGCTGGCACCCTCCACACACTCAACCCCAGGAGGAACGACTGCCAAAATGCTACACCAAACACCACCCACTGCCAGTTCTGTCGACACTGCAGACAATCCTTCACCGTTCACAGCGCCCCCGCGACCGCCGAACCATCGCCAAACGCCAGCACCACTGAAGGCCTGAAGTGCATCCTCCTCCATGTACGCTCCCTACACAGACACGCCATAGGGATCTGGGACCTGGGACCTGCTCTTCACACTCTTGCCTGTCGCTTTCTTCACAGAAACCTGGACCAACGCCACCTCTGCCTCCAACATTGCCACCGCCATCCCTGATGGATACAAGATCCAGAGAAATGACCACCCCCACTGCCCAGGAGGACTCGCCATCGCTTACAAGAGCTCTTTCCGACTCTCCACCTCCACCACAAGCGAGCCCCTCTCCAACACTTCCAGAGCCAAACCAGCCCCAAAACCACATTACACGGGACCCCTGTCTACAGACCCTGCCCCCCGACCTCATGCCTCCTCCGCCACCACTATTGCCGACCTCGTTGCACCCCACGCAATCGCCTCCAAGGACTACATTCCCATTGGAACCCTGAACTTCCACCTCAACAACCGCAGCAACCCCTACTCCACCACCCTCCTTGACAACCTCCGACTGAAGCAGCTCATCAACATCCCCACCCACAGAGCAGGACACAGTCTCAACCCCATCTTCGCAGGAGGGACAAACATCCACTTCAGCCACACCACGCTTCCCCTCTGGACAGACCACCACTGCGTACACTTCACCTTCAACACCACCACCTCACATAAACCCGTCCAGTGCCTGCCACGAAGGAACTGGAGCAAGATCACAGAAGAACACCTCGACACCAACCTCCTCCACGACCCCCCCATCCAGCATGACCAACGACAACTCTGCAGTCAAAGAATTACACCACTGGATTGCCGGCTGCGCTGACAAGCTTGCACCCCTCCGCCACCCCGGCAAACAATCCTCCCCGAAGGCCACCTGGTACTCCACGATCTTCATGTAGCCCGGCACTCCTGCAGACAACTTGAGAAACTCTGGCGGAACAGGAAAACCACCGAAGACCAGAACAACTACAGGAACACCATGAATGAATACTACCAAAGCATAAGAGCCACCAAGCGGTCCTTCATCAAGAACAAAATCCACACCAACGCAAAAGAACTCTTCAACATCATACAGCAGTTCACCAAGCCCCCCCGCCCAGCGAAACCACGGACATCACTCCATCTCAGGACCTCTGCAACAAGCTCAGCTCTTACTTCACCTCAAAATCAAGGCCCTCCTCGACAACTTCAGCTAACAGACTCCGGACACCACCACAGTCTCCACAACCGACAACCAGCCGACCATCACCACCTGGAAACCTGCAACCACTGAAGACACAACCATGAAGAACACCCACTCAGGAGCCCCCAAGAACCCCTGCCCACCACACATCTACCAAAGAGCAGCCACCGCCATAGCACCGGAACTAAGCCGGACCATCAACACCTCCCTCTAATCCGGCACCTTCCCAGACGACTGGAAGCAGGCAGAGGTCATTCCCCTCGAGAAACCCTCAGCCGAGCAGACAGACCTAAAAAACTACCGGCCCACCTCCCCCCTTCCCTTTGCAGCCAAAGTCACCGAAAGATTCATCAGCGCCCAGCTGACCACCTTCATCGAATAGAATGCCATCCTCGACCCATCCCAGTCCGGATTTCACAGCAACCACAGCACCAAGACCGCCCTCCTCGCCACCACTGATGACATCCGCATGCTACTCGACCAGGGCCACATTGCTGCCCTCATCCTACTAGACCGCTCCGTAGCCTTCAACACCGTCTCACACTGCACCCTTGCAGCCAGACTCTACAAGTCTGGTATACGGGAAACAGTCTTCGACTGGATCCGCTCCTTTCTCGCCGGCAGAACCCTACTCCCTCCCTTCCAATCTGAACTGACAGAGATCAACTACGCAGTACCCCAGGGATCCTCGCTCAGCCCCACGCTCTTCAACATTTACATGGCCACCATCGTCAGACAGCATGGGCTCAGCATAGTATCATACACCGACGACACCCAGCTCATCCTCTCTTTCACAAAGAACGCCGACTCAGCTTCCAAAAAGGAATAAAAGACGTTGTAGCCTGGATGAGCGACAGCTACATAAAGCTGAACTTGGAGAAGACAGAGGTCCTTGTCCTTCGACCCTCCCCCACTAGGTGGGACAACTCCTGGTGGCCCCCTGCCCTCGGAAACAGACCCACCTCGATGGGTCAAGCCTGGAACCTCAGCATCATTCTAGACTCCTTGTTCAGCCTGACCCACCAGTTCAATGCAGTGGCCTTCACCTGCTTCAACTTCCTCCGCAAGACCTTCAAGTGGATCCCCCCCCGCCCCCGACTGCAGAAAGACGGTCACCCAAGCACTCATAACCAGCAGACTGGACTACGGTAACGCCCTCTATGTCAGAATCAACAAAACCCTGCTGCACAAGCTCCAAACCATCCAGAACACCGCAGCCAGATTTGTCCTCGGAACCATACAGGACAAACACATACAAGACCTCCACTGGCTCTCCATCACAAAGAGATTAACCTTCAAGCTACTCACCCACGCCTACAAATCCCTCCACAACATCGGACCCAAATACCTAAAGAAAAGTTTCCTTGCAAGTAACAAAAATGAACCTCGGCTCTGCCGACCTCGCCCTGGCAGAAACCCCAGGCATCGCAGAGCCAGAGCAGGTGGAAGAGCCTTCTCCTACGTCGCAGCAAAGACCTGGAACGAGCTTCCAGTCAACATCAGATGCTCTACCACTTCGCACACCTTCAGGAAGAGCCTCAAGACCTGGCTCTTCGACTGATCTGGCGCTGCACCCCCCACCCCCTCCCCAGCGCCTTGAGAACCTCATGGGTGAGTAGTGCGCTCTATAAACTCCTGATCGATATCGATACCTTCCTAGATAGAACCTCAGAGACTTACCTGCTCATCGTGTAGGGAGTTAACACACCCTTTCATCAGGTTTGAAAAACATAAGGATCCTTACATACATCGTGTAACTCATAGTTTATAGAAATGTCCAACCAGGAGACACTGACAGATGTCTGTATCAGAATTACCATTCGATGATCTCGCCATTATGGCTGTTAAAGTCACACTTCTGACCTAGCTCCGTTATTCCACATCACAAAGATTGGTCAAAGCGTTGCCACCCATCCAAAGCTGGCAAGGATCGTTGAGATCTTGGGTGTTTATTTATAAATGAATTAGCTTCCTTTGGGTCAGAAAAGAAGTAAGCTTTGCCTTTCATGGAGAATCGCAATTGGTCCAGAGAGAGAGATGGAGCATTATATTCCATGTTCTTTGAGCTTTTGCTTTATTAGAGCTATTTTTTTCTGGCTTTTGGAACAGTGAGTGAAATCAGGATCGAACGAGAGGAGCATAATGGATTTATTTTTTCTCCCAGGCTAGTTTTAGGACATGATTGCTTGTCCTGATAGTGGAGGAACTTCACTATAATAGGCCTTGGTGGCCTCCTGGGACTGGTCTGCGGGCACACTACCTATGCACCCTCTTAACCATTAGTATTTTTGATAGCTGACCTGCACCAAAAAGTATTCCACAACATTCTTTCAATAAGCCCCATGGCAGTTGTTTTGGCTAGTCTAGTAATTCTGATATTGCTACTTAGTGTGTTTATTTGCATAGAGGTTGAATATTTGTGCACTAAACATTTTCTAATTAGCCATATCCAATCTGTTCTCCTATAGTCAATATTGAGGAATCTAGTCTGGTCTCTTGAAAATGGTCAATAGGGCTCCCTTGTTAGTATACGCTCATTTTAGGGCCTGCCCCACCCACACTACACACCATGAAGGGGGTTGGTGCCAAGTGGTCTCGCTGTGGTAAAATGCACTATAGAAGCTCTGCACGTTGGTGTCTGCGTTGTCCTGTGTTGTGCAGTGCTTAGGTGTTGGAAATGGCCCTTTTTGCAGAGTTATCCCCTAACTTTTTGCTTTTTCCCTGACCCGTTTGTGTTGGTTTTAGGACTCTGGGCACTTTACCACTGCCGAGCAGTGCTAAACTGCATATGCTCTCTGTGTAAACTGTGTTATGGATTGGTATTTCCATGATTGGCTTATTTGATGTATGTGGTACAAAAGGGGGTGGCGATGGTCGGAGCATCTGAACCAATCAAACACTCACACCCAGTCAACAGATCTGGGTTTAATCCATCACCGTTCTTTAGCCCACTCTGCCACCCCAGTTCAGACATGGCCATATGCAAATCAGTCTGACCCTGTGCCTCATGGGAACAGTCCAGCCCGGACTGCCAAGCCATGCCTTCCCTGGACCGGAAACAAGCTTCAGAGAACCGGTTTCTAGCATTTCAGCCGTCTTCAGCCCGGCTTGCTTGAATCCAGTGGCAAAGTGAGCAAGGGACTCACGTCTGAGCATACCCTGCCAACTTATGGCGAACAAAGCGGTACAAAAGGGGGTGGCGATGGACAGAGCATCTGAACCAATCAAACCCTCACACCCAGTCAACAGATCTGGGTTTAATCCATCACCGTTCTTTAGCCCACTCTGCCACCCCAGTTCAGACATGGCCATATGCAAATCAGTCTGACCCTGTGCCTCATGGGAACAGTCCAGCCCGAACTGCCAAGCCATGCCTTCCCTGGACCGGAAACAAGCTTCCGAGAACCGGTTTCTGGCATTTCAGCTGTCTTCAGCCTAGCTTGCTTGAATGCAGTGGCAAAGTGAGCAAGGGACTCACGTCTGAGCATACCCTGCCAACTTATGGCGAACAAAGCGGTACAAAAGGGGGTGGCGATGGACGGAGCATCTGAACCAATCAAACACTCACACCCAGTTAACAGATCTGGGTTTAATCCATCACCGTTCTTTAGCCCACTCTGCCACCCCAGTTCAGACATGGCCATATGGAAATCAGTCTGACCCTGTGCCTCATGGGAACAGTCCAGCCCGAACTGCCAAGCCATGCCTTCCCTGGACCGGAAACAAGCTTCTGAGATCCGGTTTCTGGCATTTCAGCCGTCCTCAGCCCGGCTTGCTTGAATCCAGTGGCAAAGTGAGCAAGGGACTCACGTCTGAGCATACCCTGCCAACTTATGGCGAACAAAGCGGTACAAAAAGGGGTGGTGATGGACGGAGCATCTGAACCAATCAAACACTCACACCCAGTCAACAGATCTGGGTTTAATCCATCACTATTCTTTAGTCCACTCTGCCACCCCAGTTCAGACATGGCCATATGGAAATCAGTCTGACCCTGTGCCTCATGGGAACAGTCCAGCCCGAACTGCCAAGCTATGCCTTCCCTGGACCGGAAACAAGCTTCCGAGAACCGGTTTCTGGCATTTTAGCCATCTTCAGCCCGGCTTGCTTGAATCCAGTGGCAAAGTGAGCAAGGGACTCAAGTCTGAGCATACCCTGCCAACTTATGGCGAACAAAGCGGTACAAAAGGGGGTGGCGCTGGACGGAGCATCTGAACCAATCAAACCCTCACACTCAGTCAACAGATGTGGGTTTAATCCATCACCGTTCGTTAGCCAACTCTGCCACCCCAGTTCAGACATGGCCATATGCAAATCAGTCTGACCCTGTGCCTCATGGGAACAGTCCAGCCCGAACTGCCAAGCCATGCCTTCCCTGGACCGGAAACAAGCTTCCGAGAACCGGTTACTGGCCTTCAGCCGTCTTCAGCCCGGCTTGCTTGAATCCAGTGGCAAAGTGAGCAAGGGATTCACGTCTGAGCATACCCTGCCAACTTATGGCGAACAAAGCGGTAAAAAAGGGGGTGGCGATGGACAGAGCATCTGAACCAATCAAACACTCACACCCAGTCAACAGATCTGGGTTTAATCCATCACCGTTCTTTAGCCCACTCTGCCACCCCAGTTCAGACATGGCCATATGGAAATCAGTCTGACCCTGTGCCTCATGGGAACAGTCCAGCCCGAACTGCCAAGCCATGCCTTCCCTAGACCGGAAACAAGCTTCCGAGAACCGGTTTCTGGCATTTCGGCCGTCTTCCGCCCGGCTTGCTTGAATCCAGTGGCAAAGTGAGCAAGGGACTCATGTCTGAGCATACCCTGCCAACTTATGGCGAACAAAGCGGTACAAAAGGGGGTGGCGATGGACGGAGCATCTGAACCAATCAAACACTCACACCCAGTTAACAGATCTGGGTTTAATCCATCACCGTTCTTTAGCCCACTCTGCCACCCCAGTTCAGACATGGCCATATGGAAATCAGTCTGACCCTGTGCCTCATGGGAACAGTCCAGCCCGAACTGCCAAGCCATGCCTTCCCTGGACCGGAAACAAGCTTCTGAGATCCGGTTTCTGGCATTTCAGCCGTCCTCAGCCCGGCTTGCTTGAATCCAGTGGCAAAGTGAGCAAGGGACTCACGTCTGAGCATACCCTGCCAACTTATGGCGAACAAAGCGGTACAAAAAGGGGTGGTGATGGACGGAGCATCTGAACCAATCAAACACTCACACCCAGTCAACAGATCTGGGTTTAATCCATCACTATTCTTTAGTCCACTCTGCCACCCCAGTTCAGACATGGCCATATGGAAATCAGTCTGACCCTGTGCCTCATGGGAACAGTCCAGCCCGAACTGCCAAGCTATGCCTTCCCTGGACCGGAAACAAGCTTCCGAGAACCGGTTTCTGGCATTTTAGCCATCTTCAGCCCGGCTTGCTTGAATCCAGTGGCAAAGTGAGCAAGGGACTCAAGTCTGAGCATACCCTGCCAACTTATGGCGAACAAAGCGGTACAAAAGGGGGTGGCGCTGGACGGAGCATCTGAACCAATCAAACCCTCACACTCAGTCAACAGATGTGGGTTTAATCCATCACCGTTCGTTAGCCAACTCTGCCACCCCAGTTCAGACATGGCCATATGCAAATCAGTCTGACCCTGTGCCTCATGGGAACAGTCCAGCCCGAACTGCCAAGCCATGCCTTCCCTGGACCGGAAACAAGCTTCCGAGAACCGGTTACTGGCCTTCAGCCGTCTTCAGCCCGGCTTGCTTGAATCCAGTGGCAAAGTGAGCAAGGGATTCACGTCTGAGCATACCCTGCCAACTTATGGCGAACAAAGCGGTAAAAAAGGGGGTGGCGATGGACAGAGCATCTGAACCAATCAAACACTCACACCCAGTCAACAGATCTGGGTTTAATCCATCACCGTTCTTTAGCCCACTCTGCCACCCCAGTTCAGACATAGCCATATGGAAATCAGTCTGACCCTGTGCCTCATGGGAACAGTCCAGCCCGAACTGCCAAGCCATGCCTTCCCTAGACCGGAAACAAGCTTCCGAGAACCGGTTTCTGGCATTTCGGCCGTCTTCCGCCCGGCTTGCTTGAATCCAGTGGCAAAGTGAGCAAGGGACTCATGTCTGAGCATACCCTGCCAACTTATGGCGAACAAAGCGGTACAAAAGGGGGTGGCGATGGACGGAGCATCTGAACCAATCAAACACTCACACCCAGTCAACAGATCTGGGTTTAATCCATCACCATTCTTTAGCCCACTCTGCCACCCCAGTTTAGACATGGCCTTATGGAAATCAGTCTGACCCTGTGCCTCATGGGAGCAGTCCAGCCCGAACTGCCAAGCCATACCTTCCCAGGACCGGAAACAAGCTTCAGAGAACCGGTTTCTGGCATTCCAGCCGTCTTCAGCACGGCTTGCTTGAATCCAGTGGCAAAGTGAGCAAGGGACTGTGTGGAGTGCAAAAAAACGATTGATTTAGGCCCAGATCTCTGTACTGGGGTGAATGTATGACATTGTTCTGCATTCTGTCCATCACCTGTTATTTTTGCAATTGTCACCTGAGTGGGATGGGTATGCTCAGACGTGAGTCCCATGCTCTCCACACCACTGGAGTCAAGCTATCCTGGCTGAAGACGGCTGATAGCCAGAAACCGGTCCTAGGATGCTTGATTCCGGTCCAGGAAAGACATGGCTTGGCAGTTCGGGCTGGACTGTTCCCATGAGGCACAGGGTCAAGGCTGATTTGCTTCCCCACAGTGTAATGGTGATTAGATTGGGTCCTTTGTCCATTCCATGCGCTTCTTGGCCTGTTTTGGCTGGATTTACCCCGCATCCTCATGCTGGGATAGTACCCTTAGCTGAATTGTGGCCCCTGTATAACTCAGCAATCAGTGTGATCAGGGCCCTAGTTGAATACATCAGCCACAATTTCCAGGGCGGGGCCCCTGGTGTTGCGGCGCTTCCAGCTGGACCGAGCGGAACGTAACTGATGGTTAATGCGGTTATGGGCAAGCGTCCCCACGATAAGGATGATATGCCTTTTTGGCTTGCCGAGAAATTTGACCAGCTGGAGGCAGTTTTTCCTAATTCGAGCCCTGCAGTAAAACTCAGGATTCTTACAATTAGTTTGCCGAAGGACTTGGTGCCGAAAGCCAGTGACTGCGAGTCATGGGGTAGAATGTTTGCAGCTGTGTACACGAGGTGCTTTGGCACTCCGTCAATGGCTGTCTTTCCGACGGTCATTAAGCGTGTTCAAGATGAACACGGACCTGAGGCTGCGGTTGAATTAGGAATGAGACACGTTGGCACATTATGACATAGTTACCTATCTTGTCCTTTCTAATATAAAGGGAGATGCAGTGAACTTTCAAGTGGCTAATGCCTTGCGCGATGTCCCCAAAGCCGACAAACCCTGACAGTTACCGAGATTTATTACATCAACTTATAAAACCCTTGGCCGTAATGTGTCAAGCCCTTTTCTGCTAAAGATAGAAAACAACCTCAGGGTTCGAAGTCTGAAACAGACGTTCAACCCAAAGCTCCAAAGCAGAATTAAACAGATATAAAAAACGAGGGAAACAACAACAGAAACAGGAGTCCAGACCCGCATCACCCGTGCCTGCATCTACTGAGCACGTTTATTATTTGCGCGACCGCTCAACGATTAAGTCACCTGATTGATTTCAGGTTCCTGATCAACACTCTCCTCGTTCTTTACAGGACACATCGGCCTCTTCGTCCAGTGGTGGAGGCGGCGGCAGAGGTCGTGGGTGGACAGCAGAGTCGCAACCAGCCCCGCCCGAAATACGGAAAAGGCAAGCAGGACGATTTTTCACAGAAAAGGCCCCAGTTTCAGAAAAAGAAAGTTGCCGCTTTAACAGCGAGATATGCCACAGATAGTGAGAACGCAGCTTCGGAATCGGACATCGGCGCTGACGTTGTTGGACAGCGCGGCAGAGATTACCAAAGTGCGAGAGGCCCTGCGTCCACTACTGAAGGTGACAGCGACTTATCAATTTGTTGTTGTTGAGACAGCTGATTCTTGAGTAGCTCCCCCCGATAGGTTCTTGAAATTGACCTTTTGATTGAAGGTGACATACAACGTACCATAAAAGGGGTATTTTTGGAAAATCTTACAACTACCTTTGACATTTTGTTAGCGGAGGCGGACTGACCCCCACCTTTTGTTCTCGCAGCTATGAGAGGGGAGGAGGTAATCCTCCCTAGTTTTGCGCACACGGTGTCTAAGGAACATGCGCTGAATTTTGCAGAAGAGTGGGCTTAGGTCCTTGCGCCGGCTTTGTACCGTACTCACTGTGGTTGGGATAAATTCTTCCCCACCACGAGATTCCCTTACGGTCTATCCTCAATCCTCAATATCCCATGCGACGTGAAGCAAAGGCTTCCGTTGCGGAAATCCTTGAACAATTGGAATATCAAGGAGTGATTGAAGCTTGTGTATCTCTGATGAATAACCCACTTTTTACTGTGACCAAGATTAATGGTTTGTACCGTTTGGTATTGGATTACCTGCATTTAAACTCGCATTGCCATACCTGTGCAGTACAGATTACTCACTGCTCTGCTTTAGTGGATGGTCTTGTGTGGAAACGGTTTAAAACCACACTTGACATATCCAATGTTTTTTTTGCCGACAAACCTTTCTGGTTTAAGTAGTCAATTGACTAGTTTTACCAGTGGTGGCAAACAATGCCATTTTAGGCGACTGGCAACGGGCTATAAGAATAGTCCAGGTGTGTTTGCTGCACGTATCATATCTCTTCTAGAGAGAGTCGACCTGGATGCGTGTTTGTATGTGGATGACATTTATCTCACAGATGACGAAATATGGGCGCATCTGTGCCACATTGACCGCATAAATTTGTAATTTTGTGGACTTCGGTAACAAATTTAACTTTGCAAAGTCACACATTGCAGAGTATACAGTGTTGTTCCTGGGCTATGAGCTCAACAATGAAGGTCGAGGATTGGCTCCTCACTTCTTGGAGAAATGCGCACAACTGCGCGCTCCAATAACTCTGAAAAAATTACAATCTTTGCTGGGATTTTTGAATTTCGGGCGTACATACATTCCCGAATATGCCCAGCGTATCAAGCCACGGTATGTTTTGATACAACTGATTTTTACCAAATCGTGCTTGCTGCCTGAACATTCAGCCATTTTGAAATCTTTGCAGGCTGATCTGCTAGAATCTAAATTCTTATTGACTCGTGATAACCACACCATACTTGGTGACAAGAATTATCCCTGGGGCGGTGGGTTTCACATACCTTACTTTTAACGAAGGTGACACAGTGCCTATCGCTTACAAGTCACACATGTACACTTCGGCTGAAATGCGGTTTTCCATTGTGGAAAAAGTTTTGACAGCAGTGCAAATTGCGATTCTGAAGGAACGCGCACTGTCGCAGGGAAAACGCATGTTGGTTGTTACCCTGTATCCTGCTCTAGAGGCAGTGATGAAAGCAAGTGTACCTGGTTCTAAAGCTTTGCACCCACGGTGGATACAATGGGCATTATCATTGACTTCTCCGGATGTCACATTAATTTTTGACGCCTCCTTACAGTGGCAGGAGTTTTTGCAGTATGAGTTTGTTCATCCTGCTCCGTTAACTATGCGGCCTTTGGAGGATTTCCTTTGTATCATTTACACTGATGGTTCAGCGCAAGTTGCGCATGGGTCTAAGCATGCATACGTCTCGGCTTGCGCCATTGTGGTTGGTACCATGGTGAGCGATGAATTCAAGTCCGATGTCGTACATACGCAGACAATAGGGGACTGTACCGCTCAATTGGCAGAGCTCCGTGCTCTGATGCTTGCATTTGAGTACGCTGATCCTGATGCGACTACTCTATATATGAGTGACTCTTACTACTGTGTCCAGTTTTACAATGAAAACCTGGTTTTTTTGGACTCAGAATGATTTTCGAGATTCCAAGGGTAGCACAATAAAACACAATTATCTGGGTTTGAGTGGCTGAACTTAAAGAGCAGCTACCACTCGTGTATGTTATTCATACTCTTGGTCATCAACGTGTGGGAGTTCATGCTGTTGGCAATAGTTTGGCTGATGAGGCCGCGAAAACAGCAGTTTCGACATATTTGGGTGCAGCAGTTACACGTTCCAAAAGTAAGATTGATGATGACATCTTGGCAGCAATTGCCGCTTCTGAGAAGGGAAATAAATGTCCTATTGGATTTCCTTCAAAGTATTCTTATCATTTAAGTCCTGCTAAAGTTCCTCATGTGTATATACCGGGCGTTGGTGACAGATTGATTCCCAACGCGGACCGCAGGTCCACACTGATTACAGCTGCCCATGAGGGTGTTGCGTCTGCACATGCAGGCGTTTCGGCTACTGTATCTCAGTTACAACAACGTTTCTGGTGGCGGGGACTGTACAGACACGTGATTATGTCCTTCAATGTGATATTTGTCAGCAGATAAAGCCTTCGGCTGCTATGCGTCCGCCCCAGACACAGTTGTATATCTCTAATAGACCACTTGGTTGTGTTTATTTAGATCACTGCAGTCCTTTTTCTTCTGATACTGCGTACAAGTACATCTTAGTTGCAGTTGATTCTTGCACGCGCTTTGTATGGGTTTGGCCACACCGCAGGGCTGATTCACGTACGGTCATAAGAGATTTGTGTGTCTTTGTGGGAATTTTTGCGTGTGGCACCTTCCATGCCGATCAGGGTCCAGTGTTCGCCTTTAAGGCAGACAAGGATGCCATGAGTTCATTGGGGGTCCAAGTCAAATTTTCGTCTCCATACAGACCTGAGGGTAATAGTGTTGTGGAACGAATAAACCGAGACTTAAAGCAGTCATTGACTGCCCAAGTTATAGGTACAGGGCGGAACTGGCTAGCCCATCTCAATAGCGTACAGCGTGCACTTAATAATCTCCCTGAAAATGTCTCTGGGTGGGCGGACCCCATACGCATAGCTGCCAAGGTTTCAAATTTCTATGAGTGACATTTTCATAATTTCAGTGCAATTATGAGTGACATTTCAACCTCTATGGGTGACACTTTTTCACGAGCAAATTCAAGCAATGAAGTAGAGGGAAACAAGTAAATATTAGAAATGACATCTATTTGAGCAATAGGAAACTCAAAGAAGATCTTAAAACTACTGCAGAGCACAAGAAATCAGGAGAGTGAGACACTTGTCAACCATAATGAAAATAATTATTACCGAGCACATTTGTTTATTTATGGCACCGTACTTGCAAAGCTTGCATGCTGTTTGCCTTTAACGCTCACTACACCCCTGGTAAGGGTCTGAACTCAGGTTTGTCGTAAAACCTTGTGTGCCAACAAGAGGTGCACATGACTATCAGGCTAGGCGCTTGGGCTAATAATAGGGACGAGCAGCAGAAAGAGAAGTCTGGATCGAAACCCGTTGTATGGTGGCCCTAGTCTATGCAGTGCAAGTTTGTCCAGGAACAGTACCCACAGGTATCCGATTCGCCCTAGAGAATAGAGAGTAAGTGTGAGTCTAGAGTGATGAACACTATGCACTTAAGTTATTGTCCTTGTTTAGGTGCAGAACCTGGGAACACAAACGTTTTTGTTCAGTTGCATACAAACACTGCACTCCTAAATGTGTATTTATAATTCTTAAGGTGAGTACAAAATGAAAAAAGAAAGGCTGCTTTCTTGGTTTTCGTGTACTTTTTAACTGTGGCCATAAAGTGGGAGATTTATAAAAAGAACCAAGAAATATAATGTCCCCCCTTATCTTGCTTTGTTTGGAAGGCGTTAGGAGGGAGAAAGTTAAAATACAGCTATTTTTTCAAATTAAAAACTGGGGGACCCGGCCTCCATCAGGAGAGAGGGTTCCTGTGTATTCATGATAGGTCAGGCACACTGGACAGTGGGAAAAGAAAAACACAACTATAACCTTACCTGGGGAACAAAGCATGCTACGTGCCTGCAGTAACAGTACACAGAGGTGGTGAATCAAGAGGGTTAGCACGCAGAGGTGCTGCCCCCACCCTGGGGGTGGACATAGTTATAAAGCACCCGCATTTTGAGAGTCAGCGAGAAAACAACTGCACCACCCCACCTTTGAAATTAAACCGATGGTGTTGAGGCAAAACACAGTGAAACGTCATCAATACGTGATCAAGTACACATTACAGTTAAAACAAATAGTTTAAGTCGAAACAGTTAATCAATGACAATGCATGGTAATCTCAGAGAGTCGCCACCAAAATAAACTCAAATCCCTGAGCAACTGTCATGAAAGCAACATCTGATTCATCCCCACTGCTACTCATTACCATTTTAAAATACTTAACATGGTTCCGTTTAAAATGGAAAACAAAATTTGTGAGTTTCCTTTAAGAATACATGCATTTGTCAGTTTCAAGAGAAAACTATTCAAAGGTGGCGGCGCTGTGCTAAAGGTCAATGATAGATCATTTGTAGTGGCATTAGTAGAAGAGTGTCGGAATTTAGGCCAGCATAGCGAAATTATGTTACATCTGCCCGCCGGCCTGAGAAAGTGTTGTTGTGCCGTGAATGTTTTGTGTGCGTGTCCCTGACTGGCCGCGCTGTGTTCAAGTCTGTATGTGGCTGCAACTATAGTTGTGACCCCTGTGTGCGTGGAACTTTGTAGAAGGTTGGAAGGCAAGTTGAGCACAGTTTTGCATGTTTATTACCAATAACTTCGTATTCCATGCCACTCTTACTTGAAATGAATTTGGCTTCAGACTCCTCGAGAGCAGCTGCATTTAGTGAGTTCACACCTCAGCTGCCTGCTCCCCTCTCTCTGTGTTGAGCGGCCCGGGCCGACGGACCGCATCAGGCTGGCTCGGGCTTGGCCAAATTCACAGTCAGGCCTGTCCTGGTGCTCCGGCCTGTACACGAACCACTCCGGCCGCCACAGTCAGTCTGGGTGTTCTCTGAGTGACTCCTCTGCCTTCAGTCCAGCCTGGGCTGTGGTGGCCCGGCTGGTTGGGTCACTCACGTCACTGCTGGTGACCGTAGGAGGATATAGCCTTACCGCGCCGGCAGTAGAGCTAATCAACAGCAGGGGCCCATTTCCGAATTCAGCAAGTGCTCGCTCGCGCCACGGAAGACAGTCTCTAACCCTAACTGGTGAAAGTGAAAGTATGCTGCACTGCCAGCCGCGCGGGGATTAAATACATTGGATACTTTGCAGCTAGCAAACAGCTCAGAGCCTAGCCCCCAAGAAATCTGCTGAGCAGTGCGGGGTGCCTGCCTGTGCAACTGACGCTAGTGCTAATATAATAACTATAAAGACACAGCTCCCATGATGACAGCGCTTTACAGGCACAGCGCTTATATTCGTGATTTCGCATTTCAGTGCGGTGATGCGGACCACCTCACTGAAATGCGTTAGTCTCCCGCCTGATGCGTGATACTTGGCAGGACTGCATACGAAATGCTCTTTGGTATCAAAATGTTCGTCCCGGACCTTGAAGGTCTAGACCAGGCGGCGGCGGATGCCCCCTTTGACGTAGATGAACACTGTCATGTTTTACAGAATCTACAAGAGACGAGAGGCAGTCTTGCAAAGGAAAACTTACCCTCCACATCAGAAGCTGCGTTGCAGATTCCGGTACTTGCCTGGCAACTCAGAGTTGGAGAACTGGTTCGAGAGAAGATCGAGAACAAGAAAGAATTTGGTCCCTCATATCGAGCTCCACTTCCTGTACTTGGCGTGCAGGGCACAAGAACAGTCATTTTACCTCCACTTCCAGGTCATAAGGAAAATAAGTACATCTCCATGGACAATGTCAAATTACACAGAGTGGCTGATTCTTCTTAGTATGACACCTGCGGTCTCCTGTCCATCTATACTGCGACATTCTGTTTTGGCTCCAGCCCCTAACACCAGGCCAGACGTTGCCATCGAGATGCCTGCTGGTTCCAGTCCTTTATTGAGTTTTCCGCCTGATGATCATTTTGATGATACTGAATATACTTACCCCATAGACTTATCGATGCCCGATCTGCAAATTTGTTTGCCAACTGAGTTCAGATTTTCATTTTACACTAACTTATCACATCAAAGACACCTTCAAAAATGTCTGTTTTTGCATGGTTTAAAAAACATTTTTTGAATCCTCCTTGGACCTACATTTGGTTGGTGCTTTTTTCAATTTTTTTGTTCATGTCAATTGGATTTGTGGTGTATTTTTTCCGTCTTGTAAACGGACACTATATTGAAGAGAGAACATCTATTTGACACATTAATGGAACATTGGCACCCCATTCCTCATCACACAGCTTGAAGAGGGACTTGGCTTTTGTAAACATTACTGCTTGGCCCCTCTTAGATGGGATTGTTTGAGATGCTGTTAGATTTCAAATCCATGGCCCCACAGAGGTTATAAATGTCCTGAATATCCTACGGGTTTCTATGGGAGATGTGATTAAACAAAATATACGTTCTGATGATTGGGATGTTCAAGCAGTAAAGGTTTTATTTTACGATTTGAAATATTATGCTGCTTTTGATGCTGAAGATTTATATTTAGATTTGGCGAATTATGGTGATTTGTTTTGTTATCAACACTTTGGCAATCACTACCTGCATAAGGCAAACACCAGGAGGAATATGGTTAATTATACGCAATTGGAACATTGCCCCGCTCCTGTTGAAGGCAGCTCCAGTTCTCTTTTAAAGAGGTTCACTTATTTTACTGATTTTAATCAGTCAAATCCCAATGCATTTTATTTTAAAATGACGAGAAGTCCACTTCCAAAGTTAGACTTACCCACACAAAGTTATTATATTCCAAGACCTTTCTTGACCAATTGGCTATTGGGGGCTATGAACTGTAGAAGGATACTATTGATCTTAAATCTGTTTGGGTTTCTAAAAGGAGGCTTTGCATCGTGCATGTCTCATCCCGAACCATATGTTGTTTTTTAATTCTACTATTTCACAAACCACCTGCTTTGGGTTGGTTACTACTAAAAAATGAAATGCTCCTTCTTTTCCTGAATTGGAAGAATACCCTGGTTGGGATAATATTACCGGATTTTCTATTAGAGAATTACAGACCCTGTTGCTGAATTCTACTTTTAACATATCCAGTTTGGATCCTAATGGTTGGTTGTTGTGGCACAAAAATGCAGATTCTTGCCAACATCGTTTTCTGGGTTTAGCCCGTGGCTACACACAGGTTAGGGCGGATCCCCGTTTTGAGAGTGACCATTCTGTGACTACCTCTTCAGTAGGCAAATTATGTCAGAATTGGCTCAAACATTCCACTTTAGCGTCAGTTAAGCTTCATTTATCTAAATTGACTGACAATGTTGATCTAAATGATTTTGTGAAGGGCCCTGCTTCCGGCAGATCCAAAAGGTGGATATATGCTATTTACAACGAAGTTTGGAAACTGTCCCAGATTTAGGCCAGTTCCCGGTTAAGAGCTATAGATCAAGCGAATTTAGAAAAGGTGCTGGCAGTTGTAGATAACAGCCTTAACACGCTTTCTGCCCGCATTTACACTTTAGATAATATTGTTTCATCTGTTGTTGATTTTGAGCCAGATTATGTCTATGTTTTGTACCATGGTCAAAATCAATTGTGTTCCATTATGCAATTTGCATGGACTTTGCAAACGTTAAAGGCAGGAAAAGTGCCTTGGCACTACATGAACACATCATCCTTGTTTGCCCTTTTTAATTTGACTGACAAGCAACGTTTTATGTTTATGAAGGATGCAACTTTTTCTATGTTACATATTGAAAAGTTAAAACCTTTGCCATTTTCTGTGGCCGAAACAAATTTTGCAGTGTGGCTCGTCCATGGGTAAATAACATTACCTTTTCCTTTGTTCAAATTTGAAGCTTGCATGAAGTACTACGCAATTGGCAGATATGAACCTCTGGGCACCGCTTATCTCCATGAAGCTTGATCGCTTCCTTTTACCTATAGGTGCCTGAGGGAGGGAAAAGAGGTTCATTTGAATGGTGAAGATTGCACAACAACACTGGATCACTCAGTGTGTAGGAATATCCAATTGCATGGCTCATGCAACCAGGATGCGCCTAATCTAGCCTGTGTTTTGAAAGGTACACCGACGCCTGCTTTCCTACCCACATTCAAATTACTAGCAAACGGTAGTTATTTACTATTAAAAATAATGAGGATTGTTGTAGGATGTTAGCTGGAATTCCTTACGTTTTTACAGTTTCTGAACATGTAGTTTGTTGTAAAAACGTAATGTTTTCTCCTCCACATGGGAAGCTGGATGCTTCCATCTGGCCGTCGATTCCGACCTTGTAAGCAGAGTTCAACAAGATGAGTCGCATAAAAGCTCTTTTGTCTCAAAAAGAAGTCGCCCTCACATCTGCTCGTGAAACATTTGTCCCTCATATGACAAACACCCGCACAGAAGTGCATGCTTTATTAAATACGGATTTGCCCTTGTATTTTGGAGTATTAATCCACACCACCTTTAATGCTTCCTCCACCACGGGGCTGGCTCACTTTTTTAAAGTTGTTAGTAGTGGCCTTGTGACTTCTTTTCAAACTATATTTGGTGTGTTCCTGGCATTTTTTAATTCAATTTTTTCCAGCCTATTTGGTGGATTTCCCTTGATGCTCGCTCTGGTTGCAGGAGTGCTTCTGTTGCTTTGTTTATTTCAAAATGGATGCCCCTCCTATGTTACAAGACGATCTGCCACGGCTGTTGCTGCTCCGCAACCAAATGCTTGATTATTATGGAGCGCTGCCTCTTGCTACATTGTGTACAGCTTATGGATTATCGTTTTGATTTTCCTTTTTCACATGCGTCCAGCCTGTCTTTCATTGCCTGAGTTGCGATTTCGACTGGGCCCTTGATTTGTTTCTATACAATACGGTGTCTCCCAACGCGGATTATGATTAACTGATGAGCCCCTTAGTTCCTCATGAATTGCTTTGTTCTGGCGACGGGATTATGGTCTTTGCTGCGATGCATGGAGTCCTGGGACGTTGGAATGTTTTTTGCAGTGGCGCATGACTTCTTGGCACGCAGTTATATTGAAGAGAACCAGAGTTGTCCTCTGATGGTACTAGAGGCTCTGGTTATTGAGGAACATGTATGTTCCTTCCCATTACTGAATTGGATGGCTGAAATGTTTTCAGATGAGAACAATGACTTCCTGTTGGAGGCTGTTGCAACATACTGTGCATGTACATTGTTGGCGTGAGATGCGTTTCCTCTTCTCTCTTCCATGGCCGACGTCACATGTTGGACATCGGATTTTTGGGTTATTTTTGCCATCTTCATTTTTTTTTCTCCCCAGGCCCGTTGACTTAACTGTGCCCATTGAAGTATTTTTAAAATGTGGAGTTTGCTACCGTTTTTCCACTGTGGCAATTTGAACTTGATTCGGAGTCTTGTTCTTGTACTCAGCGCTCCAAATTTGCCCCCTTTCTTATCCGTGCTCAGATCAAGGGAGGGTGTTGTGGGGCTGAGCCTTGCATTCACACAGTGTTAGGTTGACATGAGTTTATTGGAAGTTTAAATGCCATTTTTCCTTTCTGCTGCCTTTTCCACACGGCACACACTTTATTAATTGTTTAGAGTTTAGCAGAGTGTTTTGCTTCACACGAGAATAACGTGTTTTTCTACATTAGTAGCCTTGCTTGGTAAGCTTAGTCTGAACAGTGAGTGCCGAGGCATTCAAGGTTATTTCAACACTGTGGTTGTTGTTTGGACTGATCAGCGCAAGTTCTAGACATAACACATATGCAGCTGTGGCCACCTCTGATATTGGAGCGTTTAATAATGCACTGCGTAGGCATGATCACACACACTTGGAGAACATTCATATGCTGAGAGCTTGTGCAGAATTTGATGTGATCCACGTCTGCTAATACCATAGGTATGGGGCCGCCTATGTAATCCCAAGAGACCATCTGTAGCTCTAAAATAACCTACTAGCAAGGGAGGGTGAAATATAGGTATATTTTAAACCTGTTTCCATTTAGCATTATAACATGCTTTCTCCCTTTGTATTTTATGGAATAGTAACTATGCTGACAATCTTGTTTCTAATAATATGTCTGCTTATATTAGCTAAGATGCTGCGCATAAGAACACGGCGTTAGAAATAAATATTTCAAACTTGTTTGTGTCTCTTTTTACTCCCTGTTTTGGACTGGTATGAAAGTATAACGAAAGAGTGTTCATGCTTTCCACATTGCCTGAGGTAACCTAAGTCGCATGTTCCGGGTTGTCTAATCATTGGTATTTTGGAAGAGCCAATGTGACACTGATGCTAGTCTGGTAGGGGATTTTGGGTACTAAGGTGAGTTTTGGCACACCCCAATTCACTGAGGTCCCAAGTCTCTGTGTAGGAGCAGAATCCTTGCAACAGTATGCCTTAACTCAGAATGATAAAATACATCTTTTAGTGAAGTTGCTTTTAATATTCTGTGTTTGAGAATACCACTTTTAGAAAGTAGGTATTTTCTTGCCTAACCATCTAGCCTGCCTCTGCTAGCTTGTGTATTGTCTGTCTGGTTTGTGAGTGACAGGGGCTGGGGAGACTCCAGGAAACAGGATGAGTCAACACAGGGCTGAATAGACCTATCTGCACATAAATGGGTGGGAGGAGTCGCACATGGGTCTGAATAGGACTGTGCCTGCCTTGCACAATGCTGGCTCCAACTCCTGTGGTGCGTCTGATAACCCTGGCCTACACTGACAAAGGAAGAAGGTGCACACTGGCAGAATGCACCCAGAACTGGTATGAACTAGGTACAGGACCCTTCAGAGGACAAATAATTGTATGGTATAAATATTGGAGCCCAGACCCCAGAACTTTAGATTACCTCTGAACTAAGGAACCTGCCAGGAAGAAGGACCAGGAAAGCTGGAGGAGAAGTACAGCCCCAATGCTGCATGTTGAGGGGTTGGCCTACAGTGGTTGCTTCTGTCTTGGGTAGGGAAAGCACTGGAATGTGCTTTCATCATCCTGCTGTTAAAGTTTTCCCCAAGGGCTTGAAGTAGAGCTTGCCTCCTGTTGTAAGTCTCAGGGATCGAAAAGACTTCAGAGAACTCTTTTGGGATCAAGAAGACTGCCAAGAAGAGCCGGAGAAGCTGTGAGGAGGAACTACCACTTTGCTGTGTGCTTTGCTATGTTAGCCTGCAGTGGCTGCTTCTGTCTTGGGCAGTGAAAGGACTCAACTTTCTGCAATCTAGTTTTGTGAGTGTCTCCAAGGGCTTGAGATAGAGCTTGCCCCCTGTTCAAGAAGTCTCAGGAACAGCAAAGACTTCAAGCCCGATGCCGTCCACGACGCCGCTGCCGACTTCGTATCCTGAAGGCATTGCAGAGGGCACCGCCGCAATGCCGCACCACGACCTTGGTCTCACCAACTATGCCTGCTGACGCCGCCACCGAGCGTTGTTCTCACTGCGACCTGTGGGCACCGCGCCGCCTCACTTCACGACGACGCCTTGTTATCCCCAACGCCGTTGCTTCATGCTGGACTCGACGCCGCTGCTTATATCGTGGTTCAAGGGCACCGCTCTTAAAGTATCACGACGCATAACCCTCATCCCCGCACCGCAGCCATGGCCTACCGAGGCCAATGCCATCGACTCCAGTTAGTCATCCGACGACAGCGCTTCAGCAACGACGCCGCCACTGCTGCACCGTGACCTGCCAGCACTGTGACGAGCACCGAATTCATCTCACACTGCGACCCTGGTCTCACCGAAGCTGCCACCTAGCCGCTGCTCGCACTGCGACCTGAGGGCACCGCACGGCTGCACTTTGCACCCCAGTACTCGACGCCTGCCGATGGTGTGACTTAGAGGGCCCGACGACCCCTGCACCGACCTCTAGAATCAACGCCTGCGGATGCCGTGCTTTCTGCAACTCAACGAGACGCCATAGACACCCTGTATTTCTCGCGGTCAGCTTGAACGGGTTGGATTTGTTTGTTCATGACGCCGGGATAGCCCCTGACGGAGCTATCGACATCAAGGAACTGTGTTTTCACCGTATCTTTGTAAGTTAAAGACATCTTGCAACGCATCTATTTGGAAAGTACTGTACTGTGGATTTTATCGTATTTGGTCTTGTTTGAGTATATACAAGTATTGGCTATTTTTCTAAGCTGGTGTGGTGTTTTTTTGTAGTGCTTACATTGCATTACTGTTGATTATGTGCAAATGATTTACACACTGCCTCTAAGATAAGCCTGACTGCTCGTGCCAAGCTACCCAGGGGGTGAGCAGGGGTTATTTTAGGAGTGTAACTCCCTTATCTTGACTAGAGTGGTGGTTTCTGCCTGGCTTTGGTGGAAACCTTACTCAACCAGAAATCCCATTTCTAACATTGGTTGTCAGCGGTGAGGATAGGACTTGTGTTTGCACTTGACTTGCAGGGATTGTCATGCATTACTACCATATTGCAGACCATTACGTGCCACATACTGGTTCTTTTTCTTTTTGGCCTATTTTAGATCTTGCCAGTTTGAACTTGCTACTTCAACATGCCTGAATCGATTGCATCATCTGTTGCATCCTTGGAAGTTGCCTTTGAGGAGGATAGGTTGGAATCCTACAACGTAAAGAAATTGAAAACCATTTGCAAGAACCTGAAAGTTCGGGTCAGAGGCCTCACCAGGAAGGATGAGCTACAAAAGGCACTAAGGGCCTGGGTAGCAGCCAGACATGCCGGTGGGCAATCTGTTGATCTCAGTGGAGAGGCGGAGGAGCCTATTTCTAGGGTGGATGTGCTTTTGGGAGGGGGGGAACTCTCCAGACAAGGCAGCATTAGCTTGTCCCCAGAGGAGCTGGAGGACAGGCGGGAAAGCAAGGAAGTTTGAGTTGGAAAAACTCCGGATGGAGAGGGCAATGGAAGACAAAAGAATAGCCATGGAGGAAAGGAAGATGGTGTTAGACAATGGCATTAAAATGAGAGAGCTGGAGCTGGATTGGGAAGCCGGGAGGGTTTTATCCAACCCAGATGGTGGCAGCAAAAATGTAGTGTCCAGCACTGAGGTGGGGGGCTGTTGGACTTGGCCCTTCTGGCAGGTTGACCCCTAAACTTTTTGCTTTTGATATGTGACTTGGTGCTAGTTAATTTTGGCTTCTGCGCACTTTACCACTGTGTCCCAGGGTAAAGTGTGTGCGTGTGGTGAAGTTGGCCTACCCCTCCCATAGGAATGCATGGGGAATGTATGTGACCCAGGTAGTTCCTGATGCGTGGGGAGTACAGGTGAGAGTTTGGTATGTGCGGACTCGTGTGATTAAATGCTGCACGATGATGTGTGTGGCGTTATTGTGTCTAGTGTGGAAGTGCCACTTCTAGAAGTTGGCATGTCTGTGTAATTTATGTGAATTGGCTGTCTGGCTTGTGATTGGCTGGAGCTGGCTGATGAGTCTGGCTCCAGGAGTCAGGATGAGTCTGCCCCGATGGTGAGTGGAGAGATCTGCATGAGTGATGTGAAGGAGGAGTGCACCTGGGACCTGAATAGGGCTTGGCTTTCCCCATAAAATGCTGGCTCCACCCCCTGTGGTGCGTCTGATGACCCTAGCCTGGCCAGTGAATAGTGAGAGGGGCGGAACACATCAGAGTGCTCCAAAACCAGCTGCGACTGGTTTTCCCCCACCCTACAGACACAGACAAAGGGTTTCTGTTTATAAAAAGGGGCTGTGACCCCTTACAAAATGTTCTCTTGCTGATCCTAACCTTGAGGGGGGCCTGCTGCTGCTGGGCGCCAGGAGGACCGCCACTGGGGACTGCCTCCCTGCCTGGAGGGCCCTGTGAGCTGGCCCCTGGGCCCAGCCTTTGCCCTGTAGTGTAGTTCCTATATTCCTAATAGGCTCTGCGCATTGGGATAACAAACGATAGTTTAGACGTAGGACTGAAGTCGACTAGGTCTCTATTGAGTATGTTAGACTTAATTGTGAATGCCAGCTAGCTCAGAGGTCACTAGAAACTTTCACGAATAAACAAGAAGGGATTAGTTTCTGACAACCATATAACATGACAACTTTGTACCCAAAGAATAAGAAATATATCTTCAGAGTCACGGAAACAATAGATGGCTATTTCACTCAGTCAATCGTGCATGCTTCGTTTCACCATGGTTTCTGCAGAGAAATAGAAAGACGGGCGTTTTCAATAAAAAGGTTATTTATTGAACAGTCTTCTTTCTCATGCAAGAGAAGTTAATTGCAACAATCGTAATACTTGCTATGAAGTAAAGTGCGTACAGTAAAAAGAGTATTATGAAATAATACTGTAAAAGCATGATTTGGTTTCTAAGCCAAAAAATACTTAAAATAGATAAAATACATACAATGATAAATATTGACTAAAAGTACTCAACTGGTGCATCTAAAATACGCCTACCCCGGTGTACCTAACCTAAGTCTAGTACAAGGGAAGAAGTAAGTGAGGTGTAGCTTGAGTTAAAATAGTTTCTGCCAAGAACCAATCCAAGAATTCTCTAAGGGTCTAATCAGCTCCGTACCTTGGTTATAGAATGAAGGAGGTCTTGTATCTCTCTCTCAGGACTCGATCTCCCAGTAACCCGCAAGGGTAGCAGGGAAACACTGGAGCTGGATTTCTCGGCAGGGGAAAAAGACAGCGTCTCTCCCAGTGCGTCAGCTGGAAGGTCGGCTTCCTTCAGCAGGGCGTCGGGCAAGTAGTTAGTCGATCTGCTCCAAACCACCGTGTGTTTGCTAGGGCAGATGTGGGTATATTTATACCTGGAAGGTGCAGAGTTTGACGTAAGGGTGGACATAATAACGTCACTAAGAGCTCAAAGTTCTTTATACGCTCCAGGAGTTCTGGGACAAATCAATACTGAAGCAGGGGGAAGTCCCGTACTGCTGAAGGCTGGTTGTCTTCAAGAACTCGTTGTACTCTAGGAGCTTAGTGGCAGTAGCCATACCGTATTTGGACTACATTGGCTGTGTCTAAATATGGTTATGATTCTTACGCCTATATAAGGATATGATAAGTTATACCTATATAAGGGCATGAATCAGGAAAATTACACTAGAGCCCTAGATACGTTTACAACACCCACTCCAAGTAGAATGTCCATCTTTACTAAATACTAAGCAGTTATAACATTTCTAAGCATGTGTTTACAATCCCACCCCAAGAATACATAAAAATGCATTTGAAATGGTTTGTACACGAAAAATGAGTATTGTACTATACGTTTTCTAAGCAGTGGTATCATTCAACTAATGCATATAGTTTTACATTTGAAATGCTGGCTGAATGATTCACGAAATTACATTCATGAAATGGCTCTTAATACAGAAGAGAAGGTCGAGACCATTTCATCACAGATTTATATAATACTGTACATGTGCTAGAGGCTAAGTTTAAATATTGTCTCTAGGTTTCAAAAATAGAAGTCTTGTTCTCCAAGAATAGTTCTACATTAAGCAGATTACTCTGTGCCAAAAAAAGGTAAATATTTTGGTATTGAGAAAAAATAATTGTGTTGTAGTAAAAAATAGTTCAAAATTTTAGAAGTTCTGTTTATCAAAACTGAAGGCCGAAATCAAAGTTCAGGGAACGCTGCGTGCTTGTTTTTCAAGAGTTATTCTCGTTGTTAGGAGAAAACATTAACTCAGATAGGCTGGCAAAGAATTTGTCTACCACAGTAGGTGAAAGTTGGGCCATTTACGAAAAAGTAGAAATAGTGCATATGTGAGATGCATTACCGTCAGCGTTATCTGGATCAGCAATGTTCACAGAAAGTTGTACATGTGTGCCCCTTTCATCTCGTACCTCACCGCCACCTAGTCGTAATGGTGAGGTCTCAACGAATGCCGTCATCAGAATTGGTAGCCGCTGGGAACAACACGTTGCATGAGCCGTTACCGAACTAAGCAAAGTATCGACATCCATAGGTACTGCTGATGGGAGTGAGATACAGACGTCTAACACGCATTCTTCTCCGCAGAGCAGACATCGTAGAACAGGTAAGATGCAATCTTGCCAGATTGGTCTGAATGATAGAAACCATGTGGTATTCAGATCTCTTAGACGAGCCAAGCCGAGAACCTGTGTTATCTTATTTCGATATGGCATTGCCTGGATTGTTTGTTCCATGGTAATCTGGGTATCGCTGGTGACTGGACTTGCCATATCAGAGCAGAAGGAACAAAAATAGAATTCCTGCTACGAGTCCCAAAAATGCGAGGCAGACCGCCGAACACAGAGTGCACGAAATTCGGAAAAATGCTCAGGACTGCTTCAAAGGGTGCTAACAGTCCAGAAAAAAGTGTCTTAAATACATGTGCGATGCCACTGGTATCTGACATGTTTAGAATTTGACCTAACATTTCTACGAAATGTACGGGGCAGTTTGTTGATAATAATGTATGTATCTCTGCTGAGGTCCTTGCAACTTGCAGATCATACGTTTCTCTAGACGAGGTTAAAGGCACCGTTTTTTGTAAAATAATGGCTTTCATTCTGCTTAATGTATCAATTTGAATAGAAGAGATATTCAATGAAGGCCAAATCGTTGCCTCCTTGCCTGGCTTGCTGTTTGGATACAATACTTGCATACAACAAGTGACCCTGGATGTAACACTGACGAGATAGGCTGTTCCTGGCAACATGCCAAAACAGCTGTGGTCACTTAACATAACGTAGCTGCCGTTGGAATGCTGCCTGAAAACAGGTTCTATTTGTGTGGCTGGGGTGCCGTGCAAGTGGCAAGAAAGGTCATTAGATGAACCCTCACAGGCTCCATGTAAATTAATTTCTTGACACAGAAGTGTACCACTTAGCAAGTTTTCACAATTTTTCCCACTAAGAAATACTTCTTTGTTACACCCACTCCAACATCTATGTGTGGAAGGTAAATTCCAGGTCGACTTAATGTATCCTTTACCCAACCTTTCATACAGGCCCGCTGGTATATGCTGTAGGCAATATTAAAACTGGAATTTCGTTATTGGTATTGTTATGGTACCATGTATTATCCATTCAATGACAGGCTTCTCGGAAACTGTTAATGGTAATCTTTCTAGTTTTTCAATGCTCAGCACCGTATAGTCTGCTCCTTTTTGTGCCAAAGAGATTTGTTTATCTGTAAGGGGAAAGATAGAAAATAATGACGTTGCGTTGATTAGACACCAAGGCACATAGCCTGAACGCAGATTTTGTAACGTCCAGCCTAACTGTACAATAGAACGTAATTGGGACTGGCCATGTTGTAACATTAGCATATCCTGTTCTATTATATCAATAGCAGATGATACAATGTTGTCCATAGAATAAATTCTAGAGGACAGAGTCGTTAACACATTGTCCACTACAGACAGTGATTTTTCCAAATTAATACGATCAATTTCTCGTATTTTTTCAGCAGTTTCAATTTGCGTTACTTTCCAAGCTTCGTTGTAAGCAGCATTTATACCGGTGTATATGAAACATTTTTAACGCTGTTTGCGAGGTCCCAATAAGAAATCCCGCAAGTCAGCACCTTCTCTAAGTAAGGTTAAGTGTTGCTTAATTTCAGGTAGTGTGGATTTCTGTAGCCATTCGAGGCATAGTTTTCCTACACTGTATGTTGTTATTATCCCTGGATGTTGTCTCTGGGAATATCTTGGGTCTGGCCAGTTCTGTTTGAACCCCTGTGTTTTGTCCAGGAATCTATCTTGACAGTTATTAGTGTCTGTGGGCCAGATCAACCATTTTTTCCAATCAGGATTAGTTCGGTTTTGGTGTGAATATGGGACACGTCTAACCCCTCATCTGTAGTTCTATTTCTATCAGGCATAGGGTTTGGTATAGACGGGTTGTTTAAATCTTTTATCTTGGCTAGATCAAGACAGGTTGTTTGTTGAATGGTGTCATTCAGGAACAATATTTGTTCTGGGATCATGCAGGCTCTGAATAATGATTCTAATCCCTGTACTTGCCAATCTTTTGAACCCCAGATTGTTTTTGTTTCAATGTTGTCTTTCCAGAATTCTAAACCAAATGTAGACAACTGTTCATAAAATTTTGCAGAGTATATCTGTTTTGTATTGGTCAACATATTTTTCATTCCTGTCTTATTCCCATTTTTGAAATAAAACGTTTCTGGATCTGTGATATTAAACCCTGAGAAGTATTGACATTTTTCATAAAATGTTTTCGAACTGCCTTTTGGCGGTGTTAGACAATGTTCCCATTGATTATAAGTAAAACCATTTCTAGGTTTTGCAGATTTATGCAAATAGTGGTGCCTATAATGATTAAAGCAATACATTTCTTCATAATCAGATGAACCTTCTAAATAATCACTATCTGTAAATTTTGCTGACATTTCTAAATCAGACTTCATATTATTAATAGTCTCAAAGTCCCAATCATCAGAGAAAGTGCTCGATGAGACAAAGTCACTTAATGAACCCTTGAGCGGGTGTGAATACCTCAAGAGTTCAACCGGGTCATAGATGTCGTAATCAGTAGCGTCCTATGCTACACCACCAGGTATAGGAATGGCTGTGATGTTTACTGATGACAGGTCTCTTTTTTCAACATGAGATGACTTGTGAGGTTTTAGAACCAAGTTGATTTTCTGACTTGCTGTGTCCATTGTACTGTATTTTCCATCAATCATTCTTCCCAAGCTTAAAACCAAAAAGAGCCAGAGCAGGAGTAAAAGTACACCTAACACAATCCACAATTCAATCCATGGTGGAATCACATATATTTCTCCAAGTTGATGAAAGAGTTCTGTTATTTTTTCTTTGAAAGTTTTCTTTGCTGGCTTTTCTTCATGTTCACTGGGATCTTCAGAAAAGTCATCGAAATTGATGAAATAGCCAGAGGCAGTTCTGTCAATTGTTGGAATCGCATCAGGATTGTTATTAATCTTTTTAGTTGCTTCTTCCTTTGTCATTTCAGTATAGTCAGAGGCGACATCATTGTAGACAGGTGTTTCTTGACGAACTGTTGCAATTTGGGTTTCAAGAGGCACAAGTTCCATGGCTTTGTTGCATAGTCCTTTTTTATTCACTGCAGGTTTATCAAATGTGATTAGTCTCTCAGTTTGAGCCTCTTGGATTGTAGCAAGGTTTGGTCTTCTGCTACATCTTGGGAGTCCACTGGGTCTACTACTTATTATTGGCCACATTATTGTGGGTTTACCAGGTCGATTGATACAACTCTGTTCTCCTTTTTACCAGCAAGGGGCGGTAGTACTACTGATCTTGTCCCGTTGATTGCTAAGACAGGTACTGCTTTTCCGTAAGAAGGCCAAATTCCTTCTTCATCACGATCTTTCCTCTGACCAGATCCTCAATCTTTGGAATCCAGACAGATCTTGCTGGGACAGGTGGTTTTTCTTCAGTGGCCGTTGGCTTTTGCTTTGTGTTACTTAGACTTCTTGTTTCATTTAAGTCCTGTAAAACAGCCAAACGATCTTTGATATCGAAGGTTTTTTGTTCCACCACTGAAGTCTGACTATCGAGGTCTTCGATTATCATTCTAGTACCAAACAAAAGTTCATATGGAGTGATTCCACCCAGAGAATTTCTTGGCAGATTATTAAGACTACGTTGGACATTTATTAGATGTTTGACCCACCCATCACCCGAACCTAATACCCTCGCTGTTATAGATTGCTTTATGTCACGGTTTTCTCTTTCCACTACCGCATTACCCTCAGGATGGAAAAGACTAGAGTACCGCAATGCAACGCCTAAGCTGGCCATGGCCTCCTTGTAAGCTCGAGAGCTAAACGCAGGACCCTGGTCAGACTGTAGAGTGCTGATTGCGTATGTGCCGATAAAGACTCGCAAATCTTTTATAACAGTTCTGGCGTAAGCCGAGCGCTGGGGCCACATCCAAATGAATCTTGTCTTAGTAGTTGTGGGGCCGCATCCTTCCGTAGGGGACGCCTGCGTGTAGACAGTCTAATGCTATCTAACAGAGGTGTCTGGGCTGGACTGACTGTGATATTGTCAGTCGCCCGGGTTCATAACTGCGATCTCTGTTGCAGTTCTGACAATCCATTGCAAAGTTATAAATTTGCACTCTCATTCCCGGCCACCAGTACTTCATTTGTAATTCTATTAGGGAAGTTAAAATCCCTTGGTGCCTCAGACCCTCTCCCATATGTGCTACTTGTACCAAGAAAGCCCTCCGTTTCCTGTTTGGAATTACTCTGTCCCCCACTCCAGGGATTTGAGCAAAAGGAACGGAGTTTGCATCAATTATGTATGTATTTCCGAGTGGATAGTTTAGAGGTAACGCCGCATAGTTGCCTTCCATTGAGGCTTTTACTGCTAGTAGCATTTCACTGTCTATTCTTTTTTTTTTTAACGCTTAATTGTAGCTACGGAAGACGTGTGGACGGCTGCCTTTGCGGCTTCATCAGCCAATGAATTCCCTGCTACGTGAACGACATCACGTTGATGACTCAGTGTATGGATCACGTGAGTCTTTTGTAGTTCTTTCTGTAAAAGGACTACTTGTTCCCAAAGCTTTTTATGCTTTATTGTGCCACCTTTCGCATCTTTGAAACCGTTTTGAACCAGTCCTGCAAGTATTCATTGTAAGACTGGACGCAGTAATACGAATCGCACGCTATTAGTGTGGGGAATTTGCGATCAGTATTTTCAAGCGCCATCTTGAAAGCCTGTAGTTCAGCTCGCTGAGCTGTACAGTCTCCGAGTGATTGAGTTTTAGTGACCATAGGTCAGAATTTATCTTTGCGCCATCGACCTTTTACAATCGCGCATGCAGCATTGTATACTTGTTTATCCACAATCCAGTGTTGTGCTGATCCGTCTGTATATATTACTAGCAGCCCGTCCCGACGTTGTCCGGGAGCAAATTAGGCTTCAGGGCCCCCTCCCGCTCCGCTTTTGTAACCTGCAGACGTCACTTTTTCCTCCTGTAATTTACTTTGCTTCAGGGCCCCCGCCCGCCCCACTTTTGTAACCTGTACACTTCACTTTTTCCTCGTGCACACGTTATCCACCCCCTTCCCTCCACTCTACCCAAGGGACACAGGTTAAAACCCCTCTGGCTACACGTCACTTTTTCCTCCTTTTCCTCCTGTAATGCACCGTTTGTCTGACATTTGTAGTGCACCGTTTGCGTCCTCTTTCTTGTCCTCAAGCTTCCCCGCCCGCCGCCCGCCCGTCCCGTCCCCCGCCCGGCCCGTCCCGAGCCCCGCCCGGCTCGGCCTGTCCTGTCCCCCACCTGCCCCTACATGAGTGCCCTTACCTCCGCCGGCGCTGCTCCCGCCTGTCCGCTCGCACCACCGCTCCTCCCCTGCGCCATGTCCGCCGCTCCTCCTCCGCCGCCGGTCATCTGCTCCTGACGTCACCGCTCCTCCCTGCGCCATGTCCGCCGCTCCTCGGACGCCGCTCTTCCCCGTGCTCCTAACGTGACCACGCACGTCGCGGCCGGCACTACTTTTGAGGGACTACTTTTTTTTCAATCTAAAATTTTTAAATAACGTTTATTTTTTTAATTTATGTAGCCTATAACCATCTACACACCCTGCCGATTTCAACGGTGTATCAGGTGTGTAGATTGGCGCAGTGGTTCCCGAGTTTACCCGCCTCAAAGCCTGAAAGTTTCTGCTTTATTATAGTAGTATAGATACATCCGTAATGTTCAAGAGGAAGAATTCCGGTCGGCAGAGGACATTCATACTCGTATTAGAGAAATTCTTGTATTTTCAAGCTAGGGTCAAAAACGTATTCAACGTCTGTTGCAGCAAGAGAATTAACCCATTGTATCCATCTTGGATATAAAGCTTTAGCATTTGGAATGCTCGCTCTGGTCACTGCCTCTAAGGCAGGTACAGGTGTAACGACCGATATGCGTTTTCCCTGTGCGAGGGCTCTTTCTTTTGCTATAGCAGTTTGAACCGCTGTCAGAATTTTCTCAGTTGAAGTGAATTTTATTTCAGCTTGCGTGTACATGTGTGATTTGTAAGCTATTGGTACAGTTTCACCTTCGTTATGGGTCAGGTACTTGAATCCGCATCTTCCTGGGATGACTCGGATTACAAGGTTGCGTACGTTTACGCGTATTTGTAGCTTTGTTTTAGCTAACATGTCTGTTTGTATTGAATGTACAAGTTCTGTGTGTTTCTGAGTCCAATTACTTGGTTTGAAATCAGGTTTTATTAATTCGTAGAAAGGTTTAACCCTCTCTGCGTAATTCAGAACGTAAGTTCTTCCAAAATTCAGGAAACCTAGAATTGATTGTAAGTTTTTCAGCGTTTTTGGTGCTTGGAGCAGCACACATTTCTCTAAGAAATTGGCTGCCAGGCTTTTCCCTTCACTTAATAACTCATATCCTAGAAATAGGACAGTGAGGTGGGCAATCCATTATTTTTTAAAGTTGAATTTGTACCCTTCAGATGCGAACCCAAGTATAATGGTGTTCACTGTTTTCAAGTGCCTGTCCAAAGCATCGACTGTTAGATAGAGGTCATCGACCTAAGATAATGCCTCATCATCATACATTTGTAGTAACTCTGTTACTCTGGCTGAAAATAATCCTGGGCTATTCTTGAATCCCTGGGGGAGATGGCAAAATTGCCTCTGGGCCCCCATACTTGAGAAAGCGGTCAAATACCTGCTTTCTGGTGCAATGTTTTGACAGAAGAAACGATTTGAAATACCTAATGTCGATGTTATTCATCAGTGCTGCACTGTGTGAATTTTGTACTGCAAATGTTTTGCAACAAGAGTTTAAGTGTCTGTAGTCTAATACTAGATGATATGAATTGTCTGGTTTGGAGACAGGAAACAAAGGATTGTTCATTTGTGAGGTGCATGTTTCAATCACCCGCTGGTACCCAAGTTGATCTAATATCTCCCGGACTTGTTTTTTAGCTTCTTGCTTAACAGGATACTGCCTTTGTGCAGTAGGTTGATTTTTTAACTAGATTTTATGGTGAGGGGATTCCTCACCCCATCCTACATGATTTTTATATAATGCAGAGGCTTGGGCCACTGCTCATTTTCTTGCATATGTGTATTTTTTATGAATTGGAATATGATTTGAGAAGGCAGGCATAATAATTTCTTCGCCATGTGGGCACTCCCTAACAAATTCTGGTGGCCAGTCTTTCTCAGCTAGAAGAATATCATAGCCTTTATATAGCTTCTCCCAAAAGAGTTCTTATTTTCCTAGTTATGTCCCCTTCTATACGCAATGTGATTTCATATAATTTATGGGGTACACTAACTATGGTGTCTGCAGTTTCCACCTGAATGTACTCATTCGTGTCCACTGTCTCCAGAAGATTCATCAGGATCTTGCGAGCTATGGTCACTTCTGCTGCGCTGTCTAGCAATGTTTGAGCCCACTCTCCGTTCTTGAAATGTGTCCTCAGGATCCTCGGCATGTTTTATCTTTATGCTTGCTACCTTCTTTTTGGGAAAATTGAGATTTTTTACTTTGGTGAGCGGGTTCCTTGTCTTTGGACTTGACGCGCTCTTCTTTATGTTCTGACCGTCCTCTTCTTTCCGATTTCTGTGAGGAAGTCTGAAAAGATCGAGAGGGACGTGTATCATTATCTTGCTATCTGTCAGGTTTTTTCAGATTATCCCTATTTCTGAGGTTATATCTTTTCTCAGAGGGCTCCCGTTGTGGAGACCTACCCCCCCATTCTCAAGATCTATCTCTCCGTTGGGGAGACCTTCCTCTGGACTGAAACTGTTTTTCTTTAGGAAGAGTCTGTCTGGTAGTTTCCCATTTCTTTTTAGGAGTAAATAAACTATTTTGAATGAGTTTTTTCAGTATTTTCTGTTAGTTGCGGTTTTAGTGGTTTCCCACCCAAACTATCTCTACCTAATTCTTGATAGGATTTTTCAATTATTCTGGCAAGTTCAAAAGGTTGTTCTGCTATATCTGTTTCTTTAAATTTTTGGCGGATCGCCACTGATGCTGCTTCTCCATTTATGTTGGCTAGTAGTATACCCGAGACTTGTTTAAAATCTTTCAGTAATTTCATACCTAGATTTAAAGCAGGCTCTGGACCGCATTCTTTTTGAATCTGTCTTAGTACGTCTGGTATAACCGCCATAGACGGAACACAATGTGTTTTTGTGTAGATTGAAGCAAAGACTGTTCCCCAAGTGTCACAGTCTTCCACATGTGGTGCGATCCCCATTGGTAAACAGATTGTCAGAATTCTGTGTTTTTTATGAGGTGTACTATCAGGGAATACTGCCTCTATTTATGTAATCTTTTGAGCTAACCAGAACGGAATTTGTTCCCGTTTTGCGGGTAATTTACCAATGACTGATTGTATAGTCTGTGGTGTAATTTTGTTTGTATTCCCCTGGTGAGGGGTTTGCTGTGGAATTGTTATTTCTGGTTGGACTGTTAAAGTCTGCATTACATATTGGACTAATTGTCTATGTATTTTAATTAATTGTTTTAGTTGAACTAACAGTTCTCTGTCTGACATTTCTTCAATGTCAGGATGTGGTGTATAGCTGGCTAGAACCGGCCATGTGGCTTCTGGTCTACCAAGTGGACCGAGCCTGGTAATGTGATTTTGATGTTTTAGGGCGCCATTAAACCAGAGCTGATGCTCCTGGTAAGTTAGTGGAATTTCGACGTCCTCGAAAGGAAAGTATTCCGCTGGGTGTTCCTCTGCTTTGTAGTAGTGGAACTTGTGTGTTACAGCATTTGCTGCTGGAAAAGTTATCCATGAATAGAATACCTCTGTCTGCCGATACTCATGTGCCTATACCACAAATATGACTGTACCACCTCTCGATGATACTCCATTATTTATTAGTTTATAAGTTACACTCTTTCTTACATTTACCGGGATGATTACTGCATCCGGGTTGTTTTGCTGAAGACTTGTGTCTTCTGCTAATAGTTGAGTTGCTATTCTAGCTCTCTCCCTTTCCTCTTCCCGACATTTTGTTGACAGAAAGTTTGCAGAGCACGTTTCAAGGAAACAAAGATTAGGTGCACAATATTTTGGAACACTGTATCCTTCAACGTTGAATAAACCAAAAACTAATACATAGGATTCTCGTCCTATTTAGTTCTGGCGGATACTAACCTTTTACCCACTCCAGACGTCTATTGGAGTTTTTACGGAAAAAGGGGTCAGTGTGAAAAGCACGACTGAGTTACTCTAGTATGTAGCGTTAAATTATCACCTTACCAAACGCTGGGCGCCATGTAGTGTAGTTCCTATATTCCCAATAGGCTCTGCGCATTGGAATAACATAAACGATAGTTTAGACGTAGGACTGAAGTTAACTAGGTCTCTATTGAGTATGTTAGACTTAATTGTGAATGCCAGCTAGCTCAGAGGTCACTAGAAACTTTCTCGAATAACCACGAAGGGATTAGTTTCTGACAACCATATAACATGACAACTTTGTACCCCAAGAATAAGAAATATATCTTCAGAGTCGCGGAAACAATAGATGGCTATTTCACTCAGTCAATCGTGCATGCTTCGTTTCACCATGGTTTTTGCAGAGAAATAGAGACGGGCGTTTTCAATAAAAAGGCTATTTATTGAACAGTCTTCTTTCTCATGCAAGAGAAGGTAATTGCAACAATCGTAATACTTGCTATGAAGTAAAGTGCGTACAGTAAAAAGAGTATTATGAAATAATACTGTAAAAGCATGATTTAGTTTCCAAGCCATAAAATACTTAAAATAGATAAAAATACATACAATGATAAATATTGACTAAAGGTACTCAACTGGTGCATCTAAAATACGCCTACCCCGGTGTACCTAACCTAAGTCTAGTACAAGGGAAGAAGTAAGTGAGGTGTAGCTTGAGTTAAAATTTCTGCCAAGAATCTATCCAAGAATTCTCTATGGGTCTAATCAGGTCCGTACCTTGGTTATAGAATGAAGGAGGTCTTGTATCTCTCTCTCAGGACTCGATCTCCGAGTAACCCGCAAGGGTAGCAGGGAAACACTGGAGCTGGATTTCTCGGCAGGGGAAAAAGACAGCATCTCTCCCAGTGCGTCAGCTGGAGGGTCGGCTTCCTTCGGCACTTGCTACAGCAGGGCGTCGGGCAAGTAGTTAGTCGATCTGCTCCAAACCACCTTGTGTTTGCTAGGACAGATGTGGGTATATTTATACCTGGAAGGTGCAGAGTTTGACGAAAGGGTGGACATAATAACGTCACTAAGAACTCGAAGTTCTTTACACGCTCCAGGAGTTCTGGGACAAAATCAATACTAAAGCAGGGGGAAGTCCCATACTGCTGAAGGCTGGTTATCTTCAAGAACTCGTTGTACTCTAGGAGCTTAGTGGAAGTAGCCATGCCGTATTTGGACTGCATTGGCTGTGTCTATATATGGTTATAATTCTCATGCCTATATAAGGATATGATAAGTTATACCTATATAAGGGCATGAATCGGGCAAATTACACTAGAGCCCTAGATACGTTTACAACAGCCCCCCACCTCCTACCAGGACTTTTTGCTGAGCTTTGCCCTGGGTCTTTGTTTCCTTTTGCGTCTGGAAGCGCTTTCTTGGCATCCTGAGAGAAGCAGCGCCGTCGTTTTCCCTGACATCACTGAGCTGCCTTTCTTCGAGAGGGAATCCCGGGTGTGGGGATTTCCCCCCCCCCTTCCTCGTACACCTCACGGGTGTCCATCCCGCGTTATTGCCAAATTTACCCTTATTTTGGGTCTATTAAGGGTGCCTACCCCGCTGCTACATTTTTTTTCTTTGGCCTCGAGGGTGCCTACCCCTTGTTTTGCACATAGCGCCACCTGCAGGGACTGGGCGGGCCACTGCGCTGCCTGCGGCGACCAGGAAGTGCAGACGTTACAACAGGAAACGGACGGGAGCCCACCCCACGCTCCTGTGACCCGGAAGAGGAAGCCGGCACCTCCCCCCCGAGGCTCCCAAGCGCGAAGGGGAGCTCCAGAGTGCTGCCGACGAGTACAGAGGGAGAGCCCAGAGGAGTGGGAGCTCTCCTGCGGTCCAGACAACGTGGAGTCCCCCAGTGAGACCCCAGTGAGTAGGGCCGAGGAAGGGGCATCCTGTTGGGAAGTCTTGAGTCCCCATAGGGGGAGCTCCCTGTGCCCAGTGTGGTGCCATGTGAGGCACCACGCCTTACTCCCCTATCTCCTGAGCGGGCTGCTCTACCTGTGCGGGGGCATTTTTGGCATTGCCGAGTCCCCAGAAAGGGGGACTCCAACATCGGGTGCCCTTCTTTTGTTAGAGAGTGGCCCGGGAAGCAGCGGGCTGCTCCCCCTTTTCTCTCATCCCACCTGATTAGGGGGCATTGCATTCCGAGCCAGAGAGGCTTCACCAACGACCCCGGGGGCATTTGCTTATTACGAGTCCCCCGAGCGGGACTCCACCGAATGGGAGCATTTCTGTCGAGCCCACGAGGGGCTCCAGGGGCATTATTGTATTTCGAGCTCACAAGAAGGCTCCTACATTCCTGGGGGCATTTTGGATGGTAGAGCGGCCCCGGTTGGTAGCGGGCCGCTCCCCCCAGTGTGGTGGCATTTGTTTCTAGAGCCTCCCACCAGAGTAGGGGGCATTTTTGCATCTTGAGCCCACGAGGCTCCCACGTGTTCTGGGCCCCATTGTTTGTTCAGAGCCCCACAGGAGAGCCAGGAGGCACGCTGGTGCCAGGCTCAGTTCTCCAGCTGCCCAGCACTTAGTGGGCAGCTGCTACGTTTAGGCCCTTGCATCCTTCTTTGGCTGCCCGTGCAGCGTGCCCTGACATTTTGGACACCGGGCGTTCCAGCCCCCGAGAGGCCAGGTTGGCCTGGGGACAGTTCACATGTTTCTACCTAAGGATGTTTTGGCGCAAATGTGATACCTGCCTAATGTGATTTCTGCATCATGTGTAATGTCCTTGTGCCTATACCTCTGAATATGTTTTCATGCTTAGGAGGTTGTTTTTCCTAGTATAGGTTATGCCAGTGAGTTTATGATTCCCTGTGTGATATTTGCCTAAGGTTTTTAGGGTTGCGTAGGTGGTACTTACCTTTTACCAGTGGGTACTGGTTGTATGCTACATTTTGCCATTTGGTGCTACAGTTATTATATGTGCTAAGCGTTATTCCTACAAAGTGCTAGTTCTAAAAGTGCCTATTCCTGACAGTGGTCCATGTGGCCCTGTCTCATGTATATAATCCCCTGTAAATTCTGCCCGTGCCTCTGGCACATTGTAAAATGTGTGTTTACTATCTAATGTGTTTGTTATAATACAAAGGCTATTTTTATATATAACCTTGTGTGGAGTTTCCTTTGTGGTGGGCCTTGGGTGTTGTTGCTGGGTGCGCGCGCAAACGCTTTACACATCGCCTCCGGGATAAGCCTGACTGCTCGTGCCAAGCTACTAAGGGGGTGAGCAGGGGTTATCTTGGCGGGTGACTTCCTTGCCCTGACGTAGAATGGTGGTTTCTGCCTGACTTTGGCGCAAGCCTTAGCCAACCGGAAATCCCCATTTCGAACAGGGGGATACACGCACACACAGATTTGAGGCCCTGCTTCAAGAAGGGGGTTGACATACACCAGGGGGTACAGGATTGTGAGGTTATTAAAGTAGTACGCAGTGTCCCGGAGGTGGATTGGGGAACTGACTCAGGGGATCATATTCCTGGTAGTGGGAGGGACACTCTACTGACTCTAGATGAGAGGTGCAGGGAGAGGGCTTCCCACATGATAGAAGCCCTGGTAGGTGAGTATGGAGACCAGCTAGAAGAGTATGGGTTGAGAGACAGCAACAGTCAGACACTGTCTCACCAGTCTTGTGAGAACGATGTGGGGGACTTTTCCGAGGCACTGGATGGTTGGGTGTAGGGTAGTTTGGTTAACACCTGTGTGAGGCTGTGTGATTCAATTGTTGGAGAGCATATTTTAGGTCCCTGTTTTCCAGAACTATGCCAAACCCCGGTGAGGTGTGAGTTCTCTGACCCCAGGGAACTTGCACTGGAGGAAGACCTTTTGGTGGATTCCAGAGGGTCTGGAAAAACATCTGGGGGTGACCCAGAAGGAAGTGGTTTAGGTATTTTCCAACCGAGGGGGATGGGAGAGGTTTGTGGTAGCCCAGATAGGTCCGTGGAAGGGTGTAGGGACTCACGTCCCGTCTCTGCGGAGGAGGAGTGGGAAGGGGCTGCGGCCCAAGGTGCCTGAAACCCGGTCCCAGAACAAGTTGGTTCCATGAGGGGACACCAGGTAAGGAGCCTAAGCTGTACTGCCAGGCCAACCATAAAGGGGGATCGCTCAGTGTCTGGGGAACGGGGGGGGGGGGGGGAGGGTAGGGGGCTGCTGTAACGAGCATCCCACCAGTTCTGGTGTCTGGCAACAACGCTCCAGTTGGGAGGGTGCAGAAGTCCAGATAGAGGGGTGAGAGGGGCATGCATTCCCCAGTGGGTCAGGGGCCAGCCAGAAGGGCTGAGCCTTCTAGCAGTGACCATGGTGACACCACTTCTGTCCTGGGGAATCTTCGTGTACTGTCAGATGGACAGAGGTCAGGAGATCTGTGCCAGGCAAACACACGAGTCATTTGTTACCCTCAGTGGGGGCATGTGTGCTCCCAAGGACGTCCCGGTGCATTGGGCAGGTGCTCAGCTGCAGGGTTTAGTCCCTGGGTTAGGAAGCCAGGTTCAGGTCCTGCCTGACCTGAAGGGAAGTTTTTTCTTCAAAAACAGGGAGAACCCGGTAACCCAATGGCATCTGGGTGAATGAAAACTATTATTATAAAGCAAAATGATGCCTTGGACACAACTAGCACAGTACTAATTCAAGAATGGGACCACTAAATTATCTCATCCTATACCCAATCTGTCGTATTTAGATGAATCAAATTCTTATATTTCATTTTCACTGGTCACCCAAATCTATATAGAGAACACCAAAAACGATGTTTTTATGTATTTGATTTTGATTTAATTATAACATAACCTAGAATCAGACTTCTTGTTCATTTGAGTCTATTTTTGCCACATTTAAACAAACATACATATATACATCACTTTTTACATATATATATTTATATACAATACATACAAACACTGATAAACTAATATTGTGAAAAATTCTAATAGCCCAATTATTTTCACAGGATGCTAGCTCTTTAGTATGGCTTCAGCATTCCTTAGGTAGTAAGCTCCTCCAGACCTATTTACAAAAGAGTATACCAGATCATTTTTAATTTTTTGATCTGTTCAATGTCTTTTTCACTCCTTGTGAAACCATCTGTTTCATGTATAGTTTCCAATATTTTTAGGCTGGGGTCTTCTCTCAAACAAAAGTGTCGACGCGTTTCAGCCCTCTTACTATGGGCCTCATCAGGACTTGGGCTAATGCAGAGGTCCGTATTCTACTGATAGCTCAGGGCTTCTCTACAGAAATTCACGTAGTTGGTAGCCCTTATAAAGCACTCCGGCGTCCCAGCCAATCAAGGGACTTTCCGTGGGAGTCTTCTATGTAGACTCGGTTCTCCAAACTCGGGCGGCTATTATCTCTCTCTCTCCTCCCGGCAGCCGGTCTCACAACCCGGAACCTAATTCTCACCTGAAGGGAAGGACAACTGTAAGCAATGTCCTGACCGGGCTGTCTTCTAGGGGTACCACTCCAGGTGGGAGGTTGCAGAACTCTGGAAGGGGTGCAGAGGGAGGGGGTCCTCACCTCTGACCCCAGTTCAACCTGAGTGTGTTAGACCCTAGGTTGGTAGACCAGTTGCTGGAGAGAGGTCCTGAACTGGTGGGCGAATTGTGCAGAACACCTGTCACAGGTGGCCACACAATTCTGGAAGGGGGTACCACTCCAGGTGGGAGGGGATAGAGCCCCAGGGAGAAAGACAGGGTGTAGAAGAGCCCACCCCAGTCTCCTGTCCAGCCGCAGGGTACAGACCCTGGGCTGGTGGGTCAGTGCCAGGATGTTATCCCTGACCTGACAAGAGGGAGAGTGGACAAAGTGTGCCAGGCACCTGGGGCTACCGCCCCCACTCTCTGACGCCACAGAGGATAGAGAGCCCCGAGAGGCCTAAGGCCTGGGTCTCCTCACTGTCAACTGTCGGTAGCCACTGTGGCTTGCTGTCCTGGAGGGCAGGGTTGCCCCTGGGAGGGGGACAGGAGTCACACCCCCGGGAAGGACTGGGCCACACCACTTTGTTAGCCATGTGGGCACTGTCGGCCTGTGGGGACACATCTGTGAGCAAAGTAAGTTTAGGCGCTGCACAGATTGGGTTCACAGGTGAGGAGACGGGTTCCCCATGGGTCAGCTTAGTGGGCCCCGAGAGTATGGATAGAGGGATCCAACTAGGTTCAGGAAGGCATAGAACGGGAATGAAACCCTGCTGTGGTGGGCCAGGTTCAATGTTCTATCGCCCCAAGTAGGGGGGTTCATCGAGGTATGGATTGGTCTTCCCTGGCAGTAGGCTGGAAGGGAGTTGTGTTGAAAATGGCCCTTTTTGCCGGGTTATCCCCAAACGTTTTGCTTTTTCCTCCTATTTTTCCTTGACCTGTTTGTGTTGGTTTTAGGACTCTGGGCACTTTACCACTGCTGATCAGTGCTAACGTGCATATGCTCTCTGTGTAAACTGTTATGGATTGGTATTTCCACGATTTGCTTATTTGATTTATGTGTCACTCCCTAGTAAAGTGCACTGCAAGTGCCAGGGCCTATAAATCAAATGCTGTTGGTGGGCTGCACTACTGGATTGTGCCACCCACGCAAACAGCACGTAAAGTGTAACTCTGGCCTGCCATTGCAGAGCCTGTGTGCAGCCTAAGGTAGGCCCAAGGTACCCCCATGGGCAGGGTGCATTGTATGTGAAAGGTAGGACATACCCTGGTGCGTGTGGCATGTCCTGATAGTGAGTTACAGCCTACTTCGTTTTTCACTATTGCAAGGCTACCTGTTCCCCATAGGCCAGAGTGGACAGTTTGATTATAACATCCTATAATCCTAACTGACTAAGGGAACATGGTAGAAATTCAAGTTTAGTATGCCTGAACTCAGAATGATAAAATACATCTTTTAGTGAAGTTGCTTTTAATATTCTGTGTTTGAAAATACCACTTTTAGAAAGTAGGTATTTTCTTGCCTATCCATCCAGCCTGCCTCTGCTAGCTTGTGTATTGTCTGTCATGTTTGTGAGTGACAGGTGCTGGGGAGACTCCAGGAGACAGGGCGAGTCAGCACAGGGCTGAATAGACCTATCTGCACATAGATGGGTGAGAGGAGTGGCACCTGGGTCTGAATGGGCTGTGCCTGCCTTCCACTATGCTGGCTCCACTTCCTGTAGTACGTCTGATAAGGAGTAGTTTCTGTCCTGTAACTCCAGTTCTGTAGTATGGGTATCTCTGTTATAATCATAATCTAGTGAATAGTCCCGCCCATGTGCGTGGACCCCGGAGCAATACAAAATAATCTCTTAAAGTGTCGAAAAAATGCAGAACTGCACAGACACTTAAGAGAGAATTAAAGACAGATAATGCAGCCTATAAGCAGGCTACACTGTCCAGTACAACTAGAAATTCCACCAAAAATCCACAAACAGCAAAGTCTGTCCAGATTTCCCCTGCCTTAGCAGCAAAAACCCTCTAGAATGATAGAGAGGAAGACATGGACAGACAAGCCCCATAGGCTGCCATTATGTGGCTCAAAACAGGATACTGTGCCTTTAAGAGAACTTTCCAGTATCCCAGAATGCACTGCATGTCCCTTCTACTTTCAGTTCTTTTTGAAGGCGTAACACACCAGACCTGTAGCATTCCTTACATGAATATCTCTCTCCACCGGGGAAGGAGGGCGGGCGCTTATGACTATAACAGAGATACCCCTACTACAGAACTGGAGTTACAGAACAGAAACAACTCCTTCTGTAGTAGGGGATCTCTGTGTATAGTCATAATCTAGTGAATAGAATGGCAAGCCCATCCCCACACCAAAGCGGCGGTAGAGAAAAGAGAAATTACACCACTATTGTGCGAACAGATTTCGCAGCGAAGCCTGCCCAACCTGAGCGTCTGCCCTGGTATCAGTGTCCAGGCAGTAATGCTTGGCAAAGGTATGGACCGACTTCCAAGTGGCCGCCTTGCAGATTTTTGCAATTGGAACATTACGGAGCAAAGCAGCCGTGGCAGCTTTGCCCCTGGTGGAATGAGCCTTAGGTTTACCCCCTAAGGTCTTATTAGCTTTCTGGTAACACAGTTGTATACAGGACACAATCCTCCTCGAGATGGACTGCTTAGAGGTAGCCAACCCTGTCCTGACTGATCCATAATTGATGGACCTGCCCCAACTATTTAAAACTCAGACTTCCCCGCTACCATCAAGAGAGACACCTGCGATCTAACCCCCTGCTCCAGTTAGCTGTTCCACGAGTTAGGAAAACAAGACTTGGGGGCAGGTCTTTCTCTGTTGGCACGGCGAAACTCTGGAACACCCTTCCCTTTGCCATCCAATCTGCTACGACAGAAGCTAGTTTTAAGAAGCTTCTAAAGACCTGGCTTTTTTTGCAGAAAACCTAAGCAATTCACCTTGCTTCCTGCCCTGCTGATGAAGTTCTCTTTAGCGCCGGGACACCTCCATGAGAGGTAGCTGTTCGCGCTCTACAAGAATCAGTATTATTATTATTATTATGAACAATTGGTCTGACCTACGAATATCTTTGGGCTTATCCAGATAAAATTTTAACCCCCTCCTAACATCCAGGGAATGTAAAGACCTTTCCGCTGGAGATGAAGGATTCTGAAAAAACGTAGGCAAAGTTATAGTCTGGTTGACATGAAAATCAGAAATAACCTTGGGAAGAAATTTAGGGTGAGTACGCATAACAACCTTAGCAGCGTGAAATACAGTATAAGGTTCTTGGCAACACAACGCCTGAATTTCACTCACCCTGCGGGCCGATGTAATGGCCACGAGGAACGTCGCCTTCCAGGACAGGTGCTGCAACGAAGCCTTATAAATAGGTTCAAAAGGCTCCTTCATCAATCTGGACAGCACCACATTCAATTCCCATGAAGGCGAAGGGAGCCTGACAGGAGGGAATACTTTCTTCAAGCCTTCCAGAAAATCTTTGATCACAGGGATCTGGAAGAAGGAAGTCTGTGAAGGGCATTTCCTGTAGGCAGTCAATGCAGCGAGATGAACCTTAATGGAATGAACATTAAGGCCAGACCGCGCTAAATGTAGAAGGTAAGGAAGGATGACGTCTTCCTTGCACGTCGTCGGATCATAGTTCTTGGACTGACACCAGATACAAAACCTCTTCCACTTGTAAGCATAAGAAGTCCGAGTGGAAGGTCGCTTAGCCTCCTTCAGTATGTCCATGCAATACTCAGACAGATTCAAATGGCCATATTGCACTATCTCAGGAGCCATGCCGCCAAACTCAAAGACGAGAGGTTGGGGTGCAACATCTGCCCCCCGAACTTCGTGAGAATGTCCGGCCTGCACGGCAGCCGTATGTGCGGAAGGAGAGACCGGTGAAGCAGGTCCGTGAACCACCACTGCCTGGGCCATTCCGGGGCAATCAGGATCATCCGTGCCCTGGACTGGGACAGCTTGATGAGCACCGCTGGAATCAGGGAAATGGGTGGAAAAGCGTACAGAAAGCTGTTCGACCAGTTGATCCATAGCGCATTCCCCAGCGTCCCTTGCTGGTAATACCTGGAGGCGAAGTCTCCGCATTTGCTGTTTTCGGCGGTGGCGAACAGATCTATGTCTGGAGTTCCCCACCTTTCGAAGACTTCTCCTAGAACCTAGTCGTTTATGACCCATTCGTGGTTTTCCTGAATCAGTCTGCTCAGTGCGTCTGCCTGAACATTCTGCACACCTGGTAAATGTGTAGCCGTTATCGTCAGTCCTCTGGCCAGAAGCCAGTGCCAGATCGCCTGCGCCTCCTGCGACAGAGTGCGTGATCTCGAGCCCCCCTGCTTGTTGAGGTAACACATCGTGGTCGTATTGTCCGTCTGTACAAGCAGAGAGTTGGTCTGAAAGGACGGATGAAAAGCCTTCAGTGCCAAGTGAACAGCTCTGAGTTCCAGGAAGTTGATATGGTACGTGGACTCCATCGGGGACCACGTTCCTTGAATCTGTAAGTCTCCCAAATGCGCCCCCCCCAGCCGTGGAGAGATGCATCCGTCACGATAGTCTGAACTGGAATGTCCTTGTGGAAGGGAACCCCTTCTGAGGAGATTCTCCGCCGAACACCACCACTTCAGAGAATGCAGAGACAGTCGTATCTTGTCGTCCCAAGATCCTTTCCTCTGGTCCCACTGGTCCTCCAAGCACTCCTGCAGAGGTCTCATGTGCCGCCATGCATGCGGAGTGAGGAAGATACAAGAGGCCATCGACCCCAGTAAAGAAGACACCGTCCTCACTGTTGTAGATGGAGCGGTCATAAGAGCCTGAACCTTCCGAAGGATCGATTGCCGTCGCTCCTCCGAAGGAGACACGCTTGCCGAGAGCGTATTGATGGTGGCTCCCAAGTACTGAATGCACTGGACAGGAGTCGGGACAGACTTGGACATGTTGATGTGCAAACCCAGCTTGTTCAAGAGAACGCACGTCTTCTAGAAGTGTGCTTGAGCTTCCGAGAAGGAGGAGGCCTTGATCAACCAATCGTCCAGGTACGGGTAGACAAACACCTTGTTCTTCCTTAGGTGTGCCGCTACCACTGCCATGCACTTCGAGAATGTCCTGGGCGCAGACTTCAGCCCGAATGGCAGTACTGTGTATTGATAATGATTGGTGCCGACTTGAAATCGCAGAAACTTCCTGTGTTTGCATGTAATGGGCACATGGAAGTACGCATCCTGTAGGTCTATAGCCCAAAGCCAGTCTCCCTGTTGCAACTGAGGATAAATCTGATGCAACGACAGCATACAAAACTTTTCTCTGCGAATCCACTTGTTCACAAGTCCAGAAGGGCCTGAACTCGTTCTTGTCCTTCTTGCGAACCAGGAAGAACCGGGAGCACAGACCTCTTCCTCTTTGAGACAGAGGTACGTCTTCTATCGCCCTTTTCCTTAACAGGATATAGGCCTCCGCCTCGAGCTCGCGCAGTTGATACTGTGAGCTGACCGGAGGGATCGCTGGAGGCGGGCTGATGAACCGAAGACTGTATCCATTGCAATCAATATTCAGCACCCACTTGTCCTGAGTAATTTTTCTCCACTCTGCCAGAAAAATTGAACGCTTACCCCCACCGGAGCGGGTAACGGATGAAGGGGAAGTAACCGCTCAGGGTCGAGACCCGGCCGGGCCCTTGTTCGCGGTAGAGGACTGCTGTCCCCCTCTACCCTATTGCCGTTTCTAGAAGGGTCTCCGGAACTGCTGCTGCTGTTGCTGCTGCTGTCCCGAAGACTGCCCCCGTCCTCTTCTTTGTGCACCGAACCGTCTCTGGAACGGCCGGTAGGACTTCTTCTCTTTGGGCTTCTCCAAGTCCACAGCCGTAAGGGTCTCTGCCTCCGCCTTCATGCGGGCCATCTCATCATCTGCGTGTTTTCCAAACAAGGTTTCCCCGGAAAAGGGCAGATTGGCCACCCGCTGCTGGGCCTCCGGCTTGAGTGATGTGAGCCTGAGCCAGGCATGTCGCCGCTGATTGATTCCATGGCAGTAACCATGGGCAGCCAACAGGGAGGCATCCGCCGCCGCGCTGATGACCTGATTTGACACCATCATCCCTTCCTTGAGGATCTCTTGGAAGTCCTCCCTCTTGTCTCTTGGTAGCAGTTCCACGAACTGTTGCAGGGAGTCCCACAGTGCCCGGTCATAACGTCCCAGCAGAGCTGCATCGCTGGACGCCTTCATGGCTGTGGAAGCAGTCCCACAAGCCTTCCTTCCAGCAGAGTCGATCCATCGACTTTCTTTATCTGGCAGCACGGTGGATGACGGGGAGGTAGAGTGTAATTTCCTGGCCGCCATCACTATCACCGAATCCGGTACCGGATCTACCCTCAGAAAGGCAGGGTCCGAATCCGGGGCCCTGTACTGCTTTAGAAATCGGGAGGGAGCGGCCTTCACTATCGCTGGTGTGAGGAACAGCTCCTCTGCAGGTTCCACCAATCCAGGTACTAGTGGTAGAAGAGGGCGAGACAAATGCTTCTTGTGAAGCATTTTGAATATCGCGGACGTCGTAGGTGTTGGAGCCGTCACCGTGTTATGTTATGTTATGTTAAAAATGCTTGTTACCGCGCACGGACACCAATTGGTTTCATGGCACTCAGAGACAGGTGGGGGGGAGACGCAGGGGGGTGAAGAGACTAATCATAGGCAAGATGGAACAAATGAGTCTTCAGGAGTTTGCGGAAGGTGATGTAGTCCGGAGTGAGCCGAATTGAGAGGGGAAGGGAGTTTCAGGTAGCAGGAGCAAGAAAAGAAAAACAGGCGCCACCTTGTTTCTTGCGTTTAAACCTGGGAGTGATCAAGAGATTATGGGCAGAAGACCTAAGGTGTCGTGAGGGAACGTGAGGGTGAAGGCTGATAGAAATAAAGGCAGGGGCAGAAGTGGATAGAGATTTAAAGACAGTGCATCCCATTTTGAAAATACAGCGGTACGCTACCGGCAGCCAGTGTAGTCTTTTCAACAAAGGAGTGACGTGTTGGAATTTAGGCTGTTGAGAGACCAGTCTGGCTGCCTGGTTTTGTACCAGCTGGAGCCGGTGAAGGTGGTATGCAGGGATCCCCACGTACAGACAGTTGGCATAATCAATACGTGAGGTGACCAGGGCTATAATGACTAGAATGAGAGCCTCCGAGGATAAGTACCTTCGGATTTTCCCAATTCTACGAAGGTGATAGAAGCAGGCCGATGTGACAGCATTAATTTGGGGCCTCATCGATAGGTCACTAGAAATGATGACGCCAAGGCTTTTCACAGAGTTGACGGGGCAGGGGGAGGGGCCAGAAGTTAGGACTCCAAGGATTCGTGGACCCACCGATCAAAACCAGCTCAGTCTTACTGGGGTTGAGCTTCAGCTGGCTGAAGTTCATCCACTCGTAGATGGTGAGCATTATAGATTGAAAATTAGAGCAAGAGAGAGGGGAAGAGTCGATGGGAAAGATTAGTTGCAGATCATCTGCGTAGTTGAAGATAGTAACAGAGGAGTGACGAAGAGAGGCTAGAAGGGGCTGCATGTATAGATTGAATAAGAGAGGGGACAAAGCGGAACCCTGGGGGACACCACAGGAAAGTGAGATTTGGGGGGCAGAGAAAGTGGACAGCTGGACCGATTGGGAGCGGTGTTGAAGGAAAGACCCAATCCATGACAGGGCAAGGCCCTGAATACCCGCATTTCTGACACGGTCGATCAAGATGACATGGTCGACCGTGTCGAAAGCGGCCGAGAGGTCTAACAACACTAAGGCCTGGGCCAAGTTCTTGTCCGCCCCCTGTCTCAATGCGTCCATGACCGCTACCACCACTGCCTCCGTAGAATGGGCCGGTCTGAAGCCTGCCTGCTGGTCGTCGAGAAAATGAGTTTTCTCGATGAAGGCGCTTAGGCAGCGGGTGACATAGGTCTCCAGTACCTTCCCCAGATAGGGGAGAAGGGAAATGGGTTGGTAATTCCCCAAGACAGTAGGGTCAGATCCGGGTTTTTTTAGAATGGGTACTACCACTGCTTTTTTTAAATCATCGGGGACAGAGCCTGTAGCGATGGAGCGGTTAAGCAAGTCAAGAGGAGGACCTGGGCAGGCCATGAAAGCATCCCTTAAAATTTGGGGGGGGCAGCAGTCATGGGGGGAGCCGGAGCTAACTGCCTGCAGTATAGAGAAGAATACATCTGGGGAGATAGGAGGGAATTCATGCAGACAGCAAGGATTCGGAGGAGGGAGGACACTGACATGGGACAGGGAAGGGGGGGGATATTGTTTTTGATGATAGAGATTTTGTCTATAAAAAAGGAATTAAGAGAGTCGCACACGGCCTGCGAGGGTTGAGGCTGGGCCGTAACACGGTCAGGGAGGGAAAGTTCGGCCACAATGGAGAAGATCTCCTTAGTTTTTGATGCGGAGCTAAGGATTTTCTGGGAATAGTAGGAGGATTTGGCCAAAGTAATAGATTTTTTATATGATTTTAGTAGATCGGTGAAGATGATTTTAGATGAAGAGTCATAATTTCGCCTCCAACGGCGCTCAGCTTGTCTGAGAAGTAATTTATCCGCCTTGAGTTGTTCGGTGAACCAACGCTGGGCGTCGTGTGGGCGTTTGGATTTGATGGTTTTCACAGGAGCAACCACATCGCTGGCTTGGGACAGCCATTGGTCCACTATGGTGGTTTGAGAGTTCAGGTCGGAGTGATCATTGGGAAGTGTAGTAGCGAGGGTTGAGTGAAAAAGGGAGATGTCAGCGTGTTTCCAGTTGCGTGCCGAGAAATTCGACACTAATGGAGGGCGAGTTGGTAATGACAGTTTCAATGAAAAAGAAATAAAAAAATGGTCGGACCAAGTGCAAGGGTAGACCAGGGGAGGAGAGATATCCAAGTTGCTTGTCCATACCTGATCAAGGATATGACCCTTGTTATGGGTTGCGGCGGAGATATGTTGCAAAAAATTAAGACCAAGTAATAGGTTTGTGAATTCAGTTGATGAGACGGTTTCATGGGGGTCTAGTGGCCAATAGTTAAAGTCGCCTATAATCAAAATCCTGGCGGAATTAATGATCAACTGAGAAATAAGATCGCCAAATAAAGATGAGAAAGAATGCATATTTACGGGGGGACGGTAAACTAAAACACAAATGAAGGAGTATTTGGGGGACGTGAATTTTAAAGTGAGTAAGTCAGAATGTAATATAGGAGTAGTTATTAGGGAAGTGAATTGTAGTTTGGAGCGGATAATGGCGGGTACACCACCGCCCGGTCTGCCAGAGGTCCTATTGGATTGGAGAATGTAGAAACCTGTAGGATGGCGGCCAAGATGTCAGGAAGGGAGTCCTCATGGAGCCAGGTTTCTGAGAGGAGCAGGATATCGATATTGCCATTATCCAGTAATTGAAACACTTCAAGTTGGTGTTTAGGGAGTGAGCGGGAATTAAGGTAAACAATCGAAAGGGAGCAAGCAGCGGGAGAGCTGATCCTGGTGGTAATGGGGGCGGGGTTACAATGAAGGGAGGGGGCAGGGATAGAGGCCAGAGGGGTATGAGAGGGGTGGGAGGGGTGGGAAGACAATATGCCACAAGTCTGGGCAATAGTAGCCACGTGGGGGGCAAGAGGGGCAGAGCAATGGAGAGAGTGAAGATCCTGAGAGGAGTAAGTAATGCGACGGGCGGCATAAATGGCCCCGGGCCTCGGTCGGCCGCGGACGTGATACCCAATTTCGCAGCCCCCCCTCAGGAGAACCTCCTGGAATGTGCTAATGTCGTCCACCGGAGACACCCTGGTCCCAGGGGAGTCCGATAAGGTCGGCGAGTAGGAATGGGTCCTGGAGGAGTTCGTACGGGACCTAGAACCCCGCCTCCTATGGCGACGCCTCGATCTGGTGGAGGATCTATTACGACTCCTCGATCTTCCTCTCCGTCCGGAGCGTGATCGGGACTTTCTCGGCCTTGGTCGATCCACCGGTTCCACAGGAGCGGGCGACTTAGGCTTGGCCGGAGCCTTCGGTTTAGGAGTCCCCTTGGGCGGAGACGGAAACCTAGGCAGTGATGTAGACCTCGGAGGAATCGGAGGCGGCTTGTCTGGCAACTGAGGTACGGGCTGAGGTGGTGGTAACGGAGGAGGAGTAGGGTTCCTCAGCGGGAGACCCCTCGGCAATGGAGGCAGTGGGGTAATCTGCCTCTGGGACAGGGTATAGACTTCGGAGTACACCGAGCCCGGTGAACCACCATCTCCACCAGCCTGGGATGATGGGGAACCTCCCCTGGCGTCAGGCCTTCCTCCACCTGTCTTCGACGACGAAGAACGGCGACCTGACGGCGACCGTCGGTCCCCTGACGTCGAGCGTCTTCTCCTCGGCGTCGAACGCCTCCGCCTCGACGGCGACCTTGTCCGCCTCGACGGCGACCGTCTGTGCCTCGACGGCGATCTTCTCCGCCTCAACGGCGTCCTGCACCTAGACGGCAATCTTCTGCGCCTCGACGGTGATCTTCTGCACCTCGACGGCGAACCTCGGCGCCTCGACGGAGACTTTCGCCTCAACGGCGACCTGTGCCTCGACGGCGATCCAGTCCTCGACGACGAGGATCTCCTTGACGACGATTGTCTCCTTTTCGCCGACGGCGAACGGCGGTGTCGCCTCGACGGCGAGCGCCGAGCCTTTCGACGTCGATCACTCGACGACGACGATGAAACAGTCACCGGAGACTTCGATGGTGGCCTGGTAAGGTCCTTCGACGCCGAGCGTCGACGTCGTTCCGCCCCCGACGACGGGGAACAGACCGTAGTCATCCCTCTCGACGCCGTAGTCGGTGCAATCGACCCAGACGGAGAATGGGGACGGAGAATGGGGACGCTTGCTGGTCTTCCTGCCCCTGGGGAGCCCCCCCCAGAGGCCTCAGCATGGGCAGATGAAGCCCCTCCAGACCCCCCTTGTGCCTTCATCCTCCTTTCTTCTGAAGCCTGACGTTCTTTCTGTCCTTCAGGGTCCTGCCAGTGAAGCCTTGACAGATCACACACTCCTCTGGGACATGGGAAGACAGAAGGCAGAAGATACACACCTCATGGGGATCCGATTTGGCCTTCTTCCTGGAGCACTCCGGGCATTTATCGAATAATGCAGGCATATTTGATATAGAACAGAGTGCAACACCAAGGAGAAAGGCACCAAAGTACTTAGAAAGCAGTTAACTTTGAAAAAGTAGTGAAAAATCACCAAAAACCCTTGAAAAGGGAGAGCTCAATGCTCCAGGGTCCTGCTAGCAGGAGCCGGAAAAAAGAACTGAAAGTAGAAGGGACCTGCAGTGCATTCTGGGATACTGTGAAGTTCTGGAAAGTTCTCTTAAAGGCACAGTATCCTGTTTTGAGCCACATAATGGCAGCCTATGGGGCTTGTCTGTCCAGGTCTTCCTCTCTATCATTCCAGAGGGTTTTTGCTGCTAAGGCAGGGGAAATCTGGACAGACTTTGCTGTTTGTGGATTTTTGGTGGAATTTCTAGTTGAAGTACTGGACAGTGTAGCCTGCTTATAGGCTGCATTATCTGTCTTTAATTCTCTCTTAAGTGTCTGTGCAGTTCTGCATTTTTTCGACACTTTAAGAGATTTTTAATTGCTACGGGGTCCACGCACATGGGCGGGACTATTCACTAGATTGTGACTATACACAGAGATCCCCTACTACAGAACCCTGGCCTACACTGACAAAGGAAGAAGGTACACACTGGCAGAATGCACCCTGAACTGGTTTGAACTAGGTACAGTACCCTCTGCATTCAGATGACAAAGGATTTTGTGATATAAATATTGGGGCCCAGACCCCAGAACTTTAGATTACCTCTGAACTAAGGAACCTGCCAGGAAGAAGGACCGGGAAAGCTGGAGGAGCAGTACAGCCCCTATGCTGGGTGTTGAGGGGTTGGCCTGCAGTGGTTGCATCTGTTTTGTGTAGGGAAAGGACTGGACTGTGCTTTCATCATCCTGCTGTTAAAGTTTTCTCCAAAGGCTTGAAGTAGAGCTTGCCTCCTGTTGGAAGTCTCAGGGATCGAAAAGACTTCAGAGAACTCTTTGGGATCAAGAAGACTGCCAAGAAGAAGAGCCAGAGAAGCTGTGAGGAGGAACTACCACTTTGCTGTGTGCTTTGCTGTGTTGGCCTGCAGTGGCTGCTTCTGTCTTGGGCAGTGAAAGGACTGAACTTTCTGCAATTTACTTTTGTGAGTGTCTCTTAGGGCTTGAGGTAGAGCTTGCCCCCTGTTCAAGAAGTCTCAGGAACAGCAAAGACTTCAAGCCCAACGCCGTCCACGATGCCACTGAAGGCACCGCAGAGGGCACCACCGCAATGTGACCCTTGTCTCACTGCGGACGCCGCCACCGAGCCGCCGCTTGCACCGCAACCTGTGGGCACCGCCTCACTTCACGGCGACACCTTGGTATCCCCGACGATGCCACTTCACGCACGACTCTACGCCGCTGCTTGCACTGTGGTTTGAGAGCACCGCTCGTAAAGTTACACACTGCACCACCCTCATCCCACACTGCAGCCTTGGCCTACAGATGCCGATGCCATTGCCATTGACTCCAGTTCGTCAGCCGATTACAGCGCTGTGAGAAGTTGGCCTGGTATATGATGTTCACTATTCTAGTGAGCACCTTGCAACAGTCCAAACAACCCTTATGGTGATGGTTGTAAAGTCAACCTTATAGACTAGCTATCCTAGAGGTAGCATGGACAAAGCAGTCTTAGGCTAAACCCAAGAGGGCATGTAAAGCCAGCTGTTTTACCATATGCAATCCCTTTAATACCAAATGAAAGGACACCACACAGGAGATATATTCAAAATATATATGTATTTATTTCTAAAGAAATCCCCTGAACTCTTTATGAGCACAGAAGCACAAGCGCATAACAAGTAACTTTATAGAACATACAATAGTTGCACAATTATGGATAGGGCCGGGTGGCCCGCTAAACCATATATTAAAAAAGTGGTATATGTACCACGTCACGAACAATGGTAAGGCCTTGGGCCTTGAGAATCGCAGGGGCTACACTGGACTAACAATGGTTAGGGAGCAGGAGGCCCACGGGATGCGCGTGCAGAGTCTAAAGGCACACGCGTTCACACATAGAAGTCAATGGGTGCGTAAAAACGGAAAGTTAAAGGTTTGGGAGTCTTCCAACTGGACTAGAACTTAACCACTTGAAACTAGGACACTAGGAGTGTAAACCTTTACAGGAGCACCGTAGTACTCGCGTTACCTAACCCACAGGAAGCGTGTGCATAGGTCCCAAAGTGTGTCGGGTTTCGTCGTGGAGATCTATGGAGCCTTGGAGAAAAGATGCTGCAGGTAGCCAGAAGAGAAGAGTCCGGGTGGATCCAAAGGTGGATCGAAGATGTAGAGGACCTGAAAGCAGAGGGGACAGAGTCTGGGTCACTAGCCAGTGACCAGGATGGAACCAGGTGATGTTGCGTTGCAATCAGGTGCTGATGGGAAGCTCGTCTCTGCAGCCACATGGCCCAGGAGGCGTCGACGACGACCAGGAGGCAAGCACGGACTGTCCCACGAAGGCTCTCGCTGTCGGCGGTGTCGGCTTCAGGATTTGAGTCAACAAGCCTTGGCAAAGGCACCCCACGCAGAATACGATGTAGGCTTCTTACTCAGACCAGCAAGGTCTGAGGGGCTGCTTCTTTTGAGGGAAGCCAGGGCCAGTTTGGAGCAGCCAGAGCAGCGGTGTAGTTTCACAGAATCACCGCCAAGATGGCCACTAGCCAACGGGCAAGTGACCGGGCAGACGCGTCGAGCAGGAAAATGTAAGAGGGCCCCACGCAGAACTCGTGCAGTGTGCAGGGCTGATCTTTGGTGCAGATGCTGCTCGGGGCTGGGGCTTCTCAATCCCCAATGCACAGCTTCGAGGAGGCCTCGGGGGCTGCACAGTTGGCAGGTCGCAGACTTTTCAAGATGGCCGGTCCCACGTTTCTAGTCGCCTCCAAGGGTTTCAGCTTTGCAGGGACTGTGGATGGGGTTGTTGGATGTCTGGGAATCCAGTTCTTGTCAGGCTCTGGTCTCGGGCTCCGGCGGCGGCAAAGCAAGTCGTTGATCGCTGGATGGTGCCTGCTTGTGCAGGGTGGTCACTCCTTGACCACAAGGGAGATTCTTCAGTCTTCTTCCAAAGTAGAGTGATGAAGGTCCAGAGTTTCGTTTCACAGTTTCAGTCAGGATAATCTAAAGTCCTGTGACTCAGCTCCTACCTATATACCAATCTTAGGGGCTGGATTACCTGCTAGGTCCCTCCTATGGGTGGACCAGGGAAGGGGGTGGTTACACCCCTTTCTCTTTGTCCAGTTTCACGCCAGAGCTGGGGCTGGAGTGCCCCAGCACCGGTTTGAACTGGCCTATGCATGGGACACCTTGTGTGCCCCAGGCAGTGTCTCAATCCTTTCAGCCCTCCCTGTCCCAATACACAAAATCCTGTCTGGGGTGGTGCTAGCACCTCCCAAGGCAGGAAACCTATTGTGCAAGCCTCCCTCGCTGGAAGGACTCCCAGCAGCAGGAGGTCAGACTTGTGTCTGTGGCCGCAGCATCCATTTTGTGATGCTGAGGCTCTGGTTAACTTTAAACGGGAATAGTAGGAACAACAGGTCTTCTCCCTCTAGAAGGGTGGAATGCTACCCCCGTCGCCAGGACTGGCGAGGGGGTAGTATTCCAAATCGTATGACACCTTACTCGACATGTTATGATAAAGCCAAACCATAGTTAGCATTTAACCGGGAGGTTCATAATGCACTTAAGAGTATATGGTATGGCAATATCCTAGAACAGCTATAAGGACATGGTTCCGAAAGCTGCAGACAGGCTCAGCTCATGCTAGAGTACCATCTCACATAAAACCAAGCACTCTGCCTCCAGGATTGTTAAAGCCTGCCATAGGAGTGACTTATAGGTGTATATGTGTCTAGATATAAGGTTAGATATAGGTATACTATATCTAAAGCAAAGGGTGATTACACCACCTTGCCCCAGCTGAGTGATCAGCCAGTTGTGTCAATTTGGGTGGCCAGCCTGGGGTGGCATAATACATGCTGCAGCCCCTGGTAGGACTTGGATGCACCTATGCCCTGGGTACCTATGGTACACTGTACAGGGGCTCATAAGGTGACCCAGTATCCAATTTGGAGATGTACCTAGGGTACATGGAGTCCATTTTAAAGAGCGAGCAGATAGCCTGGGGCCTTGATTAGCAGGATCCCAGGCCAACTAAGTAAAAAACCAGCTAAACACTAGGCAAAAAATCTGGGGTAACCATAGTCCGGTATCCACCTTCCTACAAGCGCTTCAGCAAGTACGACGCCGCTGCTGCTTTGTGACCTGCCAGCACTGTGACAAGCACCGCCTTCATCTCACACCGCGACCCTGGTCTCACCGACAACGCCATCTGACGCCAACACCAAGCCGCTACTCGCACTGCGACCTGAGGGCACAACGCGCTGCACTTTGCACCGCAGCACCAGACGCCAGCGCTCCTGACTTCATCAGACGGGAGATCGATCTGCAACGCATGTGAAGTCGAGGGCCCCAGCGACCCCGGTACCGACGCCGTGCTTTTGGCAGCTCAACGTGAGGTCATCGACGCCCTGCATTTCCGAAAGGTACTATTTGCGGGTCTGCCCAACACCATAGCTGACCCGCGACGTCCCGGTCAGCCAGTGCGGTTTGGATTTGTTTGTTCACGACGCCGGGATTGTCCCGGACGGAGCGATCGACATCAAGGAACTGTGTTTTCACCGTATCTTTGCAAATGAAAGACATTTTGCAACGCATCTATTTTGAAAGTTCTGTATTGTGGATTTTTACTGTATTTTGTCGTTAGTATATAAACATTATTGGCATTTTTTTTTAACTGATGTGGTGTCCTTGTTTAGTGCTTACATTGTATTACTTTTGTTTATGTGCAAATGCTTTACACACTGCCTCTACGATAAGCCGGACTGATCGTGCCAAGCTACCCAGGGGGTGAGCAGGGGTTATTTTAGGAGTGTAATTCCCTTATCCTGACTAGAGTGGTGGTTTCTGCCTGGCTTTGGTGCAAACCTTACTCAACCAGAAATCCCATTTCTAACATTGGTTGTCAGCGGTGAGGATATAACTTGAGTTTGCACTTGACTTGCAGGGATTGTTGTGCACTACTACCATATTGCAGATCATTACATGCCACATGCTGGTTCTTTATCTTTTTGGCCTATTTTAGATCTTGCCAGTTTGAACTTGCTACTCATCTGTTGCATCCTTTGAGGAGGATAGGTTGGAATCCTACAACTTAAAGGAATTGAAAACCATTTGCAGGAACCTGAAAGTCCAGGTCAGAGGCCTCCTGTTTATCATGGATCAATGTCGGTTTCATACTAATGTGCCTTTATTCCCTCTTTGCAGAGTGCCTTCTCAAAACCAAACTACATTTTCCAGCTGCCCTGGGAAGCATCCATCTTTGGCATGTCCTAGGTGCAGTCTACCTCGAAAAAGGCGGCCCGCCCATCAACCACTGCTCATTATTCAGTCAACCTCACTGAGATCAGGAGCTCCTTCTTCCTGTCAGCTGGGAAGCTCTCAGGAGGTTCCACAATGGATTTCTAAATTGGAAGTCTCTTGGAAGTTCTTCGGTCCGGCTCTCACTGATCTCTTGATGTCCTGCCAGCTCCCGCTGTGAACTATGTGTTCTGTGGATTTTCTCAGTGTTTATAACTAGTTATTGGCATGGTTATATGCAATATATTTTTACATGATGAGCAGCATAATAGGAAAATTAACATTCTAGCCTCAATATTCATATTGAACTATAATTTTACTAGCAGAATCTCTGCTGTATTTCAGGATATTGTTTTGTTTTATTTATTAACCTTTTGGTCTCCTTCCCTGCTGTTCCCTTCTCAAACCCTTCCCCCAGTCTGGCCACTTTGATTCTTGGTGCTATAATAGCAAGCCAAATCAGAGGTGACGGGAGGTGGGCCATTGAGAGCATCGCACAGATTCCAAGGAAACAGACGTCCACTGTGACCGTGTAGAACTCTTGCATAAGTACCCAGCATAGAAGGTAACAACTCAAGAGTTGAGATACTGGTATTTAGGGAGTTCATCTAGGTGGTGCAGACAGCTGCATGTCCATCATTTTTTGGTGTTTTCCAGTAGTGGTAAACTGACATCATTTACAAATGTAGTCTGCCATTACATTTGGAAATGCTAGCTCTTTAATACAAGCAGCACTATTTTCACTAAGGACGCAATCAGCACTGGAAACATTGTAAAAACAGTAATTCTTTTGAGAACAGATTTAAATGAACAGTTTGATCTGAGCCCAACAGCACAGAAATCAGTTAAAGTAGGTTTCCTGGTGAAAGGTGTCACAGTATCTAAAAATCCAAACTAACGTTAAAGAAACATCCTAGAATGGCTATTGTTAGTGACCTTTATTGATGCAAGATAGAGGCTCTTTTAACCTTCTTGTAAAAAACTGTAAAATTGGACTTGGATCACCAGGAAACTATCACTGAATTGACATTCCACTTGCAGAAAACAATACTTTACTTACGTTCGGCAACGCCTTCTCTGAAAGAGTCTAGAAAGAGGCATATTTCTTACCTTTAGAATTATCCCCAGGCATCAGACTGGATCAGAACATTTTTCGTAAGCAGTACTCCTAAGTAGTGTTATTCAGCTCCACATTATGTCGTCTGTGCCGTAAGTGACCCTTGTCCCTAGAAATCTGTTCGCATAGCGGGGAGAATGGGTGGGTCGGTAAGGAATCTGCAGCTAGAGTCTACTAAATTAGGCATTACCGAAGGTACACAACTTGTTCAGCTGATAAAGCCTTCTAGCCGCAGATTCTTTACCTTAGAAAAGATACCCAAGCAATACCTTCCAAGAGGTGCGTCTGCAGATCAATTTCACAAGAGGAAGTCTTGCAGGACCGAAAGGGCTAAAGGGCTAATGTTCGGTGAAAGTGTGAAAGGAGGCCCACGAAGCTGCCTTGCAGATATCCAGGACTGGAACTCAGCATGCTAATGCCCTGCTAGAAGCCTTTGGTCTGGGAAAATTAGCACACAAGCCCTTAGCGAGTTGCTTCTTAGCCAATGAGTAGCAGATTTTAATACAGAGCATGATTCATCAGTAGATGGTCCTTTTCTGTACAGCCTTACCCTTCTTTTCTCCAACATACCCCCAAAAAGAGTTGGTCGTGCACCCGGAACTCTCATGTGCTCCTCTCCCTTGGAGGGATGAGGAAGAGTGTAAAAAGTAGGCACAGTGATAATTTGGTTACATGAAATGGAATGACCACTTTTGAAGAAAGGAAATGGTCAGACGAAGCACCAGTTTGCCTGGGTAGATGTTAAGATAAGGAGGCTTGGATGACAAGGCTTGAAGCTCACCATCCCTCCGGGAAAATGTTATTCCCACGAGAAAGGCCATCTTGATGGAAGGAGCCCGAGTGGACAATTATGAAGAGGCACAAAGGGAGCGCAGATAAGTAAAGTGAGGACAAGATTGAATTCCCACTGGGGCACAACCAAAAGAGTGAGAAAGCATATGTTGCAAACCTGTAAAAAACCTATGTACAATAGGGGATTGGCAAACGAAGCTTAGTCAGGCAACCGAAGAAAAGCAGAGATTGCTGACCGGTATCTGGGGAAGGGAAAGAATAAACAGAAACACCTGAAAAAAGGGGGGCAAGCAATTTTCTGTTCACAGAGGCCCTGTACTGGTCTTGGTCCAAATCTCAAGCAGGACGTCAGTAAATGCCTCATTGAAACAGAGAAGCGGTTCTGATGGGGACACTCCTGGATGGAGCACTTCCGTCAAAAAATTAGTGACAAATTAGCACTGAAGGCAGGCTAAGGTCCAGGATCTCAGCAGCTCTCCCCACGACCATTGCGAAAGAAGCTCCCTCCTCTGTAGCAAAGGTAGGGGGGAGAAAGCATGGCAGTATCTGGACAAGTATCCAGTCCACTGGCTTCACTCACAACCTCAGCCTCGTCCAGCTGTTCTTCATAAGGCTGGTATTCTTCAGGATCCAGTGAACCTTCCTAATCCTTCCAGAGTCGTAGCCATTGGAATAGGGTTCAGGCTCTGGCCTCGAAGGCAGGGCTCCAGTGGCGCCGGACGATGCCCCTCTGGCTCCATGTCGGAGTTGGGGATGAGAATGGTGATGGCACTGCCATTGTGCGCAGCGAGCATCTGCGAAGGTTTAGGTGGTACAGATCCGGATCCATCTGTGGATCCATGGGGCCCGACTTGCACCAAAGCTGCTGGCGTGGATCTAGTAGGGGTCCCTATCGAACCAGCGGAGGCTGAAAATGCACTGGAGCGAACAAGCAGCTTAAAGACTAGGTGTATGGCTACAAACTCTTTGTTATGTTATGTTGAAATACATTTATAAAGCGCACGTACACCGGGGAGGTTTCATGGCGCTACTTTGCTTAATACCCAAGTTCTAATGCGCATTTAGAAGGCCTGACAGGTCTTAAGAAGGCTTCTGAAGCGGAGGAGATTGGTACAGAGGCGTATTTCGGCGGGAATGGAGTTCCAGAGCATAGGGGCCAGAATGGCAAACCTGGCACCACCAGTACGCTTTATTTTAAAAGGAGGGGGTGGACAGAAGTAACTTTTTATGCTGAACGAAGATTTCGCGTGGGAACGTGCTTGTTGATCAGGTTATTCATAAATTTAGGACTTCTCCCATTGAGTGATTTAAAAGTAAGGCACCCGACCTTGAAGGCACAGTGCTGGACTACCGGTAGCCAGTGAGGGTTCTTCAGGAGAGGAGCAACATGAAGATGCCGTGGTTGATGAACGAGCAGGCGAGCCGCCTGGTTTTGGACCAGCTTTAGGCGTTTTGATAGATAAAGGGGGATGCCGAAGTAGAGCGTATTAGCATAGTCAATGTAGGACATAACCACGGCTATAATCACCTGAGTCCTGGCTTCATAAATAAGAAGCCTGCAGATCTTTTTTATTTACCCAAGTTGGAAACAGCAGGTAGAAATCACTGACCCCATCTGTGGCTTCATCGTGAGATCCTGATTGAGGATTACCCCAAGGCTCTGAGTTTGATGGGGAGGGGGGCTTGCCCAATTCCTTGGGCCAAAATTGAGGGCCCCATGGATTTTTAGTAATGCCACCGGTTAGAACCAACTCGGTCTTGTCCGGGTTCAGCGTAAGATGGTTGCTGTTCATCCACTGACTAATGAACAGCATGGTGGACTGAAAGATGTGGATCAACTCAGGAGTTGCTGATAGGAAAGAGGAGTTGAAAGTCGTCAGCATAGTTAAATGTGCAGACTTGACGCTCTTTCAGGGCTCGGACAAGAGGGAGAAGGTACAGATTAAAAAGCAAGGGAGAGAGTGAAGAGTCCTGAGGGACTCTTCAAGAAATTTTTATTCTGAGGGCAGTAAACTGCTATGCATACTGCCTGCGAGCGGTTTTCTAGAAAAGAAGTGACCCAGTCAAGGGCGGGTCCCGTGATTCCCACGTCTCTAACACGATCGACCAGAAGATTATGGTCGACCGTGTCAAAGGCCGCAGAAAGATAGAGCAGGCAAGGGCCTGCGGGAGCCACCATCGACCTTGTCGCGGAGAGTGTCTAACACTGATAAGATCACCGCCTCCGTAGAATGGGCCGGGTGGAACCCTGCTTGATGAGAATCAAGGAATTCTGATTCTTCCAGGAAATCAGTGAGACATCTCATGAGGTGTGCTTCCAAAACCTTCGCTAGGTAAGGAAGAAGAGAGAGTGGTCGATAGTTTGCTAACGTTTGTGGATCTGCACCAGGCTTCTTCAAAAGGGGAATGACAATTGCCTCCTTGAAGGTGGCAGGGACAATGCCCTGGGATAGTGATTCATACAAGAGATTAAGGGCAGGACTGGGTATGGTAGTAAACATTTCTTTCAGAATGCTAAAAGGGCAACAGTCAGTGGGGGAGCCATATTTGACTTTAGAGAGGAGGTCCGCAAAGGTAAGCTCGTAAATTTTGGGGAATTGCATAAAGATGCTGTAATTTTGGGTGATGGACAGACTAGAGTCCAGATTTTTGCAGGCTGGAATGCTGGACTTTATTTTTATGATTTCATCAATGAAGAAATAGTTCAAGGAATTGCAAAAGGTTTAGGAGGGTTCAGGTTTGATTGAAATTCTATCGGGGTTGGATAGCTCATTTACTATGGAGCAGATCTTTCATGCGATTAGTGGCGGACAGAATTTTTGAGAAGTATACTGCCTTGGCAGTAAAGATGGATTTTTTAAAATATGTTTTCATGGTGTTTATGTAGAGACATTTGTCTTCTGGTAAATAGTTGCATCTCCATTTTCCCTCCAATTGCCATAGGGCTAGTTTATAATTTTTCAGCTCGGCGGAGAACGATTTCTGGGCATTGTGACGATGGAAGGCATGGTCTTTCCTGGGGGGCGCAAATTTGTCACTAGCAACCAATAACCAGCTAGTTGACTGTTCGTCAGCCCGGTTGATGGAAGAGTTGACAGGGGGGAGAGAGTTGGCAAGTGAGTCAAGAACTAATGGTTTATCGATTTTATTCCAGTTTCTGCTTGTGCCGCCTCCTCGGCAGGGTGATTTGATAGGGAAGTTGTCATGGATAGTAAATGTAAGTACACAATGATACTGATACAGGGGACATAGCTATATTGGTTGTCCAGATCTGGTCAAGGATATGTCCCCTTGATGTGAGTAGCAGTGGTAACTTGTTGTACAAGGTTTAGTCCTGAGAGTAGCTCACTAAGTTCGTCCGATTGGGGACCACCTGATGTTTCACCAATCAGCATGACCTTCCCATGGTAGGTAATCCGCTGGCAGACAAGTTGATATTGAAGCACCAAGAAAGACTTCAAATGAGACAAGGGCCTCTAGCTTCATGACCGCTCCCAGGACCTTCCTCTCAACCGGGACTGTAAATTTCACAGCTTTGCTCGTTGACCTTCCATAAGGTTGAGGGAGCACTCCCGCAAGGCCTTCAGGTGCATGGCGCGCCAGGCAGAGCAGGTCCCTGGGACGTGATCCCGCTCGAGGCACCATAAGGCATAAAAGATGCGGGTCTGTCACCAACATCTGTCAGTGACTGGCACTGCTGGGGCTTGAAGCCGACCTACTTAAAGACATCCCTGCCACACCGGGAGGTAAACCTCAAAAATGACTTTCCACAAAATATAGAAAAATGACTGAGTGGTAGGTTTTTCTTGATCTGAGCTGGCTGGCACGGAAAGAAAAGAACTGATATTAGCGCGCCTGGGTGTCACCTATATAGGCACTGCAAATGTGAGTTCTGGCACGGGCGACACCAAGCAGAGCCAAACAAAGTCACCTACCGGCACACAGGGGTACTGCTCACGAAAGACTTCCAGATCCAGTCTGCCATCTGGGGAGAATTCTATGGTAAAGCATGTGCAGATAGAAGTCTCTATCAGCTACAGCTTTCTCAATTAAGTTGCACTGCCACATTAGGTTCCACCTCATGAATGTGATAAAACTAAGCCCACTTATTAAACATTTTAGGAACAAGGATCCATAAAAAAACATAATGAAGTAAAATGTATTTTTAAAGGACTCAAAGCGAGATTTTGATTACCATTCGACCGGGAAATAAGAAATAATTATAAGACAGACTTTTTGGTCACAATCCAGCAATGGAAAAACTAAACTACTCATGGGGAGGACGGTTAGAAGTACATAGGTTACCCAAATCGTACCATGCCCCAATTTATGAGAGTATATAGCATACCTTGATGCAATCTATCAACGAACATATTAACCTTTTGGTCTGTCAACACCTCAAGTTATTTACTCATTCGCAATACTTTCAAGTAGCACTTCACTCCTCACACTTCACTACGGCAGTTGAAAAGAACTACGTCAAACTGCCCATTGGGCATTGCAGCGCTGACCCAACAAGGAGCTGCCCTATGATAAAGCATGACACCCTTTAGGGTGTGTCAGGGCCCTTGCTCCTGTAGGATCAGATCTCCCAACTTGATCCCTCAGGCACCTCCGACCTTTTTTTCCACAATAGGAACTGCACACCTCTATGTACCCTTACATTCCTGGGGCCGTGCATGCTGAGCCTTGAACGGCCCTCTGTCCCTCCTTTTGTAGATTGAAAGTCTATAAATAGACAATTAAACACACTACATTAATTTATTTGCTGGCTGAGCTTTTGTTGCAAAAAATAAAACAGAAACACAAATCTATGTTTAAATATCTGTGAGAGCTTTATTTTAGCAGGTCACCTCTTTAAGCTGGGACACGTTTCTCATCAAGTTACTGGTGTCAGACTACTCATTTGTGCACTACAATGTAGGCAGTATCAGAGCTGAACTTAAGCAATTTGAATCATTCACGTCCTGCATATTAGAATTTTACAGTTATATTTGTAGCAAACTGACTGTACAAAAACATTCACAGTAAATTATTCTAGATAATCTTTAAATACACTACATTGAATTACACAACAGAATGCAACCAGTTTCTCAACGTTTCGTGACATTCTCAGTACATTTATATTTAGATATACAAACCGTTCAACTGTAACATTTTTAAAAAAAGCTCATTTTAAATTAGTTTAGATTTTCTACACGTTTTTAAGTTAGCAAGGCTTTCAGCCAGAACAGAGCAGCAGTATGTGCTTGAAAATGTAAGTGCTTGCCATGTTAATTTGAGATTCTACAATGTCTTATCCTCTTAAAATCCAAGTTAGAGTTAAAACAGGAGGATTACTGCAGACAAATGCTGCATTCAAAACAGTTCAACGCTGCTATAAAAGATCTTACTGAAGGGTGACCAGGGATTTATTAAAACATCCCAGCTTGTAAACCATGACAAAACTGGTTGCCATTCCAACAGATGTGCAGTATGTCAAACATTCTCATCAGAACAGTGAAAACCCATTTTAAAAAAAAGAGAACTATTTACAAAAGAAATGGCAGCCCAAAACGCTGAGTTTCCAGCACTGTGGTGATCTGATCGCTGAATGATTAAAAAAAACATATTGAAATGCTTTGTAGTGTTAATTTCTGCAAAATGTAATGGACCCTAAACTTGGACTCAGAACAAGTTGTAGATACATATAAGCTTGAAAAATTACCAATTTCTCAGTCATTCTTTTTTGTACAATAAGCAGTGCTATCAGTCTTTGTTCTTTTTGTTAACCCGTTCGCCTTCAGTGGTGTTTCAGTGGCGTTTTAATGTTCTCCGTTTGTTAGAATGGTAACTGATTCCTGTCCTGCAGATGTAGGAAGCCTTGGAACTTTTTTAGCAGGGCTTGGAATGTGCTAGAGAGAAATAGGAAAAAACAAAAAAGTTATTATTTGTAAATAAAATCCCCAACATCAAAATTAATTTGATTAGCTCAAAGTTGGCTGAATATTTGAACGTAGGCAATATCTAAGGAGACAATTAACCAGCATGTGCCCTCAAGCATTTTAAGTTGGGTAAAATGGACCTGCTATAGGTTACAGATATGCATTTTCAAGATAAAGTTTCTATAGTTAAATTCTTTCAGTATATGAAAAGAAAAATTCACATGGTGGAATCTCTCTGGCCGCATGGGTGAGGTAAGGCACATTTCTCTGAGGACAAAGAAGTGGGTATAATCTAGTTACAAGGCATTAGCTGAAGATTAATGATGAAACGGTCTACAACTTCACTGGAGCATACTTTTTTTTTTTTTTTTAGGTTTCAATGATTTTTATTGGATTTGGCAAACGCAAGCAGTACCGCCCAGGTGCTGCGCACGACCAACGGCCGACGCAGCCCCGCTCACTGCGTAGAACGCCCGCACCACAGCGGAATGTCTGCCGCGGTAAACGTGTACATTCAGGACAGAACTAGGCACCACGTTTAGTAAATTTGTGCGATGTATTTTTTAAGTCATATGCAATGGTTCCTTTAGCTAGCATCTGCCAGTCTCCGAAGCCAGAGTTCCACTGGGGGGTGGGGGGGACCTCATGTTACAACAAGATACCATTCAGGAGTGCCTCATTTTTATCTTGAATATAGAATGTTACCACGCTAGATGTTATTTAGAAGTTTGTTAAAGCTACAGAAGATCACTGGGGAGTCAACTGGCAGAGTGCTGCTGGTGTTCAAAGTACATGTTTCACTCGCCATGCTAGACTTTCTGGCATGGATTAGCAAGTGAAAGATATTTGATCATTTATACAAAATGTGCCACTGCTCTGGCCTTCCAGAGCACCAATCGTAATTTCTATAAGAAAATGAAACCCCTCCTTATATTCATTTACTGCCGGCTACTCAGTAGGAAATTATTCAAATTCTACAACTCCGATTCCAGTATCAAAGCATAGGAGTGCCTCCATCTCCAGGGAGCCCAGTCGTGAATCAATCTACCAACTGACATACGCAAAGAACCTTCCCTTTTTAAACGTAGGAGATCTCTTAGACAATGAATATTTTCAATCTAATTGATTTTCTTTCCTCTCCCATCAGCCTGGTCAGTCTCAAGATTTTCATAATCCACCCCACCAACTCTTTACTGGTTCAGCTCTTTAAAAACTAGCCTTAGGCCCTCTCCCTTCTACACACTCTACCATGTCTTTAGGAGATATTATCTCATCTTCTGAGTTTTCCCATCATCACTGTATCCGTGACAGACAAATCATCTTCACCTTTCCCATTATTGTTACTACTCTCCAGACTAAAATTAATGGATGCCTCACAGCTATTCCTCTTTGGGTGGACATGTGTTCTATTCTGCACTACACAAAGACTGGGTTAATCTACTTACCTTCCAACTCAGTGCATGCACATCAATCTATTCCTAGGTTATTCCCTTCAACAGTATCATGTTATCACGATTAACCTTAGGGTAATAGATCAGGCTTCAATTCTCAGATGAAAAGTCCTGTCATCTGAATCGGTGAAGCAGGTGGTCATCTGGTCAAGACTTTTCTGGAACTGGCATGGGTCAGTCAAATCTTCTGAATGGCATTAAAGATGTAGCTCTTGACAACACAGATGAGCAATTATGTTGTCTCAGTATAAAATAAGTAAACCTGTGGTGGCCTTTACATACTTGAAAAGGAAGCATGTAAGTTGGCGGGCACAGAGCTGGTACGTCGGCCAGGAGGACCATCGTTGGCTATTAAAGCCCAAGTACGCACCTGTAGATTTTAAGGGGTTCATCTAGAGTCTTGTGCAACGAGTTAACAAAAATGAATAATCTCTGAATCTCACGTCAATAATCTTGACGAAGTTCTGATGAACCGTCTTATTTCTTTTTATATTCATAGTATCAATATCTGCAAATACATCTATTTTGTTACAGTTTGATTCATGCACTGGACTATACTTTTGAACAAAAACATCAATAAAAAAAAAGTAACTGCTCTTTGGCCAATTTACCTCATTAATCACATTTGAATGGATAACGTCTACTCCAGTCCCAGCTTCTAGTGGTTGATCATCCAATACTGTGTGCCGAGCGTACTGCCGTCTGTGCTTTTCATCCACATGCACAAGGTACCATGTCCCTGCAAACAGGTCATCCACTGAGCCCTGTGGCCTGTAATTGGCTACATGAGTAAACAAAATTCGGTAAGATCCGGTTAACTTATTTTCATGCAATACATGCATTTACTTTTCTTTGTCCTACAATGTTGTTGAGAACATATACTATATCTAAACATATTGCTCGAACTTCTGCCAAACTTACATCCTGTCATTTAATTCATGTCAGTCCATGATTACTAGATTAACACTGACAAAAAACCCAGTAGAGCTCATTAGTTATCTAGTATGCCCTCTAAGACAAACCAAGCCCAGCACATCCTTTGATCGTACCACGTTGATTCTGTGGATATTTCAGACATGCTGCTCTTCCCAAAATGGCTGCCCTTATCCCAGTTGTGCCTGCCAGCAGCAGGCTCTTTACAAATCATATGACTCAGTTCTGCACCTGTCTATTGTATAAGACTAGCGGGTTTAAAACCATATAGGCTTTGGAGTGTAGTTTTGGCTACTTAATGTGTATTAAACTTGCACCAAAGTGGAGGATTAAGACTAACAAAATGGGATTTCCAAAAAGGAACTGATGACAACAGAACATTTAAGCATGAATATACTCCGCCCAACCAACTGACTGTTAACACACACTAATTGAAGCCATCAACTGAACTCATTTCTTATACCTAAATGATGGGTTTCTTGTCTGAGTTTCATATTTTCAGCAAAGATCTTTGGTTGAACACATCTTCGTGAGTCAAGTCGTGCTTTAAGGTCAGACAAGCTGGCAGTCATTTTATGCAAAGACGAACCTACAAAAGAAAAGTTTCACAAATTGAGTATGGACAGATCTGCAGTATGAAGATCAATACATGTTGTCCTTTTTCTTTGTTCAAATACCTTAAAAATGGATGGGTTCCTTTGTACAATGTTATGTGTGTTTAAAAGTGCAAGGCAACTTTTGAATAATACATTTTACCAAGCCTGGACAATGAGATTTTTTACCCGATATAAATTGGTTGGGTTTTAGAGTTTGCCTTTAGCAAAAATAAATTTAAGACTATTTATGTGCCAAACCAGACTAATATTAAAACAATCTCGAAATGGGGTGACAGCAACATATCCTTGTGCCCTCGAAGAATGTACTATACCACAACATAACCACTTTGTAGTGCTAGGAACCTCTTTGGAGGCAACAGTTTTTCCTTCTTGCAGCAGTGTTTGTGATTAAGACCATGCAATGGTTTTCCATATTTTTCATTGCTAACAAGGATGGATGGGGAATTTGATAGTATCTACATACATCTGGACTTCCAGTTAAGGCTGCGTATTGTGTCGTAGGCAACGGAGAGCGGTCATGATTAGGATTTGCAGTTGGTCTAGGAGCATGCGGTTTATCTCCTGAGCAAAGTTATGGTCCTGCACCAGCGATCGTAACTTTGCTCAGGTAAGGGAGATTTGCAAAGAGTCCGAAGTTCCAGGAATCAGTGTCTGGTTTTACCAAAAACGAAGTACTTTTGGCATACTTTGTGAACCCTTGGAATAGGACCTGTGGGAAAGAAGAATTCTTGGTGGTCAGGCCTGGGTCTAGTATGGTGAAGTGACTGGTAAATCACAGAAACACAATAAGGGTTGGTTGGGAGATCCTTTGAGTCTATTCCAGTGGCTTGCACGCTTGTTCAAGACTATTTCTGCTTTTATTTTTTTAAGTAGAGAGATCTGGATAGAAATAGGCTTGAATGGGGTAAAAAAGGTAGAATCCGTGATTTAACTTGGATCTCCATCAGAATATTCTGGAGTCTGTCCTCACAAAGGAAATAGAAATATTTGCAGTATTTGTTAGAAACTGCAAGGGAATAGTATAGAGTTTCCAATCCTCACATTGGTATACAGACTCTCTTTGTCTTCAAAAACAGAAGTGTAGGAAACTGTTAAGGATATGGAGATCAAACTATAGCCTTTCTGACAAACGAACATATAACCATTCCCTTGCCAACGATAAAGCAGCCATCACCAAGGAAAAGTTGGCCTTTTTTACACAACAAATAGAAGCATCTAAGAACTCTGCAAGAGAACTCCTTCAGGTCATAAACAAACTCACTATAGTCCCTGAGACTAAAGGTAGCTACATCCGTCAATCTTTCTGCGAGGAAATAGCTTCTCATTTTCGCAATAAAGTTGAGCTTCTCATTTTCGCAATAAAGTTGAACAAATCCACAATCAGTTCCCTGTCTCCAGTAACATCGACCTTAACGTTAGTCACACAACAGTTCAATCTTCCGTCTGTAAAAGTCCCCCTTCTAACCTCTACCAATTTTGATCTACTACTACTGCAGAGGTTCTTAATTTATTTAACTCTACAAAGTCAGGATCACCTTATGACCCATGTCCCCCCTCTATATTTTAACAGATTCCGGTTAGGATTGCCTCATTTTTAACCAAAATCTTTAACAGGATGTTCTGCACCAGTATTTTTCCTATCTATGGTGAATAGCCTCTATCCTGCCAATTCTTAGGAAACTCAACCTAGACCCAGATAATCCAGAAAATTACTGTCCGATTTCTAGGTTACCATTCCCAGCCAAAATAGAGAAATTAACAGTTTATTCAGGAAAATCATCTGTTGGATCCTTCCTAATTCGGCTTCAGGACCGAACATAGTACTGAGACAGCATTAATAAAAACCACAGATTAATTAAGAACTATTTTGGACAAGGGAGGCTCCGCAGCACTTATTCTCCTTGATTTGTCAGCAGCCTTTGGTACGGTCAAACATGCCACCCTTGTCGGCCGTCTCAAAAAAACTGGGCATCGCTAATAAAGCCAATGTAAAAAATTATTCAATATCAATACTAAATGACGAAGGGGAGAAACAGTATGGAAAGCACACCACCAATTAAAAAACACAAGATTGCATTTATTATTGTATACACAAATTCATATTAAAAACATTTAGAAACCAAACATAATAATATAATAATGACATAAACAACTCAGTAGTGCATAATCATATGTACATTATAATAAAAATTAAAAAACAGTGGCAAACAATATGAATAGACGCGCGTTTCGGCGAATTGTCACAAATCTATAGACTTTCTGAATTTGGATTTTTGATAAAGCCAGTAAAGCCAATTTAATGAGGTCATCATTAAGATCATATAAGGTTTCTAATTTAGATTATGTCTGGGAAGGAAAATCCTATGAATGCACAGAATTTGACCTGAATGTAACATATTTAAAGTAAAACAGGAAATTGATATCGATGTAGGGGCAATCTAAGGTAAATCAGAAACATAACAGGAACTTGAATGACATGCGTCTAATATACTGGCCATGTTTACAGATGCTGGTGACAAATGTTAGCTGACCCTGCTTTGAAGAAATCAATCAGTCAGTTCAAATTCACACTGCAATGAGGGACCCCTTCCTAATGTCACTATGCACTCATCTTGAAGACATGCAACTAGTGGAATGCCCTACTGACAAGACGAAGTAAAAACAAATTGGATGGATCAGGGACCAGGAGCATCTGTACAAATGAACATAAGGAGACCACTTCTTAAAACTTATTGTCCAGAAGAATATTTTCTTGGGACTGTCTAAAGTGTATTTGGAGTATACCGCAGGCAATGTAGAGAGGCATTTAACCTCAACAACCTTATTGGTATTGGGTCCAGAACTGGGGAAAACTTGCAGAAGAACAAAAAACAGAATTGGCACAAATACTGACTTTTTACATAGCAGTTTTGTACAGTACTTCTAGTTCTTAGAAGTGTGGTAAAAATGTTGCTATTAACACGTTCAATTTACGGAATTTGCCAGGATGGACTATTGAGTGGACCTGTAAGCCACACCAAATCTTAGCAAGGAGTGTTTAAGTCACTATTACTGGCAGGGGATACCCTAATGGGAACTAGAAAACAATGAACTAGAGAAAGATACGAGACCATGGAGCAGAAGGATAGGTATAGCACTACAAGGGAATATAGTGATTAGTGAACATTGCAACAATCCTAAAAAACACAGCTAAAACTGCAATAGCTGTGGAGAAGTGTGGCTCAGGGGTTAGAGGCGGCAGACCTGGAGCTTGAGTTCGGCCCTGGACCAGGGTTCAATTCCCCGCCTCGGCGGGTCTTGGGCTCAATAATCCCACGGACTCGATAATTCTCGCTCCGGTGCCTTCTCGACTCACGGGTTCACACTCTGCGACTCTGGGCAATAGCTTGCTTAATCTCCACATCGGCCCTTCGCGGCGGGATTCCTGGCTTTCACCTTGTGGATACCCTTCCGGGGTTATCTCACAGGGGAATACCAGGACGGGTTCCCTAAGCAAGCGTGGAGATGCCCCAGGGTAAGCCCTGCGCTATATAAGTTTCATACAATAGCAGGGTTGCTAGGGTTTAAAAGAAACAACCTGTGATGGGGGAAAAAAGGCAATGCGACACAGCACATCTGGGAATGAGAGGTATTCCTACTGGAGCAAGAAGGCACCCACACCATGACAGGGAAATTCAATGATATACGGCCCGGGAACATTTTAAGTACATTGAGGGCAGCGATATGTGAACATGAAGTCCCAATTGGGTTACACAAACTCTTAACTACTATAAAACAATCATCAAAATAGCTGCAAAAACGCAACAATACACAGAGATACAGTCATGGGACACGTATACAAATAACTCACAGCTCAATGGCTGGCATCCAACAACACATGCACCATAAATTCACCAACATACACCAGTCTAGAATTTGCACCTATTGTTCCTTGCACAGTAGAAAATGACACCAAGTCCACACATATACTCATTGAAAAAGGAGAGGAGATGTTGCCATGAAGCAGACACACAGTAAATCATTAAGGCATGAACTTCCTTTCCAAGAGACACCCATCTGTAGAGTAACCACACTTGGATAATAGAGAGAAATCTGAGAGATAAAAACGTTTTTAGCTTACGGTAATAAAATGAGGGAATGCAGGGTCAAGATGTGGAGGGAGGCAGAGAGGGGAGTGGTTATACAATATGTTGCAAATAATGTGGACAACACATGATAGAGCATTGCGTTCATGTAGGATTCCCAATAAAAAATGGGTGAACAGATAATCTAAGGGGGGAAATTAAGAGTCCTGCTACTGCATACAGCTTTTCAGGAGGGCAATGCAGCGGGGTCAGATCCCAGAACAAAGAAGGAGCTAGAAGAGGCAGAGTTAGCCCAAGCAACAGCAACCCGAGTACACCCATTCAATCTGGTCATAAACTAGAATGGCATTTGATGGGAAGTAAATTGTTCCTCCCAGATAAATTCTCTGACTAGGGTTTCAAAACTTCAGAAGATTATCTGAGGTTTATGAAAGATTCAATATGGTCTTGCTAAGAGGATGCATGTCAATATCTGTGAATCACTTTGATCAAGCCATATGCAAATCTAAATTTAGGACATTTTGACAGTATAATGAATATTTGTATTAAGGGAACATCTTTCAGTCCAGAAAAACTTACCAGGTGCAGCATCCTGTGTAACAGTGAGCGAGTACAATGTAGCAGCAAAGCCAGAACCATATGAAAACACACCAATTCTTTGTCCTGCCAGCTGTTGAGGAGAATGCCTGCAGAAAAAAGGTACACATCATAAGATATTTTTTTAAACAAATGTAAGAGCAGCAACATTTCTTTTTTCTGTAAAGGCTTGAACCTTATTCAAGAAAAGTAGGACGAGGTCACAGACAAATTGAAGTTTTCAGAGATGTGAAATATAAAGCTACTATTCTCAGAAAGGAGGAGGGTCTTCGGTCAAAGAATGAAACTGTTAAAGGCAAGCAAGTGGAATTTTATAAAATATCTGCTTGTCAAATGGACAGGATACATCAGAAATCCACTTGCCAAGTACACAAATCCACATCTCCCATGCAGTGAGGTGAAAAATTGTGGCAGAGTTCTCCTTTTGTCGCAGTGCTGATAATATCCTCTACATTCATCAAGGATCATGTGTCATGGTTATAATTTTGGCATGGCTCTTTATATGCCATGGTTCTACCAGACTAGCCATTCGAGAGTGTGTGTGTGTGTGTGTGTCAAATCTATGACTATTCACAGGATCGGTTTATTAATGGACTCGGTTTAGGCCTGCTTTTTGGTAAGAAGATTTCAGAATGTTACTGTAATTGAAGCTGGATTTTATTTGCAGCAAGTACCTGGGTTGCTGGGAATCAATTCGACTACTTAAAGCCTCACCAACTCGACCACATTTTATACTTCATTGGCAAATCACTTAATCTTATTGTACCTCACTTTCCCTTTTTGCCAGAAATGTGGGACTATCCAAAGCGCTAGGTAAACAATGGATTTACATTTTAAAACCAGATGAACTTGGCAAGGTATTGTCAGAGTCTAAATAATGTTAGGCCCAATTTGTAAACCGGTTTATGGATATAGGATTAGCTTATCCGTGCAAAAAACTAAAAAAAGATTTAGTATTATGTAGATTTTGGTGAAAGCAAACTTACATAGAGGTACTGGAAGACGGGAAGTGGTAATTGTATGGCTAAAACGCCATCATGTTAAGTTTGTTCACAGCCACAAACCTGCACGTTTATGGTTATTCCTCAACTCCTAACCAGTCCCCTACCCATCAGGAAAGGTTGAAAATGTAATCCCGATATGGGCCGGCTTAAACTTCTTCCTGAGTGGTAAGGGACTGAAACAAGCCCCCCACCCCACGCTGCTACAATAAAAAGTCAATTGTAGAGAAAGGAGTTTTACAATACGGGTAAAGTTTCCCGCTGGAGCAAATAAAGTTTTACCAAGTTAATTTGCACTTGTTCTGCAGATTTTCACAAGCAAATAAACAGATCTGCTCATGATAAATGGGGATTAACAAAAGTTTACTAAAAATATAGTGTCCTCTCCACCTTCTACAACCTCCTACAAATACTTTACAGTTTAAATATGGACCAATTCAAGGTAATAGGCCTAGCATGCATCAACCACTTATCAAGTGAGGCCTTTGCTAAATGTTTTTAAAGATGTCCTTAAAAAACTGTCTGTAACCTTTATCATTTTTTTATTGTTTATCTTCAAAATAAAATGCACTCAATTGCCACAACTAATCTTGCTTCCACTCTTCTGTATCTAATCGATGAGCATCCTTGGAGCACTGCAACTGGTCACCCATGATTACATTTTACAAACATGTATACACACTTATTTTGAACGACTTCCTGTAATGCAAGCTAACTTTACAGCTCACAGCTTTTTAGCCTTATATAAATTCTGAACACCTTACACATAAGGATGCATATAACTTTTTCCCACAACCAAACTGTGGTACTGTGAGGCAATGTGTTTGTGCTGGAGAGTCTTAGACCTACTTGTCCGACTGACAAAAGAAACATTAAAACGTGATGTCCTCGACCCAAAACAATATATCTTTGGCATAGGTCTACATAGTTTCCATCACCCTGAAAGGAATAAGTACATACGCATCATTGGTATCAGCTCTTATGTCAGTCAGAGACACAAAGAGCTCCCTTAGGTCAATGAAGTGGATTGCAGCTACAGGAAACAGACCAGGTAGAAGGTTTGAGCAAAAGCCATATCTCACTAAGCAACACTGTCCTCCAATCATGCCTTACAACAAAATGTGCTTTCTGCTTCCATCAAATCCACTTCTCGAATTCTTAAATGGAATACACGAAGCTCCACAGTAGGAAGAGTGTACAATGTTTAATACGGTTATGTTTGGGCAAGTTATTACAGTCTACAGAGTTACCTTAAAAAGCCCCAACCGGATTTTGAAATTGCGACCACAATTTGAAGCAGCCTTAAAACCCTTCGCTCAGTTAGTACAGTCCTGCTCCTCTGAAACACAGTTTTGCCGCTTGTATTTTCTATTGAAACAATACCTTTGCAAACCCCATTTGACCTCCAACTAGCCTTTCTTCAAAAGGCGAGATATATGGAAAATATAAATGTTATATGCTGTGTGCTGCTACATATGCCTTGTGAGAGCACAAGGAGAATGCTCAACTACATGTGCACTTACTATTGCTTTACTTCATATTTAGTGAAGTCTCTCTTCAATCGTCAAATTATTTTCAGCTTTATACAGCTTTTAGACTTCAAAACCAAGAGGCACTTAGAAACGGATGGCTACATACCTGGAATGGAGTGTGTTGGATTATGTATAGATTCATTTCTGAAATGTATATGCACTAAAACCAGACAGCTAAGGATGCTATGATCAACAAGCTGCGAGATTACAAATGGCAAGCATAACCTAAATAGATGTAATCAGATATAATCCGATATAACATATGCAAAGTGTCTGTTTCGTTCTAAAGTCCTGTTTATCGTTTGTCTTTATACCACATTACATTCACACAAAATCCCCGACGAAGCAATTGGATTAGTAAGTATATATACCAAACAGTACTAGTGTCTTTTTTTCAAGCTGGTTACAGTTTATAGTTCAAAACATTTGTAAACAACTTTCAAGACAAAAATGTTTTTGGGAAAATTATAACTTACTGCGCTAGAAGAGAGGCTAGACATCCATATACAGAAGGTGTGTACATATTTCCATTTTGATTAGAGACAAGCAAAGAAGACTTGGTTTTCTGGTTAAAAAGCTCCTCACTGGCCTTCATAAAGGCCTTTTCCACATCTCTATCGAAGTATGTGTCTTCCAAGGTTACATCTCTATAAAAACAAGAGGTTCAAGAGGTATATTTTTACATGCCATCTAAAGAGCTATACCGTCTTACTGCTAACCTGTAAATGCTAACACAAGGAATGACCATATGCACAGTACAAAGAAAAGCACAAGAAAATCCAAGATTAAAAATAAAAGCAGATATGTAATATTATTAACCTTATCAGATCAAACATGGATTTGAACATACACAGTTCAAACTTATTTTTATTAAATTTGCACATTCTTCATGAAATTATTTGCTAAAACAAAGGCTTTCTGGTGTTGCCTTATTGCTCACTACCTTGTTCGCAAATGGCCACCCCTGAAAATCCAAGAATTGCTTCCATAGTCTCCCTCCTACAGGCACGTCAAACTTTTATCTCATGCAAATCGCAAAGGATCCCTCCCAGGAGTAATGTAGAACAAGCAATTGCAATACAATCGGTCTTGCATTTGTGAAAGTTTGAGCTCTTGGCATTGAGAATGACAATGTTTTTTACTTTTTGTTTTGTATGCAGTGAGGTGATGATATTTGCATACCGCTATTGCCACTGGTATAACCCTAAGGCGCTGGAGAAGCAGGAAATGGGTAATGAGGGAGGGAAGTCTAGAGTAATATGCGGACTGAAAACAAAAGTAACAACATCCTAGAAAAATCAGACACTCCTAGGGAATGCTGCTGTTCACCACCTGAGGAAAACAATGGTGTTCTAAGAAAGACAAGAAAACTAAAGTGGACCTAATGTTTAACTCAACGCCGGGTCAGAGTAGTGTGCCTTTAAAGGGGCTCATAGTAGACTAGTCCCTTTTATAGGATGGGGAAACAGGAAAGCGGATATTTGGCCTGGAGCAAATGATTGGGGGGGTGGGGAGGGGGGTCCACGCTTTGGCAGACAGCGAAGCAAGCACCGAACCTAGTGCAAATAATTGTCCACCTACATTTAACTAGGATCAAAAAGCTTCTGCAAGTCACCAGAACTGAAACTTTAACGGCTGTGTATTTTTTTTTTCAATAAATTGGTTCCTTTTTGTAATTAGTAGTCTTAACTCGATTGAAATAATGGAATTGACTTCTTGAAGGACCCCCGCCACCCAACTTTGGGAAAACTGTGCCCAAGTGACACCATCTGTGCAGCGCAAGTCCTGGAAGAGACGCCGTATCTGAGGAAAACCCCTAGGCACACAGATTTTCCACAACAACTGTAGTGTTGTCGGGGGGGAACCTTAGAGGGGATTCGGGACACAAGGATGACCAAAGGACATCTTAAACAAAACTATTGATGCCCAGGGATAGATTTGGCGGTAAAGTACTGAATAGAAGATTGCTCAGAACTTGAGCTAAGCAAGAAATATGCTCACTTTATATAAGGCTCCTTTCAACTGGGGAACATGGCGGCTGGCTAGTCACTGGTCGAGGGGCCCGAACAGGAGGATTCACGAGCCCAGCTTTCATTTTAAGCTTAATATAACATGTGTAATAAGATGATAAAGCAATCAGATCACCTCATTAAAATGAGGAATGCAGCAAATAGAATGTTAATATAAAACGGACTTCAATGTCAGCAGAGCTTTCCGGCTTGTTAATTCCATTACCAGTCTCCCAGTGGGGCCGAACTCGCTCCTCTCTACAACGCTGAAGTGTCTTTATAGCCAGGATTCCCCTCTAGCGCTAAGAGACAGTCCTGGCAGCGCTCAAGCTGCAACAAACAGAAAAAAAGGTTGAGTACCAAAAGGTACACAGACAGCCTAGTACTGCAGTGATAATGCACCAGAAGGAGCCACCTCGAAATTGGCAAAAGAGCCATGGATGTTCTCGGCTATCTCAACGAAAAATTTGGCTAACCAGTTGCACAATTCATGGCGACATGCGACGATATTAAAGCAGCAGGAACCAGATACAAAAACTATACTTCTGTAGAAAATATGTAGGTTTACCTACTAATATAGACAAAGCATAATTTCTTTACGCGTTGCTTAAATCAAATGAAAATAATTCAAGTCCATGGTTTCTGTTTTACAAGCAGACTTCTCAATGAAACCCATAGACTTGTAAACTTTTACAGACTACCACTGAAGGTCCTAATTGCTTTCAGCAATCTGAATAAGAAATGCTTCAATCCTATCAGCTGTCCAACACACATATTACGCCGCTCAATCCTCCCGCCAATAGGCTACTTTAGTTCTAAGCAGCAGTGGACACACAGGTTCTTATTCGGGAAGTAAATGCAGCGGACGTAGGCCACTGTAAAGCTATTTATTATTTCAAGCAACAAGCTATGCAATGCAGTTTTAACGCACCCGAGACGCAGAGGCATTGAGCAGGAGAGGTTTGAGAATAATTTATACATAAGGACGTGGAACACCACCTCCTTAAGAGCAAGCTACAATGGGTATAAATACCTCTACAGCTATTCAGCTTTCCATGCTCTTGCTGATGAGGAAAACTACTCTGCCGTCAGCAACCCAACCCGGAAGAGGAAACCCCCTGTGTCAGACTATCACCCGCTGAGAAAACAAGTTCATGAAAGTGGTAATATCGTGACGTAATAAATCAAGAGCATTGATAGGAAAAGGAGTCTCAAACAATTAAAGTAAGCCTTTGGACAGATACTCTAAATAAATCATGAATATTATTGCTAGAGATTTGTTTAGAATATATATTGCACATTGCATGCCATTTTTTCCGCATCCTTTGCAGATTCTAGAAACGCTTCATGCAGTCGGTTGAGCATTCACTGTAAAAACAACCGCTACGTTTGCTTCCTTGCTTAACAGTGCACTCATGTAGGGACTGTGGGCGCGTCGCTGCTCCTACCTGTGGTAACACTCCATGGGAGTTGACGTCTCAGAAAAGGAGGGACATGTACCCACCATTAGTAGGCTACAATTGTTGAATGACATACAGAAAAAAACAATCCAAAGAGTTGGAGGAGTCAGACCCCACAAAGTACAGACAACATGATCTAAGTGGGTGGCCACAAAGCTGAAGAAAATGGTGCAGCTCCCCCATCACATCTATAACCTATATAGATATATAGAAAGAAGGGGGGAGGAGGGAGGATGAGAATGAGAATCTCCAGATATATTTTTAGCAAAGGCTATACAGAAATAGATGTAAATATATATGATTCAGACCTACTTCAGACAGTTTGGAGGGTTGGAGTACAGCACCTACCAGAGAGGATAGCTGTACTTCCACCCAGCAATACAACCAATGCCTTTGACTTAATATACATGGATTAGAGGCAGAACTATTTTCAGGAGCAATCTGATGAATTTCTGCTCTGCTGCAGGAGTCAAAAGAGCAAGTTACCCCGACTTCCCCATCATTAAGGAGTCCTGCCTTACTTCCCAGGTGTTGTGTAGTTCAAAATCACTTCCACTGCCCTTCTATGATTGCTTTGTATAGTATGAAGAAACATGGGGGCCAGTGACAGAACATATGCGGAAGAATTGGTTGTTGTGATGAAAGGAAGGGCCAAAACATGCTTTGCGATGGGCGAAATAAACGGCAGAACTAGCAGAAGACAGCAGGGCATGGGGAGGAAGGAAGACAAAATATTTTCATGACACTAGTACTGCGACACGATCAGTGATTATGAGCTATAGAAACAACCTTTAATATTGGAACTCCCGAGTGATGGGGGCAAGAACAGAGGTTGGTATCTGAAGTAAGCATGGAATATATTTCTGCTTAAGTTATCATCTCTCTGGGTTTATACCAACAAGCTATATTTTTGCAAAACTGGTTTAATCACATCGGACCATATGATCAACTTGCATACACAAATACATGTGATATCACCAGCAACTACACCACACACCGCGGGTGAGAAAGTAGAATATTATCTATAGCATCAGTGTATAAAATTATGGCTTTTCAGTTTTGTCTCAAACAAAGATTATTAGGTGAAACATGGACGTATAATAATTGTCCCAACACTTTTCTCAATCATGAACACATAATCAGCTCTGTGTAGTCAGTTGAGTAAGCATTCTCCTTAAAGTTAAATAACTGGAATTTAAGATATACTGAATAGTTTTGAATGAATGAAAAGGTTTTAGATTACTGAAAATTCATGAATTTCTCAGTTGTTGGACCTTGAATAAAAGCTTGGTCTTCATGCCAAGCATACTTCAGACTTGAGCTTGTTTCTGGAAAGGTTTCTCTACCCTCAGGAGTAAAACTTCTTTAGAGGCAGAATTCCTTTTTTCATGTTTAAGAGCCATTTATGGTCGAAGGTGCATCTTCACAGTTACATAGATTTTGATTCTTCATATGACTACCTAAATATTAAATGTTCAATTTATTATACATGTGTCAAGTACTCTAAATTCTGAATTGACTGAATAAACGCAAATACACATTCACACCAACATAAGTGTTTATCAACCAGCTTATAAAATATTATGCTAACGTTGGACATGCCTCCTTTCAATTACATCTACAATTCAGAACAAAGCATGCCAACAAATATTTGAAGACTCAACATGCAGCAAATCTGTTCTCACCTGAAGGCTTCAAGCCCAGCAAATACACCGTTTGCAATGTCTGGGGTTGGGTCATCCAAGAAGTCGTTAAGCATTAACCTAGCAAGAGATTTCTGAACAAGCTTGCAGTAGGGAGAATGGAAGATCATGAACCCAAAGTCATTCAGGGTAAAGCGCCGGTTACATCCATCTGAAAAACATGTTCAAGGACATATTAAATGTTCATGTTTTCATCTTGGTTTCTCTGTCTTGATTTGAGACCTTCCTAAATATTAACACAATTATAGCCAGGCCAATATATGTACATTTAAGGGAAGCATTAAAATTCTAATCTGACAAATGCCACAATTTTTCCTATTCATTCAAACCTGACAAACAGATTTGTGCATTCCGCATGTAATAGGTGACAAAAAGGTGTGTGCACTCCAAATGAGTTGTACTGGGTTGGAATATTTAAGCCTGCATTTGCTCACACAAACCTCAACAAGAACAAACTAACATTTGATCTCACACATGCTTGCTCAACTTATACCAAAAGGGAAACAAAATAAACATTACAACCAAACGTATACCTATGCAGTTTTGAATCTTCTATACAGTGTTAAAAAAAAAATAGCATCCCTCTTTTGAAAAAAAGGCGTGGTGGTCGTAACAGAGGAATGGGCGGACGTATGTTGGAGACAGGTAAAAGTATACAGACTAGGAGTAAAGTTTCCTAGAAAGATAGCAGTATCCTATTCTTGCATCTCTCATTTTGTCTTGTGGTTAGATTTATCAGAAAGAGGCAAACCAGGGGGAGAAAAGGTAGCCCCAGTGGCCACAGAAGTAAACAAAAATAAAGGCATCTTAAAACTTTTGGTCAAAGTGTGGATGGCCCTGGGAGGAGGTACCAAGGCCAGAATACACACCTTTACCCAAAAGACCAGAAGAAAGTGTTCTAGGCTAGTGCTGGTTCCCACAGTTTGATAAGGAAGACCTGCCTCCTAGACTGCAGACCGGGACAAGAATGTAGAAGTCATGCAAACTGAAATTCTATTACCATCTGGGTCAGCAGCAAATTAAATAAAACCACCTCTGTCTTACTAGAGTTCAGTTTAAGGCAGTTTTGGGCCATCCAGTTACCCACTGCCAGCATGCAATCATAAAATCGGGATGCTGTTGCTTGCAATTCTCCTGGCCTTAGTGACACCACAATTTGGGTGTCATCTGCATATGAGGTCAGATTGAAACCAAATGATTCAACCAAGAGGGCCAGATATGTTAAAAAGTGTTGGGCTTAATGATGACCCCTGGGGGACACCACAAGGAAGAGAGTATGGTTTGGAAGCAAAGTCACCAAGGATGACTGTCTGTCTGACAGGAATGATTTAAGTTATTTCCACGCCATACCATGTACTCCGATATCTCGCAGCCGGTCCATCAGCAAAGCGTGATGGACCGTGTCAAAGGCCAAGGAGAGATCTACCATGATCATGGCTGCTTTACCTCCATGATCTATTATGGCCCTGATCTCTTCGGTAGATTTGAGAAGCGCGGTTTCTGTACTATGGCTACTACAAAAGCCATATTGTGTAGGGTCCAATACCTGAACTTTTACCATGAAGGAACTAAGTTGTTCATTCATTCAGCTCCAGGCAATAACCATGTTGGATAATTCCTAACACCCATTTGTCTGTGGTAATTGGTTGCCAAATAGGGAGGAATTGTAGAAGACGTCTCCCAACAGGTGTTAAATGATCGTGGGAAGTGTAGGCAAGTCACTGCTTGTTTGGGGAGGGGTAATTACGTGATGCGGAACCTTTGGGTAAAGTGTCATAAATTGGAGTAAAGTGTCATAAATTGGAGTACCGTGTTGTAGAGTGTGGTAGGGTATCATACAGTATTGGAAAGTGATGCAGACAGCATAAGAGTTTAGTGGCTTACAGTCTAATTGATTTTTGGGTTTGTGGAGTGGTGTAGAGTGTGGTACAGTGTTATACAGTACAATTGCATGGAGTGGCGTAGAGTCAAGCTGCGCACAGTAGAGTAATGGAATAGAATGGAGTACTTTGCCAGAGTAAAGTGAGGTGCAGTGGTATATAAAGAGTTCCGTACAGTGTCTTACAGTGGACTAGAGTATCTTAGAGTAGAGTGGAGTGTTGTACAGTGGCATACAGTATAGTACAATAGAGTGAAGAGGTATAGACAGGAGTAGAGTGGAGTTGCATGGAGTACAATAGTGTGTGAAACAGTGGATCTGCGTAGAGTGGATTGCTGTATAGTAGCATAGCTGGAGGTAAAGTTAGGTAAGTGGAGTAGAGTCGAGTTGAGAGGAGGGGAGGAACATAGTGTGGAGTACAATAGAGTATTTTAGAGTGGCATGTACTGGTGTAATGAACAAACGTATAAATTGGAGTGGGGTCTCGTACAGTAGAATGCTGTGTCATATAGGAAAGTGTTATACAGTGAAATAGAGTGTTGTATATTGGAGTCCACAGGCATAGACTGGAGTATAGAGTTGAACAGCGGAGTGTACAGGGATGGAGTGGAGTAGAATGTTGTAAAATGCTGTGAAGAGTGGTAGACTTTTATAGAGTGAAGTTATACAGAGTGGAGGAGTGTGTCATGCAATGGAGTGGCGTAGAGGGGATTACTATAAAGTGGAGTAGCATACTGTGGAATACTGTACAAAGGAGTGTATAGGAGTGGAGTGGAATAGAATAGAGGGGTCTAGTGTACAGTGGAGTGGCACAGAATGGAGTAGGGTACAGTGGATTCGCATAGAGTAGGGTGGCGTAGAAAGAAATGGAGTAGTATAGAGTAGAGGAAACTTATAAAGTGAAGCTGCATCTCATACAGTAGAGTTGACTGCTGGGTCGTAAAGTGTTGGAAACTGTTGTACAGTGTTTTACAATAAAGTGTAAGGGCATAGAGTTTAGAGCAAATTTGGACAGAGGAGTATGGGGGATAGAGTGGAGTACAGTCTAGTAGAGTGGCATAGAGAGTAGTTGAGTTTTGTAGAGAGGAGTTATATAGAGGAGAGGAGAGTACACAGTGGCATGGAGTTGAGTAGCGTACAGTGAATGAAATTTAGATTTGTAATGCGCGCTAACTCACAAGGGTATCTAGGTGCGGCAGCTCTGTAGTATTGGCTAAACCAGAGGAGAATGCTGGATTGGTGCGTTTGTGCTAGTTATTGAACAGCCAAGCTTTCGGGAGCTTGCGGGAACGCAAGAAGATTGGTTTCCTTTTTTAGTGCCAGAGGGAGTGGGTTCCAAAAGCTAGCTGTGCCCCTCACCAACACTCCCCCAGAGGAAGTTTTGGAGCTAGGGATTTCCAAATTGGAGGAGGCCGCAGAGGGGAGCTACCTCTCTTGGTCATACCACCTGAAACTACGTGTGAAATAGTCAGGCCAAGTCTATGGAGAGCTTTGAAGCTATGCAAAGAGCCTTAAATTTGATTTGTCTTTTGACTGGTAACCAGTGCAAAATTGGGAGGGCATGGGCCATTGTTGTTTCAGGATGGGCTGCTGCATTTTGGAGGACCTGCATTTTGTTGAGGGATCATGACAGTATATTGAGAAATAGCCCACTGCAGTAATACATTTTTGACATAAGTGCTGCAACCACATCTTTCTGAAGCTCTAATGGAATAAAAGGTCATATTTCCCAGAGAGTTTTGATAATGAAAAAACAGGAAGAGGTGATCGCATTGATTTGCCCTTCGAAGGACAGCTTGGTGTCGAAGTACACTCCTAGGTTTTTCACCTTCGTAACTGGATTGGGGATTTCTCAGCTCCTGTGGCCACCAGCTTGGTGTCCAAAATTAGATATTGCGTCCAAAGAGAAGCAGCTCAGTTTTCCCTGTGTTCAGCTTCAGACAGTTTTGAGACATTCAGTTTACAATTTCACGCGTACAGTCGTGAAATCTCGATGGGTGTTAGTTGGGTCCCCTGCAAAGAATGCCACGATTTGCGCATCGTCGGCATATGGCACCGTCTTAAAGCCGAAGGACTTTATAAGTGAGCAGAGGGGGGTGACCTAGAGGTTAAACAGGGTCAGACTCCACAATGAACAGTGTGGCACCCCACAAGGAAAAGAGAACAAAGGGGACCTGTGTCCCAAAGCTCCACCAGTTCCTCCCCATAACTGACAAAAGACTTCAGTAAAGCTAAATCCCTACCCCGGATGCCCAAAGAAAAGAGTCCGCTAATAAGAAGATTGTGATCGACTGTGTCGAAGGGCCCCAGGGAGAGGTCCAACAGGATCAAGGCCGTCTTCCCACCTTTGTCCAGGACCTCTTATTTCCTCCGACACATTGATCAAGGCCAGCTCAGTGCTGTGTTGACTTCTAAAGCCATATTGAGAGGTGTCAAGGAGTGTATTGTCTTTAAAAAAATGGGTTCGCTCTGTATTCATAGCCTTCTCCAAGATCGTGGCCAGAAAAGGGTAGTGGAGGGATCGGCCTATAGCTATTAGGGTCTTTGTTGTCCAGATTTGGTTTTTTCAACAGCTGGAGAATGGGTGCCCTCTTCCTTTGTTATGGATAATACCCAACGGAAAACATACTGTTAAAGATACCTTTAAGGTAATTAGCTGTGACCCCAGGAAAAAAGTGGAAAACTTTTAGGGGGCATGGGTCCCAGGGCGATCCAGATCTTGTCTGACTGTGAATAGTCATGACCTGTGAATCTAAAATGGGATTAAAAGTGTTAAAACTAGGCATAGTGACTACTGGGGTGTCTGAACCGTTTAATCCCCAATGAGTGGCGGGGGTAGGTCCCTCAGTGCACACTCCTGCCACCCGATGGATGAAGGAAAAGGAGTCCAAGACTGCTTTAACTTTTGCCTGGAAGAAATCTGCTAGCAGATTGCAGAATTCTTGATCTATACCTGTGTTTTTCTGAACAGAGAGTTTACTCAACCTCTGTACTATAGAAAGTTATTTGGTAGAATTGATGGAAGTTCCTATTTAAGAGAAAAGGCATTTTTTAGTGGTTAGGAGTTTTGTTTTGTACTCCACTATGAATTTTTTTTTAATAAAAAGATCGTGTCATCGGGGATCATAATGGGTACGCCATATCCTTTCTAGTCTTTGACAAACTTGTTTCTGTGGTCTCAAGCTATCGTCAGACCATGGCTTGGAGGGGGGAAGGTCCTTTTATTGGTTATGGTTTTTAGAGGTGCTATAATATTTAAGTTATTGGTAATCCAATTGTGGTAGGTATTGGTGGCCTCATCAAGGTCACCTGGGAGACCCGGTTTAGAGTAGTTCAGGTGGGTCTACAGAGTTTCTGGGGAAATTTTGTGCCAAGGGGTTTTCAATGATTTGTCCACAGTGGGGTGCCAGCTCAATTGCTGCTTCTGGGCAGATATTAAACGTCGCAGCAGAGTGGTCAGACCGTGCTTGAGGGATAATAGATGAGATTTTAAGATAGGTGTTGTCTGAAAAAATGCCATCCAGAGCTTGGGTAGGGCTATTCACCAATAGTAGGGGGCCCGCACTTCACAGAAGATTAGTGAAAGCAGCCGCGTCTTTAAATCCTGTGTTTGAGGTGGCGGTTAAAGTTCCAGCTGTACTAGGACCTGGGGTCTATACAGTAGTACCCTGTTAAAGGAATACAGGCTAGTCAGGGCAATTTTAAAGACCATCGCTTCACAGTTTGGTGCCGCTCGTAAGGGCTCGATGGAGACCTTCAGGTGTTCCTGACATATATTTGTTAGTCCTCTGCCCTTCTTTAAAGGACGGTCTAATACGGAGATTGCAAAACCTGGAGATGCGGCCATGATGAGGTCGGCGTGGAGTCAGATGTGGAGAGGCATAAAGTTGAACAGCGTAGTGTGGTGCATCGTAGACTGTAGTGGTGTACAGAGGAGTGGTGTATAGTGCAGTAGGGTACAGTGGAGTGCTGTAAAGTGTAATAATATATAGTGGAGTAACGTGCAGTGGCCTACAGCGAAGAGGTGCAGACTAGAGTGGCATACTGGAATGGGGTAGCATGTAATAGCATACAGTGGAGTTGCATCTAAGGGAATAGCCCAGTATGGAGTAGGGTAGAGTGAAGTAGAATACACAGGCACAGCGTAGAGTGGAGTAGCATACAGTGGAGTAGAATACAGAGGAATGGTGCGCAATGGAATACCATATACTTGAATAGCGTATGGTGGAATGGCGTACACTGAAGCAGCGTACAGTGGAGCTGCATAGAGTATAATAGCGTAGAGTGGACTGGCGTAGAGTGGAGTTGTGCAGTGTAATATCGTGGAGTGGCGTAAGATAGAGTAGAGTAGATGGCGTAGAGTCTAATAGTGTATAGTGGAGTAGCATAGACTGGAGTGGCGCAGACTGTAATAGCATACAGTGGAGTGGCATACATAGCCGAGGCATTCAATTGAATAGCGTAGAATGTAGCAGCGTAGAGTGGAGTAGCATATAGCGGAGTGGCAATGAGTGGAATAGCATGTACTGGAGAAGCGTATAGCCGAGTGGAGTATACTGAAGAGGCAGAGTGTGAAATTGCATACAGTGCAATAGCGTAGAGTGAACTGGCGTATAGTGGGGTTGTGTACAGTGTGATGGTGTAGAGTGGTGCGGCGTTGAGCAGACTGTTGTACAGTGGAGTAGAGTGCAGTATACAATTGGGCAATGGCTGTTTTTTAGAGAATGAAAAGACAGCCATATTGTTTTTACAACACTAGCTGTGCTCAGTGTCAGGGCCTTAGAAATTGGTAAGCAGTAGGACAGCTACTATTACCACTTTATTAAAGTGATACCTCTTCTTACCCATTTATTAAGGTGATAATAGATAGGGTAATATATATATATATATATATATATATATATATATATATATATATATATCTATACTACTATTATAAAGAGAGAACTTGAACCTTTTGGCAAGGTAAACTCGGGAACCACAGCACCAATCCACACACCCAATACATTTTTGTAATCCTCAGGGTGTGTAGATGGACATAGGCTCCATAAAATAAAATCAAAACGTAAATTAAAAAATTAAAAAACAAAGTAGTCCCTTGCAACTAGCGCCGGCCGCGACGTCTGCGTGAGGGGAGGAGCGGCCGGCGTTCACCAGAACCAGGAAGAGCAGCGCGACGTCTGAGTGAGGGGAGGAGCGGCGAGAAGCAGAACCAGGAAGAGCCGGAGGACAACAGCGCCGGTAGGAGAGAACCGGAGGAGCCGGCGGGAAGCGGAGGAGCAGTGAGAGGTACGTTGCAGCTGCACCGCCGTGTTGCTGAAGTCTGGGCGGGAGGCGGGCGGGGGGGCGGGAGGGAGTCGGCGGGTGCACCGCCGTGTTGTTGAAGTCCTGGCGGGAGGCGGGAGGCGTGTCGGCGGGTGCACCGCCGTGTTGCTTAAGTCCAGGGCGGGGGCGGGAGGCAGTTCTGCCCTGGGATAATGCAGCCCGCAGCCCCCTTCTGCCCCAGGCAACGCTGGGGCGGGCTGCTAGTATATATATATCATTATTTTTTAAATAAGTTTACAGCCAGGAGAAGAGCTATGCATGTATCTTGTGTCTTGCAATGTATGGAACCTCGTCTCAGGAGTTTGTGCTGTATTTGGGGGGTATGTAGTGCCACCTTATTTCCACGGAGCCCCCAAATTAAGAACAGAACTATTTTATTTATCTCCCTACATATCCACTAGGTAACACCAACGGCACATTTGCAAAGAAATATAGAAAACAGGGACGGGTGGTCACCATAGAGATAGCCAGTCTACCGATCTCAGACAGGGGAAAGATGGATCCTGAAGTGGACGGCCTCGCTCATACCTTTAGCATCCTTCCGGTCAAGTAGGTCATAGTCATCATGAAAAATCTGAACCCCCTAGTTATCTAAAGGCTCACAGGCTCCATCGCAATGAGAGGGCTGGTAGATCACTATTGTTAAATATATTGGGTTTCAGAATAGAAGCATATTAAAAAAAAGTGATGTTGTTGCAGTTTGCACACCCGCGACGGGTATGCCCAGCGGTGCGTACCATGTCCTCTGTGCCATAGGGCTCATGCTGTGCCATAGGGCTCATGCTATACCATACTGAGGAGACCCAAGTAGGTCGAAACTGGTCTGTGTTGCTTGTGGTCCCATCTGGTGGGGTGTTCTCGGTTGGCAGATCAGGAAAAGCTTTCTGTACGAGGAGCAGAATTGGTACCGATTTCAATACGGCTGGTATTTGTCTAGAGTGGCTGGTGGGCGTAAAGTGATGTAGTGGCCCAAAGTGACTGTCAGTGATCGAGCTTAATTCAACCATTCTATCCATCACCTTGTTGTTGTTGGGTTTTAGAATATTTATGATTTGTTTTATTAAAGGGGAGTCCTAAGTACCAAACCGGTGAGATCTGGAAGAAGCACAGTAATGGAAGTCTGCGTTCTGTCAGAGATAATCAGCCGGGCAAGCATCCGGTCAGCTTTATCCCCTTCCCTATAATTATTTGTTATAAATGCCCTGTAGTCATGACAGCCCAGTTCAACCAAGAACTATCTGTAAACTTTTCTCATGTTGGAGACGTTCAGCTGCGTCAATAACAGCTTTAAATTTTAAGTATTTCAACGTGCTTTCCAAAATCACTAATCTCCCCAATTCCCATGTCACCACATAGGTCATTCCTAAACAACTGCCTCTTATACTCACTTTGAATGCCTTCCACTCAACTTCGGAGTCCCTGGCAGTGCTGGCTTCAGCCTCAGGAAACTTATCACAGTCTGGAGAATCTCTTTATATTGAGCATTAAGCAGGTCCGCAGGCTCATGTCTCCATGTCAGGGTTCTGGATGGGAACTCCCCCCCCCAAACTAGTATCAATTTCAGATGGCCATGATTCAAAATTGTTTTGAGTAAACATTCAGAATTTCCCCTCAGAACATTAAGCTGTATAAAAAGAAATAAATTCTTGTGTGTAGTGTATGGACCTGTTAATAATAGGAGAATTCGCTTTTGTCAAGGTAGATTGAGCGCCATATGTCAGTTTACAGATATAAAGTTAGTCCACATTTTGAAACACAATTCAACACTTAAAAAAAGTACCATCTTATTATAGAAAACTCAAAACCTTCCTATGAAGGAAAGGTTTAACACAAGAAAACATATGAGCAAAGAAGAATCACAAGTCAGACTTGAACGGTAAAGAAACCCAAAACAAATTTCTCTGTAGTACCACAAATAGCTACACAAAGTGATAGTAAAGGCTTGTTTGTAAATACAGGCCACGTTGGATTGCACAGATCAGTGACACTAGAACTGTGCAATGCAGTGCAGGCCTGACTGCAAAACAAAAGACCATACAAAGCTCTAATTCTCACAAGACAAACACCAGAAACTGGAGAAGCTGCAATGTACAGACATCAATACCATGACATTTGATCCCATTTCATCAACCCACGGCAAGACACTGTTTGTATGCAACAAGAAAAGTGAATACAACATCGAGTTTTGTTATCATTTGTGATTAGAATTCTAAAGGCTCTCAAATAAACACACTCCTTGGGATCATCAGAGTTTTCACAATTTCCAAATTGGGGAATTATTGAACAAACCTTTTTATCTGGTAAATCACAGCACTGTTGACTGAACTTTAGCAATATAAATTAGGATTAAAACAATATACGCTGCTGTTTGGACTAGATAGTGGGCAGAGAACATGCAAATATATGCTCCTTTACTAACTCTCGAGCATATAATATTTTGCATTTTCTAGGGTGTTCTGTAAGAATTCAATAACTTTATTTATTGCCCATCACATTATAAAATTAAACCTTCTATTAAAATGGCGATATCCCTCTCTTTAATTTCTTTTAACGGCATGACGTTGAGATATCGTGACGGTCCCCCAAGGATCACACAACAAGCTTCCTTTGGTCAGGTATGTTTATTGGTCTTCGTGGGACAATGTGCCTTGCGTCCTGTCCTGCCTCTGGTCCCCTTCCTCTAGAATGTCCCTCCTCTGCTCCTTGACCCGGATGTGGTGTTCGGTGTCCCCTCCCCACACCCTTGTCCCCAAGGTCCTAATGCCCCTTGCCTGTAAATAACAAGCATTTGCAATGCAATGGTCTCGGCATCATTAAAGGTAGAGCAATTGGCATTGCTTATGACATTTCTTTTTTTTCTTTAAATCATAAATAAATGGCATTGTCATTTACATTGCCAATACACACCACTCTGCACCTGCACTCACTGCTCTGCACACTCACTACTCTGCACACTCACTACTCTGCACACTCACTACTCTGCACACTCACTACTCTGCACACTCACTACTCTGCACACTCACTACTCTGCACACTCACTACTCTGCACACTCACTACTCTGCACTCACTACTCTGCACACTCACTACTCTGCACTCACTACTCTGCACTCACTACTCTGCACTCACTACTCTGCACTCACTACTCTGCACTCACTACTCTGCACTCTGCACTCACTACTCTGCACTCACTACTCTGCACTCTGCACTCACTACTCTGCACTCTGCACTCACTACTCTGCACTCTGCACTCACTACTCTGCACTCTGCACTCACTACTCTGCACTCTCTACTCTGCACTCTGCACTCACTACTCTGCACTCACTACTCTGCACTCTCTACTCTGCACTCTCTACTCTGCACTCTGCACTCACTACTCTGCACTCACTACTCTGAACTCACTACTCTGAACTCACTACTCTGCACTCACTACTCTGCACTCACTACTCTGCACTCACTACTCTGCACTCACTACTCTGCACTCACTACTCTGCACTCACTACTCTGCACTCACTACTCTGCACTCACTACTCTGCACTCACTACTCTGCACTCGGCACTCACTACTCTGCACTCGGCACTCACTACTCTGCACTCACTACTCTGCACTCTGCACTCACTACTCTGCACTCACTACTCTGCACTCACTACTCTGCACTCACTACTCTGCACTCACTACTCTGCACTCACTACTCTGCACTCTGCACTCACTACTCTGCACTCACTACTCTGCACTCACTACTCTGCACTCACTACTCTGCACTCACTACTCTGCACTCACTACTCTGCACTCACTACTCTGCACTCACTACTCTGCACTCACTACTCTGCACTCACTACTCTGCACTCTGCACTCACTACTCTGCACTCTGCACTCACTACTCTGCACTCACTACTCTGCACTCACTACTCTGCACTCACTACTCTGCACTCACTACTCTGCACTCACTACTCTGCACTCACTACTCTGCACTCTGCACTCACTACTCTGCACTCTGCACTCACTACTCTGCACTCTGCACTCACTACTCTGCACTCTGCACTCACTACTCTGCACTCTGCACTCTGCACTCTGCACTCACTACTCTGCACTCACTACTCTGCATTACCACTCTGCACTCACTACTCACTACTCTGCATTACCAGTTGGCTTAAGTTCACTTAAGTTATTAAAGATGAGCAAACAGGAAAGGAAATACCTAGGTACTTCTCATGGTGGCAGCGTGGTGGGGACGCTTGATCAGTTTATTCTTAGGGGACCTCTGTACCGAGCATCTGTTGTCTCTGGTCCAGTTATTAAATAGGAGATCTTCCCTAGGGACTATAGCTACAGCTCGCTCGCCAGCTCATCAAGATGTAATCATTATTATACCATCGACTAATATTGAGGTTGGCGTTGAAGTTCCATATCCCCTTGGAACACTAGAGGATTCCCCAAAATCGCCACTGACCCAAAGTAACATTACAGCCAGCGTCTCTACACGTGCATCTGCCACATCCCCAAATAAAAAAACCTCTACCAAATGATTAACTCTGGAACCGGCAGTAAAAAGGAAGCGGGGAGGAGGACCACAAAGGCCTTGTAGAGCCTTGTAGAGCAAAAGTGGCAAGGTCGAACAAAACCCGTGACAGTGTCTCACCCGAGGAGGGCAGTCCTATAATTAATGCCGATTTGGTTGATGGTGATACCAATTATGCAGCGGGAAATGGTATTAACTCGAACTGTGATTTAGAACAGTGGAAGACATTTGAGAGTATTTTAACTACCTTGCTATCTCCTATTACACAAAAACTAACCAAGATAGAGGAATGTTTGGACAATTACGAATCTCTGGTGAGGTCAAGGTTTGTTGTAAAAAGGGATAACATCTGCAATACACACACACTTGGATCGACAAGCTTTTATACCCAACGAGCTGCAAGCGAAACCTAACGTGGGGCGGGACTGAGAAAACGAAACCTATCGTGGGGCGGGACTTCCGTTTTGTGAAGCCCGCGCCCACGGAGTGCCTGGAGGAGCACCGAGGGAGAGCCCCGCGGTCGGAGGGCCTTTGACCGGTGAGCGGAGCGGGGGGGGGGGGGGGGGGGGGAGAGAGAGAGAGAATGCCTGTATGTCTGCGTGTCCGGAGGGCCTTTGACCGGTGAGCGGAGCGGGGGGGGGGGGGGGGAGAGAATGCCTGTATGTCTGCGTGTGTGTGTGCGCGACGGCGGAGGGGTGGGGGGCGGGGTGCGACGGCGGAGGGGAGGGGTGCGACAACGGAGGGGTGGGGGGGGATGCTCGGTGCACGTGTGTGTGTGTGTGTGTATGCATGCGACGCTGGGTTCGCTGTATGTGTGGGTGCGTGCGTGCATGAGCGCTCGTGTGTGTCTGTCGCTGTTTCTGCGCATGCGCGTGTGGTGTAGCTGCTTCCCAGGAGACAGCAGCTGAGCGCGTTCGCGAGCGCGTGGCCAGCGGAAATCGCCTCCAGAGAGGCAAAGCGCGCGACAGACCCTGTCTCCTGGGAAGCATCGTCCCTGACATAAGATCTCGGCGGAGACGCGCTTACGCGCGTCTTTTAGCCGAGACCTAAAAATGGCGGCATCCCACTCATTCATTTCTTTTAACGGCACAATATCTAAATTAAGTTCAATTTTATTTGGGATGGAGAAAGGTTTAAGTGTTTGCATGCTCTAGTGTAGAGCAATCAGTCACATTTAGGAAATGCTACTAGGAATGGGGCTAATTCCCAAAGAACTGAGAATAAAAGAACTTTGTGCAAACATACAGAAATTACTATGCAAAACAATCAGCAATATTGATTATTTGAAAGTTAAGGCAAAGAATATGAGATATTTATAATGCAGGCACAATACAACAGTTTTCATATGAAAGAAACATACCTTTGCTTCTCTGTGCGTTTACTTTCTTCCGATAAACGGAATAACAGCGATCTAATGCACTGAGGTAGCACTGTATAGATAGTTTTCCATCAACTACTGGATATTCAGACACCATATCTGGCTTATAAAAATCATAGGCATGCTTCATGTGTGTTCCACGCAGACCTAAAAAAATAAAAAAGTGCAAATCAAAACAGAGGTCTTTGTTCAGCAAATCTTTTAAAATCTTTAGTTATATTTTGTGACTCTGTTAAACTGTCTCTAAAGTTAAATCATTGTAGAGGGGAGGGATTAGTTGGGTATGCAGAAAATATGGAGTAATCAATTACAACAGTTTAAGACACATGATCAATTGTGCAATGCTGCATGAAATGCAAGTTTAGACTATAAAACCGGCTGCCACAAATACGGTACAACCTAAACGTAGGTGGTATATAAAATACCGCAACAAAGAAGTTAGGCTCCCTGGACGGTGCGCTCCCTGGACGGTAAACTCAAGAGCTAATTATCCTTTGTACATTTGCTGGCAAAGTCGGTGGCACATTGGCACATGGTGGCACATGGTGACAAGTGCTAGCACTCCTAAACAAGATGTTATAGGTTATGAACTCTTATCAATTAGATACTACTGAATAAATCAAACTTGGCTTCTTCCTGTAGATTTAGATTTCAATCTCCTTGTCAGACTGAGTTAGAAGGAGACTAATGTTCTTTGTACTATTTCTAAGATGCCTGCACTACCAGCTTTTCAAAATGTTGCAGTAAGGAAGTGCTCTTTTTGTAGGAGTGGGCGGACTTCGGAGTGTTATTCGGACAGGCACAAACACACACGCTCCAATCAACCTCCCCTCCTTCACCCTTGCATGGAGTGGGTTTTGACCAGCAGGCGGTACAATTTTGTGAAAATTCTCTGTGCAGACAGTGGTGAAAAGGGTGTTTCAGAAGCTCACGATGTCTGCATGTCTTACATGTTGCACAGATAAATATGTGCGCATTTAGTGTGGCCATAATTCAGGGGTCGGTGTTGGATGACTCCACCACGGAGGGTATTCCCCAGTGTTCCGAAGACGTTTTCTGTTTCTATCTGTGGTTGTACATAGCCAACAAGCTGCAGTTTACACCCAAACAAGCGCCCCGATATTGGAAGCCACAAAGCAGCACTGCACCTGCAACACGTTGCAAAAGCTCGATCAAGACAGAGGAGAAAGGAGCCATCCGGCAGTGCTTGGTCACGATATGGAGTGATGAAAGACTATCACTAAGGTGTCTGACCCAATTTGTGAGCAAGCGCTTTGAGGCGATTGTTAGTGCTTTGAAACCGCTGCAGTCACATACGCTAAATGTGTTCTCTCTAGCATCACTTCTAGGCTGCATGCTCCCCCTGCACTAACCTACACACCCACTTCTCTGAGCCACGCATTGATCCATACTCGCCCTCAATGGGCCACTCACTCATCTTCACACTCCCTCACTAGGACGTTTGTGTGCAATGTGGACACGGAGTGAGCCTGTAATAGGCTAAACAGATAAATACACTTGGACTAGAATGGCTCTGGGTAAAGCTGAACTACAAGCTGTGCACCTACTTGTTGATGCTTGAGGCTTTGTCCCATCTGTAGTCTTCACTGTGTACTGGGGTGGAACCTGCTCCGTGGTAGGTCCTGCCCCAACGCAGGACTTCAAACAGAGCGCCGCAGGCGACAGCAAAGCTTCAGGGGCCACCGACACAAAAAATGAATTTCCTGAGCCACGTTTTCAGCGACAGGCACATGCACCGGGGCTACTTAAAGACAGCCTACGCCTTCACCTGTGCCTTCCCCTGCCGTGCCATGCACCAGCCAGGATGGGTGTGCGCCTGCACCGATGGTGCCAGGCGAGTGCTACCCCCGCCATGGAGGTCTAGCACTCGACTATCCTGGTAATCTGTGCCCTGCTAGGCACCCCTGCAGAAAGCATTGCACGGGGTTTTCAAGTAAGAAGAGAACATGAGCCTCACAGGGTTGCCCACAGGCATGTGTGTTCTTTGATGTACTTAGTGCTGCAGAGGGTTCAAACAACTCTTGCCACTTTGGAGACTGGTAGTGGAGGAAGCTCCCAATCAAATCTGTGTCATAACATGATCAGCTCTCGGGGTATATAACTAACCAGACCGGTGCAGTCTGTCGCCATCTTAAGTGTGTTCAGTCAGGTATATCGCATGCCCACCAAAGTGCAAGGACCATGCCCTCCAGGCTGGCATCATACTGATTAATTGGTTTCGCCAACGGATCGGAGCAGCTAATGTATTAGTAATTCCATGTTACAAGAGTAACACCTAATTACTAAATTCCTCCAATTCTGCAGCAGAAATAAAAAAATCCACCCACCCCCACCTTTTTGTATTATCACTCCCCACTTTTTGCTCCAATGCTGATGGTAATGACTCTGAAAATGCGCTGGAGCCTGCTGTCCAAACTCTAGTGCCAGTGTTCTCTCCCGAAAACGGATTCATGAGAATTGGTATCTCAATTGGCAAGGAATTCAAACTCGTTATTAGTCCATGGTAACAGTGGTACCCAGATAATGGGAGTTAAAGGGGTCACCAGGACCTGAACCACTGTTTGTTCCAGTCTGCGTGGCCCAAGTAAACAGATGACAGCAGTCCTGCCATTGCAGACTGCAGGTGCAGTGCAAACTGCCAAACTCAACTCTGCCCTCACCATGTGTGGCAAGGTCAAAGCTCTATTTTTAATATATGCCAGACAGCCATAAAGAAGGCCTTCAGAGCCCAGGAGGCATGGTACATTACATTTAAGATGTGGACATGTAAGTGCAAGCTCATATGTCATTATAGGGGCTGTTACCATTAAAGGCTACAATAAGATTGACAGTCTACACAATAACATGTGCTGGCACTCATGTATACCCATGGTTGACAGCTCCATTATGGCACTGCTGAAATAGGTCATGTCTGGTATCAAACAACGTGCCTCATCAACCCCGACATGATTCTCATGCTGATGTCCATGTGGCATGCACCCAGGTGACTACCCACCTGGTTTCCCCAGCCTTTCCTGTGCTCTGGCTACCAGCCCCCAGCTACTGCCAAGGAGTCTGCCACCTGCCAAGCGATGTGAGCTCTCCCAGCGGTCAGAAACAATGGCCTGGATGGGAAGGAGGCAACACGTTTCTCACCGACACAGAACGGCTAGTGAACCGGCACATCAAGACAGTGAGCGTCAAAGCTTACACTGCCTATAATATACAACCAGGCTGCCTCCCAAAGGAGAAAACAGCCCTTCCCCTGTCCCCCGGCACATTTTCACCGGGGGAGGCTGGAAAACTATGCAATCAGGAGTTGTACACCCCCAGAAGGCTAACCACACCTCTATGGTGGGCTACTGGGTAATGTAATGTAATGTAATGAGGTCTTGTAAAGCGCCTGAATCACCCCACATGGGGTATCTCCGCGCTGTAGACCGCTGGGGATCCCGTCCTGGCTTTCCCTGTGAGATGGTCCCTACTGGGTATCTCCAAGGTGAAACCAGGCATCCCCGGCATATGTGGGGGGCCGTTGTGGAGATGAGGCAAGCTAATGCCCAGAGTTGCCGAGTGTGATCCCTGGTTAGAGTAGGCACCGAGGCAAGAATTATCGAGTCCGCTGACCCTGGTCCACGACCCTGCCACGTCGGGAATTGAACCCTGGTCCCGGGCCGTCCTCTGCTTCCGGGTCTGCCGCCTCTAACCAGTGAGCCACACCACTCCACTACTGTACAGCTAAGGAAGGCGTTTGCCATTTTTAGGTCTAGACTATTCTATCCCGCAGGGATAAATAGACGAGAAACCAAGCTCTGAAACCATTGCGGATTTCGTACAGTTCATGTGGTGCACTTGTGCGAAACGCGCGTCCACATCAAACCCATCAGCCTTGCTCCCACAGGCATCTGAAGCTTCCCCGCCGTGCGCTGGGCCTCAGGCATTCACCCCAGCGCGCGCTCCGCCTCCCTTCTCCTTCCCCCTAATGCACCCCTGCTGTTTCACTTTCACGGTCGCGGGGCCGTGCTCTAGCTCATTATGCCGAGAGCTTCACTTCAAAGGGATCCGCTCCCCCGCCCCCTGCTTCACACTTCCTAGGAATACGCACACCGCCCCGCAATGCCGAGAGCCTTTCCCGGCCACTTTTAATTTAAAAAATCAATTTCTTTTGGCGATGTTCTGGTTTTCTTGGTTTGCCTCCAAAGCAGACCCATCCCACCTCCAACAAAGCATTGAGCGGCGCCAGTCGTGCATCTTTATTTATATATTAATGCCTCCTGTGTGCTTTGATTTTTTTTTTGGCTTACCTTGGAAGCACACCCCTCCCACCTCCGACACAGCATTGAGCAGCGCTCCCCGTGTGCCTTTATTTATATATTAATGGTTCCTGTGTGCTTTTATTTTTCTTGGCTTAGCTTGGAAGCACACCCCTCCCACCTCTGACACAACATCGAAGAGCGACGTGCACCTTTATTTATTAATGGCACCCGTATGCCACCACAGCACCTCTCAGCACCACCACAGCACCACCACTCAGCATCACCACAGCACCACCACAGCAGCACTCAGCAGCACCACAGCAGCACTCAGCAGCACCACCCCAGCATCACTCAGCACCACCCCAGCATCACCACCACAGCACCACCCCAGCACCACCACCACAGCACCCCATTTAGCACCACCACAGCACCACCACATTATTACTCAGCACCACTCAGCAGCACCACCACAGCAGCACCACCACAGCAGCACCACCACAGCAGTAGCACCACCGCAGCAGCACCACCGCAGCAGCACCACCACAGCAGCACCACCACCACAGCAGCACCACCACCACCACCACCACCGCAGCACCAAGACCACCGCAGCACCACCACCACCACCACCGCAGCACCACCACAGCAGCACCAAACAAGGCATTAGCTCCAACCTGGTGTGCCAAGAATATCGTCCTGGACTGCCTGCACCAATTCTGATGCAATATCGAATTGCTTATTTTATTATCATTCATGTTATTACAAAAAACAAATTATGAATGGGGTCTGTATTAAATCATTTATTGCTTAAGTTTGTATCTCCTTCCTCTACTGCCTGCCCCCCAGGGCTGAGCTTTTTTTTACATTTGTGATTGCATTTGAAAAAATTGTTTATCAAGAATTAAATTGGTATCATTTATTAGCATTGATGAAAGGTTTGCTGAGCGAAGATAGTTTTTCTACCAGCAGGTTTTGTACTTTTCTAACTAGTAATCAATGGTACACCCAGACCCACTTGCAGGTGTGGTCTGGGTGAACCTGGAAAGCTATACATTTCTAAAAAGCAGATAAAATTCGGGAATTCAGCAAGGGGTCATTTGTGTAGATATTTTATTTAGGGGTTTTATTTTAATGAAAATAAGTAGGGAAAATAGAAGAGGGTGACTTTCATTTCCAATTTTAATGTGTCCAAGATACTGATTTTAAGAATAGTGATTTGTAAAACTCTGAAATAGGGGTTACCTTTACTATCATGTGATTCAGAGAGTATTTAGCAAATTATGACTCAAACTGCTCAAAACCCAAACCTCCCCTCACATTTTTGACAATACATTAACCACCAGTAGATATCTAGTCACAGGCTCCTCTTAAATAGTTGTAATGAACTGTTAGAGAAAACTTGTATAAACTGTGCATATTTATTTTCAGAACTTGCCTTAGAATTTGATTGAGGCATTGCAGATTACTGAATGGTGCAGGAGGTAGCGGGGATCCCACTTAGAGAGCGTTCATCTCATTCTGGGATTGTAAGCATCGTGCTACGAGTCTTTATTACAGGGTGGGTTGTCTACCGCGGTAGGTCACACTTTAGGTTGCTCAACCCTGGGGTGCCTTGGCTTCATTCCTGGGAAGGAAGGGGCAGACGGGGGGGGGAGGAGACAGAGCACACACCACTATTCCTTAAATAAGTGTGGTACCACTAGCAGCAAATAGTTTACATTGTGATCAAAACCTTTTATTTCCCTTTATAAGTGCTCCTTATTCGGATTCTCAAAAACCGGGTCCCTCTACATGCATTTAAATGGGGATCATGTCTCAGAGTCTGGAGTGGCTGTCACAATATGTTGAAGCTGCCCGATCAAGGGTCTCCCAAAGGTCACCGGGGGCAAAGGTGTGCTGACCCTGCCCCCTTATATATTTGAACTTTTTATGGACTCGCCTACTCGGCGCGCAAGTGCTGCTTTGGAGTGTCCTCTTGAAATCGCTCCTGTTCAAACTCGTGCATGTTTTGCACTGATTGCTATTGGTACTCGTGCATGTTTGGCATTTCCCTTGCGGGAGCGAGCCGCGGCACCAGCCGTTCGCAATTATCACACTCACCGCTGCTCGCTCCCGTAAGGTAAACGCTAGTCTTTCAGCTCTTGTAATTAGCGGTACAAAAGGGGGTGGTGATGGACGGAGCATCTGAACCAATCAAACACTCACACCCAGTCAACAGATCTGGGTTTAATCCATCACCATTCTTTAGCCCACTCTGCCACCCCAGTTCAGACATGGCCATTTGCAAATCAGTCTGACCCTGTGCCTCATGGGAACAGTCCAGCCCGAACTGCCAAGCCATACCCTCCCTCTCTTTTCTCTGCCCTATCAGCATGTGAGTAGGTACTTTACTTCTATGTACATGTTTTATACACAACCACGTCATGGCGAGACCACCACAGGGGGCCAATCCACACGAAGTTTACAATAAAAAAGCGGCAACCCAGGTCGTGCTTTGGATGACATTGTACAACATCGCCACGTGACTTCTGCCACAAACGAGGCTCATTTGAGGCAGACAATGAAGCCCACCGTCCTGCGCTCGAGTATTTGCAGACAAACCAGGTAAGTACACGGTTGAGACTGAAAACCACAGCAGGGAGAGCAATAAAGAGAAACCAATTGTGCCTACTCTTGGTGGGAGGGTGGGTTGCGGAGGCTTGCCTTGTCATTCAGTAATTGCATGGGTTGCTTAATGTGTTTTTTACATTAAATGATGCTCTCTGCTTATTAAAGGGACTCAGTTGCAGAAGTAAACTGCAACTTATGGGGCAAACAAAGCAAATAATTTACTTCAGGTGGAATTCGGCAGAGCTTTTAAAGAATTGCTTATGTGGGCCCTCTCCGGCCTGGAGAGGCATCGAGGAATCCTCTGCTTTAGGGAGGCTTGGGGTCCTCATGTTTTCTAATACTGACCACATACGTAGCGCTCACCATAAGCTGAAAGGTCTCTAGGCACAAATGTTAGCGCTGTATGCTGGGTTTGTCTTTGTCTCTTAATTTCCTGTAACGCGTGGGAAGGCACACTTGCCTCACCATAATATCTCTTACTATTAGAAAGGCACTACATGTTCCACCCTCCCTTCTATTGTATAATACCTGACCCTTGCAGCTTCTTCACTCTCTTGTGGCCTGTACAAGCCCGTCCTGGCTTGATTGGTGGCTCTCACTCCACCGTTCACTATTGGCATGTGAAGCATCAGTAGATATTGTAGCACCCCTAATAATGTGCTGCATGGCCAAAAAATTACAAGGTCCCAAAGGCGAGACCTATTGGATATGCCAATGCTAGTTTTCAGGATACAGGGACCATTTTCCTGCTTCCTATAATGGCTGCCACAACATAGTGGCCAAGTTGAGGACAGCCAATCAGGACTGATTAGTCCCCTTTAAAGTGGTCCCGTTTTAATTATGTAGATGCAGAATGTGTGTGTGCGAGTGAGTGATGCAGAGTGAAGTTGTCGGAGTAAAGCGCCACCTTTTAGCCAGATTTGGTGTAAATCCATTCAGTTGTTGTAGGACAGATGTGTCCTATGGGAATTAGCATGAGAAATCAACAATTTTGGAAGCACACACTGGACAGTTTAGCAGGAAACTTCCCAGAAAAGAGCTGAAGTGGATAAACTTTTTTGTTCTTCAAAGTCTCGTCAAATAGCACCAAAGTTATTAGCAAAACAATAATGTCCCTCCTATGGAGCTCTGACCTGACTATAACTACACAGTGGCGATTGTCACTGTGTAACATATGTGAATATATATTACACAGGGTGTGGGTGTACACACACACACACACACACACACACTTAAGATCCCCCTGCATGCTTAAAATATTTATCAAAGAAACAAAGGTCCATGATCAAGTAATGCCATGAATAGAGCATTTACTCGTAGAATGCAAAACATTGCTTTATGAGTGAGGTACAGGAGAAAAAAGTCCATTGAATAATGCAGGGCTCTTTGATCCAACTGTTGTTAACTTGTCCAAAGCTTCCAAGACCAATATCTCAGTTGGAGAGCAGAAAATATAGATAACTGATCTATACAGTTTCTTGCATCCAGCCAACTGTAATAAACACTTGCACAATATAAATATTACTTTGAACTGCCCAAGAAAGGGGTGCCTACAACTACATACTACAAAAAACCACACCTATACAATGTGAACAATGACCATGATTGATGTATTCTGGAGATGTAAAGTACAACTGTGTAAATATCATGCTTAAGTTTACTTCGATAACATGTAATATTTTGAGAAATGGGCCTTTTGCAAGGAACTAACCTCTATCAAATGTTAAGGTGGCATTTGGACCAATCAACATAGCCACTGCACCGGCACCACCAGTTGGCCTTGCGCTCCCTGTGGCATACACAGCAATGTCTCCAGCAACGACAAGTGCATAACGTCCTGTAAAGAAACAAGCAAGAATAGAAATTACCCACCTTACATTGTACTGCAAACAGAATTAAACATTCTTGAGTTAAGTGTTCTGTAAAACACCTGGCCAGGAGGATTAGTAGTGACGGACTGGACAGCTGGATGGGGCAGCATTACTAAACTATTTTCAAGTACATATATTTTAAAAGAGGGTAAACAAACTCTTTTGCATCGGTTCTGGAAATTTCCGTTCCAGTGGAAATGAGGGTGATTTCAAATGTAATTCTCTTGTATAAGAACCTTTGCGTTACTAAATCTTCACACTGCAGAAATCTGATGAACAGGTTTTACTAGTTCAAATATAAAAATAATCATGGCCCAAAAGTAGTAATAAAGCCCATTCTATTTCTTAAGAAACTAGCAATCACAGGCAATCGTAACTTAACTGAAGAAATGTATATGTAATCATCAACTAATCTCATCTAATATATAATTTTCAGTCTAAGCAATGTATACAAAAACTACGTGACCACCCCAGTGTTCGTAAAAACCCACCTGCAACATAAAGAAAACAAAAACACATTTTTCATTGAGGAGGGAACCTTCACTGACTTTAATGGCGCAGATATGCTTGTTCAATGTAATTTTTAGCTGTGCTACATGTAAAACACCTTTATATCAGTAAGGCTGCGTGTTTATTTTCCTTACTGGTTTTGGGATAGCCCCCATGGAATACGAACCTCAATTTATGCCACTTAAGGGCTCCTAAACTCACTCTACAGACTGTTGTCCTGGTAGGATTGTCATGTATTGTGTGTGAAGCATCTACGTTTCCCCTATGTAAAGAGCTTCCATGACCTGTCTTGGGGTCATCTGCTCCATGTACAGAGACTGATTGAGTAATGCGATATAGCACTAGGGTGTAGGGATAACCACACCTATAACTCTTTTCTGCACAACACTACAAACAAACTGAGTAATCGATTGCTCAAATGAGCTACTAGGTGGAGTCCATCTGCACTGGCGTAACAGAAGGAATGCATTAGGCAATATAATGTTTTCATTTGTTTCTGAGAGCTTAAAGCACGGCCTAATGAGAGGGCATTAGAGTGGATCCCAAGGCCAAGATAACCTACAATTAAGCAATGTTGTAGTTATATAGAACCAAAATATCTATGTGCTTTTCTGGTGCAACCAAAGTTGACACACCCAAAAGAGCAATAGGCTGTCCGAAGTTGCACCTTTTAGAGCACACTATATTTCCATAAAATTGAAAATAAATAAAGCGCATATGAGACAGGATATTCCAATCTTATGAGTCTCTGCTATCCCCTCATGTGTGTATCATACCTCAATTTCGTAAAAATCTAGTAGGAAGGAGCTAATAACTTAATAGGATGGCAAAAACACCCATTTTGATTTGCCTGCTGAGCAAGCTCAGTGTTTCGGAATACAATTCTCAGACCGAAAAAAATATACACTTAAAAAAACAATTCAAACTTGAAAAGAAAATTGGTTGTGTATTAAAATTAATTATCCATGTAATTCAGTTTTTGGGTGTGAGCTTATAACACAGGCAAAGTTTGAAACATTGAGTTCATAAGAGAAAAACATGCAATTACCATCCCAAGAGCTGGACTCCACCCAGTTAACAGCGTTAAAGAGTGCAGCAGTTCCTCCATAGCATGCATTTGTTGTATCAATGCCTTCCACATCAGTATTACCAGACTCTTCAAAAAGTTGCATCAGGACAGTCTTTACCGATTTAGACTTGTCAATGATCGTCTCCGTGCCAACCTCAAGCCTCCCAATACTGTCGTAGGAAAGCTCATTCCTTTCCATAAGCCTCTGGACGACAGTCAGACACAACGAATTGATGTCTTCTCTATCAGAGCAGAAGCCCATTCTGGCCTGGCCCAAGCCAGCTGTGTATTTTCCAGCACTTACTCCATCAAACTCCTCCAGTTGTGCCTGGTCAACATACTGAGATGGGAAGTAAATCTCCAAGGAAACTATTCCTACATCTTTTGGCCAGCACGACCCACCATTTAGAAAAAGAGAACCAGGCATAGTGGCAGTTCTGAAACGAGAAAGAAAACGTAACACGTAACTTAGCAGACTGAGCGAATTTAAAAAAAAAACATTCTGAAGTAATCTTACCAGTATTCATTATCAAATAACTTTTGGAAATTGGATTGAACGAGTGTATGTGGAAGCCCTCTGATATCTGATCTTATTTACATTCTAGTTTCCCTCAATCTAGCTTCAACCAGGAGAGCAAAACCTTCCCAACAGTAGAATTACTCAGTTAACATATTGAGAATATTGCTTATAATGTGTAAGTTTAGGACATAAAATAGCAATGCAGAGTAGAAAAGCTTTATTCGAGTTATAGACTCATAAAAGCACAACATGCATATTTTAAAAACATCACACTTAATCAGGACATTTCATTCAGTACATTAAAACAGTTGCGCAAGCTTAATCATTGTAAAACAAAACATTATACAAGTAAAACATAATCAAGAAACATTAGGAGAAACAGAAAGGGCTCTCCGCCTAATGGACCAAGCCCACCCCAGGTACTTTGCTATTCCCATAACAATAGGCTCCTCAGAAGTAGTGCAAATAATTCTCTGCGCCTCAGCCGCACTGGATGTCCCAAGGTTCTTGCAGATGGGGGTTAACCAGACCCTTCTTGGGGAGGCATAAGCCTTACAAGCAAATAGGAAGTGTCCCACACTTTCCTTAGTTGCGCCGCATGCTGGGCAGCACTGGGTGTTCAAACTCTTCCACCTGCCTGTTAGATCTCTCAACGGGAGGGAACCAGATCTTAATTGGAAAAACAATTTTCTGTCCATAGGAACAGTTATACTGTCCCAGTAATTTTCTAGAGCAGGACACATTTTACTTTCCAAGAAGCGACCTCCCATTGAGTCAGATTTAACCCTTCTCCAAAGCCTCTCGTCTATCCATTCCCAATATAGTGCTTTAAGTGTATTTTTGCTGGGGAACACTTCCCCCGACGGATCGTCCCAAAGGTTGGAAAGACCTAGTTCGCCTAGCAATACCCTTAGATTTTTCAGCCATGATATTTTATGGGATGTATCACTCTTGATTATTGCCAGGAAGCCTTCCCCATAATGCCTAATTTCAGGGGTGGACCAAAGTCGCCTCCAGTATAAGATGGGACGCAGTCTGGCTCGGTCGGTTACCGATCTTCTTCCCAGGTCAAGACTAAGAGGGATTAATGGTGTACTCTGGGGCAATCCCGTAATACCCCGAAGAAACCTGTTCTCAGCTATCTGTAATGAGGTTAAGTTGTCAAAACCAAACAGCTCCGCCCCATATAAGGCCGATCCTATTGCCTTAGCATCGTATACAGCGAGGACAGGTTTTATGGGTTTTGTTTTGGATCTATTGTGCTCCACCCGTAAGGCCCCCGATATTTGTTGATGTTTCAGGACCGCCTTTTCTATGTGGTGGGACCAACCATAATTACTTGCAATTTGTACCCCTAGGTAGGTGAACTCCCTTACGACCTCAAGCCCAATATTATTCAAGTGTATCCTAGGGCGAGGCTTCTGTCCTTGGGAGAAAGCCATCAGCTTGGTCTTGCCTATGTTTACTTCCAGGCCATGCTCCTGGCAAAAATCATCAAAAATATTCAGGGCCCGTTGCAATCCAGCTGGGGTTTTGGATATTATCAAAGTGTCGTCAGCGAACATCAGGATCGGAACCCTGATGCCCGCCAACGAAGGCGCATCCACACTAGCGTCCTGCATCCTGCTGACTATCCCATTGATATATAATGTGAAGAGCAAGGGCGCCATTGCACAACCTTGGCGCACCCCACGCTCCACAGGGAAGTCAGTTGAGGATTGGCCATTTGTCCCCCACTGTACTTTGGCAAAATTGCATTCGTGCAACCTCATAACCAAAGTAAGCAATTCTGCGGGAATGCCTATCTTACTTAACACTGCCCAGAGCTTACCCCTTGGGACTAGGTCGAAGGCAGCCCGCAGGTCGACAAAAGCGACATACAGGCTGCCCCCACCAAGAAGAACCGTCCCCCACCGTAACATAGTGAAGCGAAACACCTGGTCGATGGTACTGGTAGCCCTTCGAAAGCCTGCCTGAAAAGGGGAAAGAGAGTCATTTTCGTCCACCCAGTCCATAAGTTTGTTTACCACCATCTTCCCAATTACTTTTTGGACGGTGGCAATCAAACTTATGGGCCTGTAGTTAGCTGGAAGGGATCGATCTCCTTTTTTGTGGACGGGTATAATGATGGCTCCCCTCCACTGTTCCGGGACTTGCGCACCCTTTGCAATTGCGTTCCCCAATAGGAGCACATATCTGCCCCACCTATCTTTATCATTTTTAAAAACGTCCGAGGGTATCCCGTCTAATCCCGGGGCCCTACCCCCTTGAACGGAGCTAATTACAAATTCAACTTCCTTGGCGGAAAACAAATCATCCTTAGGAAATACAGCCAAGATTACATCCCCACCACCCCACTCCTTTGTTTCAGCATATTGGGGCCTAAAGTAATTCACCCAATCGGATTCAGCAACATTATTATCCGGTTTGTTTGGGGTACCGCCTCTGCCCCACTTTACTATCTTCCAGAAAAGCCTGGAATCCTTTGCTCCAGAGGCCTCCTTCAGTTCCTCCCAATGCTTCTCATCCCAGTCTTTTTTGGCCAAGAAAATGCTAGTGTTGTATTGCTTCCTGGCAGTTTTGATTGCTACACTGTCCCTGCTTCTGATAGCATTACCCAGTGTTAATCTGGCTGCCCTGCACTGTTTGTTAAACCACCCTGCTGGTTTAGAGGAAGCTGTGCGATTACCCTTACATGTTCTCATAAAGTATGGCTTTAGGGTGGCGAAAAGATTGTTATGGATTTCGGTGATCGCCCTAGATCCTGGCAGTGTTGCACTAGCTAATTCCATGGAAAGAATTGCTTTGTCCACTTCAGACCCAATAAAATCCATGGAGGCTGCATTCGCCAACACCGAGGGCCATTTCAATCTACGCATATTATTCGCCATGTCTGGGAGCAACCCATTACTAGCATGTAGATAAGGCTGAGTGTGCTTCCACCAGGTATGGGTCACACAGAGGGGGTTGTGATCACTTTCTATCCTGCCCTTGACTTCCATGTCACAAACCCCCTGCCAAAGATTAAGACTACAAATAACGTAGTCTATCCTGCTTCTATTATGACCATTATCATATGTGCACATACCTTCCTTATCTCCCTTTGTTCTACCATTGAGGGCACGCATCCCATATTCTAAACACATAGCATTTAAGGAAAGAATATCTTTAGACCAACATTTGACAGGGGCAAGATTCAGGGAGGGAACACCCCATAGATTATCCTCTTCCTGTCCTAATGGGTTTTCGGTACTGTCTAGAGGCTCAAAAGTCCTATTTAAATCCCCAGCTATTACTATTCTGTTCCCAAGGGACTTTGATTGCAGAAAATTAAATAGAGCCTCTAAAGTGGGGGAACTCCCATTATTGCAACCTCTGGCATAGACATTATATAAATCTATCACACCCCACTCTACAGAGGAAATTCGTAGCATTTGAATATCTCTGCAGCCCAAGTCCCACATTTTCACAGTAAGTCCGGAACTCTGTCTAATCCAGACTGTGAGGCCTCCTTTGGGTCTACCCCTAGGGCCTCGACATGCCGGGATTGAAAAATTTAGGTAGCCTTGGAGGTAAATAGGATCACAGGCCCAAGTCTCCTGGAAGAAACACAGTTCAAACCCGTTAATGAAGTCGGCCCACGATTGTAACATCAACTTACTCCCCAATCCTGCAATGTTCCAAGATACAAAGCTTTCCATAGCAGGGCTATCACTACCCATTATATCAGAAATGGGCAATCCCACGGGACTCAATTGTCCACCATCCTCATCTCCCAAATTGTGATCATTGTCCACAATATTCTGTTCCATTAACACCTCACCACTCATATTTTGCATTAAATCCCCGGTATTTTCCTCTAGAGATGCAACATTTTCATCGCCTTCTGTTACCTTCAACACAACATCAATACTCATTTCCGGGGTTTCGGGGACCCAACTTGGCTTCTGGTGTGGAAGGCATCCCCTTATATTAAGCTTTGGTCAATATCCCCAGTTCAAACATTGAGTGTCTTCCAGATTATTATGATTTGAACCAATATTTTGGGGTTGCCATTGCAGTAGGGTAGAGGGTGGGGGTGCAATCATTACCAACGGAGGATTGGTGGAACTATTTAGATTCATGGGCCCGCCTTTTAATAAGCATGTTTGTCTTGGGTAGAAAAAAGAAAGATCCACGATACCAATTCCACCACTACTTGTACCCCAACCCTGCCTTGTAATCCAACCAGCCACCCTGGGGTCTTGAAAATTGATGATAATACAGTCACCCCACAAGTTTTTACTGGTGTACCCAATCCAGTCGATCCTCCTTGCCCCTATTATCAACCCGTCCAGCCCCCCCGGGAGTGGTCTATTTTCCTTCAACCAGTGCATTACTTTATTTTTGAGTATCTGGAAGTTTTCTCTTTGACCGACTAAAAGAGGTGGAACATTAGTGAGAACCGCCACGAAAGGGTGGGAATCCGGGGTAAGATTCACAGGAGGAATCTTTCGGGGTTGTTTCTCCAAATAAGTCGGTGGTGGTCTATTAACCGGGGCACTAGGACAAGGGTTAGGGATATTTGATTTTTGCTGAGGATTTGTGGATAAAGCTTTAGTTGTCCTGGGGCCATTAAGGCCCTCTGCTCCAATATTTGTGTCGGGATTGGAAATACTTGGCATTGGCTGATGGTTACTTGCAACGGTGTTGCTGTTTTGGAGGCCCGTCTTATTCTTGTCCTTTACCATAGGGTGTTGGACCTTAGATGCTTTTTCCCTTGCACTAGTGCTCGGACAGACCTGCTCTGGTGGAATAAGCGGTTGGCTTGGTCCCTTTGCCTGGGTCTTACTTATAGTGCAGCCTGCTTGGGGGAGTGTTACAACAACAGGCAGATTTTGTGCTTTTTCTGAAATTTCCTCAGCCCTACTAGACTCAATTATCTTGGGCTGTAATTTAATTAGTGACTTAGTATGGAAAAAATTGTCCAGGGTAGCCTGCTCAAAGTGGTCTAGTCGATCCATTAACTTATTTACTTTGGCCTCAATGGGTGTCAAAAACAACCTTAGTAATTTCTCCAACTCAGGTATCAATGAGTCTATTGGAGGAATGTTCGCAGCCAACCCGTTCCCCTGGGGGTCACTAAATGGTGGATTAGAACTCTCTATAACTACATTGTCCCCCTCATTTGGTAAGTCGCCACTTCCACTTACCCCGTTGTGTGCCTTTTGTGTAAATAAAGGATTTTTTACCACTTTTCTTACCTTGTTAGGGGGTTTGGAAGGATGGGATTTCCTTGGGGCAGTAATCCTTTTCCTTTTTACACATGGTTTTGGGCCGGACATACTAGTTTTAATTATGGTTTTCACTGTAGATGAATGAACAATGGGGTCTAAAGGTAGAGATGTGGACAGAGTGGCATTGTCCAATCTTTGTAGTGGGCCGTCCTCAATCTCCAAAGTAGAGGGAGAAGTGTTTTGTATTTCAATCACCCCAGGCAAAGTTATAGAGGACAGAGGGGTTACCAATGCCGGATACGCTTGCGGCAACCGTTTTTCCATGGAGCTTTTAAGAAGCTCAATGGACAACCTACGGTCTGCACGTTTCTCTGCCAGTGAGATCTCTTTGTCTATATCTTGGTTGGGACGATTGAAAAAGAATTTGTCCAAGGGGCCTAGAATGGTCGTACCACCCTCAGAATGGGGAGGTGGTAAGCTGGTGGTATTTAACATGTGAGACATTATTGGTAAGATTTACGAGTTCGTAAACACAATGGGGCACACAATATAATGAATCAATATAGTCCCGAGAATAACAAATTACAGGAAACAGATCTCTAGTCCTACTCGTCAGTGGGGTGGCCCAGCCCGGCCTCCTTCGGCCCCTGACGGCCACAGACGGTCCCGCCCTTGTCCCGGGCTTCTCCCGGCGCCCTCCCGCACGCTCCCGCGCAGCGGAAGAGCAGGGCCCGTAATATATGCACGAATAGGTGAGAAGGGGGGAGGGGTCGGGGAGAGCGGCCCAGGTGTAGCAAGTCAGGCAGGCAGGCGGGCGCTCCTGGGATATGTAGTCCCAGTGCAGCGCGCGCGCTCGCTCGCAGCCCCTACCAATATCCTTCCCTCAGCGTCCCTCTGTAAACAATGGCAGGCAGCACTCCAAGCGCAGCGGGACCCGCGGAGCGGGTTCCGCAAGAAGTGGGTTGATGGCTGATGGCAAACTCCAAGCTCCCAGCTCCAACCAGGTCACAGCAAAAATGCAGAAAGGCGTCCCACTCGCCAGATCCAAAGAACAGCTGATAAATGCTCGGTGAGAGGGGGGAGCGGCCCAGGTGTAGCAAGTCAGGCAGGCAGGCGGGCGCTCCTGGGATATGTAGTCCCAGTGCAGCGCGCGCGCTCGCTCGCAGCCCCTACCAATATCCTTCCCTCAGCGTCCCTCTGTAAACAATGGCAGGCAGCACTCCAAGCGCAGCGGGACCCGCGGAGCGGGTTCCGCAAGAAGTGGGTTGATGGCTGATGGCAAACTCCAAGCTCCCAGCTCCAACCAGGTCACAGCAAAAATGCAGAAAGGCGTCCCAATGCAAGAGAACCTTAAAACGTTAAAAACTACAAAACCACTAAAAAACTCCTACCAATTTAGATAATCAGTATAAATCCCTTGTCTACATGACAAACTCCTGCTTGCTCTGGAATGTCCTATACGAGCTCTGGAATAAGGACAAACACCTCACCACAGTAAAATCGACAACATCTGTAAACATGGGTGTCAAGTGGCCAACTAGACTCGATCGGTGATGCACATACCGATCACTTAATAACCAGAGAAAGAGGAACATGTGGGAAAGTCCCCAACATTCCTAGGACAACCACAAAAAATGGTTGCAACATATGCTGTTGTGCTAAAGAACCCCATGCTGGAAGATAGAGAAGCTTCCACCAGTCAGTATACTGCCTCTTGGAAATATGTTTTTTTCTTAACCAAAATACAGCCATGTTCAGCTCTCTGCTGCCTTATGGCTAAGTTTGCTTTATAGAACTACCATATACACATACCTCCAACTATACCATGTTTGTCTGCTCCGGATTGCAAATTTCCCAACCTGCCCTTTGTTCAATTGCATATGTAAAGGTTCTTATACATTGTCATTTAACTTGTGAGTGGAACCACTGGCTGTCTCAATTCATCTTCAAGCCTCCCCTGTTTGAGGAGTTTCAAGAGGTCCCATCCCGTCCTACTCTGCTCCTTAGGTTTTGGGGGCACAAAATCATATTCTTTGGATTGGGCATAAAATGACAGCTCCTTTGTGTAAATGGTTTTACTCTGTAAATGCTTCTATAACCTTCTAAGAGGCCCTGAAGAAGACGGGTTTAAGATAAGAGCTTATTCTGAACCATTGATAATTTCACTTCAGTTGAGATGTTCTTGCAGCTGTACAGCAGAGGTAATGGCTGCCAACACCTTAGTTGCTCATTTATGGTAGTGTTTATTTCACCCTTTTGTAACCAACCAATCTAAAACACACTGTTAAGGGAGGACATTAAATATAATCAAATTTCCAATATGGGGTGCTTATGCAATCAACAGGTTTGTTTTTATGTTTTCATGTTTATATTTCAGTACTGGCCACAGGCTGTCCTTAGACACCCAATGCATTTGTATCAAACTATTTTACACACTATGATTTTGCTGTACTTAACAGTTACATCGGCTAGAGTTAAAAAGCAACATAGAGTCACCACCTACCAAAATTGCCACCATCTTTGATCACTTCCCCTTAGTAATACCAGAGTGGGTATTCACTGTGGCACTTACTCAAGTGATTCAAGCAATTTAAACTTGACACCCAATAAAATACATGTGGGGGTCTGGATTTATGCCCTTGTCTAAGAGCACAAGACCCATGAAAAGTTTACATTATCCTTTACTGTTCACAGAACACCCCTTATAAAAGTGAGAATGAAGAGCTACCCCCACACACACACACTTTGGCGCAAAGCAGCAACTAACAAAACCTCTAAAAGTATCATTTAATCAGAGAAATAGATTAGTACCCAATAAAAGGGTAAACACTGTATGTGGAAACATATAAAGGGTCCATCTATAATTCGAAATATAATGTTTATCAAAAAATCTATATATGATTTTATTTCGCTTTATGTAGATAATGGGAAAACAAGACTGTACCCAAGTACACAATAAAGATATCATATGCATACAAACTGAAAACGATTAAATTAAAAACCATCATAGGACTCTAAAGAACATCTCATGCATATGAATATACAAATGATGAATCATATGCAGTTGTCCAATCGAAGGAAAAGCGTTGACATTTCGGTCTTGTTCAGCAATTCTTTTAAAGATTGTCATCAGAAAAAAAAGTGCTACCTCTAATTAATCTGTCTAACTGCAAATTACATTGGAAAAATGTAGAGTGGAAGGGCATCCACGACACTGGCTCGTTCAAGATATCACAGCCTGAACCTAGCAATAATGGCTCAGATTCGTAAAGTGTTGTAGTATCTAGTATCACCAGTGCTTAATTTGAGCCGGTGGGGGCCACAGTCACTCATTTGTGGGGACCATCACTTATTTTTCCTGATCTGACATTCTCTGAAAGCAAGAAAGAGAAAACCAAACAAAGCGGATAAACTGATCCCGTGTTCGGCATGCTAGGTTTTCGTGTTCTGATTCAGATTTTTTTTTTAATGTTTTAACTAAGCCCGTTTACCATTCTGGGCTACTAGTAATAATATTGTCAATATATGCTGGTTCACCTACGTGCAGGTTGATTAGGTATAGGAAGGAGGTATCTATCAACAGTTGAGTGCCAGCTCTAAACATAACTCTTCAGACATTTCATATCCATCCAAGCAGTTACCAGTCAGGTCAATAACTCAGCCACCAATAGCGGATCAAGTATGAAGCTATAACACTGTGGATCCTTTTGCCTGCCAGTGAGATAGGTTTGTTGTTGGTTGGGCTAATCTGGTGTCCCCTTGCTGGGGTGCCAATGAATGAATCCTAGAATTTCCATTGCTTAAGCAAAACCAAAGCGTTTTTTTAACTGTTTATCGGCAAAAAAGCAGTCTAACATTGATGACAGCAATGTCATTTTTACAGCCATCAGAGTAGCAGTCTCCGACTACTGGCACCACTTACAACCATGAAAGACTAGCAGTTCCCAAAACTAACAGAACTCTCTCACTCATCACAGACTAGCAGTCACACATTACCAGAAGTATTCTTACACCTACCACAGAGTAGCAGCAAATCCAATAGGTTTGTCTGATAACTGAAATTACCTCTGCATTAACTGGTGAACTTATGCTAGTGTTAAAGTGGATGGGCGGGTGAGTGAATGCAAGAATGAGTTAATGAATAAATACATGAGTAGAAGGATGGTAAACAGGTGCATGGATGATGAGTGACGGAATACACAAATGGACTGTTGAGCAACTGCATGGATGGAAGTGTCCAGGCATTTCAGTTCTAAGCTACACCTTATGGCATTGCCAATGTTTGTAGTACATTACTTTCCCAAAGCTCGTCTGACGCGCTTTTAAAAATATATATTTTCAGTTCTCGCTTGACAGCAGGAACTAAAGTTACCAGTTACTAAAATATAAACAGAGTGGCCTCTGCCTACATCCAGAACACTATTTCACTCTCACCTCATAATTTAGGCTGTCTTTGTAATGCATTGGGGGCACTTTCACATCTGAAAAGTAAACTGAACTCTTTACCGCAGGCAAATTATGTACAGAAAGTAATTTGTTCCTTTGGGGGTTTTTTGCAGCGTGTTTTTTTTCTGTGCGGCATGTTTATTCCCATGACTTGAAGAGGAATCAAAATGCAAGCCAGATTTATTGTGTTTGACAGCTCGTTAATATTTGTGCCTATATTTTTATTTTGTTACATCAGTGGTCGAAGTGGGTAGAGAAAGGGGAAAGGACGTTTCCCAGCTTTATTAATTCAATCAAAACAATTCCTTTACTTCTATTCAAAAAGCAACCTTTCCTGAAAACTTGAATTACTACACGTTGAAAGAGAAGAAGTGACTTCTCTACTGTGAAGTGAGAGAAGGGAGCCAGGCAGCCCGAAGAATAAACTGCATTTTCTGCAGGGCATCTTCTACCTGAATAAAGTGTAAATGTGTGCAATTGGTTAGTCTGCAAATCTAAAGGCTGCTTTGGGGCCAGTTTAGGCTTTGATGGATAGAATCTGGAATTTTCCCTTTTAATGGAAACCTTCAAAAAAGGTTTCCACTAGGAACAAGTAGTCTTACTAAAAATATGACTTTTGAAAGCACTGTAAACATTTAAACAATCTTGGGGCTCAGCGAGCGCTGGTGGCCGAGGGCACTGGGTAAGACTCCTAATTCAAAGGAAGTGGTAAAAAATCCGGGGGTATGGATGGACTCTTCTCTTAGCTTTCAGGTCCATACCAGAAAAGTTGCTGGTACGTGTTTTGGCCTTCTGTGGGGTCTTAAGCCCCTTTTGAAGTTCTTTGAACCATCGACACGCCAGTTGATTGTTCAGTCGAATATCCTATCTCGTCTGGACTATGCCAGTTCCCTTCTGCTGGGGGCAAATAGGGCTGAAATAATTCGGCTGCGTGTTCAAAAAGCTGCTGCCAGAGCCTTGGTGGGGCTCCCGCGGTTTTGCCCGGTTGCTGGCTTCATTCGGGAACTTCACTGGCTTCCTGTGGAGAAGCGCATGCAATTAAGACGCTGTGTCTTTCTTTTGGGAGTCTGAAGCTCGCCAGGCCTAGCCTGTTGGGTAATTTGCTTACCCCCTATGTTACCCCACCCACCCACCCACCCAACCCACCAGTTGCGCTCCGCGGGGCAGCACTTGGTCAGTGTCACGTGGGGGCTGTTCCTTTCGCTGCCTGGCGGCGAAGTTATGGAACTCCTGTGCTGATATGCAGTGTCTGTTGGTCTTTAGGTAAACCATCAAAACCCTTCTCTTTCGATTATCGTAGTCTCTGTGGTCTTCTTTCGGTGTTGTTCTGTTATGGTGCTAGCCCGCTTTACTGATGCTGGAATCGTCGGGACGCCCCTTAGCTGGGGCAGCTGCGCGCTATACAATACCTGGTAACATAACTTATTGATACTGTGTGCAACCTTATACTGCAATATATTTTTTCAACTGGCATATATTCACAGTGATTTCTATCAAAAGCTTCAACCGCTTAGCAATATAAATACACATGTGACTATTATGCCAGTGCACTGACCAGCAACCTGACTGTCCGGATACACTCACATACAGCTGAAATTGTCACAATCACAAACTGAGCCTTCGTACCAGAAAAATGCATTTCCCATCAACAGATTTAAGATGCATTTAATTTTTGTATAAGGTTTGTCAATTATATATGTAGTTATCTGTAGGTGAAGTCGCAACAAAATAACTAGAGAAAATGTTGCTCTTTTCAGCCATGTCTCTGACCAAAACCCCCACTTTCGATGACTCTGTCCCACTGTACTCAAGATCACAACTCCCATGCTTTTTTTATGCACTTCGACCACTGTTATTTACATGCATCCTATGTAAGGCGCTCTGCCCATTTTTTTAGGCTCATGGCAGTGCCAGCTTTAAATCAGATTGACCGGGATAGCACCCTGGGTGGAAAGAAAATGTGGCGTTTGTTAGAGGGGGTCGTTGTCCTGTGACAGCAAGACGTATGAAGAAGATGGTAGAGAGTTGATGGGGTGCGAACAATTGGCTGAGGTACATTAAGGGCTGATTACAAAGTCTTTAACGCGACCCGATTGAGACCAAGTGGGATGGATGAGCTGTTATTTACATGACAAGTCAGGCAGCTCCCTGTTGCACCGTTCGGAATACTGGTGCCCCGGGCCTGGGCCCAGCTCACCCATGCCCAAGATCGGCCCTGTCTCGTGGTATATAAAACGAGTAACATAAAAATAAATATTCTGTGTTAAATTTAAGGACTTACAGCACGCATTTGTTAATCACAGTGCAATAAAACGCAGACGTATGAATAAGGGTAGATCGATAAACTCTACAGCCCTACATGCTTGACACCTCATAAGATAAACTATATAGCGCCGTATGCTACCACCCGACATGCTTGACACCTCATAAGACATTTGCTTATGATCACATGACTTTCTGTTATTAACTGTAGCGTGGGTTTCGGAAAAGTGACTTGGATGTTTCAGATCATCGGTTCCGTACGGCTGCCCTAACACACAAACGATGCCATTGCATTAATGGGAAGCGGTGGGCCAACCTTCGAGCAGAATAAGGGGAGGGGGGGGGGGGTGGTTTTATGTACCAGTAGTGAACTGCCAACGCAGAAAGCGGCTCTCGGCGATAAACACGGAGCGGCGATGCGCTCACTCACAAGAACAGGTTTTCTCATGAGAGCAGATTACTATTTCACTGGGAAATAAATATTTTTTTGCAGTTTTCGTTCTTAATGATCCCGAAATAACGCTCAACTGATACACGCCAGGTAACGTAAGGTAATCTCCTTGCTGTTGTAGTATGAATAAAGGGGCGTCTTCCTTACCTCTGAGCCTCGGCCAGCACAGCGCCGTCCCTCTGTGAAGCTGTTTGCTTTCAGTGCCCACGGCGTGGAGACTTCTGAAGCCTGTGCCGCTTGTTACCGGCGCGCTGTGTTTATCCGGACACCTGCCCTTGGTCTGCCAGAGGAAGCGCGAGCACTTCCCATTAGAGGACGACCCTTAGCAATGACGCAGCGTCACACCATAGGCACGTCGAGGCTCGTACGTTGTGCTGCGGCTGCATCCGCGAATGGGAGCTGCCGCGTGAGCCTCGCGGTAGCAGCTGATTGCTCAGCGCCGATGGGCTTCTCTGTCGCAAGAGGAGCTCCGACTAAACGAAGCGCCTCGCTCATTGAGGGTACTGGGAACGAGGATTCCATGAAGTGGGGAGCCGAGGGCAGGATGGTAGAGCATGGAGGATACAAGAGGCTTGAGACGCGTCTGGGCAGGCCTGCAGAGTTGCGAGTACTGTTGCCGCCTTTCTCAGCGAGAGCGAACAGCCATGTCTGCATGTTTGGAATGTCCAATAGGGATCCCTGTGTAGAACCCTACACACAATCATCCGTTTTTATAGTTTGTGAATAGTATGGCCAGCTGTAAGCTACTTTTAAAGTTTACATTTCAGTACTGAAAAATAACGGATTTTCTTTGGTTTCCTGGAATTTTTGATCATGTTTGTAATGCACGTTACGCAGCTGACGTAGGGAAGACAGTTACGTTGCAGGATTGGTTAGCTTGTTTACTACAAGCACATCTTAGAGGTGGAGACCACACCAGGAGCAAGATGTATTTTATTTTCCCTGCCTTTCTGCCTGCGTTGTTTTCATTCTATGGCCTGCTATTTTTCGCCAGGAAGTTCTTTTCATTGTAAATTTGTCATATATATTTTATATTTTGTTTGCACATTCTGTGCTTGTTGTGTTTGATATTGTGTTCCTTTTGCCTGCGTTGTTTTGATTTTATGGCCTGCTATTTTTGTTAGTTCCATTTTTGTAATAGTTCTCTCATGTAATGTAACGTAACTGGTTCTATTGTACAGTGCTCTGACACCTTTGGGTAAAGTCTGCGCTTTATAAAAATGCATTAAAGAAATAAATGCACATTTTCACCTATGACGGGCATGGTGTATAACAGGATGTCACACACCTCCCTCATTTACATGCACAAAACTCCTCCTAGGAACAACTACACGTACTAACACTAAACACACAGCCTCAGGATACTCCACACGGTACGTGGGTATGATGATATTTTCCAGCTGGTATGACAACGGAAAAATAGAACAGAGGTTGAAGTATAATCGCTAGTATTCACCAAAGGCACATCTCGGTGTTACCCTGGTCAGGAGGCTACTGGGCAGGCAGGGGCTACTGGCCTGCAACTGTGGGTTGAGCCCTTTCACTACTACTGTCTTGAGGCCCACTCTACTATGGTTCTGCAGACTGGGCCAAGTACAGCCCTTCCTGCACTTGAATCTCAGTTGTAGCAATGACGAGCAGTCATAGACTTCTCAGGGAGGTTAGTGTGGGAGAATTTAAGCTCCTTTATTCACACCATCCCAAGCTTGCAGTAAAATCAATGCCCATCCCAGTGCTTCTCTATGTATAAGAGAGTAGTACTTTATAACAGCGAAAGCATAGAATTTTACTACACGATTTACAAGTGTGAGCCTTTATGATTCCAGGGGCCTTATCTAGCTGCCTCAGCTACCCTCTCCCATGGGTCTCCCTGTTTCTGCAAGTCCCACTTCTGCTCTGGGTCCAGAGTTTGAGTTACTGCCTACTAGTACTTCCTCACTAACCACCCACACCCACCTGATTGGTCTTAGCACTCAGTCTGTTTGGCCTAGGCTATCTTAGTCTCTCACCCAGTTTGTAGGAGCATCACTGGAATGCTTTGGGCCCTCCTAAGGCAGTGAGAACTAATCAGTAGTAGGATCCTTCATGCAGGCTTCAAGAGAGCTGCACAGCAGGTGGCCGTGCAGCGTGTTACTCGGAGAGTTGAAGGCAGGAGCAGAGGCTTTTGTCAGTAGACCTCGTCCATCCCACAGGTCAATCAATCAATCATCGCATTTATATAGCGCACTACTCACCCAGAGGCAGGTGGTAGATCACCCAGAGGCAGGTGGTAGATCTCTTCTCACACTGCGGCTCACTTTGGCACTACGGTGAGTACTTGGCACTTCTTCTTCACCGTGACAACAACGCGGCCAAAGGTGATAGTGGTCGGGTTCTATCTCCTGCACACAGTGCCTAAAGGTGGCAACCTTATTTTTTCATGTAGCATCCCTTGCTCTCCTCTCAGATCTCTTGGTATTCAGGACTGGTCCCAACCCAACAGCACACTTTAGCACAGTGCTTAATTTGTAAAATATGAAGTGCAGGTGCTCAAATCATCCAGCTCAAAACGTATGGTTTCGACAATCGCGTTGCCAAAATGGGTGCAATGTCTGATACTTGTATGTTTCTCACGTCTTCATTGCTTGATTTTGCTCACCAGAAAGTGTCATTCATAGTTGTTGAAATGCCACTCATAATTTAAATTGACTGAAATTATGAAAATGGCACTCGTAGGAATCTGAAACCTTGTCTGCTATGCGGCGGGTGTCATTGTTACTGGGCGATGGGTGCGCCCTGCAACGAGAAGAGAAGGACCTTTTCCACCTGGTGATTGAAACACAGGCCTATAAGAGAGAGGTTGGCCCTTTAATAAGTGGTATTGGCATACACAGAAGGTTAATAAAGCTGTTAGAGCAGCATTTCCGCTCATTGACAATATGATGTTCTAAAATAAACAAGGGACGGAAGGAACAATAGGCTAACACCGGAATAGTGGAAACATTGGAATGTTGTATATCTATACCAGTCGTTACTGGTCATCAGCATTCAATTGTCCTAAAAGGAGCTCCTGGCATTCCAGTACGTGGAATTTCATTGTATTAAGAGCAAGCTGGGTCAGGATTGGAATAAAATCATTGTATCACCTATACAGAAAATTTAAAATGCCACAGTGTAAAAAAGGGCTCTATGGAAATTTGAGGCAGCGAACCGTTGGACTTGTGGGAATTAGATATAGGCTTTACTAGCTTTACCTTATATCCTCTTTCAACTTTCAGCTTCAAAGTACCCGAGCCAGACACAAACCAACACACAAAGGCAACATGCACAGACAACACACACACAGCCACCTGTACACACCGCTGTGTGTGTGTGGGGGAGGGAAACCTTCCCATCTTTGTACACGTGCTCCGCCTCCACCTCTTTACATCCCCGCACCGGCCCACCCCTGGGCCCTCTCCCTCATAGAGACTGAGTCAATCATTTTGGCTTTGGCAGCATATAACTCAGGTGTAGCTTTGACAAGAGCGCAAGCTTCCCTAAGGCAAAGAACAGTTACACATCAAGACTCGGAGAAAGCAGTGACAGCAGTACAAGATTCCCAAGTGTGAATCACAAGCTGTGGCCTACCCCCACTGCCATTGTGCTGCCATCACCTAGTTATCTGCATTACTTGCGCTTGCAAACTTTTAAAAGTTATAACTCAATAATGAACATTTCGCTCAAGTTTGTACATAAATACTGCTGCTTGCTGCACAGCACTAAACAACACTGCAGTCTTCTCTTGACAGACTACAAACGCACACATGCATGGCTGAAGCCACCAGGGTTTAAATTTCATCAACTGGGCTGGAGGGCAATTGTATATGAAGAGAGGATGAAGATCACAACGTTCAGTTCAGTTCATAAACTTTTATTCGATTATTAAAATTTTACATAATCATAAAAAGTACAACAATTTTAAAAAACAGTCAGTTTTAAGCTAGAATTCAGATGATACATTTTATAAAACAATGTCCTGCCGTGTTTTTATAACTTTTTTTAAGAAAGTCGCTGTCATTTTGGCTTCATGGGGGTTTAACGGCGACTGAAGGTAGGCAAGCGCTGGATACGTATTCCTGAGGCCGCTTGAGCGTAAGAGGGGGAGAATCCATTTTTTCCTAGCCATGCTGTAATATTTGCAGAATAAAATGACATGGACCGTATTTTGCGTGGAGGCCCCATCACATGGGCAACAAATCAAAGTCCGTGACCATGTTTTCTGTTCTGGGAATGTGACCAGGCGGAAAAAAAGATCGAACCTGAATCTTATCAGTAAAAACTTTTCATAGTTCGATAAGAAGAACGTAAGGTAAGGCTGTATCAGTCTCCCTGTTTGTATTTGGGAGATTTTACCATTTTGCGTTTTCACTATCTCCGCCTGGTTACGAAGTTCTCTCAAATGTCCTAAACACAGGTCTTTCAGCCGTTTCTTGGATATGTCTTCAATTGAAGGTGGATCATGAAAATAATGTTCACAGTTAAGGTCTTTAAAAAATTTGAAGACATAATTAAGCCAGGGGATTTTTCTCCAATGTGCTAGGCTCAGGCAGTCTGTAATGATGGAGCGTGTGACGTGGCTTTCAGGATTACACCAAATGCGATGCCATAAGATGAGAGGCTGGCAACGTATGGTGTCTGTCACATATTCCATCCCTAGCTCTCGATGTGACGCTAAAATCGGTGAACTTTGTGGGAGTGCCAGGACATACTTAATAAAAGCGTTCTCAGTTGCCTGTATTTGCTGGATGTTTCCGTGGCCCCAGATGCCTGCTCCATAGCTCGCCACACTGTGGCATTTTGCATAGTATAGTGTTAATAGCTCGGATGGAGCTGGTTTTCCTAATTTCCTGGAGAAAGCACAAAGTGCTGATGTTGCTCGGCGAAAGTTTAGGCTTCTGGCTTCGATGGCTTTTCGCCAGGTCATAGAGTCGTCCACGAGTATACCCAGATACAGGTAGGTTGACGTTTTTTCCAGCTTAGTGTTATTTATATGTATAATTTTTGTTTTTCCAGACTTGGGGCCTATGGACATTGTAAACGTTTTCTTCGTATTTACTTTCAATCCCAAGGAGTCCATGAACGTCACGTATTTATTCAATTGCCTTTGGAGTTGATTGGCTGTTCGGGCCAGGATGACCGAGTCGTCGGCGTAGAGTAGAATGGGTATTGGCCGCCGATCGATTTGCGGGAGGTCCTGGCTTCCTGCCAGCATTGCTTTTTCAATCCCGTTGGTGTACAGGTTGAATAGGAAGGGTGCCAGTACGCACCCTTGCCTTACTCCTCGCGTGATTTTAAAAGGACGTGACAGGTCGCCGCCAATGCCGTACCGCACTCGGCCTTCTGCATTAGTGTATAGGCCCCTGAGAAAGGCCAGTATCGGAGGATCTACTCCAAGGTTCGACATAATTTCCCACAGCTTTGCGTGCTGAACGCAGTCAAAAGCTGCGCTCAGGTCGATGTAGACCAGATGAATTATCCCATCTTTTGCATGGACATATTTATCGGTCAAAAGGGTCAAATTGAGGGCTTGCTCCACTGTACCGAGCCCCTTCTGGAAGCCATATTGCAGGTCCGTAAAGATATTGTTTTCCTGAGCCCAGGATTGTAATCGGTCCAGGAGTAGTCGTCCTGCGATTTTTCCCGTGGCATCCAGAAGGGAGATCGGCCGGTAGCATGCCGGGTCGTTTCGGTCCCCTTTCTTAAAGATTGGCAAGAGTGTAGACGATGACCATGATGGTAGGAGACCGATCTCAACGACTGCGGACATTACCCGGGTTATTATTAGCGACCAATAGTCGCTGTTGTGCAGGAACAGGTCCATGGGTACCCCGTCTGGGCCGGGAGCCTTGCCAGTTTTGGATGCTGCAATTGCTTTTCTAACCTCGGTTACAGTGAAGCGTAGGTTAATAGGTAAATTGTTAGGGCAAAGGTGGGGCTCTGCTTCGGCCGCGTGATCTTGTTGGGACGTGGCAGGTAATGGATCAAAAATTTTCGAAAAGTGGCGAACCCATTCGTATTCAGTTACTGCTACGTCAAGTGGGTTCGGATCATTTTCTTTATCGAAGAAGGGTGATCTGATGGTCTGCCAAAAAGTTATGCTGTCTTTTTTTAGTGCGCTCTCATGCAATTGGCACCAAAGATCTCTCTTTATCTGGGACCTGCGATTTTTCCTGGCTTCGTTGTATGTTTTCCTCCGGGATGAGATTAGTTGAGCGTCTCTTGGCTCCTTGTGGAGGGCTTCTTTTAGCAGCGACAGGGCCTTTCTGCAGTCTGAATTAAACCATCTTTCGGTTTGGGATATTGGTTTGTTTGACCTTTGTTTGGTTAGCTCGTCTCTTATTATCCCTTGGACGTTAAGGAAGGAAGTGACGATTGATTCAGGCGAAGCCTCTGCAGCGAGACAATCCCTTAGCCAGGGATGGGCTTTTTCAAGTATTCTTTGTGAGGTCTCCTCAGGATCAACTTTGGCCCATTTGATTGCGAACCCGTTTCTTTTCCTCAGTGATAATGATTGTTGATCAAGAGGACTGATTTTCGTTAGGGGAGGATCTGGTTTCTCCATGATGATCTCCACACTTAGAGGGTAGTGATCGCTGATCGGGCAAGACCCTACTTTGTAGTTACATAGCGAGTTCTTACTAGTGATGGAGGCTAAAATAAAATCAATAGTGGATGTGCTACCACGCCCGTGGAAGGTGGGTTGAAATTCCCGGGATGGTTGCACTAGCTCGTTTACAAAGTCAAGGTCCAGAGTGAATACTATTTCGTTCAGCTTATTTCCACTTTGGGTATGAGCGAAGTGGGGGATCGGATTGCCAGTTTCGGATTGTAGGCCACAGATCCCGCTTTTATGATTTGGACATATGTAATGGTTAAAGTCACCACCCCAAATATATTTTATTGTGTTGCTCAGTTTCGGGTTTTGAAGTGGTGATATGTGGGCTACCATTTCGTCCAAATTTGTACAGCAATCCTGTGTGCCTACGTTGTTGTAATAATTTATGAGTATGTAGACACTCTTTGTTGCGGTGTTGTGAGGCGTGATCTGGATGACCTGAAAGGTTGGTGTTTCTTTCATGATTTTTACCTTTACTGCCAAGGTGTTGGAAATGTAGATCAGGAGGCCGCCTTTTGGTCTCCCCATTGTGCTTGGTGTTGCTCGCGTGAAAAAGGTTTTGTATCCCGCTAGATGGAGGGGGGATAGAAGCCAAGTCTCTTGTAAGCACAAGATTTGGTAGCTTTGTGCAGTTTCCAACCATTGAGGGCATGTTATTTTGCCCATCAGACCAGCTACGTTCCAAAAGACTATGCCTATGGTCGAGGCCTTGTTTACTGTTGGGGTTACCCCTGCTGTTTTACTGTTATTCAAGGTTACAGTGGTTGAGATTTGTACTGTAGGTGGTCCTGTGTGCGCTGCCAGATTTATTGGAGCCGGGAAGGTACGTGGATTGTTACATTTTGTCGATCGGATCTCTGATACTTCCGGCTGTTTGAAAGGAGTTACCTGGTATGTAACGGGAGCTATCTGATGTGTATCAGGCGCTGTCAAATGTAAAGCGTCAGCTAAGTGTGGGGAGACAGCTATGGGTTGTTCAGGGTTAGTGGTAGGTGGTCAATCGATCATGTCGAGACACTCGTAGCGGTTTCGGGTCGGAAAACCCTGCCACCCCTCCCACCCCTCGTACATTGGGTAAAATCTGTCCTGCCAGTATGGAGTTTGACTGTCGACATACCTTTCTCTTGGCCCCCCCCTGTCAAGAAGTTCAGACTGGAAATCCCTTCTGATCCATGGTGTTTGACGCCATGGGTCCTGGTTCCGTGGGCCTTTAGGGAGGTGATGCCATTCCCATGGTGGGGGATTGTGTTGATGTTTCGTAGGGGGGTAAAAAAAGGAAAGGTGACGGGTGTCTATTCCCCCTTTTTTCTCTAGTTGTGGCCAGGCACATATATAGTCAACCGTTGCGGGATCTTTGCAAGTTACAATAATGCAGTCACCGCGTGTTGTCTTCCTGGTTTTACCTATCCAGGTTACTCTACGTGCTGACGTAATTCCTCCTGATAGATGTGACTCAAGGGGTCTATTTGTGCTAAGCCACTGCATGGCCTTGTTTTTAAGCGACCACGCGGTTTCTGAGATATCATCTGCGAGCTCGGGTACTCCTGTTAGAACTATTGTATAAGGAGTAGCCTCAGGGGGCAAGTGGGCAGGGCGTCTCACTACTGGGTATTTTTTCTGGGCTGTTTCCGTTACGTTCTTAGGTGTTTTTTGGGGGGGTGGGAAATTCGTAAGCTGAGATTCTGGTTTTTCCAGGTGGACCCTACTATGGTCTAAGGGTTGTGCTAGACAAGGGGTTTGTACATTGGTCTTCCCTTTGTTATTTGCCTGCTGTGTTTTTTGTGTTGTCTTCTGCTGCGGTGATTTGTCCTGCTGCGGGTGAGGTGTATTTTCTGTGGGGTTGGGTATTACGGAGAGTGAATTGGGATTCTTTTGTATTGTTCCTGTAGTGTTTGTGGGATTAGCTGCTTTCTGAGTAGGTTTTTGGATTTGCTTTTTTGGTGGGTGTGTGGTGTTACGCTGGCCCTTTACATCTATCCTTGTATTTGTATCCAGAAGGATAGCTGATATTATTGTTAGTTGGGCCTCGAGGTTTCTTACGCTCAACTGGATGGGTTTAAGGTACTGATAGAGTAAGTCTTTTGTAGTAGTTAGCACTTGGGATGTAATTCTGCACGTCTTACATTGCTCGGTTGCGTTACTGCTGCTAGATATTGGCTTGTGCGGGAGGGTACAGTCGGGAATGTGCAATACGCTGTTGGAGCATAAAGAGGTTAAATTAGTCGTTGGTGCACTTTGTGTTTCATCTCTGATTAAAGGTCGGGTTTCCGAAGTTCCCTTTTCTTTCTCACCATATTGTGATAATGTGTTGGAAATTTGGGTACCTTCTTGCGTGTGGCAACCAGCTAAATCTGGGGTTGCTTCCAAGTCATCTGTTGACAATGAGGGATCTGACTCCGAGTGCGTAACTGACAGATCTACAACAGATGGTACGGTATTAAGTTCAGCGGCTGGGAGGAGAACTAAGAGAGAGCTGTTTTGGGGGGTTGGGTTAATTGGGGATGCAGCGTTCGCTATGGCACCGAGTGATGAGCGTTTGGCTTTTGCACTCATGAGATCCATGGAAACTCTTTTTTCCATCAGGGCTATGCTTTGATCTATTGTTTCGTGTACCCGGGATATAAATAGGTCAATGGGGCCTGTTACCTGAGCTACCTCCTGCGCATGCTTGGACTTTGGTTTGGGCTTGGAGGTGCTTCTGGTTTTTGTCGGCATGTTTTTGTTTGTTGCCAGTTCGTTGATGTTAAAGAGGTTAGAGATGGGGCCCGGTCCGGTCTCTATCGGGCACTAACGGGCAACAACGGGCCCGCCCTTGGCCCGGGCTTCGCCCCGGGCTGCGTCCCGCGCGCGTCCCGCGCAGCGGGTGCCGCGAGAAGTTATTGCGCTTCACTGGGGGCGGGGCACTGGAAGGGGGCGCGGCTCTCCCAGGAAGAGGACCAGCTGAAGGTGGTGAATGCTGGTCCTCGCAGTCCTGGGGCCGGCGCCTCGTCCTCCTCTGCGGCCCCCTCCTCTCAGTCGCGCTGCGGGCTTCTGAAGATGCAAAGCGCTACTCCTGTAGCGAGAAACGGGAGCTGGATCACGCAGTAAGTCCTTGGCAGTCGGGCTGTTTCCACGAGTGGCACCCGCGCAGCGGGTGCCGCGAGAAGTTATTGCGCTTCACTGGGGGCGGGGCACTGGAAGGGGGCGCGGCTCTCCCAGGAAGAGGACCAGCTGAAGGTGGTGAATGCTGGTCCTCGCAGTCCTGGGGCCGGCGCCTCGTCCTCCTCTGCGGCCCCCTCCTCTCAGTCGCGCTGCGGGCTTCTGAAGATGCAAAGCGCTACTCCTGTAGCGAGAAACGGGAGCTGGATCACGCAGTAAGTCCTTGGCAGTCGAGCTGTTTCCACGAGTGGCACCCGCGCAGCGGGTGCCGCGAGAAGTTATTGTGCTTCACTGGGGGCGGGGCACTGGAAGGGGGCGCGGCTCTCCCAGGAAGAGGACCAGCTGAAGGTGGTGAATGCTGGTCCTCGCAGTCCTGGGGCCGGCGCCTCGTCCTCCTCTGCGGCCCCCTCCTCTCAGTCGCGCTGCGGGCTTCTGAAGATGCAAAGCGCTACTCCTGTAGCGAGAAACGGGAGCTGGATCACGCAGTAAGTCCTTGGCAGTCGGGCTGTTTCCACGATCACAACGTTGTATATGTAATTGGGGTGGTTTGTCACCAACAAATTCTTCAAGGAAAAGTGGGCACTTATCTGTCCCTCACCTTTCAAGGCCCTCCCCAGTATTCTTTGTCTCTTTTACTTGCTTCTATTTTTCTCTCTACATCTCTCACCCCACCCCGTCCACCTTTTTAACTCTGTTTTTCTTTCTCTACCTATCCCTCTCTCAACACCCTGGCTTTCTATTTATCTTCTTTTCTCTCCTTGCCCATCTCTTGCTCCGTCATCTCTCTCTCGGTATCTGACCTCACCCCTCTTTACCTCTGTCTCTCTCTGCTTCCTGCCCTTCCTCCCTACCCTCTTCTAACTTAAGTTATTCACTTCACCTCACCTCTGACCTCCCTCTTGCTTCTTCGTCTGGTACTCTTTCTTCACTTTATATTATTTCTACCAGGCTGATAATAATAATAATAAAGTGAAGAAAGTAGAGGCATAAATAAACGTAATTAAGCCCCAGGTTTTTCTGTAGTAGACAAGTCCGCTCTGCCAGCCTCCGCCAAAAATAAAATAACAATGAAAGCCAGTGGCACGAAGAGTCCACTATACACGGGGCCTCCTGTTTAATCAAATGCTATTATGCTGAGGTGGCGCATGGTATTCATTAGCCCCCCAGCATGCCCAGGGCTGGAAGCCACTACGTCACACAATATAACTAATTAAATTAATGCAGGACATTGCAGGCTGACAGACGACTCCAGTAAGTTGTTGTTGCACATTGTTTTCTTTAATAGATATTAAGGTACATTTACAATACTTTACAAGCACAAATGGCACAATTAAAGAGCTTTACCTACGTTTACTCTATGGACTCGCTTATTTATTTATTTATTTATTTATTTATGGAATTTTTAATGCGCACTACTACCCTGAGGTGTCTAGGCGCAATGAGATACTCCAAGATACAGTGGTCAGGACACGATATTATAAGAAAGAGCTATACGCTATTTATTATGTGTGCCAGCCGGGGGTGTGCGCTACTTACTGGTGGAAAAGAAGGCAATCAACCAGTTTATTCAACATCTTTTTATGGCACTTTTGATATACTGGCCTCTCTTAGGAGAAACTGTTAGGGAAGGAATGGAGCTGGAGGATACCTCCAGCCTAGTGCAGGGCAGAACCTTTAACTTCTTATCTCCACAGAATCCCGGCTGCATCACTACCAGTCATGGTTAATTGCCAATTGTGAACAATCCTGCAAAAATTACTTATTGAGCAAAGCAGTAAATTAGGTCAGTGTGCAGCTACCATTTTTTTTTTTTAATTATTTTTTTTTTTTTTATCCTCATTTTGCGAATGAATGTATAAGGATTACAACAGAGAACTTTAGGACTTCCACTTTTATTCCTTCACTCTTTTCTTATATTTTCCGGCCACATAGAGTACCCCTTTGGTGGAACTGTCATGTTATAGTCCTCCTGTATCCTTTACCATATTCAATAATTCATGGCGGCGAGGAAAGAGAGCTAGCCTTTTTGACTACTCGGCGGGAAATTATTCCCATCTGAATTATTGTCACCGCTTTAATCATCGGACATATTGTTTTTATTTCAAGTTTCTCTTATGTATTAATTAGTATAATAATTTTCCCAGATTTCCCAGAAGTTAAATTTTTTGGAAAGTTTTCCCTTTCTATCTAGTTTATTAATGGTTATAATGGAATTAAGCCAAAATTTCATGCAACGGAGACGTTGGCTTAACCCAGTTCAGACAGATCTCTCTTCTAGCAAGAAGTATCAAGACAAATAATAGATTTTCTTGTTTTCTGGTTAACCTCTCGTTACTTACATTTAGCTCAGTGCATATCCCAAAAATAATTAATGTTGTACTTACTTTTAGGTTTGTTCCCAATATCCGACATATCGTGTTACCTACTTCCTGCCAGAAGGGTTCTAATCGTGGGCATCTGTGAAACATATGTATGTCGTCTGCTTTCTCTAATCCACACTTGGGGCAGGATTTTATGCTTGCTCCTTTAAATTTTGACAGTTTTTTTGGTGTCCAATATGCCCTATGCAGTGTGAATAAGTGATTTCTCTTTAGACGCGCTGGTTTAATGATATTCCAACATTTTTCACATGATTTCTGCCATAAGCTATCAAGTTCTGAGTCTATGATGTTTTTACTCCAGGTTGATTCCGATAATGAGGCGTTATCATCTCCTGGCGTGATTATAGCCCAGTACCATATTGAAATTTCCTTTTTTATTGGGGAGATTTTCATGATCTCTTTCTCTATTTCTATATTTCCCGTTTTTTTATCCAACAAGGAGCTTGCCCAGCTTGTAAGTTGATAATATTTAAATTTTGAAAGGGTCCCGTTAGTAATTTCTGTAAGTTGTTCCCAAGACACTATTGAGTTCTCTGTCATCAGTTGTCCCCATTTGTTAATTCCTGCCGTTCTTAGAGGAGTTGCTAGGACATCTTTTAGGCATTCAGGGGAGCCTGGTGAGTCCCATATAGGGGCTGCATAGCTGTAGTAAGGAATGTTTAATGCGCTTCTTACTTGATACCAGAGTTTTGCCATATTTTTTAGTATCTTTAGTTTTATTTTTTTAAAGAATTTGGGATGTCCAAATTTAAACAGGAAGTGGTCAACTTTATTTGTTAGTATTTGGAGATATTGGGGGTAAAAAACATAGCTGTTCACCAGTGATCTTGCATTCTTGAATTGAAAAGCTCTATAGTATTCCATAATGTCTGGGCTGGCTATTCCTCCTTGTTGTTTTCTTCTTCTCATTTTGTTCCAAGCAATCCATGAGCCTTTTGAAGCCCATATGAAAGTCGTTATACCTCCTTGTATTTTTTTCAGATGGTTATTCTTAAACTCCAATGGTATGACATTGAAAAGGTAGGTAAATTTAGGAAGGATCGACATTTTCACCAGATTAGATCTTCCTATCATGTTTAAAGGTAGCTTATCCCATACCTTCAAGAGCTTTTTCATTTCTAGTGAGATCCTACTCAGATTTATTTGGGGGATTTTTTCGAGATCTTTTACTAAGATTATACCCAAGTATTTTATTTTATCCTTTGTGTATGGGTTATTCTGTTGTGTGTTCCAGCTCATTGATTCAGTTTTTGCTTCATTTATTAAGTATCCAGATACCTTCCCAAACTCTGAGATTGCCTTATTTATTGCTGGGGAGGAGTTTTGATAATTTCCTGTAAAAATCAATAAATCGTCCGCATATTGAGCCACTTTTTTAACCCAGTCCTGATGTTTAAAAGGGATTATTGATTCATTGTTTCTTAATGTGGCTGCCAGAGGTTCAATGTATAGATTAAAGAGCAAGGGAGACAGAGGACACCCTTGTCTTGTTCCTCTTTGAATTGTAAAATTATTAGTTAGACCCCCATTAACTAGGATTTTTGCTCTCGAGTTTCTATAAGTCTCAGTTATTAGTTGACTAAAATTTTGGCCAAGGTTATATTTGTTGATAAGTCTGTTTAGAAAGGACCAGTTAACTCGATCGAACGCTTTAGCAGCGTCAAAAGTTATTATTGTGAGGGGGATTTTTTCACTAGTAGCTAAATCAACTGCTGCAAAAAGTTCGTGGGTAAGATTAAATATTTGCCTCTCTTTTATAAAGCCCGTTTGGTCTGGATGTATCAATTTTGGCATTACCAGAGCTAATCTACCTGCTATTATTTTTGTGAAGATTTTATAGTCACAGTTTAGTAGGGATATGGGTCTATATGACTCACAGACTGTGTTTTTTTTTCCTGGTTTTAGAATAAGACTTATAATGGCATCATGCCAGGTATCCAGAGTTTTTTCTTTTTCCCTATATATTTTGTTTAGTAATCTCGTTAGTGGGGGGGTTATAACTTCCCTTAATGCTGAGTATAGTTCGTTTGGAAGAGCGTCAGGCCCAGCGGCTTTCCCTTTTTTCAAAGATTTCAAGACTGATTTTACTTCTTCCATTGTTATTTCTGCGTTTAATTCTTCATTTTCCAGATCTGATAATCTCGGCAGATTTAGAGAATCCAGATATTCTTCTAATTGCTCTGAAGTAGAGGAGGAATCTTCCACATACAAATCGGAGAAGAAATTTTCGAATTCCTGCCTGATTTCTGACTCTTCGGACGATGTCCCAGGCTGATTACTTAGTTGTATTTTATCTATTTTGTTTCTAGCCTGTTCCGTTTTAGTTTTCCAGGCCAGTAATTTTCCGCATCCCTCACCATACTCGTGAGTGGCAAGTTTACTAGCCTCCCACTTAGTTTTAACTCTGTCTTCAAGATAGTCTGCCAGCTTTCCTCTTAGATCTTTTCTTTCCTTTTCCAATGTATTTCTTGTTTCTAAGTTAGGTTCTGTGTTAATCCGTACATCTAATTGACTTATAATTTCTTCCTTTTCTTTAATCTCTTGCTTGGTAAGTTTTGCTCTGTAAGCCCCCAGGCTTATAAGTTTGCCTCTGATGGTTGCTTTGTAAGCATCCCAGGTAATTTGATCTGAGGTACCTACTTTATTATCCTCAAAGAAATTTGCTGAGGTTATGTTCAGATCTTCCCTTATTTTTGGGTCCAGAAAGAGAGTGCGATCTACTGTCCATCTAAATTGAGATTTCTCTATTTCGAAGTGTACTGTTATTTGAACCGCTGAGTGGTCGGACAAATGTTCGGGCAAATGATCCAGAGCTTTGATGCTTCTATGGAAATCTTTACTAATCAGAAAATAGTCAATTCTAGACTTGTGGCCTAGTTTTTTGTTATGTAGGGTAAATGGGTGCTCCTTGTTCCCTTTCTCTCTCCACATATCGATCAGTTCTAAAACTCTTTTGTAGATGTTAAGCCATTCTCTCATTTTTGGTAGATTTGATTGCCTTCCTGGAGGAGATCTATCATAATTAGGGTCTATCATAATGTTAAAATCACCCCCGAGCAGAATTGGGTCGGATGTTGTTAAAAGCTCTGAGTACAAGTTTTGTAGAGGGTTTGAATCATCAATATTTGGACCATAATATCCCGCTATTATTAGGTTATTTCTCTTGCTACAGTCCATCTGCCTTTGTTGTCTACTGTTTTCTGTATGATTTTCACATTAAGTGTTTTTTTGAAAAGTATTGCAACTCCCTTTATATTGCAATTTTGGTTAGTACAGACGTAGGAATCTATCCAGTTCAACGATTTTATTATATGTTCCCATTCTTGATTTAAAAGATGAGTCTCTTGGAGAATGATGACTTCACTATCCACTAGTCTTAGATATTCAAAGATTCTCCTCCGTCTACTCGATGTTCTGAGCCCATTTACATTCCATGATAAGATTTTAAAGTCTTTCGCTGATTTAGACATGGCCTTTTCTTTTTGCTAAGTTTTTATTTCTGGTTTCCATTCATTTGTCGTTCTCTTGCACACTCCATTACTTCGTTCTTGAGGATACTTTTTTTCAGTTTTTTCCCTAGTTTGCTCCCCACCGATGGTGTCTTTTTTATTTGATTTTATATTTTTTCTGTGTTTATCTTCGCCCACCCCGAGGAAGCCTCCCTTCTTTCTTTTGGGCGTTATGTTCGCCCTATTCGAGATCCACAATTTGTCTTTTTACGTTACCTATCCTTAAATTTATGTTGTAGTACGTAGCTGAGTCTTAATCTGTTCAATGAGATCCTCCACTTCACTTGGTTCTCTGATGTTATGCATTTTGTTCTGCCACATGATTCGCAATGCGGCGGGGAATCTCATTTGGACTGTAGCTCCTAGGGTTTTCAATTCGGCCATATATTGACCTAACTCCCACTGCCTATCTTGTGTGGCTTTTGACATATCCGAACGTATCCTGAAAGTCCAATTGTCTTTCTTTAGGGAGCTGCTTTTTAGACCTTCACTTAGGATTCTCTCTTTTAGAGTATATGTTTTGAAATTTATTAAAATCCTTCTAGGCGTCTTCCTGTCTCTACTCTTTCTGAATGGATCTCGATGTACTCTTTGAATGTCATCACTCAGGTTTATGTCCTTTGTCCATGGAAAAATTCTTCGAGCAGAGAGATAGAAAAGTTCTTTATGTCTTGCCCTTCCAGATTTTCCGGTACATTTAAAATCCTAAGGTTATTTTTTCTTGCCTGGTTTTCAAGAGATTCTAGTTTTTCTTTGGTGGCTTTATCCGAGCCCCTTAATTTCCTTATCTCAGACTGGTTAGAGTCAACTCTTTTATTGAGGGACACCACCTCTGACTCCATTGCAGCCACTCTATCGCCCAGAGAATTCAGCTTTTGTTCTAAGGTCTCGCATACTTCCTGGATCTTAGCCTGATTGGACTCGGATACCAAGAACCTTTCTTTCATCTCTCCTAGAACTTTCTCCATGAGACTTTCCATGAGTTTTCCAGTTTGCTCTAAGAAAGTTTGAGGAGGAGGATAGTCAGAGGGACAATTGGGTGTACTTGCGCCAGATTCAATTGCGGAAATTACGGGAAGTTTAGGTACATTCTCAGGAGTTTCTGCATTTTCACTTTGTATATTTATATTGCTAGTTGTTTCCGTACTCATTTTTGAATTTTTACCAATCAAACTTTTGGGAGTTTCTTCAATTTGGGGTAGCAGAATGGGAGGGCTTTTTCCCACTATTTGCAGGGGCTGTTGCACTTTAAAAAATGATCTCAGTGAGGGTGTGATCTTAAGTTTATGCTCAGGGAGGGCTCCTACTTTGTCTGGTTTTGGTTTGGGTTGACGTTCTCTATTAGTAGAACTTTTCTTGTACTTTTTCTGAATAGGCAGGGTTACCTGTTTAGGAGGTTGTGTAAAACTTCTCTTTGAAAATTGCCTATTTCTAAGGCAATAACTTGATATCACTCCACCTCCTTTTTCAAGTTCTGTTTTTTTTTCCCGGTCCTTTCCCTCTGCCCCAATTTTTGTCTTGGAAAACAGATCAAGCACTCCTGCTCCACTTCCCTCTAAGCAGTTATCCTTTTCAGCCTCTATTTTTTGATCAGCCCGGTGTTCACCTTCCTTACACCCTTCTATTAAGTCCAGAGCAATCCTCCCCTGGCTATTTTCAACCCCTCGTACCTGGCTCATGTGGTTGCAGTAGAGGCAAAAATCCGACTTGCTTTCCTTGCTTCTCTCGCTCTCCTGCCCCCGCAGCTCAATCTGCTTACTCTCCGGACGAAAACGCCAAGTATCATTCAAAAACGGGCCGCCTCCTCTCCTGTGGAATTCCTGACTATCTCGCCTGCTGGTGCTCCCTTGATTCCCCCGGTAGTCCTCCCCTCTGTGCCTCCGGCGTCTCGGCGGATATTCTACACCCCTTGAACAGACTTCCCTGCTACCACTGATGCTGCAACTGCCGCTGCCGTCTTTGCCCCGGAAGTGGAAGCTCACTCTTCCCTGCGCAGCTACCATTTTACAGTATACTTGCATTTACTTTTCGGCGCTAAATATTTCTGCAAGCTAATGTTGGTCGTCACTGCAGCAAGTGTATCTGCAGTTCTGCACTGACGCAAAAGAGAGATGTAAATCTGACCCTAAAGAAAATTCCAGAGCTTTGATAATTATAGTGTGACCATCCAATGGAGCACACTGATCACAGTCTTGTCTCCTAACAATGCAACAGACCCTTCTCCTTACGTGACTCCTCCAGTCCCAGTCTCAAGTGCCATCTAGGCCAGGCGGCATCGAATCCTGTGGAGCTGCAGCCAGAGCTACCACAATGCCTGCCAGATACGCCAATATGCTTGATCAAAAAGAAGAAGCGTTGCTTTAGCAATGGGCATGGAATGACCTGCTTAGTTAGTGTAATATTACTTCTCGTGGTGGGCCGGGCATCCGCATCCGGGGCACTGTCTTTTTTATTAGATAGGCCTGCCTGCCCTGCTGTCAACCTCAACGTCGTGGGGCTGACGATGGCTCGTAAGTGCGGCAGGGTGTGCCAGCCGGGCATGGCAATCAGAAAAAAATCTGTGCGTACCGTGCTGCCTGCCCTACACAACATACTGCTTTTCATGGCATTATTTAGTAAAAGAGGAGCCACTGTTAATTTAAGCACTGAGGGAGGATATAAATCATACTAAGTTCAAAGAAGACAGGGGCCGGGCAGGGCCTTTAACTTCAAATCCGCAACCGGTCCTGGCCCTTTCTGATAAAATTATACTATTAAACAGTACTGCTATTAGGTATACCGTTACTGTACTACCGTGGGCCAGGGCAGCCGCAGGCCAGCCAGGCACAGTGCGTCATCAAGTTTTGATGTTGGCGATGGAGCCAGATCTACTGCGGTAGCGGTGCCCAACACACTAAAAAAAATGGATGCTTGGCATGATAACTCCTGCTTATGGCGTGCGTACTATATACCAGTACTTACGGTTACCCTTGTGGTCGGCCGGGGCTGCGGGGCACTGCCACTGCCTTTATTAACTACTGGGCCCACCACCTGTTGCTACTGCTGCACTGCCGCCTGCCCCTCAATGTGGTCGTGCTGATGACTCGTGGCTGGGGGTGCGGGTGTGCCAGGGCGTGGCAATTGGAAAGAAATCAGAGCGCACAACCAAATCCAGCCCAATCAGTGTCTGAGTCTTGGTCTGAACCCAAGTCTCCCCCCACCCCCCACCACCGGCAGCAACACTGAACTAACGGCCGCCATGACGCCATCACACATATATGATTGATGATGATGCACGGACTGTCTGAAATTATGCAGTAATCTTTGCTCAATGCAGTGTCTGGCTGTCAAGTCACAACGAAGCGCTCACCGGGACTCTGGAGAGATAGAGAAATTACAACACCACTCTGCGCCGAGTCAGTAAGCTAATGTTAAATGTGTCGTTCAGTCATGCAGACTCGTGTAGAAGATCTGGCCATGAAAAGTAATTTGCACCAGCACAAATTAAGCATTGCTTTAGCAATACTCCGGTCACACACTTCACTTGTGGGTCACATCAGCCAGTTGTAGGTCTTATCCTGACTTCCGTCAGGTGTACCACTTAGGCACTCCGCTTCAGATGCTGAGGTAGATACAGCAGAGATAACTGGCAAAGATGCACTGCCTGGTTGGGCAGTACTGCGATACCTTTGGCACAGCTCCACACAAGTCTCTGCCAGGCAGGCCCTATGCCAGGATCAATTATGGGAGGTCCTTCCACAATCAGCTCCTCCTGCAGTGTTGGGTCTTCTTTTCCTTGCTCATAAGCAGGATGTTTTGTCACCCAGTAATTCCTCCTCCAGATTGGACTCCACCCGATGTTCCCTCACCTCTGGAGTGTTGCCTGTCAAGGCGACACCAACCCATGGCTGCTTAGTATTCCGTGAGTACTTTGCGGAGTGCCCCACCTTAGTATAAGTGACCACAACAACGAACACAGATGGGTCTTGGGTACTTATATTCCTATTTTGCAGGTAGAGGATGTTTATTCACGGCCCGCTTCCTTGGAACCGGTTTGGCCAGGTTTTTGCTATTGTGTCCTGGCTAGGGCACCTCCCAGACCTAGACTTTGTCTGCAATGCTGCTCTGCCTAGCATGGGGACACCACTCTACATCATGAAGGGGACATTCCTTTCTCGGAATGCCCTTACCTCTTACTCCACCTTGCACGTAGGAGAGAATACTGTTTCGGCACCTTAAACAGGTACAACAGCAAGCAAACACAGTGGTCACACTGCAGCCGTACCTATACCACTGATGACATCTTGCAACTGAGAGACATCCTTCCTGCCACACCACAGGACGCACAACTGCAAAACTATCCACTCAGGTCACCTTGCATCTGAGGGACAGCGTCCATAACAAGAAGCATTTGCAATGCAATAGGTTGCGCATTTGCAAGAGTTTAAGCTATTAGCATTGTAAATGACAATGCCTTTTATTTATCTGTCTTGAAAACCAATATATTAATATTTATAATGTCAACGGGGAACCTTACTGCTGACCACACAATAGACTTTGCTGGTGGAGAAAGGCTGTTGGGACTCTTGCTTTGCTTCAGAACTACCCCTCGCCGCACCAGCTACGCGGGTGCCGCATTGCACGGTCACCTTGCCGAGCTGTTTGGAGGAGCCGTTGTGTGTTTGTTCTGCAGCCGCTGCAGGAGTGTAAAAAGGAATCAGCTTGGAGACAGGGGTGGAGCCGCGTTGCAGGGACTCACTCTCCCAGGAGTCCCTGCCTGACCGGTGTCATCTCGTCCGCGCCCCCTGTATGCCCCGCCCAGGCAGTCACGCGCTCCTTATAACTGAACTAGTTTACCGCTGCGCGGGACGCGAGCGGGACGCCGGGTAAAGGGCGGGCCGTCTGTGGCCGTCCGGGGACGGCGAGGGACGGGATGGACCACCCCCCTAAGAACCTTACTTCAGTGGCTTGCGGTATGCGGATTGCCAGCTCTATTAACTTTGCTTCGTTCCAGTAGTTGTGTTATTATACATACCCTCTTTCTTCTAATTGTAGGCTTCTTTCCCATATATTATGTCAACACGATCTGGGAAGAGCCTGAGGGAGGGAGGCGGTTGTGTGAGTGGAACCATGGACCAGTTCATCACTCGCGCAGTTACGCTGGTAGAGAATGAGATTGCTTTAACGGAGCACTGCCTTTCCCGTGAGTCGCTTGCTCATAAACGTTCCTCCCTGGGGCCCCTGGCATCAATCTCTTCCCCTCTGCATGTTGCTATCCCTTTGCTTGATGACTGCCCTGGCCCAGATGACCAACTGGTTAGTACCGTTAGGGCCAGTCTGGACAGATTATATTCCATAGCTCAGGGTGGGGCTAGAAACTCCTTACCAGCCCCAGGGCCTGCCGAGCCTCCCCGCCCCTTAGTTGTTCTGTCCTTACCCATCAGTCACGAGATTACTACTTCCCAGTCTGTGCTAGCACTGTCGGTAGGAGATGGAGTGTTACCTACCAAAAGGAAACTCATTGTTAGCCCCCGCAAGGGTAGCTGTTCTAAACCTATAAAAAACTAAGGAAGAATTGTAGCAGGAGGGTGCAGCTATGAAGGGTATGAGGGCTGGAGGCAAACAACCTGGTGGCTTTTCGGGAGGTGGGACTCCCTGTACCTCGCGTGAACAACTGGATGATGATTTGCAAACCGCCCCCACTGTAGGTGCCCTAGCAGAAATCACACTGTTTGCTCAGATCGAGCAATTAATGAGATCTTTAATCCTCCCCGTGCTAGAGAGATTGAAAGGTTTGAATGAACGTCTGGACAGATTCGAACAAGCTTCCCTGGATAATTTTTTCTCCCTGAAATCCCTAATTAAATTACATACCAAAATAGGGGAGGATGGGATGGCAGGGAATTTAGCCTGTAGGGCAACAGCTCCGGATGCTACCTGCCATCTTAACCCAGTAGGGATAGTCCAAGGACTGATCGAGGTAAACACAAATACGTCGACGGCACACTTGGCTGTCTCCTCGGGATCTCCGCCAGGTGAAGGGATTGAGGCCGCGGATGCTCTAGTGCATTCCGAAGCCCCTAGGAAAAAAAGAAAAGTGGTTAATAAGGCCAAAGAGCCCGCCCACTCTATTGTTAGGTGTCCAGCCAAGAATAGGACCTCCGCTCATAGTAAAAGAGACAAAATTACTGGGTCTGGTAATACGACTGCAGCCCCAAAAGGCCAGCAGGAAGGCGAGAAGGCTGTAATCTCAGACCAACACGCCAATTTACCACCGGACTGCCATCCATTTGTTGTTGTCTTAACGGGGGTACCTCCACTTACATCAGGCAAGCAGGAGTCTTACAACAAACTGAAAAATAAAATACTTTTTTGGCTTAAGAAAAATAGACCCTTACCTAACTTTCTGGATGGTCGGGTTGTGCATGTGAGAAGGGTTAGCTGGGTAGGCACCAGGCCTAAAGACCTAAGAGGAGACTGTATTTTGGTTAATTTCAAAGACCCTAGGGTAGTTAGATTCATTTGTAATCAGGAATCTAGTGGTGGTCCCTCTGGTATTAGCACTCGTGACCTCAGCTACTTTAATCCTTGTCCAATAACCCCTTGGCCAAGTGACTGGTTTTACGAGGAGGGAAGGAGAGGTGGCTACCCCTTCCATGATCCTGCTCCCTTTAGCTTGATGCGACAGAACACAGGCCCTAGTTCCCACTGGCCATGGTTGGGTTGCTGACCCGCTGACCACAACTTGATTAGAATCTCACCTGCTTATACTAAATCAGCCACCAGTAGCGGCAGGACCAGTCTTGTGGACATGGCCTCCTTTGGCCCACACTAGTCCTCTACCCTTCTTTCCCCTGGCCTTTCACACACGTCTGCTCTTGGTGGCCTAAGCTTGACTAATACTAGTGTAGTTGCAGCGGTGGAGGTCGTAACAAAGGAACCTGGCCCTGAATCCAATTTGATTATGACCCGACACCTAGACGAGCACGTGGCAAGGGACAATGAGCTAAAGCTTGTTAGTTGGAACATATCGGGCCTTTCCCGCAACCTAGAGTCATCAGAGTGGAATACCTTCATCGAGTCCTTTGGGATATGTATCTTCCAGGAGACTTGGTGCTTGGAGCCACATCATAAGGTCGGGTACACAACCTATTTTGTGCCCGCTACTGTTTCTCCCTTAGGCAGGGGTCGCCCCTCTGGTGGTCTACTTGCTTGGGTCAGTATCTCACTGGGTTGTCAGATTAGGCATATTATTCTCCTGACTTACAGAGAATTGCTGTCAGAGGGCCCCATAGCGGCAGCACCCTAGAAATCTCTAACATATATGTAAGAGGCCCCAATGGGGGCTTGGCATCCCCGACTCTAGCGGCCCTCGAGGATGAACTTAGAACTTGTAGCCCTAACGGTTATCTTTTGCTTGCCGGTGACTTTAACTGCTCTTACGAGCCCCTGGCAGCAGATGATATTTTGGGTACCATAGATGAGGACACCAGGAGAGGAATCCCACCTCTAACTGTAGCACTAATCAAGCGGTGGTCCAATCTGGTAGTGTAATTAAACGCCCTCACATTGGAATTAGAGTTAAGGGCGACTAACGGGAGAACAGTCTCTGACCCTGATGGCGCTCACACGTTCAACAGGATTGGCCACTCATCCAGAATTGATTACATCTTGCTGGACTTTAAGCTTTGGACCTACCTGCTGGACATGGTAGTTCAACCATCTGTGGACAGTGACCATAATCCACTTATTCTATCCCTAACCACCTTATGGAGGGCAAATAAACCCAGTCAGGCGCCTCACGTCTCGAGGTCGACTAATCTTGTCTGCCCCGCGAACTGTGGGAGACGCCTGAAATGGGCCAAGGTTGCCATCGATGAGGAGAAGGTTTTAGAAATAGGGTTAAACATGGTTGAGACCGCACATAGGCTGCAGCTCACTAGTACGAATCCCCAGGAGATATCATCTCTTTTTTGCCTTACCACTAAAACCTTAGGGGATCTTTTTATTATAGATAGTCGAGGTGGCAGAGAAGGCAAGAAGGGGCGTCCCAAGGCCAACCCAGGATGGTATTCTACCCCCTGCAGGAAGGCAAAAAAGGAACTAATTAACGCAGTTAAAACCAAGGAGATTGGGTCGATTGGTATTGCCAGGAAGAGGTATAGGGCCGCAATTAGTGAAGCTAGGAAGGGGTGGGAAAATCAGTTCTGGTATGACCTGAAAGCAGCAAGTGCAGCAAGAGATTCGAGGGGTTTTTGGGACTTAGTGAGATCTAAGAATATTCCCACTGACTCACTCATAACTTGTAACATCACTGAGGGGTCATGGTTTGAGCATTTTTCTCGCCTTTACACTATTACTGTGGAAGATGGGCCAGCCCCCCTCGAACCCTTTGAACTCTCAGTGTCGGGTCCCCCTGGGTTGAGGGAGGGTATGGCATTCACTGCTAAGGAGGTGGAGAATGCTATCAAAACTCTTGTACCTAATAAAGCTGCAGGGCCGGATGGTTTACCGGGGGATCTGCTTCGCCTCAACTTGTCGGAATGGGGGATTCTCATCGCCGCCCTGCTTAATGCTACCTACCTCGATCCCACTGTCCCTGAATCCTGGATGGGCGCTGAGGTCGTCCCAATTTTTAAAAAAGGGAACCGGGACGACCCAGCAAACTATCGCCCCATAAGCTTAATTGACTCATCCCAGAAAGTTGCAGGGAAGGTGGTCCTTGGGAGGGTGCTTCAGTGGGTGGAAGAAAATAAGATCCTGTCCGACTTTCAAGCAGAATTCAGGTCCGGCATGGGGACTATCGAGCAGTCGTTCCGACTGCTGATGTTATATTGGAAAGTGGTGGTACTGGGCAAAGGCAGTTTGTATCTTGCATTCATTGATCTGCGAACTGCCTTTGACCTAGTGCCCCGGGACCACCTATGGAGGGTATTGTTTGATTTGGGAATGCCTCCGTATCTATTATCATTAATAATGAAGCTCCACGCTGAGAATTTTGCTCAGGTGCGGTGGGGCAACCAGGGCCAAAAGACTGCCCGGATAATAGTAAATAGAGGAGTTCGACAGGGGTGCGTCCTTGCCCCCACTCTGTTCTCATTATATGTGAACGGAGTGATGGAGCATCTGTTAAAAAATCCTGCTGTCGCACCATCCCTCGCTGGGAAGAAAATTCCCACTTTATTATTTGCAGACGATACCCTTCTAATTTCAAAATCCCCGGTTGGTCTTCAGATCCTTCTTGACAATTTTCAATCCTTCTGTGAGACTATGGGGCTAAAGATCAACACAGACAAAACAAAATACTTGGTCTTGAATCCTCCCAAAAAACTTGTTCGGCCACCTGTACTAAATATGGTACCCTTGGCTAGAGTCAAGGAGTTCGACTACCTTGGTATCCGCCTTTGCGATACTATGAGGTGGAATAGTCACCTCCATAAAATGTTATTAAGTCATAAAAGGGTGGTGGGGGCCCTCCTCAAGGAACAGAGGTTATCTACCCTTAAACCTATTGCCCCGGTGCTAGACATTTATATGGCAAGAGGCGTTAGTGCGGCGCTATACGGGGCAGAGCTTTGGGGAGCCCAGAATGTAGATCACCTATCCTGCTCTGAAAATAAATTTCTGAAGGACTTGATGTCCCTTCCCAATAGCACTCCCACCCTCCCATTGCTCTTGGATATGGGTTGTCGCCCCATCAAAGATTTGGCCCGACTAAGACCCCTCCTCTTTTGGGCTCGCATATGGAGGGTACCCGAACTTGGTAGTTATGCAGAGGGGCTGAAGGAAATATTATCCATGTCCGGTTGTCCAAAAATAAGGTGGTTAATGGACGTAAAAACCTTTTAGAAGAGCTGGGCCTCGGAGAAGCCTGGCACTCTAGGTCCGCTCCTCCTAAGGTGGTTTTGAAAAGAGTGTACTGGAATTGGGTAATGAGCAAGAGAAATAATGACCCTAATCTATGTAAATCCTCTACTGATTTTTTAATGGTAAAGGACGTAGCCCATCGGGAACCCTATCTCGACATTATTTTGAAAACAAGAGATAGGGCCTTATATTTTAAATTTAGAGTAGGTGTGCTTCCCGTGGGCGAACTGACGGCACGCTGGAAGATTCCGGCCCAACGGTCCCTTTTTGTCGTTTCTGCCCTTCCAGGATTGAGTCAGTGCCCCATTTTTTGTTCGAATGCCCTGCTTATAAAACGCCTCGAAACAGATGGTTAAAACCATTGTGTAAAGAGTTGGGCACCAGAAACTACAGTGTGGCCATGCGAATTTTAAAGTCTGACACGCGGCCCCTGTTTGTTTTTGGTATAGCGAAGTTCTTAGGCTGGGCATGGTTAATTAGGTCAAAAGGGCTTTTGTACATTGTTTAATATAGATCGTCTTGCTTGATCGTTTTTAGATAATTTATTGTTGCCATTTTAATTGTATTTTATTTGTATTTTGCCTAAATGTATTGTATGTTCATGCTTCTTACTTTTTATCATTATTGTAATATGTATGCACTGCTTTTTAAGATAATTTGCATATCGAAATAAAGCCAATTTGACTGACTGACTGACTGATAATGTCAACGGCTCGAAACTTTCCCAAATGCGGGACCTCACTCCAAGCACACTGAAAGGGAGGGAGTGGGGGAGGGAAATGCTGCAGTGGGGGCGGCCTGTGTGTAAAGGGCAGTGCTCATCTGTGAAAGCAGCACCGACAAAGTGAATACGACGAACTGCGTAAAAAGAAAAGGGCACGGAACCCATTAAAGTGAAAGCGGGGCATGGGGCACTTTCACACAAAAAGCATTTGTTTGTGAATTTCACAAACAAATGTATTTCTTTAGCAAAAGTGCCCCATGCTGTGCTACCACTTTAATGCCAATGCATCCCTTTTCTTTAGACGCAGCTCGATGTATTAAGCTTGACAATAATATGAATATGGCGAGCCGCGTCTAATGAAAGGGACATGGCCACCATTAAAATGATAGCAAGGATGGTATACTTAAAAACAAAAAATGGTTAAATACGGAGAGCCCGCATAAAAAAAACGCCGTAAGAAATAAAAGGTGCGCAACTGCTATAGTAAAAGTGTGCCGCGCTGCTAAAAAAATGAACATAGATGAAAAGGTGCAATTTGGCTCCCACTATAATAATCTAATCCTGGAAGCAGAGAATTCCTCAAAAGAGCTTTTTAAGATCTTTAAGGAAATCTCTATTATAACCATGAACCCTACTTCTCACAATGACTCGGTGGACACTTGCAACAAAATTGCTAAGTACTTTGCCGGCAAGATCACTGACATCTATGCCAGTTTTTCCGGTAATGTAACATCTGGCCTTGATTTTGTTGAGAGGGAAGATACCATCCTTACAGACTCTTGCCTATGTAAGTTCACTGTCCCTCCCCCAGAAATACTTATGAATATCTGCAAAAGTATCAAATCGGGCTCCCCCCGGGATCCGGCTCCCCCCAAAGTATTAGGAGCAAGTATCACTGTCTTGGAGCCCTACTTTAGACATGTGCTACAAGTTTCTTTTGATACAGCTTGTCTGCCTATAGACTGGAAGAAAGCAATTGTACTCCCCATTAAGAAAAAACCTACTGTGAGCCAGGATATCCTTGAGAATCTACGCCCCATCTCTTTGCTACCTTATGTAGCAAAAGTTGCCGAAAAAATTGCTAATATCCAACTCATGGCCCACCTTGAATCCCACAATGCCTTACATAGCTCTCAGTCTGCCTTTAGAACAGGCTATTCTACAGAGACAGCGCTCCTAAGAGCGACAAACCCTGCGGGTAGGAGCTGATGAGGGTAAGACCATGGCACTCATCATGCTGGACCTCAGTGCCGCGTTTGACACTGTAGCACATTCCATCTTGCTACAGTGTCTAAACACAGCTGGGGTCACCAGAGAGGCATTGGGGTGGCTGAAGGCTTTCCTTACTAACAGGAGCTTTCAGGTTCAGAGAGGCAACTTTCTCTCGGACAGTATAGCCTTAGAACAGGGGGTGCCTCAGGGCTCTGCCCTGAGTCCCAACCTGTTCAACCTCTATATGGCCCCACTGGCAGAGGTGGTCCAATCGTACGGCGTAGAGCTAGTCTCCTACGCCGACGATACTCAACTGCTGATATCCCTATCCCAGTCCCCCTCCTTAGATGCCGAAAATTTTAGAACCTGTATGTACAATCTTGCAGGCTGGATGACCAAACATTGCCTTAAACTCAACGGTTCTAAAACGGAGGTACTAATAATAGGAGGTAAGGAAACTAGCTGGACCAAAGACTGGTGGCCAACATGTCTTGGGCCTCTACCCACTCCCAGTAGGGAAGCGAAGAACTTAGGTGTCTGGGTGGACACTAATCTCTCGTATGACAGCCATGTCAACAAAATTGTGGGGAAATGCTTTGGAATTATGAAAACTCTCAATCGCACCCTTGACCTCCTACCCCTGGAGTCCAAACGCACCATGACGCAGGCATTAATAACCTCCCGCATTGATTATGGTAACATGCTTCTGCTGGGAACCTCAGAAAAAAACATCAAAAGACTACAGGTACTACAAAACTCGGCAGCTCGGTTAGTGCTGAGACTTCCCAGAAGAGCACCTTCTAAACCTACCTTGGTTACCCTCCATTGGTTACCTATCAGGCAAAGAATCCTATTCAAAGCACTTCTCTGGTGCTACAGAATCATTTCTCACAAAGCCCCTTCCTACTTATCTGACCTTGCTGTTCCCTACGAGCCTAACAGGTCTCTTCGCTCTATGGGAATGGGTCTGCTTAAGATCCCACGTATAAAAAAAGCGAGAATGGGAGGCCGCTCCTTCCGCTCGATAGCTGCCAACAAGTGGAACTCCCTCCCCACCGACATTAGATTGGCAAATACTGAGTCCTCTTTTAGAAAACAATTAAAAACTTATCTGTTCGCCCTTTAGCTCCCTCCCCGTTTCCTTTCTCACCCTCTGACTCTTTCTCCACAGCGCGGGGATACGCCGGGAGGCGTCACCAGGCGCTTTACAAAACCCTTTAATAATAATAATAATGATTGGCTGCTATTGGTAGTATAAATGTAAAAGTGGCCACTGTGCTGAAAGCTAAAGCGTGGCGTCCCAAGGCAAAGTGGGCACCCTTGCAGGAAAGCATGTTGTACCTGCAATAGGAGAAAATTATTAAAGAAAGTAGTGCTCACAGACAGTAAATAAAACATACCTTGTAGCAACACAAGTAAAAGGGCCACTCCTCATGGAAGGTTACAAATGTAGAAAAGGCGGTACTAAGTAGGGACTACTAAGCCTATTCATGAATCAAAAGCAACCATTTTGAGAGGACAGTAACAGGAGCAAACTAAAAAGATGGGCCGAAAATGTGCAGAGCTTCCAGTCCATACCTGAATACAGCATGCCTCGCAGAGCAGCGCATGTGCTGCCCAGGCTCGACCTACAAAGGACACTCACAGCCCCAACCATACATATTCTGGGTGGTTCAGAGGAATCATCTTCATCTATTCAGGTTGGCCTATTGTTTTCATGCCTATTCAAATGCCAATCCCTGACTGGGATAAGAAGCATGGGAGTAAATGCAAATTAGATTCCAGGAAATTCAGATTTGCGAAAGGTAATTTTGTTAAGTACTTTTCCTTAATATTTATTATAAATCAGATTGTACCATTGAATTGGATTTTTAATAACTATCACAAATTGTTGTTTATTATTTTTTATGCTAGTCCCAGTCCTGAGAAACAGTACTTTGGTTTTAACCTGTACACTGGATTTCTACATAGAACAGCTATGTATGCCAGTTTAAAAACATTTTTTGGCTATTTAGTCACTATAGGGATATGTTAAGAATCCATTTCTACATGTCATGCTTTTTTCAAATACATGCATCCTGCCGCGGGGACTGCAAAGACTAAATAGGGTGACTAATTAATATTTAAAAGGGAGGTTTGATCTGTCAAAAGAATTTATTTTAACAGGTCGTACTAGAGTTTTTGCACTGCTACGGTGAGGCCGCACTGGTGGGCCTAAAGCCATGTTTGCACTACCACACTAGTAGATATCTCAGTGTGTGCTGTAGTCCACTAGTAGTATTTAAGCACCAGGCCCTGGGTACATTTTGTACCATATACTAGCAAGAGCGGGTGGTAACATATAAACGGGATGGGGCAAGTGAAGTGCCCCTCTGCATCCCAAAACACATTTACATTGAAGACGAATACAAAAATAAAAACACTTGCATGCATTCAAATTACATTAAAATAAAATAAATGCTCTTGCCTGGGCTACGTCCTCTGTGTCCTTGCAGTCCATGGCTCTGATGGGCACAAGTGGAAGCCGAAACCTCCCTTACCAATCCAGATGCTGCTCTCATGCTGTATGAGTATTTACAACAAGGGGTGGTGAGGGACAGAGTCTCTGAATTAAACAGAATACTCTCACCCAGTCAAGAGATCAGGGCTAGATCCAACACCGTTTTTTAGCTCACTGCACCATCCCAGTTTCAGAACCTGGCTGTATGCAAATTAGTCTGTTCCTGTCCCAGTGCATGATGGGAACAGGGCAAACCAAACTACAAAAGCCAATTCTTACACTGGGAAGGAAACAAGCTACCGGGGACCGGTTTCTGGCATTTCAGCCTCTTCGGCCCGGCTTGCTTGAATCCTGATGGTGCAATGAGCAAGGGACTCACATCTGAGCATACCCTTCCACGCTTAGGGTGGACAAAAATATTTACAACAAGGGGTGGTGAGGGACAGAGTCTCTGAATTAAACAGAATACTCTCACCCAGTCAAGAGATCAGGGCTAGATCCAACACCGTTTTTTAGCTCACTGCACCATCCCAGTTTCAGAACCTGGCTGTATGCAAATTAGTCTGTTCCTGTCCCAGTGCATGATGGGAACAGGGCAAACCAAACTACAAAAGCCAATTCTTACACTGGGAAGGAAACAAGCTACCGGGGACCGGTTTCTGGCATTTCAGCCTCTTCGGCCCGGCTTGCTTGAATCCTGATGGTGCAATGAGCAAGGGACTCACATCTGAGCATACCCTTCCACGCTTAGGGTGGACAAAAATATTTACAACAAGGGGTGGTGAGGGACAGAGTCTCTGAATTAAACAGAATACTCTCACCCAGTCAAGAGATCAGGGCTAGATCCAACACCGTTTTTTAGCTCACTGCACCATCCCAGTTTCAGAACCTGGCTGTATGCAAATTAGTCTGTTCCTGTCCCAGTGCATGATGGGAACAGGGCAAACCAAACTACAAAAGCCAATTCTTACACTGGGAAGGAAACAAGCTACCTAAAGCCATGTTTGCACTACCACACTAGTAGATATCTCAGTGTGTGCTGTAGTCCACTAGTAGTATTTAAGCACCAGGCCCTGGGTACATTTTGTACCATATACTAGCAAGAGCGGGTGGTAACATATAAACGGGATGGGGCAAGTGAAGTGCCCCTCTGCATCCCAAAACACATTTACATTGAAGACGAATACAAAAATAAAAACACTTGCATGCATTCAAATTACATTAAAATAAAATAAATGCTCTTGCCTGGGCTACGTCCTCTGTGTCCTTGCAGTCCATGGCTCTGATGGGCACAAGTGGAAGCCGAAACCTCCCTTACCAATCCAGATGCTGCTCTCATGCTGTATGAGAGCAGTGCTTGGATTGGATGGAATATTCTGACTGGATGCTCCTTTATGTCCTGCAGGCCGTTGCATTGTCTTCACCCAGCTGTCTAAGATAGCTGGGTGGAGACCTGCAAAATGCTCATGCCACTTTGGCTGGCTCAAGACAGCTGGCCAAACTGACTTGTGCATTTTTTGCAGTGTCAGGCGAGCCAGTCCTCTGTGCAGCAGAGGAGATGCCCCTCCTTCATCCTGGGCAGGCTGCGGTATGCTTTGTGAAAATAAAATGGCAATGAAATCATTTCATTGTTATTTTTTTGTTCACATTGCTTTAGTGAGGCTGGCAGTGGGCGGGGGAGGAGGGGGGGGTCGATGCCCCGCTGCCCTCACAGGAACCCGCCACTGTATACTAGGGACTTATGGGTTGATAAATGTAATAATTGCAAATATGCCAATTTGACAATTTTTAAAGGGGGGGCACAGGGAACTTTTGGCTTCAGATGCATGTTGATGATTGTAATGGGATTATGCGCAGGGGGTCTTTAAGGGATGTGAACTGTTAAGGTTGTCATCCCAGGATGTAGTGCAGGTAATTCAGATGGCGGCAGTGGGTTACATTAGGCACTGTGCTTAGTTTCCTTTTGGAGAAGTGTTCACCTTAAATACATTTTCTACACTTATCATTTATTATTTATTTATTTAAGACATTTATAAAGCGCACTATCACCTTACAGGCATCCTGGCGCTATGGGCTCCATAGAGAGTGGCAAGCAGCGGGAGTGGCAGGATAACACCCGGTTAAACCTTAGGAAACAACCAGATTTTCACACGTTTCCTGAAGGGGAGAAGTTCCTCAATTTGACGGATCTCCAAGGGCAGACTGTTCCAGAGTTTAGCATCAGCAACCCCAAAGGACTCTGGTTGTAGTGTACCAGACAAATTTAGCTTGCAGTGATCTAGGACCAAACCCATGAAGGGCTTTAAAAACAAGGCAGAGGGATTTAAATTGTACTCTCTGCCTAAGAGGGAGCCAGTGGAGTTCAGCCATCGCCGCTGAGGCAGAGGATCTTCTAGGCCAGCCAAGGAACAGCCTAGCTGCGGCGGACTGAATTCTTTGGAGTCTATCCATCAGCAGACTCGGAGACTCGAGCAACAAGGCGTTACAGTAATCGAGTCTACTCAAGATAGTACACCTGACCACTAAAGCCCGGGCCTTAGAGGGAAGTAGCGGTAAGATCTTTCGAAGGGACCTGATAAGGGAAAAGCAGCAGTACACCGTTTTCGCCACCTGAGCCTCCATGCTCAACTTGCTGTCCATCATGACGCCCAAATTACGGACAGTTTTAACCGGTTGAACTTTTATAGATGCTTCTGGAGGCCAGAAATTATCCGGAAAAGGGCGAGGAATACGACTCTCGGCGCAAAAAAGCACCTCAGTCTTTCTAGCGTTAAACTGCAAGGAGTTATTATGTAACCAACCGGCAGTGTCCTGCAGACAGTCATGAAGTATCTCCAGCAGGATCGACTCCTCACCCTCCCAAGACAGAATTAGTTGGGTGTCATCTGCGTAATTGATTGCATTGATCTTATAAGACTTGATCAGTGCAATCATGGGTTTCAAGTAAAGGTTGAACAAGATCGGGCTAACAGCCGACCCCTGAGGAACCCCTTGTGACACCGGAGAGAACGCAGATTGAAAAGGGGGGAGGGACACCGCCTGCTGTCTGTCCTGCAAATAGGAGCGGAACCAGCACAAGGCACCGCCACTCACCCCGGCCTCACTCAATCTTCTCAGGAGGATCTCGTGGTTTACCGTATCAAATGCGGCAGACAGGTCAAGCAGAATCAGAGCTGCTGCCTGACCTCTGTCTGCACGCCTTTGAAGATCAACCATAGCAGTAATCAGCGCCGTCTAGGTCCGGGCGAAAGCCAAATTGTATTTCTTCCAGAAATTGGTGCTGCTCCAGATGTTTGGAAAAGAGTGAGCTAACCCAACGCTCAACAATTTTTGCAGGGGACGGTGGCAAGGAGATTGGTCTATAATTCTTTAAGCATTCCGGGTCCAAAGATGGTTTTTTCAAAAGCGGGGAAACCAAGGCCTGTTTCCAGTGTGTAGGAACTATACCACTAGCCAAAGATTGATTGCAAATCCTGCAAAGGGAAGGAAATAGTTCCTCTCCGTAGTCTTTCCAGATTTTATGAGGGATTGGGTCCAGGGGTGAGCCAGATGAAATACCCTGAGCCAACCTGCCGAAGTCCTCCTCCGTGACGGGAGGAAACTCTAAGAGTAAATCAGCAGGCTGCCAACCAGGGCACTCATACCCACCCTCTGCGCCCCCATCCCCTAGGCCAAAGGAGCTAGTTGATTCAGTGGCTGTACTGAGATCGTTAATAATGCCATCAATTTTTGCCTTAAAAAACGAAGCCAAGTTATCGCAGAGTGCCTCCGTTGGGGGTATCGACTTCTTCGAGCAGTCAGGGCTAGTTAAAGTGTTCAAAATATTAAAGATGCTCCTAGAGCTATTTGTGGCATTGCAAATCATGATGAACTTCATCAAAATATTTATTGTGCTGCTGCCACTACAATGAGAAACAGCTCTACATCAAACTGGATAGGCAAGAGTCTGGGAATAACCAAATACTTTCATGCTTCCCAGTCATCGAGTGCAGCATGTGCAGCAGTGGACTATGTGGTAATGGGCTGGAAACCTGATCGTTAAGTGGATCTGTTTCCACCCTAGCCTGACTCCCTACAACCACCCCCATGTTCAGTCTCCCAGTGAGGGTTTCCGTTTTACTTTGACATAGCATTCAGTGAATGCATCTACTTGTGTGATCAAATATTGTGGTAGAAAAGGTTCCTGTTCTGTCACTTTCTCACTCGCAAAATAAATATTGCCAGTGCTCATCGACTATTATGAAGATGCAAGTCACCCAAAACATGACGTTAGCATTTCGCTAGACCGGGGAAAATTGCAACCCCTGTAGACTAGCCATTTAGGTGCTACACCTACTACACCATAGGCAGAGCACTCACTCCACAAAAAAGCCTTCGCCTGGAATCTGGACAGATTCTCTCTTGCCAAGTGTCCTCTGGAGGTTTGGAGAAAACAATTATCTCTGTCTTGCTATACTAGCATCTTTGGTACGTAATTTCCTAAATGAAAAGGAATGTTTTCTTTCTTTGAAGAATCTATGTAGCTTGTCCTCCATCTCTGCTCCAAAAGGACAAACCCCCCTCAATTGGCATTTTAAGGGCTGAGAACACCGGGGTGGCTATTGAAACTATAGGTTTTGACGGGCTTCAGCTGAAGCACCACAGGCTAATGCTGAAGTCTTGACAGAATCAAAAGAAATGTCACATAACAATTCTGCTTTTTTATCCATATTCTCAAGTATATTCTTGCTCCTCATGAACTACTTTGAGAAGAAATGTGAAGTCTGTTGTCAGAAACTGTGCAGTGTAAGTCCCATAAATCCCTACATTGAGGGGCAGTTATTCTCCAGCATACACCTTTTAAGGGCAGAGTCTACCTTTTTCTCAGTTGGATCCCTTCAAATATTTTCTGCTGCTATCGAAGCTCTTCCAATCAAGCTCACCACCACGGACTCCCCCCCTATTACAGGCAAATAGCCTAGCCTCCTTGTCCTCCAAAAGTTAGAGCTTTGCCATGAATGTATTTAATATCACATCCATTATAAACTGGTGTATGGGCAATCTCAACCCAGACAGAACTACTCAATGTAGGCCAACAAGCTCCTTGGCAATCACTCGCAATAAATAGAGAGACCAGAGGGCACCACCAATGCCATACAGGGCCTGGATCGGTAGGACTTCGCTTCATTTTAGATGGGACAGCCATGTTCCCCCGACTCCTCTGGCCCATCGATGCTCATAGGCTTCGCCCCAAGCTCCAAAAGTGGAGTAAGGCTCCGAGATAATTCACTTAGGAGGCTTAGGGCCTGCCTGAACCGCAACAATTGCTAGAGCTAAGCTACCAATATATTGCGCCCGACTGAGGGAAGGCGGGATTCGCTCAGCATTCCAGCTTTTTTCCTGTCTCTGAGGTGGGATTTACCTCACGCAGTTTGACTGATATGGACCAGGGATGTGGAGATTGTATAAAATACATGCATCACCCATCTTCCTTTTTCTTTCGTCTGTACTCACACAGACAGAGACACACACACAGACACACACACCTACTTTCCAGGACACCATCATAGTTCGTTTGAAAAATAATCACCATGGCAGAGAGGTATTTCTAAAATAAGATTGTAGATTGTCTTGGTTGGGTTTCCCTACCTGTCTTCTTACGCAACGCATGATATTTTTAACCTTTTTTTTTTTAAACCAAGTATGTTGCTTTCTAATTTCGACCATCTCAAAGCGCACTCTCGCCGCGAGACTATAGCCGTCGGCTCAGCCGACAATGAGTGGAGACACAAGGTGGGCACGCGCGCATCATTGTCAGTGGGAAAGACACGCGCGCAGCATTCTGAATGGTATTTGGTCGCGCGTGTGAGCTTCTACTGTAGTGGCAGAATCAGATCACGACGCGCCTCCTAAACAGTTCACGTGACTTTTACGTTTCCTCTGCGATGAGGAGCACGCTTTCACTTTCGCGAGCGGGCAGAGCTGAGCTATGCCTGGCACAGCGAGCCCTGAGCAGAAGGGCGCTGCTAATGGGCTGTCTAAGTGAACCCCACCACGCACGCCTACACTATCGAATTGCCCTACTGCATCCTCCAGCCTCGGACATCAGGAGAGCGTAAAGTGTGGCTCGTGCTACAGAGCAACCAGACACTGAAACTCATAGGAACGAGGCCGTTTGGTCCTGGAACAGAACACGTTTGGGGTTTTACATTTTTCAGCGGTACTGGGCAGGGCTGTGACGTAGAATGGAAGTTGCACTCTCTTGGATCGCCATTAGCATTTCTAGTGCCGCGAGGCCCTGATCCCCCAAGCTCCTTCCACGGTCGCAGCGCCAGTGCCACAGTTTGCTCCTCCGAGGCCTGGCCGGCGCGTGCGCCTGCGCGAGGACCCTGTTTATTTTGGTTACTCATCAGGATTTGTTGCTGTATGCCAATCCCTTTGATGGCAATTACCGCTAATGGTTTTGATCTACAGCTCCCTGGCAGCCCGTGGGATTTCTCCCATCTTCCCAATCACGCTGGTTTTGCTAATCTTTCCTCAAATTAGTGAATTCCCCCATCTCCCTTGGACAATATGGCAGCTATGGAATTGGAAATTAGTTCTTTGCTTTTGCTGATGGAGGAATGTTCTTTTTAATGACGCACTTATACTCGCGCACAAAAACAGAGTACAGTGCACTTAAAGAGGCTCACTCAGGAGGCACAGGCAGGAAACAAGGCAGCAGGCGTAAGAAACACAGCTCTACTTCCATTCTTAAATACTAAGGTGAGAAACACAAGCAGCCACAGAGATAAGTGCGCACATGCAGAACAGCCGAGAAGAGTGGCCCAGTTCCATGCACTGCGCAACAGACGCTCACAAACACCCCCAAATAAACACCCACACACTGTAAGATAGACATGTGCTTTAAAAAAATGAGCGCCCAAGGTTTCACGCATCGATTCCCACTCATTGTCACTAGAAGCAGCCTCAAAGGTAGAAAATCGTGCACTCCATAAAAAAGAACGTCCTGAGCTGTGTGTGGAGGGTTCACAGACCCGGAAGTTACATTTTCACCCAACGTTTGTCTAACTCTATATTACTGCCAACCTTGCTTAGCATAAGCAACAGCTAACCATTCACAAACAATGTTTATATACCAATTGCAAATTAAAGAAAAAAATTTAATGTAAAGCATTGTCATTTACAATGCCAGTAACTCAAACTTTAATGCTGCGAGACCTATTGCATTGCAAATGCTTGTTTTCTCAGTGAAGGTATTTAATGCAGGGCCGAGGGAAGTCTGCTGGAAGCTTAGTCACTCTAGTGGACAATCTCTGTAAGAAGGGCGTGAATTCTCCTTTTCTGAGGAAATAGAACCATTAAGTCCCGTTTTCAGAACCCTTTTTACCTAACATAAAACAAGCATTTGCACGGACAACGGGAAGGTGTGTGGGGATGGCAAGAAGGGTCAAACAACAGGAGGGCGGGCGGGGAGAAGGCACGGACAATGGGAGGGCGGGTGGGGGGAGAAGGCACGGACAATGGGAGGGCGGGTGGGGGGAGAAGGCACAGACAGTGGGAGGGAGGGGGGAGTAAAGATGGAAACACAGCATGTTGTTCCTGCAGTAGGAGAACCTCGTTAAAGTAAATAGTGCTCACAGTGTAAAAGCCGAAGTAAAGGAGCCAGTCGCCATGAAAGGTGGCAAATGAAGAGGAGGCGGTACTAAGGAGGGACTAACATGCCCATTGACGAACCAGAAGCCAGCATTTAGGATGGACAATGATAAACCAATGGCAAATATGGGGGGTGAGTGGGCAGGGCTTCTATTCCCTACTCCTCTGCAATAAGTCTCACAGAGCAGCGCATGCGCGCTGGGTCTAGGCTCGACCTAAAAAGTCAGAGAGTACACCATCAATAAGTACAAGGACAAACGACATCAACAGCCTGTCCACTAAAGAGTGACAAATGCATGACTACAGGATCTCCATATCTGTATCCCTGTACCACTCAACTTTTGGTCAACTTCAACTGACAGTGGATGCCATTTTCCAGTCAGTGACTCGGTATTCCAGGGGCTCCCTACCACAGACCGAGTAATTTAGTCAACCTCCAAAAACAGCAGGCACATACAAGATAGTTTCCTCCCTACACCTGCAGTCTGGACACACACAAACACAGAAACCACGTGTCATAACCACAAGACTTTGATGGCTACCTGATGGGCTTTGAGAATCAGGAGCCTGGCTGGTCAGATATTTGGCTGACCAGGGATTAGGATCGCCAGTTAGGGAATATAAGGGAAGACATTTCTGTGAATGCTGGCTTAGGGCCTCTATGAGCTGGCAGGTACTGTTTGAGGCTCGAAAGAGGGCTCTGGTAATTTCTGGGGCCAGCAGAAAGTATTTGAGGTCTATTTGGCAGCTAGCTATTAGCCGTGTGACGTTGTCTGAGAACCAGTAGGAAGGCAGCTGGGGGTTATGGACCACAAAGATGGCTGAGTGGGTTTAAAGACCCGTTGATGGCCTCCCAACTAGTCTGGTCTGGAAAGGCAGGCTGCTGGTCTATAAGAGTTGGCTGACAGGCAGTTTATGTTTAAAGGATGTTTGCTAGAGCACTGAGGCGTTGCCAAGGCTGGTTTGGTGACTTTGAAGTGGGTCTTTGATGTCCCAGAGTCGCTTAAGGATCAGTGAGCTTCAAACCTTAAGGCGCTGAGATCTAGCAGGTGCCAAAGGCTTTTTCAGAGCTTGTTGAGGAACTATAAAGGGCTCTGCAGTCTGTATGTATTTATGTATGTTTGTATGTGTGAGAAGTTGGCCTGATATATGATGTTCACTAGTTCTAATGATCACCTTGTATCAGTCCAAACAACCCTTATGGTGATTGGTTGTAAGTCAACCTTATAGACCAGCTATCCTAGTAGCGTGGACAAAAGCAGTCTTTAGGCTAAACTCTGAATGGCATGTGAAGCCAGCTGTTTTACCACATATAACCCCTTGAATACCAAGTGAAAGGACACCACACAGGTTGTTATGAAAATAAACAGATATTTATTAACTAACATACACCTCTGAACTCTTTATAAGGTCAGAGGGCTAAGCACATGACAATACTTGAGAGGAAATACGAGTTCGCACAGTATTTACAAAAACGCCTGAGGGGCGCAACAAACTATATACTAAATAAATGGAATGCGAAAGTCCATCAAAGGAATGGAGCTGTCCAGAGGCTGTAGAATCGCTGGGACCACACTACCTTGACTGGAGGTAAGTAATAGGAGGCCCACAGAACGCGTGTGCAGAGTGTGAACTCACACGCGAGGTGCGTAGAATCGTCTATGGACAGTACAGTTTAAAGAAAAGGTGAGTACGGACGTCCCTGACTAGGTAGAACTGAAACGACAATGGAACAGGACACTAGGATAGTGAAGCTACCCCTGAGCACCGAAATGCTCGTGTTACCTCACCCACAGGCTGCGGGTGCATAGGTGCCAAGTCGTGTCGGGTTCCGGCGTTGGAGTCTATGGAGCCTGGAGGAAAAGATGCTGCAGGCGGTCAGGAGGAAGATGTCCGGTGCAATCCAAGGTGGTGAAGAGAGGAACCTGAAAGCAGATGGGACAATGTTCAAAGTCACTAGCCAGTGACTGGAGTGGAACCAGGAGTGGAACCAGATGTCGTCGTCGCGATCAGGTGAAGGTGGACGCTTGTCTCAGCAGCCACGTGGACCAGGCGGTGTCTTCGACGACCAGGATGGAGGCACGAGCTGTCCCACGCAGGCTCTCGCTGTCGGTGGTGTCGTCTCCGGATTCGGGTTCAACAGGCCTTGGCAAAGGCAACCCACGCGGTGAGTGGAAACGGCATCTGGAGTGGACCAGGAGGGTCCGGGGTGCTCCTCTTTTGGAAGGGAGCAAGGGCTAGTCTGGAGCAACCAGACCAGCAGCAAAGTTGTCGGTGTTCGTCGTCTAGGAGGTCACTAGCCAGCCAGCAAGTGATCAGACAACGCGTCGAGCAGCAAACAGGCAGAAGGGCCCCACGCAGATCTCGTGGATGCTGGAGGGCTGATCTTCGATGCAGGAGCTGCTCGGGGTCGGGGCTTCTCAGTCCCCAAAGCACTTGAACGAGGAGGCCTCGGAAGTCGTGCTGGAGCGAAGTGCTGCTTCTTTCAAGATGGCCGGTCCCACGTGTCTCGTCGCACCCACGGGTCTCAGCTCGGCTGCAGATGTGGGTTGAGGTCAGAGAGGTCTGGGAATCCGGGTCTTGTCGGGCTCTGAAGTCTGGATCCTTTGCAGGAAGACGACAAAGGGAAGTCGCGGTACGCTGATGGTGCCTGCAGATGCAGGGTGGACACTCCTTGCCCACAAGGGAGATTCCTTCTGTGGAGCAGAACGTCGAGGTCCAGAGTTTCTTCTTGTGAAGTTGATCAGGATAATCTAATTTGGAATGGGACCAGCTCCTACCTTTATTCAGCTAAAGGGGGCTGCACTACGACTAGGTCCCTCCTCTGGGTGGGACCAGGAAGGGGGGTGGTTACACCCCCTTTCCTTTGTCCGGTCATGCGCCAGCCCTGGGGCTGGAGTGCCCCAGGAACTGGTTTGGACCGGCATATGCACAGGGACACCTTGTGTGCCCCAGGCATGTCTCATTCCTTTCAGACCTGTCCTACCTAATACACAAAATCCTGTCTGGGGTGGTGCTAGCACCTCCCAAGGCAGGAAACCCTTTGTCTAAACCTCCCTCACTGGAAGGACTCCCAGCAGCAGGAGGTCAGACTTGCGTCTGTGGTGGCAGCATCCATTTTGTGATGCTGAGGCTCGGGTTAACTTTAACCGGGGTTCACAGTTACATACATGTCGTGTCCCTCTAGAAGGGTGGAATGCTAACCCTGTCGCCAGAATTGGCGAGGGGTTAGTATTCCAATTCGTATGACACCTTACTCGACATGTTTTGATAATGCGATACCAAAGTTAGCAAATAACCGCGAGGATTATAATGCACTTAAGAGTATATGGTATGCGTTATCATGGAACAGCTATTAGGACTTGGTTCCGCAAGCTGCAAACGGGCTCAGCTCATGCCAGAGCGCCATCTCACATAATTCCAAGCACTCTGCCTTCAGGATTGTTAAGGCCTGCCACAGGAGTGACTGATAGGAATCTATGTGTCCATTTTAGGGTTAGATATAGAGATACTATATCTAAAGCAAAGGGTGATTACACCACCTTGCCCCAGCTGTCGTGCAGCCAGTTGTGTCAGATTTGGGTGGCCAGCCAGGGGTGGCATAATACATGCTGCAGCCCCTGGTAGGCCCTGGGTACACCTATGCCCTGGATACCTAAGGTATGCTGTACAGGGACTGATAAGGTGGCCCAGTACCAATTGGTAAATGCACCTAAGGTACATGCTTGTCAATTTAGAGAGAGAACAGCTAGGCTGTGGGTCTGATTAGCAGGCCCACAGCCAGGGAAAGTCGTAAACCAGTGAAACAAAAAGCAAAAATCGGGGGTGACCATAGGATTGCAGACCCCACTCTCCTACATAACCCCCAAACTTAGGGACATTAAACTAACCTTGACCAGGTGAGTCTTCTTGTTCTAAGTGGAAGTACCTGGAGAGACCATCTGCATTACCATGGTCAGTCCCTGGGCGGTGCTCCACTGTAAAGTCCATCCCCTGTAGGGAAATGGACCACCTAAGAAGTTTGGGGTTTTCACCCTTCATTTGATTTAGCCATCAGAGGGGCTTATGGTCGGTCTGAATCTTGAAGTGAGTGCCAAACAAGTATGGCCTCAACTTCTTCAGGGCCCAAACCACAGCAAAGGCCTCCCTCTCTATAGCTGACCAACGTTTCTCTCTAGGGGTCAGCCTTCTACTTATAAAAGCAATGGGCTGGTCATGACCATCAATATTCAGTTGAGAAAGAACAGCTCCCACACCCAACTCAGAAGCATCTGTTTGGACAATGAATGGCTTGGAGTAGTCTGGACTCTTGAGAATAGGTGCAGTGCACATGGCCTGCTTTAGGTTATCGAATGCCTTCTGACAGCTAACTGTCCACTGAACTTTCTTTGGCATTTTCTTACTTGTCAGGTCATTAAGTGGAGTCACAATGGTTCCATAATTTCTTACAAATGTCCTATAGTAACCAGACAGGCCCAAGAAAGCTCTGACCTGTGTCTGGGTGGTTGGAGGAGCCCAGTCCTTTATGGCCTGTATCTTGCTCTCCAAAGGTTGAACTTGGCCTCCACCTACAAGGTGGCCCAAGTATACAACTTGACTCTGCCCTATCTGGCACTTGGTAGCCTTGATAGTGAGGCCTGCCTTTTGCAGGGCCTCTAAAACTTTCCTCAGGTGGATCAGGTGATCCTCCCAGATGGAGCTAAAGACAGCAATATCATCTAGATATGCTGCACAGAAGTCATCCAGCCCAGAGAGAACTTGGTTCACCAACCTTTGAAAAGTGGCAGGTGCATTCTTCAAACCAAAGGGCATCACCACAAACTGGTAATGACCTCCTGGGGTAGAAAATGCTGTCTTGGCCTTGGCATCCTCAGCTAACCTGATTTGCCAATAACCAGCTGTCAGGTCAAATGTACTCAAGAATTTGGCAGAAGCCAATTTATCTATGAGTTCATCTGCTCTTGGTATTGGACGGGCATCTGTCTTAGTGACAGCATTGAGACCCCTGTAGTCTACACAAAATCTCATCTCTCTCTTACCATCTTGGGTGTGCGGTTTAGGCACTAGAACTACAGGACTAGCCCAAGGGCTCTCTCAGGGTTCAATGACTCCCAATTCCAACATTTTCTGTACTTCTTGTTTGATACAGTCCCTGACGTGGTCAGGTTGCCTGTAGATTTTACTCTTTATAGGCAGACTGTCACCAGTGTCCACCTCATGGGTGCACCAGTTTGTCTGACTGGGTGTCAGAGAGAACATTTGTCTGAAGGATTGAAGAACCTGTTTACAATCCTCTTGTTGATGTTCAGAGAGGCTGTCAGAAAAGACTACACCATCTACTGACCCATCATCAGGGTTCTGAGTGAGCAGGTCTGGGAGAGGGTCACTCTCTTCCTCCTGCCCCTCATCTGTAGCCATGAGCAAGCCCATGTCTTCCCTGTTGACAAATGCCTTGAGCCTGTTGACATGAAGTACTCTGTGAGGGCTCCTGGGAGTTCCAAGGTCCACCAGGTAGGTGGCCTCTCCCTTTTGCTCAATAATGGTATGGGGTCCAGACCACTTGTCTTGGAGAGCTGCTGGGGCCACTGGCTCCAACACCCACACCTTCTGTCCTGGGTGATACACAGTCAGGACAGCCTTTTGGTCATGCCAAGCTTTTTGGAGTTCTTGGCTGGCCTTAAGGTTTTTAGATGCCTTCTCCATGTACTCTGCCATCCTGGAGCGGAGACCAAGTACATAGTCCACTATGTCCTATTTAGGCTTTCTGAGAGGTAACTCCCATCCTTCCTTCACAAGACACAGGGGTCCTCTTACAGGATGCCCAAAGAGAAGTTCAAAAGGGCTGTAACCAACCCCCTTCTGTGGGACCTCTCTGTAAGCAAACAGAAGGCAGGGTAAAAGGATGTCCCATCTTCGCCTAAGCTTTTCAGGTAACCCTTTTATCATCCCTTTGAGGGTCTTGTTGAACCTTTCAACTAGCCCATTGCATTGTGGATGATAGGGGGTGGTGAACTTGTAGTTGACACCACACTCCTTCCACATAGCAGTCAAGTATCCTGACCTCCTAGACACCATCTCTCCTGACGTCGCCTTCCTAACGGAAACATGGATGAACGCTTCCTCCGCCCCTGACATCGCCATCGCTATCCCTGATGACTATAAGATCACACGCAAGGACCGCACCGACCATACAGGAGGAGGAATCGCTATCGTCCATAAGAAATCCATCCGCATCTCTACCAGCTCCGACGCCAACCTCGCTAACTCCGAACACCTTCACTTCCAGATCCACATCGACCCCAAGACTACTCTCAGAGGCACCCTCCTCTACAGACCACCAGGACCCCGCGCTAAATTCAGTGAAGACATCACGGACTTCATCACCCCACACGCGCTCCCCTCCAAAGACTACATCCTTCTGGGAGACCTCAACTTCCACCTTGAAAAGGTCAACGACCCCAACACCACCACCCTCTTAGACAACCTCGCGAACCTCGGACTTAAACAACTGGTCACTTCCCCCACCCACATCGCAGGTCACACACTCGACCCCATCTTCACCTCCAGCAACCATGTCTCCTTCAGCCACACTACGGATCTCATCTGGACTGACCACAGCTGCGTTCACTTCACCTACAACAAGCCGAAACACATCATCCACCTCCAACCAACTCTACAAAGAAACTGGAACAAAATCACCACGGATCAGATCTCCACATCACTCCTTCGAACCTCCCCAGCCCTCTCTTCTAACGCCAACGAAGCCGCCTCCAACCTCACCCTTTGGTTATCCAACACCGCCGACACCTTAGCACCACTGAAAAAACGTCAACACAAACTTGGCAACAAGAAGGCCTCATGGTTCAACGATGATCTCAAGAAGTCCAAGAAACTATGCCGCTCCCTTGAAAAGGCCTGGAAAAAAGACCCATCCACCAGCAACAAGGACGCCTTCAAAAGCGCCACCCGTACTCACCACCAACTGATCCGAAAAGCCAAGAAAACAGCATTCAAGGATCGACTGGACAACAACGCCCACAACAGCAAGGAACTTTTCAACATCGTCAAGGAATTTTCCAACCCCTCGGCCAACTCCAACGACATCACCCCCTCTCAAACCCTCTGCGACTCCCTAGCCTCTTTTTTCCACAACAAGATTGCTGACATCCACAACAGCTTTGACAACCAACCCGGAAGCCAACCCACCCTACCATCTGCTGACCATCTTCCCCCCGTAAACACCCTTAACGCCTGGAACCCAATCTCCACTGAGGACACCATCCGCCTGATGAATTCCATCCACTCTGGATCCCCCACAGACCCATGCCCTCACCACATCTTCAACAAAGCAGACTCCGTCATAGCTCCGCACCTCCGAGACGTCATCAACTGCTCCTTCAACTCCGCGACCTTCCCAGAAATCTGGAAACACGCTGAACTCACCGCCCTTCTGAAAAAACCAACAGCGGACCCCACCGATCTCAAAAACTACCGCCCCATCTCGCTTCTTCCATTCCCGGCCAAAGTCATCGAGAAAGCCGTCAACAACCAGCTCGCCGCCTTCCTCGAAGCCAACAAATCACTCGACCCCTCACAATCTGGCTTCCGAGCCAAACACAGCACCGAGACCGCCCTCATCGCAGCAACAGACGACATTCGTACTCTACTGGACAATGGAGACACAGTCGCCCTCATCCTCCTCGACCTCTCTGCAGCCTTCGACACAGTCTGCCACAGCACCCTTTTACAACGCCTCAGAAACATCGGAATTCAAGGAAAAGCACTGGAATGGATCACCTCGTTCCTCACCGGAAGAACCCAGAAAGTCCGCCTCCCACCATTCAAGTCCGAGGCCTCTGAAATCATCTGCGGCGTGCCTCAAGGATCCTCACTCAGTCCCACCCTCTTCAACGTATACATGAGCCCCCTCGCGGCCATCGCACGCCAACACAACCTCAACATCATCTCTTACGCGGACAACACTCAACTGATCCTTTCTCTCACCAAGGACCCCAACACCGCCAAAACTAACCTACACGAAGGAATGAAAGAAGTCGCCGAATGGATGAAACAAAGCCGTCTGAAACTGAACTCAGACAAAACAGAAGTCCTCATCTTAGGTACATCCCCCTCTGCATGGGACGACTCCTGGTGGCCGGAAGCCCTCGGAAAAGCACCCATCCCGACAGACCACGCACGGAACCTTGGCGTCATCCTGGATTCTTCACTCTCCATGAACAGACAAGTCAACGCAGTATCCTCTTCCTGCTTTAACATTCTTCGCATGCTCAGAAAAACATTTCGCTGGATCCCCTCCGAAACAAGGAAAACAGTCACCCACGCTCTAGTCACGAGCCGATTGGACTACGGAAACACCCTCTACGCAGGCACCACCGCTAAACTCCAGAAGAAACTACAACGAATCCAAAACGCCTCAGCCAGACTCATATTAGACATCCCACGCAACGAACACATCTCTGGTCACCTTAAAGACCTCCACTGGCTACCCGTCAATAAGAGGATCACTTTCCGACTGCTTACCCACGCACACAAATCTCTCTACGACATCGGACCAGATTGCCTCAACTCCCGACTGTCCTTCTACACCCCCTCCCGCCAACTTCGCTCTTCCAACCAAGCCTTCGCCACTGTACCTCGCATCAACAAGACCACCATGGGAGGCAGATCCTTCTCATACCTGGCTGCCAAAACATGGAACTCACTCCCCGCTTACCTTCGCCTCACCCAGAATCACCTAGCGTTCAGAAAGCAGCTTAAAACGTGGATATTTGACAAATAATCCTCCTCCCCTTCCTAAGCGCCTTGAAACCCTCTGGGTATGTAGTGCGCTATACAAATTTTATGACTTGACTTGACTTGACATGAAGTTTGCACCTCTGTCAGAGACAACCTCCTTAGGAAACCCCACTCTGGAGAAAACTCCAGCTGTAGTGGTCCTAAGGGGAATAGCTTCTGGATACCTGGTGGCGTGATCCACTACCAACAGTATAAATCTGTGCCCAGATGCTGTTGGGGGGTCCATTGGTCCAACAATGTCAATCCCCACTCTTTCAAAGAGTACTCCCACCACAGGTAGTGGTATAAGGGGGGCCTTTGTAGTGCCACCTGATTTGCCACTGGCTTGACAGGTGACACATGAGCGACAAAACTCTTTAGTGTCTTCAGACATATGAGGCCAGTGAAAGTGTGGGGCAAGCCTGTCCTAAGTCTTGTTCTGGCCTAAGTGACCTGCAAGGGGAATTTCATGGGCCAAGGTGAGAAGGAAACCTCTCAGAGACAAGGGGATGACCAGCCTCCTGGTAGCACCAGGTTTGGGGTCTCTTGCCTCAGAGTAAAGGAGTCCATCATCCCAAAACACTATATGGGAACCTGTGGCATTCCCTGCAGCCTCAGCAGCAGCCTGCTGTCTGAGGGTTTCAAGAGATGAACAGTCTAATTGTGCCTGTCTCAAGTCTGCCCTGGAAGGTCCCCCTGTCCCAAGAAACTCAACCTGTTCAGGCTCAAGTTCTTCTAGGACAGTTCCTTCTGGGGTCTTTGGGTCAGTCTCCTGTGAGAGCTGATCCTCACCTTGAGGCAAGGGGGAAGGCAGTGCCTTAACCCTACTGTTCTTACTCTTGGTTAGTGTCTGGTCCATTGTTCCAGGATCCAGCACTAGTTCAGCTGGGCATTTCTTGGCCTGTGACCTAGTCACAGCAAGGACATGTGCTAACATCTCCACATGAGTGCTATACTCCACATCTGACCATAGAGAGGATTCCAAATCATTGCCCAAAAGACAGTCCACTAGGAGGTCTGAACTAACAACAACCCTTTTGAGGCCATTTACCCCTCCCCAGGAGAAATTAACAAGTGCCATACTATGGGTGGTAGTGACATTGCTAGCGTTGGTCACTAGGTAGTCTGAACCTAGTATCACCTGTCCAGGCTCCACAAAGTTTGGTGTCACCATAGTGACACTGGCACAAGTGTCCCTGTAGGCCTGAGCCAATTTTCCATTGATTAAAGGCGTTTGCCTGTACTTGCCCAGGGTACTGGGACTTATTGTAGGGGTCAAATCCATGTCCCCACTACAAACAAGAACAGCCTGGGTAGGTACTCTGACTAGGTCAGAGCCTGCCTCAGATACCAATGTCAACCCCACTATAGCCTTAGGGGGAACACTACCACTACTAACGGAACTAGGGGTTGCAGGTGCCTTAGGGGCAGTAGTGGTAGGAGCTGGGCCTTTCTTGGTGCACTCACTAAACCAGTGAGTATTACTTTTACAGTATTGGCACCATGGTTTCTTCTGACCATTGTTCTTTTTCTTTTGGGAATTCTGGGACCCACCCTCCTTAGATTGTTGGGGCCCTGTTGAAGACTTCTGGTCATTTTGCTTATTTTCATTTCCCTTCTGGTCTGCTTTCTTCTGGCCACCACCCTGGTTCTGGTTCTGCTGCTTGACCCTTGTCCTGACCCATCTGTCTGCCTTCTTTCCCAATTCATGGGGAGAGGTCAGATCTGAGTAAATAAGGTGCTGATGCAACAACTGATTTTGACAATTACTTAAGATTTGTTCTCTCATAATCAGGTTATACAATCCTGTATAATCAGTAACTTTACTTCCCAGTAACCAGCCTTCAAAAGCCTTAGTGGCACAATCAACAAAGTCAGCCCACTCCTGAGACTGAATTTTCTGGGTGTCTCTGAACAGCAACCTGTACTGCTCAGTTGTTAAGCCAAACCCATCAATCAGTGTATTCTTCAGGACTTGGTAATTGTTAGCATCCTCAGCTCTAGTAGTGAGGAGCTTATCTCTACCTTTACCTTCAAAGGAGAGCCACAGAATAGCTGCCCACTGACTCTGGGGGATGCACTTGACAGTGCAGGCCCTCTCAAAAGCAGTCATCCATTTGTGGATGTCATCCCCTTGTTTAAAGGGGGGCACTATTTTACTCAGGTGTCTAGTATCAAAACTCCTGTCCTTATCTCTAGGGATAATGCTGCCACCAGTGGGGTCTGCCCCACTCAATTTCTGCTCTCTGGCAAAGGCAAGTCTTTCTTTGGCAAGGGCAAGTTCTTCCCTCTCAATCCTCAGATTGACTTCCCTCATCTTAGCTTCGTGCTCTCTTCTCTGAGGGGATGTCATCCCTCTCTGAGAAGATGCCTGAGAGACATGGGTATGAATAGATATGTTAGAGCCTCTGGAGTGAGACCTAACTCGTCTATTCCCAATGTTAAGCCTTCCTGAGAGTGGTCCTGGGGGTCCCCCAGTTCCATTCTCATGGATGCTTAAGTTGGTCCTGGTGAGCCTACTGACTACTACTGGACCTTTGTCTGCCTCATCCCCTGACAACTCCTGTTCCTCTTCCTCCTCTTCACTTTCTGCTCCATGGAGGTTAAGGTCAGGGTCCCCAAGGGTTCCCTCTAAGGGGGGCATGCTCCCATCTGGATTAGAAGGGCCTGGGTTAGAAGCCCTCCTGGCATCATAAGCCTCTAAGAGACCTATCAGAAAAGGAGTGGTAGGGTTAGAACCCTGTTTTAGTTTCCTGGAGGTACACAATTGTCTCATCTCCTGGAAGCTAAGGGCTGCATATCTGGAAATGACCTGTGGAGGGTCAATAACCACAAGGGGAGTCTCTGCAGACTCTCCATGGGTAGACATGCTTCTAGTGAGGTGTAAGTGGTGCACTTACCTACACTATGGGTTTACCTACTGATCCCTTGCTAAGAGTTGTAGTCAGGGTGTGCTACTCCCTTTCTACTACAACAGCTGGTTCAGTAGAACTCAGAGTATTTCTAAGCTTTGTTATATGTACCTATGGTACCTTGTGTAATCTTTCAAATGATATCTCAAGATTATATTTGGTAAAAACAACAGCAAGCTCAAATCCCAACCGCTGCACACCAATGTGAGAAGTTGGCCTGATATATGATGTTCACTAGTCCTAGTGATCACCTTGTATCAGTCCAAACAACCCTTATGGTGATTGGTTGTAAGTCAACCTTATAGACCAGCTATCCTAGTAGCGTGGACAAAAGCAGTCTTTAGGCTAAACTCTGAATGGCATGTGAAGCCAGCTGTTTTACCACATATAACCCCTTGAATACCAAGTGAAAGGACACCGCACAGGTTGTTATGAAAATAAACAGATATTTATTAACTAACATACACCTCTGAACTCTTTATGAGGTCAGAGGGCTAAGCACATGACAATACTTGAGAGGAAATACGAGTTCGCACAGTATTTACAAGAACGCCTGAGGGGCGCAACAAACCATATACTAAATAAATGGAATGCGAAAGTCAATCAAAGGAATGGAGCTGTCCAGAGGCTGTAGAATCGCTGGGACCACACTACCCTGACTGGAGGTAAGTAATAGGAGGCTCACAGAACGCGTGTGCAGAGTGTGAACTCACACGCGAGATGCGTACAATCGTCTATGAACAGTACAGTTTAAAGAAAAGGTGAGTACGGACGTCCCTGACTAGGTAGAACTGAAACGACAATGGAACTGGACACTAGGATAGTGAAGCTACCCCTGAGCACCGAAATGCTCGTGTTACCTCACCCAGAGGCTGCGGGTGCATAGGTGCCAAGTCGTGTCGGGTTCCGGCGTTTGAGTCTATGGAGCCTGGAGGAAAAGATGCTGCAGGCGGTCAGGAGGAAGATGTCCGGTGCAATCCAAGGGTGGATTGGTGAAGAGAGGAACCTGAAAGCAGAGGGGACAATGTTCAAAGTCACTAGCCAGTGACTGGAGTGGAACCAGATGTCGTCGTCGCGATCAGGTGAAGGTGGACGCTTGTCTCAGCAGCCACGTGGACCAGGCGGTGTCTTCGACGACCAGGATGGAGGCACAAGCTGTCCCACGCAAGCTCTCGCTGTCGGCGGTGTCATCTCCGGATTCGGGTTCAACAGGCCTTGGCAAAGGCAACACACGCTGTGAGTGGAAACGGCGTCTGGAGTGGACCAGGAGGGTCCGGGGTGCTCCTCTTTTGGAAGGGAGCAAGGGCCAGTCTGGAGCAACCAGACCAGCAGCAAAGTTGTCGGTGTTCGTCGTCTAGGAGGTCACTAGCCAGCCGGCAAGTGACCAGACAACGCGTCGAGCAGCAAACAGGCAGAAGGGCCCCACGCAGATCTCGTGGATGCTGGAGGGCTGATCTTCGATGCAGGAGCTGCTCGGGGTCGGGGCTTCTCAGTCCCCAAAGCACTTGAACGAGGAGGCCTCGGAAGTTGTGCTGGAGCGAAGTGCTGCTTCTTTCAAGATGGCCGGTCCCACGTGTCTCGTCGCACCCACGGGTCTCAGCTCGGCTGCAGATGTAGGTTGAGGTCGGAGAGGTCTGGGAATCCGGGTCTCGTCGGGCTCTGAAGTCTGGATCCTTTGCAGGAAGATGACAAAGGGAAGTTGCGGTACGCTGATGGTGCCTGCAGATGCAGGGTGGACACTCCTTGCCCACAAGGGAGATTCCTTCGGTCTTCTGTGGAGCAGAACGTCGAGGTCCAGAGTTTCTTCTTGTGAAGTTGATCAGGATTATCTAATTTGGAATGGACCAGCTCCTACCTTTATTCAGCTAAAGGGGGCTGCACTACGACTAGGTCCCTCCTCTGGGTGGGACCAGGAAGGGGGGTGGTTACACCCCCTTTCCTTTGTCCGGTCCTGCGCCAGCTCTGGGGCTGGAGTGCCCCAGGAACTGGTTTGGACCGGCATATGCACAGGGACACCTTGTGTGCCCCAGGCATGTCTCATTCCTTTCAGCCCTGTCCTACCTAATACACAAAATCCTGTCTGGGGTGGTGCTAGGACCTCCCAAGGCAGGAAACCCTTTGTCTAAACCTCCCTCCCTGGAAGGACTCCCAGCAGCAGGAGGTCAGACTTGTGTCTGTGGTGGCAGCATCCATTTTGTGATGCTGAGGCTCGGGTTAACTTTAACCAGGGTTCACAGTTACATACATGTCGTGTCCCTCTAGAAGGGTGGAAGGCTAACCCCGTTGCCAGAATTGGCGAGGGGTTAGTATTCCAATTCGTATGACACCTTACTCGACATGTTTTGATAATGCGATACCAAAGTTAGCAAATAACCGCGAGGATTTTAATGCACTTAAGAGTATATGGTACACGTTATCATGGAACAGCTATTAGGACTTGGTTCCGCAAGCTTTAAATGGGCTCAGCTCATGCCAGAGCGCCATCTCACATAATTCCAAGCACTCTGCCTTCAGGATTGTTAAGGCCTGCCATAGGAGTGACTGATAGGAATCTATGTGTCCATTTTAGGGTTAGATATAGAGATACTATATCTAAAGCAAAGGGTGATTACACCACCTTGCCCCAGCTGTCGTGCAGCCAGTTGTGTCAGATTTGGGTGGCCAGCCAGGGGTGGCATAATACATGCTGCAGCCCCTGGTAGGCCCTGGGTACACCTAGGCCTTGGATACCTAAGTTATGCTGTACAGGGACTGATAAGGTGGCCCAGTACCAATTGGTAAATGCACCTAAGGTACATGCTTGTCAATTTAGAGAGAGAACAGCTAGGCTGTGGGTCTGATTAGCAGGCCCACAGCCAGGGAAAGTCGTAAACCAGTGAAGCAAAAAAGCAAAAATCGGGGGTGACCATAGGATTGCAGACCCCACTCTCCTACAGTATGTATCGCGTATTTATATAGCGCTAAACTGTCACCCAAAGGGTATCCTGGCGCTTTAACTCCTTGAAACCATACGCGATGGAACACTGCCACAATGTCTACCCTATCCTGGGAAAAAGGAAAGTTTTTAGCCCTTTCTTAAAAGAGGAGGGGGTAGGCTGGTTGCTGGTTTTCTGCAGAGAAGTTAAGGGTGTCTGTCATGAGATGGAGGGTGTCTGAGAGCCAGTATTTTTTTTGTTTGTTTTAGTGCTGGCTCACAATGTCTGGAAGTCAGCCAAAGGGATTGAGCGTCAGTAAATGGCTGGTCTCAGGTTATCTTGTTAGGTGACTAAAGGTGAGAAAACAGACTTTAAATCTCTTGAGGGTTCTCTGTTGGCTCTGGGCACCAGAGTATTGTTTTGAAAGCTGGTATCTTGCATCTGACCACTGACTTTGATTCATTAAATGTCACCTTAGTGTCTGTGAGGGGCTGTTATGCATGCATGTAAGCTAGCCTAGTGTGCTGCCCTTTTCACTTCTGGGCAGAGGGCTGAGATGTGGGTCACGAATGGGCCAGCTAAAGGTGTCATGAGTGCCAACTTAATTGTAAGAGAGACAGCTAATAGCTTTTGGGAGCTAGTAAAGTGAGTTTGCAGGGCTGATGGCTGAGGGTTTCTGTGAACCAGCTGAAGGTACGCATGAGGTTTGGCAGAAGGTGTTTGACAGCAGACTAAAACTTTATATGTCTTTATTATGGCTCTTTATTAGGAGAATGAGGAGAGAGGTGTGTCGAGGGTGTCATGAGGACCAGCTGAGGGTGCTGACAAAAGCTTACCTGGGAGAGATTTTTTGGCGGTCAGAAGGATGAAACATTGGTTCAGATTACTTGCTGATGGTATCTGAGGGCCTCTTAGGGGGGCCTTCAGTGGCTATCCCGAAGTATTTGATGCCTTGTGGAAGTTGTGTACAGGGTGACAAAGAATAATGTAGGGCCAGTTAAAGGTGGTGGAGGGCTAGCTAGCGTTTATAACGCAGGATCAGGATGTCTGAAGGCCATTAGAGGAAATGTGGTGGGTTCAGATGTATGGGTAAATGGGTCTGTTTGGTTATTGGGGTCTAGCTGTGGGATTCCAGTGGCAAGCTGGAGAATTCAAAGCATGTCCTATAACAAAGTTCTTGCTGAGGGTTTATAAAATTGTTAAAAGTACCACATGAAAGTTTCAAGGGTCTGGCCGTGGGCATCTGAGGGTCTATAGGGGCTATCTTGACAGCTGGCTGAGAGACAGGTTTTCTATGAATCTGTGACCTGGCTCTGGCTTCTGTGGTACAGGCCAGGGTGTCTAAAGCCCTCCCCTGGGTTCATGGTGATTCTGGGCCAGCTAGGTCCTTGTAGGATTGGGTAAGATTGTCAAAGGACTAAGTAAGAGTTATTTGAGGATTGTGAGGGATGTCTAAGGTTCAGCAAAGGGAGAGGATGTTCTTGCAATCTGAGTGCCAAAGGGTTCTGAGGCTCGGTAAATGGCTAGGCTCAGGTTATTGTGTCAGCTGACTGAAGGTGTGAGCAGACTGAGTTAACTGAGGGTCAGGTGGAGGTCTCAGGGCCAGCTATGTGCACCAACTGAACATTTGTGAAGGGCAGCATGACAAAAGATGGTGAGTAGCCTAGATTATGCAGCATAATGCAGCACATTTTGTGATAGTATTACTTCATTATTTTATCAGTTTTACACTTGTTAACTCTGGGCATTGGTTGCACCTAATTTTAACATCCACATATAGCAGTAAGCAACCAGTCAACCTTTACAAACCGCCTTCCCCTGCCCAGCAACACGTGTTGCTGTGTTTTTAGAAAGTTTTGAACCGTTTGCGCTGATAACAATTCTTTTGTTGTTAAAATCTGCTGATTATGTTTCAGATGATGGATTATATGCCAGATGTGGCTAAACTATAAATATAACCAACAGCAAAGGAGTGACTATAGAAACAAAACAATATAAAAGTGCTTAAAGTGAAGTGGAACGTGAAAAAAATAAACAACATTTTTTTGTATTGCCCTCACTCACCCAACTATTGGGTGACATGCTTCATCATTGGGTATTTTTCACCAGGTAGGTAAAAGACCTATCTGGTGTGCTACGACATCTGCAATTGCAGTGGAGCTGGATACGAATAAAAACAGTGAAAATAGTGATCGTGATAGAATTAAAAAGGTGCGGACACTGATCCAAACCGAACTTTAATGAAGATCAATGTGAGCGCCTGACTAAAAAGATGAGAAGGACAATATAGACTATAAATTTGAGTCAGATTATCCTAATCATAAGGTCAAATGGTCGACATGTTTCTGCTCTTGGAGGCTAATTAGGCCGAGCTTTCATCAGGACCAAACAAAATTCAAACACTGGGCGGTGTGCGCACTCTAAGGCGTACCCTAACCTCAGCGTTTCCTCAAGTATTTCACAACTCACGGTTCTGAATACCGGTTCACCCTGGGATTTCCAGGTTTTTAGGATCTGTGGAAAGAGGGGAGAAAAAAGCATATACAAACAGACATGTTACCGCCAGTATTAAGTGTGAAAAGCATTTTTTCTCATACCACTGTATCAACGTGTACTCCACTTTACTATGCCTCATGGGTATGCAACTGTCAATACCATGCATGGGTGAGCAAACAGATTCTGACAAATATTGCTATTACATTCGTAATGAACAATTGTGTGGGGAGATATGTTAAGCTCATTATGTTATTGCTATCAACCCCCATCGGGTCCAGAAATACTTGGACCATGTAGCGTGTTATTAGTTAATAAATCGCCACTGCTAATATCAAAGAACACGACTTTTATCTAAAACCAAGTGCAGGAAAATTACAGCGTAAAAGTACCCAGCCGGTACTTGAGGTAACCAAAATACCCGACAGCGTGGACCCAGTAGCGCTAGCACATCAAAGGAAATTAAATATAATTACGTGAAACCAAAGTCTGTCTAACGTCATGGGCAAAGTGGTGGGGGTTACTTCACATCGGAGGGATCTGTGGGCGAATAAAAATGCCATCACAATACACGTCGACCACCATAATCCCTTGTTCATTCAGAAAGGAAGGCAGAAAGAGTTGTTTATCGGCGTGATCTTTGATTACGGCAGGTATTACTCACTTTCACTCCGATGGCTCCCCGCGTTGTGACCTACACAGTGCACAACCACCGCTCGAATGTCAACCAATGTGTATTGCCGTAGCGGGGATATGGAGTCATATAGGTCACGTGTCAAAGGACAGCGAATCATAGCACAAGTCTATTGGTAGAGCACTCGTAGACGGTATTTAGATTTTAAAGAGACAGTTACGATTGAATCAGAACGTAACTTTATCAATCCTCAGTCCCTGCACAAATGTTAATGCACGTCTAGATACAAGCGAAAAGGTCACAGATGGAACGCGTGTGTTATATCATCAATACCAGAGGTATTCCACCGGGAGAATAAAAACCTTTTTAACGGACCCGACTATTAACGACTCAATAGTCATTCCCAAGCGGAATCAAGTTACTAGAACGGTCTGTAACTCTGTATATAGCAGAACTTGGACAAAAATATATTAAGATGGAACAGAATCCCGGTATTATATCAGCGGTGCATTACTGTTCCCCATGGAATGTTATCGTTTAGGCCTCGTAGGTGGGTAGACAATCGGTATACCCACCGCTGTTCTTTTTCAAACAGGGATTCGTGTAATCTGGTGCCAGCGTGTATCTGCTCTACCACTGTCCACCTAATATCATTAGGATTGTGGTTAGCCTCAATGAAATGTGTGGTAAGTTTTGTGGTACTCTTCTTGCATCTGATATTACTGCGATGCTCGCAGATCCTCAACTTTATGCACCGTGTCGTCATTCCAATGTAGCGTAAGCCACAAGGGCATGTTATTAAATAAATTACGTTACAGGAATTGCAGTTTGTGTGTTGGCACAAGTGCCAAGTTTTGCCTGGTTCCAGGGTCAGAGTTTTTGTTGAGGACGTGAGATGACAGACACTACATCCGCTGCAGGTGTCGCAGCACACCAGATAGGTCTTTTACCTACCTGGTGAAAAATACCCAATGATGAAGCATGTCACCCAATAGTTGGGTGAGTGAGGGTAATACAAAAAATGTTTGTTTATTTTTTTCACGTTCCACTTCACTTTAGGCACTTTTATATTGTTTTGTTTCTATAGTCACTCCTTTGTTGTTGGTTATATTCAGACTGGGGTAGAGGAGTGTCCTTTGAACCCTTTCTCTCTTGTTGTTGACACATAAACTATAAATATGCAAAAATCGCTGCGGCCACACAATCACATAAATCCAGTGGTCCTGGGTAAAGTGGAGGATGTTTGAGGCCCAACAGGAAGTTCATTAGGATCGGATAACTTTGTCTGAAGGCCAGCTGAGAGTGTCGCAAAGGTTCCAGGATGGTAATCTCAGAGTTGTGCTGATAGCTGTATGTCAGTGTCTTAGGTAAGCATGGGCGAATTTTGCGAATTCGCAATTTGCGAATTTGCGGATTTGTGAATTTGCGATCCGCAAAATTCGCATATTTGTGCGAATTTGCAGATTTTTTGGCGTGTTCGCGGGGTGATTTGCTTGTTTGCGGGGCGATTTGCGTGTTCGCGGGGCGCTTTGCGTGTTCGAGTTTTTTTTTGCGAGACCGCTCGTTGTTGTGCCCTTCTGCCCTCTGCCCCACTCGTTTTTAGGTTTCGCCTAAGTGAAAGCTGCGCAAGCAGCCTTTCACGAAGGTGAAAACCTAACGAGAATAATATGTTGGTTGGGAATCAGCCCCTCTGTTCCATTGGCTAGCTCCATAAATGGAGGCTAGCCATTGGAACAGAGATCTGTCCGTCATGGCCGGACCAGATTCGTGGGCGTTCCCACGATTTCTTCCCTCTCCACCCTTTTCGCATTGTCATCGGCGGGCGGGGTTTATTTTTTGTTGTTGTCCAGGTTTGTTTTGGCCATTCCGCAGCCGACCGCCAACGGAGGAAGCCTTCCCGACCCCCCTCCCGCTGTCCGTTCCCGACCCCCCCCCTGTCCGTGTGCTTCATGTTTTTCCTGCAGCCAGGAGGATCAATACAGACGGAGCCTGAAGGGCTCTCAGAGCGCATATTACCGTGTATTCGCGGCCAGCCTGCACCGAATGCCACTGGCTGCACAGTTTACAAGGCCACTTGTCTGCACTGAGAGGAACGTACTTCACTCATACAGGCCCCCCTCTCCCGCTGTTCGTGTCCCCGTTCCCGCCCCCCCTCCCGCTGTCCGTTCCCGCCCCCCTCCCGCTGTCCGTGTGCCTGCCCACCCCCCTCCTGCTGTCCGTGTGCCTGCCCGCCACTCATAGCTCTTAAAAGTCGTGCTTTTTTTTTAGGCACTATATTTTTCCACGAACAAGCTTAATCAAAACAATGTGCAGCAATCGGTGAAAATACTGGTTATGTTTGGTCTTTTTGTGGCATAGTTGTCAAAATCTAATCATACAACATGACCCCTCGTTAGCCATGCTGTTTCCTGGCAAAAAGCGTGAAATGTGTATTTCTTTGTCAGTTTCTGACAAGGTGTGTCCATCCTTCGCATCTTCCGATGACCCCTGCCTGAACTGTTATTTATCTGTCTTTAAAACCCAGCAGCCTGCTCCCTGCAGAAACTGCTGGCGGGGTTTAATGGGAAGCCAAGTGTCTGGCTGGCCCCAATTAACACCCCGTGATTAGCTGGCATTCCTCCGCAGCGTGTCAGACACCATCGAGGCTGGGTTTAAGGACATGAGCTGGTTTAATTTGAAGATTTATACAGCGCCGCTTAACCTCAGTGAGGGCATCCAGGCGCGGTACATGACTCTCAGGCCGTTGCGAGATTCGAACCGGGACCCGGCTCCCGAGACGGCAGCTCTGGTCGCAGCGCCACACCCAGTGCCCGATCGTAATCGGTGCAAGCGTCAATACAGGGTTTGGAAAAGCCACTGAGCATATAATGCAGTATTTGCGGGTACCGTTTTGTTTATTTTTGTGTGGGGGGGGGGGGGGGCGGGGTTACAAATTCTATCTCCTTTATATCGACTGATATTTTTAATATGCACTATGTCTTTCCGTTTTTTACAGATATCGTGATATTAATGCTCTGCAATTGCCGGAATGAGTGCTCAGTGGAAAGGCTTTTTCAAACACTCAACTTCCTTTTTATCTGAAGGTTTTGCTTCTAGCAGAAATGCCAATATGACACTAAGTTATAGATATTTTCTATCGGCTGTGCAACGCCTTTCTTCAACCCTTAGAAGGATGAACGGCAGCATCGGCCCTGCTGGGCCACAATTCTGTGCTCTGAGGATTGCACACTGACCTCCGAAGCGCGCTCTCAACCCACCGAGCCTCTGCAAGGGAGCACTCTTGCTAGAAATTCGGGTCTCATCGTCTTTATGTTGCTACCACTGGTTCTCCAGGGATTATACATGAGTTTGTGAAGTGCAATGAAAAGTAAACGATAATCAGTTACTTGATGGACTCAGAAGTAATGTTTCATTCACAGGCAGGGTGGAAAAATAAGATTAAATGACATTTAGTGTATTTTAAAAAATGTTAACCTCGGACAGCCAGTTAGTGATATTACGCAGAGTGAGTGTGCAGAGTGAGTGTGTAGAGTGTGAGTGCAGAGTGAGTGTGCAGAGTGCAGAGTGAGTGTGCAGAGTGTGAGTGCAGAGTGAGTGTGTAGAGTGAGTGTGCAGAGTAGTGAGTGCAGAGTGCAGAGTGAGTGTGTAGAGTGAGTGTGCAGAGTAGTGAGGGCAGAGTGCAGAGTAGTGAGTGCAGAGTAGTGAGTGTGCAGAGTAGTGAGTGCACAGTAGTGAGTGTGCAGACTAGTGAGTGCACAGTAGTGAGTGTGCAGACTAGTGAGTGCAGAGTGTGAGTGCAGAGTGCAAAGTGAGTGTGCAGAGTAGTGAGTGTGCAGAGTGTGAGTGCAGAGTAGAGAGTGCAGAGTAGAGAGTGCAGAGTAGAGAGTGCAGAGTAGAGAGTGCAGAGTGGTGAGTGCAGAGTGACTAGGGAGTGTAGAGTGACTGCAGAGTGCTAGGGAGTGCTAGGGAGTGCAGAGTGACTAGGGAGTGTAGAGTGACTGCAGAGTGCCAGGGAGTGCAGAGTGACTGCAGAGTGCTAGGGAGTGCTAGGGAGTGCAGAGTGACTGCAGAGTGCTAGGGAGTGCTAGGGAGTGCAGAGTGACTGCAGAGTGCTAGGGAGTGCAAGGGAGTGCAGAGTGACTGCAGAGTGCTAGGGAGTGCAGAGTGACTGCAGAGTGCTACGGAGTGCAGAGTGCTAGGGAGTGCTAGGGAGTGCAGAGTGACTAGGGAGTGCAAAGTGACTGCAGAGTGACTAGGGAGTGCAGAGTGACTGCAGAGTGCTAGGTAGTGCAGAGTGACTAGGGATTGCAGAGTGACTAGGGAATGCTAGGGAGTGCAGAGTGACTAGGGAGTGCAGAGTGACTAGGGAGTGCAGAGTGACTAGCGATTGCAGAGTGACTAGGGAGTGCAGAGTGACTAGGGATTGCAGAGTGACTAGGGAGTGCAGAGTGACTAGGGAGTGCAGAGTGACTAGGAAGTGCTAGGGAGTACTAGGGAGTGCTAGGGAGTGCAGAGTGCCTAGGGAGTGCAGAGTGACTAGGGAGTGCTCGGGAGTGCAGAGTGACTAAGGAGTGCTAGGGAGTGCACAGTGACTAGGGAGTGCTAGGGAGTGGAGAGTGACTAGGGAGTGCTAGGGAGTGGAGAGTGGCTGCAGAGTGCTAGGGAGTGCTAGGGAGTGCAGAGTGACTGCAGAGTGCTAGGGAGTGCAGAGTGACTGCTAGGGAGTGCTAGGGAGTGCAGAATGCTAGGGAGTGCAGAGTGACTAGGGAGTGCTAGGGAGTGCAGAGTGACTAGGGAGTTCTAGGGAGTGCAGAGTGACTAGGGACTGCTAGGGAGTGCAGAGTGCAAGGGAGTGCAGAGTGCTAGGGAGTGCGAGGGAGTGTGAGGGAGTGCAGAGTGCCTAGGGAGTGCACAGTGACTAGGGAGTGCAGAGTGACTAGGGAGTGATAGGGAGTGCAGAGTGCTAGGGAGTGCAGAGTGCAAGGGAGTGCAGAGTGCTAGGGAGTGCAAGGGAGTGTGAGGGAGTGCAGAGTACCTAGGGAGTGCAGAGTGACTAGGGAGTGCAGAGTGACTAGGGAGTGAGAGGGAGTGCAGAGTGCTAGGGAGTGCAGAGTTACTTGGGAGGGCTAGGGAGTGCGAGGGAGTGTAGAGTGACTAGGGAGTGCTAGGGAGTGCTGAGTGACTAGGGAGTGCTATGGAGTGCTAGGGACTGCAGAGTGACTGCAGAGATTAAGCTAATGGCAATGTAAATGACAATGCCATTTATTTATCTGTTTTCAAAACCAACACATAAATACAAATTTTGTCATTTACAATGCCAATAGCTCTAACTTTTCCAAAGGCGAAACCCTTGCATTGTAAATGCTTGTTGTGCCATTCTGCCCTTTGCCCCACACGTTTTTGTGCCCTTCGGCCCTCTGCCCCACTCGTTTTGGTGCCATTCTGCCCTCTGCCCCACTCGTTTTTGTGCCCTTCTGCCCTCTACCACACTCGTCTTTGTGCCCTTCTGCCCTCTGCCCCTCTCCTGTTTTATTTTAGAATGGCGCCAGCAAGCTGCCAGCGCCATTCTAAAATAGTTACTAAGTTAGCTTCACCAGGAAGCACTAATAGATAAAATAAAGCAGGTGCTCGAATTCAGTTAAACTCGAGCACCTGCTTCTATTAGTGCTTCCTGTTGAAGCTAACTTAGTAACTATTTTAGAATGGTGCTGGCAGCTTGCCGGCGCCATTCTAAAATAGTTACAAGCTTGAAGCTTGAACTTTTTCCCTCCGGATCCGTTCCGCTCGCGGATTCGCAGATTTTCGGCAAATTCGCGGGAGTTCGCGGATTGCGAATTTGCCGAAAATCCGCAAAATCCGCGAGCGGAACGGATTTTGCGCCCATGCTTAGTCTTAGGGCATCTCAGATCCAGATAAGAGTTTATTGGAACTGGCTGAGGGCCTCGGAGATGCAGGTGACAGGAAATGACCAGATTGGGGTTCTTAGTGGGTTATCTGAAATCCCACAAAGTGCCCCACGCTTTCTCTGCTAGCAATCGGAGACCCTCAGTTGGCTTTCAGGCACTCTAATACACTCTCAGTCTGCCCTCAATTCATACCCAGACAGCCTTTTAAGGCCACTGACTTTTTGTTAGAAACGGGATTCCTGATTGGCTGAGGTCTGCGCGCAGGCCAGGCTAGAACAACCAATCTAGACACAGGCTTATCTAAAGAGGCAATATGTAAAGTATTTGTGTGTAGAAATAGCGCTCCCATTTGCGATAGCTTTCCCTAGATGCACAGCTGGGTTCTCAAAGGAGGAAAGTAATCAGTTTCAATGATATTTAACATCCAGTTATACGCTATTTCTTTTTTTTTGCTGATTTTATTCATTCAAGAATTCCTTCTTTCAAGAATAAGCAGATTCTCAATGTAAATAGCTTTTCATCAATCAAATGTTCCATGCATCAATAAATGAGATGAATCAAACATGTTTTTGACCACCCAATGTATTTCGGGCCTGCTCAGTCCTCATTCTTCTCGACCTGAGCGCGGCGTTCAACACTGTGTCTCACTCCATTCTTCTTGCGACTCTTCGGTCCCTGGGTGTAGAGGGTGCTGCTCTAGCTTGGATAGCCTCCTTTTTAAGTGACCGCACTTTTCAGGTTTTCTCTGCACCTGCCTCCTCTATAATTTGTCCATCGGACCATGGCATTCCCCAAGGGTCAACACTCAGCCCCTTATTATTTAATATCTATATAAGACCTTTGGCTACTATTGTGGAGAAAGCCGGCCTTAGTTTGTACTCTTACGCCGATGATACACAAATCATTTTTTCACTTTCCAATGAAAAAAGTATTGACACCTCTGCTTTGAAGGAAGGGTTGATTTGTGTCTCTAAGTGGATGGAGAGTAATTTCCTGAAACTTAACGGCGACAAGACCAAGGTTGTGATACTAGGCAGGGAAAAGGACCTTTGGGGCCCCCACCATTGACCCAAGGACATGGGACCTACCCCGCAGCATACAACTGTAGTACGCAATCTCGGGTTTCTTATTGATGAGAACCTTACAATGAGACAGCAGGCTGTGAAAGTGGCCTCTATCTGTTTCGCCATCCTGAGATGGCTTCAAAAAATCCTGTGGATGTTGCCCCCTTCGACTCAAAGAACGGTTGTCCAGGCGTTGGTTGTTTCCCGCCTGGACTACGGTAATGTTCTTTATCTTGGAGCCGATCTGACAACCATAAAAAAACTTCAGGTTGTTCAGAACGCTGCCGCGAGGCTGCTCCGCAACATCCCCAGGAGAACATTTGCCTCTCTAGCACTCCTCGACCTTCATTGGCTCATAATTCCAAACAGAATTAAATTTGAAGCCCTCTGTCATGTTTTTAAAATTAAACAAGGCTCTGCTCCCAAATACCTTCAGGGCCTTATCCAGGCTTATAAGCCTAACCGAACTCTGAGATCATCAGGGAATGGTGATTTTTGCGTTCCCAGGTTTAAGGTTAGCCAAAATGGGAGGCCGCTCCTTTGCCCACTTGGGACCCAAATTTTGGAATACTCTTCCTGTGACCCTAAAGACAGAAACAAACCTTTTTCGCTTCCGCAAGGGACTTAAAACTTGGCTCTTTCAACAGTAATTTGTAGTCTCTCCTTAGTAAAATCAGCATACAAGTTGTTCTTCTTCGGTCTATCCCTGAGCGCCGGGAAACCCACTGCGGGTAGCTGTGCGCATTATAAGTTTAAATAAATAAATAAATACATTTGTCAGGGGATGTCATTTCTGAAAAAGAATAGGTGAAATAATATGAAGTAAGAAGAAGATTGTCACGGCGAATGAATATCCATCACCAAAAGCTTAATGTCGTTTAGTGAAAACTTCCATCAGAGAGGTTTTGAGAACTCATGCCCTGTGGTTAGAATATTACGTGTCTTAAATGTGCATCACAAATGCGAATCTCAAACATGATATGTGCATGAACCTTGAGGTTCCGTGACGATTTGAACCCGTGTTTTCAACATTGTCGTAAATACATAATTTTGGTATCAGTGAACCGCAAATGATCCATTTAGCATATCCTGGTGTTTTCGCTATGCTACGAGCAAGAGTACTCCTGTTACAAACACATTTCTGATCTACCCATGGCATCCATCTTAGATTATGGCAGCCATTTTGTATTTCTTGCCCTCACATAGACAATGGACACGCAATGACCTCTGATTACTTCATTTCGATTAAGGACACGTAGGCTTTGGCCGGCGATTCACCTCTCTAGTGACACGTGCACCTTAGGACAGAACACGCCATGGCTGCATGACTCGACAGAAGTTGCCTCCTCTGCCTAAGGCCAGTCCTGCTATACTGGTTCTCGTGTTCGTTGGCCTGATCACGATTAGGCGGCCGAAGCTGGTAGCCTTGCCCATTTACGACCCACAAACATCTCTTATCCTGCTTTTCTATCTTCTGCACCTGGCTCTGCTCCTTTCCTTCTGGGCTTTTATTAGGGGGAGGTAACGAAATTTACGATGAGGCGGTCCGGCTCTTGAATGAAAAGTTGACATGGGATTATGATGGAAAAGTGGGAACCCCTCGTTCGTAATGTTTTGCCATCAGATATTGTCGACGATTCCTGTGCAACGCCAAATATTTATTGTTTAGGACGCAAAGGTTTGGGAATGTACTAACATGTAAAGAATTTGCCCGAAGCCCAATATTTAGTATATAAGGAGCAACCCTCTTTGTACAAATCGAACAGGCTCCTAGATTCTGCCCGTGTGTAGTTTCTGTGACTTCTGTGTCCCTGCAGTAATAAACCTTTGGTTTTTGACGCCACCATCGAGAAGCCCGTGTTTCTGTTTATTTGTGCACCGAGACAGGTAGAACTCCGGGGTCTTCGGGTGTTATCCCTGACACCTCTGGACGGAACCAAAAAGTCCAGAACTCCAATTGGCGCCCAATGTGGGGCGACGTCATTCGGTACCGGTCCAAAAGCCTGAAGAGTTCGAGAAGCTTCGTGTGAAGATTCCTGAGGGAGGCGCCCCACTTCATCGATCCCGGCATATCGCAAAAGTGGCCCGACGTTCTCTTCCACGAGGGTTCCCGTTCAGGACGGCTGCAGTGGTCCGTTGCCTTGACCGTCGCCCTGTCTTGGACCCGAGGTGCAGTCCTTAGTACGGCGAGACGTGACGGGTTTCTCCTTGGTGACGTCTTCAGTGCTTCAGTTAAGTATTAAGTGGTGGCTAGTTGGTTACTTCGTAAGGGTTGCTCCTGTTTGGATAATCCTTTTAGTTATTGGTTTGGTTTGGTTTCGTAAGATTATCACTGGTTGTTCTGATTACGATAATCTATTGGTTTAGTTTGGGTATCGATACATTTGCTCGCTTTTGGTAGGCCTAAGTTCTTGGTTCGAGTGCACATTTTTGTTTGTGTTTTCGTTTGTTCTGTGTTCCGGATTATAAAATGGTAAGTCGGAAAAATTGCATGTTGTCGTGTTTTGGTTGCAACAGTGATTCCCGGTTGGAGGACTCATGTCTGGTTCCTCCGATCGGAACTCCTCTTTATGATCTGTACTGTAAGTTTGGAGTGGGTCCTATATCTTATAATGAGGTGTGGGTCCGATATACGGAGAAGGACGGTGTCCTTAGTTGGCCACTGCATGGTAGTTTTGAACCCGAAGTCCTTGATAATTTGGAAGTGAAATTGTTTAAAAAGAAAGCCCGGCCGGCAATGTTTGATTCCTTCCGTTATTGGGGAAAAGAATCTAAACAGAGAGAAATTAAAAGATTGAAGAAAGAACAGAAAGAGCAAGAGTTGACTTTAGAACAGGCTGCTAAGCAGCTGCATATCAACGAGTCTGAGAAAGCAATGGAGGTGGCTACTAGAGAGCGTAATTTAGCGATAGACAAGTGCTATCCTGCCTTGCCCTCGAATACAGCTAAGATAGTAGAGGACTCCGAAAATGATCCTCTGTTGTCTTACTTGTTACGGTCACCCCCACCGTATGCACAGGGTGCTACGGCTCCACCTTTACCGAATGTTCAATTACCGGTTGCTGGACAACCTGGTATTCCTGCTCCTGCTCCCCAGAATCAAGCTCCTGTACCTCCTGTGGTCAATGTTAATGTTCCTTCGGCACCCCCTCTTCCAGGGTTGCCGGCTTCTTTGCCTATACCTGTATCGCTTACACCTGCTGTTTCGCAAGCTACTTTGCCTGATACTCCTACTGTTCCTGTTCTATCTGTTCCAACTGCTACTGTATTTTCTACTTCTGCTAGTATTATGACTCCCCTTTCTGTTCGTCGGAGAATCACAGATTCTGTCTCTAATATTCTATCTCCCTTCTATAAAACTCTAATTAAAACTCCTGCCTCTGACTCTGTGCAGAGACGTAGTCAGCTTCCAAGTACTGAAGAACGGGGAATATTAGATTCCACAGCTCTTAGATGGATCTCGAAAAGTAGGAGATATAGTACTAGAGATGTATTAGATACATTTATGCAATGGAATGACACAACGATATGTGTTCGGTGAAATGTGCTCTCTTTTGCGTGAGGAATTGGAAGAGGATGACTCTGAATCAAATCTAGAAGAATTAATTAATATTCAGAAAGAATTTGCTGCTGGTACGATAGTTGGTCAAAATATAAAGGAAGCGATGGAACTGATTTTAAGTTATAAGAATGATCCATCCCTTCGTTCACCGAGGGAGTTAGAGAAGGGTAGTACAAAGCAGAATCGTCAATATCCAATGAGGGAGGTTCCTCCAATTTGGCGCGAAGCTGTACCAGCAGATGTAAATCGTGGTATTGCAGCCGCTCCAGCGCAATTCCAGAGAGTGTGGATACACATTCCGTGGAAGCGAGCTGAAGTGTTAGCAGTGAAACAGGCCTTGCCAGATCCGCGTAAAAATCCAGCCGGATATTATAAAGAGTTAGCGCAGACAGTTGAAGCTTGTGTGATGAATTTAGCGGACATTGACATGTTATTTGGGAATGTAGTTCCGCAACCAATTTGGGCTAAAATTCGTAAAGAGAACCATCCCGTTGCCCTAGGTGGTGATTGGGCAGCTATAATTGCGGCAGATGGTCAGCAAATAGGTGGTTCCAAACCTGAACCTCTAATTGCTAATCTTCCAGGGAGAATAATTGACTTAATGGAGACTCTGATGCCAGCATTGCGTGTTAACTGGGACAAGTTGTCCGCATGTAGACAGAAGAAAGACGAAAGTGTCTCCGACTTTTTCACAAGGTTCGAAGAGACTTTTGTAGATCACAGTGGTCAGGATATGAGCACAGAAGGAGGACAGAGACTGTTTGTCGATAAATTTGTACACAATCTGCTGCCAGAGCTTAGTAATAAATTGAAAGATTCTGAGAGTGCGTGGGCTGTCTCTACAACTGCGCAAATACTTGCAACTGCCCAGTATTATGAAAACAGGGATAAAGAGGAGAAGGAAAAGTCAGAAAAGAAGACGAAAGATTTAAAAACTAAAGTTCTTTTACAGCAAGCGTACCCGCCTCGTACGAATCAGACTAATACACAGCAAGGGTCATATCAAAGGACAGATTATAGTTCACCGAGGCCGCAATATCAGTGGAACCAGTGTGCGTACTGTAAAAAAGAAGGTCATTATAAAAATGAATGTCCAGTCTTAGCGCAGAATAATGCTGCAGCAGCTCAGAGAGGTCGTGGTGGTTCCATGCAAAATTCTAGGGGTCGAGGATGAGGTGCTATGCCTCCACAAACGAGTGATCGCCCTTCTAATCACTTTGATCAGCGAAATGGACAGTCTGCCCAACAAAATAGATCTCAACAGTATCATGTTGAAGACTATTGTGAAGTTGATGAGGGATTTCAACAAACTGAATACTAGGACAGCCATGGACAAAGAGAGGGAGTAGTATCAGTTCCAGTGGATCAGAGTGGGCCTTATGGCGCAGTAGCAACATCAGGTGTAGTCGAACCGTTTCTGTTGGATACTGGTGCAGCAAAAAGTTCTATCATTCATGCGAAACTCCCTGGCGCACCTTTGTCTGGCTTAACAAATGTTTCAGTAGGTTTTTCAGGCGCCCCTGTTTACAACCCCGTATCTGGTCCTTTGTCTATTTCTGTTGGACCGTGTCAATAGAAAGCACCCTTGATTTTGACGACAGGTTGTAATGAGAATCTGCTTGGTTTAGACTTGTTAAAACGCCTATATGCGACATTGTACTATTCTCCGGAAGGAGTGCAGCTTACGTTGGGTAAAAGAATCATCTCTCCAATGTACTTGTCAATGGATGCACTCCCACCAGAGCTGCGTTCACTCCCTGATACTCTTTGGGCGACTGGTCCTAACGATGTAGGCCTTTTGGAAATTCCACCATATGTAGTTACTGTGAAGATGAATGTCAAATTTCCACAAATTCCTCAATACAAAATCTCTAGTGAAGGTGAACGTGCACTTTTATTGATCGTGCAAGATTTGATTAAGAAAGGTGTGGTTGAAGAAACTAGAGGAAATGTCTGTAACAGCCCTGTATTACCAATTCTGAAACGTACTGATCCCTCAAAGCCTCCAGTGTATAGGTTTGTAATCGATCTTAGGGAGGTTAATAAAATTGTGGTTCCGCAGTTTCCTGTGGTTCCAGACATTACTGCATTGTTAACGTTGATTCCTGCTACAGCCACATGGTTTTCAGTTATCGACTTGAAGAATGCCTTTTTCAGCATTCCGATAGCCGAAGAAAGCAGAGATATTTTCGGCTTCTCTCTAGGAGGTCGAAGCTTCAGGTTTAAACGTGCTCCACAAGGGTATTGTGAGAGTCCGTCCATTTACAGCCAGGCATTAAAAAGTCAGTTAGATTCCTTTGTACTTCCTCCTGGTTCTGCCCTAGTGCAATATGTAGATGATCTTCTGGTGGCTGCCGATGACAAGGAAACTTGCAAAGCAGCTACAATTTCCTTATTGCATCATTTGTCTAATTTAAATCACAAGGTATCACCTTCGAAAATGCAATACTGTTGCCAAGAAGTGACCTACCTAGGTCATCTCTTGTCAAAGGAGGGAAGGAAGTTGACCCCAGAGAGAATAAAAGCAATTACGCAGATGAATGTTCCCCGCACACAGAGAGAAGTACGTGCCTTTTTAGGTATTACCTCATACTGTAGGCAGTGGATCCCAAATTTTTCTCTTTTGGCAAAACCGTTGGTAGCTTTGACTGGGAAAAACGTTCCGAGTCCGGTACCATGGTCTGCCGAATGTCAGGAGAGTTTTTCTGAGTTACGAAACGCACTGTGTTCAGCTCCGGTGTTGGGTACACCCGATTACAGTAAACCATTCATGCTCTATGTTCACGAGAGAGAAGGTTGCACGTTGAGTGTTCTGACACAGAGATTTGGTGATAAACAACGCCCTTGTGCGTATTTTTCATCAACATTAGATCCGGTAGCTAGAGCGTTACCTAGTTGTTTGAGAGCTACAGCAGCAGCTGCAGCTTCCATTCGACAATCTGCTGGTTTGGTGATGAACAACATGCTAGTGGTCATGGTTCCTCATGCCGTGGATACACTCATGAACCGAACCAAGACGCAGCATCTTACCAGTGCTAGATTATCAGGCTATGAGCTGACACTGTTAGCGAGTCATATTCAGATCAAAAGATGCAATGTATTGAATCCAGCAACATTGTTGCCGAATAATCAGGAGTCGAGTGATTCTGAACCCCATGATTGCTGTTTCAGAACCGAGGAAGAGACAAAAGGACGAATTGATTTAAAAGACACTCCGTTGTCAGATCCAGATGGCACGTTGTATGTTGATGGGTCGTGTTTTAAATTGGAGAATGGCGATGTGACTGCCGCTTACGCAGTAACGACTTTGAGTACGATTGTGGAGACTGCAAGAGTGAGTCAGAATTCTGCCCAAGCTGCAGAATTGATTGCACTAACGAGAGCGTGTGTTTTAGCTAAGGGAAAGAGAGTGAATGTGTTCACAGATAGTCACTACGCGTTCGGCGTGGCCCATAGTTTTGGCCGTTTGTGGAAAGAGAGAGGTTTCATTACGTCCCATGGGACTAAGATTCAACATGGTCAGCTAGTTAACGACTTGTTGGAATCTCTAACCTTGCCGACTGAAGTTGCGATTGTGAAATGCAGTGCTCATAAAGCAATCACGGATGATGTTGGTCGTGGAAATGCTTTTGCTGATGAGACCGCTAAACAGACAGCTAGGAATATGATGAGTAGAATGTATGTTGCAACGTCTGCAAGATGGATTTCCGAGTCTGGAATGTGTGAGGACACAGTGGAAAGTGTGAAAGAAATTCAGAAAGAGGCGACTGAGGAAGAAAAGCTTGCATGGAAAGAGAGTACGGGTAAATTGGACTCGAGTGGATGTTGGATTGATTTGTCAGAACAACAGCGTTGGATGTTGCCAGATGCGTACGTGCTTGCAGTAGTAACGATGGCGCATGGAGCAGCGCACATCAGTTCTAAAGGGATTTGTAAGATGTTGGCTCCAGTCTGGAAGAATGATGGGATTAGTAAGTGTGCAGAGAGAGTGGTGAAAAATTGTATGGTATGCCTGATGCATAATCCTGGCAAGGGAGTCCCTACACCCGCTGGTCATTTCGCTCCTCCTTCTTGCCCCTTTGAAGTGATTCAGTTAGACTTCATTCACATGGATCGTTGCAACAACCTAAAGTACGTCCTAGTGGTAGTCTGTGCTTTTTCCAGATGGATCGAAGCATATCCACTGAAGGACAACACTGCCCTGTCCACTGCCAAAATTATTCTCAAGGAATACTTCCCCAGGTATGGAATGCCGCGGATTGTATGGTCAGATAATGGAAGTGAGTTTGTAGGGAAAGTTATGCAGAGTGTGTGTGCCGGTTTAGGGATCAAACAAAAGTTCCACAGTGCGAACCATCCCCAGTCTGCTGGTTTAGTTGAGGGTTACAATGGCACCCTCAAACTGAAACTTGCTAAAATACAAGCAACCACGGGTTTGCCCTGGCCAGATGCACTACCTTTGGCTCTGTTATCCACGAGAGCGACTGTACATTCTAGAATAGGGCTCAGTCCATATGAAATAGTGTTCGGTCGTCCCGCCAATGTTTGGGGGGTACCTAGGCCAAAAGAATTCAGACAGCTGGAATATCCAATGTTAATTGATTACCTTTTCGACTTGACTGCTAAATTGAGTCTTATTCACCAACAGGTTTTCGATGCATTGCCAAAGCCACCGGAGAGTCCAGGTCATCAGCTGAAACCAGGGGATCACGTAATCATTCGTAATTTTGCCCGGACGAAAAATCTTCAGCCCAGATTCGTTGGCCCCTTCCAGGTGTTATTGGCGACGAGAACTGCTATTCGTGTGGCCGGACGGAAGAACTGGATTCACACGACGCACGTCAAACGTGTGCCCCTGCCACTTCCTTACGACAGCTGGGTGAAGAAAGGAATCGGTGCCTCCGAAACAGAGCAAATACCCAGGTTTATCCCTTTCAGCGATGCAGAACTAATCACTGATACATCGAACTCTGACTCTTCTCCTGAAACTACTCTTTTGAACTCTGAACATTTGTCATCTGCATCAAAAGAACATTTGCCATCTGCGAACTTGAACATTGCAACCCCTGCTGAAAATACACTGTTTCCAGATCAAACAGCTCCTGCTAAACTGAGATACAATTTACGATCTCGCAATATGGACAAATAAAGCAGGAAACTGCATATTTTTTTCATTTGAATGTTGATACATTGCCTCCAGCCAGGAAGTTTGCTAATACTTTGTATTTTTTTGTTGTTTTAAAATTACCTTGCCGTCTGGGTAGCCGTAGGGTCGTGGCTGTGTGCCTAGTTGAATCTGCGGGGGTCAGACACATGGTCGATCTTTCTGTTAGTTCTGGGAACTCCCAGAGCTGATAGAGGCATTTTCATCTACGTACACATCATCAGTGGTCGCGAGCGGATTGTAGAAGATGGAGCTTCCTGAGCTGCAACGAGAGAATGTAATTTATGTTCGCAGAAATAGACTGTACAAAATTCTTCACAGCAAATGCTTTCTAATGCAATGTGCAGTTACGTTTTTCATTGTTTTGATAACGATGGTGGGTGGAATCGTCTTTGGTGTGCATTTGATTTTTACACCGGTAACAACTATAGTACCTCCCCTTGACCCTGTTACTTCTACTGTTTCTTCTATGCATTCTTTTCACTCGTTTCCTGAACACGAACAAGCTCGACGCTCAGAATTCATTAACAACACATTTGTACAGCTCTTGCATCAACACCAACTGGTAGTTAACACTACAGACTGCTGGGTGTGTGGCTTGATACCCCACACTATGGATAAAGGCATTCCCTATCTAGTTTTGCCTTTTAGCTATAATGGATCATTTCAGGCCTTTCAGACCATTTTTGCCTATACCCTTGAGACCTATCCTCCGCGTCCACCACGTTCCACTAAATACAACTCAGCCAACAAAGCTTTAGTCCAGGGAATTATTGACATGATTAAAGACGTCAATAATACTCCATCTTACCCTAGAGATGAACTACGGGTATATTTGAGTTGGAATTCTACAGAGTATCGCCTTAGTTTGGGAGAAAGCAAGCGAAAAAGCTCAACTCCAGTCTGGGTCGTGCCTCACCGAGGTCAGGTCTGTTTGCAAGGAAATGGGAGAAATCCGAGAGCTCAGCTAGGGAAGAGTGAGTGCGTTGAGACTTACGTGTTTCCGTCTAACTCTTCCCCTGCCTTTCTTACTGCTAGGGGTACCTACTTCATCTGTCAAGACAGAGCGTATACATGGTTGCCTGCTGACTTTTCAGGTTCATGTTATATTGCTCGACTGTTACCTCCAACGTACACTGCTTCTTCAGACTATCACAAGATCAGAGTAGCAAGAGGTGTCTTCAGCAAGGAAGATACCGCTGGTCAGGAAGCTGGAGACTTCTTCAAAGGTTTCCTTCCGTTTTGGGGGCCTATGGCCAATAGTAGAAATCTACGTCAGCTAACACGGGTAGTTGAATCTACTATTACGGAAACTGCTGGTGCCCTTAGTAATTTAACAGCTGAGCTTCAGGCGGATAGTCTCATGATGTTGCAGAACCGTATGGTTCTAGACGTAATACTTGCAGATCGAGGTGGGGTATGCAGAATGATCCAATCGAGCTGCTGTGTCTTTATTCCCAATAATGCTCCAACTGTCTATGAAGCGATCTCTAAACTACACAAGATTTCCGACTCTATATACGTAGACAAGGGAAACTGGTCCTTCATGGAGTGGTTTTGGACTCTGCTATCAGCGTGGGGATGGAAGGTTCTGATGGTCATTGGTGTCATCCTAGTATTCCTATTCTCATGCTGCCTGATTATCCAGTGTGGTCCCGCTTTGTGTAGTCTCTGTGCTGCAACCTGTTTAAAAAAACCACCTGCGTTTGGAGAAAAGGCGCGAGAAAGGATGATGATACAGCAACATGTCACTGACCTGATGAGCATAGAGTTAGACTCTGACATAGGCTGAGTAATTGCCTATGTAAGGGCAAAAGGAGGGTCTGAGGTTCCGTGACGATTTGAACCCGTGTTTTCAACATTGTCGTAAATACATAATTTTGGTATCAGTGAACCGCAAATGATCCATTTAGCATATCCTGGTGTTTTCGCTATGCTACGAGCAAGAGTACTCCTGTTACAAACACATTTCTGATCTACCCATGGCATCCATCTTAGATTATGGCAGCCATTTTGTATTTCTTGCCCTCACATGGACAATGTACACGCAATGACCTCTGATTACTTCATTTCGATTAAGGACACGTAGGCTTTGGCCGGCGATTCACCTCTCTAGTGACACGTGCACCTTAGGACAGAACACGCCATGGCTGCATGACTCGACAGAAGTTGCCTCCTCTGCCTAAGGCCAGTCCTGCTATACTGGTTCTCGTGTTCGTTGGCCTGATCACGATTAGGCAGCCGAAGCTGGTAGCCTTGCCCATTTACGACCCACAAACATCTCTTATCCTGCTTTTCTATCTTCTGCACCTGGCTCTGCTCCTTTCCTTCTGGGCTTTTATTAGGGGGAGGTAACGAAATTTACGATGAGGCGGTCCGGCTCTTGAATGAAAAGTTGACATGGGATTATGATGGAAAAGTGGGAACCCCTCGTTCGTAATGTTTTGCCATCAGATATTGTCGACGATTCCTGTGCAACGCCAAATATTTATTGTTTAGGACGCAAAGGTTTGGGAATGTACTAACATGTAAAGAATTTGCCCGAAGCCCAATATTTAGTATATAAGGAGCAACCCTCTTTGTACAAATCGAACAGGCTCCTAGATTCTGCCCGTGTGTAGTTTCTGTGACTTCTGTGTCCCTGCAGTAATAAACCTTTGGTTTTTGATGCCACCATCGAGAAGCCCGTGTTTCTGTTTATTTGTGCACCGAGACAGGTAGAACTCCGGGGTCTTCGGGTGTTATCCCTGACACCTCTGGACGGAACCAAAAAGTCCAGAACTCCAATTGGCGCCCCACGTGGGGCGACGTCATTCGGTACCGGTCCAAAAGCCTGAAGAGTTCGAGAAGCTTCGTGTGAAGATTCCTGAGGGAGGCGCCCCACTTCATCGATCCCGGCATATCGCAAAAGTGGCCCGACGTTCTCTTCCACGAGGGTTCCCGTTCAGGACGGCTGCAGTGGTCCGTTGCCTTGACCGTCGCCCTGTCTTGGACCCGAGATGCAGTCCTTAGTACGGCGAGACGTGACGGGTTTCTCCTTGGTGACGTCTTCAGTGCCTCAGTTAAGTATTAAGTGGTGGCTAGTTGGTTACTTCGTAAGGGTTGCTCCTGTTTGGATAATCCTTTTAGTTATTGGTTTACAAGATTAAACAGTGTAACCGAGATGGTTAAAAAACAGGCTCAGTCCAGGTAATGCCAGCAAGTGCGGATAAACATGACATGTATTGTGAGGTCTTAGTAAGCCAGCTAATTTGTGTTGGGAAAGTTATTGCATCCCTTGTTTAATCAGTACAGTACTGCAGTGAGAATATCGTAAGTGGAACTCTTAGTACAGCTAAAGTGTAAAAATATGTCCATGACATAGACCAAAAGCTAATCGTAGAATAGTAACTTGCTCACTCAGAGTAGAGTGCAAGTGACAGTTAGAACAAGTATAGGTGTGACTTACGAAAATCTCTGGGGACACAATACAGAGAATTGGTGTAAGGAGGAGTGGAATTACAAATAAAAGTTAATAAGTCAGTGTCCATGATAAACCGCCAAAGTGTGGCTTGTTAACGCGATCTATCTCAAGTCGAGGAGACTTAAAACATAGAAAAAAGAGAATCATAGGTGGTATAGTGAATAAAGACCATTTTGAAAATGTGGGAGAATTGACGTATATATACGAAATGTGGTACAGAATGCATGGGAAAAAGGATATCGGAATCTATCGCAATCAGACAAAATGGTTAAGAAATGTAAAAATAAAAAAAGTGAAAGATGTGAAGATAAGTAAAAACATATTAATCTGGCTGTGTACAATAAAAAGGAAGTTATGATGTGCATGTTCAGTAACCTGGAGCGCCTAGCGTTCCCGTATTTTATAGGAAGCAACTGTATTCAATGCTATCATGGAGACCATTGGACATCAGTGAATCAAGTCTTTTGATCCAATATGTTTTCTTTTGAAAAGATACTTGCGATTGTCTCTGCCTTCCATGATATCGACATTTTCTAATATCATGTAGCGTAGTTGACAGATGTTATGGTTGAACGTCGTAAAGTGAGTAGTTATAGCTGATTTGGCATTCTTTGTTCTTATGTTGCTCTTGTACTCGTTTAGGCTGACTTTGATTTTTCTTTTGGTTTTCCCAACGTAGACCACACCACATGTGCTTTTCAACAAATATACTGCATTCTTCGTGCCGCAGCAGGCTGTAGTATGTATCTTGATCTTAGTGCCTTTGAGTGGCTGGTTTATATAATTTCCTTTTATGATGTTGTTACAATTCAGACAATCAACAAGTTTGTTTGTGGTCCACTCTGTCATTGACGCTTTTTCTATTTCCTAGGAGTTCTTTGATGTTTTTACCTCGTTCATAGGCAAAAAGAGGAAAATCAGTAAAGATTCCTTTACAGTCGGGTTTTATTTGTATCATGGGCCAGTGTTTATGAATGATTTTCTTTAATCCTGGGCTTCTCGTGGAGAATTTAGGCCCTAGAACCATTCTGTTGAATTTACCATGGAGGTTAGTAATTGGTTCTGAGTTTTTGTTGCTGATCTCACCAAAGAATTGTTTAAAACTTCAGGCAAATAGCCTCTGGTTTTACATCGCTCAGTCATGTCAAGCATGTTAATTTCCAGTTTGTCCAGATTAGAAACAATTCTTTTAACTCTTAAAAGATGCGAGTATGGTAAGTGTGTTTTGATGAAAACTGTTAAAGTGTAGTAGATTGTTCTGATCTGTTTCTTTCCTGTGAATGTTGGTTTCAAACTTGTTCTTGCTTGTGGATTTCAATACATGTAGAGAAGTAACAGTCATCGCTAATGTCGTATGCAAACCCAATACAGGCATTGATAGTGTTTTGAATTCTTCAATAGCTGAAATTAATTCACCTTTTGTTCCATTTCATAAAACAAACATGTCATCAATGAATCTTAAAAAGGCGATGAGATTGTTTTTCCAAAAGCCATTAGAAAGGATGTTTTCCAGAAGTCATTAAAAAAGGATGTGGTCCATTTCGAATGTATGTATGAAGAGATTAGCGTAACTTAGGGCAGCACAATTGCCCATGGAAGTGCATGTGGGTTATAAAAAGAATTCTTTGTTCTAACAAAAGTAACTGTGATAGAGCATAAAATGTAAAAGCTCTCATCAAAACTTCTTCAGATCTTCGTCAAGGCTAGTGTTGATCAGAAAATGTTCCACCAATTCAATACCCAGGTAATGGGAAATAGATGTGTTCAGGGCATTAACATCAACAGTACACAAAAGGATATTCTGGTCATGGTCAATTTCCAATGCACAAATCTTCAGTAAGAATTCAGTAGTGTCTTTAATTTAAGTGGTCATCTTCGGTACCAAAGGTTGTTAATGGCAGACCAAATATTTGCCTATCAGTTCATGGATGGATCCCTGGGTGGATACGATTGGTCTGAAAGGTGGTGTGGTCGAGTTTTTGTGAATTTTGGGTAACATGTGTATCACATGACTTCTCGGATGTTCTTGTATTAAATAAAATGTATCTGCTTTAGTGATGGTCCCCTTGCTCAAAGCCATATCTATGATACTTTTCAATACCTTCACAAATTCTCCTGTTGGATTGTGGTCCAAAGCATTTGTGTAACACACAGTGACACAATAAATAGACCACAAAAAAGACTTCACTTAAGTTTAGAAAAATAGATTATTATATTCCGAACAGAACAAGACCAAAATGACAAAACTCCAGTGTATAGAAGTTGGGATATTGAATTCAAAAAGAATACATTTAGTAAAGCGCTTAGAACAAAGTAGAGCTAAAAGGGTTACATTAGGTCATGCTGGACTGGGGCAAAGCCAAAGTTCAGGCCGACCCCGATGAAACGCCTGTTGGCTACAGGACCAAGTCAGGCCCCGGTGTACAGGGTACCTTTCCTGGTTGCAAACAGCAAGACGCGTCAATCTTCTCCACGCAGTAGAGGCAATGCATCCGTTCCAAAGACAGGTGCCAGAGTATAGAGACGTTGAGCGCTGGATTCTGCCACACAGTCGAAGCGATGCGTCAATCTCCCCAAGCTGCAGCAGTGGCAATACACTGTCCGACAGGTCAGTCTCTGTAGGAAAAGCGCTGGTTCCGATGCGATGCGCCGGTTTTACTCTTGCAGCTGAGTCAATACACCGGGTCTGCTACACTCAGACAGGAAATGCGCACACACAGGAGATGCATTGAAATCTGTGTTGCAAGTATCTGGGATCCTTCCAGTGAGCCAGGCAACAGAGCAGGGGTAGAGACTTTGATATCCCTGAGTCTCAAGCAGCAGGAGGCGAGCCAACAAGCCCCTGGAAATCACTTAGAGTGAAGGCAGAGTCCAGCTCTCCTTCAGCAGAGTCAGAGAGCAGCAGGGCAACAAACAGAAAAGCAGGCCTTTCAGATCTGTAGCCCAGTTGATTTCTTTACCAGCACAGCAGTTCTTCTGACAGAGATTCAGTTACGAGTCTAATAGTGTCTGATTTTAAGGGGTCAGAGACACATTACTTATACGCAAAAGTGCCTTTGATATAGGAGGTGACTTTAAGCAGCTCTTTAAAGTGCACAAGGTCTCTTTGAAACAAGTACTATCTGCCAGGGGTAAATCAGTGCTTTGTGTGTGGACAGGACACTACCGCTTGAAGTGTGTCTGCTCCTCCTATTTCTCCCTGCCCAAGAAGACCCATCAGAATGCAGAGGGGTGCTCAGAATGCAGATGAGCCTCACCTTCCTGTGTTTGTGGTTGTCTAGAGGGAAGTCACAAAGTGCAGCTGTCACCCAACCCAGACGTGTATTGGAGACAGGCTGTAAGGCACAAAGTTAATAACATACAAGGGGATGGCTCTAATCAGTAAGGCTGAACCAAATATAATTAAACAACAAGAAAAAATGCCAATAATGATACTCTGCTTGAAACCCAAAAAGTTAACGTAAATGCATAGACTATAGTTCAATGCATCCAAGTGTTATTGAATAGCTTGTTTATTTAGAAATACTTTTGATAAATTGTTTGCAGTTCAGATACAATTCCAACACAATAGTATAACAACAATGAAAATGGACACGAAAATAAACCAAAAAATCACACATACCATCATTCATAAATCTTCAACCATTTCACAATCATACCTCACACATTCATTCAAACATGCACTCAAACAATTGGAGAATGTATACACCAATTTGTAGAGTACTAGGTCTACCAACAAAAATGAATGAATTACAATGTGTACTATTAACGAAAATACACCGTATCCAAATCAAGTAAATGGTTGAATTCAAACAATATACAACAAAGTACGGTGTATTATTGCCAACAGAATTGCAAAAACAAATTAGCAACAGGGCAAATAGGCAGACCCAATGTACATTGGGTCTGCCTATTTGCCCTGTAGCTAAGTTTTTTTTTGCAATTCTGTTGGCAATAATACACTGTACTTTGTTGTATATTGTTTGAATTCATTCATTTAATTGATTTGGATACGGTGTATTTTCGTGTGTTGGAATTGTATCTGAACTGCAAACTAGTTATCAAAAGTATTTCCAAATAAACAAGCTATTCAATAGCATTTTAATGCATTGAACTGTAGTCTATGCATTTACGTTAACTTTTTGGGTTTCAAGCAGAGTATCAGTATTGGCATTTTTTCTTGTTGTTTAAGTAAGGCACAAAGAGCAGCAAGTTCAGAGAAATGTCCACTTTCTAAATGGATTTAACCCAGCTCTCTTGACTGGGGGTGAATGTTTTGATTTGTTCTGCATTCCGTCCTTCAATTCTGTGTCTTTTGCTTTCTCGCCCTAAGTGCGCCGGGTATGCCCAGACGTGGGTCTCAGGTTCACTGTGCCACTGGATTCAAGGTATCCTGGCTGATGAGGGGTGAAACCCCGAAACCAGTTCTAGGATACTTGTTTCCGGTCCAGGGAAGACCTGGCTTGGCAGTTCGGGCTGGACTGTTCCCATGAGGCACAGGATCGAGGCTGATTTGCATATGGCCAGGTCTCAACTGGGATGGCATAGTGAGCAAAAGAATGATGGATTTAACCCAGACCTCTTGACTGAGGGTGAATGTTTTGATTTGTTCTGCATTCCGTCCATCACGTGTGTGTCTTTCACTTTCTGAATGTGGCATTTCTAAAACAGTAATGTTAAAACAACTTCACCAGTAAGGGGGATTTATCATTATCCCCTACTACTCCTCTCTGTAGGAGAGTAGGATCTGCTTACTATGGTTACCCCCACCTTTTGCTGTGTTTCACTAATTTATCGACTTTAATCTGGCTGGGGCCCTGCTAACCAGGACCCCAGCCTAGCTGCTTCCTCTCTAAACTGATTGCATGTACATTAGGTACACTCCAGATTGGTTACTGGGTTAGCCTTGTGAGTCCCTAGTATATGGTACCTTAGGTACCAAGGGAATAGGTACCCCAGAGGCCTTCCAGGGGCTGAAGCATGTATTATGCCACCCCTGGGAAGCCTTCCAAAATGGCACCACAGGTCTGCTTTAATTAATCCTTTCCCTCACCAAAGACCCTAACACCGCCAAAACCAATCTTCACGAAGGCATGAAAGAAGTAGCCGAAAGGATGAAACATAGACGCCTAAAACTCAACTCAGACAAAACGGAGGTGCTCATCCTAGGATCATCCCCCTCTGCCTGGGACGACTCATGGTGGCCATCGGCCCTGGGCACAGCACTCACACCCACAGACCACGCACGCAACCTGGGCTTCATCCTAGACTCCTCCCTCTCGATGTCCAGACAAGTCAACACAGTCTCATCCTCCTACTTCAACCTACTTTGCATTCTCAAAAAGATCTTCCGCTGGATTCCCCTCGAGACAAGAAAGACTGTCACCCATGCACTGGTCACGAGTCGACTGGATTATGGTAACACACTATACGCCGGAATCACAGCAAAATTACAGAAAAAACTCAAACGCATCCAAAACGCATCAGCCAGACTCATATTGGATATCCCTCGCCAAGATCACATCACCGGACACCTAAAAGACCTCCACTGGCTTCCCGTCAACAAAAGAATTACGTTCCGTCTTCTCTCCCACGCACACAAGGCCCTCTACAATCTAGGACCCAAATGCCTCAACACTCGACTGTCCTTCTACAAACCCACCCGCCATCTAAGATCGTCCTATCAAGCTCTCGCCGCAGTCCCGCACATCCGAAAATCCACCATGGGTGGCAGATCCTTCTCCTTCCTGGCTGCCAAGACCTGGAACTCACTCCCCACTCACCTCCGCCTTACTCAAAACCACATCTCCTTCAGAAAAGAACTTAAAACCTGGCTATTCGACAAATAATGAACCCCTTCCCCAAGCGCCTTGAGACCCTCTGGGTGAGTAGTGCGCTATATAAATGCTCGAACTTGAACTTGAACTTGCTTTTGCAGCCTGGGTAAGGTGGTGTAAGCACGCCTTACTGATATATTGTATACCTATATCTACCTTTTAAAACAGAGACATATAAACCTATAAGTCACTCCTATGGCAGGCCTTGACAATCCTGGAGGCAGAGTGCTTGGTTTTGTGTGGAAGGGTACCCAAGCATGGGCTGAGCCCCTCTGCAACTTTCGGAATCTCTTCCTAATAGCTGTTCTGTGAGACAGCCATACCATATACTCTTTAAGTGCATTATAACCTCGTGGTTAATGCCAACTTTGGAATGACTGCATCCAAACAAGTTGTGTTTGATGTCAAACACTTTGGAATACTACACCCCCCCCGCCAGTTCTGTCGGCGGGGGTAGCATTCCACCCTTCTATAGGGAGAAGACATGTACACACTGGTCTAACTGGTAAAAGTTAAACAGAGCCCCAGCATCACAAAATAGATGCTGCTGCCACAGACACGAGTCTGACCTCCTGCTGCTCGACGAAACTCTGGCAAGGGAGGCCTGGACAATAGGTTTCCTGCCCAGGGAGGTGTAACCACTTCCCAAGACAGGCTTTAGTGTATTTGGGCAGGGTGGGTGCATTCAGTGAATGCTTTTCAGACAGTGCCTGGGGCACACAAGGTGTCCCCGTGCATTTCCCAGTTCAAACCGGTTGCTTTAGCACTCAGCCCCAGCTCTGGCACAAAACTGGACAAAGGGGAAGGGGTGTAACCACTCCCTCCCCAGGTCCTCCCAAAGGTGGGACCTTAGAGTATGTCCATCCCCTAAACTTAGTATAAGTATAGGAACCCAGTCCCTAGGACTTTAGATTACCCTAGACGAAACTCTGCAACATATATCTTGGACCTTTGGCATTCTATTTCGACTAGAAGAATGAAGAAATCTCCCTTGGGGTCAAGGAGTGACTATCCTGTTCAAGCAGGCACCAAAGAAGCATCTTGCTGGTCTGCATTTTCGAGGCTCCCGCTGGATCCCAAAGAATCTGCGACACATGACACGGACTTCCAGACATCTCCGAGGCTGACATGAGTCTCCAGCAAAGCTGAGACCTGTAGCCATCACGAGAGACGTGGGACCGGAACTCCTGGACATCCAGCACATTTGCTAGTGCATCGACTTCCCGAGCTTTCCCGAACTTGTGCATTGGGCTACTTGTAGTCCAAGGCCTGCGCACCTTTTGCACCAAAGCTTGTGGGCCTACACTCCACGAGTGTTCCGTGGGCTTGCTTCCTGCATTTCTGCTCGAGGCCCCTTCGCGGTCCCTGGTCCGTCGACTGGTGGGTCCCCACGAAGGAATCTCTTTTGTTTCTTGGGCTTTCCTGGTTGCTCCAGATGTGCCCTGACTTCCCTCCAAAGGGTGAGTCCCTCATACCTTTCTGGTCTGCACCAAAGCCAATCTTTCCATTCTGCGTGGGTTGCTGTTTCCAAGGCTTGTTGGGTCCAATCCAGATACCGATGCTGCAGCACTCGACATCAAACGTGGGACAGCTCGAATCCAGCTCCTGGTTGTCATCATCGCCTCCTGGTCCTCGTGGCTGAAGAGTCAAGCTTCACCTACAACACCTGAAAACACCCGACATTGACTGGCATCTTCTTGTCGCCTTCCTGGTCACTGGCTAGTGACACAGACTCTGTCCCCTTTGCTTTCAGGTCCTTCGGATCTCTGATCCACCCTTGGATCCATCCGGACACTGTTTATCTGGTCGCCTGCAGTACTTCTTTGCAGCTCTCCATAGGAAACGACAACGAAACCCGACACGAAAAGACACCTATGCACCGGCTTCCCTGGTTGAGGTAACACGAGTACTTCGGTGCTCCCCTGCGTCTTGACTCTCAAAATGTCCAGTACTGATGGGGTTTGCTCCTAGTCCACTCCTAAGTGTTCTTAATCTTTAAAAATCTTATCGCAACTTTCTCCTTAGAAGTCAATGGTGATTTGCGGCTGTGTTTAGACACTGAACGCGTCCCCCGTGGGTCTTCTGCGTCCCTACTTTGGGTGGTTCCTAGTTGCCTCAGCGGTTCTACAGGCCCTTGGCCTTGTCTCTATGCTCACAGCGGTAGTTATACCACTTTCTTAGTATATGATTTGTGAGGCCCCTAGGGCAAAACGTATACTGTGCTAATTTACTGTGTGCTAATTACATTTCTGTATTGTACTTTTTCCTCCAGCCTCATAGAGATTCTAGAGGGGTGTGTTTAGAATAAATACATATATTGTTATATATATACCTGGTGTGGTTCTACTTTCATGTGGTCATTCACGAGGTTATAGACTGGTAAAACAAGCTGCTTTACATTCCTTCAACACTTAGCCTGAAGGCTGCTTTCCACAGCTACCACTAGGATAGCTTTCTATATAGGTTGTCTTTAAACCTACCATCAATAAGGGTCGTTTGGACTGGTACAAGGTGCCCACTAGAATAGTGGGCAACTAAGCCAGGCCAACTTCTCACACTCTGATCACAAAATACAGCTTAAAAGTGTATTAAGGAATTCCCAATGCTTGCTTATGAGAAGGGTAGGCCTCACAGTAGTGATACAAGATAACATGTGTCCTACCTTTTACTTACATGGCACCTTGCCCTTAGTGTTACTTAGGCCCTACCTTAGAGGTGACATGTTATAAAAGGGGCGTTTAAAACTTGCCAGTAGATTTAAATGCCATGCCGAAATGGCAATAAACTTCACACACAGCACTGCAGTGGCAGTTCTGAGACAGGTTTGAAAGGCTACTTACGTGGGCAGCACAATTAGAGCTGCAGGCCCACTAGTAGCATTTGAAGTACAGGCCCTGGGTATATGGTATACCACTTTACAAATGACTTACCAGTACATCAGATATGCCAATCCGGTATACACCAATGTCATCAAGTTTAATGGAGAATCCCATGCACTTTAGCTACAATTAGAACAAAGTGCTCAGAGTCCTAAGACCCACAAAAAGAATCAGCAAAACATGGAAGCAAAAGGCAAAAAGTCTAGGAGAATACCACCGTAAGGCTGCCAAGTCTAACAGCTTTTCTGATACTCAGCAACCCGACTGCTGATACTCAGCAATCCGACTGACCCTGCAACACCCCAGGTTTAGAGGCTCACAATTGGCCCTCACAAATACCCAATTGGTATTCTGATCCTCCGAGCCAGCTCCTAGAGCTTTTCACTGCTAGTTGAGAACCCCTCAGACTTTTTAACTGATTCTCAGATCCCATCATTGGACCCTCTGTTTCAAGCCAAGCTCCCGGAGCAGCTCAGCGGATCCTCAGACCAACCCTTTCTGGCAGCTCTCAGTGCACCTCAGCCACCTCGTTGAGACCTTTGAGACTACAGGCTCTCAGGGAGGGCCTCCAGATTCACTTAGCTAGCCCACAAACACCATTTCACAGTTCTCAGTAACTGTTTGACAGCCCTCAGTCCATCAAGTGTCCTCCAGACCGCCTCTACAGCCCCAGTAGAATGTAAGCGCCGCTGTCAGCCTTCATAGTTCTGACTACCTTCAGAATGACATTGTATTTAATAATCAGCAAGAGAGGCTCAAAGTTTGAGAGGTTGAAAGGTGAGAGCTTTTGTTAGCTTGGGTAGAAATCTTTTCACCAATGTGAAGGCGATTATGAGGCTGTGTAGTGGTGGTCGAAAATAACTAGGAGACTGATAACGAGGGTTGAATGGTGCTTTATGGGATAAGGTTGTGAGTAGTAATGTGATCACTGGTAGAATGCTTTAAAGAACCTAAAAGGACAGCAGAGGAGGTATAAGAGATAGTAGCAGGTTGGCAGAGTGACGCTCAGAACTTAAGAAATAGTTGAGCTACAGTAGCCTGGGCACTTGCATAGTTGTCTGCAGAACCAGCAGAGTGATCACCCTGAAAGCCACTTAAAACCGCAATCTCTAAGAGTTTGCCTTTAACCAGGACTTGAATCGTAAACCAACTAACTAGATAATGAACAAAGACAGGAGGTTTATGAACAGTTAAACTTTATATTCTAATCAACAATTTCTGAACACAATGTCCACAACAACAGTAAACGACAGTAAGTCACACATTGGAATTACCAAACTATGCAGGATTTATCACCAGAAACACAGCAAACCCCTGCTTCCCCACTACTTAAGCATGCTTCAAACATCCTAAAGCAGAGTATTTCCAACAGAGTTCTGGGGGTTATACACTTGGACAGGCCACTTGTCAGCCTTTTAGAGTTCCCAGAGCACTACTTATTTAGTTGCTTTTAGAGGTGACTGTGTCGGCCTTTGTGCAATGCAGACAATCCTAGGAGGCTTAACATTTCTATCTAAAATAGAGATGTCTGGGTAGCAGAAAAAGTAATTCCTTCATTACTGGTCAGTCACTACAGCGCAATCTTTTTTTTAAAGTACATTCTTGTTAGAGAGGTTGAAGAACCTTGTTTGTGTACAGCAGCTTTAAAAAGCTGGAGCTCAACCACAAATTGATTTTAAGTACTTTCATTAAAGCAGGGCGTGGTTTCTAAACCATGAAACTCTCTAATCACTGGTTTATTGAAAACAGCTTTTGTTAATCCTCTGGAATCCAGAGGTTCTTAAGGGCATCACATGATACTCAATTATTCTGAAGAGGATTATTACTTCATAGATGCAGTCTTTTGTTGAAGAACACCTGCTCTTAATTAGAATAATTCTAAGATGGGTCTTCGTCTCAGTCCTTTGGGGGTGAACTGTCTGCTGCTGGAGATGACCAGACTAGTATTATTACTATTAGTGCATGTACTGCATAATGTTTCTGCTGTCAATGACATGGAAGACTTTAATGACCTGACCCAATAATTAGGTTCAGGAGTGCTGGTCTAATTTCAGGCTGTGAGGTGGTTTAGGTGTTTTCACAGACACGGAACAGATGTTCAGGCCAGGACGTTTTGTTTGTCAGCTCTGGAGTTTCCGATATTCCTTAGTATTCGCTTTGCAGCCCTTTGATTTATTTTCTGACTGAAAACACCTTACTGATTTAAAAAAAAATATTTTAAACATGCATATCTGGTATTTATTTTGTTGAATTCAACTTGCTCTTTACTCACAAAAGAATACGTGGAGCACGTACCCCATAACTTTATCACCAACTTCCACAGCGAATGTGCTTGCTCAGAGAGCAGCAGCTTCCTTTCTACTACCAGCACTGATCATGATAAATTATTTTGACCTTTTTTAGGAGCCCATGTTAGCTCCTGCTTGGATTATGCTAACTCTTATGTATGTTGGATAAACAGTGCACTAAAACAGGAATTAGCTTTCAGTTTAAGCAAATCCAGTTTCAGTTGTTTATTGTCCAGGCAAAGTTCCATTTATCATACTGCTTGTGCTTCAGAATTTTAAATGCACGCCTCCTCCCCAACTTTAACTTCAACAAAGTCACTTTAAATCAGCCCATAAATAGCTAGGCTCCCAGCGACTCCAAATTGCTCATATACCATGTTAGGAATGGGATCTCTAGGTGGCAGTGGTTTTAACCCTGTCCAAGTAAGGATCCTCTCTCTAGCCAGGGCAAGGGAACCACACAGCACAGGTGGTGAGCAGATAACCCCTGCTCACCCTCTTGGTAGCTTGGCACTAGTAGTCTGACTTATCTCAGAGTCAATTTGTAAGAAGGAGTCCACACCAGTTTAGAAGAATGGCCAATATTATTTATAAATAAACCAAGACTAAAGCAACAAAAATCAAACATACACAAGTCAAAATATCACTTTTAAAATATTAAGCAAGTTTAGTCCATAGAAATAAATGGATGAATTTGTTTTAGCACAAAGTAACTTGGATGCATCAAAGACAAGGCAAGGCAAAGGGCAGGTGAGGCGTCGGAAAAGCAAAACAATGTGTCAGTTCCTTAATACACAGGGGGAGGTGAGGCATCGGTTCCTTACTGGCAGGGGAGGTGATGCATCAGCTTCCAGACATGGGGCCTCGTTTCCCGAATGTGGTGCGGTGTCAATAAAGAATTTTCATCCAGGGACACTGCATTGACAATCCAGACCTGCTGCGTTGAAAAGACAGCAGTGATGCCGCTGCTGCTTTGATTCCACAGCCGCAAAGCAGGCCCAGCGTCGTCCTCAGTCGCGAGGTTGGCTCTGAGTCGTAGTGGGTGCCATGGACGTTGGCGACATGGGGCTTGAGACTCACACTGCGACGATTCTTCTAACACACTGCGATGGCAAACGGGGACCTGCGGTGAAAGAAAGATGTGGTTGATGCGTCAAGCAGGAACCACGCTTTGGTGCAGGCAGTGGCGATGTGGCAATCTTTTGCAGCGATAAATCGATAACAGGCCCAGGGAGTCGATGCGTGGATTTTCTCCTTAAGATTACCAGGTTACACTTCCAAGGGCCCAGCTACTGGATTTTGCACCACTTGGCAAGTCAGGACTCCCGGCAGAAGAGCCCAGGCACTGGCAGGTGAAGTCTTTGATGGCCCAGAGACTTTTAACAGGTGGCAAGCTCAACTCAAGCCCTTGGAGAGCATTGGAAGCAGGATGCAGAAAGCAAAGATTAGTCCCTTAACTCCAATGACAAAAGCAGCAAGCACCAGGCCAGCACAACAAAGCAACAGGCAGGGTGGAAGTCCCTCCTACAGCATCCAGTTCTTCTTCCTGGCTCCAGGCACTCTACAGGGGTGGGCTGGAGACAGTTTTGTGTGAGGGCAGGCACAGCCCTAATCAGGTGTCAGTGGCAACTCCTTCCACTACTCTAGCTCAGGAAGACCCATCAGCCTGGTGATGGGCCATCAAGATATGCAAGGCACAGCTCAGGTCCCTTTGTGTGACTGTCTAAAGTGAATGCACAGGAGCCCAACTGTCATCCCACTCAGACATGTATCCTACAGACAGGAGGAGGCACAGAATAGTTGAACAAGAAAATGCACACTTTCTTGTTGCATTATCAAACATACAATTTAAAAACCAACTTCACCAAAAGATCTGTTTTTAAATTGTGAGTTCAGAGACCCCAAACTCCAAATCTCCATCTGCTCCCAGTGGAAAATTACTCTTAAAAGATATTTCTCTCTACCCTATGGTAGAGAGAGTCCTTGCAATAGTGACAAAACTAAATCAGCAGTATTTCACTATCTGATATTGTGAGAAGTCAGTGGAAGGGCATCAGACAGCGAGAATGTTGGAGTGGTCAGAATGAGCCAACAAGAGGCCAGTTCCCCCGGTGGGACCCCGAAGGTCTGTGCATCAGCGACAAGTCAGAGTCGATCGGCACTGCAGGTGTGAACCCTAAAGGGTGTGCTCCGGCGTCGATGAAGATGAGGGCCTAACCGCAACCAAGGGTGAACCTACCGGCGTGGACACAGTCAAGGCACCCATCACCTCCTTAGTGCCCAAAGGCACTCCAGGGGACGGTGAAGACCTAAAGATAGCATGGAGAGCACGATAATAATCTCTCATTTGGGTCAGAGTCACCCCAGCTCCTGGAAAGGCAGGGAGGCATGGGAGAGACTCTTGCACAGGGTCTTCAGCCTGAGGGCGTGAGGAGCCGTGGGAAACTACGTTGTGTGGCGACGAAGCCGGGGGATGCTGTGACTTCGACTTCTTGTGACAAGACTTATCACTGGACATCCACAGGGAGTGATGTTCACGCGAACGGGTCCTGGAATGGCTCTGTGAAGGGACCCTAGAATAGGAAGGAGACCGAGATCGATAAGACTTGGAGGGTTGCGACAACTGCGCCTACAGGAGCTTCATCCATCCATCCCGTAGTGCCTTCAACTTCAGTTGACAGGCATCGCACTCCTCAGAGTCGTGGTGCTCACCCAAGCTCCACATACAGACAGAATGAGTGTCAGTGGCCGACATCTGTCAAGCACAAGACCCATAAGGTTTGATAAAAGGCACACAGTTCCAGATGAAAAACACTGTAGTAGGCCAAAAACAGGCCAGATAAACTGCTTCTCCAGATCCGCGTTGTAGCGCGGAAAAGAAGAAACTGACAGCGCGTCGGGGCAAGGGCATATATGGACTTCGTAGACATCACATCTGGTGAACGACATTGCTAAGGAGTAGCACGACACCCTCAACCAAAGTGCAGATGTTCTACTGGAAAGTTTTCCAAATCCAGTCTAGAACCTGGGGAGAATTCTAAGGTAAGGAATGTGCAGCTAGACTATGTCTCTACCAGATAAGGCTCTACGGAAGGTAAGTAACTTGTCCATTAGGACATGTAAAACACACCAATACATGTCCTACCTTTTAAAACACTACACCCCTCCCATGGAGTTGCCTTGGGACTACCTTGGGGTTGACTTAGGTGTAGAAAGAGGGAAGGTTTGGGCCTGGCAAGCAGATGCACTTGCCAGGTTGAAATGGCAGTTTAAAACTCCACTCCCATACACTGCATTGGCAGGTCTGAGGCATGTTTGCAGGGCTACTCCTGTGGGTGGCACAAACAGTGCTGCAGGCCTTCTAGTAGCATTTGATTTACAGGCCCTGGACACACCTGATGCACTTTACTAGGGACTTATTAATAAATCAAATATGCCTATCAAACCAATCATCAATACATTTTACACAGAGAGCACTTGCACTTTAGCACTGGTCAGCAATGGTAACGAGCCCAACGTCATAAAAACATAACAAAAACAAAATTCAGCACACAGTCAAAAAAAGGAGGCCAGAAGCAAAAGACTGGGGAAATCACGCCAAAAGATGCCAGGTCTAACACATGTCCCCCCAGCTGAAAGTGGGGAGAACTACCGAACCTCATGGGAGTTCTCTTTACTAAGGCAGAAGAACCTGGACAGACGTTCAGCATTGGCTTGTTCTGTTTCACCGTAAAGTCCATTCCCTGTAGGGAATTGGACCACCTCAACAGTTTTTTTCCCCTTAATCTGCATTTAACATTTGAGGGGCCATCTGAACCCGGAAGTGAGTCCCAAACAAATAGGGTCTTAGCTTCTTAAACATCCTGACCACAGCAAAATCTTTAAACAACACAAAAAGGATGCTAAGGGTCTCTGAAAAAACTATGAGAATACTAAACACTTAGTTGTAGTGTGTAGAAAAGATTGTTCAAAGGAGAGAGAAGAAATATGAGTTGAGAGTACCCATCAGCCCACCCGTTGGCGGAACTTCATCATCTGGGTTATAGTTGGAAACTGGTATCCACTAGACACCTCTTCAGGTTTCTTTCGAGGAGTACTAGTATTGGATCCGCCAGTGAGAAGGACAGCCAGCAGGTAGTATTGGTAGGTTGAAGGGAAAAAGTTGCAGTGCTCAAATAAATGTGAAAAGTGAATGTGGTAATATTAAAAATGCCTGTTATGATGCCAAGGAACTACTTTATTGTGAGTGAGCAACATAACGGCATAATTAAAAACAAAGTGAGTATGGAAAAAATATTACTATCAATTATAGATATTAGTTGGTCAACATGTTTCAGCCTCACAGGGCTTTCATCAGGACCTATAATGTACACTACTGCAACAGTCAACAAAGCAAGACAAGTGATGGTGATGTAGACCTGCCGGGAAACTGTTACTCTATGGTAGTCTCATATCATTGTGACAAAAACTCTCCTGAGGGAAAAGAAAAGAGAAATACACACAAAACAAAGCAGATGTAAACATTTTAGGAGACATCAATGCATGTGTAAATCAATATACCACACTTTGGTAAAAATAACTCACCCATAAATGTTATGGAGACGGCCTCACCTCGCCTGGCGCTCGCTCAGGTCAAAGAGGCCCCGCTCTATATATGGGGAGGGAAAATAAATTGTATGTGTAAATCTAGCCATCAAGTGCATAGTGATATTCCTTTGGTCATAATGGATTCTATAGGTCGTGACTGTTGGCAAAATCGCAAGGGAAAACATAAGGATGGAGTCAAGAGCATAGCGCCTGTAGTTTGTTGGATAGTCAAATTTAGCGTTCAGATTGAGTGAAACAATTGTTTGCAACTCTCTTCACGAATGTGGGTATGTATATCCAAACTCGTGTGGAAGAGAGTAACGAACATGCATCGGTCTTAAGCATGTGTCTAAAAATGCATGTCCCGTGAGGTAGAGGTTAAAATGTGATCGATATTGGCACTCTCTAGAGATGACAGAAAGTGATTCCATAGCTGTTAATGCAGGAAATCCAGAGTGCTACGGCTCATCGGGAGACAATCCTACGCCGAGATATATAGCAGTGAAGAAGGTAGAAGAGCCCGAATTATGTTCACCAACCTGTCCGTCGTTGCCTCGGTCTATCATCTGAGCCAAGGGGAAGGTGGTGATCGTATCCGCTTGATCGGAACAAAAAGGCCATATGCGGACCAGAAAGGAGCCGCTTTTTAGAACTTCACCGGATGTACTTAGTGATGATTGGTTCAATGTAAGTGCCTACAGAACCGGAAACACAAGGGCAAACATTTCATCCACGCATATTAAGAGTGGAACGGTGGCGGACCAGAGTGAAAACGCATCCCAACAACTGGCCATGTGTGCTTTGTGTTGATTGGTCCATTATAGAGACCGGAAACCGGAAGAGAAACTATGGCAACCGATCTGTATATGCTTGCGAACCTGCAGGTTTGTTGACATCAGAGCTGGATCCATGACATTTCATCGTTCAACCCCTCGGTGTCGCACTTAAGCCTGAAAATCCATTTCTGTTCTTTGACGAACAGGAAATGAGAGATGTCGCTGACATGTAAGGGTATGAACGGCTGTTCAAGTACTAGCCATTCCATATCGTCAGCAGAGTGTTTCATCGTGAGGACAAGCCGGTGATCTTTCCACCAAGCTGAAACAACGACTGTATCCAAGTGCGTTGATTAGAAAATCATGCAAAAGGGCTTCTAACAATCATTGTGAAGCCTTACTAACAATTCCTGTGGAAAAACCGCCCCTCGACAGATTAACCTGTGTAACCACCTTCAGTACGGCTTCATCATCGGTCCAAAAAATCATCCGGCATAACTGGCGAGTTTTGAACACTGCGGGAGATAACGTCCCATTGCCACTCTTTTCCTTTAAGAGAAGTTCGAACCTGAGAGATGAACTAGTGCACACTAGACCACGATCTATCTCAAATGAATCCACAGTGACATTGTGGAACCTTCCCCCTGTGCAAGGCCACCACCCATGTGGAAATTGTTCTGTATGCCCACAAACTAAAAAAACGCTACCAGTGAACATTGGCACATCACGCCCATGGGTGTTGAAACGGCATACGAATTGCAATAGCGAAAGGGTCATCTATCAAATCACCTGCCCATGTGCCCTTCGCTATATAGGCATGACGACCAGGAAGGTTAAACTAAGAATACAAGAACATAAAAGTACCATCAGGCGCTTCAAACAAGCCACCCGTATGACTAACCACTTCCTCACGATGAAACACTCTGCTGACGATATGGAATGGCTAGTACTTGAACAGCCGTTCATACCCTTACATGTCAGGGACATTCCTCATTTCCTGTTCGTCAAAGAACAGAAATGGATTTTCAGGCTTAAGTGCGACACCGAGGGGTTGAACGATGACATTTCATGGATCCAGCTCTGATGTCAACAAACCTGCAGGTTCGCAAGCATATACAGATCGGTTGCCACAGTTTCTCTTCCGGTTTCCGGTCTGTATAATGGACCAATCAACACGAAGCACACATGGCCAGTTGTTGGGATGCGCTTTGACTCTGGTCCGCCACCGTTCCACTCTTAATATGCGTGGATGAAATGTTTGCCCTTGTGTTTCCGGTTCTGTAGGCACTTACATTGAACCAATCATCACTAAGTACATCCGGTAAAGTTCTAAAAAGCGGCTCCTTTCTGGCCCGCATATGGCCTTTTTGTTCCGATCAAGTGGATACGATCACCACCTTCCCCTCGGCTCAGATGATAGACCGAGGCAACGACGGGCAGGTTGGTGAACATAATTCGGGCTCTTCTACCTTCTTCGCCGCTATATATCACTTTCTGTCATCTCTAGAGAGTGCCAATATCGATCACATTTTAACTTCTACCTAACGGGACATGCATTTTTAGACACATGCTTAAGACCGCTGCATGTTCGTTCCTCTCTTCCACACGAGTTTGGATATACATACCCACATTCGTGAAGAGAGTTGCATAAAAAAATCTTTTTCACTAAATCTGAGCGCTAAATTTGACTATCCAACAAACTAGAGGCGCTATGCTCTTGACTCCATCCTTATGTTTTCCCTTGCGATTTTGCCAACAGTCACGACCTATAGAATCCATTATGACCAAAGGAATCTCACTATGCACTTGATGGCTAGATTTACAAATACAATTTATTTTCCCTCCCCATGTTTAGAGCGGGGCCTCTTTGACCTGAGCGAGCGCCAGGCGAAGTGAGGCCGTCTCCATAACATTTATGGGTGAGTTATTTTTACAAAAGTGTGGTATATTGATTTACACATGCATTGATGTCTCCTAAAATGTTTACATCTGCTTTGTTTTGTGTGTATTTCTCTTTTCTTTTCCCCTCAGGAGAGTTTTTGTCACAATGATATGAGACTACCATAGAGTAACAGTTTCCCGGTAGGTCTACATCACCATCACTTGTCTTGCTTTGTTCACTGTTGCAGTAGTGTACATTATAGGTCCTGGTGAAAGCCCTGTGAGGCTGAAACATGCTGACCAACTAATATCTATAATTGATAGTAATAATTTTTCCATACTATCCTCACTCTGTTTTTAATTATGCCGTTATGTTGCTCACTCGCAATAAAGTAGTTCCTTGGCATCATAACAGCCATTTTTAATATTACCACATTCACTTTTATTTGAGTACTGCAACTTTTTTCCTTCAACCTACCAATACTACCTGCTGGCTGTCCTTCTCACTGGCGGATCCAATACTAGTACTCCTCGAAAGAAACCTGAAGAGGTGTCTAGTGGATACCAGTTTCCAACTATAACCCAGATGATGAAGTTCCGCCAACGGGTGGGCTGATGGGTACTCTCAACTCATATTTCTTCTCTCTCCTTTGAACAATCTTTTCTACACACTACAACTAAGTGTTTAGTATTCTCATAGTTTTTTCAGAGACCCTTAGCATCCTTTGTGTGTTGTTTAATTGTTAAGTTGGGGGACAGGATGTAAGCTGGTCTTTAAATATATTTCTCCTCTTAGACCCCCCTCACATTTTGTTCTTTATTCACAGCAAAATCTTCCCATTCAATTGTGCTTCACCTCTGTTTCCGGGTATGTAATCTCCTGCTAATCAAGGCTGTGAGTTGATCTATGCCCTCTTCATTCAGCTGTGAAAGCATGGCTCCCACACCATGCTCTGAGGCATCAGTCTGCACCACAAATTCCTTGGAGAAGTCAGAAGCCTTCAGCACGGGAGCTGTGCACATGGCCTCCTTCAGGGTGTCAAAAGTGATCTGGTATGCCTCAGTCCAGATCACCTGACTGGGCTGCTTCCTTGAAGTCAGCTCTACCAAGGAGGCAACAATTGTGCCATACCCATTGACGAATCTGCTGTAGTGCCCAGTGAGGCCTGAAGGGTTTCGCCACTGGGTCTCGGGGGTGCCTAAGCCAGAATGGTGTCAAACTTGGGTTGCAGGGGCACTACCTGGCTGCTTCCTACCTGGTGTCCCAAGTACACCACAGACCTCTGCCCCATCTGGCACTTACTTGCCTTGATAATGAGGCATGCACTGTGCAGGGGCCTCAACACCCCCAGGAGGGGGTACAAGTGCTTCTCCCAGTTAGAACTGAAGATTGCAATGTCGTCTAGGTAGGCAGCCCTGAAGTTCTCCGATCCAGCCAGGACCTGGTTGGCCAGACTCTGGAATGTGGCAGGGGGATTCTTCAACCCAAAGGGCATAACATATAACTCAAGGGGTTCCTAGGAGTCTGCTAGACCACCGGGTAGGTGAAGTGACTCTTGCGCTCCTTCGGCTAAAATAGGCTAGGCCACTTGTCTTGTAGAGCGTGAGGCTCTACTGGCTCCATCACCCACACCTTTTGACCAGGCTGAAACTCAACCAGAGGGGTATTTTGATCGTACCAACGTTTCATGTCCTCGTGGCTAGCTTCTAGGTTCTCTTGGGTGAGTTTCCTGAAGTGTGCTGTCTAGTTCCGGAAGGCCAGCATGTAACTGAATTCATCCTGGAGTGGCTTCCTTGGAGCTGGGTCCCAGTCCTCCTTTACCAGACTGTGAGGTCCTCTCACAGGGTGCCCATAGAGAAGCTCAAAAGGGCTAAAGCCAACCCTCATGTGAGGTATTTCCCTGTAGGCAAATAGAAGGCATAGTAAGAGGACGTCCCACTTACGCCTCATGGGTTCCGACAGGCCCCCAATCATGCCTTGCAGGCTGTGGTTGAAACTTTCAACCAACCCATTGCTCTGCGGGTGGTAATTGTTGGTGAATTTGTAGGTCACTCCACACTCCTTCTACTTTTACAGCAACATGAAGTTGGTACCCCGGTCAGATACCCCCTCCTTGGGGAAAACCCATTCGGGTAAAGAGCCCCATCAGTGCCCGGGCCACGGTCTTCAGAGGGATAGCTTCCGGATACCGGGTGACATGATCCTCTAAGACCAGGATGAACTTGTTGCCATGGCTGTCTTGGGATCCAGAGGTCCTACAATGTTAATGCCCACACGCTCAAAAGGGGTGCTCACAACAGGGAATAGTTGCAGGGGAGTCTTACATCTCCCCCCACTCTTGTCACTCGCTTGGCAAGTCTGGCATGCCCCACCAAATGCAACCGAGTCTTTTCACATTTAGTGCCAGTAAAAGTGGATGACAAGCCTGTCAAAGGTCTTGCCCTGTCCCAAATCACCTGCCATTGGCACATCATGAGGCAAACCCAGAAGGAAGGAAGGCTCTGAAGCACTGGGGTACCACCAGCGCCCACAGGCTGCCCCAGGCTCAGCAACCTTAGGCTCACTAAATAGGAGACCATTCTCCCAATAGATCAGGTGAGATGCAGACTCTTTGCCAGCTTCCTGGTCCTCGGCTTGCTCCCACAAACCCACAAGAGTAAGGCACTCTTTCTGCACTGCGCGGAATTCTTCTCTGGTGTAACTCCCTTCCTGCTGCCAATGGGTCAGCTCAGGCAGGTTCCCCAGTTTGGCTACTTCTTCCTCTGTAGGTTACAGGGCATCCCCTTGAGGTTTAGCCTCCTCCCTGACCGAGGGAATTTCTGGAGCTGGTTTCCCATGCCACTTGCCCCTCCTCTTCTTGGCAGGCGCATGGGCCACTCTTTCAGACTCCAGGTTCTTCTTATCACCATGGGGTGCCATGGACCACATGGTCAGGCACGCCCACTTATGCAGTCCCAACAGCTCCTAGTGATTCCTGTATTTCACCTCCCTCCAGGCGGTGTGTTCCAGGTAATTTTCGAGCAGACAATCGACAGGCATGGATGGGCTCACAGCTACCCTCAAGGAACCTGAAATCCCCACACTCAAAGGGATACTGCACCACCTTACAATGGCGCTCACTGTTGTCTACTGCAACTACTTGGTGAAGCACTCCAGAGATCACTTCCTCTTCAGACACCAGGTCAGTCAATCAATCAGAGTACTTGTAAAGCTCTCTATTTACCCGTGAGGGTCCCAAGGCGCTCGGGGGGGGGGGGGGGTGCTGCTACTGCTCAAAGAGCCAGGTCTTGAGGAGTCTTCTGAAGGCAAGCAGGTCCTGGGTCTGCCGTATGTGGGTGGGGAGGTAGGAGAAGGATCTGCCACCGGAGGTCGTTCGTTGGATGCGGGGGACCGTGGCGAGGGTGAGGCTGGCGGAGCGGAGCTGGCAGGTGGGGGTGTGGAAGCTGAGTCTGCAGTTCAGGTAGGCTGGTCCGGTGTTGTGGAGTGCTTTGTGTGCGTGGGTGAGGAGCTTGAAGGTGATCCTCTTGTCGATGGGGAGCCAGGTGACACCTGACAGTAGCCAGACTTGCTCCTGTGTCTCTTAGAGCCTCTACCCCATGTCCATTAATGGTCATCCACCTCATATGAGTGAAGTAGTGTGGCTCACTGGTTAGAGGCGGCAGACCCGAGAGCAGAGGACGGCCCGGGACCAGGGTTCGATTCCCGGCGCGGCAGGTTTCTGGACCAGGGTCAGCGGACTCGATAATTCTCTCGCCTCGGTGCCCACTCTGATCAGCGGTCACACTCGGCAACTCTGGGCATTAGCTTGCCTCATCTTCACTAACGGCCCCCCAGACCGCCGGGGATGCCTGGTCGCACCCTGGAGATACCCATTAAGGGACCATCTCTCAGGGAAGCCAGGAAGGGTTTCGCAGCGGTCGAAGCGCCAGGACGCCTACGGGTAGCAGTGCGCTATATAAATGCCAACACACATTTACACATATATTTCTTAGTGTTATCAGGTATGAGGTTTCTCTTGACCATCCCACTGTCCCCTAATGAGACAAAGGTCATCTTAGCTGGTTCCCCACACCCACATGGGACCAACTCCTCCAAAAGCGCTACACTAACCATCCCTGGTGACTGCCACTGGTGGGGGCCTGTGCCTGCTTGGAACACTTGGGACTCCCTCTAAAGTGCCCTTCCTGGGGGCGTGGCCAAGATGGCGACCTGGCCAGATGCAAGATCGCGTGGTTCCCCGGCCCTGATCCCCAGCTAAGCCCCTAAAAGTTACTTAAAAATCCCCCAACACAATACCTTTGGTCCGCTGGGTCCAGAACCGGGTCCTGCAACTGTGAAGTGGCGACAGCACCGGTACCAGGAGATGCTCTTTCCCCTCGAGGCCAGCAGAGCAGGCTAGGGCCGCTGCGACATGGTGGCCTGAGTCGGGGGAGCCGGGACTCCCTGTGTGGCCACCGGCGGGATCCTCGGCGGCAGACGAGCTTGTGAGCGCCGAAACAGGAGGTCCTGCACCACCGCAGGTGACGGAGCGGCACAGGGTATGGCGGCGTCAGCCCGGTCGGCGCAGACAGCAGCAGCACATCAGGTGAGCGCCCGTGACGGGAGGCGCCAAAATCGAGGCCCTGGCTCGGGGCCTGCTCCGGACTGGGGTGCTGGATTCAACCGAAGTGCCGGAGACGTGCGGCGAACCAGCGGAGCAGGCAAGGCGCCCAGGCACAGCAGAGACCCAAGGCACTCCCGGTGGGACGCGGAGAGAGCAGCAGTGCAGGCGACCTCCAGTGTGGGAGAGACTGTGCAGTGTACCGCCAAAGGGGGTGAGGAGCGCAGGGATCGCAAAAATCGAGCTCCCGGCTTCAACAATGCCGGAAAAGTGAGGCGGCCCAGCGGAGCAGGCAAGGCGCCCCAGCATAGCAGAGCCCCGCCGCAATACAGACAGGCAGTGGAGAGAGCATCGGCACAGGTGACCCCCAGCACGAGAGAGGCTGAGCAGTGCCCCGCCTAGGAGAGTGAGACACGCGGGGAGCGCAGGAATCGAATTCCCTGCTCCAGGGCCTAAGTATGCCACACTACCCCTGTGACGCAGCCAGCACAGCGGCCGCTGCCCCCCAGCGACTTGAGGAGGCCGCATTGGCCCGTCCGGTCATCGCGGCACAGGGGAGGCACTCAGCGACGGTCATCTGCACACCCGCATGGCATAGAAGGCTACATTGAGAGGGGTGGCCAGGCCTTGCAATCGGAATCTCAGCCCAGCACTTGTAGGAAGGAGCCGGTGGGGTACATGCACGGAGGGTGCCGCTGGGGGACGCGGGGCCCGGTCCGGGCCCGTCTTGAACCGCAGAGTCCCCACCGGGAGACCTACTGCAACGCCACAAGGGAAAGCCACAGCACTTACGGGACTCGAGACTGCGGGGCCCGGGCACCACCACAGGCCCCTACAGTGGGGCGACCGCAGGGTACAAAGATCGGGCCTCGGACTTGGGCATTGGCACCCCAGAGTGGTGAGCCCTGCCGAAGGCCCTGAAGAGCGTTACCGGCGTTGCATCACGACCTGAAGATATCCCACAAGACAACAACTAACAGGGGGCCCAATACCGGAAAGGGACACACAGCCTTACACTTGTGGTTCCAGCGGGTCACACGCCATGGCGTCTTCAGGTCGCAGAGGTGGTCGCACCATCACCGAAATTTTAACGAAAGGCACGCCCAAAGGTGAGAAGGGCCCGCCGCCACCCTTGTCGTCTACAGAGACACCGGGGCAGGGACAAAGAAACCCCCATTACCAAAGCTTTCTTGGACTCCTTATTCAACTCCCTGCGGGATGACTTCCAAACCCTCAAACAGGACATGGCTGGGGAACACCGGGAGTTGCGTCGCGAAGTGGATGGGCTGGGGGAACGAGTAGGAGCGGTTGAGGAAGCGGACCACAACAGAAGTGAGGAGGTGGAGATCTTACAACAGGAAGTCATCCGTCTCCGAGACCAGCAAGTAGACCTCCAGGCACATGCAGAAGACCTCAAGAACCGTTCCCGGAGAAACAACATACGGGTACGGGGCGTGCCACTCAAAGCGGAGGGAGACGACGTAACTGGCTACCTGCAGAAGCTGTTCTGGGAGGTCCTGGGGGAACCTGAGGACTTTGAGGTGCGCATTGATAGAACACATAGAGTGGGCCTGGCGCGCCAGGCACCTGCCCCGCCGCCTGATATATTGGCCTTCCTGCCTGACTTTCCACTGAAGGAACGCATCCTGAAAGAGGCACGCCGGAAACAACCCCTTAAGTTCCAAGACCGCCCAATAGCGCTGTTCCAAGACCTTTCAGCCCTCACCCTCCAAAAATGGAAGAGCTTTAGAGCAACTACCACCTTTCTACGGGACAATGGGATCCCCTATTCCTGGGGGCATCCCTTCAGACTTATCTTCAAGTGGAAGGGGACGTTACACCAGCTTCGATCGATGCGGGAGACATGTGCGCTACTGGGCATCGACACTGAAGAGACTTCGCAAACTGAGGGTCTGACACCACGGCCATCACCATTGAAATCCACTCAGCCCTCCCAGGAGAAGTAGTTTAAGTCAAGAGAGAAGTGGCAACACGTGGGACGCCAACGTTCGCCCAGAAGCAACCTGAAACCGGACCCCACGACGGTGGCACAAGAGCAAGCGGCAGCCGTGATGGAGGTGTCCAAAGACGCATCGAGTAAAGCCTGAGGCAGGAATCAGGGGGGTTCACCGCACTTTCACTGCACGGGGATGGGGGGTCGGGACGGGGCACCACTAGGGTCGCCACTGCCACACACTCCCTTCTTTCCTACTACTACAGATCTGAACTTTGGGTGACTGGCCTGTTGCTATCTTCTTCTCACCACAGGTCTGCATGAGGTTTGAACAGGCCTTTGACAATGGTTTGCAGTTGGGGACATCTGTTGGGGCTAGGTTGAGGGGTAGCGGGGGGGCTTGGGAGTGGGAGAGGGGAGGCGGGTTGGTATTTGTTCAGGGGGTGTTTTCAGGTGGGTGGGGGGGGGGGTGGGGGTAGGGGGGGTGGGGGTGGGAGGGTGGGTTGTCCAGTGCTCCATTTTGGTCTCTCTAATCTAGGTCTCACACCAGCACAAGCCGAAGGGCGCAATTTGGGGAACTCCTTTTCTCCCCCTGCCAGAGGTCACCTGACCGACGTCGCAACCATGCTCTACTCCACTACACACTATGAAGCCCACCATCCTTAAGATATTGACCCTCAATGTACGGGGTCTTAATAACTCAGTCAAGAGACGGTCGGCCCTTTCCTATTCGGACAACACGCAGGCGGACATCTGTCTGCTCCAGGAGACGCACCTATTGGCTTGAGATGGCAATAGACTCCGCTCACGCAAATTCCCGGGACAATACTTCTCATCTGGCCCTACTAAATCTGCAGGGGTAGCGATTTTGGTAGCGCGACACCTCGAGGGGGAGGTCCCCCACAGGAGCGCGGAACTGCGCGGCAGGTTGCTGGCATACCACGTTGCTTTAGGCGGTTGCGATGCCCAACTTTGCTGGGTATGCCCACCGGCACGGCCGGCCTACCACTGCCCACCCACACATATATCTCACGCCCCTCCAGGCTGGGTGACTAGCGTGACTAATCCCTATGTTAAACATGCCGCTTACAACCTTTAAGATCCTGACCCTTAACGTACGGGGTCTAAACAATCCTATTAAGGGGCGTGTGATTTTGTCCCACTTAGAAAATGCCCAGGCAGACATCTGCCTACTGCAGGAGACACACTTGCTGGCCCGTGACTGCCATAGGCTGCGCTCACGCAAATTCCCAACTCAATTCTTCTCCTCCGGCCCCACTAAGACTGCAGAGGTGGCGATCCTGGTGGCACGACATTTTAAAGGGGAAGTCCTAAACAAGAGTGCTGAGCAGAAGGGGAGATTGCTGGCATATCGCTTTGCTCTGGCAGACCTGACGTTTACGATTGGGTCCCTTTATGGCCCTAATGAGGGCCAGGAACAATTTCTCCACACAGTCCTTACAGACATCACAGACACACCGGACAGGTATATTATACTGGGGGGGATTTCAACATGGTCATTGACACGGTTCTGGATAGGTCCGCCCAACGCACTCACCAAACTGGAGCGCTCTCAGTCAATTGCACTCAACGGATGACAGAGCTGGATCTTCATGATCTGTGGCGCCGCACACATCCACACGATAGGGAATACTCCTACTATTCCAATGCACACAAACCCTACACCAGGCTAGACCATATCTTAGTCTCTAGTCCAGTTTGCGTTCTGTCCACCTCGACGGAGATAGGGGTAATCTCACTCTCGGACCATGCACCAGTCACTACCACACTCACTTTGCTACCGGCGTCATATCCTCCCAGGGTCTGGTGTCTTCGGGACGCGTTACTACACAGGAAAGATGTGGTGAAACACATTCAGGGCACTATCCAAGACTACCTGTCCCACAACGCTAACTCTGACACGACTCGGGCGATACAATGGGCGGCCATGAAGGCGGTCATACGGGGGGAATTCATGGCTATTTCCTCCGCTGAGAATAGGGACCGGCAACACAAGCGTGATGAGCTCACGCAGCGTGTGCGTGAACTCGAGCAACTGCACCAACGATCTGGGGCACCCAGAATCTGGAAGCAACCCAAAGTCGCACGGCAACTACTGGCGGCTTTGGACACGGACCGGGCGGAGTTCGCAGCCCTGCGACTACGACATGTCTATTACACGGGCGGAGACAGATGTGGCCGCCTCCTGGCGAATAGACTCTGAGTTGCGCGCCAACAACAGGGGGTCAAAGAGCTCTCCCGCCCCGATGGGTCCACAGTCACAGATAACGCCCAGATCGCGGAAACCTTCTGCAGCTTTTACGCTACTCTTTATACGAGAAGCCCATTGGCCAATTCGGCAGTGGCCCAATACCTGGACTCAGTCACACACCTCTCTCTAGCACCTTCACAGTCGGAATATCTTGAAAGGGATATCCCCATCGAAGAAGTGATCTCCGCCATCGCCAAACTGAAACCGGGGAAAGCTCTGGGTCCGGATGGCTTTACAGCCATCTTTTACAAAACGTTTTGCACCACGCTAGCACCAATTCTCGCCTGCCTTTTTAACACCTTTTCTGAACCCGGCGCCATCACACCTGACCTCCTGCGTGCGTCTCTTATGGTCATCCCCAAACCAGGGAAAGATAGGACCAAATGCGGCTCCTACAGGTCGATATCGTTACTAAACGTGGACCTTAAATTATACACGGGAATCCTAGCGGGCCGGTTGGCCCCCCACCTGCCAGGCCTCATAGACCCAGACCAAGCGGGCTTCATCCCCGAACGCCAGACGGTAGATCACACCAAAAGGGTCGCCCACCTCATAGAAAAAGCCTCCCGAATCCCTGGGGAGAGAATGATGCTGGCGGTAGACGCCGAAAAGGCGTTCGATCGAGTTCACTGGCCTTACCTGGAACAGGTCCTGGCGAAGGTCGGAATTGGGGAGAAGTTCCGCACTCTCATTTTTAATTGTTACAAATTCCTCACGGCGGTGGTGCGAGTAAATGGTTATAGCTCAGAGAGTTTCCATATCTAGAGGGGCACGAGGCAGGGATGCCCGCTATCACCCCTATTATTTGCTCTATATATGGAGCCATTCGCTCAGAGGATCTGCCAGAACCGGGCAGCAACGGGGATGGTGTTCGGTGGCTTCACACACACCATCAGTCTCTATGCGGACAATGTCCTGCTTTCACAAGAGAATCCGCGGACGGCCCTACCGGCTTGCATAGCGGAGTTGGATACCTTTGCTGGCGTGGCCGGGTTCAAAATGAACGCAGACAAATCCATAGCCCTCGATTTGGCCCTAGCCCCCCCCACCAAAGCCTACTTACAGAACCTCTTCCCCCTCCAATGGTCATCCGGCACAGTGCCGTATTTGGGGATCCAACTGGCCCCCACGCTTCCAATTATGACGACGGCCAATTATGCTACACTCCAAGGGAAGATACGTGAAGAGTTAAGACGCTGGAAACACTTCCCCCTCTCTTGGTTGGGCAGGATCTCAGCGGTCAAAATGACTGTTTTGCCCCAAATCCTCTACCTCTTCCGGGAGTTGCCGCTGCAGCCACCTGTAGGGAGGATGCAGCAAACACAGGCGGACCTCGCTCACTTTATCTGGCAAGGCCGGAAGCCGAGAATGAAAAAAAAAAACTGGCATGTTGGCCCCAGAGGCCGGAGGCTTAGGGATACCGGACTTGCGCAAATATTTTCAGGCAGCGCAATTGCCCTACTTAGTGGAGTGGAGTAAGTGGGAGTCGGAGAGGCACTGGCTCTTTCAAGACCAGGCAGTTGCAGGGCGCCCACTCCAGGAAATCCCCTTTCTTCGTAAGGCTCACCGACCTGCTAACCTTTACGCCTCGTTTGTCACATGGGTCCCCCTGGAGGTGTGGGACGCCACTAACACCATTCACGAACTTACCACTTTTTCCTCACCACTTACGCCATTGGTCGACAATCCGGACTTCACTCCAGGCCTGGCGAGGGGAGCATTCACTCACTGGTGGCCCACGGGGTACCGTTTCCTTTACCATATCTGCGGTCCAGATGGAGTACTTCCCTTCCCACTCTTTAAACAGGAATAGGAATATAACCTCCCTGAGACGGAACGGATGCGTTACATGCAGGTCCGACACTGGGCACTCCAGCAACAAGTGAGGGAGACGGCAGATAGGAAACTCCAGCCGTATGAAAGGTGGCTTCTATCTCGCACCTCTGACACTAAATTAATATCCGACCTGTACAAATTTTTGCAACCACCAACAACACATCTCTACAATCCAGGCAGGGAACGCTGGGAACATGAACTAGGTAGGACCCTGAGCCATAAAGAATGGGACCAAATCTCTTATAGAGCACACCACTCTGCATACCATACCGGGCTTACGGAGACACTAACCAAGAAATCCACATATTGGTATTACACCCCAGAACGGATACATGAGATGGACTGCAGTAAAGACCCAAATTGCTGGCAGGGTTGTGGACATACGGGCACCCTGTTACACCTCTTGTGGGACTGTCCCCAACTCCAGGCATACTTGACGCAGGTATAGATGACATAGATACTCATTTCCAAACAGAACTACCCCGATTCCCTGCCTACGTCTTGCTGGGGCTCCCTAATCCAGTGACATACCCCTTGCGCTCGCACAGGGGGCGCCAGATGGCCATCGCCCTAGGTTCCGCAGTACAGAACATCCTTACGCACTGGCACACTACTACGGTCCCCTCCACTACATGCTGGTTACATAGGATGTGGTGTGTATTGGGGATGGAGAAGCTGTCACTCACCTTAGGCGGAGACATAGATCAATATGATGACCTCTTGCAACCATTTCGCTCACTGTTGGTCACTGAATTTAGGGAACTCACCTGCCCGAGATACCTCCGCATGTTGCGGCTCACGGGGCCCAAAGAGGCAGACTCCTAAGGAGGATGCGGATGGAGAGTTCCTCACGAGCTGGGGGAGGGGGGGCAAAGGGGGATGGATTTGAGCACTGGACAGTGGGGATGAGGAGGGAAGGAACGGGGAGTTTGGGGGGTGGGTGGCGGGGTTTTTTTTGGAGGGTTGTTCGCAGCACATACAGTATATTTCATATGCAATGTATGTTTGGTTTTATATGTGCTGCTTTCAATAAAAAGATTTAAACCTAAAGTGCCCTTCCTGACTACAGTCAAAGTACTTCAGGGGGTCCCTTCTCTCCAGGCTTTCCTGGCGGGAACCAACTCTTCATTTTCTGAACAGGGGATTGGGAATCCTTACAGTTGGGACTAGTTTGGGGCCCGTTAGAGAACTCCCTACTTTATCTTTGTCCCTCCCTCCTTCTGTTGGGCACCTTGCCCTCTCTTGGCTGACTCACCCACATACAGCTTTTTTTGGACCCTGGTGCTGAGCCAGTGTACTGCCTCCTTAGCAAGCTTCCTGGGGTCAGTAAGCTTGCTGTCAATCAAGTGCTGGCACAGTTCTGGAAAACAACGATTAGCTTAGTGCCTCCATGCAATCAAATAGTACAGCCCTTAATAGTCTATTACGTTACCTCACTGCCCTTCACCCAACAATCCAGTGCTACATACATACTCCACCCAAGTTTGAGAACCAAGTTTAGTAATCTCCCTAAACTTTACCCTGTAACTTTCTGGGATGAGACCATACCTACTGCTTAGGGCTTCTTTCATGGCAGGGTACCTCATTTGGTCTTCTGTACTTAAGGCCAACAGGATTTTCCTCCCCTCCACAAGACTGCTTCCCAATCTCTCTCAGAGATCCTATTCATTCCTAATGCTACTTTAAAAGCCCTAAACCACTGTTCTAGGTCTATCCCCCACTACAAAATCCGTCACCGCATCTTGGGGATATGTACCTTTCCCTCAGACTGTGCTGTAGAACTGCTGCCACCATCTAAGCTGGGCCTGGTTTTTAAATCCAGCTCCTTCAAGCTCCGCTCTTGAGCTAGCATCATCTTTCTTTCCTCTCTAGCCAATGTATTATTTTCTGACTCTGTTGACTGGTTAGTTCCAGCTAGAGCTCCCTCTCATGCTTCATCTTGAGCTTTTTCAGCTCCATCTGATGCTTTATAGCCTCTGCCTGTGTTCCAGCTCCCCTGGGGACAGACTTCTTGAAGAAACACTGCTGCTTGCCCTGGAAGGTGCCTTCCTTCCAGGGGGATCCTGATTCACAAAATCTTCATGCAGGCTCTGCTCCTCCACATCCACATCATCATCATTGCTATCCTCTGTGTACCCACCAGCCTCCTTTGCTGTTAGCCAGGCCCTCAGCGCCTTTTGCAGCTTCTCTTAGTGCGGCATCTAATGGGACATTTGCAATCCTTCTACCTATTTCAAAGGCAGAAAGTGGTATAAGTATTGGATCTCTGATACCCCAAGATCAGAACATGTCTGGATTGAGGATATTCTGCTAGGAAGAGCTGGATGTTGTAGGAGCGACTGCCACTCTGCCTGTTGCCTTGTTGTGATGGCCTTCTGCTTCTGTCCTGGGAGTGATAGGACTGGACTTTGCTTTCTGTATTCTGCTTCCAAGTAAGGTTCCCCAGGGGTAGTTAAAGGGGTGGGGTGGTGGTCAGCAGACAACTTGTGTCATGAGGTGTCGGCAGTCTACAGACAAAGTGTTCTCTGGGAAGGGGGGGTGTTAGTCGACAACTACTTGCTCACCTCTGCCGCCCCAAAAAGAGCTTAGAGACATTTAGCTCACATGGTCGAAATGGGAAGGGAAGATCGTCCATTTATTATTGAACACCAACAGTAAGCAATTGTGGGTTATATGCCTCAAGCTAGTGAGCAGGGTGCACTGGTGTAATTAGTTTTGGTATCAGCAAACCCATAATTACCAGAAGAAAGTAGGAATGTAATATGTAGTGACATGTGGAAAGGTCAAAATACTAGAATTGCTACCCAGCTGCAGCAGGACAGCCACCCCTCCATAGGAGCATGTCTCGAGTCTATGAAGGCCCTGAGCCCACCAGGCCCACCTGTGAAGCTCTATTAGCGGAACTGGTTTAGGAACCAGCTGCCGGCTCCTAGAACTCAAACTGCTCCACAACATCTTCAGAAGTTCAGTGCCCTGTGTGCAGCGGGCATGTCATTCCTGCATTATCTGTATGTAAATAGTTTCCAGAGCATTCCGATCAATGTTCAAGGACACTGCTACAGATGAGGTGACCGAATGGCCATCTTGCTCACACTGCTCGACAGCTCCTAAAAACAAGCCGCAGACTTTAACCTGTTCCACAGGTTACCTCCCAACCTACGACATAAATACATAAGCAGTTGTTGCACAAAATCATCTGTTTAGATTAAGACACTCCCTGATTAATTACTCCACAGTAACTGTAATTATGTTGCTGTATTTCCTTACAGATCAACAGAAAGACGAAAGTGTTACGCACACAACATTCGTATTGGACAGATCAAAGTAGCAAGCATTAATTTCTGCATATGGGTAATTTTACATGCAAAAACAGTTATTTTGTAGAATCGAATACTAAACATCATTTTTAACTATGCACGAACTAATTCTACAACATAAAACCTGTACTATAGACAAGCACTTACTGTGCTACACAATGCAACGAAATTAATTACACCTAGAGTAACTTCTTACCAAAGTTCACAAGAAACCAGAAGGTGTGAAATATATATTGCCCTTGTATAGCCAGGGCCAGTACTCTTTTTAAAGCTGAATGCAGTTGCTTGTGTTGTAGTTCTATTGCTCGTGCACCCACAGAGCTCTAAATGTACTTCGATTTGGAGTTGGTTTGAGTTAGGTGACTCACACCCTCATTAGGTACCCATGGCTGGAAGTCATAGTCATTCCTCATTTTCAACCACTAGGTATCAGCCACCCTTGAATATGTAACCCAGGGATGACTGGCCGCTGCTCAGTGGCTAACTCATAGGTAGGGTTCACTCCCATACCGAAACTATGGGTTATAGTAACATATTTATCGAACTTATAGCTGAGTCACCCTTCGATTTCCTGGGTTGCAGCCATGCCTCCGTGCCCACGCAGTGGAGATACAATTCCCCAAACACCAGCACTTGAGGGATCACACCCCCACAGCTTTACGTCAACAAGTGACGGTAACCACGTCCCTTCCTGTCCTCGGTTGACCCTCATTCCCTGCTTCTGCTTCCCACCCCTTAGTACCATGTTTGGGAGAGAATGCACCTTCACCCAGGGACGATTAAATCAGTACTTGTGGGTAGTCGTGTAGAGGGCATTGTACAGGGAGTGCTTCTTCTTAGGACTTTCTCAGGGGTTGATGCAATTCCTCCAGCTCTAATATCGTTATATACAATTCCAACACAACCCCAACCAACCTCACTTACCACTATTTGGGCATTCGTTATTTTGCAGCTCTAACACCCAATCGGCACACATACAATTAAGTCTCACCTGCTCTTCTGCCGAAGAAGGTGCCAGAGAGGCGCACCCAATCAGAACAGGGCTCTAAGGAAGATGTCCGATGAAAACGCACATACCACTGCTGGTGAAGTGGTGCTGAGAATTCTCCTCAATGAAGTGTCAAGCTGGAGTAAAACAGTTACCCGGCTGCTGTGAATATGCTTACGCCTTGTGTCTTAAGCATTACTGATACCAATGTAGTCGCACATTGCACCTTCTACAACTGGAGTTTTTCTGGCCAACTGTAGGACTAAAATACACCTGAAAGCCTCACACTCAGCCAGAGAGATTTAGAGGATAGCTGCTAAAAGGGAGTAAACAATTCTTTAACACCACTTTTTCCCACCCTAAACACGGATGTATGTCAGTACAACACGATCTTTTAGATCGCGGTATTTGACAACGCGGGCATTACAACACAAGTCGTTACAACGACTTGCGTTGGAGGGCGCGGATTTTGGAATATTATAATTTTATATTCCAACACCAGTCCACGTAACAGTAGGGAAGGTGTTGGAATATAAAATTACAACATTCCTTGTCCAACAGCGCCATCCAGCGCAAGTCATAGTAACGACTTGCGTTGTAATGGCATTGTTGTAAAGGCACTGCGGTGTAAACACCGCGTTGTAAACTATGTTTACCCTAAACACCCATTAGGAGCTTGAGAGCCTCTTCCTTCTTGCGATTGCCATTCAAGTTCCTTCTTGCGATTGCCATTCAAGTATTTCCTGCGCACCACCACCGGGATTTTGTGAGTCCACTAAGCTATGGCTGTTGTCCGTCCAGTCCCTTTTGTCCATGACCTCCGGTTGGCTTCCATCAATCAAGCAATCAATCAGGGGTTTGTAAAGCGCGCTACTCACCCGCAAGGGTCTCAAGGCGCTGGAGGGGGAGGGGGGCAGCTCCGGATCAGTTGAAGAGCCAGGTCTTGAGGTCCTTCCTGAATGTGTGCAGGATCGGGAAGCGTCTGATGTTTACCCGGAGCTCGTTCCAGGTCTTGGCCGCTATGTAGGAGAAGGCTCTCTCACCTGCTCTGGTTCTGTGGATGCGGGGGACCTCTGACAGGGCGAGGTCGGCGGAGCAGAGGTTCCTCTTGGGTACGTGGAAAGAGACTCTCTTGTTGAGGTTTTTGGGTCTGATGTTGTTGAGGGATTTGTAGGCATGGGTGAGGAGTTTGAAGGTGACCCTCTTCTGGACGGGGAACCAGTGGAGGTCTCGGAGGTGTTGGGTCATGTGTTTGTGATGCTGTGTCCCGAGTATGAGTCTGGCTGCGGCGTTCTGGATGGTTTGGAGCTTGTATAGAAGAGTTTTGTTGATCCGGGCATAGAAGGCGTTGTCGTAGTCTGGTCTGCTGGTTATGAGCGCGTGGGTGACGGTCCTTCTGCAGTCAAGGGAGATCCATTTGGAGGTCTTGCGGAGGATGTGCAGGCAGTTGAAACTGGTGGTGGCAACGGCGTTGATCTGGCGGTTCATGGAGAGGGAGGAGTCGAAGATGATGCCGAGTTTTCGTGCGTGGTGTTTAGGGGTGGGTGGATTTCCGAGGACGTAGGGCCACCAGGTCTGGTCCCAGGTGGAGGTGCAGGGTCCGAAGATGAGGACCTCCGTTTTCTCTGAGTTGAGCTTCAAGCAGCTGTCTTTCATCCAGGCTGCGACATTCCTAATTCCTTCATGGAAGCAGAGTCTGGTGTCTTCGGGATTCTTCGTGAGTGAGAGGATGAGCTGGTTGTTGTCGTCGAAGGATACTATGCTGAGCCCATGCTGTCTGAGATGGGCGGCGAGGGGGGGCATGTAGATGCTCAAGAGCGTGGGGCTGAGCAATGATCCTTGGGGTACTCTGCAGTTGATATCGGTGGGTTTGGAGAGCAAAGGAGGGAGGCTGAACCTCTGTGTTCTGCCGGAGAGAAAGGATTGGATCCTGTTGAGGGCTGCCCCTTGTATCCCTGGGTCGTGAAGTCTGGCTGTGAGCGTGCAATGTGAAACGGTGTTGAAGGCTGCGTAGAGGTCTATAAGGATGAGGGCTGCAGTGTGTCCCTGGTCGAGTAGCATGCAGATGTTGTCAGTGGCGGCGAGGAGGGCGGTCTCGGTGCTGTGGTTGCTGCGGAATCCAGACTGGGAGACGTCTAGGATGGAGTTCTCTTCAATGAAGGCTGTCAGCTGGGCGTTCACGAGTCTCTTTGTGACTTTGGCCCAAAGGGGAGGAGAGAGATGGGTCTGTAGTTTTTCAGGTCCATTGGATCAGTTGTTGGCTTCTTGAGGAGGGGTTTAACCTCCGCCCGCTCCAGTCATCCGGGAAGATGCCCGTTCTGAAGGAGGCGTTGGCAGTCCGGCCTAGTTAGGGTGTGATGGCTGCTGCGGCCCTGTGGAATATGTGCGGTGGGCAGGGATCCGTTGGGGCTCCTGAGTGGGTTTTCTTCATGGTCGTGGTGATGTGTTCGACGGTAGCAGGATTCCAGGTCATGATGGTTGGCTTATCGGCGGCGATGACGAGGGGGGTGGTGTCTAGCGTATGTTCGCTGAAGTTGCCATAGAGGGCCTTAATCTTCTGATGGAAGTAGGAGCTGAGCTTGTTGCAGAGTTCCTGGGAAGGTGTGATGTCCGTGGCTTCGCTGGGGGGTTTGGTGAATTGCTCTATCACGCTGAACAGTTCCTTGGCATTGGTCGCATTGGTCTGGACTTTGTCTCTTTTGAAGATCCGTTTGGTGTCTCTTATGCGCTGGTGGTATTCCTTCAGGGTGTTCCTGTGGTTGTTCCGTGCTTCCGTGGTTTTCTGGTTTCGCCAGGTTTTATCTAGGCATCTGCAGGAGCGCCTGGCTTCTTGTAGTTCTGTGGTAAACCATGCAGCCTTCAGAGGGTGTTATTTGGTGGGGTGGTGGAGGAGTGCGAGCTTGTCGGCACAGCAGTAGATCCAGGGGTGAAATTCTTTAGCTGCAGAGTTGGTGTCTGTCTTGGAGCTGGAGGGGGTGGGGGGGTTTGGAGGAGGGTGGTGTTGAGGTGTTCCTCTGTGACCTTGCTCCAGTTCCTTCTTGGCATGCGGGGTGGGCTTGGGTGCGGTGGTGGTGTTGAAGGTGAAATGGATGCAGTGGTGGTCTGTCCAGAGGGGCTGGGTGGTGTGGCTGAAGCGGATGTTTGTCCCTCCTGCGAAGATTGGGTCTAGGGTGTGTCTGGCTCTGCGAGTGGGTGTGTTGACCAGCTGCTTCAGCCCGAGGTTGGCGAGGAAAGTGGTGGAGTTGGGGTCATTGCCGTTGTCGAGGTGGAAGTTCAGGTCCCTGAGTAGAATGTAGTCCATGGAGGTGATGGCATGGGGTGTAGTGAGCTCGGCGACAGTATTTGTGGACTGGGTGCGAGGTCCCGGCGGTCTGTAGATGAGGGTGCAGCGTAGCGTGGTCCTGAGGCTGGTCTGGATCTGGAAGTGGAGGTGTTCTGTGTTGGAGTGGGGGTCGCTCGTGCTGGATGTGGAGAGTCGGAGGGGGGTCTTGTGTGCGATGGTGAGGCCTCCTCCTGGGCGGTGGGTGCTGTCCGGTCCTTTCTCTGGATCTTGTAGCCGTCGGGTATGGCAGTGGCGATGTCGGGCCGGAGGTGGCATTGGTCCAGGTTTCTGTGAAGAAGGCGACGCCGGCAAGAGGGTGTCGATCAAGTCCCAGATCTCTATGGCGTGTCGGTGCAGGGAGCGCACGTTGAGGAGGAGGTATGTCAGGGTTTCGGAGGAGGGAGCCTCAGGCAGGCCTTCGGAAGTAATGGGGTCCTTGCCAATGGTGACGGATCTGCGGCAGGGTCTGCACGAGAACTGTCCATGGGTGGTGTTTGGCGAGGATCTTACGCAGTCGGTGAGTCTTCCGGGATTGAGTGCATGGAGGGTAGTGGAATTGTACCGGTGGGTCCTAGGAGAGCCAGGGTTCCTGGCGCTGGGTGCGGTCGGGTTGCGGACGGGTGCAGATGGGCTTCCCTTAGGCGCGCCAGTGGCGAGACCGCGCAGCGGCCGCTATTATGTAGGGGAGGGGTGACTGGGGTAGGGAGGCGGGAGCGAGGGATGTGTCAGGGGGAGGGGCCGCAGGCTCAGCAGCGGCGATAAGGCTGAAGCGCAATTAAAGCGTGAATTGAAATAATACCACCAGCAAATATAGCGTGAAATGCCACAACACAAGCACAGATGAGCGTGCAAAATAATACAAGCTGAGAAAAGTGTGAAATCTCATCATTTAAATTAGGGTTGCCGGTCTCCTTCGTTGGCTCACAGCATTCATTGGTTGTGTGCGCCCTTTTGCGGTGGCTACATATGCACTGAAATTTGTGTGTTGGTCCGCAACTGCAGTCTCCCTTTTCATAGATTCACCAGATAGTGTCACAAACTGCTGTCCCTACTAGAGTACAGTGTGGGGTCGTCTGGCAGTATGTCCGTGGCTCGAGCCGGGTGCACGAGCCACAGATATGCTGCACTCAAAGGTCAGACGTCAGCAATTACGGGAAGCTCATCATTCTCCCATCAGCTGGAAGTGACGAGTGTGTGTGGTGAGCGAGGAGCACTGCAATTCTTGGAATCAATTGGGTGGTAAAGTTATAGGCTTACTTATTTGCTTCAAGTCTGCACAGTGGAAAACTAGAAGTTGATAGGGTATTCCTTTTTGAGGCTACCCAATTTAACATGTGAAGGTTTTCACTTACTAGTCACTTCCCATTAGGGTGACCAACTGGCAATGGTGCAAATTCAGGACGATGAGTGTAAAAATTCAGGTCAAAGGGTCAAAATTCAGGACACAAATTCAGGACAGGAGTTCAAAATTCAGGACAAAACTTTAGGACAATTGGATATGTTTTACAGACACATCAGATGTCGCGCAATAGTATATAAGTAAGCCCAGCCATATCCAAACATATTCAACCATTTGCAAACCTATCCATCATGTATCCTTCCATCTATCATTTCACTCATCCATCCCTTCATCCATCCTATCACTCATATATCCATCCATTATCCATCCATCCACCCTTTCACCCTATCCATCTGCACACTCATCCATCCACTCTTCTACCCATCCATCCATTCACTCATCCATCCAGCCATTTACCCATTTACCCATCCAGCCATCCTTTCAATTACAATCCATCCACCCAGTCACTCATCCTTCCACCCATCCACCCTTTCAGTCATCCATCCATCCTCCATTTCTCTCTCCATCGACCCTTTCACTTAGCAGTCCTTCCATCCATCCACCCACCCATCCATCTACTCTTCCACTCATGAATCCATCAATTGACCCTATCACTCATCCATCCTTTCTCTCTTCCTTTTATCCTTTCACTCCTTCACTCATATATTCAACCTTTTGTCCATCCACCTTTTTACTCATCCATCCACCCTTTTACCCATCCAGCTACCCTTCCACCCATACATCCAGCTATTTACGTTTTCTCTCTTCCATCCTTCCACTCACTCATCAATCCATCCATCCTCTCTCATTATCCATATATTCAATCTTTTATTCATCCATTCACCCTTTCACTAATTCATCCAGCCAGCCAGCCCTTCACTTACTCACTTGCCCACCTTTTCATATTAATTTTGAGCTGAGCCTTTTTGAGAAGAGGCCCATCAAGAACTTCACCCTCTCTGCAGGAGCCATTCCAGGACTGGGACAGAAGCCACACAGGGCAGAGACAGGATCCACCACATGGGGGGACAGGAGCCATCACAGGCGGGGAGAGGGGGGACAGGAGCCACCACATGGGGGGACAGGAGCCATCACAGGCGGGGGGTGGGGCAGGAGCCATCATAGGAGGGGAGACAGGATCCACCAGGGTGGGTACAGGGGTGGGCATGCAGTATTCTGGTATCATCTTGGTCTCTTCCAGGGTGGGGTAGGGCTCCTCAACCCCTCCCGAACAAGACAATGAGAAGACAGGCTCAGTTTCCAAAATGTTAGTTTTGCCACCCCCCCCCCCCACTGTGATGTACAGTACTTAAAGGAGATACTCCAAGAGAACTAATTTAACTGATTGTCCTCCATACCTTGTTAATCAGTGTGGGTGCGATTGTGCCATTTCTTTATTTTATTACATTATAAACTGCATGTTTGAAGAACCGAGGTTTGCTTACAATTTAGTGACAGTAATTAAGTTCTGTGAAGAGAACCACGTGCTGCCTCGGTGTAATCAGGGCCGGTTTAGGATGTTTGGGGCCCTGGGCAGAAAGGGAATGTGTGAGGCCCCTCTAAATTACAGAGACATGAGGCATTCAAGGCTGTTTGCATCTGAATAGATGCCCCTGTTCCTGACCTGCAGCCCCCCCTCTCAGTCACCTTCAAGCACCTCTTAACAGCTCGTCAAGGGCTGAAGGTGTGAGGGTTGCCATCCCGCTGTACCTCTCCAATGCTGCTGGGTATCTGAGCTTTGGTACTGCATTGGAGTCAAGAAGGGAGGTGGCTTGAAGCTGTGCCAGCTTCAGGGTGGTGTGACAGGTTAAAATTACGGACAAATGGCGTCCGTTAAATAATCCTTCACAGACAACGGACAGACGGCCGAAATTACGGACTGTCCGTGAAATTTACGGACGGCTGGTCACCCTACTTCCCTTAAAAGGCATGTAAGTAGTAGGATGGCCGCATTGCAAATGCTTTGGGAGGTTGTCCTTTTCCAGCTGTTTCTGTGCTCTTTTCTCCTATCCATTTAATTTAGCTTGTGCTCTGTTCCTCAGATTTAGCCGGTCTTGGCCTGCTTCAGATTTGATGGTTCCTCCTTGCAAGTCCTCTGGTCTCCTGTTATGTGACAGCCTAACGATTAACCTGTTCAGTTCTTGGTTTGCTGCCTTCTTAAGCCTGACGTCATCAGCTTATTCTTAAGCCAGGAGGTTTTTATGCCAAGTGCTTTGTCCTCATAGATGACTGTTTCATTTTACGGGTATAGTTCCAGGTGGTATTAGTAGTCATTATCAGGAGTTGTGGTTATTGAAACGCATCATCCTTTTCTGGGGGTCAAGATTTCTTGACATAAGGAATAGACTGTAAGCTTTGCATCTGGCAGATCTAACAGGTTGTAATGCTGACACCTGTTTCCCCAGTCGCTGTGGACATTATACAGGGGTCGCAAGATACTATTCACAACAAGATGCAGAACTTGTCTCATTAAGAAACGAAAATGCAGTTTCGACTGGCCATTGTGGCCAAGAGTAATCCGAATTTGAGATCTATTAATGTTGGATCTCATCGTTTTGATGGAAATCCCAATAAGTTGTAGGTGTTCTCGGGTGCCTTGACAGTGACAGTCCTTTTAGCCTTCTGTCTAACTCAATGTTTAATGGACCGATCCCAGTTTGGATATTTAATTAGCTGTCTTTCTGCGGCTCCCTTCTCCTGAACTACATATCAGGGAACCTCTTCTGACCCTAGCTTGCAAAACTTTAACACTTTCCTTTAAAAGTTTGTGGAATGTTTGGAAAGCCTGTGTTGGAATTTTCTACCAAAGAGGCCCTTGGTAAGATCCATCAGGGAACATAAGATATTATGACATATGTCACCTAGTTTGGACCGCCGACACCAAATGGGAATGAACCTTGATGTCCCTTTTCCATGAGGTTTTAAAGCTGACATAAAAGACCAGCTCTGGTCCGTGTGCCCCGTCGATCGTCTCTAAATTAAACTATTGAACAGCCTAAATTGTGCTTCTGGCAGATCTGACTGATAGGGCTTGTGCCTGTCTGTCCCTTACCTTCTATGGAAGTCATTGCTGTTTCTACTGCTTTGTACCAACCCATCTTTGTTTTAACAGTGTTCTGACGAAAGAGCCTGTCGGATTTCGAGACACCCTTCCTCCCTTGCCGCCACCATCTTGTCCTCATGATCCCATTCCATTACTGGCAATGTTTGCATTGTCGTGTCGAAAGCCTTCATCATAACTTGACCATGCGTCCCATTATGTCTGCTTCCTGTATCTTCGCCTCAGAGCCCTGAAGCAGAACGCTTCCGACGACAGACATGCAGTCTAAGTGGCCGAAGGCATCAATTCAGTTATCCAAGTTCTTCTCTTTCCTGGCCCTCTTCTTCTCCCTTCTTGCCCTGCACCAGCAAATCCGGGACTGCCTGCAAGCTGCATGCCTCCCAGTAAAAACATGTCTATATTTTTTATTTTTTCACTGTTATGAGGATATTACTTACCCGGGGATCATATTTGCCAGGACAACCCCCCCCCCCCTTCCAATGGGGCCCCTCTGGGGACGCTCTCAAGAAAGCCCCCAGGCCTCTACCCTATGGACTGCTCAATCCGCCATGGGTTTGATGCCTGTGTTAAACTGTTGGTATCCCTAATGGGACCCGCCTTACCCCTGGGTGCAAGTCGACTCTGCCCATTGTCCCTAGCCTTGTTTTGTTCTGCCCATATTTGTCCTGTGAGCCTGCCCGTTGGCCAGTCCCTTGTAATGCCTGAGTCCTAATGTCCTGCTTATCTGTCCTGCCACATTCTTTGCTGGGTAGTTTTGAAGCCATTCGCTCTCATCTGCCCATATGATCTGGACAGGGCATATGTGTTTATTGCGGGTTATCTCATTTACCCCCGTAGGTGGGCTTGGCTCTACTTTTACTGCCCCAAGAGCGCCTGCACCTGCGCTACTGGTCTTGCTGCTGACTCCTGTGCCCTAGCGAATGCCATTGTCTGCGCCCAGCTAGCCACACTCGCACTTCTCGTCCCATTCATAATGTTACGCCCAGGGACATCTTAAGGTTTTTGGGGGCCCTGGGCCAAACGAGCTTTAGGGGCCCCTTCAGATCAGTTTGAATTTATGATCCATTTTCAGCTATTTCATGCCTTCTTTGGCCAGGTCACTGACCGCGCACATACACACTCTCAAATGCTAAATATTTTTACATTCAATATTCATGGAAGTGTTTTTAATACTGTAACACAGCAGCAGCTCACTAACATTACAGAAAATAATCTCTGTGACACCTCCCATTTCTCATATGGTAAGTCCTGTTTTGATCTAAAAGAAAACTTTTTTGTAGATGTTACATGAAACATAAAAACACATTTCTCTGCAAAATGTCTGTAATAGACTCTCAAATATCACCCACATTAAAAATAAAATGAAAGGAAAACGGTATTTCAAAAATCTGTTTAAGAATCATTCAAGGTCATTAGGTCAATCTTCTAAAAGGCTGGGGCCCTGGGCTAGAGCCCACTTTGCCCATGCCTTAAAACGTCTCTGGTTACGCCCTTTGTTAACTCCTGTGTACAAGCAGTCGGGACCTAGGGCGATGCCTCGCAGAGGCTTTAGACGCAGGGACCGGCTCCTCCACACAGTCGCCGGTCACCTGCCTCCAGGGCTTTAAGTGGGATGAAAACACTAGAGGGGCTTCTAAAGGGGTGTGGCCAGCGTAATTATGGGCATGGCTTAAAACACAAGCGAAAAGTCTGTGCTTAGCAGAGTGTGCCGCCCGACTTGTATTTTGCTATTTATGTCATTGCATCCAGATATATGATACAAGTAACATCATACCTACAAGAAGTTAGGACTATTGGCTTTGTCAATGGTTGTTAGTTGCTTAAGATAAATAATCAGCAAGTATGGCTTCTATAGAATACTGAAAAAGCTTCGACTGCTGACACCAGGACAATGTTGCTGCACTGGAGTTTCAAAAATAGAAGCAACTTCCAGAGAGAAAATGTCTCTCTTTAAAGGATTTCCTCTTCCCCTACAATGCTCCCCTGGCATGACGTCATGCCGTAACTTCTCCACTACTGAACAGTGAGCAGTGTCAGCACGCGCACATGATGTGCCTGCTGTCACTGCAGTCTGGAAATAATGGACTACCTGTGCCAGTGCACAAAACAGAGCCCGATAGAGACCCGTTTGGTGGTCTCATTTAAAAAACTGGTGATGCTCAGACCCGGTGAGACCCAGACCACTTAAAGCCCTGACTGCCTCTTCTCTATGGTGTGCCTTCTTGACCTCTGCCTTTTGTTTGGTTGAATCGAATTGGGACCCCTTCTGCAGACCACTCACTGGGGTGCCTGGAAACTAAGTTATAAGTGTATCATTGATTATGGAGCAAAGAATTGGTTATATTCACACTGGATGTACCCTAATAATTGGAACAGTTTTAACAAGCGAATGCCAATTTCTGATCATTTCACAAGAAAGTGTGCTTTAACAAGGCATTGCCTTTCAAGGGGGTGATTTACATCTGTGGCAAAATATGGTCATATTTGAGCAAATGCATTTTTATTTTAGAAATGGCAATAAATGCATTGCCACACCTCTCAAATTCAATCTAGAATATGTGGACATGGACTCATGAAATGGCTTCCAGGTTATATTTAAAACAAAAATGAAATACAAGGGTGCTGCAGTGACTTTGTGGGGGGTTGAGTGAGGGAGAACGTTAACAGAACACTGATATTTATCTACCAAAGTCCAGATAAGGAGGGTAAAGCCCATTTACTATAATGCACTCACCGTAAGCATATGTGGGCAATATGCCTTAAGCTAATGAGCAGGGAGCGACAATGTCACAAAGACCGTGGTCACAGAGAGAGACAGGCGACTTACCAAGGCCACCCCTGCCCAATTGTTCTGTAGAGGCATTCACTAGAAAAAGTTGGGAAATTGATATGCAGTGACAGGTGGAAAGGCCAAAAGATTAGAACTGCCACCTGGCTGCAGCAGGACATCCACCCCTCCATAGGAGCATGTCTCGAGTCTATGAAGGCCCTGAGCCCACCAGGCCCACCTGTGAAGCTCTATTAGCCGAACTGGTTTAGGAACCAGCTGCCGGCTCCTAGAACTCAAACTGCTCCACAAACATCTTCAGAAGATCAGAGCCCTGTGTGCAGCGGGCATGTCATTCCTGCATTATCTGTCTGTAAATAGTTTCCAGAGCATTCGGATCAATGTTCAAGGACACTGCTACTGATCAGGCAACAGAATGGTCATATTGCTCACACTCCTAGCCCAGCATCTATAAACAAACCACAGACGTTACCTTTTCCACGTTACCTCCTAACCTATGACATAAATAAATAAGTGACTGTTGCACAATATCATCTTTTTAGATTAGACATTCCCTGATGAAAAACACCACGGTGGCACTTACCGTTCATCAGTAAGTATTTAGTTGTATTCCGTTACTGATCAACAGAATAACATATGTATGCAGCACACATTCATATTGGACACATCAATGCAGCATGCATGAAATTCTGCAAATACGTAATTTCAATCAAACCAATCAAATAGCATTTGTAAAGCACAATACTGTCACCCCTAGGGGTATCTGGGCGCTGAGTCTCCATCGAAGAGTCAGGTCTTGAGTCTCTGTTTGAAGTCTGCCAGCGAGGGGGCTGTATGGAGCTGGAGGGGAAAATTGTTCTCTGTCCTGGTAGCGATGTAGGAGGAGTGGCCACAGCTGCAACGAATGCAGGGGTGTGTTTGAGGGCGAATGAAGAGGAGTGCCGTGTCTAAAGGGTTTGTGGAAGTTCAGTCGATGGTTGATGTAGGCAGGTCCTAAGGGGTTGAGGATCTTGAACTGGCATCTCTTCTGTATGGGCAGCCAGTGGAGGTCTCTCAGATGGGGGTGGTGGGGTGTGATGTGGGTTCGTTTGGGAAGGTCCAGGATCAGTCTGGCTGCAGGGTTCTGTATGGTCTGGAGTCTTCTAAGGAGCTGGGTGGATGTACAAAAATATGTCTTTTGTAGTAGTGGATGCAGAACATTTTTAACTATGCACAAATTAAGTCGACATCATAAACAATTTTACGATAGGCAAGCAATTAATGTGCTACATGTTGTACTGCAACTAAGCCTATCTAGAGTATCCTAATATCAAAGTTCATGAGAAACCACATGTGAAATGTTTTGCTGTCCCTGTATAACCAGACCTACTGCTCTTTTTTAAATCGAAGACAGTTGAAGAGCTGTAGTTCTGTTGCTCGAACGCCTACAGTGCTCTCAATGAATTCAAAATGGGAGCTGGTTTGAGTCGGGTGACTTACACTATCCTTAGGTCCCCATGACTGAAAGTTATTCCTCATTACCAACTACGAGACATCAGTCACATCTCATTCTCTGGTCCAGTTATGACGGTTAGTGATGTTGCAGATTTCATCTGGAGTCAGGTATTGTTTTATTTTGTGTGCTTCAGACAGACTGCATTTAAAATTGACACGCACATTTTGGTGCAAGTTAAAAACACGGCACATGAAAAATATGAAAATGAGGCCTAGTCAGTCTGAAATGCTTGTGCTGAATTAACATGTGTTTTTGCAGTGTAGAGAAAAACTTGTGATTTAAGTGGCCTTTTTAGTTGTGAAGAATAACCATAGAATGTGTTCTCTCTTCCCAGTTCATCCCTTGCAATCTAGATTCGCTAGTCCTGCCTTAGGAGACGTTGGCTTGTTGCATATTTGAATAAAAAAAACATTTCAGTTTATAACACCTCTTTTATAATGTGTGTGTATTAATAATGCACCAAACACTACACATGGGGCTAAACTTTTTTTGCATGAAAAGCTAGCCAAAACATTATTAACTGTGTGCGCTTTTAACATTTACACTAATGCATAATAATGCTATGTTGTACATGCACATTTTTTGCATGTTGTACATAACCAATAATAAAAACTGCTTTAAACTAATAGCTTGCTAGGAAATCTTTATAAAGGGTATTAGTTTAAGGGAGGGAAACATAATGGCTGGTTTACATGAAATTAATACTCTCTTTTGTTTGTTTTATTTTTTGGGCCTACAATTAAATGGCGGCCTCTGAATCCAGCAAGGCTGTGACTTGCATTAAAAGAAGAGAGCATGCGCAGATTGTGCCAGCTTTCCTCAAGACACGAAGGAGTCAAGGCCACTATGAACTGTGCATTCTTGTGATTGTGCCAATGTACCAGTGTTAGTTAAAGTATCCTTCCAGCCTGCGATGTGACAGGAAGGAGGAAATAAGATTTTTCCTAGTAAATGTTGCAAAAGCATATAAATGTATTAATCATTTTACGCTTCTTTTGTTAAAACTGGTATGCTCTAGAATTTTTTAATGAGTCAGGGTGGTGATGCCTCATGCCATCATTGGCTAACCAATCAGGTACAAGCTTTTCTTAATATGAAACATTTTTGTGTAGTCTGCTAAGAATTAGAGTATAAATAATGACCTCTTTGGAGGCGTGGTTGGCTTTCAGGCTCATTTGGCTTTTGGCTTAGGCTCTTTAGGGTCAACACCAAAAAACCCTGTACCCTGGACTTTGGTTAGCACTCATCTACTAGGCATCCAAACATTGTGTACTGGAAAAAATATACTTTTTAGATCCAGACTGGCCCCCTCTCTACGTGTAGTTGGGTGTATTCTTTCTGTGCCTAACCATCCAAATCAAACCATTGTTTGTAGTTGCAAAAGGGAGAGTCCGGGCAGAATTCAACTCAACACATCCATCGATGTCTGCTCCACTGAGACAGTACATCCACCCACACTTAAAAAATAGACACAATAAAAAATGTGTGGTGAAAAGGAAGGCACCTCACGGGCGAACAACCCTCGGGGCACTTGGCAGATGTTACCAGTTTCCTACCCATCATTGGTCGCCATTCCTTTTCAAAATAAAATGAGAAAAAGAGGTGTCCAAAACAAAACCATGCATGTTGTGCAAAGGGACAGGTGCAAGACAAAAAGCTCAAGGAATCGCTCCTTGATGTGACAACAGAGGTGATTAAAATCAGCAGACACACCAATGGTACAACTTTATTACTAGATCTGGTGTGTTCTGGTGAAATAAAAAGGCTGGTAGCTTAACGTTGCATACCAATACCTGTAGCCAACATGTTTCACTGCCCTACACACTTTATGGCAGATTCATCAGGGCTCACCACTCGGTCACTGCACCAGTGTTGGACATCTTCATAATGGAAACTGTCGAGTTGAAAACGAAGCCCAAATTAAAACCACCTAAGGACAACACTCCTAGCAGTCATCATCTGCTTGCATACTTTACATATAGAAAGAAGGCCAATTACCCTTATCCTGCCACATGCTCTCATACCGGCTGGCAAGGGAAAGCTCTCAGCCCTACTGTTGATTGTCGCATCAATCTGGAAGAAATACACACATTGTTGCAAATATTAAATATTGATATACTGCCAACGCATTCACGGGCCAGGCCCTGTTATGCAGTAACTGCGACTCGCTTTTAAAAAAACAAAAAACACCCTGTCTATCTTACAAGCTGGCTCCTGTTGTATTTGTTCACTAGCCGCAAACACTCGTATTCACTCCATGACCGCGAGCACCTTTTGGATGGACCCCACGCATACTGAGCTTTTTTTCAGGCCACTATTTATCTCGTATTATAGCATGTCTTTGGCCCTTGTACGTCAGGGGTCCCAAATCCAGCCGAAATCGGTAGCGTTGCCGGTTTACAGAATGCGTATCAAACACAGCACACCGCACACAATTTTCGGCATACAGATATCACTCTTACTGCCCCCAAATCCTCACCGTACGGGTAATGAACTAGGAACATAAATCATCCCAGGAACACCGATGCTCATATGCGGCCGTCTTTTAAAACGGAACTCGGCTTCACGAATCCAGGTTACGCCCGGTCATGTGATGAAAACAGCACATGACCAAGGAGATTAATGCGGGCGCCATCTTTTAACGGAGTAGCCAAAATACATTTCAGAGTCTAGGGCCAGATGTAGGTGGCCATTTACCGACCGGTAACTGCCGATTTCGGCCGTTACCGACCGGTAAATGGTCATTTGTGATGTAGGGGCCCTATTTTACCGATTCGGTAAATTTACCGAATCGCTAAAGTTACCGAATCGGTAAAATACCGAATCGGTATTTTTACCGATTCGGTAACTTGGAGATGTAGGTGGGACTCTTCTGAGTCCCACAGGCCTTACAGAATCGGTATTTTACCACCCAATCCAATTGGGTGGTAAAATACCGAATCCAGGTGTGCATGCACATGTGTGAATGCACACCTGTGCCATGTGACAGACAGACATGCCCTTAGGGCATGTCTGTGTGCCACATGTCACACGTACCTGAATTCGGGGTGCTAGAGGGTGTCAAAGTGACACCCCCTGCACCCTTGCAACAATCGGTATTTACCGAATCCATTGATTCCTATGGGCTTCAATGCCCATAGGAATCAATGGGCATTACCGATTCGGTATTTACAGAATCGGTAAATACCGAATCAGAACGATTCGGTATTTACCGAATCTGAAATACCTACATCACCCCCCCTCCATTTTACCACTTCTTAAATACCGAATCGGTATTTATGAAGTGGTAAAATGAGTTTACCTACATCGGGCCCCAAGTTCCCCTCTCCTTCATTTCAAAGCATTAAAAACGTCTAAAATCCAAACATCCCACATAATGGTCTTACAGATCAAAGAAATTTCATGTCTGATTCAATTTTTTCAATGTTTTATTAAGTCGCGTCAAAACCGGACTGGCCGTCAATGTTATTACACGCTATATCCGTGTCATCATAGTGTCATAATCCATAGGCTTACATTGCCAATAGTCACATAGCCTTCAAATCGCTTTAATGGTTCCCAAATTGGTTTCTTTTTCTAGACATGTTTGGGAAAACTTTATTGACAATACCTAAAAACGCCCAGTGTGCAAAACAGTGTCTCGAGCTCCAGTATACCTTAGAAAAGTAGAACACTATGTAGAAGCACACATTGACTTACAGTCTGGCGGCTCATATGTCACCAATGTGCTATTATGATGTTAGCAAAAGTGAGGCATCTCTCCAATTGCCATCGGCTGGTGTTTTTTATGTTGCCTTGCCTAAACATTTACAGGGTCTCGAACCAATGGTTCCAAACAACGGCTAGGTTGCAAAATGCACAGCCTATCACTCTAGGTGGACACTAAAGGCTTGGATTCCAGGAGTTGGCTCTACTACCCCATGGGGTTTTGGAAAGCTTAAACTGCCAGAAATAGAATATAGTTGTCTACTATAGGTTACTTTACTTAATTCTGTTCCATTCAATTATTGCGTTCAGGCCCTGTGTGTCACTTCTCTCTCTGAAAATCCATCTGGCTTCCTTAGCCAGCAACACAGCCTCAATATTGTTCGGATTGCCCTTGACTCTCTCAAGCACGGTCCACGTGAAACTATGTTTCTCCTGAAAACAGTGCTGAACCAATTTGGTTGTCAATTTGCCTGCCTTTATCGTGCTTAAATGTTCCTGTATACAGACTTTTATTTTTCGAGAGGTGAGTCCAATATATTGAAGACCGCAGCTACACAGTAATCTGTAGACCACATTAGTGGTATTACAATTACTGAAGTGGTTTAAAAACCACTCGTTACCCGCTGCCAACATCACACTGCTGCATTTCTTGGTTAGTGGGCACACAGAGCACACAGTGGAGGGCTATCCCGTAGGTACCCTTATTTCCTACGGAATTATTTCCCTCTTGGCTCCTTATTGTATTACCTTAGGCTCTTTAGGCTCTGCTTCATTCATATGGGTTAGGTACAAGAAACGTCGCAGAAGAGCTTGGGGTGAGATTGCTTTCGAGGAGAGTCGGTGGGGGGTTCCCTTGCTCCTGTTTTTTTCAAAGAGTTCTTGCACGTCATATTTTTGGCACAGCAGGCCACATTCCTTTGAGGACTGGTGAAGGAGGGGCTGTTTGCTCTTTTAGACACAGACAGAGCAGAGAGTGCAGCTGATTAGGATAGAATTTGATGCTAAACTTTAAGTTTATGCTTCGACTTATTAATTAGGCCTGAAAAGATTTATTTGTCTTATGCATTTATTTCTCTTAATTCGAGATTTTTGCAAACTATTTAATTATTGATTAGCCTTGCAAGACTATTTTTCTTAGAAACTCTTTAAGAGTTTTGATTGACATTTTGCGCCACATTTTCCTTTCTACATGTGATGCTTATATGCAGACTGTAATATGTTCTGTAACAATGCTGTTTTGTAAATTCTGTAACCTGATTGATATTTTACTAATGAATAAAGGGTCAGAGAAAAACATAACTTTTTTTTGTGAAAGTTGGTTATATTGACATTTCGAAATTATGGAACCACAACAAGCGACATTCCCGCTATACTTCCCTCGCAGGGGGCATGGTATCAGGCATACGGCTTCCTTATTAGTGGTTAAGCATTAAACTCTGGACCAAGGATCACAGTCCGTATCTAGTAGAAGGGTCTAGTTCAGATCCGACTCAAAGGCCAGGGTCCGCTGCAGAGTTCAGTTCAAAGCGGATTATCGTTAGTACGTCATGTAGGTAGCTTGAAGCTCTAGCCGCAGCCCGCACCCATCTGCAATTAGATAGTGCTGGCGTCGCCAAAGTTCCCCCCCAACACCCCTGAGGTGGGCCTCCCGGAGATCTAGGGAACGGTTGTGCTTCGCGATGTCGTGCCACAGGTGGGACCATTCAGCATCCTCAATGGGGCGGCCCAGGAGATCCTCCCATAGGCTCATATAGCGTGGTCTCGGAGATATCGCGGTGGAGAGTAAGAGATCGTACAGGAATGAGATGGTCCCCCGCATGCTGGAAGTCTTTGCGAGGAATGCCTCAAAGACAGTGGGCGGTCTGGTAGCTGCGTCTCTAACTGGTGGCGATAGTGCCCAGTGCAGCATCTGAACATGGCGGAATCGTTCCAGCGGAGGGACTGAGTAGTCTCTCATGCAATTCGCGAACGTGAGGGGCGCGTCTCCATGGAAGAGGTGAGTAAGGGCGTAACAGCCCCCGGCCCGCCAAGCATCGAAGGGGCCTTCGCGCTCCGCAGGAGGAAAGGCGGGGTTAAAATGGATCGGGATATAAGGGGACGGAAAGGACGTCCAGCGTTCGTCATGGGAGACTGAGTCCCAGACCCTTAAAGTGGTACCCGTGGGGGTGCTGGTATATGCATTCCGAGGTCTATTCTTCTTTGGCTTCCACACTAGATCCCAAATTGTCCTCCCTGCCACCGATCGATCCATGTTGAGCCAGTGCTTCTCAGACTCGGGCTGTGAGCATTCTACCAATACTCGGAGCTGTGCCGCCTTATAATACAGGTGCATATCTGAGAGGCCCACTCCATCCTTCTTCTGAGGGCGTCGAAGGGTAGCGAAGGAGAATCGGGCATGACCCCCCTGCCATATGTACCGGAGCATTATGGTCCGAAGGCGGCCAAAGAAATCACCTTCGGGAACAATGGGAAGGGCCTGGAAAAGGTACAGCAGTTTGGGTAACAGGGACATCTTGATCGCGTGCACTCGCCCAAGCCATGAGATGAACATGGGTTTCCAACGGCCCAGGTCACTCTGAATCTTCGCCAAAAGTGGTGGAAAGTTAGCGGCATATAGTTTCCCAACAGTGGGGGTCAGATGGACCCCCAAATACACTAAAGAAGTGTGAGACCATGGAAGTGGCGTCAAGAGTCGAAGGTGGTCGGCTGTTCCGGGCCAATACAACTCCTCAGGATTGAAGCGATGCTCAAATGGTATCCACCTCTCAACCGCCCTAAATCTGCATTTACACAATAAGCAGACTTATAGATGGTTAAGCGAGGGAAGTTTGTGAATATCAAGGAAGGAAAGGATGGGGACAGCGGGGAGGGAGATCTGTCAGAAGACACAAGACAGAAAGGATAATTAGCTTGACTCCTTAATCCCTTCCTTTCTATATTAAATACACAATTCTACATTACTAACCTGTAAAGAAAAATACAATAATCAGGTATGCAGAAGGAGTGTACATAGTATCTTTCCTGGTCATGAAGCTGAAAGAACAGCAGAATAAGTAAGGATCCTATATAAGATTATCAGCACATATCCTTACAGATGGAGAAACCCAAATACCTTTCATGCCGAAAGAATCCTCTTTAACCATACACGCTCCTGCATATAAGAAAAGAAAAGAAAACAGCAGGTAACGGTTAAAACAACTGCATGTATCAATAACACCTTTACGTTGACCTCAGCCAAAATGAGCATGAAACTTCACTTGAAATTCAATTTGTTCATAACCATGAAATCAGTCTCACTGATTATAGAAGAGAAATCCTTTATCTTGTTTCTCCTCCACAAAACCTCTATTACTTTGGTTCCGTTACTTAAGACATTGTACACCATGCCAAAGTAGAGGTAAACGTTTTCTTCACCACAATTCAGAAATAACAATCAAGCTTATTTCAAATTCATTAGTGATGGCTAAAAGTCAATACCATTTCTTGCTACCACGATGCTCTCCCTCGCATGAACTTCACAAACCAGCTGGTTTTGTAAAGCCTGCCAATGAAGGGGAAGAAAGCACCTATAAGGATCCAAGGTATATATTCATTGTTCCTTTCACAAAAACATTGATGCGTCTAGATGCCTGGCATCAACTTCACAGTCCCCAGATTCAGTCTCGAATTATCCAAAGAAAGACAAGAGTATAGTCCAGACTGCTATACTCAGATTGCAGAGTTACCAGTCCGACTGCATCCAACACAAAACAACCGTGCCCAATCCTGGCGCACGCAACAGAAGTCCGGACACCAGCTGATGCTGACTCCGGGGATGGAACACAACGGATCCTCGGTGTAACAACACCCTTACCGCACCAGGAACTCTGCCTCACATCACGGGAACCGCAGGGCAAGAATAATCAGCAGCGTCCTGCCCGACTCCACCAGCAATATGTGTTTCCGCCCACGTGACCCAGATACAATTGGATCACGTCGTGCGCGGCGCACCTCCTACTGGGAAATGTAGTTTGTGTCCGATATTTCGCCGTCTGTGTCCATAAAGTCTCAATGCACCCTAACATCGGTCTCTGCCGCAGGAAGCGTAAGGTTGAGAACGTATGATTTGTGCAAGTTGACTTTGAATCCCGCGACCTTCTCAAAATCGTTCAGGGTGTCCTGGACCACAGGAAGGGAGCGGGTGGGGTCGGCTAGGGACAGCAGGACATCATCCGCGAAGAGAGAGATCTTATGTTGCTCCCCCGTGAAGGGAATGCCCCGGATGCCCGGGTTCTCCCTAATCGCCAGCGCGAAGGGTTCAATGCTCAGGGCAAAGAGCAGAGGGGAGAGGCCGCAGGGCTCGTCCCTGAGCCCGGCCCTTTTTAACTTGTATGTGGCGCCTGTTGCCTCTATTGTGGAGAGCCATGGCCTCCAAATGGTATCTTACGCTGATGACACGCAGCTGGTCATCTCCCTGTCGCACACGCCATGTCTTGCTGCAGATGGCTTCCGATCATGCATGAAAGATCTTGCTGATTGGATGGCCATGAACTGTCTGAAGCTCAATGGCAGCAAGACGAAGGTGCTGGTGGTAGGGAGGGCCCAGTCTGCTTGGTCGTCAGCCTGGTGGCCATCCTGCCTAGGACCGACCCCCACCCCTTGTCAGGAGGCAAAAAACTTAGGAGTATGGTTCGACACGGGTCTTACTTTTGGGCCCCAGATCAACTGTGTGGTCGGTGTGTGTTTCGGGGTCTTGAAAAGGTTGAGGAAAGTCCTTGACCTACTGCCGATGGAAGCTCGTCAAACCCTGGTACATGCACTGGTGACCGCAAGGCTGGACTATGCGAACCTGCTGTATCTGGGGGTACCAAGTAAAAGTGTGGATCGCCTTCAAGTGCTGCAGAATGCGGCAGCACGTTTGATCCTTAGGCTGCCCAAAAGGGCGCCCTCGAAGGCGGCCTTGCAGAAGCTACACTGGCTCCCTGTGAGGAGCAGAGTCGAGTACAAGGCTCTCTGCACCTGTCATCCGATTCTGAATGGCAGGGCACCTCGACCACTGCAGAGACTGATTGAAGCATATGAACCAGCCCGAGCGCTTAGATCTACGGGTGGGGGACTGCTGAGGATCCCAAAGGTGAAGAAAGCTCGCATGGGAGGCAGATCCTTCAGGTATTTAGCGCCAAACCACTGGAACAAACTCCCAGTAGACCTTCGCTTGGAACCAGCAGAAACGAGGTTTCGAGCAAAACTAAAAACCTACCTCTATGTTAGATAGTGGCCTGCCTGGCAGCCTCATTTCCCTGTTTCCTCCTATCTCATCGTCAGTGCGGGGACACGCCGGTGTGCGTAACTCAGGGCTTTATAAATGCCCCTATTATTATTATTATTATTATTATTATCCCTGCCTGGTGCCGCGAGAGTGCGGAAAGAAGGTGGAGTTGTGGCCGTTCACTGCGACTCTGGAGCGGGGGCTATGGTAATTCGCCCTAAGCATCCTGAGGAACACGGAAGAGAAACCAAACGCCTCGAGGGTCCGGAATAGAAAGTTCCAGTCCACACGGTCAAAGGCCTTCTCGGCGTCAAGGCCCACTAAGACTGCTGGGATTTTAAAGCGGGTGGCCTTCTCTATGAAATGGACCACCCTCCTGGTGTTGTCATGTGTCTGGCGGCCTTTGATAAAGCTGGACTGATCTGGGTGGATCAGGGCTGGCATTAAGTCCTGTAGTCTGCGCGCTAAGATGGAAGAATACAATTTGGCATCAATGTTAAGCAGGGCGATGGGTCCGTATGTAGAACAAGCCGCAGGGTCCTTTCTAGGTTTTGGAATGACCCAAATAGCCGCCTCTGCCATGGAGTCTGAAGTCGTCCCTGTGTCACCCATGGTGCTAAACAATCGTGTCAGGAAACCACTAATGTCCGAGGTGAAAGTCTGGTAGAACAGCGCAGTGAAGCCGTCTGGACCTGGTGCCTTAAGTGGTTTCAGAGCCCTGATCGCCTCCCCAACCTCTTCCTCCATAATGGGGGATGCTAGGAGATCATTCCATTCCGCGGAAACCTGAGGGAGCGGGTGTGCTCGTAGGTATTCCTCTTGGGTGTCCGGTAATAATGCCTCTCCCGAGTAAAGTGCGGCGTAATAATCTCCAAAGAGGTTTGCTTTGTCCCCATCCTGGTGCACCAGAGTGCCCTTGAGTCCCGGATACCACCAATATACTCCTTCTCTCTTTTGTCTCTGAGTTGGAGGGCTAGATGTTTCCCCATCTTGTTCCCCTGGGAGTAGGATAGCCGCCGTAGCCTAAGTAGGGTAAGTTCCGCCCGGTTGTTGTGGTGGGCTTTGAGCTTACCCCGAACAGCCGTCAAAGGATGTAGCGTCACCCTAGAGGGGTTCTGTTTGTGCGCCTGCTCGAGTGCCGCCAGTTCCCGTTCCAGTTCCTCCCGTTCAGTACGTCTACTCTTGTTGAGTGCGGAGTTAAGTGCGATACACTTACCCCGTATGGTAGCTTTGAAAGCGTCCCAAGTCGTGAGGATAGAAGTGTCCTCCACCGGGTTAAGGTTAAAGAAATCGCGGATACTCTTCCGCAGTTCTTTGGAGTAAAGTGCGGCGTAATAATCTCCAAAGAGGTTTGCTTTGTCCCCATCCTGGTGCACCAGAGTGCCCCTTGAGTCCCGGATACCACCAATATACTCCTTCTCTCTTTTGTCTCTGAGTTGGAGGGCTAGATGTTTCCCCACCTTGTTCCCCTGGGAGTAGGATAGCCGCCGTAGCCTAAGTAGGGTAAGTTCCGCCCGGTTGTTGTGGTGGGCTTTGAGCTTACCCCGAACAGCCGTCAAAGGATGTAGCGTCACCCTAGAGGGGTTCTGTTTGTGCGCCTGCTCGAGTGCCGCCAGTTCCCGTTCCAGTTCCTCCCGTTCAGTACGTCTACTCTTGTTGAGTGCGGAGTTAAGTGCGATACACTTACCCCGTATGGTAGCTTTGAAAGCGTCCCAAGTCGTGAGGATAGAAGTGTCCTCCACCGGGTTAAGGTTAAAGAAATCGCGGATACTCTTCCGCAGTTCTTTGGAGTATGTGTCGTCTCGGGTTATGGACGCTGGGAAGTACCATTTGCGGGAGGTTGTCGCCCTGGGGGACCAAGTCAGACCAAGCGCCAGCAGGCTGTGGTCTGAGACAGATAAAGGAAATATATTCTGCCTTCTCGGAGACCTCCCCGTAAGGATTGACTCACAAACATGTGGTCCAATTGAGAGTACGACTGGTGGATGCGGGAGAAAAAGGTGTAGTCCCTCACCTGCGGGTGGAAGGCACGCCATCCATCAAGAAGGCCCAGGTCACCGATTCTGTCCTGGGTCTCCGCGGCAAAAACTCCGGCGTCAGACCTCAGGCGCTGTGAGCAGTCCAGGTCTCTGTCCCACACCAAATTAAAGTCCCCCAGGACCACAAGCTCACCCTCCACAAAGCCCTCCACCTCTCGGAGGAGGTCCCGTAGGAAGCCGTTCTGGCCTACATTGGGGGCGTAGAGGACCAGGAACGTGCACGGTCTGCCGAGTAATACTCCCTTGACCATCAACCAGCGCCCCTCCCTATCGTTCCGGACTCCCATCGGTTGAAAATGTAGGGTGGAGCGAAACATCAGAGCCACCCCCCTGTGCTTTGTGACTGCGGAGGATCGATAGATGAGAGGGAATTGTTTATGTTTCAGCAGAGATTCATCTTTGTGGGCCAGGTGTGTCTCTTGTAGGCCTACCACATCTAAGTGATGGTCGACCACGTACTTCCAGATTTTCTGGCGTTTCTGTGGGGAGTTTAGACCTTTAACATTCCACGTGCCAATGATCACAGGCATTTCAGAGCCAACACCCCCTCATGCTCATCCAGGAGGTCCGTATCGGTCCACATTCGTTCTTCCCATGCACAGCGGGTCAGCCACACATCCCCCCACCACAGATCAAACCCATCAACACTAAACTCCTCGATGGAGGTGGCTGGGTGCGGCTCTCGCACTGTAGACAGTGTCCCCTCCCGTATCCAATCCCAAGGACCTCCCCCCCTAGTACCGGGCAACCAAGCAAGATCCCCATCCCCCCTCCTCCCACCTCCCGACACCCCAGGAACCAAGGTAGCCGAGGCCATCAGTGGAGGGGACCTTCCAATGAAGCACGTAGGATATGCAAGGATCCACCTCATGGCCCGCTCCCACCAACCATCACACATCAAGTCGAATCGTACACACACGCTTCCCCCTCTGTTACCACCACTCCCTCCCCTTCCCCCCCGCCCCCCACCCGACCCCCAGGTCCCCAGAAACCAAAACAGTAATACATTACTTGGTAAAGGATACCAAGTAATGTGGCACCGCTGTCAGATGCGAACCTGACAAGTCTAGTCCGCAGTCCTCGGAGCTCCAGGTACCCTCTCCGCGGAGCGGTTCCACAAACAGTACATTGTCCATAGTACCTGCAAGGGGGGGGGGGTCCCCCGGTGCCCAGATGAGGTCACTCTCGGGATCAGGCCGCTGATGAACTGTGCAGTGAGGGGCTCACTGTCCCCGAAGGCACCGCCGCCCCCCTCTCCTGCAGCTCCGATGTGGGGTCCAGTCTCGTCCCGTCGTCGGCCTCCCCACTATTTGCCAAGATGAAGATCGTCCTCGACTCCTCCGTCGGGGGCTCCCATCTCTCGAGGCGGGAGCAGTATCATCCAGGCCAAGCAGGTCCTTGGCCTCTTGTAAGGACCTGGTCTGAACCAGTCTGTTCTGCCATCGGAAAACGATTCTGAACGGGTGAACCCAGGAGTAAGGCACATTTTGCTCATGCAGAAAGGTCACTGGTCGGAACTCACATCGCTTTTGGAGCGTAGAGGCTGTCAGGTCCTGGAAAAGCTGGGGTCGACGGTCTCGGAATTGTAGAGACGCGATTCCTCTGGCCTTTCGCAATATTCTCTCCTTGAGCTGGAAATCGTGGACACATACCAAGATGTCCGGTGGCTGCGCCCCAGCTCCTCTCAGTAGGCTCACTCTGTGAACCCTGTCCATGCGGATTTCACTTAAGTCCGCCTCATCTAGGATCTGCAGGAAAAGGGCCTCTACGTAGCTCCGCAGGTCTCCGGACTACCCTCCGCTTGGCACCGCCCGGATACAGATGTTATTCCGGCGGGAGCGATTTTCCAAATCCTCAGCGTGGGATTGGAGATCCAGGTTCTGTTCTGTAAGTCTGAGGACGTCGTACTGCAACTGATGGACATCACCTGCAGGCCCAAGTCGTGCTCTTCAAGAGTCGCCATCCTTTCGCCTATGCCATCCACATCCCTACGGACCTCGCGGAGATCCGAAGCTAGCTGGGTGCGTAGTTCGGTTATATCTTCTTTAATTGCTGCAAATAGTTCCAACATAAAGGCCTTGGTAGCCGGGGCATCGCCGTCCTTTTGTTTGAGGGAGCCGCTGGGGCCCGGCGGCGTCGACGTGGAGCCCCCCACCAGATGGCCGTCTTTGCCCGGTTTCTCTTGTCCCTTGCGGAGTCTGCCCGCCATTACGCTGTTTCTGAACCACTGCCTCGGCAGATCGCCCCGCTCACCACTCTGCGTACTCTCGTCAGGGGAGGGCCCCGGGCAGGCCGCTCACCGTCCCCGTCCTTGGGGAGTCCAGTCTAGGCCCCCCGTAGTCCGGGCAACCGGTAGGAACCTAGTGGCGGCAGGCCGTAGGTGTGTCCTGGAGTCTACGCCTCGGAACTCTGCAGGCGGGCGGGGAGACGGGCAGCGCCACGGCCAAAGGCAATGTAGCAGGGCTGTGGTCACGAATGCAGGCCTCGTCCTATCCAGCCCCACGCAGCAGCCTCGGCCCAGTTTCCTCACGTGGACCAGGGGGGGCCCATCACTGGGCCCGTGTCTCACTCGTGGGTCGCCCCCAGACCTCCCCTGTACTCGGTGGGGGACCTCGGGGGCAAGCGCACCAACCTCTTGTTGTCCGTGGCCGCGCTGGAGTCCTCTGCTCTGCCGGCGTCCCGACGGCCAGGTCCCCAATCCTTGGCCTCGATTAGAGCAGGCCTCCGGGCCGCACCTCTCGCCGCCAGTCATGACACCCAGTCAGCTCGTCAGCGGGGGTCCCGGCAGCTACGCCGCCACCACAGTGTCTCGGGGGCCGGATGGCAAGTCCTCAAGAGCCCGATCGGGCTGGGACCACAACCGCTAGGCCGCCCAACCCCGATCTCGGGTGATGCTGTTGGCAGGGGGCCTCCGTCGCGTTGGCGGCTGTCCCCTCCGTCCTCCGGGACCCAGGACGCCACGAATGCTGCACCTCCGCGTTCCGTTCCGGAGGCAGGGAGATCCCCGATGCCCCACCGGCAGCACTCTTGGGCACGGTCGCGGCACCTCCGACGTCTCCCGGTCTGCCCGCCTCGGGCTCCGCGCCTAGCGGCTATCAGCAGGCCGTCCGCTATCTCTGCTTCCCGGGCAACTAGGGACTACGCAGGAACGCCGATCGGGTCCGAATCACCCCGCGGGACTCCCCCAGGCAGTCTGAAGGCCAGAAGGGATCCCGAGAGGACGCTGGTCTATGCTTTGTAAATCGTGGCGCTGGAGGGACCTGAAGGCACGTCCTACTCCGCCGCCATCTTGGACACGCCCCCTGTTTTTCAAAACTTAACTTTTGACTAGAAAGTAAAACCCTTTAAAATACTCAACAACTCTCTTTATTGGCTTAAATAATAATTGCATTTTTGACTGTTCATGTTTATTTAAAGTCTCCTGAAGGTAATACATGGTGTCAAGGGCCTTTTCAGCGGTAAATAGAGGTAGCATGAGGGTTTTGCACTGAGAAATTACCAGATGAAATTACCACTGCATCATTAGCTCCTCACCTCTAGGTCACTCTGATATCACAGGTTTCAGTGACATTTTTATCCAAGTCATAGCTGAATCACACTTTCATTTCCTGGCAATTATGCTTCCATTTCTACTCAGTAGGTAAGATCATTCTAATCACATCTTCCTTTCCCAACCCATGGGTGAATATCATTACTCTATTTATAGTAGGTATTCAACTTTTCCCTACCAAGCCTTTATGCAACTATTAACCCTAGCATCCCTCTGGCCAATGGGAGACGATCTTTGCCTCCAGCTTATTGTGTTTAATTATCCCTGTTCTCAGTGATCAGTTCCCTAGTGGTCACACCCTCCACTCCTTTACAGTCAATCAGTGGCAGACACCCTGTCCCTTCTAGCCCATGCCCCCTTCCCTTCTTTTGCTTCCCACTGAGACACTTCCTGTCGCAGGAGTCCATTGTTTGGGAGATAATATTGTGCCTCCCTCCCCCAGTGGCCAGTTACAGTAGACTGCTCCTGTAGGTAGTGGTGTAGAGGGCAGGTGTGCAAGAAGTTTGTTATTCCTGGCATCTTTTGGCATGTTTTCCCTGTCTTTTTGCTTTCTGACCTTCCGGTTTTGACTCTGTTTTTGCTGGTTTAGTGTCTCTGCGCACTTTATCACTTTTATCCAGTGTTAAAGTGCAAGTGCTTTTATGGTAAATTGGATTATGGATTGGCGTTTCCATGATTGGTATATTTGATTTACTGGTAAGTCCCTAGTAAAGTGCACTTAGAGTGACAGGGCCTGTAAATCAAATGCTGCTGGTGGGCCTTCAGCAATGATTGTGCCACCCACATGAGCAGCCTTTCAAAGGGTACTCAGACCTGCCACTGCAGTATCTTTGTGCAGTTTTTACTGCCATGTCAACTTGGCAAGTGTACCCACTTGCCAAGCCATAACATTCCCTTTTATAACATGTGATTCACCCCTAAGGTAGGTCCAAGGTGCCCTTATGGGTAGGGCGTGGTGTATTTAAAAGGTAGGACATGTACTGGTGTGTGTGACATGTCCTGATAATGAAATGCAATATATTTAGGTTTTGATTGTTGAAAGGCTATCTGTCCCAAAGCATAGATTGGGGAATACTGTGGAACATTTTATGAATATTTCTTCCTATTGGGACAGTTAGAGAAATGGAGTTTAGTATGCCTGAACTCAGAATGTAGGAATGCATCTTTTAGTAAAGATGATTTTTATATTCTGTGTTTGAAAATGCCACTTTTAGAAAGTAGGTGTTTTCTTGCTAAGCCAACCTGTAAGCCTCTGCTGGGTTGTGGATTGACTGTCTGGCTTTGGAGTGACATGGGCTGGGGATGTGCCTTCTTTTCAGACAACCACTGGGGGGGTTGAGGTGTGTCCTGCCTTTCCTGGAGGAGTCAGGGCTGGGGTGAATAGACCTGGGTGCATTTAGAGTAGTGGGAAGAGATTTCCTTGCACCTGAAATAGCCTGGCCTGTATTGGACAATGCTGTCTCCACCTTCTGCCGGGAAGCTGGGCCAGAGAGGACCAAACTGGTTTGGACTGAGCACAGACACTCTCTGCCCAACGGAACAAAGAGAAACTGAGTATAAATATTGGGGCCCAGACCCCAGAATTCTAGAACTTGCTTGGATCAGGAAGCTGCCAAGAAGAACAGCTGGAAGAACTGCCAGGAGGAGTACTGCCCCTTTGCTGTGTTGTTGGTTGCTGGGTTGGCCTGCAGTTGTTGCTTCGGCCTTGGGCAGTGAAAGGACTGGACTGAACTTTCTTCACTTGTCGCTGAGTATCTCCAAGGGATTGAAATAGAGTTTGCCTCCTGCTCACATTGTCTCAGGAACAGCAAAGACTTCACTTACCTCTGGGTACCGCCTCTGGAACCATGGGTTTCAGTTGCCACAGAGGGGAAAGCAGCCAACACCATCATCGACACCGCTGCTGGCTACGTGTCCTGAAGGCACAACAGAAGGCCTTGTTGCTTTCTGCACAGCAAACCATGGTCTCATTAACGACGATCACTGCCGCCACCAAGCCGCTGCTTGCAACACGTTCTGTGGGCTCCGCTGCGCCGCCGTGATCTCACCAACAATATCACTGCACGCTGACCTGGACACCCATGACTGCAACGTGGTTTGGGGGCACCGCTCGTAAGTCACACAACGCACCGCCCGTCCAGCACCACAGCCTGGACCGACCGACGCCAGCTTCCATCAACCGGCACTACCCCTTGCACCGTGGCCTGTCAGCAGAGCCACGAGCACCACCTCACTCCGTACCGCTGCCTGGTCTAACCAATGCCGCTGAATGACCGTCACTGAGTCGCTGCCTGCACCGTGACTTGAGGTCATCACACGCAGCACCGCTCCGCTGCACATCACAACCGCAACAATTGCCACAACTGGCGCGCACCAATGCGGTCGGCCAGAACCAAAGGTACTGTTTTCGAGTCTGCTGACACTAACGTCGGTCTGCACAGATGCATTCAGCCAGAACTGTTGGATTCTGTTGTTTTCAGCACCGCTGTTGTCCCGGATGGAGCTACTGACTTCAAGGAACTGCATTTTAAAGTTATTCTTGCAAAGAGCATATTTTTGATAACTATATGTTGGGCTTTTATCGTTTTAGTCTTGTTTGCAAAGATAAATATTGGTTATTTTTCTAAAACTGGTGTGGTTTCCTTTTGTAGTGCTTTCACTGTATTACTGTATGTTATGTGCAAATGCTTTACACACTGCATCTGAGATATTCCTGACTGCTCATGCCAAGCTACCAAGAGTGTGAACAGGGGTTATTTCAGTAGTGTATCCTCATCCTGACTAGAAGGACGGGCCCCTATTTGGACAACGGTGCAAACTATTGCCAACTAGAGACCTCCATTTTTAACATTGGTTGTCAATGGTGAGGATAGGACTTGCATTTGCACTTGACCTACAGTGATTGGTGTAAACAACTACCATATCGTAGACAACTACGTACCACATGCTGGTTCTTTGTGGCCTATTTTTGATCTTCTTATTCGTTTAGTGGTTGAATTTGCTATTGCATCATGCCTGCGTCAAGAGCATCATCTGATGCATCCTTGGAAGTGGCCTTTGAGGAGGACAGGTTAGAAACCTACAATGTGAAGGAGTTGAAGGCTATTTACAAGAACCTCATAGTCCAAATCATGGGCCTCACCAGGAGTTACAGAAGGCGCTGAGGGCCTGGGTAGCAGACAGAAATGTGAGTGGGCAGTTTGGAGATTTCAGTGTGGAGTCAGAGGAGTGTATTCCTAGGATGGGTGTGCTTTTGGGAGGGGGGGACCCTCCATGCCAGGCAGGAGTGGCTTGTCCCCAGAAGAGCTGGAGGACAGACTGGAAGCAAGGAAGTTTGAAATGGAAAACTCTGGCTGGAGAATGAGAGGGAAGATAACAAATAGCCATGGAGAAAAAGAAAATGATCTTGGCTCATGAGTGTGATATTAAAGAGCAGGAGCTAAGAAGTAGGTCCAGCACAGATGGTGGCAGCAATTCCTCAGGGCAGGCAGATAGAATTGTGCACATCCCCAAGAATGTAGGCAAGGAGTTCAAGAATGGGGATGACATACAAAGGTGGTTTGAGAGTTATGAAGCGTCAATACACATGCATTAGGGTCCCTGAAAAGAACTGGGGAGCAGGATTGTGTCCTCTTTTCCCAGAAGAGGGGAGGGATGCTTTAGTAGCTTTTGGTAAGGGGCAGAGCCTCACTTACGCTGCCTTGAAGGAGGCCCTTCTCACCAGGTATGGTCTCACTCCTGACAAGTACAGGGATCAGTTTAGGTCCAGTAGGAAAACTGATGCAAAGACTTGGTTGGAATGTGTGGATTCTCTTGCAGGTCACTGGATGGTTGGGTGAAGGGCAGTAATGCGACCGATATTCAGGGGCTCTCCAATTTTATTGCATGGGAGCACTTGTCTAGTCTATGTTTTGCAGAGCTGTGCCAACACTTGAATGATAGTAAGCTGACTGACCCCAGGAAGCTTGCAAGGGAGGCGGACCGCTGGGTGAGTGCCTGGGTCTACAAGAAGGTGCATGGGGTAATCACATTGAATGTCCTAGGCATAGCTGCCTTTGAAAAGCGATGGCGTATATTTTCTTATATGAAAACATATAAGGTAGCAGTGGTCTGTCTTCTAGAGACTCATATTTGGGGAGATTCAATAGCGTGTCTACGGAAATGATGGAGGGGACAACTGTACGCCACTTCATATTCTGTGTTTGCAAGTGGGGCGCTCATATGGCTGGCACCCGGGGTTCCGTTCCAACACCTACACCACGTAAGCGATACAGAGGGAGATATGTTATTCTACATGGGAGGTTGACATTTGTATTATTAATGAGTATGCACCGAATAATGATAATGCCGCCTTTTTTTCTGACCTACTGGAAGCAGCCTCACCATATTTGGGAGCACCAATACTGCTGGCACGGGACATTAATTTTGTCATTGATGGCTCACTTGATCGGGAACCACCGCAACTCCACACTTAGCTGAAAATGACTAGCGCTCTACATGGTATGATACAAGGTATGCCCTTGCAAGATCTATGGCGTGAGTGCCACCCCACTTCAAAGCAGTTTATCCTGCTACACACCCGCCAAAAAAACCTCTAGTAGGCTGGATTATTGGCTTCTCTCTACAGATCTGAGTTGGAGCGTGGGAGGGATAACCTACCTGCCCAGATACTTATCGAACCACTCTCCTGTCCTGTTGGAGCTGGAAGGTAGAGGGGTAAGATCCGAGATACCTTTGTGGTGGCTCAGCAATGACGCACTGACAAACCCTCCATTCATTGCCACGATATCGTAAGAACTAACCAGATATTTTCAGGGGAACTGGGGGTCGGCCTTATGCCGGGCAACCGAATTGGAGGCCATGAAGGCGGTTATGAGAGGAGTCTGCATTAAGACCACGTATGGGGTGAGATCTCAATTGGAGCGGGATGTGGCAGCACACGAGGCTAATCTGGGAAAACTGGAAAATAAGATTGCCAATGCCCCCCCCCAAAAACTGAAGGAGTGGAGTGTGGCCAAGGAAGCTCTCATGACTGATCTCCACAGATTAGAAAAACATGTTCATACAACCTATCGGAAGAGGTTCTATAGGGAATGGGATAGAAGGGGGGCATTGTTAGCAGGTTTGGTGAGGCAGGAAACACCCATGACACAGATAATACAGATTCAAGCGGAAAATGCAATACTGATATATACGCAACAGGCAATAGCCGAAGTCCTGGCGAGTCACCTAAAAGCTGCTCTGAACTAAATTTGGGGGCGATGATAACCTATTTAGACACAATAGAACTCCCACGCCTGATGCCCGGGGAACAAGAGAGGCTGAACTCTCTCATTACCAAAGATAAAATAAATGGAGCTATAGGTCGCCTCAAGGCGCCAAAAAGTTTGGGTTCAGACGGGCTCCCTGTAGAGTTTTACAGACAATTCGTTCCTCTCCTGGCAGATAGACTCCTAGAGGTCTACAACGAGGAACTGAGTAAAGGTGCTCTCTCATACTCTATGAAGGAAGCACTCGTCGCAATGATACAAAAAAAAGACAATAACCCCTACCTGCCCAGCTCTTACAGACCAATATCGTTGCTAAATATTTAGGTGAAAATACTAAGTGGTATCATGGTAGAACGACTTCTCCCGAAGATGATACAACTAGTCCACTAAGGCGGGGTTCATCCCCGGAAGAAATAAAACTTATTATCTGAGATGACTGACACATGCATTGCATGCCCCTAGACTACTAGAACTTGATAGTGCCTTAGCACTGTTAGATATTGAACAAGTGTTAGATTCAATGGAGTGGCCTATATGTGGCATGTCGTTTGGAGAATGGGGATGGGTGAGTGTTAGAATTGGGGATGCCAGGTCTAACAGTGAGCAGTACCTCCAATGGGTTCGGCTACTTTATGCAGCCCCCATGGCTAGAGTGCGGGTAGGCAGGACAGTATTGGGCAGTGGCGGTTCCTGTCCATGGGCATCGGAGCTCCGCCCCCTTTAATTTTTCCCCCAGGGAAGGCCATTTCCTAAATTAAAGAAAAGACTTTAAATTTGTTTCTTAAAAAAAAAAAAACACGTACGCACACATCTCTTGCTTAGGGCCTGGGCTGTGCATTCATCCCTGTACAATTGACCATTATGATCTTACCATACAAATGTACATTTCTATCTCCTCTGCACGTAGGCGCTAGAAACAGAGGTGTAATTTAATCAACAAAGAAATTGCAATTTCCTAAGGACAGCTACTGTATTCTAAAGGGGCATGCTTCTCAAACATGTTGAGTTGATTTCCAGTTTCCACAGCAGGAGTACTTTATTAAGACACTTTCATTTCTTAACTGCTACATGGCAATCAATGCTTTATTGCAATATCTTGCTGCCAATTACAGACTGCTAAATTCATCATAGCTATTTCCTATTGACTTTTTGGAAATTAAAATATATTTTTTTATGCTCTCATCACTAGGTTGTGTATCGTAACTCTATGTCCAAATTGTAAGTGCATTGTGTCGGACTGTGTGTCCAGTCTTGGGGGGCATGGGCTGGATCAGTGTGTCCAGTGTTGAGAGGCTCGGTTGGAGCGGTGTATCTAGTTTTACAGTTCACATGTGGGGTACATTGTGCAGCTGTAGGCTGCTAGAACTGGATAATGGAAGATGTCTATTTTCAATAGAAAGATCGCATAGAAAAAGCAGCTGCTTTTACCCTACTGTGTAAACTTAGGATGAGGCGAGGATGGAGACCGAGTCTGTGGTGACCTATAAGTATTTCAGGGGGCTTGAAGCGCAGACAGTGGTTTTTGTAAGGAGGGTCTGAGGGTAAAGTTAAAGATCAGGTAGGTGCCACAAGGGCCTAGAGGTAGGACGCATTGAGTGTTAATTTCTATGTCTAGTGCTAAACATGAGCCTGCGGTTGCCAGTGGCGCCCACTGGCATTCAATTTTGGGGAGCAGCACTTATTTTTTTGCATAAGGCATTTCATAGAGAGCAAGAGAAGAAAAAACGCACAAGGGGGAAGACGGAGGAAGAGAAAGAGGTGCAAACTGTCACAAAGTGAGAGGGCACGACCCTGCAAGAGTGAGCTGAAGAGGCATGGAGTGTCCCGTAGTGGATTAAAGAGGTCTGAGGTAGAGGACTACATTTAGATGTACCAGCAGCATGTTACAGAGCAGAGCTTTGGGCACCAGACTTTAATTTACACAAATTAAGCACTGTAACATGTCATAAATGACATCCAGCTGCATGTGAGACGAGAGACCCCAGCCCAGCCACAGAGTCGATACAAAAGGGGGATGATGGACGGAGCGTTTGAGCAAATCAAACACTCACCCCCAGTCAACTGATCTGGGTTTAATCCATCACCATTCTTTAGCCCACTCAGCCACCCCAGTTCAGACATGGCCATATGCAAATCAGCCTGACCCTGTGCCTCATGGGAACAGTCCAGCCCGAACTGCCAAGCCATGTTTTCCCTGGACCGTAAACAAGCACCCTGGGACTGGTTTCGGATTCATAATCCTCATCAGCCAGGCTGTCTTGAATCCAGTGGCCAAGTGAGCAAGGGACTCACGTCTGAACATACCCTGCCAACTTAGGGCGAACAAAGCGATACAAAAGGGTGATGATGGATGGAGCGTAGCTCACTCAGCCACCCCAGTTCAGACATGGCCATATGCAAATCAGTCTGACCCTGTGCCTCATGGGAACAGTCCAGCCCGAACTGCCAAGCCATGTCTACCCTGGACCGGAAACAAGCATCCTGGGACCGGTTTCGGATTCATAATCCTCATCAGCCAGGCTATCTTGAATCCAGTGGCCAAGTGAGCAAGGAACTCACGTCTGAGCATACCCTGCCAACTTAGGGCGAACAAAGCGATATAAAAGGGGATGATGGATGGAGCGTTTGAGCAAATCAAACACTCACCCCCAGTCAACTGATCTGGGTTTAATCCATCACCATTCTTTAGCTCACTCAGCCACCCCAGTTCAGACAGGGCCATATGCAAATCAGTCTGACCCTGTGCCTCATGGGAACAGTCCAGCCCGAACTGCCAAGCCATGTCTTCCCTGGACCGGAAACAAGCATCCTGGGACCGATTTCGGATTCATAATCCTCATCAGCCAGGCTATCTTGAATCCAGTGGCCAAGTGAGCAAGGGACTCACGTCGAGCCGCGCCAGATGCAAGCGGGCTCGGGGGCTTATTTTTTAAAAAAAATAACGCTGCACTAGGGCCCTAGAGCCCCAAGGACACACAGAGCCAACGCCACAGCACCCCCCGAGCAGCGCCTTGTGCAAGCGGGCTCGGGGGCATTTAAAAAAAAAAAAAGATTCAAAACTCGGACATTCGGGCCCCAGACACCCAGAGACAGCCCCACAACACCCCAAAGGACTATGGCACCCCACCAGGAGCCTCCCCTCGACAACTGGACACAGGACTTTTTTTTTTTTTTAAATACAAGGGCCTCAGGACCCATGGAGCAGCAAGGACACCGGAGCCCCCATGGACCCCTCCAACTCTCAACAATGGCTTGGTGAGTACAATAATGCATTATTTATTTATTTTGAATTGTATGCATTGTATATTATTCAAAGACCCTCTGGTAAGCTTGCAATACCAACGCCTCAAAGCATCTAACATTTTATTAACATTAAATGTACAACATCCTGGTAAAATCGTTTCTATGCTCTGTAAAATACACGTTTCCCTCTACAGGGACCCTCCTAAGGCCTATAACATTACGCCCCATAAATACAAACCCTGCAAACTCTACACCAGCCCTACAACACCACCCCCATTAACATTAAATACCTACACACATAACTTTAAACTCAATCTTTCAACAAAACCTTTATTCACTTTAAACACATTTACATTACAATTCACGTCTTGTAAAAACTTCATTGTCACCATTATTCACATTAAACACAACACATCGCCTTAAAGCTTAACAGTTTACAAACCATACTACATAGTACTATTTAACATTTTTCAAAACTACAGATTTGTATACTTTAAATACCACATAAACACACATCATTGCGCCATCTATTATTTACCTTCCTTAAACTGTCGCAGGCGGCGTCAATCTGTGATAAGTTGCTCAGGTCCATTCTTGCCTTAAGTTCCAAGGTTTGGCTCTGTGCCTCCAAGACAATCCACGCAATCACTCCCCAAGGGTTTTGAAGGGTTTGTTGGTGCAGAAATCCTCAAGGTACAGCAAAGCAATCCAGGCCAGTCACTCCCAAAGGTTTTTTGACTTGATTGTTGGTGCAGAAATCCACAAGGTGCAGCAAAGCAATCCAGGCCAGTCACTCCCCCAAAGGTTTTTTTTTTACTTGGTTGTTGGTGCAGGAGTCCTCAAGGTGTAGCAGAACAATCCACGCCAGTCGCTCCTCAAGGGTTTTTTGAATGGGTGTTTGGCAGTGTTCATGAATAAAGTACTGAACCATCAGAACTACTTTTAATTTCTAGTGTCTAAATACATTTACTTGGCTATTCACTTACAACTGACATTGGCACCCCAAAGAATACTGTGCTACCTGACTGAAAAAGATTTGGTATTATATTTGGAATTCTTTCACTGAATGTACAAAACAGCGCTATTTTAGGCACGCTTTGCATTCTAAGAAACACATTTGGTTCTATATTTATCCATAAGAGTCCTCAGAAAAAAGATTTCCCCGTAAGGACTGGTGTGTTTTAAGAACTAGATTCTCGAAAATTAATACTGAAAATACATAATGTGCATCAACGTTAAGGAAATTATCCACGAAAGGCGTTAGTTATTTACCAAAGTGCGCTGCATAGCCAGATTTAGGCAACCACAGTAAATCCAGTTAAAATCCTACAGTGGGAAATATGTTTCATTTAACATTTAGCAATAAATTAAAAGGCCTGCAACATTGTAAGATCATTACTACACCATGTTGCATATTTCTTTCCCACTCATTTAAAAGTAGTATTTTGCAGGCTGCAAATACAAATTCATTTTTGCTCTGTGTTAGGTGTTTTTTGCAACACTAATGCATAAAACAACATAACACACAGTCCTTCATTCTGGATACTGTGATTCGCACAGGTGCATCATTTTTTCATGAAGAGGTATGGTTACCACACATTTGATGTTTTACCCCATTTGGTTTTCCACTCAAATGGAGTTTAAAAGCGTGACATGGTGAGAGGCTTATGAATAGCTTTCCAGGTTAGGATCATTGGTCATAAGAGGGGGTTGTCCATTGCTATCAAGAGTGGGGAATCATAGTACATGTGTGGTATACCTTTGGGGTAGAATGTGTAGCCTCTATCTAGTCGGGCCGTTATTGATTAGGTCTAAGAGTATGGTAGCAAGATAGCAATCTGTGACAATTGAAACATATCATACAGTAATATCGTTGTCAGAATATCATGTAAATACTGTGTCACAAACATTTTCAAATAGCATTGCCCCCCAATGGAGTTAAAAATAGTAAATCTACATCCAGTGGGACTATACTTCTGTGAACAATATTAAGGAGACAATAAATAAGTCAGGTAATATTTTTGTACATGATATCGTAACATTCAATTGTGTTGACATGTTTAATCACAGTATAATATACCGCATGACTGCATATCGGCCCTTAGTTTAGAAGAGTTTGGTGTGTTTTATGTACCCCCAAAGAATAGTATATATTTGTCTACCTGGTGAAGTAGAAATATTAGGATGAGCAGGAGGGATCAATCCTAACAATCAGGCAAAATGTGGACAACCCACCATATTCACTGTTTAGGCCTTCCTCTAAAGAGTCAATTGTAAGATGGATCTTCGTATGAAGACATTGGTCTTCTCAGAGATTAAGGATGTTTGATTATTATCAATATTGTGCTTGAACCCTCAATTAACAAGTATTCCTAAAAACTCAAGATTATTCTGCCTCCACTCCAATTCAAAACCTAGTGGGCACTCTTGACATGGTTAATGTTATTCTACCGTTCCAGTTAGCCTTAAAATGTACAAAATGAAAATTATGAATAGAGGGGAAGTAGGGAGGGCTGTGCTAGGAACCAATACCCCATATAACAAACAAATTCCTCTTCGGCATCCAGTGAGATAAATATAGCTTCTTCCAAGGTGTCCATGCTGAGCCATAACAGAAGACAAAATGTCCCATGATGTTTTTGGAATGAGAAGCCAAGGATAAATAATTTAAAACGTGTATTTTAAAATGCACTTGTACCCTTAGGTCTCTTGGTGCTAAAATAATATGTTTATTGTTACCCTACAATAGTACAGCAGTAGTCTTTCTATTGACTTCAGAATTATGAAGATCTGATTGGACCCCCTGGGCTCAAAACCTGTTCCCATGAGATAAAACAAAGATTCCTGAAGTGGATACATTTGTCCACGGAACCCCTGGGCCGCCATCTATTAACAAATGTCACTTGTGACTGGGTGTATGATGGGCGACCATATGTCTGTTAGAAATTTAACCAGAGTCTTCAACAATACATTGATTTAAAAATATTTAGAGATAGCGACCACTTTATAAGTTGCCCCTGATGGGTTTGAGATTAACACAACCTAAAGCCTTGTACAACAACAATCCAAGTACCAGTGGATTCATCTTCCTTGTGTGAGTGAATCATGAATGTCAGGCATTTGTGCTTTGCCCCAACTTATAGAATCTTTCTCCAACAATTGGGTTAATTGCCATTAAGTGATGGGTTAGTAATTTCATCCTCTGATATTTTCTTTCTAGTAGTGCTTTCTTCTCTGTTTCCACTTGAGGTATGTCTTGCCAGGAAAAGAAATCTTCCTCTACAGATGTGGTTTCCCCATTCCTCTTCGGGTGAGAAATCGCTCACCGATCGTGGACAACGGTAACTACGTTTATTGTTTTAATTTGTTGTGTTACTGATGCCTTGGCCTGTTTACAGCTGGGTATTTACAATATTGTAATGGGGGCATGTTGCAGTTGTTGCAGGTTCTTTTTGTCTGCTTTTTGAATTTACATGGAATGAGAGGTGGAGTGCGTTGTGTTTTGACTTGAGTAATACCCTGTGTTTAGGGGTAGAGTACTCATCCCTAGTTTTCCTGTATCCTTTGGTTTACCAACCACTTATTTGCAGTTATTGATTCACATTAGTGTGTTACCTGGATGACATTAGCTTGTCGATTTTCTTCACTGTTTGGTTCGTGGGTGAATGGTTTTTCCTGTAAGTTTCTTTTAAAGTTATCCCTGATAAGACTGTGTTGGAGAAGACACTTTCTTGCGAAATTTCTCTGCTTCTTACTTATGGAATGTTTGACTTGAAGCTTCTTTGGGTTTTACTTGGTAGTGAGTTTTTGTTTTAGGCTTTTCTGGTTTTACCTATGTAATGTTTGATTGATTATTCTAATTCTGTCTAAGTCTAATGCTTTCCTGGGAACTCTTTAATTTTGATTCTAGGTGTGTGATTTCATTGGCATTATGAATTGTCATGCATTTCTTTTGTGTTATGTGTTCTTGATTCAACTGCTCAATGTATTTTCATGCATCTTTTATAATCTGATGGATTTACTATTTTGATTGACTTATGTACTTTTAATTCTTTTATTGTGTTTGGTTTCCTTAGGGAGGGGGATGTGTTATAATCTACTGTTGCATTTCCCCTTGCCTGTGTATCTCTTCCTTACTGCTCAGCCAGAATGAGTGTTGGTGTGCCTGGAGATCTCTGGAATGTTGGATGGTTGATGATGTCATGGAATGATGGGTGCTTGGTGAAGTTGTGAGTGTCAGTTGGAGTGTGCAGGCTGAGCAGGACAGAGGCTGCCCCTGGTGGGGCATCACATGGACTTACCATCTTCCAGGGACTAATTGATGTTGTTTACTTATCAATAAATCTACTATATTTATCTACACTTCACCTGGCTACTGAGGATTACCTATTTACAATAGTTTCCCCAATCCCTGTAATATACAACTCTATATAGTAACTATCTAATGTATGCTTTGAGTAAGGCCATTGGGTTTATTCAATTGTGCAGCTGCAGCGATTTTCACATCATTATAGATTTGTCACATTTGACACATAAGCCATAATCTACCACATGATCTGCGTATATTAACAAAAAGTAGGTTCTAGCTCAAACTGTTCAAAAGTTATAAAAAATGAAGCGACACGTGTTGCTGCTCCGTGGAAGGCACTTTGCAAAGCTGGAATGGTCACCTTTCTGTTGCTTATTGCTATATTTGGGTGTTAAATAGGTTCTAATGAGATGCACCCGATACCCCGACAGGGTTTACAAGTTTACAAATTACTCAATAATGACGTAATACTATTACAAAATGTGCTGCTTTATGCTGCATAATTAGATTTTTCTTGCCATATCATTTACTCAAATCTGATGCATAATTTACATAACTCTGCTGTATAATTTGGCACTCTTAAGCTACATAATTCTGGTGGCCCTGGTTTTGGGGGTGCTTTTGTACGATGCCCTGGTTATACTAGATGATAGGTAACGCAGAGAGTGCAAGGTGGAGTTGCTAAGTGCATATCGAATTTTCACCTTCTTAACAAATTTGCCATTGTAGATGAGTAAGGGAATGGTAAGGGAATGACCCGCTCTGGGGGGTAAAGAGTGAGGGGCAGATGTATCAAGATACCATTTTGTACTTCTCAAATAGCGATTGTTAAGGAATCGCTATTTGAGAAGTGCAAAATGGTATGTATGTAGAATTTCGCTATTTACTAGCGATTCCTTAAAATTCCTTAATTGCGATTAGCAAATTGCTAAGTGCAATTAAGGAATAATTTCCCATTCATTTCTATGGGCCAGGAGGCCCATAGGAAGGAATGGGAAGTTATTCTCAATTTGCGATTAGCAATTAGCTAATCGCAAATTGAGAATAATTTCAAGGGTGCAAGGGTGTCTTAAGGACACCCTGCTGCACCCCTGAAATTGATATGTGTACGCATATGGCGCACATACATGCCCTAAGGACATGTATGAGCGTCATATGGCACCTTCAGAATTTTAAAAAAGTGCTTTTTGAAAAGTATTCGCAAATTACCACCAACTACAAGTTGATGGTAATTTGCGAATTCTTAGTCAAAAATTGCAACACTGAAGTGCTTAATACATTTCAAATCACAAATCGCTTTTTGCTATTTCTTAAAAGCCTCGCAATATTAAGGAATCGCTAAATTTGCGATTCCTTAATATTGCGAGGCTTTTTGCTTGATACATTCCAAATCCCGTTTTTTTAATTGCAAACGCTGCTATTTTCCGAATCGCAGTGTTTGCGACAAAAAAAACGGACGATACATCTGGCCCTGAGTTAAGAGAGATCTTAGCACTTTTCTGTTTCATGCAGTGGAGTGTCTTTTGTATCTAGGTGATAGGTCTTGAAAGAAGATTCAAGTCACTTCTGTTCCCACTTAATCTTCTTCTTGTGTAAGGCACTCTCTCGCATCATTCCCACTTGTAGAGAAGTCCTATCTGCTTCCTATGAGGCTACGCTGTTTTCCAACGAATATGTCTTGCTATGGTTTGTAGCTCATTTATTTCGACAGTAAGTTTATTCTTGGTTAATTTTCCATGATTTGAGTAGAAGGGCAGCCTGGATACACTCAAGGATTAAGGTCTCTGGAGAGTGATCTAATAGTGTGCACACATGGATGTATGAATGCAAAACATTTGGCAGCAGTGAGCCAGTGATAAAGACGCATTTTCTTCCCTTGGTGCAATTGGCATACAATAGAAAGGAGTGATTAATCTTGGTTGTATGTACCGGTCTGCAGACATCCAGCAGGCAGCCTCAGTTGCACAATTCTAGTTGCCCCTGGTTAGAAGGCATATTTATGCTTAGATGTTTGGTTGTGCCTCTTGGTGCCTTTTCCAATAGTTCCAATCACATGCAAGGGGCAGCTGCCCTGAAGTGATTGTAAAGTCTGAATAAAGGCAAGAAAATCTTGTTCATAAACATATTACCCATCATGAGAAGTACTACTGACTTTCTGCCTCTTCCTGGCATTCTCTATCTCGGTCTTTCCATGTCTGCAAATGTATTTCTCTCTGTCTTTTCCCCTGTCTCTCTCCCCTGTGTCTCTCCCCTTTTGTCTTTCTCTATACCATTCTTTTTATCCTGTTCTCTCAATCTGACTCCCCCTGACTTATCTTTGCAGCGTGCTGTCTCTCTCACATCCCTTCTTCTCTTTCTCTGACTTTGTATGTATCTCTCTATCTTTTCCTCTTTCAGTTTCCCTCTATCCATGTCTCTTTCTTTCTCCTCATCTCTCCCCTGTCCTAGGACGTTCTTATTATCTTGGACAAATGTTTTCATTTCATTTCATAAACTTTTATTCGATTGCCACATGTTATTGCAACCATAAAAAGTACAAAGAAAAACATTAAAATTATACAATGATAAAAGACGTTTAAGGAGTAAATCAATCATGTTATAGACAGGATAAAAAGAGCATAGGCTAAAATATGAATTACTCGTGATTACGTCGGTATTTGATACAGGCTTTTAAAAAAAATTAGCTACATACTTCGCTATAAAAGGAGACTCCAGACATTGCAAGGATAAATATGCTGGACGACAAGTTCTTAGGCCGATTAATCTTAGTAAAGGCAAAATCCAAACCTTCCTAGGAAAAGAATAACATTTACAGAAAAAAAGAATATGTATTGTTGATTGGGGGGAAACATTATCACAGGGACAAGAAATAATAGTAGGGGACCAGTTTTGGACATTTGGAAAGGTTACATGCCGTAAAAAAGAATTAAAACGAAACCTTGTAAGGAGATACTTTTCATAGTTGTTCAAAAGGAAGGTCAGAGATGGTTGGATACCCAGATGGGTCTGTACAGCAATAACTTGTGAGTTTGTGGGTTTCACAAGTTCTGCTGAACATCGGAGCGCTCTTAAGTGGGACAAACATAACTTTTTGAGGTCTTTTCTCGATATGTCACTCATGCTCGGTGGATCTTTAAAGAAGTTGGTGCGGTCCATGTCCCGACAAAAGTTCCTAATGTATACTAGCCAGGGTATTTTTTCCCAGTTGTCAAGGGCTATACAATCTAAAATTAAGGAACGCGTTAAGTGGCACTCCTCTTTGGTCCATATACGGTGCCACAAAAGCATAGGTTGGCAATGGATGGTGTCCGTGATAAAATCCATGCCTAGTTCAGCTAGCGAGGCATAGGTTGGGGCACTGTGTGGTAAGGCCAACAGATATTTAACAAACTCGTTCTCAATCACTTGGAGTGGGCTTATCGGACCGTTGCCCCAAACCCCTGCACCATACGTTGCCACACTGTGGCATTTTGTGTAATATATTGTGAGTAATTCATGGGGAGCCGGTTTCCCCAGTTTCCTTGAGAAAGAAACTAGGGCTGCCTTGGCTCTCAAGAAGAGCAGTTTTTTGCTTGCCACGGCCTGCCGCCAACTCAAAGAATCGTCCACCAGGATGCCCAGGTAGGGATAGACGCGGGTTCTTTCAAGTTTGGTCTTATCAACAAAGATGGGTTTAGGGCTTTTTATATTAGGGTCAAGGTGCATTACAAATGTCTTTTTTATGTTAACCTTAAGGCCAAGAGAATCCATATAAGAACAGTATTTATTAAGCTGTACTTGAAGTTGGATCAGCGTCCTGGCGAAGATGACTGAGTCGTCCGCATATAACAGCGTTGGTATGGGGCGATGTTTAATTTGTGGAAGATCCTGGCTCCCTTCTAGCATGGCTGCCTCCAAGCCATTGGTGTACAGGTTGAACAAGAAGGGAGCCAGTACACAGCCCTGTCTGACTCCTTTTGTAATTTGGAAAGGAGGGGTGAGTTCTCCGCTGATCCCATACCTAACTCTTGCGGTTGCGTCGGAGTACAGTTCACGCAAAAATACTATCAGAGCAGGATCGACGCCCATTTCCTCAAGGAGAGCCCAGAGTTTTGAATGCTGTACACAGTCGAACGCTGCACTGAGGTCTACATATACCAGAAATAGGTGGCCCATTTTTGCGTTCACGTACTTCCCGATCAGGAGAGCAAGATTCAGGGCCTGCTCTATAGTCCCAAGACCCTCCTGGAACCTGTATTGGAGGTCGGTTAAGATGTTGTTGGTTTTTGCTCACTCCTGGAGACGTTCCAGCAGCAGACGACCCGCTACCTTACCCAGGGAGTCCAGGAGGGAAATGGGTCTATAGCAAACGGGATCATTCCGGTCGCTTTTTTTGAAGATGGAAAGGAGGATGGATGTGGACCAAGAGTCAATAAGACCCGAAGTTGTTACCGCGGTCAGAACCTGGGTGAGAAGTGGAGACCAAAGCTCGATGTTATGGGTGAAAATGTCCACCGGCACCCCATCTGGACCGGGGGCCTTGCCTGGTTTTGACATTTTTAGGGCCCTGATCACCTCTCCGTGCTCAAACCAGATGTTTAGTGGGAAGATCTTTGGGTCCACTGTAGAAACGGTGGTAGAGCTTCCCTCGGTTGATTTAGTTAGGGATCCTCCAAAGATTCTTGAAAAGTGGGCCACCCATTCTTCTGCAGTTACTGCGACGTCGAGATGTTGGGATGACGACGAGTTTGACAGGAAGGGAGATTTTACAACACGCCAGAAATGTCCACTATCTCTTGTTCGACAGCTGTCATGAAGTTGTAACCACAGATTAGCTTTGATATCTTTAGTTCGTTTTACCCTTTCGGCCTTATAGAGTTTTCTTAGTTTTGCTATCTCTTGGGGGTCCCTCGGGGTAATCTGGAGAGCTGCCTTGAGATTTGAAAGTGCTTTCCGACACCCGGAATTAAACCAGCCCTCGGCCGAAGGTTTCCGGGCGGTAGTGCGAGTTAGTTCTTCTTTTATTGTTCCCAGAATCCTGCCAAAGCTTGCCAGCAATGTTTGGGGCGATGAACAGGGGTCTAGGCAATCGTTAACAGAACAGATGTTTTTTTTAAGGACTTTCTCTGTTACTGCGTCAGGATCTATTTTAGCCCATTTCACTGAGAACCCGTTCAATTTGTCCATTTTTAACGATTCTTGCGTTAACAGACTTCTGACGTTTGTGTGGAGTGATACTGATTGTGATTGTATTATAATTCGATTAGGGTAGTTATCACTGCAACTGTCTGTACCTGTGGAGAATTTTGCCAGTTGGCCCCTTAGATTCTGTGAGCAAAGAATAAAATCGATTGTGCTAGACAAACCCCTACCATGAAATGTTGTGGAGAAGTCAACTTGAGGGTGAACCAACTGATTTGCGTAGTCCAACTCTAGCGTGAAAAGGCTCTCATTCAGAGAGTTCCCGTTGGTGCTATGTACAAAGTGGGCCAGAGGGCAGTCGGTCTCGTCATTCAGTCCACAGTTCCCATTTCTGTAGTTTGAGCATAGTGGGATGTTAAAATCTCCTCCCCAAATGATATAAAGAGGGAGAGATGATGGCTTGTTCAGCTGTGACTTTAAACAAGTGGCGATTTCATTTATTATCTGCTCACAATCAGTGGGTGAAAGATTGTTATATAAGTTTACCAAAAGGTATACAAATCTATTGTCGATATGGATACGAATTTGGTTACAAGCCTCTTCTTTTAAGCTGGTAATTGTTGTAAGGGGAAGGATGTTGGTTACGTAAACAGTTAGACCACCCTTAGGTCTTCCGAACAAACCCTGTGTTGCTGGAATAAAGAAAGTTTTATAGACCACCAGATGGACGGGGACCGTTAGCCAAGTCTCCTGGAGGCAAAGGATGTGATTCTCATTGATCATATCCGCCCATGATTGTAGGTTGATCTTGGTACGGTCGGAGACCAGCAATGTTCCAATATAGGACGGATAGGGACATCTCGTTAGATGGAAGGGAGTCACGTGCTTGAGTATGTGAGAAGACTGTAGTTGCGTTGTCAATCGTAGTTAGTTGGAGAGGGCTAATCCGAGTCTCAGTATGGAAGAGAGATTTGGAACACTCGGTCAAGGGGGGCGTTTGGCCAGGAGAAATTTCAGGATCCTCCACAACGTAGCCTGTAGGGACAGAGGGACGAGGTATGGATAATGGGGATTGGACACAGGTAAGAGTCGAGAGTGACCGATTAGTGTTTATCGGTGAAATTGCCGAAGCTCTCATTCTAGTCGATAAAGGGATAAATGTCCTCTGAAGCTGAATAGTACACTGTGGAATGGCTAGCGGTCAGTTGACCATTTCCAGGTAGTCATATCTGTTTCTAGTTGGAAGACCTTGCCACCCCACCAAAGGAACCTGTTCTCTACTGGGAAACCAAGGCCGGGGTTGCCATTCTCTGCTGCTATTTCTCTGGATAAGCCAAGAACCCTCATAGTCCCAGGGCCTCTCTAGGAGATGCTCCCAATTTGGAGCCATTGGGTATTGGTTGTTATATTTCGGGGGGTAAAAGAAGGAAAGACGATAAGCGTCAATCCCCCCGCTCTTGGCTAGAACTGGCCATGAACAGATATGATCAACAGTAGCCGGGTCTTCACAGTTGACTATAATACAATCTCCCTGTATACTCTTAGGTTCTGGGCCTATCCACGAAACTCTACGTACAGTGGAAATTCTGCTGGTATATGCAGATTGTGTTGGCCTGTTAATGTAAAGCCACTGTAGAACCTTATTTTGAAGGGACCAAAATTGTTCCTTTGTAGTTTCCTAGAGTTCCGGAACCCCCGTGAGAATGACGGTAAAGGGGGACGCTTCTCGTGGAAGATGAATTGGGCGTCTGGACTTAAACCCCCTTTTCCCGTCACCTGGTGCATTTAACGTGGGGTACCGGGGAAATAGAGGTGGAATTGGTCTCTGGGGTTGTGGCTGGACGGGACCCTTATCAAAAGTAGGCTGAGTTGGGACTGATTGTGGGGGTGCTGACTGGGTAAGGGTGGTAGTCAAGGTCACATCTGTTGTCCCGCTTCCAGAAGTTGGAGTTGGGGGAACAGGAGTGAGAGGCTTCTTGGCGTTGTGTGGTTTAAGGTATTGTCGTCTTGGAAGGTTTGGGTTCACAGACTTTTTGACCGCCTTGAACGCTAGAGCTTGTGGAAATTCCCTTATTAGCCCCTATGTTCGGTTAAACCATGCTATGATGGCTAGATGGTTTTTGGGTCAATTTTGCAAGTTGTTTTTCAATAGCCATTATGCTGCGTTCTAGGGGTTGGAGATGGTGTTTTAGGATTTCCCTGAAGCTTGCCAAAAGCTGGGTGTTTGTACTACATAAACTACATGAACTGCGGGGCTCCCCCGTGTTAACTGTGGGTGGAAAAAATAAATTAACAGGTTGATCTGTTAAATTAATAGATTGGGTGGGCGGAGCGTTTGAGAAACCCTGCGTAGTTTGAGAATTAGTTCTTTCTTTGTTAGTTGAGGCAGCTTTGGTGTTTCTTGAGTTGTCTTTTTTCTTATCTTTTTTCTGCTTATCTTTTTTCTGCTAAGGGACAGCTCCCTCATTTACCCCCGTATGCTGAGAGCCTGAGCTAGGTTCCTGAGACTGTAATAGCTGGAGGTCAGGTGTATTTTCTAGATTGCCTAGGGTGTCTGAATCTAGTGAGAGATTCGAGACAGAAAGATCGATAGATTTCGGAATTGAATGGATTTCTGCTAGAACATTCGGCTGTAGTTGCAATGATTGTATTAATACTGGTGATTGTATTAACACTGGTATATCTGATGACAATTTGAGAGGAGATTGGGCTAAGGCTAGGGGGCCCAGTGACGACCTTCTGGCGATAGCGAGGTCTTGTGACACCCTTCGCTCTAGAAGGGTTATGCTTTGGTTGATAACTTTGTTAGTCCGTGTAATGAAGCGGTCAATAGGGCCAGTGGGTAGAGCGTTGGTCATAGCTGTCTTACTTCTAGTCTCCCGGGTCATGATGGATAGGTCTAGGACTCTTCCTAGAGAGTTACGTTAGGTCTACTGGCAGCAACAACAGTTGGCTGAATGAATGTACCTGGTTCGTCGAGATGTGTAATGCTTGATAGAAGAACCACGGGGAGTGGCCCAGCCCAGCCTGGAACAGTCTAGACTGGGCTAAAACGGGCCCGCCCTTGGCCCGGGCTTCGCCCAGCGTCCCGCGAGACGGGTCTGATGCGGTTTTAATGCGCCGCCTGGCGCTCCCCGGTGACACGGACCCCAGCAAGGGCTTCTGGTGGATGTAGTTCGCCCCTCGCTGGTCTCCTCTCGGCGGCCCCGCTCTAGCTAGAATCAGAGCAGTAAGACAGCGGGAGACAGGCGGGCGGGTCCGTGGAAGCAGTCAGGGGTCTGGAGAGGTCCGCAGTATGCTCAGGGCAAAACTGTGCAACGACAGCAAGGGCAGCAGAGGTTCCCCCACTCGATGGGGCTGATGCGGTTTTAATGCGCCGCCTGGCGCTCCCCGGTGACACGGACCCCAGCAAGGGCTTCTGGGGGATGTAGTTCGCCCCTCGCCAGTCTCCTCTCGGCGGCCCCGCTCTAGCTAGAATCAGAGCAGTCGGGCAGCGGGAGAGAGGTGGGCGAGTCCGTGGAAGCAGTCAGGGGTCTGGAGAGGTCCGCAGTACGCTCAGGGCAAAACTGTGCAACGACAGCAAGGGCAGCAGAGGTTCCCCCACTCGATGGGGCTGATGCGGTTTTAATGCGCCGCCTGGCGCTCCCCGGTGACACGGACCCCAGCAAGGGCTTCTGGGGGATGTAGTTCGCCCCTCGCCGGTCTCCTCTCGGCGGCCCCGCTCTAGCCAGAATCAGAGCAGTCGGGCAGCGGGAGACAGGCGGGCGGGTCCGTGGAAGCAGTCAGGGGTCTGGAGAGGTCCGCAGTACGCTCCGGGCAAAATTGCGCAACGACAGCAAGGGCAGCAGAGGTTCTCCCACTCGATGGGGCAGATGCGGTTTTAATGCGCCGCCTGGCGCTCCCCGGTGACACGGACCCCAGCAAGGGCTTCTGGGGGATGTAGTTCGCCCCTCGCCGGTCTCCTCTCGGCGGCCCCGCTCTAGCTAGAATCAGAGCAATTGGGCAGCGGGAGACAGGCGGGCGGGTCCGAGGAAGCAGTCAGGTGTCTGGAGAGGTCCGCAGTACGCTCAGGGCAAAACTGTGCAACGACAGCAAGGGCAGCAGAATGTTTTCAAACTCTACACTTAATCTTTGCAGCCTGCTTTGCAAACTGGAAAGTTTCAGAAGCAAAATTGTTTGAATGTGCTTGTCAGTGTAGTCCGCTGTGCATTTTTATTACTGCCATCTGACCCTGCATTGACGGGGTCTGTGGACACTTCATCTTCTTAAATCTCAACTATTCTTTTCTCTATTTATAAATGTTGGATGTAAGTCATTCTCTTCCCTCCCAAATCACACTAGATCTTACCATTTGCACCTACTCCCATATTCCACATACCAGACCTTCAATTAACTTCAACGTGAGAACCTTATGAAAAAGCTGCAAATATGAAGGGATCTGAGAAATATTTGTCCCTTTACTAAGTAAAAATGCCTCAGACATTTGTAGATGTAGAAGGGATTATTTCTAAATGTATAAATGTAACTAGAAAACATGGATACATTTAAATATACTATGTGCTTTAAAATTGCACATGTTGTTTTATTGTTTTTAATGTAAACTCGCGCTGAGCAGGAGGCTATGATCAGTCAGCCTCATTTTTTAGCACTATAGTCCCATCCTTGCTGCAGTCAGGGTCTCAGATCAGAAGCACCTGATGCTTCTTGTTCCTCAAAAGTGTTTTCCTTGCAACAGGACCCATCCTCCAGTCTGCAACTGACTTCATGAGATCCCGGAACACCGGCCTCTTGATATTCTAATGGTCCTTGTAATGCACAGATGCCTATTTACACGTTGATAGCTGTCCATATCGAAGTCCTGCCATGAGCTTCCTCTCAAGGCGCATATTTTAACATCTTCAATGGTAGACTGAGGAAAGGGCATTGTCTACACGCTATGGAGCAAAACTAAAAGCTTTTGTGTTTTAAAAGCAAATAATGTGAATTGCACAGAGCCCTAATCATCAGGCATTTGTAGAAAATGCGTCATGTTAATAATTTTTTACTTTCATGTAAGCCTTCTGCAACTTTGACACTGTAAAAGAAACGCATTTCTAACAATGAGTCTTCAATGAGAGCTTAGCGATAACAGCAGTTTTAAATTGCCCTCATCAGAAGACCTGAAATAATTTGGTGCTGAAGCCATGCTAAAATATCATTTTTGTTAAATCAGGCAGAATGAGCAGTCTTGACATGCTTCCAGAAAAAGAAGATATCGATCCTGTGCCGTGATTCCAACTCTCCCCAGTTCTTAAAGACAGCAGCTCAGGTTATTTCCCCACATCCTCTACTTTCCTGGATTTCTCTTTGGTCACCCCATTATGTGTTCCAGTCCCCAGCAATATAATTTTTGTTTACTCACATATCCCTGTTTGTAGTTTGCACTACTGAAGATGCGAACAGCTTAAATAACCGCAGCACCATAACTCCAAAACGTTCAGCTGGTGAAGAGATCGGAGAGGCATGTAACCTTTTCAGTCTGTGCAAACTCGCTATGGAACTGCCGTATGTTTAAGTACAAATGAAATAATATACACCGTAAACTATGCCTTTAAATCATACATCCTTAACAGTTGCACTTGTTTGTATAACTGCTCGCAGATGTAAGCTCTGCAGAGACAGTCTCTGTTTCCACACCGGCATCCTATGCTGCGTCTCTGTAGAAAGGTGTGTTAGAGGCAGGACCCATCCCCCAGGCAGAGTTAAGAGAACGCGGATCTCTTGCGATGCTGCTTCTCCCATTGTTATGCGAAGAGATGTATTTGCAGCTGTAGTCCGTCGGCATCCTGAAGCCTTCCTAGAGTTTCCTCTCAAAGCAGCATTCACAAACGCTGTTGAGAAAGGCGTCACAGATTTTAGAATCATGCCAAACAAGCGCACCACTCTTTTAAGGCCTGATGACTTTAATCAGTTAACCTCCACGTGTCTAAAACAAACAAAAAAAAAATGAATGTGTCCGTGTGTAATGTTACACATGCTACATACAGCACACAATCTACACAATTGGGGATTGAAGACACATTTGCAGTGCACCTTTTAGTTGTGTTGATTTTGTATGTACACTTATTTATTGTGTGAACACCTAATGTATGCCATGGAGCAGGTGTGCCACAATTGTATATTCAGTGCTACCTCTCCTCCTGCTATAGCACTAGGTACCCCAAACAACTTCCCTGTACTCTGTTCAAAACCTAATTATTAACTATGAATTATTTAGATGCTGGGAAGTATCATGATATTTCTCGAAATTGGTGCTTTAGTTTCAGACAACAAAGATCAGAAATAAAAATAGTTGCCCTTTGACTGCTATTTCTGAGCTGTACTGTCTGAAAATAATGTAGTAGCTGACATAAATATGCCGTAAATACGCTTTCTGTATCCACTACAGGCCTACAGAAGCAGGGGCTCACACCAGAAAAGCTTGTGTAAGACTATGTTTAAACTCGGCAGAAATTACAAATGCATGTCGAGTTTTCCTGCCATGCTTGTCAAGTTTGGGACTAGCCTGTCAAATTTCCTGCCAGAGTTTTTCCAGTCAGACCTGTCAAGTTTGGGACTAGCCTGTCAATTTTCCTGCCAGGCCTGTCAAGTTTGGGACTAGCCTGTCAAATTTCCTGCCAGGCATGTCAAGTTTGGGACTAGGGGCTTTGGGTGTGTGTGAATTAAATCCTAACAGCTGGCACCCTGTTTCAGGGTCTCATGGGAAGCTTTGGGCTCTACATGCCACCTGTCTTTTTCGCATCTCAAAGCTCAGGCCTGCCCCGCAGCTGTTTAGCCAACAGCTGTCTGCAACCCCCAGTTTTAAACATACACAGACATTTCAAGCCTACAGCCACGCAGTTTTCTATGAACTTTTAAACACATACACAATTACCCCATAGTTTGCAGGCAAACCTGTCAAATTTGGGACTAACCCTACATGTCACCCATTTAAAACCAGAGTGTTTGAGGCCAGCAGTCTGCGCCCAGGCCCTGTCAAATTTAAGGCCAGCAAGTTGCTGCCAGACCTGTCAAATTTCCTGCCAGGAGTTTGCTGCCAGAGCTGTCAAATTTAAGAATAGACCTGTCAAATTTCCTGCCAGGAGTTTGCTGCCAGAGCTGTCAAATTTAAGACTAGACCTGTCAAATTTCCTGCCAGCCGTTTCCTGCCAGACCTGTCAAATTTAATACTAGACCTGTCAAATTTCCTGCCAGCCGTTTCCTGCCAGACCTGTCACTTTTAAGACTAGACCTGTCAAATTTCCTGCCAGCCGTTTGCTGCCAGACCTGTCACTTTTGCGGCCAGGTTGATGAGAGGCATCATACTCCACTACTGATGTACTGACAGAAACCTGTTGCACGCGGCAAAAATAAGAGAGGCAGCAGCAGCCAGAGAAGTTATTTACTGCATGTTAACAAGAAGCTGGGGAACACAAGAAATTGGAAACGGTAAGTAAAGCAGCAGGCAGCGGTCCCTGGTCACATAGATGCACTTTTTTTTAAATGATTTATTCCTGGCTTGTCAAACTCCAAGGTTGGAGTGATCAGATGGCACTTGTTTTTAATGATACATTTTGCTTTTGACAAACTACATACAAATAGCAGCGATACTAGATGAAGGGGATTTCCATTAAAAAAAAATCTTACACAATCAGTACACTTGTCAATAGCATTAGCAGACACTTTTAATTTGAATTGATACTGGGGAGTAGGGGAGGCAGACAGTAGGACAGAAAACAATGGGCCTTATTTACAAGGCCCTTGCGCCACTTTTGCATCATGTTTTACATGGGGAAAGGGACTCAAAAGTGGCGCAAGGGGCTTGTAAATCTGCCCCAATATATTTTTGGGATATACCAGATAACCGTGTATGCAGCACATTGCACACAATGCCACAGTCATCAATTTTGAAATATATTTCCAGAGGTGGATTTCTATGTGGCACCCAGCGCACAGTTCTTCTCTGCAGTCTACCGTGGAGCTGAGAACGGTACGAAATATTATTATTTTTCTCCATATTTAGGGGCAACTGATGTGACAGAAGGGGGATTAACACAGATGGACGGGCGTGTGGGACTGAACAAAGAAGATACAAGCGGATGCTTATCAATAATTGGTAGGAAGAAGTGGGCACTAAAGGAAGATATCCCACATTATGTGCAAATTAATACATTAGCTGAGCTGGAAGTTGGTGATAGGTACATGACTGTGTGTACAAAACATTAAAGAAAGCAGAGCCTTCGGACAGTCAGATGAATCTCTTCTTCAGGTTCAATGGTGGACGTTAAGGAAAGCTCCATGTACAAGCCTTATTAATGCTTAATTCATTTATTTCATAAGCACAGACAGTAGCATGTGCTTGTCAAGATTTGACACATAAAATGTCTTCCCTACAGCTATGCCTGATCAGCATAATGCCAATTTTCAATGGTTGATCTGCATCTAAAAATGTATGACTTCGAAACACAAAAAGACTACACAATGATTACAACAGAAAATTAAATTAGATGACAGAGATAAGAGGTAAGGATTGAAAAGGGTTTCAGGATGAGGTGGTCGAGGGAAGCCAGGACGCAGATGAGACTCAGGACACATCAGTAACACGTGCCTTGTCATTACCCATTCACCCCCTGCCAGTGTTATAAATAATGGTCCCTCATCAGTCGGTCTGAGGTCAGCTCAGGCGTGTAGACCTTGTTTGCATTGATCACTGGGAGGGTCTGACCGGCCAGCCAAGGGCCTGGTCCTTTTGTGCCCTCTGCTACTGTCGCTATATCGCATTATCCCACCTCCCTCTGTCTCAGTGGACATCCCAGGCAGAGACCCCCCTCTCTGTTCGAGGGTTTCCAGCTTTCTTGCCCCTGATCAACCCCCGGCTAGTGCCTGGCTCTAAACAGCGAGATAGGTGATCAGGGGAGCCCAAATATCCTTGCTTATGGATCACTAAGGCATCAGCTCCTAAAAGTTGCTCCTGGCTGGCAGAATGCTTCATCTCTCAGTCAGTGTTTAAATAGTGGGGCAGGGCCCTTGCCCTAGTGAATGGCGACCCTGCACTTGGCCAATACAAGCAAGATGGTGGTCCGCCTTCAGACCCTTAAGGGTGCATCCTTCACATACCTCAGCAATCAAACCTGGTCTTTGACCACATGTGTAATGCACTATCCTGCCATCTCTGTGATTCCCAATGTGTGGGAACCTGGACTTTACGTGTGCACCTTCCTTCCTTTTTTCTGCCTCTGTCACTTTTGAATCGGTTACACTATGTTTGATCATGTGCCACACTTTTGTTCTACTTCACACTGTTATATAATATTTAGTATGTCTTTGTACGCTTACTCTACCTGGCTATACTTGTTTGACTATATGCCGCGCTTTGGTTGAATCGACTTATACCATATATTATATGTTCACACACTCAATCTACCTGGCTTGTAACCATTTCTGATATACATTATGTTACCACTGTTATATCACCTACAACTTTTAACTTGTTCCTTAATGTGTCCGCTCTTTCCTTTTTCTTTCTACTCAGGACATTTCCATACCGGCTGTCTTTGCCTTTGCTCTGTCTGCCGCCGTATGTGATGATATCATGTTGACACATACATTTTGTACAGTATATTTCTCTACCTTTGTTCATATATTATGTCTTTGCACATTCATTCAACCTGGTTGTGACCATCTTTGATATCCATTATGTTGACATTTTTCACGCCCCGACATCTTGTTAACCTGTTCCTTAATGAATGTGTGCTCTCTTTTTCTTTTTCTTTTCCTTTTCTTTGTCTCCTTCTTCCTTTCTCTCTACCTATGCCATTTCACTACCGGCTGTTTCTGCCTTTGTACTGTTTGCCAATATCTGTGATGTAATCATGTCGACTTATACATTAGTACTGTATTCTTTTACTTGCGTCTTCTCTTTTTTTTCCCCCTGGTATTTCCACTGCAGTATTTTGTTATGTGCTTTTCTCTCTTACTGGGACTCACTTACCCCTTCCCACTCCATTCTCACCACATGGCCGACATCCCATTCTTCTTGCACCTCCTATCCCTCCCTTTTCTCTCGATAACCATCCCCCACACACTACCCTAACTGGACGTTGGCCCACACCCTCCCTTCTTCTGTGTGTGCCCCCCGCCCACCCCTTTAGCAAACCAGATCGGAAATCAGATGAGTCTTGAACTCGTATAGAAGCGCTGCAAGGCATAGGACTAGAGACTGCATGGATTTGAGCTTGCTGCAGGCCGTGCTTGTGTTAATTTCGGGGAAATAAACATGAAAGAAACAGGCCACACAAACTGCTAAAAACCGGATCGCACACTTATCTGTCCGATTTATCACACCAACCCATCTGTGTTTATTTCACCTCATACTTAGCGGCTGGAGACTCTTGGCTCACTGAGATGGTGCTACCTAAATGCACACTGCATGCTAATGCTGAGTTTACAGAGTTACGTAGTGCGTTATACTCCTCATTTACTCCTTTTATTTGGGGCTCATTCTCAGTCACAGCTGCCAGGTTAGTAGTATAATAAAGTTATAAACACATTTGTGGAAAGAGCCTGGTTTGGTGATGGCAGGCAAACGTTCTCTATTGTGTGTTAATGATCGCTCTGGTAGAGGTTTAATAAGTAAACCTCCCAGGTTCGTTCATCCATTGAGTATGTTGATTTCTCTGATTAGATTATTTTGTGAATTGGGCTCTAAAATGCCTTCCAGCATTTGGCTTTCTAGGTTCTTGTTCAATGTTGAATATGTATTTTAGTATTGGAGCTTGCCTGCCTTTTGGAGATTTCCTGTTTAGCTGTTGATTGCTATGCGCACATCTCTTAGCTCTGACAAAAACCAGGCATTAGATGCTGTATTTTTGTGTTTCTCCCTCAGGTTCCATAGAGTTATGCTGCTTTGTTATGTTATGTTATGTTAATCATAATTTATAAAGCGCACGGGCACCCAAGGGTTTCATGGCGCTGAACAGTGAGGGGAATTGACGGCAGATAACCTATACGGATGCTTGCTTAAAGAGCCAGGTCATCAAGGCTCTCCGGAACACCATAAGGTTTTCACAGCTTCTGATTGTCAAAGGAAATGCATTCCAGACCTTAGGGGCAAGGAAAGCACATCAACACCCTCCCTGTCGCTTCCGCTTAAAGGAGGGTAAGTTGAGCAGAGAAAGATGAGCTGAACGGAGGTTACGGGAAGGCTCATGCTTCACGATCATGCTGTTGATGAACCTAGGACTCTTTCCCTGAAGGGCCTTCAATGCCAGACACCCAAACTTAAATGCCACACGTTGAGCGATAGGTAGCCAATGAAGATCTGCCAGCAACGGTCTTGCCCATCGCCAGTTAGGGTGTTTAAAGATGAGTCTGGCCGCTTGATTCTGGACGATTTGCAAGCGTTTTAATAAAAATGCGGAAGTCCTAGATAGATGGAATTAGAAAAGTCCAGTCGGAATATGACCAAGGCAAGCACCACCTGTATAAGCGCAGAGTGGGTCAACAAATGGGCAATTTTTTTAATTTTGCGCAGGTAATGGAAGCTGGAAGAAATCACACCTCCCACCTGTCCTTTAAGAGAAAGATCTGAGTTAATATTGACCCCAAGGCTTTTCACCGAGGGAGAGGGTAAAGGAGGTGACCCCAGTTTTGACGGCCAGAAGTGCGGGCCCCAGCTGGCCTCACTTTTGCCAGGGAGCACTAGCTCTGTCTTCCCTGGGTTAAGTTTAAGATGGTTCTGATCCATCTACAACTGGATGTGCAGCATGGTGGCCTGAAATTCAGTAGCAGAGTCCGGGGAGTCCAATGTGAATATTAATTGCAAGTCATCGGCGTAATTAAAGGTTGTGACTTTTCTGTTTTTTAGAGAGTGTAAAAGGGGATTAAGATATAGATTAAACAGCAGCGGAGACAATGAGGAGCCTTGCGGGACACCGCAGGTGGTGACCAGCTTGGGCACAGTAAAGTTCCCAAGCCTGACCGCCTGAGTGCGTCAGTCAGGAAGGAGTTCACCCAGCTGAGAGCGGAGCCCCGCAGGCCGACCTGTTCGACACGGTGCAATAAGATGGTGTGATCAACCGTGTCGAACGCCTTCGACAAGTCCAGGAGCACTAGGGCATGATGGACACCCCTATCAGCATTGGAACGCATAGTGTCCAGGACCGCAAGAATCACAGACTCAGTTGAGTGCGCCGGGCGAAAGCTGGCTTGGTTTGGCTCCAAATAGTCTGAAGATTCAATGAAATTGGAGAGACATCTGGCCACATGGGCTTCCAGGATTTTTGCTCCAAAAGGAAGAAGAGATATGGGCCGATAGTTAGAGAGATTGGCAAGATCTGCCCCTGGTTTTTTAATGAGCGGTACCAGTGTCGCATTTTTAAAAGCACCAGGGACCCCACCCTGTGCAAGTGACTCATTACGGCGGGGAAGTACGCTAAGAGGAAGCGCTGAAAAAACGTCCTTTAGGACGTGAGGGGGGCAGTAGTCATTGGGTGAGCCTGATTTAACCCGGGTCATCAGTTCGACTAATGTTGAATGGTCGATGAGAGGGATAGCGTCTAGTTCGGAGGGGTTGCTAGGCATATCCTCTGTGAGAACCATACTGAGACTTTTAGGTATGCTCTCTTTAATGGTGACTATTTCATCCAAGAAGAAATCGTTTAGCGAATTGCAGAGTTTTTGAGTCGGTACTTGGACGGAAGACGTTCTATCGTCATTACAGAGGTCATTCACAACCTTAAAAATGTCCTTTGATTTATTTTGAGCATGTAAGATTCTCTCAGAGAAGAATGTTGCCTTGGTAATTAATATAGCTTTCTTATATTTCCTGCGAGCAGCCATATATGACTCCCTATCTTCATCGGAGTAGCCGTGTCTCCATTTCCTCTCATATTGGCGCAGTTCTAGTTTTTGTTTCATTAAATCAGCCGAAAACCATCTATGAGCATCAGAGCGACGGGCACAAGAGAATTTGGTAAGAGATAGTTGTTCGTTGCATGCTGCCCGAAGCCAGTCAGAGAGATTCGTTTCCATAAGATTAAGATTGTGGCTAGAAGCAGGTATTGATTTAGTTAGGGAACTAAGAAAATCCTGGTTGTTCAAAGATCTCCATTCCTGGCTACACCTCCCACAGGGATGGGGGCTTTTGACTGGCCAAGCAGAGTGAGTGAGAACCGGATTAAATAATGATCTGACCAGATACATGTGGTTGCCACGGGAATGGACAGGGGTACATTATAGGACCAGATTTGGTCCAAAATGTGATCTTTATCATGGGTGGGAGAACGAACATGTTGGGTAAAGTTCAGATGAGAAAGAAGCTCAGAGAGTTCAGTGGCCTGAGGCCCTCCAGCAATATCACCAAACCAGTAGTTTAGGTCCCCGACCAGCAGGACCTTGGCAAAGTTAACGACCAGGGCTGCCAGTTGATCACTCAAAGATACCGGGAAGGTGGGCATTGCGTGAGGGGGACGATAAATAAGTACCAGCACCATGGTCCCTATATCAGTATCGATTTTAACAACTAGATTCTCTATATCAGGCAGTACTAAGGGGGACAGAGTGGTGAATTTATGATCCTTATGGATAATGGCTGCAACACCACCCCCCAGCTTCCCAGGGGACCGGTTAGCTGACAGTATATAATAATCAGAGGGGAGGGCTGCGAGAACATCCGGCAGCAAGTCGTGGGTGAGCCACGTCTCGGTGATAAGTAAAAATTCGGGCTTGTCAGTATCAAGGAGCAGGAAAATGTCCAGTTGGTGTTTTACCCAGGACCGCGTGTTCAAATAGAGGGAGCGGAGGGTAGAGTCCTTGATCGCGGAGACTTTTTGGGAGAAAGAATGACAGGGTTTGGGTGTGAGCGGAGGAGTAAAGTCCGCCCGGGGAGGGAAATATTGTTAGCCCCTAAACAGCTTAGTGTGACTGGGTCCAGGCATGGGAGACGAGCATATTTTAATGAGCGAAGCTCCATGGAAGAGTAACTGAGGATTTTACCATGATGCATGGTCCCTGGGCCCGTGCCGGCACGGACGGGCGCAGACGGGCTTGCCTTTGGCGCGCCTTCGGTGTGCCACCGGCGCGCCTGCTGCGCGCGTCTGCTGCGCTCCCGCATCATTGTCCCCATAAATACTCCTAGGATTCGTCTCCAGACAGCCAGACTGCCGATCAAGATGGCGGCTAGCGTGTTCGGGGCGCCCTCCACAACAATCAGCCAGATTGGCTGCGGCGGACCGGGGCGTCTCGAGCTGACACAAAGCAAGTGAGTAAGTGCACAGATAGCAGCAAAATAAGTTAAAAGCACATTAGTCAATTTTTAAAAACAGCGCCGGTAGACATGCGCATCTCACAGATATGATGTCTACCATGGCTATTAAAATTGTGGGTCACCCTAAGCAGATTTGAGGCCAGATGTACGACCAAGGCATTTAGCGACTTGCAAATTGCGCTCAATTGCAAGTCAGAATTTGCAAGTCGCTAAATGCCATGTACAACCGTGTCTGAGACACTGTTAGCGATTCCTAATGGGGTTGCAAATTGCATGCCTCATGCATATTATTGAGGCACTCGCAATTTGCGACTCCGGCTGACCCTCTCAGGTATTGTGGCCTGCTGGGCTCAGCAGACCTCCATGTCTGGGATGGCTTTTAAATAAAGCAGTTTGTTTTTAAAATGCAGCACATTTTTCTTAAAGGTAAACAGGATGCATTTAAAAAAAGAAAAAAAATGTGTTTCATTTTTTCATTTTTTAAGTGTAGGCAGGGGCCTGTTCCTGTTTAACACAGTGGCTTCCGAAAGTCTTGAAAATGCACCATTTGCCTACTCATTTTTTAAAAAATTCTCGGGGGAGAACCCCCCAAACCCTCCTTAGGTGGTTTAGGCTCATTCGCTCGCGTGGTGTGCGCCACCAATAATTTTACACCTAACCACTTTCAAATGTCACCAGCCGCCACTGCTGTTGGTTGTGATATTGTGTGTTTTCTGGGTCTTTTGTGTATTTTATTGAAAAGTGGAAAACTGTAGGACAGATTTACAAGCCCCTTGGCCACTTTTGCGTCACTTTTCCGATGTTAAAAGTGATGCAAAAGTGGCGCTAGGGGCTTGTAAATCTGCGCCTGTGTTTTTTGATCTTTCAGTTGTTTCTGATATTCTCTCAAGAAAGAGGTAGTTGTGCCACTTTCGTTCTTTACAGGAAGTTCTTATTTTCCACACAGGAAATGGCCGTTAAATGTCTGCAAATATGTATATCCTTTCCTAGGGAATGAGTGTGTCTATATTTGTATGTGGTGGCACAGTGTGAATCTAGCAGGAAAGCAACAACGCCAGGGCTAGAGACTTTTTTTCTCTCTGATCACACAGTTGGCAGATTTTGGACTCCCTCTTGTCACCTGCTACAATAATTTCCATTTTGTAGTCCATCATCCTGTATTGGGTAACCATTTGACTGTGGTTTCGTTAGTGGGCATGGTTAGTTCTTCTCATGCAAGTGTTCTTTCTAGGGCCTGTGTTTGGTTAATTGGAGGTACTATTTTATGTGTGCTGTTTCTCACGTTGTGCACTATTATAACCATTTGCACAATTCTCAATGTGCCATTTTGTATGACATCACATTGCTTCATAGTGTGAGGTTGACAGTGGTGCTGGCCTGTGGCCTGAGTCGGGTGTGGGCTGTGTAGGGAAGGTGTACATACTGCCACTCACTGAATGTGAAACAGCTTCTCTAGAAGGAAACATTTTAAGCAGCTAATATTTGGAGTGATTGAGTCTGACAGATTTGATGTGAAATGACCTTTCCTGCAATTCCATTCGTGTGGGTGGTGCTCTCAAAAACACCCAATGCTTTAGCTCGAGACTGAATCAGCTTTCCACTTGAATCAAACAATTACATTTGCAACTTTTTTCAGAAACCTACCAAAGTCTGTTACAGAAGGGGTCGTGCATACTTCAGATGCCAGAACAGGAGTATATGACATGGTTTTGAGAAGGGATTCTGCGAAGGCTAACAACTATTTTAACATTTGTTCTCCTGTACAAGGACATCTCAGTCACAAAGCAGTCATAGCTGTATGGTTGTGCATTTGTTTTCATTTAATGAGCAGCAATGGCATTTCGAAAAGTAACTCTGTATAGTAGAACAATTAGACAATTGGGTCAGTATTGTTTTAATTGAGACTTGGTACAAGGATCACCCAGTCACCATCTTTGGTGTCCTTCCTCTACTGGGATAGAAAATTATTTTCAAAAAGAGAGAATCATAAGAGAGGCAAGCTTTCATTACTTTTTACTTCTCATTCTTGAAGCACACGCAAATTATAGACCTAAATGTTTTATCTTTCAAATGTGTAGTTGCATGCTCCAGGGAGCCCCATTTTAACAACACAGCTCAGTACCATATCAACCTCTTACTCTTCAACCTCGCCATTCTCTTTCTTCTCTTTCAAACAAGTGTCTAAAAGAGGAAGTGACTAATCAGGTCAATAAAGTCAAAACCTCTGGGCCTCCGTGGTTGTCCAGCTGCAATCTTAATGTTAAACTTCCCATACCTAGCTAGATCTTGGAAAGAGAAATGACCAGATAAGCACAGGAATTAGCAGAGCAGAAGCTCACCCAGAAGGACTGGCATTTGGGTTGCAGAGAAGGGTTTTGCCACCCTTGCAAAGGCTAACCAGTGGCTTCCATTCTCATCTCAAAGTTGCCTGTTATACAGTCAGCCAGACCCTCCTTTTGAGCAGCTTCGAGGAATGTGTAGGGTTATTGTAGTCAGCCCTTGAATTGACTCAGACGTTTCTTCACAACAATAGCCGACAGCGGTTGGGGACTTTCTTTCATCATCCCACTAGGTAAAAGGAGAACTCCCATGAGGATTCCTCCTTTCCCTGCTGCTTTTTAACCGCATGCGCGCTAGCGGGTTTTCCCGCTGCGCGCTGAAATTTAAAAATCGCGGGTAACGTGACAAAGCCAGCTCGTCATGCGCGCAGCGCAGGTAACGCCCATGACGAGCTGGCTTTGTCATCCGCATCGAAGGGGTTAACATCCACTTGTTTCCTCTTGCTTCAAGTATTACACCATGGATACTCGACAGAACATGGGCAATGGCTGCCATCATTCAGTGAGAAAATTACTTGTAACTCTGTATAAAAATTCAAAGTGAACTAATAATCAGTTGTGTTGGACATAACCAAAGGGTGTGAGATTGAAGTGCAGACCATGTATTCTGTTATTTGCGGGATGAACACATATATTTATGCTTCAGTTATCACGAGTTATGAGTGACAGGGCTTGGTAAGGGAACACTGCCGTTCGGTCCATGCAGGTGAAATTCCTGGTCCACACGATGCTTTTGAGTCAGTTTAGATGAAACTGGTCAGAATGAGAATAACCCCGAGCTCCGGTGAATCTCAGTGAAGGGATTCGAGGATGGAACACGAGCTACAGCAAGGTTGTGCACAGGTAAATGTCAGCATTGTGAGCAGGTGTTGACAAATTGTAGTGATTCCGCCGAGTTGTAGTGGGTAAGGAGCTATGAGACTGTGGTTGGGTGAACCGAGAGAGATGTTTGGACGCTGCTCAGGCTCGAGTCTTGCACGTCTTTTGCTCACGCAATTCAGTCAATTCCGAGCCCGGGAAACATGTGCAGAGACTGTGCTGCCGAGTACACTGAATCTTCAGCTGCTGAGTTTCTAGTACTCAAGAAAAACAAAATGGGTGCCAATAAAAAGTGTTATAGCCCAAACCCAGCTCTTCCTTCATTTAGGAAGGGTTGTGAGGTGAAGATTTTCCTGTAATCATGCACATACGTGAAACGTGTTTTAGAGCATGAAAGGAGAGGGAGGCATCCAGCACATGCACATGCTGCCCTTTGCACAGGGTTTTTGCTTGGCTGCAAGGCTCTTCATGCACCCACGCTGTGCTTTGACATGGATGTTGCATAGTGGGATGGGGGAAGGGGTTTCGGGGATGTATGCCTTGTCAGATATGCGTTTTTTAGGTCGAGGGACAGTAGGCTTGGCCGTAGGCCAAGACCTGAAGTCCAGAGATTTATTGTTACTTAGTGTGGCAGCTTAAACCCGCCTCCCTCCTCGTCTCTCCTCCATTGGCTGGCTTATTAAACGGAGGCCAGCCATTGGAGGAGAGAGCCATCCCTCCAATTTAGCCCCGTCTTTTTCTGATGTGGGGGCGTAAGTTTTGCTGTTCTTTAGCTCGTGACATCATCCGTCACTCAGAACAGCAAAACACGCCCCCGAATCCGAAAAATTTCGGAAGCTTGAGGCCGCCATTGTTGCCCGATTGCGTCTGGCCCTTGCATCCCCGCCGCCTGCCAGAAGACTGCAGTGTGCCTCTTGTATCCGAGATACTCAGAGCCTCCTCCTCGGCCACTTTCCCACTTTTTCCAGAGCCCCCGTTCCCTTTCTTTCTCTGGGTCTCTGTCTACGTCTCACCTCCTAGCTCCCTCTGCCTCACAGATCTGTTCCCTTCCTGACCGGTCTTACTGCCTTCTTTTCGCGCTCCTGTCGCTCTCTGCCTGTCTCTCGCTCTCCCGCTCCCTCTCACAGCCCACCGCCTCACTCACACGTGCCTCAGCCCCGTTCCTCCCCTAGAGGCAGCGGTCGGAGGCGCCGGCAGTGCGGGCTTTCGTCCACCACTGAGTCTGGGGAGGGAACTGAGCCGTCGCTGGCCGCAGCATGAGGGGGAACCAGCAGCAGGGAAGGCGAGCAGCACGAGAGGCTCCCACCGGCCCCCAAACAAGGCGCTAGCCAGGTAAGCCTGATGCCAGCCCAGATCTATGCCTCTGTAACTGTCTTTAAAAGCCAAATCAAGACAGTGCATAGAAGTATTCCATGTGGGACAGATTCCAGAATTCAAATTAAAAACAGAGGAAAGGACTTGAACTTGGTAAATGTATCGTATTGTGATGTGTTTAAAGTATTGTATTAATGATTATTTCATTGTATCAAAAGTCTGCCCCGAGCACACAGTGTGCTCGGGCGGACTTTTGATTTGCAGTCTCTCCTTGTGTCCATGGCACCCCATGTCTTAGTCTCCTCTGTATTCCACGTCTCTTCAGTGTCCTCCCGTGCCCGTGTCTCACTGCATGCTCGGTGTCCCCCATGTGTCCCTTCATATATATCTCCCTTGGTCTGTGTTTGCCTCGTCCCAGTCTTCCAGTATCCCTGGTCCCTTTAGTTTCCCAGTGTCCATGTCTACATTTGACCTGATAACATGAGGATGAAAATGACCCTAGAGTGCAAACTAGTTTCCTGTAAACACCGGTACTGTGTAGTAACACCTCACCAGCGCTGTGCGGTAACACGGTACTAATTACAAGTGAATCCCCGTGGATTGAGAATTAACAGTGCGGACCATGATTTTCCAGTTGAAATTGTGTCTGGCAATCCCTAATCCCATGAGTATTACTGCTCACGTTTACCACTCGCTTATTACAGGTGGTAACTGGGAGCGGTGGATGTGGTGCAGGGTGGGCGATGCGGACGATGTCCACGGGCACAGCAGGCAGTGGTGGGCGGGCAGGGGGGCATTCCATGCTCCCTCATCAAGCTATAGGAAGGGGTCAGACGGGACCCGGCATCCAGGCCTGGCTCCGCGTGCATCCAAATCCACGTCATTTTACAAGAGGGATTTTTGAACCAATAAAATATGTCCAGTGTCCCCTCACCTGGAACATCTGGATGTAGAAGCTCAAGACCTATCGTGATCGGGTGGTGTGTATTTCACCCAGAAATACCGCTACACCTGGCACGTAATCGGGTACTTGGTGACATCCTGTGTTTCTCTCCAGTGCTTTCATCTCATGACGCCCCTATGTCCTCTCGAAGGATCCCCAGTGCTGTTTTGAGTCTCACTATGTCTGCTAGTGTTGTACTGGGTCTTTCCTGAGGTTCCCCAGAGCGTTCTCTGTCTTGTTAGTGTATCCCCATGTCAGCGTCTTCTGTGTTATTTGTTTCTCCGTGTTTGTATCTCCCGTGTCTTGGTCTCTCAAAGAAGGTGTCTCCCCATGTTGATGTTTTGCTGCATCTCAGTGCCTGATTTGTAAAACAATCAGTGCCAGAGCTCTAAGTTTGACTCAGAAGGCCACGGCCAGAGCTACGAATATCAGAGGGGCCGAATACGAAGAAGGCAGAATACATAGTCTCGATTCAACCTCATGCTTTTTTTATTCACCCCCATACACTTGTGCCTTAATATCTCACTTGTGCACGTTCTTTTTTTTCCATTTTCACTGTTTTCCCTCTTTTACTTTCCCATTCCTTCTGCTGCATGTTTTTGATGTCTCCAATTCCTGGCATTCCCGCTGCCTGTGAGAAAGGCAGGCCCGACCCCCTGCCTGGCTTGATTTAAACAGCCCGGTGTGTTTTCTCCCCTTCATCCTCCCGTGAATGAAAGATAACCTGACAATTCCGTCAGGCGGAGCAGCCAGACGACGCCAAAGCAAACCAGCAGCACAGCGAGGAAAAAAGCTATAAAAAGAGAAGCTTTGTACAAAAAAGCTATTCTACTCGCTGAGCAGGCTGTGGATTTCTATTTGTGACTACCATTTTTTTTATTAACAAAAAAATCTTTTTCTGCTCCTTTATCGTGCGAATGATGGTGGATTTCTTTTAAGACATTTTTTGCAAAGCACACAATCACTCTCTATCTCACTACCTCACAACTTCACTCTCTCTCTCTAACTCACTACCTCACTCTCGCTCTATCTCACTACCTCACTCTATCTCTTTCTATCTCACTAACTCACTTTCACTCTCTTTCACTACCTCACTCTCTCTCTATCTCCCTACATCACAACCTCACTCTCTGTTTCTATCTCACTACCTCAGAACATCCCTCTCCCTCACTACCTCACACTTTCACTACCTCACTCTCTTGGTCTCTCACTACCTCACTCTCTATCTACCTCACCTTCTCTCTCACTACCTCACTCTCTCTCTATTTCACTACCTCACTCTCTCTATCTCACTACCTCACTCTCTCTCTATCTCACTATCTCACTCTCTCTCTGCTAATGCAATAGGTCTCGCATATGCAAGCAATTAAGCTATTGCCAATATAAATGACAATGCCATTTATTTAGGGATACAAAAAAAAATAATGAGCAATGCCAATAGCTCTACCTATAATATTGCCGAGACCATTGCATTGTAAATGCTTGTTTTTTACTGGGTATTGGTTTTCCCAACACATACACCAACCACTACATACACACATACAAATCTAACAAGTGGTGCCAAAGTAGACCCTTATACATTCTCTTGAACAGTGGTCTTCAAACTTGTTAATACTGTGTATATTAGGTTCACTCGGGTCCCCTAAAAAGACCAGCTTATATTCTCACCTTTATTCCATAAAATGTTAAACACTGCAAGCGAGCAGAAAAATTTAATTGAGGCTTGAGGGCACACCTTCTAGCAAATAAAACAAGCATTGGCATAGCCAATAAGTCTCGCCTTTGGGACCTTAAAAGCATTTAATTATGCAGCACAATATCCTTGGTGCAACATCAACAGTTGCATGACTGAACACATATAAAGTCCCAAAGGCGAGACCTATTGGCTTTGCCAATGTTTGTTTAAGAAGTCACTGGGAGGGAAGAACAGACAGAGAGAACAATAAGCACATGTACAGGCAAATACGAGAGGTTGGTGGACAAGACTCAGGGAGCGTTCAGGAGAATGAGGTTTGGGGTAGGAGATAAGAGAGGTGGTGAGGTAGGTGAATGAGGAGTTCACACAGGAAAAAGGGACTGACGATGAAGGTGAGACGAGAGGGTGGTGGGTGAGGGAAACAAAACAGTGTACACTGGAAGGAGAGAAAGAACCGAAGAGGAACAGGGCAAGACAAACTGAAGGAAGCCATCGGCAGTGGACGTGGAGGGCAACAGTTGTATGGTAGTCCTTCATACAATTTGATACAATCACTTCAGTGGAGGTGCAAGAATACACCTGAACAGGCAACAACATTAGATGATAGATGCATATTACACTAGACTGAGCCAACACATAATTGAAAAAAGTGTGGAGCCAATTCCTGAAATAATTTGGTTGAAGAAACCCAAAGGTTGAAAGGAATGAACCCAAAACTCACCTTAGGTATATTGTAAGCAATAGGTGCTGTCAATACCCAGGAATTAGGATGGACGTATGCTTATGTCAGCAATTGTGTTGATCTAAAAGACCCCTTCTATCATATAGTGCGTATTTTGGTACAGGCATTAAAACTATTCTCTGGCAGCAAGACTTCATGTGTGCAGGCTTCAAAAGTCGCCTTTAGGTACCCAGGGCATCTTAGGGGTCATTTTCTTGAGCTATGTCCTGAGTTTCCTGCTGGGATGTCCTTTTGGCATGATACGTTTAAAAAGATTTTGCACAATACAGCCCAAGCTTTGGGCTCTCTGGACCTTTTGGCACGAGAGAGTTAGGCCTCATTTAATGTTAACACAAACAACACTCAACATATGTGTTAGAGCCAGTGGTTTCTGGGCTGGTTAGGACGCATCGAAGCGAGGCTGAATCCACCATCCTAGATAGTATGAGTATGATACACTTATCTGATAACCTGTGCTCCCCCTTTGGCAGCTTGGCACAGAGCAGTCATGCTCATCCTCAGGGTTAAAGTGTAAAGTATTGGCAGAACACAACACCACCCGAGCAACACACTGTGGGGCATATGTACAAGCCCCTCTCGCCACGGGAACATCACTTTTTGTGATGATAGGGGCCTTGCCTTCTGTACAAGGCAGCGATAAGCCAATTAACGTGGCATAACGCTTCCTTGTACATAAGGCACCCGTTTAACCCTATGGTTAGCGTGAAAGGGGCGTGCAGTTGATGTTGCAGTTGGTGTTCCACCGCAACACTCATACTATTTGACGCTGCCCCCATGTACAAGGGTGGCATACATAGGAGGCAGCACCAAAATTAAGACCAGGAAAACCCTGGTCTTAATTTGGTGAAACGAGGAGGAATTCATTATTTCTCCTCTTTTTTGCTTTTTCCATGTGTGCTGCCTTGTGTAGCACACATGGGAAAAACAAAATGCAACTGTTTGTTTATGTACAGGAAGGGGCACCTTCCTGTACATAAACAAACCTTTAAAAAAATGCATAAAGCAGCAAACATGAAAGTGACAGAATTGCAATTTTGGATTATTTATGTGCAGGAAGGGACACCTTCCTACACATAAACAATCATCCCCTGTATGCAGACATCCTTGCACTCTGGTGCAAGGGTGCCTGTGTTGGTGCTAAGTTGTTAAACGTAGCACCGTCGCAGGGGGAAACGCAAGGCTGCACCACATTCTTGTAAATATGGTGCAGCCTTGTGTTTCCGCAGTGGCGGGGCGTGTCATTAAGCCAAGGATGCTAACAACACGCCCTGCCACTTCATTGTACATATCCCCCTTTGTACTCTACAAAATGACTCCACAATATATGTATAAAACACTGGTCTTTGTATTATACACACTTGACATCAAAACAACAAACACATTAGATATATATTTTGCACTAATATGCAATTGTCCAACTCTTCCATTAACAACAGAATGGCATGAACATATATGTACTTGTCTTAGATATTCACTTGTCCCTGTATCCCCTCGGCCTCATAACAACTTTAACCCATGTGCGTACTCCCGCAAAGATCCAAGCGATCCTCCCACATCAAAAGCGACAGAAACATATATGCAGGCTGTTCAGAGGTATTTCATTGTCCCGTTAACACATTAGCATAAAACACGACATTCCAATATCACATACCACATACAGTTGTAATGGTCAAGAAATCACAGGTTCGGACTACGCCTCGTAACACAGCCCCTCAAACTACGCCAGACAACGATACACGTTGCACCTGCTGGCAACACTTTTATTAGATTGTCGGGACCACCTAAAATGGAAGGAAACAGTTACGTGTTCTAGTCCCTGCACAATAGATTGTCAGATACCCAGCTGTACCTTCATGAGTGCGGAATAACTATCCCCGTAGGCAAAAGACTGTGATACTGGAAGCTGGTGAATTCCAATATTGAGAATTGTTTCCCCTCCGGCAACCTTGGACTGAGGCCGTGATGTCAGGCACTGTCGTCCTCCCTATCAGGAGGCTGGTGACAGTATATGCTGCCAGCTTGGGTACCGCAGAGTTGGCATTCTCCCCTCAGCACACCTCAGACACCACATGCTACAGAATGCGAGCTAGCACATGTTTAAGGTTGTACACTCGGGTCCCTTTGACTCAGCAAACATCCCCGGTGCTCCTCGAACTCCTCACGCTATGGCGCCAGTGGGTGGGCTGATGATTGTTACAAGCACACTCCTCTGCACAGTGTGATTACTGCAAATGTCAGACGGTCCTTGTCCCAAGTGACTATCACTTCCACTCATTTCCTCTTCACCATGTGCGATCCTTGCAATCTCATGGAAACAAGGTGATGCTTTCTGTCCCTGGGATCTCATGGACAGAAGGCCAGCCAACCTCCCCTAGGAGAGTGCTTAGGGACCCGGGCCACGACAGTTGGCAATTAGTTGCATTCCTTCAACATCCAGGCAAAATCCACCAATTGATAGTCCCCTTCCTAGAACACCACAAGCCCCAGGGCACCACAAATCTGAGAAAAATCCAGTTGCAGTCCCTCCCTGCCCCCTTAGTTCCTCTTGTGATATCCCAGTGTCAAACTAGTGTAGTATGGTTCCAATCCCCAAACTGTCTCTAACTCCTGAGAGCAGAGCCCCAGTAGTTATACCCACAAGGGCCTTTGAAGATGAGATCAGTTCAAAAGACCACCTTTGAAATGACGGGCCCTCTCTTAATTTTGTCTTGTCTGCCATCCTACCCCGGGAGGATTGGTCAATTTCTTTAGTGGGACCAAGACCCTGGATCTTGGAATGTAGGTGCCAACTCCACCCCACTCTTAACGATCCAAGGAAAGCCCCTCAGATTCAGAGGTCTGTAGTTTCTTTTGAGACCCTAGTTTATGTCTTATCAGGAACGCACAGATGTAGCTGACCCCCAGCACCCAGGTGTGGATTGGAGACAGACTGACAGGCACACAGAGCCACAAGCACAGAAATGCCCACTTACCCAAAGTGGTATTTCCATAGTAGTATTGTCGAATCCACTCGCACCACCGGAGAGGTTTTGCATCACTAACTAATCGATATCAAACACAATACTGCCACTTTTCTGCACATAGGAAATACAGCTCAATAGCCTTTCCATAGATCCCTCATGTCCATCCAATGTGAGGAGCAGGCCCTACTGTACTGAACACACCATCTGGTGTCATTCACTACCAGTGCATTTAGCGCATGCGTGCACATGCCCTACTTCTTCCTGACACAGCACCCTGCCCCCACGTAGTTCTACCATGTAGTGAGAGACATGCAGAACCTTGGCAAATAGCTTTTTAAAAGGCAACCTGAGTAAGAGTAACCTGCACACAAAGGCCCCACCAGGGCAAACCTGTAGCATGTTTGAAGAACTACATCCTTGGGTGGCACAACCAGCGCTGCAGGCCCACGGAGTAGCATTTGAGTTTCATGCCCTAGGTATACCCAGGTCTATGCCTTACACCTAGAAAAGGAACTTACAGTTAGCTCAAACCAGCCAATCATGTATACACTAACCACCAGTATGTATATGACAAGAACAGTGCTTTGGACGGCACTGAATGTAAGTGTCAAAAGCACTCAAAGTCCTAAGGCTAGCACATAGATCAGCAGAAAACTGGGACAAACAAAAGCAAAATGTTGAGGAAAACACACTAGTTGGGGCCATTTCCAATAATATGATGTCAGTCATTAAAATCAAAACAAAAAACACACATTCAAATACATAGTGTTTTTATCAACACAAATAGTAACTATGCAGTTTAATTTAATGTAATGTAAACATTTACAACACAGTCTATTACAACGTGGAAATATTTATATGGTTGATTGGTTGATTGCTTTATTTCGATATGCATATATCATAAAAGCATTACAAGAAAAATATATAAAACAGCACATCGTAAAAAAGACTGTACATTAAAATGAACAGATAAAAGTAGCAATTAATCAGAATAAATTAGTTAAAAAAAGAATTAAATTGATATAGACAGTCTTTTTAGGCGGATCAACCAGGCCCATTTTAAAAATTTGGATACGGCACAAACAGTGGGAGGGGCTGTATCAGTTAATAAAATCCGTAGAGCCACCAAATACTGACGAGTGCCCAATTCTCTACAGAGTGGTTTAAGCCAATGTGATCTAGGACGCGCGTAATCCGGGCATTCAAAGAGAAAATGTGCCACAGTTTCGGGTCTGTCAGTACATAAGGCGCAATGGCGTGATGCCTGCTTAGACATATTCCACCTGGAAAGGAGGTCGGCAAGGGGTAGGGTCCCTAATCTAAATTTGATATAGAGAGCCCGGTCCATGGCGATGGTAATAATGTCCAGATAGGGCTCAAAGGCAACAACGTCTTTTATTTTCAGATAAGCTGCGGTGGAGTTGCAGTGACGCTAGTTGCTGTTGAGCTTGGCAGAAACCCATTCCCAATATAGTTTTTTTAGGGTCTCCTTTGGGGGAGCTGAGTGGGTGGACCAGCATATTTATATATATTTCAACTATTTAGAAATAATTTAATAAATTCTTTAAACAAATATAGCCCATTCTAAAATGCCATTTATAGTTTAGCATCCTTACAATGAATGTAATTCATATTCATATTTATTTTTTAAATGACTCGTTTTTAGGATAATAATTCTTCATTTAAATTTGTATTCATATTTACAATACCTTTTATATATTTTACAATAATTAATAGATTTACCCAATAATGTATGAACACGTTTATAAATTAACCCACTCTGACAGTCTCTCATGGATTTCAGAAAGAGCATGTTTTTTCGGTGTGTGGGAAATATTGTAACACCACACTGCCATCTATTGACCCTGGAGGTTAATAACTTCTAAACCATTATTTATTCTGCTACCTTTCGTTCACATTATTATAATTTAAAATAAACTCAATAAGAAGGCCAAAGGATTCTATTTTAGAACTCACATTTTAATTAAACATTTTTATAAAGAACTTCTAAAAATAGTATGTTACCTTAACTGCAGTTCGTTTAAATGCTTTGTAAATGTTGGACGATGTAAACGACATGCTGTTCTATGTAAGTGATCGGAAGTAAAGATAACATGCCCATATTCTTATTATTATTGAATTTTATCAAAAATTACAATCAACATGTACCTTCACCTTCTTCTGCTTATATGAATCATTATTGACTATATGAATTACATATACATAAAAATCAAGAATGATCAAAATCTACTGAAATAAACATTACACAATATATGGATGCTAACAATACTAAATGCAATATGTGTTTCTAATTGAAAAATCTGACCGCCAATAAATTAATGCACTTCAAGCAATAAGGGGGTTATAAGCAGGCAAAATGCAAAGATTACAACAGGCTGCTGCAAAGTGCCTGAATGTTTGATCACTTGCGGTCATTCTGTAAGTGCCAACTGCAGCCAGCTCACAGCTTTTTCTTATCCTCATACTAGACTGAAGGTGAAGTCAACCCAGGGTTTTTGAGTGGGTAGGAAATGCAACTACCAAGAGATTTTCTAATTGTTATATATTTCAGATAGTCTGTCAATAATATGGAAAAGTGAAGTGTATGTGACTTTAGAACAAACATATTGGCTTCGGGTCTTGCCCCCACCACATGTTCAACCTAGGACAAAGCGCCATCATCAAGGAGCTCCCCACGATCATCAATGCTTCCATCACATCTGCCTCTTTCCCTGAAGGATAAAAACACGCAGAAATCAAATCACTCCTCAAAAAAGCCATAGCAGACCCCCAAAGACCCAAAAGAATACAACCCTTCTCGCTACTTCCTTTTCCAGCCAAAGTGCTAGAGAAAGCAAATAAACCTCCAACTCAACTCCCACGTGGAGAAGAACTACCTTCTAGACCCCCCTCAATTTGCATGTCGCTCAAATCACAGCACTGATAAAGGAAATAGGAAATCCCTATTTGCGATTTCCTATTTGGGTATTGCAAAATCCGATTTCTGCTGTGTAGAAATTGTATTTTGCCACTATTAACCCCTTCACTGCGGCGGCTATTCCGCCGCAGTGATGCAGGGGGCGGGGCGGAAAAGCGGTGGGCGCATGCTGGTGACGGAACCGCTCCGTCACCAGCGTCGGTTGCGCTGTGCTTATGACGGAGCGGAATTTGCGCCGCGCAGGAGCTTCGGGCGGGCCATGACGGAACCGCTCCGTCATCAGCACAGCGCCACCGCGGCTGATGATGGAGCGGTTCCGTCATCAGCAGGGGAGGGGCTAAACAGACTTTGTACATATGGAAAGGCCATTGGTATCCATTGGTATTGGACATGAGATGTGTTCTTTTAGCATCCATCCAATGGCAAGAGTGAGGGTGCACTGTTGAGCGTGTACTGCAATGGACTCCATCCATCAGAGTACGGCCGATAGGACACCGCCGGCACAAATGTTAAATCAAAATCTGCTTGCCAGGAACATGCCTTCCTGATGGCAACAGAGTACTATTCACCAGCATTAGAGTCTGTCGTGTGGCCAGCAGTGGGCCACCACCGCAGCGGGAAACACTGTTGATGCGGACAGCGAGTCAGCTTGCATGCATCTAAATACAACAGACGAAAGACCTTTGACTTGGAGGAGTACTTGGGACCACCGCCTCCGTGGGATGGTGGTAAGACTGACAAGTTCTAAATCAGGCCCTTAATCTCATCATGCCTAAAAAACATGACTGCATCTTTGTGTAAAGTGATTGTTGCTAATGTGAAGCACTCCAATACCTTTCGGGTGGTGCTGGCGCTACATAAAACTGCACCACAAAAAGTAACTGGTGTTAACGTAAAGTGCTCTAATTCCTTCAGGTGGTGTTGGCGATATATAAATCTGCACCCAAAAAAGTAACAGTGTTTATGTAAAGCACTCCATACCTTTGGGTGATGTTGGCACTACATAAAACTTTAAAAACAAATGTGAAAAACATAGTTGGTGGAGGCAGGGATCTGTACAACAGAGTTCAGCGGGGGCAGGCAGCGAGGACAGGAGGTGGACAGGCAACCACCAGCAAATGCGGGCAGTCATGGGAAGATTACATGATATGGCCATAATCACCCAATGAGGAACTAAGGCTGAGGCTAGAGAGACGATGTAGCGTCCTCTTGGGATAGGATGTAGCTTAAGGGTCAGAACTGCTGAGTATGAAGCTGGAAAACTGGGTTTGAGTTTCAGCATCTACTTAACATCCTTGATTCAGGACAAACCACTTAATCTCCCCGTGCCTACAGAAATTAATGTGTCCTTGTCTAAAGTAACTGGTGCTAATATAAAGCGCTCCAATAACTTCTGATGGTGTTTAGCGCTCTATAAAACTGCACACAAAAAAGTAATGCACTCCGTTACCTTCGGGTGGTGGAGGCACTATGTAAAACTGCACAAAAAACAAATGTGAAAAGAAGAGTTGGGGGAAGAGGGGTTCTGGGGGAAGAGTTGGATCTGTACAACTGGAGTTGTGTGTGGTGGCAAGCAATGACGGGCGGGGTGTTACCTGGCAACAAACAGCGAATATGGGCTACCACAAAGAGCCTAAGCGATTTGCCAACGTTTGCGGTGTCCTTGTGAAAAGTAACTGGTGTTAATGTAAAGTGCTCCTATACCTTTAGGTGGTGTTGGTGTTATATAAAAGTGCACAAAAACAAGTGAAAAGCAGAGTCGGGGAGTAGGAGATCTGTACAAAGGACTTAAGTGGGGCAAGCAGTGACGGGCCGCGGGAGGTGGATGGACAACCAACAGCAAATGCGGGCTGCCAAAAGAAGATTAAGTGATTTGACCGTAGTCACAAATTGTCGAACTGTGTCCGAGGCTAAGGAGACGTTGTGCCCTTACCCCACGTCCTCTTTGGAGAGGACGTGGGGTAAGGTCTACAGCTGCTGACTATGGAGCTGGGAAACCGGTTTCGAGTTTCAGCTCTCTTTTGAAAGGATGTGGTGTAAGGGCCACAGTTGCCGACTATAGAGCTGGGAAACCAGGTTCAAGCTTTAATGCCGGCTTAACATCCTTGATTCTGGGCAAATTGCTCAAGCTCCCTGTGCCTACAAAAATGAATGTGTCCTTGTGTAAAGTAACGTCCTAATTTAAAGTGCTCTAATACCTTAGGGCAGTGTTGACAGTATATAAAACTGCACACAAACATTTTTAAAAGCAGAGTTGGGGAAGAAGGGATCGGTGCAACTGAGTTCAGCAGGGCAAGTAGTGAAGGGTGGTAGGTGGACGGGCAACCAACAGCAAAAGCGGGCTGCCTCAGGGAGATTAATTGATTTGGACGTAATCACAAAATGTGGAGCAGAGGCTAGGGAGGTGATGTGGCATCCTCTTGGGAGCGGATGTGAGGTAAGGGCCACAGCTGCTAACTATGGAGCTACGAAACCGGGTTTGAGTTTCGGCGTCAGCTTAACATCCTTGATTAAGGGCAATCACTTAGGGCCTGATTTAAATCATGGCGGTATTACCGTCGCCGCACAGCGGCATCAGTTCCAAGTTCTCGGTCGATCTGATTGTGGTCTGCCTACTGCATTTCGTTGTAACAACAGCAGGCAGGTTCCCAACTGGCAGCGGTCTTCTCTGCTGGCTAACAGTACTTGGTCACTGTCAGGCCGGTGCCGAGCTGACTTAGAAGTTCCTGTTGTGCTGGAGGTGTCCTGGCGGTGGAGTCATGATGGAGTGGGGCCATGGTGGTGTGGAGACAGGTAAGTAGTACTCATAATTAGCATATTACACATATATGTTGTGATTGTGTCATTACGTATATATAGGTAATGTATAATGCCTTCTTTTTTTTACTTTTAGTGCACAACAGTATACCTGGCTACCCAATTGAAGCAAAAGATCACTGGACTCAATCCAAATAGATCTGGTTATTTATTTAACTTTTTAACATCTTATTTTATGAATCTTTTTTCTTTTTTTCAGATAGTCTGGTATGAGACATACACTTGTTTGTTCAAAAAAGTGAATATTCAATACAAATACAAACAACATGTATATTAATTTAACATTCCTACATGTGAAACAAAACAGTTTTCTGCACACCAATCTAAATTCACGAAGAGGGCAAACCCTTCAAATTCAATTCCTTTCATCATAGAAGGAGGATGCCCGACATTAGGAACATTACTAATAACAGTCGGTATTAAAAGGACTTTTTGGTTCCCCCTGACTGTGAGTAGCCACCATACGGCTCTTCCTCAATGTAATTCCAAAATGCTGACGCATTTCGAGACCCTTGTCAACTCCAGGGGCTCTCATCAGGGCTTGATATTTGAATGGGATGGTGTAATCTGATGGATGTCGCTTTTTACCAACAGTGAAGTCCCTTATGAACCATGTGGGGAGTATTTGATTCAAAAGCTTCAAAAGCTTTTTGGGGTGCAGGAGCTGTGTAGCAATGGTTTATAAAGCTGATGCTTTACTCCTCTCCTTTTTGTCCATGGAATCCTTAAAACGATATTTTACTTAGGGAATTAATCACGTCTTCAAGAATGCTGGCCTGTCGAATGTTCGGTTTTCCGTTATCTTTATTTCAAATATTTCGCTTTTTTTTAAAGGAGCATTGCACACCAACTACATACACACACTATTGAATGTACACCCACAGTCACAACAAGCACAACACCCACAACCGCTATCATGAAATACATATTTTTTTAAGCGTCAATACAGGTGTGTACATTTTACCATGATACGTTGTAAGATGAACACTTATGCATGACACATAAACAATTGCATGTGAGAGCAATGTAAAAATACATGTGGCAGTAGCAAATGTTAGCACACATTTCATAGGGAGACAAGTGACACCGAAGCCTTCCTTAGATTCCGGCAACAACTGGGTTCCTGAACGTCATGGTAAGGTAACAGCAGCACAGGAAAGACCTGGACAATGGTGTTCAAGTTGGAAACGTAAGTGGAAAACCGGAAAAAAGTAATTTTTCTCCTATTTTTCTTTCATTTTGCCTTCTCGAGCTTGGAAGATTTCCCACTACAATTGCCTCAATGGAAAGGCATGTTGTATTTGGGATGACAGTATTCTTTGGCTAGACCCCCTTCACCTCCGCTTCTGCCTCTGACGCCATTGATATTGGAATAATATTCTGGTGGAGGCAGCGGAATTCCGACGATCTTCCCTTCAGAGACTCGCCAACATGTTAATACCACAGTTAGAATGCCAAGTTGGCAGGCGGAAATGCTATAAAAAAAGCGACAGCGGGACCAGATCGGCCAACATCTAAATCAGGCACTTAATCTCCGCGTGCCTACAAATATGAATGTGTCCTTGTGTACCAGGTAGTGGTGCTAATTTGAAGCACTCCAATACCTTAGGGTGTTGTTGGCGGTATATAAATGCACAAAAATTGGTGCTAATGTAAAGCGCTCCACAATCTACGTGTGGTGTTGGTGCTTTATAAAACTGCACAAAAACATCACAGTGTTAGGCTGGTTTACAATAAAGAACATGAGGAAATATATAGCATTGTCAACCACATTATAAGGACTACTTTTGCCATGGACATTGAGGAGCCGGCAGACCTTATTGACATCAAGAGTCAGTCTTGCTTTTTTGAAGAGAATTCAGGGTTAAACAACAATGGCGCACGGAAACACTTCACCGATGAATGCTGAAAAAGTGAGAAAGTGTTCAGACGGGAGTCCCACCCTATGAAATGAGAAGCAGCAAGGTGAGATACAAACAGTTCAATCATTTTGCACAGAAGAAACATGGCTATGCAATTACAGGAAAAGGCGCGGGTACTTTAGAGGCTCTGACATGACTTGTGGTAACGCAAACCTGATTTTTTAACTATAAGCACCTTTGCTGAACGACCACATATGGTGTAAACATGCACACATACCTACTACCCACATGTGTGGAAAATAAACAGAGACTAAATGTGTGGCAAGTAATAGTAGCTGTGCACACATGCTCCAATCAGCACATCAGTTATTTACTTACAGGACATTAAAGGGCAGACCACCACCACTCACTAGAATGAAGCAGAATACAATGGGGGTTTAAAGCAGTGACGGGGTCGAGGGAGAGGGTGATTTGTGGATGGGGCAAGCACCAGGAGGTGCGAGGGAGCAAGCAGAGATGGGAGGGAGGAGGTGGGGGAAATTAAAAGCAGCAACGAAGGGAAAAGCAATGATGGCGAAGGGTGATCTGTGTATGGGGCAAGCATTATGTGATGCGATGTAGCAATCAGTGATGGAAGGGAAGAAGTGGGGGAAACAAATAGCGGCAATGACAGGAAAAGCAGTGACGGAGGACGTGATATGTGAATGGAGCATAAGTGCGAGTGGGAGAAGATGGAGCTGGTAAAAGCACAAGCACTGTGTAGAGTGCTGAAAAAGAAGGATAAAGTAGGTCCTAAATTGGTCGTAAAACCAGGAGCAGTGGATGTTTACAAGTACTTGGTCCATGCTCAGGAGGGAAGGATAAACACAGGGAGAGGCATGGCCATGCATGACAGGGACAAATGGTGAGAAAGAATCTGAGACAGACGATGGAGCAGGCACATGGGAAGCTAATGGGTAGGTTGAAGCCCACAAATAAACTCAACATGTCTCTTCGAGACAGCGCATGCCCTGTATAGCCAAGACCTAAAAAGCAAAACAGTGGCAACAATGCGGACCCTTCTCTCAGGTGCCTCAAATGACTCATGCCCCTACTACATCTACAACCGGGGAACATCACCAGTCAGCATCACCCTGAATCACAACATTAACACGTCTGCCCCTTTTCCAGATAAGTGGAAAATTGCAGAAGTCAACGACATCCTCAAGAAGCCCAGAGCTGACTTGAATCAACTGAGCAACTTATCCTTGCTCCCCTATTCACCCAAGGTGATTGAGAAGGCCATTAAGAAGCAACTCACTATCCTCCTCGAACTTCACCATCTCCTAGACAACACTCCATCAGGATTCAGACAGAACCACAGCACCTAAACAGCACTCATCGTGGCCACTGATGATATTCGAATCATTCTAAACCAAGGAGAAACAGCAGCCCTCATCCTGCTCTATTTCTCTGCAGTCTTCTGCGCTGTCTCTTATAATACCTTCATTAGAAGTCTCCACAAGATTGGTATTCAAGGGTCTGCTCTCAAATGGATCTGTCCCTTCCTCACAGGAAGAACCCAAAGTGTCAGTGTTAGACCTGGCATCTTTGTTGTGTTTCCCCAGTCTTTTTTTTTCTCACCTCCCGGTTTTGACTCTGTTTTTGCTGATTTATTGTCTCTGCGCACTTTCTCACTGCTGTTTAGTGTTAAAGTGCAAGAGCTCCTATTGTAAATTGTTCTTATAGATTGGTGTTTCTATGATTGGCATATATGATTTACTGGTAAGCCCCTAGTAAAGTGCATTGAGTGTGCCAGGGCCTGTAAATCAAATGCTGCTAGTGGGCCTGCAGCACTGATTGTGCCACCCACATGAGCCGCCTGTAAATGTAACTCAGACCTGCCACTGCAGTGTCTGGGCGTAGTTTAGTACTGCCATGTCGACCTGGTAAGTGCACCCACTTGCCAGGCCCAGACCTTCCCTTTTCTTACATGTGAGTCACCTCAAGGTAGGCCCAAGGAACCTCTGTGGGCAGGGTTCAGAGTATGTGAAAGGTAGGACATGTCCTGATAGTGAAATACTGCAAGTTCGTTTTTCACTATTAAAAAGGCTATCTGTCCCATAGGATAGAATGTGAGTTTTACTTATAGCATCTTTTAAGCTTAACATCCCATTGGGACAAGATAGGTAGTTTAAGTTTAGTATGCATGGACTGTGTGTCTGTGATGGATTTGTAGATTGACTGTCTGGCTCAGGAGTGACAGAGGTTGAGGATGTGCATTCTTTTCAGAGAGCCACTGGGGGGGGGGGGGGTCGAGGTGTGTCCTTCCTTTCCTGGATGGTCAGGGCTGGGCTGATAGACCTGGGCTGTATTTAGAGTAGTTGGTGGAGATTTCCTTGCAACTGGATGGGCCTAGACTGCCTTGGACAATGCTGTCTCCACCTCCTGCCAGGAAGCTGGGCCAGAGAGGACATAACTGATTTGGACCAAGCACAGACACTCTCTGCTTGAGAGAACAAAGGAATATTGTGCGTAAATATTGAGGACCAGACCCCATAACTTTAGAACTCACTGGAAACAAGGAATCTGCCAGGAAGAAGAGCTGCCAAGAGGAGTACTGCCCCTTTGCTGTGTTGTTGCTTTGTTGGGTTAGCCTGCAGTTGCTGCTTCTGTCTTAGGCAGGGAAAGGACTGGACTGAACTTTCTTCACTTGTGCTGAGTATGTCCAAGGGCTTGAAGTAGAGCTTGCCACCAGTTCTGAATTCTCAGGGACTGCAAAGACTTCATCAACCTCTAGGTACCACACTGGAACCGTTGCTTCAGTTGCCATAGAGAAGGGAAAAGCAACAGACTCCATCGCTGGTTCCGTGGCTAGGGGCACCGCTTGTAAGTCTCACGATGCACTGCCTCGTCTCACACCGCAGTCTGGGATGACCAACGCCAGCTCCCACTGACCAGCTCTGTCTCTTGCACCGTGACCTGCCAGCACCACAGCCAGCACAACCTCACTCTGCATTGCAGCCCTGGTCTCACCGATGCCTCTGAACAACCATCACCGAGCTGCTGCCTGCACTGCACCTTAAGGGCACCCACGCTGCACCGCTTCACTTGTCATCATAACCGTGATGATTGCCACGACCGGCTCGCACTAACGTGTTGGCCACAACTTAAAATGTACTGATTACAAGTCTGCCGGCACCCCCCGACTGACGCAGTCAGATGGAACTGCTGGATTCTGTTGTTTTCAGTATCGCTGCCTGTAGCCCCAGGCAGAGCTACAGACTCGATAGAACTGTGTTTTTGAGATATTTCTGCAATTGTAAAGGATATCTTGCAAAGTATATATTTTTAAGTACTCGGTGTTGGACTCATCATTTTGGTCTTGTTTTGGAGGTATAAAGAATATTGGATATTTTTCTAAACTAGTGTGGTGTCCTTTTGTAGTCTTTTCACTGTATTACTGTTGGTTATGTGCAAATGCTTCACACATTGCCTCTGAGATAAGCCTGACTGCTCGTGCCAAGCTACCAAGGGGGTGAGTAGGGGTTATTTTTAGAGGGTAACTCCCTTACCCTGACTGGGAAGAAGGGTCCCTACGTGGACAAAGGTGCAAACCATTGCCAACTAGAGACCCCCATTTCTAACAGTCAGACTGTTACCCTTCACATCAGAGACCAAGAGATTGAAATGGGGTGTCCCACTGGGAAAGTCCCTCAACCCAGCTTTTTTCAACATATACATGGCACTGCTCGCCACCATCATCCGATTCCAAGACAGTACCGTCCTCTCCTAAGCCAATGACACCCAACTCATCTGCTCCCTGAATAGTAAGACAACCATCACCAGGACTAACTTCACCAATTGCATGACCATGTTAGCAAACAGTATGAGAACCAACTGCCTGCAGCTCAGCTCTGACAAAACAGAAGTACTGGCCTTTGGCAACAAGATCTCCCAATGGAACTCCACCTGGTTGCTGTTGGAGCTAGGACCAACACCCACAGACCATGAGAGAAATCTAGGGATCATCCTAGACAACAAGCTCAACAAGACAGCTCAAGTCAACACAGTGTACACCTCCTGCTTCACCATCCTGTGCATGCTGTGAAAGAACTTCAAATAGTTGCCTCAGAACACCAGAAGGACCGTAACACAAGCAGTCATCCCTACAGGCTGGACCATGGTGACACTCTCTATGCCCTAATCTCCAAATAACTCCTACATTAACCACCCAGAGCACAGCTGCATGACTCATACTCAACCTCCCACACTGCACCTCAAGAAATGTTACTGGCTCCCAATTCACAAGCGCAGTACATCCAACACATACAAAGCTCTGCACAACACAAGGGCAGAATACCTAAATAGCTGCAGACACTTTTACCAGCCCACCAGACACCTATGCTCTGTCTCACCCTCACTCACACACATTCCCTGCATCTTCAAAATCAAAACTGGAGGCAGCTCATTCTCCTACATCGCACTGAGGCATGGAACAACCTCCCTCAACACATCGGAGCCTCCACCTCACTTTTTAAGTTTCACAAAAACCTGAAGACCTGGCTCTTCTCATAACCACCTTCGGGACTTCCAACTGCACACCTGCCAAAGTGGCGGGGTGCCTGGTGATTAGTGTGCTATAGAAATCGGTATAAAACAACACAATGTTAATTCATTTCCCACCATTTTGTTTGCCTTTATTAGACACATTTAGCTTCACACTTGTGGTTGACATTGATAAGCGAGAAGTCACAAAACTTTCTCAACTTCTGGAAGATTACATTTCTTGTATCTTTTTCAAGGTCTTGCTTTGTAATTCTAATGAGAAAGATGCGTACCTGCTATCTGAGTCATGTGTACTCTTGTTTGAAGTATATGTGATGAAAACCTATCCAAAGGCATGCAAATCAGAGAGGGGAATGGCATTAGATGCTAACCCCCAAAGGAAGGGACATGCTGCCACTTAGAATAGCAATATCCCACTTTGCTTGTTTTGTTGAATAAACTTGGGCAGATTTCACATACACGCATGAGTAGTCTGTTTTATCTTTGACAATCTGGTGCCTTCGCCGAAAAGGTGAGGTGGGGAGAAAGAAGGAGTGGACCCAGCACATCGACCCAGGCACCATAGGTAAGGGCAGGGAAATATTTCTGCAGGGGAAATGGGCTAGAAAGGGACCAGCACTTTACCTACCAATCAGGTCAGACAGTGTTTGTGCTGTTAATATTGTGAAATGGTAGATCTGCCAATGTTTGCATCCTTGCTTGTAGGGCGTGTTAAGGAAATGTGAAATGCTGCTTGGGTAGGAGACGATGAATCAAGCTGGGTTGTACTGAAGAGGAAGGATTGGATTGGGGATGCACAATCTAAATCTGAAGCGCTATTGCCAAAAGAGACTCCCTTTCTGCCGCTGGTAGGGAAAAAGCATGTTCAGGTATTTGAAGCATTGGGTGGGACTCACTGGAGGAGAGGGAAAGAAGCCCTTTATAGTGGAAGGTACCTTTTATTTAGAATGCTTAAACAACTTAACCAGAAGACTGAGGGATTCTAAAAATAAGATTTTCCTGAATTGGTATGAGGGAGCAAATACAAGAAAGCACGTGTCTCAAAAGTGTGAAGGCCCATGGACGATTCCAATACTAAAGTAGCTATTGGAGGGACAGAGTTAGGTCTTATGCCCTAGTGCCACGCCTCTTCCTTATTTATTCCACCAAATTAATGCAGATAAATCTGAACCTGAATAAGGAAAGGATGAAAATATACTAGATATGTTTGGTTATGCCATGATGCCAGGTGACACCAGGGGAGCTCCAGTTGGAGCACTCAGACAGGAGGCAGAGGGGCTGTCCAGTTGGCACCAGGGGTACAGGAAGACAATGCATGAGCTGGCACAACTAGACCAGTGACGGGCAGGGTGATTGAGGGTAGAGCATCACAGGGTGGCTTGTAGGGCACTGACTCCACATTCTCGATCTAGACCCTGTAGTAACTTAGTCCCAGCCAGACTGAGCCCCACAATCTGACTAATGCGCTGGATAGTCTGAGATGTACTGTGAGCCAGACCCCACACTTGCATCCTCTAATGGCGTTGATGAGGAAGAATCTCGGGGAAAATCCCTAGATGCCTTCCTTGCCCTTAGAGAATGTGCTCGTCTGGACGAGAGACTGGCCGTCCCTGTATCATTGTCCCCTACACATGTAATTAATATCAAGAGAAAGTTTCCAAATATTCACAAACACCTTTTAAGAAGCTGAGAGGAGTTACAGACATTCCTTGAATGTTATGAACCTAATTGTGTTACTGTGAATCAGTTGCTGAGATTGGAGATGCCGAGTGGGGTGAGAGGTCGATTGAAGAAAAAGGGAAATTGGCCGCAACATGCACCTGTGTCACATTGCTTTGGCTGCAGCTAAAGATGGATTGTTGAATGAGGGGATGAATGTGTGTCCAGCCAAAACCGACTGGACAAGATTTCAAACTGTAAGCAGGGTAAAGGGGAGTGCCCTGCTGATTACTTAGATATATAAAATATGTTTTTGAATGCTATTCAGGCGTTTCTCAGCCTGCGGAATGTGCTCAGGAAGCTGTAGGTGCTGTTTTTGTGCAGGGATTATTGTACAAGATGCATGAACAATTGCATAGCATCTGTATTAAGTGGTTTTACAGATGCTGTCGTTAGAGGTAGATTAAGAGAAAGGATGAACTGAATTGGATATCAGGGTAGGTATAGTAGGAGCGCGGGGAATGAGACTTGGGAAAGGGAAGAGAGGAATCAGCTTTTTAAGGTGGCATCTCAATGTGGTTAATGATTTAATTATGGTCAATTGTGACATTGGAAACAAGATTGCCTGAATTTAACAATGAATGCTTTGGCACGGCCTAAATTCCTTGATTTTACTCAAATTACACAACCCAAGTACCCCAATTATTAGGATAACCAAAGAGGCATCAACTAGTCCATTATTCCTGGTTGATGAGACTGCCCCATATTTGGAATGTGGGTTAATGTTGTAAGAAAGAGGTTTTTTAGTTAGGATGGATTGAGGTGCACCATAGGTCATAAAGACACTATCTAATTAGGTCTGGTTAAAGGTTTCAGTAATTCAAACCTGAGTTCAGTCACTGGTAGCTATGGCACAGAGCAGACAGGCTTAACTTAGAGAAAACGCGTAAAGCATTTGGAAGTACCAAAAGGTCAACAAAACACAACTAAAACCTCACCAGTTTATAAAAATAGAGACTAATTTACTTAACAAAATGATACAAAAACTACAAAAATCCAATATGGTTAATCAAAGATATATATTCATAAAATGTAGGTAAAAAACAGCGCCACAAATCACCAAAGCACCAAAGTGGGTCAACTGGTCATGCTAGGAGCAATTTCAGGTTGCTTGTGATGGAGTACAGATCAGATACACTTACCAGCTTGGACTCTGTCTCAAAAGGAAGTCGAAATTCTTAAGCGGGGCAAGGCAGCAGGCTGTATCTGAGGAGGCCTCCACAACATCAGATAGGAATTGGACTGTCACACAGTTCCTACAAATTTAGTAGGACTGTGAATTTGATCAACAAAACTTCATAATACAGGTACTAAGTCTTTTATATCATCAGTAAATGTTGGTCTGGTTAGCTTACAGTACTGTAGCTAAACTCCTAAACCGCTAGATTTATAGATGCTGTCAGCAACCTCAAACATGACCACCTTTATTCATAAGGCATCCGTGGAAACAGATCTAACCCTTTTATATGTCACTTTTGCATGTCCAAGTTTGCACAAAGAGAAGAGACAATAATACATTTTCAAAAGTTTATTGAAAAGATCTAGTCCTTGTAATTAAAGCTGGAACTGCGATTGTTAGACAGATGAGACATATCAATGTTATAAACATTAACAAAATGATGATAAATACGATTAAATAGACAATGTTGATTATTCCTAAAATTATTCCTACCACTAATACCCCTACACTACTGAGAGCATTGTGCGAGCAACTTTTGACCAGACCCAATTGGAATGATCTCACCTCATACCTTGGTGCCATGACTCAGGAAGTCGGTCTCAGTGCATTAACGAATGCACTCCGGCTCGATGTGCAAGAACATACACCTCTGCCTGTGCAGAGGTGTATGTTATCTTCCTTCTTCCTTCTTAGAATGTGTCTTCCTTCTTAGGGGCATATTACCAATGGGCTTATCGCCGCTTTAGCGGGAATTTTTCCCGCTAAAGCGGCAATAATTTAATCGCCCTATTACCTAGCTGTCGCTAACACTAGTTAGCGACAGCTAGTAGGAGATAGCGGGCATTTAGGTGCCCACTTTGTATGTCAGTGATAATTATCGCTAATGACATGCAAAGTGGGCGTGCCAAGATGTTAGCGACTGGGAAACAGTCGCTAACATCTTATCTCCTATTACCAACTTTTGGAAATAATCGCGCTAAGTGCGATTATCTCCAAAAGCTAACGCCTGTCCAGAGCTGTTCTTAGACATGTAATCCAATGGTAGGTGGATTACATGGCTAAGAGCATTTGCTCGGTAATGCATGAATATCGCTGACTTTTCAGCGATATTCATGCATTGCGGCCGATTTTTATCGCTTAGGAGATAAACCTTGATAATATCAAGGCTCCTAAACGATAAAAATCGGCGATGCTCGGCGATATAATATTGGCCGCTAACCAAGCTGAGCGATATTTTTCGCTCATGCTTGGTAATATGCCCCTAAGAATGTGTTTCTGGGCCTTCCGGAGCTCCATCTCATTCACAGCTCTCTGCAGCATCCATGATATCTCCGGCGTAAAGTGCCTAACGCCTGAGTACAAAACGGATGCTGTTTAAATAATAAAACACCAGCCTTATGTCATTCTGCAAGAAATGCAGAAAACAGCTTTACTTAGGCTGGGTAAAAGAGTCATCTCCTACAAGCACAAAATAAAGCAAGGACATTGCGTTTTAGTATGTGCCCCTAACACTAACAGTGCAGGCTGGAGAACAATAATGTCTAACTATAATAAATACGTTCATCGAATTTTGTCATGTTAGTAAAAAATATGTTCAAACCTCTATCTCGGAAAGATGCTAAGTTAGAAGGGAAAATAAATTCAAATTGAGACACAATAACAGGACGAGGTCTCAGTGAAGCTATTGATCTTTGTGGCCAGGAAAGCCCTCTCTTTGGCCGGATACTTTTGAAATTTCACCTAGTCATGATTTCTAACTTTGGTTTAGTTTCTTTTTCCGAGCTTGGAATCCTCCAGGGAGCAAAGGCTGCAGGCTGTGTCAACAAGGTTGGATACCTTCTTGCTGAGGTACAGCTCAAATGGATTATCTGCTGTAGAGAAGCTCTGAGTGGGGGAAATCTGTGTCTTTAGGCCGGAGAGGTTGCGTCTTGGATGTATCTTCCTTGTAAGTTTGTCCTGGTACTCAGGAGATCTTGAAGTCCACTTGGGAGTAAAATATCCCTCCAACTGAGGCCCCAGCTTGGTCCAGGTTAGGTTCAGTATGTACCTGTCTGCTGTAGTTTGCAGGAAAAGGTCTCTTGTCGCTTTTTGTATCCCTATAGTCAAACATGAGGCCAGCCAAGTGACAGTTGAAGTCTACTTCTTTATCGTGGGTACAAGAGGGAGCATATCTAGTCCTGCTGAGCTCCTCTCAAGACACAGACAGCAGGTCTAGTCCTTTTTAGATCTTCCTCTGGTCCAGGAGTACTCTGAAGAGGGTGTTTTGCGGTGCCATGTTTATAACTGGCACTAGCTTGTGGTCCCCTCCCTAATACATAGGGTAGATGTTCCCTGGGTCAACAGTTGTAGCAGTTCCTGTGTGCCCTATTGCAAACCATCCCACAGTGCTGCTCACTCACTACATCCACTAAGAAAAACCCTTCACCTCTTGTGCATAGTGTATGTGCCTACCCAGAGGTGCAGTCAGGGAATGAGCATCTCTTTCTTTGTGGTCACTTCTAACTAGTCCAGGGGGCAGTTTTCCCCTCACTAGGTTTTGTGTCTGTCTGACTGGGAGGACAAATGAACATGTCTGTGCTGGTATCATCTGACCTCTGCTTATGACAAGGGAGGTCCCTTTGAAGTAAAGCACAGCCACACTGGTCTTCCTGCCAGTGGTACAACACACCTCCCTACACCCAGCCCATTGTCTCTTCACCTGGGAGAAGGTGTCATACCTCATTGGGACTAAGCACCCACTAGACCACTGCTAGAGAACCAATGCAAATTAGCCTCTAGGAGCTCAAGCAGATAAAAGGTAACTTTCTAAAAGGTACATTTCGGGGGCGTGGCCAAGATGGCGGGGTGAGCGGACGCTTCCTCCCGTAGCTCCTCCGGCCCGGCTCAGCTCGAGCCCCGATTCCTGCGCTTCTCTCCCCCCGCGGTTGCACTGCGGGCGAGAGAACTGTGCCGGAGTTCTTGGGGCACGTTTTGATGCCACTTTGACTGCTGTTGCCCCGGGGGAAGTCCCCGAAAAGTTTGTTCACCGATCGACCCGAAGAGGGGAGCCTGGGTCGCCCCGAGGAGAAGGGCCTGGAGGCGGAGCATATTGCGGCGCTGTCCGCGCGCCTCGGCTGAGTCGAGTGCTGAACGCTGGAGATCCCGGGGGACGGACTAGACGGACTCCGCGGAGTGTGGTGGCCTCCTGCCCGGCGCCCTGGTGGCCAGGACCATCGCTGGGATGGGATCCCAGCCCTGCGATGGCGATCTACCCCCCTGCCATGGGTATCGGAGTGTGACGCCTTGTGGACCCCGAGCCTGGAAGAGTGGAACGGTGGAGTCTGAGCGGAGCCCGGGACGGGCGTATTGGTCGATGGTGCTGGGAGACATTGGGTTCGCACTTCCCCGACCCGTTGCCATTCGAGAGTCGCCCATAGACTGGCTGGCCTGGGCTGGCATCCTGGGTTCCGCCCTCCCGCCATCTTGTCTTTGCGGAACTACTACTGGTGACCCTCGCCCGCGCCCTGGTCATGCGGGCGCCTTGGTTTCTCCTGGTGCCTACACATCTGCTGTCCTCCCTGGGGGCACACGGCTGAGAGCCTCCGACTTGGACATTGCTGACCGCCTTGCTTGGCCCGCTGGTCGTCTCGCCCTGACCCGGGCCGCCATTTTGTCGCCTGTGACGCACTACCCTTGTCCTCGGCGAGGACTTCACATCTGGTGCCCACGGGCGGCTGGGCGCGTCTACAGCGGCCGGCTCTAGGCTTCACCCACCGCGGAGGCCAGGATGGCCGGAAGACGAGGCGCTGCACGGGGAGATCGCACTTTGCCGGACATGCTCGGCAGGGCCCAGCAACTACGCGACAGGGCGCAGCCGTCCCCGCGGTCCTCCCGGGCCTCAACGGACGCCACCGGAGGCGAACCACCTGTCACGAGGTCCTTCATGGAAGACCTATTCAGCTCCCTCAAGGAGGAATTTCAGACTCTCAAGACCGAGGTGGCGGGAGAGGTCCGTGAAGTGCGTAGAGAAATCGAAGGCCTGGGCGAGCGAGTCGACACTGTGGAAACGGCGGCCCAGCGTCGCGACGAGGAGATAGTTCATCTCCAGCAGGACGTCCTCCGCCTACGGGAGCAGTGTGTCGAGCTCCAGGCCCACTCGGAGGACCTCGAGAACAGATCCAGGCGGAATAACATCCGGGTGCGGGGCGTTCCGTCCGCGGATGAGGGTGCGGACCTAGCGGCCTATCTGCAGGACCTGTTCCGCGACATCTTGGGAGAAGAAGCGGACTTCCCGATCCGCATAGACAGAGCACACAGGGTGGGCCGCCAACGACAATCATCGGCACCCCCGCCTGATATCCTGGCATTCCTGCCGGATTTCCCCCTAAAGGAGCGCATTATGACTGAGGCCCGCAGGAAACAGCCGCTGTCCTTTCGAGAACGGCCCGTGGCGCTCTATCAGGACCTGTCCGCCATCACACTGCAGAAGCGCAGGTCTTTCCGCATCGCCACGGACTTCCTGCGAGAGCATGAGACGGCCTATTCCTGGGGGCACCCCTTCCGTCTTATTTTTCGATGGAATGGGGTGTTACATCAGCTGCGCTCCTTACAAGATGTCTGTGGGGTACTGGGACTCACAGCTACGGAGGAAGAAGGGGCCACACCCGCATGGAGGCGCCCCGAGCGGCGGGGCCGACGGAGATCGAGGAGGCGCCAATCGTCGGCGACGGCGAGTCGCCCTGACTCCCCTACCATCAGGGCGGATATGGCGGAGGCCCTGAGGACTGCGGCCAGGAACTTGCCTGACTCCAATGGCGTGGCCCAGACGGCCTAGCTTTACTCCGGGGGGAGAGACTCATAGCTTCTTCGATGCTGAGTTGGGGCTGGGGGTTGGGGGGGAGAGGTTGGAGGTGTGTGGCTGAATGTCCACTTGACGGTTTTCTGCAGACTCGCCCACTTGGGCTAGACTGAGACTATGGGGTGTTTTTTCTTGTTTTTGGTTTTGGCTGGTTGCCATGGGTTGGTTTTGGGGGGGTTTCAAAGTTGGTTTGGTGTTGGGGGGGTCCCGTCCGATACTGTCCGAACACATGCGGAGCCGATTCTGGCCTTCCCTGCGCCCCTGCCCCGCGCGCCCCTTCCACTGATCCCGCGCTTGCTGCACAGCGCTTTGCTTCCCTGGGAGTGATGCCGCCCCTGAAAGTAGTGACCCTTAATGTTAAGGGTCTGAACAACCCTGTGAAGCGTAGGGCGATCCTTTCCCTGCTAGAAGGGTCGCAGGCGGATATCTGCCTCCTGCAGGAAACCCATTTACTCTCTAAAGATTGCCATAGGCTGCGCTCTGCCAAGTTCCCCACGCAACTCTTTTCCTCGGCTGCGACTAAGACTGCAGGGGTAGCCATCCTTCTAGCCAGCTCCTTCCGAGGTGAGGTGCTGTATAAACATGCCAAGCAGAAGGGGAGGCTCCTAGTGTATCGCATGCGTCTGGGGGGTGTTGCCTTTACGGTTGGTTCCGTATACAGCCCAAATGACCACCAGGATCGCTTCCTGGAATCTGTGCTGGTAGACGTTACTGCCTCGCCCGACCGCCACGTCATCTTGGGGGGAGACCTGAACATGGTCTTCGATTCCACCTTGGATAGGTCGGCCCAGCGCTTTCCGCAGACGGGGGAGCTTTCTAGAACGGTACAGGACCAGATCGTAGAGATGGATCTGCACGACCTCTGGCGCACCATGCACCCCGCCGATAGGGACTACTCATATTTCTCCCACGCACACCGCACTTACTCGCGGTTGGATTACATCTTGGTGAGCGGACCGCTCCGCTTAGCCGCCACGGCGGCAGACATCGGGGTTCTGTCCCTGTCCGACCATGCGCCGGTTTCCGGAGTTTTTGCTTGGCCGGCGGCCCCCCCCTCCAGAGGGATGTGGCGGCTCCGGGACACGCTTCTCCATAAGAAATCGGTGGTGAAGCGAGTGGAGGAGGTCATCCAGGAGTACCTGACCCACAATAGCAACCCCGATACGTCCCTGGCAACGCAGTGGGCGGCTTTGAAAGCGGTCGTCAGAGGGGAGTTTATCTCCATCTCCTCGGCGGAGAACAAGGAGCGTCAACGCAAGAGGGAGGAACTAACGGCGCAGGTCAGGGAACTCGAGCAGGTTCACCGCCGGACGGGGGCGCCTCGTGTTTAGAGGCAGCTGAAGGCGGCGCGGAAACTACTCTCTGCGTTGGACCTGGACAGGGCGGAGTATGCGGCGTTGCGCCTGAAACATGCCTTTTACACCGGCGGAGATAGATGCGGTAAGCTCCTGGCCCACCGGCTCAGGGCTGCGTAGCAACGCAACGTCGTAAAGGAGCTAGTGGGAGCAGATGGAGTCCCGGTTTCCGGTGACGCGGAGGTGGCGGATTCCTTCCGTGCCTTTTACGAGGCGCTGTACGCTGCAGAGCCCTCCCCACCGGGAGAGGCCGAGGCCTACCTGGAATCGGTAACCCTCCCGGCCTTGGACCCCGCCCAGGCGGACCACCTGGAGAGGGATATTCACGTGGAGGAAGTCATCTCCGCTATTGCACGGCTGAAACATGGCAAGGCCCCGGGCCCGGATGGCTATACGGCCTTGTTTTACAAGACCTTCTGTCCCACTGTCGCGCCTCTCCTGGCTCGCTTATTCAACTCCTTCTCCGAACCGGGTGCCATCCCGCAGGACCTTCTTTCGGCGACCGTGTCGGTTATCCCGAAACCGGGAAAGGACCGGACTCTATGCGGCTCGTATCGGCCCATCTCGCTTCTAAATGTGGACCTCAAGCTTTACACGGGGATCTTGGCGGCCAGACTGGGTCTACATCTACCAGGTTTGGTGGAGGCGGACCAGGCCGGCTTTGTACCCGGCAGGCAGACGGTCGACAACACCAAGAGGGTGACGCACGTGCTAGAAAAGGCCTCACGCGTCCCGGGGGAGCGGATGCTGCTATCGGTAGACGCGGAGAAGGCCTTTGATAGGGTTCATTGGCCGTACCTCGAGCTGATTCTTGGGAAACTGGGGATCGGCGAGAAGTTCCGCACTATGATCTTTAATTGCTATAAGAGACCGTCAGCATCGGTGCGTGTCAACGGACACAGCTCCGGCAGCTTTGCCATTGAGCGTGGCACGAGACAGGGTTGCCCCCTTTCACCTCTCCTGTTTGCCCTCTATATGGAGCCGTTTGCCCAGAGGATTCGTGATAACCCGGACGCTATCGGGGTGAAGATGGGGCAGTACACGCATACTGTCAGCCTGTATGCGGACGATGTCTTGCTGACCCTGGATGACCCTAGGCGGTCGCTCCCTGCCTGCGTCCAGGAACTGAATTCCTTTGCCCGCGTGGCAGGCTTCAAAATGAATATGTCTAAGTCGGCCGCCCTGGACGTGTCCCTCTCTGTTGACACCAGGCGGGACCTCCAGCGTCTTTTTCCTCTGCAATGGTCCTCCTCCACGGTGCCTTATCTGGGGATTTTGCTTGCGCCTTCCCTGCCTGCAATGGTCGCTGCTAACTATTCCTCTCTGGGCAAAAAGATCAAGGAGGAACTCGGCCGATGGAACAAGGGCCTGCTCTCGTGGCTGGGCCGTATCGCAGCGGTGAAGATGACGATATTGCCTCAGATCCTGTATCTTTTTCGCGCTTTACCTCTCCAGCCCCCTGTAGGTTGGATACAACAGGCGCAGGCAGACATCTCCCGCTTTGTGTGGCAGGGCCGTAAGCCTCGGATGAAGCGGGTCCTCTCCATGCTTGCCCCGGAGGCGGGGGGTCTCGGGGTCCCGGACCTCCGGAAGTACTTCCAGGCGGCGCAACTTCGGTACCTGGTGGAGTGGAGCCGGTGGGAATCGGACAAGCACTGGCTCTTTCAAGACCAGGCAGTTGCGGGCCGTACACTCCAGGAAGTCCCGTTCCTGCGGCGCACTCACCGCCCGCCTAATCTCTACGCCTCTTTTATCACCCGGGTTCCGCTGAGAGTGTGGGACGCGGTGTGCGAGCTTCGCGAGCTCACCACTTTTCCATCGCCGTTCACTCCCATTGCCGGCAATCCAGACTTCACTCCTGGCCTGGAACCGGGAGCCTTCTCCCACTGGGTGAGCGCGGGTTGCAGGGCGCTTTTCCAGATCTACGGACCGGAGGGCGTACTCCCCTTCCAGCAGCTCCGACAGGAGTTTGGCCTGACAGAAGGGGACAGACTGCGTTATATGCAAGTCCGCCACTGGGCTCTACAACCCCCAGTGCGCGACGTCGCTGCCCGTTCGATTACGCCCTATGAGCGATGGCTGGTAACCCGAACCTCGGATGCCAAGCTTATCACCGACTTGTACAAGTTTCTCCAACCCCCGCCGTTTCACTACCATAACCCAGGGAGGGAGCGCTGGCACAGGGAATTGGGCAGAACCCTGAGCCACAAGGAGTGGGATAAGATTGCGTATCGGGCGAGGCACTCTGCGTACCACACTGGGCTGACGGAGACCTTTACTAAGGTGTCCACCTATTGGTATTACACCCCGGAGCGGCTCTACGAGATGCGCAAAGTCGGCGATAAAGGTTGCTGGCGCGGCTGCGGACAGGAGGGTACCCTTACGCACATTCTCTGGGAGTGCCCGGTGCTGTCGGCCTATTGGACAGAGGTCTTGGATGAGGTGGACAGGCATTTTGAGATTGAGCTCCCGCGCTTCCCTGCGTATGTCTTGCTAGGCCTCCCCAACGACCTGATGTACCCGCTGAAGTCCCGCAGGGGTAGGCAGATTGCGATTGCGCTGGGCTCCGCGGTTCAAAACATCCTTGTACTCTGGCGTACCCCCACTGCCCCCTCTATCACTGGTTGGTTACACAGGCTCTGGCAGGTACTGGGCATGGAGAAGATTTCGCTGACGGTGGCTGGGAATGTTGACCAGTTTGAAGAACTCTGGCACCCCTTTTTGGCACTATTGTCCACGGAATTTCGCGAGCTCACATGCCCACGGTACCTGCGACTTCTTAGGCTGACGCCGCCGGCGGCTCCAGCGGAGTGAATGTGCGGGATCAGGGGTTTGGGACTGGGGGTGGGGGGCGGGGTTATATGCTTCTAATGCTGACCTTCGGACGGGGATGTTGGGGTATTGTTTTCTTCCTTTTCTTCCTTTGCTTCTCTTTTTCCTAATTTTCCGGGGTTGGGGGGCTGGAGGGATGGTGTGTTTTTTTACTGTGTTGCGGGACGCTATTCCAGCTCGGCCTTGCTAAGGGAATGGGGGTCTACTGGGGGGTCATTCGCGATGCCTTATTGCCTTAAGACTTATGCCTTGTTACCCTCTGGGGCTTCCTGTCTCCCTACTTTCCTTCTGAACCGCTGCAACATCTCGCTTTTTGTACTGTATGTTCGCTTGACCTCCTATTCCCTTCCCCATGTTTTTTATACCTGAATAAAATACTTTAAACCTAAAAGGTACATTTCCTTAATCTTTATAAAAAAATCCAACCTCGCCAATGAGTTAAGCTTTTAATAAATATAAAAATAGTGGTTTAATTATATTTCTAGCTGATCTCAATCCGGAAATAGCAGAACTAATGTTGAATATTGCTTCTCTGTGGGCCAACCAGGCTGGCAACAGCAATATTAGCTTTTGGGTGCCAGTCACTATAAGAACATTTAGTTTACATTTCTACATGTGTTACTTTTAATTACTATACACCCCACCTTGCAGGCTGCAAGGCCTACATAGAGGTGACTTATTCATATCCTAAAGTAAGGTTTTCTCCTGTCAAAAAGGTTTATTTAAATATGACGGGGTGCAAGTTTGAATTGCAGCTTACAGGCTGCTGTGGCATCCCTGAAGTCATGTTTGCCTGGTCACATTTGTGTATGACACAGTAGTGCTGGGGTTCATAGGTGAAATTTAACTTTCAATGCTGTGGGTTTTATTTTGGGCACCGAATACTATGGACTTATAGGAAAGTTCAATTATTAGAAGTAAGCCAATTTTTAGCATGTTTTAGGGGTCACAGCACATGCACTGGAGCTTGGTTAGCAATGTTAGTGCTAAAATATCAGCAGTGTCTGTCCACACAAAAATGGGGGTTGAGGTAATTGAAATTTTTATGGTCAATTGTGTCCCCTAACGTGTACCCCAAAGGCTCCATGTACGAGTTTCAAGTACATGTAATTTCCCTCCACAACCGAATCTGAAGACGCAAATACATTTGCGTCCAACGTTAACATGTCCTCTATCAGATCCACCATGAATGGATCGATAATTCAGTTCCTAAGTATGCCGTGCCACTGTCTTTACATGGTGCACTTTCACGTTTTTCCTGGCTCTGCCGAGCTAGGCCCTGAATTCTGTCTTCAAGCCACTTCTGTCTCTGCCTCTGAAAGATGCAGCATGGAGATGCATCCCTGACCTCTGCCTTACTTCCTGCCAAGCGAGCGGTGCCCGGCTCAGCCTGGTCTGCCTGCCAAAAACAGTATTTTACCTTCGAGTTATCAGCGTAGCCAGCTCAGCCTCCTCGAAAACACATTCCTGTCTAGTGATTTAGGTAAACATATCCCCGGCTACAGAGCAAAGGGCCAAGCCTTCCTGTCTCCCTCAAGAAATTCATTGCTCCCGTTACCCTGGTAGGCCCCTAGCTCCGTGCATTGCACTTAGACACGCATACATTCAGTATAGAATAGCCTTTGCCCGAAAGACCTTTTACTCCAGATTAAACGTCCCCTAAATACTAGATATCAGATATGTTATAGGGACAGGTCGATCTGACATGCCAGACTTCTGTCTCCTCTACTAGTGCTAAAAGTCAGACCCTTAGCTTCCTCCAGATGCACGTCAATCACACGTCATATAAGCTGCGCGCGCATTCAGGTCACAGGTTTCAGCTGACTCTGCAAGAATTCTCTATGCATCCACCCACTTATGACACTTTTCTGTGACGTTTCTAGAACACGCCTCTGTGCACACCCCTGTTCACGCCTTTTTGCTACGCACATGTGTTCTTATCATATACATTTCACTTGTCACGCCTACTGTATTCACTGCTACTGTGTCATTTTACTATATATGTCATGTACTGTTAATAAATCGTTGACATCTTTCCTACCATCATTGCATACCCGAACCCTTGTATTGATGGAATAGATTTCCATGACTCGAGTCATCATTTATGATTAAAGCCCGTATGACTCTGATGCCACGGACTCTGCCTCTCATTTGATTGAGCTATTTCTTTACTTGACCGAAATTATCTGGCAAACTCGTATACGGTAAAATATTTACCACAGGGTGACCATGCAAAAAGAGCCACTTTCTCACAAGGGTGCAAGGTGGTCAGCACTGCAAACCTCTGAAGCCCCTGCCTTGCCTCTTGTGGTCTTGTCTATTGATAGAGTTGGCATTACCATTATGAAGGTTGTCCATCAAATTACTGACCCTGTTTCATTCAATTTCAGATATTTAACTGTTCAACATGCATTCTTGTTGAGCCCAACTTTGACTTCAAATCTCCTAGGTTGAGATCTGTTATGCAAATTGAATTTTATGGTTTACTGTCCAAGTGACCGGTGTACCACATAATGTGCCTAAAATTAAAATAGAGAATTGGCTCTTCTGTGTGTATCAGACAATGAGGGTGGACAGATAAAATTGTGTGAATCAAAATATTTTTATAGTCTGAAAATGAAAGTGATGTTGGTTGTGTAGTCTCTGCTGACCCTGTATAAATTAAGTCTAATCTCATTGAGAAACTATCTTGCATTCCACAATATCCTCTTCATCATGGACTCCAAAGCTGGAATTCGACCCGTCTACACAGCGCTAATTATACAAAGATTATGAGTGTTTTCTCTAAACATATAACACCACAATTCAACTGATACAAAAAGTGTGCTTGAAAGGTTGTTATCACTTCATACAAGATGTACAGGTGATAAAGAGTGTTGTAATACCCAGTTTATTCGTAGTACTTCATCCTGCTATTATCCTACCATGTATTTCAATCTCTGCAAAATGATTTAAAGTTGTTTACTTATGCACAATTGTCTTCTCCATTCCCATCAATGAAGAGATTTAAAATCTCTTTGTATTCCAATGCTGCACAGACTAGATAACATGGTGTTCACTCCCTGAAGGCTTTAGAGTTTCATTTGCCTTTTTTCACAAGCCCTTAAAACAGATCTCAACACTCTAGTTCATATGTGTGCCCAGTGAACTGGCTAAAAAATGACATACTTTGGAAATGAAAATATAGTTTTTCCTCCATGTTTGATACTTAGGTTATTAAAATCTCTGCGATCTGCCAGAAGATCTCATCAAAGCCATTTGTTTGTTACCATGCCAAGATACCGTTTCTCTAGTATGCACTTTCTTGAGAATGGCAAGATATTAAGACAATGTTTCAAGCTTTTATTGATTGTTTTCATTTATGCTAATCAGGCAATACAATCATTAAGTACTTTGAGAATTCATTATACAAATTCAAATTATTTTTCTGAGAATCTTTACATTACACTATTTTAAAATACCCCCAATTTATAACATAATGCAACTTGTTCACATTACATAATGACACAAAGCAATTGGTTGACTCTCCGTATCTGATAAAGTTTCAAAACTAGACGTTTTAATACTTTCTTAGCTTTAGACAAATGTGTGCAAAATACAATCAAGTGCAGTAATGTAATAACAGCAGAGTTCCAGAATGAGCAAGATAGACATGCCTCTAGCATATCATTATTATTAGGTTTTTTCATCTTCCATTTAACATTTGTGAGAACTTGTTCCAATCTTAATCTTGTCATCCACTTTCTAGTATCCCGAATCTATCAGCCTAATTCATGAAGCTGAATTCGGCTCGCAAAGGGCCAGATTCTGAGAATCTGGCCCTTTGCGAGTGAGATTTTTGCATTTGGGATTCATCATCCCAAATGCAAAAATCGGTAATAGCGTTTTTGCAAATTTGCGATGGATTACATTTAAGGAATCTCTATTAGAGATTCCTTAAATGCAATTCATCATCCATTTAAAAATTGCGAAATCGCAATTTCGGGCCGCTATTTACCGCGAGGTCAAACCTCGTGGTAAATAGCGATAACTCAGAAAAATGCTTTTAAAAGCATTTTTCTGAGTTGCATGTTGCACACACACATGTCCTTTGGACATGTGTGTGCGCAACCCCTGTTCATATTAGCATTTAAGGGGTGCTACAGGGTGTCCTTTGGACGCCCCTGGCACCCTTTCAATCGCTATCTTATTTGCGATTAGCTAATTGCTAATCTCAAATAAGGAATCATTTTATTTGGTTAGGCGCCTTGATGCCCTCTGGGGCTAAGTTGCGCGATATAAATCTCGTTTCATTCATTCATTCCTATGGGCCTTTTGGCCCATAGGAATGAATGGGGAGTTATTCCTTACTTGTGATTAGCAATTTGCTAATCGCAAATAAGGAATTAGTAGGAATCGCATTTTTTTTGCATATTCCTACATGAATCCCGTTTTGCGAGTCCTTAATAGCGATTCGCTATGAATCGCTATTAGGGGCTCGCAAAATGGGAGTATGATGAATCAGGCTGTATGTGTTTCAAATATAGTTGCAAGTCACCATTATATTTTTTGTTGACAGTGTGGGCCTATTTTGGTGAAATCACACATCCCTATCAATCTTATTCCACAGAATTTACTTTTATCAAACACATTACAAATTTCCTCCAACTTACTGTTGTAAAAGAACTTGGGCTTGCTGAGCCTACAGGATCTAGTATTAGAATAATTTGTTTTGATTTTATGTTGTTGTACTACAGAACAGGATTGGAATTATGTAGGAAGACTTTGATCATATACTCCAACCATCCCTTGTTCTTGATGATATTTATGTAATTTACTAAGCAAGCCTAGTATGCATCTCAAAGTGCAATTCGCAGAGTCTGCTAGGAGCCCTAACCACTCCTTCCAAACACCCTTTTGAATGGACTGGCTGCGAGTGAGATCTTATTTTTTTCAGGATCTCGCTTCTATGAATATATGATTCCATTCCGCAAACAAAAATCCCGCATACCATCACTCCGTATTTTTTAGTTCACAAAAATCATTACTCCGCAAGCCATAATTCAGCAAATTTTTACAACGCATATGACTTTACTGCGCATGCAATTACAACGCAAATGCATGTGTGGTGAAGTCATATACTTTGTAAAAGTACTTTATTTTTGAAAATATATACATATATATATTTTTAATTAAAATGAAACATTATTTCTTTAAAATTACATTATATTTAGAACTATATTAATATTACACACATATATATATATATATATATATATATATATATATATATATATATATATATATATATATGAGACGAACTCCGTTGTGCCCCAAATACAGCTTCAGAACACAAACGAAAACCGGACCCAGATGGAAAGTTGCCAAATTATTTTATTTTCATCCTCGTGCAGAAAAACACGCCGCCATGACGCGTTTCGGGACCTCAGCCCCTTGATCACATGACATGGTCCGGCATTTCACCAATCAATTTAAAGTGCAAGTGCGTCATCAGCTGACCCCTCAGCCTGTGGACATAACAAACAGACTTCAGCCTGGTCCAGGTTCGAATGCACAACATATTACATGTAAAATTCCAGTGCATCAATTAATTAGTCATGGTCCATATGTATTATTATACAACATGTACAAGTAAGAGATCAAAACATTTTAAGAAAATTGTTACTATTTCAACAAGGTAGACTCTTTATCCTCATGTCATCCTCACGCATATCCCCATTGATTGAATTGATTCAAGTATAAAATCAATTAAAAGAATAAAATGACCCTGTATATTGCATGTTAAAATCATGACTAAAAAATATACAATTCATTAATTCTGTGCAAATTCGCTCTATTTTGCGCAAATTATGCAAATGGAGAAAAAGCATAAGTATACTTCAGAGGAAATCATGTTGAAGACCATTTCTCAAAATTGAGCCCAAGTGGGCATACCAACTCCTGTCACCACTGCGTCCACACTGCTGTTCACTGGGAGAAAGCTAATGCACTCTAAACAGCTTTAACTATTTCATTGTTTCAGTGAACAAAACCTTTTCCCTAGTGGTTAAAATAACACTATACCCATCACCATCAAAATTATGTTAAAAAAGCCATCTAATGTTCGACATTATTTTATCTATATACAATCCACTTAAGCTCCCTTACAGTACTGATGTTTTGCTGATTTAAAAAAACACACATTTTCATTCTTAATATAGACATGAATGTAGATCTTCGGTTTGGTTCAGACCATTAGGGATTTTTTAATTGAGCTCTAAGATGTAACGGAGGGGCGGAACCATATCTATAGCATAGTACTGTAGACACCCAATGTCGCCCCCGTGGCATGAATTCACATGTCTAGCAACAGGGTAAGTCTCATCCCTGTTGCTGATTGCCCTTAAATGTTGTAGAATGCACTTGTGGACCTGCAGTTTCGTGCTGCCCATGTATCGCAGACCACAAGCGCATTCCAACACGTAAACTACAAAGTCTGATTTACAGGTGATTTTCTTCTTGATGTTCATCGCCTCTTCACTGAAAGGCGTAGTATAGGAAGTACGACTTTTCCCTATCCTACATGCCTTACTGACAGCACATTTGATAAAGCCCTTACTCTTCCCAAGCCAGTTGTCATCAGCCACTTTAGGACTACTGTTCACCAACATATCGCTCATGGATCTAGCACAACTGTATGTTATAACTGGCCTATCAGCTAAGATCCCCCCAATGACCGGATCCCCCTTGATGACCTGCCAGTTCTTGCGAATTATGTTGTGTATTTGTTTGTGCTGCCGGCTATAAGCTGTTATCAACCTGGGTTGACCAGACTCCTTGTCTTCTCGTGCCTGTGTTGGTTCAACATCGGCAATCATATCATGCCCGGAGGGTTTGTTGGCATGTCTCATGGCCCCTTCCACCATTGCTCTAGAGTACCCTCTCTCAACAAATCTTTCTCTGCTTGCACTCTAGGCTCTGGCACAGTTTTCACCTGTACTACAAATCCTCCTGATCCTTAGCATTTCCCCGTAGGGGGTGCTCCGAATCAGGTGGGCTGGGTGATGGCTGGTGGCGTGCAAAACCGTATTGCCTGCTGTCTCTTTACGGTGCAGATCCGTTACTATTCTTCCGTTAGCAATGCTAACCTCCACATCCAAAAATGTAACTTTTGTGCTACTGATCTGACCAGTGAACCTTAAGTTCAAATCGTTCTTATTAATATCCGAAATGAACATGGATGCCTCCTCCTCTGACCCCCTCCAAATAATGAAAAGGTCATCAATGAACCTATACCAGGCTCTGATGATACTAGCCATTGTTTTCTCATAGGTTCCCCCAAGGACCTGCTCCTCCCAAAGCCCCATGTGCAAGCACGCGTAGCTTGGGGAGAAGCAATAAATATAGATATATTTAATTTTATTAATTAATAATTATCCTATACACCCTAAAAACTAATCCCACCCTAGTCCCTTTAAATACCTCAGCACCCTTAAACACTAACCCACCCTGACCCTAAAGATACCCCTGTACCCCAAAACCCAAACCTACCCCTGAACCCTAAAAATACCCCTGTACCCCAATACCCAAACCTACCCCTGAACCCTAAAAATACCCCTGTAACCCAAAACCCAAACCTACCCCTGAACTCTAAAAATACCCCTGTACCCCAAAACCCAAAACAACCCCTGAACCCTAAAAATACCCCTGTACCCCAAAACCCAAACATACCCCTGAACCCTAAAAATACCCCTGTACCCCAAAACCCAAACCTACCCCTGATCCCTAAAAATACCCCTGTACCCCAAAACAACCCCTGAACCTTAAAAATACCCCTGTACCCCAAAACCCAAAACAACCCCTGAACCCTAAAAATACCCCTGTACCCCAAAACCCAAACATACCCCTGAACCCTAAAAATACCCCTGTACCCCAAAACCCAAACATACCTCTGAACCCTAAAAATACCCCTGTACCCCAAAACCCAAACCTACCCCTGATCCCTAAAAATACCCCTGTACCCCAAAACCCAAACCTACCCCTGAACCCTAAAACACCCCTGTTCCCCAAAACACAAAACAACCCCTGAACCCTAAAAATACCCCTGTACCCCAAAACCCAAAACAACCCCTGAACCCTAAAAATACCCCTGTACCCCAAAACCCAAAACAACCCCTGAACCCTAAAAATACACCTGTACCCCAAAACCCAAAACAACCCTGAACCCTAAAAAAACTCTGTACCCCATAACCCAAACCCAGCCCTGAACCCTAAAAATACCCCTGTACCCCAAAACCCAAAACAACCCCTGAACCCTAAAAATACCCCTGTACCCCAAAACCCAAATCTACCCCTGAACCCTAAAAATATCCCTGTACCCCTTAACCCTTAAATACCCCTGCACCCCATAACCCAAACCCACCCTTAAAATACAACTGAACCCCAAAAACATATACTCCAAAACCCCAAACAAAAACCCTATACTTACCTTACAACTTACCTTAAAACATATACTTTAACCAATCATGCTTTTACAACGATTTTCGTTGTAAAAGCATGCGTGAGAAAAGCATATAATATATAAAGGCATGCGTTGTAAAATATTGCGGAATAAAGGTACCTGCGTTATTATGGTATGAGGAGTAAAGGTATGCGGAGTAAAAAATGCGGAGTGACAGTATTTTACCCGCTTCTATATAACAGCAGGTTTTTAATTTTCCAGTTATACATTTCCTTAAGTACCTACATCGATCTACCTCCAAGCTCATAATCCATCCCTTTTAGTGCTTCTACTACTGATTTTTCACCATCTCTACCACATCTGTATTTTTCTTAAAATTGAGATCGCATATAAAAATACCCCAGATGTATATATCCATTGACAGTTTTCAGATTCAGTGAATTGACCATCCACTTGTTTTTTTTTTTAATTCCTTTTCATAAAAATCATAACTTGAATTTTAGATATATTTATTGTAAAGTCATTCACTTTACAGTACTTAGTAAATTCATTCTTTGAAAATCCATGGGTTTAATATTTATTAAAATAGTATAATCTGTATCAAATAGTCCTAGGTACGCTTTCATCGCCTGGCTTTAGAAAATATTTGTGGTTTTATTTGATATTTGAGGGGAATCAGCAGTAGATTTATATAGAGAATAGCAAAGGAGCAAGGATACATCCTTGTTTGAATCCTTTGGGATTTTCTATTTTTCTTATGATCATGTACTGTTACTACCAAATTGGATTCTCTTCAGTTTCAGCAGATCTGGTGTTATCCCCAACTGCTCCATTTTTTCCTTAATCTTTTCCAGTTGATGGCATCAAATGCTGTGATCAGGTCTCTCTATATGCCACATAACGAGGTTGACCTTTGGCTATGGCATATTTTTCTGTGAGTAGTTTCAATAAAATACATTTGTCAGTAGTCAAATTCTCTTTCCAAAATAACATTTGGATTTTCAGTTTCACCAGACCTAGTGGTATCTCCCACTACTCCATTTTTTCCATTATCTTGTCCTGTTGATGGTGTTGAATGTTGTGGTCAAGTCTCCATATGCCACTGTTGGGGTCTAACTATGTCGTAATCACACAGGAGCAGAATGATGCCTATTCCCAACTCTCCTCTAGCCACTTCTCTGCTAGGTACCTTTTACCAACCCTCGCAGACAAGTAACAAGAAGGGAAAGTGGAGTGGGAGAGAAAGAAGAGACTGCCCGTATTCTTCTTGGAATTCTCTGCCTTTTCTTCTTCTTCGTTCATTGGATGTAAACAGTTAGATTTTCACTTTAACATTTATTTCTTACAACAGATCTAACCTTCTTTATTTACATTAAGTTTCACACGTGTTATCTTACCAGCAGACGTCCTTGGGCTTGCCCCTCTTCTGTTGAATGTGTATTGGTTTGCATGACGGGCGGACCCAGGGGCATATTACCAAGGGCCTTATTGCCGCTTTAGCGGAAATTTTTCCCGCTAAAGCGGCGATAATTGTATCGCCCTATTACCTAGCTGTCGCTAACACCAGTTAGCGACAGCTAGTAGGAGATAGCGGGCATTTGGGTGCCCACTTTGCATGTCAGCGATAGTTATCGCTAATGACTTGCAAAGTGGGCGTGCCAAGATGTTAGCGACTGGAAACAGTCCCTAACATCTCTATCTCCTATTACCAACTTTTGGAAATAATCGGGCTAAGTGCGATTATCTCCAAAAGCTAACGCCTGCACAGAGCTGTTCTTAGCCATGTTATCCAATGGTAGGTGGATAACATGGCTAAGAGCATTTGCTCGGTAATGCATGAATATCGCTGACTTTACAGCGATATTCATGCATTTCGGCCGATTTTTATCCTTAGGAGATAAACCTTGATAATAGCAAGGCTCCTAAGCGATAAAAATCGGCGGAGATCGGCGATATTAATATTGCCGCTGAACCAACATAGCGATAATCATCGCTAGTTGTTGGTAATATGCCCCTTAGTCCGCCCGCCATCCTATCGGGACTGGGGATCGCCCGCCATAGGGGCGGGGGTCCTGTGAGTGGAATTAGGATGCGGCCGCCAAAGTGGCGGCCGCATCCTGCATTTATAACATTGTGGCTGGCAGTGCGTTGTGCACCACCCGCCACAATGCCATAAATGCATGTATGCATTTGCATACACAATGCGGCAGGCACCTCGCGGGGCCTACCGCATTGTATATGCAAATGCAGGGGGGTACCACAGGTACCCCCGTGTGCACCCCCCATCCCTCCTTCACTTTGGGGGCCCGCAAGCGGCCCCCAAAGTGAAGACCGCATGCCTTTTCCGCCACGGAAAGGCACCTGCCCAGGCCCATTGTAACATGGCTGGCGGTGTCTAATAGACACCGCCACCATTTTATTCCTTTTCCGCCCCGGCCGCAAGGTGACCGGGGTGGAAAAGCGGCGGACGGTCTTGCCGTCTGCCAAGGTCCTCCCCACCATACTAATATGGCGGGGGGAGAAACGTGCGTGGATGTCGGGCGGATTGCCCCCGCCAGCCTGGCGGGGGCAATCCGCCCGACATCATAATGGGGCCCAAGGCAGGAGTCAGAAAACAACTCCTGATTTATATGGTAATCCTCAATTTTTTGAGCCATTCCTTGTAACTGTTTTAGCGGAATTGGGAATTACCCGAGACCCGTGACGGGGGCCTATGTGTTAACTTTACATAACAAACTGGTCATACTTTGAGTGTAGAGGATTCATGGCTGTGTCAATAGGTTTTACTAGGCCTCGTACAGTATGACAAAGTATGGGATTAAAGTGCACTTGATAAAAGCTCATTTGAGGATGCAAAATATAGTGCGGCCGATAGAGTGATGTGTTTCATTTGCAATGATATCTGACTAAAATGGGAGCCTCCCACAACAGTGTATTTTTTTGTGTGCATTTTATATGAAAACATCACCATATGTCTCTATGGGGGTCATTACGATGTCGGGTGGATTTTGTCCGCCAGGCTGGCGGTGGCCAGCGCCAGCCTGGCGGAGGAAATCTGCCCGACATCCACTGGCCAATTCCCCCCGCCATATTTGGATGGTGGGAGGGACCGCGGCGGTGTCAAAAACCGCCCGAATGTTTTCCGCTCCGGTCGCCTTGCGGCCGGGGGGGACAATGCATTACATGGTGGCGGTGTCTGTGAGACACCGCCCGCCATATTACTATGGGCATTTTCAAATGCCACGGAAAGGCATGCGGAGACTCCCTGCGGGTGCTCCTTGCCGGCCCCTTGGGAGTCCGGGGTTTGGGGGGTGCACTTGGGGTTTACCTATGGTACCCCCCGCATTTCAAAGTGCAACATGGCAGGCACCGTGCGGTGCCTGTCATGTTGTGCTTTGAAATGCACAACGTTAATTTTTACCATTGCAGCGGGCGGAGATTTCAGCTCCGCCCGCCGCAATGGTAAATATACAGGATGCGCCCGCCTGTGTGGCGGGCGCATCCTAATGCCAAAATCGCCTGCCATCCTAATAAACCCATACGTGTTTTAGTTTCATTTGTGTTGTGTGACTTCTTCATGTCTGGACAATGTTTTACTACTTTGATGATCTGTAAGGAGAGTAAAAAAAAGTGCTGCATTTGTGTTTTTTCCAGTTGTGCTTGAACTGTCAAACCGAAATAATGTAATACCTAGCCTGTATAAGTAATTGTTTATACAGGTTAATAGTGAGCAAAACAGGGTCTCAATGTTGCATGAATACATTTCACTTGAGAAGCCCTCTGCTTAAAAAGTGTGCCTCCCAGAACTCCACCGGAGTCTTTCCATTCGTATAAGAGCAGTGCTACCTCAGTTAGGCCACTACAACCCCCCCTCCCCTCCCTCCACCCCTTAGTGAAGGCCTGTTCCCTCGACCATTCCAGCTTTCTATAGTTTGAAGACATGTTAGTATTCTATGAACCTACCTGGAATTTACTGTTTGGTGAGTCGATGCCGCCGGTCAGAAGGGATGGGGTACAGAGAGCTCACGATTCCCTGGGCCCCACACCTTTCAGAGCCCGCACACGTGCTGCAACATTTATCTATAGATTTTAATGCAAAGCTATCCTATTTTTCAACGAAGTGGTATTTAACACAGCTAATGCCACAACCTGGAACCAAAAGCTGGTTCCCTCATAAGCCCCCGCCCCTACAGGACGTTTTTATAAACTTTGATGCAGCCCTCTCTCTGTGACAGGCCCCTCTTCAGTTTGTTAACCTGACATGTCTGCGTCGACAGAGCCAGCCATGGACATCAATACAAATTGTAATCCCTCACTTTGATCTCCGAGTAGCTCCTACTCATCTTCATATTCACTGACCTCTCTAGGCGCTAAGGAGAGCTGTAACTGGCTCTTGTATGGGGCCTTTGCCAGGGAAAGACTTGGCCTGGCTGTAAATCCACCCTAATCCTTGCTCAGGGCGCTGTGACATACTTCTGTAGGAATGCCAAGAGTTTTCCACACTGAGAACAATACAAGGCTTTCTTGTCATGTGACTCCATCGAGGAAGCAGCCAAAGCTTTAGGTGCATTCCCAAACTGGTGTTCAACAAGCAGACCTGGCTGTTAACTTACTCTGACTCTGCAAACAATCTAATTAATCTAAGTGCGCCTTATCTATTTCACTCATAGTAATCGACAGCCCGGGTAACTCACTTCATGTTTGTCCTGCTTGATTATTATTCACGGCCCAGTTATTGCTGATAGGAAAAGGCTGTTATTTTCATGCTTTTTGCTTGCATTGATATTCCACAGATACCAACCAACATGGCATAAGTACTGTCAGACACTCAATAGAGAATCACGCTTGTGATTTGGTGCAAAGATAAATAGGTTCTTACAATTTTTAAGCTGCAGCCAGAAAATGCTTGGAGCTTAGCCTTGCTGTGCACCCTGCCATCAGACCACCTAACCAGCACAGTGTTGGCATTAGGTTGAAGATGTTCACACAGATTATGGGGCATACTTACAAGAAACTGGCGGAGCACAGTCTGTTACCCCAAAATTGATTGTAATTGCTTTATTTGTTGATGAATAAAAATCGTTTCAAACAGAGATAAAACACGGTATGTAAAAAACATTATTTGTATACCGCTTTACACTGAAATTTTTTAGCTGCATTAATAGAAAGCAGCAATAAATATAAAAGCATTTGTGCAAAATTACTAGAGGACAATTTCCAAACCCTATCGTAAAAATTTTAAAACGCTTTGTCTTTAGTCTTAAAATTGTCCAATCCTGTAAAACAATTATGATGTAAAGTTTGTGCAGAACTTTTTAAAATTAGATTTTAAAAACAGATTTTTCATTTTTATTAAAATTTTGCATTAACAGCATATTACTGTACTAACAATTAGAATAAGTTTTGGCTAGTAGTTTTTTTTCGGCAATAAAGATAAACTTCAAAAATTGGGAGATCAGGCGAGGCATTGACCCAGGGAGGCAGGTAATAATGGCGTGTCGACATGTTCTCACCCCTAATTCATTAAAAATAGGTCTTAACAGAGTCATCCGCTCTTCTAGTAAATGGGGGCATGTAGTCACAATATGTATCAAAGTTTCGTCATAGGAACCACATAACCTGCAGAGGTTAGAGGACCATTTTTTCCCATTTGGGTATTCCGTCCTTAGTTGGGTATCTCCCAAGCCGCAATAGCATAAACTTGTCCCTTAAGAATGATTTTAAGTGGGTCAACAAGTATGATTGAGGTTCTAATTTAATAAATGAGTTGGTAATTGACCAAGAATGATACTTTATTCTGAGCTCATCTTTATCTAAAACAATCAATAGTAGGTTGGCTGATCTATTTAATGTTTGCTTAAAAACAGATTTGCTCCTCGCCTCTTCTTCAAATGTTGGGCAATCAAAATTACTTAAACTCTCGTTTAAGAAGGATCTCCAGCTGGTAGCATGCTCATACCTCGTTATCTCCTGCCAGCATTGGTTTGCAAGGGTACCTTGTTCTGAGCAATATAATGAATATAACATTATTAAGAAGGCAGATTGCCGTACCAGGGATTGCCTTTTCAGACCAAATTCTAATCTGACATTAGCATGTCCTATATGTCTGGGGATCCTAAAAACTGATTTGGAGACTTTTATTTGCAGGGCATCAACACTTTTCACGTGTTTGCCACGAAAAATCATTGGGCCGTAAGTCAAAGATGGAATCAGCTTTGCTTTCATGACCTTCAATAGATGTTCATGATTTGGACATGACAACTTGTCCCTCAACTTTCTAAAACCAAATGACAATGCTGTTGCCTTTGCTTTGAGGTTAATAAAATGTTTCAATGTGTAACCCCTTATTGTACCATTCTTTCTTATCTGTTTTTGTTCCACCTATAATCATTATTTTTGTCTTTTTGGAATTGATTTTCAAACCATTAAGAGTGATATAATGATTAAATGACTCAATTAGTCTTTTTAGTCCTATGACAGAATGACTTAATAATATAGGGTCATCTTCATATTGTAAATACATAGGGGCAGATTTACAAGCCCGTTGCGCCACTTTTGCGTCATTTTAACATGGGAAAAGTGACGCAAAAGTGGCGCAAGGGGCTTGTAAATCTGCCCCCTAATATCTTTGCCTTAGAGTGAGGGCGAGTGAGCGTTAACTTCTTTGAAATGTCTAGGAAGATCGGCCATAAATAGATTAAAAAGGCATTGGGCAAGTACACAGCCTTGTTTCAGACCAGTCTTAGTTTCAAGAAAACTTCTGCCATCTTCCATTTTGATCTGAACCCAAGTGTTGGAATATAACAATTTCATCATATCCAACAATTGCTTTGGGATACCCCAATCCAAAGGTTTAGCCCAAAGTAAATTTCAAGGAACAGAATCAAAGGCGGCTTTAAGGTCAACAAAACAGAACATATAACTTTTGCTTTCTATACTTTGCCCTATCGCCTACTAAGGTAAATAAAATCAAGTTTGTGCTGGTTGATTTGCCTCTTATAAAACCGGTTTGGAAAGCTGGAATTAGTTTGTTTCTTGAGATCCAGTCTGCCAAGTCTTCAAGGAGGCAACTCACAAAGATTTTTGTCTCCACATCAGTTAAAGCGGTTAGTCGGTAATTTGCAAGATTGTCTTGTGGACCACTTTATTATATTGGCTGAATTATGCTTTCTTGCCATGACTCGGGAACTGAACCAGATTTGATAACATCATTAAATAAAATCGTTAAAACCTCTGGCCAATGCTTAAGATTTGCTTTAAAAATTGGATTTGGAATCCCGTTAGGGCCGGGCGCTCCATTCGATCTGATCCTGCTCATTGCTTTTTTTACTTGCTCTACGTGCCAAAACTCCATTTCTAGTAGCTACGCTTGGGAAATGAGCGGGACTTGCTCCTTAAAATGCAAAACATCAACATGTAACTCAGATTGGTCATTATGCTGGACAGCACTGTGTTTTCTGCCTTCTTCTCTACTTGATATGTTTGTCTTCTGGCAAACAATATTGGAGTAGAACTGCGGGGCCGAAGGTGCAACGTAAAGATTAAAGATAAAAGATGCCCAGCAAGATTCAGCTATATTAGCACTATTCCCCCTTTTGCTACCATTTTCAAGATTGGTAATTATGCCCCAGAATAGTTTTGGATTTTGAGTTTTGCATGAAAAATGTAATTTGGCCCATAGTCCTTCGTAATATGAATGTTTGGCTTTCCATAGTTCATATTTGTATTGTTTTCTGGAATTTTTTTATTTATGTATTTCCAAAGTTTTTTGTGCTCCATTCGGTTTTCTGAAAACTGCCTTAGTAGCTCTATTAAGCTCTCTTTTTGGCAAAGTAACCGATTATTATACTATCCTGATACCCCAAAATTGGTAACGCCACACTCCGTCAGTTTCGAAATGCAGGGATGCACCATATTCACAAGAATGCGGGCACCCCTTTGTTAACCATAGCGCTGGTGCTAAAAAAGCTGCCTAATGCCAGGGCAGGCACCATAGCGGGATTTTGCAAGGGTGCCAGTTCTGCAGGGGCAATTGTTTATGTGCAAGAAGGAACACCTGTGGAAAGAGCAAAATACAAGGTCGAAATGAAGCATTTCTCATCACATTGCCTTCTTAAGACCAGATATTCCCTGGCTGTATTTTTGGCGCTCCCCCAGACCTTGTAAATCTGGGGTAGCATACAAAAGCAATGGGTGTAGTAGAGGAACACCCAATGCAACACCCATTTCCTGCCCCTTTCACGCAAAGTGCTGCATAAATAGGGGCAATATTTACATAACGGTGTTAAGCTACTTAAAGTGGTTTAATACAGCCTTGTAAACAAGGCAAAGTAGTTAATGCCACCAGAACGTTGGAAAAAGTTACGTTTAGGTGGCGTTAACTCCTTGTAAATATGCCCCTATACAGAGGTGGCTCCACATGGGCATCGGAGCATCGCCCCAATGCTTCCTCGCAGTGCGAGACGCAGAAACATAAACTGCCATTTTATGTTTCTGCTTTTCGCACTGCGAGAAAGCAGAAGAAGGGTTTTGTTGGGGGCAGGCATGTGGGCGGGTCCAGGAGGAGGGGCTTGCTCAATATTGTGGGCGATGACTGTTTGGTCAGCCCCAGGGCCGACCAAACCTGTCACAAGCACTCTCCTGTTTTCTCCATGCAGGCTGCATGCAGCCTGCATGGAGAAAACAGCCTCCCCATAGATGCCTGTGCGGACAGCGTCCTAGCCAATCACAATTCTGCAATGGCAGCATTGTGATTGGCTTAGGGGAGGGGAGTGAGGTTCCGTGACGATTTGAACCCGTGTTTTCAATATTGTCGGAAATACATAATATTGGTATCAGCGAACCGCAAATGATCCATTTAGCATATCCTGGTTGTTAGAACCGGGCGTCTCTGGTTGGCAAAGGTAAGTACCTTGGCCCAAGTAGGGACCCCTAGCTCCGGTCAGGGCGACGGAATAACCCTCTGAGATAACCCCTGCTCACCCTCTAGGTAGCATGGCGCGAGCAGTCTAGGCTAAACTCGGAGACAATGTGGATAACATTTGCACTTAACACAACAACAATTCCCAATCCACCACAAACTGAGACCACACAGGTAAGTATATATAAAATATAACTTTATCTAGTTTCAGCATGTAAATGAAGCAGTTGCATGATAATCACTTCTTTAAAACACATAGCATTTCTAACTTAAAGGTTGCACGTTAAACACTTCATTTAGAACAAGGTTGCACTTAATTCTTAGTAGGTCTTGTAAATAGGCAGTTCTTAGCATAAAAATAAAAATAGTCTCTAGTCTCTCAAATCAGCACTTAAAAATATGCCCCTGATTTCTATGCACTTCGCTCTTAAAACGAGCCAGGAAAACAATGTCAGCGCTTAAAAATAGCCAGGTTGATCTGCCCCTAATACCAGGAATGCTAAGCGCGGCAGCGCGTCTCACCCGAAGGCTGGGGGGACTCCTTTTCCTTCCCCCGACACTTCTTTATGCCTCAGGCGAGCCTCCCTTGCCAGCGCTCACTCGCGCTTGGGCCCGGCCGGTCTCAGCAGGTCCTCCGCCCGCTCCCAGTCTCTCGGGGGCGGCGAGGAGCAGAGACGGCAGGCCGGGGGCCCGAGCACTCCTACAATTCCCTCGGCGAGGTCAGGTCAGTCTTCCCCGGTCCCGGCGGTGATTACGCAGGCAGACGAGGTCCTTGACGACGGGAGCCAATCCTGTCGCGGCCCTTCAGCCGAGCCTCCCGTGACGACACCGCCACGCAGGGGGAATCAGCCAATCCGGTCGCGGCGCTTCTGCCGAGCCTCCCGTGACGTCACCGCCTGCTCTGGGGAAATCGACCAATCCGGTCGCGGCGTTTCTCCCTCAGCCTACGGCGGCAGCCAACCACAGCGCGGCCCCTTCGTGGCTGCGAGCAGACCTTCGGGGGTGATTTCAGGGCCCGGGCCCGCGGCGATGCTGAGGCGGGTCAAGCGTATCTAGCCCTCACCACGCTGGAGCGCTTCAGAACCCTCTGGCCCCCACCAGCACGTGTCGATGAACACGTCGATCTTGAGATGCAGCAGTTAATAGACAGCGCGGCGCTCTCAAGCAGAACAGAGAGCAGCCAGCGCGCTACACGGGGCGATCAGCAGGGCTTAGTCCAGCAGTCCCCGAGTTTCCCTGCACACAGCAGCTTCACGATCGCCTTGCCACACAGCAGCTTCCGGGGGGGGGGCACCGCAGAGTCTTGTTTCCTTGGGCAACCTTTATGTTCCTGGGTTGCAGACAGGGGGCCAGCTCTTCTCAGGCCCTTGGAGATTCAAGCTTGTAGACACAGCACACAGCAGAGTCTTGGCAGTTTCAAGTAGGCAGGGTCACAGCACACAGCAAAGTCCCTTTCTTCTCCTTAGCTTCCAGGTGGACAGCAGAACAAGTCAGCCCTTAGAGCACACAGCAAGGCAGTCTTCCTTCAGTTCTCTAGCTGTCCTCCTTCCAGCGAGGGTTCCTTCTTGCTTGCAGAATTTCAGAATCTAATTCTCTGCAGACAGGGGTCCTTTCCTTATACCCCCCAATGTCTTTGAAGTTCTTGGTGCATGGAGGCCCTGGGTCCAGTCTAAACCAGTTCTGGGGGTTGCGGAGCACTGAGGTGTCTCTGGCTTTCTTCTTCCTGTCAGCTTCAGGGCCAGTGGGGTCAGTTGACCACCAGGAGAGAGCTAATGTGGGGGAGGTAGGCAGGCACAGCCCAGCACTTATCTGGCATTCCTTCCTCCCTCCTCCCAAGCAGGCAGATGTGCCCTTTCATCCCCGGGATGGCTCCGACCCTCTCCTCTGGGGCTCTGCAGCCCCTTCCTGTCATATCCAGACCAGGCAGACATTCCACAAACCCAGGCACACAGAAAGGTTTAGACAAGAGAACAGCCACTTTCTAAAAGTGCTATTCTCCAACACAGGATTTAAAAACACCCTTCACTAAAAGATGTGTCATTAAATTCTGAGTCCAGGGATATCTTTCACTTATGTCCCATCTTGCTCCTATGGGGAGATAGGCTGGTATCACATGGGCCTAGCCCCCCTCCATGTTACTCTATGGAGCAAGATAGCCTTACAGCGGTGAGCACACAAAAATGGCTGTAGCCCACTACCAGAGCATAGTACCTGCACTAGCACACGCTCTACCTTATCCATACACTGCACCCTGCCCAGGGGGGTACCTTGAGCCTTCCATAGGGGTGACTGATGTGCACAGACTGGGAAGGATTAGGCCTAGCCAGTGGGGACACTGGCCAGGCTGACATGGCAGTCACTGACTGCACACAGGCCCTGCGCTGGCAGGCCTGAGTCACCTTTTAAAAGCTACTCATGTGGGTGGCGCAATCTGCGCTGCAGGCCCACTAGTAGCATTTGTCATCACCAGCCCTGGCACACACAGTGCACTCTACTAGGGACTTCGTGGTGATACAAATATGCCAATTAGGTATACTCAATCAATATCACAATTTACAGAAGGAGCACTTACACTCTGACACTGATCAGCAGTGGCAGAGTGTCCAAAACATCTAAATCAGCAAAAACGAAATCCAGCACAGCATCAAAACACATGAGTCAGAGGCAAAAAGATGGGGGGAAGAACCACGCCAAAAGGTGTCAGGTCTAACACGTGTCCCCTCCAGCTGAAAGTGGGGAGAACTACCCAACCTCTTGGGAGTCCTCATCACTAAGGCGGAAGAATCTGGACAGACCGTCAGCGTTGGCGTGTTCTGTACCAGGGCGGTGCTCCACCGTAAAGTCCATCCCCTGTAGGGAAATGGACCACCTCAACAATTTTGGATTCTCACCCCTCATCTGCATTAACCATCTGAGGGGCCTGTGGTCGGTCTGAACGCGGACGTGAGTCCCAAACAGGTAGGGCCTCAGCTTCTTCAGAGCCCAGACCACAGCAAAAGCTTCTCTTTCGATGGCACTCCATTTTTGTTCCCTGGGGATTAGCCTCCGGCTAATGAAAGCCACAGGTTGGTCTCCTCCCTCATCATTGATCTGTGAGAGCACTGCTCCCACGCCTTGCTCTGAAGCGTCAGTTTGCACAATGAACTCACTTGAAAAGTCAGGTGCCTTAAGCACCGGTGCTGTGCACATGGCAGTTTTGAGGGTGTCAAAAGCAGTTTGACAGGCCTCAGTCCAATTCACTTTCCTGGGCTGATTCCTAGATGTCAGCTCTGTCAAAGGGGCCACAATGGTGCCATAGCCTTTGACAAACCGTCTGTAATACCCGGTGAGACCTAGAAAGGCTCTCACCTCAGTCTGGGTCTTGGGGGGTTCCCAAGCCAGAATGGTATCAATTTTTGCCTGTAGGGGCGCCACCTTGCCGCTCCCCACCTGGTGTCCCAAGTACACCACAGATCCCTGCCCTATCTGGCATTTACTGGCCTTGATAGTGAGGCCTGCCTTCTGCAGAGCCTTCAACACTTCAGTGAGGTGTTGCAGGTGTTCCTCCCAAGTGGAGCTGAACACCGCAATGTCATCCAGGTAGGCTGCGCTGAATTGCTCCAGCCCTGCCAGTACCTGGTTGACCAATCTCTGAAATGTGGCGGGGGCATTTTTCAACCCAAAGGGCATGACACGAAACTGGAAGTGTCCTTCTGGCGTTGAAAATGCTGACCTCTCCTTTGCCCCGTCAGTTAAGGCAATCTGCCAGTACCCTGAAGTCAAATCAAAAGTACTCAGGTACTGGGCAGCTCCCAACTGATCCACCAGCTCATCAGCTCTGGGGATGGGGTGCGCGTCAGTCTTCGTGACCGCATTGAGCCCACGGTAGTCCACGCAGAACCGAAGTTCTGGGGGGCCACCGGGGGTAGCAGCTTTCTTAGGCACTAAGACCACTGGGCTAGCCCAGGGGCTGCTGGAGGGCTCAATAACCCCAAGCGCCAACATCTTGGAAACTTCTTCCTTGATGCTAGCTCTGACCTTGTCAGCCACCCTGTAAAACTTCTGTTTCACAGGCATGCTGTCTCCAGTGTCCACGTCGTGGACGCACCATTTGGTGACACCTGGGGTCAGGGAGAACAGTGGGGCGAACTGACCCAAGACTTGGCGACAGTCCTCCTGCTGTTCTGGGGTCAGGGTGGGGGAGAGGACCACGCCATCCACTGACCCATCTTGCTCCTTGACTGCCAGGAGGTCAGGGAGAGGATCACTATCCTCCTCCCCTCCAACATCTGTAGCCATGAGCATAGTCACTTCAGTTCTCTCAAAGTGGGGTTTGAGGCGGTTCACATGTAGCACTCTCAGGGGCTGCCTGGGAGTCTTCAGGTTCACCAAATAGGTAACCTCGCTCTTGCGCTCCACCACCTCATATGGGCCAGACCACTTGTCACGGAGCGCACAAGGCTCCACTGGCGCCATCACCCACACCTTCTGACCAGGTTGGAACTCAACCAGAGAAGTGTTCTGGTCATACCACCTCTTCATTTCCTCCTGGCTAGCCTCCAGGTTCTCTTGAGCGAGCTTCCTGAAGCGCTTGGTCTGGTTGCGAATGGCCAGCACATAGCTGAACACATCCTGAGGGGTTTTCCCACGGGATTTCTCCCACCCCTCCTTCACCAGAGCCAGAGGTCCTCTGACAGGGTGGCCATACAGCAACTCAAAGGGACTGAACCCTAAGGATTTCTGAGGCACCTCCCTGTAGGCAAACAACAGGCATGGCAACAAGACATCCCATTTCCGCCTCATGGGCTCCTCCAGGCCCATGATCATGCCCTTCAATGTGCGGTTGAATCTCTCAACCAAACCATTTCCTTGAGGGTGGTAAGGAGTGGTGAATTTGTAGGTCACCCCACACTCACTCCACAGGGACTTCATATACTTAGAAATGAAGTTTGTCCCGCGGTCCGAAACGACCTCCTTCGGAAATCCCACCCGGGAAAAGATCCCCATCAGGGCACGGCCCACCACTGGGGCGGTGACTGTCCTGAGCGGAAGGGCTTCCGGGTACCGAGTGGCATGGTCCACCAAGACCAGGATAAACCTGTTGCCTAGGGCTGTCTTGGGATCCAGGGGCCCCACGATGTCAATGCCCACCCGCTCAAAAGGGGTGCTCACCACGGGAAAGGGTTGGAGGGGTGCCACGCGCTTCCCTCCACTCTTGCCACTGGCCTGACAAGTCTGACAAGACTTACAAAAGGCAGAGACGTGCGTCTTCATCTGGGGCCAGTAGAAATGGGTGACAAGCCTGTGATAGGTCTTGTCTTGCCCCAGATGTCCTGCGAGAGGCACGTCATGAGCCAGACCCAGTAGGAAGTTCCTGAAGCGCTCCGGTACCACCAGCACACGGGCTGCGCCGGGCTCAGCGAACTTAGGCTCACTATACAGTAAGTCATCCTCCCAATAGATCAAATGTTCCTTGGACCCCAGGCCTGCGGCCTGGTCGGCAGCCTGCTGCCGCACACCCATGAGAGAAGGGCACTCCTTCTGAGCCTGGCAGAATTCCTCCCTGGAGGGACCACCCTCTTGCTGCCACTGGGACAGCTCAGGCAATTCCCCTAGTTCGGCCACCTGCTCCCCTGTAGGTTCCAGGGCATCCCCTTCCGGGTCTGCCTCCTCCTGGACCGTGGGAACGGTGGGGGCTGGTTTCCCGCGCCCTCTACCCCTTCCTCTCTTGGCAGGTCCCTGGGCCATTGTTCCAGGCTCCAGTTCTGTTAGACCGCCCTCTCTTGCTGTCATTGCACGGGTGGACACACAGATCCACGCAGGCAAACCCAACATCTCCAAGTGAGTCCGGTGCTCCACCTCTTTCCATGGGGAGCTCTCCAGGTCATTACCTAATAGACAATCTACAGGCAAGGCATCACTTACTACAATCTCCAAAATACCGGAGACTCCTCCCCATTCAAATGGAACTTTCGCCAGCCTGCAGTAGCGCACTGAACTGTCAGCTGCCACCACAGGCCGGAGTACCTGGGGAACAATTTGCTCTTCAGACACCCACTGACACCTAACAGATGTCACGCTGGCCCCTGTGTCTCTCAGAGCCTCCACCACCTGTCCATTGATGGTCACCTTCTGCCCGTATTTCTTAGTGTTTTGGGGCAGCAAGGTTTCCTGGGCCATCTCTTGGTCTCCTAGAGAGACAAGGGTCATCAATGCTAACCCCTCCTCCCCACTAGAAATCAAATCCCCTCCCAAAGCTACACTGGCTATCGCCGGAGCTGGAGCTGGAGCACCAGTGGGTGCAGATTTCTTCTTTGGACAGTTTGGAGCAATGTGCCCCACCTCCCTACATGCATAGCAAGTGAGGGTTTTCTTGTCCTGCGGGCCCTTATGGGGCCAGGACTTCTTAGACTTGGGGGGTTGAGACACCTTCTCCTGGGAACTACTTTGGGGCCCTTTAGAAGACTCCTTTTGATTACCCGTGTCCCCCCCACTCTTCTGCTGGGGACCCTGTCCACCTTTGGCTGGGGTACTTACCACCCCCTTGTGGACCCTGGTGCTAGTCCACCGGTCCGCCTCTTTAGCAAGCTCACTGGGATCAGTTAACTTACTGTCTAAAAGATGCTGGCGCAGCTCTGGGACACACAAACTACTTAAGTGCTCCCTACTAATCAAGTGACACAACCCCACATAATCAGTAACTTTGCTGCCCTTCATCCAACCTTCCAGTGCACGCGTGTACATACTCACACACTCCACCCAAGTACTTGAATCAAGCTTCTTGAAGTTCCTAAACTTCTGGCGGTACTGTTCAGCAGTGAGCCCATACCTGAGGCACAAAGCCTCCTTCATGGCGGAGTAGGACAAAGCATCCTTTGCTTCTAAGGGTGCCAAAACATCCCTCCCAGAGGCCTCAAAATGCTTCCACAATCCTGCTCCCCAATTCTTCTCAGGCACCTCATTCATCTTTAAGGCAAGTTCATACGCTCTGAACCACGCATAAATATCCTCACCCCTCTGATAATTCTGTACCAGATCCTTTGGTATGTATACCTTACCCGCCTGTACTGGTTGTGCGCTGCCACCATTAGAACTGGACCCCCTCTCTTTATATTTGAAATCCAATTCCTTCATGCTCCTCTCATGAGCCAATTGGAGCTTCTTTTCCTCCAAAGCGAGAGCATGCCTCCTCTCCTGTGCCGCTCTCTCCTGCGCCTCTTTCTCAACTTCTAGGCGCAGTCTCTTCTCGTCGGCTTCCGCTTTGAGCTTCAAAAGCTCAATCTCATGGGCCCTAGCTCTCTGATTCTCCTCCAACTCCTCTGGAGAAATAATCCTACTGGAGTGGGTGCTGCCGGCCCTAGACGCTGGCTTCGCCACTGGCAATTCACTGGGCAAAAACCCAATCTCCTGTGCGCCACCCTCTTCAATAGTAGCTTCTGGGACACCATGTTTGGCCTCCCACCAGGCCCTCAGAGCTGTCCGTAGCTCTTCCTTATTTGCGCCGCCCCTTACTGGGCATTCAAGCTGTCTGCAGAATTTTCTCAGTTGCTCCTTGTTATAGGTGAGCAACTCCTGGCTTTCAAATTCCACTTCCCCTTCTGCATTCATGCTTTGCGCGGTCTGAGACATGTTACCTCCTACCCCTTTTCAACTAAAAAGGTTTCACCAAAAAGAAAAAATCCTGCGCAACCTGTTCCGCTAAACTAGACTAGTGATGTACAAGAAATCACTGCAGGTCAAGTGCAATCATTAGTTCAAAATCCGCACCGCGAGCCACCAATGTTAGAACCGGGCGTCTCTGGTTGGCAAAGGTAAGTACCTTGGCCCAAGTAGGGACCCCTAGCTCCGGTCAGGGCGACGGAATAACCCTCTGAGATAACCCCTGCTCACCCTCTAGGTAGCATGGCGCGAGCAGTCTAGGCTAAACTCGGAGACAATGTGGATAACATTTGCACTTAACACAACAACAATTCCCAATCCACCACAAACTGAGACCACACAGGTAAGTATATATAAAATATAACTTTATCTAGTTTCAGCATGTAAATGAAGCAGTTGCATGATAATCACTTCTTTAAAACACATAGCATTTCTAACTTAAAGGTTGCACGTTAAACACTTCATTTAGAACAAGGTTGCACTTAATTCTTAGTAGGTCTTGTAAATAGGCAGTTCTTAGCATAAAAATAAAAATAGTCTCTAGTCTCTCAAATCAGCACTTAAAAATATGCCCCTGATTTCTATGCACTTCGCTCTTAAAACGAGCCAGGAAAACAATGTCAGCGCTTAAAAATAGCCAGGTTGATCTGCCCCTAATACCAGGAATGCTAAGCGCGGCAGCGCGTCTCACCCGAAGGCTGGGGGGACTCCTTTTCCTTCCCCCGACACTTCTTTATGCCTCAGGCGAGCCTCCCTTGCCAGCGCTCACTCGCGCTTGGGCCCGGCCGGTCTCAGCAGGTCCTCCGCCCGCTCCCAGTCTCTCGGGGGCGGCGAGGAGCAGAGACGGCAGGCCGGGGGCCCGAGCACTCCTACAATTCCCTCGGCGAGGTCAGGTCAGTCTTCCCCGGTCCCGGCGGTGATTACGCAGGCAGACGAGGTCCTTGACGACGGGAGCCAATCCTGTCGTGGCCCTTCAGCCGAGCCTCCCGTGACGACACCGCCACGCAGGGGGAATCAGCCAATCCGGTCGCGGCGCTTCTGCCGAGCCTCCCGTGACGTCACCGCCTGCTCTGGGGAAATCGACCAATCCGGTCGCGGCGTTTCTCCCTCAGCCTACGGCGGCAGCCAACCACAGCGCGGCCCCTTCGTGGCTGCGAGCAGACCTTCGGGGGTGATTTCAGGGCCCGGGCCCGCGGCGATGCTGAGGCGGGTCAAGCGTATCTAGCCCTCACCACGCTGGAGCGCTTCAGAACCCTCTGGCCCCCACCAGCACGTGTCGATGAACACGTCGATCTTGAGATGCAGCAGTTAATAGACAGCGCGGCGCTCTCAAGCAGAACAGAGAGCAGCCAGCGCGCTACACGGGGCGATCAGCAGGGCTTAGTCCAGCAGTCCCCGAGTTTCCCTGCACACAGCAGCTTCACGATCGCCTTGCCACACAGCAGCTTCCGGGGGGGGGGCACCGCAGAGTCTTGTTTCCTTGGGCAACCTTTATGTTCCTGGGTTGCAGACAGGGGGCCAGCTCTTCTCAGGCCCTTGGAGATTCAAGCTTGTAGACACAGCACACAGCAGAGTCTTGGCAGTTTCAAGTAGGCAGGGTCACAGCACACAGCAAAGTCCCTTTCTTCTCCTTAGCTTCCAGGTGGACAGCAGAACAAGTCAGCCCTTAGAGCACACAGCAAGGCAGTCTTCCTTCAGTTCTCTAGCTGTCCTCCTTCCAGCGAGGGTTCCTTCTTGCTTGCAGAATTTCAGAATCTAATTCTCTGCAGACAGGGGTCCTTTCCTTATACCCCCCAATGTCTTTGAAGTTCTTGGTGCATGGAGGCCCTGGGTCCAGTCTAAACCAGTTCTGGGGGTTGCGGAGCACTGAGGTGTCTCTGGCTTTCTTCTTCCTGTCAGCTTCAGGGCCAGTGGGGTCAGTTGACCACCAGGAGAGAGCTAATGTGGGGGAGGTAGGCAGGCACAGCCCAGCACTTATCTGGCATTCCTTCCTCCCTCCTCCCAAGCAGGCAGATGTGCCCTTTCATCCCCGGGATGGCTCCGACCCTCTCCTCTGGGGCTCTGCAGCCCCTTCCTGTCATATCCAGACCAGGCAGACATTCCACAAACCCAGGCACACAGAAAGGTTTAGACAAGAGAACAGCCACTTTCTAAAAGTGCTATTCTCCAACACAGGATTTAAAAACACCCTTCACTAAAAGATGTGTCATTAAATTCTGAGTCCAGGGATATCTTTCACTTATGTCCCATCTTGCTCCTATGGGGAGATAGGCTGGTATCACATGGGCCTAGCCCCCCTCCATGTTACTCTATGGAGCAAGATAGCCTTACAGCGGTGAGCACACAAAAATGGCTGTAGCCCACTACCAGAGCATAGTACCTGCACTAGCACACGCTCTACCTTATCCATACACTGCACCCTGCCCAGGGGGGTACCTTGAGCCTTCCATAGGGGTGACTGATGTGCACAGACTGGGAAGGATTAGGCCTAGCCAGTGGGGACACTGGCCAGGCTGACATGGCAGTCACTGACTGCACACAGGCCCTGCGCTGGCAGGCCTGAGTCACCTTTTAAAAGCTACTCATGTGGGTGGCGCAATCTGCGCTGCAGGCCCACTAGTAGCATTTGTCATCACCAGCCCTGGCACACACAGTGCACTCTACTAGGGACTTCGTGGTGATACAAATATGCCAATTAGGTATACTCAATCAATATCACAATTTACAGAAGGAGCACTTACACTCTGACACTGATCAGCAGTGGCAGAGTGTCCAAAACATCTAAATCAGCAAAAACGAAATCCAGCACAGCATCAAAACACATGAGTCAGAGGCAAAAAGATGGGGGGAAGAACCACGCCAAAAGGTGTCAGGTCTAACACTGGTGTTTTCGCTATGCTACAAGCAAGAGTACTCCTGTTACAAACACATTTCCGATCTACCCATGGCATCCATCTTAGATCATGGCAGCCATTTTGTGTTTCTTGCCCTCACATACGCAATAACCTCTGATTACTTCATTTCGATTAAGGACACGTAGGCTTAGCCGGCAATTCACCTTTCCAGTGACACGTGCACCTTAGAACAGAACACGCTGTAGCTGCATGACTCGACAAAGGCTGCCTCCTGTGCCCGAGGCCAGTCCTGCTATACTGGTTCTTGTGTTCGTTGTCCTGATCATGATTAGGCGGCCGAAGCCGGTAGCCTTGCCCATTTACAACCCACAAACATCCCTTATCCTGCTTTTCTATCTTCTGCACCTGGCTCTGCTCCTTTCCTTCTGGGCCTTGATTAGGGGGAGGTAACGAAATTTACGATGAGGCGGTCCGGGTCTTGAATGAAAAGTTGACATGAGATTATGATGGAAAAGTGGGAACCCCTCGTTCGTAATGTTTTGACATCAGATATTGTCGACGATTCCTGTGCAACGCCAAATATTTATTGTTTAGGACACAAAGGTTTGGGAATGTATTACATGTAAAGAATTTGCCTCAAGCTCAAATTTTAGTATATAAGGAGCAACCCTTTTTGTACAAATCGAACAGGCTCCTAGATACTGCCCGTGTGTAGTTTCTGTGACTTCTGTGTCCCTGCAGTAATAAACCTTTGGTCTTTGACGCCACCATCGAGAAGCCCGTGTTTCTGTTTATTTGTGCACCGAGACAGGTGGAACTCCGGGGTCTTCGGGTGTTATCCCTGACACCTCTGGACGGAACCAAAAAGTCCAGAACTCCAATTGGCGCCCAACGTGGGGCGACGTCATTCGGTACCGGTCCAAAAGCCTGAAGAGTACGAGAAGCTTCGTGTGAAGATTCCTGAGGGAGGCGCCCCACTTCATCGATCCCGGCATATCGCAAAAGTGGCCCGACGTTCTCCTCCACGAGGGTTCCCGTTCAGGACGGCTGCAGTGGTCCGTTGCCTTGACCGTCGCCCTGTCTTGGACCCGAGGTGCAGTCGTTAGTACGGCGAAACGTGACAGGTTTCTCCTTGGTGACGTCTTCAGTGCCTCAGTTAAGTATTTAGTGATTGCTAGTTGGTTACTTCGTAAGGGTTGTTTAAATCCTTTTAGTTCTTGGTTTGGTTTGGTTTCGTAAGATTATCACTGGTTGTTCTGGTTACGATAATCTATTGGTTTAGTTTGGGTATCGATACATTTGTTCGCTTTTGGTAGGCCTAAGTTCTTGGTTCGAGTGCACATTCTTGTTTGTGTTTGTTTGTTCTGTGTTCCGGATTATAAAATGGTAAGTCGGAAAAATTGTATGTTGTCGTGCTTTGGTTGCAACAGTGATTCCCGTTTGGAGGACTCATGTCTGGTTCCTCCGATCGGAACTCCCCTATATGATCTTTATTGTAAGTTTGGTGTGAGTCCTATATCTTATAATGAGGTGTGGGTCCGATACACTGAAAAAGATGGTGTCCTTAGTTGGCCACTACATGGTAGTTTTGAACCCGAAATCCTTGACAATTTAGAAGTGAAATTGTTTAAGAAGAAAGCCCGGCCGGCAATGTTTGATTCTTTCCGTTACTGGCGAAAAGAATCTAAACAGAGAGAGATTAAAAGGTTGAAAAAAGAACAGAAAGAGCAAGAGTTAACTTTAGAACAAGCGGCTAAGCAGCTGCAAGATAACGAGTCTGAGAAAGCAATGGAGATAGCTGCTAGAGAGCGTAACTTAGCGATAGATAAGTGCTACCCAGCCTTGCCATCGAGTACGACTAAGATAGTAGAGGACCCCGAAAACGATCCTCTGTTGTCTTACTTGTTACAGTCACCACCACCGTATGCACAAGGTGCTACGGCTCCACCTGTACCAAATGTTCAAATGCCGGTTGCTGGACAACCTGGTATTCCTGCTCCTGCCCCTCAGAATCAAGTCCCTGTACCTCCTGTGGTTAATGTAAATGTTCCTTCGGCACCACCTCTTCCTGGGTTGCCGACTTCTTTACCTATACCTATATTGCTTACACCTACTACTTCACAAGCTACCTTACTTGACACTCCTACTGTCCCTGTACAATCTGTTCCAACTGCTACTGTGTTTTCTACATCTGCTAGTATTATGACTCCGCTTTCGGTTCGTCGAAGAATCACTGATTCTGTCTCTAACATTCTGTCTCCTTTCTATAAATCTTTAATTAAGACACCTACTTCTGACTCTGTACAAAGACGTAGTCAGCTCCCAAGTACTGAGGAACGGGGAATATTAGATTCCACGGCTCTCCGATGGATTTCGAAGAGTAGAAGATATAGTACGAGAGATGTACTAGATACATTTATGCAGTGGAACAAACCAACACAACGATATGTATTTGACGAGATGTGTTCTCTTTTACGAGAGGAACTAGAAGAAAATGACTCTGAATTGAATTTAGAAGACTTAATTAAGGTTCAGAAAGAGTTCGCTGCAGGTATGATAGTAGGTCAAAATATAAAAGAAGCGATGGAACTGATTTTAAGTTATAGGAATGATCCATCTCTTCGTTCACCGAGGGACTTAGAGAAAAGTAGTACGAAGCAGAATCGCCAAAATCCAATGAGGGAGGTTCCACCAATTTGGCGGGACGCTGTACAAGCAGATGCTGTTAATGGTATTGCAGCCGCTCCGGCGCAATTCCAGAGAGTGTGGATACACATTCCATGGAAGCGAGCCGAAGTGTTAGCAGTGAAACAGGCCTTGCCAGATCCGCGTAAGAATCCTGCCGGATATTATAAGGAGTTAGCACAAACAGTTGAGGCTTGTGTGATGAATCTAGCAGACATTGACATGTTATTTGGGAATGTAGTTCCACAACCAATTTGGGCTAAAATTCGCAAAGAGAATCATCCAGTTGCTCTAGGTGGTGATTGGGCAGCTATAATTGCAGCGGATGGTCAGCAAATAGGTGGTTCCAAACCCGAACCTCTAATTGCTAATCTTCCAGGTAGGATAATCGACTTAATGAAGACTCTGATGCCAGCATTGCGTGTTAACTGGGACAAGTTGTCCGCATGCAGGCAAAAGAAAGACGAAAGTGTCTCCGACTTTTTCACGAGGTTCGAAGAGACTTTTGTAGATCACAGTGGTCAGGATATGAGCACAGAAGGAGGTCAGAGATTGTTTGTCGATAAATTTGTACACAATTTGTTACCCGAGCTATGCAATAAATTAAAAGATTCAGAGAGTGCGTGGGCTGTCTCTACAACTGCGCAAATACTTGCAACTGCACAGTATTATGAAAATAGGGATAAAGAGGAGAAAGAGAAATCAGATAAGAAAACTAAAGACCTAAAGACTAAAGTTCTTCTGCAACAAGCATATCCTCCTCGCATGAATCAGAATAATACACAGCAAGGGTCGTATCAAAGGACAGATTATGGTTCTCAGAGACCACAATACCAGTGGAATCAATGTGTGTATTGTAAGAAAGAAGGTCATTATAAGAATGAGTGTCCAGTCTTAGCGCAAAATAACGCAGCAGCAGCTCAGAGAGGTCGTGGTGGTTTTGTGCAAAATTCTAGAGGTCGAGGACGAGGTACTATGCCTCCACAAACAAATGATCGCCCTTCCAATCACTTTGATCAGCGAAATGGACAGTCTGCTCAACAAAATAGATCTCAACAGTATCATGTTGAAGACTATTGTGAAAACGATGAGGGATTTCAACAAAATGAGTACTAGGACAGCCATGGACACAGAGAGGGGGTAGTATCAGTTCCAGTGGATCAGAGTGGGCCTTATGTCGCAGTAGCAACATCAGGTGTAGTCGAACCGTTTCTGTTGGATACTGGTGCCGCAAAAAGTTCTATCATTCATGCGAAACTCCCTGGCGCACCTTTGTCCGGCTTAACAAATGTTTCTGTAGGTTTTTCAGGCGCCCCTGTTTACAACCCTGTATCTGGTCCTTTGTCTATTTCTGTTGGACCGTGTCAATTGAAAGCACCCCTGATTTTGACGTCAGGTTGTAATGAAAATCTGCTTGGTTTAGACTTGTTAAAACGCCTATATGCGACATTGTACTGTTCTCCGGAAGGAGTACGGCTTACGTTGGGTAAAAGAATCACCTCTCCAATGTACTTGTCAATGGATGCACTCCCGCCAGAGCTGCGTTCACTCCCTGATACTCTTTGGGCGACTGGTCCTAACGATGTAGGCCTTTTAGAAATACCACCATATGTAGTCACTTTGAAAGCAAATGTAAAATTTCCACGAATTCCTCAATACAAGATCTCTAGCGAGGGTGAACGTGCACTTTTATTAATCGTGCAAGATTTGATTAAGAAAGGGGTGGTTGAAGAAACTAGAGGAAATGTCTGTAATAGTCCTGTATTGCCAATTTTGAAACGTACCGATCCTTCTAAGCCTCCAGTATATAGGTTTGTTATAGACCTCAGAGAAGTTAATAAAATTGTGGTTCCGCAGTTTCCTGTAGTTCCAGACATTACTGCATTGTTAACATTGATTCCTGCAACAGCTACATGGTTTTCAGTCATCGACTTGAAGAATGCCTTTTTCAGCATTCCAATAGCCGAGGAAAGCAGAGATATTTTCGGCTTCTGTCTAGGAGGTCGAAGTTTCAGGTTTAAACGCGCTCCACAAGGCTATTGTGAGAGCCCGTCCATTTACAGTCAGGCATTAAAAAGTCAGTTAGATTCCTTTGTACTTCCTCCAGGTTCTGCTTTAGTGCAGTATGTAGATGACCTTCTAGTGGCTGCTGATGACAAGGAAACTTGCAAAGCAGCTACGATTTCGTTATTGCATCATTTGTCTAATTTGAATCATAAGGTGTCACCTTCGAAAATGCAATACTGCTGCCAAGAAGTGACCTATCTAGGTCATCTCTTGTCAAAGGAGGGAAGGAAGTTGACCCCAGAGAGAATAAAAGCAATTACGCAGATGAGTGTTCCTCGTACACAGAGAGAAGTACGTGCCTTTCTAGGTATTACCTCTTACTGTAGGCAGTGGATCCCAAATTTTTCTCTTTTAGCGAAACCGTTGGTAGCTTTGACTGGGAAAAATGTTCCGAGTCCGGTGCCATGGTCTGCTGAATGTCAGGAGAGTTTTTCTGAGTTACGAAATGCACTATGTTCAGCTCCTGTATTAGGTACACCCGATTACAGCAAGCCATTCACGCTCTATGTTCACGAGAGAGAAGGTTGCGCGTTGAGTGTTCTGACACAGAGATTTGGTGATAAACAACGCCCTTGTGCGTACTTTTCATCAACATTAGATCCGGTAGCTAGAGCGTTGCCTAGTTGTTTGAGAGCTACAGCGGCAGCTGCGGCTTCCATTCGACAATCTGCTGGTTTGGTGATGAATAACATGCTAGTGGTCATGGTTCCTCATGCTGTGGATACACTCATGAACAGAACCAAGACACAACACCTTACCAGTGCTAGATTATCAGGCTATGAGCTGACATTGTTAGCGAGTCATATTCAGATCAAAAGATGCAATGTATTGAATCCAGCAACACTGTTGCCGGCTAATCAAGAGTCGAGTGATTCTGAACCCCATGATTGTTGTTTCAGAACCGAGGAAGAGACAAAAGGACGAATTGATTTAAAAGACACCCCATTGTCAGATCCAGATGGCACGTTGTATGTTGATGGGTCATGCTTTAAATTGGAGAATGGTGATGTGACTGCTGCCTATGCAGTAGCGACTTTGAGTACGATTGTGGAGACTGCAAGAGTGAGTCAGAATTCTGCCCAAGCTGCAGAATTAATTGCTCTAACGAGAGCGTGTGTTTTAGCAAAGGGAAAGAGAGTGAATGTGTTCACAGATAGTCAGTACGCGTTCGGCGTGGCCCATAATTTTGGCCGTTTGTGGAAAGAAAGAGGTTTCATTACGTCCCATGGGACTAAGATTCAACATGGTCAGCTAGTTAACGACTTGTTGGAATCTCTAACCTTGCCGACTGAAGTTGCGATTGTGAAATGCAGTGCGCATAAAGCAATCACGGATGATGTTGGTCGTGGGAATGCTTTTGCTGACAAGACCGCTAAACAGACAGCTAGAAATATGATGAGTAGAATGTATGTTGCAACGTCTGCAAGATGGATTTCTGAGTCTGGAATGTGTGAGGATAGAGTGGACAGTGTGAAAGAGATTCAGAAAGAGGCGACTGAGGAGGAAAAGCGTGCATGGAAAGAAAGTACGGGCAAGTTGGATTCGAGTGGGTGTTGGATTGACTTGTCGGAACAACAGCGTTGGATGTTGCCTGATGCGTATGTGCTTGCAGTGGTGACAATGGCACATGGAGTAGAGCATATAAGTTCTAAAGGGATATGTAAGATGTTGGCTCCAGTCTGGAAGAATGATGGGATTAGTAAATGTGCAGAAAGAGTGGTGAAAAATTGTATGGTATGCCTGATGCATAATCCTGGCCACTATAGGTGTGGCAGGGTATACTCAGACATGAGTCCCTTTCTCACTGCTCCATCAGGATTCAAGCAAGCCGGGCCGAAGACGGCTGAAATGCCAGAAACCGGTCCCCGGTAGCTTGTCTCCTTTCTGGTGAAGAATTGGCTTGGTAGTTTAGTCTGCCCTGTTCCCATGATGCACTGGGCCAGGGACAGACTGATTTGCATATAGCCATGTTCTGAGCTGGGATGGGGCAGTGAGATAAATAACGGTGATGATTCAAGCCCTGATCTGTGGACTGGGTAAGAGTGGTCTGCTCAATTCAGACACTCTGTTCATCACCACCCCCTTTTCTGAATCTTTTTTGGCCACTATAGGTGTGGCAGGGTATACTCAGACATGAGTCCCTTTCTCACTGCTCCATCAGGATTCAAGCAAGCCGGGCCGAAGACGGCTGAAATGCCAGAAACCGGTCCCCGGTAGCTTGTCTCCTTTCTGGTGAAGAATTGGCTTGGTAGTTTAGTCTGCCCTGTTCCCATGATGCACTGGGCCAGGGACAGACTGATTTGCATATAGCCATGTTCTGAGCTGGGATGGGGCAGTGAGATAAATAACGGTGATGGATCAAGCCCTGATCTGTGGACTGGGTAAGAGTGGTCTGCTCAATTCAGACACTCTGTTCATCACCACCCCCTTTTCTGAATCCCTTTTTGGCCACTATAGGTGTGGCAGGGTATACTCAGACATGAGTCCCTTTCTCACTGCTCCATCAGGATTCAAGCAAGCCGGGCCGAAGACGGCTGAAATGCCAGAAACCGGTCCCCGGTAGCTTGTCTCCTTTCTGGTGAAGAATTGGCTTGGTAGTTTAGTCTGCCCTGTTCCCATGATGCACTGGGCCAGGGACAGACTGATTTGCATATAGCCATGTTCTGAGCTGGGATGGGGCAGTGAGATAAATAACGGTGATGGATCAAGCCCTGATCTGTGGACTGGGTAAGAGTGGTCTGCTCAATTCAGACACTCTGTTCATCACCACCCCCTTTTCTGAATCCTTTTTGGCCACTATAGGTGTGGCAGGGTATACTCAGACATGAGTCCCTTTCTCACTGCTCCATCAGGATTCAAGCAAGCCGGGCCGAAGACGGCTGAAATGCCAGAAACCGGTCCCCGGTAGCTTGTCTCCTTTCTGGTGAAGAATTGGCTTGGTAGTTTAGTCTGCCCTGTTCCCATGATGCACTGGGCCAGGGACAGACTGATTTGCATATAGCCATGTTCTGAGCTGGGATGGGGCAGTGAGATAAATAACGGTGATGGATCAAGCCCTGATCTGTGGACTGGGTAAGAGTGGTCTGCTCAATTCAGACACTCTGTTCATCACCACCCCCTTTTCTGAATCCTGCAGTGGTGACAATGGCACATGGAGTAGCGCATATAAGTTCTAAAGGGATATGTAAGATGTTGGCTCCAGTCTGGAAGAATGATGGGATTAGTAAATGTGCAGAAAGAGTGGTGAAAAATTGTATGGTATGCCTGATGCATAATCCTGGCAAGGGAATCCCTACTCCTGCTGGTCACTTCGCTCCACCCTCTTGCCCCTTTGAAGTGATTCAGTTAGACTTCATTCACATGGATCGGTGCAATAACTTAAAGTACGTCCTGGTGGTAGTTTGTGCTTTCTCCAGATGGATCGAAGCATATCCACTAAAGGACAACACTGCCCTATCAACTGCCAAAATCCTTCTCAAAGAATATTTCCTTAGATACGGAATGCCACGGATTGTATGGTCAGATAACGGAAGTGAGTTTATAGGGAAAGTTATGCAGAGTGTGTGTGCCGGTTTAGGAATAAAACAAAAATTCCACAGTGCAAACCATCCCCAGTCTGCTGGTTTAGTTGAGGGTTACAATGGCACCCTCAAACTAAAACTTGCTAAAATACAGGCATCCACAGGTTTATCTTGGCCAGACGCACTACCCTTGGCTTTGTTATCCACGAGAACGACTGTGCATTCTAGAGTAGGGCTTAGTCCATATGAAATTGTCTTTGGCCGTCCCGCTAATATTTGGGGAGTGCCAAGGCCAAAGGAATTTTGTTCTCTGGAATATCCAATGTTGATTGATTACCTTTACGACTTGACTGCTAAATTGAGTCTTATTCACCAACAGGTTTTCGATGCATTGCCAAAGCCTCCGGAGAGTCCAGGTCATCAGCTGAAACCAGGTGACCACGTTGTGGTGCAGAACTTTGCGAGGACGAAGAACCTTCAGCCCAGATTTGTTGGCCCCTACCAAATTCTGCTAACAACGAGAACTGCTGTTCGTGTGGCTGGTCGCAAGCACTGGATCCATGCGACACATGTCAAACGTGTGCCCCTACCACTTCCTTATGACAACTGGATTAAGAAGGGAATTGGTGCCTCTGAGTTCGAGCAAACACCCAAGTTTGTCCCTTTCAGCGATGCCGAATTGATAACTGACACTTTGAACTCTGACTCTCCTCCTGAAACTACTTCTTTGATTCCTGAACACTTGCCCTCTGCATCAGAAGAAACTTTGCCATCTGCGAACTTGAACATTGCAACCTCTGCTGACAAGACACTGTTTCCTGATCAAACAGCTCCTGCAAAACTAAGATACAACTTACGATCTCGCAATATGGACAAATAAAGCAGGAAACTGCCTATTGTGATATTTGAAATTTTGAACTTTTGCTTTCAGCCAGGAAGTTTGCTATTGTTTTATTGTTTTTCTAAAATTGCCTTGCCGTCTGGGTAGCCGTAGGGTCGTGGCTGTGTGCCTAGTTGAATCTGCGGGGGTCAGACACAAGGTCGATCTTTCTGTTGGTTCTGGGAACTCCCAGGACTGATAGAGGCATTTTCATCTACGTACACATCATCAGTGGTCGCGAGCGGATTGTAGAAGATGGAGCTTCCTGCGCTGCAACGAGAAAATGTGATTTATGTTCGCAGAAACAGACTTTACAGAATCCTTCATAGTAAATGTTTTCTGATGCAATGTGCTATTACATTTTTAATTGTTTTAATAGCGTTGGTGGGTGGAATCGTTTTTGGTATAAATGTAATCTTTGTGCCAGTAACTACAGTACCTCCCCTTGATCCTACTACCTCTACTGTTTCTTCTATACACTCTTTTCACTCGTTTCCTGAACATGAGCAAGTTCGACGCTCAGAATTTATCAATAACACTTTTGTACAGCTCTTGCACCAACACCAACTGGTAGTTAACACTACAGACTGCTGGGTGTGTGGCTTGATACCCCACACTATGGATAAAGGCATTCCCTATCTGGTTTTGCCTTTTAGCTATAATGGATCATTTCAGGCCTTTCAAACCATCTTTGCTTATGCCCTTGAAACCTATCCTCCGCGTCCACCACGTTCCACTAAATATAACTCTGCCAACAAAGCTTTAGTCCAGGGAATTATTGACATGATCAAGGACGTCAATAATACTCCATCTTACCCTAGAGACGAATTGCGAGTATATTTGAGTTGGAACTCTACAGAGTATCGCCTTAGCTTGGGAGAAAGCAAGCGAAAAAGCTCCACTCCAATATGGGTCGTACCTCACCGAGGTCAGGTCTGTTTGCAAGGTAATGGAAGAAATCCGAGAGCTCAGCTAGGGAGGAGTGAGTGCGTTGAGACTTATGTGTTTCCGTCTAACTCTTCCCCTGCGTTTCTTACTGCTAGGGGTACCTACTTCATCTGTCAAGACAGAGCATATACATGGCTGCCTGCTGACTTTTCAGGTTCATGTCAGCAATTTGACAGCTGAGCTTCAGGCGGATAGACTCATGACGTTGCAGAACCGTATGGTTCTAGACGTAATCCTTGCAGATCGAGGTGGGGTATGCAGAATGATCCAATCGAGCTGCTGTGTCTTTATTCCCAATAATGCTCCAACAGTCTACGAGGCGATCTCTAAGCTACACAAGATTTCCGACTCTCTACATGTAGACAAGGGAAACTGGTCCTTCATGGAGTGGTTGTGGACTCTGATATCAGCGTGGGGATGGAAGGTTCTGATGGTCATTGGTGTCATCTTAGTATTCCTATTCTCATGCTGCCTGATTATCCAGTGTGGTCCTGCTTTGTGTAGTCTCTGTGCTGCAACCTGTTTTAGAAAACCACCTGCATTCGGAGAAAAGGCACGAGAAAGGATGATGATACAACAGCATGTCACTGACCTGATGAGCATAGAATTAGACTCTGACATAGACTGAGTAATTGCCTATGTAAGGGCAAAAGGAGGGTCTGAGGTTCCGTGACGATTTGAACCCGTGTTTTCAATATTGTCGGAAATACATAATATTGGTATCAGCGAACCGCAAATGATCCATTTAGCATATCCTGGTGTTTTCGCTATGCTACGAGCAAGAGTACTCCTGTTACAAACACATTTCTGATCTACCCATGGCATCCATCTTAGATCATGGCAGCCATTTTGTGTTTCTTGCCCTCACATACGCAATAACCTCTGATTACTTCATTTCGATTAAGGACACGTAGGCTTAGCCGGCAATTCACCTTTCCAGTGACACGCGCACCTTAGAACAGAACACGCTGTAGCTGCATGACTCGACAAAGGCTGTCTCCTGTGCCCGAGGCCAGTCCTGCTATACTGGTTCTTGTGTTCGTTGTCCTGATCATGATTAGGCGGCCGAAGCCGGTAGCCTTGCCCATTTACAACCCACAAACATCCCTTATCCTGCTTTTCTATCTTCTGCACCTGGCTCTGCTCCTTTCCTTCTGGGCCTTTATTAGGGGGAGGTAACGAAATTTACGATGAGGCGGTCCGGGTCTTGAATGAAAAGTTGACATGAGATTATGATGGAAAAGTGGGAACCCCTCGTTCGTAATGTTTTGACATCAGATATTGTCGACGATTCCTGTGCAACGCCAAATATTTATTGTTTAGGACACAAAGGTTTGGGAATGTATTACATGTAAAGAATTTGCCTCAAGCTCAAATTTTAGTATATAAGGAGCAACCCTTTTTGTACAAATCGAACAGGCTCCTAGATACTGCCCGTGTGTAGTTTCTGTGACTTCTGTGTCCCTGCAGTAATAAACCTTTGGTCTTTGACGCCACCATCGAGAAGCCCGTGTTTCTGTTTATTTGTGCACCGAGACAGGTGGAACTCCGGGGTCTTCGGGTGTTATCCCTGACACCTCTGGACGGAACCAAAAAGTCCAGAACTCCAATAGGGAGGCTGTCTGCAGCTGCTTCCTGCAAGGAGGACGAACAAAACGCAGGACTGGATCGCCGAAGGTACTTTTTTTATTTAAAATTACCCCCTTCCCTCCCCCGCGCGACCCCCCGCACCCGCGAGTCTTGCCGGCCATGACAGACTGATAGGGTGTAAGCTTTTGGGCCTGGCTGCTTGTCCGAGTTAGGGTTATCATGGGCCTTGCTCAAAGCACATGCCAGCTCACATCCAAGAGGCCTGGCCCAGGTGAGTTGTCTTCAACAGTCTCCCTTTGGAGGAATATGTGTGTGCATGTGTGTCTGCGTGCCTGGGACTGGGCATGAATGTCAGTGTTAATGTCTCTGTATAGGTGCCTGGGAGAGTATGCATGTTTATCTTAATACATTTGTAATCTGAAGGCCTGTGGGGTGGGGGTGGGGGGTGTCAGAACAGGAGCCAGGGTGCCAAGAAGAGGCAATATCCAATCCTCTTCCAAAATAGCTGATGGCCATGGAAAAGGCAAAACTAGTACAACAACTCATCCGAACCACAATATGGCCCAAAGTGACTGCTCTCCATTTTCATCGTAAAGTCAGTCGCTGTGACTGAAAAATCATCGGGTTTCTGTTCAGCAGCTTTCACAGTGGTTGTGTGGGTAGTAGTGAAGAAAAGGATGAGTTGATGGATGGAATGTGCCTCCTTGCTCTGCTTACATACAGCTCTGCCTCTGTGCAAGTGAAAGACATACACGGACTACGCTGCACTTGTGGAAACAGCTAAACTGATGAAACAGCCGCATTATTTATAGAGCTGTCACATTTTCCGAAAGTTGCGTGACTGGCTTTTTTCCTATTAGGCATTTGTGCTCGATCTGTTGTGAAATCATCAACACAAAGATAATCATGCGAAGTAATTACTGTGAAACAGGCGAGCTGGAAACGGGAAACATTGGTGCTCTGCTTTTCCATAATGAGAGTAGCTAACAATAGTGCAGCAGGGACAGTGGCACCGCAGCCTTTGGGTGTGAGCTGGTCTCTTCATTCCAATTAGTTGCTTTTTAGGGCTCGCCTGCTGATGCGCATGCGCATAGCTGGCGAAGCTCTATAGTGACTTAAACAGAGTTTAAACACTGGCGATTCCATGGAGTGCATGTGCGCTTTTTAGGTCATTGCGCAAGCGCAAGCCCTAAAAAGCGCGTGTACAATGCCACCAGCCGCCTGCCTGCCTGCCTCGCATTACCACATCAAAGGCAGCCCAGCCTCACTCCCACAAGCTTATCAGCGTGCGCTCATCCCCTAATTATTCACGGCCGGCTGGCCGTACTTTCAGTTTCACGGCCGCCGGCTGTGTCTCCTTTTTTTGCTTCCTTGAGTGAACGCTTATCGTGAGCTAATCGTCTTTACTACCCCTCTTTGCTTCCATTCCCATCATGTTCTAGCCCAGTTTTGCACCCTATCTGATTCCCAAGCCCTCTGTGCTTCTGGCTTGTGATCTGTAGTGGTGTTTTAATAGAGGTTCTTGAAGTGGCGAACGGTGGTGACGTGTTTAATTCAGAACATCACTGAGTGGTTAGGAAGTATCGACAAATCTCGGACGACTGGACCGCAGCGACTTTGTGGTCCGGTTCGCCCTCTAGCCGCAGTCACCTTTCTCACTTGTCTGTTCTCTTTTCCACGGTGTCCTCTACCCACTGGCTCCACAGCTCTCCTGTCATCTTATCTCTGCACCTTGCTCTATTGACCGCCTCTGCCTCCAGCCCATAAATCACATCTGAAATCCACCGCAGTTGTCGCTCCCCAGCAGGGCCTGCTGTGTAAATCAATCGGGCGGGTACAATATCGCATACTTCCCTGAACACCCTGATAAATTATGGACAGCGCTTTACTGACATGTAGCAATTTGGTAATATACTCCCCTTCCATAATCAGATGCATGAAAGATTTCACTGCCCTCCCATGCCTGTTTATCTTCCTCATGTTTTAACAGATAACAATGTTTATCGCCTTTCTCGGGATTGTTCACCATAGGGCACTTCTGTAGTGTTGCAGCCTCACGGCGCCTCCTCAGGTTTACGTTTATGCATTCCTGGGTGGCGTGTCGTTATTCCTGTGTAGTCTGTCCTTTTCACTAGAGTCCAACATGTCATTTAAGAATGAGTTCACAGAAGCTTCACTCTACTGTGCTGACCAAGTGTTCTGCAAGTAGTAGAGGCTTCTGATGCTGGGCAGCTGCCAGACCGGAGTGCTTTTATAAAGACTTGTGTAGTTAGTGGTTTGAGGCGCTGTTTGCTTCTGCAATATCACTTTTGTATTCTCTGACCTAAAATGACCTTTCAACTGCCCCTTTCACCAACACCACACCCATTGACCTAGTACGGCCATTACTTGCACAGATTTGCCTTTGGTATTCCAAGCAGCTTGGACACGTTTCCACCTAAGAAAAAGACCCAGCAGATGTGTAATATCCATTTCTTTGATTGGCTGCCCAGAACGAGTTTTCAGAAAAAACAGATGTCTGGTAACTCTGAATCCTGTATTCCGATTTCCCTTCTTGTTCCTAAACTTCTGAATGCGACTGCAGCTTCTCCCAGAATTCTCTTCTTGCCCTTCTGCATAAGTTATGCTGCTGAAGTGATGCATCAGTATGGACCGGTTTGTACAACCTTGTTTATTAAAGGAAAATCAGTTCATACCAAATCAACACAATTTTAAGGTCTGAATCGCTAACCCCTATTGAAGGGAAGAGTGACACGTCGAGTCTGTGGTTGAGTTTAAAAAAAAGTATTAAACAAAAGAAAATAACGGCATGGCCCATGGAATCAAGATTTTTTTGACAGGCTGCTCTTGATTCCATCCATCTTCTGTTCGCTGAGTTCATTGTCAAGCCAATGGCACGCCCCCCAAGCCAAGCTCCGCTCCCCCCTCGAGTTCTAGCCTGAACTTCTCCTGGTCACGCAAAGCACTGCTGTCACCCACTGAAAAGCTTCCATAAAGGCACTGCCAACAACTCGCTTTCTGAATTAAGTAATTAGAGGACCGTTGTGCTCCTCTTGTTAATCCTGGAAAAGTGCACAATGTGGGAGAGCAGGGATATAAAAAAGAAAATCAGAGGGAAAGCATGAGTGCACCATGCAGGGTAGAGGCATTATCCGCACGCCAAATGCATAGTGATGCCGCTTAACCCCTGCTTCTCTGGCAATTTATCTATCGCTGATAATAAGACAAAATATTTTAAAAAAAGAAATTTGGTGACCATGTACAGCCATGCCACTAGGCCACAACGCAAATGACAAAGCTATTAATTTAGCAATTTTACAAAATAACGCATAAATAAAAAAAATGTCATTTATAATATCAATAGCTCAAACTTTCCTAATGCGAGCCCTATTGCATTTCCAATGCTTGTTTTAATACCAGCCTGTGGCTGGTGTAGAGAGCCACTCTGGCTCTCCACTACTTTGGTTCGTTTCACTGCTGTGCACGCACTCCTCGGGGCGGGCACGACCCGAGGAGATAAATAAACGGCGGAAGACCGTTTGGGGTCTTCCTGCCAGAGTACCAGTAACCAGTGTGTGTCCCTCATCATTTAAGTGCTGTGTAGGCCTCTGACACCCCTAGACCCCACAGTGCTACACTGGTGACGAGGCTGGTCATACCCCGGTGCATCATCCCTGCCAGGCGAGGAGCGCGCGGAGCCCACCTGCGGCGCTCCGCTATCTGAGGAACCCGCTTCCTGCATCCCTGCCAGGCAAGGAGCTCGTGGAGCCCACCCACAATGCACTGCTAGCTGAGGTACCCGCTTCCTGCCACCTCTCACTGTGCGGTGCTATCCGCAGCCTGGCCTGTGCCTCCTGTGCTCTGTGCTGCCACTGCTGCAGTGTCTCCTGCTCTGCCTCCAGCACTGCGACTCCAGCCAGCGTCATCCCCCACCTCGCGTGAGGCCACTGGACCGTCCTGCACCCGCCGGCGCATCCCTGGACTGTCAGGAGCGTGCCTGGTACGACGGTGCATGCAGGGAGAGGATCGTCACAAGCCTGCATGCGGTGAGTCTGCCGCCCCTGTAGCATGCTCCCCCGGTGGTGCCCAGTAGAATTGCAGGCCTGTGGAGAAGAAGTCAGCAAGTGTAGCCTTCCACGTGGCCTGTGTTGCCCCATCTGCTGCAGGGGAAGCAGTGCCGCCTGCACACATCCAGGGGTGGTCTGAGAACCGTGCCCCACTGCCAAGACCACCTCAGAGGGAGACCTAAGGGAGTTTGTGAAACCCACAGAGGGGAGAGGGCCACCAAGACCCCTACACTGGTGAAAGTGAAGCACAGGGCAGCGTCAGTCAGCCCTACACAGTCTTCAGGGTGGCTATTCCATATCAACCTGAGGAGCAAGCCCAGTGCATCGCGTTTCACCAGGCCCGTCCCACACTGGATACACACTTGCACAGACTGTGCATCCAGGACACCGAGCATCAGCACAGAGACACCGCACTCGCGGCCAGGCGCTCCCATGCCATGACCACGCCAGCCACAGCAGGCACATCGGGCCAGCAGGCCTAAGTGGACAACCCACCCAGAGGAGCCAATGCACCACCTCCAGGCCATAGTCACACAGTTGTATCCCAGCTACCGCCATTCAGCCAAACCGATGACCCTGCCACGGCGGCACCGCGATGGGACGCTTGGATCGGACGGCTGACCACTATTTCAAAGGCACCAGAGAAACGGATGATGCAGTGAAGAGGTCGCTGCTCATATACTATGGCGGCGCAGAGATCTACGATCTTTTCGTAACCCTGCCCAACACAGGTAACGATGACAACTACGAGGCTGCGGTCGCCGCGCTCAACAGGCCTTTCGACCAGCAACTTAACCCCGACTTCGATCAGTTCAAGTTTAGACAGGCGTCGCAGTCAGACATGGAGTCTGTGGCCATGTTTTATGCGTGGCTGCACAGGCTAGCTAGCACGTGCTCCTTCCCTGATCAACGGGAAGAGATACGCGGCCAAGTCATCCAGGGGTGCCACTCGATACTGCTGCGGAAACTGATACTTCGACACGAGATCCTCATCCTGGCCAGGTCTCATGAGCTGTCGAGTGTCCCGGTAGGCGAGATGGAAGCTGCTCTGCACAAGCTTGCCGTGGCAACACACGCCCCACCAAATGTGACCGTCAAAGGAAAAAGGGTTGAGGTGATACAACGGCGCCCCGCGATGGTTCGCCAGGCACCAAGGACGACACCCGGAGGAACATGCCGCAACTGCGGAAAAGACCACCCGGTGACGGCAGTGTGTGGAGCAAGGGGGAAGATGTGCTCTCACTGTGGGAAGATGAACCACTTCGCAAGGGTGTGTCGCAGTAGCTGATCTCGGCAGGCCGCTCAAAGATCACAAGGGATGTCCCACCACCTGGTCTCACTCAAAGACCTGCAGTCGCAAGAAAATGACCCGCCACAGTAGCGTTGCCTCGACCTGGAAGACAATGATGATGAAGTGTTCGTTGTGTCTTTTGTCAGCAGGTCCGACAACCACCGTAGGCCACCACTGATGTGCTCTGTTCTCGTTGAAGGGTCCGCTGGCCCGGCGCTCATTGACACGGGCGCATCGGTCAACGTCATGGATTCGGAACAGTATGATCGGTTGTCGCCACGGCCCCCACTCGCCACAGTGGCTCGGTTCCATGTTACGGAAGGGAGAAAAGGCATGCTACTCAGCTGCCACACGGTGGAGGATCGAGGCCTGGTCTTCTTTGTTAACCAGATCCACGAATCCCACGCCGAAACCATCCTGAGAGACTTCCGGGCGCTGTTCACTGGGCTTGGTAAGCTGAAGCGGAAACGATTCAAGCTTCAGATAGACACCATAGGGAGGCCTATCACCCTGAGGCACAGGAGAGTGTCGTTCAAACTGCCCACAAGTGGAAGAAAAGCTGAAGAAGCTGGAGGACCTCGATGTCATCGTGAAGGTGTCCGACCTGACTCCATGGGTGTCCCCGCTGGTTGTGGCTACCAAGCCAAAGCAGCCTGGAGCCATCCGGCTCTGTGTGGACATGAGGCTCCCAAACCCGGTGGTCAAGAGGGAACACCACCTTACGCCCATGATGGATGACATTGTCGCGGATCTGAATGGAGCCAAGTGGTTTTCAAAGCGGGACTTAAACGCGGGGTACCATCAGTTGGAGCTTGGACCCGAGAGCAGATATATCACCACATTCTCAACTCACATCGGCCTCAGGAGGTAGAGGGGACACTGGGGTGTCATCGGCAGCTGAGGTCTTCCAGAAGGTTTGCAGGGTGTCATCAACCTGAGCAACAACATCCTGGTCACTCACCTCCGAGCCCCCCTCCAGCGGCTCGAAAATAGCGGTCTGACCTTTCACAAAGCAAAGTGCTCATTCTACCTGGAGTCAGTCAACGTCTTCGGGTACGTCTTCACCAGGGAAGGGCTGCAGGTGGACCCCAAGAAGGCCCTACGCACAGCAAGCACCCCAAAGACCCCCATGGAGGTTCGCAGTTTCCTTGGTATGGCCACATAATGTGGCAGATTCATCCCAAATCTGGCCTCACAGTCAGAACCACTTTGCATCCTCACCCGCAGTGACCACAAATGGGAATGGACCATGGCTGTGAATACTGCATTCAACAAAATCAAGGCTGCACTCATGGATAAGATGGTGATGGCCTACTTCCTCCCGGGGCAACGTACCGAGCTGGTTGTCGATGCCAGGCCAGTAGGCCTTGGAGCAGTTGTCCTTCAGGAGCACAGTCACAAGACTTGGAGGCCAGTGGCGTACGCCAGCAGGGCACTATCAGACACTGAGACCAGGTATGCCCAAATCGAAAGAGAGGCTCTGGCAATAAAATGGGTGTGCCAGCATTTTCACCTGTACTTGTACAGACAAGAATTTCAAGTGATCACTGACCATAAACTACTGCTCCCGCTATTTGCTGGGTCATCAAGACTGGCCCCTCCAAGAATAGACAGATGGGTTGTGCAGCTACAGGCCTACAACTTCAAAGTCGTCTTCCGTCCGGGTGGCCATAATCCGGTGGACTACCTCTCAAGGCACCCTGAGTCCCTGGTCCCTCAGAGTCCACCGGAGGATGTATTCTACTCTGAAGCATTCGTGAAAATGATCTCTCAGGAGGCATGCCCCACTGCCATGACCCTAGAGGAGATAAGCCCAGCAACGGAAGAAGACAAAGCACTGGTCAGAGTGAAATCTACCCTGCTGAGCAATGGATAGGCACACTTCCTAGACGCGGCTCAGGCACTCCGAGCCGAAGACAGCCATGCTCAGCAACAGGTCTGGCAAATCCACCATGAACTAAGTGTGGTAGACCGGGGTGTTGTTCTGAGGGGACACTTCATCATAATCTCGAAAAAAACTGCAACCACCAAGGAATGGCGAAGACCAAAGACAGATTGCGGAACGAGGTGTGGTTCCCAGCTATGGATGCCATGGTGGAGGACATGGTGAGACAATGTCATGCTTGCACCATCACTGGTGTGGACCCCGCACCGGCACAGGTAATCACGGAAGAACCAAGCGAACTCCAGTGGACCAAGGTGAGCATCAACTTTGGAAGCTTTCTGGATGGTCGCAAAATGCTGGTGCTGGTTGAGTCCTTCTCAAAGTTCCCGATCATGGAGATGGTGATGTCTACAGAGTTTGTGCATGTCCGAAGAGTCCTTGAGAAGATCTTGGCACTCATGGGGTTAGCCGATTAAATATGTTCAGACAATGGACCTCCGTTCCAGGGATGGGAATTCCAAGAATACTTGGAGAAGAAGGCGATTTGCAACAGAAAAATCACTCCTCTATGGCCACAAGCCAACGGGGAGGTGGAATGTCTTATGCCGACACTCAACCGGGCCGGGCGCATTGCTGAATCAGCACTTGACCAGTTCCTTGATGCCTACAGGCAAACGCCACACAGCATGACCAAGTGTGCTCCAGCTCATCTGCTCTTTAAAAGGCCCCCGAGGGACAGCATCCCGACAGTCCCAACATGGAAACCCCTGGAACAGGACAATGAAGCCGCCCAAGTGAGGAGAACCTCAACGAATCAAAAGGCGAGTGAAGCCCACAGAGCAAGAGAGCCGCAGTTGAAAGTGGGGGTGTCATATGGTTACTACGTTTCTATATATTGTGTTAAGTTAGCATGAGCTTATTAAATGTCTAAACGCAATATTTTCTTTCAGCTTGAGTTTGCACACAACACCTAATTGTTATTGTAGCTTTCAACCTAGACGAAAGATGTGATTTATTTGAGAATAATATGTTATTGCTCTAGTATCAGTCGTGCTTGGTACACTTGGTACAACTGTCTGCACACCGAGAACTGCACACTCTAAGAATAACCTAACACAAGGTTGCTGAAGGCCTGATCCTCGTACCACGTTAGACATAACACAAATAATGTTGCTGCCAACATTGGGCTCTACGCGGGTTTAAGATAGAGTTACAGGGAATGAATCGACACACACTTGATGCTTCGCATGCAGAGAGCTGGTAGCTGTTGATGTGATCTACTCCTACTGAGAATTAGAGGTATGGGCCCGCCCAGCTAGAACCCAAACGAGACCTTCTTAGATATAATATAATATACTGAATAGGGTGCGCGAAATATAGGTGATACAGAATTCTATAGATTTTTGCATCATAACATGCTATCACCTTTTGCTTATTATGGATTAGTGACTATGCTGCTAACTCTGATTTTTATAATATGTATGTTGGTATTATACAAGATACTGCGTTTGAGAACTATGCATTGAAAAATAAACATTTCAAACTTGCACGTGTGTTCTTTGCCTCCCAGTTTCGGTTTGTAATGATTATATAACGAAAGAGTGCTCATGTGTTCCACGATACCTGAGGTACCCTAAGTTCATGTTCTGGATTGTCTAAGTCATTGGGAAGTAATTACTACCGATGAGACACTGTAGCTAGCTTGGTAAGGGGATTTCTGAAACAAAGGTGAGTTTTGGGTCACCCTGACTCACCCAGGTTCTAGATCTCTGTGCACAGTTCTGTGGGAGAACGGAAACCCTGCTACATGGCGCCCATACGTTGATTGGCCTTATATCATGACACTCGAGTAGTATATCATTCAAACCTTAACACCTTCATTCCCGTTTCCGGAAAACGGCGGTGTCGGAAAAACCTACCTAATTTTTTAAATAGGTCTTTTCAAGCTTGAATCTATCTAAAACGGTTTCTTTGAATTACTACCCAGTTGTGCTACAAAGTAGTCTTTGTTTTTTCATCTTCCAGTGCTGGCATGGCACAAGCCGTGGACATCCCGCAGCATAGTCGCATTGCGGTGCGTGACCACTTGCGGGCTTATAATGTCCCTGTGGAAGGCTTGGCTGTTGTTCTAGTGGTGAGTGCGGAACATGCTTACCCGTACGAACTGTTTTATTCGTGGGTGACATTTCCGCCGGTGAACGCTAATTCTGGTGTTTTCCATTCGTACACTGTTTCAGCTGTACCGGTTGCGTATGCTCCGTACAGAGCACTGGAGGTTCCTATTGATGCCTGGCAGCATGGAGTTTGGTTTGGTGGCGCCCTACCACACCCTCTAACCGCACCGAGGTTAGGTCCTTTGTCCATTCCGGGCACACCTTGGCCCGCTTTGGCTGGATTCACTCCTCACCCTGATCGCGCCACTTGCAACGTGGCTGATCTGCGGCGGCTTCATGAAGTCGCTGTGGAGGTGATTAGAGCGCTTGTTCAATACACTGGCCGTAATGTTCAAGACGCACTCCCTAGGGGTGCACAGCTTCGTGCAGAACAGGCTGGTTTGAAAATCAATCCTGTCATGGTGAATTCCGTGATGGGCAAAAAGCCCCAAGATAAGGATGATTTTTCGTTCTGGCTGGCTGAGAAATTCGGCCAGCGAGAAGCTGTGTTTCCCAACACGAGTCCTGGTGATAAGCACAGGATTCTTACACTGAGTTTACCGAAAGATTTAGCGCCTGATCTTGTTGACTGTGAGTCCTGGGGTAGGACTTTTGCAGTGGTCTATTCGAGGTGCTATGGTACCACATCTGTGACCAATCTGGGTGCGGTCCTTAAACGTGTTCAAGATGAACACGGACCGGAGTCGGCGGTCGAATTGGGGATGCGCCTGTGTGGCACCTTTGATATAGTTTGCGATCTGATCCTTGCGAATGTCAAGGGGGATGCGGTGAACTTTCAGGTTGCTAACGCGTTGGCGTTGGTTCCCGAGGCCGAGAGACCGCGTAGGTTAGCAAGGATCATTGTGGCCGCTTATAAAACGGTTGGCCGCAATGCGATGGGGCTTAAAGTTTTTCCTGATAAGGAGAAAAAGCCCCAGGGTCAGTCTTCGGATACTAGTGGTCAACAAAAGTCCAAAAAACAAAATTGGCCTAAAAAGCAGAATCAGGGTAAGCAACAACAACAACAAACACAGGTTTCTACTCCTGCGTCTCCGTTGCCTGCGCAGTCAGATCGGGTTTATGATTTGCGTGATCGCGCGATGATTAAGTCACCTGAAAGATTTCAGGCTTCTGACGAACGCTCTCCTCGTTCCTTTCAGGACTCATCGGCTCCGTCAACCGGTGGTGGAGGGGGTGGCAGGGGCCGGGGTGGCCAGCAAGGACGTGGTCAGCCCCGCCCAAGAGCCGGTGGAGATCAGCGGGAAGGCGCTACGCCCAAGAGACCACAGTTTGCCACGAAGAAAGTCGCCGCCCTGACAGCGCATCGATATGCCCCAGATAGTGAGAACGCGGCTTCGGAATCTGACTTGGGCTCTGACCTTGCTGGACAGCGCAGCAGAGATTACCATAGTGAAAGAGGCCCTCCGTCCACTGTTGAAGGTGACAGCGACTGACACTTATGTTGTGATTGAAACTGCTGATACGCATGTTGCTCCCCCTGAACGTCTTTTTGAAATTGTCCTGTTAATTGAAGGTGACATGCAGCGAACTGTAAAAGGGGTATTTTGGGAAAATCTCTCGTCTACGTATGAAATTTTGCTTTCGGAGGCTGACTGGCCACCACCTTTTGTTCTCGCAGCTCCGCGAGGGGAGGAGGTAATCCTCCCCAGTTTCGCGCACACTGTATCGAGGGTGGAAGCGCTGCATTTTGCAGAAGAGTGGGCTCTGGCGCTTGCGCCGGCTGTGTACCGCAATCAGTGTGGCTGGGATAAATTGTCACCGAGCCACGAGATTCCTTTGCGGTCTCAGCCTCAACCTCAGTATCCCATACGGCGTGAAGCCAAAGCTTCAGTCGCGGCTATCCTTGAACAATTGGAATATCAAGGTGTAATTGAAACGTGTGTGTCACCGATGAATAAACCCCTTTTTACTGTGAACAAGCCAGACGGCTCATATCGTTTGGTTTTGGATTATAGGCATTTAAACTCGCATTGCCGTAACTGCGCAGTACAGAATACTCATGGCTCTGCTTTAGTGAATAGTCTTGAGCGTAAACGGTTCAAAACCACGCTCGACATTTCCAATGGTTTTTATGCACATAGATTAAACGGTCTTAGTTCCCAATGGACCAGTTTTACATGCGGCGGTGTGCAAAAAATGTTTCGGCGTCTCCCAATGGGCTATAAGAACAGTCCGGGAGTATTCTCCGCCCGCATTGTCTCTCTTCTGGAGGGCATCGACCCAGTTGCTTGTTCGTATGTGGATGACATTTATCTCACAGACGACGACCTTTGGGAGCATCTGTGTCGAGTAAATAGCATTATTTGTAACTTTGCTGAAATTGGTTACAAGTTTAACTTTGCAAAGTCGCACATTGCAGAGTACACAGTGTTGTTTCTCGGTTACGAGCTTAACAACGAGGGAAAAGGGTTAGCCCCTCACTTCCTGGAGAAATGCGCACAATTGCGCTCTCCGACAACACTGAAAAAATTACAGTCTTTGCTGGGATTTTTGAATTTCGGGAGAACTTACATTCCGGAATATGTCCAGCGTATCAAGCCTTTGTATGCTTTGATACAACCATCTTTCTCCAAATCATGCTGGCTGCCTGAGCATTCAGCCATTCTGCAGTCTTTGCAGGCTGATTTGCTCGCTTCTGAATACTTACAAACTCGTGATAACCAGACCGACCTGGTGATAAGAATTATCCCTGGGGCGGTGGGTTTCACGTACCTGACCTTTAATGAAGGAGACACAGTACCTATTGCTTACAAATCACACTTGTACACTTCGGCTGAATTGCGTTTTTCCACTGTGGAGAAAGTTTTAACGGCTGTACAGATGGCAATTCTTAAGGAACGTGCCCTGTCACAGGGAAAACGCATGCTAGTTGTTACCCCGTGTCCTGCATTGGAGCGGGTACGAAGGCCAGTGTACCTAATTCCAAAGCTTTGCACCCTCGGTGGATTCAATGGGCTGCATCCTTGACGTCACAAGATGTCACGTTTGTTTTTGACGCCACTTTACGGTCGCAGGAGTATTTACAGTATGAATTTGTTCATCCTGCTCCTTTAGCAATGAGACCGTTGGAGGATTTCCATTGCATCATTTACACTGATGGTTCGGCTCAGGTTGCGCATGGCTCTAAACATGCCTACGTTTCCGCTTGCGCCATTGTGGTCGGTGCCATGGTGAACGATGAGTTCAAGTCCAGTGTCGTGCATACGCAGACGCTTGGGGACTGCACCGCACAATTAGCAGAGCTTTGTGCTTTGATGCTTGCATTAGAGTTCGCTGATCCAAGTGTGACGACTTTGATCGTAAGTGACTCTTACTACTGTGTCCAGTCTTACAATGAGAACTTGTTCTTTTGGATTCAGAATGAGTTTCGTGATTCCAAAGGTAGCACAATAAAACATAAAATGATCTGGGTCCGAGTGGCGGAACTTAAAGAGAAGTTGCCACTCGTGTTTGTGATTCATACTCTCGGTCATCAGCGCGTGGGGGTCCACGCTGTTGGCAATTCTCTTGCTGATGAAGCAGCAAAGTCAGCGGTATCAAAATACTTCGTTGTGGCAGTCACGAGGTCCAAAAGCAAAATTGACGATGACATCTTGGCAGCAGTTGCTGCAACAGAGAAGGGAAGTAAATATCCTGCGGGGTTCCCTTCTAAATACACATACCACTTAAATCCCGATAAGGTTCCTTATGTGAAAATCCCTGATGTTGGCGAACGTCTAGTTCCCAACTCGGATCACAGGGCTGCTTTGATTGCAGCGGCTCATGAAGGTGTGGCGTCTGCGCACGCGGGCGTCTCAGCCACTGTAACTCAGCTGCAACAGAGGGTCTGGTGGCGGGGACTGTACAAACAGACGCGCGATTATGTCCTTCAATGTGACATTTGCCAGCAGATTAAGCCTTCAACTGCTGCGCGTCCGCCTCAGACACAGTTGTACATCTCGAATAAACCGCTTTGATGCGTTTATTTAGATCACTGCGGTCCATTTTCTTCTGATACTGCATACAAGTACATCTTAGTAGCAGTTGATTCATGCACACGTTTTGTGTGGGTGTGGCCACATCGGAGCGCTGATTCACGTACTGTCATTAAGGATTTGCGAGTCTTTGTGGGAATTTTTGCCTGTGGTACCTTCCATTCGGATCAGGGTCCAGCTTTCGCCTCTAAGGCGTATAAGGATGCTATGGTTTCGTTGGGGGTCCAAGTCAAATTTTCGAGTCCCTACAGACCCGAGGGCAATAGTGTAGTTGAACGAATGAACCGCGACTTAAAGCAATCTTTGACAGCTCGAGTTATAGGCACTGGCAGAAACTGGTTAGCCCACCTCATAGGCGTGCAGCGTGCGCTTAATAATCTCCCTAGAAGGTCTCTGGGTGGGCGGACCCCATACGAAATGCTCTTTGGTATCAAGATGTATGTCCCTGACCTCGATGGGCTAAACTGCAAGGCCCAGGCGACGGCCTTTGACGTAGATGAACATTGCAATGTTTTACAGAATCTACAAAAGACAAGAGACAGTCTTGCAAAGGAACATTTGCCCTCCACATCGGATGATGCGCTGCAGATCCCGGTAGTTGGCTGGCTACCCCAAGTTGGAGAACTGGTTCGAGAGAAGATCGATAACAAGAAAGAGTTTGGTCCCTCATATCGTGCACCGGTTCGAGTTCTTGGAGTGAAGGGCACAAGAACAGTCATTTTACCACCACTTCCAGGTCGTAAGGAAAACAGATTTATTTCTATTGACAATGTCAAGACACACAGGGTGGCCGATTCTTCATAGCATGACACCGGCTGTTTCCTGTCCTTCCATGGTGAGGCACTCTGTGCTGGCTATTACATCTGGTGCAGAACAGGAGGTGTCCCTCGAGATGCCTGCCATATCCAGTCCTTTATTAAATACTGTTCCTGTTACTAACATTGATGAGCTGACCTACACCTATCCTGCTGATTTATCAATGCCTGATTTACAGACTCGTTTGGCCGACCAGTCCAGATTCTCTTTTGACTCTGTTTCGGAACCTTCAAAGAAACCCTCAACTATTGCAAGATATGCCACGTTGTTTAAAAAAAAAATTTTAATTCCCCCTTGGACATACATTTGGTTGATCCTATTTTCATTTTATCTTTTTATGTCAATTGGTTTTGTGTTTTATTTTTTCCGCCTGATCGATGGTCACTACGTTAAAGAAAGAACAGGAATTCGGTACCTTAATGGAACATTGGCCCCTCTTTCCTCTTCACATTCAGCGCACAGACTGAAACGAAACTTAAATACAGTTAACATTACTGCTTGGCCTGTCCTTGATGGGATTGTGTGGGATGCAGTTAGGTTTCAGATACATGGGCCCACTGAAGTGATTAATGTTCCAAATGTGCTTAGAGTAAACATGGGAGATGTGATTAAACAAAATATACGTTCTGATGATTGGGATATTCAGGCCGTAGAAGCATTATTCTCTGATTTGAAATATTATGCTGCCTTCGATGCTGAGGATCTGTATTTAGATTCTATTAATTATGGTGATTTGTTTTGTTTTCAACACTAAGGTAATAATTTTTTGCATAAGACAAATTCTAGGAGGGTTGCTGTAAATTATACACAATGGGAACATTGCCCTGCTCCATTAGGTGGCATCTCCAATACGTTTCTGAAAAAATATACTTATTTCACAGACTTTAATCAATCTAATCCCGAGTCATTTTATTTTAAAATGACACAAAAGTCCATGTCCAAAGTTAGACTTACCGATACAAAATTACTGTATTCGAAGTCCTTTCTAGACAGGTTGGCTGTAGATGGCTACGAGTTTTGGAAAGGAACAATTGACCTTAAATCGGTTTGGGGTACCAAGGATTGGCAGGTACAAGGCACTGAGGCTTTGCACCGTGCATGTCTCATCCCGAATCACATGTTGTTTTTAAATTCATCCATTTTCCAAACGACATGCTTTGGATTGGCTACTTCTAAAAAATTAAATACACCAACCATCCCGGATTTAGAGGAATATTTAGGTTGGGGTAACTTTACTGAATTGTCCATTCATGAGTTGCAAGCTCTATTGCACAATTCGTCTTTTAACATTTCCAGTTTGGATTCCAAGGGTTGGCTGATGTGGCATAGGAGTGCTGATTCTTGCCAACGTCGTTTTCTGGGTTTGGCTGAAGGGTTCACAGAAGTCAGACCCGATCCCCGTTTTGAAGAAGATTATACTGTCACGACTTATTCTGTGGGGAAGCTGTGTCAGAATTGGTTGCAACATTCCACATTAGCTGCAGCTAAACTACATCTGTCTCAATTGAATAATAATGTGGATTTAAATGATTTTATAAAAGGCCCAGCTAAAGGTAGATCTAAACGGTGGCTTTATGCTATTTACAATGAAATTTGGAAAGTTTCCCAAGTCGAGGCTGCTAAGCGCCTGAGGGCTATTGATCAAGCAAATTTAGAAAAAGTGCTTGCAGTCGTCGATAACAGTATTAACACGCTTTCTTCCCGAATTTACACATTGAACAATATTGTGTCTTCTGTCGTTGACATTGTACATGATGAAGTGTCCGTGTTATATCATGGTCAAAATCAATTGCGTTCTGTGATGCAGTTTGCTAGGACACTACAGACTCTGAAGTCTGGTCGAGTACCTTGGAATTTTATGAACGTCTCATCACTATTTGCCCCATTTAATTTAACTGAAAAACAGCGTATGCTTTCAATGAGAGATGCATCACTTTCTATGTTACACATTGAAAAATTAGAATCCTTGCCCTTTTCGGTGGCTGAGGTGACTGCTGCTACATGGCTTATCCATGGTGTTATTACCTTGCCTTTTGCTCTGTATAAATTTACAAATTGTATGAAATATATGGCTATAGGGCGATTTGAACCATTAGGCAGTGCTTTCCTCCATGAGACATGGTCTTTACCATACACTTACAGATGCCTAAAGGAGGGGAGTGAAGTGAATCTGAATGGTGAAGAATGTACACAGTCGCCTGACCTCTCACTAATATGCAGACACATCCAGTTGCATGGTTCTTGTAATCAGGACAAGCCTAATTTGGCCTGTGTTTTGAAGGGGACACCGGTTCCTGCAATAGTTCCCACGTTCACATTATTGTCCAACGGTAGTTATTTACTTTTGAATAACGAACTGTGTTGTGGGTTACAGGTCGGTATCGCTAATGTGGTTACTGTTTCAGAGAGGGTGGTTTGTTGCAAGAATGTGTTATATCCACCCACGCATGGGAATTCAGATGTTTCAATTTGGCCACGAATACCAACCTTGAAAGCCGAGTTCAATGGTTTAAGCCATATAAGAGCCCTATTGTCTCAGAAGCAAGTGGCCCTGAGCTCTGCCCGCGAAACTTATGTCCTTCACATATCTAACACACGCACAGAAGTGCAGGCGCTTTTAAATACTGATTTGCCTTTTCATTTCTCCGAGCTGGTTCATCAGATCTTCAATGCCTCCTCCACAACAGGTCTGGCACATTTTTTTAAATTGGTTAGCAGTGGTCTCGTGACTACATTTGAAAAAGTATTTGGTATTATCCCTGCGTTCTTTCATTCTATATTCGCAAGCCTGTTTGGCGGATTTCCTGTTTTGCTGGCTTTGGCTGCAGGCGTTCTGGTGATATTTTGCTTTCTAAAACATGGATGCCCATCCTGCGCAAGGAAACGCTCAGCCCCTACTGATGCAGTTTCGCAACCGGATGCTTGATTACTATGGCTCCTTGCCGCTTGCGACTTTAAGCACGGCTTTTGGATTATCGTTCAGATTTTCCTATTTCACATGTGTCCAGCCCGTGTTTCATTGCCTGAGCTGTGATTTCGACTGGGCCATTGATTTGTGTCTCTGCTTACCGACTTCTCCTGACGTCAACTTTGATCAGCTGATGAGCCCCGTAGTTGCTCACGAGTTGGTTTGTTCTGGCGAAAGGGTTATGGCTGTGGCAGCGATGCATGGACTAATGGGTCAGTGGGACATATTTGCAGCGGCGCATGACTTTCTGGCACATAGCGTTCTCGAGAACCCACTGAGTTGTCCTCTGATGTTGCTAGAGGAATCGGTGTTGGAGGAGCACGTATGTTCTTTCCCATTGCTTAATTGGATGGCTGAACTGTTTTCGGAAGATGACAGCGATTTCATGTTGGAAGCTGTAGCTACCTATTTTGCATATTCATTCAACCCATGAGTGACTTTGAAGACTTTCATTATTAGGGCACGTGACTTTTTAGTAATTCTGAATGGTGCCTTTTTTAATACGAACATTTGACTTTCATATGTTCTGGGCCTATGAACTGGGAGTAGGCCTTAAGTTCGACTTTTATATTTTGTGTGGCCACTATAGGCATTCATACATATTTTTGTTATTAAAATCTTATATACATTTACATACATTTAGCTTGGCTCAATATCATTGAACTCTGCTTTCATGTTTTACCTCTCATATGGTATTAGCTTATGTTTTCTATTTTTTAACCGTCCTCGGATCATTGGGGGGGTGTCATATGGTTACTACGTTTCTATATATTGTGTTAAGTTAGCATGAGCTTATTAAATGTTTAAACGCAATATTTTCTTTCAGCTTGAGTTTGCACACGACACCTAATTGTTATTGTAGCTTTCAACCTAGACGAAAGATGTGATTTATTTGAGAATAATATGTTATTGCTCTAGTATCAGTCGTGCTTGGTACACTTGGTACAATTGTCTGCACACCGAGAACTGCACACTCTAAGAATAACCTAACACAAGGTTGCTGAAGGCCTGATCCTCGTACCACGTTAGACATAACACAAATAATGTTGCTGCCAACATTGGGCTCTACGCGGGTTTAAGATAGAATTACAGGGAATGAATCGACACACACTTGATGCTTCGCATGCAGAGAGCTGGTAGCTGTTGATGTGATCTACTCCTACTGAGAATTAGAGGTATGGGCCCGCCCAGCTAGAACCCAAACGAGACCTTCTTAGATATAATATAATATACTGAATAGGGTGCGCGAAATATAGGTGATACAGAATTCTATAGATTTTTGCATCATAACATGCTATCACCTTTTGCTTATTATGGATTAGTGACTATGCTGCTAACTCTGATTTTTATAATATGTATGTTGGTATTATACAAGATACTGCGTTTGAGAACTATGCATTGAAAAATAAACATTTCAAACTTGCGCGTGTGTTCTTTGCCTCCCAGTTTCGGTTTGTAATGATTATATAACGAAAGAGTGTTCATGTGTTCCACGATACCTGAGGTACCCTAAGTTCATGTTCTGGATTGTCTAAGTCATTGGGAAGTAATTACTACCGATGAGACACTGTAGCTAGCTTGGTAAGGGGATTTCTGAAACAAAGGTGAGTTTTGGGTCACCCTGACTCACCCAGGTTCTAGATCTCTGTGCACAGTTCTGTGGGAGAACGGAAACCCTGCTACAGGGGATTGTGTCGTGGTCAAAGATAGACACCCAGGATGGAAGTTTAGAACACCGTACGAATCAGAAGAATATGTATGTATGTATAGGCATTTATATAGCGCACTACTTACCCGTAGGGTCCCAAGGCGCTTCGACCGCTGCGAAACCCTTCCTGGCTTCCCTGAGAGATGGTCCCTTAATGGGTATCTCCAGGGTGAGACCAGGCATCCCCGGCGGTCTGGTGGGGCCGTTAGTGAAGATGAGGCAAGCTAATGCCCAGAGTTGCCGAGTGTGATCGCTGATCAGAGTGGGCACCGAGGCGAGAGAATTATCGAGTCCGCTGACCCTGGTCCAGAAACCTGCCGCGCCGGGAATCGAACCCTGGTCCCGGGCCGTCCTCTGCTCTCGGGTCTGCCGCCTCTAACCAGTCAGCCACACTACTTCACGGGTCATTGTTAAGATTCAAGGGACCATGGTCACTGCTCAGCGAGGGCAACAAGTTTTCACGAGGAACGAGTCAAGCTTCAAGAAGATGAGTGGGACAGGTGTGGACCAGGAAGAGTTAGGAGGTCTGGAGAACACCAAAAGCCTCACCCTCATCAGCTCATCCGGACCACTAGTCTCTCCACCCAGTTCCCTGCAGGCAGAGAGCGGAGGGACTGTCCAGGACCCCAACGCATCACGCCAAGGACTGGTGACTGTTTTACTCCCGAACCCCCCAACCAATGCAGCGGCCAGTTCCAACTCCCAGAGACAGAAGTATGGTCTCCTGCCGAACCCTGCACCCAGCCAGCGGCTTGGAGACTTTGTGTGCACCTCCCCGTAACTCTGAAGAATCCTGATGGACTGTGTCTAAAGAAAAGGAGGAATGTAGAGAGCCACCCGGGGTCTCCACTATTTTGTTTCTTTTCACTGCTGTGCACGCACTCCTCAGGCGGGCTCGACCAAAGGAGATAAATAAACGTCAGAAGCCCACTCGGGGTCTTCCCACCAGAGTACCAGCAACCAGTGTGTGCCCCTCATCATTTAAGTGCTGCGTAGGTCTCTGACACTACTAGGCCCCACCGCGCTACAGCTGGGAGGCTTCATTTTCTTGCTTGCATTAGGGCGCAGGGTGGACTTTCTGAGCAACTGTGCGTTTGTGTTTTGTAAATCAGGGAAACATTGTGGTCCTGTCTGCACAGTGCATGAACTGGATGCACTTTCTAATTTTCTCAGTCTCTCGTCATTGTGCATGGACAAAGATCAAGCAGCCGCTACTGACACTGCACAGGCATATTTTAATAACTTCAAAAGGCTGTAACACAGACACTGCCCTCTACTAGCAGTTGAATTACCTCTGTTAGCACTCTTTTCTGATGGACAAGCCAGTCACAAGCACAGTTTCAGATCTTGCAGTCTGGGCGGTTCTTCCGTAGACCCTCTTGTTAAATTCTAGAGGTGTTAAATAATTTATTTTTAAAAGCCATAAATGCACTGTGTGGCATCTACTTTCTTAGGGGAGAAGCCACCCAAAACGTACGTTGCTATGCTCGCTCGGGACCATTCAGTGTACGCATTTATGCCTCACCTATTTGAAAGTTCACCAACCGCCACTGTCCCTACGTGCCTTGCAACTGTTATGTAAGCAAACCTCTGTAAAACGTCCCAAAGAACAAGAGAATGTACAAGTCAGCAAGCCCATCAAGACAGAACCTTTTAATGGTGAGTGGGAAGCTAATCTCATGACCTAGCGCACTAGACTGGTGGAGAGATTAAAACAACTGAGGCTGCCTTTAGTATTTCTTGAAGCAATTCAACACCCAACCCATAATGAGGATTATTGCTTTAAAGAAAGGGTGCAGATTTACTAATTTTTCATGCAGTCCAGCAACTAAACTTGCTACACTGTGTTACACAAGGAAGAAAACACCTTGCAGCACCATATTTACTAATATGTGATGCTGTACCCCATCGCCCCCATGCTGGTGCTTTTCTAAAAGGCTGTCTTCCATGATGCACAGCCTAGCAGAGGTCAGTGTGAGCTATCCAGCATAGTTTTTGTACTGGAAGCCTACGATTCCAGCATAGTTTTTGTACTGGAAGAGTACCCTTCCCAGTGCAAAATACATTTTGTCCTTTAGAAAGAAGGCCCACATGGGTGTTTATTACTGAAACCTGGGCATCTGACTCCTCTGGCCCTGATCTGGTGGCCGCTATTCCGGAAAGATATGTGCTTGCCAGACTGGACAGAGTTGGGCGTAGAGGAGGTGGATTAGGGATCCTCTATAAGACATCTCATATTTGCCGTACTTCTGAATTGTCTGGACCTTCAGATCCCTTTCAAGCTCTACACTTTTCAATTAATTCCCCTTGTGCTGCCCCTTTTATAGGCATACTGATCTATAGACCCCCGGGTCCTAGAACTGATTTTAGCCAGTCTCTGCTTAACATTCTGGAACCCTTTTTTGGCTGTGTCCAATTGATGATTCTGGGCGACTTAAATTTCCATCTGGACAATTTTGCTTCAAGAGATTCCCTTACCCTCCTGGACTCTTTGTCCGCTTATGGCCTACAGCAGCTGGTTAAATTTTCCACCCACCAGGCGGGTCACATCCTGTATGGGGTGTTTACAAATGATCCTAGGTTAAAAACAGACCTACCCATTCCTTTGATTTGGTCCGACCATCTGGCCGTTCCGTTGGAACGTAAGACTCTCCCTAAGAACCTTAACCTAACTGGTCCTAGCAAAATGGAACCTAGAAGAAGGTCACTAACTCCTCCCTTGCCCTGCTGATTCAGAAATCTGCCATTGACTCAGCCATAGATGTTAATATAGCTGCGACTTAACTAACGAATGCTATTACGACAGCAGTAAATATGCTAGCCCCGGTAACCTTTCGTTATTCTGCCCGAAAGAGACCATCAGCCCCGTGGTTCTCTGAGCCCTTAAGACTCCTAAGGCAGGGGTGTAGGAGGCAGGAAAGGCTATGGCGGGTGAGTTGGAACCCCCTAGAGTGGGAGAAGCACAAATCTCTCCTTAAGGAATATAAGGTGGAGGTGATTAAGGCGAAACAAGAATACTTCGCCCATCTAACGACTACTCTTACCTCCCCGAGAGAACTCTTTAAGATAGTTGACTCACTATGGACATTACAGATGCCTGATCCCATAGTGTGCTCACAAGATCTTTGTGATAATATCGCAGGATATTTTCACACAAAAATAGCGGACAGCTACTCGGCCCTTGATTTACAAAAGGCCCTAATGCCCCCGCCTTCTCCCAGCCCAACCCTTCTCCCTTCCGAAGTTGATGCCCCGACTACCACATTGCGTCTGTCTGCGTTTCCACTGCTCTCTCTGCAGGATCTTGACTTGCTTCTAAGCAAGTTGAGGTCAGGGTCTCCTTTAGACCTTTGCCCTCTCAAAGTTCTCAAGGACTGCAGACATACTTTGCTCCCTCTGCTTCTGGACATCATGAACAGAGCAAAGAAGGATGGTATCTTCCCTTCCCAATGGAAGAGTGCTGTAGTCAAGCCCCTCCTTAAGAAGCCCACATTAGATCCTGAGGTACTTAAAAACTTCTGCCTCATTTCTTTGCTCCCAGCACCAGCAAAGATGCTGGAGACCCATCTAAACCCACATTTGGCGGCTTTTTGGGATTCCTCGGGTCTTCTAGATCAGTCCCAACACGGTTTCAGGAGAGGACATAGCACGGAGTCGGCCCTTACGATAGTGCTTGACAACATCCGCACTGAGGTCGACCAGGGCCATACCTCCCGGCTGATCCTTTTAGATCTGACAGCCGCCTTCGATACCCTGTCTCCCTCGGTTCTTACATCTCGGCTGAGGGAGATAGGTGTAGAGGGAGCGGCCCTGAGCTTACTGGCTTCTTTCCTGGATCAGAGGGAGCAGAGGGTTAAGCTGGGAGAATATCTATCTCCTCCCACACCTGTACAATGTGGGGTTCCACAAGGGTCGGCATTAAGTCCGACCCTGTTTAACATCTATGTGGCCCCACTTGCCAGGCTGGTGAGATCTTTTGGGATGGAGGTAGTCTCCTATGCCGATGATACCCAGATCCTGGTGTCGCTCTCTCACTCGGTGAACGCTCCCATTCGTAATTTTAGAAACTGCATGGAGGCGGTTTCTAAGTGGATGATTTACAATTCACTTAAACTGAATGGGTAGAAGACCGAGATTCTGGTCTTCGGTGGAAACACAAACATCTGGACGGCCGAATGGTGGCCCCCCTCGCTGGGAGTCTGTCCCATACCAACAGATTCTGCGAAGAATCTGGAAGTGATGATCGACCCAGCTCTCTCAATGGCACAGCAGGTTAATAGAACAGTCGCTACCTGCTGGGGCATCATTAAAATTCTTCGGAAAATTAAACACTATTTGTCCCCTCAGGCTCGCAAGCAGGTCGTCCTTGCACTTGTTGCTTCGCGACTTGATTATTGCAACGCCCTGTGCGCCGGCGCTAATAAAGGTCTGGTGTAGTGCCTTCAGACTGTTCAGAATGCGGCGGCCAAATTTGCAGTGGATGCTCCCAGACTCTCCTCCGCAACGGCTGCCAGGAAAAGCCTGCACTGGCTTCCTATTGAGTCCAGGATTGTTTTTAAGACTCTTTGTTTGACCTATGGGGCGCTTGCTGGCAAAGGGGCCTATGACGTGAGGAAACTGTTGCGCCCATATGCACCGGATAGAGTCCTCCGCTCTTCAATAAAGAGCCTGTTGGTGGTGCCTCGTGTTCGAAGAAGTAAATGGGGCGGGAGGGCGTTTTCAACGGTAGCCCCCATGTTGTGGAACAGCCTTTCCATAGAAATTAAATCCCCACCGTTGGTCCTAAATTTTAGGAAAGCTCTTAAAACGTGGCTTTTCTCAAAGGCGTACCCGTAGTGCTGGCTATCTGGTCATTCTGATTTCTTTTATGTCACGCGCCTTGATGCCTCCGGGCTTAGTAGCGCATTATAAGACTTATTTCATTTCATTTCATAAAGTAATTTTTTTTGTATCACTCTGAGCAAATTTGCACTGCTGTACGCCTTAGTAAATATGGACCCTTGGTTGCTTATTAAAGCTTATGTAAGAGTAGTAGTAATGTTGAATGTTCAAGTGAGAGTAAATTAGGGCTGTTTTTCGTTAACAGTTCATTTGGTATTCATGTGGTATGGATGATTCGCACAGGGGCATAGTTTCAGAGGGGTGTTTGGGGTGTTACATCCCCTTCCCCCATAAATGCATTTACTGATAAATAGTTGGGTACAGGTGCTCTCAGTCTGGTATGTTGAGGTGTCTGTCAGATTTCACCTCAGATTTTTGCATGAGCACTCTGTCAAAATCACACACTCTCTCATCTCTGTTTTGAAAGTCCTAAAATATGTTATTTCATAAAATATTGTTTCTCTCACTTAGGGGCCCATTTGGATCATGTGCGGATCGCCATCGCCCGCATGACAGGAATGCAGGATGCGCCCACCACTGTGGAGGGCACATCCTAATTGCCCCCACAGGACCCCCGCCCTTATGGCGGGCGTTCCCGTTTCCCGATAGGTGTCGCCCGCCATCCTAATGACTCCCAAAGTACTTCTACCGGTCTGCATTCCTTTCTCTGTCTACTGTCCCAAAAGCCCAAGGCACGAGTCGGGGGTACACGCAGGTACACAGCATCACCCCACTATTTTCACAGGGTTAATGCTGTGTAACCTGCCAAGAAGCTGGGCCCAGAAATATGTTGAACTTGCCCCGGTGTAATTTTCAGACACCGGGACATGTTCCGCAGCGCCTGCACATTGTCTGATTTCCATTCCCAGCAGCAACGTGCAGGCAGTCAGGGAGCTTTTGTTTCACCTCCAGCTGCAGCTAGGCAAAAATAAAGGCAGAAATTAAGGGGCCATCAGGTCTCCTTTGATCTAGTATGGGACTGGAGGTGTCCTGGAACCTCTCAAATGCACCGGCAAGGAAACAAAAGCACACAGCTTAACTCGTCACAGGTACTTAAGAAAGGCATGCTTTTGCGTTTGTTCAGTCCCTGTACATAAGAGATGCATGCACTCTAAGAATGTCAGATGGGTTGGTATGTCCCCGTATTTACACAAATAACAATTTAAATAGCACTATTTTGTTTATTTTATAGCACCACAAATCCCAATGCAGAGTGTTAGAGCGCTTTACATAGCATACACATTATCCATTCCAAATATATCATGAAGTTTGTAAAATCAATGTACAAGATGTTTTACATGAGACAGTCAGGGTTACAAGGTGTAGGAGGCAAATACCCTTTGTAGCTCACTGTGGTCTAATAGAAGGATTACTATTTATTAACTGCAAGTAGCAAAAGGATCTCCATGTTCAAAGCAGTAATCCACTTACCTATCTACATAAAATAAAAATCTGTGATCTGCAGGGTACATGATATGCTGTGCAGGAGACAACATTTTTTAAACATATTTTATTGCATTTTCAGTTGGTGCATGTTTATACATATCAGAGCATCACTTCCAGTGAGGTCACTTCTTGTGATGCCACATGGAATGTCACGCATTGTGACGTCATGTGCTTTGATGGCACGTGTCATGATGTCCCTTGCATACTGCCTAATTTGGTCAGTCCCCCCACTTCTGTTTTTTAGAACTTGTGTCCTGCTTAAGCCCCTCTCATGCACCTTGCTTGTCATATAATGTATTTAAACATTATATATCAGCGTGATTGCCGGGAAATCGGATGCCCCTCCCTCCCAAAAAATGTTTTAATGACCAAGCTATGCCCTCTGGATTCGTAACAAAGTTATGTCCGCTGTGATATATTTTTTTAAATAGGTCCAGTCCTCCAGCACATGGGAACACTCGCCTGTAGTATCTTGGGAGCTTTTATGAAACACTTTGCATATTTGTATAGCTTTGCTACACCCCAGACTCTTATGCTGCATGAAGAGACACCCCACTTCCCCTATGGTGGCTTTGTGACCCTCTTCCACTCACATGTACAGGGCTCTATTGCTTTGAGGCAAGGTTCACACTTCACACATGTGCATTCATCCATACAGGAGAAGTGGCTACTCAAACTGGCCAATGAGGTGGCATGATGGTGAAGGGGTGTCAAATGACAGCAAAGAGAAGCAGCCAATCGGATACTCAATTGTTGATAGTGATCGAAGTGTCTGTGCTCCTCTTCAACCAAGCACACATGAAAATATAGACAACACCTCAACAGAATAGAGCAGACACCTGTGCTTTTTTTTAAAGTATAACAAAAATCTATATATTTGGAACAGTAAATGATCAGAATTCCACAGCTGGTTGTGCTGAACAATTTACGACACCTCAGCAGAATGGAGCAGACACCTGTGCTTTTTAGGCCGAGCCTAGAGCAGTTCATGCGCTGCTTGCTCGACTTTTAGTGAGGGGGTTTTCAAAGTGCTACCCACAAGCTTTTCCTGGCCTAAAGCGTGTGTGCATGTGCGTGTGAATGCATGCAGCCGCCATCTGTCTTTCTTTATCTCATTAAGCCTTGTTTTACAGTTACGAGCCGTCATGGCTCATTACGTGCTTTCGCGTGTAACGCACTTGCACACAACTCCCTCCGCCTCTCTCTCCCGCTGCAGCCCCCATCTACGCATTCAGTGCGGCCAATGCTCGTTTTGTAAAGCCTGCTGTTTACAGAATGTACGATTGCACGATATGGAAAGGCAGCTCGAAGTTAAAATGCACATTTCTTCCTATTGATTTTTTTTCTCCACGAGGAAAACATTTCCTTGTCCTCAGCTCCCCCGCACATCTTAAAAAGAAATTTACTCCAGCAAGGAGCTGGAGTAAAACTCCAACCATTTCTAAGTTGGAAAGGATTTGTATAGGAGTCCGTTAATGGCCTCAAATGCACCGGTTTGTGGGAGTTGATAAACTTGTAAGGCACATCAGTCCTTGATCGCTCATTCCCCACTCTGTGGTGGAGTTCACGACTGCGCAATTCAACTCACTCCTGGCTGTGAGTTAAACAGTAGTAAAACCATATGCCCTGGCAGGTATTCTTTTGTGGAATGTTGCCAGGCGTAAAGAATTCCTTAATGTTCATAAACATATGTTTACGGCTGGATTTGCCAACACAGCATCACCATGTGCCGCCACAGCATCACTCTGCGCCACCACATCATCACTCTGCGCCACCACAGCATCACTCAGCGCCACCACAGCATCACTCAGCACCGCCACAGCATCACTCAGCGACACAACAGCATCACTCAGCACCACAACAGCATCACTCAGCACCACCACAGCATCACTCAGCTCCACCATAGCATCACTCAGCGCCACCACAGCATCACCAGCGCCACCACAGCATCACCATGTGCCCCCACAGCATCACTATGTGTCACCACAGCATCACTCTGCACCACCACATCATCACTCAGCGCCATTACAGCATCACTCAGCGACACAATAGCATCACTCAGCACCACAACAGCATCACTCAGGACCACCACAGCATCACTCAGCACCACCACAGCATCACTCAGGGCCACCACGGCATCACTCAGCACCACCACAGCATCACTCAGCGCCACAACGGCATCACTCAGCGCCACCACAGCATCACTCAGCGCCAAGACAATATCACTCAGCAACACCACTGCATCACTCAGCACCACCACAGCATCATTCAGGGCCACCACAGCATCACTCAGCATCATCACAGCATCACTCAGGGCCACCACCGCATCACTCCGTGCCACAACAATATCACTCAGCACCACCACAGCATCACTCAGCAACACCACAGCATCACTCAGCATCACCTTTGCACTAGTGCACCACCACATCATATTCACTCAGCAAGACCTGAGTATTATTTAGCATCACCTTAGCATCGTCTCCGCACCAGTCACCACCACCACCACCACTACAACCTCAGCATCACTCAGCACCACCTCAGCCTGCTCTCGGAATCTGGCATCTGTTGATTCTCCCCTAATATCTGGCTGCTGCTAGTGTTATAATACAGGTACTAGTTCCCAACCTTCACCCTCCGATTGTTTATGCCCCCTCAAAAAAAAGCTTTAACAAACAACCATTGGAATAGGCAGAAACAAGTTGCCAGCATTGCAAGAACAAAAGAAAACTGAGGACACTTTTTATTGTAAATAACTTTTTTTATATGGTCGTTCAGTTGTACATAATGCCTTCTTGGTCATATATAAGGTAACAAAAATGCTTCTGACACTTTTTTATTATAACTTTTCAGCATGCTGCACAGCAGCCACACTTCTCTACAGCACAACTTGAATACATTGGCAATTTCAATAGCTCTGGCTAAACACTTATAAGGGCCCAAAGGCAAGACCTATTGGCTATGCCAATGCTTGTTTTTTTAAGTATGACAAAATCTATAAATCAGAAACTACTTAAGGATGTATATATTGAAATCTTCTTTTCTTTTTGTATTTTCTTGCTGTTTAAAATTTTCTAAAGCTCTGAGACACACAGGGAGATATGAGATGAACTGTGCAATCTATGTTCTCACAAGTATCATATATAGGCTATGCTTGGTAGGTGGAATGGAAAAAATATATTTGTTAAATGGAAAAATTACGAATTTGTTCTTGTAACATATGTGGGATAAATAATAGAAAAAAGAGGGGAGTTGCTGCACAGATTATACAGACCATGAAATTGGATATTTTATGTATACAAGAGTCACATATTATATGGAATGATAGAAAAATGTATGATGAGTTGGGGATGAAATTGTTAGTTTGTACTTCACAAGGTACAACGACGAAAGGAGTGGCAATCCTAGTCAGAAAAGGTTTTGGGATCCCTATTCGCAATAAGGCTGATCAACATGGGAGATGGGCAATAGTAGAGTTAAAGATTGATAGTAAAATCTGGACTATCTGTTCCGTATACGCCCCAAATTTAGATGACCCAAATATGTTGAACTTGTTAAATCTAGAATTAGCTAATTGGGCTCCATCATTAATATTTTGTGGGGATCTCAACCTCCATGTAGACCTTAAGAGGAATGTATGTAACATCTTACATTACCAAGGGGCAAAAAAAAATCTTTACATACTTTGATAATGGATCACGGTTTATTTGATGTTGCTCATGAAAAAAATCTCTCAATACCCGGATTTACATTTTTTTCTTTTCCCCATAAAAAATCTGTACGCCTTGACTACTTTTTTATTAAAAAAATATTATTATGTGACACTAAATTTGATCTCTATCCGCGAATAATTTCGGATCATAATCCAATAGTAATCGAAATTAGAACTAACTTATCGACTCCTCAGGTTAGGACCTGGACGTTTGATAGAAAACTTTTAGTGGACCCCGAGTATTTAGATATGATGGCAAAGTGGATAAAAGAATTTTTTGATATAAATAGAGGAACGGCCTTGGTTCAAAATATATGGGATGCTTTTAAAGCGGGGATCAGAGGGGAGTCACTATCGTATGTCATCAAAAAACAAAAAATAATACGAGAAAGGGTAGATCAAGGCTATAAAAATGTCCTATTATGGGGGAAAAAATTATCAATTGCTATTATTCAAAAACAATCAACTGTAGACATTGAAACGAATCTAGCAATTCATAAAGCTGCTTTATATGAATCTTTTGCCTCAAAATTGGCGGGAATAATAGCAATCCATAGATCTCAATTGTACGAGATGGCTGAGAATGCAGGGAAAATTTTGGTTAAAAGAACTAGACAAAAAGAAGTATATAACACAATAGATGCAATTAAAGACGAAATGGGACAAATACATAATAATCCTGATGCGATCCTTGAAACTTTTCGACAATTTTATCAAAAACTATATAAATATAATGATGACTGTTATTCGTCACCACAATGTATGAATTTTGCCAGAGCTAATGCCCTACCACTCTTGTCTTATGACCAAAAGTTAGCCCTAGAAACAGTAATTTCTTGGGAGGAAACTGAAAATGCATTAACATCGCTAGCATTAGGAAAAGCCACGGGACCTGATGGTATTCCATTGGAATTCTACAGGGTTTTTAGAAATGTTATAAAACAAGACATACTCATTACCTTCCTTGAGGCACAGAGAGGTTTTCCACCGGACTCCTGGGCCCAGTCACTAATAATGACATTTCTCAAAAAAGATAAGGATCCACTAAACCCCGCGTCATACAGACCAATATCTTTAATAAATACAGACAGCAAGATATACTAAAAAATATTAGCAACAAGATTGTCAAAAATAATAGCAACAATTGTATCCCGCTGGCAACATGGGTTTATCCCAAATAGGGATACAGCAGATCATGTACGGAGGGTTGTCGCTATTATGGACTGGGCTGAGGGTACTAAAACATCAATGGGGATCACCATATTGGATGCCGAAAAAGCATTCGATAGGGTGGCATGGCCCTATCTCTGGGAGCTGCTAATTATAAAGGGTTTTGGTCCGGGGATTGTAACCGCTTTTAAAGCTTTGTATAAAAATCCAATGTCATCAGTTAAAATTGGAGCTACGAAATCAGCTTTATTTCCTATCCAACGTGGAACACGTCAAGGATGCCAATCCTCCCCTCTCCTTTTTGCTATCTACATTGATATCTTTCTTAACCAATTAAATCAAGACGAACACATTGCTCCGGTGGCAGTGGGTGGTATCAATTACAGAGCCCTCGCCTATGCAGATGATCTAGTGGTACTTACCAGTGATATTGAGAGGGCGTTCCCTAGAATCGAAGAACTGGCAACAAATTTTGGCTCCTTTTCAGGATACAAATTGAATTTATCTAAAACGCAAATAATTTATGTGGGTCAAAATCCACCGCCCCTTAATAATATAGTCTCTGAAGCAACATACTTGGGGATTAAATTAACTACTCCTATATCAAAGATTCCTGATCTTAATTTTGACCAGATTCTGAGGAAGGCCAACTCAACTTTGGAGAGAATAGACCATTTGCATTTATCACTACATGGCAGGAACAATGTGTTAAAAATGTTGATTTTGCCAAAATTTATATATTTATTTAGAACAATTCCTTTGGAATTCCCGCTTGAATACTTTAAACAACTTGAAAGAATGACAGGAAGATTTCTATGGGGGTACAAAGGTATTAGAAGAGCTTATAAAAAAAATGATACTACCAAGGGATAGAGGTGGATGGCTGTTCCACACTTTTTATTTTATTATCTGGCTACAATATTTTCATGTATATCGCCCCTAATTGTGGGAAAAAAACTCCCATCTCATATGCACATTCCCCTTCGATTTATGAATTAGTTCTAGGATTGGATACTAATAATCAATTTCTAAGAATAATAGAACCAAGCTACTACAAAAAAACAAAATTTAAGATTATATCGGCAGCTTTTAAAGCATGGAGAGTTATTAAAAAATTGGTGGGGATTCCAAAGATTACAAGATATACTCCCTTAAATTCTCCACATTGCTTTCCTCCCATATTCAGAGATGCGGTGATGAAAAGGTGGAATAATAGTTGTATATACTATCTGAGTGATTTATATTCGGCCAATTCTAACACTATATCATCCTTCTCTGAACTACAACAGAAATTTAGAATTCCTCCTCAAGACTACTTTAAATACCTACAGATATTTAGCTTTTTAAACTCGTCGACGCTCAATGATTACCAAGGGTTAAAACTGATTTTGATGATAGAGAGTATGTTTGTTAAAAGAAAAATAGGTTATTTTTATAACCTTCTTATAACTTTTCTCCCAGATGATCTCTCTGCGATTCAACATAGATGGGAGGAGAAATTGTGTGTAAATGACTTGATGTTAAAGGAATCAATTAAAATAGCTAATACTATTCTAATTACAGGACGATCAAGAACCCAGCACTATATGGCTATGTTTGATCTTTATCATACCCCAGCAAAAATTATGAAATGGGGGGGGTACTGCTGGTATAATGTGCAATCGGTGTACACAGATGGGAGCAGATTCAATGCATATGTTTTTCTCATGCTATTATTCTACAAATACAACTTTTCATTGAAAGAATCACAGGGAGAACAATAACTTTTACACCAGAATTGATTTTATTTGGACTATCAATAGACACTTCAGTAAGCGAACAACAACACTTGATCTTTATTATGTTATCTGAATATCGGGCATGCATCACCCAGGAATGGATCAGCCCAGTTCCACCATCGTTCTCTATGTGGAGGGCCCGCTTACTAGCAAAATTTAACTTTGAATCAGCTATGTATGCAACTAAAGGAAGGAAGAAGAAACAATTAGGGATGAAAATTTGGGCTCCGGTACAACAATGGATCCATGAGGAAATTACTTAAAATATTCATTTGCTTAACCTTTGTTGGATTGCTTTGCTGTCGTGTTTCGTTTTATTTTATGGTATTTCTTATACATGTAAAATGTAATCGAGTTAATTTGTATATGTTTGCAACCTGAAAGCAATAAAAAAAATAAAAAAAAATAAAAAAAATCTATATATTTGGAACACTATACAAATGGAATCCCACAGCTGTTTGTGCTGACCAATTTATGAACGTGGTAGATTGTTTTCACCCATGTCTTTTCAGTAATGGTCAAAATGTTTAATGGCCTTTCGCAGGCCTATTATTTGTGCGACAAACACGTCTTGTCCCAGAGATTGTTCATGACCAGCAGTCCTACTGCCTACAGCAACTTCTTCTTTTCTTTCCAACACATTTTACTTTTCTTTCATTCTTTCTTTTCTTTTTACCATTCTTCGAAGTGCTGTGATTATTTATCTTGTCATCACTGCATTTCTTTTTCATCCATCTCTTGACATTTTTGTTGTTTGGGTTTGCACACAGAATTTTGTACTTTGTGTGTAGCCTGTGAAATACAAAATACAGTGTTATCAACCATATATCATTCTGGTAACCGTTCCATTGGATCAACTGTATTGCTTCATCTGAGCGAGTACCGGCAATAGATGGCGCCATAAATCCTCTGTTCTAATAGTTTTTTGTAATTCACCAACAAATTAGAATATGTAAAGGACTCATTTATATGAGAAATGTGTCTCATCTACGCATTCAGGAGGAATCTGTCCTCCCAATCATCCAGCATGCATAGTAGTAATTCACCCGTTCATAAGGCTTCCAGCACCTGATAGGGCAGTGGGGGGAGACACATCAGTAGAATGGATGGCTAGATCCAGGTGATATGGGTGGCCTGCAATCATGTCCACAGGATATTTGGCCTGTAAGAAACTGTATAATTTTTTCTTTAAAACTGTAAAAACAAATATATGTGTGAGTGCGCGTATGTATTTGTCTTTCTGTATTCCTTTCATCCTAACATTCCTTTATTCATTTAATTACTATTCTCACACGACTCCTGGAATATTTGGGGTAAGTGAATTGTGACCAGGCGCCGCGGTCAGTTGTGAGCTATTTGGTTTTTATTGTTACCTAGGTATATTGGTAATGTTCAGTGGCGCTGTATTTGCTTCTATGACTGAGGGACAGCAAAGATAAACGTGAAAGGCACTGATCAGGAAACAGGATAAATTACTGCTCTATAATAATTAAATTAATGTATTACTCATTTTTTTGTTGGTCTGGTGAGTGTTGAAGAAGATAAAATTGAACAGGAATTCTGCCACATGAATTCTGTCTGGAAGACAAATGATGGATTTGGGCAAGTGTCTATGGAAAGTAATCAGAGGGGGAAAGCTGGATAGAGAGGGGGAGACCAGTAGACTTCTGTAAGATTGTGGCTTGTAGGCGCAGTTAGAGAGGAGCAAAAAAAAACTTCTTGAATTGGAAAACAAGTTAAATTTGCGATTTTCTCAATCCACCTGTGGAGTGCAAGGTATGGTTGCGGACAACGGCCGACGCTATGACCGCACTCCCCTGATGTGTTCCCTTCGTGTTTGTTTCAGTAGTCAATTCGGTTGAGTGGGCACAAGCTACTCCAGCACCTGCCGTAATTCGGTGCCAATTGCTATGCAGATAATGGATGAACCCAAGCTTGTGGAGTGGTGCACCGCTCGATATTAAAAGGTTGTTGGTCAAATAGGTCAATAAGTCATATGGTCATGTTAAAGTTGTCTGAATCAATCCTTTATTTTCATAAGTGTCCAAATACAAAATACCAACCAACGCGTTTCGTTCATAAGAACAAATTCTTCTTCAGGGCATAAAATCACGGTCCTGGGAGAGTCAATGTATGTGTGCAATTTGGGCTATGTGGGTCTCCTTGATAAGGGCCAGTATGTGGTGAGTCTCAAGGCAAAGAAAGTAGTGAGCCATCTGCTTCGGAAGTTGCCATCAACTTCCGAAGCGTACATTGACTCTCCCAGGACCGTGATTTTATGCCCTGAAGAAGTTCTTTCCTATGAACGAAATGCGTTGGCTGGTATTTTGTATTTGGAAACTTATGAAAATAAAGGATTAATTAAGACAACTTTAACAAGACCATATGACTTTTTGACTTCTTTGACCAACAACTTTTTAATATCGAGCGGTGTGGAGTGCAGTTGGGCTGGAGAAGACACCCTAACTCGCTCTGCCAGCAAACCAGAAAAATAAATGGATTGTGGGTGTTTCGTGTGGTTCTCCCTGGCAAGCTAAATATGTGTTTACTGATGACAGTGTCTGCTCTACATAGAAATAAAATCAGCAAGACCTTCCCTGTCCAGGAGGAGGGAGTGGAAAGTTTTGCTGAGAGCACGGAGATCAGGTGTATTCTTTGGCAGGAAAGGCGGTAATACTGGCAATTGCAAAAGAGAGCAAGTTACAACGACAACCAGGAAACTGCTTGTACATATGTGAGTGTACAGAGTAAAGCCGCATAAGTGGGAGGAGGTGTGTACAGGTTCCTGCATTAAAAGTATTATTGATGGTTGCAATATTGATATGATTTCTAATGTACGCATATCACTAAATCACAATGAAAATATATACATGGTATTGTGGTTTACTGGGTGTGTTACTAGTACCATGGGGTCTTGCATTTGTGGCATAGAAGTGTGCAGAGGGGATTGGGGTACATGTCAGATAGTATCAGTGAAGTGTGGAGGGGAAGTGTCATGTAATAGAATTGAGGTGTGAGCCACGGGTCACAGTGCAAATCCCAGAGTCCTGATGTGATAAGTGGCGGTCAGACTCCACAACTGAAGTCAGGTGAGATTGAAACGTGGTGCTACTATCGCTCCTCAGGTCTGTGGAACTGTAACAATATCATATTAGACCATAAGGCAGATGATGGGCACAGATCAAAAAAGAGGATAAATGGTTGGCAGAACCACCTGAGTCCAGACCTCAGGCAGGAGGTACACAATAAAGGCCATGATTCCTGTATCAAGCATGACATGGAGGTCAGAAAATTAACTGCAACACCCACTACATGACAAAAAAACTCTGGGGCAGATCTTGCGTCAATTTTACGCCGCAGTTGCGTCACTTTGTGTGACGCATCTTCATCGTAAAAATGTGGCCCATTTACAACATGATGCATCTAGGGAGATGCGCCATGTTGTAAAGACCTGTGTCACATTATACCTCCATGAGGTATAATGCATGCAGGGTGGACTTTCCCACACAAAAGGTATCGTAGAAGTGACGCAGTGAAATGTACAAAAATTCACTGCGCTACTTCTAGGACACCACTGCGTCAAAACCTTGCACCTGCTTGCAGCAGGTGTAGGGAGTGTTGCAGCACAATGAGGATAGGTCTCCCCATGGATTGCTGGAGTTGTGTCGTGCTTGCGACACAACTGCAGCAAAGCATGACTTTTGCGCCAGCAGATGCATCAGAATTTCTCATGCATCTGTCAATCCTTGCTCCATGGTGCATCGTATTGTAAATACGGCACATCCACGGTGGCACAAGGGTTTCTCAGGGTGGTGAGTGACTCATCTCTACAAATGCTTCACTTTCTTGTAAATCTTCCCCACAGTGCCTTAATGTGGAAAAGAGACCAGTAATGTGTACTAAAAGTGGGGCAGGTTAGCATCCAATGGGTTCTTTGGGCTTTCTGACCCCGACCCAAAGACAGGTGAGTGACTGTAGTACCTTCATGGGGGTCAGCGAGGAATCTTCAGAGAAACAAGGAATGATGGTTTGAGCTCTAAAGCTCTGAATGTTGGCATCTATGCATGCTGAAGACAGCACCTCTTTCTGCTACTTGGGTGGACATACTCGGACTGTGCAATGCAATATGGTGTCCGGTCTTTTTTGTTTGCTGGTTGCAGATAAGAGAAAACTGCCCAATGTGTCTGATTTTTTAAGCCAAAGTGGAGATATGCGTTTGATGTCATAATTTGAAGGGTAATAAAAATAACTGGGGGTTTGAATTTCTTGTATAAATGACACATAAGCGTTAGAGTAATTCATGAATTAAAGAAAAGTAGAAGTAAGCCACTGAAAGCACTGCTCACAACTGATCTAAGACAAATTTAGAGCAGTGTCTACAAACCATAATTGTTGTATTTCCAGTCCTGTACAAGATGGCCAGGAAGAATCAGACATCATGTAGTCAGTATCCTTATGTCTCCTTACTTAATTGCAGGTTTTGATGAAGACGTCAGGTGGAAATCTAGTAGTATTAGGGAGCTGTCTTCAGGCACGAGAACATGCATGTTTTCCCCATTCTCCATAGAATGACAGAAGTGTGCAAGCCCTGTCAGTTGACTAACAGGTAGGAAGGCCTGTCAGCAGCTTCCTACATCTGTGCCAGGCAGAGGAAGGCGTGACTAGTCAACAGGACCTGTCCGGCTTTATCTGGCCATGCATGGACCCAGCTAGTAAACCCAGAATGCCTAGGTAGTAAAGTAGCACTGGAGTTTTAGGCATAGGTTAGTAATTATGGTATGACAAGTTTAATTGTTAAGGGTCAATGGTGTTATATATAGGGGAATGTGGCGCAAGACTGTATTAATACAGTAACACTGAGAGAGTGTACTAGCTTATAGAAGACATGGTATGGGAGCCAAACGGTATAACCGGTCACAATATCTACACATAAAATGTTATAAAGGCAAGTGTGATTACCTTTAAAACATTGGTCAACATTGCATTTCTAAACAAAAAATAACAATCAAGATACATGATAATATTTGCTGATCAATATTAATTGGAGAATGCGTAAAAAGCTGGACCTTGAAGGACAAAATGAACAACTAGAAGTGTAGTAAATAGTGGTATTCGATCATCAATCATTTCGGCTATGACTTTGTCAGGAATGGCTAAGTCTTAATATGTACTAAGAAACCTCCTTGATTGGATGTTTACGTTTACGAGAAACATAAGACAAATTCCTCTACTGGTCTGTGAAGAAAGAATGGTGTCACTACTAGCCCCCTTGTCAGAGATCCTCCCAACAACTCAACAACTGAACTCACCACCCACTACAACTCAACAATGTCCTCCATCCTGGAACAAGTAGCCCCTCTGAAACTGAAAAAGGTGAGAAACATTCACTCGAGATCATGGTTCAGTAAAGACCTCAATACTGAAAGAAGACAGAGAAGAGCAGCTGAAAGACTCTGGTGAACAAATCCATCCACAACCCACCTAGGCCAACTCAGGAGGGAACGTAGAAAATATAAAAAACATATCATCAATGAAAAATCCTCCTTCTTCTGCAACGCTCTAGATTCGGCCAAAAACCACCCAAAAGAATTAATCAGCATCATCACACATCAAACCGACAAGCCAGCCTTAAAAATCGGTGTGACAAATTCACTGACTTCTTCTATGATAACGTCACGAAAATCGAGCTCTCCTTTGATTATCACAACCAGTCATCCAGTGCCCAGAAATGAAGATAACAACCCCCCACAATCCACGGACACTCCAGCAACACTCCAGCAACGAGACAAGACAACGAGTGCACTTTAATCCAAGGACCCTACACAAACCCTAATAGTTGGAAGGCTTTCAATCCACTCTCCGAGGCAGACAGGTCTGCTTACTGGCTACATCTAAACCTTCCTCCCTCCTTGCAGACCACTCCCTGACTCAACCATGCCCTAACACCCCACTGGACTAAGATTATAAACAGCTCCCTGCCGACTGGTGTGATGCCATACTATCTCAAACTCAGTCAAGTTAAACTATTGCTTAAAAACCCAGAAACTGACCAAAACGACCACAATAACTTCAGAACAGTTTCCAATCTCCCAATCCTAGCCAAAACTCCAGAGAGATATGAACTCAACCAACACATCAAAAACAACAATCTCGCTGACTGGAGATGCAGTAAGACGTGTCATGCATTCTGTCCATCAACTGTTGTTTTTGCATTGGTCACAGCGAGTGGGATGGGTATGCTCAGACGTGAGTCCCATGCTCTCCACGCCACAGGAGTCAAGCTATCCTGGCTGAAGACGGCTGATGGCCAGAAAACGGTCCTAGGATGCTTGATTCCGGTCCAGGAAAGACATGGCTTGGCAGTTCGGGCTGGACTGTTCCCATGAGGCACTGGGTCAAGGCTGATTTGCATATGGCCATGTCTGAACTGGGGTGGTGTGGAGTGCAAAAAAACGATGGATTTAGGCCCAGATCTCTGTACTGGGGTGAATGTACGATATTTTTCTGCATTCTGTCCATCAACTGTTGTTTTTGCATTTTCCCAGGCCAAACAAGACATCATAGAGCACATTAGGTCCCTCGACTCCGTGACCAGAGGAGTGGCTGCCCATTAAATAACAGATTACCCTCTTTTCCAGCAAGTTCGCCTCTACCCGCTGGGAGTGCTCTGCATCATGTCTCACACTATGCCCCGGCTCCTGGTTGGGAGGGTGGGGTGTGGCGGGAGTTCCCTGTTGGTAGACCTGCGATGCTACTGCGGACATACCCCGGACTGTCCTTAAGGGAGTGACATCCCTGAGTGTATCCAAACCCTTGGGTGTAGGATGCCTTGTATGTGGGCCAGAGAAGTGTGGTCCTGTTGGCCGTTATAGTTGTACAATGTTTTGTGGCCGGTTTGGTCGCTTCTTGTCCTTTTGATCTCTTCTCTCTCTTCTTGTCTCATACTAGCTTCCATCCCTCTCTCTCTTCTTCTTTCCTTCTCTTTTCTCTGCCTCTCCGCACTTTGCTTTCCATTGCTTCCTCTCTCTTTCCCTTTTCTTTCCTTAGTGTGCGTTGGGTTGGGGGAGATGCGGCAGCGTCACTCAGTATGGAGTGGGGTGGGGGGCTTTCCCTGAGGGCTGTGCTGCAAAAGGACTGGAGGGGGGAGGCGTGGGAGGGTTCTGACTGGCTCATATTATGACAGCAAACATACCCAGGCCTTTAAAGGTTTTAACGCTTAATGTCAAGGGCCTGAATTCCCCCAATAAGCGGCGCCAGACATGGTGATATCTCCTGCAATAGAGTCCAGACATCATATTTTTGCAGGAACCCCACCTTTTGCAGGCTGACATAGGACGCATGGCTCATGCCAGATATCCCTTCCAATTTTGGGCGGCGGCAGACACTAAGACAGCAGGTGTGGCAATACTGTGCAGGGCTGGCATCAGGTGGGGGGACCGGGCCCTTCAGGAGCAGGGATGGGCCCTTTCTTAGGGTGAGTGTGGCGATTGGACGGTGCACCCTCACTCTGTGTAATGTGTATGCACCCAACCAGATGCAGGATCGGTATCTCCAGTCACCTCTGAAAGAACATGTCCCGTGAGGAGACCCCTTGCTGATCCTAGGGGGGGATTTTACCTTAGTCTGAGACCCGACAGTGGACCGTAGCGATGCCGTGTTCAGTGGTGCCGGGGCCATGTCCTCCGCATTGCGTACTCAAATAAAGGAATTAGGGCTGTTTGACGCGTGACGCTATCGGACTTGAAGGACTTCTCGTTCTATTCCCACGCCCATCGCTCATACTCCCGGATTGATGATTTATTTGTTTCCCACGCCCTACTAAGCGATATGTTGGGGGCCTCCATGTCTGATATCTCGCCCTCAGATCATGCGCATTTCGAGCTACTCATTCAAGACCCGACCGCTTCCTCAACCCGCGAATCGAGGTGGCGCTTGCCACCAGGTATTCTCCGAGACCCGGCAGATGTAGACAGCATCAGAACTGCCATTGATTCCTACTTCGCTACTAACGATCTCCCGGAGACACCCTTCCCTGTGGTGTGGGACGCCTTCAAGCAACACTGCAATGTCATATAACCACTCTTTCGATTGCCAGGGCGTGCGAGGCTCGGGTCTTGGTGGATAGTCTGGCAAAAGACATAAAATTAGAGGAGCGAAGGGATCAGGGTGGCCCCTCGTTAGCGTTTAGGAGGCGCCTTGCCAACCTTAGAGGGCAGCTCCAACTTTTACGCACTAACAAAGCAGAAAAATCACTGCTGGCCTTGAAGCAGAAGTACTATGAGCGAGGGGACAAGGTGGGCACGCTACTTGCGAGGAGTTTACGGGCATAGCTCATATAGCGACTGTCCAGCGTCCGGACGGGACGAAGCTCTTCTTGGAGAGGGACAAGCGCGAGGCGTTTCAGACCTACTACTCTGCACTATATCAGAAGGAACCGCCGTCCCTCGAGGTGGTGGCAGACGTTCTGAATAATTACACGGGGGGGATGCAGCACCCGCACTACGCTAAGACCCTGTAAGGCCCCATCACCCAAGAAGAGGTAATAGTAGCTATGAGGGATCTTCCCCTTGGGTAGACTCCGGGACCGGATGGTCTGCCCCTATCTTTCTGTCGCATGTTCCAGTCCCAGCTTTGGCCACAACTTTTATGGCTGTATAACTCCTTTACTGACACTGAGGGACCGTCTCCGGATATGGGTATGGCGGAGATAGCATTGATTTTGAAGCCAGGAAGGACCCCACACAGTGTGCATCGTATCGCCCCATTGGCCTGCTAAACACCGACCTCAAAATTTACACCAAACTCTTGGCAAAGCATCTGGACCCCTATATGCCGGGCATGGTGGATCCAGACCAGGTTGGCTTCATCCGCAATAGGCAGGGGGCGGATAATGTACGCAAAATAGCGCATTTACTAGGAAAGGCGCATCACTGGGGGATCCCGGCTTGCCTTCTTTCGTGGATGCGGAGAAGGCATTGATCGAGTGTATTGGACTTTCCTATGAGTGGTTTTATGTAAAATTGGATTAGGCCAGAGCATGCTCACCCATATCATGGCACCATACCTTGCCCCACAGGCTAGGATTCGGGTCAACGGCCGGCTCACGGAGCCGTTCACCATTTGTACGGGTACCAGGCAAGGGTGCCCCCTCTCACCTTTGTTATTTGCCCTTGTGGTGGAACCACTAGCAGAGATGATACGTCAGGCGCCCGATATCCATGGCATCCGCATGGGGGGACGTGAGAATAAGGTGGCGTTGTTTGCGGATGATCTTATTCTCTCCTTAACGCGTCCCCGGGAGTCCCTTCCGGCCCTCCATACAGCGCTGTGCCTTTTTGAACGAGCCTTTGGCCTCAAAATTAATCATAGTAAATCCTGGGCTCTCAACCTTACCATCCCACAAGAAGACATCTCCCTCCTGGAGAGCCTGGTCCCATACCAATGGGCCTTCCACCCCATTAGGTACCTCGGCCTCCAAGTGACTCCCTCTCTTGACACGTGGACGCAAGCTAATTGGAGAGACTGTCACAGGTCAGTACTTGAGGACCTGAGGTGGTGGCGGCCCCTGATGCTATTGTGGCTGGGCCGACTCAACGCCATCAAGATGTGGGTCCTTCCCAAAATCTTATATCTTTTCCAATGCCCCCCCATGCCCATTTCGTTACATTGTATACGCAGCCTCCAGCGCGACCTCACAAACTTTATTTTGGGCGGGCAGCGGCCCCGGTTTTCGCAGAAGCTCCTGATGGCGCCAAGGGATAGGGGGGGACTGGCATGTCCGAACTTAGTGCACTATTATTGGGCTGCACATCTTCGGTGCCTATTGGAGTGGATGGCAACAGAGAGTGAGAAGGGATGGCTCCACATGGACCGGGCCGTGACGGGGCGAACTATCTGGGATCTTGCCTGGCATCACCGGGCGTCGCGCTCTAAGAGCGCCTATGTTGCGATACCCACAAAAACGGTCCAGGACATTTGGGATAAAGTAGCCGTATGCAGAGGCCTCACAAACTTTCCTTTGTCACACACCCCGACTGCAGATTCACCAGCATCCAGCCCACCAAACAACCAACCAGAGAACCCAACCACCTCGGCTGCATCCTCCTCAACACCCGCTCCGCCAGCAAGCACGCCATCGAACTCTGGGACCTCCTAGACTCCACCGCCCCGACGTCGCCTTTCTGACGGAGACCTGGCTGAACGCCACCTCAGCACCAGACATCGCCATAGCCATCCCACAGGGCTACAAGATCTCCCGCAGAGACCGCACCAACAGAGTGGGAGGGGGAATTGCCATCATCCACAAGGACACCCTCAGAGTCTCGACCAACACCGACGACACCCTCACCACTGCCGAACACATGCACTTCCAGATCCACACTGACCCCAACACCACCCTCAGAGGAACACTCGTCTACAGACCTCCCGGACCACGGCCACAGTTCAGCGACACCATCGCCGACCTCGTCAGCATCCACGCCCGCGCCTCCACGGACTACATCCTCCTCTGGGACCTGAACTTCCACCTCGAGAACAACAACGATGCCAACTCCACCACCCTGATCGACAACCTCGCCAACCTCGGACTCAAACAGCTCGTGACGACACCCACCCACGCCGTTGGACACGCGCTGGACCCCATCTTCTCCACAAGCCCCCACGTATCCTTCAACCACACCCCCGAACTCCACTGGACCCACTACAGATGCATCCACTTCACCTTCAGGAAACCCACCACACACCACCGCACCCAACAGCTGTCACACCGCTGCTGGAGCAAGGTCACCAAGGACCAACTGACTGCCACTCTCGCCCTGAGACCACCCGCCAACCCCACTGACCCAGACACCGCTGCGACCAACCTCAAACAGTGGATCAATGACTGCGCCAACACCCTCGCCCCTCTTGAAACCTCCACAACCAACCACACCAACAAGAAAGCCGCCTGGTTCACCGAAGACCTCCGGATCTCCAAGCACACCTGTTGGAAGCTGGAGAAGAAATGGCTCCACGACCAAACACCTGACAGCCGCACAGCCCACAAGAGCGCCACCCGCAGACACCACCAACTCATCAGGGCCACCAAGAGGACTGCGTTCAAGGACCACTCAGACAACAACGCACACAACACCAAAGAGCTCTTCAGCATCGTGAAAGAACTCTCCAACCCCAGCTCCAACACCAACGACATCCCACCATCACAAGACTTGTGGAACTCCCTGGCCACCTTCTTTCACCGCAAGATCACCGACATCCATGACAGCTTCAACTCTGACACCCCTGCACCCACCACCGAGCCCTCCACCCCTGCGACCACCACCCGAACCAGCCGCCTGACCGCCTGGTCCAATGTCAGCGACGAAGACACCATCAAAACCATGAACTCCATCCACTCCGGATCCCCATCTGACCCCTGCCCTCACCACGTCTTCAACAAAGCCAGCACAACCATTGCCCCCCACCTCCAGAAAGCAATCAACATCTCCTTCGAAACAGCAACCTTCCCGGAAAGCTGGAAGCACACCGAGATCAACGCCCTTCTGAAGAAGCCCAAGGTGGACCCTAAGGACCTCAAGAACTTCAGGCCCCTTTCCCTGCTCCAGTTCATGGCAAAAGTAACAGAGAAGATTGTCAACAAACAGCTAACCCGCTACCTCGAAGACAACAACATCCTGGACCCTTCCCAATCCGGTTTTCGCAGCAACCACAGCACCGAGACAGCCCTCATCGCCGTCACTGACGACATCAGGATCCTGATGGACAAAGGAGAAACGGCCGCCCTCATCCTCCTGGACCTATCAGCAGCCTTCGACACAGTCTGCCACCGCACCCTATCAGCCCGCCTCCATGACGCCGGAATTCAAGAGAAGGCCCTGGCCTGGACCACATTCTTCCTCTCCGGCAGAACCCAGAGCATCCGCCTCCCACCCTTCCGCTCGAAATCCACCGAGATCATCTGCGGCGTTCCACAGGGATCCTCCCTCAGCCCGACGCTGTTCAATATCTACATGGCACTGCTCGCCCACGTCGCATGACAACATAAGCTCAACATCATCTCCTACGCCAATGACACCCAGCTGATCATATCCCTCACAGAAGACCCCCACACCGCCAAAGCCAACCTCCACAGAGGAATGAAGGCCGTATCCGACTGGATGAAGGACAGCAGACTGAAGCTGAACTCAGACAAGACGGAGGTCCTCATTCTCGGCCCCACCTCATCAGCCTGGGACGACTCTTGGTGGCCCACATCGCTAGGCACAGCCCCGGAACCCACAGACCACGCACGCAACCTGGGGGTCATCCTCAGCTCCACCCTCTCTATGACCAGGCAAGAAGAAGCCCTCTCCGCATTCTGCTTCAACACCCTCCACATGCTCTGCAGGATCTTCAAATGGATCCCTCCCAACACGAGAAAGACTGTCACCCAGGCCCTCGTCACCAGCAGACTCGACTATGGGAACGCCCTCTACTCAGGAACAACAACCAAGCTCCTGAAACGACCACAACGAATCCAGAACACCTCGGCACAACTGGTCCTCAACGTCCCCCGACGCAGCCACATCACACCCCTCCTGAGAGGCCTGCACTGGCTCCCCGTCAACAAGAGTATCACCTGCAAACTCCTTATCCACGCACACAAAGACCTACACAACACCGGACCTACATACCTCAACAACCGACTCAACTTCCACACCCCCACCCAAAGCCTCCGCTCAGCTAACCTCGCCCTCGCCACAGTTCCTCGTATCCGGAAAACCACCACCGGCGGCAGATCCTTCTCCTACCAAGACCTGGAACGCTCTCCCCACCAGCCTACGACAGACTAAGGACCTACTGGCCTTCACAAAACTCCTCAAGGCCTGGCTCTTCGATCAGTAGCTCCCCCCACCCAGCGCCTTGTGACCCTCACGGGTATGTAGCGTGCTTTACAAATGCAGTGATTGATTGATCCTTCCCACAGGCATATCACACGCGGACATTTGCCAAAGGGTCGCAAGGGGACTGCCGGGTGATAACGGACCTGTTCGAGGCGGGTGCGCTTACATCCTTTGCTCAATGTAGGGAAGAGTTCCAAGTCCCGTCGATGGCAGGGCTACAATATGCCCAGCTGAGGCACTGGGTGTCTGCGGAGGACATACATCAGGCACCTACGCGGGCCTTCACTCCCTTTGAGAGCCTAGCCCGGCATCCTATTGAGTCAAAGGGGCTTATATCCCGAATCTACCAGATTTTGCAATATCCACAGACACCGCCTTCCCACCTCTATCAACGCCGATGACAGGAAATGTCGGACACAGATATTTCTCCCATGCAGTGGAGCAAGCTGTGGCGAGAAATTCCCAAAGTGTACTGTAGCATTCCGCAACGGAAAAATTCTTATAAGCTCATGACTCAGTGGTACTACACGTCCCAACGCCTCCACAAGATGTTCCCCTCATCCTCCCCCTTGTGCTGGAGATGCCGATCTGCGACGGGGGACTTCATTCACATCTGGTGGGCCTACCTGTTGCAGACTATACTCTGGAAAGAGGCCCTTAGCCACATCAGGAGGGTGCTGGGGTTCACTTTGCCTGAGGTCCCCAGTGTGGTCTTGCTAAGCATTAAACCTGCTGGCCTGAAGGCGCTCACCAGGAGCTATTGGATTTTGGCGCTTCAAATGTTAGGAGCAGCCAAGCAGCTTATTGCTCTGTATTGGAAAAAACCAGAGGCCCCTCTAATCGCTGCCTGGTTTGTGCGTTTATGGCATGTTGCCACTATGGAGCTCTTCAGAGCGCAATTGCAGGCACGCGACACATGCTTTAAGGCTGTTTGGCACCCTTTAATTAAATACCTATGCACGGTTGAGCATGCCCGCCATATGCCCACCAAATTGAGAATGCTGCACCTTTTCATGGATGCTGTTATTCCTTCGGACCCAAGCAGATTGATTCCATAGCCGCTCTCCTGCATTGTGATCCCACCATGGCCGACATAGGGTTGGCCTTCATGCCCTGCTCTCTCATCAGTGGTGCACACTGTTCTTGCTCTCCCTGTACTGTCCCTTCTCTTCTCCTTCACCCATTTCTTATCGTCTATCCTTTTCTTTCTCTTTCTCCACTGCTCTGTGGGTTCCTGGGCCCTGTTGGGTCGACTGTTGAAGCCGGGCACGTTGCCCGTCTATTGCAAGGGTGGACACTAGGGGTCTACCCTCCACACAGGACCTGACTATGCTATTATCTGCATTACAGAACGCGGCCGGCCCCTTGTGGGTTGTAGGCGTAACGCTGTGTATCATTTCACCTCTTACATAGAGTATTAGCGAATTGCATGTACTATCCAAACACGAGGCCGGCCCGGGATAGGGTTGTAGGCTTAACGCTGTGTACCTACTGGTCCTGTGGTGTGTGATCTTTTTCGAAAATAAAAAAGATTTGAAATAAAATAAAAAAACAACAATCTCCTGGACCCACACCAATCGGGTTTCAGAAAAGGATGCAGCACGGAAACAGCCATTTTGAACATAGTAGAAGACCTACACAAATTACTGGATACAGACTGTTGCTGCCTACTCATACTTCTAGACGTATCAGCTGCCTACAACACGGTTAATGTTAATGTGATAGATTTAGAAAGCTCACTGTTACCGTTAGGTGTCCTGGCGCTAGCTTAATCTGATCGGTGGAGAAGGCAAATATCTTGGCAAAGATCTGAGGTGCTGGATTCCCTTCAAAAACGGATCTGTGCGGACTGGATGGACCATCGCATCTTTTCTACCAAAGGGCTCCCAACAACAAAAAATATGCAATCAAACCTCTGATACAACTGCAATAACCTGGGTGTCCCCCAAAGGTTTTATCCTCTCAACCACACTGTTCAGTATTCACATGGACCACTCACAGCGATCCTCAACCAAGCAAAAATCCCCTTCCGTCTTCACACATATGACACTCAGCTCTACATAGAGATCTCCTTACCATAAAGCATACACCGGTTAAATGCCACTGTCAAAGATATCCAACACTGGCTATCTCGCAACCACCTTAAACTCATCCAAGATAAGACAGAAATTCTGTTAATTTCAAAGACAGAGCAACCCCCCAATGCAAGAATGGATATACTCCATAGACGCCCTTAACTGCATTCTAACGCTAGGTGATGATTCTGTCAATGCTGTAGGAATCTCTCTGGGCCTCAAACTGACCCTGACAGAGAATATAAAGAACTGTGCGAAGAATCCTACCCCCCGCCGATTTATCTTTTTCACTCAGCCACGCAAGCACTGGTGCTGTCTAGATTGGACTACGCCACCCTCACAGGTACTGCCAAATTCCACCTAGCACTCCTTAGAACCATTTTCAACGCAGCAGCCAGGATGGTCACAGGAATCAAAAAATTTGACCACATCTCTCCGGCCCTGAAAAAAGTGAAAGGGTTCCTGATTGAAGCTTGTTGCCGCTTCAGTACTGTGTGCCTTACCCACAAAGCACTTCACACTGGAAAACCAACTTAGCTTGCCTCTAAACTCAAAAAGTCAGATCAGACGAGAAACCACAGAAGCCCAAACACCCTACTCCCCATCTTGCCTAAAGCTCACAAACAAAAAACACTGCCACGCTCCTTCTCGAGCAACAACCCTAAAATCTGGAACTCAATACCAATACATATCAGGACGAACCCCTCTTTTTTGAGCTTCAAGAGACAGCTAAAGGATCTCCTCCTCAACCAGCACTTCAACTAGCGGGTCATCAATCGCCCAATGTGTCATTAGCTCTACCTCTTGCTCTCCTTGCATACTTTACCTCCCTCATGCCCAACCATTGGTTTGGTATGATTCTACTTCTTTTTTATAAATATCCTCATTACTTTGATGTTAACAGGTTCTGAAGTAAAGCGCTCTGATATCCTCGGGTCTTGCCAGCGCTATATAAAACGACTAAATAGTAAATAAATAAATTGTTTTCTCTGTTATTAAAATGCATTTAATGTTAAATGCTACGGCTACGGCACTGAAGACTGGTTTAGCAATGCAGTGTAAGGCCCCAGGTCCATGGATCACCTCATGGTACTAGAAGAGCGCTTGCAGGATCAGTGGAATGCAGGATATTTGCCTACAGTTATAGATGGCTGACACTGTGGTTGCACAGGACATGATAACACTGATGTCTACCATAATCGCCTGAGTTAATTAAAATCAATATTGATGTGGTTGTACTCAGGGGCGGCTGGTGACATTTTAAAGTGGTGAGGCGCAAACTGATTTGCGAGTGCGGGCCCCAGGCCACTCGGGCCGGCGGCGACCCCCCCCTGACCCACGTACACAACACTCAAAGAAATGTATTCACACACGCATACACACAAACACATCCATTCTCCACCAAACATTCATGCAAACACGTACGCTCGCACCAAACACTTTAAAATAAAAGAGAAACACACACTCTTACCTTTCTGCCGGTCCCGGTCTGCGCCACCTCTGGGCTCTGCTCCCCACACGTCACAGGCTCACAGCGCCCCTGGCCAATCCTGGCTCCAGGGGCACAGGTACCTTCTCGCCTGCAGCACGCCCATTAGGGCTCCTAATGGGCATGTGCAACGTCGCAAAAACACAAGTGCGCATGAGTGGGCACGGGTAAAAATTCACCCTCCGTCCCCCCTCATGCGCACTTGTGTTGCCGCCTGTACAATCATGTCAATCAATCAACATGACGCCAGACCGCCAGGCAGGGCGGTCTGATGTCATTTTGATTCATTGACATGATTGTCACAGTCTTAACTCAAAAACGCTGAGGGAGCTGCGGGCGGCTTCGGGCAGGGGGGGCTACGCCCCCACGCCCCAATGGACGAACCGCGCCTGGTTGTACTTTCGTCTGAGGCAAAGGGCTTTGGAGTCAAAAGGGCTTTGGAGTCAAACACAAAAACTGTTCTTAATCCAAGTCAAATAGATTTGCAATCTCAAAATGTTCGATAGTGTAGTATTTTATGCAGCGAGGTACCTCATTTCTGTAAGTATAACTTCATAGATACATGACAATTGAAGGCAATGTTATTTGATATTCATAGATGCATGGCAATTGAAGAATGTGAATGTGAATAGGCTTTTATAGAGCGCACTTACACTCCAGGGAGCATCTTGGCGCTAGACATCACTGTCCCGAAAAAGAAGAAGGGGGGATGCTGCTTAAGGTAGATCATATTCATAGATCCTGGTCTATGAATAAAGTGAGGGGTTAGATTAACGCCAAGCAGAGTGAGTCTTCGGATTTGAAGATCCATGTTTTGAGCGTTTTGCGAAACAGTTTTTCGGAATGGATCAAGCGCATTTGTGGTGGGAGCTTGTTCCAGGCTTTGGCTCCAAGTACTCCGATGGATTTTCCACCTTTTGTGGTTAGTCTAAATTTGGGAACTGCGAGTAGGTTTAGGTTGGATGATCTGAGTGACCGTGAGGGAGTGTATCTTCTAAACCTTTGGGACAGGTATGTCGGTCCCGACTGGTGGTAGGCTCTGAACGTGATGAGCAGGATTTTAAAAAGCACTCTTTTGTGGATGGGTAACCAGTGCAGGGTTTTGAGTGCTTTTGAGGCAGATGATTTCCTGGGTAGTCTTAGCACCAGGCGGGCGGCGGCGTTTTGAACCATCTGCAGCTTGTGCAGGACGGCTCTGTTTGAGCCTGCATAGATGCTGTTGCAGTAGTCTAAGCGGGATGTGATGAGGGCTACTGCCACAGTCTTTCTAGCTGTTAAGGGAAGGAGGTCGAAGAACCTTCTAAGACCTTTGATGATATTGAAGCAGGACCCTGCCACTGTACCTGCTTGTTGCTTAAAGGATAAGGCTTCATCAAACCTTATCCCAAGGTTGCGGGCCGACGTGATGGTGTTTGGTGGAATTTCGGCGTCTTGGGGCCACCAATTGGTGGGGGAGAAAAGGTTGTTTTGGCCAAAAGGGAGGATTTCAGTTTTACCTGAATTACATTTAAGGTGGTGCGTTCGCATCCATTCAAAGGTTGCCGTCAGACAGTTTCTTAAATTTTCCTCCGCTTTGGAAGAGTTGTTATCCAGTACTAGGATGAGCTGGGTGTCGTCAGCGTAAGATATTGTGCTGATGTTAAAGGATGTGATGAGTTCAATCAGGGGGGTCATATAAAGGTTGAACAAAACCGGGCTTAGGCTTGAGCCTTGTGGTACCCCTGTTTTTATGGTTTTTTCATCCGAGCAGTAGTTTCCTAGCATGGTGACTTGCCTCCTATGGCTTAGGAAGTTTTTAAGCCATTCGAGGGAGGTTCCTGCTAGCCCTGACTCTGTCAGGCGGCCTATCAACACGGGGTGTGAGACCGTGTCAAAGGCCGCCGACAGGTCGAGCAGGATCAGGACGGCCTTTTTCCCTTGGTCCAGTGCCATCTTGAGGGTCTCTACAGTATGTAGGAGGGCTGACTCCGTGGAGTGTTTGGCCCTGAAACCAGCCTGGTTAGGATGAAATAGGTGGTTTTTCTCTAGGTGTTTAGTCAACTGTTTATTTACTGCAGCTTCGGTCAGTTTAAACAGTAGTGGGAGCAACGAGATGGGGCGAAGGTTGGAGAGCGTAGTGGGGTCAGGAAGGGGTTTTTTCTGCAGAGGTTTGACTGCAGCGAGCTTCCATTCAGCCGGAATGGATGCAGTGGCCAAAGAGGAGTTTATGATGGAATTTATGGCTGGATTTACCGTGTCCACCAGAGTGTGGAGCAGCATTGGGGGGCATGGGTCAAACGGGGAGCCTGATTTGCTGGAGAGAATTGCTTGTCGGGATTCGTCGAGACTGATGTGAGTAAAATTTTTCAGCTGGGGTTTGTTGTCGGATGGTCGCGTTGCGTCGTAGGGGGGGGTTCAGGAGGGTCCGGGAAGTCTGTGGTAAGTTTAAGTATTTTCTGTTCGAAATAGTCAGCTATATCGTTACAGAGAGCCAGTGAGGGTGGTATTTCTTGCCGGAGGATTCTGGGGTTCATGAACTCATCAACAATTTTAAAGATCTGTTTCTGATTATTGTTGGACCGATTGATTCTTTGAAGGAAATGGTCTTTTTTGGCGTTTTTTTATCATAGAGTGATATAGTTTCCTAGCGATTCTGTAGGCAAGGGCTTCCTTTGGATAATAGTTTTGGCGCCATTTCTTTTCGAGAGCTCCGATCTCTGTACGTTTGATTTTTAGCTCGGGGGAGAACCAGGGTGCGGATTTTCTATTCTGTTTTTTTCTTACTTTCTCTGAGTTGGCCGGACCGCAGCACTCAGAGATCCAGTTGCAAAATATTTTGTAGTCGGATTCTGTGTCTCCAGATAGCGATGGTTTAGATTTCTCTGCAGTGAGCAGGAAATTTGGTGAGCTGGCAAGCTTTTTCCAGTCTTTTTGCATTGGGACTTCGATTTTTAGGTTGGCGGTATTAGACATTTTCTTGTTGGTGGTTAGATTGAACGGAATTAACCAGTGGTCGGTCCATGTTTGGATCAGCGGGTTTTCGACCGTTAGGGTTTTGGTATTGGTGCAAATGCAGTCTAGTATGTGGCCTGCTTTGTGCGTGGGCATTTTGGTCAGTATTTCCAGACCTAGGATATTGGTTAAGTCCTTGAGCCATATGGTATTGGGGTCGTTGGGTTTGTCTAGGTGGAAATTTAGGTCACCCAGAACTGTGAAATTTGCGTATTTTAGGGTTAAAGTGCTGAGAGCATCTTTGAAACTTTCGAAGAAGCCGTTTTGGGGTCCTGGGGGGCGGTAGATGAGGGCTCCCGCGAAGGTATTTTCCTCATTTAGTTGGATGCAGAAACCCATACTTTCTGCCCCTTTTACGTCTGAGAGTTCGATGGTAGTACATTTTAGTGAATCTCGATGGATGATGGCTAGGCCACCTCCTCTGAGTTCTTGTCTGTCGATCCTCTGAATGAGGTATCCTTGGGGGACAGTTTGGGCTATGATCGGGTTGCACCATGGTTTCAGCCATGTTTCGGTTATGAAGAGTATGTCAATGTCGTTCTCCGTAATGAGGTCAAGAATGTGCTCCCCATTTTTGCAAATGGACCTCGCATTGATCAAGGCTCCTCGAAGCGAGGTTGCGTTGTTCATGTTAAGTGACTGTTTTTCCTGGGTGAGGAGAGTTCTGCAATGGTGGCAGCATGTGGGTCCTAACCATGTCTCGGCATTGACAATGTTAAGACAGTGATTTTTATTGTGGTTTAGTGCGAGTAGATCAGCTCGGGTATAGGTAAGTAATTGATTTGTACGTACCGTAGGTTGGGCAGCGTGACCGGCCCTGGGCCCGGCCGTGGCACGGACGGGCACAGACGGGCTTGCCTTAGGCGCGCCTTCGGCGCGCAAACGGCGCTCCCGCTGCGCTCGTCCGCTGCGCTTCCTGTGCATGCACATTTGTAGGGCGAGGGGGCGTGGCCTCTAGTGGGCGTGTCCGGCGAGCGCGCCTGCTCTAATGGCGGCCGCTTTGTAATTGAGGAAAGCACAACAGCGTATGCACCGCTGTGTGCTACAAGAAGTCGTTGGCAGTATTTTAAAAGCAGTTTACAGTGCAAGTAAAGAGTGACACCACACAAAGTTTTAAAATTTCGATTTTGCCAATGTTTGATTACAGTACTGAGAGAGCGCAAACTGAACAAAATGTATGAGTGCACTATAATCGCTAGTAGTAAGCACAATTCATAAAAAGAAATGCTATGAGTGCTGAAAATATATTCATATGTACCTTGAAATGTGTAGTTAACTTAGAGATTTCATATAGAAGTGGAACTAATGCAACATGTGTGAAAACATATACTCTTATTAGAAGTGTTTAATCAGGATCCATGTTATGTAGCTGCTAATAAGAGAAATCATGCTGCAAGGCATGGAAGAGAATGGCCCTTATGGCTAGGCCAGAAGGGTTCAGAAACGAGGATTGCTTTTCATATACATGGATTGCACTAATGTTACACTGACATGTTTATTCATTAGATTTATATTCCATAGATGTGTTTTATTATGCCAAGAGAAAAAGCTAACATGTTATTCTAGTTAACTTGCGAAAGGGTTGTAGGCCTGAAATGATGAAAGGATTTTTGATTTGCACGTACTGGTACAGGCCGAACTGTGTCAGGGGAAAATGTTGCAAGCTTCTGTTAGAAGTCTATGAGAATGAAGATTCAGCCACGGATGTCTGTCTGCAATCGTGAGGGGGATCCAATTAATAATTGGATGAATAGAGTTTTGTCCATAAGAGCGATGCAGACACGGAGGAGGGTTCAGGAATGTTTTAGGGGGTATCGGCGGGCCGGAGAAGAGTCTGAGAAGCAAGGTCAACGCTAACGCACGAGGCCCAAAAGAAGAAACATCATGGAAAAAGCCAGGAGAGACACCACGTGAGGGGCGTCTCACAAGGGGCGTCTCAAATGATGTTGCGTTTTGTATTAGGGTCAGCTCCCCTGGGTGGAGTTAGAGCAGATGCCTGAGGACCCTTTAGAGAGCGGATGGGTAGGCAGAGAGGGGTCATGACTGGCGATCATAGGTTTTCATCTAGATACTAAGTGTGGGTGATCTCCCCAGGGATCATTCACCGCTGACACCTTTTGGTAGGTTGGGATTCTGTTAAGTAGGGATACCATCCAGAGCAGGGTAGGGACAGCCTAACCTGAACCTTTTATCCCTGCTGCAAATGACGGAGAGATCACAATACGTGTCTATGCTTGCAGCCCTTTTAATCTTAGAACTTGTACTTGTTGTATTCTTTGCTCGCTTAAGAGCTTTTCGGGAGCACATGTATGTAGTGGTGCCCGTATATCTTTTGAATCTCATTCTGAGATGCCTGTACTTGCAGTTAACCTTAACCTTATAATAAACCTTTAAAAGCTAGAAGTAGTTTGTGGTTTTTCTGAGTTGAGTCCATCAATAGCAAAGTTAACCTGGTGTTGGATGCACTTTCTTTCCTCAAAGACAGGCAATAAAGGTTCGATTGACCAGAACGGGGTTTAGATCTAAAGTGATAAGATAGAGATCTACAATCTCACCCTCGCAGTTGGTAGCTATAGAGGGTGGTTGCCTTCTTGAGGAAGGTGATCTAGGCCAGGTTAGATTACCCCAAGGCCCCTAGAGATTGGTGATCGGAAGAACCGCCCGCCGAAGAAGGTCCGGATGACGTGAGACAGAAAAGCAGCAGTATCAGTCGAGAGTGAGTATAAAGGGTCATGCGTGTTAGATTGCGGTGTTTTTATGTTGTGTCTATGTTGTAATGTCTGGCGGAGTTGAATGCCTGTAGAGTGACTGTGGAACAGGTTGTGAGCGCGCGAAACCGGTGAAAATCTTAAGTTCAAAGAGAGCTTAAGTGGTTCGGGTGTATCGGACATCCAGAGTAATTGTCAACCAGAGTGAAGGGGGTCATGAGGTACCATTGATCGCCCGCAGGACCGTGATAGGGGGAACGTAAGAGTGAGTGCGTGAGTAACGGACGCTGGTCGGAAGTTACTGTGTGTAAGCAACCTATCAGAGAGACGGAGGACGTTTCGTCAGTTGTGGTGACAATTACAGATAGACTGTGGCCGTACAGTCAAGAGAAGTGACGGCTTGGTCGGAAGTAGTCATTTTTCGGTGTATGAATGGGACGCATGCATGACCGGGAGACGAGCTGAGAAAGGAGGGGTGCTGCTGCGAAGCGGAGGCGAGTGACGTCAGAAAGAGCCGCGCTGGGATTGGCCAGCCAGAGCAAGACCGCGCTGTGATAGGCCAGTTAGCAAAGCCGCGCTAGGATTGGTGGATTGTCATCAGGAAGTAAACAGTATAGCGAGGTCGGAAATTGTACGTTTAATCATGAAGTGTTTTAAATAGTTAAGAGCGGCGTTTAAAAGAGAGAGACGGAGATCCTATGATGGGGAAGAAGCCCCGCCGGAGGGTACACCGGCTTATTATATGGCAGCGAATGTTGGGCTACACACGATAATGTGGATCTCAGAGTGGAGTAAAATTACAGAAGGAAATGAGGAATTAACGTTCCCAAAGTACAGGACGTTCAGATTAGAGGTGCTACACAGATGACCTCAATGAGACCTATGCCTAGACCGACCCAGTTTGAAGCTCTCAATGCATGGATTAGGGCAGCGCACGAGAGGAACCTGAATAGACGACAAGAAAGGGAGAAACGATCGGTAAGAGCAGTGCAGGATGCCAAATGGGATGCGGATGCTAAAAGATGGAGAGTGAATAACTTAGAAGTAAATAAACTGTACCCAGTATTAGAGGTGGCAGGAAACAAGAACCCATTCGAGGAGGATGAAGAGAGTGAGTCAGAAGATAGCCTGATAAATAGGTTATTGACAGATAGGCCACCCCCGTATAACAATGAGACAGGAAATGTTGAACCCAGCAGGGAAGGGGGGCCCAGCCTAGGGGAGCAGGGACCGCTTCCCATTACAGATTGGGATCCCACTGCAAAGAAGGAACTGTCCCAACCTAGTCCGGTGCAGCAGGTAGTCGGAAGGTTTGTGGTACAAAGGGTGCCAGAAACGGAGTGTGCCACCTCCTACGCACTGCCAGATGCCCTACAAGTACCTGTTACCATAGGTCCTATAGTATCGATCTATGACCCCGAGAGAGCAAAAGGGGAGGAACGGGTACGGAGGGATAGGGAGAGAGCAGATATGGCAAGGAGGAGCGACATAATCAATTCCCCAAGTCAGTTGCCAAGACCAAGAGATTGGAGCACCCCAGTACACACAGCAGAGGATCCAATAGGGGATCCGGGGGGCCCTAGATGGCCGGGAGATCTGAGGGGATCAGGACGGAAATCCTTCCAGGAGCTAAGTGAGTACATGAGGAAATGGGATGAGGCAGTGGAGGCTCACAAGAGCACCATAGCAGCGGAAGCTGGAAGGGAAAGCCAGGATAGCAGGACCCGGACTCACTGTGGGGCTGACGAAAGCAGTCCGGAGTGGGACGGGAAGGGTCAAGACAGTAGAGGAGACACTTGCCCTATCAAGAGAGGAGGGAGACCAGACCTGGAAAACAGGAGCCCTGAGTGTGGGGGGGTGTCTCGCCCAATTCACAGCGAAGGAGATAGGAGAACGCAGGAATACCGGAACAGTTTTAAGTGCACCCACTATGAGTCTGACAATAGTGGGCAGAACGAGGGTTGCGAGAGGACTCGTCATAACCCCTGCGACTACGGACAGGAACGCAGTCCTGGGGAGATGGGGAGCCGAGGAGGAACCTACCGAATCTTGAGTGACACTAGGCAACGGGAAAATAGCGATAGAAGGGAGAACAGCAGGGAAGGCAGAGGGAATGAGGATGGGGGAAACAGGCCCGTGTTTCACCATCTTCCAAGGCAGGATGGCCGAGCCTGGGACCTAGAGAGATGGGAACAAGGGAGGACACTCCTTAACTCCCCTGAGCCCAAGCGTAGGACTCGGAGTTGGGATGGTAGAGAGACCAGTGAACCCCTTAAGAAAGAGATATTGCGAGCTGAGATAAAAGCCAAGAGACTTGATGTCGCCAGCTTAAAATCAGATCTGGATGACATGTTAGATGGTACTTTGCCCCTAGAGAGAATGGAGATGTATGAACAGGATGAGATACTGTTCATGGCAAAGGACATCACTCGGAAGGCGAGAGCGGCACATGAGAAATTAGTCGAACTAGCAGGGAAGTATATGGTAGACCTGTCAAGGACCAAAGCATTACAGGGTAACCATAGACTCCATTATTCCGATCGGGACCTAGATGAGAGAAGAACAATAGGATTAAAAACACACATAAGGGAACTGATCACGGGAATAAGGACATGGAGGGCGCTTGGTAAATGGGAAGAAAGGTGGTCCAAGAAAGGGACCGTCAGGAGAAGCATGCTTGGGATGACCCCGGAGGGAGGGTTGCAGAGAGTAGAGGCATACCCTTTGCGTGAGGTTGCAAATGGGAATTATGTGCATGTGCCATGGAGTAGAGGAGACTTAGCAGCTTTTACCAACTCCTTTCCTAAATTGAGGGAGAACCCAGTCGAGTGGTATAAGCAGGTTGAGAGGTTCGTGAAAATCTCCAAGGTACTGTGGATAGATCTGAATGCACTGTTTGACATAGTGGTACCAGGAGACCTGTGGACCGCATGTAAGTTTAGTGCCGAGTGGCCCACAGCAGAACCAGAGAGAGATCCACGGACCAATGGGCCGTCCGAGACAGTAATGGTAAAATATGAGAGAGTGATAACTTGGCTGAAAGACAAGGTGCCCATGCAAGACATAGATTGGGTCAAAATAGATCGAACTAGGCAGGAACCCAAGGAGACGGTTCATGAGTATTACGAGAGATTGCTGAAGGCGTTCAAACAATATAGCGGGTTGGATGTCATGGACCCGAAAGACATAGGGCAGTTTGTGTCCAAGTTTGTTTTGGGTTTGAGACCGGATATTAGTTTAATGATTCAGCAACACTTGATTTGTTGGCAAAATAAACCTTTGGATGAAATTCTGAGATATTCTAGGTACTGTTGTGATGAGATAGACTCAAAGGCAAAAAAACTAAAGGAAAAACTGATGGTGGTTCAGATGCAGTCAGCCGGCAAGGGGGGACAACAACAGCAGCAGCAGGGGACAGGGACTGGGGGTAAGAAGCAGTATGGTCAGAACAAGGGCAATGAGGAGAACTCTACCTTCAGACCTAGGGTGGACATTGCGGCATTGAAAAAGACGACCCGGTGCCATCAGTGTAACGAGGTGGGGCATTGGAAACGCGAGTGTCCCTACAACATCGAAATTGGAGAACAAGAGGTAGAGGAGGAAGAGATTCAAAGCACTCCAGGAAAAGGGGTAACGCAATACCAAGGAAAGGTGGTCAAAGGGGGGACCCCAGCTCCGTGAGCTCAGTTCCCTCAACCACCCAGAATAGCGACAACGGGAAAAACCTATAGACAGATGCCTCTGTTTGTTGGAGGAGAGGAGTGCTATTACGTTGACCCCTTAACCGGACAGAGGGTAGAGAGAGAAGAGTGTACCCTTGGGGCAGTCTTAGATGTGGATCAAAGGGGACCCTATGTTGAGGCAGAAGTGGCAGGGTGCCCCACGACATTCTTAGTGGACACAGGAGCCACCAGATCCACGATCAGATCAGCTGCAGTTCCAGGCCTGCCTATGTCTGGAGAGACCATTCAAGTGGTGGGGGTCGCAAACAGGAGAATAACGAGCTCATTGACGGAACCGGTACAAGTGAAAATAGGGAAGTACAGCGATGAGCATCAGTTTGTAGTTTGCGACTCTAGTCCGGTATGTTTATTGGGAAGAGATCTGTTGTGTAAGTTAAATTGTACCATATATTGTACCCCGCAGGGAGTGGAGGTATTAACCAATGATGATGATGCAGACTTCAAAGTCGCAAATTCAAGAATATGTGTGGAGCTGTATCCCACTTTGACCGTGGATGAGCTCCCCTGGGACCTAAGGGAGACCGTGGCACCAGAAGTATGGGATTTCACTGGGGAAGAGATTGGGCTAGTCAAAGGAGTAGACCCAGTGAAGATAATAGTGAAACCACACGCTGAGTTTCCAAGGACCCCCCAGTATAAATTGACTCCAGAAACGATTGCAGGTATAAAACCTGTGATCGAGTCCATGATTAAGCAGGGAATACTGAAAGAGATCGTGGGTAGTCCGTGTAACTCCCCGATCATGGGTTTGCAGAAACCCAACGGGAAATTCAGGATAGTGCAGGACCTTCGAAAGATTAATAACATAGTTGTCTCATGTTGTCCAGTGGTACCCAATCCATCAGTGATATTGTTTCAGATACCGTTCCAAGCCGAATGGTTCACTGTGATAGATCTTTGCCAGGCCTTCTTTTCGATCCCTCTGGACGAGGAGAGCCATTTTCTTTTCGCATTTAAGCTGGAAGGTCGCGTCCTAACATGGTGTCGTATTCCTCAGGGGTATACGAAAAGCCCATCGATCTTTAACCAGCTGTTGAAGAAAAATCTTGAAAGTCTAGTGCTGCCCCAGAAGTCAGTTCTGGTCCAGTACATAGACGACCTGCTTGTGGCGTCAGAAACGGAAGAGGCTTGCAGAGAGGACTCCATTGCTTTGCTAAACCACTTAGCTGCAAATGGGCACAAGGTGTCCCCGGGAAAATTGCAGTACTGCCTGACAGAGGTGCAGTACTTGCGGCACAGAATAGAGAAGGGGAAACGGAAGGTGTCCCCAGACAGGATAGAGGCGATCATGAAGATGAATGCGCCCAAAACCCAGAGAGAGGTCAGGATGTTCCTAGGGATGGTGGGGTATTGCCGACAGTGGATAGCGAACTTTTCACTGAAAGCGAAACCCTTGCAAAAACTGACGCACAAGAGGTGAGTGATCCGGTACCATGGGACAAGGACTGTTTGATGGCGTTCCTGCAGCTGAGAGAGGACCTGTGTCGTGCTCCTGCTCTGGGAATGCCTGATTACGATAAAATATTCTTGCTCTATTGCTGTGAAAGAGAGGGTTGTGCTTTGTCTGTCTTGGTCCAAATTCATGGGAATGCCCGTAGACCAGTTGCCTACTTTTCGGCTACATTAGACCCAGTAGCCGCAGCGTTGCCCGGATGTCTCAAATCCGTTGCTGCAACAGGTGTCAGTATTGAGCGTTCTGAGAACATTGTCATGGGACACCCGTTAGAGGTGTATGTGCCGCATTCTGTTGAACTGTTGATAACCAGGACCAAAACACAGCATCTGACCAATAGCAGGCTCACGCGCTATGAGCAAGTCATTCTTGCTGCAGAGAACGTGACTCTTAAGAGATGCTCTGTTTTGAACCCTGCCACATTGATGCCACTTGCAGGTGATATAGATGAAGATGTATGTACGGACCATGATTGCCTTGATGTGACTGAACTATGCACCAAACCGAGACCCGACATCGTAGATGAGCCACTGACTGACCCCGATGAAATCTTCTTTGTCGATGGCTCATGTGTAAGAGACGAAGTTGGGCAGTTGAGAGCAGCTTATGCTGTTTGTACAATTACTGGAGTTGAGGAAGCCGGATGCCTGGAAGGAGTACACTCCGCTCAGGTAGCTGAGATTATTGCCTTGACGCGTGCCTGTCTGGCAAGCAACCAAATTCGAGTCACCATATACACCGACAGCCAATATGGTTTCGGGGTAGTTCATGATTACGGGCAATTGTGGTCTCAAAGAGGGTACATGACTTCTTCAGGCTCTCCCATTCGCAATGGAGAGTTTGTGCGTCTACTGTTAGAAGCTTTGCAATGTCCAGCAGGTATTGCAGTTGTAAAATGTACCGCCCATACTAGAAATATGGACTTCGTGTCACAAGGCAATAGATATGCCGACGAAGTTGCGAGGTACTGTGCCGAACAAGGGTACTCTTTCACGGAGGTGGAAGTGGGCGGAATAAATGTAAGAACTGAATTGGCTATGATATTGGAAACTGTAGACACTTGGGATGAATTGAAATGCATGCAGGAAAATGCACCCGATTTTGAAAAACAAACCTGGAGGACAGCAGGATGTGTAATAGGCGAAGCCCATTTCTGGGTTTCAGCAGATGGAAGAGCAGTATTGCCTAATGAGATGGTGAGCCCAATGGCCAGGCAGATACATGGTCCAGTACATTTAGGGAGAGATGCTATGTTGAGAGTATTCAGACAAACCTGGTACAATCCTAAGTTCAGAGTAGCAGCAGAAGCCGTGTGCCAGCGTTGTGTGACCTGTCAGCAGTTGAATGTAGGAAAAAGAACACCAGTTACATTGAGTCACATAGGGAGGTCTGGAGGTCCTTTCAATAGGATGCAGATAGATTTTATTGAAATGCCAAGGTGCAACCGCCTTCGTTATGTCCTGGTGGTTGTTTGCGTATTTTCCAGATGGGTCGAGGCATACCCTACACGCAGGTGTGACACCCTCACAGTAGCCAAGTTATTGCTTAGGGAGCTCATACCACGGTTTGGGGTACCGGCCTCTTTGGAGTCAGATAGGGGAACTCATTTCAATAGCGAACTTGTGAAGGTGATTTGTGCGGCTCTGAACATAGACCAGAAATTGCATTGTAGTTACAGACCAGAAGCTTCAGGAATAGTGGAGCAGATAAATAGCACCATCAAGAATCGGATTGCCAAAATGTGTTCATCAACGTCCCTGAGTTGGCCTGATGCTCTGCCATTGGTCCTTATGAGTATCCGTAGTACCCCAGACAGAAGAAAGGGACTGTCACCGCACGAAGTGTTAATGGGGAGGGCAATGAGATTGCCATCAGTACCAACTGCTGCACTGTTAAACATCACAGATGATATGATCCTGGACTATTGCAAGGGGCTGTCTGACGCCATTCATTCTGTGTCCCTTCAGGTGCAGGCTGCCGAGGTTCCATCGTGCCAGGACCTGTGCCATGACCTGTACCCTGGAGACTGGGTGCTGGTGAAGAAACACGTGAGGAGAAACTGCCTGGATGTTCGGTGGCGTGGACCCTATCAGATCATCCTGATCACGAACACCGCAGTGAAGGTGGGAGGCCTGCCCAATTGGATCCACGCGTCTCATACGCGGAGGGTTCCAGCACCTCTGGAAGAAACAGCTCCTCTCTCGGATGGAAGTCCAGCTGTGGACCGAGAAGACATAGAGGGGGCTAGCCAAGCTGTAGAGGTGCAAGAAGAAGCAGGGAACGAGTCTGACCAAGCTGAGGACGGTCAGTACAACAGCGAAACAGACGACGCTACTGAAGGAGGAAGTAGCTGGGAGTACGAATCAGACACCGACCAGTCTGAAAGAGAGCGTGAGCAGACCAGAAGGAGAAGGAGCAGAAGGGTACGTGGAGAAGCTAGTTGGCCACAAAGAAGGAGTTCTAGCCTGAGGTCAACTCCAGAGAGAACCCTTGCTCCCATATCAGAGGACTCAGACCCGGAGGAAGGTGCGCAGGGCGCTGAAGCACCAGATCTACGAAGGTCAAGAAGAGTACGTGTGCCCCGCAGAAGATACGCCACCCCTGAGTGGACATATCTGGCGACAAATGTCTTTGGAGCGGGAGACAGGGAGGATACGAGCGGTGGTGGTGTCCAGCTCTGAGCCCATCATCACAGTGGAAGTACAGCTGTTAGTACCCGGAGTCGAAGCAGAAGGGTCACTAACTTTCACACTCCCCAGCCCTCCCCGCCTGAGCAAGTTAAAGCACATGTTTTTCACCGAATTGCAATTCCCTGACTTTGGAACCAAGATAACAAGCCATGAAGAGCACACTCTTCGCCTGGAAATATTGAACTATGCTATTCAAGCCGCAGGCTCGAAACTTATTGTGGATGCTTAAAGACTTTTGTAAATAAGCAAGAAAAAGGAGATTACCTAGCGCCTAGGAAGCAGAGAATCTTAGGGACTTTCCTATTAGTTGACGGAGAAGGGCTAGGGTTGTCTGTGTTAAAGCTTCAAAAAGACTTTTGGGAAAAGAGACTGCCAGCTTCCACTTGTGTGATTCTAAAGACTGGCTGATTAAGAGAGACTGTAAAGGAATAAAGAAGAAAAGAACTTTTGGGTTGAAATAAGAGAGAAAGAATCATACTGTCTGAAGAAATGGAGGCCGGTAGTCCAACCCGTAGAGCTAAATGTATAATAGGCACACTAATAGTAGGAGTGATAATCTTAATAGCTTTAGTAGTTACTGTATCATATGTTAAGGGACATGAGAGTGAGGCAAGGGCAACAGACGAGAAGTCTGTGGTGACACCAAAACCCACTGTTGCTGGTAAGAAGGGGGAAAACATACAGGAGAAAGCGTTATTAGCAGCAGAAGCCCGCAGGTTACACATGGATGAGTCCCAAGGTGACTATAGGTCAAATGCTTATGCCAAACTTTTGTATGAATACGTGGATGCCATGGAGGTGAAGGACTGTTATGTCTGCATGCAATTACCGGCGTCTGTAGATGAAGGCATTAGATATCATCACCTCCCGTTGACATATGGCATTACATGTAGCTTATTGCTTAGCATATTTTATGGGAGAGATAGTTTGGAATACTATTTCTCCAATTACGATTCAGTGTTACCAGAAGTCCCTAATTATAAGCAGATGAATAAGTGGGACTACTGGAAGAGTGAAGACAGATTGGCCAAGTTTTTCATTCCTTGGATTACTTTAGATACTTCACATGCCCGCAGAAATAACCTGACATGCAAGGTGTCAGAAGTCGAAAAGAAGTTTATAGGGCAGGTGGACGATCGATATAGAAGGCAAAAGATTTTGAAGAAATCAGGACAATGGAAAACAGATTGGACAGAGGAAGAGAAGGCACACAAGAGAAAGGGTAGTAGTGGTCCAATAGCTTTGGATAAGACCCAGAGAGGGAAGTTATGTCTTCACAGAGCCAAAACATATTACGAAAATGTATTCGTAGGAGAAGTCAGTTGTGAACATGCTTTTAATCTAGAATATTATACAAAGGATTTCTTGAAAGGAATGCAAGTCATTCCAAATGTGTATTTTGTATGTGGAAGAAATGCCTACGTGAGACTACCTGATAACTGGTATGGATCATGTTACTTGGCAATTGTCTTTCCCAAAATATACCATGCTCAAGACTTAGAGATCATTGAGGGCAAGGCCTCGAAGAGAGGGAGAAGAGATGTGGGAGATGCAGAATTAGTTGGAGATATATTTGGAGCTGCATTTCCTATTTTAGGACTGACCCTCAATGATGTCAAAATTAGGCGACTGGCAACAGTCGTAGACAGGTTGTCTGCCAGCACTGCTAGATCCTTAATGCTGGTGGAAGGAGAGATGCAATCGATAAGGGCCATGGTGCTTCAAAACCGTCTTGCATTAGACGTCCTGCTAGCAAAAGAGGGAGGAGTCTGTAAGGCTTTGAAGGTCCAGGAATGTTGCACTTACATTCCAGACAATTCAAAACCTCTTGAGAAGGTCATTATGAATATAACTAATATTCATAAGGAGATCGAAGACCTAACCAAAGTAAATGTTTGGGAAAAGGTGGGTCATGGAATGGGCGAAGTTGGAGGTTGGTTCGCCAACCTAGGGAAGAGCTTTGTGTGGTATGTGCTGAAACCTATCATCATAATAGTGATCTGTGTTATCCTGTTGTGGGGACTGGTGAGGTCATACCAATGGTATAGATCAAATAGACTGGAAAGATCCAGAAAAGAGCAGTTACAGAGATTGGCTGCAATGCAAGATAATCAGTACCGGAGGCTGGGGGCTCTGGAAACGCAGAAACGAGGGGCATTAGCCATTAGTTCAGTTTGACTTTTGGTGATGACCCCTTGAGGTCATCAAAGGGGGGAACTGAGAGAGCGCAAACTGAACAAAATGTATGAGTGCACTATAATCGCTAGTAGTAAGCACAATTCATAAAGAGAAATGCTATGAGTGCTGAAAATATATTCATATGTACCTTGAAATGTGTAGTTAACTTAGAGATTTCATATAGAAGTGGAACTAATGCTACATGTGTGAAAACATATACTCTTATTAGAAGTGTTTAATCAGGATCCATGTTATGTAGCTGCTAATAAGAGAAATCATGCTGCAAGGCATGGAAGAGAATGGCCCTTATGGCTAGGCCAGAAGGGTTCAGAAACGAGGATTGCTTTTCATATACATGGATTGCACTAATGTTACACTGACATGTTTATTCATTAGATTTATATTCCATAGATGTGTTTTATTATGCCAAGAGAAAAAGCTAACATGTTATTCTAGTTAACTTGCGAAAGGGTTGTAGGCCTGAAATGATGAAAGGATTTTTGATTTGCACGTACTGGTACAGGCCGAACTGTGTCAGGGGAAAATGTTGCAAGCTTCTGTTAGAAGTCTATGAGAATGAAGATTCAGCCACGGATGTCTGTCTGCAATCGTGAGGGGGATCCAATTAATAATTGGATGAATAGAGTTTTGTCCATAAGAGCGATGCAGACACGGAGGAGGGTTCAGGAATGTTTTAGGGGGTATCGGCGGGCCGGAGAAGAGTCTGAGAAGCAAGGTCAACGCTAACGCACGAGGCCCAAAAGAAGAAACATCATGGAAAAAGCCAGGAGAGACACCACGTGAAGGGCGTCTCACAAGGGGCGTCTCAAATGATGTTGCGTTTTGTATTAGGGTCAGCTCCCCTGGGTGGAGTTAGAGCAGATGCCTGAGGACCCTTTAGAGAGCGGATGGGTAGGCAGAGAGGGGTCATGACTGGCGATCATAGGTTTTCATCTAGATACTAAGTGTGGGTGATCTCCCCAGGTAGTCATTCACCGCTGACACCTTTTGGTAGGTTGGGATTCTGTTAAGTAGGGATACCATCCAGAGCAGGGTAGGGACAGCCTAACCTGAACCTTTTATCCCTGCTGCAAATGACGGAGAGATCACAAAACGTGTCTATGCTTGCAGCCCTTTTAATCTTAGAACTTGTACTTGTTGTATTCTTTGCTCGCTTAAGAGCTTTTCGGGAGCACATGTATGTAGTGGTGCCCGTATATCTTTTGAATCTCATTCTGAGATGCCTGTACTTGCAGTTAACCTTAACCTTATAATAAACCTTTAAAAGCTAGAAGTAGTTTGTGGTTTTTCTGAGTTGAGTCCATCAATAGCAAAGTTAACCTGGTGTTGGATGCACTTTCTTTCCTCAAAGACAGGCAATAAAGGTTCGATTGACCAGAACGGGGTTTAGATCTAAAGTGATAAGATAGAGATCTACAATCTCACCCTCGCAGTACCTCCAGCTCCCGGCTTCCGCCTCAGGACTGGGTCAGTGATCGGTCGTTGCGCTGAAGATCAGCGTTTAAGTAGTCAAAGGGGCGTGGCCTCTAGTGGGCGTGTCTGGCGAGCGCGCCTGCTCTAATGGCGGCCGCTTTGTAATTGAGGAAAGCACAACAGCGTATGCACCGCTGTGTGCTACAAGAAGTCGTTGGCAGTATTTTAAAAGCAGTTTACAGTGCAAGTAATGAGTGACACCACACAAAGTTTTAAAATTTCGATTTTGTCAATGTTTGATTACAGTACCTCCAGCTCCCGGCTTCCGCCTCAGGACTGGGTCAGTGATCGGTCGTTGCGCTGAAGATCAGCGTTTAAGTAGTCAAAGGGGCGTGGCCTCTAGTGGGCGTGTCCGGCGAGCGCGCCTGCTCTAATGGCGGCCGCTTTGTAATTGAGGAAAGCACAACAGCGTATGCACCGCTGTGTGCTACAAGAAGTCGTTGGCAGTATTTTAAAAGCAGTTTACAGTGCAAGTAAAGAGTGACACCACACAAAGTTTTAAAATTTCGATTTTGCCAATGTTTGATTACAGTACCTCCAGCTCCCGGCTTCCGCCTCAGGACTGGGTCAGTGATCTTTATCATTATCTTTAACAAACACTAAAAATAGAACTAGAATACAATTTTTTCACATCCCTCGCTGAACAAGGCATAGGCTGAGATCTGCACCTATCAGGCGCCCTGACGTCCCCCAGCACCAAATTTGCAGTGTCGAACAGTTTGAATACATGGAGTGCATTTGTCACATGCACTTCTTTAATTCGGGAATTTCAGCATATAAAAAATGCACTTTTATTTATCATAGAAAATAACGTTTTCAGTAGTAAATGGACTTTTGTAAAGTATTGCCTACTTTTTAAAGCATCTCAGAACAAGCATCACTTACATTTTAAAACATCTCAGAAGGATGAAAAGATAAGAGATTTAAATTGCATTTCCTTGTTATCTACTGATCTCGGCTGCAAAACCATTAATTCATTGTAACATTACACTACCTCCCTGACTTTTCTCAACCCAACAGCAATCCGTCAAAGGCCTTTGACTTCACTCCTTTTATCATGATGTGTTGTAGCACAGGTGGGCTGGTTACGCCCTCAGATGTTGCTGTATTTATGTGGTGAAGCACTGATACCATGAAATGTTATGAAGCCTTTGTACATGTAACAATTCTATGCATGGATGGCTATTCACAGTGTACCTAATCTATAAAATACGATTAATATATGTAACTATTTTATGCATGTATGGTCTATTCACAGTGCATCTAAGCTATAACATAAGATTAATATCAGTAACTATTCTATGCACGCATGGCCTATTAACAGTGCACCTACGGCATGACATAAGATTAATATCTGTAACTATTCCATGCATGTATGGCCTATTCACAGTGCACCTAATTTATAACATAAGATTAATATCTGTAACTATTCTATGCATGCATGGCCTATTCACAGTGCGCCTAATCTATAACATAAGATTAATATCTGTAACTATTCTGTGCACACATGGCCTATTAACAGTGCACCTACGCCATGACATAAGATTAATATCTGTAACTATTCCATGCATTTATGGCCTATTCACAGTGCACCTAATCTATAACATAAGATTAATATCTGTAATTATTCTATGCATGCATTGCCTATTCACAGTGTACCTAATCTATAACATAAGATTAAAATCTGTAGCTATTCTATGCACGCGTGGCCTATTAACAGTTCCCCTAATCTACAACATAAGATTAATATCTGTAATTATTCTATGCATGCATGGCCTATTAACAGTTCCCCTAATCTATAACATAAGATTAATATCTGTAACTATTCTATGCAGGCATGGCCTATTAACAGTGCACCTAATCTATAACATAAGATTAATATCTGTAACTATTCTATGCATGCATTGCCTATTCACAGTGTACCTAATCTATAACATAAAATTAAAATCTGTAGCTATTCTATGCACGCGTGGCCTATTAACAGTTCCCCTAATCTATAACATAAGATTAATATCTGTAATTATTCTATGCATGCATGGCCTATTAACAGTTCCCCTAATCTATAACATAAGATTAATATCTGTAACTATTCTATGCAGGCATGGCCTATTAACAGTGCACCTAATCTATAACATAAGATTAATATCTGTAACTATTCTATGCATGCATTGCCTATTCACAGTGTACCTAATCTATAACATAAGATTAATATCTGTAACTATTCTATGCACGCATGGCCTATTAACAGTGCACCTACACCATGACATAAGATTAATATTTTAACTATTCCATGCATGTATGGCCTATTCACAGTGCACCTAATCTATAACATAAGATTAATATCTGTAACTATTCTATGCATGCATTGCCTATTCACAGTGTACCTAATCTATAACATAAGATTAATATATGTAACTATTCTATGCATGCATGGCCTATTAACAGTGCACCTACGCCATGACATAAGGTTAATATCTGTAACTATTCTATGCACGCATGGCCTATTAACAGTGCACCTACGCCATGACATAAGATTAATATCTGTAACTATTCCATGCATGTATGGCCTATTCACAGTGCACCTAATCTATAACATAAGATTAAAATCTGTAAGTATTCCATGGATGTATGGCCTATTCACAGTGCACCTAATCTATAACATAAGCTTAATATCAGTAACTATAATATGCACCCATGGCCGATTAACAGTGCACCTAATCTATAACATAAGATTAATATCTGTAACTATTCCATGCATGTATGGCCTATTCACAGTGCACCTAATCTATAACATAGATTAATATCTTTAACTGTCTATGCGTGTATGGCCTATTAACAGTGCACCTAATCTATAACATAAGATTAAAATCTGTAACTATTCTTGGCACGCATGGCCAATTAACAGTGCACCTACGCCATAACATAAGATTAATATCTGTATCTATTCTATGCACGCATGGCCTATTAACAGTGCACCTACGCCATGGTATAAGATTAATATCTGTAACTATTCTATGCACGCATGGACTATTAACAGTGCACCTACGCCATGACATAAGATTAATATCTGTATCTATTCTTGGCGTGCATGGCCAATTAACAGTGCACCTACGCCATAACATAAGATTAATATCTGTATCTATTCTATGCACTCATGGCCCATTAACAGTGCACCTAATCTATAACATAAGATTGATATCTGTAACTATTCTATGTACGCATGGTCTATTAACAGTGCACCTACGCCTTAACAGATACAATTAATTTAAAGTCACTTACACTATAGCTGCGATGTCACATACACCATCGGCTCTCTGAATTTCACAGCTGAGTACCCTTCCTAAAGCCTTCTTTGAAACATGATTGCCAACTTCGGTGCAGCAGCTGATGCCATTAGGGGAGAATGCTGTAATGAAAAGGTAAGTATGGATCTAGATGCCCACCATGTTGTATTGCATGACTCAGAATAGAATACAGCTCAATAAGGACAAAAGTGTAACAATAACACAATATCACAACTCTGAGCTGTGAACCTTGTTACATACCTGTACACAGTTGTGGCTGTTACAGGTAAGAGCAGTGGGGCGGGGCGAGGGCAGGGGATAGGGGGGTGAAGTCGACATGCGACAATAAGGGGAAATAAAATAGTAAAAAAAGAAAAACGCTTACCTTGCGCTCGCCGCATCGCTGAGTCGGCGATGCGGCAAACACAAGTTAAGTGGTTTTCTGTTTTTTTTTATTTAATTTTCCCTCAACATCTGTCGTCTTCTCCCCACAGCCCCCACCTATCCCCACCGCTCTTACATGCAGTGGCCGCGACTTCCTGTATAACTTTCTGCAAGGCAAAGTCAACGGCGTACTACCACCAGTGTAGAGAGGTGGGCACTGCCAACCTTCTCACTGGGGGAGGTACAAGCTGGTGTCTGTTGTGCTTTTGGTTAATTTCAAAGTTGTGAAGAAAACGCCATAGAACCTCATTCATTTTTACCTCTTTGACTGACTCACTGACTATGGGTTGAATATGAATTTCTGGGGCATATTTACAAGGGGATTGCACCATGGGACGTCACATTTTAAGACGTTCCAGTGGCGCACTGCCCTGTACCATATGTACAAACTGGCGTTAAGCCATTTTGCATGGCCTAACGCCACTTTGTAAATATGGTACGCTTTCATGCAGTTTTCTGCATGAAAGGAGCGTACAATGGGTGTTGCTGTGGGCGTTCCACCGCAACAACCATTGCTTTTTGAAGCTGCTTCAAATTTACAAGGATCTGTAAATCGAAGGCAGCACCAAAAACTAACGCCATCGAAAAGCAGGCGTTAGATTGGCGAAAGAATAGAAATACTTTCTCCTTGTTTCTGCTTTTTCTGTGGGTGCTGCAGAAGCAAAACGCCTTAAATGATTGCTTATGTGCATGAAGCTGTCCCTTGCCAAACCTGAAAAGGCACCGGGTAGCCCAAACCAAGGGCATGCTTGCTTGGTGGAAGCATTTTTAAATCTCCTGCCAAGAGGGAGCAAACATCTAGTCTGGTCCCAGCGGGCGTGAGATTTGAATGTTGCTCCCACTCACAGAGAGCAGCATTATTAGCTGACCTTGAGAGCAGGAGCAATGCCAGCTCCTGCTGAATGCAGAGACCCGGTTTGGGCCCCAGAGGCCTTGGGGTTTCTCTGTGACCCCCACCAACAGTGCGGCGGTTGCCCCTGGGTGCACACCAGGGCATCAACCCTTTGTTTAGCCGGTAGATGGGGTACCCGGTCTGAAATCGGACTGGGTAGGGAGGCTGTGTAACCTTCTCCCCCTTTAAATTTCTGCCTGGCCTCTGGGGCTAAATTTGGCCTGGGCCCCTTCCCCCCCCCCCCCTCCCCCACATAGTGTATGCCCCAGGGGATATGGTCCTTAGTGCCAAAATCGGCCCAGTGAGGATGGCCACATGCCCCTTTCCCCTTTAAAATGGTGCAGGGACATGGGGGAGGTTGTCCCTGGGGCCATAATACCTGTTTAAGGGCGTCTTGTGCCCCTTCTCCCCTCCAGAAAGTACCTGGCACCCAGGGATGAAGTCCCTGGGACCAAAATCTGCCTGAGGAGAAGGTCACATGTGCCACCTCCCCCTAAAAATGAGGCTGGGCCATGGGGTGGAAGTCCTTGGGGCTGAAATCAGCCCGGGGAGGATGGGTGCTCCCCCCATAAAAAGTATACTGGGCCCTGAGGAATGTGGTCCTCAGAGCCAAAATCAGGCCAGGGAGGGGGCTATGAGCACCCCCTCCCCTTCATTTAAAAGTGTGGCCCTGGGGGATGGCGTCCCCAGGGCAATACCAGCTCAGCGAAGGGGGATCTCCTTTCCTTTCATTTAAAATAAAATGCCCAGGGGGATGCGGTCGCCAGGGCCAGGCTCAATGTCCAACCCCCCATTGCGCATGGCCAAAGGCTGTGCACAGCATGGTGTTGCTATATAGGGGAGTATTAGGGTGGGTGTTGGCTGCAGGGCATGGTGATTAAGTATTACTTTACATTTTTTTAACTAGAAATTCACTCAAAAAAACAAAGGTCAGTGCTTAACAGATGAGCGTAGCCCCACTGCTCACGGAGCAGTGTAAATGAAAAAATAAAATGATAATAACTGAATGTATTATCATTTTATTTTTCGTATGGTAAGGCTAGGGCAGGGCGGGGCTTGGCTCCCCTGATGTCAGGGAGATGGAGTGGTGTGCACTCTGTAAAGTGTGCATGAATGTTTAACCGGCCCTCTCGGGCCGGCCAAACATTCATGCGCATTTCATATGTTCTCCATGCAGGCTGCCTTACAGCCTGCATGGAGAACATGCCCAGGCACCAATTCCCTGACCGAGCGCCGCAATCACAACGCTGCACTGCTGTGGGGAGCCTGGGTGCTTCCTGGTCCCCGGAAGAGACTCACTCGGTGTGGGAGAGACACGGCGAGATAAGGTAAGTGATTTCATTATTCAAACAATCCCTTCCCCTTGCCACCCCCGTACCTTACCGGCCGCCACTACCAAAGGTTAAAGTAACGTTATAGTAACATTATAGTTAGGCACGATAAAAGGATCAGCTTTTTTTTATACCTTAGAAATTCACTAAAAAAAAACAAAGCTTAAAGTAACGTTATAGTTTGGTGAATATATCAGTCATAACATTAACATTTTGGACTAAACAAAACACATAAATTCACCAGTTACTGTTAGCATGACTAACTATAAAGTGTGCCCCCGCCATGCACTGCTTATGAGCTCAAATATGACATCACTTATGGTGTCATTTATGGCATCACTGATGACATCACTGATGATGTCATTCAAGAAACACTTTCCCGCATATTGGTCTATACATTACTATGCATTAGAGGCCTGACAGTAAGTACAAAATAGCTCAGAACAATATCAGCCTTCACATTGACCCTTTACCATACACTTTACAGCTAGCATAGTTCACAATAACAATAAACCACAGATATATAGAAACCCCTCATTGAGTACAGTGTTCAGGCTGTATAAAACTGTTCAGAGAAAGACTAGTTCCTACAAATAGTGAATGTCAGGTCCAAAACAAAGGACCTACTACGGGCAGCTTTTATCTGTATCAAACACCTGATACTCACTGAACCGACATTGAAAATTTTATATGATATCAGTAGGAAACTGAGTATTGTAAATAGTGGTTACTCTATGGAGAGTTTACTTTATACCACATTGTATACTAACAGTGAAACGTTCATAAGAAACACACATCAGAGTATTAAAAAGTACACTTTATGCAACAGTTGTCAAAAAAGACACTATTTGCTCAAAATCACCAAGATCTCAACATGTTAAACATCCAATTACCTGTACCCTTTACTGTGGTGAAAAGTTTACAGGTCGCCCATATTCTGAAACAGCACATGTACACTGGTAAGTATCTGGTGCACACAGTCTTCTATGTTAAGAAGAAATTGTCATGTTGAGATAATTCTGTCCAATAACTAGAGGCTGCTTACAATACTTAGTATGTAGTACATATAGTTCTTGCCCTTCTGGAAACTTTTTCTGCAGAACCAAAAAACTTGTGTAGAACATAGTGAACACAAGTCAACTGTCACCTGAGACGCAGAATAACTCTTGAATACAAAGATTTATAGCATGTTTAATACCTCTACACACCTATGGGGCATTAGAAACAGGTGCGTTTTGCAAACACTTATGCCCATTAGCAGGACTCAGGCTGTACAAAATTAGGTTGACAAGTAATACGGTACTTACCCACCACTAAGTAAACTATAAAACAAACTAGCACACTCATTTGATGATGTCATCAGTGATCTCATTTGAGATGTCATAAATTATGTCTTTGAACATGTCATGAGTGATGTCATATGTGAGGTCATAAGCAGAGCATGGCAGCGGCACAAGTTGTAGTTAACGCTGCTAACTATAACAAGCAAATGTAAGTGTTTTTCAGAATGTTTATGTTATCAGAGAAATATTCACTTAACTATAAAGTTACTAACCTTTTTTTTCAGGGTATATATAACTCTTGAAACTGCTTACCTCTGTATTTTTCCCTATCCTGTAGTCTGTTATCCTCCATTCATTCCTCTCACAGTATGAGTCACATTGGACACAGAAAACAGACTGTAGCCGCTGTTACTTTTTACTGTTGAACACTCTTCCCATTCTTTAGTCTAAATATTATTCTTACTGTATCTTGTTTTCAAGTTTAGGAATAACGTTTTCCAAATACAGACCAAGGCTGAGGCTGGGTACACAAAACATATTGATGAAAATTGTCCACTTTAAAGCAAAATTGCTGTTTTCCTTTTTCATAATACACCAAATTGGAATTACACAAGACTGTTGTCAGGAAAATGTTCTTCATTTTGTTTTTTTCACTATCTCCTATCTACTTCAATCAATGGGATGAGAGATGGAGTACCCCTTTGGTAAAGTAGGGACTCTTAGAGTAGGTGATTTCTGTCACATCATACTTCACATCTGTTAGAAATTGGGTGGTAGATGGACTGTGATATGAGCCCTAGGCAAGCAGCAACCACAATCCTAGCCAGGGTAAAAAGCAGGCGAACCCTAAAATAACCTGTTCTCCCACTCTGTTAGCTTGGCATAGAGCAGTCGGCTTAATTTACAGGCAAAGGGGAGGAAAGGCAAAGTGAAGGATGGCTCTCCCTTTAGTCTTCTCCCCCTGCGTAGCAGTTGAAAGCAAAAACGATTTGGGCCATATATAACATACATTTATAGATGGGTAAAAAATGAAGTATGAGGTTCCGTGTAACATCCTAGGCAATTCGAGCTTTGGTCTCTTTCTGTCCGATGTCACTCAGAACCCATTGACAAAAACATCCCCTTATTTACTGTTACCCATCTGTAAATCTATATGGTGTCTTTGGCTCTCATTGAGAATCACTAGCATGAACAACATGTTCTAAATCTGGCTATTCACTGCTCTGATTTAGCACCAGTGGGTTACAAAACATTACCTACTGTTGCTGCGTCATAAAGGAAGTCGTGACTCTTCTGACGGGGCTTTGTGGCAGCCTGTCGGCGCCGCGCTGGCTCTGCTTCGATTGAGGGCAGAGGGCACCGCTTTGGGGAAGGGTGGTTGGATGGCACAGAGGGTGGTGGGTTGGGTGGCTTGAAGTGCAGGTTTTCTTTTACATTTGGGACGGCGAGGCGAAGCCATGTAGTATATGGCTTCACATTACTCACTATTGCCCATCTATAGTTCTATATATTGTATTCGTACATTTACCTCGAAGGGTTCTAGTAACATGACACACGTCAAAATCGGAGTCCGAGTGGTCAGTAAAGAGCACCAGAGCCCTGAGATGGTCAAAAGCGAGGAATGCATGATTATGCGACGTATGGGCTTTCCAAGTCACTGAGAGAAGTGACGCACTTGACTTCACGCTGACAGAAATGCCCTGTTCGCACGCGGCTGCTCTAAGGCAGGCAGCGGTAGGCAAGCAAGGTGCTTCCCATGCGGCAGCCGCACACACGGGCGAGTTTACTCGTGTGCTCGCATGCCCAATCAAAACTGCAACTGGCACGCTTACGTTGTTTCTGCACACTGGCTGTGATGTCGTTTTAGAAACTCTTTCTAAAAACAAGCTGCAACGTACACGAGTAGGCTGGCATCATAAAACAACAGGTTACACGGGCGCCCTATGCTTTTTTCGGTGCGCCGAATGTTATGGGGCTTCAATTTGGGGGAAATAAACTTCCTGGTATCAAATAATACACCAAGAGTTGACGCGCAACTCACCCTCGGAGGGCTGGAACCAGCAGCACACGAGCGCGAGTCCGGCCAGGGCTGTCAGAGCTTTCGGATCCATCGCGCGGGCGGTCGCCTGTCGTTGTTGCGATACAACTATTGTACGTTAGCTCCGAACCTGTGCATTGTACAAGAGGTGCCAAGGATTAAATACTCTTCGCTCCCTCTCCCCACCCCCGCAGGAGCTGAAACCTGAGCATCAGGTCCTGTCTTACCTGAGACAGAAAGCGAAACACTCCGCACTAAAAACACACATGCATACACGTTTTAAACTGTCTCCATATATGTTTAGTATTTTCTGATGTTAAAGACTAATTTTAGATCAATAGGTGGGCAAAATCCGCCCGATTTCCCACATTCAACCAGTGTTTTAAACTGTACATCAACATCATTAGACAAGTCTTTAGATATAGAAAAGTAGAGCTGGCAAAGGTTTATTTTTAGCAGAAAGTACATGCTTCCTCTGTTCCTGTTTAACTGCTTTTGTTGTTGTTGTCAAAGGATGTTTCTCCTTATAACAATGCTGTAAACTTGCGGACATGGCTGCTCGACAGAAACCATCGCTGCTACAGAGGGTGGAGAGCAGATTCGGTTCAGACTTGAGGGAGACAGGACAGGAGAGGGGTGTAGAAGGGAGTATCTTAGAACGAGCTCTGTAGCTTAGGCTACTTACCTATGGAAAGTGAGTGTACTTCTTAGGAAGTCTTCATTGCTGACACCTTTTCTCTTGTCTGGGAGGGAATGCTAAGTAGGGATGTCACCTTAGAGTTAGTATAGGGACAGACTAACCTTATCTTTTCTTGAGCAAATGCAGTCGAGGCTTCAAGCTGGGCCTGTTATTGTTTGCTTTGCTTGATGCTTCTTGAACTTACATTGATTTTTATATTGAGTCGTCTGAGACTCTTGCAGGAGGATTATGTTTGTATTAGCGCTGGTTTATTTCTTGAACCTCTTACTGAGGTGCTTGTATGTTCAGTTATTTTTGGCTTTGTAATAAATCTTCAAACTTTATATCATAGTCAGTGGTTCTTCCAAATTGGTTGGTTTTATGCCCAAGTTGTTTTGAGTTATGATTTGGCGATCTTCTCTCTACACTTCCTAGCAGGCGACAACGGTCCAGTCGACCACGGATTCTAAAGATCGGTAAGGAAAATCTAGATAGAAGCTGGCCCCAACAATTGGTAGCAAACGAGGATGGTTGTCTCTGGAGTGAGTGATCTAGATTAGGATAAGAGTTTCCTAAGGCCCATAGAATTTAGGTGATGATTGCCCAGTTGATTATCGGCGGAAGATGGCGTTTCATGGAAACAGACGGAGAGTGACGGTCCGGCGAAAGCAGCAGTTCGTGGGAGAGTGAGTATGAATAGGGTTATGTGTTGTTAGATTGCAGTGTTTATTTTGTGATGTCTTGCGGAGTTGGAATGTCTGTTGTATGAAAGCAGGTCAGACTGTGAGCGCACGCAGCCCAGGAAAGTCTTAGGCTCAAGGAGTAGCTTAAGCGGTTAGGGTGTAGCAGACACCCAGAGTAATTGTTGACCATTGTTAAGGGAATCGTGGGGTACCATCGATTGCCCGCTGGACCGTGATAGGGAGAACAAATGTGTGAGTGCGTGAGTAACTGACGCTGGTCGTGGGTTGCTGTAACATTGAGTGCTTGTAACCTATCAGTTGAGGTGATTGTCCGGTCATTTCGTGGACAGATAGTTGCCAGTTGAAGTAGACAATTACATGAGACTGTGGACATACAGTCAGACTGTGGACGTACAGTCAGTGAAGTGATTGCTTGGACGTACAAGCAATTATTTCAGTGTATGAATGGGACATGTGCGTGAATGAGAGACGACTTGTAAAGGAGGGGAACTGCTTCTAGCAGAGGCGAGTGACATCAGAAGGTCCGCGCTGCGTCAGGGCGGTTGGTGTGAAGCCGCTCTGGGATTGGTGGATTGTCATCAGCAAGTAGAAGAGCGCTGCGGAAAGAAAAACGTTGGTTTCATTATGAAATGTTTTAAAGTGTTATGAGATTTGTTTAGGAGAGAAAATAAATTAGAGTCTCGGGGGGAGAAGAAGCTCTGCCCGAAGAAACACCAGCTCATTACATGGCTACGAATGTAGGGTTGCATACCATACCTTGGCTTGAGAATTGGTGTGAAATGACCGAAGGAAATGAAGAATTGACCTTTTCCCGTAATGGAAATTTTTAGATTGGAAGTGTTATATCAGTTGAAATCGATTATGGCTTCTTTGCGACTTCTGCTTATACCAACACATTTTGAGGCACTACATGCGTGGATTAGGGCGGCACACGAAAGAAGCAGGGACAGGAGACAGGAAAGAGTGAAAAGGTCGGTTAGGGCATTCCAAGATGCGAGGTGGGATGCATTAGAGAAGAGATGGAGAGTACAGACGATTGAGGGGGATAAGTCGTTCCCACTGTTGGTCAAGACAGGTAACGCACAGAAAAATAATTAAGAGGAAGATGACAGTGATACTAATGATAGCTTGATAGAAAGGCTGTTATCGGAGAGACCACCTCCATACAACCCGGAGTCAGAGAGAGATAAATCAGCCCCAACGGAGAGAGCTAGGGAACCACAAGCTCCACCTAGTACCAAAGTAGTGGAGAAACTCTCGACAGGGGAAATGCAGAAAGCAGAAAGTGCCGGTTCTCAGAGGTTACCGGATGCTCTTACGGTACCGGTTACCATTGGCCCCATAGTGTTGGTGTACAATCCAGATCAGGTGAGGAGTGGGAATACATTATAGGCAGGAGCAGAAGGGAGTGCTAGCTTTAGCAGGAACAGTATAGTGAATGGATTGAGTCAGTTACCAAGGCCTGTAGAATCCAGTACGCCAATACCAGCTACGGCGGATTCGTCGAGAGGGCCGATGGATCTGAGGGGACCGAGACCAAAGTCCTTTGTTGAGCTAAGGTCAGATCTGAGAACGTGGGAGTCAGGTGAAGGGGCTCAAGATGACAGGCCAAGGGAGAACTGGGACCATGGGAATGCCGAGAACAGGACAAGTTTTAGAGGCACATCTGAACAGAATAGGTGCCGAGAACAGGACAGCGACTGCAGGGAGTTGAGTGGTGCATCTAGTCAAGGTACCCTAAAGGCAGCCATAAGTGCAAGGAGACTGGATGTGATGCGGTTAAAAGCAGAAGTGGATGAGATAATTGACGGAAATTTGCCCTTAGAGAGAGTGGAGTTCTATGAGCCAGACGAGTTGCTGTTCGTAGCTAAAGATGTAACTCGCAAAGCAAGGTCAACACTTGAGAAATTAACCGAATTGGCTAACAGATATGAAGTGGATCTGTCTAAAACAAAAATGTTGCAGGGTATTCATAGGTTACAGTACACTGACCAAGACCTGGTAGAAAAGAGGGTAATTGGATTGAAGACTCACATTAGAGAACTGATCACAGGGATACGAGCATGGAACAGGCTTGACAAGTGGGAAAAAAGATGGTCCAAGAAAAAGAGCGCCAAAAGGAATGTGGAAGAGACACCTCCTCCAGGCGGGGGAACATTAGGAATAGGGAACTACCCATTAAGAGAGGTATCTAGCGGAGGGTGTGATCATGTGCCCATGAGTAGAGGAGATTTGGCGGCATTCACAAATGACTTTCCAAAGTTGAGGGAGAGCCCACTTGAGTGGGACAAGCAAGTAGAGCTGTTTGTAAAGATCTTGAAGGTGTTATGGATTGACCTAAACACACTGTTCGACATTGTGGTTCCGGGTGATCTGTGGGCGGCCTGTAAGATTGCCGTTGAATGGCCCACCTCTGAACCAGACAGAGATGTTGCTACGAATGGCCCGTCACCTCTTGTTATGAAAAAAATATGAGCAGGTGATCATGCGGTTGAAATCTAAGGTATTGCCACAGGATATTGACTGGGTGAAAATAGATCGGACTGTTCAGGAGCCAAAGGAGACAGTGCATGAGTATTACGAAAGACTGTTGCAGGTTTTTAAGCAGTATAGTGGGCTGGATGTAACGGACCCTAAGGATATTGGACAGTTTGTTTCGAAGTTTGTTCTAGGGTTGAGGCCAGTGATTTGTCTTATGATCCATTTGATTTGTTGGCAGAACAAGCCATTGGACGAGATACTGAGGTATGCTAGATATTACAGTGATGAAGTACATTCAAAACATAAGAAGCTTAAGGACGAACTGATGCTAGTTCAGATGCAAGCAGCTGACAAGGGAGGTCAAATGCAGACAGGTCCAGGAACGTTAGGGAGGAAACAGAATGGTCAGAATAAAGGAAAGAGAAACCCAGAGGACCCTAAACCGAGAGTAGATTTGGCAACGTTGAAGAAGACCACTGAGTGTCACTTGTGTCATCAAATTGGACACTGGAGACGCGAGTGTCCCTTGAACCCTGCAAATCAGTTGCAGCAGGAGGAAGAGGTAGTACAGGTACAGGAGCCTGAGGTGACAACGACAGTAATGAGGCCAAGGTCGATGAAAGGGGGGACATCGGCTCCGCGAGCGAAAGTTCCCCAGCCACCGACGATCCCGACAGGGACTCTGACTTACCAGCAGATGCCTCTTTTTGAGGACATGATGACTGTTACTTGGACCCATTGGCATGATGGTGCCTGAGGAGGGGGGAGGAAGACTGCACTCTTGGGGTAGTCTTGGAGGTAGACCAGAGGGGACCATTCGTGGAAGCTCATGTCGATATTCACCCTACCACCTTTTTGGTTGGCACTGGTGCTACCCGTTCTACTGTGAGATCTGTAGTAGTCGCCAACCTAACCCTCTCGGGACAATCTATCCAAGCTGTAGGAGTTGCAAATAAGACCTTTGACTGAACCAATTCCTGTGAATATAGGAACGTTTCGAGATAGACACCAGTTTGTGGTGTGTGATTTGAACCCTGTTTGTTTCCTAGGGAGGGATCTCCTGTGCAAACTCAATTGCACCATCTATTGTACCCCAAGGGGAGTGGAATTGCAAACTAATGATGACGATGCTACCTTTAAGGTTATAAATCAACACGTGTGTATAGAACTGTACCCCGTGTTGGCGGTGGAAGCACTTTCACTAGATTTGAGAGATTCAGTTTCACAGCAGGTGTGGGACTTTACAGGTGAAGATATAGGCTTGATCAAAGGAGTTGATCCAGTTAAGATTCAGAATAAGAAAAATGTTTAATTCCCAAGAACGCCTCAGTACAATTTGATACCAGAAATGGTTGCAGGAATAAAGCCTGTGATCGAGTCCATGATTAAGCAAGGAATACTGAAGGAAGTAATGCAACTCGCTTATTATGGGGCTGCAGAAGCCGAGCAGGAAATTTAGGATTGTGCAGGATTTACGCAGGGTTAACAACATAGTTGTTCCATGTTGTCCAGTGGTACCGAATCCATCTGTGATATTGTTTCAAATCCCATGGAAAGCGGAGTGGTTCAGTGTGATTGACCTCTGTCAGGCTTTCTTTTCAATACCATTGTACAGAGAGAGCCAATTTCTTTTTGCCTTTAAGCTGGAAAATCGTGTCTTAACGTGGTGTTGTATCCATTAGGGGTATACTGAGAGCCCATCGATCTTTAATCAGATCTTGACGAAGAATCTTGAGAGTCTTGTACTGCCGCAGAACTCTGTTCTCGTACAGTATATAGACGATCTCCTTGTTGCGTCAGAAACTGAGGATGCGTGCCGGGTTGATACCATCGCTTTACTGAATCACTTGGCAGAGAATGGACACAAGGTGTCGCCAAATAAGCTACATTATTGCTTCAATGAAGTGCAGTATTTGGGGCATCGAATAGAAAAAGGCAAGAGGAAGATGTCACCTTATAGGATTCAGGCAATCATAAGCATGATGTTGCCTTCTACTCAGAGAGAAGTCAGGATGTTTCTAGGGATGGTTGGCTACTGTCGTCAGTGGATTGCCAACTTCTCATTAAAGGCAAAGCCTTTGCAGAGACTGACACATTAGGATGTGAGTGATCCGGTACCATGGGACAGTGGCTGTATGAAGTCGTTCCTAGAGTTACGAGAGGATCTTTGTCGCGCTCCAGTGCTGGGGATGCCAGACTACAACAAACCTTTTTCACTATTTTGTTGTGAACAAGAAGGTTGTGCCTTATCAGTTTTGGCTCAAGATCATGGAGGTGTCCGTAGACTAGCTGCCTACTTCTAAGCTACTTTAGATCCAGTAGCTTCAGCATTGCCCGGATGTCTCAAATCCGTTGCTGCAATGGGTGTCAGCATTGAAAGGTGTAAAAGCATTGTCATGGGTCATCAGTTAATTGTGTGTGTTCCACATTCTGTGGAATTGTTGATGACAAGGACCAAGACACAGCACCTGACCAATAATAGGCTCACACGCTACGAGCAGGATATACTTGTAGCGGAGAATGTGACCCTTAGGAGGTGTTCTGTTTTGAATCCTACAACCTTGATGCTGTTGCCAAACACACTTGATGAAGATTGTGCGGACCATGATTGTCTTGATGTGACTGAACTTTGCACCAAACCAAGACCTGACATTGTTAATGAACCATTGCTCGACCCTGATGAAATTTTCTTTGTTGATGGTTCATGCATAAGAGACAGTGTTGGTCAGTTGAGAGCAGCATTTGCTATATGTACCATTACGGGAGTAGTTGAAGCCGCATGCCTGGAAAGAGTATTCTCACTCAGGTGGTTGAGATCATTGCTTTGACTCGTGCCTGCTTGGCCGCAGAACAGATTCGGATCACCATTTACACTGACAGCCAGTATGGGTTTGGTGTGGTTCATGACTTCGGACAGTTATGGTCTCAGAGAGGTTATATGACATCATCTGGATCACCCATCTGTAATGGGGAGTTTGTGAGGTTGCTTTTAGAGGCCTTACAGCGCCCCAAAGAGATTGCGGTTGTAAAGTACACAGCACATGGAAAGGGGACAGATTTTGTGTCGCTTATAAACCGCTATGCGGACAAAGTTACGCAGTTCTGTGCCAAACAGGGTTGCTCATTCACTGAGAGTCATGTAGAGGGGAGCCAAGAAAGAACCGAGTTCAACACGATGTTGGCCATGGCAGATACTTAGGATGAGCTCAAGTGCCTGCAAGGAACAGGTTTCAGACCAGGAGAGGAATGTGTGGTTCAACTCAGGCTGAGTAAAGGGAGATGTGGACATTTGGGTTTCGAGTGATGGAAGGCAGTGTTGCCGGATGAGCTGTTGAGCCCGATGGCAAGACAGATTCATGGTGCAGTGCATCTGGGAAGGGATGCGATGGTGCGAGTGTTCAGACAAACGTGGCACAATCCCCGGTTTTATGCAGTGGTTGAAGCTGTGTTTCAGAGATGCGTTACATGCCAACAAATGAATGCTGGAAAGAAAACTGTGGTTATAATGAGTCACATTGGGAGGTCTGGAGGGCCTTTCAATAGGATGCAGTTGGATTTTAGTGAAATGCCTAGGTGCAATGGGGTGAGATACATCTTGGTAGTGGTGTGTGTGTTCTCACTGTGGGTGGAGGCTTATCCAACATGTAGGTGCGGTTCACTCACAGTGGCAAAGTTGTTGAGGGAACTTATACCTAGGTTTGGAATACCGACCTCTTTGGAATCGCACAGAGGAACATACTTCCATAGTCAAATCATGAAGATGCATTGTACAGCACTGAATGTTGATGAGAGACTCCATTGTGGTTATCGTCCAGAGGCTTCTGGGGTAGTGGAGCAGATCAATGGGACTTTGAAAGCGCAAATGGCGAAGGTGTGTTCATCCTCGTCCCTGAAGTGGCCTGATGCTTTGCCTCTGGTGTTGATGAGTGTTAGTAGTACCCCAGACCGGAGGACAGGTCTTTTACCTCATGAAGTGCTGTTGGGAAGGGCTATGAGGTTACCAGTGGTCCCATTGACAGCCTTGTTAAGCATCACAGATGATCTGATTCTTGACTATTGCAAGGGACTCGCCAATGTCGTCCGTTCTGTGTCTCATTAGGTGCAGGCTGCTGTGGTTCCAGCTTCAAGTGATCTCTGCCACAACCTGAGTCCGGGTGACTGGATGCTGGTTCGGAAGCACATGAGAAAGAGCTGTTTGGATGTTCGCTGGAGAGGTCCTTACCAAGTCATATTGGTGGCGAACACTGCAGTAAAGTGTGGAAGACTGCCAAACTGGGTGCATGCTTCTCACACCCGTCGAGTTGTAGCAGCCTTGGAAGAAACAGCTCCTCTCCCAAATGAAAATCCAGCTGATGTGGCATGGCCACAGGAGGGGACAAGCCAGGCTGTGAGGGTGTCTGAAAAAGCTGGTTGCTCACTAGACCAAGCTGAGGAGGGTCACGACGGAAGCAACTCTGAAACTGCCTCAGAAAGGGGAATTAATTGTAAAGGTGACCCAGAGTAAGACTCAGCTGAGAGAAGTTGTGTGCAGGGTGAGCAAAGAGAAAGCAGGAGAACAAGCAGAGCAGAAGAGCAGTGACTGGAGAGACAGAAGCGGCTGAACTTGAGACTGGTCTCTGAGAGGGATCTTGCTCCAGTGTCGGAGGACTCTGAGTCGGAAGAAGGCGAAGAAGGGCAAGTTCGTGGAGGTCTGAGGAAATCAAGACAAATGAGGGTGCCTTGCCGAAAGTACATGACTCCAGAGTGGACATACGTTGTGACTGATGCCAGGAGTACTGAGATCGAGGAGGCTGAGGGCAGTGACAGTGGTCAGTACCAGTCCTAATGTGAAATTGGACGTGGTGTTGTTGGTGCCAGGACTTGAAATTGAAGGAGTGCTAACCACCACAGTCCCGAATCCGATATTGAGCAGAATTCGTAATCTGATATTGAATAGACTGATATTTCCTACATTTGGAACTGAAGTGCCATCTCATGAATTTATTGTTCTTTGTCTTGAACTTTTGCAGCAAGTTTTAGAAGCAGTTGGAGCAAATCTTATTTTGAATTAAAGAGATGTTGTTGTAAATAAGCACAATTTACCTAGGTCTGAGTGGAAGAAGAAGACATTTGGGGGCTTTGTGTAGATTTTGGAGAAGGGTTAAGGAAGCCTTTGTGTGATGTAAATAAGGAACTGAAATTCAAAAGGGGACTTCCAGTTTTCCGAGGTGTGGTTCGAGTTGGTTCTCAGGCAACCAAAGGAGGAGAGAGACTTTGGGTGTTGGTTGCCGGACCAAAAGTTCAAAACATTCCTGAGACCTTGGAGGCTGGAAACCCAAATAGGAGATCTACTCTTCATAGTTCTAGTAGTGGAGGTAATGTAATGTAATGTAATGTAAACAGGTATTTATAGAGCGCAAAACTGTCGCTCCGGAAGGAGCATCCTGGCGCTAAAAAAGTAGCTTCCATGAGATATCCGGAAAAGTGCTAAATGGCAGCAAACACATATGAGTCTGGCAGATTATATATCCAGGTTTTAAGTTTCTTTCAGAAGGCCGCTTGGGTGGGTTGCAATCTAAGGTCATTTGGCATAGCATTCCAGGCTTTAGGGGCAAGGACACCAAGTGATTTACCTCCTTTCATTTTAAGATGAAATTTAGGAACTTTAGCAAGATTGAGCCTCGCTGATCTCAAGACTCTAGTTGGATTATAGCGAGATAGTCTTTTCGACAGATACTTAGGTCCAGTGTTGTTTAAAGCTCCGTAGGCAGTTATTAAGATCTTAAAAAAGATTCTTTTATGCATCGGGAGCCAATGCAAAGTTCTAAGGGCTGCCGATGCAGAAGATCTCCTCGGAAGTTTTAACACTAACCGTGCTGCCGCAAGGTGGACACTTTGCAGCTTCTTTAATGTTTGTTTCTTTATTCCGGCCATAAGGCCATTGCAGTAATCTAAGCAGGAAAGTAGGAGTGACGCTGCCACAGACTTTCTCGCTTCAATAGGAAGAAAGTCGAAAAACTTCTTCAAAGATTTTATCATATTGAAACAGCTGCCTGCTAGGTTTCTCACATGATGATCAAAAGAGAGAGAGACGAGTCAAAGAGAATACCAAGGTTTCTGGCTGACTCAACCACGTCAGGCGGTGGAGAGGTACCTTCGGGCCACCATTTACTGGGGCAGAAACTATTATTTTTACCCATAGGCAGAATTTCAGTTTTATTTGAATTGCATTTAAGGTGGTTGGTTGTCATCCACTGAAAAACCTCCGGTAGAGGGAACACCTACACCTACTACTCCTAGCAAGAAAGATGTCAAAATAGGAGACGAAAGAGCTTTGCTGCTAGAAGAGAGTCGTAGGTTTAACATAGATCTGTCTAGAGGTGACTTTAAGCTTAATGCGTATGCAAAGTTGTTGTATGAGTATATTGATGCAGTTTATGCGAAAGACTGTTATGTGTGTATGCAATTGCTAGCTTCAGTGGATGAGGGTATTAGATACCATCATCTTCCATTGACGTATGGTATTTCGTGTAGTTTGTTGCTTAGAATTTTCTATGGACAAAATCATTTTGACTATTTCTTTTCAAATTATGATGCAGTGCTTCCTGAAGTACCAGTTTACAAGCATTTGAATAAGTATGATTATTGCAAATCAGAAGATAGACTTAGAATGTATTTCATACCGACTTTAGAGTTGGATACAGCTTATGCTCATCGCCATAATCTGGCATGCCTGTTGTCAGACGTAGAGAAGAAATTCATAGATCATGTAGAAGATAGGTACAGAAAACAAAAACAGCTGCGAGATTCAGGTCAGGGAAAAATAGATTGGACAGATGAAGAGAAATTGCACAAGTCGAATGGAAGTTATGGTCCGATAGCTCTAGATGAAGTGCCGAAGGGGAAGTTGTGCATAAGTCGCCCACAGACATATTAGGAGAATGTGAATGTGGGACAAACTTCAAAGTTTAGGATGTGCACAACCTAAGGTTTATCCACGTTATCCGTGCCTCCTAGGGTATCACTCTCCTCCCAGAGTGTGTACGAATAATCAAATGGTTGCAGGACTATTGATCCATAGCCCTCTCACCCAGGGCACAAGAAAATTGCTGGTGCTCAAGCTGTTGCAATTCAAACAAGATTCTGTTGAGTGTTCATACACTTAAATTTATTTTTCATCGTATTCAAATGTTTTCATGGTAAGTTCACATGTTGATTTTTTCTTTCTACATCGTTTGTTAATTGTTCCCAAAATAAATCACATCCAATGCATTTCGGTGCATATAGCACCTTCATCAGGGAAACCTGTAGATTAATAAAACAAAAACTTGCTTTAGCCTGCCCTGATTCATATTTTACATGCTCAAAACGTACATAGAAACTTAATGTGATAACATTATTATTACGCAAATGCGTGGCTTAACATCGGTAACATGATGATACAAAAATATTACAAGGTGCTAGACGAGTTTTAAGTGATCTAATGGGCTTCTGTGTTAATAGTGCGAGTTGGTAATTCAATATGGCTGTAGAGCGTATTTGCTAACTGCTAGTCTAAATATGACCACTATGGTTATGGGGCCGCTTGCTCGCTTGCACATACTTAGATGACTTTGAAAAGGTTGCTTTGTGTTTAAAATTGTTGCATTAGGATTGAACTTGCCATGTTAAAGTTGCACGTGTAGGTTGCCTACTAATGAATAAAGTAATGCTTTAACATGAGAAAGAATAATGCTTTAGAAGTGCAATGAAATAATGCTTTTTTAGAATGATTTTAAATGTAAAGCTTATGTTGAAGTATTAGAAATGCATTTAAAAGTGTAAAGGCCTGAGACATGAAAACGCCAGCAGAGGCCTAACTGTAATTTCTTAGCTTAGCTGAACGTTGCAGACCTGAAATGTATTTTACCTTGGGAAGGCTCCGTTCTCAGTTAGGTTTTAATTGTATCTTGTGTGTGCGCAAAATTATTTTCTCATACGCTTTCTGCTGCAGGTGCAAGGACACATAGATCGTTAGGTAGAATAGTCCTTTGTTTAGGGGTTAGACTGGTTGTCTCGAATGATGGGGGAGTGACGAGGAATGCACAGCCGATACATTTGGCGGAGAAGGTGCCTGGGACCCAAGGACACAGCGCGTTTTTTGGACAAAGTTGGAGGCTTGCTGGAAAATTCCACAAGGAAGCACCTGCCTGAAGGGTGTGTTTTAGGGCATGTTTACTGTTTTTAGGATTTTGTATGAGGGACAGCAGCCCGCGGGTGGGGAGCAGATTCGGTTCAGACTTGAGGGAGACAGGACAGGAGAGGGGTGTAGGACTGAGCATCTTAGAACGATCTCTGTAGCTTAAGCTACTTACCTATCGAAAGTGAGTGTACTTCTTAGGAAGTCATCACTGGTGACACCTTTTCTCTTGTCTGGGAGGGAATGCTAAGTAGGGATGTCACCTTAGAGTTCGTGTAGGGACAGACTAACCTTATCTTTTCTTGAGCAAATGCAGTCGAGGCTTCAAGCTGGGCCTGTAATTGTTTGCTTGATGCTTCTTGAATTTTCATTGATTTTCATATTGAGTCGTCTGAGACTCTTGCGCAGGATTATGTTTGTATTAGTGCTGGTTTATTTCTTGAACCTCTTCCTGAGGTGCTTGTATGTTCAGTTATTTTTGGCTTTGTAATAAATCTTCAAACTTTATTTCGTAGTCAGTGGTTCTTCCAAATTGGTTGGTTTTATGCCCAAGTTGTTATGAGTTATTATTTGGTGTTCTTCTCTCTACACTTCCTAGCAGGCAACAACGGTCCAGTCGACCATGGATTCTAAAGATTGGTAAGGAAAGTCTAGATAGAATCCCGCCCCATCACTACTATAAGGGCAAGCTTAGGGCACCCCTCCAGGTCCTATGACATTTCCTGGGCCTCACAGTGTGATGGGAAGGACTAGGCATCTGCTGCACACATTGTAGATTATAGTGATACAGGGCTGAAAAAAAAAGTCTGAAAACCGGTATCACATGCGATTGGACACAAAGGGCAGCAGTACATATCCATGTACCATGCAGGGGACATCCCTGTCACAACAATGACATCATCATGCTTCACCCGTGGCTACTTCTAGGCGGACCCATAGGAAATTAATTTATCAGTGATTTATTGGCAAGCAACCCCTTCTAGTAAATCGACTACTTAGACTGTCAACTTACCTGGCAGTTGTTGAGAAACTGTGTCCAATAGTTTACATTTTAGCCACTTCTAAGTATACTCCATTATCCCCAAGTTATCATTTGGTTTCTGGAAGCGGTACCTCCACTGTGGCACCCCTGACCACTTCTAAAACAATCCATAGAGTTCTATATAACTGCTGGTCTTTAAGTTACCTGTGGTCTTGGGAAAATGCATATTCCATTGGGTTGTACCAATACTGCTGGTGCTCAGTGGCGGCCGCAACATACAAAAAGTTTTGGGGCAAGAGGGCACAGGGGAGGGAGGAGCACAAGAGGAGGGGACTATTATAATATTAATACGTAGAAAAAAAAGTTTAACTGCTGCCGGTCACCTCCTGCATCGCACCTTGGTGCTGGGACTTCCTTGTCACAATAGACACTGTGGTTATGTCACAGACTTCCTGTCCAATCCCTGCACTGCTATGCAGCACGGGGATTGGCCTGCGCGGGCTGGTAAGACGCTCCGCTCAGGTCACGGAGTCTGTGGGATTTCTCTACCCTGGCTGTTCAATACAGAAACCTAAGTGTGCTTGTGTGTTTTGGTCGACCTGAGATGGGTGCCAAACACATATGCACACTTACGGAGTGCACATAGCACTCCTCCTCCCCCTCCCATACCCCACCGCCCCTTTCTGCACATGCTGGCTGAGCCAGCGGCTTAAAAATAAAACTATAATGAAATATCGTTTTATTATTTTGCGGCTGGCTCCGAGCCAGTGGGGCGACACTCCTCAGCCATTGCAGAGGAGCCCCCCTGCTGCTGTTGATAGTTGCTTATTGCTTGGGAAACTGCATCTCCTGTAGGTTAATCACATTTCTAGTTTGATGAAGATGTGTCTTTAAGTAGGCCACTTCCTAGATTCTTTATTACCCCCATGAAAAAACCATGACCAATGGAACATTCATTTCACACCTATAGGCATTCTGGCACCCACTCCAGCCTACCCATGTTCAATGTCAGATGAAGGCTTAACATCTCATTTCAGTGTTCCTGAGTGCTCTCTCCTATCTCTTCCCTCCTAAGCTCACTCATCATCCCTCTAACTCTCATTTCCCACACCTGCACTACTGGCCTCCTCCTAACATTCTTTCTCCCCACTCCACCTCAAAAAGCAAACCCCTCTCCCCCCCTCCTAACCTACCTTGAATTCAACCACCCCCTTCCAGCCTCCTCACCAGTCTAGTTGAAGCATATTTCCTTTCCATTCCCTTCAACAGTGCATTATCCCACTCCTCTATCTTCTCTATCCTTGCAGTCCACAAAGCTAAAGTCTGGGTAAACCCTTTACCACTTTGCACTACTCATCTCTCTCTTTCCCTAATCCTGACCACTTTTAACACCTTCTACAAGTCCTCCATTGTACTCAAAATGCATCACATATGTGGGTGTGTTTAGTACACTTCAGACGTCATCAACATGACAGTTTTTTCCAACATACCTGGCCCTTCCTTACCTGACTTACCCCAATGTTTTCTTTCCACAGTGGGGTCCCGATTCGTACCACACCGCCCAGTACATTTTTCCTATTTTCCCTCATGACGCATCTCCAACCCACTTCTTAACCTGTCCTCTTAACCCCGTCAAGGCCCTACTCTCCCACATGGAGCCTGAAGGAGGGCCTTTAAACTATACCACAATCCTTCTTACTCCCTATCTCCTACTCATACCCTTCATCTTTTCCTCGTCCCTGTTAACACTGCCCGCCTCCTCTCCCTCACAGACCTCAACCTCCTTTGCCTTAGTTGAATTTTTATCAAAGTATGATCAATTAAGAGAAACTTACCTAAACTTCAGTGACACTATCTCATATTTCAACCTGGAACTCCTGTTCATCACCATAACCTAGTTAAGAGTCAACACACTTGCGTATTATTGGTTTTATCCTCCTCCCTTTCTTCTGCATGTTTCTGTGGAGGCGGATGATATGTTCCTGGACCACCTAGTGGCTCTGTTGTCAAAGGCACGGACCAAACTATCCCTCTAAGATAATGTGGACTGCAGACTGCACGGCCCAGGTGTGGCGGTGATGGCGAGGCGGGCAGGCAGGCACCCTATATATATGCACTGGCACTCCCACTGGCACATCATCCTAGCATTTCGGTGGCGCAAGACAAAGGAGCATTGGAAACACTAGCGGGAATAGGTTTAGTTACAATGGGTGATGCATACCCAGAAGCACCTTTGTCTCAATGACTGCCATATATGATCGACATCCCTGTTCACTAATGACAGTATTCACATATAACAGGCATCAGGAGGCACTTAAGGCTTTTAATGATAGACTCCCTGCTGAGTCAATAGTGCTGAGCCCACTACAATTCTTATTGGCGGGCCCCTCGCAGGTTAAATTAGTAACTAGGCTGTACAACACTATGCAAGCGGAAACTGCACCTCTCACTAGTAAAGCCAGGGAGCAATGGGAAACAACATTGGAGAACACACTCAAGGATGAGGACTGGGAATTCAGTTGCTCTGTGACTCAGCGGTTGACTGGCAACTGTAATTTGCGAATATTAGATTTTAAGGGGCAGATTTATGTTGGGAATGTGCCACGTTTGCGTCACGCAACTAGGGCGTAAAAGTGGCGCATCCCTACTACCCATTTACAACGTGACGCATCTAGGCAGATACGTCACGTTGTAAAGCCCTGCGCCACTTGTGGGCGTTCCGGCGCAGGGTGGGCGTTCCGGGGCAGGTGCGCCTTGCAAAAGTGGCTTTCAGGCCAATGCTGCGTCAAAACCTGGGCCTGCTTGAAGCAGGCGTAGGTCTTGACGCAGCATTGTAAAGATGGGGCACCCCGAGCCTTGCTGGAGCTGCGTCGCGCTTGCGACGCAACTCCAGCAATGCACCACCTTTACGGCACAGATGCGTCACGCATCTGTGCCGTTTTTGCACTATGGTGCGCCGCATTGTAAATGCGGCGCACCATGGGTGGCGGAGCTGCGGCGCAAAATAACTGGCGCATCCCTGGGGATGCGCCAGTTATCATAAGTCTGCCCCTAAGTAAGTGAGCAACTGTATTATACCCCTCTACAGCTACAAAAATATGGTTAAAGAGACGGCTCGATGTAAAAGGTGTAATGTTCTGGAGGCAGACTTTATTCATTTAGCCTGGTTGTGCCATAGGGTGCACAGGTTCTGGGTGTTGGTCACACAGCCTCTGACTGACATGATCCGGGAGGAGGTGGGTTGCACACCGTAGATGTGTTTATTGGGGCTTGTGAAGCATATGAAGCCAGAGAGTAGACGTCTGGTACTGATCGCATTGCTATTGGCAAAGAGAACGGTGGGGCACATGCATCCAAATTTCAAAATTGGCTGAAAGACGTTGTCATCTGCAGAGATCAGCTGCCTTTTTATACCGAGGAACTACCTACATCATCCAGGCCTAAGGATATCTGGGCACCACTCACTGCATATCTGTTGTCAGTGGCCAAGGAAGTCCCTGCTGATGGGGGAATGGCCTAGATGTACCCGTATCCAAATGTAACAGGACTTGTAACACTACATGGCATGTGTGTATGTTCTTGTATCTTGCAAAAGATGATTGTATTATGTTGTCATGCGGGGGCTTTTTTATTTTTTTTAACAAACTTTATTGGGTTTTACAAAGATTCCACTTATCCATTATACAAGAATTTCATCATAGTTCAGGTTTACAATTGATCGGCTGGGAACACAATTAAGGTAGTAACCACACATGAGGATTGCCAGTCAACACATTTTTCTCAACTGCCCTGTTGTTCTCCCACAGTCCAGTGTACATGCATTGGATAGTACTTGATTCTGGGACTTCTAGGCTAAACTTCAGTCCCGCCCTTAACCTCCCATCACACAACTTCTCCCCACCCTCCCCTCTCTACAGGCGTGTCACATGTACTCAGGTCGCTACTTTGCGGTATCCCACTATTCCAGGCTGGGCTGTAGTATTTACTGGGGTAGCTGTTTAGGGAATTTCGATTAGACAGGGCGGCAATATGCTGAGCTTGCTAGTGAGTCCCATGGTCCTAAGATTCACTCAGATGTATGCAGCTTAATCTACTCCTTCCTGGGGTTCATCTATCACGCGGGGGGCTTGTTGATGCATATTTTAGGTGACTGCTGTATGTTCTAAAAAAGCATAAAATAACATTAAAAAAAAAAAGTCAACACACACCTAATTTTTTGGGTGGCAATCCCCAGGGACATATAATCCTAACCAGAATCAGCTACTGGAGAAGATTGGAGGAGGACTATTTGTCATTTTAAATAATATCTTACAGATCTCAAGCTTTAAAGTTTTCAAAAGAATGCTCAGCTCAGTTCAGAAAAATCTTTATTCGGCTTACACAGCCATACAAGAATACTACTTCATACAATACAATATATCACCTTGTTCAATTAACACAGCAAATAATAGAGCACATTAAAAAGAAGACAATTAAAATACTATAGAATACAGTACTCCATCCATCCTAAAAACCGCGCTGGCCGTACCGTTTCCTAATATACAGTGCTTCTCTAATGTAACTTATCATGGCATGGCAGATTTCCGAGGTGTCAAGGTTAGTTAAAAGTCTAAAACCTTCACAATACGATTTAATATTTTGAACATGCAGGAAGAGGTGTGGCGCAGCGGATAGAGCAGCTGACTCCGGAACACGGGGCTCACGGTTCGATCGCTGGCAGCAGGTTAGCCCAGCACCATCTGACTGTGGCCAATAGCTCGCTTAATCTTCCCAACAGCCCTCGCGTCTTGACACCCTTAGGGGTAATTGTTCGCACTTTACAAATACCGGATTACATTACCTTTACATGCAGAAGGGGGGCGAAAATTCCCTCAGGGGATTTTATAATGTGCACAAAAAAACAAAAAGTGCAGGGTGCTTTGTCTAGAAATATTGTCACATGGACACCAGGTAGTCCTTACACTAGAAATGCAACCAGGAAATGTACCATACTCAGTCTCGTCCTTGTTAGACAAAATCCATATTGAGGATTATCTATGCAGGTAAGATAAAAATGCATCTCCTGGTTAAATATCTCAAGTCCCCCATTAACCAAGGAGGGGGGCTGTAAGAATTTACAATTATGCTTGAGTTAGGCTTCTTCGTAACAAGCTGACTTAATCAGGTCTTTGGCTGATTGGGGGATTAGAGTTGATTCTTTATAGAACTCCAATAATCCTAACCCCTTCATGCTGTGATGTATACATCTAAACTATGGGATACGTACAGCTTTATCCAGGGCTAAACAATCCTGAAGAAAAAGTCTGAACATTCTAGTTTAGGTGTTATCCAGATTTTTATCCACCAAAGGAGCTGAGCCAGGCCCACAGAGTCCTCCAAATATTTTAAACCCACCTCCGAGTGACAGAAGAAGGTTGCAGCACCTTGGGCGACCATTAGGAGTCTAACCAAAAAATTGTTTTCTACAATTTGTAGCCTTGTACAGTTGACATACCACCACACTCCAGCACCATATATGGTGATAGATAAACACTTAGAGGTCGATTATGATGGCAGACGGAAGGACGACCGCCGGCCTGTAGTATGCGGAAAATGCTTTTAACAGTCCACAAGCCGCGGGTAGTCCGTCGCCATAATAGGATGGGAAGCACTGCCAAATTTCCGTACGCCGCGGAAATACGTGTACCGCCGCGGAAACGCACCCGACCCCGCAGCGGACGTAACCAATCCAGAGACACCGCCATACGGAATGACGTCTCTACCGTCCTCACAATCACCATGGCGGAAAACACACAGCAAATCGCTGCGGAAATACCATCAGCCCGAACACGGCAGAACCACCACAGCTGAGAGGCAAAACATTGCAGAGAGACCCACCACAGGCAGACCACCGTCATGGACCCAGCCCTACACGCATTCCCGGTACTCTTCGTGCTCCACCACCAGCAAGTCATGGACCGTCGCCGCCGACGACGCAGGTACACAAACACACAACACACACCACGCGCGTGTCGACACCCCTGCCCACAACAGAACCCCAGGTCTGGACAGTAACACACAAACATGCACCCCCAGCAAAACCTCATGGCTACAACTGACCCCACGCACCGCGAACAAACAGCCACACCACGGACAACGCAACGTAGCAGATCAGACGACGGAAATCATACCCACAATCAACTAGGCAGTGTTGGACAGGCCTCGTGGCATGCCCGACCCCTCCCCGCATGGCGGGCCGCGGACCCTTGCTACTCCTGTTCCCCGGACAAGAGAAACCCCTGCAACCCGCCGGGTCAACCCACGGCCCTTCCCTGACGGAACATTGGCTCCTGAACACCACAGTCTCGGCTGGCCCGGGTCCCTTCCAGAACCCCTGTCTCCGGCCCAGCCGCCATTTTGGACACTACACGACCAGGCCTCGTGGCCTCGGGTCGACCTCGGCCTCGGGCCCGGCCAGGCCCCGACATCGAGGCACCACCATCCACCCAGGGGGTAGAGAGACCACTTGGCAGGTCAATGGGGGAAGGAGTGTCAACGGCTCCCCTCCGCCAGGTTTCGATCGTCCCCAGCCCCCCTGGGCGCTGGCTCCACCCCCCTGCTGGGTGTCTGGACTCCCTCATCCCGGACCTCCCGACCTCCAAGTGCGAGGGTCCGGACATCAAAGGGCGCCAGACCTATAACTGGGGCAGCTCCAGAGCAGGAAGGCAGTTGTATCCTGGAGTCGAGAGACACCGAGACAAACTCATCCTTGGAGGCCTGCTGGCGCTGCCGCGGCTCCTCTTCGTGAACTACCTTTGAAGGCCTGAATGAAATTAAAATTAATGAAATTAAACTTATAAACGCGCAACTTTGCCCAGAGGCATCAAGGCGCCTACCAAAGGAAATCAGAAAAGGAAAGAAAGGCAAATTCAAAAGCTAAGGGTATGCTTTACCAAAAAGCCAAGTTTTCAAAGCTTTTCTAAAAGATTGCATTGAGGGTGAAATCCTGATCTCCAAGGGAACTATGTTCCACCATCTTGGAGCCAGTTTGGAGAAGGCTCTGCCTCCCCATTTAGCTCTTCGCACTCGAGGAACACTAAGGAGCAGTTTCGCCGAGGAATGAAGGTTCCTAGCTGGAGAGTACGGGAGGAGGAGATCTTTTACGCCTCCAGTCTCTTTCCTGTTTAAGGCACCATACACCAGGCATAACACCTTGAATGAAATCCTGGCGTCAATGGGGAGCCAGTGCAAAGATTTCCTGGCGGCGGTCGCCGACGACCTTTTCGGAAGGTCCAGGGCAAACTTCGCCGCAGCATTTTGCACCGATTGAAGGCCTTGCAACAGACCTTTATTGCCTCCGGCATATAAAGCATTGCAATAATCGAGCCGAGATGTTATCAGAGCTACGACAGTTTGTTTCCGAGCTTGCACAGACAGGTAGTACTTAATTTTGCGCAAGATTGCAATGATGCCCCAGCAGGTGGAGATAGTCCGCCTTACTTGAAGAGCCATATCAAGGGAGGGATCGATCATAACCCCCAGATTTCGTGCTGCCCGAGTTGGAGCCGGACAGGTCCCCAAGGATTCGGGCCACCATTCCGCCGACCTGATGTCTTCCTTCTCGCCGAATACGAGGATCTCTGTCTTTTCGCCATTTAGCCGCAGTGAATTGTTAATCATCCAAAGGGCAACTGCCTCCATGCAGAGTCTAAATTTGGAGGCAGAGGAGCTGACAGGCTGGGCGAGAGACAGCAAGGTCTGCGTGTCATCGGCGTACGACACTACCTCCATCCCGAAAGATCTAATGAGCCTGGCCAGGGGGGTCACATAGATATTGAACAGGGTCGGGCTTAACGCCGACCCCTGTGGGACCCCACAGTTCAGCGGCCGGGATGGAGATAGGAACTCTCCCAGCATCACTCTCTGTTCCCTCTGGTCCAAGAAAGAGGCCAACAGGCTTAAAGCGTGCCCCTCCACTCCTATCTCCCTCAAACGACATGTTAAGACGAGTGGAGACAGGGTGCCAAACGCAGCTGTGAGATCCAGAAGGATCAGCAACGCACTTCCGCCCTTGTCAACCGTGGTGCGGATGTTGTCAAGCACCACGGTCAGGGCGGATTCCGTGCTATGACCCTTCCGGAAACCGTGCTGCGAGTGATCCAAAAGGCCAGCGGAATCCAGAAAGGAAGAGAGATGATGGTGTAGATGGATTTCCAGCATCTTTGCTGGGGCTGGGAGCAGCGAGATGGGGCGGAAATTTTTCAGCACTTCTGGGTCCAATGACGGCTTCTTCAAGAGCGGCTTCACAACCGCTTTCTTCCATTGGGAAGGGAAAGTGCCTTCACTCAGGGCCTTATTCATGATCTGAAGTAACGGGGGCAGGAGAGTTTCCTTACATTGTTTAAGAAGAAGAAGGGAACAGGGATCAAGAGGTGACCCGGATTTGGTCTTGATCAGGAGGACTTCTAATTCCTGTAAGGAAAGTAAGGGAAAGATGGACAGCAAGAGCGAATTTGTAGGTCCCGCCGGCCCAGTAAGGGGAAGGATCTGAGGAACAGAAAGAGCAGGTGAAGGTGCAGGGATCCTTTGGAGCTCAAGAGCCGAGACAATGCTCTCAATTCTGTCGTGAAAGAATTCTGCTATGTCATCGCAGAGCTGCTGTGATTTAGTGACAGGATCGGGGGTCTTCAGAGTGATAAGAGAGTCTACGATGTTAAAGAGCTCTTTCGGTGAAGTAAGAGCCCCAGTAAGGTTTGAGAAATATTCTTGCTTAATTCTAATAAGCTCCGTCCTATATTCCCTCAAAAGAATTTTGTGAGTCTCTCTATCCTGCATGTTCCCACTAGATCTCCAACATCGTTCCTGCTTTCTACAGGCTTGTCTTAATAGCCTTAGGGACTCGACATACCAAGGAGCTGATGGCCTTTTTCTAACACTATAGCGCAGAGAGAGAGGTCCGAGCTCATCCACAGCTGCAGACGTAACGTCTTCAAACCTCTGTACCGCGGAGTCAACGTCCTCGTCTCTTAAGATTAGTAGAGTAGAGATTAATGGAGCCAATGAGTCATTAGTCACCTTCCTCAAGTTCCGCTTGAGTTCCATTTTGTTGGGACCTGTTGGAATATTATTAATGGGAGTGGTCTCCAATGACAGTGGGATGGCGAAGTGATCTGACCAGGAGAGCGGCATAGGTGCTTCGACTGACAGGCGTCTATCATTTGTAAAGACTCCGTCCAAAGTATGGCCCGCCTGATGGGTGGCACCTTGACTAATTGCTGCAAACCACAGGCAGATAAAGTATCTAGGAGGCAGAGGGTGTTTTTTTCCTCAGGATTTTCTAAGTGGAAATGTATGTCTCCCAGAACTGTGACAGACTCAAGTCCAAAGTAAGGTTCCAAAATAGTAAGCAAATGATGAGTGAAATCCGCTCTAGGCCCTGGAGGTCTATATATGAGCACACCCTTAAACGGAAAGGAGTAAGATGCATTAATTGAGAAATGCAAGGCCTGGATGCCTTCATGAGGAGCAGACAAGGGTGTCGTGTGACACGAATATGGATCCCTATGCAGGATACCAACCCCTCCGCCAACACGACCCGCTCTATCCAGCCTAACCAGGGTATAGCCATCTGGGACTGCCTCAACGAGATCAGGCCCCGAGGATTCCTTGGCCCATGTTTCCGTTATAAAAACCCAGGAGGGTTTATTTACCCCAACAAAGTCTTTAAAAGAGACGTTATTCTTGATTAAAGATCTAGCATTAATCAAATAACCGTTCTGCTGGTGCTGCCGCGGCTCATTCTGGCCATAAACTATCCTGAAGGCCTGCTGGTGCTGCCGCGGCTCCTCCTCGTCGTCAACCATCTTCAAGGCCTGCTGGCGCTGCCGCGGCCCCTCCTCGTCGTGAACCATCTTGAAGGCCTGCTGGCGCTGCCGCGGCTCATCCCCGTCGTGAACCATCTTTGAAGGCCTGCTGGCGCTGCCGCGGCTCATCCTCGTCGTGAACCATCTTGAAGGCCTGCTGGCGCTGCCGCGGCCCCTCCTTGGGAACCCTCCAGCTCGAGGATTGTTACCTCCACCCCTGCTACACCCGTACCGGATCGGTACTCAGACTGTCCCGCTACCTCCTTCCCCAAAGAGACTAGAATTGACAGGATCCTCGTATCCTGGTCCTGCTGTATCGTCAAGTTACCTTGCCTAAGAATACCTATAAAAGTATACGTAACCTATCTTGGTGTGGTGCCCGTCTGTGGGGGGGAATTTACTCGTCCGTACGATTACCGGAGTGGGCCCTCGCCAGGAGGCCTCTCCCCCTTTACTCGGCCGACCCTCCGGGTCCCCGTCTAACATTGGTGGCCAGCGGCGCGATCCGAGCCGAAGCATAATCGTACAGAGAGTAACTCACCCCACGACACACAGCAGCCATGACAACAAAAGAGAGTGGAACAACCGAAAAATTTCAGATGGAACGGCTGGAAGAATACAGCCACAAACAACTAAAGCAATTCTGCATAGAGTTGGGCATTGCTACCACGGGACTGAGCACGAAGGATGACCTCAAGCACGCCTTGGAATCTTGGGTGGAGACGGAAACATCCCCACCCCAAAATCAAAGCCTCGAGACAACAGAAACAAGTACCACCCCCGTGGAAGAAAGAAGAGCGGGCCTCTCGTCCGAAGAGGCCCGAGAACGGGAGAAAAGCCGGCTCCACGAGTTGGAGCTGGCTCGACTCCGCTTAGATGGAGAACTCAAACTGGCAGAACAAAAGATAACCCTCGAACACTTACGGCTCAGGGAAGAACGAGAAGAGAAAAAGAGCCAGAGGGAGCTGGAAGAAAAAAGACTAGCATACGAGCATGAGCACAATTTAAAAGAACTAGAAATTCGATGGCAAAACAAAGACCTCGGCATCTCTGGGCACCAGAACCCCACTCCCCTACGGACCCCAAGGTCCACATCCCCAAGGACGTCGTCCGGGAATACTACCGGAATGATGATATCCAACAATGGTTTAAGGCCTACGAGGTAGCCATGACCTCCCACCGAATCCCGTGGAGTGACTGGGGAGCCGGGTTATGGGGGAAATTCGTCAACGCAGGAAGAGATGCCCTGCTGCAACTCCCCGACCACGAGATGACATCCTACGACCACATGAAGGCCGCTCTCCTCACTCGCTATGGGCTCACACCTAAGATGTACCGGCAGCGATTTCGAGACTGTAAGAGAATCCCTGTCACCACCTGGGTGGAGTACGTAAACTTTTTTAGCAGAGCCTTCGAGGGATGGATCAAGGGCAGCCAGGTCACCAACTACAAGCAATTATTCAACCTTATTGTGTGGGAGCACCTCTCCAATAACTGTTTCGTAGAACTAAGACAGCACCTCCTCGATAGTAAGCTGACCGAACCTCGGAAACTCGCCATCGAAGCTGACCGATGGGAGAGCACACGGGTCCCTCGGAGCTGGCCCAGCGAACAGAACAGAGCCTCCCAAGGGCCCCACCGCCCACGGGGGGGGGGGGGGGAGGAGGAGGCCAGGGTCGGGGCCGGGACACCGTCGCGGTGCCCCCCATTAGCAACCCCCCGCCCCCGGCCGGAAGAGGAAGCCCTCCAACGCGACCAGGGTTCCGATCCAACATTACCTGCCACAAATGCCAGCGACCCGGCCACTACGCCAATGATCCCAACTGCCCGAAAAATCAGAGCCCCATGAACCGCCAGATCACCGCCGTCGCCCTGGGAGAAGAGCCGGGCCACGAAGAAGCCGAAGAGTGCGAGCAGTACCAGCACGAGTGGGAACCAGCCGCCATGTCCCTGGTCTGTCTAGGGGAAAGGGACATGGTCCCGTGGGCGCCCATCCCCGCCAACACGCAGAAGTACAGCCAGTGGATCACCATCAATGGGCGCCGGGCTGAAGCCCTCCGTGACACAGGGGCCAGTGTGACCGCCGTCCGCTGCCATCTGGTGACCCCTGACCAGATCCTACCCAAAGTACTTTGTCCAGTACGGTCGGCAGACAACTCCAAAAGCCTGTGCCAGATGGCCCGCGTCCCCTTCGAGTGGGGGGGGGGGGGTCCGGCATGCTAAAAGTGACTGTCCGCGACAACGCCCCGGTGGACTGCCTTCAGGGGAACGACCTCGAGAGCTCCCCCTGGTCAGCCGTTGAGCGGAGAGAGCACCTGGGGATGCTTGGTCTCCCTGAATGGGTCTGTATAACGACCCGATCCATGGCCGCCCGCGCCATCTCCAGCACAGAGGAACAGGAGTGGCCCGAACCTCCTCCGTCGATCGTCGCAGAAGAAACAACCCCTGAGCTTGGTCCTCCGGGGCTCAGCAACGAAGAACCGGACCAACTACAAGACCTCCCGGAGCTGGCCCAGTGGCGCCAAGAGGGTGGCCCCACTTAGGAGCAGTTCCGCCAGGAACAAAGAGCGTGTCCCTCCCTCAAGGGCCTCCGACAACAAGCCATAGCCCAGAGCGCAGAGGATGCCTCGGGGCCCACTGGATCTACTGGGACATTGGGCTGCTCTACAGTGAGCAAAAGATTGCCGAGCTGGGAGCCAGCCGGGTGCTGGTGGTCCCCCTCCGATTCAGAGACTTCCTCTTGAACCTGGCCCACGATGTGCCTCTTGCCGGGCACCTGGGGCAGGACAAGACGTACAGCCGCCTGGTGACCCACTTCTACTGGCCGAAGATGCGGAACGATGTAGCGAACCACTGCCGTGCCTGCCCCACCTGCCAGGCCAGCGGGAAGAGCGGCCGGAAACTGAAAGTCCCCCTGCAACCCTTTCCCATCGTCACCACCCCCTTTGAGCGGGTGGGAATCGACATTGTGGGGCCCCTGGAGCCCCGGACAGCACAGGGACACCGGTTCATCCTTGTCCTGGTGGACCATGCCGCTCGCTATCCCAAAGCCATACCTCTCCGGACCGTGACAGCGCCCGTGGTGGGCCGAGCCTTGATGGGGATCTTCTCGCGGGTGGGCTTCCCCCGAGAAGTCGTCAGTGACAGGGGCACGAACTTCATCTCCAGATACATGAAGTCCCTATGGCAACAGTGCGGGGTCACCCACAAATTCACAACCCCCTATCACCCGCAAGGGAACGGACTAGTAGAACGATTCAACTGCGCCCTCAAGGGGATGATCATGGGCCTGGAAGAGCCTCTACGTCGCCAATGGGACGTGCTGCTCCCGTGCCTCCTGTTCGCTTACAGGGAGGTCCCCCAGAAATCCCTGGGCTTCAGACCGTTCGAACTCTTGTATGGGCACCCCGTCCGGGGCCCCCTCAGCCTGGTCAAAGAAGGGTGGGAGGTGGCCAAGACTCCCCCTGATGTATACAAGTACCTCTTGACCCTCCGGAACCAGACCCGGCGGTTCAGGGAACTTGCCAAGGCCAACCTCGAAGCCAGCCAAGAGGACATGAAGCGCTGGTATGATCAGAATGCCTCCTCCATCGAGTTCGAGCCGGAACAACAGGTCTGGGTTATGTCCCCGGTCGAACCTTGCGCCCTCCAGGACAAATGGACGGGACCCTTCAAGGTGGTGGAGCGCTAGGGCCCCGTCACCTACCTGGTGGACCTGGAGTCCCCCCGGAACCCTCTCCGTGTCCTCCACGCCAACAGACTTAAGCCACACTTTGTACGCTCTGAACTTAGCCTCCTGATGGCTACCAACAGTGGGGCTGAAGAAGACTCCGAGCCCCTCCCCGATCTCCTGAAAACACTTGAGAAAGACGGCTCCGTGGAGAGAGTCCACCTCTCTGATGCCCTGTCCCCAGCGCAACGCCAAGACTGCCAAGACCTGCTACTACAATTTGCTGACCTGTTCTCCCTCATCCCGGGGGTCACGCCCTGGTGCCTCCACGACGTCGACACTGGGGATAGCCCCCCTATCCGACACAGGGCGTACAGGGTACCTGATCGAGTACGCGCCTGCATCCAGTCGGAAGTCTCCAAGATGCTAGCTCTAGGAGTGATCGAGCCTTCAGACAGCCTCTGAGCCAGCCCGGTTGTGCTGGTCCCCAAGGCCGGGCTATTGGTAGATCGGCCTCACTCCAGGTGCCCAGGAGCGATCCGCCTTCTACACCGGATGGCCACTACCACTTCAAGGTGATGCCCTTCGGAATGAAAAACGCACCCGCCACCTTCCAGAGACTCGTGAACAAAGTCTTGGCGGGTCTGGAGGAATTCAGCGCCGCCTATCTGGACGATATTGCAGTGTACAGCCGCCACTGGGCAGAACACCTCCACCACCTCCGGGAGGTCCTGAACGCCCTCCAGCAGGCCGGGCTAACAATAAAGGCCAGCAAGTGCCAGATCGGCCAAGGGTCCGTGACCTACCTGGGGCACCAGGTGGGAAGTGGCCTGGTGGCCCCCCTCCAACTCAAGATCGCTGCCATTCAGCCCCCGGTCACCCAAACAGAGGTCTGAGCCTTCCTGGGGCTCACCGGGCACTACCGGCGCTTCGTAAAATAAACAAACACAGGACGTAACAATAATAAATAAAAACATTCCAATAAAAAAGGAGCTACAGGAAAAAGGACTAAATTCAAATAACAAAATTATTTCGAATTTTCCTTAGTTTCGTAATCCACATTCACTCCTTGAGCATCCTGTAGCTCCTTTTTTATTGGAATGTTTTTATTTATTATTGTTACGTCCTGTGTTTGTTTCTCAATTTTTAATCAACATAATGTATGTCAATAAATTGTACTAATGTTTTGATCCTATTATAGTGTTTTCACGTGTTTGAATTTTCCATTTTTCATTGCTTTCTTGTTATGCTTATGTATAAGTGAGTCTATTGTCTGTAAGTACCTTTGTATTGATGTTCACTTGCCCAAAGGGAATTCACTTTTTTGACTTGTGTCTATTGTGGTACCCTATCCCTTTGGTTTAGGGGTCCCTCTCTCTTTTATTAGAGACAAGATCACACCAACGCAGACGGCCTGTCCCGCTTCTTCCGCCTCGGCGAGGAGAGTACCCAAGAGGATGGGTGACTCTCCCTGCCTTCAGCTCGGGGGACGCATGTTGGACAGGCCTCGTGGCATGCCCGACCCCTCCCCGCATGGCGGGTCGCGGACCCTTGCTACTCCTGTTCCCCGGACAAGAGCAACCCCTGCAACCCGCCGGGTCAAACCACGGCCCTTCCCCGACGGAACATTGGCTCCTAAACACCACTGTCTCGGCTGGCCCGGGTCCCTTCCAGAACCCCTGTCTCCGGCCCAGCCTCCGTTTTGGACACTACACGACCAGGCCTCGTGGCCTCGGGTCGACCTCGGCCTCGGGCCCGGCCAGGCCCCGACATCGAGGCACCACCATCCACCCAGGGGGTAGAGAGACCACTTGGCAGGTCAATGGAGGAAGGAGTGTCAACGGCTCCCCTCCGCCAGGTTTCGATCGTCCCCAGCCCCCCTGGGCGCTGGCTCCACCCCCCTGCTGGGTGTCTGGACTCCCTCATCCCGGACCTCCCGACCTCCAAGTGCGAGGGTCCGGACATCAAAGGGCGCCAGACCTATAACTGGGGCAGCTCCAGAGCAGGAAGGCAGTTGTATCCTGGAGTCTAGAGACACCGAGACAAACTCATCCTTGGAGGCCTGCTGGCGCTGCCGCGGCTCCTCTTCGTGAACTACCTTTGAAGGCCTGCTGGCGCTGCCGCGGCTCATTCTCGCCATAAACTATCCTGAAGGCCTGCTGGCGCTGCCGCGGCTCCTCCTCGTCGTGAACCATCTTCAAGGCCTGCTGGCGCTGCCGCGGCCCCTCCTCGTCGTGAACCATCTTGAAGGCCTGCTGGCACTGCCGCGGCTCATCCCCGTCGTGAACCATCTTTGAAGGCCTGCTGGCGCTGCCGCGGCTCATCCTCGTCGTGAACCATCTTGAAGGCCTGCTTGCGCTGCCGCGGCCCCTCCTTGGGAACCCTCCAGCTCGAGGATTGTTACCTCCACCCCTGCTACACCCGTACCGGATCGGTACTCAGACTGTCCCGCTACCTCCTTCCCCAAAGAGACTAGAATTGACAGGATCCTCGTATCCTGGTCCTGCTGTATCGTCAAGTTACCTTGCCTAAGAATACCTATAAAAGTATACGTAACCTATCTTGGTGTGGTGCCCGTCTGTGGGGGGGAAGTTACTCGTCTGTACGATTACCGGAGAGGGCCCTCGCCAGGAGGCCTCTCCCCCTTTACTCAGCCGACCCTCCGGGTCCCCGTCTAACATTGGTGGCCAGCGGCGCGATCCGAGCCGACGCATAATCGTACAGAGAGTAACTCACCCCACGACACACAGCAGCCATGACAACAAAAGAGAGTGGAACAACCGAAAAATTTCAGATGGAACGGCTGGAAGAATACAGCCACAAAGAACTAAAGCAATTCTGCATAGAGTTGGGCAATGCTACCACGGGACTGAGCACGAAGGATGACCTCAAGCACGCCTTGGAATCTTGGGTGGAGACGGAAACATCCCCACCCCAAAATCAAAGCCTCGAGACAACAGAAACAAGTACCACCCCCGTGGAAGAAAGAAGAGCGGGCCTCTCGTCCGAAGAGGCCCGAGAACGGGAGAAAAGCCGGCTCCACGAGTTGGAGCTGGCTCGACTCCGCTTAGATGGAGAACTCAAACTGGCAGAACAAAAGATAACCCTCGAACACTTACCGCTCAGGGAAGAACGAGAAGAGAAAAAGAGCCAGAGGGAGCTGGAAGAAAAAAGACTAGCATACGAGCATGAGCGCAATTTAAAAGAACTAGAAATTCGACGGCAAAACAAAGACCTCGGCATCTCTGGGCACCAGAACCCCACTTCCCCTACGGACCCCAAGGTCCACATCCCCAAGGACGTCGTCCGGGAATACTACCGGAACGATGATATCCAACAATGGTTTAAGGCCTACGAGGTAGCCATGACCTCCCACCGAATCCCGCGGAGTGACTGGGGAGCCGGGTTATGGGGGAAATTCGTCAACGCAGGAAGAGATGCCCTCCTGCAACTCCCCGACCACGAGATGACATCCTACGACCACATGAAGGCCGCTCTCCTCACTCGCTATGGGCTCACACCTAAGATGTACCGGCAGCGATTTCGAGACTGTAAGAGAATCCCTGGTACCACCTGGGTGGAGTACGTAAACTTTTTTAGCAGAGCCTTCGAGGGATGGATCAAGGGCAGCCAGGTCACCAACTACAAGCAATTATTCAACCTTATTGTGTGGGAGCACCTCTCCAATAATTGTTTCGTAGAACTAAGACAGCACCTCCTCGATAGTAAGCTGACCGAACCTCGGAAACTCGCCATCGAAGCTGACCGATGGGAGAGCACACGGGTCCCTCGGAGCTGGCCCAGCGAACAGAACAGAGCCTCCCAAGGGCCCCACCGCCCACGGGGGGGGAGGAGGAGGCCAGGGTCGGGGCCGGGACACCGTCGCGGTGCCCCCCATTAGCAACCCCCCGCCCCCGGCCGGAAGAGGAAGCCCTCCAACGCGACCAGGGTTCCGATCCAACATTACCTGCCACAAATGCCAGCGACCCGGCCACTACGCCAATGATCCCAACTGCCCGAAAAATCAGAGCCCCATGAACCGCCAGATCACCGCCGTCGCCCTGGGAGAAGAGCCGGGCCACGAAGAAGCCGAAGAGTGCGAGCAGTACCAGCACGAGTGGGAACCAGCCGCCATGTCCCTGGTCTGTCTAGGGGAAAGGGACATGGTCCCGTGGGCGCCCATCCCCGCCAACACGCAGAAGTACAGCCAGTGGATCACCATCAATGGGCGCCGGGCTGAAGCCCTCCGTGACACAGGGGCCAGTGTGACCGCCGTTCGCTGCCATCTGGTGACCCCTGACCAGATCCTACCCAATGTACTTTGTCCAGTACGGTCGGCAGACAACTCCGAAAGCCTGTGCCAGATGGCCCGCGTCCCCTTCGAGTGGGGGGGGGGTCCGGCATGCTAAAAGTGACTGTCTGCGACAACGCCCCGGTGGACTGACTTCTGGGGAACGACCTCGAGAGCTCCCCCTGGTCAGCCGTTGAGCAGAGAGAGCACCTGGGGATGCTTGGTCTCCCTGAATGGGTCTGTATAACGACCCGATCCATGGCCGCCCGCGCCATCTCCAGCACAGAGGAACAGGAGTGGCCCGAACCTCCTCCGTCGATCGTCGCAGAAGAAACAACCCCTGAGCTTGGTCCTCCGGGGCTCAGCAACGAAGAACTGGACCAACTACAAGACCTCCCAGAGCTGGCCCAGTGGCGCCAAGAGGGTGGCCCCACTTAGGAGCAGTTCCGCCAGGAACAAAGAGCGTGCCCCTCCCTCAAGGGCCTCCGACAACAAGCCATAGCCCAGAGCGCAGGGGATGCCTCGGGGGCCCACTGGATCTACTGGGACATTGGGATGCTCTACAGTGAGCAAAAGATTGCCGAGCTGGGAGCCAGCCGGGTGCTGGTGGTCCCCCTCCGATTCAGAGACTTCCTCTTGAACCTGGCCCACGATGTGCCTCTTGTCGGGCACCTGGGGCAGGACAAGACGTACAGCCGCCTGGTGACCCACTTCTACTGGCCGAAGATGCGGAACGATGTAGCGAACCACTGCCGGGCCTGCCCCACCTGCCAGACCAGCGGGAAGAGCGGCCGGAAACTGAAAGTCCCCCTGCAACCCTTTCCCATCGTCACCACCCCCTTTGAGCGGGTGGGAATCGACATCGTGGGGCCCCTGGAGCCCCGGACAGCACAGGGACACCGGTTCATCCTTGTCCTGGTGGACCATGCCGCTCGCTATCCCGAAGCCATACCTCTCCGGACCGTGACAGCGCCCGTGGTGGGCCGAGCCTTGATGGGGATCTTCTCGCGGGTGGGCTTCCCCCGAGAAGTCGTCAGTGACAGGGGCACGAACTTCATCTCCAGATACATGAAGTCCCTATGGCAACAGTGCGGGGTCACCTACAAATTCACAACCCCCTATCACCCGCAAGGGAACGGACTAGTAGAACGATTCAACTGCACCCTCAAGGGGATGATCATGGGCCTGGAAGAGCCTCTACGTCGCCAATGGGACGTGCTGCTCCCGTGCCTCCTGTTCGCTTACAGGGAGGTCCCCCAGAAATCCCTGGGCTTCAGACTGTTCGAACTCTTGTATGGGCACCCCGTCCGGGGCCCCCTCAGCCTGGTCAAAGAAGGGTGGGAGGTGGCCAAGACTCCCCCTGATGTATACAAGTACCTCTTGACCCTCCGGAACCAGACCCGGCGGTTCAGGGAACTTGCCAAGGCCAACCTCGAAGCCAGCCAAGAGGACATGAAGCGCTGGTATGATCAGAATGCCACCTCCATCGAGTTCGAGCCGGGACAACAGGTCTGGGTTATGTCCCCGGTCGAACCTTGCGCCCTCCAGGACAAATGGACGGGACCCTTCAAGGTGGTGGAGCGCTAGGGCCCCGTCACCTACCTGGTGGACCTGGAGTCCCCCCGGAACCCTCTCCGTGTCCTCCACGCCAACAGACTTAAGCCACACTTTGTACGCTCTGAACTTAGCCTCCTGATGGCTACCAACAGTGGGGCTGAAGAAGACTCCGAGCCCCTCCCCGATCTCCTGAAAACACTTGAGAAAGACGGCTCCGTGGAGAGAGTCCACCTCTCCGATGCCCTGTCCCCAGCGCAACGCCAAGACTGCCAAGACCTGCTACTACAATTTGCTGACCTGTTCTCCCTCATCCCGGGGGTCACGCCCTGGTGCCTCCACGACGTCGACACTGGGGATAGCCCCCCTATCCGACACAGGGCGTACAGGGTACCTGATCGAGTAAGCGCCTGCATCCAGTCGGAAGTCTCCAAGATGCTAGCTCTAGGAGTGATCGAGCCTTCCGACAGCCCCTGAGCCAGCCCGGTTGTGCTGGTCCCCAAGGCCGCCGCCCCTGGCGTCGCCCCTGAGCTCAGGTTTTGTGTAGACTATCGGGGTCTGAACACCGTCACCAGGACTGACGCTCACCCCATTCCCCGGGCAGATGAGCTAATCGACCGCATGGGGGCCGCCCGCTACCTGAGCATCTTTGATTTGACAGCAGCTATTGGCAGATCGGCCTCACTCCAGGTGCCCAGGAGCGATCCGCCTTCTCCACCCCGGATGGCCACTACCACGTCAAGGTGATGCCCTTCGGAATGAAAAACGCACCCGCCACCTTCCAGAGACTCGTGAACAAAGTCTTGGCGGGTCTGGAGGAATTCAGCGCCGCCTATCTGGACGATATTGCCGTGTACAGCCGCCACTGGGCAGAACACCTCCACCACCTCCGGGAGGTCCTGAACGCCCTCCGGCAGGCCGGGCTAACAATAAAGGCCAGCAAGTGCCAGATCGGCCAAGGGTCCGTGACCTACATGGGGCACCAGGTGGGAAGTGGCCTGGTGGCCCCCCTCCAACTCAAGATCGCCGCCATTCAGCCCCCGGTCACCCAAACAGAGGTCTGAGCCTTCCTGGGGCTCACCGGGCACTACCGGCGCTTCGTAAAAGAAACAAACACAGGACGTAACAATAATAAATAAAAACATTCCAATAAAAAAGGAGCTACAGGAAAAAGGACTAAATTCAAATAACAAAATTATTTCGAATTTTCCTTAGTTTCGTAATCCACATTCACTCCTTGAGCATCCTGTAGCTCCTTTTTTATTGGAATGTTTTTATTTATTATTGTTACGTCCTGTGTTTGTTTCTCAATTTTTAATCAACATAATGTATGTCAATAAATTGTACTAATGTTTTGATCCTATTATAGTGTTTTCACGTGTTTGAATTTTCCATTTTTCATTGCTTTCTTGTTATGCTTATGTATAAGTGAGTCTATTGTCTGTAAGGACCTTTGTATTGATGTTCACTTGCCCAAAGGGAATTCACTTTTTTGACTTGTGTCTATTGTGGTACCCTATCCCTTTGGTTTAGGGGTCCCTCTCTCTTTTATTAGAGACAAGATCACACCAACGCAGACGGCCTGTCCCGCTTCTTCCGCCTCGGCGAGGAGAGTACCCAAGAGGATGGGTGACTCTCCCTGCCTTCAGCTGGGGGGACGCATGTTGGACAGGCCTCGTGGCATGCCCGACCCCTCCCCGCATGGCGGGTCGCGGACCCTTGCTACTCCTGTTCCCCGGACAAGAGCAACCCCTGCAACCCGCCGGGTCAACCCACGGCCCTTCCCCGACGGAACATTGGCTCCTGAACACCACTGTCTCGGCTGGCCCTGGTCCCTTCCAGAACCCCTGTCTCCGGCCCAGCCTCCATTTTGGACACTACACGACCAGGCCTCGTGGCCTCGGGTCAACCTCGGCCTCGGGCCCGGCCAGGCCCCGACATCGAGGCACCACCATCCACCCAGGGGGTAGAGAGACCACTTGGCAGGCCAATGGGGGAAGGAGTGTCAACGGCTCCCCTCCGCCAGGTTTCGATCGTCCCCAGCCCCCCTGGGCGCTGGCTCCACCCCCCTGCTGGGTGTCTGGACTCCCTCATCCCGGACCTCCCGACCTCCAAGTGCGAGGGTCCGGACATCAAAGGGTGCCAGACCTATAACTGGGGCAGCTCCAGAGCAGGAAGGCAGTTGTATCCCCGAGTCTAGAGACACCGAGTCAAACTCATCCTTGGAGGCCTGCTGGCGCTGCCGCGGCTCCTCTTCGTGAACTACCTTTGAAGGCCTGCTGGCGCTGCCGCGGCTCATTCTCGCCATAAACTATCCTGAAGGCCTGCTGGCGCTGCCGCGGCTCCTCCTCGTCGTGAACCATCTTCAAGGCCTGCTGGCGCTGCCGCGGCCCCTCCTCGTCGTGAACCATCTTGAAGGCCTGCTGGCGCTGCCGCGGCTTATCCCCGTCGTGAACCATCTTTGAAGGCCTGCTGGCGCTGCCGCGGCTCATCCTCATCGTGAACCATCTTGAAGGCCTGCTGGCGCTGCCGCGGCCCCTCCTTGCGAACCCTCCAGCTCGAGGATTATGAGCTCCACCCCTGCTACACCCGTACCGGATCGGTACTCAGACTGTCCCACTACCCCCTTCCCAAAAGAGACTAGAATTGACAGGATCCTCGTATCCTGGTCCTGCTGTATCGTCAAGTTACCTTGCCTAAGAATACCTATAAAAGTATACGTAACCTATCGTGGTGTGGTGTCCGTCTGTGGGGGGGAAGTTACTCGTCCGTACGATTACCGGAGAGGGCCCTCGCCAGGAGGCCTCTCCCCCTTTACTCGGCTGACCCTCCGGGTCCCCGTCTAACAGGCAGGCAGGCAGGAATGGCTAGACCACACAGCTCCCAGGCTCACATACACACACCAACACACAAAGGCAAAGCACACATAAGGAGACATGCTGTCCCACCCTCAGGCCAACACCACACCTACCCCACTAACAGACAGGGGCCCATACACCACACACCACAAACATCAACCCTGCTGCACACACATCAAGAACCAACACACACACGATGAGCCCTGACATGTTGACTGTCAAAGTCGAGACTGAACAACCTCTTGGGAGCCACAAATCATGGCTGTGACACCTGCACCATATGAAAAACATCCACATAGCCTGCAGTGTATGGGAAGCCACTGTTGTCCCAAAATAAGCCTCAGGGTGCCTCCCCCACCCTTACACAGTCCACAGCCATATTTTAATGACTGTCACCCCTGCCAAACGAAAGTAAACAGTGCTGGGCAATGGTCATGTTAAATTGGCAGACACAGCATGTACGACAGCAGCGATATATCAACAATGCAAGGAAACAACCAGGAATGCCACAGATAAACCACAACACATGATTAACTTGCTTTATTGCACAGCACACAGGTTGACTTTGTGAGTAGGCAGGAGCATGCACACTGAATAGAACAGAGCAGGTCATTCTGAGGCAGCACATGAGAGGGCACAATACAGCATCCTAACAGCAACAGGGCAGTGTTCATAACAGAGCTGGTACATCTGAGGCAGCACATGAGAGGGGCAAAGAGCATCAACAGTCCATGGTACAGAACAGAGCAGGTCCATCTGAGGCAGCACATGAGAGGGGTAAAGAGCATTAACAGTCCATGGTACAGAACAGAGCAGGTCCATCTGAGGCAGCACATGAGAGGGGTAAAGAGCATTAACAGTCCATGGTACAGAACAGAGCAGGTCCATCTGAGGCAGCACATGAGAGGGGTAAAGAGCATTAACAGTCCATGGTACAGAACAGAGCAGGTCCATCTGAGGCAGCACATGAGAGGGCACAATGCAGCATCCTAACAGCAACAGGGCAGTGTTCACAACAGAGCAGGTACATCTGAGGCAGCACATGAGAGGGCAAGGTGCAGCATTCTAACAGCAACAGGGCAGTGTTCACAACAGAGCAGGTACATCTGAGGCAGCACATGAGAGGGGCAAAGAGCATCAACAGTCCATGGTACAGAACAGAGCAGGTACATCTGAGGCAGCACATGAGAGGGGCAAAGAGCATCAACAGTCCATGTTACAGAACAGAGCAGGTCCACCTGAGGCAGCATATGAGAGGGCACAATGCAGCATCCTAACAGCAACAGGGCAGTGTTCACAACAGAGCAGGTACATCTGAGGCAGCACATGAGAGGGCACAATGCAGCATCCAAACAGCAACAGGGCAGTGTTCACAACAGAGCAGGTACATCTGAGGCAGCACATGAGAGGGGCACAGAGCATCAACAGGCCATGGTACAGAACAGAGCAGGTCCATCTGAGGCAGCACATGAGAGGGGTATAGAGCATTAACAGTCCATGGTACAGAACAGAGCAGGTCCATCTGAGGCAGCACATGAGAGGGCACAATGCAGCATCCTAACAGCAACAGGGCAGTGTTCACAACAGAGCAGGTACATCTGAGGCAGCACATTAGAGGGGCAAAGAGCATCAAGAGTCCATGGTACAGAACAGAGCAGGTCCATCTGAGGCAGCACATGAGAGGGCACAATGCAGCATCCTAACAGCAACAGGGCAGTGTTCACAACAGAGCAGGTACATCTGAGGCAGCACATGAGAGGGGCAAAGAGCATCGACAGTCCATGGTACAAAACAGAGCAGGTCCATCTGAGGCAGCACATGAGAGGGGCAAAGAGCATCAACAGTCCATGTTACAGAACAGAGCAGGTCCATCTGAAGCAGCACATGAGAGGGCACAATGCAGCATCCTAACAGCAACAGGGCAGTGTTCACAACAGAGCAGGTACATCTGAGGCAGCACATGAACGTGTGTCATGTTGACAGTCCCATGGACAATAATAATGCAAGGGTGGTTATACTGGACATTCCAGACATCAAGTACAATGAGATTTTAGTGATGGTAACTGCACCTTACAGCACAGAATCAGGTGGACTGTGGGCCCTCGTAGTTTCGGACACAGTAGTAGGATCTGATACAGGAGTGTGAGACACAGCCACAGCTCTAGTGACTGACACATGAGCCATAGACCCAGAAACACTGGCAGGACCGGATACAGGAGTGTGAGACACAGCCACAGCTCAAGTGACTGACACATGAGCCATAGACCCAGACACACTGGCAGGACCGGATACAGGAGTGTGAGACACAGCCACAGCTCTAGTGACCGACACATGAGCCATAGACCCAGACACACTGCCAGGACATGTCCCTGGACAGTGACCAACAAATACCATGCCAGTATCTGAGACATGACAGTGGCGTACACACACAGTGGCACTACCTGAAACAGGAGAGGGCACAACTGACACGGTGCTACTACATGAGGCATGACAGCGAACAACAGACACTGTGCCACTATCTGATACATGAGAGTGAACTGCAGCTGACCCACTAGGACCACTGAAATGATGAGCTACAGGGCTGTATGGGTCAGGAGGCAGGGTGGTTCTGGGAGCTGGGGACAGCTGTACTGGAGCGACATTGGGGTGGTCAGGTGTCACCGGTGTGTGTTTCTGTTTCTTTGGGATATGTAAGGGCACCCTGGATATGACTGGACTGGTAAATGGTGCGGGTTCATCAGAAACATCACCCATCAAAGGTGGATCATGTGCTGGTGGGGGTCTGCTCTCTGTGGATGTGCTGGACCCTGCTTGATGCTTGCTCTGGCCCTGCCTTCTGCCCTCTGCATCATGTGTAATGGGGGATGCAACAACAGTGTACTCCTTTCTCTGCTTTACCGGGGTATGGATGGGAGTAGAGGTATGGGGCGAATCCACCTCTGACACATGTGGTTTACGTTCCTTCACTAACACCAGCTTCAGGGGATGCAGGGGTAATAGCTGCCTGTCCTTGGTGGATGTCCTGTCCATGGCAGAAGCCTTGGCCCTGGGATCTGCTGCTCCCTGGGAGGTGCCTTGTCCGTGGGAGTGTCCCTGTCCTTGGGAGGTACCCTGTCCCTTGGAGGTGCCCTGTCCTTTGCAGTGTCCCTGTTCTTGGGAGGTGCCGGGTCCTTGGGAGGTTCCCTGTCCTTTGCAGTGTCCCTGTCCTTGGGAGTGTCCCTGTCCTTGGGAGGTGCCCTGTCCTTGGGAGGTGCCCTGTCCTTTGCAGTGTTCCTGTCCTTGGGAGGTGTCCTGTCCTTGGGAGTGTCCCTGTCCTTGGGAGGTGCTCTGTCCTTGGGAGGTGCCCTGTCCTTTGCAGTGTCCCTGTCCTTGGGAGTGTCCCTGTCCTTGGGAGGTGCCCTGTCCTTGGGAGGTGCCCTGTCCTTTGCAGTGTCCCTGTCCTTGGGAGGTGCCCTGTCCTTGGGAGTGTCCCTGTCCTTGGGAGGTGCTCTGTCCTTGGGAGGTGCCCTGTCCTTTGCAGTGTCCCTGTCCTTGGGAGTGTCCCTGTCCTTGGGAGGTGCCCTGTCCTTGGGAGGTGCCCTGTCATTTGTAGTGTCCCTGTCCTTGGGAGTAGCCCTGTCCTTGGGAGTGTCCCTGTCCTTGGGAGGTGCCTTGTCCTTGGGAGGTGCCCTGTCCTTTGCAGTGTTCCTGTCCTTGGGAGTGTCCCTGTCCTTGGAGGTGCCCTGTCCTTGGGAGGTTCCCTGTCCTTTGCAGTGTCCCTGTCCTTGGGAGGTGCCCTGTCCTTGGAAGGTGCCCTGTCCTTGGGAGGTGCCCTGTCCTTTGCAGTGTCCCTGTCCTTAGGAGTGTCCCTGTCCTTGGAAGTGTCCCTGTCCTTGGGAGGTGCCCTGTCCATGGGAGGTGCCCTGTCCTTTGCAGTGTTCCTGTCCTTGGGAGTGTCCCTGTCCTTGGGAGGTGCCCTGTCCTTGGGAGGTTCCCTGTCCTTTGCAGTGTCCCTGTCCTTGGGAGGTGCCCTGTCCTTTGCAGTGTCCCTGTCCTTGGGAGGTGCCCTGTCCTTGGGATGTGCCCTGACCTTGGGGTGTGCCTTGTCCATGAGATGTGACTTTGCCTTGGGAGTACTTTTTGAGGGGTACGCCTGTGTGCCCTGTGAATCTGTGTCCCCAGCACCCCTTGAGGATCCTGTGTGTCAACACCAGGGTAGCTGATGCCGTGTTCTGTGAAAGATTTCCCTTTCCCAGGGGATGGTGTCTGTGGCCTCCATTGCCTGCCTTGCTGCCTGTGCCTGCTTCTAGTGCTATACCCAGAAAATGAGGCCTGTTCAGAAATGTCACTCTCCCGTGAGACAGTAAGTGGTGTGAATGGGGGAACTGAAGTAGAACCTTGTCCATGTGACTGTTGTATGGCTGCAGACACTGTGTTGGATAAGGACTGTACTGTTCTGTGGAGACCAGCAACATCACCATGCATCCCCTCCAGGAATGCTACCTCCTGCCCCAACTTCCTATTGTGGTCCAGGAATGCATTAATCATGTTTGTCTGCCCTACACACAGCTGGTGCAGCAGATCAACCTCCTTAGCACTAAGGGCAGTTTGTGTCACAGGGGCAGGAGCAGCGGTGCCTGCACCAAAGGCCACTCTGCTCCCCCTACTCTGGCGAGCACGAGCAGTACTTGTTGCAGTTGGTGGCAGTGTGGGCCCAGGGTGCTGTGTACCTATTGAAGGTGTAGATTGTCCACTCCCTGTGTCTAACAACAGTGCTAACTCACCACCGCTGTCTGAAGATGAGGACGATGGGGTCTCCACATGTGAGTCCTCAGGGATAGTTCTGTCCCCCTCTCCTGGGCTGCTCTCTTCAGTCTCAGTTTGCGTGTGTGTGATCTCAGATCCAGATGCATTGCCACCACTAAGCTCTGTCGTATGTGGGTCAATGCCCTCGTCCAAAGCTGAAAGAGAGAGAAAAGAGGTATACCTAAGTACCACACCCACGTGCTGCAAATTACAAAATACAAACATCCTTGCCTGTTGACCAACATGTAGCACCCATCCTTCACATGAACCACCCCTACCAGACATCCTCATGTCAGAGAATTAGTGGGCCCTGTGACACATGTACATGAAACAATCATTGCAAGTGCATGCAGTCCTCCACACGTGATGGCATGGGACCACAGACCTGAATGGCATGTCCTGGGCCCCTGCACTACAATGCAACTGGTATGTGCAGCTGGCTGACATGGATGCTAACTTTCACTCTGCTAATGCCACCAACATGCAATAACAGCACACCATATATACCACGGATGTCACTACTGTGTCTGACCAGCAATACATGAATGCAGTCCCAAGTCACAGACCCATTCAGTGTGCTTACCGCTAGTTTGCTGCTGCTCCCCTCTCAACCGTGCAGACAGGTCAGGATGGTTGTAGTAGTAGTAGTAGTAGTAGTAATTTATTTAGCATAGTTACTTAAAACCATTACAGTACAAAACAGATTAAAAGAAAATTTTGTTAAAACTACATGTTCAGTAAAATTAGCATATCACAGTCACATTTCCTTGGTTCAATTATACACAGGATGTCTTCCTGGAGCGTTTTTTTTTTTTAAAGTTTGATTCTGTTTTCTGTTATAAAATGTTTTTGCTGTCTCGGTATCCTCATGTTCTTATGAAGTCAGCAATGACAGTGGATGATGTAATGTTTAGTCAAATCACGTCCCTTGGAGATTAGTTTTTTGGCTTCTTCTTTTCCACTGCCTTCATAAATTTTACAAAACTGCAGTTCACCTGACGATCTTGGGATGAGAAGCAGGCGAGAACTGCATTCCTTCGTGTGCGTATCTCTCGTTGGTTGAAGTGATGTTTCAGCAGATATTTCCGTTCGTCCAGCAGTTTCTCGCAGGAGCAAATCAAGTGCAGCATGTCCTCTTGCGCTGAGCCGCATAACCGACAAAGAGAACCAACTTTGGTTTTTATCCAGCGTGGGAAGTTTTGAATGCAGGGTAGCAAGCCTAACCTATACTTTAAGAAGCACATTTTGACGAATTTTGCATAACCCACGCCAAAGTAGCTCTGTGGTGCTATCGTTGAGTAAGAGTTCAGGGTCATCCATCCATGCATTCTTTTTGAAAGGGCTGCCTTATCTTGGACCCACGATAGTTGTTTGATCGATTTCTTGGTCAGGATGGGTCACATCCATGATACGTAGCATCAGAGGGGTCATGGTACATTGTTGAAGACAGCCTGATCTTGGAATCAGCCCCAGTGTCATGTCCGCCACATTCTTGCTGAGCCTGGAGATATCGTCCCACCGCTTGTGGCAGTGTGTGTGTCGCCTGTTGCACACCTCCACTGCCCGTACATCACGTGCTATGGCCCTCCACACGGCCTTGCGATGGTGCAGCTTGACCTACCATAATGGGAGACAAGAGGGGGCAAGTCAGTGAACAGTTGGCCGTTCACACAGATAGAAGTTACAGGTATTTATCTGCAGCCATGCACAGTACAACGTATGGGACGGACAGGTCGATATGGCATTATTGCATCATGCAAAGCAGGTGAGGTACACACCCACAAGATATATGTGATCGGCTGTGACCCAGCACAGCCGCAAGACTACACATTTCATGTTTGTCACTCCTCAAAATTAACAATTTGCTGCATAGAGGTCAATCAGTCAGTGACAGAAACAGGAACACATCGCAACATGCCTGGGCTGCTGGGGCATACCCACACTGACTCCCATAGAACACCTCCAGGATCGCAGAGGTCAGGAGTCAGGGACCAGCTCATGCACACCAACACGTTCCCCACTGCACTTACCACCTGTCCTGGGGCACCATAGAGCCGTTCATAGTGGCAGAGCACACCGTCCACAAGGACCTCCAGCTCCTCTGCACTGAATGGACGGGACCGGATCTGTCCAACTCTCGCCATGGCAAGGTCCAGGATACTGGCACAACAGCAGCAGTTGGTGGAGTGGGCAGCAGCAGCATGTTGAGGTGATGGGTGCAGGCAGTAGTTGGTGGAGTGGGCGGCAGCAGCAGGTCGAGGTGATGGGTGCAGGCAGCAGTTGGTGGAGTGGGCAGCAGCAGCAGGTCGAGGTGATGGGTGCAGGCAGCAGTTGGTGGAGTGGGCAGCACCAGCAGGTCAAGGTGATGGGTGCAGGCAGCAGTGGCTGGAGCAGTGGATGTGTGGTGCTCAAACTCACATATTTATAGGGCCCTGAGCTGATTTCAGTGACACACGTTAGCAGCAATTGGTGTTCTTGTGCTGCCTCATTCAAAATGAACCAATGACTGGCCCCACTGTGGCGGTGCACGGCTTCCGCTTTTTTAGAAATCACTTTCGCGTCCCGCGGTACCTCTTTCCATTGGCTGCATGTGCAAGGACCATCACGGTCACACATCTGTGGTAAATAAAATATTACCCTCTCGGAATTTCTATACTTAACCAAAGGATCATGCATATATTGAGAGGCAGAGTCTGTGGTGTCCGATTCAAAAGGGCTTTATTTCAGTAACTCGAGTTAAGGGAGAATCGGGTTCCATCACCACTAAGGTTCAGGAAGGGTCTTCTGAACTTTATTCACAGAGTACAATATTTATACATTGAATATACATTGCATTGCATAGAGAAGGCGGAGCGCTCCAGGCAGAGCAAGAGAAAGAGAGAGATAAGAGCATGTGGGCGTGCAAAAGGGCGTGTAAGAAGGCGTACACGTGGGGGTTCACTTGAGGAGTCACTGGTGAGTCATAGGTGGGTGGATACATGGAGGGGGATCTGCATGGTGAGCTGGAACCTTTACCCTACTTGTGTGCGCCACTATGTCATGACGTGCAATTAACGTGTAACTGGGGGAAGCTGGGGGGAGCTGACTTTCGGTCTAGTAGAGAAGCCTTCAGTGTCAGGACGACCTGCACGTCTGGTATTATCTGATATCTTAAGTTTGGAGGATGTATTGTCTGAAGTAAAGGTCGCTCAAGCAAAGGTTGCTCATCACTAAGAGCCAGTGTAGGCATATATTTCTTCGTGCATTGCGTGGGGGCCATGGGCCTTCTATGGATGCGAGCTCTGTAAATCACTTAAACGGAGACAGAAAGGCTAGGCCCTGTCTCTGCGGACGGGTACTGTTTACCTTCTTCACTAGGCAGGAATGTGTTTCTGTGGAGCAAGCAGATAACTGTGTGCAAAATACTGTCTTGGCAGGCCGGGCTGGGCCCCTTTCGGCTGAGCAGAAAGTATGCGAGAGGTCAGGGATACATAGCTGAGCTGCAGCTTTCAGAGTGTCTGGAGGCATGGAGCCTGAATTCGGGTCCTGGCTCAGGCTGAGCCACAAAACGGGTTCATCTCGACTTGTTAAACGTGCACAATGCAAATACATTGGCAACATAGGCCTCAGTGCAGAATTAACGTTTCTTTCATGGAAGGCTTGGTAACTGACATTCTAATATGAGACGGAAATACAGAAGCATTATTATTGCAGGCATGAGAGGGAAAGTGCATGGGTGACATGAACATACACTAAACGTGGGGTACGTGGGGTACAAGCAGGGGACACATTGACCATGTAAAATTTCATTTTCCTCACACCGCCAACCGCATGTGCGCGTGACCGTGATGGTGCATCATTTGAAAATGAACACTCACTGGCATCGAAATGACGGAGCACGCATTCCGCGGGGCGGGGCAGGCTAACAAATACATTTGACTGTGCAAGTGGAAATGGCAGTTGGTATCCCCCCATTCAGTCACATAGCGCACCGACCGCAGGGTCTGTGCGGTTACCTACCGCCGGGTCTGGCCGGTTACCTACCGCAGGATCCGGGCGGTGGGTGCAAATATGTGTATTGATGTCACCGTGGCATGGATGGCCATGGCCGGTTACCTACTGCCGGGTCCGTGCGGTTAACTACCGCAGGGTCCAGGCGGTTACCTACCACCGGGTCTGTGCGGTTACCTACCGCCAGGTCTGGCCGGTTACCTACCACAGGGTCCAGGCGGTGGGTGCCAATATGTGTATTGATTTCACCGTGGCATGGATGGCCATGGCCGGTTACCTACCGCCGGGTCTGGCCGGTTACCTACCGCAGGGTCCGGGTGGTAGGTAACCGGCCATGGCCATACATGCCACGGTGACATCAATACACATATTGGCACCCACGGCCCGGACCCTGCGGTAGGTAACCGGCCAGACCCGGCGGTAGGTAACAGGCCATGGCCATCCATGCCACGGTGTCATCAATACACATATTGGCACCCACCGCCCGGACCCTGCGGTAGGTAACCGGCCAGACCCGGCGGTAGGTAACCGCATGGACCCGGCGGTAGGTAACCGGCCATGGCCATCCATGTCACGGTGACATCAATACACATATTGGCACCCACCACCCGGACCCTGTGGTAGGTAACCGGCCAGACCCGGTGGTAGGTAACCGGCCATGGCCATCCATGCCACAGTGACATCAATACACATATTGGCACCCACCGCCCGGGCCCTGCAGTAGGTAACCGGCCAGACCCAGCGGTAGGTAACCGCACGGACCTGGCGGTACGTAAACGCCTGCACCCTGCGGTAGGGAACCGCCCGGACCCTGCAGTAGGTAACAGGCCAGACCCGGTGGTAGGTAACCGCATGGACCCGGCGGTAGGTAACCGCAAGGACCCAGCTGTGGGTACCGCTATGTGACTGAATGGGGGGATACCAACTTCCATTTCCACTTGCACAGTCAAATATATTTGTTAGCCTGCATGCCCCCCGCGGAATGCGTGCTCCCACATTTCGATGCCAGTGAGTGTTGATTTTCAAATGATGCACCATTGCGGTAGCGCGCACATGCGGTTGGTGGTTTAGACCGTGATGGGCCTTCCCCATGTAGACAAAGATACGCACGATTACAGGAGTAAGGAACATTTCCTGCGATGACGGTTGGCGTGCCGTGACGTGGTACGTAAACACACTGCATGTCTCCGCACTCATCTAATGATAATAGTTGTCCATATTTGTCAGGGGATGTCCGGAATGCATCAACACGCAGCATGTTATGTGAATGGGCCGTGTCCATGTGTCTCATCGATGTCCATTTGTTGCATGTGTAATCATACTATTCACATTGCCAGTGGTTGTCAAAGGACAGTGATGTGACCTCAAATTGCGTCAGATGTGCAACAGCAATGTGGTGACATCTTGGTTTTGAGATCACACGTTTGTAAGTGTACACATCAACTTAGTCCATTAAGGCTGTGCACCCACAGTTTGATCCAGTCGTGAGTGTGTGTTTTGTGTGTGCAAGGAGTAATGATGGGGATACATGCATTCGGTGTATGCATCTGTGTGTTGTATGTTGAATGTCAATGCTTGTCATGTGTGCATGCAAAGCATTGTTGGTGGTTTCATGGGTGCATGAAGACAAGGAGGGTGTGTTCCAGGTTCGTCTTGTGAGTGCACATCCATGTGTGTCTGTGGGGATGCTTGTCCACACATGGGCACTTCGTCATGTGATGTCGGCTGTGCTTGAAACATGTGTGACCGTACCATTGTACATATTTGCTCACAGGATGTTGTTTGTGGGTGAACATTGTGTGTGTAGTTGTCTGTAGTGCCTTATATTTGTGTCACATCACACATACAATCAGTGTCTGCAACATGGATTATTTGTGGTGTGTTGGTCAAGATGTGATAGTGTGGTTCAGCTGTGCTGTGTTGTACAATTGACATCTGCTCACATCTACTCCCACACAGGAGGGCTCCTAATGTGCATCGACCATACACTGTGCTGGAGGACATGGTAGGAGAGGAGGTGATCCGCAAATTCCGGCTTGACCGACCAACATTGCTGGACCTTGTTGCACAATTAGCACCGCACCTGCAGCCACGCAGGGCATATCCTGGAGCAATTACATCCACAGCAAAGGTGATGGTGGCACTTCACTTCTTCGCTACAGGCACATTTCAGTACACAGTTGGTCATGCCGGGGGGATGTCCCAATCCATGTTTAGCATGGTACTGCGGGATGTGCTGGAAGCCATGATGAGTTACAAGGATGATTACATCCATTTCCCACATCCGGCAGAGTTGGCAGCAGTGAAAGGGGACTTCTATGCCCTGGCCCAGATTCCACATGTAGTGGGTGCCATTGATGGCACACATATTGGTCTAGTCCCACCCCAGGCACGTGAACCCATCTATCGCAATTGGAAGCACTACCATTCAATCAATGTGCAAGTGGTGTGCCTGGCTGACAACATCATCTCTCATGTGTGTGTCAGATTTCTGGGATCCGCACATGAATCCCACATCCTGCGGAGCAGCATTGACCCCCAACTGATGGCTTATCTGCGTCAAGATCGTGCGTGGCTTGTAGGTGAGTGTGCTGTGATAACTACCGTGTTGTATATGTGCCATGCTGTTTCCACCAGTACTGGTACTGATGTATGTGTCTGTCATCCCCCCACATAGGTGACTCTGCGTACCCCAACCGACTGTGGGTGCTGAGCCCCCTACGGAATCCAACTACCCCAGGGGAAATGCGCTATAGTGAGGCCCATGGGAAGACACGTGGTGGAACATACATTTGGACTTCTAAAGTCTAGGTTTCGCTGCCTGGATAAAACCGGAGGGGCCCTGCAACACTCACCCGGCAAAGTATGCAAAATCGTGGTTGCCTGCTGCATGCTCCACAACCTGGCCTTGCGCAAGAACATTGAAATCATCATGGACCTTGCAGACCAACAGGTTGCTCCGCCTCCCATCCCACCCATGTCCAGTGATGACGATAGTGGGGAGGAAGAATGTGTGGACCAGAGACGTCAGCTCATTGACCACTACTTTCCTTGAATGTGAGTAAGTATGTCTTGTGCTGCTGTTCAATGCGTGATGTATGTTTGCTGGTGATGTGTGGTAGTGGTGTGTGAATACTGCCTGTTCTGGTATGTTCTGTTCGCAAATGGGTGTGGGAGATGGTGTACATGCAATGCTCCCTGATGTGTGTCCTGTGATCCGCTTAATTAGTGAGGAGTGTGGTTTGTGAGATGTTGCAGTACGGTGTAGTGTGATGGGTGTGATTCAGTTTCCTGACCTGTGCTTGTTGTTCTCTCATTATCCCTAGGTCACTCCCACAGAGCCATGATTCGGAAGAACATTGATCCCTGCACCTGGTAATGACAACTACTAAGTCAAACCTGTGTTTGAAACATGGAGGTCACACAGCCTTGAGTGTTTCCGTGGTGTTTATTTACCGGGGGGGATTTGTGTCAGTACCTATTTACAAAATGGTGGTGGAGGGGAAGAGTGAGTTGAAGGTCATGTCAGATGATCCCACCATGTAGACACCACATTGTGTGGTGTAAACCTAGTCCAACAGACGTGTGCCAATGCATGGCATTGTGGGGCAAGATAGTTCACAGAGTGAATGCCAGGCTCAAGGTATGTTGAAGTCAGTGCCGGCCCCTCTTCTGGCGGGTGGCTGGTGCATTGCCACTGCTCTGTCCTGGATCCAGCCTCGGACGGCCCCTCCGTCTTCGAGCCGGAGTGGACCCAGCTGTGGGGGAAGGTTGTTCGGGGGACACCTCCCTGTCAGTGGCCTCAGGTGATGGTGGTGGCGGTGTCCTGTCCCACTGGCCACTTGGGGGAGGGGGAGGTGGTGTGTTGCAGGATAACCACTCCCTACAAACAGATGTTTGCTGGCCCATGAGGTCCACTATTTGTCCAATACGGTTGTCCATGGACCTCAACAGCTGGCAGGTCTCAAGTGAGTCTTGCCGCGCATGATCCGCCTGTACCTGCGACCGTTCGTACAATGCATGCACTCTTGAAATGAGATCCAGGGTCTCGGTCCTAGGATTGGGTGGGTCTTGTCCCCCACCAGGCCTTGCACCTGCCCTCCTGTCTGGAACCTGTATCCTCACCTGTGTCCTCACCCGTCCACTCTCCCTGCTAGCCTGTGATGATGATGGTCTGGCATCGTCCAATGGGTCAGGGAGGGTGGCACAGGCAGGACTGGTGGTGGTGGTAGTAGCTGCACAGGTCACAATGGCAGAAGTTTCTGTGGTTCCACTGGCCAAGGTGGTGGGGGCAGGGATGTCCGGGGAGCCGGCTGGCCCAGGGAGTGTATGCGGACCAGCATCGCCCTCCGCATCCGAGGTGTCCAGGGAATCATCACCAGAGTGTCCATGCTGGGATGGGGGCGACTGGTGCTGGCGGTTGCTGGCTTCTCCTGTCAGTTCTCAATCACCTGAGGTACACAAATTTAAAAATCAATGCTATGGACATGACAGGTTTGTTGTTGTTACATTGCAATTTCCTAGGGATTCAGGACATGGCTGTTGATGTCATCACATTGGTGTGGCACACAGTACTGGGCATTATGGTGGTGTGGAGGAGGGGAGACAATACTTGGATATGTGTAGTGCTGTTCTGCTATTGGTTGGTACCCCTGGACTCTGTGTAGTATTGGAGTCATTTTGACATTGTTGGTGTTGTTCAGCAAAGTGGACTAGGGCATGTTCACCAGGGCTGTGGACAACCTACCTTGCTACTGTACCTGGTCTAGTCACTGTCAGAAGAGGCATGTGTTGGTCTTTCATGTGGATGGTCTACCTTGTGTTAGTGACAAGCTTTGACATTGCATCCATGTTCCTTGTGTCAGGACACACATTGTACTTGCTGTTGTGGCTATGTCAAGTCTCACATCATGCACAGACTGCCTACTACATAGATTGTGTGGACTGCCACCATGTCTGAGTTTCCCCTTGCAAGTTCTTTGATGTGTGCAGATGTGACACTTCTCTTCCATGTGTCCAAGGGTCTGTTATTTGTGAGTCCTTATGTGGACATATGGTAATTGTTTGTTGTTCGACGAATGCAGTATGCAGGCACTGCGTGCTCACCTGTCCCATGTTTTATGTCACATGTTCACCATGGAGTTACTACGAAGCCATGTGTTGTGTTGCTCCTAGCTGCAATAATGAGGGTGGAGGGTGCACATTTGTATTTGGAGTACAGACTTCCCACTCACACCCACTCCTCCCTGTGAAGATGGCAACCTACCTGTAAGTTTGAAGAGGGAGATGCACTGGTCAGCACATGGTGGGGGGACTCCATTTAGCTCTGGGGCAGGACATGGGGGCCTGTTGGTAGTTGTAGTGCTGGCCTTTCACCCACCCACCCACCTACCCACCCTCCCTGTGAACATGGGGGCCTGTTGGGAGTTATAGTGCTGGCCTCTCACCCACTCACCCACCCAACCTCCCTGTGGACATGGGGGCCTGTTGGGAGTTGTAGTGCTGGCCTCTCACCCATCCACCCTCCCTGTGGACATGGGGGCCTGTTGGGAGTTGTAGTGATGGCCTCTCACCCACCTACCCTCCCTGTGGATATGGGGGCCTGTTGGGAGTTGTAGTGCTGGCCTCTGACCCACCTACCCTCCCTGTGGACATGGGGGCCTGTTGGGAGTTGTAGTGCTGGCCTCTCACCCACCCTCCCTCCCTGTGGACATGGGGGCCTGTTGGGAGTTGTAGTGCTGGCCTCTTACCCACCACCCACCCTCTCTGTGGACATGGGGGCCTGTTGGGAGTTGTGGTGTTAGCTGCTTGACCACATGCATGCCTGGGAACATAGGAGGTTACATTTGTGGTTGATCATGGTGGGTGCATTTGAGCCCTGGGGGTTCACAATTGGGTGACTGTGTGGTCCACATGCATGGATTGGAGACTGGGAGATGTGTCTTAGCAGTTGTGCGAGGCAGGACATTACAGTGGGATGGTGGTCATTGGTTTGTACTTACCAGCCTCCACTCCCTCATCTATTCCTTCCAGGCTCTCAGGGTGCAGTGTGGCTAGCACCTTCTCTTCCCATTGGGTGTATGGTATTGGATCCATGGGAGGGCCACTGCAAGTGTGTTTGCCCACAGGTGGTTGTTGGTCCTGATGCCTTTCACCCTTGCTTTGAGGTCGTGCCACCGCCTCTGGATATCGTGTTTGGTGCCTGGCACGGTCCCTGAAGCATTCACTTTGGTCACTCTCCTGTCCCACATTGTGGTCTTGTTTGCCAAGGTGGTCTGCTGGACTAGGGTACCGAACAGATGTGGTTCTACACGGATGATTTCATCCACCATGACCTTCAACTCACTCTCTGGGAACTTGGGGCTTTTCTTGGGGGCCATGGTGTGTGATGTGCAAGGTGTTGGCGGTGTTGGGTGTGCAGGTGTGTTGTATGTGGGGATTGTGTTGTCGGGGTTGGTGTGGTGAGTGTGTTGGTGTGCAGGTTGTATGTGTGTTTGTGTGTGTCAGTTGTGTGTGATGTGTGCCTCTATCTTGCAGCTGTGCTGTGATGCAAAGGATTGTGGTCATGGGAGGGATTCAGTTTATAATCTGTGTGGTGGTTGTGTCCCAGTGGTTTTTCAGAGTCAGGTGTTCTGTGGGTGTGGAGACTTTGATGCTCTTGTTTGTGCTGGGAGTGTGTCATTTGGGCGTGGAGTTGTTGGGGGTGGGTTTTCCAGGTAGGTGTGTGTCCTTTTTTTTTGGTTTACTATTTAATTCCGTCCGCCATTTTTGTTTCAGTTTGACGGCAGAGGTGATGTTCGTTTGGTTTTTCCGCAGTCAAGTTCCGTTTGTCGATGAATTATTACCGCGGCGGTCCCAGAAAACACATGGGGTTCCATCGAGCGCTCAGGTCAAATAACACACAAAAGGTTGTCGCTTAAGTCAAATAATCCTGGTTTATTAAAGTCATAAAGCAAACGTGACGCGTTTCGCACTTCAAGAGCGCTTGTTCACACAGTTTGGACAAATAAAGTTACTCCATTTTAACCATTCTCGTGCCGGTGCTAACAAAAGTGCAATCATAGAAAGCGGACTGAAAAGTAAAGACAGGCGCCATCATTCAATGTACAGACTCGAGTCAAAAGTAAATGTAAAATACATAGTCTCAATCCCAAAGTAATGAAACAAAGAATAAATCTGAAAGATTTGCACTCCGTCTGTAGAAGATCTCAGATCATAATAAAATTGCATCGACGGGACGGAATTGTCCGCCGCAATGCATTTTGGGAAACGTAGTTCATCGCCCTATATTTCATAAACAGTTAGTTTAAACATGATCTAAGCAGTTAATAACGAGAATTGCATATGTGCTGTTGCAAAAATGGAAACATCTGGTACTCATGTCTAATAAGACTGTCGGTTAAAGAGATAATAACAGCTCAGATTGAGTCATCTAGTTTAGGCTTGTTAGTGCCTTATCTCTATAGGAGGAATTTCATCCTGTTACTTATTCATGGAGAAACCAGAAACACTGCACACCGCGGAGTAATCAATCAATACCCAGACTCATGTAAATATACAGTGCGCAAAAAACATAAATGTGTAGTGACAGTGCATAAAAATAAAATACATGGAAGACGACGGTGAAAAGGATTAAGGTGGCAGTGCTGCAGTCCTGAGGCATAGTCCCTCCCTTATATCCTGTGATAGAGAGAAGAGAGAAGAAGAAAAAGACAGAAATTAGATACTAGAAAGATATATACAAGAAACATTTTAGTAGGTAAACATTACACATTATTCTGTACAGATTAAGCTAGATCGAATTTCCGTCACACAGTATCATATCTAAATTACATACAGCATAGAGTGCGAGATGGTACTAGCTGTTTATTAGGTATCAGTGCAAGTGTATGGCCATCTCCTCATCCATATTGTGCCCCTTCGGATATCTAGTGCACATGCTGATTATGTGTTTAGATTCTTTTTGCCTGATTTTCAGAGTGCGGTTCTCCCCTCTCACTTGCAAGGGCACCTGTTCGATAATAAAATACTTCAGTTTCGTGGGATCTGAGAAATGATATGTCTCAAAGTGTCTGGCCACTGGATATATTTGATCTTTTTTACTAATGGCTCTTGTGTGTTCCAAGATCCGTTTCTTGGCCATGTGGGTGGTACTGCCCACGTACATAAGATTGCAAGGACAGACTAAGACATAGATCACAAATGGAGTTGTACATGTAAGAAACTGTTTTATGGGTTTCATGCTGTTAGTGCTAGCGTTCCAATATTCTTTGACCGTGTGGCTGTGATTGCAGGCTTTACAGTGGCCACAGGGGTAAAACCCCTGGAGATCCACCCCTCTATTCACATTGATTTGGCCTATGTCATTATGAACAAGGAGATCTCTGAGATTACGTCCCCGTTTGTACGTTATCATAGTCCACTTGGAAATTACGGAGGACACACCTTCCTATGATTAAGGCGGAACAACGCTGAAACGCATCAGGACTCTCAAGTGTGTCATGTGATGCTGTGGGTGTGACGAATAAAGTCAGCTTTTTGCAGTTAGACGAGGTTGCGCTCTTTTTGGTGAATATATATATATATATATATATATATATATATATATATATATATATATATATATATATTCACTGAAAAAACCATATGTTTCAGGCAAGTTATAGTTAGGAATTAGCATTTAAAAAACCTTAGAAATTCACTGAAAAAAACATAGGTTTCAAGGGTGTTATAGTTAGCCGGAAATTTCACTCATACAAAACCATTGAAATTCCTCCGGTATAGTTAGTTGTACTAACTATAACTCGCGCACCCGCAATCCACTGCTGATGATGTCACATATTACATCATTCATGACATGATCAGTGACATCACTGATGACATCACTGATGACATCTCAAATGACATCACTGATGACATCATCCAGTGAATGTGGTTTGGTTCGATATTTAAAAAAGTATAATATATATGTAGCAATCTGCATTGAAGACTGAGCGGATGTATAATTGTCTGGATGGAGGATTTAGTAGCACTGTGATTGACTGTCTAAGTGACTAATTTAAAGTGGCTCACTAAATATATGGGATAAAGATTAAACTGTGTGAATATCTGTATCATTCTGTCTCTTGTTGTGTAAACTACTGCATAAGTTAGTTACCAGCTATTTGATTGAGACAACCCACATGAGACGATAGGAGGTACCCGTGCCAGGACTTTTGGACACATTTAAGAGTGACTGACGTTACAGATGCAACCTCCTTCATTGTTTTATATGTAAAAACTGTGTGACGGCCTGTGTGCCAGAATTAGAGGAACCGCTGGCCTTCGCTGATAAAACAGATTTAATCTTCATTCTTTCGATGTATATAAAGATTGGGTAAAGATGGAATGCATGAACTGGTTTGGCCTACCCTGACCTGGGACTCCATGTATTAAATTTCACGAGATCTTCGAGCCCTGAAGAAGTTCCATTGGAACGAAACGCGTTGGCTGAGGCCCCTTTTTGTAAAGAAGATTGGAACAATAAAGAACTTAATAATTGAAGACTTTGGAGACGTTCTGAATATTGCTTATTTGTGCACCATCCCCTTTGAAAAAAAATGTATATAAATAAGTATACATAAGAGTTAGTGATTGTCTGAGTGACTGTATGGAAAACAGTATACTTGTAATAGTGATTTTATAACACACTAAGTATGAGTTACTATCTATGTGAATAAAGTGATGTTTGTATAAGTGTGTAGCTGAGTAAATGTAAGTATGATCAATTATTTGCATAAGTGAGTAGGATGACTGCATAAGTGAATAGGATGTGTGCTGGTGTGTAATGTCGATATGTCAGATGTCAGAGCCGTCAGCAAGCGCCATGAGACTCTTTGGATGTGATATGTGCGCGTTACAAATGCCTTTGACTTGACTTGACTTGACTTGACTTGACTTGATATAGGTGTATAAGTATATTTAATAGTGTTCTATTGATATTTATCAGCATGTATGAGTTAATCTGTTTAGATGTGTGTGTAGATCTACAAATCACTGAGTGGGTTCTTAGAAACTTGTATTGGTGTGTCAATGGTTTAAACATGGTACTTTATATTTTATAGTGAGTGATGAAAGGTTATACTAGTGTATGGCGTGGTGTATCAGATTGTCACGTGGATGATGTCATCAGTGATGTCATCAATGATGTCATTTGAGATGTCATCAGTGATGTCACTGACCATGTCATGAGTGATGTACTATGTGACATCATCAGCAGTGGATTGCGGGCGCGCGAGTTATAGCTAGTACAACTAACTATAACGGAGGAATTTCGATGGTTTTGTATGAATGAAATGTCCAGCTAACTATAACACCCCAGAAACCTATGGTTTTTTCTGTGAATTTCTAAGGTTTTTTTTAAATGTTAATTCCTAACTATAACATTCCCGAAACATATGGTTTTTTCAGTGAATTTCAAAGGTTTTTTAAATGCTAATTCCTAACCATTACATGTCTGAAACCTATAGTTTTTTCAGTGAATTTCAAAGGTTTTTTAATGACAATTCTTAAATATATGAATTGTTATATTTAGTTTTTTATACTGATTTTCTACATTTTTAAAACTATTTATTTTTACATATTTTATTTTTTAAATTACGTTACATATTTTTTATTTGAATTGAAAAAAAATGTTTTTAAAAATATTGAAACTCTAATATTGTTTTTTTTTATTTTATATTTTATTAAATATATTTATAAAAGTTCCTTTTTGGTTTTTCTTTTTCACATTTTTTTGGGGAGTCGCGCACCCAAAGCGTACCTTTCTCGAAAAATGCGTATTTTTATGCGCGAACGCTAAAAGACCGGTACGCGACTCCAAGCTCAGATACTTACAAAGGTTTTTTTAATGCTAATTTGTAACTATAATGTGCCTGAAACCTATGTTTTTTTCAGTGAATTTCCAAAGTTTTTTAAGTGCTAGTTTCTACCAATGCCTACAGAGGTACGACATGTGAAGAAAGAAGAAAAAACGCACAGAAAGAAGCAAAAGAACTGCAGAAAGAAGCAACAGAAGTCCTCACCTAGAAATGTTTTCAGTTGGAATTACCAATGTTATCCTATGGAAGGAAATTCAATTTGCAGGTAAAGTATGTTCACTTTTGTAATCCAGAGCTGGACTCCTAGGTTCAGCACTGGGACCTCTATCTAAAAAAGGCAAGTAATTACTTTTTTATCATTGGCACGATTTTTAGAGAATATTTGTGAGTTTAAAAAAATCGACACTTAGAAATTTTTTCAGCAAAAAGCAGGCAATAATATACTATAAAAGGAAATTCAAGTTACTGGTAAGTACGGTGTTAAATAATCACAGGAACTGGTGGGAAAGCAGGTTGGTTTATTAAGCAGCACAGCAACATGAACAGCAGTCTCTTGGTCCGGTTATTATTATTGTAGTTTAAATATTTTAAAAAGGAAAAAGCACTAGAATAGAGACCATGCAGTTTGACCCACCTGAAAAATTTTTGCAGAATAAGGGTGATCCACCCATTCCATGGACTCGTTGGAAAGAAGAATTCTTTAACTACATGAAGGCAATAGATGGAGAACGCATGGGTGCTGAGAGGAAGAAAAGTATTCTCTTACACTGTCTGGGTTCTGAGGGGCAAATGGTATTTAGGGCTTTACCCCCTATTCCGCCTGAGTTAGGTGAAGGAGAAGGTACTAATGTATATAAGGAGGCTTTTCTTAGAATTGAAAAACGTTTTAAACCAGTTTCAAATATAGCACTAAATAGGTATAAATTTTACACTCGGGCGCAACAAGAATCTGAATTGTTTGATGAATTTATGACTGCATTGAGATCTTTGTCTATTCATTGTAATTTTGAGTGGTAATCCATTAGCACAAGAGCATATCGGGAATCAGAAGGAAGACACCTAAAAGGGCCAGAAATGTCAAAGGCAAGTTTTTTCCAAGGCAAAGAGGGCCAAGGGGTCGTCTTCAATGGAGGAACATTAACTTTCAACATTTTGTCATTTCCTACACACACAGAACACTCTCTGACCTTGTGTTCAACCAAACGATCCAACGATGGCCACCAGAAATAATTCCTAATCAATCTTTTCATGGCCGACATACCTGGATGTGTTTTATGTGCAAGATCTAGAATCAGGTTCTGTATATCAAAAGGTGGAACACATTTACCAGATTTAAAAACCAAATCATTCTCCAACTCAAGCTCAGTTGAGATATTAAAAAATGGCATAAAATCTTCCTTTAACAATTTTTTATCAGGCCAACCTTCTTGAATGAATTTTTTAATATTTTGTAAAGTGAGATCTTGTACATCAGCAGTTTTCCATAAGTCTTCAGAAATCTCATTGAAATCGGTAGATAGCACATCCTGCAAACAAGTGACCACATCAGTGTCATTCAGACTCTTGCACTCAGAAACCGGAGATGGATGAAGAAGTAGAAGAAACAAATTTAACTTCTGGCCATTTTGAGTGGTAATCCATTAGCACAAGAGCATATCGGGAATCAGAAGGAAGACACCTAAAAGGGCCAGAAATGTCAAAGGCAAGTTTTTTCCAAGGCAAAGAGAGCCAAGGGGTCGTCTTCAATGGAGGAACATTAACTTTCAACATTTTGTCATTTCCTACACACACAGAACACTCTCTGACCTTGTGTTCAACCAAACGATCCAACGATGGCCACCAGAAATAATTCCTAATCAATCTTTTCATGGCCGACATACCTGGATGTGTTTTATGTGCAAGATCTAGAATCAGGTTCTGTATATCAAAAGGTGGAACACATTTACCAGATTTAAAAACCAAATCATTCTCCAACTCAAGCTCAGTTGAGATATTAAAAAATGGCATAAAATCTTCCTTTAACAATTTTTTATCAGGCCAACCTTCTTGAATGAATTTTTTAATATTTTGTAAAGTGAGATCTTGTACATCAGCAGTTTTCCATAAGTCTTCAGAAATCTCATTGAAATCGGTAGATAGCACATCCTGCAAACAAGTGACCACATCAGTGTCATTCAGACTCTTGCACTCAGAAACCGGAGATGGATGACGAGACAAGAAGTCTGCCACCACATTTTTTTTCCCCGGGACATACTCCGGAGTGAAAGAGTATTCTTGGAGTCGTGAGGTAAGTCTGGAAATGCGAGCCGTGGCATTCCAACCTCCACCTGGGGACAAAATGTTAACTAATGGTTTGTGATCAGTTCTGAGCACAAACTTATTTCCCCAAATGAAATTCCTAAAGTGCTCGATAGCCCACACACAAGCTAAAAGCTCTTTTTCAATGACCGCATATCTATGTTCCGTATCATTGAGAGTACGGGACGCAAAACACACATTCCACTCATCTTTGCCAGCCTTTTGAGACAAAACAGACCCAAGACCATACAAACTGGCATCCACCGTGATGACACACAACTTATTCAAACAGAAAGGTCTAAGTGTTGGAGCATGCAAAATATCAGACTTGATGCGTTCAAAAGCTACCTGTTGTTCCCCTTCCCAAACAAACGAATTCCCATGTCTCAAAAGCTTCCTCAGAGGCTCCATTTTGGTGGCAAAATTATTTACAAATTTACTATAGTATTCACACATTCCTGCGAAGGATAATAACTGATCTTTATTAGTTGGCGGTGGGGCATTACTAATGCCATCAACATTTGATCTTTTCGGCACTACACCATCACCTGATAATGTGTGTCCCAAATATTCAACAGAAGATTGAAATAACTTGCACTTGCTGGCTTTTAAAGTTAAACCGCTATTCCTTAGCTTTTCACACACAGATCGTAAATGGCCAATATGGTCCTCCACAGTACCTGAAAAAATTAAAATGTCATCTTGAAAACATTTTACAAAATGATCCACATCCCTAAAAATGTTGTACATGACCCTTTGGAAAACTGAGGCAGCTGAGGCTAAACCAAACGGCATTCTGTTATACTGAAAAAGACCATGAGGAGTAATAAAAGCTGTTAGACCCTTGGATTCATCAGTAAGTGTGATCTGGTGATAAGCCGATCTTAAATCCAGGGTAGAGAACACCTTGGCACCTTCCAACATGGAAACAACCTCATTTATATTTGGAAGGGGATGACAGTCCACAATAATTGCCAAATTGAGTGCCCTGAGGTCCACACACATTCTCAAAGATTTGTCCGGTTTCCTGACTAAAACAATCGGGGAAACCCATTCTGCAGAATCAATGGGTTCAATGATATTCTCAGCCACTAAATCATCTAACATTTTCCTCAGATCTTCCCTCACATTAATGGGTACACCTCTCAGCTTTTGCCTAACCGGAACAGCAGCAGATTTCAGTTTTATTTTGTGAGAAAAGTCTTTAAGCATACCTAATTTGTCAGAGAAAACATCTTTAAATTCACCTTTAATCATATCGGTCCTTCCATCATCTGAAATGGCGGAAATGTTATCATCTTCAAAAATTTCACCTAAGATAACAGGATCTTTTGCGCGAGGATTTAAAATAATGCCAAATTTCCACAAATCCTTCCATCCAACAACATTCACGCCTTTGACTGCAATATACAATTTAATATCAACAGTCCTGGATTTGAAAGTAATTCTGACTTGAAAAAGACCTAACATTGCTACCATAGTACCATTGAAACTAATTGCCCTAATCTCAGAAGGAAGAATGTCTTTTAAATTCAGAACCTGTTTTAACCGTTCTTCAAAGTAATCCTTGGTAATAATGGTCCAAGGTGAACCGGAATCAGCCATCAAGTTGAGGCTGACCCCCAAAACAAACATCTCACAAATGGGTTTTTTGATAAGCTGATCATTGTCATCGATCAAAGAAATCTCTCCAGCCAAATAAACTACAAAACCTTTATTAGGTGAATCACAATGCTCTAAACCACTACAAGCACAACTGCAAGCTTTAGAAGGACCTTCTGTAACAACAGCAACTTTATCCTTGGGACCTTGCACAGACATCCTTGAATCTCTACAAACAGTAGAGAAATGTCCTAACCTTCCACACTTTCTGCACTCTTTGTTAATAGCAGGGCATCCAGCATATGAGGCAACATGCATTTTACTACCACATTTATAACAAATCATAGCTTTCCCATATCTCTTAAGATTACTTGTGTTGTTGAATCAATTGGTATTGGGAAATGCTTGTTGACTATCATTTATTTGTCCTTCTTTATGTTTAATAAGACAAACTTCATCATGGGAATCAGTCTTACTGGTAACATGTTTTTGAACAGTGAGCATCCATTTCTCAGACTGTTCTAAAGACTTCGCAATGGCAATTGCTTCAGATAACTTTGGGTCACCTAATTCCCATAAGCGTTCTTGCGTTTTCTTGTTTTTTACATGGACTATTATTTGATCTCTCAACATCTCATCACAAATGGCACCAAAATTACAATGAATAGACAAAGATCTCAATGCAGTCATAAATTCATCAAACGATTCAGATTCTTGTTGCGCCCGAGTGTAAAATTTATACCTATTTAGTGCTATATTTGAAACTGGTTTAAAACGTTTTTCAATTCTAAGAAGAGCCTCCTTATATACATTAGTACCTTCTCCTTCACCTAACTCAGGCGGAATAGGGGGTAAAGCCCTAAATACCATTTGCCCCTCAGAACCCAGACAGTGTAAGAGAATACTTTTCTTCCTCTCAGCACCCATGCGTTCTCCATCTATTGCCTTCATGTAGTTAAAGAATTCTTCTTTCCAACGAGTCCATGGAATGGGTGGATCACCCTTATTCTGCAAAAAATTTTCAGGTGGGTCAAACTGCATGGTCTCTATTCTAGTGCTTTTTCCTTTTTAAAATATTTAAACTACAATAATAATAACCAATTTGTCAAAGAATAAATAAAACAACTGTAATTGATCTCTGAATCAACACCCAGGTAAGTCAAAACACAAAAATAAATATTATATATGGCTTCTTTAAGTTGTTGATGTAAAACTTGTCCCATGCGTTTTCTTTCAGAGTAAGAACCAAAATAAGAACCAAAATATGTAATACCAGAAAGGTGAAGCTGTCTTTGTCTCTCTGTTGTTTCTTTCTGAAAATATCCTCGTTTCTTGGATCAGGGCTTGAAATAACCGCGAGTGGAAAGAAAAACGGAGACAAACGGTGGTCAGTTGCTATGGAAACGCGACCTGAATCAATCCCAATCCAAAATGGCCGCCGCGCTTAGGATTGATGCGTGATTACGTCATCACGCGCTGATCCGCCTTTGCCAATGTCTTTGCTTCTTGTAGCGCGAGACTCCTCAGCTGGACAGCTGGCTCGGATGACAACTTCGCGCATACAACGAGACAATGCAATCTCGAGCAGGATCTCGAGCGCCGATGAGCTCGTGTCACACAACAGCTGATGCGGACTCGCGCTGATGCAGTCTCGCGTCTGTCACACGCACCAATGCCGATCCACCAGTCAGAGTCAATTCAAAGGTAAACAATCAGAATTACCTTAAAATGTTGATAAATCATCAAGTTTGCGTTGGTAGGAGTTCTTCAAATCGGATTTTCTTCTTACTAGTAGTTAAATTCTTGCCAATCTTTGTAGATGCTTCTTGAAGTAAAGAAGATTTGATTGTAGGTTTTCTTTTTTTTTTTTACAAAAAAAAAAAAAATCGATGAACTCCACCTCTGTGCTGCTCTTCAACCAGTATAAGGTCACCCTCGTCGCCAATTTTGTTAAATAATCACAGGAACTGGTGGGAAAGCAGGTTGGTTTATTAAGCAGCACAGCAACATGAACAGCAGTCTCTTGGTCCACAGGAACAGTGCAACTGACCTGTAGGCAAGGACACAGTAGTGTTCTAAGAACACTTAAAGAAAAACATGCAGGATTTAAAGGTACAGGAAAATGCAATGAGGATAGAATGTAACATACGGTTACAGTTACTTTTCAGGATCAGTACTGGGCTCAAAGATGCAGCACTGAGGTCTCTCCTGATAACCGGTGTTTAAATCCAAATTCGTAGTTTGACTGATTTTAGATGAATATTTGTAAGTTCCAAAACTCCACACTTAAAAGAATTTCCAAGTGAAACCAGTCAATGTTAGCCTACGGAAGGAAATTCAAGTTACTGGTAAGTACGGTTAGAATTACTTTTCAGGATCAGTACTGGGCTCAAAGATGCAGCACTGAGGTCTCTCTTGATAACAGGTGAGTACATCAGAATTCGTAGTTCGGCTAATTTTAGAGGAATATTTTAAAGTTCCAAAACTCCACACTTAGAAGAATTTCCAAGTGAAACCATTCAATGTTAGCCTATGGAAGGAAATTCAAGTTACTGGTAAGTACAGTTAGAATTACTTTTCAGGATCAGTACTGGTCTCAAAGATGCAGCACTGAGGTCTATCCTGATAAGAGGTGAGTAAATCGGAATTCGTAGTTCGGCTGATTTTACTTTGGATCAGTATATATAGAGACACTTTCCTACACCATCCCCTCCCTTCACCACTGTGTAAACGCGCCCTGTGTCTGTTTTAATTTGGGACATTAAGTCCCCTTGAATCCTGAATGTCCCTAGGGTCCAAGTAGCCCACTAAGTACCTCCAGTAAGCGCCACAGAGCTACGTTGCAGAGTGGTGTAAAAAGGGGCACGGTCTGGGGCACCTCTCTGAAACACAGCGAAGTGGGACTTACTGGCAGCACCTGGTGGGCTAGTTAGCCCCCAAGGGCCCTCAGGATTGAAGGGGAATTATTTCCCCAACTTAAAACACGCTACAGGGCGTGTTTTCACACGTCACCTCAGGCCCCGTCCCCTCCCTTCGCCCCTGTGTAAAACGCGCCCTGTGTCTGTTTTAAGTTGGGAGATTAAGTCCCCTTGAATCCTGAGTGTCCCTAGGGTCAAACTAGCCCACTAGGAACCTCCAGTAAGCGCCACAGAGCTGCGTTGCAGAGAGGTGTAAAAGGGGCATGGCCTCTGAACACCTCTCTGCAATGCAACTCCCTCGATGGCGCATAATGGAGGTACCTGGTGGGCTAGTTGGCCCCCAGGGACTCCCAAGATTGAAGAGGAATTAGTTTGTCTATAGTCTATACCATGTAACAAGGAACACTTTTTATGCTATTTAAACTCTTTAATGCATCTTCACACTCCTCAGTTTCCCATAGAAGCCTTAAGCAATCCTCTCTCTAGTCCTGTCACACCTTGACTACAGACCAGCATAGGTCTGGTCTTCCTACTCTGAAGATTTCAAAGACTCCAAAATCTTGCAATAATATAACTACTACCCCTATGCAACCACATCAAACCAGCCCTCCAAAGACTCCTCTGGATACACATGGCCCAACACTCCTTCTTCAATGTACTATGTATTCCAGCATGCCCCTTGATTATGGCTCATATTCACCAAAAGAATCACAATAAAAGATCCTACACATTTATGGCAGACCTAACCATATATGTAGCTTTCCCTCTTTCTTCTTCGTGCAACTATTCACCGAAATATAGCTACACAATTTCAGCCAGATAATATTTAGCTCATTTTTAGGTCGATCCTGAGTAGCATGCGCTCGCGAGGCTTTTGTGTTTAATAATTGGCTTCGAAACTGCCCATTGCTTATGATTTGTCAGCATCATTGTCACTCTTCTTTGCTGCCATGGGCTTGCCATGAGTTCATAGCTGCCAAGTTTTCAGTTTGCATATGTGTGACATTTTCAGTTATTAGGTTTGCTTATGTGTGAAATATTAAGGCAATATGAGTGATACTTTGAGTGACATTTTATTGTGAATGGAATAAAGCAGTTTTAACCATTATATAACTTAAATATTGGAAAGCACTCACTTTGCACAAAAAATGGTTTAGGAATTTACTTAAAACATACAAAAAAGCAAAGTGATGTATAAATAACAAGCAGTAACTCAATGTTTCAGTTACCCAAGGCACAGGATGGCATGTCAGCTGTGTCCTGGCTTGCCACTTTTCCACTATGCATACATAGGAAAGGACAAACACACATGCACAGGAAAAATAAACAAACACACACAAGTTCAAATATTGAACACTGTTCTGTATAGTTTACATTTGCAAAATGCTGGTTTAGTAAAGGTCATTAATGATCAAATCCACTATAGTCTGGTACATTAATAAGTCTAAAATTCACCAAGTTGATTCTGTAGTCAAATCACTGCTCTGGACTGGGCCAACAATTTTACAATAACAGTATGAAGTACCTCGTTATTAGTAGTACATCTTTTCTTTACCTTAGAAGGTTGAAAGTTGGAAGCAGCCAGGAGCCATCGGAACATGAACAGCTACAAATTACCAAGCAATTTTACCATAAATCGATATTGTGCCATGAAATATCAAACTGCATGCAATCACGCAAGTTCTCACTCGGGTGACAGGAATGAAAGGCAACCTCTGCGAAGCACATGGATATTGAGATGAAGTTGTACAGACGCCCAGGGATGACCACTCTGCTTTCTGAGAAACAATATATACACTGCAACCTTGACTTTTTAAGACAAATTTCCACTTTCAGCATTGTCTTGCCCAAAATCAAACATTTAATGCATTTACATTGTTCTCGGCTTTCTGTCACACTCCCGTTGCAAAACACCACCTAAACGCGCCAAACCAGTGGCGTCACTAGGGGGGTGCGGGGGGTGCGGACCGCACCGGGTGACACCTTCACATGGGGGTGACACCGTGAGTGAGCTGGGAGTTGTGAGGAGGCTGGCCCCGTGTCATCTTGTGGCTTCCCCGCCCCAAAGCCTCTGCCTGTTGAGATAAGCAGCGCTCACTCGCCAGGCCGGGGGCACTGACTCGTAGCAGTACCATGCAGGCGTGCATTCAGGGACAAAGAAACATTCCTCGGAGACGGAGCAATGTGATTTTTCTGTCCGTTGCTACAATTGTTGCGCAGTCAAAAGTACCACTAAAAAAACTACAACACAGTCCGAGCAGAGCCAGAAAAGAATCAGAAGAGACTTTGAGGCTCAGCGATAATTTCACCAGAACAGAAATAACACATACACAGAACACAGTCAAAAGAAAAGAATCAGAAGTAGACATAATGCAGCGGGAAAATAGCACACATCTAACAAAAAAACTGAGAACAAGCACATAATTGAACTCTCAATTTGACTCAGAATATAACAATAATTTAAATAAAGGGGGTCCAGAATAGAACTAAAGCAGAGCCAAGACACAGCCAGACTACAATTAAAACATTCTGTAAACAGAATAGATCTGGAACATTACAAAGCAGAGTGCAGCTAGTTTATATCCATAGCAGACTACAAGTTAGTGAAGGTGAACCGATCCAGAACAAAGCTTGCGCAGAACTATGAATAACTAAAGCACTAGAAACAGACCAGAACATAACCCAAATATATACATGTTTGAACTCGAACAGTTCCAGAATCCAACTGGACTATTACTATAACAAATAAAATATACTCAGAAAATACCCAGACCAGAAGATGAACATGATCACAATTGAAATAGCCTAAAACGTAAAACCAGTCCAGATTCAGATTCAGAACTTGCACATAAGAGAACAGAAGAGAACCAGAATGAAGGTAGAAGAAAATAAGGAAAGATAATGGAAAGATTAATAGAAGCAGAATATGGATTTGACCAATAACACAACAAGACCAGAATTAGAAAAAATTAACGAAACCGCAGCATAAAAGAAACAGAATTACAACAAAGAAAGAAAATCACAAAGGAACTACAACAGAACACTGACTAGAGCAGAAAAATACAGGCAAAATAAAACTAGAACAAACCAGTAATGAAATCAGAGAAAACTTAGAGTAGAGCTAAATTAAATTCAGACCACAGGCACAATGAGTTATACAAAAGTGCACAAAAAGCATTGAACTCAAACAGAACCAGAGCATAGACAGAGAAATAACGAGGGGCATATTATCAAGGGGGTTTATCTCTGCTTTTTTGGCTTTAAAAGCCAAGAAAGCGGAGATAAAATTATCTCCCTATTACCTAGCTGTCGCTAACACCATTTAGCGACAGCTAGTAGGATATAGCGACCATCTTGGGCCCCACTTTGCATGTCAGTGATATTTATCGCTAATGACATGCAAAGTGGGCGTGCCAAGATGTTAGCGACTGCAAACAGTCGCTAACATCGCTATTTCCTATTACCAACTTTTGGAGATATTCGCGCTAAGCGCGAATATCTCCAAAAGCTAACGCCTGCCCTGAGCAGTTCTTAGCCATGTTATCCAATGGGAGGTGGATAACATGGCTAAGAGCATTAGATCGGTAATGCATGAATATCGCTGACTTTTCCGCGATATTCATGCATTGCGGCCGATTTTTATCGCATTTGCGATAAACCTTGGTAATACCAAGGTTTATCTGCGATAAAAATCGCTGCAGCTCAGCGGTAAATTTTTGTCTCTAACCAAGCAATAGCAATAATTATCGCTATTGCTTGGTAATATGCCCCTAGAACATTACATGAAGAAAAGCAGACTACAACCAGAATAGGTCAAGACAGCAGCAGGAATGCTACCAAACGTAATTGATAGTTGATCAAGAACACAGTAGGATCAACTTTGGATGGCTGCCACATCAAAGTAGAGCAGAACTAGAACACAGTTACATTGAACCTACAGCATTGTTAGAACAGATCAAGAACACAGCAAAATGTTGTTAAAGACCGTCTTGAAAATAGCATAACCAGTCGGGGCAAATAAGAGGCGTGGACTGGGGGTGGCAAGGGATGGGGCAATGGGGAAGTTAGCACTGAAACCATTCTGCATGGTCCCGTTATTCGGCACTGGCGGACTCGGAGGAGGTCCAACATGGATTCATGGGGTAAGTCGTGAGGGGGTGACACCATAAGCTACCCGCACCGGGTGACACCAACCCTAGTGACGCCACTGCGCCAAACAACGACACATACTTTTTCAAACTTCTCAATGATTGACAGCGTCATTTCATTATATTTTACCTGTTCATGAAAAACGCTGTTGGTCCAGAATGTTTTCATTGTTCAGCTGAACACACCCCGGCAGAGTGATGTGGAGTCTCACGACGGACGGGTGTTGGGTTCCCGCGCTGCTCGCACGGGAGGAAGTTTGACACCTGCAGCTGCTTGACAGGTTGTTTCATTAGGGAAAAAAGGCGGTTCCGATGTTTTTTCAACCCTGTGACTTCCACTCAGTGAGAGCTTGAGCTTCAGCCCCAGGCACAGAGCTGACGGGACTCTGGGTACTGCGGGCACTGGGTTTCCCAAAATACTCCTCCTCCGGCTGAGTGCTCCTTTTGAAGCGCTATACCTCAAGCAATTAGGCTGGAACAAGCCTGACACAAGGCGCTGGGTTCACATGAGGCTGCGTCCAAAGCCTCTCAGTCTGTTTCTTTTGATTGGAAGCTGTTGAGTGCCACCTTGATGCCACAGCCTAATTGTTTTAGTGAATGCAAAAGGTTAAGTATTAAATATACACAACACAATAGAAAACCGAGGGTCTAGTATTATAGTCAAAACAGTAGACTATAGGCAAGGCCTGACTGTTAACAAATCAGTCACGGATACGAAATTCCTAGAAAGCCTGTAGAAAAAAAACACAACCGTGAGCGAGAATCGGAGCAAAAAAGTGATTGTTGGTGAGACTCAAAATGTTTGGATTCCCATCAAATGTCATGCCATGATCAATAATCTCATTTGGTTATCCAAAATCATGGGGTGGTACGTCTCTTGATCAATGAGACCATTTCCACACCCAATCCGTAGATCTGCAATGGGTCAAGCCCACAATCACTGTGCTGACCAAGAGAGAAATGAAATTGTATGGGAACCAGTGCAGTGCAAAAAAGAAGGAATTGGTGAATAAAATAAAGAGACAGAAAAGAGTTGTCTTTATTAGAGGGGTCCCTCATGGCAATTAATTATTTGATTAATTCTGCCTCTTTGCGCTGTTCTTGATTTCAATTAGGAAGAGAGACACTATATCTAATAAAGAACATGATTCAAAGGACAGTCTAGAGAGGAAATATTCAAAGGGGTGCACCACTGCTGAAAACTACCCTACTGAGGACCATAAGATTTCAAAGTGGAAGGTTTCCTAGACTGCTGGATGCCAATAGCTAAATGTCCAGGCAATCCCTTGTTTTGTAACCCAGCCTCTCAACCTCCACACCGAGAGACAAAGTTTCTGGAGTGAGAGAATATAAAATACCCTGAGAGGGAAAGGGAAGAGAGGTAGAAACCACATACCCTGAACAGCAAGGGAATTCAGAAGAGGAAACAATGACCGTCGAGGCCAAAATGGGACCACCAGGATCAGCTTCCTGCGCTTCCTCACCATTCTGGCCAATAGTCTGGAAATTAGAGCTATTGAGGGAAAAGCATACAGAAGAGACCTCGGCCAGGGCATCAATAAGACATCCAGCCCCTCAGCCTCCCTCCTGAGTAACGATGGCACAATAACAGGGAACCTGAGCATTGTGGTGAGATGCAAATAGTTCCAGACCTGATTTCGCAAACCTGACATAGATCTAAAGAAAATATTTCCTGATTAGGGATATATCCTTGGAGGAAGGAAAACCCCTGCTGAAGGAATCTGCCACCACATTGTCCAGTCCTTGGATGTGCACTTCCCAAAGGTACACAAGGTGACATTTAGCCCAAAGGAACAACTGAGTTGCAACTAGACTCAAGGACTTTGCCCTGGAACCCCCTTGATTGTCGACATACGCCATTGCCACCATATTGTCCATCTGGACCACTAAATTGCAACCCTTCAAAGACTGCTGGAAACCCAAACATGTCTGGAACACATCCATGAGTTCGCTCCAGTTGGAGGAGCATCTGCTATCGGGAAGAGACCATTTGGCCTGAAATGACTGCCCCTACAGAGTAGCCCCCCAACCAAAGGAGCTAGCATCCGTAGACAATAATTTTGGGTGGGCTGAAAAAACACTCCCTTTGACAGACAGCAGGGATTCTTCCACCACAGAAGTTCCTGCTGAATCTCCCAAGTCACTGGAATTTGAGCTTTGAATTTCTCTGAAGCTCGGCATTACCAGGCATGCAGATGATTCCAAAAGGACCGAAGATAGAATCTGGCCCAAGAGACTGTGAATACTGCAGCTTCCATGTGTCTCAGAAGCCTCAACCAACATTTCACCTGAAGGCTCTGGCTATTGAACACCTGGAAAGCCAGGGACCGCAATGCCATCATTCTAGATTCTGAAAGAAAAACTTTGTTGAGATTGGTCCGGAACATGTCCCCAATGAATGTTAAGTTCTGTGATGGCTCAATTTTGCATTTGGCTACATTTGGGAGGAAGCCATGATTCTAGACACAGTTGCAAACTATCCTGAGCTCCCAAGGTAGTTGGGACTTTGAAGGAGCATGGAGGAGCCAGTCCAGATAATGGTAGATGCAAAACCCTGTAGATGGAACAATGCAATCAAGGGAGCAACTACTTTTGTGAACACACTGAGTAGTGTTTTGAGGCCGAATGGCAGAACTCAAAATTGAAAATGCCATGTCTAAATACAAAATCTCAAGGAACCTCTGGTCTAGGGTATGAACTGGCACTTGATGATAAGCATCCTGGAGATCTAGAATGTACATTAAATGGCATTTGATTATTAGTGGAATTACTCACTGCAAACTCTCCATTTTGAAGGGTAGCATTGGTACAAACCTGTTCAGATACTTCGGTTCAGGATCATTCGAAAGTCGCCTGCTGCTTTCTCCACCAGAAACATAATTGAGTAGTACCCCAGTCCTCTTTCGGAGAGAGGCAAATGCACTATCGCATTCTGCTGCAGAATTCACTCCTTGAATCAGAGCCAGGCATTTCTTCTGCTGCCAAAGCAATGGAGACAGTCTCACCTCGGAATCCCTTGGGGGAGTCATAAACTCAATCTGGTGGCCTCCCGTGATAGTGCGCAGAACCCACTAGTCGGACGTTGATGCCTCCCAAGCCAATTGTAAATGGAGAAGTCTGTCACCAACAGCAAATTTTGAAAGAGGGATTATATAGTCAGGAACGCTTAGAGGGTGACTTTGCCTGTTTCCGCCCTCCCCACCCCCACCACCCTCTTTGGATATAACTTCCATTGAGGGGACTATTGTTGTTGTTGATACTGTGAAGGCTGATGAAAAGTGGTGCAGTGGTGCTGAGCAGATTGGCATATAGTGCAGTGGTGTAGAGTGCATTGGTTTTTAGTAAAGTGGTGTACAGTGCATTGGCGTGAAGTGATCTGACGTACATCAGAGTGGCGCAGAGTAGAGTAGAAAGGCATAGAGTGCAGTGGTGCAGAGTAGATTAGAGTGGCATAGAGTTTAGTATTTTAGAGTGTAGTGGCGTACAGTGCATTTGTAGGGTGCATTGGCGTAGAATGCAATTCAGTGGCATAGAGTTGAGTGGTGCAGAGTAAAGTGCAATGGCATACAGTGCAGTGGCGCAGAGTAGAGTGGTGCAGAGTAGAGTGGCGTGGGGTCAGTGGCGGAGAGTGCAGTTTTTCAGAGCGGAGAGTTGTAGGGTGCATTGGTGTAGAGTATAGTGGCATAGAGTGCATTGGTGTAGAGTGAAGTGGAGTAGAGTATAGTGGCATAGTGTGCAATGGTGTGGAGTAGAGTAGCGTAGAGTGCACTGACATAGAGTAGAATGTTGCTAAGTAAAGTATAGTGGCGTACAGTGCAGTGGTGCAGAGTATGTTGGCATAGATTGCAGTGGCGTAGAGTGTATTGGTTTTGAGTAAAGTTGTGTAGAGTGCATCGGCGTAGAGTGTAGTTGCATCAAGTGTATTGTTTTTTAGTAAAGAGGTGTAGAGTGCAGTGGCGTAGTGTGAAGTCGTGTAGAGTGAAACAGTATGGAGTAGAGTGCAGCAGAGTAGAGTGGAATAGAGTGGCATGGAGTGGGGTGGTGCGGGGTAGATTGCAGTTGCATAGAGTGGAACAGAGTGACATAGAGCGCAGCGGCATAGAGTCGATTGTTTTAGAGTAGAGTGCAGTGCCATAGAACGCAGTGTAGATTATAGTGTCTTAGAGTGGATTAGCGTAGAGTGAATTGGCATAAAGTGGAGCGATGCAAAGTAGAGTGACGTATAGTGTAGTGTTACACAGTTCATTGGCAAAGAGTGCACTAGAGCAGAGTGGTGCAGAGTAGAGTGCAGCGTCATAGAGTGCAGTGGTGTAGAGAAGAGTGGTGTAAAGTTCAGTGGCAGAGAGTGGAGTGTGGCAGAGTAGACTGAAGTGGCATAGGGTGGAGTGCTGAAGAGTAGAGTGGAGTGGTGTAGGGTAGAGTGGCGCAGAATGCAGTGGTATAGAGTGGAGTGGCAGAGAGTGAAGTGGCGGAGAGTGCATAGTTGCCCCGTAGAGTGCTGTAGTGTGTAGTAGAGTGGCATACAGTAAATTGGCACATAGTGGTGCAGAGTAGAGTGGCATAGAGAGAAGTAGGATAGAGTTATAGTGGTGCAGAGTAGAATAGAGTGGCATAGACTGCAGTGATGTAGAGTACAATTGCATAGAGAGCAGTGGCATATAGTGCAGTGTTATAAAGTGTTTTCGTGTACAGTATAGTGTCATAGAGTGCAGTGGTGCAGAGTAAATTGGCATAGAGTGCAGTGGCGTAAAGTGCATTGTTTTTTAGTTAAATTGGTGTAGTGTGGATTGACATAGAGTTCAGTGATGCAGAGTAGTGTGCAGTGGTGCAGACTAGAGTGCAACTGCGCAGAGTAGAGTAGAGTGGTGCTGAGTGGAGTGGTGCTGACTACAGTGGTGCTGAGTGCAGTGGCATAGAGTAGATTGTTTCAGAGTAGAGTGGAGTGGAGTGGAGCATGATGGAGTACAGTGGTGGAGAGTAGAGTGGCATAGAGGCCAGAGTAGATTAGAGTGGATTGGCATTGAGTGCACTGGCATAGAGTGGAGTAGTACAGAGTAGAGTGAATCAGCATAGAGTGCAGAGCTGCGGAGTAGAGTGGCATAGAGTGGAGTGGCGCTGAGTGGAATGGTATAGAGTGCAGGGGCAAAAAGTGCAGTGGTGCATAATGGAGTAGTATGTGGTAGAGTGCAGTGGCATAAAGTAGATGGGTGTAGAGCAGCGGTCTTCAATCTGTGGGGCGTGACCCCCAGGGGGTTCGTGGAGTCCTGGGAAGGGGTCACAGATTCTGCAGAGTGCAGTTCCTGGCATTGGGCTGATGTCGGGTGCTCACCGCGGAGGCCTAATTCACACCGAGGTGTGAAAAACATCAACGCCTCATTAACAAGTAAAAGGTCTTTTAAAGACCTGTCAAGTACTTGGGTGTGACTGTGTGTCCCTGAAGCTGTTACAGCCGGGCTCACATACACGAGCTGGGGGGAGCTCCGGGGGGCGGGGGGGGCTGGGGGAGTGGCTGTAGTGTAGCCCTTTGAGTTCAATGGATGTTGCGCACCTGGACCTGTGGGTCCTGTGACACGTCCCCCGCCCCCAGCAGGGAGGCACAGAGATGCCCTCCCGTGAGCCGTAAAGAAGAAGGAAGACGACGCAGATAGATACTGATCCCCTCCCCTCATGAGAGAGGCACAGAAAAGGTGGGTGGATGAATGATGGGTGGATGGATGGTTGAAAGGCTGAAGGATGGATGGATGTGTGAAAAGGTGGGTGGATGAATGATGAGTGGATGGATGAATGAAAGGGTGGATGGATGAATGATGGATGTATGGATGGAAGGATGAAAGGGTGGATGGATGAAGGATAAATTGGTGAAGGATAGATGTATGGATGGAAGAATGAAAGGGTGGACGGATGAAGGATGGATGGATGAAAGGTTGGATGGATGAATGATGGCTGGATGGATGGATGTGTAAAAAGATGAGTGGATGAATGATGGGTGAATGGATGGATGAAAGGGTGGATGGATGAATGATGGATGTATGGATGGAAGGATGAAAGGGTGGATGGATGAAAGATAGATTGGTGAAGGATAGATGTATGGATGGAAGGATGAAAGGGTGGACGGATGAAGGATGTATGGATGGATGTGTGAAAAGGTGGGGGGATGAATGATGGGTAGATGGATGGATGAAAGGGTGAGTGGATGGATGGATGGATGAAAGGGTGGATGGATGAAGGCTGGATGTATGGATGGGAGGATGAAAGGGTGGAAGGATGAAGGATGGATGTATGGATGGGAAGATGAAATGGTGGATGGATGTATGAATGGATGAAAGGTTGTGTGGATGAATGATGGATGGATGTGTGAAAAGGTGGGTGGATGAATGATGGGTGGATGGAAGGTAGGGTGGATGGGTAAAGGATGGATGGATGAAAGGATGGATGGATGAAAGGGTGGATGGATGAATGATGGATGGATGATTGATGGATGTGTAAAAAAATGGGTGGATGAATGATGGGTGAATGGATGGATGAAAGGGTGGATAGATGAATGATGGATGTATGGATGGAAGGATGAAAGGGTGGATGGATGAAGAATAGATTGGTGAAGGATAGATGTATGGATGGAAGGATGAAAGGGTGGACGGATGAAGGATGGATGGATGAAATGGTGGATGGATGAATGATGGATGGATGCATGTGTAAAACGATGGGTGGATGAATGAAGGCTGAATGGATGGATGAAAGGGTGGATGGATGAATGATGGATGTATGGATGGAAGGATGAATGGGTGGATGGACGAAGGATAGATTGGTGAAGGATAGATGTATGGATGGAAGGATGAAAGGGTGGACGGATGAAGGATGGATGGATGAAAGGGTAGATGGATGAATGATGGATGGATGGATGTGTAAAAAGATGGGTGGATGAATTATGGGTGAATGGATGGATGAAAGGGTGGATGGATGAATGATGGATGTATGGATGGAAGGATGAAAGGGTGGATGGATGAAGGATAGATTGGTGAAGGATAGATGTATGGATGGAAGGATGAAAGGGTGGACGGATGAAGGATGGATGGATGAAAGGGTGGATGGATGAATGGATAAAAGGTTGCATGGATGAATGATGGATGGATGTGTGAAAAGGTGGGTGGATGAATGATGGGTGGATGGAAGGAAGGGTGGATGGGTAAAGGATGGATGTATGGGTAGAAGGATGAAAGGGTGGATGGATGAAGGATGGATGGAAGGATGAAAGGGTGGATGGATGGATGTGTGAAAGTGTGGGTGGATGAATGATGGAGGAATGTGATGAGGTCTAACAGGCGCATTTATGGTTGTCAAAAGTTGATGATGAGGAGTACCAGTTTCTAGAAACTTTTGTCGGAAGGGGGTCCTTACACCTAAAAAGGTTTTACAAGGGGGTCTCGGCATCAAAAAGTTTGAAGACCTCTGGTGTAGAGTGAAGAGGCATAGAGTGGAGTGGTGGCTTAGTGTGGAGTGGGGCAGAGTAGACTGCAGTGGCGTTGAGTTCTGCAGAGTACAGTGGAGTGGGTAAAAGGGAAGTATGCAAGGCGTGGTAGCGTACTGCCATTACAGACAACACATCTTCAATTAAAATGACCATTACATTTGCACAGACATCCAGTTTCACTTATAAAAGTATACTGTACGCAAACAATAATGCGTGGGAACGTTATTACCCACTATATTGATTTGTTGTGATCGTAATAAAATATTTGTTTCTACTACCCTTTACAATTAACCAAAAATGTGCTTCATTTATGCTTTTCTAATTCTGATATATTCTGAAATATATGCATGGGCCATTTACAGACAGTTACATTTTATTGTATCCTAGAAATCGTGCAGTTTTCCCAAAGCCTACCCCCAGGAGCCAGCATGCTTTCACGTAAATGCTTTCACTTTAAAGTCAGAGAAAGAAAAGTAATCACTTAGCTCCCGAGAAGACAGAGCCTGACTTTTGACCTCTGTGTTTGAATGCATTACAAATTTGACAAGCTAAGAATAAGCTTTAAAGTCTTATTTACAGAAATAGAGCACTGGTGGACAAATACAGTAAATAGCGTTTGAGCAACAGAAGGGACAAACTCATACTAGACAGCCTAAAACAAATAGAGCCAGCAAATAGAAAGCAAGTAAATGTGAGATACAAACCACAAAGCCAGTGGTAAACAATGGGCGGAATGCATTGTTAGGAAGCATTCTGAATGTCCCCAAGATTTTGTTTGCATACCAGACAGCTGCGTTATCTGATAGGCTTAGACCCAAAAAGTGCATCCTGCAAGAGTCACCATTTACAACTGAGCTCAAGGCGTTTCCGCTAGAGAACCCAGTATGCAGGCCAGGGTTTAAATAAACAACCAATATAATTTGGTTGTTAAGGGCTCCTTTTACATTCATCAGGCTCAAAGTGATATTTATTTACATCAGAATTGCAGTATTCAAGCACATCTGTCCTACTGAGGGAAAAGTTGTGGGCGTGATCTGTCTTGCTGACTTAAGCAAACAGCTGTAGGAAAAGAGGGGGTGAGGGACACTAATCTAACTAAATGAATCCGTGCTTGGTCCATGCGTCATAGAAAGAAAAGGAAGTGACTCACATCCCCGCCAAGTACCTTTCATCAAAGATTAGACTGACGCAAATTTAATGCTGGTGTCCCCAACACCGCATAAGAATGTATAGTCATGCATATTAAACTAGCTCAGAGCAGGGCGCTGAGGCACTGCAGGCTGCTGAGTGTGGGGTGCTGACACGGAGGCAGCCAGCGCTCTTGCTGTGCGCTGCACCCTGAGCATGAGGCACTGCAGGCTGCTGAGTGTGGGGTGCTGACACGGAGGCAGCCAGCGCTCTTGCTGTGCGCTGCACCCTGAGCATGAGGCACTGCAGGCTGCTGAGTGTGGGGTGCTGACACGGAGGCAGCCAGCGCTCTTGCTGTGCGCTGCACCCTGAGCATGAGGCACTGCAGGCTGCTGAGTGTGGGGTGCTGACACGGAGGCAGCCAGCGCTCTTGCTGTGCGCTGCACCCTGAGCATGAGGCACTGCAGGCTGCTGAGTGTGGGGTGCTGACACGGAGGCAGCCAGCGCTCTTGCTGTGCGCTGCACCCTGAGCATGAGGCACTGCAGGCTGCTGAGTGTGGGGTGCTGACAAGGAGGCAGCCAGCGCTCTTGCTGTGCGCTGCACCCTGAGCATGAGGCACTGCAGGCTGCTGAGTGTGGGGTGCTGACACGGAGGCAGCCAGCGCTCTTGCTGTGCGCTGCACCCTGAGCATGAGGCACTGCAGGCTGCTGAGTGTGGGGTGCTGACACGGAGGCAGCCAGTGCTCTTGCTGTGCGCTGCACCCTGAGCATGAGGCACTGCAGGCTGCTGAGTGTGGGGTGCTGACAAGGAGGCAGCCAGCGCTCTTGCTGTGCGCTGCACCCTGAGCATGAGGCACTGCAGGCTGCTGAGTGTGGGGTGCTGACAAGGAGGCAGCCAGCGCTCTTGCTGTGCGCTGCACCCTGAGCATGAGGCGCTGCTGAGTGTTTGGTTCTGACAAGGAGGCAGCCTGCGCCCTTGCTGTGCGCTGCACCCTGAGCATGAGGCACTGCAGGCTGCTGAGTGTGGGGTGCTGACAAGGAGGCAGCCAGCGCTCTTGCTGTGCGCTGCACCCTGAGCATGAGGCGCTGCTGAGTGTTTGGTGCTGACAAGGAGGTAGCCAGCTCCCTTGCTGTGAGCTGCACTCTGAGCATGAGGCACTACAGGCTGCTGAGTCAAAGACGTTTTAGTGCATGGGCAAAGTGGGCTCTGGTCCAGGGCCCCAGCCTTTCAGGGGGCCCCCTGATAGAGTCAGCTCAGTTCTCCAGAGTTTTGCCCTAATGACCTGGAATATTGCTTAAATAGATTGTTTTGAATACTGTTTTCCTTTTAATCATTTTTTATGCACCTGATGTGTGAGAGTCTACTACAGCCATTTTGGAGAGAAATGTTTATGTTTCATGCAATATACATAAAAAAGTTTTTTAGATCAAAACAAGGCCTAACATATAGGAAATGGGAGTGCGTCACAGAGATTATTTGCAGTAATATTGGTGAGCTGCTGCTGTCACTATTGAAAACACACATAACTAACCCTGAATATTAGATGTAAACACATTTATTGCCTTATTTATGAGAAGTGATGCATTGCTGTGTGAAAACAGGGTTAAGTCAATTCTTAGTGCACCCTCCTTGCGACATGATGGATGTGTCATATTCACTGTATGACGCATCATGTCACATGGAGTTACAAATACGTCAGTATTTCTGATGTATTTGTAGGTGCAAAAGTGATGCATTGCTGGGGTGTGTCTGAAAATAGACGCAATGTGTCCAGCAATGTATCCTTTCACATGGGGCTTGCCTGCATCAGTCTTACATCAGGTGTGAGGCAGGTGTAAGATATTGACGCCATGGCGCAATTAGTTCTGATAGATTTCAAAGCGTCATTTCTATGAGGCTTTTTGCTGGCAACACCCACCCTGCATAAATTATACCTGGTGCAGGTATAATGTGGTGCAGGGGTTTACAAAGGGACGCATCTGTCTAGATGCGTCTCTTTGTAAATAGGGCGCAACATGGCACATTTTTTACGATGCTGGTGCGTCACAAAAAGTGACGCACCAGCCGCATAAAAGTGAAGCAAGGCCTCATAAATAAGGCCCTTAGAATTTGAACGAGTGTTCCTTTGCACTGTCGGGGACCTAATGAAACAAAATAGCGTATTTAATAAAGCACGCAGCTACTCAGACTGGGGTGCCCTGGCATATGACAGCAGGAGGAAAATGTGCGTAAAAGACCCATCAGTTATTAAAAAGCCAGGTTTTTAAGTTCTTCCTGAAAGAGAGTAGGTATGTGGTTAGTCTCAGAGACTCAGGGACTCTTTTCCACAGTTTTGCACCAAGAAAGCCGAGGGATCTGCCGCCAGTGTGGGCACAAAGAAAAACCAAAGGAAATGATAGACGGAGCGTTGACCATGCAAGCACTCAACCCCAGTCAACTGATCTGGGTTTAATCCATCACCGTTCTTTAGCCCACTCTGCCACCCCAGTTCAGACATGGCCATATGCAAATCAGTCTGACCCTGTGCCTCATGGGAACAGTCCAGCCCGAACTGCCAAGCCATGCCTTCCCTGGACCGGAAACAAGCTACCGAGGACCGGTTTCTGGCATTTCAGCCTTCTTCAGCCTGACTTGCTTGAATCCAGAGGCAAAGTGAGCAAGGGACTCACGTCTGAGCATTCCCTGCCAACTTATGGTGAACAAAGAAAAACCAAAGGAAATGATGGAGGACAGTTGACAATACAAGCACTCACCCCCAGTCAACTGATCTGGGTTTAATCCATCACCGTTCTTTAGCCCACTCTGCCACCCCAGTTCAGATATGGCCATATGCAAATCAGTCTGACCCTGTGCCTCATGGGAACAGTCCAGCCCGAACTGCCGAGCCATGCCTTCCCTGGACCGGAAACAAGCTTCTGAGGACCGGTTTCTGGCATTTCAGCCTTCTTCAGCCCGGCTTGCTTGAATCCAGTGGCAAAGTGAGCAAGGGTCTCACGTCTGAGCATACCCTGCCAACTTATGGCAAACAAAGATAAACCAAAGGAAATGATGGACAGAGCGTTGACAATACAAGCACTCACCCCCAGTCAACTGATCTGGGTTTAATCCATCACCGTTCTTTAGCCCACTCTGCCACCCCAGTTCAGACATGGCCATATGCAAATCAGTCTGACCCTGTGCCTCATGGGAACAGTCCAGCCCGAACTGCCAACCCATGCCTTCCCTGGACCGGAAAAAAGCTTCCGAGAACCGGTTTCTGGCATTTCAGCCGTCTTTAGCCCGGCTTGCTTGAATCCAGTGGCAAAGTGAGCAAGGGACTCACGTCTGGGCATACCCTGCCAACTTATGGCGAACAAAGCGGTACAAAAGGGGGTGGCGATGGACGGAGCATCTGAGCCAATCAAACACTCACACCAGGTCAACAGATCTGGGTTTAATCCATCACCGTTCATTAGCCCACTCTGCCACACCTGTTCAGACATGGCCATATGTAAATCAGTCTGACCCTGTGCCTCATGGGAACAGTCCAGCCCGAACTGGGGTGGTCTGGAGTGCAAAAAAACGATGGATTTATGCCCATATTTTAAGCACGATGGCCAGGTTCAGCATTGGAAGATCTTAGGAGTCTAGATGTTGTGTAGCGATTAACGCGCTTCTTAAGGTAACCGGCTCCTAAGCCAGGGAAAGCTTTAAAGATGATGGTCATTGCTTTGGAGTTGATCCATGTTTTTATGCGGAGCCAGTGTAGAGACTTAAGAATAGGGGTCATACTAGATCTGGGTGTTGGTCTCAGGATGGCTCTGGCCGCCGTGTTTTGTACAACTTGTAGGCGCTGGATATGGAATTTGGAAGACCGAGGTACAAGCTGTTGACATAGTTAAGCTTGGATGTAACCAGAGCCTGCACCACGATCTTTCTGCTCTCAAGCGGTAACAGTGGCAGGAATTTGTTTAGCATCCGGAGTATGCCAAAGCATGCAACAGTTAGATTTTGGAATTGAAAGCGCATGGAGAGTGTCTTGTTTATGAAAATTCCTACGTTTTTGTCTTTCTCCTTTTCCGCGGGCAGGGGCAGCAGATCTTTTGGCCAACAAGAGCTCCAGTCAGGCGGTTCTAGATTACCAAAGAAAACAACTTCAGTTTTGTCAGGATTGTACTTCAGCTGATTGATCTTAAGCCAGTTAAAAACCTTTGTGAGGCAAGACCTAATCATTGCCCTGTCAAAGTCGGTTCCTGTTTCACATGTAAAAATCAGCTGAGTGTCATCAGCATAGGAAACAATTTTGGCGCCCTCTTCCTCTACCAGAAATGTAAGGGGGATAGATATATATTACAAAGGGTAGGACTGAGAATGGAGCCCTGAGGGACACCTACATTCATGGCCGGAACAGGGGATGAGAAACGTGGGAGCCAGATGTCCTGAGATCTATTTGCCAAGAAGGATGACGTCCATGTTAAGGCGGTCCCTCCCAGGCCAATGCTAGCAAGTCTCTCCAGGAGCCACTCATGTGAGACCGTATCGAAGGCCGCCGACAGATCAAGCAGTATCAGAACAGACTTGCCTTCACTAGTCCAGCTTACCCTTGAGAAATTCAGTCACTTCCAGCAGAGCGGACTCCGTACTGTAGTTAGCCCTAAAACTGGATTGGGACTCATGAAGGAGATTTCCACCTTTAATGTGTTTTTGTAGGGCCTTGTTTACATGCTTCTTTAATACTTTGGAGACGGCCGGAAGAAAGGAGATTACCCTGTAGTTGGCAGGGTCTGTTGGTTTGGCATTAGCCTTTTTTATCAGTGGAAGAATCTTAGCATTCTTTCATAATTTTGGCATGTTGCCTGAGGAGAGGGAATCATTAAAGAGCTGGTTTACCATGGGGTTTATGGTTGGAGCTAATAGGTTCAGGATATTCGCTGGACATGGGTCGGTAGGAGAGCTAGACTTAATGCTTTGAAGAAGGGTCAGTGACTCTTCAAGCTGAAACTCAGGGAAAGCTAGTAAAGATGGAAGATCCAAGCGTTGAAATATGCTATTAGAACCAAGGTAGAAGGTCAGTTCTTCCCCTGAGATGTTAGTAAAGGCTTGTTGGATCACAGAGATCTTTTTGTGGACGAATTGAGCTATTTGCTTAGACCATTCTATTGTGCATGGCCCTTCCTTTGTGCCAGCTTTCGGGGTGGTAAAGGATTTACCTATACTAAAGATTTTCTAACTCTTATTTTGGGCATTTTCTATCTTGGTTTGAAAGAAGTTTTTCTTGGCTGCCTTCACAGGAAAGTAATGAGCTTTTAAGTTGTCTTTATACACCTTCTGTCCTCAGGTAGATAGTATTTACAACATTTCTGTTCCATTTTTCTACAATTTCTTTTTCTAGATCTGAGGGAATCGTTAAACCATGGACCTGGTGGGGCAGAACTCTTTGAGGAGTGGGAAACAACTGGTATCGCTGCATCAATGTTGGTTCGGAGCCATAAATCTATTGAGAGAGCGTCTGAGCCGGGCAGCCACACAGCTCCGGTGAGGAACGACTGAGGGCCTCTGCTAACATCGGGATGGATATTTTATGGAACGTCCTGTGATTAGGGACCCTCTGCCCTATGTTTGCCCGTGGGGCTGTGGCAGAGTTGGGAATGATGAATTCTAATAGGAGGGGGTCAGACCAGATAATGGGAAGAGGTAGGCTTACTGATATGTCAAAGTGGTGAAAGATTTGTCCTAGGGTATGGCCCTTTTCATGGATGGCCGGAGAAATTGATGGAAAAATGTTGCATGCCTGCAGAGTCTCCAACAAGGAAATTGTTTGAGGGTCTTTTCCATTGTCCATATGTATATTGAAATCTCCCAGAATAAGGCAGTTGTTGTATTTTAAGGCCAGGGAGGTGTTAGCTGTATTAGCATAGTAATAACATTTCCACTTGCACTGGGAGGTCTGTAAATTAGAAAAACTGCTATGCTATGATGGGGGAATAAGGTACAGCTGAAGCCTAAGGACTCTGCACCCTCGATGTTTTCCATCGGGATGGGAGAGCAGTCTAGTATTTGATTGTAAATTATGGTGACACCGCCCCCCCCTTACCACTTGGTCAGTTCCTCCTTAGGATTTCATAACCTGTAGGGATGGCTGAGGTGATAGTAGGGTTGGAGGCTTCTGACAGCCAGGTCTCAGTGAGAAATAAAAAATCAGGGTGTTCGTCTAAAAGTAGTCCATAAATATGTGGTTCATGCTTTTGCTTATACCGACAATTTAAAAGGGTGGCCTTGAAGTCTTTGTTTTCTTATTGTTTTTACAGTTATTGTTGCGAGGGGGAATATTGGGTGCGAGATTCCTGGGCTGGAGGAGAAACTAGTTGCACTTCTTGCATCGAAAGTCTACGTCCAAGCTCGGATCAGCCGTTGTACACTGACATAATGGTAGCCGCCTAAAGCTAAGCAGTTTTTCCCTATTGTAATATACTGGAAGAAACTCACCGGAGGGGAACTGGGCTGCATGGTTGGCACCAGACCCTCCGGGCGCAGACAGGTTTGCCTTTAGCACGCCCGCTGCACGCGTCCATTTGTATCGGGAATATAAAGGCTAAAGACTATGATGCAAACTGGAACGCTAACGCCGCTAAGGAAGTAAAAACTGCGTGGGCGGAAGTGAGGAGCCCGATAATAGCCCCAGCCCTCCGCACAATCGGCGTATAAGCTGCGGCAGACCAGGGCTGGTGGAAAAGTGAGATGCAAATCAAAGCAACTAAGGAGGTGTAGGCAAGCAGAATAAAGTAAAGTTCAAGTGCATGTAAGTAGGAGACATTGTTGAAAAGCACTGAGTAATTCAGCCACACATATAACATTTTAAAAGTATTAAAAACCCTACAGATGTCAGCTGCACGTGTCCATTTACATTGGGGATATATTAGGCTAATGCCTATGATGCAAACTGGATCGTTAACGCAGCTGAGGAAGCGGAAACTGGGTGGGAAACAGGGGCTGAAATGGGATCATGAATTCAAAGCTGTTCTGAACAGGGGACCCCAAAATATGTTTGGCCCAGGGGCCCCAAAATCCTTAAGATGTCCCTGGCTGTCGCCCACCAACTCCCTCAGTCGAGGGAACACACCTTCAGAATACAGCCCATCCGAGTACCACCACCTTACATGCCCACCCTGTCTTAACAGCCTCTTCAAAGGGATCACACACCTCTTGGAAAGTAAACTGGCCATTCATAGTGCCCTAAATGTCTATAGAAGAAGTATATGTGATGTAGTTCCACATCTAGTACAGTTATGCTGGAGGGAGGACAGCATGGCATATATGAAATGTCTAAATATGTATATTGCTGTCATAATAAACATAGGAATCGCGAGTATCTGTATTGAAAATATTAATGTGCTTAAGGTAAAGAAAGATTTAAATTACTAAATTTGAGAGTTAGTAGAGCATATTTATGTATTACTGTACTAGATCATGATCGCACAAAACCAGGCAGCTAGTCTATTATAATAAAGAAAATGCATCAAGGCTTGTCAGTGTAGTCCCTACCTACTAAATTAAATGCAGGTCTAGAATAAAGGTGATCATGGGATAATGTACCTGCAGGCATTTCAAACAGTGTATGTAAATATATTAATCAGTATTGTGAGACTCACATGAATGGTTAAACTGCACAATGAGCATCAGTATTTGATCAATTATTTATACAGATGCAAGTAAAGGCATCCCAATGAAAAACAGTAAGAGTTAATGGCAGAACTCTCAACAACCCCTAGTTCTAGAAAATATATTCTAGGTTTACTAGAGGACATACATTGTTATACAAGCATTGGCAAAGCCAGGACATCTCACCCATGGGAGAGTTGTAAGCTTTGGTAACCATTCGCAGGTGTAGAGGGGGGTGGCGGGTGAGGGTAGAAAACATACCAGTAAAAGGATGTGACAGGAAAGAAATGGAAACAGGACAGGTGGGGTACATCGATGGCTGGATGGGAGAAAGGAAAAAGAAACAGGGACGACGCAGGCGGAGAGAGAGAATAAACAGCCTGTTATTGCTATTTGCAAGGTCATCCTTCGAATGATGAATGCAGCTGCTGTGTTTACCCTTTAGGGATTTAGTATATTTATTTTGTGCAGGGGCATACTAATAGCATTTAGAAGTCAGGGTATTCTTTATGGTTAGGTTTCGGAAGATGTATGAAGAAGTATTTACTGCTTACATATAAATCATGACCTTGGATTAAATGTATTATCGATACAGTAATCCTAGGAGGGATGCATTAACAGAAAGCTTAGAGGCACCAAAATACCAGTTGGGTGGTACACTATGGCAATCACGGAATTTTAGTTTACATGTTTAAAACACATCCTTAATTACATAGGCCACTACCCCTGTTAGAGATCCTCCCCACACCTTTTTCATCCCTCTTAAAGCCCTGTGCACACATATTGCTTGTTGACCTCCTAGATCATTTCAGAAATGTGGTAAACAATGTGCCAACAGTATAATTGTGCACACCTTGCACTCATCTAAGCCTAAAATACACAGACCAGTTTAAATTTGGATATCTGACAGTAAATGATTAAGTGTCCGCATAAAAGCCCAAGTTACCTAGATGAACAGCACTGCAATGACCTTTGCAAAAATAATGATATTGCTCTCAAATTGAAGTGGAATGCAATGTTGATCCTAAAGACCTGATATGTGGCCTTAATGAAAGAAAAGATGAAATCAAAAATGCTATGTATTGATTATATTGTAGAATTTCAGGTGCTTCATAAGCAATAAGTGAAAGCGAATCGCTGCAATAGGCATAATGTCAAATCAGGCATGAGATTTGCATGGACGTAAGTTAGATTGCTGAGTTCACAATGGAATGTTATATGACTCACTATTAATTTTCAGTACTCCTGTTGTCCTCATCCCATTCCTCACTAATGAGGTGATTCCGCCTCGCAAGACTAAAAAAGAACAAGAAGAATTCTGTAAGTCTATGCCCTTCTTATAAGGCTGGCAAACCATCGAAGAAGAAAACCAAAATTCAGATTTTCCACAGCTAGGGTGGGTAGAAAATCTTGATTTTATTAAAGACACGGAGGCTGATATTATGCATATTTCTTTAATTGCAACTCACAGCAGCAACTATGCAACAATACAAAGAATAGGAACCTATAAGAGTTTTGCACGTAACGTGGTTCCCTGTGAGGCAGCCATCTTCCTTCTTTGTTGATATGAACGTGTCCAAAATGTCACACCGTGAAGAAAAAACACAAGTCCATAGAACAAAGGTAGAACAATAAACCAAAGTAATCCACTTTTCTTCCATCAATTATTTCTTGAAGTCACCTCCTGGAAACAAGCAAAAAAAACAAATTAAAGGGTAGGAAAACACAGGGAGGGATAATATCAGCCTCCGTGTCTTTAATAAAATCAGGATTTTCTACCCACCTAGCTGTGGAAAATCTGAATTTTATGGCAGGCACGGAGGCCAATATTATGCATGTTTAAAGCCTTGCCATATTATTCCTAACAGCAGAATATACAGGTTTAAAATAGAACCTCTTAAATACAGAGTCTAAAGACCAATCTGTAGAGGCTAAGATCCCATTCAAACCCCCACCCAAAAGGAAGGCGTTAGAAGCCATAGCCCCTCTTGCAGAGTGTGCTCCAAATTTAGATATATCTATTCCAGCTCCCCTTATGACCTCCCTGACCCAGCGGGCCAGGGTAGGTACCGACACAGCCTTACCGTATGTGGATATCTGAAAGATAATACAAATTGTGAATCAGCATCTCAAACCTTCCGTTCTTCTCTCATACTCAAGCAAATACCTGAACATACACAGATTTCTGCATTCTTCCGAACAAGGATAAAAAATAGTTCGAGACATGGTCTTTGTTCTCCTAGAGATATAGAAACAAACTCCCTCTGGCACAAAACTACGACCAGAAATCTCCAGGGCTCCAACATCAGAAACTCTTCGGAAATAGACCAAATACAACAACATAACCAGGTTCAGAGAAACCTGCCTCAAATTTTAAAACTCATTATCGGTCCAAAACAACAGTTCTTTCAGGACTAAATCAACGTCCCAAAGTTATGAATATTTCACCCCCGGGGAATCTTCAATCGAACACTTCTCAGCAATCTCTTGACCACATCATGTTGACCCACCAACAACCCGTCTATTAAAATGTGACCTGCCGAGATGGAAGACGTAGTGATGTTAAATGCACTGCAACGAATGTATGACGTTACATCGCGCACATTAAGATCGTGCGCTTTTACCCCGCATCTATTACATCGCACAGACCATGACATCGTCTCCTTTTACCTCGCAATCTGTTGCAACGCGATGTCATTGCTTTCAATTGGCCAGAACATTACCACGCAGTACACGAAGTCGCATGCCAAAACAACGCGGTGTTTGTTATCACCTGCGTGAACCCGACTCTAAGACGGTAGGAGTCAGAGCACATCCTCTCCATGTCATCGAAGCTGTGCATATAGCGATTTATGAATTAGTAAATATTAAGATATGTAATCAACCCAAAACATCCATTGAACTGGTTGGCATCCCTGTCAATTTTATGAAGTATTAGCATATAGCGAGGCTGTAATGCACTCTTTATAAAATATTAGCATATAGCGAATTATGACTTATGCAATATTATGTCACCCAGAGGCTGTAATTACAGTGCAAGGCTGTAATGGACTCTTCATGAAATATATCTCTTTATGAAATATTAACATCTGCGAGGCTTATGAATTAGGCAATATTATGTCACCCAGAGGCTGGAATGACAGTGCGAGGCTGTAATGGACTGTTTATGAAATATTATTAAAACAGCAATTGTATTAAAAAAAGTGTATTTTGAATTGGAGGCTCGAACCTTCGTTTACAACACCAAAGTCAGCAGCGGTAGCAGCCAGACCACATCCTCTCCATGTCATCGAAGCTGTGCATATAGCGATTTATGAATTATTAAATATTATGTCATCCACTCATAGTACGAGGCTGTAATGGACTGGCTGTAATGGACTATTTATGTTTAGCATCTAGCGATTTCTGAATTATGAAATTGTATGTCACCCACGTAATGTACTATTTTATATTTTATAGCGGCATAGCGATTTATGTTTTATGAATTATTATGTCACCTGCTTACCGATTTATGATTTATGAATTATTATGTCATCCAGTCAGAGTAATGTACTATTTATAGCGGTACTGCGAGATGATGTAGGCTGAAATATGATGTCATCCACTCATAGTAATGTACTATTTATAGCGGTAGTGCGAGGTGATGTAGGCTGCAATGGACTATTTATAATAATATTTATAATTTATAATAATAACATCCTCTCCATGTCATCGAAGCTCTGCATATACTGATTTATTAATTATGAAATTGAATGTCACCCACTTAATGAAGTATGATTTATTAATGATTATGTCATCGGCATAGCGATTTATGATTTATAGTGCGAGGGGATGTAGGCTGTAATGGACTATTTATAATAATATTAAAACAGAAACTTTATTTAAAAAAAGTGTTTATAGTATAGGAGGCTCGAACCTTCGATAACAGCACCAAAGACGGCACCGGTAGCCGTCAGACCACATGCTCTTCATGCCATTGACCCGGCATAGCGATTTATGACGAGGTGATGTAGGCTGTAATGGACTATTAATAGCGGCTTCTGAACACATGCTATCCCGACGCATGCTACTACATACAGCGATTTATGAATTATGACGTATGTCATCCACTTAATGGACTATGATTTATGAATGATTATGTCATCACATGCTATCCCGACGCATGCTACTACATCGCTTTAATCACTAGCGCGATGTATTCGCTAGCGATGTATATGTGAATGCGATGTAGTAGCATGCGTTGGGATAGCATGCTTTCTGAAGCCGGCCGCGATGTAATAGTCGCGTTGCACTGGCAGCGCGATGCGATACATCCGTTGTAACGGGTGTTCCCCCACTGCAACACTTACCCTCAATGAAAAACTCTGTCAAATAGTTCACTACCTCCACCAAAGGTGCTGAAACGGGATCCAACCCCTTCGCAGAACTCCAACAAAGCCATCCCTTCCAGGCCAACCTATACGCCTTTAAAGTCCCTGGTCCCAAGACTCCTTAATGAGTTCTGAAGCTTCTAGAGATGACCCAGACACTTGCCAGGCTCTCCCGAAACCTACCAGGCCATCAAAGTTAGATGACCTTGAAGAACCAAATCGCGATACTCCCCTGACTCGTTGGTCAACAACTCCGGGACAACGGGAAGGAGAACCGGGTTGGCAATCAGCATTTCCAGAATGTCGGGAAACCAAACCTTGGAAGTACAGAAAGGAGCAACTAGCACTAACTCACCTCTCTCTTTCTTCACTTTTAACAACACCATTTGAATTAGCGTAAAGGGGGGAAAAGTATCTCTTCACAACTTTCCCCAGACCTGGAGAAAAGCATCTACTGCCTGGGCTGCAGAGTCCGTCTTCCAACTGAAGAACTTGCAGATCTGAGTATTCACCCTGTTTACAAACAAGTCTATTGCTAGAGGACCCCATTTCTCGTCTAAGGCAATGAACATTTCTCTGTTCAGCCTCCAATTGCTGAAATCCCTCAAATGTCTTGAATTCAAGTATGCAAATGAATTGTCCACTCCCGTAAGGTATTGAACAAGAATCATGGTGTTCCTGCTCAGGCAATAGTGCCAAAACTCTTTCGCCAGATCTGCAAGAGCCTTTGAAAGAGGGCCCCCTAGTTTGTTTACACATTTCACAGCAGAAATGTTGTCCATCTTTAGGAGAACACATTTTGTCTGCTCTTTGACAAAACACTTTATCGCAAAGAAACCTGCCATTAACTCCAAAAAATGTATGTGCATTTTCTTCTACTGCTCTGTTCATTTCCCACCGGTTGCCAGAGAGCTGCATCTCGCTCACCAACCGTGTAAGCTGGCATCTGATTCTATAATCACATCTGTGTTTCGGACCGAAGATTGCCTTTCCATTCCAAGCCTCTAGATTCTGCAACCATCACCTTAAGTCTTCTCTGGTCTCCAAATCCAACTGAACCTTCTGAGAATATCTCACCCCTTTGTGTAAATACAGAGTTTTTAGTCTTTGGATCGCATGATAGTACAAGGGACCCGGAAAGACAGCTCGAATGGTGACTGAAAGGAGACCCAGAATTCTTGCTAACAGTCTCAAAGTTACCCACTAGCTTGCTAACATTCTCTTTATTTCCTTGCAAATGTTCTTCCCCTTTTCGGTCGGTAACCTCAACACACTGTCCAAGGTCTAAATCTGAAAACCTAAGAAATTAGTATCCTGACTTGGCTCCAGACTTTGTTCTGTTTATTACAAAACCCAAGTCTTCTATCACACGAACCGCCAAACTGGTATGTTTGTGGGCTAACTCTTTGCTCTGTGCCATAATCAGGATATCGTCTAAATAGATGATCAGTCAGATCCCCCTCATTTGCAGCCATGCTGCTATTGGCCTCATTACAGTTGTACAGCACCAAGGTGCTGATGTTAAACCGAAGGGGAGGCTTTTGTATCTCCATATGGTTCCTTTCCATTGGAACTTCAAAAGATCCCTCTGATCTTTGCAAACTGGGACGGTCAAATAAGCATCTTTTAGGTCCAGACGGGTCAACCAGTCTCCCTTTCTTAAAAGATCCCTCAACATATGAATACCTTCCATCTTGAAATGGTTGTCTTCCACCCACTCGATCGAATCTTTCAGGTTTCTAACCGGCCTCTTGCCCTTGTCCTTTTTCTCTACTAGAAATATATTGCTTACAAATCCTATTGATGAGTCTAAAGCTATCTCTATGGTACCTTTTTTCTCTAACTCCACAACCTCCTGATTTACCAATTTTTCTTACTCTTTTGCAAACCTTATGGGAGGAGGTCGTTTCACCTGAACCGGATTGTCCACAAAGGCTATCCGGTAACCATTTACCGTCTGCAACACCCAAGGATCGGAGGTAATCTCCCTCCATCTGCTTATGAAATGGGCAAGTCTGCCACCCAGTTTTGCTTGAATAGATAAAGGGTCATTTTGCAAACATATCTTAGTTCCTTGTCCTTCTGTCCCCTCTATAACAACCTCTTCCCTTCTACCTTTGAGGATAGAGTCCTGGGGTATAGCTTCCGCTCTGAAATGATCCGGGTGGTGCCAACGGGAAAAAGAGCTCCGTGAGATTCCAATGCCTCAGCTGGGGAATCGACCCCGCATGCTACCAGCCAAACTAAAAACCTTTCTAATGCAGAGACGTGTTAATGCATGGGCAAAGTGGGCTCTGGCCCAGGGACCCAGCCTTTCAGAGGGCCCCCTGACAGAGTCAGCTCAGTTCTCCAGAGTTTTGCCCTAAGAACCTTGAATTTTGCTTAAATAGATTGTTTTGAAAATCATTTTTTATGTACCTGATGTGTGAGAGACTACTACAGCCATTATGCAGAGAAATGTGTATGTTTCATGCAATATACATAAAAAAAGTTTTTTAGATAAAACAAGGCCTAACATATAAGAAATGGGAGTGTGTCACAGAGATTATTTGCAGTAATATTGGTGAGTTGCTGCTGTGTTACAATATTGAAAACACATATAACTCACCCTGAATATTAGATTTAAACACTTTTATGGCCTTATTTATGAGAAGTGATGCATTGCTGTGTGAAAACAGGGATAAGTCACATCTTAGTGCGCCCTCCTTGCAACATGATGGATGTGTCATATTCACTGTATGACGCATCATGTCGCAAGGAGTCACAGATACGTCAGTATTTCTGACGTATCTGTAGGCGCAAAAGTGATGCATTGCTGGGTGTGTCTGAAAATAGATGCAATGTGTCCAGCAATGTATCCTTTCACATGGGGCTTGCCTGCATCAGTCTTACATCTGCTGGGAGGCAGGTGTAAGATATTGACGCATGGCGCAATGAGTTCTTATAGATTTCAAAGCATCACTTCTATGAGGCTTTTTGCTGGCAACACCCACACTGCATACATTATACCTGGCGCAGGTATAATGTGGTGCCTAGATGCGTCACTTTGTACATAGGGCTCAACATGGCACATTTTTTACGCTGCTAGAGCGTCACAAAAGTGACGCACCAGTGGCATAAAAGTGAAGCAAGGCCTCATAAATAAGGCCCTTCGAATTTGAACGAGTGTTCCTTTGCATTGTCAGGGACCTAATGAAATGAAATAGTGTATTTAATAAAGCGCGCAGCTACTCAGACTGGAGTGCCCTGGCATATGACAGCAGGAGGAAAATGTGCTTCACTTTGTACATAGGGCTCAACATGGCACATTTTTTACGCTGCTAGTGCGTCACAAAAGTGACGCACCAGCGGCATAAAAGTGAAGTAGGGCTCAACATGGCACATTTTTTACGCTGCTAGTGCGTCACAAAAGTGACGCACCAGCGGCATAAAAGTGAAGTAAGGCCTCATAAATAAGGCCCTTCGAATTTGAACGAGTGTTCCTTTGCATTGTCAGGGACCTAATGAAATGAAATAGCGTATTTAATAAAGCGCGCAGCTACTCAGACTGGAGTGCCCTGGCATATGACAGCAGGAGGAAAATGTGCGTAAAAGACCCATGAGTTATTAAAAAGCCAGGTTTTTAAGTTCTTCCTGAAAGAGAGTAGGTATGTGGTTAGTCTCAGAGACTCAGGGAGGCTATTCCACAATTTTTTACCAAGAAAGCCGAGGGATCTGCCGCCAGTGCGGGCACAGCATATTTTAAGCACGATGGCCAGGTTCAGCATTGGAAGATCTTAGGAGTCTTGTGTAGCGATTAACGCGCTTATTAAGGTAGCCGGCTCCTAAGCCAGGAAAAGCTTTAAAGATGATGGTCATTGCTTTGGAGTTGATCCGTTCTTTTATGCAGAGCCAGTGTATAGACTTAAGAATAGAGGTCATACTAGATCTGGGTTTAGGTCTCAGGATGGCTCTGGCCACAGCGTTTTGTATAACTTGTAGGCGCTGGATAAGGGAATTGGGAAGACCGAGGTACAAGCTGTTGACATAGTCAAGCTTTGATGTAACCAGAGCTTGCATCACCATCTTTCTGCTCTCAAGCAGTAACAGTGGCAGGAATTGTTTTTGCATCCGGAGTATGCCAAAGCAAGCGCCAGTTAGATTTTGGATTTGAAAGCGCATAGAGAGTGTCTTGTTTAGGAAAATTCCTAAGTTTTTGTCTTTCTCCTTTTCCGCGGGCAGGGGAAGCAGATCTTTTGGCCAACAAGAGCTCCAGTCAGGCGTTTCTGGATTACCAAAGAAAACAACTTCAGTTTTGTCAGGATTGTACTTCAGCTGATTGATTTTAAGCCAGTTAAAAAAGTTTGTGAGGAAGACCTAATCATGGCCCTGACAAAGCCGGTTCCTTTTTCACATGTAAAAATCAGCTGAGTGTCATCAGCATAGGAAACAATTTTGGCGCCCTCTTCCTCTACCAGAAATGTAAGGGGCATAGATATATATTACAAAGGGTAGGACTGAGAATGGAGCCCTGAGGGACACCTACATTCATGGCTGGAACAGGGGATGAGAAAGGTGGGAGCCAGATGTCCTGAGATCAATTTGCCAAGAAGGATGACGTCCATGTTAAGGCGGTCCCTCCCAGGCCAATGCTGGGAAGTCTCTCCGAAAGCCTCTCATTTGAGACCGTATTGAAGGCCGCCGACAGATCAAGCAGTATCAGAACAGACTTGCCTCCCTAGTCCAGCGTACCCTTGAGAAATTCAGTTACTTCCAGCAGAGCGGACTCCGTATTGTAGTTAACCCTAAAACTGGATTGGGACTCATGAAGGAGTTTTCTACCTTTGATGTATTTTTGGAGGGCCTTGTTTACATGCTTCTCTAATACTTTGGAGACGGCCGGAAGAAGGGAGATTGCCCTGTAGCTGGCAGGGTCTGTTGGTCTGGCGTTAGCTTTTTTTATCAGTGGAAGAATCTTAGCATTCTTTCATAATTTTGGCATGTTGCCTGAGGAGAGGGAAGCATTAAAGAGCTGGTTTACCGTGGGGTTTATGGTGGGAGCTAATAGGTTCAGAATATTCGCTGGACATGTGTCGGTAGGAGAGCTAGACTCAATGCTTTGGAGAAGGGTCAGTGACTCTTCAAGCTGGAACTCAGGGAAAGCTAGTAAAGATGGAAGATCCAAGCATTTAAATATGCTATTAGAACCAAGGTAGAAGGTCAGTTCTTCCTCTGAGATGTGAGTGAAGGCTTGTTGGATCACAGAGATCTTTTTGTGAAAGAATTGAGCTATTTGCTTAGACCAGTCTATTGTGCATGGCCCTTCCCTCGTGCCGGCTTTCGGGGCGGTAAAAGGATTTAACTATACTAAAGATTTCCTTACTCCTATTTTGGGCATTTTCTATCTTGGTTTGAAAGAAGTTTCTCTTGGCTGCTTTCACAAGAAAGTAATGAGCTTTTAAGTTGCCTATATACACCTTCCAGTTCTCAGGGCTTTACACCAGTAAAAGGCAAATGTAAGATTTCTACTGCTAACGCGGCTTATTGACTGTTTTTGGATCGTACCCCAGATTTGGCTGTTCGTTGAAAATATCGGGAAGTGGTGTTTTTGTGTTATTTTTGTACGAGAATGCCTACTCTTCATATTATTACCGTTAGTTGTTGCTCTCATTTGTGGCGATTTTTTTGCGGAAGCTATTGCCTGAAAACTGGGGATATCGGCTATTTATACTAGGTTGAGAAAGGAATGATAATTTAAAATCACTGAAAAAAACATAGGTTTAATGAGCATTATAATTAGAAATTAGCATTTAAAAAACCTTTGAAATTCACTAAAAAAACATAGGTTTCAGGGACGTTATAGTTACAAATTAGCATTTAAAAAACCTTAGTAATTCACTGAAAAACCCATAGGTTTCAGGGACGTTATAGTTACAAATTAGCATTTAAAAAACCTTTTTAACCCCTTCCATGCTGGGCCGTTTCCGCCGCTGTGCGGTAAACAAAAGAACAGGGCGGGGCCGTGACGAATCCCAGCCGTCATCAGCACACGAGCGCCGCAGAGCGTGACGGCTGGGGTTCGTCACCAGCATGGAAGGGGTTAATTCACTGAAAAAAACCATAGGTTTCAGGGACGATATAGTTAGTTGGACATTTCACTCGTACAAAACCATAGAAATTCTGCCGTTATAGTTAGTTGAGCTAACTATAACTCGGCCCCCGCAATGCCCTACTGATGACATCACATATTACATCATTCATGACATGGTCAGTGACATCACTGATTACATCTCACATGACATCACTGATGACATCATCCACGTAAAAATCTGATGCACCTCCTCACACCTAATAAAACCTTTAATACACGCACTCTAAAATGCAGACTACCATTTTCGAAACAATAGAGTCACCAATACCAGTTACTACGTACGCACTCACTGATTCCTAGGTCTACACACACATCCACTCATTCACCCATACACTCACTCATCATGCAGTGACTCATCAATACAACACTATTATAGGCACTCATACACGTCGACAAACACTCACACACTGTCACTCATTCAGAGTTACTCACACATCTAGTCAGTCATGCAAAGAATCAATCACACTTCTATTTTCTCACCTATACAGTTATACACACACAACCTCACTTATTCATACAGATACTAACATATACTTATTTCTTATACAATCACTGATACAAGTACACACTCATCCATACAGCCACTCTCACAATCACTGACTCTCACGTATAGTCATTTATATACTCCAATTCTCAAATACACTGCCTTTTACATATATAGTTACTTGGACATGTAGCACTGAGATATCCATTCACTCACCAAGACACCCATACACCCTCTCCCACCCATACAGCTGTTTCCACAGGCACTCTTGGAGCCATACACCTTAATCACAAAGCAGATTTGCAAGGGCAGGGAAGAAGGAGCCCCAGGCCCCAATGGCATCCCGCCAGCCCTGTTTAAGGAAAAAAACACAAAATGGGCGACCATCATGCAACTGCTATATACGGAAATAAGACTCCTAAATAGAATTCCAGAGTCTTGGAGAGAGTCGACAATCGTCCCCATACACAAAAAAGGCGATAAAATGGATCCTAACAATTATCGCCTAGTAGCCCTCATCGACAACGAGGCAAAATACTTCGCGGTAACCATTTTAGAGGAAATTGTGTAATGAACGGACTCAAATCAAATCATACCATTGAACCAGACTGGCTTCCGTAAAAACACAGGAACAGCTACTAATATTCTGGCTATCTCTCTGATTATTGATGCAGCGAAAACAAAAAAAATGCCACTGCACCTGTGTTACATCGATTTCAGTGCTGCATTCGATAACATCGAGAGAGGGAGGCTTTGGGGGAAACTAGCACAATGGGGTATACCGCAACCGATCTTAAATATGCTGGAGCTTCTCCACTCTGAGACCTGGGTGCAGGTGAAGCTAGGAAGCGGCACCCATCTGTCATCCAAAGTTCGCACCACCAAAGGCCTCAAACAAGGGTGTGTGCTCGCCCCGATACTGTTCAACCTATTCATGGCGGATCTATCAAGCCAACTCAACACATGCAACTCCCACTCCCCGAGGTTGGGAGGAAAAACTCTAAGCAACTTACTTTATGCGGACGACGTCGTACTTCTCAGCCATACTCATACCGGTCTTCAGAAGCTACTCATCGAAATGCATAGCTATGCAACGCAAAACAACTTAAAAATAAACCTGAGTAAAACACGCACAATGTCAATTAACAACAGGAACAAACATCAGAAGTCCTGGTCCCTGGGCGGCCGGAAAATAGAGCTATCCCGCGAATACAAATACCTGGGAGTCATTTTTGACAGTGAAGGCTCATTTGCCCAGCAGCTGCAGGAAACAAAAAGAAGAGGAGCTCTGATCGCCGTCACACTGAAAAACTTAGCCAATCAACTCTCAGGGCCAACTTTGACACCTTACTTGAAAGTCATTCAGGCTAAGCTACTCCCCTCTATTTCCTACGGAAGCGAGGCACTACGAGGAAGAGATTCCAGGAACCTAGACATTATCCAGGCAAAAGCTTATAGAACAATGTTCTCGCTCCCGCCCTATACCTCGCCCGCACAACTAAGGCTGGAGTTTGGCTTGCAAAAACAGGACCTCACCAGACAGGGAGCTAACATCATTTGTTGCCACAAACTCCGGTCTGCCAGAACCAACACATTAAATTCACTGTTGTGGCATGATATACAAAGCAGGGATGCATCTCAGGCACGCTCCTACCTGAAGGCAGCATTGGGGGCTGTCAAAGCATCTGCGATCTGGGACATGCAACTTGGGCATAACCCGTTCAAAAAACGAGTCTGGAAAACCGTAAAACATCTTTCTTTATCAGAAGACAAGGCGGCCTTTGCAAAAAGAAACCATGCTTGGATGACATTAAACACGTACAAAGCATTGACACCACAAGCATACTTCAGTCAGGGCTATTCTAAAACCATCAAACTGAAACACAGACTAGGGGTGCTGCCCAGCAGAGAGCACATTCCACCATGGCTCAGAAGCAACAGCCACGAAGCCTGTCCACTTTGCAACCTAGAAAAGGGAGACATCCTCCACATGACCTGCCTCTGCAAAGAGCTTCGACAAGCCCGCCAACAGCTCTTAAAGGACCAGTTCAAGCAGTTAGGGACTACTACACGAAGGCAAGCGGTGCTCGCCTGCTTGAATCCTGCAAATACCAAACTGAACTGCAGATACGTCAAGTTCCTGGCAATAATAGAGCAAAGACTGCCAAAAACAGCAAAAATCGACGATCATGAACACAACCAACAAGCAAACAGCTACCAGGTTGCAAAGGTTGCGTGCTGCCCTGGCCCCAGGGAAAAGACTACTAGACATTCACTTTGGGTCTTCTACTGCAAGGTTTAAAAAAAAAAAAATGTGGACTTTAAATGATCAAACTTTTCCATCATATTTTTAAATTTTTTTATGCAAAATGTTTGTACTGGTTTTAATTAGCTATGCATAATAAACTTACCATACCATACTTACTTATCATACCACCCAGTGAATGAAGCACTCACACATTCACACATCTATGCACAGAGTCACACACCTCCCACCCACCCCCACACACACACTCTTGCACCCATACAAATACTCAGGCAACCAATCAATAACCCATATACATACTCATGTAGCTACTCACCAACCAATGAAGCAGCATACACACCAGATGGACAGACTGATACGGACATTCACACAGTTTAGTCACTAACCCATGCATCCAGTAAGGCACATTTATATCACTCACTTATACAGTCAGTCACGCACCTACTAATTCCTCCATCCAGACACTTATACACCCACTCATTCTTCAATACACCTTGGCCAATATATATATATAAAACATATTTAAACTTTACGGAAAACACACAGTCACTGGATGATGTCATCAGTGATGTCATCAGTGATGTCATTTGAGATGTCATCAGTGATGTCACTGACCTTGTCATGAATGATGTAATATGTGACGTCATCAGCAATGCATTGAGTGAAATGTCCAACTAACTATAACGTTCCTGAAACCTATGGTTTTTTCAGTGAATATATATATATATATAAAAACATTTTTTGCACTTCTATTGAATCTATGCATTAGCACTTTATAATAGAATTTCCTTGTATTTAGATGTTGTGCTATGTGAAAATGCCCTTAATTATATGTATATTTGTATGCATATACCAGTGTTATGCGACAATGGCAATATTTTAATCACACCGTTACCATTTTAACATGGCCGCCACAAATGCATGGTGTAAACTAGCCAAATGTAAATTGAAGTCCACTTTCTATGTCAATTGACTATTGGTAGTGTTTTGGCGCGATGTGTTAATTAGTTGTTGCATTATTTAAACCTGTACTCAGCCGCTTACCCGCTGACAGTGAGCAAGGGCGTTCACGCCCGAAACGCGTCTGTACGGCATTTTGTTGCACCTCTGCACTTTACTATGAAAATGGAATAAAAAGAAGAATATCCATGTAAGACTGGCTGTGGATTTATTCAACTGCGTCTGCGTACTGGACTCTGTGCAAAGGCGTTGCACGAGGTTTTGGTTGGAGTGTATATTACACAGGACGTGGTCGGCTCCTGTACACGCAGACCCTTCTCTTGAAAGACGGCTGGTAAAAGACGGACCAATTGGAGATTGTTGCTGGGAAGCAATATATACCAGCCCCCTGCCTTACGGAGTATCACACGGAACGTTTATCCAGTGCCCGGGTTTTGCCTGTGCCGAGGGAGCCGTCGGAAGTCGGAGCCATTTGGTACGAAAGCCCGGAATCATTGCAGATTCACGCAAGTGGAACCCGGAAGCAGGTTGGAGGAGTGTCCACGCAGCCAGCGGTAAGGGGACGCATTGCAAATGTGCTGTCCCTGTGTTTATTTCATATCTTACGTGCATAACTATTGAGGAGCAACTATGTCGGAAGAGCGGGAACGGGAGGAGGCGTTCGATCAGCTGTTTCAGAACTTGCCCACAGTGAAACCGGGTGGTAATATGAGTAAAAACTTTGCGGTGGCGAAAGACAGCGACGTCAAAAAACGGTTGAAAGAGCTAGAGAAGCACATGAGAAGCGAACTCACAAAGTGGTGGGAGATTCGCTCATTAGAAAAATATCGGGAAGTGAATCGGGTCCCCCGGGGCCTAAGAATCATGCTGGTGCCCAGTTTTGAAAATCCGAACCCGTTATTGTTGAAGGATTGGGCAGAAAGCAACCTGGAGGCGTCCATGAGGTTGCTATGCCTCCTGGTAAAGTATGCCAAAATTGATAGAGACAAAGACCTCATAGAAATAACAAGAATCAATGAGGAATTGGCAAAAGACATATTTTCAAAGGATATTGCCTTAATTGAACAAACGCGTAAAGAAATCAAGGATCGTTTGAGCAAACATGAAAACACCATAAAACAAAGAAAAGTGTACAAATTTGCCAGAGATGAACAAGATTACAAACTGGGGCAGATTTACACGTTTGCCAGAAAATACGATCATTTACGCAAACAAAGATCTCTAGGCAACAAACTGCCCAAACAAGCGCCAGCGCCACCACAAGCCCAACCCAGTGCATCGGGAACAAATGACCTCAATGCCTCAAGCTCCTTGGAAAGTCTGGTTCCAAGCAGTGAAGAATCGGATGGAGGAGCCCAAGGTTCAGAGGAAGGGGATTTGGGGCAACTAACCTTGAACGAAGAACTCGAATTCGTGAGGATACAGAGAAAAGGCACTCTACGCTCGAGAAACGTGAAAACAAGCGGCGAAGAAACACAAGACGGAGGGATCGCCGTAAATGCGCCAAAAGGCAAAGGGCGGCCACAAAGGAAGAAGAATTGGGTGAACAAGCAGTAGCAATGGAGAAAACGATTGTGAATTTGACCAATGTGGAACTTGATCAGGCAGAGAAACAACTACTTGCTCTAGGATTATCGTATTGTCCGGAGAGCAACTTTAACTATGGCAACACCCGAGTAGATGTATTTAAGTTCATTAGGAAACTTAAATTACGCAAATATTATGCCATCAAGGGAGGGTTAACACAGAACAAAAAAACTGTCATTACAACCGCCAACCCTGAAAGAAGTGGGTTACAGGCTAAGGATGTGCCCCTTCTGAAAAACATGCATAGTTTGCGTAACGACAACACATCCATTCCAAGTACCCAGGATGCAGCCTGTGATGAAAACATAGACATTGGTCAAAGTGAATCTAGTGGCTTTAAACCGCCATCAACCTTCATTCCATCCATGCCCAAGGATGCCATAGACACTTATGCGGAGTTATTAACTAATGGTCTGAAAAAACTACATACCCAAGTCAGCAAACAAAGAAATACCATCAATTCAAGCATGAAACCATACAATGATTTAATCAAAAAATTACAATCCAATGATGCAATCATTGTAAATCAATCTGACAAAGGGGGTAATGTGGTCCTTTGGAGCAAATTGGATTATATGGAAGAAGCGTATCGCCACCTAAATGACACAGTATGCTATGAACAATGTGATCTAAGAACAGCAAAAAACATCCAGCTAGCTTATTACAAGGAACTAAATGGGTGGAAAAGAGATGGCCTTTTAACCAGAGAGGAGATGAAATATCTGTATAAAGGGCATCCAGTTATACCGAACATTTATTTCATACCAAAGGTCCACAAAGGGGTCAGACCAGTGCCTGGAAGACCAATAGTATCTGCAATCCATAGCCTGTTTGAGAACACCTCGAAATATATAGATCATTACTTACAAGACTTTGTGACCACTTTGCCTGCATACATTAAGGACAGCACGGACTTTCTTAGAAACTTGAACCAAAGTGTGTGGTCTTCAGATTATTTATTAATCACCATGGATATTGCTAGTCTCTATACTAGTATCTCCCATCAAGATGGACTCAAAGCTTTGAAATTCTATCTGGACAAAAGACCAGTAGAATTGCATAAACACAATGTAATGCTTCTGTCTATGGTAGAACGGTGCCTCAATAATAACATCTTTTTGTTTGATGACAAAGTCTTTAAACAGTTGAGAGGGGTGGCTATGGGGGCATGTTTTTCCCCAACCTACGCGGGGCTCCACGTGGGTTGGTGGGAGGAGCATGTCCTCAGGACTCACTACTCGAATATTTGGCATAATAACATTGTAAAGTACATGAGGTACATCGACGATATTTTCATTATTTGGAGGGAAAGCCAGGAGGAAGCTGAATGTTTTGTTAAAGCTATTAATGTCAATGATTCCAACCTTATATTCAGTGCAGAAATTAGTAACACTGAAATCAGCTTCTTAGATGTGCAGGTAACCGTAGTCAATGATACTCTGACTACAAGCCTCTATAGAAAAAACACAGCAGGCAACACGATACTGCACGCACACAGTTTTCACCCGGGTCACACCATCAGATCCATACCATATGGAGAGTTCCTCAGAATTCATAGGACCTGTAGCTCATTGGAGCAAAGGGACTTCCATCAAAAAGAAGCCATGAAAAGGTTGGAAGCGAGGGGCTATAAACCCAGTGTCCTAAAAACAGCTATGTCCAAAGCCAATAAGCTAGACAGAAAGAGTCTCCTGCGGGCCCCTTCCAATTCTGTTTCCATCTCTGAAAATCAGAAAGAGAATAGCAATACCATACGATTGATCACGGGTTTCAGTCGTCAGGCCAATCAGATTTCCAAACTGGTCAGAGGACAATGGTCTGTCATTCTCACTGATCCAACGCTTAAAGACATTCTGCCTAAAAAACCTGAAGTGACCTACAGACGGGCTTACAGCATGAGAAATGCCTTAGTGTCCAGTTCACCGGAATTAATTAAAAACAATGATTGGTTGTCACCTCGAAAAGGTTTCTTTCGGTGCATATCTTGCAGGGCATGCAAATTTGGCACCAACACCAGAACATACATGACACCATTCGATTGTAAACCAACATATATAAAAGGCCATTATACCTGCAAAACCGAGCTAGCGGTATACGTACTTACGTGCTCATGTAATCTGAGATACGTTGGTAGTACAAAACTACCTGTGCACCAACGTATCCTACAGCACCTACAGGCCATAGTGAACTGTGACAAAAATTATCCTGTGGCCCGACATTTTGATCAATTCCACAGTAGAAACTTATTCCATCTGAGTTACTATGTGATAGATGCGGTCAGAACTTCAAAGAAAGGTGGGGACTATGAAAGACAGTTGAGACAGTTGGAGTCCCTTTATATTGTTCGCCTCAACACAAAGATCCCGGGAGGTTTGAACATGGGGGAAGACCTGAGCACTTTTCTTTAAAACCCTGTTTCTTTAAAACCCTGTTTCTGTATAGCACCATGGGCCAATATGGCATCTTTTCACTATTAGAGCAGGCAGTCATCCGCATTGATCAGTCCTAATGTTATGTCCTGTTGGTGCATTATCATGTTCCCACATTTATATTTACGATATTTCCACGCTTTGTTTTTTGCTTTAGATATAATAGGGAAGACGTTGGTCTGTGGCAGGGACCTATGTCAACCTTGTATGTAAGATTTATTATACCAACTCGAATCACATTTGGGCATTTCAAGAAAATTCAATGAACTGATTCATTATGCAATCGCATATTTTAACATGTTTTTTGATTTGTTTTTTTTCCATACCCCATGATGTCTTTTCTATGTTGATCAGGACATTCTAGCACTCCTTCACTTTAATATACTTTAGTTATTCAGCGGTCTGTGTATGTAGAATTATCTTTCGATTTTTTAATGCATGACTATGTATTACAACTCTCTGCATACTTATCAACTGATTGTTACCGATATCCAATCGCCATTTCCAACATTTTACAAGTGGAATGTTTTTTGGACCAAATTTATGATTATTATGGTAGTGCATTACCAGCATTGGATTTATCTTTGAGAATGATAAATTACAAGGGCAGGAAGTACATCTTGGAGGAAATTCATTTTTAAGATGTAAAGAAGAGTATCTGTTTACAGCGTATTTGCACATGATAAAATTAGATGGTTTGCGTATTTGCACAGTAAAAAATTTTTTTTGCACTTCTATTGAATCTATGCATTAGCACTTTATAATAGAATTTCCTTGTATTTAGATGTTGTGCTATGTGAAAATGCCCTTAATTATATGTATATTTGTATGCATATACCAGTGTTATGCGACAATGGCAATATTTTAATCACACCGTTACCGTTTTAACATGGCCGCCACAAATGCATGGTGTAAACTAGCCAAACGTAAATTGAAGTCCACTTTCTATGTCAATTGACTATTGGTAGTGTTTTGGCGCGATGTGTTAATTAGTTGTTGCATTATTTAAACCTGTACTCAGCCGCTTACCCGCTGACAGTGAGCAAGGGTGTTCACGCCCGAAACGCGTCTGTACGGCATTTTGTTGCACCTCTGCACTTTACTATGAAAATGGAATAAAAAGAAGAATATCCATGTAAGACTGGCTGTGGATTTATTCAACTGCGTCTGCGTACTGGACTCTGTGCAAAGGCGTTGCACGAGGTTTTGGTTGGAGTGTATATATATATATATATATATATATATATATATATATATATATATATATATATATATATATATATATATATATATATATATATATATATATATATATATATATATGTATAGGTATATATAGTTAGGATTTTTTCCCTATGGGATTTTTGAAAATTCTATGTCTAATAACTTTGGCGTTTGTGGACGGAATCGGCAGAAATTTTCAGGAAAATGGCACATTTTGTTTCTGAGCAGCCCCTGAAAATTTGGGGGGGTTTCCTCAAGGGGGGGCAGAGAAAAAAGGGGGGTCCCAAAACGCGTTTTCCCCATGTTAATTTCCATAGGGCGGTTGGCCTCACTTTTAGCTCGAACGGCTGAATGGATTTGTACGAAACTTGGCAAAATTGTAGGGACTGTTAGCTCGATGTGCCTTTGCTAGGTCTCAATATATGTGCTCCAGTGGATTTTGAGAAATTAACCTTCAAAACAAGATATATATCTGTAACAGCGCTCCGGGCTGCGCTCCGGTCCGCTTACTTTTCGCGAAACGGAACTTTGCGATGCGAAGCTGATTGGCTCCCCGGTGTCTGTCAACATTCTAAACAGTCCGGAGCGGCCGCCATCTTATCTCTCGGTAGGATCGAGAGAGAAGAAGAGGTGAAAAACGAAGGGGGAATTTAATGAAAGGGGGCAAGGTATACCCCTCTTGACCCCCTAGGAATGTTGTTGGGGTTATTAAAGGGTCCCGTGGGGAAAAAAAAAAAAAATTATTTTTCACGGTAGAAGCGCTTCCCGGGCCGCGAACTGGGCCGCAAACTGGTAGCGAAACGGGAATTCGCCATTTTGTGCTTCGTTTTAATTAAATTACTAGGTATAAGGGGGTGCGGGAGACGTATCCTAATCCCTTATGTTTTCTGAGGGTGGCTGAGGAGGCTCATATATGTTGATATATGTCTTCCAGCGGCTGTGCGTGCGCCATCTTGTCTCTCGGTAGGATCGAGAGAGAAGAAGAGGTGAAAAACGAAGGGGGAATTTAATGAAAGGGGGCAAGGTATTCCCCTCTTGACCCCCTAGGAATGATGTTGGGGTTATTAAAGGGTCCCGTGGGGAAAAAAAAATTGATTTTTCACGGTAGAAGCGCTTCCCGGGCCGCAAACTGGTAGCGAAACGGGAATTCGCCATTTTGTGTTTTGTTTTAATTAAATTACTAGGTATAAGGGGGTGCGGGAGACGTATCCTGATCCCTTATGTTTTCTGTGGGTGGCTGAGGAGGCTCATATATGTTGATACATGTCTTCCAGCGGCTGTGCGTGAGCTTTTTTTTTTTTTTGCTGCGTGACGTCTGTTAACGTTCGATTCGATGGAAATCAGGAAGTGTTGACCGCCAATTTGTCAGTGCGATAAAATATTTTGTTATAAATGAATCCTTATTGATAAACATTGTCTGTGCCATCTTGCCTTTTTTCCAATGCCACAATTTTGTCGTGCACGGCAGCCATTTTAGATGCCAGGCCGGTCCCAGGCTATCACCTAGCCCTGCGGATGTAGTTTATGGCCCCAGCTGTAGAGAATCCAGACATGCCAACCCTCCCGATTCAGGCGTGAGACTACTGATTTCAGTGCTAGTTTCCCGCCTCCCTATTTCTGCAAGCAAAAACCCGGGGGCATATTACCAACAACTAGCGATAATTTTTGTCTCTAACTTGTTTAGAGACAAAAATTATCGCCGCACATCGGCGATTTTTATCGCAGATAAACCTTGCAATAAGCAAGGTTTATCGCAAATGCGATAAAAAACGGCCGCAATGCATGAATATCGCTGAAAAGTCAGTGATATTCATGCATTATCGAGCAAATGCTCTTAGCCATGTTATCCACCTCCCATTGGATAACATGGCTAAGAACTGCTCAGGGCAGGTGTTAGCTTTTGGAGATATTCGCGCTTAGCGCGAATATCTCCAAAAGTTGGTAATAGGAGATAGCGATGTTAGGGACTGTTTCCAGTCGCTAACATCTTGGCACGCCCACTTTGCATGTCATTAGTGATAAATATCACTGACATGCAAAGCGGGGCCCAAGATGGTCGCTATCTCCTTTTAGCTGTCACTAACTGGTGTTAGCGACAGCTTGGTAATAGGGAGATAATTTTATCTCCGCTTTCTTGGCTTTTAAAGCCAAAAAAGCGGAGATAAACCCCCTTGATAATATGCCCCACGATTCCTCGGGGTTTCAGGTGACAGGGCTTGGTATTGTGTTGCGTGGTAATTCTTCCAGGAAACGTCAGAGGGTCGATGCAGGGGTTCTAGAAGGGGTGATAAACCATTTAAGCCTCATGAACAAGCGCATGGTCTTTTAAAGATCTGTGAAGTACTCGGGCGGCGGTGTGTGTGTGTCCTCTTTCAGGAGCGGGCGGGGGGGGGGGCACTGCCAGCAACTTGCCAGGCCAGGCAGTGTTCAACACTTGCATCACCCTTTCTCTGCCTGCTATTGCGCTCCATGCTTCGGAAAGGTAAGAAAAAGAACGTGCATTTGAGTTTGAAATGTCCGATCCTGTAGCAGTACACTTGCAAAGCCCACACATGACAATAACCCGATTCAAGGCCCCATTCACCCGATTTTTTAAAAATATATAGCACTCCAACAAAGTAGGATTATAAAACTTTATTAACTTTTAAATATAACGAACGCAACAAAAACTGTAAATACATTTAAACATTTTTTGACAAAAAAAAGCAACAATGGTCAGAAGCTGTCTTTTGTGCGAATAGTCCCAAGGGAGCACAACGTGCTGAGTTCTGGACGGCACCCAGGTGATGTCACCTGGGTGCCGCACTGGTTTTTGGTTTCCTACAATGCAGCTCAGAAAAACAGCGTGGGGCGTCCCGGGTGGTGCGGGGGGAGGCCTCGTCAGTAGCGGTCTGTTGTGCGAATAGTCCCAAGGCAGCAGAACGCGCTGAGATGTGGATGGCACCCAGGTGATGTCCAGTAAACTGCCGCACTGGTTTTGGTATCCTACAATGCTGCTCCGAAAATTGGCGTGGGGCGGCCCGGGGGGGGGCGTGGGGGAGGCGGCGTGAACGGGCCTCTCCAGGTGGCGGCCATCCAGCTGAGTTGCGCCCGCTCTTGCGGCTACAGCGTCTCGCTCACCATGTAGTTGACTTCCGCCCACTCTTGCAGTGCAGCGATAGGCGGCTGCCACAGGACTCTTAAAATGGCGGACGGCTCTTCGGTTTTGGGCCTGGTCCACTAAAATGGCCCTGGGACACCTTGGAACTCGGACGCTTGCCTGCTAGGGCTTGGGCTCCATTCTCGAAAGCGTCCCCTCAGCCGTGAAGATTCTACAAAAGTCTTGGGGGCCCTCGACTCCTGCAGGCTTCCGGTGGGGAGCGGCTGCCATGATTGCTCGCGGAATGACCACGACGGAGCCACGAGATGGTGGTGCTCTCATGCTGACGCCAGCTTCAGTCTGAATCATCCAGAAACAAGGTGGGGCTTTCATCGTTTGGGAAAAAAAAATGTTCTAAACCAATGAAAAGTGTTATATTTAGGTCATATGACCAAGCCTTCCATCTTTAGGAAACCAAAAGTAAAATGAACCAATGAAAAGTTTTATAAACAAGTCACATGACCTGTTATGCGGCATAGGGCTACAAAAAGCGTAGAAAATCCGTTGGCACGTGAGGCGGCGTCAGTAGCGGACCGATGTGCGAATAGGCTGAAGGCAGCACAACGCGCCGAGATCCGGATGGCACCGAGTTAGTGTCCAGCAAGTTGCTGCACTGGTGTGGCTATCCTACAATGCTGCGCCGAAAGTCGGCGTGGGGCGCCCCATTGGCCTGTGAGGTCGCGTCAGTCAGTGGGGGCTGTGCGTCTCCCCCAAGATGGAGGCTCCTCAGCTGCAGTGGAGCGCCCCTTAGCGTTTCACTCGCCGTCCAACTGAGTTGCGTCCGCACTTGCGGCTACAGTAGGCCGAAGGCAGCACAACGCGCCGAGATCCGGATGGCACCGAGGTGGTGTCCAGCAAGTTGCCGCACTGGTGTGGCCATCCTACAATGCTGCGCCGAAAGACGGCGTGTCCAGCTGAGTTGCGGTCACTCTTGCGGTACAGTGACTCGAACGCGCAGAGATCCGGATGGCACCGAGGTGGTGTCCAGCAAATTGCCGCACTGGTGTGGCCATCCTACAATGCTGCGCCGAAAGACGGTGTGTCCAGCTGAGTTTCTCCCGCTCTTGCGGTACAGTGACTCGAACGCGCCGAGATCCGGATGGCACCGAGGTGGTGTCCAGCAAGTTGCCGCACTGGTGTGGCCATCCTACAATGCTGCGCCGAAAGTCGGCGTGGGGTGCCCCGTTGGCTTATGAGGTGATGTCAGTAGTGGACCGATGTGTGAATAGGTCGGAACCAGCACAAGGCGCCAAGGTCCGAATGGCAAGTCCTGGATGTTGAGTGCCATAGTTGAGAGTTCTGAGCAGTGCTTGTAAGACTGTCTGAAGCTTATTTGCACCTGCTGCAGCTTCACTATTGCCCTGGTGTGGCCAAAGATCGCACATGACATAGGCGGCCGGCTCCCGAGGTCCGGCGGAACTTTTTTCCTTTTCCTTTTTGCTTCTTGTCCCACAATCCGTTTCAACTGAAGACACGACCAGGTCCCTGAATGTGTGCAGGGTGACGTTATTGATTGAATCAAAATGGCGGCTTCACACAAAGCTGATTCAAGCGTTGCTGTTGATGCTATACAGACAAAAATTGGTTTTCAGTTTGTACATTCTTCAGGATTTTTTTTTCCATCCAAGGCTGATTGAGAGTTTGTAGAAAAATGGCTTCAGATTTTCCACATACTACTCTTCAACATTCTTCCTAAATGTAACAATGTGAGACTCACTAGGAGAACGGCTGTTTATCTTTCCTTTCAAAATGCTGCCAACAATATTTTCTGAATGGAAGACACCATCTTGTAGCATAAAGGGCCGAAATGGGTTCTGGTCTGGCCGATGGTTGGTGGAGACATTTTGACTATATCTTGGACCTGCCCGGCCTCGCCCAAAATGGCGCCGGTATAAATGGGACTCGTAACTCCTTGTTGTGTACTGGTTGAACAACTTTGATATCACGAGATATGAATGCAGTTTTGATGCTCATGGCGGGCGGGGACGAGAATTGATTGAATATTTTGACATCCCTATTGATATTAAGTTCTGATGTGTTATTGATTACTGTAGTATTGAAAGTTCGAATTAACGTCACCCATGGTACTTGCCCGCAAATGTATATCTAGATGATTTTTTTGTAAGTGGCCCTGTCGTAATTTAATTACAAAATGTACGTCCACCGATTCCGCAACTGTTAGACACCTTAGTTCTTGCAACCTAATGGCCCGCTCGTTACGTTCCTCTATAATGTAAATGTCTCCTCATCATATACGATTTCAGTTTGCTCCGTGGCCGGCCCACGTGGTTATAGGCCCGTATTTGTATACTGACATTTTCACAATAAAGGTTTTTAAAACAAAACATGGTAGTAGTATTTACATTGGTAAAGTTTTTACTTTTAGTCACTGTTTTCGAATCAGTAAAAGGCAAGTGAAATAAAGCAGTCCAATTACATGACGGATAAAAGGTATAATACGTAGGAACGTAGTAAAGATAAATGGTCAAGGGCAGTTGTGTTTTCCACTCCTGCAACATAAAGTGATCAATAAGAATCTGATAATCAGGCGTATCGGCGACTAAGACAGCAGGCCGAGTCTCTTTTACTCAACGGCTCCGTCATGGAACGAAGAAACGCCCTTTTTCTCGAAAAAGGAATATATTTTACTTGCAGGACAGTTGTAAATTTTCTGGGAAAGTACATTAGCCTGGAATATTATAACATATATGTTTTAAAAAAAAAAGTTTGAAATCAATAAAAAGCGTATTTTTTAGGTCATATGACCAAGCTTTTCATTATTAAAATAACAAAAGTAAAATGAACCAATAAAAAGTTTTATTAACAAGTCACATGACCTGTTATGCTTACGTTACGCGCTGCGCGCCGCGCCCCGGATCACTTCCGGGTGCGCTAACGCGGCGTGTCATATAACGCATTACGCGACAACGTAGGTCAAGAATATAGTCAAAATGTCTCCACCAACCAGCGTTCGGAACACAACCCCTTTCAGCAGTCCAAAAAGTTCTGTTAAATGACAACAGAGGGGACAGGCAACAAGAACCATCAGTCAAAGAGGGGAGGGCAAGTTCTTCTCTACCGGGTCATGTTGGGGCTATACCGGAACTGATCGAATTGGTAGTCTACAGTGTTTCTGGATGTTTCAGACTAAAGCTGGCGTCAGCATGAGAGCACTACCATCTCGTAGGTCCGTCGTGGCCATTCCACGAGCAAACATGGCAGCCGCTCCCCACCAGAAGCCTGCGGGAGTCGGGGGCCCCCAAGACTTTTGTAGAATCTTCACGGCTGAGGGGACGCTTTCGAGAATGGGACCCAAGCCCTATCAGGGAAGCGTCCGAGTTCCAAGGTGTCCCAGGGCCATTTTAGTGGACCACGCCCAAATCTGAAGAGCCGGCCGCCATTTTGAGAGTCCTGTGGCAGTCGATTATCGTTGCATCGCAAGAGCGGGAGCAACTCAACTACATGGTGAGCGAGACGCTGTAATCGCAAGAGCGGGCGGTAAACAGCTGAATGGCGGAAGAGGCACAGTGTAGCAAAAGCGGGCGGAATGGCAACTAAAACGGTAAAGGGGCGCCCCACTACAGTGTGTCTTCAGGTCAAACGGATTGTGGGACAAGGTCCAGAATAGAAGAGTCATCAAAAGGCAAAAAGTTCCGCCGGACCCCGGGAGCCGGCCACCTATGTCGGGGGCGATCTCAGGCTAAACCGGTGCTATAAGACTTGGGGAGGGGGTCGGAGCCAAGCGTCTTCTCCGAGTCCGTGCCATCACACCGCCCCTCGGGGGCCTCCGTCAAGCGGTTTAGGGAGGTACCATATCACATTGTTTTCAAATGCAGTCAGGTCCACAAACGACCCTCACTTACTTTGAGAATAGTGAAGCTGCAGTAGGTGGAAATAAGCTTCAGACAGTGTTACAAGCGCTGCTCAGAACTCTGAACTATGGCACCCAACATCCAGAACTTATGCCATTTGAGAATGGCAGTGACATCGAAGCAACTCAGGGACCAAAACCATTAACGTACTTTCACGTATGAAAATCTTACTTGGGGAGGGGGCAGGAGCGAACCGCCCCCTCCCAGTCCGCGCCACCACACCGTATGTTGAAAATCTGAAGCCATCGTTCTACAAACTCAACCAACCTTGGATGGAAAAATCTAGATAAATGTACAAACTGAAAACCAGTTTTGGTCTGCATAGCATCAGTAGCAACGCTTGCTATCAGAGTGCATGAGTTTCATGCTCGATCGATTGAGCTAGCCGGATCGGGCAATAAAAAGTATAAAATAGTTATGTAAATAGTTATTTAATAAAATGTTTTACCCTGTTTCTTTGCTGGTGTGTTGTATATATTTTTAATATTTGCATAGGGTTTGTCGTTATTTTGGGCGGGGTGGGTGACGGAGCCGAGCTGTCTTGCAGCCCTCATGGTGTGGAGCTCAGTTCATCTCACTATTTTCGTATTTCTCATGAAGGGTTGTTCCTAATATTTCTATTTTAGCGAGGTCAAAAGGAGATCCAATTAGTGGCCTACTGATTTTGCTCGATTAATTTTATTTTTTTACACGGTTTTTCACGATTTTTCACTATCTGCAAAGACTAAACAGAGTATTGCGACTTTGTGCTTGTTTGTAAATAGAGAATGAACCAAAGAGAATCAATTGTAAAACAGTAAATGCTTGGATAACAATCAATCAAATGGAGAGACAAGCAGGCACGACGGATTACAACGGGGGTAAAGGCCTGCGTTAACTACTCTTCACTATCTGCAAAGAGAGAGTACTACTAAGAGAAAAGAGGGGGGGGGCAGCGTTCAAAGCACATCAGCGTGCATAAACACGAAAAAGTTTTTACCTATCACGTACTTGACATTTGACAGCTTTTGATATTTGCTATTAAAAAACCATTGAAATTCACAGAAAAAACCATAGGTTTTAGGCCATATATAGTTAGGAATTTGCATTTACAAAACCTTGAAAATTCACTGAAAAAACCATTGGTTATAGACCATATATAGTTAGGGTTTAGCCTTTTCAAAACCTTATTTTACTCACACAAAACCATTGAAATTTCATATATAGTTAGTTGCACTAACTATATATCGCGCACCCGCAATCCACTGCTGATGATGTCACATATTACATCATTCATGACATGGTTAGTGACATCACTGATGACATCACTGATGACATCTCAAATGACATCACTGATGACATCTCAAATGACATCACTGATGACATCTCAAATGACATCACTGATAAAATCACTGATAACATCTCATTTGACATGACTGATCACATCACTGATGATATCATTCATGTGATAATACCATGAACCTCTTCAGACTCTAATATAACCTTAGATACAATCAGTGTAAACAGACAGTCACAGACTGTCACTCATCCATGGAGTTACTCACACACCTAGTCAGTTATGCAAAAAATCAATCACACCTCCATTTTCTCAATTATACAGTTATACACACCTTACTTATTCAAACATATACTAACACATATTTACTCTCTTATACAATCCCTGATACATGTTCACAATGATCCATACAGCCACTCACACATTCACTGGCTCTTATGCACAGTTATTTATATATGTCAACTCTCACATGTACTGTGTTTTACATATGTACTTACTTTGAAATGTAGCACTGAGATATCCATTCACTCACCAATACACTCATGCACACAGTCAACCGCCCATACAGCTGTTTCCACATGCACTTTTGAAACCATACATCTAGTGAATCAACTGCTCACACATCTATGCACAGAGTCATACACCTCCCAGCCACCCACACACACACTCAGTCTCCCATACAAATACTTGGGCAACCAATCAATAACCCATATAGTTACTCATATAGCTACTTATCAACACATGCAACAGTTTACAGAACAACAGACATAATGATGCACAAATTAAGACAGTTTAGTCACTAACCCATGCACTCAGTGAGACACATTTAATCACTCACTCATACAGTCAGTCATGCACCTACTAAATCTTTCATCCAGACACTTATACATCCACTCATTCTTCAGTATGTAAGACATATTTTAACTTTACAGAAACATACAGTCACTGGATGTTGTCATCAGTGATGTCATTTGAGATGTCATCAGTGATGTCATCAGTGATGTCACTAACCATGTCATGAATGATGTAATATGTGACATCATCAGCAGTGGATTGCGGGTGCGCGATATATAGTTAGTGCAACTAACTATATATGAAATTTCAATGGTTTTGTGTGAGTAAAATAAGGTTTTGAAAAGGCTAATCCCTAACTATATATGGTCTATAACCAATGGTTTTTTCAGTGAATATATATATATATATATATATATATATATATATATATATATATATATATATACATATATATATATATATATATATATATATATATATATATATATGTTATCAAGCTCTGCTGGTCAGAGCGAAACGCGTCAGGGAGGGCAGCTGCCCGTAATTTCACTGAATAAAATATGACTGCTTGCACTTCATTGTGTTGGATGGCCCGTTATTGAGCGCTTTTCATTCTTGGGGGAGAGGTTGTTACCTGCTTGGTGCCGTCTGGAATTCAGCGGTTCAGGACTTGTCTTTTGATATATATATATATATGTATATATATCCATCCAAGAAAGGTTAGCCACAATGGGAGAAGCCACGAGGTAGGCAAATGTTTAAAATATTTTAAAGAAGGCAGCTACATACTGGTTACAGCATGGTTACAGTTTATCAAGTCCTCAGCCCCACCAGACGCGTTTCGGGAATCTTCCCCCTTCATCAATGGTAATCAGCTTAGCTCAGGACTGCATTTCCGGCACCTTTTAACTTCTAATCAACCAATATATATATTGTTTGTAGCACAATCACCTTCTGTAACCGTTACAGGGTCACAGGTTACCGTGTTGAGTGTAGTGATAATGGACTGCTCTGTGCTTATGGGTCCAAGGGCAGAAAGTTTTTTTCCCCTACCAAAGAATTTGGAGATTAGAGAGTGGTTGCAGTGAAGAGGCGTTTGTAAAAACAGCGGGCTCCCATAGATAAGTGTGTATATAATTTTTGTAGGACCAAAGGAGATGGGCATGGTAGCCATTTAAAGGTTTGGCATAGGAGTAAAGATTTGCTTTACTAAGACATATTTTGATGTGAAATCCTCTAAATGCCCAGTGGCTTCTAATGAAAAGGCAGCATAGACCTTCAACGACTGTTTAGAAAATTAAATAATAGTAGTAGATCATTAAACGTACCTACATAAAAGAACAAAATGTGCAAACAGAATTGTCAAAATGCTCTGTGAATGCCAAGGAGTTTGAAACTGGTCGCTAAAAATTAAGTTGGTGTTCTTAGCTTGATTCAAATATAACAAATGGAATTGAGCATGAACTATTGGTGGCTCAATTGAAACATTACGCTGTCAATAGGATATCGTGCATGAGGAGCAAAAAAGACAGTGATACGCTCAAGCCTAGCATATAGCTTTTTCTTTCAAAAATAAAATTACATTTTGAAAAGTTCCAAACTTCTCACTAAAATTAACATTTACATTTTCATATTTTTTTGTGAATTAAATATTGCATAATGTGCATATTTGCTTGATGTATACTTGTTTCTGTATTTTTTGTGTAGTGATTTGCTAGCCCAGACTGGCCGTACCGGACATCGGACATTTCCCCAGGAGGCTGGAAGGGTGAGGGGCTGCTTTTGTTACTGGGGGCAGCTCTTGTAGCAGTGCATGAGTTTTAAAAGCACTTCAGAGTTCCTTGTATATCCAACAGTTTTCAGGCAAAAATGAAAGTGCCAAGATAACTCTAGTGATTAATGTACCTGCAGGAGAGAGAGATGGGGGTTTTATATAGTGGCAGTTTTGACTCATCGAAGGTAGCTCTTAGGGTTAATATGCCTGCTGCAAAGAGCATGCACTATGCAGATTGATTACAGAACAATAGGGCATATTATCAAGAACGTAGTTACAAATTATCGCCGGTTTAGTGGCAGAAAACTGCTGCTAAAGCGGCGATAATGGGCTTGATAATATGCCCTGGAGAATTCCAATAGAAGTCCATGTTCTGGTGTGAACATGGGTTTATATTGGAATTCTACAGGGCATATTATCAAGCCCATTATCGCCGCTTTAGCAGCAGTTTTCTGCTCTTAAACCGGCGATAATTTGAACACCGTCCTTGAATTTAAAAAAAAAAAAAATTCAAATATGTTTTTATTGCAGATTCATAAACAAAACATTGAATTAGTCCGACCTTCCCGCCCCTGAACACCATAAGGCACATTTCCATAATCAAATTGCACACTGCCATTCAGCCCACATCCCAGAGGCCGGGCGGCGTACATGTACGATCCATTTATGATGTCAAGGAAGCCACCTCATAGAGGTATCCGGTCAACAACATAATTTAGTATCTGCTTTTCTGTAACTCCAAAAAACCCCGCCCCCATGCCCTCATCCGAAAACAGCGTTTCATAAGTGGTGAATGATGTCATCGTCAGCACAACCCGCACCATTCAGTTGCACTTCCGAACCCTCCCGTATTAGTTCTCCTAATCGTCCACCGTGTACCAATCTATGTGTTAACCGGAGCTCCATTCTACGGGCGTTCCTCCCTTCGCCTATAACCAAGTCTCTCTTCTGCTGGTAACCCTCCTCTTCCTGTATCGGATCCCTACTAACCCTCCCCCTGTCCCTCCCCCCCAACTGCTGCTGATGTGGGCAATAATCATACATTCTCACTCAAGACTTCGCTACCTGAGGGGTCTATACATACACTCCTTCATGTCCCATGGAACCCCCTACCCAAATCATCCCTTAGTCTTCATCCTCTGTCAAATAGTCCTTCAGAGCCTGCACTATTGCCTCCCAGGCCCTCGCCATCTCCAAGCCCTTCACATTTGCTGTCCGAGCGGCTTGCCGCAGCCTAACCGCACCCTCACACCTGGCCCATTTCTGCAGCTCATTCATCCATCTCCTGACTGATGGGCCTTCCTTTGATTTCCAGTGCCAGGTGATCTCCCTCTGGGCCAGTATAATTCCGAGGTCAATGAATTTACTTGTGATTTTTGTCTTGGCCGTGTGAGGAAACCAGAGCAGCAGACATGTCGCCATGTCATACTCCACTTGTCGATCAATGACTGCATTAAGAAGCTCCCCTACATCCATCCAATACGTCCCTAGTTTAGGGCATCCCCATAGTAAATGGTCCAGCTCTACCTCAGGCGCCAAACATCTCGGGCACGCTGCATCCTGTACCCGGAAATACCTCCTTATCTTCCCCGGGGTCAAATAGGCCCTGTGTATTACAAAGAAATGCACTCGCTGAAAGCGGGCATTTCTGCACCCCTTCCACGTTCTCTTCAATATATGCCCCCAAACCGTGTCCGGTATGGGTTTCCCTATGCTCTCTTCCCATTTCTCTTTCATGGCTGTAAGTGGCTCCAGCCCCTCTTGCAACATTCTAGAGTGGAGGCAGGTAACCGCCTTAATCGTACCCGCAGCCATTACTACATATTGACAGGCCATAGTCGTGCTAGGTTCCGCTAATCCCCCTCTCCAGTGTTTCTGCATCGCCGCTACTATCGCCGCATGTAACAGGTAACTCCCATCCGGGAGGCCAAATTGATCTTGAAGTGCTCTAAAGGGGACCAACACCCCATCAATATACAGGTCTACCACCACCTGAAGGCCAGATTCTCCTATTCCAATAAAGGAGACCAGTCTCCTCCATGTGGCAGCGCCGTCAGCATCCCCAGAGGAATCTCCGGGGTATATGGGCGCGCTGCCTTCGCTCTCTTTAACCCCTTCGCTGCTCATGACAGAACGGTTCCGTCATGAGCATCGGTTGAGCTGTGCTCATGACGGAACCGTTCTGTCATGACCACACCCATTTGCATGGGGGCCCAGCACCGGAGGGGAATCGAGGGAGCATGGATGAGGTTAAGCTCCTATGCCAACACATCCGCAGAGTCCTCTCCTCCATGGTCAAGCCTCTCAACTCTAATTTTTGTTGCATGATTACATACGATAGGATATGTCTTTGAATGCCTTTCCCTCTATCTTGATCTGGCCCTCTAAACTCTCTAGCAATATTTTGGGTTAGTATCTGTAACTGTGCTGCTAGGTAATATAACTCAAAATCAGGGACCGCCATCCCCCCCTCAAGCTTGGGTCTCATCAGTGTGTTCAGTGCCACCCTACGCCTCCCATGGCCCCAAAGAAAATCAATAATCATCGTTCTCAATTCTCTAAAAATCCGCTGGGGAACCCACACCGGAAATGTGCGAAAGTAGTAGAGCAACCTGGGCAAAGCCACCATCTTTAGCAGTGCCACCCGGCCCTGCACCGAGAGAGGGAGGGACGCCCAAAAAGTCATGCATCACCTCAGGGCCCTAATGCAGCGTCCTATATTTCCTTCCAGCATATCTATAGCCTCATGATATACGCGGACTCCTAAATAGGTAAAGCAATTACCTTCCCAGACAACATCTACTGTTAGAGGTGGATAAGGCATATCCGTCCGTAACCGAAAAACACATGTCTTGTTCCAATTTACCTTAAGGCCCGATAGTTTCCCAAAACTCGACAGCATTGCAACTGCACCCTCCAGCGCCACTACTGTATCTTCCAGGTACAGCAACAAATCGTCCGCATACAATGATATGTGGTGAAACTCTCCACCACTGCCAATCCCATTGTACATCTCCCCTACAAGCGCCCGGGCCGCCAGCGGCTCCATCGCTAATGCAAATAACAGAGGAGATAGTGAGCATCCCTGCCTCGTCCCCCTACGCACCGGGTAGTCGGAGGATATCACAGGTCCCAGTATCACCCTAGCCGTCGCGGAAGAGTATAGAACGCTCGTCTAGCGCCCAAATCTTTCACCTAAACCAAACTTCTCCAGTACTTTGTCAAGGTACACCCATTCTAGGCTATCGAAAGCTTTCTCGATATCAACTGACAGCACTGCTGGCTTTTGGTCTGGCTCCAGGTGACTCTCTAATATTAGTAGTAAACGGCGGATGTTAATTGAGGTGTTCCTAGTGGGAATGAACCCGGCTTGGTCTGTGTGAATTAGTGTGGTCATGTGCGGCAACAGTCTAGTGGCCAAAATACGACTTAGAATTTTATAGTCCACCGTCAGCATGGACAGCAGCCTATATGATGTAACGTCGAAAGCCTCTCTACCAGGTTTCAGCAACGGGACCACCAGCGCCTCCCTCATCGATTGAGGCAGACCCCCAGCTCCAAGGCTTCAGAGTATACCTCTAACAGCCTGGGCGCCAAAACATCTAAATATTTTGCATAGAATTCAATCGGCAGGCCATCAACCCCCGGCGTCTTGTTCCTAGCCATCTGCTTGATGGCTACCCTAATCTCCGACACCGAAACGTCACCGCCCAATTCCTTCGCAGCGTCCTCATCTAGCACCGGGAGTTGAACGCCCGCCAGGTAATTCTCAATGTCAGAGGTTTCGGCTTCCAGCTGGCTTTCATACAAAGTCGAGTAATATTTCAAGAAGCGCGACAAGACTGCGGCCTGCGAATAGACCACCTCTCCAGTCTCCATCCGTATACTCATGATTGGGCTCCCTCTAGGTTCTGGATTAGCAAGTTTCGCCAGCAGCGTACCCACCATGTCCCTTTCCGCATGCACCATGGTGATATACAACTTATAATCATAACACCGCAATCGTTCAGTTTCTGTCGCGACCAGTTCCCTTGCTTCCTGCAGCCGGGCCTGTAATTCCGGTTGCTCAGGCCTTTGCTGCTCTAGATCCCTTAATACACATTCCGCTTTCCCCAAATCAGCCAGGACTGTCGTTCTCTCATTCAAAAACCTCCCAATGCAGAGGCCCCTCACCACCACCTTCATGGCAACCCATTCCACTGATCTAGTAGTGGCTGTACCCTCATTCTCGACAAAATAACGCTCAATACCCTGACGGATTGTATCGCTGAACACCTGGTCCTCCAGCGTATCAGGCCGCAACCTCCATGTGGGAACAGCTGATCTTACTCGCTGCCACTGAACAGATATCAACAAGGGATTATGATCTGAGATGGTCCTGGCTAAGTATTCTGTGTGTGTTATCATGGTGGCTTATGATCCACTACATAATACAGAATCTATCCGCACATGTAAAGCATGTAGTGCTGAGAAAAAGGAATAGTCCCTAAAATCAGGATGTTGCTCTCGCCACACATCAATAAGGCCCCACCTCTCTTGCCAATCCTTCCTATGTGTAGCCAGTCTGCGCACTGGGGAGTCGGCCAGTGGTGGGTGTGATCTATCCAGCAATATATCTGTAATGGAATTAAAGTCACCTCCCAGGATTATAGGACCTGCTAAAAAATGAGCCAACGAGCCAGTTAGTCCATCGAAAAAGCGAGCCTGATCCGTATTGGGAGCGTATACACTGCATAAAACCACATCACGGCCGTATAACCTCCCTTCCACCGCTACAAATCTACCCGCAGGGTCTACCATATGGTTTGTGGCCTGAAAAGGGACTCCCGCTCTCACCCACACCAGCGCTCCCCTGGCAAACACCGAGTAGGATGTGCCAAACACCTGGCCATGCCATCTCCTCTGTAGTGCAGTACATTCCTGTTTGGTTAAATGAGTTTCTTGCAACAGCGCTATCTGAATACCACACCTCACCAGATATGCATGCACCTTATAGCGCCTCGACATGGTCCGAAGTCCACGGATGTTCCATGTAAGACATTTCAAATTAGGTAACATCCCCATTGTAACCGTCCCTCATCCGCCCCATCAGTATCTCTCGACCGCCCACATCATTGCAGCACAACCCCACATTCAAAACTCCCCTGAAAACTCCTAACCCCCCTCCCCAGAACAGGACCTAATAACACATCATCAGCCCCCATCCAAACTTTTAACATAACACACAGTCTTCTATTCTGTAGTCGCCACTACAGATGGCCTTAAGGGCAATAGGAGGGTGGTTCAGGGCCAACCGGGGGCAGGCCAGGCCCTTACCCCGAGCCCAAGATCCCATATAATGGCCCGCCACAGTACCTGCTTCTCTGCAGACCACCAGGGTCAACAATCCCATCAGAGCTAGTCAATGTGGGCCATACCCGAAACTGTCACTCATTAAATATCCCATCTGCTGTTTGGGGGGTGACCAATGGCCCTCCAGCGCTGTCCACTTCTGAGAGGTCTCCCCCAGATTTTCTCTCTTCATTGTCAGATTCTGAGCCCACCGACTGCCCCTCTTGTTGCAAGCCCATTATCACTGCAGTTGCCGCCAGAGCCCCCTTTTTGTCCGCTGCCATTTGATCATCCTGCATCGCCCTCTTGAGTTTGTTTCGCTTGCGGATGCGTTGTGATTTTCGCACCTGGACAGGCCTCTCTCTGTCCCCTCTACCTCTGCGGTCCGTACCAGCTCTGTACGACTCCAGCCAGGTCCATGTTTCATCGGGGGTTTGAAAGAAATGGGTCGATTCATCCATGATCACTCACATCTTAGCTGGAAAGAGTAAGGAATACTGTATACCCTCATCTCTCAGTTCTTTTTTCACAGCCAAGTAGGAGGCCCTACGCTTTTGGATAGTCCGGGAAGATCGTGACAGAACTGTTGTCCACCTGGAAAGGACCCGTCGAACGCGCTCTCTGTATTAGCAGATCCCTGTCCTTGAAGTGCAATACCTTGACCACCACTGGCCGGGGCGAAACCCTATGCGCCTGTTCCAAAGAAAAGAAGGGGGAGAGGCACTCTGGGGCCACAACTGTTTTGAACCAGTTCTCCATATAGGCGACTGCGTCATCCCCTTCAGCTTTTTCCGATAAACCTACTACCCGTACGTTGTTCCTCCTATTGCGGCTTTCGGAATCTTCTGCTCTCTTTTCCAGTGTCGCCAAGCGATCGAGTATTTCATTTAGCTTATGCTCCGCTGTCACCACCGCAGGCTTGAGTTCCTGAAGCAGTAGCTCATTTTCTTTCACTCTATCTGCTAGCTTAGCATGATCCGCCCTCAAGAGACCCAGTCCCGTGGTGACCTGCGCAATATCTTGATGTAGGGACTCCTTAGTCGCTGTTATGGCTTCCAGTATCCCATCCAACCTTTTAATCAGTCTTTGCTCCTGCGCCGATCCCTCTAGGTCGGTTTGAGCCTTGCGGTCTGTCTCCAGCCCTTTCGCCTGGTCCTGCCCCTGTTTCACTTTCAGTTCTCGACTATTCGCGGCCATCTTGATCACCAAAACTCATCGTTTCCGTTACACTCCCAAATAGGTCGCCTGTCCTTATTTCGATTACCAGAGCGGTATTTCTTGGAGTATATTACCGCGACGATCTTGTCCGCTTTTTAACTCGTGGATACCACTTCAGGAGACTGATTCTCCTTTCAGGCTTCCGGGGTACACGTGGGTCAGGCCGTATCCCTTTCTGAGCACGCAGATCTTCGCTCCAGCCTTGGTCTCTCTGCTACAGAGCTCTATCTGCCGTTGGGACCCAGTAGTGGGTCGATATGGCCTTCTAGGCGCATTCAATTCGGGGGCTCCGCATCCGTGTCTAAAATGGCTGTTCACGATCAGATGCGTCCTCTTCCGGTGGAGCGACGAGCAACCCTAAAAGTTCACCCCCTCACTCCAGCGGGGAGTCAGCGGCTCACGAGCCTTCTCCTTTCTGGGTGGCCCCTTCTGTGCGCCCTCCGCACCCCCAAGAGGCAATGTTCGAGTAGGGCCCCGTACAGTAGCACTGTAGTAGCTATGCAATGGCGGGCGTGCCGGTTAGGTGTGTTAGTACCAGAAAGTAATTGATCGTTGTTGCCCAGGGAGCCGCTTCGTGTGGTCCCGGAGTGCCGCCCTTCCTCTTCGACCTATCTATCTGCGACTTCACTCGGTCCAACCACGCTACGCCAAAGAGCCGCTTCAGGTCGCTGATCCAGTTATCGGGCACCGGCCCGTGTCACAGCGTTCATCGGGGTGGGTCTTTCAGCGTCTCTTCTCCATTCAGATTAATAGTCACACCCGTGATCCGCTGCCCTGCACAGGGGTGTGAGGATTTATCGGGGCCTTGGCGCGGTGCTAGCGACCGCCTATGAGTTCGGAGTGGCGGCTTCAGGTGATCCCACACCCGTGTGCTCTCGGGGACGGTGCTCCTCCTCACAACCCCACTTCAGCCATCCGTAGTCAGGCTCTCCTCAGCAGCAGCCGTACAGGTCACACTCGGAGAAGGAGGCCTTCCTCTCACGGCCGCCATCTTAGGTAGCCGGCGTCGCACCAGCAGTCGCAGTCCTTTGAGGTTGCGGGGGGTTCCACTCTTTCCTAGCCTCGTCTGTCGGCCTCTTCGTGGTATCGTCCCGACTCCGCTCGCCTTTCCAGCTGCTTTCCTCTGCTATTCTCCCCTCGTAGCACTCCGCACCTCTCCTTTCATTCTCCTCGACTCTGGGCTGCCGCCATCTTGTTTTCAGACCGCAACACCTCCAACTCCGAAATCGTCTCTCCTCACACCGTTTGGTTCTCCGCTTCTTCGAAAGTGTGCTCCTTAGTTACCCCCGGTGTTCCGAGCAGAGTGCCTGCACCACGAGCGGCACTTAGGCAAGGTTTATCAGGAGAAATTGCGGGATCGGTGCCCGGAGCTGCAGGCTCACACCGCCATCCCCATCGGCGTCCAAGCCACGCCCCACGCCGTCCTTGATAATATGCCCCAGTATTTTATGTGCATAGCTCAGTGGCCTAATGCTTTCCTCACAGAGATCATTTTGTGACTGTGCACTTCATAAATTACAATCGTAATCTAGGTTAAAAAGTTATGTTTTTTGTGCCAGTCTTTCATTATACTAATTTTGCTAAAAAAGGGTTTGTTAGGGGAGAAATAAATTCTTATTAGTATAGTCAGCCCTAATCTCTGTGTTACATTATAAATCCTGAGTTTGCGCTTCCCCGGACCAAGCACTCTTGAAAAATGAATACCAGTATGGCTAAAATGTGAATACTGCACCTTGTAGTCCCTCTTGTCTAATCAAACATTTTCTATACACTGATTTACACGTGCATGATTCATTGTGTGTGTGTGTGTGTGTGTGTGTGTGTGTGCGCGTGTGTGTGTGGGTGTGTGTGTGTGTGTGAGATGTAAAATGCTCTAATATACCACACTAGTATGAGAGGTGCTATGAAGAAATGAGAGGCACTGTTGAAGGGTGACAGTAAGGGAATCATTGAAGAGCCCCAATAAAGATTGTCATAGCCTGATGCACTGTAAGATCATCATTTAGTATGCTTTAAAAACGAATACAACTGAATATATAATGAACAATCAGTTATAGAATGCACCATTGTTGCCATATTCCCCACACTGTCTTGGGGGCAGAAGCCTACACCCCCCTTGCAGTGGTCAGGCCCGCTCGCTATGCACCATATGGGAGCCGGTTTGACAAGATTTGCCAGAGCTGCTTTGGGTTCCCAGTCCAGCCCTGGTGGTTTGAGATTCAAATAGTGGGATTTGCTTAGGCCAGGAACTAAGGCTTCCAGTAGTGATTCAGTAGGGGTCAGCAGAAGTAAAAAAGTTAAGAACCACTGTTCTCAGTTTTGAGTCTATGCTTCATAGTTTGCAGCAATACAAATTGAATCTACCACCCTTCCTATCACCGTTTTTTGCATTTGTGCGAAAAATGTTCTTAAATATTTTATGTGTTTATTTGCCAGATATTCAACACAAACATTTTCTCAAATTTGTATAGACAGAAATTCTTTTTAGGCCTGGACTAACGAAAGTTTTAGTTGTTGACCAGCCTTATGTAATCTCAAAAATATGACATTATAATCATGCAAATAATACTGGCAGTGGATTTTGACCGCCCTTTTTCGGCGTCTGGGTAGTTGGACCACAAATAAAATTTTGGTTCAGCCTACAGGAAAGCATGAACATTGTGTGGTGATGGGTCAGCCACCTTTGGTCAGTGGCTGTTTTGACAGTGTTCGACCCATTTTCATTTAGTCCTCGGACAGACATTTGGCAGTTGCAGCGTTAGTTATGTTTAGTGAGTATTTTGCCTGTACATGGGAGTTAAAGGATTGATTGGCTAGTAGTCGTGTGCACAGCTGTGCCTGATCTCTTTTTCTCATACTTTGTTGTTGTTCAAAAGTTGTAGTGAAGTAAAATGAAATGAAATGAAAAGAACATTAGTAAAGCACGGTAGCTACCCTGAGGCGTCCTAGCGCTGTGCAATGTACTGATGTTATTGTAACTATATGTTGGTGTTGGAAGTACTCATGCCTAATTGTGAGATTTGTTTTGCAAATTTAATGAAGGTCAAGTACTGAAATGTTTTCAAATTATTTTGTTTGCATACAATGGGGGTGATTGTCTAACATTTTGCGTTAGGTGTGCATCATAAAAATGATGCAAACCAGCACAAAATGTTTTTTTTATTATTTACTTTCCAGCGCAAAACTTGTTTTGTCCTGGAAATTGACTAATAATAATGCAAAGTCGCATCACGAGGGTGTTACATGGGTGTTGCCATGCAATCACCAACCCTATCTACTAAAAATTAGATAACCAGAAGTTAAAAGGAGACACTTTTTAATGTCTCCATTCTTTTCCGACTTTGCATGCGTTCTGCACTGTACAGCACACATGCAAAGTAGGAAAAGTTTTAGAAGTTGTCCAGGAATAGTATTTTGCACTGGAAGGAAAAAAAAACTTCCAGTACAAAACCTATGTTAGACTCTCACACACACACCTTGCACTAAAGTGCAAAGGTGTGCGTGTGGCGCACAGCAGCAAAAATTTGTGCTGAACTATGTAGCAGCTCACTGTGTAACTGAATAAATAGGTTTTGACAGTCTGCACTTTAGTTAAAAAAACATACAGCATACTCCTGTGTGCAGCACTCTTCACTAGTTTTGACCTCCAAGGCATCTAACCAGAGGCAGCGTGCCATTCATTCTTACCTCTATGCAGACAGGTAAAGCAGCTTTTTGTGTAACCTGATAAACGTTTTCTCACAGGGAACTCAGTGATTTCCAGTAAGAACACTCTCCAGTGCCATCATGCTCCTAACTTCTATGGAGCGGAGGGCGTGGCTTTATATACCACTCGATGTCCACTTCTACAAGAACCTTTTTGTATTACCTAATAAAATCTTCTCATGTACAGTGATTTTTACTAAGAACACACTCCAGTTCAGTCCATGTCCAAATCCAAATCCAAACTTTATTGTTTTAGTACATAAAAACCATAACAATCTTCCAAAGGATAATTATTTCACATCAAATTTTACAGAGTTGCTATCATTTCTGCTCTAAACATAAAATACATTGGATCTGTTTAAAACTAATTTGTGGATCATTTATCATACCTGGAATATTTAAATAATGAACAGGATCATCCATTTCCTATTACTATGTTAATAAACCAGACTTCTATTACTATCATCATTTTCTATCCCAATAGTTTACCAAGATTACCAAGATGGGTTTTTAATTGGACCTTATAAGGTCCAATTAAAAACCCATCTTGGTAATCTCTTTCCTAACTCATGCTACATCTTCTTAATTGTCCAGGGAAAATGGTTTTGGCACTCCAATGCCCATAATCACTGATCTGTTAGTGAAACAGAGGCTTGTTTGTCCTTTTTCATTAATAACTGATCATAAATTATCCGAAATTTCATCATTTTACAATTCAAATTGGGATCTATTGGTGTCGTGTAGTTCCTAGGAATCCCCAGGACCTGCACATTTTGGATGACATAAACTGAGGGCTTGATGTCCCAACCACTTCCGGGCAACCCCATAGGATACATCAGCCATTAGACCAGCTAGCTCTACAGTGCCACTACCACCCCGCAGTATTCTACAGTAGTGTAGGCAGTCTCTGGCAACCACTGAACATGGCAACCCTGATTCTTCAGGGGTCGTGGAAAACAGTACAGTACGTTTCGCTCAGACACTCATGCTTGCTTTCTCTCAGAAAATACACAGGATGGCGATTAACACGTTTCAATAAGTATTTATTGGTCCAGCCACAGCCTGGTGTAAAACATATATGCTGCGTCAATCAGGAGACAGAAGCATCCAAAAGAGAGATTGTTAGTACCAATATAGTAAATAGTAGAGACATTTCTACCATAATGCTAATAAGATGAACATAAACAGTACAGATAAAACAGTAGCAATTGCATATTCCTAAAATGCGCACCCAAAGTAATTTGCCTAAATGTACCTAGCCTAGATCTGTAGGTGTAGCATGTATATGCGTGCATATGTATGTATGTAGCCAAGAATCACCCAGGGAAGAACCAACTCCCTCACATGATGATTGAGAATGAAGGACCTCGTCTCTGCGTCAAGGATGACATCCCACAAGGGATGTCAGACTGCTGCGTGTCGAAGATTCAGCATGCAGGGCCCGGTGTCAGCTTGGAAGGAATTCTCCTCTAATTTGTAGGGGGGAGTGAGGGTCTTTTATACTACAGTGATCACTCCAGGGTTTTTTCTAGGATCAATATGCTTTTAAAACAATCTTGGATGCTTTGAAAACAATCATAAATGTTTTGAAAACAATTACCAATGCTTTTCTAAACAAATGCGTTCATGCACAGCTGGCTGTTGGCCAAGAATGAAAAATGTGGTGATCCTTATACAGAATAATTCTGCCACACGTGGGGACATGTTTATATACATCAGGTACAGGGATTATGATAGAATACTGAGAGCCTGGTGTCGAAGAGACAAGAACAAGCTACTAGGTAAAAAGTCACCTGTTTAGAATCGTTATTGTTGTGTGGATGGGACAAATGTATGTAATAGGGGGTATACATGACAGGACTTGCCTAAAGGACACGACACCCACTCATCATCAAAATGTTACCAAGGTCAGCTAGATAATGATAAAGTTTAAGGCCATTAAAAAGCGTAAAAATCATTTACAGTAAAAATACTAAAAAGCACTTCTAAAAGCTGGAAAAATGTCCATAAAAGAAAAGTAATTTTCCCTAAAAAAGCGTCAAAAGGTCCTCTAAACTTGTATATGTTGTTATTATTGCACTGAGCACCTTTAAATCCATGAAGGTTAGTTGGAGCCAAGAAGAGAAAAAAAACAAAATCACATTCGACCTTCATTTTGGTAAATGTTTCAAAAAGTTGCCAAACTGTGCCAACACAGGAGAAGCCAGATTGTTTATGAGCCCTGTGCTGATGACTCAACATCACTGAGCATCATATGCGCAGGTGGCAATCCCTCTAGAACTTCCACTATCATGTCGAGTGAGCGAAGATGTTCATCTCTGGTTCCCACAGCAGCCGCTGGGGAAGAATATGTTGCCTGCACGCCTGATACCGATGTCTGTACATCTGGAGCAGAGCCGATTTCCCTTCCAACAGGAGCAGAAGCATCCCATGGAGGCTCTAGAAATGCTGTCATCAAAATGAGAATACGCTGGTGACAACTGTGCACGTGGGCCTGCAAATGCTCCAGGAGCAGACACAGGTCCAACACGCAGCCAGTCCGCAGAGGATGCAACGGAACACAGGCAGGACACAGTCTAGCGAGATCGATTTGAACCAATGCTCACGCAGCTCTCAAGGCCAAGGGGTAGTCAGGCAGAACACCATAGGCTCACAACAACATTGTTACAGTAGTGTTCTCTCCATTTCTTGAGGGATTGAGACGTCCATTGCGAAGCAACAGGATTAAACTCAAGATGCCCACTACTGATAGCAGGACCAAAGGAAGCCCTGCAAAAACACTTCCAAGTACGAGGTGTATGAAAGCTGGAATTACTCCGAAGATGGTGTGAAAGGTAGTTAAGAGACCTGATCCAAGTCGCTTAAATAGGAGTATGATCCAACAGGTATCAGACATATTAAAGATATGATGAACCATTTCTCCGAAATGGATTGGAAAGTTAGTTCGGACCAGGGTCTGTATCTCTGCTGAAGACCTTGCAACCTGGAGATCAAAAGTCTCGCGGGCTGAAGTTAAGGCCACATTTTGTTGAAACAACATGACTTTCAGTCTGCTCAGTGAATCAAACCTTATACTGAAAACATTCAATGAAGGCTATAGTGGTGCCTCCCTAACTGTGCGAGCTGTGGGAAACAATACTTGCTTACAGCAAACAAGCCTGAAGTTTACTGTGACTAGATTTGCGATACATGGCGCCATTCCACAACAGCCTTGATCATTCAGCACCAAATAACTTCCATTTTGAAAGTAATTAAAAAAAACGGATGAATCATGGTAACTGGGGAGCCTATCAAGTAGCAAGATACGTTTGCTTTTGATGCATTACACGTTACATGAAGCAACACTTCTTTGTCTCACTAAAGACCTACTTAAAGCCTTCCTGCAGTCAGTACCACTTAAGAAAACTTCAGTGTCCTTATTTCTGCACCTATATCTGTACGGTAAATTCCAGGTTTTCTGTATGTACCCTTCACCTAACGCTTCATACCTGCCTACTTGGATGTATCTAAGGCAGTATTGGAACTACAATGTTGTGATTGGCAGTGTAATATAGCCATGAATTAACCATTCAGTAGACGGTGGTTCAGCTACTGTGAAAGGTAACTTCTCTAATTTTTCAATGAGCAGAATGGTGTATTTTGTATCTCTGCGTGCAATAGTAAACTGTCTGTCGGTCAGATTGCAAACCAAGAACAAACTTGTGTTGTTAATGTATCACCATGGCACGTGCCTGAACCTAATGATTGCAGCGTCCAGCTTAAAATCATAATGGAGTGCAATTGAGATTGCCTATGCTGTAGAATAGACAAATCTTGTTCCATCATATCAATTGCCAAGGACACAATGTTGCCCAGTGAATAAATACACGAAGAAAGTGTGGTCATACCCTTGTCTACCACAGCTAGGGCCTTTTCTAGGTTAATCCTATCAATTTCATGTAATCTCTCAGCAGCTTCCTGTTGGGAGACTTTCTACATTTCATTGAAGATGGCACACACAAAGCGTTTCTTACACAGTTTCTTGGGATCTAAGAAGAAATCCCTAAGATCCATGTTGTCAGCTAGAAAGGACAAATGTTGTTTCACCTGTTGTAATGTTGATGTTTTTAGGCATTCTAGGCACAACACTATAAGAAGTCACTACCGCTGGGTCATCTGTGTATAAATAGCGTGGGTCAGGCCAGTGAATACTAAACCCTATGGTGGTACCCTTGAATCTTGCTTGACACTTATTTGAGGCAATAAGCCAAACCAACCATCCCTTCCAATTGGGAGCTGAAGAATTGTATGTATTATTCTGTATCATTGTACTCAGTACCTCCTTACTAATCAGTGTGTCATTCGGTATACCTTCAATAGGTATTGGTGAGCGGATGGGTGGTGTTTTCAGGTCTTTCATTTTTGCAAACCAGTAGCAGGTAGTTTGTTGCACTGTTCTGTTCAAGAATGTTATCTGTAAGGGTACGAGGCAAGCTCTAAATAAAGCCTTTATTACCTGAACCAGCCAATCTTTTGTCCCTCAGATAGATTTTGTGTCTATTGTGTCCCTCTAATAGTCAAAACCCTGTTTAGACAGTTGGGAGATGAAAGGTGCTGAATATATGAGTTTGGTGTTTGTGAGCATCATTTTATTTGCAGTTGCGTTAGTCTGTACTAACTTATAATAGTATAACATTGGGTCTGATGTACTGAACCCTGAAAAATATGCAAATTTCTGTGCGAATGTGGCAGAACTACCTTTTGGGGGTATCGGGCAATGTTCCCATTGATGGTAAGTGTTAACAGTTTGTGGACACTAGCTCTGTGCAAAAAGTGATGACCATAATGCTGGTAACAATACATACTGTCGAAGTCAGGTGTATCTCCGTACAGTTTCCTGTAAGAAAATGCAGCAGATTGTTCTAAATCTGAGAGCAAAGTATTATAGTACAGACTCAATGTACCAATCATCAGAGTGTACTCGGGGTAATGAAATCATTCAATTACATTTTAAGTACGTGTGGAATTTTTAGATGTTCAGTTGGACAAAATACATCATATGAAACTCTATCCCAAACTATACCATCCAATACTGGAACTGCTGTAATGTGCAGAAGGGACAAGTTTCTTTGTTCACGGTGTGATTACGTATATCGTTTCAGGACCAAGTTCACAGATTGTACTGCAGAGCGTTGTGGGAGGTAATGTTCATTCAGTAGTAGGAAAAAGACTATACCAATCCAAATTAACAAGAACAGGATCCCTAATGCATACCAAAGACGCAACCAAGGGAACACAAAGTAAGTCTTTTTCAACCAGAGATAGAATTGCCAAAATCTTACTTTTTTAGGGATGGTTGGCGTTTGCTCTGGTTCACTTGGATCTGAAGAAAAGTTTTCGAAGTTGATGAAGTAGCCAGACGCAGTTCCATCTATCTTTGGGAGCTCAGCAGTGTTTGTAGAACTGGCAGTTGCTTCTTGTAAAGTTCATTGTTAGACCGAATTGCAATTTGCATATCAGTTGTATTTGGATAATGTTCAGTTTCAACTGGTTTGATTCATATTCTGTTATTGGCTACTCCGGTATCTTGCGCAGAGGAGTCTTGAAAGATTATTAGTCGTCCCACCCGAACTTCCTGTAAAGTAGTGAGAGGAGATCTGTGGCTACTCAGGACCCCACGCAGCCTACTGTTGAGAATTGGCCACATAGTGTGGTTTGCTCAGATCAATGGAGACAAATCTTTTTTTCTTTATTGTCGGCAAGAGGCGGAAGATGTACTGTTCTTGTTCCTTGAACCCCCAGGACAGGTACAGGTGTTCTGTAAGATGGCCCAAACTCCTTCTTGTCCACAACCTTTTCTTTGACCTGGTCCCCATCCTTCGTGACTGAGATAGGTCTTGCCGAAATTGGTTTCACTTCCCCAGTGGCGGTGCGTTTTACTTGGACGTTGCTTTGTAATGCCCAGAATTCATTGATTTCCTGTAAAACAGCCAAACGATCATTTAATTCAAATGGTTTTACATCCGTCACTTTGCTGGCACAATTGAGATCAGATACCCACATTCTTGTCCCAAACAGGATCTCATAGGGGGTACGTCCTCCCAAGGATTTTCTTGGCATATTGTTTAGTGCCCTCTGAAACCCATATAGGTGATTGACTCAACTACCACCTGCACCTAATACCCTTGCTGTCAAGGATTACTTTAGGCCCTGGTTTTTCCTCTCCACCACCGAATTTCCCTTGGGATGGTAGGGGGAGGAGTACCGCAAGGCCACGCCCATCCTTTCCATGGCTTCCTTGTAAGCCCCAGAGCTAAACACAGGGCCACGGTCGGAATGTAACATGACAATTGCGTATGTCCGATAAAGAATCACAAATCCTGTATAACAGTTCGAGTGTCAGCCATGCGCTGAGGCCAAACCCATAGAAATCTAGAGCATGAATCAACTGATGCCAAGATGTATTTGTAAGCCCCGTCAGAATTTAAGGGGCCGCAGTGATCCAAATAGACACATGCAAGAGGTCTATCTGAAATAAGAAATGGTGTTTGTGGTGGCCGTGCTACGGAGGAACCTTTCATCTGCAGACAGATGTTGCACTGTAAGACAAAAGCTTTTGTTTGTTTAGACAAACTTGGCTACCAAAATTGCCACTTCAGTAACGAAACTGTAGCAGGGACTCCTGCATATGCAGAGCCTAGACCCTCGTGTGCAGCTAGAATTAAACCTAATCTGCGATCCATGTTTGGTATAACCCTTTCCCCCACTCCTGGAATTTGAGCATACGGTGTGTTTTGCACGTCTAATTTATAGGAATATTTGAATAGAAAGCCCTTCGGAACGGCAGAGTTGTTCTTTGAGGTGTTGGCAGCTATCAATATATCTCCGTCTATCCCCGGCTATAACGAGTGATTGCAGCAACGACAGCAGTTTGCACTGTCGCCTTGGCGACTTCATCAGCCAGTGAATTCCCTTCAATGTGTATGCCAACACGTTGGTGACTCAAGGTGTGAATAACTTGAGCCCGTGGCAGGCAGGATTTCTGCTTTGCCACTTGTTCCCATAACACTTTATGTTTCATTGTGCAACCCTTGGAATCTCTAAACCCATTCTGACCCCAGTAATGAAGATATTCATTATAGAACTGCACCCAGCAAAACAAATCACACACTCTCAGTATGTGGAATTCCCGATCTGTATATTGTAGTGCTAGTATCAGGGCTTTCAACTCTGCCAACTGCTTTGTAAATCTCTTAGAGATTGTGTAGTCATATTGCTGGGATGGAATTTACCATCCTGCATACGTCCCTTCACTATCGCACATGCTGTGGTATATGCTGCGCATGAAAGGCACGGTCTTCTCGACGACACCCAGTTTGGATTTCAAAAACATCACAGTACCGAACTTGCGTTGATCACATTTTCTGAAATGATTATGCAAACACTCGAATCAGGGGCAGTACAGCACTTGTGCTACTTGACCTTTCGGCCACGTTTGACAGGGTGAACCATCAGAAACTCCTGGAAGTTCTGAGGGGAATCGGTGTCAAAGGGAAAGCACTCACCTTACTTGAATCTTTCCTGTTGGGCAGGGAACAATTTGTGGCTCTAGATAATTTCAGATCACCCAATTTTACATTACCATGTGGTGTGCCACAGGGATCAATCTGAGCCCAACTCGTTTTAATATTTATGTTGCACCATTGGCGAAACTGATCAGGTCCCTAGGTTTTTTGGCGGTTTCCTATGCAGACGATACGCAGATTATCGTCTCAGTGTCAGGATCCCCCACTGACACTGTGAAACAGTTCCATACCTGCCTCCGTCAGGTGGAAGAATGGATGGCTGACAATTGTCTAAAACCTAACTCTAGTAAGACGGAGGTCTTACTTTTCGGTGCTCACACTAACTTCTGGTCACCCGATCTCTGGCCCCTGGAGTTTAGGCCACTACCCACACCAGTGACCATGGTTCAGAACCTGGGAGTCATTTTCGACTCTAAATTCTCATTTGAAAACCACGTCAACCAGGTTACCTCCCTCTCTTTCTATACATTAAAACTTTAAAGAAAGATCCTCTCATTCATCCCAGCTGAGCTTCGTAAATTAGTGATCTCAGCGCTTGCCCTGTCAAGAGCTGACTACTGTAACAGGCTTTTTATCAACTTTTGGAAAAAGTGCCTGTCTAAATTGCAGGTTGTACAGAACGCAGCGGCTCGGCTCTTGTTGAACATCGCAAGACACAAATCTCTGTCAAAAGTGCTCAAGGATTTACATTGGCTGCCAATAAAAAGATGAATTGAGTTTAAGGCTATATGCATTGTCTTTAAGATCACACAGGAAATAGGACCGGGCTTTTTCAAATGGAATTTGCTACCCTACGTCCCAGCCCGCTGTCTTCGCTCATCCTCTGCCCAAGATCTTATTGTTCCCAGGGTGAAATAATGTTCCTGGGGGGGGGAGAAGCTTTCTGGTGGGCGCAACTAGGTTGTGGAACTCTCTCCCAACAAGATTGAAACAGGAAACACATCTGTTAGCTTTTAGGAAAGCGATAAAAACTTGGCTGGTCAGTCTTTAAAGTGCCTGCAAACCCCCTAGCCTAAATCCTGTCTCAATGAGCATGCACCTTGACACCCTCGTGTGAATGTTTCGCACTCTATAAATTGCCGTTTCATTTCATGTCATTATATTGCTGTTTACTTCCTATAGCCGGCTGAGCAGATCCATCAGTGTAAAGATGTATTTATATTTATCTAGAGCAGGGGTCTCCAAACCGGTCCTGCCGGGCCGGATCCATGCCAGATTTTTAAAATAATTGCATGCATCTCAATGGGGATATCCAAAAAATCTGGCATGGATCCGGCCCTCCAGGACCGGTTTGGAGATCCCTGATCTAGAGGCAAGATTTCATTCGGGAGGGGGTATTCTTGTTCATATTGCAGGAATGCTTGTGTTTTTAATGTAGAATCATATTTGTAATCTACATTTATTGCGTTGAGAGAATTATCCCATTGTATTTATCGTGGATGCAATGCTTTCGCATTTGGAATGCTTGCTTTGGTAACAGCTTCTAAAGTTAGTACCGGGGTTACAATATTTATGCGTTTCCCCTGTGCTAGTGTTCTTTCTCTCACTACAGCAGTCTGTACTGCTGTCGGTATTTTTCTGTTGCTGCAAATCGAATTTCAGCATTTGTATACAAATGTGATTTGTATGCCATTGGGACCGTCTCACCTTTGTTGAAAGTGATGTAGGTATATCCTGATAAACCCAGGACCACCCGGATCATCAAGTTAGTGGTATTTACACATGTGTGCAAATGTTTAGATGCTATCATGTCAACCTGTACTGAACGTAGAATATCTGTGTGTTGTTGCGTCTACTAGTAGTGTGAAATCAGGTCTGATTACGTCGTAGAAAGATTTTACTTTTTCTGCGTAATCTAGAATTTATGTTCTGTCAAAATTTAGAAGTCCTAATATGGATTGCAACCCTTTGAGAGTCTGTTGGAGCAGCGCACATTGTTTTGTTTTAAAAAGTTGGCTTTCAGGCTCTTGCCTTCACTTGATAGCTTACATCCCAAAAATAGGGAATTGAGATGGGCAATTTATGAAATTTGTAGCCCAATTGGCGAATCCCACAATTATGTTGTTCACCCTGCTCAATTGTTCAAGTAATCATCGTCTGTCAGATAGATGTCATCTACATATGACACTGCCACCTCGGTTGTAATATTTCTGACACCCTTGCCGAGAATAGCCCTGGGATGTTCCTATTCCCTATTCCTATGCCCAAGTTGAAGTTAATTTCTTTGTAACCATTTTGTAAATGGTTACAAAGAAATTAGCTTCAACTTGGGCACCTGCTGTAACCCTGTAAGTGCTTCCTGAACAAAATTTGTCCTGCTCGTGGATTCGCAGATTTTGTCGCAATTTCGCGAGATTCGCGGATCGCGAAATTGCAAAAAATCCGCAAATTCCGCGAGCTGAATGAATTTTCGGCCCACACTTACTTGAGGCAAACAACAGAAGTGACGTTGAGTGCTGAGGGCAGAAAATGCTGTCAAATATCTGCTTTCTGGAGCTATATTTTGGCACAAGAATCCATTCGAGATATCTAATGTTGTTTTGTATTTGTCCGCACAATGTTATTCATTAATGCCGCACTATGTGCATTTTGTACTGCAAATGTTCATGTGCATGTGTTTAAATGCCGGTAGTTTAAAACTAGACTATATGAATTGTCAGGTTTCATTACTGGAAACAAAGGAGTATTCATCGGGGAGGTGCAAGTCTCAATTACACCTTGGTATTCGAGTTGGTCTTGAATTTCTTTGACCTGTCTTTTTGCATCGTTTTTTATAAGGTACTGTCTCTGTTGATTTGGAGTAGATTTTAATGGGATTTCGTTGTGGTTATACTCCATGTCCCACCCTACATGGTTGCAATATAACGCCGGAGCTAGTGCTAATGCCCACTCCTGCACATATGAATGTTTCAAAGATTCTGGAACAAGGTCAGAGAAAGCAGGCAAAATTAAGGTTTCCCCTTTTGGACAATCCATCACATACTCAGGTAGACAATCTTTCTCTGCTATCAGTATGTTATATCCATATGTTAAGTTCTCCCAAAAAAGACCTTTAATCTTTCTTGAGATGGCCCCCTCTATTTGAAGTGTAATTTCGTATAGTCTATGTGAGACACTTCTTGAGATGTCCCCCTCTAACTGAAGTGCAATTTTGTACAGTCTATGCGGGACACTAAGTTTGATATCAGGTGTTTCCACTGTGATGTGCTCATTCAATACTACTGTCACCAGAAAATCCTTCAGGTTCTGGCGAGCTATTGTTACTTCTGCCATGCTGTCTGGCATCATCAGAGCCCATTCCCTGTTCAGAAGCTGAGTCCTCAATAACCTGGGCATGTTTAATTTTTAAGCCAGCTACTTTCTTCTTTTTGACTTAAGGTTTCGTTTTAGGTTTCTCTACCTGTTTGATAATATAATCTGAAGAACAATGTTTTTCCCTATTTGTGTGTGGTCGATATTCTTGCTTTTGTTCTGATCGCCCGTCCCTCTCCGAGCTTTTTGATGAACCCTGAAAGGAACAAAAGGAATGTGTATCAGTGTCCTGATGCCTATCAGGTTTCTTAATGTTATCACGATTCCTAAGATTGTACCTCTTTTCAGAGGACTCCCGTTGGGGAGACCAACCCCTTGATCGGATTGTTTTCTCAATTAATATTTTTAGAATTTTAGTTTTCCCATTTCTTTTTAGAGGAAGTGAGTGCTTGCTTCGAGTTGTTCTTGTCGGGACTACCCGCCATTTGTGGCTTCCCGGCTTTGGCTCCCAAATGATCTCTACCTAATGCAACAAAGATTTCTTTGATAATTGTTGGTAATTCTCGCTCCCTATTGATATGAGCTGTTTCCCTTAGGCGACTGTGTAGGGCCACTTCTGTTGCCATGGACAAAATTACCCATCAATTTAATTCCCAAGTCCAGGGCAGATCCTGCCCTGTACTCATTCTGTATCTGTTTCAATACATTAGGAACAACTGATAAGTCAAGTCAAGTCAAGTCAAGAGATTTATATAGCGCGCTACATACCCATAGGGTCTCAAGGCGCTAACGTAAACGGCTCTGACGTAAACGGCAGCAAATATTGTTCCCCAAGTGGTACAATCCTCAATCGAGGTAACCATCCCCATTGGCAAGCAAATGGTTAGAATTCTATGTTTTTCCTCCAGACCCGTATGGGGAAATACTGCTCCCAGCTGTGTAATTAATTGTGCTATACAGAACGGAATTTGCTCCAGTTTGGGAGGAATTGTCCCTATTACTGATTTTAGTGTCTGTAGGTTAATTGTAGGTGTGGTCTGCTGTGGACCAGCTGGAGCATCTCTCACATGTAGGAATCTCAATGTTCGCATGACAAACTGGACAATGTGTCTCTATAGCCTGACTATGTCTTTGTATATTGTACGGACTTCATCCACTTGTAGTGTATCTATCTCTGGATGTGGAGTATTTGTCGCTAAGACCGGCCAGGTTGCTCCTTCTATGCTGAGCAGGCCGAGTCTCACGAATGATGTTGTGTGTGGGGGGCAGCTTTAAATCAGTTTCTGTGTTGCTGGTAAGTTAACAGGACTTCAATGTTGTCATATAGAATGTATTCATTTGGTGGTTCAACTACAATGTATGTGTGGAACAAATTAGTCACTTGATCTGCAAGTGGGAACTGAACCCAAGAATAGAATTCCTCAGAACCAAACACCTTGTGTGCCTCAATCACAAAGGTAACTCAGCCACCTGTTGCGGTATGCCGTGTTCTAACAATTTCATAGTCACTGCATGTCTGCAGTACTCTGTGATGTTGAAAGCATTAGCCAATTTTTCTTCCCCCGAGCTACTCGCGGGATCAGTCATTTAAAAAAGAAGAGAATAGTTCAGCGCTGGTGTTTTGCACAATGTGGGGAACCTTTTATCCTTACATGATTGTTTAAACCTTCAGCCAATACACAAAGTATATCTGCTCAGCTCAGGCGGATTTCCCTTCCCACTTCAGACGTCTCTGAAAAGTGTGAATAGGGCTTTCTGTGAAAGCACGACTGAACTACTCAGATTTAACAGTTAATATAAGCACCAAACCAACGTTGGTGGCGCCATGTCGTGTAGTTCCTAGGAATCCCCAGGACCTGCGCGTTTTGGATGACATAAACTGAGGGCTTGGTGTCCCAACCGCTTTCGGACACCGCCATAGAATATGTCAGCCATTAGACCAGCTAGCTCTACAGTGCCACTACCTCCCACCTGTATTCTACAGTGGTATAGGTAGTCTCTGGCAATCACTGAACATGACAACCCTGAATCCTCAGGGATCGTGGAAAACAGTACAGTACATTTCGCTCAGGCACTCATGCTTTCTTTCTCTGAGAAAATACACAGGATTGCAATTAGGACATTTCAATAAGTATTTATTGGTCTAGCGTCAGCCTGGTGTAAAACATATGTGCTGCGACAATCAGGAGACAGAAGCATACGAAAGAGATTGTTAGCACCAATTTAGTAAATAGTAGATACATTTCTACCATAGTGCTAATAAGGTGATATGCATGTATATGTATGTATGTAGCCAAGAATCCTCCAGTGAAGAACCAACCCCCTCACCTGATGGTTGAGAACGAAAGACCCCCATCTCTGTGTCAAGGATGACACCCCACAACGGCCTAATAACATTGAATTTTTCAACTAAATTGACTTGGTTATAATACTCTGGAAACAAAATATAACGTAGGAACTCTCTAAAACTTTTTAACAAATTAGATTTCTTTCGGGGTATTTGTAATCATACACTTCCAGTTCAGTCGACACACAGTTGGAACCGATGGAATTCGGATTTATCCAGATTTGCGAAACATCAACACCAATAACATTATAAATAATTATAAATAGAACCAGGGGAGATTTATAAACGCGAAATAACCAAAGGGACAGTAATAATACTCCGATGGAACTATCGGAATGATTAAATAGGCACTTCCGGGTCATTCGAAGCAGAGTCAGCATAAAAAGCGCAGTTCGTGCCATGTGAAAATTATCCATGAAGACACAGGCACGCTGAAGCAGGGAGGCCGAATCCTTCTAGACAGGTAAGTGAAGGAATATCGCAGAAAACCTCTGTTAGAGATAAAGGAGACCAGGTTGATTCGACCCTCAGATAGAGATGGGGCCCCGTTTTTGCTGCCTATCCAAGTCCTAACTATAACAGAGGGGACTTGACTATGAATATAAATCATCCATCATCAAAATAGCACCAAGTCAGGATTAAGAACAAGGGAAAAGAAGGGGCATATTAACTGAGAAGCTCACCCCCTTTTTTGAAACCGTGATAATAGATTCAAAGTAGTATGAATAATATGTTTATCGTACCTAGCGAGCTCAGTATATATATTGATTATACCCACAGGCGCACAAGTAAAGGAGCGAATTATCGATTCTGAAGTAGATATACTCTCCATCGGACGATATTCGATACTTAGATCCGGTGAGTACGCTCAAAAATAAGGACTCTTCCGGTAGAAGGACATTAAACATAGAAACCCAGACTGCAATGTTGTTTTCTATTTTACTTTTTCTAGCGATTCTAAATTGAAGAAAGAATCCACAAATCCCATAAGACAGCACCTGATAATTCGTTACGGTGGCTTCTGCGTGCCCATTTTAAACGCCGATATTCTCACCAAGGTAAACACAAGACAGTTCCTTAACAATAGTGATTCTAATAACGAGAGCAAATTGCAGCTATTACACTCAGTGTTCTCTCTTTATATATAAAGTTTGTCAGTCCGCAAGAGGAAAATACAAAAGCGGAACTTCATAAAAATCGAACTATAAAGTCCGCCGAAAAAAATCTTCTGTTTAAGGTATTTACCGATTTGATGTGGGCAACCAATAATAATGACCACTTAGATATGTTACTTTCAAAGACTGTTTAGTTATCTTATAAAGATGCGAATGTAGGGGGGGTATAAAAATCTTTTTGTAAAATCAAAACCTTTTTCATAGGAGAGACAAAAAAAGTGAATTAATGCAATGTGTCACTGTAATAGAGTAAAGATTTCTAAAACATTGTTTTCTAATTTTTAGATCGCAGTTAATGTCAATGTCCTGATGAAGGTGACACCATTTTAACTACACTGAAACACCACGTCGACTGTTTTTTTGACTGTTTTTAATATATGAGCATGTACGTCATAAAATGATGTGTTTTATTCATTTTGGGAGGTATCTAATAAACTGTAAAAAAACTTTTAATTTTTGCTGCATATGTCTGATACTTATTTGATGATTACATAGTGGCACTACTCCAGATTATCACTAGATCTAGAGAGAATAGCTGACCTCTGGGACCCGTTACAGGTCCGTTCCCCCACAGACTCGCCCAAAAATTAGTAACTGGAATTCATTCCTTAAAGAACGCAGGGTCTGATTTTCTATACTACCCCACAAGGGATGTCAGACCGCGGCGCTGCATGTCGAAGATTCAGCATGCAGGACCGGTGTCAACTTGGAAGGAATTCTCCTCTAATATGTAGGGGGAATGAGAGTCTTTTATACTAAAGTGGTCACTCCTGTGTTTTTTCTTAAATCAATATGTTTTTAAAACAATCATGGATGCTTTGAAAACAATCATAAATGTTTTGAAAACAATCACCAATGCTTTTCTAAATTAATGCTTTCATGCACAGCTGGCTGTTGGCCAAGGATGAAAGAAATGGTGACCCTAATACAGAATAATTCTGCCATGCCTAGGAAAATGTTTATGTACGTCAGGTACAGGGATTATGATAGAATACTAAGAGCATGGTGTCGAAGAGACAAGAGAAAATTACTAGGTAAAAGGTCACCTGTTTAGAATTTTTATTGTTGTGTGCATAGGACAAATGTATGTAATAGGGGTATACATGACAGGACTAGCCTAAAGGACATGACATTGGGTCCAGGCCTTTAAATATTGCCCTGTCTGCAAGACCAGATCACTCCAGCATTTAAAGCCTTTTTCAATAACCACACCAGAGGTGCTTTTAAGTAGGGACATAAGCAGACAAGATCAATAAAATCTTGCTTCGTTGCACCACATAGGTTACATAGCGTGGGGCCATCGTACTTCCATGCCGGCAATTAGCTAAACTTGGTAAAACCCCAAACCTAGTGACCATGAGTTTCTATTTCAAATAGAATGGGTATTTTGTGTTTAGATATTCTGCTGGTCGTGTTGTTGTATAGGACAGCAGGACCATCCAGGCATGAGACCACTTGGTAAATTTACTTTTGACCTCTAATAATGAACGAGATTTAGCCATTTTATTTATCACCCTACGGAAGACAGAAAAAGAGGGTTTCTGCACCCAGAGATCTTTTGTCTTTGTTTCCTCCAGGGCTATTTTAAAATATTTGCCATAGTTTGAGAGTGGGTCTTCTTCCTGGGCTCGCCACAAGGCATCATGTAGGTAGTTCACTCGACTTAACCAGATTTTAATGCCAGCTTCTAATGGTAGCATATCTTCTCCCGATCTCTTGTTGTATAAGACCAAATTCCAGTCTCACCTGTGCTGGGGATGCATTCCGAGATAAATTGAAAACTTTTTTGTACGCTTTTGTTTGTAGTTTGTCCAACAGTTTTGCATCTTTAGAACGATTCTTGCATAAGGCACTATCAGCAGAAATGTTGCACCTATTACAGTGAACAGTGGCTTGAAAGCTGAACCCCATAGCTTTTTGGCAAAGGGCACAGAAGGCATAGATTAGGCTATTTTCTTCTGTTTCGAGATAGTGTTTGTGAGTTTGGAAATGTAATCGGTCATCTATGTACGGCCCTAGATATTTATAGTTATTGTCTACCCCTAACACTGTTTCTCCCAGCTTAATGGAGTGTTGACGAGCAAGCCGCTTCTCAATAGTCATGATTTTTGTTTTTCTATTTGAATTCGAAGGCATTGACATCGGCAAGCATTGATAACTCATTTAATGATCTTTGTAAGCAGACTCTTGTTAGACTGATCAGAACTATGTCATCAGCATAGGAAAGATGTGTTATAGGTAATGGACCCAAGCGTGGTTGATGAGAGTTTACCTCATTTAATCTTGTTGAGAGGTCCGCCATAAATAGATTGAATACATGAGGTGCTAATGCACAGCCTTGTTTTAGACCTATCTCAATCTGGATTGCCCTTGATAGTCTACTACTCATACCTATGAAAACATGCAAACAAAAAACTGCTGCACGGTCCTTCGCTGGAAACGCGCTCAAAATCTGGAACATCATCCCAGTCGGTAACAGGACTATCTCGTCCCTCACAAAATTAAAAAAACACCTAAAATTCATTTTCCTCAATAGCTCCCTCCCGAATGGATATCCGCCATCTAAACGCAAATATCTGCTCGTCGTCTCTGCCAGGTATTGTAGCTATAAAACTTACCTCCTCCCTGCTATTTGACCCCAAACTGCTCCTCCACCCCCAAGTGGTTCAACCCCAAGTCAACGTGCACTCTATAAGATTATCTCTGGATTCACGTACTACCTCAATGCTGCTCAGCACACTTGGACTTCCGAACCTATATGTAGACTACTGCTTTATCGTATGAATCTTGCACAAAAACAGTTGTGAAGCGCTCCGATACCCTCGGGTCAGGCTAGCGCTATATAAATCTCCTCAATAAATAAATAAATCGTCTTGTGAAATCTGCTATTTTAATACAGATCCAAGTTCCGGTGTACAGTTGTAATATGGCGCGCAATATTGATTCAGGAAGGCCCAAATTCTTTAATTTGCTCCACAGCAGCCCTCGATCTATGCGGTCAAACACTGCTTTAAAATCGATAAAACAAAGCTGCAACTTTCTCTGCAAACGTTTGTACCGTTCTGCTATCCTGGTCCACTTCAGTTCAGTCCATGTCTTCACTACTACATATTCACAGTCTTGGTTTCCATTGTTCGCTTTATTCTTTCATTTACATACTACATCCTTCTATGCTTCCAAAAACGTTTTTAACACCGATCTTCTTAAAATTAGCTTTAGCATACTTAAAAAATGGTACTAATACTTTTAATATATAAATCTGTTTTAATGTATTAAATATTATCAACATTGTTATGTTTTCTTTTTTGACGCGTCGTTCCTTCGTCAACCTCCACCTTCGCCTTCTTCTGTTAACCTCCGCCTTCGTCCGTGATCCGATGTCGCCAAAATGTTATAAATGAAGAAGAGGCTGCACACCTGTGTCACGTTGGTTAGGCACTTTAATCAAGAAGAGGCGTAGAAAACCCAACCAGCAAGACCGGGACCAAACGGGCAACTAACTGCCGTTTGACCGAACACTGGACACGTAACAGGAACAGAGAGCACGAGCTCAGCGCGAGACATAAGCTGAGGCACAGGAAGAATATAACAAACATATTTTTCATTAAAAACTTGTCATTGTATACAAATACTTAAAGAACGTTTTTCAGCTTCTAACATTTACCTTACTTTAATATTTTTTTCCTTTTCGCTTCCACTTCTATGAAAAATTAGTGTTATACTTATAACACTTGTAATAAATAGTAAATATATTTGCAGCATGTGTAATAAATACTTCCAAAAATGGCTATAAATACATTACAAAGCATCCACAGAAATATACTGAGTATCCAGGCAAGGCTGGGTCTTTTAGACTTACCAATAATTGTTTATGTTTGAAAAGAGATCCACAAGAAGGGTCTCCATGATGAAATGAGACAACGCAACATAAAATGGTCAAGCATAGCGTTTATAAACCATCATCAACGGGAGTCTCTCAAAAACAAAATACTGAAACTCGTACTTTCACCCAAAATGTTTTTGGGTGCCTCCACAACATCCTTATTACGTCATTCTGCGGTGAAGTACCTCAAGCATATGTACAAATGTAGCTTTTATTTACATATATAGCAAAACAATTTTGGAAAGCGTTATGTTGTGTTAAATTTTTTTTTAATAAGGGCACTCTTTTCTGGCAATGCTAATTCCAAGAGCCCACCTTACGTTAATCCTGTTTAAAAACATTCCATTTTAAAGACGGCTGTTTGGGCAAATAATTTGGTCTACAATTGGCCCCTCACACCTGGGGAACAACTCTAGACCCGGATTCTGAATATAGTCAGACTGGAGACTAAATATTGCAAGAAGGACTAAACCAGAAGGTAGGCCAGGATTTGTACCAGTGTTCCTAAGAATCCCAGGTGAGAACCAACTCTTAAAATGCAAAAAACAAGCTGAATACACACCTCTTCAAGGAGCACGATCCCGACCCAACAGTCTACCCTTGACGTTTCCCCTATACTGTATCTTCTCGAGGCCCATACCCCATATCCAGCACTCCGTTGCTCTCGGGCTAGTTTTGTGCTCTATAAATACCAATGCATACATGCCTAAACTGTATGGCATGTTACCTGCCTGTGTTGCTTTTTCAGCTAGCCAACGAAACTTAAAATTTTAATTGGCATGTGGGTTGGTGACCTTAATTATGACGCCCAAGAGATTAACTGAGCAACATTCTGTACCTAATGCAGATTTTTTTTTAAAGGACACGAACTGCTGAATGGTGCTGTGGTTTATTCAACAGAGTAATACCACTGTTAGGTCTGGTAAAAACCGCTCCTGTTGTCTCACCGATGCCGCACTATGTATTCACAAGGAGTCGGATTTACAAAAAAGTTGTTAATCTGAACCTGTAATTTACTCCTACACAGGGATTTAGATGTATGAGTTTTCAGAATTCACAGAGCTTTCCAGTAATACCGCTAGTAAGCTTGGCCAATCAGAGTATTCCTGGGGTACTACGGGGAAAGACATATGTCTTATTAGGGCTCGCCTACGCAGTTTTCCCGGGGTACTACGGGGAAAGACATATGTCTTTTTAGGGCTTGCCTACGCAGCGCACATGCGCTGCATAGGAAAGCGACCTTTAGCAATCGGCATAGATTTGCGGGCAAAAACGTGCACGAGTTGCCATGCTTTGAATGGCAACGCATGCACTTTGGCAATTTCCTTGCGGGCCCAGGCCCCCTCCTCTCTCCCCGCCCCTTGCTGCCATACGCCGCGTGCTCACTTGTGCTTTTTTTTCTATCCTGCTACCAAAACGTACTCCTAGAATAGCGCTCATCAGTGCCATGCCACCGACTTGTACCTAGAAAAAAACAGCACTTTTACAACTTCTGGAAGGCGTTCTAGCACTCATCTGATTAGTATTTTCATGCTGCAAAAACCACCACAAAGAATGAAACGATGGTTGAAGTAAGTCCGGCTTGAAAGACTGCCAGGAGCTTGAAGAGCGAGCCCAGCCAAGCTCCCAAGAGAACGGCAGAGGTGATCAGATTCTATGAGATCAACAGATCTAATCCAGATGCCTGGTGCAGCCAGAAGGGTGTCCTTGTCCTGTTCAGAGTGTAAGTAACAGTGAACCGGTCCTGACAAAGAGCTACAGCGGATGAACAATGACCGAGCACACCTTGCAGTATTACTCACAGACAGAAAATAGGGCACATGCGCTCTGGGGCGAGAAACCAGAGACGCGATGTATCTCCTGCCAGCAGCATTGCCAACACCCTCAGAGGGTAAGACCTGATTTCTACGCAAGGTGAGATGCGACATCCATCTGACAACGATCAAACAAGGGACCCTTACTCATTCCCACAGGAAGAACGTACTTATTCTCACCAGAACGGAGGGATGGGCAAACCTAAGGATGGCTAGCGCTGCCAAGGTGCTGGAAGGTACTCCTTCTTGTGAAGGTGGCACTCACTCTCTAGGGAGGGCTAACCTTAGAGGTAATAACCAACGCTAAGGACCCGAACCAATGAAGATGAAAACAGCACTTACACTGCCAAAAATGGCCCAAGATCATCGGGTCTAAACGATGCCACAAAGGTGCCACGAAAACTATCACTAGTGAAAATGGTCCTCGCACCCTCCCTAGATGAGAAATGTGTGCCCACATGCACAGACGGGCGGGGAAAATTGTCTACATCAGCCTCAGAAAGAACGAGCGCTGGGTGCACTAGGAGTTTTATGCAAACTTTTGCTAGATATTTTTAGAGGACTCACAGAAAACTGAAGAGAAATGGGCTGAGCTAACAGGCTGTTCCAGATTACAGATCACGTATTTTCTGGTTTAATTTGGAAACCAGCCCCATTCAGTGCTCAGCAGGAGGAAGACGGATGGTAGGAGTAACAACCGTGCAGTACACCTAGCAACTCTCACAGTTCCGCCAGCATTTCTTAATATTGGCCAAGAATGCTCTGGGGCTCCCTCTCTGCAGATGTCCATTCTGCTACATCTGAGCAGAATGTAGTTCTGCTCAATGTGTCCCACCCGTCCTGAAGTCCTTTTTAGTGGTCGGAGAGCCACCGAAGGCTCAAGCCAAATGCCTGGCTCAGCTCGAGGTCCGCTTGGACCCTCAAGCTCAATACGAGCCGAGCTTACAGCAGCCCACGCTGTTAACTCATTGTTCATTTCTGCTTTCCCAACTCCCTTGCTCTGCAGTCTGTCTGCATAGGGTCTGATGCCAACCATGCCTGAAGGCGTCATTTAAAATGCAGAAAACTTTCACAGCGCAACCACCTTCATGAAAGTCTAATGCCGAAATTGTGCAGTGTGAATCCAGAAATACTGATCAAGGCCAGCTTCCTCACTTCAGCTGAACAAACTGTGTGATCCTAGGCACATGTTTTACTTTACCCTGCCTACTTTTTATTCATGCAAAAAGTACAGATGATGGACGGAATGCTGAATCAATCAAACAGTCTGCTTGTGGCGGCATCCAGCTTGCGGGTGCGAGCAGTGGTGCGCCACAAGCACAAGTGCAGTGCTTGAAAATGAGCAAAACCACACCTTGTTGTCCTATAGTACCAAATCCAGATCAAGTTCAAGTTCAGTAATTTGTATAGCGCGCTACTCACCCAGAGGGTCTCAAGGCGCTTGAGTGAGGGTGGGTGCTTTAGTGCATCATTTATCGAATAGCCAGGTTTTTAGCTGCTTTCTGAAGGAGAGGTGGTTCTGTGTGAGGCGGAGGTGGGTGGGGAGGAAATTCCAGGTTTTGGCCGCTAAATAGGAGAAAGATCTTCCTCCCATGGTGGATCTATTGATGCGCGGGATAGTGGCGAGGGCTTGATTGGATGAACGTAGTTGGCGGGTGGGTGTGTAGAAGGATAGTCGTTTGTTGAGGCATTCGGGTCCTAGGACGTAGAGGGCCTAGTGTGCGTGGGTGAGGAGGCGAAACGTTATTCTTTTGTTGACGGGAAGCCAGTGGAGATCTTTCAGATGACCGGAGATGTGAGCTTGACGGGGGATGTCCAGTATGAGTCTGGCTGAGGCATTTTGGATGCGCTGGAGTTTTTTCTGTATTTTGGCTGTGGTTCCGGCGTAGAGGGTGTTTCCATAATCTAGTCGGCTGGTGACTAGCGCGTGGGTGACTGTCTTTCTTGTTTCGGTGGGGATCCAGTGGAAGATTTTTTTGAGCATGCGTAGGATGTTGAAACATGATGAAGAGACGGCGTTGACTTGTCTGCTCATCGATAGGGAGGAGTCTAGGATGAAGCCTAGGTTACGTGCGTGATCTGTAGGTGTGGGTGCTGTGCCCAGAGCCGGTGGCCACCATGAGTCGTCCCATGCAGAGGGGGATGATCCTAAGATGAGGACTTCCGTTTTGTCCGAGTTCAGTTTTAAACGACTGTTCTTCATCTATTCAGTGATCCTATATCAAATTCCATGTGACATAGAATGGTTCAGTGATCGATCTGTGTCAAGTGTTTTTCTCGATACCTTTGCATCCGTATAGCCAATATTTATTTGCATTCCGGTTCGGAAACCATGTCTTGGCATGGTGCCAAGTACCTCAAGGGTATACAGAGAGCCCCTCAATTTTCAATCAGATATTGAAGAAGTGTTTGGAGTCATTGGTCATGCCCAGGAATTCAGTTCTAGTCCAGTTCTAGTCCAGTATATTGACGACTTGCTGGTAGAATCAAGAACACATCATTGAAAAGGGAATTCGCAAAGTTTCTCAGGATCGAATAAATGCTATCATGTGAATAAATCTGCTGAAAACACAGAAAGAGGTTTGAATGTTTTTGGGAATGGTTGGTTACTGCAGACAGTGGATTATGAATTTTTCACTGATGGCAAAACCCCTTCAGAGACTGACACACAAAGATGTGAGATCCAATACATCTTGATGAGGAATGTATGAGGATGTTCCTGGAGTTGCAAGACAGTTTATGTCGAACACCAGCATTAGGGATGCCAAAGTTTGAAAAATAATTTGCATTGTTTTGTAATGAGTGTGAGGGTTGCGCACTCTCAGTTCTAACGCAAACACACGTAACAGCACTTAGACCAGTGGCATATTTATCTGCCACTTTGGATCGCGTCACTGCAGCATTACCAGGATGTTTAAAAACAGTTTCTGTACTTGTGTGAGTCTTGAACAATGTGAGTCGATTATTATGGGTCATCCATTTAGAGTGTTTGTTCCGCATTCAGTAATGATTCTCTTAACGCACTCGAACACAGCATTTAACGAGTAGCCGTTCGGCAAAATATGAGCAAGTGATTCTGGGTGCTGAAAATGTGACAATAACACAGTGGACTAGCCTGAATCCAGCCACGTTATTGCCAACTCCATACTGTGAGGAAGTTCTTGATGAAGTGGATCATGATTGCCTGGATGTGACAGAGTAGTGCACAAAACCAAGGCCTGATATCAAGGATACACAGTTACCTGAATCTGATGTTGTTCTGTTTGTGGATGGTTTATGTTTGAGAGATTCGGAGCATTGCTTGAGAGCTGCCTATGCAATTGTCATGGTAGCAAATGTGATTGAAGCATCGTGGATGAAAGGAGTGAGCACTGCACAAGTGACTAAATTGAAAGCTCTTACTCGAGCTTGTATCTTGTCGAAAAAATAGAGGGTTGCAGTTTTTACGGATAGTCAATATGGCTTCGATGTCGTACCTGACTTTGGGCAGTTATGGTCCCAATGTGGATTTTTCACCTCTCCAAGTTCACCGATCAGAAACAGAGAGCGTGTAAAATTGGGGCGGTGAAGTGCTGTGCACATAGATCTGGTTGTGAGTACATCACACTGGGTAACAAATACGTGGATGAAATTGCTAAAGTTTGTGCTATGTATGCATACTCGAAAAATGTGGAACTATCAGTAAATGAGCAAATTGAACAAACAGAATGCAAATTATTCTTCGCATCTGTTGAGACTTGTGATGAAGTGAGAGATTTACAAGAAGAGGCGAGTGACTCCAAAAAAGAAGGGTGGATTAAATTGGGGTGTACTCGCAGGTCAGATAATGAAGTCTGGGTGTACACTGATGAGAGAATAGTAATGCCAGACAGTCATCTTTCTCAGATGGCTAGAGTCCATCACGGGACAACACATATTGGAAGAAATGCAATGATTACATTGTTTCAACAGACATGGTTTAATCCCAAATTCAGATTAACTGCAGAAGTCTCTGTCAGAGATGCACAATTTGTCACCAGCAAAACCCAGGGAGAAAGACAGTGGTTAGGGGGCGAATTGGGAAAGCAGCTGGTCCATTTACCAGAATACAGTTGGATTTTATTGAGATGTTCCCTTGCAATGGATTAAAATATATCCTAGTGGTTGTCTGTTGTTTTTCTTGGGTTGAAGCATATCCAACAAGACGAAATGACAGTCTAACAGTTCCTAAACTGCTTCTTAGAGAGATTATTCTCAATTTGGTTTTCCAGTCTCGTTGGAATCAGATAGAGGGACACATTTTATTAATGAAAAAAATAAGATGCTTTGTGCAGCATTACAGATTGAGCAAACACTGCACTGTGCTTATAGACCTGAGACTTCAGGAGTAGTTGAACAATTCAACGGCACAATTAAATCAAGTTGACAAAGGGTTGTGCTTCCACAAGACTGAAATGGCCTGATGCATTGCCATTAGTATTAATGAGCTTAAGAAGTATCCCAGACAAGAAAACTGGATTGTCCCCTCACAAAATCATTATGGCCAGGGCTATGAGACAGCCAACAGTCCAAGCAAATCAACTAATGAACATTACTGATGACTTGGTACTGGATTATTGTAAAGGATTGGCTGATTTGGTACATTCTGTCGGGCAGATTTACAAATCCCTTGGGTGACTTTTGTGCCGCTGTTGCCTCACTTTTGCGACGCAGCCGCAGTGTAAATGTTGTGGTCCATTTACAATGTGACGCATCTATTGAGATGTGTCACGTTGTAGAACCCTGTATCACATTACACCTGTGTCAGGTATAATGTATGCAGGGTGGGCGTTCCCGAGCAAAAAGCCACGTAGAACTGACACAGTGAAGTTTATAAGATTTCACTGCGTCATTCTACGTCTTCACTGTGTCAAAATCCCTACGCCTGCTCAGACCAGGCGTAAGGAATGATGCAGGGCTTTTTGAATGGGACTAACCCATCTATTGAGGTGCATTGCCTGACGTGCTTCACTTTCATGAGCAACTTCAGCAATGCATCAATTTTGCACCAACAGATGTGTCAACATTTCTGACGCATCTGTTAATCCTTGCGCCATGGAGCACTGTATTGTAAATACAGCGCATCCATAGTGGCGCAAGGACATTCGGTGCTGACGCAAGGAAACTGCGCATCAGTTCCTTGTAAAACTGCCCCTGTGTCTGACCAGGTTGTTGAAGTTGCGACAACAATTAAACAGGAACAAGGCCATGATTTAAGTCCGGGAGACTGGGTTGTGATGAAGAAACATGTCAGAAAGTCCTGTTTAGAACCTTGCTGGCATGGCCCTTACCAGATCATACTGGTAACTACAACAGCTGTCAAATGTGGTGGATTCACACAAGTCATTTTTTTTGTTAAACCGTTTTAATTGCAGAACGATATATCGCAGTTTTACAAGATTATTGTTCGTTAGCACGGGATCCTCCCCCAGTTAGTCGTACCTCTGTACATGTTACACAGCCATTCAGCCCACATCCCGGAGGCTGGGCGGCGACGCTCGGATACACAGTACAGGTTCACTTTTCCAGCCTCTGTGGGCGTCACATGAGGAAGCCGTCGTCTGCTTTTAGATTTTCGCCCCCCCAACTTCCCCCATCTGCACCCTCCTTCTCCCGTTCCGTGCTCCAGTAGTCCTACCTCCCTCCCCAGTCCCACCCCCTGCGCCTAGCCGATAACTATCTATATGGATACTGGCAAATGCTTCCCAACGTCTATGGAGTATGTGTGACCGGTGTGGGTGCCGTTGTTGTGTTAGCCTCATCTGCGTCATCCGGTTCCTCCCCCTCCTCATCCTCAACCGAGCTATCCCGCAGGACCTGCACCAACATCTCCCACTCCATCGCTGCTTCTTGTGCCCTCTCGTCCGCCCGTCGGCGAACCAACTGGTATCTAACTGTGCTCTCACTCGCCGCCCATTTCAAGAACTCGTTCAGCCATCTTCGGTGTGTGGGACCTGTCTTCGATTTCCATCCCTTGGTCACTTCCCTTTTAGCTATAATCAGACCCATGTCTATAAATTTGCTTGACATCTTGTTCTTAGGCGTGTGAGGAAACCAATGTAGTATGCTGAAAGATAAATCATATTGCAAGTCCCTGTCAGTTACTTCATTTAGCGTGTCACCAATCCCCCTCCAGTAATCCTGTAGGTGTGGACAGACTCTTAGCATGTGGGTCAGATCCGCTCCTATTCTATTACATCTCGGACAAGCCGCCTCCGTCGCCCCGAAATATTGCCCTCTCTTACTTGGAGTCAGGTAGGCCCTATGGAGGATATAAAAGTGGATCAGCAGGAAGCGTGCATTCCTTGTACTTTTCCTGGCCCTCCGTACCAATTGTGCCCACGTGGTATCCGGGATTTCGGTTTGTAAATCCAGCTCCCATTTGGCCTTCAGCACGGTCAAAGGCTGCAGAGTTTCGTTCAACATTCTCGAATAGAGGCAAGTCACCGCTTTATAGGTGCCTGCCGACATCATTGTGTATTGGCATGCCAACGTCGTTGTCGGCTCCGCCAGACCTTCCCCCTAATGTGCCTGAATGGCTCGCACCACCGCCGCATGCAGTAGGTAGTCGCCCCGCGAGAGATCATGTCGCTCTTGGAGCGTTTGATACGGGGTCAACACTCCATCATCATATAAGTCCCCCAGCATCTGTAGTCCCGCCTCCTCCCAATGCTGCAGGCATGACCAATCTCCCCCATGTGGGAGCGCTGTTACCATGCCCAACGGGATCTCGGGCGCATATGAACGCTTGACCCCCGCTAGCCTTAGTGACCGATTCCAGCAAAGTCGGAAAGTTCTCTCCTCTATGGACAGATCCCTAGGTGCCACTTTCTGCTGTAGGGCGATGTAGGCCAGCACATGTCTGGGGGTGCCGCTGTCCCTCTCATGTTCCGGGCCGCGGTACACTTTTACAATCTCTTGCGTAAAGGCCTGCAGTTGAGCTGCCAAGTAGTAGAGCTCAAAGTCTGGGACCGCCAATCCTCCCTCGTCCTTCGGGCGGATCAACGTGGCCAGCGCTATCCTGCGTCGACCCGTGCCCCACAGGATAGACGTGATTGCCGTCTTCAACTGTCGGAATATCGCTCCAGGAATCCATATGGGCAGCGTTCGGAAATAGTACAGCAGTCGGGGTAAAGCTACCATCTCTAGGAGCGATATGCGCCCCGCCAGTGACAGTGGAAGGGTAGCCCAAAAGGACATATTGCCCTTTAGGGCACGGAGGCAGCGACCTATGTTGCCCTCAAGCATGTCCGCGGGATCATGATGTATATGCACTCCCAAGTACTCTAAACAGCTAGGCTCCCATCTCAGCAGCGGGCGGGTGGTCGGTTGCCTCTCGCCGCTCCGCAGGGGGAACAGGCAGGTTTTGGCCCAGTTAACTCTCAAGCCGGACAGTTCGCCAAAGCGCGCGAGGAGCCTTTCCGCCCCGTCCACATCTTCCTCGGTATCCTCCAGAAAGAGGAGGAGGTCGTCCGCATATAGCGATATAAAGTGGCAGGTGCCACGGTAGTCCAGGCCCTTGTAATAGTCACCCCTCCTAGCCAGCGCCGCGAGAGGCTCCCCTGCCAGTGCAAACAGCAGTGGGGACAATGCACATCCCTGTCTGGTTCCGCGGTGGATCTCGTACTGGTGTGACACTAGTGTGCCCACTCTCACCCGGGCTCTTGCCTCCGTGTACAACACTCTCGTCCATTGTATGTAGCCTTCGCCTAACCCGAAACGCTGCATCACCTTATACAAGTACTCCCACTCTAGGCGGTCAAAGGCCTTCTCTATGTCAACTGACAGCACCAGGGGCGCTCTCGCTCCCTGCGGTGGGTCATGCACTAGCCTAATTAATCTTCGGATGTTGTGGGTTGTGTTGCGCGTGGGTATGAACCCAGATTGGTCCTTGTGGACCAGGTCTTGCATATGTCCCAGCAACCTGGTCGCTAACACTGTGCTCAAGATCTTGTAGTCCGTTGTCAACATTGACAACGGTCGGTAGGACGCCAAGCTGGTGCTCTCTCTCCGCGGTTTCAGTAGGGGGATCATTAAGGCCTCGCGCATAGAGTGCGGGAGCCGTCCCCTGTCCTTAGCTTCGTTGTAGACTGTTTGGAGCCGTGGGGCCAACTGGTCCAAGAATCGCCCGTAGAACTCTATAGGCAGTCCGTCCAGACCTGGAGTTTTATTGCGAGCCATGTGTTTCACCTATCCCCTGATCTCCGCCAGCTCTATTTGCCCACCATAGGCGTCTGCCTGCTCCTGCTCTAAGTGTGGTAACTGCACTTCCTCTAAGAATGCCTCTATTTCCTCGCCCCGGTCGCCTAGCGCACTTCTGTATAGCTTGTCATAGTAGGATCTAAAGCTATCTAGGATTCCTGTTTGTGTAGCCCTCGGGTGATCCCCTTCCCCCGTTATGGTCAGGATCAGGTGGCTGCGTCTGGCGGGATTGGCCAGCCAAGCCAACAGCATTCCGGCCTTATCCCCCTCTGCATGTGTTTTAGTTAAATACGTTTTATAATCAAAGCTACGGAGGCGCTCAACCTCCACTGCCACCGCTTCCCGCGCTGCGCAGACCTTCTCCTGAAGCTCAGGTCTATTGGGGCGCTCCAATTCGGCCTCTCTCAACTTGCGCTCAGCACTATCCAAGTCGTCTATCAGCGTTCTGCGCACTCCCGCATATTTGCCTATGCAATGGCCCCTCACCACCACCTTAAATGCGTCCCACTCCATTGCTCTGGAGGTGGTGGATCGTTCGTTTTCTGCAAAATAGTGGTCAATCCTCTCTCTTAGAGCCTCGCGGAATGATGGGTCATCTAATGTGTCCGGTCTCAACTGCCATCTAGGGACCTGAGATATTTCGTTCATCCAGTCAAGAGTCAAGAGCAGGGGATAATGATCAGATAGTGTGCGTCCCAGATACTCGGTACGGGCTACGGAAGGGAGCACCACCGGTGAGCATAGAAATGCGTCAAGGCGGACATGTAGGTCATGTAATCTGGAGTGGAACGAGTAGTCCCGTTCCGTGGGGTGCTGTGTGCGCCAAGCATCGGCCAAACCCCATTTCTCTTGCCAGTCGGATCTGCACTTCGCTAGCCTATGCATCGGGGACGTGTGTAGTGGTGGGTGTGACCTATCCAGCTCGAAATCTGCCACTGAGTTGAAGTCCCCCCCATCAAGATGGGACCTGCCAGGTAGCTCGCCAGTTCTACAACATACAAAAGGATGGGGAGAGGGTCCGGGGGAATATTTACCGACCTCAGCACAGTTATGACCCCCCTAGGAAACTTTGAAAAACAGAAAAAATAACTGTGGGTCTAAGATTGTAAGAAAGCTATGTGTGTGGAGATGGCTATATGTAGGCTTCCGAAGGTAAACAGACTACTGGACAATTACCATATGTGAGTAAGTGTCCATCAGTTACTCTTCCTGTACCGCCCAATACATCATGTGGTCTACTTCACAGTAGGTAGTCCAGATTTGCCAACTCCAAAGCTGTTATTAGGAGATGGTTGGTGATAGGTGGATGTTACAGGTAACTGAAAGCAGTGCAAATGTGATAAGTGAATAGTGATAAAGAAATGTGTTTATAATAAAATTGGATAGTGAACGCAATATAACTTTATTCTGGAGCCGTGCACTTCCAACTATAAAAACAACTAGAGTGCAAAAAAGTCAGATGGTTTAAACAAATAACTACTGACTGGGTTAGGTGGTCGAAATGTTTCTGCGGACATTTAAAGGTCCACATTGGTACCTGCCGCTTCCTCAGGACCCATAAACTTAATTGCTACTGCTCTTGTGAAAAATTAAAAAAATTAGTGAACAAAATGGGAAAATGTCACCTGTTCACTTCTGGATTTCCTCCTAGGAAAATGGAAGAGTCCCATATGTCGTATCGCCATAACAAACACACATAGACAGACATAAGAACAAAAATAGGATAACGTGCCATCATTAGTATGGGTTACCACCAAAATTACTGGAATGTTGTTCTTATACGGCATTTCAAATTAATTAACAAAATGTTTTTTGCTCACCTTTGATTTAAGAGGAAAGTGTTTCACCTCACCTGGCAAGCAGCTCAGGACAATGGAGCACCGCTCTATAGTATAGAGAATTTAAACAACTTGTAATAACCTGTGCGGCCACTCGGCAGTTAGTCACTCATTAGGGTCAAATAATTCATCAGAATTTTAAAGTGTGGTCTGTGATTAATTCATAGAGATTAAGATTAAAATTAAAACCAGGGCCTGTTGTTTCATGCAGATACGGGGTGTGATGGCAGACATCCTGTTAGTGAGTAAAGCCTGTCTCTTCACCCAGTGAACTGATTGACATTCGTCAGGAAGGCCAATTTAATAGCATGTTAATACGCACATATTATCATTGAGACTAAATGTGCGATAAAGTAGCTTGTAATCTAACTTGTAGGCTAGCACAATTTGCACGAACGTTCAACTTAGACTCTGGTTGCTCAGTGTGGCGCATTACTCTAGACATGTTTATCATTGTAACCTTGTGCGCTTTGTGGTTGTTCTATTCCTAAATGTGACATGTTTTACACGCTTGTACAACTAAAAGCCTCATTTCAGTTATGCGCGTTGCTGAATACTGATCCCCGAGTGTGCTGCCACGGATATTAGAGAATAGATCCGATTGTTTATTTCTTACGCGCATTGTGACCAGCGAGTTCAGCACCTCGTTCTAAACAGACCTCAATGTTTACAACAGCAGAACCAGCTCGCATATTAAAAACACAGAGCAGTTAATTTTTATTTCCCCCGTGTTGTGGTTTCCTTCCTTGTTGTCCGCCTACCTCGCCGCCCTCCGCCCTCCCTTCCCGCCACCGCCGCTTTTCCCCGCCCCTTTTTCTATTCTGTACCCTCCCCGCTCCCGCCTCCCAGCTGCTCCGCCCACCCGCGCACTTCGCCTTAAATGGCGACCGTGCGAACGCGCAGCGGTCACGCGCAGCGGGCGCGCCGATTGTGCGCCGAAGGCGCGCCAAAGGTAAGCCCGTCTACGCAAGTCCGCGCCTGGACCGCGCCCAGTGCCAGGACCCCTGGCCCACGAAGACCCCGACCGACCCGCCTGACGTACCCTGCCGCCACCCTCACCGCTCTCAACACCGGCCGACTCCCAGAATGCCATCAAGCCTCTCCACGACGTACCCACGGACCCTTCAGCTGCCACGCCTGCAAGTTCACCTGCATCCGGACCTGCCTCGCACCAGCACCCACCAAGCCGAACACCAGCAGCACCCACCTCAAGTGCATCCTGCTCAACACCCGCTCCGTCCACAGACATGCCATCGAACTCTGGAACCTCCTCGACACCACAGCTCCAGACGTTGCCTTCCTCACGGAGACCTGGATGACCGCCTCTTCAGCTCCCGACATCGCCATCGCCATCCCAGAGGGCTACAAGATCGTCCGGAGGGACCGAAACGCCAACCAGATGGGAGGAGGCATCGCCATCATCCACAGGAGCACCATCCGTCTCACGACCAGCACCGACAACTCCCTGACCACCGCCGAACACCTGCATTTCCAGATCCACACCAACCCGAACACCACCCTCAGAGGCACCCTGATCTACCGACCCCCTGGACCACGCACACAATTCAGCGAGGACATCGCCGACTTCGTCAGCCCACATGCCCTCCCCTCCGCTGACTACATCCTCCTGGGAGACCTCAACTTCCATCTGGAGAACAACAACGACCGCAACACCAGCACCCTGCTCGACAACCTCGCCAACCTGGGACTCAAGCAACTGGTGTCCACCCCCACCCACCTCGCCGGACACACACTCGACGCTGTCTTCTCATCCAGCAAGGACATCGACTTCAGCCACGCCACAGAGCTTCAATGGACGGACCACAGCTGCGTCCACTTCACCTTCAAGAAAACAACGACCCACCACCACCAGCAACAGGCCGCCCGCAGAAGCTGGAACAAGATCACAGCAGACCAGCTCGCCACCTCCCTGAGCCAGCACCCTCCTGCCAGCTCAGCGAACCCCAGCCAGGCCGCCGACAACCTCACGAAGTGGATCAGCAACTGCGCGGACGAACTCGCCCCACTGAGGACCCCGCCCAGCAGACCCGGCAGCAAGAAAGCCCCATGGTTCACCGACGAACTCAAGAGCTCCAAGAAGAACTGCCGAGCCCTCGAGAAAGTCTGGAGAAGGGAACCGACACCGGACAACAGGACCTCCTTCAAACTTGCCACCCGGAAACACCACCAGCTGATCCGCGCCGCCAAGAAAACAGCATTCAAGGACCGGTTGGACAACAACGCACACAACTGCAAGGAACTCTTCAACATCGTCAAAGAGCTTTCCAACCCCAGCGCAGGAAACAACGACATCACCCCATCGCAAGACCTCTGCAACTCCCTGGCTTCATACTTCCACAACAAGATCGCGGACATACACAACAGCTGCAACAACCAACCAACGCACACCATGACCGAACAACCACCCCCCACCACCACCCTCCACGCCTGGACCCCGATCAGCACCGAAGACACCATCCGCACGATGAACTCCATCCACTCCGGATCACCGACCGACCCCTGCCCTCACCACGTCTTCAACAAGGCCGACGCTGTCATCGCACCCCACCTGCGAGACATCATCAACACATCCTTCGACACCACCATCTTCCCCGAGAGCTGGAAACACGCCGAACTCAGCGCTCTACTCAAGAAACCAACAGCGGACCCCACCGACCTCAAGAATTACCGCCCCATCTCGCTCCTCCCATTTCCAGCCAAAGTCATCGAGAAGACCGTCAACAAGCAGATGGCCGCCTTCCTCGAGACGAACGGATCCCTCGACCCCTCACAGTCCGGCTTCCGAGCCAACCACAGCACCGAGACCGCCCTCATCGCCGCCACCGATGACATCCGAGCCCTGATGGACAACGGAGAAACAGCGGCCCTCATCCTCCTAGACCTCTCCGCGGCATTCGACACGGTCTGCCACCGCACCCTAGTACGGCGCCTCAGCAACGTCGGAATCCAGGACAAGGCGCTGGAATGGATCATCTCCTTCCTCGACGGGAGAACACAGAGAGTCCGCCTACCACCGTACAAGTCAGAGGCCACCGAAGTCATCTGCGGCGTCCCCCAAGGATCATCTCTGAGCCCCACCCTCTTCAACGTCTACATGAGCCCCCTCGCGGCCACCGTACGCAAACACAACCTCAGCATAATCTCCTACGCCGACGACACCCAGCTGATCCTCTCCCTGACCAACGACCCCGCCGCCGCCAGAGCCAACCTGCACGAAGGGATGAAAGAGGTAGCCGAGTGGATGACGACCAGCCGCCTGAAACTGAACTCGGACAAGACGGAGGTCCTCATCCTGGGCTCCTCTCCCTCCGCCTGGGACGACTCCTGGTGGCCTCCCGCCCTGGGCACCGCACCCAAACCGACAGACCATGCACGCAACCTGGGCTTCATCCTGGACTCCTCCCTCTCCATGACCAGGCAAGTCAACAACGTCTCCTCGGCATGCTTCAACATCCTACGCATGCTACGGAAGATCTTCTGGTGGATCCCCACCGAGACCAGGAAGACCGTCACCCAGGCCCTCGTCACCAGCCGACTGGACTACGGCAACGCCCTCTACGCCGGTACCACCGCCAAGCTCCAGAAGAGACTCCAGCGGATCCAGAACGCCTCAGCCAGACTCATCCTCGACATCCCACGAACCAGCCCCATCTCCGGACATCTGAGAGACCTCTACTGGCTCCCCGTCAACAAAAGAATCACCTTCCGCCTCCTCACCCACGCACACAAAGCCCTACACGACCAAGGCCCGAGCTACCTCAACAGCCGAGTCAACTTCTACGCTCCCAAACGCCACCTCCGATCAGCCAACCACGCCCTCGCCGCCGTCCCCCGCATCCGAAGAGCGACTACAGGAGGAAGGTCCTTCTCCTACCTGGCCGCCAAGACCTGGAACTCCCTCCCGACCGACCTGCGCCTGACCCAAGACCACCTCTCCTTCAGGAAGAAGCTGAAGACCTGGCTGTTCGAGCAGTAGCGGCTCCCCCCCCCCCCCCAGCGCCTTGAGACCCTACGGGTATGTAGCGCGCTTTATAAGTGTCACTGATTGATTGATTGATTGTTAAGTGTCTTACACGTGCATCTCCCTGATTGCGGTTTCTGAATCTTTTGCGCGCATTACTTTTATTGTGCGAACCATTACTGTTGTTATTGCATCGTAACGTGAATCGCGCTTGCCTTGGCTAGCCCACCGGCGGTTCATGACGACAGTGAAAATAAATATTACATTTAGAAATCCGTTGGGAAAGTGTTTGCGCGCATCTTATTTACATTTGTACCGCAGATCCCCTCTGCATATGTTCTCAGCCTTACCTCTCCGTCGGTACTCCTAGCAGCCTTCTGGGCTGTTTGGGGAGGTACCGCGGAGGTGGCCTGCTACTTCCTTATTGTCTGTAACTCGATTCCTATTGGATGACGCGGACCACATGTTCCCACCACTGTTGGTTATGGGAATTGTAGTCCCCAGTTTCACCCTTCTTGAATGTAGAAGAGCCAACCGTATGTCTAATTAATTAAACAGGACTAACCAGTACTTCTGATTTTAATCATACCCTATGACTTCTCAGCACAATAAAGAACTTTAATTATCAGAGAATTAAAGAGTGGATACTTCAAGTTAGAATACCGCGTATGCATGTGTCAAATTGGAATGTGACTTAGGCATATATTTATGGTGCAGGAAAGATTGTGAGTAGCAATATAACGCCAGTTCCCCAGAAAGCTTTGCAAAATATGCTGATTGGTCTATATTAGGTGCATAGACACTGCAGAGCACTATGTTCCATCCCCTGAGTTTACCCTCCACAGCCACAAATCTCCCCTCGGGGTCCACTACCTGCCTAATCACTTGAAAGGGGGTGCCTGCCCGCACCCAGATCAATGCCCCCCTAGCAAAGGCGGAGTACGTGGTGTTAAAAAGGTGACCCCTCCATCTACGCTGCAGCGCTGTGCCCTCTGCCTTCGTTAAGTGTGTTTCCTGAAGTAGCGCAATGTGCACCCCTCGGCGAACCAGATATGCATGGATCTTATGCCTCCTCATCATAGTGTGGAGCCCCCTGCCATTCCAGGTCACACATTTTATCGTCCCTGCATTAGCCATTGTCCCATAATGTTCGGTTCATCATTGTCCTGAGTGACACTCGTCCTGTTTCCTTCAGGAACTCGCCCTGTTTCCTTCAGGAACTCGCCCTTCCCCCCCTCCCTCAGCTTTGCCTTGAGCCTCCCCAACATCTCTAGCCCCCCCCCCCTCAGAACAGGACCTAACTTCGTGAAAGCTGCTCCCATCCAAACTGAGTTTGAGCAACAGCGCTCCTTAACCCGTCTAGTCCGCAGTCTGCACCGCGGTGGCCTTATGGGCCCTAAGGAGCGTGACCCGGCTACAAGGACCTGAACTACAGTCCCATTCCCCCGCCCCACAATTCTCATAATAACTCACGATTGTTCATTCTAGTAGCTGCCTGCTCCGGTCATCGCCACATCCAGTCCCAATAGGTGAGGCCTCATGAGGGGGGCTTTGTTCGAATCTCAGCCCTCGATTATCTCCTCCGAAGTCTGCGGCGTGACCTCCGGCCCTTTCATGCCACCAAACTCCGCCAGTTCTGTTTCTGAGCCCGTTGCTCAGTCCTCCGAGCCCGATGCCTTCTCCGAGTGGGTCAAGAGTGGCCCCGATAAGGTTTTCACTGCCTAAAATGCGGCCCTTCTCTCCTCTTCCGTCTAGGAGGTCGTTGGCTTCCCGGCCTTTTGTCTGCGTCTTCGGAGCCTCTGTGATTTCCTCACTGGTTGTTGATGTCGCGCTTCCTCCGCTCTGAACCGGGCACCGTCTGTGCCCGCTTTGTAGGTGTCCCACCAGGCCCATGCCTCCGCTGAAGTAGGAAAAAACAGCGATTTCTCATCCACTACCACTCGTAGCCTGGCCGGAAAGAGGAGCGAATATTGTATGCCCTCTGTGCGTAGTTCCTTCTTAATGGACAGGAAGGAGGTACGTAGCCTCTGGGTCTCGAAGGTATAGTCCGGGAAGAGCGTTACTTTGCTGTTATCCACTTGGAAGGGTCCTGCATCCCTCGCTCGCTGCAGCAGCCAGACCCTGTCTTTATAGTGTAGTAGCCTGATCACCACTGGGCGAGGCGGCTGGCCTGGTTTAGGTGGTCTGGCCGGCACACGACGCGCTCTTTCGAGTGTAAAGAAGGGCGACAGACACTCAGGTGCCACTTCCGTCCTCAGCCAGTTGGTCAAGTATCCCACCATGTCCGAGCCCTCTTTTTTCTCCGGCAGGCCCACTAGGCATACGTTGTTGCGCCTACTGCGGTTTTCGGCGTCCTCCGACCTTCTCTCCAGGGACTGTATGCGGTCCAGTGCTTCTGTCAGCCGACTCTCCACAGATTTGTGTGCCGGCACCAGGTCCTTCAGTGTGTCCTCCGCAGTCTTGACCCTGTCCGAGAGTTTCCCATGGTCCGCACGCAGTAGCCCCAGCCCCGTCGCCACTTGTACTATGTCCTGGTGCAAGGCGTCTTTTGTGGCAGCAATAGCCTCCAGGATACGATCCTGCATCTGCTGCAGGTCTGTCGGGGCCTGCGACGCGTCATCAGGCATCTCCAGGGTGGAGCCCCCATCTCCCTTCACGCTCCTGGGTTTCCCCATCGTGCCTGCTGCTGTTGTCCAAGGTGTTGCAGGGTTCCTGCGATGACCGATGTGCGCTGCGTCGGGAGTACCAGCGCTCCGCAGGTGCTCGGTCGGGTAGGCTAGGTGGGTCGGCTACCCTTGTCTCATGTTCGCCAGACTCCCTAGGTGAGGGCCCTCCCGGGTTTCCGCCCCCGTGATCCGTTATAACCGCTTCCAAACGAGGGGCAGCCCAGATTAAGCCCCCGCTCCAGCGCCTCCTTCCTCGGACCGTGGGTGATCTCTCGGGTCCGGCCCCGCACAATAGGTCCCGGAGAGGAGGGGGGGTCGTCGTCCAGCCACCCCCCCGGGCCTTCCCAGTCGGCCGTCCAGGTATTAGTAGGGTCGGTGCGCGCCGCCTGTCCCGGAGGCACTGGCAGTAATGGGCCCTCTCCGGCGAAGGTCAGAAGACCAAAGTTGGGCCTTCTCCTTGCGTGGCCCTGACAAGTGCAAATGGTCGTTGTACCAGGAGGGTGGCAGTTCAAGGTCAGTGCCCGCTACAGCTCTCCTCACCTCCAGCCAGAGGCCGCCCCCAGAGTTGGACTCCGCACCGCAGTCCAGCACTTACTCCGGATCTCCCGAGCAGCTCATCGGGTACCGGCGGGGTCGGCGTCGGTCATCAGGAGACTCCCCCTCATAAGGTAGGGTCCGGCCAGTACTCGCCATGCACTCCAGGGAGCGGGGGATGCAGCGGGTCCCCTGGTGCAGCTCAATGGGCGGCTTGGGCGTCTCACTCCACTAGGCCCCAAAGCCGGGGCCTCTCCTTGCGTGGCCCTCAAAAGCACAGATGGTCGTAGTACCAGGAGGGTGGCAGTTCAAGGCCAGCGCCCACTCCAGCTCTCCTCACCTCTGGCCAGAGGCCGTCTCCAGAGTCGGGCTCCACGCCGCAGCCCAGCAATCCCTCCGGATCCCCCGATCAGCTCACCGGGCATCTGTGGGGCCGGCGTCGGTCACCCGGAGTCCCCCCCCCCATCAGGCAGGGTCCGGCCAGAGTTCGCCTCGCACCTCCTTGGAGCGTGGGAAGCAGCGGGTCCTCCGGCGCAGCTCAAAGGGCGATTTGGGTGTCTCACTCCTCTAGGCCCCAAAGCCGGGGCCTCTCCTTACGCAGCTCCCAGAAGTAAGAAAGGCCGCTCCCTGGGCCGGCGCCGCACCATGAGGCAGCGTCCGCGCTGTACCAGCTGCGTCTCTCCCCACAGGGTCCGCCACCGGAGGAGACCCCAAGCAGGTCTCGGGCTCAAGTCTCTGCAGGCCGATCCCTCCGCGCCCCCCAACACCCTCGATAGAGGAGGCCTCAAAGACCCGGGTGTCTAGTGGCCGCCCTCCGGGAGGGGAGGAGCCGCGCGACCGAGGCACCGACCGCGGTCCCGGTTTCACCGGTGCACGGGGTCACAGGACTCTCCAGCTGGGAATTCTCTGTCCCGATATCCCGGATTGTGGCCAGGGCTCCTCAGCAAGGCGATGGGTTGTCGCTATCGGCTCACTCCCGATCAGCGCCTCGGGGAAGACACCATTTTGCTCTACGCTCTCTCGCCCCCTTCGTCGCCGATCCTCAGCCTTTACCGTGCATTCACGGGTACGTTGCCCCGACCGGAGCAGGCACCGGGGTCTAATCTGGGATCGCCTGGATTTTCACGGGGTTCCCAGGTATTGTGCAGGATTAAAAAGCCTGATTATCAGGCGGGGGTCAGGAGCCTCGCTAGGCTGCGACCATTCTCGCCGGCTGCAAGCCACGCCCTCATTCACACAAGTCATACAAGAAAAGTTCCAAGTTCACTTGAAAACGAAGAAACTGCTGAAAAAGAGAGATGTGAACAAGGAAATGTTTCAGAGCAATTTGAAGTTGGAGTAGAGTGTGCACAAGGTTACTGGGACTTGTGAAGATAACACTGTCGCTATAAATGGTGAGAAAGTTCCTGAAACAATACTTGAGGTATTAAGTCAATAAGAGCAAAGTGAAGCAGACGAAGAGACTCAAGTACAAAACAAAAAGAGTAAAAGTAGCAAACAAGAAATACTCAGCACCAGAATAGACTTATGAAGGTGTAGGTGCAAAAGAAAGTGTTTCAAATAATGATTGAGAAAAAGAATGTTTGAAATTCTGTGAAAAGAAAGACAACTCTTAAAGCCGCCGTAAGTGAACTGCTAATTTGAAGAGGGTGTTCAAAAAGAGAGAGATTTATGTGATACATTTTCAGAAGTTTCCAAAGCTGTGGATTTGAAGAAGAAGCTCAAGAGCTCAAGGCTTTGGTGTGGAGTGCACAAACTAAACTAGCCTAGTGAAATTGCTAATTAGTTGAAGTTAAAACATTAGTTAGAATTTTTTGACTATTTTTAATTTTTTAGTTAGAATTTGTGTCTATTTTTTCCTTTCTACATAATCTTTGAAGATGATTAGAACTGAGACTGGTAAACAGAATCAGGGAATGTATAGGTAGAAATGCTTCAATGTTTGTGCTTTCTGTGATTTATTATCATTGTTTGTATGGTTGGTTTTAACATTTATGATACCACTCTTTATGTTTAGTAATGTAGTAAATACTACTACTAATAGTAATGTGCATGTGACTTTGATTACTAAAGGTGATCTGAAAGAAGATTCAGAGAATAATATGAAAGAAATAACCGATAGTGTCTTACCTTTGGGTAAATCTATTGGTGGCTATTCGTTAAATGTTTTTATGAAATTGGGCATGCAGTTACCTACGACTGTGTCTGATGGGGTTACATACCATCCCTTACCACTAACATATGGTATATTGTGTAGTCTACTAAATAGTTTGTTTTATGCTTTTGGGGTATTTCAGTATTTTTATTTTAATTATGACTTAATATTTTCAGAAATTCCTATTAGAAAGAATATGAATATAGTATATAGTGCTAAAGATGCAGAACATTTGGGAGAGTTTTTTCATACCATTCAAAATCAATTAATCAATCAGAGTACTTGTAGAGCGCGCTATTTAACCGTGAGGGTCTCAAGGCGCTGAGGGGAGGGGGTGCCGCTACTGCTCGAAGAGCCAGGTCTTGAAGAGTCGTCTGAAGGCGAGTAGGTCTTGGGTTTGCCATATGTGGGTAGGGAGGGTGTTCCAGGTCTTGGCGGTGAGGTAGGAGAAGTATCTGCCGCCGGAGGTCGTTCGTTGGAATCGGGGGACAGCGGCGAGGCTGGCGGAGCGGAGCTTGCGGGTGAGGGTGTGGAAGCTGAGTCTGCTCTTAAGGTAGGCTGGTCCGGCGTTGTGGAGTGCTTTGTGTGCATGGGTGAGGAGCTTGTAGGTGATCCTCTTGTCTAGGGGGAGCCAGTGTAGGTCTCTCAGGTGGGGGATGATGTGGCTGCGGCGGGGGACGTTGACGATCAGTCGGGCGGAGGCGTTTTGGATGCGTTGTAGTCGTCGTAGGTGTTTGGCTGGGATTCCTGTGTAGAGTGCTTTGCCGTAGTCCAGTCTGCTGCTGACGAGGGCCTGTGTCACCGTTCTTCTTGTAGATCCTGCGGAGCATGCAGAGGGTGTTGTAGCAGGAGGAGGAGACGGCACTGACCTGCTTAGCCATGGAGAGGGAGGAGTTGAGGATGAATCCTAGGTTGCGTGCATGGTCGGTGGATCTTGGTGCTGTTCCCAGTGTGGTTGGCCACAAGGAGTCGGCCCAAGCTGAGGGGGTGGGTCCGAAGATGAGTACCTCCGTCTTGTCGAGTTCAGCTTCAGACGGCTGCTCCTCATACAGTCGGCGATGGCCTTCATTCCCTCATGGAGGTTGGTTTTGGCGGTGTGAGGGTGCTTGGTGAGGGAGAAGATGAGCTGGGTGTCGTCGGCGTAGGAGATATTGTTGAGGTTGTGCTGGCGTGCCACTTGTGCGGAGGGGGGCCATGTGGATGTTGAACAGCGTTGGGCTGAGGGATGAGCCCTGGGGACGCTGCAGATGATGTCGGTGGCTTCGGGTCGGAAGGGTGGAAGGCGGACGCTCTGGGTTCTGCCGGATAGGAAGGACTTGGTCCAGTCAAGGGCCTTCTCTTTGATTCCGGCTTCTAGGAGGCGTGTCTTTAGAGTGCGATGGCAGACCGTGTCGAAGGCGGTCGACAGGACCAGGAGGATGAGGGCTGATGTTTTGCCGTGGTCTAGTTGGCGCATGATGTCTTCTGTGGTGGCGATGAGGGCTGTCTCAGTGCTGTGGTTTTGTCTGAATCCGGCCTGTAACGGGCCCAAGATGTTGTTGTCTTCCAGGTGGCGGACCAGTTGCCTGTTGACGATTTTCTCGATGACCTTTGCTGGGAACGGGAGCAGGGAGATGGGCCTGAAGTTCTTGAGGTCCTTGGGGTTTGCCTTGGGCTTCTTGAGGAGGGCGTTGATTTCGGCGTGCTTCCAGCTTTCCGGGAATGTCGCTGTTTCGAAAGAGATGTTGATGACCTACCGTAGTTGGGGTGCGATCGCTGCGTCTGCTTTGTTGAATACGTGGTGTGGGCACAGGTCTGGCGGAGATCCTGAGTGGATGGAGTTCTTATGGACGATGGTGATTCCTCCTCCTGTGGTAAATAAAGAATTACCTATGCGGAATTTCTATGCGGTAAAGTTCAATAAAATAGCTCAATCATAAATGAGAGGCAGAGTCCGTGGCATCTGAGTTTATAAGGGTTTTATTCCATAAAATGGAATTGGTTCGAACCAGGTATCATGTTCCATCACCACGAGGGTTCAGGAAGGGATAGACAATGCTTTATTAACAGAGTACACTATATATAGTAAATGCATACAATGGTGATGGATACAGAAGGCGTAACAGCTGAAAAGAAACGAGATAAGAACACATGTGCGTAACAGAAGGCGTGCACGAGGGCGTACACGGAGGTGTGTGCTAGAAACGTCACATAAAAAGTGTCACAGGTGGGTGGATCCATAGAAGAATCCTGCAGTGTCAGCAGAAATATTGGGCTGGATGCGCGCGCAGGCAACATGACGTGTGATTGACGTGGAACTGGAGGGTGAAGGGGATTTGACATTTAGCTCCAAAAGAGGAGACAGAAGTCTGGCGTGTCAGAACAACCTAAACCCAAATCATATCTGATATCTTGTGTTTGAGGAACTGTATTATCTAGAAGGAAAGGTCTCTCGGGCAGAGGCTATTCTATACTGACTGCTAGTGCGTGCATATGTGACTTCGTGTCTGTGTGTAATGCGAGGGGGCCATGGGCCTACCATGGTAACGGGAGCAATGAATTACTTGCACGGAGACAGAAAGGCCGGGCCCTTTGCTCTGCAGCTGGGGAGGTGTTTACCTAAATCTCTAGACAGGAATGTATTTTCGAGGAGCGGAGCAGATGACTTGAAGGCTGAATACTGTTTTGGCAGGCAAGCAGGCCGAGCCGGGCACCGCTCGCCACGCAGGGAGTAAGGTAGAGGTCATGGATGCAGGTCCAGGCTGCAGCTTTCAGAGGCAGAAGGCAGAAAGGGCTTGATGGCAGAAATCAGGGCCTAGCTCGCTAGAGCCAGGAAAACATGAAAGTGCACCATGAAAAGACGGTGGCACGGCATACTTAGGAACTGAATAATCGATCCATTAATGGTGGATCTGAAAGAGGACATGTTAACGTTGGACGCAAATGTATTTGCGTCTTCATAGCTGGTTGTGGAGGGAACATACATGTACTTGAAGCACGTACATGGAGCCGTTGGGGTCTACGTTAGGGGACACAATTGATCATAAAAATTCATATTACCTCATTCCCTCCTTGTCCCCTACGGACCCTTCATGATATATCAATCCTCATTAATCCATCAATCTGTTCATATAACACCATTTGCTCTTCCTTTTTCAGGCGGGACTTAGAACGTGAACTTGGATGGGGAATGCATGATGTGGCGCACAAGCCGCAAATCGCTGGCCCACATTGCAGACATAGACAACAACTGAATACTATGAGAAGTGCTACTCCGAGGAAGGATAGGACTTTCCATCCCCAGGCTGATAACACGCTCCAGAGCCAACCGGACCAAGTCCAGGTGCCTGGATTCTGGTGTATCTGACTTGCAATCTTATGGAGACGGGTTATGGCTCTATATACTGATGGTGCGTTTTCTGGAATGAAAACACAGCAGCTCGATCCGATGACTCTACAAGCTCCGCCCCTATCGGCCAGGATGACGTCAAGAACAAGACGATTTTGAAGAACGACAAGTCTCATAGCAGACTGTTCCTCTGTTAAGTTGCCTAGGGCGGAAGTAGTTTCATTCACTACTGCTTCAAGGGTTCTGGTCAATTTACGTATCAGTTTACTATTAAAGACAGTACCTAAATAGGGAAAGAAGCCTTTATTAAAGTCTGTGTATTGCTCCCATGCTGTTTCAGTATAGTCGACAATCGGGAGATCTCTCTTGAATCTACTGTGTACTAGATGGGAGTCCCTATGATAATCAGGGGGGGCTAGGAAAACGGGTGGCAGAAGGAATGCAATGTAACAAGTACCATCCCAATCTAGAGGTAAGCGTATATACGCTGTATGACCACAAATGAAATTGGAATGACGGGAAGCTTTGAATGTAGACTTGCCTTTATCACTGAATTCAATCACGGTAGTACATTTACTATGACCTAGGTGTACTGAACCATTCTTTCTGACACATAATTCACCTTTGACTGGTAATACTGACATAACGGGTAAGTCTGGTTTTGTATCGGACTGGACATTCAGAATCATGAGGTTAAGTGTAAAATTACCTAATCCATATACTTCGTTTTCTAGATCGGTCCCTGTCCTTTGGGGAAGACCCTCCTTGTCAGGGAAACATACTTTATGCAGAACAGTGTTCAGATTTCCCCATACCCAATAACCCTGGTAAACTATGGAATCGGAATTTAAAGAATTTATTAAACTAAACCATGCACCACAGGAACCATTGTGTGTGAATGGATACGGAAAGAGGGGCAGAACTCCCTTGTATTTCTGATAGGGAGGGAGTCGGCCACATATCCAACAATTGGTAGCGTTGCTTGTCTGATGGGAATGATGTAACATACTGATAAAGGTATTGTTGCGCAGCGCAAGTCTGTAAGATAACTCGTGCGGGGGCAATTCACTGAAAGTATGCTCAACAGTGTCATTTGAGGAAGAATGTGCACGTGTGAAAATAGGAAAGTATATGTGTAGCAATATACTTGCAGCAATAATCATAAGACTCAGAAAAAACATAATCAACAATGTCACAATGCAGTGACTACGGAGAGATTTACAATATTCACGTTTCTTGAGCTGTTTCTGTCTATCTCTCTCTCTATTGGGGTCTAACTGGTACATGTCAGGAACTTGTCTAACCGATTCACCTAGGGGAGGACTTAAACAATTAAACTGTCTGACTTGCTAGACCTCAATTTCATGCGAAATTCTTGAGAAGGAGTTTTCTCTACCAGGGGAAGTTTAGTATCAGTCTCTGGAAGGGGGCAGGGCTGGGAGTCTAGTTTTGGCGGCAGTCCATAGTGTCTTTTTACATGACTCGAGTGGAGCCAGCCCTTACGGCCCTCCACCTTGATTGCTGTCCTTGTGGTTAGTAAAACAAGCTTCGGCTCCTGCCAGCGGGGCTCCAGCGGACTCCTCCTGTCGAAGTTCCTGATGTATACCAGATCTCCAGGGACGATCTCGTGTGGCTTCACCTCGGTGTTGTCGGGAAAAGCTGCAGCTACCTGTGAACGACATGATTGTAGTGCAGACATCAAGGAGGCAAGGTAATCTGTCAGCATATTACAGTCAACATCTGTAATTTTACGAGGCAGAGGCGTCCCCACATATTCGGTGGCCTGCCAAAGACCACCTCGTACGGGGATAGCCCTGTTCTAGAGTGTGCTATCATTCTCATGTAAAAAAGAGCAACTGGTAAAGCTACTATCCAGTCTACGCCTTTCTCTCTACATATCTTGGCAAGACGTTTTTTCAGGATCTGATTGTGACGTTCCACGAGACCTGCTGCCTCGGGATGTCGGACACAGTGGAACTTCCACTGATAACCTAGCAGGAGTGATACCTGCTTCATGAGCTCGGACGAGAATTGGTGACCATTATCTGAGTACACGATACGAGGCAAACCATACCTGGGGAAAAATTCACGTACCAGCTGCTTGGCAGTGGTCGGAGCAGTGTAATCTGAGACTGGATATGCTTCTGTCCAACGGGAAAGTGCACATACAACTACGAGGACATATTTGAATCCTCAACAACGTTCCATCTGGATATAATCCATCTGGAGGACTTCAAAAGGGTGATCGGGAGGATGAAATCCACCTTGCTCTACGGGAATGCCTTTACCTGGGTTGAACTGACAACAGATCATGCAAGTACGCACTTTCTGTTTTGCTGCTGCTCGTAAATGTTTATTGAACCAAAGGTTTTGAATACTGTCTAACATGGCTTTTTCTCCTAAATGTGCAGGACTATGTACTGTGTTAATGATAACTTGAACCATAGAGTCGGGGAAAAACCATGTGGATTTTCCCTTCGTCATCCATCCTTGTTCTGTCTGGATCCCTCCTAGTTCAGTCCATTTCTTGATTTCGTCTGGTGTAGCATGTGTCTGTATGTCAATTACATCTAGGGCAGGATCCTTAACTGTCATGCAATGTGTCGGTGTCGGGTCTATTGTCTTTGTCAAGTCAGTTGTGTGAGTAGGAGTCTGAGCTGTATGCTTGGCTGTTCGGTCTGCCAGGTCGTTACCCTGGGAAATGGTATCTGTGACTTTCGTATGTGCTTTGCATTTCATGATAGCTATGGCTGTAGGCAAATGTATTGCTTCTAACAAAGCTTGAATGAGGGGACCGTGCTGGATCTTGGCACCGTGAGAAGTTAAAAAACCCCTTTCTTGCCAGAGGACTCCGAAGTCGTGTACGACTCCGAAGGCATAGCGTGAATCTGTGTATATGTTAACTTTCTTATTCTTGGCTCGAATACAGGCTTGAGTCAGAGCGATGAGCTCTGCTGCTTGAGCTGACAGGGTGTCAATACGATATGTTTCTATGACTTCAGTTTCTGTCGTTACTGCATATGCGGCTACTAACTCTCCTGTACTTGTTCTCATACATGAACCATCCACATAAAGTGTCAAGTTTGGATCTGGTAATGCGGTGTCTGTCAAGTCTTGTCTGGGTTTCGTCGTAATGGTAATGACTTCAACACAATCATGTGCCAAAGGGTCTGTCTCACTTAATGGCAAAAGTGTAGCAGGATTCAATGTATTGCAACGTCTGATTTCTATGTGAGGCTGAAACAATGTCAATTCATAACCTGTCAGTCTTGCTATAGTCAAGTGCTGAGTCTGTGTACGGTTTAAAAGAACTTCCACGGAATGTGGAACTTGTACTGTCAATTGATGTCCTAACACTATGGAATCGCTTTGTCTAATTGCTAGAGCTGTCGCTGCTACTGATTTCAAGCACGCAGGCAGAGCCTGGGCTACTGGATCTAATGTACTAGAAAAATAAGCACACGGTTTGTGTGAACCTGCTTGATCCTGGGTGAGTACTGATAATGCAGTACCTTCGCGTTCTGTGACAAAGGGCCCGATGTAGGTAAACGCGATTTTCCGATTTCAAAATACCGAGGCGGGCCGAATCGGTATTGTGAAATCGGAAAACGAGATGTAGGGAAAAAAAAACGAATGAATACCGATTCGGTCGGCATCGGTAATGAGATTCGGTACGTTCCGATTCTGCTCGGTCCGAATCGGAAAGTACCGAATCGGCCAACAACGATTCGGAAATCACCGAATCGGCTACCACCGACCACCGAATCGGATATTCCCGATTCGGCGAATACCGATTCGGTAAAAGCCGATTCGGTAAAATCCGATTCGGCAATCATAGACCCATGGCGAAAAAGCCCATAGGAATGCATTGAATGAACCGATTCGGCTTTTACCGAATCGGATAATACCGAATCGGATTTTACCGATTCGGATATTACCGAATCGGTAAAAGCCGATTCGGCAATAGGCGATTCAGCCAATGAGGTGGCTCCCCCTCCCCCACCCAAACAGGGAGTGGCAACCCTGGCAGGTGCAGCTAATTAAGAAGTTTCTGGAAGTTTCTGGAAAGCCTGCCTGAGCCCAACACACACAGTTAGCAGCAGTGGGAGAAGGAGGTTGCAAACTGAACAGGAGAAAATGGCAGATCAGTCAGGAAGCCAGAAGTCCTCCCAGAAGAGGAAGCCCAAGTTCACCACCACCGAACTTCAGGTGCTGGTTGAGGAGGTGGTGAGGGTGCACCGCCAGCTGTTTGGCAAGCTGTCCCTCAACGTGCCAGACAGCACCAAGAGGAGAATCTGGGCCGACATCGCCCAGAAGGTGAATGCTGCGGGTGTCACCCCCAGGTCCATAGAGGAACTGAAAAAAAGGTTTTACGACATCCGCAGCCTCACGAAGAGGAAGCTGGCTGACATTCAAAGGCAGGCTGGACTCACTGGAGGAGGCAACAACCCGGCGCCACCCCTCACCGAGCTGGAGGAAATTGTCTCCAGCACCATCGAGAGGGAGAGTATCGTAGGAATCGGGACCCTGGACAGCTCTGCGAGAGCCACAGCTACAGGTAAGAAGCATGCGCATCATGACACACCCTACCAGACACCTCCCCATTAGACACAATGCATAGGCAAACACCAGCACTGTACTGTCACCAACATACAAGAGACAAGCATCATGGTACATGTAGTCAGCAGAAGTTAGCCAAATATGTCAGTGCAGAATCACAAGACAGGAAACAGTGTGACACGGTGTAAGGAGATGCAAGGACATGTGGAATGCCATAATTGTACTGACTGTAATACATCGGCACTCAGTTTACAAATGCTTCTTTGTACCTAGGGGCCCCATCAGGCGGAACAACTGCGACAGCAGAGGGAGCAGCAACGTCCAACACTGCAGTCGCAGGGCCGAGCACCAGCCAGGCTGGCCAGGAGGAGGAGGAGGAGGATGAGGAAGGAGACACCCCAGGGCTAGGAATGGAGGGAGTCCTGGTCATTGACTTCCAAGCAGTGCACTCCCCAGTACTGCCCAGCACACCCCCCTTGCAATTCTCACCAGAAAACTCCCCTACAAGGCAGACCATTCCGCCTACACCAGCTCCTGCCACAACCGTGGCCTTGCCACCTGTCCAACCTGTCCTGGGAGCAGGGGCTCCGGGACCGGCCAGCACCACACCCCCACCAGTGGCACCCCAGCCCACTCAGCAGGCCGGAAGCAGCAGTGCCCGACGCCGTGCCACCACCACCACTGCTGCACCAGCACGGGAGGGCAGTGTGTTCCTGGGCCTGGAGGGACAGATGGTTAAAATCCAGCGCCAACAGGCCAGATCCACCATGGCCTGCCAACGCCAGCTCCTGCAGCACAACATGCAGATGGGGGAGTTGGTGAAGGGTTTCCAGGCTGTTGTGGACAGCAACAAGGAGGTGGCAGCAGGGTTAGGCAGGCTGACCACTGCCATCACCCACTCATCTGCCAGACAGGAGGAGCATGAGGTTGCACGCAGGAGGGATGCCCGGGTGCTGAACCGGGCCATGGCCCGCCTTGCAGCGGCGACCGCACAACTGTGCCATCGCAGCTCCAACCAAGAATCTGTGCTCAGTCAGCATACGGCTGAGCTCACTAGGGGGATGGCCAGGATCACCACGGCCATGGAGGCCATGATAATATCAAACACCGCCTCCAATCCTGCCCTGGACCTGGGTGATGCTGGAGACAGCAGCAGCCGCAGCAGCCCGGCCAGCGCTGCATCTGAACCACGGAGGAGCACCAGGCGATCCGCTGATGCTGCTGGGCATTCGGAGGGGGCCGAGGGACACCCCAGTGGGTCTGGCAAGCGGGCAAAAAAATAGCCTGGCAAGGGGGGATGAGCAAACCAGAACCCTGGACTTTATTTGATTTTACATACTCCATTTTTTGATGCACATCAGTGCTGTAACTGTGGTGCATCACTATTAAAATTTGATTTTTTGCAAGCAACATTTAGCTGTCTTTGCATCTGTACTCAGTCAGAAATAGTTCTCAGTGATCTCCTCACGTCTGTATCTGCCATCACTTGGCGTACACACCCCAGCTGGCTGTGTCAGTGGCACAGCTTCGTCGTCGTCATAGTCCTCGTAGTCAGACAACTCCACCTCAGTGCCCTTCTTGACCGCAAGGTTGTGTAACATTGCACATACAGCTATGATCTTGCAGCAGGTGATGGGGGTATACTGCCTTGCACCTCCACTCTTGTGCAGGCATCTGAATCTACTTTTCCAGATGCCAAAGGTCCGTTCGACAACATTCCTTGTGCGTATGTGGGCCCGGTTATACCTCCTTTGGCTGGGTGTGGAGGGGTTGAGGTAGGGGGTGAGTATGAATGAGCGGAGGGCATATGCACTGTCGCCTGGAAGAGAAAGGGGTCACATTAGACACATGCATACATGTATTCCACCTACCTACTATGTGTTATGGGGGTCTGATGATGTGTCTCACCTAGGAGGTATCCTTCTCCAAATTCGCCAGCCATCAGCCGTGCATATATGCCGCTCTGTTGGAATATATAGGAGTCATGGGTACTCCCTGGAAATTTTGCTACCAGGTCTGTGATGGTGCACTTGGCATTGCAGATCACCTGCACGTTGATGGTGTGTGTAGATTTCCGATTGCGGTATATGTATTCGGTGTCCGCTGGTGGGCAAATCGGAATGTGTGTGCCATCTATGCAACCGATGATTTGGGGAAATTGTGCCATCTGGTAGAAGTCAGCTTTAGTTTGTAGCAGTTCTGCGTGGGTTGCAGGGAAAGAGATGTATTGGTCCATCCTGTCTATCATGGCGTCAAGGAATATGTGGAAGAACCTTGACAGGCTGCTCTGGCTCACCCCTCCTGCTGCTGCTACTCCACTTTGATAGCTGCCAGACGCAAGCAGGTGTAGGCTGCATAGCACCTGGACGTGCGCAGGGATGGCGTGTGCCCTTGGGGTGTGGTGGTCCAAGAATGGCTTAAGGTCCCTGATGAGCTCAAGTATGGTGTCAGAGTCCAGCCTGTATCTCTGTAGGATCTCAGTGAGCATGAACAGGGTTACCCTCTGTCTGTAGACCTGTTCATTTCTTAGCCATTCCCTCTGTCCTTCCTGCTGTAGCCGTAGCCGCCTCGCAATGACATAGAAAGCTGCCATCCTGCAAGTTGCAATGCATTTTGGGGCTGTTTATATGGGTTGGAGTTGGTTACCACCTGATTGCAATCCATGGTAAATACCGAGTGAATTCTACCGATTTTGAGCCGATTTCGGTGTTTCTGTGCCTCCCTACATCTCCCCAACTGTCGGAATCGGGGAATTTTCCGATCGGAGATTCATACGAATCGGCATGTTTTCCGATTCGGATCATGTCCGATTCGGTATTTGTACCGAATCGGTAATTGGACCGAATCGGTGAATTTCCGAATCGGTGTCACTAACGATTCGGTAATTGGACCGAATCGGTGATTTTCCGATTCGGTGTCACTAACGAATCGGTAATTGGACCGAATCGGTGATTTTCCGATTCGGTGTCACTAACGAATCGGTAATTGGACCGAATCGGTGATTTTCCGATTCGGTGTCACTAACGAATCGGTAATTGGACCGATTCGGTCTTTGCATCCGATTCGGTGTTTTTCCGATTCGTTACATATCCGATTTTCGGTATGTACGTATCGGATTCTTTCCCATTCGGTACTCATTCCGATTCGGTTTTCTATCCGATTCTTTCTGTTTTTGGTTCCCTACATCTCGATGGCTGTTTACCGATCGGTAAGGGCCAAAAATCGGTATTTTCGGCCGTTACCGATCGGTAACGCCCTACCTACATCGGGCCCAAAGAGTGTAAAAGGTTTGCTGTAACATGGTGTTGCTAAAACCGGTGCTTGACATAAGGCTTTCTTTAAGTCGTCAAAAGCTTGTGTATGTTCCTGAGTCCAAGGGAGGACAGTCGATGTGGCTGCCTCCTGAGTTGTCAACTGTATAAGTGGCTTGGCTAGATATGCGTACTGAGGGATCCATTGTCTACAGTAAGAGGTGAGGCCTATGAAGGCCCGTACTTCTTTTTGTGTCTTGGGTTGTGACATGTGTACAATTAACTGGATGCGGTCAGGTGTTAGCTGTCTCCCCCTCTTGGACAGCAAGTGCCCAAGGTACACCACTTGCTGGGCACAGAATTGCAGCTTCGAAGGGGACACCTTGTGTCCCTTGTCAGCCAGGAAATACAAGACCGTCAGTGATGCTTGTTCACATTCTTGTTCACTTCGGGCGGTGATCAATAGATCATCGACATACTGAAGTAGGGCAGTGTTAGCAGGCATGTGAATACTGTCAAGTTGTCTTTTCAATGCTTGGCTATAGATGCTGGGGCTTTCTGTGAATCCTTGAGGTGCGCGTGCAAATTTGAAGCTACTGCCATTTAAACAGAATCCGAAAAGATATTGGCTTTCCGGATCAATGGGGACGCTAAAGAAGGCGTTCTTCAGATCAATTACAGTAAAGAACGTTGCCTCTGAATCAATAGCTGTCAATAAAGAAGAGATGTCTGGAACCACAGGGTACTGCGGTACAATGCATTTATTCAGTTCTCGTAAATCGATGACTAATCGATAAACTGGAGGTGCATTTGGATCAGTGCGTTTAAGAATCGGAATGATAGGGGAATTACATAGATTTGAGTCGGTTTCTACAACCACTCCTTGTGCAATGAGCTCGTCAATTATTTTCAGTAAAGCCACTACAGCATCTGGAGGTAACTTGTATTGTCGGATTCGTGGCAAAACAACACCTTGCTTGAGTGTAACTCGATATGGTGTAATATGCATACAACCTACATCAGTGGGGCCTTGTGCCCATAAATGTGCAGGAACATTCTGTAATCTGGGATCAATATCTCTCAACACATAGTGACCCTTAAAGTCACGCAGAAACAGTCTTACTCCTTCCGGAGAACAGCAAATTACAGCTCCTAGAGCTTTCAGTGTCTTGATACCTAACAAGTTTTCCGGACATGATTTCGTGAGCAACAAATCTGTAGTACGTGACAATGGACCAACTGCAAGGGGAACTGGTTTCGAAACTTCATTAACAATAGGTTTTCCTGAAAATCCAAGGGATACATTCTGTGAGCCTGAGAGGGGTGCCCCTGGAACCTCGTCGTGACTGATTGTCGTTCTGCTTGCCCCTGTGTCAATCAAAAACCTTCTATCTTTCCCTAATACCTGACTATGTACATAAGGACCCTCTTGATCTACAGGAACCTCAATAAGAGGCAAGCCAACCTCCCTCTCTAGGCTGTTTCATGTGTATCGTTGGTAATCGGGATAATCAGTTTGTGCATATTGGTACATCTGCTGCGTTGCATGTTGCGTTGCGGCAATCGGTTGTGGCTGTGGTACTGCTACGGTCTGTACTGTCTGTTGTGGAGCATGCATAAGCTGTACATTCTGTGGAACATGTTGTTGGGCCTGGTCCTGTCTAGGTTGACGCGGTCTCTCTTTAGTTTTACCTGTGGATATGTTATGTTTCAAAACTGCACAATCGTTTACATAGTGACCTGGCTGTTTACAATAGTTGCATGTCCCTTTAACAGGAGCTGCTGAATTATTGGACTGTGTCATGCCCTTTTTCTGACCGTCAGCTGGAACTGACTGAGCAACGAGCATTTTCATTTTCGTGTCTTTCATACGTCTTTGTTCGTGATCATGTTCTTCTCTAATTCTGTTCTGGTGGTACTGTAACATTTGTAACATTTGGGAAGGCGTGTTTGCTTGCCATGTGCTCTCGACTTTCAGTACACGGTTCTTAACCTGGGGTAGGGAATTCTCGACCAATTTAGATACAAAAAGGTGTGGCTATGACTCGCTACTTGCTTTCAGGCCACTATTAATAATAAAACATTTCTCAAATCGGGAATAAAAATCACTAGTGTCTTCATCGGGTTTCTGTTTGCAGGCTGAGATTGCATCCCAGTCCTCCTTTTTAGTTGCTAACAAACGTGGCAAAACCTGTACTAACAATCCTGGTAATGCTTTAGTTTTATCCCCAAGCCCTAAACCTGGGGTACGGGTCGTTTCTTCGTTTTCTAATGCAGCCCAATCAATCTTTGTGTCTCCCACCTCCCATTCTTTTTCTTTGAGTTTCTCGTAAATACCGGCAGGCAATAACACTTTCAGTATTTTCATAATGTCGGGATAGGTGTAATCTCCCATGAGTAACATGTCTTTGATTTCACGGTGAAAACCTGCAGGGTCTTTATCATGACTGGGCACTATTTTCTTCATTTCCAATAATTCCATTTTAGTTATAGGCGTGTATACATACACACGTGTAAGGGTATCATCAGCATTCTTGACTGGATGTACCTCTCGTAAAGGATTCTGTCTGTCTATGTAAAACATTTTCCTTTCTGGGGGTGGAGCTGAAACAAACTGTGGATTCAGGAAAGCACTATATCTGTGTCGCTGTTCTAAAATTACTGTAATTAAATCGGTACCTAGGCCTCTCCATTTATTCATGAGTAACTCTATTAGTACATCATGTAGGGGACCTGGATCAGAATGTTGGCTTTTATACAACGTAAGGAGGTGTTGTATCATGTACATACCAGCTAGTCGCTGTTCGTCTGGGGAAAGATTCAAAAAGGTTTGCGCTACTGCGTCATCATTATATTTATCGGAATTGTCAGCCCATTGTACTGCTGATCTGGCTAATTCTTGTTCATCCATGGAGTTGAGTACATGGTACCCCATTCGTTCTTGAAGTATTTTATCGGTAGCCTGAAATAGATGTTCAGGACTCCTCGGGTTTGACATAGCAGAGTGAAAAAGTCTCTTGCTTTCCGGGCGTAACGTTTTACTAAAAGGTCTACCCTTTCCTACATATGCTATTGTTCCTGTATGTTCTGGCTCCTCCTCCTCTGAGGATTCATTCTTGTCAGCATCTGCTTCATTTTCAGCTTTCTGTCTTTCATGAAATACTGTTATTTCCTTACGGATTTTTCTGTACATGTGCTCTATACTTTTCTGTCTATCATGTTTTCCGTCTGCTATATTCTGACCCCATGTGGTTAGTACCTCCATCTCGTCTTTATTTACACCAGGCTGGTCTCGTTCTCTTATGAAACAGTTTATGAGGAATCTTAATATTAAACCTTGAGTGTCTACTTTCTGGTGTGCCATGGCCTCGTGAATACATTCCTGACCCTCCCCAGTCTGAACAAAATGATATATCCTGTCTAGATAATCTGCCATTCCTGGAAATAGAACTAAAAAGTTTGCAGCACGTCTTATACGTATTGAGGCTAATATCATGCAACCGTCTTGGCCTGGTATTGGATCATATCTACAGTCTGTAAGATATTCTTTAAGCTTTTCAATTGTGACCGCTTTCGGAGTACGTTGCAATGCTAGTTCTCTGACAGTTAATCGCTGTACTGGTGGCGGGGTACGGAAACCTCCTGTAGCACCTCCTGTAGTGGAGGCCTGAGCATGAACTGGCTGTAGGGTCGGTACCTGCTGTAACTGGGTTGTGGCCTGGACCGCGCCAGGCCCAAAAGGATTACCGGGGGGAATAACAGGTAAGGGTGCAGGAAGCGGACCGGGAGGGGTAAGCTGTTGCGGACCTGGGGGCTGATGATCATGGGGTAGGTTAACGTCAGCAGGTGGTACACGGGTAGGTACATTGGTGTATGCGGGGGCTACATCGTCTAAATAGGAAGAAAGGAAAATCTCTGCTGCGGTCTTGTGACGTAGTTTAGTCGGAACCAACGGAGGGGGCAGATTTTTCGGTTTTTCCGGGGTCGCCTTGGGCAGGCCCTCGGCCAGGACTGGATACAATCCTGTCATAATTGCATTACTACGTCTATCGTGTTGTTCTATTCTAACTCGTTCTCCTTCTTCTAGTAGTTCCTTTTCTTTGGCTTTTTCAGAATCCTCTCTACCTTTCTCTGCTTTTCTGAGTGCTTTCTCGGTGCGTCTATGCGATTCTTTACGCCATAATTCAATGGCATCTTTCTGTGACTGTCTGGCTTTCTTTTTCCATAATGATTCTTCTACTCTCATAATGCACTCGGCATCCCATGTCCCTGTAACGGGCCATCTCTGATTCTCTGCTAAATCTTTAGTGTAATCCACCCACAAGTTGAGATATAATACGGCATCAGGCCGTGCTTGTGGTACATGAAATATCCGGGAGTGTCCCTGGGTGGGATGGGAACAGCTTCCTCGAGTATCCCTTTCCTAGTTCCTATCTGTCTTAATTTGGAAAATAGCGGCATTCTGAACCTTGATACTTGATACTTGATACTTACTCGGACTTGAACACAACTAATACAGTAAACACAATAATGAAGATCAAACAGTCACTCATACCACGACATAAAAACACACATTTAAAACATTTACTAGATAGCTCGATAACTAGATACTGGATATACTGCTAAACAGTACAGATACACTGCTAAAACAGTGCAGACCGGGTCTGCGTACCCAAACCCGTCTTGACCGGATACAACTTAATGCACACGTCTTGATGCAACCCCAGCAACGGTACTCACCGGGAAGCACGGAACGGAAGGCCTCGGAAACTCGACACTGGACTGGACCGGACTGGACTCGACTCGACTCGTGACGTAGGTACTTCGGAACTGGTGGGCCTCTGAACACCTCGGACCTTGCTCTCTCGGCTGGGCTCTGGTCGGGATCCTCCGCACTCCTCACCGCCTCGTCTGGGTGTCGATCGCAGTCTCAGTCACCTCCATTGGCCTGAGGGAGATACAGGAAATCCTGCGGGTACGCGTAGTTGTCCGTCACGGCTGTGGCAGGGGGCTAGGCCTGCAACGCACCGCCGGCGTGTAAGGTGGGGGAGGGGTCCCTGTTCGGGCGCCAAATTATGTGGTAAATAAAGAATTACCTATGAGGAATTTCTATGCGGTAAAGTTCAATAAAATAGCTCAATCATAAATGAGAGGCAGAGTCCGTGGCATCTGAGTTTATAAGGGTTTTATTCCATAAAATGGAATTGGTTCGAACCAGGTATCATGTTCCATCACCACGAGGGTTCAGGAAGGGATAGACAATGCTTTATTAACAGAGTACACTATATATAGTAAATGCATACAATGGTGATGGATACAGAAGGCGTAACAGCTGAAAAGAAACGAGATAAGAACACATGTGCGTAACAGAAGGCGTGCACGAGGGCGTACACGGAGGTGTGTGCTAGAAACGTCACATAAAAAGTGTCACAGGTGGGTGGATCCATAGAAGAATCCTGCAGTGTCAGCAGAAATATTGGGCTGGATGCGCGCGCAGGCAACATGACGTGTGATTGACGTGGAACTAGAGGGTGAAGGGGATTTGACATTTAGCTCCAAAAGAGGAGACAGAAGTCTGGCGTGTCAGAACAACCTAAACCCAAATCATATCTGATATCTTGTGTTTGAGGAACTGTATTATCTAGAAGGAAAGGTCTCTCGGGCAGAGGCTATTCTATACTGACTGCTAGTGCGTGCATATGTGACTACGTGTCTGCGTGTAATGCGAGGGGGCCATGGGCCTACCATGGTAACGGGAGCAATGAATTACTTGCACGGAGACAGAAAGGCCGGGCCCTTTGCTCTGCAGCTGGGGAGGTGTTTACCTAAATCTCTAGACAGGAATGTATTTTCGAGGAGCGGAGCAGATAACTTGAAGGCTGAATACTGTTTTGGCAGGCAAGCAGGCCGAGCCGGGCACCGCTCGTCACGCAGGGAGTAAGGTAGAGGTCATGGATGCAGGTCCAGGCTGCAGCTTTCAGAGGCAGAAGGCAGAAAGGGCTTGATGGCAGAAATCAGGGCCTAGCTCGCTAGAGCCAGGAAAACATGAAAGTGCACCATGAAAAGACGGTGGCACGTCATACTTAGGAACTGAATAATCGATCCATTCATGGTGGATCTGAAAGAGGACATGTTAACGTTGGACGCAAATGTATTTGCGTCTTCATAGCTGGTTGTGGAGGGAACATACATGTACTTGAAGCACGTACATGGAGCCGTTGGGGTCTACGTTAGGGGACACAATTGATCATAAAAATTCATATTACCTCACTCCGACTCCGTTGGTGCGGTCTCTTCGGGTGATCTTGTAGCCGTCTGGGATGGCTATGGCGTTGTCGGGTGCAGAGGAGTCGTTCATCCAGGTCTTTGTCAAGAAGGCAACGTCCGGGGATGATGTGTTGAGCAGGTCCCAGAGCTCAACGGCGTGCTTGCATGCGGAGCGGGTGTTCAGTAGGATTCTTCGGAGGTGGTTGAGGTCTTTCTTGGCGGGTGGTTCGGCGGCTCTGAGGCTTGTGTAGCTGCAGTTCCGACAGGTGAAGAGACCATGTGTGCGTTTCGGTGCGGCCTTGATGCAGATGTGGGTTCGTCCGGGGTTGAGGGCGTGTAGTGTGCTGGTATCGTAGCAGCAGCGGTCGTCGTGGTGGGCGCAAAGGCCAGGGGTTCTGGCGCTGGGCACAGTCCAGGCGCGGACGGGCGCAGACGGACTTGCCTTAGGCAAGCCTTCGGCCTCGACGAGCAGCAGCCGCCATAGATGGGTAGGTGGGAGGGAGGAGCAGCTGGGAGGTGGGAGGCCGGGACAGCAAATGGGCAGTCAGGGGGGTGGGGCCGTGGAGGACGCAGCGGCGGGACAGAAGCAAGGGGACAGAATCCCGGGGGCAACGGAGGGGACAGAAGGAGACAAAAGCACAGAATTACGGGGGCAGCGAAGGGGACAGAAGGAGAAAAAGGCACCGAGTCACGGGGCAGCGATGGGGACAGAAGGAGAAAAAAGGCATAGAATCACGGGGGCAGCGAAGGGGACAGAAGGAGAAAAAAGGCACAGAATCACTGGGGTAGCGAATGGGACAGAAGGAGAAAAAAGGCACAGAGTCACGGGGGCAGCGGAGGGGACAGAAGGAGAAAAAAGGCACAGAATCACGGGGGCAGAAGAAGAAAAAGGCACAGGATCACAGGGGCAGCGAAGGGGACAGAAGGAGAAAAAGCCACAGAATCACGGGGGCAGGAGAGGAAAAAGGCACAGAATCACAGGGACAATGACAAACAAACCGAAGGCCTACCACTGGCCACCAGGGATGAGGCGCAGGTGGTAGCCTGCAGGTGGTGGAGGGTCTCGAACTACCTCAGCAGTGGCAGCTGAGGCAGGAGACACACAGGCTGTGCTATGCGGAGGGGGAACGACCTACCTGGTGGGGTCAAGGGTCGCTCTCCTCACCGCGCAGGGGCCAGCCTATAGGGTGAGGTGGGAGGGAGGAGCAGCTGGGAGGCAGGGGCAGCGAATGGGCAGTCAGTGGGGTGGGGCCGCAGGGGACGCAGCGGCGGGAACAGAAGCAAGGGCACAGAATCCCGGGGGCAACGGAGCGGACAGAAGGAGACAAAGGCACAGAATCGCAGGGGCAGTGAAGGGGACAGATGGAGAAAGCCACAGAATCACAGGGGCAACGAAGGGGACAGAAGGAGAAAGGCACAGAATCACAGGGGCAGAAGGAGAAAAAGGCATAGATTCACGTAGAGATAAAAAGAAAAAAGCACAGAATCACTGTGGCAGAAGGAGAATAAAGGCAGAGAACACTGGGGCAGCGAAGGGGAAAAAAGGCACAGATTCACAGGGGCAAAAGGAGGAAAAAAGGCACCGATTCACGGGGGCAGAAGAAGAAAAAAGGCACAGATTCACGGGGGCACAAGGAGAAAAAAGGCACAGAATCACGGGGGCAGAAGGAGAAAAAAGGCACAGAATCACGGGGGCAGAAAGAGAAAAAAAGGCACAGAATGACGGGGGCAGCGAAGGGGAAAAAAGGTACAGAATCACGGGGACAGAAGGAGAAAAAAGGTACAGAATCACGGGGCAGAAGGAGAAAAAAGGCACAGAATCACGGGAGCAGAAGGAAAAAAAAGGCACAGAATCACGAGGGCAGAAGGAGAAAAAAAGGCACAGAATCACGGGGGCAGCGAAGGGGGAAAAAGGTACAGAATCAAGGGGCAGAAGGAGAAAAAAGGTACAGAATCACGAGGGCAGAAGGAGAAAAAAGGCACAGAATCACGGGGACAATGACAAACAAACCGAAGGCCTACCACTGGCCACCAGGGATGAGGCGCAGGTGGTAGCCTGCAGGTGGTGGAGGGTCTCGAACTACCTCAGCAGTGGGAGCTGAGGCAGGGGACACACAGGCTGTGCTATGCGGAGGGGGAGCGACCTATCTGGTGGGGTCAAGGGTCGCTCTCCTCACCGCGCAGGGGCCGGCCTATACGGTGAGGTGGGAGGGAGGAGCAACTGGGAGGCAGGGGCAGCGAATGGGCAGTCAGTGGGGTGGGGCCGCAGGGGACGCAGCGGCGGGAACAGAAGCAAGGGCACAGAATCCCGGGGGCAACGGAGGGGACAGAAGGAGACAAAGGCACAGAATCGCAGGGGCAGTGAAGGAGACAGATGGAGAAACCCACAGAATCACGGGGGCAACGAAGGGGACAGAAGGAGAAAGGCACTGAATCACGGGGGCAGAAGGAGAAAGATGGCACAGAATCACGGGGCAGAAGGAGAAAAAGGCACAGATTCACGTAGAGATAAAAAGAAAAAAGCACAGAATCACTGTGGCAGAAGGAGAATAAAGGCAGAGAACGCTGGGGCAGCGAAGGGGAAAAAAGGCACAGATTCACAGGGGCAAAAGGAGGAAAAAAGGCACAGATTCACGGGGGCAGAAGGAGAAAAAAGGCACAGAATCACGGGGGCAGAAGGAGAAAAAAGGCACAGAATCAGGGGGGCAGAAAGAGAAAAAAAGGCACAGAATGACGGGGGCAGCAAAGGGGAAAAAAGGTACAGAATCAAGGGGACAGAAGGAGAAAAAAGGTACAGAATCACGGGGGCAGAAGGAGAAAAAAGGCACAGAATCACGGGAGCAGAAGGAGTAAAAAGGCACAGAATCATATGGCAGATGGAGGAAAAAAGGCACAGAATCACGGGGGCAGAAGGAGAAAAAAGGCACAGAATCACGGGGGCAGAAGGAGAAAAAGGCACAGAATCACGGGGCCAGAAGGAGAAAAAAGGCACAGAGTCACGGGGGCAGCGAAGGGGACAGAAGGAGAACAAGCATTTACAATGCAATAGGTCTCGCAGCATTAAAGTTGGAGTTATTGGCATTGTGTATGACAATGCGTTGCATACATTTTTTAGCAAACTTTGAATTGGTGAGCAGTGAGAGAGTGTGCAAGAGTATGCTGTTGCTCACAGCTGTTATTATTCACACAACTCTGATGATGCACCTCACGCATGGGGCTGACGCAGTTATTATTCACACAGCTCGGATGATGCACCTCAGGCACGGGCTCACAGCTGTTATTATTCACACAGCTCTGATGATGCACCTCACGCACGAGGCTGACGCAGTTATTATTCACACAGCTCTGATGATGCACCTCAGCCACAGGCTCACAGCTGTTATTATTCACACAGCTGTGATGATGCACCTCAGCATGGGGCTGACACAGTTATTATTCACACAGCTCTGATGATGCACCTCAGCACGGGGCTGCCGGCAGTTATTATTCACACAGCTCTGATGATGCACCTCAGGCACGGGACTCACAGCTGTTATTATTGACACAGCTCTTATGATGCACCTTAGGCATGGGGCTGACGTAGTTATTATTCACACAGCTCTGATTATTATTATTATTATTTAAGAAGCTTATAAAGCGCGCAGCTACCCCCGGAGGGGGTGTCCCGGCGCTGTAAGTACATGTTAATCACGAGGAGGGAGCTACCAGGTGCAAGTCCATCATAACCAGAAACTGCATAGGTCCACAAGGATAACTTAATCAGAGATTGGTGAACAGCCAGGTCTTAAGTTTACGTCGGAAGACTTGCTCTGACTCAATGAACCTAAGGTCCAGAGGGAGGCTGTTCCAAAACTTGGCCGCGGTCACTCCGAACGTTCTGCCGTCACTCCTGGCAAGCCGAAATCTGGGTGCCTCAAAAGACGAAGGCTGTTTGATCTCAAAGATCTGGCTGATACAGATAATTTGAGTCTTTTACTCAGGTAAGCTGGGCCAATTCCGTGTATAGCCCGAAAGGCAAGGATCAAATTTTTGAATTGAATGCGACGGGAGATGGGGAGCCAGTGTAGTTCGTTCCGGTAGGCTGAGATCGAGTTGCGGGTAGGGATGTTTCCGATGAGTCTGGCTGCCGCATTCTGAACAATTTGCAGTCGATCAATGAGATAGAGGGGGGCACCGGCGTACAGGCTGTTGGCATAATCTAGATGTGCCGTGATAAGAGCATGGACAATCGTTTTGCGGGACGTCAGAGGGAGGTAAGGAAAGATCTTCCTGATCATACGCAGCTTTCCAAAGCAGGCCGCGGTAACTCTGTTGACCTGAGCTTTACAGGACATGGAGTTATCAAAAAGGAAGCCGAGATTGCGGGCCGACTGTACGGGACTAGGAGGGGGGTTTAAAACAGTAGGCCACCACAGGGTGGCGGGGGGGCCGATTTCTGGCTAAAGAAAAGCACCTCTGTTTTGTCCGTATTCAGAGCCAAATGATTAGAAGCCATCAACGAGCAGATGTTGCCAAGGCAGTTGCGGAAGTTGGAAAAATGGGAGTCAGCGTGGTCTCTAAAGGAAAAGACAAGCTGAGTATCATCAGCGTAAGAGACCACCCTGACCCCCCAGGACTCAACTACCCTGGCAAGTGGACCTAGGTACAGGTTAAACAAAAGAGGGCTCAAGGCCGAGCCCTGAGGCACACCGCACAGAAGGGGTTTATCCTCCGATTCAAAGGGACGAAGAAGTACCCTTTGGGACCTCCCAGAGAGGAAGGATTTAATCCATGCCAGGGCCGTGCCACCAATCCCCAGCTGCTGCAGGCGAGTCACGAGTATATCATGGGACACTGTATCGAATGCAGCGGACAGGTCGAGGAGGACCAACATGGCCTCCTCGCCCCTGTCCACTGACTCCCGGATTGTCTCTGATACCTCCAGCAGTGCTGTCTCAGTGCTGTATCCGGTTCTGAATCCGGACTGGGAGTCGTGCAGCAGCTGATTAGATTCTAGGTACTGGCCCAATTGTTTCTGAACCACTTTTTCTAGAATCTTGGCAGGTTTAGACAAAAGGGATATTGGGAGATAATTACTGAATTGAGAAGGATCTGCATCTGATTTCTTTAAGATGGGGAGCAGCCTTGCTTGTTTCCACACTGAAGGGAACTGACCATGAGCCAAGGAGGAGTTCCATATGGACAGGAGAGGGTTGATTAAAACCGGGGCAAGATTTCCCATCACTTTAGCAGGGACAGGGTCTAGTGGTGTTCCTGATTTAACCTGGCTAAGTAGTTTCATGGCTGTATCTGGAGTGAGCTCATCAAAGAAATTAAATGAGCATTGCTGAGAGTGTGACTCGTCTAACCAGGGGCTAGATGTCGCGGAATCAAAGGAGGAAGATAGCTTAATAATTTTTTCCTGAAAGAAATCCGAAAGTCCATTACAAAGGGCTTGAGTGGGGGAGCTCTGGGTCTTCAAGGCAGGTGGATTCACAAAATCCTTCACTATTGTGAAGAGAGTTTTGGAAGAGTTCTCTGCCAGTTTAATGAGTTGTGAGAAGTAAGCTCTCATCGTGGACCGTTTAAGTTTTTGAAATTTATTCAAGGCCAACTTATAGGCTGCTTTGGTAGTAGGGTCGTAGGACTGGCGCCATTTACGCTCAAGCTGTTTGCATCTACTCTTTTCCTCTCGCAACATGGGGGAGAACCAAGGAGCAGAAGGACGAGATCTAGTGGAAGTGATAGGAGCTAGTGGAGAAATGGTATCTAGTGCGGAGGTGAGGGCGGAGTTATATCTCACAACTTCCTCATTAAGATCTTCAGAAGATTTAAACTGATAAAGGAAACAAGGGTCAATGGTATCACAAGTAACTTTAGACCATTTGCGGCCATTTTCTCTATTGATAGAGGAGGGAAGGGGCAGGGAAGGGATAGTAATTTCAAAAGGGAGGAGAAAATGGTCAGACCATGTGAGGGGTAGGGAAGGAAGGGAGGTTACGCCGGGATGATTCGTGAATATAAGATCAAGGGTATGTCCCGCTTTGTGGGTAGGGCCCTTAATTAATTGGCACAGGGTTAATCCTTGTAAGGTTTCGAGAAGAAAAGATGCTTGTGCACAAGAAGGGTTATCGACATGTAGGTTGAAATCTCCCAGCACCGTAAAATGAGAGTGTTTGAGGGAGAGATCAGCAATAGAGTGCAGTAGAGTGTTAAGAGAGGGAGTAGAAGCCGTAGGAGGATTGTAGACCAGGATGCCGGCAAAATTAATGATGGCAGAATCCATAATCGTGAAATGCATGGCTTCAATAAGCCCAAGGTTAGGTAATTTTTTAATACTTAGGTTAAGATGAGATTTAAGTATAACTGCAAGGCCCCCACCAGATTTAGTCTTGACTCGATTGATACCCATCAATCGATAGCCAGGGGGAGTGGCCAGGTGTATGTCAGGTTTGGAGGAGTCTTTAAGCCATGTTTCAAATATCAGAGGCATGCGCAGGCAAAGATCGACAATTAATTAAGGCAGCCTTTAGTTTAGAGGGAGACTGGGGTTTGATGAATTTCGGAGAGGGAGGGTCCAGATTTCGCTGGAAGGAAATGGCGAGTTTGCACGATGAACAAGTGTAAGTAGAATTCTCAAGGCCAAGAGGATAGCAACAGGCATCGGGGGTACAGACGCCTTGTCTCAATAGATAAAGCTGCCTGCTGGTCCAGGCAATTATTGGGGGTCGAGAGGCAGGGGGACCGGCGCTAGGCCCGGCGCGGACGGGCGCAGACGGGCTTGCCTTAGGCGCGCCTTAGGCTGCGCGGGCGGGATGTCTCCTTTCTCTTATCCATTTCCGGAGGAGGGTGGGAGGCGTCCACGAGCTGGAGCGCTACCCTGCCTCCCCCCAAGATGGCGGTTTCGCTTTCTCCCAGCCGGCGTGAGCGCTGTACTCGGCTGCGCCGGGGGAGAGAGAGCAGTATCAAGGACCCCTAGGACGAAGAAATCTCGTCGGGTCTAGCAATTTAGGCAAGTTCCGATATTTAAAAGCGCTCAGTTAAAATATATACAAGTATTAAAAATCACTCGCATTGAAGTCAGCATACAAGTTTTAAATCACTCTGCATACAAGTTTTAAATCACTCGTTTAAAAATGCTGGTAAATAATGATGATGCACCTCAGCCACGGGCTCACAGCTGTTATTATTCACACAGCTCTGATGATTCACCTCAGCACGGGGCTGCCGGCAGTTATTATTCACACAGCTCTGATGATGCACCTCAGGCACGGGGCTCACAGCTGTTATTATTCACACAGCTCTGATGATGCACCTCAGCATGGGGCTGACGCAGTTATTATTCACACAGCTGTGATGATGCACCTCAGCACGGGGCTCACAGCTGTTATTATTTACACAGCTCTGATGATGCACCTCAGGCACGGGGCTGACACAGTTATTATTCACACAGCTCATACGTCCCCGACTTCACCTGCACCACACAGACTCGATGCTCAGACGGGACGAAAAGAAAAAAAAAAAGCCTGCCTTTTTATCAGCGCCGCGCGCCCCTCTGCAGACTCCCCCTGCATTCCACGAGGCGAATAATAGTCAGTCAACATGCCCAGAAGTATAACTGGAAACGTGCTTTGTGCAACTTTCCAATTGTACTTCTAGAAATAGTTAATTGCATAAAGTAGTAAAATTGCAGCCGCATGTAGATGTAAATATATGGTGTAGTGCAGATTTTGTATATTTTTTATGAATCAGACCCAAGGTTTTCCACCAGCATTAAGTGGCGACTGTAACACTTACAGCTGTCTCTCACACACAGAGAAGCCTGTCACTTAATTTGCTTTTGAAAGGAACATATAGTGCAACATAAAATCCTTACCCCGTACTGAATGATAACCAATAATCTGCGACATGACACTGCATTACTCAGGAGTAATAAAGGCCTTTGAAGAGTGCTATGGTGTCTATGTAAAGCGCTTAAACCAACGTGTTTTACTACCTCTGTGAGTTTTTTTATAGGTTAAAAGCATATTACTATATACTCAATTGATACAATGGTTATTTTCATTTACAAAAAAAGTATTGTTTAATATAATGCTTCACTGTAAATCAATGGTCCTATTAATCAACTCAGACTATACGTTTTCTTTTTATCTCAGAAGGATGAAATACTGAGATTTTCTTGCAGGTTTTAAAACCAGTGCCTAGGAAGTTACACATACATCACTGCAGAGGACACTCTACTAATATCCATCTACATGCGTCTGAAGGCCATGTGAAACAAGGAGAATGATCCATAGAAAGTTAGTAATTTAATCTATGTAACATTGTTTTTTGTCTTTTGGTTAAATTTAGGTTTCTTAAAGTGCCATCACTTAAAAACGGGTGTACAGCTGGAAAACAATAAATCAAATCCATAATTACGTGTAGGCTATTAGGGAACGCTCCTATGTTTCTGTTCTTGGGGAAGGTTAAAATGTCCTTGTAGTTGTCGGCGACGAACACCTGAAGGATGTGGCCGACTGGTCAGAGTTGCCGACTTTGGAACAGGAGAACTAGGTTCGAGCCTCGGCTCAACATACTGTAATTCTGGGCAAATCACTAAATCTCCCTTTGCCTACCAAATAACGAATGTATCCGTACATAACGTAACTAGTGCTCATGCAAACAGCTCCAATACCTTTGGGTCAATTTGGCGCTATATAAAAACTTCCCCAAAAAATTAAAAAGAGAGATGAGGCAGAGAGCTGGGTCCACATGCTCACGTGAAGAATTCAAAGACAAATCCGTCGCTCCCTATTAACACTGGGTGCCAAATCCGCGCTGTCCCTCCTCACTATTCAAAATAGCAGGCGGCAGTACACTCTTGCCTGTCCAACCCTTGACAGAAAGTCACCGGTTCTGTCCTCGACTAACAGAGCTCCAGCTCTCCAACATGAGCGAAACCCTTTCATAAACTTAGGCTGGCTGAATAGGACAACGGCACGTGCTGACACTACAGCCTATCAGCTCTTCGGGACTATGATGCGCTAATATTGCCTGAATGTCTCCAACTTTACACATTAGCAGTACCGCCCCCTCCCAAATAATCCTCAGAATGCGTTAAGCCGTGAGATTGGGTGTTAAGCGTCCGTGGTTTCATTTTTGGACACGGTCATCCAGAAACTCCTTAAAACAACCACAACGTTCTGTAACTGCTCACAGAAGTTCGCAATTTTCCTTTTCATAGTAATACCAACATTTGTGGTCGCATAACAAACAATATGTATTGCAATAGGGTATCTTCAACAATACGTCCCTGACTTCACCTGCACCACACAGACTCAACGCTCAGATGGGACGAATGAAAATATGCAACAGTGGTTGTAATTTTAGGTGTCTGAAATGAAGGGTACTCACCACACGCCCCCAGCGATTCCAGCAACTATAGCGATAGTCCTCAACGACCTGGAGAAAGACGTGAGCGAAACCGAAACCTTCCGTGGGGCGGGACTTCCGTCTTCGGATGCCCGCGCACGCGCCCACGGAGTGCCTGAGAGCGGGGCTCCCATGCCCGAGGGAGAGCCCCGCGGAGGCTGCAGAAGTCCAGAATGGCAGGACATGGGGCTTAGTTGTAGGGGGAGTGGGGTGCGTGTGTGTGTGTGTGTGTGTGTGTGTGTGTGTGTGTGTGTGTGTGTGTGTGTGCGGCGGCGGCATGGGGGGCGGGAGTCTCTGTATGTGTGTGTGCGTTCGTGTGTGTAGGTGCGCTGGTGTCTGTGTGTGTGTGTGTGTGTGTGTGTGTGTGTGCGTGTATGTGCGCTTGTGTGTGTGTGTCTCTGTGTGTGCGCATGCTTGCAGGGGGAGGTGTGGCTGTGTGTGTGTTGAAGCTTTCCAGGAGACAGGAGATGGCTACAGCGTGCGCATTTGCCGATTTTGGGATGCGCGTGGCCAGCTCCTGTCTCCTGGAAAGCTGTGTCGCTGACAAAAGGTCTCTGGCGAGACCGCGCGTTTGAGTGGTTAACGCCACGAGACCTAAAAAGGCACAGAATCACGGGCAGAAGAAGAAAAAGGCACAGGATCACGGGGGCAGCGAAGGGGACATATGGAGAAAAAGCCACAGAATCACGGGGGCAGAAGAAGAAAAAGGCACAGAATCACAGGGACAATGACAAACAAACCGAAGGCCTACCACTGGACACCAGGGATGAGGCGCAGGTGGTAGCCTGCAGGTGGTGGAGGGTCTCAAACTACCTCAGCAGTGGCAGCTGAGGCAGAGGACACACAGGCTGTGCTATGCGGAGGGGGAACGACCTACCTGGTGGGGTCAAGGGTCGCTCTCCTCACCGCGCAGGGGCCGGCCTACATGGTGAGGTGGGAGGGAGGAGCAGCTGGGAGGCAGGGGCAGCGAATGGGCAGTCAGTGGGGTGGGGCCTCGGGGGACGCAGCAGCGGGAACAGAAGCAAGGGCACAGAATCCCGGGGGCAACGGAGGGGACAGAAGGAGACAAAGGCACAGAATCCCGGGGGCAACGAATGGGACAGAAGGAGAAAGATAGGCGCAGATTCACGGGGGCAGAAGGAGAAAGAAGGCACAGAATCACAGGGGCAGAAGGAGAAAACGGCACAGATTCACGGGGACAGAAAAAGAAAAAAGCACAGAATCACTGGGGCAGAAGGAGAATAAAGGCACAGAACACGGGGGCAGCGAAGGGGAAAAAAGGCACAGATTCACGGGGGCAGAAGGAGAAAAATGGCACAGAATCACGGGGGCAGAAGGAGAAAAAAGGCACAAAATCACGGGGGCAGAGAGAGAAAAAAAGGCACAGAATCACTGGGGCAGAAGGAGAATAAAGGCACAGAACACGGGGGCAGCGAAGGGGAAAAAAGGCACAGATTCACGGGGACAGAAGAAGAAAAAAGGTACAGAATGACTGGGGCAGAAGGAGAAAAAAGGCACAGATTCACAGGAGCAGAAGGAGAAAAAAAGCACATAATCACGAGGGCAGAGGAGAAAAAAAAGCGCAGAATCACAAGGGCAGCGAAGGGGGAAAAAGGCACAGAATCACGGGGGCAGAAGGAGAAAAATGGTACAGAATCACTGGGGCAGAAGGAGAAAAGAGGCATAGAATCACGGGAGCAGAAGGAGAAAAAAAGGCACAGAATCACGGGGGCAGAAGGAGGAAAAAAGGCACAGAATTATGGGGACAGGGAAGGGGGAAAAAGACACAGAATCACAGGGGCAGAAGGAGAAAAAAGGCACAGAATCACGGGGGCATAAGGAGAAAAAAGGCATACAATCACGGGAGCAGAAGGAGAAAAAGGCACAGAATCATATGGCAGAAGGAGGAAAAAAAGGCACAGAATCACGGGGCAGCGAAGGGAACAGAAAGAGAAAAAGGCACAGAATCACGGGGCAGCAAAGGGGACAGAATGAGAAAAAAGGCACAGAATCACGGGGGCAGCGAAGGGGACATAAGGAGAAAAAAGGCACAGAATCGTGGGGGCAGAAGAAGAAAAAGGCACAGAATCACAGGGGCAGCAAAGAGGACAGAGGAAGAAAAAGCCACAGAATCACGGGGCAGAAGAAGAAAAAGGCACAGAATCACAGGGGCAGCAAAGGGGACAGAAGGAGAAAAAAGGCACAGAATCACGGGGGCAGCGAAGGGGACAGAAGGAGAAAAAGAAAAGGTGCAGAATCACAGGGCAGCGAAGGGGACAGAAGGAGAAAAAAGGCACAAAATCACGGGGGCAGCGAAGGGGACAGGAAGGAGAAAAAAGGCACAGAATCACGGGGCAACAAAGAGGAGACAGACAACAGCAGTCACAGACACCAAGAGAGTGCAATACAATGGAATGACAAACAAACCTAAGGCCTACCACTGGCCACCAGGGATGAGGCGCAGGTGGTAGCCTGCGGGTGGTGGAGGGCCTCGAACTTCCGCGGCAGCTGAGGCAGGGGACACACAGGAGGTGTGCGCGGATGGGGAGCGACCTATCTGGTGGGGTCAAGGGTCGCTGGACGGAAGACATGTCAGGCCCAACTAAAGTCAGACCCGGGATGTAGCACTTTATTATTTATTTGAGCGTCTTGAGATTCAATTTTAGCCTTCCTACCCACTAGGGGAATGCAGGCTTGTTTATGAGGATATGCCCTGTTGATATTGGTAATGTTGCACTGTGCATTAGGGCATTATATTGTACATTTTGCCATTTAGATATTTTAAACAGATGTTACTGTTTATTCATGATCTTCATTGTGAGCGGGACAAATTACAACTGTTTTGATTTATATATGGACTAGTGCAGCAAGAAATTGTCATAGTAAATTGGTTTTTCTCCCGTTCCTTTGACTGGAATTGTCCGACAGTTGCATTTGCTGACAAGGTACTAGTCCTACATCTGTTTTCATATTGTACTTATGGCACTCTGTGTGTAATGTTTACTTTGTGTGAGCAAAACCGCTTGATTGTTGAAACACGTCACATAGATTGTATTTATGACGAAATAAATCCATTCCTTTGTATTCCTGGTGGTTTGGTTCCTGAGAGCACACTTACTACGAACTTGCCTTTACTTACAATTACCAGTGGCTCTGCAGGTTTGCACGCCACCCCCCACAGGTTTATTGGTACCCGGAAGGAGAGCCTACCTTTTTTGAACATATATATATATATAAATATATATTCAATTACCACTCACAAGGTGCATCCAGGCACCGAAAATAGAGACGGACTCCTTTTGCTTGGCTGATACTGCAAGCCGCAGTAAAAATGTTATTCAACCATATACAAAGTGCAAAGTCTTGGACATATGACGCGTTTCAGCCAACGAGGTGGCCTTGTTCACATACATGCATCGCACGGTGGTGACGTTTATATAAGGCATATTTTGACCATGTGATTTAGTGACTACTGACAGCATAGGCAGTCAAGAAATACTTTAAAAGCAGACAATATTCAAACGCGCTTGTTGCTCCACAAACATTAGAACAGACTGATTGAAAATGTGAAGGCCAGTAAGACAATGTACAGATATAAAAATACCGTCATCATAAAATGATAGTAAACTATTTACAAAACAAAACAAAACATAATTTGTAATTATATTTATAAAACGATGGTCCATGGTCTTACACTATTTAAACATAGAGCAAGTCTGTAATGTCCTTAAGCTCCCCGCATCAGTCATAACCTTTTTGGCCGGATCCGACATATTTCAGAAAAGAGATAGCAGGTTTATCCAATATCCCAATAGGAAGTAAAACCATGAGAACTATGTAAATTAACTGCACAAATGCTAAAAAAAATACTGCCAGCCGATTGACAACTTAGGCAAAATAAGATAACTGCACAAAAACAAAAAAATACATCCTGCCATCCACTAGCCATCTTGGGCAAAATAAGGTAACTGGAAAAATGTTGCTGCTATTGTCAATGGATTTAGTCTCACGGTACATTGGCGTTGCCATACATCTGATAAACAGTCAATCAATCTATATTATTTAATACTGAGATTCAGATCTAGGGAGCTTAAGCATGTGCCACTTGAAATCTTAATGTGCTGCCTTATAAAAACCTTTTTTTTCCTTTTTTCTTTCTTTCTTTAAACTATACACATGAGTCAAACAAATTGCTATAAAGTGCAAGAAAAAGTGCAGTGATGAATTAAAAAAAACAACCTTTGATAGAAGGCAGCATGCTTGATTATCAAATACCTCGGATAATACAGAATATATATACTGAATTGATGTACAGAATTTATATACTGGAAAAATAAATAATGAATCTTAATGATTGAGACAAAAACATGACGGTGGCTAACCTTGTAGTGTTACTGTGAAGCATTGACAAAAATGCATCAGAACCCCCTAGGGCAAGGGTCTTCAAACTGTGGGGCACGACCCCCAGGGGGGCCGTGGAGCGATGCAAAGGGGGTAGCGCCTTCACTTTCACACTTCTGCCCTGGCCCAAGGGCTTCAGCCCCCCTCCTCCCTCATCGTTTGTCTCAGCCCGGCTACTGCAGTGAAACTCGAGCTGCTGGGGGCTCAGCTGGGCAGTGTCTGGAGTCATCTCCAGCAGCCCGAGTTTTTCACAGATCTTTAAAGACCATTTGCATATTTACATGGCTTTGTAAACTGGTTAAAGAGGCTTAGTTTTTTTCCTGGTTCCAGTACCCCCTGGGCCCCCACTCTGCCTGATCACTACATTTGTATTTCACAATTACTGTTGTACTGTGAGAATGCATTTAATGAAAAGGAATATAAAGTAGGGTTGCCAAAAGAAAAATGCCTGCCTGTTTTGTTTAACACCTTGGCTGCTAGGCGTTTTCCCCCTCCTGTGCTGGAAATTGCCATTTTGCTGGTGTCATGACGAGCTCAGCTCGTCATCAACACAGCTCAACTGTGCATCATGACGAGCTGAGCTCGTCATGAGCATCGAAAGCTGGACAGACTTCCTCTTGACACTAAATAGACTTATAATTACAAAAGTATGTATGCATTCTTTATGTGACTTTTCTGCCTTTTTTCTCTTTGTCAGTCATGGATCATTGAGGCAGCCCTAGAACACAATTAAAAGTGTTTTCTATTTATATTTGCTGTTCAAGGTATGCACAGATAAGTGCTGAAAATACAGCTTTAGGTGACTACTTATTTTTGTACCGACTGGACAATCAAAATAATCTGCTGGCAACGCTAACCATAGGACTGTAAGTTTGTTGCAGGATCAGCACATTATTACCTCCACCCTAAATCCCCGATTATTGCCGCAATAGTTTAACTTAGATCTTAAACCCTACGCCTCTATCAATAACATGCTGAGTTACTTCAAGTGTCTGGGAATGCACCCTCCATTCAGACAACTCGCTCCTCATTCTCGCCCTTCACTTTAACGCTCACCCTGCACTCATACTGATCACCATGCACTCACACCATTCACCCACTCACCTTACACTCACAGTGATCACTCTGCACTCACAATGCACTTGCGCTGTTCACCCTACACCTCACCCTGCAGGCACACGAGTACACTACTCATCCTGCACTCATGTGACACTTGACTCACCTGTCCTCCTCACTGCTCAATATGCAACTCACTCAAACAAGCCCATCAGTAACCATGCATTCATTCGTCCCATCCTGAACTTGCATTCGCACCAAATTCATTAATTCATACGCCACCTCACTCACCCTGCAGTCACTCCTCTTACCCTACTCTTGCACTGTTGCATTGCTCACCGTGCACTCACATGGGCACTCTTGTCACCCACACAGTGTGCAAAGGGTTAATGTGCCTGCTACAAAGAACGTGTACCATGCAAATCACAGAACTGAGTGTGAGTAAACTATGAGTAGCGCTATAAAAAAATGAAATGTTTGTCAGAACGGTGCTATAGAAAGATGAGGTGCATTGTTGGTGAGTGGCAGTGAAGGAATTCATGCAGGAGGAGGAAACGGGGGTGGGGCACCAAAAAAGACTGTTGCACCGTGTGCGACCAGTGTTAGGACCCGCCCTGGCTGGGAGTGTTAGTCCTCTCCGAATTTCTGGTCTAGTGACTCCCCTGCTTCTGGCTATTAATATTATTTACATTTGTAGTGCGCTACTGTTACCAAAAGATGTCCTGGGGCTAATAACCATCTGCTGCCTGTAGGCAAATGAGAAACACACAGAAGGATAAGGAGAAACAGCCAAATGGGGTAACCTACAGAGCAGAGAGAAAGGTTTTTATATCTTCCTAAAAGATAATAGATTCTTAGTGGAGCGAAGCAAAGGAGAGTACAAGTTCCATAACTGCGTGGCCTGCACCAAAACAGCGAGACAGACAACTCATGCCTTCTTGAATTAGGGAACAATAAGCAGAGTGGCACAGGCCGAGAGGACCATATGGGTCCGACCCATATGCTTGGTGAGGAGAGATTAGAGGATGAGAGAGGACAGCAAGGGAGTGAGAGAATTCGATTGAAGAAGTCCAGGATGAGGAGAAATGTGAATTGCCGAAGAGAAGTGTGGACACACAAGTGAGTGTGAGCCAAAGGTGAGGGCTTCTGTTAGAACAAAGGGGAGATGCGAAAGTTGAATGGGGTGACTGTAGAGGTGTAAGATACAAATAGTTGGAGGTAGCTGCGCGCTCTACAAACTACTAAATAAATAAATAAATAAATAAATAAATAGACCAACATTTAATGGAGAGACGAGGTGAATGAGAAGTGCTGAGGGGCACAGGAGGTGACGGGACCAGAGAGGCCATGAGATAAATGCGAGAGACTGTAAGAGTTGAGGGTAGTGAAAAGAGAGAATGGCAAGAGGTGATTAAAGGTGAAGTGAGAGGTTGAATGGGGAGAGTTCAGAAGTTGTAAAAAGGGTGAAAGAAAATGGCTTGCAAAGTGAGAGAGGGATCCAGGGTTAGGAGAGGAGAGGGGGATGGAAGGGAAGGGTGAGAGGAAAGCTGCATGGGTAAACTGCTTAACTGTGCACAAAACTGCCAGGTTTTTTGAGGGACCCTTGCTACTCCTGGCGAGGGCCAGGTGAGCTTCTAATGTGGCAGCACATATTCCTGCCGAGTGGAATGCCCTTCTCAAAGTTGACTAGAAATCTTTCTGATGTTAATTGCTGTATTTTGGTTATAAACGGGTACGGATGGGGTGAAATCTTTCCTCCATGGTACCGTGTGTAAAAAATGTCAAAATAATGAAGCAATGCTATCCCAAAATACGTGGCATCACATAACATCACATACATTTTCTTCCCACACATTTTAGTCAAGCCTTTCGTGTAATTTAGTCCTCACCTGCCTCATAATTCTAGTAGCCCTGCCTACAGGTTTAGAAATTTTTGTCAGGAGGGGGTTCTTACACTTCAAAATGTTGACCGGGGATTCTCGACATCCAAAAGTTTGAAGACCTCTGCCCTAGGGTGATGCAACCGATTAAAAGCCTGCGCAGGGGGAGATACATAACCAATGACGGGACTGAATCGTTTTTACAGATAGTGGTGTAAGTCTTCACAAATATTCAGTCCTCTAGGAGCCTTGGTGTTCTGTTCCACTATGTATTTGGTCTCTAATTGCCTCAGTAGTTTCTCAGGTTCCACCCTCGTTTATTGACGGGAACACGGTCTATGACATAATATTGGAGCACGTTAAGGTTATTCCCGTGTTCCAACTTGTTGTGTCGAGCAACTGGATATGAGGGGTCGGAATTAACCGTAGCACATAAATGCTGCAGGATGCGCACATACGTCTGCAGTTTAGTGCTGCCTACCTAGCGGAGTCCACAGATACACTGCAAAATATAAACAGCAAGCTCTGTGCGATATGTGTAGTGTCCCTTCAAAATAATCTGAACATCAGAAAATGCCGTGGTATAAGATTTAGTATTGAACCCAAATTTGCACGCTCAACGTGCTGCACTTGAAGAAACCCATATTGGGGGAAAGCCACCTGCCTTTTGAGTCCAATTCAGGGCTAGTCTTGACTAGATCGCTGTGCATCGAATGTGCTTTCCTGTACGTGAAGTTTGGTTAAGAGGGCAATATCTGTGAGAGAGTAGCGTCAGTAAGTACTATGGGCCACTGTGAATGTATAATACCTTTGATCGCATTAGCTTGCCTGCTGTATGTAGATATAAACCTGCAGGCAGCATTGTCTGAAAAGCCCTGGCTCTCGCTCTCTAGTGACATCCAGACACGAGGTTGCATGCAGCGGTGATGCTGGACTCATTTGCAATAGTGCCCGTCTATCCTTGTTATTAGCTTTCTTGAGGGCCATGTCAAACTTTTTTGCTTTGTATCCTCTTGCCAGGAACCTAGTCTTTGCTGCATCTTGTGCTACTGCCAACGACTCCCTGGTACTGCAGGCTCTGCGTATTCTTAAAAACTCCCCATAAGGCAAGCTAGAAATAGTATGGTGGGGATGAAAGCTAGTGGCATGTAGTAAGGTATTACCAACTGTCAGTTTTCTATATAGAAATGTCTCTAAGGCTCCATCTTGTACAAATACTGTGATGTCTAAAAAGTTAACTTTAGCATTATCAATATGTGCCGTTAAGTGTAGATTTAAATTATTGATGTTAATCGCATCAACGAAGCTTTCAGCCTGACAAGATGTTCCCTTCCAAATTATAAATATATTGTCAATATATCTCCACATATGTATCACATGGTTTTCATACATGACTTTATGTTCAACCCTGAGGACATGCTCCTCTCACCAGCCTACGTGCAAGCACGCATAGCTGGGGGAAAAGCATGCCCCCATGGCCACGCGCTGTTTCTGCCTATAGATCGTCCCATCGAACATGAACATATTATTGTGAAGACACCAAAATCATTTTCAGTAACATGGTATTATGTCTGTACATAGAAATGCATCTTTTCTTCAGAAAATGATTAACAGAATTTCAACCGTCACTGCGTCTTATGCTCGTATATAGGGCAGTGATGTCAACAGTCAAAAGCATATACTCACTGGACCATTGTAGTGCATTCAAATTCCTCAAAAAGTCTTTAGTGTCTCTTAGATATGTGGGCAAATTAACAACATGTTCTTGTAAAAAATGATCCACGTATCTACAGGTGTTCTCAAAGATACTGTCTTTGGCAGATATGATAGATCGTCCTGGGACTGGGTCCATAAGTTTATGCACTTAGGGAATAAGATAAAAAGTGGGCAAAGTTGGATATTCTTTATGTAAAAAAGTAAATTCATCTTAAGTCATAAGCCCTTCTCTTTTCCATATGTTAAGCTCATCTTTATATTCCCTGATGATTTTCCTGACGTCTGCAACTTTCGACAGCTCATAACAGTCCAAATTGTTGAGGTGTCTGAATGCTTCCAACTTATATTGTACCTTATCCCATAGAACAATATTACCTCCCTTGTCGGAGCTATCAATCACTACTGAAGCATTGTTCTTCAGTTTGTCCATGAGCTGAAAGTACTGCTAGGTATTTGAATGGTTCAATTTATGTTGCAATTTTTTTGTTTTACGATATAATGCTAATTATTTGTCTGTGACACGTTCATGAAAAATGTCCAGAGCATCGGGGGGCATAATGAGAACAAAGGTAGACGGTGCCTTGAAAGGACTGTTGCCGGGGGCCGAAATGAAAATGTCTTCCACCTCTGCAATCTCCTGCATATTAGATGCGCACTCTTGTGTTCCCCTAGCTTCATTACGTAAGGAACTTAAGTTTGCGAATAAATTTGTAAATGCCAACTCTTGTCTCCACATAATTAAAATTACTCTCGGGACAAAAACTGAGTCCCAACGCTAAGAGTTGTTGTTCCGCTGCATTCAGTTGGCAATCGGTCAGATTCACAATAGTGTTGTCAGTGACGTTTTGTGTTACTGACAGCTTTTCTTCTGGTTCGACTGACCTCTGCCTCTTGCATTTGGAGCCTTTGCGCCTTTGGCACCTGATTTCTGTTCTTGCGGACTTTGATTCCTCGGTCGTAATGAAATTACCTTTGTTCTCTGATAAAAATCAATTTCTTCCGCATAGGATAAAGGGCCCAGATTTGATCTTGTGCCTTCAGCACCTCTGCTGTAATCAGATTCTTTATCACTCGGTATGGTACCGAGTGTATGGTACTTTCATCAGAGGCAGAGGCCGTGGTATTTTCTGTTGTGCTAGCATTCACTTGTGCTTGCTTCCGTGCCACGAAATCCCTAAACAGACACATCTATAAAGTATACACAACAGTGAATTATTTACTGAAACATTGTCTTTCCGCCTCAGCAACAATGTCCCTCTTTCACTACTCGCAATACTTTGATGTATTTGATGCTATTGTGCAGTGATCATATTAAATACACTTATCATTTTCCATACGTCTGTATCAGATGTACCAGTAATTCCTATCTCCTTTATTTATATAGCTTAGAATAAGCTATACCTTTTCCAGTAAGCTCTTTTGTAAGTTGAAATAATTGGTAATCTTGCCAGAGTAAGCCTTGAGTCGAGGCAGTAACGTTACTACAGCAGGTAAGAATTTATTGTGTGTGCATTCACTAAGGTCTAACACATTTTTACACATCATTTATGATTTATTTATTTCACTATAAACCTTATAGCACAGTGATTCAAATAGGACATGATGAATGCCCCTAAACCTCTTTGAAGGGTAATTTTAGAGTAGAAACATGTTGGCACATAAGATACAGTGAGGGATGAATCCTCTCCTTGCTTCACTCCATTGTTTTTAATCCTATACCTGGTAGACAATAATAAAGTTGTTGGATGTGACCATGCTTGGGTTTTACTTTTACCACTTCTTTACACTCTGCACTGCACACCCACAGCTTTTACTCTCATATTCCACATTGTAATCAATTTGTACAATATAAAAACATATCTAAATTTAAAAGAGTAAAATCATATTATTAAGAGCAAATACATATTATATACAACTAAAAATTAACAAATCCCTTAATAAAATGTAAACAAATGAAAAAAATGAACATTTACATTGCTCCCACAAAAATGGAGAGGAGGAACCACAAAACAATGTTTTTACATAATAAACACAACAAACCTTTTTTTTAAATATTACTTTAACAAAAACAAACATTATGAAAAATACAAACATTTTTACAATTACTTACAAAGCCAACAATCTGCTACTAACATATATATTACTAAATTAAACATTTAAATATGCTATACAATTTAAAAAAGAATACGTCAATATAACAATTACCATATAAAAATTGTTAATTATCTGTACTTTAATTAATTTTCTTCACTCTTCTCCTACAAATACAAAACCCACTATTAAAGTATAAATTATAAACAAAAATAAAAACTTTACATTTACTGCACATTTTGTAATAAAAAAGTCCAATAAATGAAAAAAGTAATCAATAATGTGAATAATAAACAATAAATAATTTATGAGAACTAATATCATTGTCATGTAAAAAAATTCCCACCCTATTTCCCAATAAAAAAACAACAACCCAGTACTATATTAAAATAATTCAGAAAATATAAACATTTAAACATGCATTAAAAATAGGGCTCCCGGTTTTCCGTTTTTCCGGATTTCTGCATATAAATACAGACGGAAATCTATATTTCCTTTGTCTGTATTTATATTTAGAAACGGCAAAATACTAGAAAACTTTGCCATGCTCGAATCCAGAGTTCTCTCCAGGCCCCCTTCCTGCTGCTGGAAATTCCTTCGCGGGCACACACAGCCACGCCAAAGTACTTCACAGGTCTTCTGAAAGACCATTTACTTGTTAATGAGGCTTTATTGTTCGCCCCATGCCGTAGCCTCCCCCAACGCCCCTGACACAGTGCACGTTTTAAGCAGCAACAGCGCATCTTGGCACTCCGCTTTTTTTTAAACTACAGCTTGAGGTGGGGACTAATTGTTGAATGCAAAACAATCTTCAAATTAAAGCTTTTCCCTCTAAAATCAATCTTTCTGCTACATAACCAAATGCTACTTGAAGTATAATGTAAACAAGTATTTAAATTATATGTAATTCAGGTCTTATTTTTAAAGACAGTCTTGATAATAGTTCAAGCAAACTTTTCTTATTTTAATGGTGGGCCTGGATTCTCTGCATAGTTTACACACACTATTAAACAGGCAGCATTACTGCTTGAGGCAAAGGACATTTCATTTCTGGAACTTTAAGTGTATTCATTCTGGGTCAGTAGCATTCCACATTGTGATAAGGGCAGCGAAAGAGAGACAATCATTTGTTTCCATACCACCTATAGAAGCTGGAGCAAGGCTTTGAAGTGGAGGCAAACATTTGTGAACACTGCATTGAGTCCGAAAAATAGTGGTGGTATTAAATCGAGTGCGGCAAGACACTTTAAATGGAAAAAAGCACAAGATTGCTCAACACAAATTGCAAGCTTGTGAAAATGTAAAATGACTTCCTAGAGCTGGAATATTAAAAGGAAAAGGATATTTTGTTTAAATAAAAGTCTTAAAGAATGTTGGTGTTGATTGTGGAGAAATGAATTGGGGAAACAAACAAAGACTAAATTGCTGCTCGTCGTCATTAAGAAAGACTGGTTTGTATTGTAATAATGTAGTCAAATCAAGCTAATTGAGGGCGTACAGAAGGCGAGATGTCAGGGGCTCGGGAGTATTGCTTTCAGTAGAAAATATGTCTCTCACAGGTAAATCTCAGGTGCAAGTCTGTAAAACGTTTTTTTAACTACCTGGCTTTAGATGGAAATACAGAAGCGCTGGCACATGTTTGCTCCTGATAAGTGCTTGTACTGTATCCTAAGGTGTTTTTATAGCAGAACTGAGAAGCACAGGTACTCTCCTTTTCAAATTACTCAGTACCAGACAATTTAAAGCACTGCTAAAGCCACAACAAATCGCTAGTTTAAGTGAGCGCATGTGTGCATTGTCAATTTAAATAAATGTGGAAAAATACTAGCTGTAGCGTCGTCTTTTACTTGTGGCAAAAATAAATGTGGATAAATACTGAAAAAATGCCCAAAAAATAAATATGGATAAATACAGACGGAAATGGCAAAAAAATAAATACCATAAAACCAGGAGCCCTAATTAATAACAAATTAAGGGGGGAGTGGCCAAGCAACAGGACGTGAGACCTTAGGATCCCGGCCGGCCGATCATGCAATCCTACCTAATCCTGCTGTCCACATACTGGATTCAGCGCTAAACGCTGCAGGCTAATAGTGGACACTGCCCTGCTCCGCCTGAAATGCGCTGGGTGCCAGATGGCCACCATCATGAACAGCGGCCTGTGAGAATGGCCTCGGCCGTCTCTGGAGCTGTGTTGCGTCATGCCTCATGGGTGGTGGCGGCAAGGGATAGACATCGGCTCCCCTGCCACTTTCGTCGCTGCTACAGACAATCACATGGAGTAGAATGAGGTGGAAGAAGGAAGGGGGCTGTGGCCCCCGTTGGGTGAAGACCGGCCCGGCAGCATCACTCGGCGTGTGTTGTAGACGAAATTGAGGTGATCGGCCCGTGGTCATGGCATGTGCTGTGGCACCGGTGTAATTTTGAAGCTGGGCGGCGGTCCTGAGGAGTGTGACTGGGGCCCCCTACTGTTCCCCACCGCAGATGTACTGGTGGTGGGGGCCACCGTGCGGGATTGTACTGCGGCGACGGAGCAGCCCCGGAGGTACAAGCTGTGGAGGAGCAACTGCCAGCGATAGCACAGACCTGAGGCCATTATCGAGAAGAGGTGAGGAGGCCCCACCAGGTGCCTGACCGACCAACCTGTTGGAGAGCGGTCCGCCTGGTGTGTGCAACGCGGCTGCTGGCCCCAGCTGCCTGGCTGGTGCAGTGCGGCAGGGGCAGCTGCTGCCTGAGTGATGACTTACGCTTGGGGCCGAATAGACAGGCCCTTCCTGCCAGCGTCCCGACTGGCCCTGCAACTGGGGTTGATTGCGTCGCCCAGCCAAGGCCCGCAACCAGACTGTAGTCCCTGCTCCGGCACCTCCCTGTGGCAACCCCAGCCGCAGGCCTGGTCAACCCCAGTGAGAAGTGGGCAGAACTGGAAGAATGATGTGTGGAGTTGAATTTTGTGGCATGGAACTGTGTGGCATGGAGTGAAATTATGTTGAAGGGAATTATGTGGCATAGCGTGTATTTATAGCGGGACCAGTTGTAGAAGGGTGTGCTGCACATGGACGTTGCCTGTCCTCCTCAATCTTTTGTGACACTGCTCTGTAAAGGGTTAGAATGCTGAGCAGGTGTTGACTGATGTAATGCTTTGTTGTGAAAGGCGTGGGGGTTTCTTTCTGGTCAAGGGAAAGCTCATTGCCACTTGCCGCTGTGAAACCCTCAAGGCCAGTGTTGTGACTGCGAGCTTAGCTTTACAGGGGGTGCTGGGTAACAATTATGGCCTGCTATAGTTGATTACATGCCCTCGCCTACATCCTGCAGCAAAAATGGCACAACAGGGAAGAGGCGCGTGTTTGGACATAGGGAAGGTTGAAATGTATTTCCCGGATGGCAGATCTAGGTTGTTTATTAAAATAAAACTGGAACTGCTTCACCACAGTTGGCTGACAATCACAATTAGGGAAAAAATGGCTAGTTGAAGGTTTAAACACAAATACGGTAATGCATTATTTAGTTTCGTGATCTGAACCTATCAAAGCGCTTTACAAGAGCCCAAACAAGCCCAAAACTTTTGAGCCTGTCAAGTTTCTCAAATTCTTGCATAATAAAGCTCTGTGTCACAGTTAATGATGCTTGCCAAAGTCCAACCCAACTCCCGGCTCCTGAGTTCAGATCCAGCGCTTATTCACTCTGGATCACACTTGCACTGCCGTACTTCAGGTGAAACAGATGTACGGTATGCTGCAGACCGCGCCTTCTATTGGCCCTCCTAAAACCTTACTACCGAGATAGGGGCTCTAAACAGCAGGAGCTATGGTTACCATGGTTAGAGATGGGCAAGCAAGCAGTCCGCGCAAATCTCTTAAAGTGTTTGCAATGCAGATCATGCAACAAACATCACGTAAAATTTGATACAGTTTATAAAATACTCGAAGAGCATATTTCTTCAACATGTTGAAACTTTGATATTAATATGCCATGACACGGAGAGGTACTTGTTTAAAGTGATAGTTTTTACATGTTTTTAAAACAATTGTGAAGAGCCCTTCCAGTCGGAGGTTCAGGACAGAAGGAGAATGTGGCATTAGGCCACACCTGCTGCTGATGATGGAGCTGGGAACCTGGGTTCGAGTCTCGGCATCGGCACAGTATACCGTTATCTTGAATTTGCTTAATGTCCCTGTTTGTACAAAAACAAACGTGTGCTTGTGTAAAGTAGCTGACGTTCAAGTAAAGTGCTCTAATAATACATTGGTTGGTGTTCGAGCAATCTACAATTGCATTAAAAAAACCACAGGAGAGGGAGTGAGCAATAGCATTTATAAAATAATCAAAGGGTGTATTTCTTTAACACCTGGAAACTTTGATAATAATAAGGCCCATTATGGCAAGGCACGGAGAGGTACTAGTTCAAAGTGATAGTTTTTAAACGTTGTTTTAAAAAGTCCAAAGAGCCATTACAGTCTGAGGTTGCGGACAGGAGGAGAGGACGTGGCGTTATGGCTAGAGATGACTTGTAGTGGGGTGGTCATCCTACATAAAAAATACAAAAAATGTAAATGCCAGCATTTGTAAAGCTGACAGGTACCTCCGACGGAGGTGTCACGGTGCTGGGGGCCGTCGGGAAGATTAAGCAAGTTTTTGCCCAGAGTCACATGGTGCTGGGTTAACCTGCTGCCGGAGCCAGAACCGTGAACCCTGTGGTCCGGAGTCAGGTACGCTGGCCGCTGTGCCACACCTCTTCCACTCTTACATGAGGCCATTAATGGTTTCTTTCATCTTGTGCACATAGGAGACCGGAAAACACTGTTAGACTCAGTAACTCCTTAAGTTCCTACGGACTACGCACCACTCAAAGCTAGAACTGCTCTTTTTTTTAGGTTTCGCCTCGCCGAAAGCTGCGCAGCAGCCTTTCGCGCAGGGCGAAATCTTTTGAGTTACAGTATGGATGTTTGTCCCGCCTCTGATTCCCATTGACTAGCTCCATAAATGTAGGCTAGCCATTGGAAAACAGAGGCGTCCGTCATTCTGCGAGACGACTCGTGGGCGTTTCTGAGATTTTTTCTCATCCAGCCCCTTTGAGGACGTCATTGCGGCGGTGGGCGTTTACTTTTTTTTTTTTGGCTGCCTTTTATTTTGTCATTTGCCCCGACCTCTGGTGAGTGCTTGCTGCTGTCCTGCCTTCCCCCGCCCCCTCCCGCTGTCAGTGTCTCCGTTCCCGCCTGTCCTGCCTTCCCCCGTCCCCGCCTTTTATTTTGTCATTTGCCCCGAGCTTGCTGCTGTCCTGCCTTCCCCCGTCCCCCCTCCCGCAGTCCGTGTCCGCCCCTCCCGCTGTCTGAGAACTATTATAATCAATTCAAGCCTGTGTAATCTATTGTAGCATTGCTTTCTTTCAATTAACTTTTGGATTGAAGGTTTACAAGAAAAAATCTGTCCCTAGAGTTTCTTTTTTAAATTCCAATGCTACCGTTTTTTTCTCTATTTTCATGGGCATATGAGATACGTATTATGGTATCAAACAGAGCTGCTTATTAACCTCTTTGGTAAATACCAGAGGTTATTGAATCTGACTGGCAAAGTGCTAAACAAGGACTCTCAGACCGTAAAATTTGTGAAGGACGTTTAGGGTATACATTTCAAAGCAAACAATTGCCTGATTGGCCTATTGGCCCTGAAACGGTGGACTGGTTAAGAAACAGGCGGGGCTCAGGGGTCGTCCGAAAAGTCAGATTTAATTCAAGCGCTTTCAGCCCCGGACCGGGCGCTTGAATAGCGCCAAGATGAGGCGTACCGCTTAAACCACGCCGGGCTGCCTTGCATTGGACTCACTATTGCAGACTTCGCCTGCAACCGGGCCCGTGTCTAGAGATGGCCCCGAGGCCTTAGACTTGGCAGACGGGTGTAGGGCGGCAGAACCCCGCCCTGGCCCAGGGGGGGCCTATGTCACAGGGCCCAGGACACTGTGCATGAGCAGGAAGACCCCTCATCCGAGCTCCGCAGAGTGGGCTGGACCTGGGGCCCCAGTGTATGTCAGAGTCCGTGGGGTGGGTGAAGGCCTGGCTGCTGAGGACGGGGGTGAGTCCACTATTTTGTCTTCGCTGAGACCGCTTGATTAGAAGGCGGCACTCCCTGCTGCGGGCAGTATCTCTATTCATCACTGCCCCTTCTCTGCCCTCTGTCTCTACAATCGCGATCTGCCCGCTTTTTCTCTCTCACCCTCTTCATTTATTTCTCTCCATCTTCGCCTTCTCTTTATTCCCTTTTATCTTCCCACTCCTTCGTTTCCCTCTTTGTTGCCCCCCCCAGCCTTTCTTTTCTCTCCTCTTTCCCGCCTCCCCTCTCTTCCCCTTTCGCTCGTCACCGCGCTTTTCTTTGCCTCCTTCCACTTTATTCCTCTCTTTCTCCCTATCTCTCTGCCACACGGGCCTGTGCCTCCTAGAAGGGCCCTGCTTGACACACGGCTCTTCCGGTTGCAACACACAAAACCTTCCCCTTTCAATGGTAAAGGCTACGGTTTAGTTCCTGAAGCAGAGGGCCTTTTTGTGTGTGTGTGGGGGGGGGAGGGTTGTATTTGTGTGTGTCTCCAATCTGTATGATTTCACTTTTATTTTTATTTTTCAAGCCTAAAATAGACAGCGGGGTGGGGTGGGGTGACGCCGGCCTCTTAAAAACGGGCCTTAAAATGATAGCTCTCTGTTCTGTGGCCCAGGCCTCCTGATTTGCATGAAAACGCCTTGTGGGTTTTAATGAGTGTCTGGGCTCGCGGCTGCAGCGGCCCTGGAAACCCCACAGTGCACATACATCTTGTAAGGGGGGGAAGGGCGGGGGGGCGAGTCTGTTCTCTTCTCCGTGGAGCTGCCATACACCAGAACGTGTGTCAGCGACGCCTTGTCTTCCTTTATAGCGCCTTGTCATCGTCACATGCTGCGTTCAATGACATAACTTTTGTATCTTGTGATGGGGCTTCAAGCGCTATATCCCGTTTCAGAGCAGGGCTTCCGGAGTGGGAAGTACTGGACATACAGTGTGTGGTCACCCAGCAGTGATGACGTGTACTCCCGGTTAAGGACGTACCCAACCTTTACTGTAGAATTTACATAGTGTATAATGTAAAGCTGACGAGGGCGGCGAAGCGCTTAAATTCCCATCATATGCAGTGAACAGGTACCTGCGTCGAAGCAGGAAGTGCTACAGAACAATGCGAGTAGGGGCAGGGGCGTATCTACCTAGAGCTGACCCTACCGCATGCATCAGCCCTGCCAAGTACAACGCATCAGGCGTTAGAGCAATGCATTTTTTTTAGTGGCTCCATTGGTCAACCCGAAGTCAGCAGGACCATAACTCCCAGAATGCACAGTACTGGTAAACAAACATCTTTCACTTGGCACTGCATCCTGGTGGCCCGTGGTCACGTGATACTTATCAGCAGCAGGTGGCTGTAATGTTTCAACCCCCGGGCTGTCAATACCACCTTTTGGGAAAAGCATAAGTCGTCTTTTGTAGCCATGTATTTCAGGTAGTGAACTGTGTTTAAAACAGAGAGCGCTGTCAGAGCACCTCAGCCTTGACCAGTGCTCACCACTGCACACAGCTCCGTCAATGCACCTTAGCCCTGACCAGTGCTCACCACTGCACACAGCTGTCAGTGCACCTCAGACCTGACCACCAGCATCAAGCGCTCACCACTGCACACAGCTCAGTCAGTGCACCTCAGCCCTGACCAGTGCTCACCACTGCACACAGCTCCGTCAATGCACCTCAGCCCTGACCAGTGATCACCACCCCACCGGATTCATGCATCCTGTTGTATCTCGTCCTGCACCCCACACTTTTCTTGCACAGGCAGCGAAATGAAATGCAATAGGTCTCACATTTGCGAGAGATAAAGCTAATGGCAATGTAAATGACAATGCCATTTATTTATCTGTTTTCAAAACCAACACATAAATACAAATGTTGTCATTTACAATGCCAATAGCTCAAACTTTTCCAAAGGCGAAACCATTGCATTGTAAATGCTTGTCTTCTCTCTTGACACCATTAAGAACAGTTCACTGAGCACGCATACGTCACTATTTTCCCACCACACTGTTGGCTTGCTGAACAGAAGGCCAAGAAGAAAGGCTCAGCACTGTAAGAAAATGAGGTCCCTGGATGAGCTCCTCAGTGCAGGTACTAGCACAGAGGCAGCTGCTTGCGACATTTCTTTTGCAAAATGCTGGTATGTTGATTTGAATAGCGCACTAATCAGCTGAAAGGATATCCAGGCAGCTAAACAAAAAGAGACAAATAGGTGGACTTACCTGCTTTGCAATGAAGCCACTTAAGCATACAACCTTGTAAATATAGCCAAGGCTGAAATCCAACTCTACTGTTGCTCCTTTCAAGCAGCCGCTCTATTTCGCAACCTTCTCATAGCAAATACAAACTCTACCTGCCAAAATAAACTCTCTAGCAAAACACAGACTGGAATATCTGCTGAGCATGGTAGTCTTTCTCTGGCCCAGCCTTACGGGGATTTAACAGACAGCAATGAGTTGAAGAAGACATGGCGAAATTCACACTAGGCTGATTAGAAGGGTATCTCCACCTTCACTGCTTTACTGGAACACAGCTGCAGCAGCCTCATCTTTGCTTTCCTTAAATGCTGCTTTAGATAACAATCTCCCCACACTTGCTTTCATAACCACTTATGCTGTTCTGTTTCTCTCTTCTTGTATGCACACAAGGATAGCCACACTGCTCTGTCACCCCTACTGTTGCAAAACTGCTGATGCTGTCCTCAGATTCTAGCAGTGCATCTCCACAGCCAGGGCACAGTCACCAGGGCGCTTAATTTATTATTGCTCTTCATCAGCTCCTCCTGGACAATTTTGTGGAAAAAATTTAATACAAGTGTGGCAATGGGCAGCTTGAAGTCCTTCATAAAGGTCCTGCAGGGTAGGAAGGTATTGATTAAGCATGTGATGATTGGGGCGAGTGCTGGGAAGCACTGTACTAGCAGTGTTCCAAGGAGTGAAGGTTTTTTTTTAAGATTCCAAAATACTGCTTGCTTCAAATTCAGAGACCAATGCAAAGTTATAGAAAGGGTTTGCACTGTTAGGGTTAGGAAGCCCAGGAAGCGTTTCAGGAGGTTGGGGAATATCCGAGTCAAGGCACCATTATTGGTGAATGTTGATAGAAAACTATCACGGAAATCTGGTCAGTAAAAGCAACAACCTTGGGAGAGGAGCTACAAGAAAACATGCCTCTGTAGATCTGGAATAGCTCTTTAGTTGTGTTGGTGGAGTCAGTGAGGCAGGCCTGGAAGTGGGGCTTCCTTGCTGGCAACTGCAGCATTGTAGTTTCAGGCAGAAGTGCAGCAGACCATACAATCAGAAGGGAAGTTGAATTTGATCTAGTGTCCTTCTAGTACTCTACCATGACCTTTAATAATATGAAGATCTTCAATATATCATCTGTCGGTCTTCAGTGGGCCCGCTGCCACGTGGTGATAGAAACTAAAGTGTCCAGAGCCATGGCAGTTTGGCTTTCCGTGTGTTGTCAAAAGAACCTAGAGAAGTCTGGCATTTTAAATAGCAGTTGAGTAAAAACTTTGGGCCACATTGTTCAGTGGACACCAAGAGGACAGTTGGACCAAGGTAGCGTGATTCTTGGGTCCGATATTAAGCTAATCCCTGGTGTAGAATTTAATTAGGTAGTAGTCAGTCCAAAATAGTTATCAAGGAGCTGGAACTCCGACATAAGGGAGAAAAATAGGTGCAGACTCTGTCCACCCTCATGGTTTGGTTTATTGACCACTTGAGCCAAGCCAATGAACCCCCTTGTCACTAATAATATTCTGGCTGCATCCACTGGAAAGACATTGTCCAAGGGATTAAGATCGTCAGACATAAAAGCTCAATCATGGAGAGCCAAGATATTTTGAGGGTGATCAGAATGGCAAGGCATTACTTGAGTGGGTGGCAAATAATGGGTCATCAAAAACAAAGTGATTGAATTAATCTCAGCCACTTAGGGTGGCATACCAATCCATAATTTTTCACCCACCGTACCTCAGTTTGGACCCAGCGATATGAAAATCAGTCTTGACCCTGCTCCAGTGGGAACAGTCCAGCTCAAACTCACAGGTCAAGTTCTCCTGACCTGGGACACAAGAAACCCAGGACCATTTTCACCTTTATTTTCGTTCTCATGAGCTAGGAACAGCTTGGTTTCAGTGGGAGGGTGAGCACAGGACTCCAATCAAAAACAAAGTGATGGATGGAATGGTTGAATAAATCTCAGCCTCTGGCAATCACTCAGGCCACATTCCAGTAAGAGGGAGAAGGCTGTGGAGAAGTTCAGATTGATCAACGGTGCCAGCCACTATTTGTGTTGTTTGTGCCCCATGGTGGTCTCAAGCCAGGCTATTAGTCAGGGAGATGTTGTATTTCACATATTTATATAGTTGTTCCATGGCGTTGCTAACAAGAACAATGCTGCTGTATGGTAGGTTAGCTCTGAAATAGGATTTAGTAGTTTCCTTGGATTTCTCTATGAGGGGTGATTTTATATGTTTGATCATATAGGAACCGTACTAGACTGTAAAATGTGCTCAGCAGCTTTGTCATATCCATGGCAAATATAAATAAAAATTGTTTTCAGGGAAGATGCTCATCTGTCCCCAACATGTAGGTTGGACACATTCATCTTGATCTCTCTTGGAGTTTGGCCAGGATATATGGTGTGTAGGAAAGCTACAACCTTCGGAGTCCATTCTCCTGGGATGTAAGCGCATCAGCCATTAAGATACATAGAGTGGCCATGTGTAATTATGCGATGGAATTCTATAAACTGCCGGTAACGAACCCAGTCGTGTTTGGTATCAAACATGTTGGCACTGTAAAACTCTTCCAGGAGGCCCTCAGTGCTCCCGGTACCAGTCTTCTAGACCTAGACAGCAAACTACGGCTACTGCCGACCATAGACACGGTTCTGCCCAAATGCTGCTGAGCCAAGCTTGTGCAGGGAAAGGCAGGACAATAGGATTCCTGTCACAGGGTGGTGTTACCACCTCCCAGACAGGACTTAGTCAATTGGGACAGGATCGGGCGCTTGCCAGTGCCACTAGACTGTTTTGAAGGGCACTGCATACTCCAGTTAAAACCAGTTCAGCTGGCCATTGGGTCCCGCTCTGGCGCGTAACTGGACAAAAGACATGGGCGTATCCTCCTCACTGTCCTGCCCCTACTCTAGGAGGTACACCTGAATCGTCCCAATCCTTTCCTTAGGGTACTTAACGGCTTACCTGTTGGTGGTCCCTAGATTCATCGTGGGACAAGATTCAGATCCAATACCATTTCAACTTCAACCGTCTGGCAACTCTGCACCTCGCCGGACTTTGCATTGGAAACCAAGACTGTAACTGGGAAGACTCCTGCTGCTCCTAGTCTCATTGTCTTGCAAGTCTGCTGTACTCCATACAGATTCTTCACAAGGCCTATAGACATCTAAGACACCCAAAGGAATCTCCCTTGGAGTGAAGAAGTCACTCCCCTGCATCTGCAGGCACTGCAACACAGCTGACCAGTCTGCTGATCCTGGGCTCCCACAAACTCCGAAAGGCTCAGCAACACAGGTAGTGGTTCTACAACTCTCTTGAGGCCTGCACTGTCATTTCACTGAGTTTGAGGCCAGTATCCCTTGTCGGAACCGTTGGAACAGAAGCCCTGTGCACCACGTCGACTTGCTGTTGCCAAGGCTTGTTGACTCTCTCCTGCAGGGATCTTCAGGCTCCAAGAAGCTCCATCTCAAAAACAACTAAGGAGTGACTCTGTGAAACGTAACATACGTGAAAAACAAAATCTAAGTGTCAGGTTATTCAGAAACCCCTACCCGGTTAATGCATATCTCGGATTTGGCATGTCCAATCCTAACAACCAGGAGGCAAAAACCCAGTGGACCGGAATAACCGCATCCAACAGGGAATGACAAGTAGCCTCTTGTTTAGAAGGACCCTCACTCACCACTAGTTGGTGACATGCTTCATCATCAGGTCCCCGCTGGGGTGGCCGAATGCCCCCCCAGCGTGCTACAACGCCTGAGTTACAGCGGAGCGGGTTGAGGGTGAGTGTAATAGTGATTAAACTCAAAAGGATGTGCAAAATGTGAGTGCAAGGTTAAAAAATACTCGGTTGGAACCCAAACAAAATATTTAATGCGGGCCAACCTGTATAAGGGTTAAAAATGTGAAAGCCGGACAACCAGAGGTTCTATATTAGGAGGCCCGTATCCTTGATTACAATATCTGGTCAACATGATTCTGCTGTCAAAAAGCGGGATTGCACAGCATTCGTCAGGACCACACCTAAATGGCACTCCGGTGGTATGTACGCGCTAAGGTACACCCTCCCGTGAGGCACTTAATGTGAACAATACAAAATTTAAAAAGTGAAAAAGTAGTTACTCACGGATATTACCCGTGCCGGCACACTGTGGATTATAGCAGCCAAAGGTACAAGTTCAAGGAAGAAAAATGACTTCCTGGGTCAGAACGGTGCGGGAAAAGTTCACGCGGACTGCCGTCTGCCCGGAAGTAAATGTTTACTTCCGGGCAGACGGCAGTCCTTGAGCATAGGTGCTGGACGGGTAGTCGCGAGCGTAGAAAGTGAACGTACTTTTTAAATTTTGAATTTTTCACATTAAGTGCCTCACGGGAGGGTGTACCTTAGCGCGTACATACCACCGGAGTGCCATTTAGGGGTGGTTCTGACGAATGCTGTTGACCAGATATTGTAATTAGGGACACGGGTCTCCTAATATAGAACCTCTGGTTGTCCGGCTTTCACGTTTTTAACCCTAATACAGGTTGGCCCGCATTAAATATTTTGTTTGGGTTCCAACCGAATATTTTTTAACCTTGCACTCACATTTTGCACATCCTTTTGAGTTTAATCACTATTACACTCACCATCAACCCGCTCCGCTGTAACTCAGGCGTTGTAGCACGCTGGGGGAGGGCATTCGGCCACCCCAGCGGGGACCCGATGATGAAGCATGTCACCAACTAGTGGTGAGTGAGGGTCCTTCTAAACAAGAGGCTACTTGTCATTCCCTGTTGGATGCGGTTATTCCGGTCCACTGGGTTTTTGCCTCCTGGTTGTTAGGATTGGACATGCCAAATCCGAGATATGCATTAACCGGGTAGGGGTTTCTGAATAACCTGACACTTTGAGTTTGTTTTTCACGTATTTTACGTTTCACAGAGTCACTCCTTAGTTGTTTTTGATATACTTGTTGGGGTATAGGAGTGTTTACTCGAGCCCTATCTCTCTTGTTGATATAAAGATATCCAAGAAGCTCCAGCCTGAAACATCTCCTGCAGCAAAGATTTTCGCCAGCAATGCATTCTTTGCCCAGTGGGCCGTCATCCTTTGGCGAGCTGCTCAAGGTCATCTTGCGACTCCTGGGCCTACGGTTTGTGGGTCCTCTCGAGGATCTTCTTTGGCTCCAGTGGGTCGCCTGATTGCTTGGGGCCCGCTCTTATTTACCTGCTCCTGGGGAGTCACTTGGACCTTGCTTGGACTGCACCTTTTTATTCAACTACGTTGGTTGCCGTTACAAAGACTTGTTGGTTCCCCTGCCGGACAATGACCCCTTACAGCTGCAACTTCAAGGGCACCGTAACTCTCCTGCATCCCCCACCTCTGTGAGCATTTGTATTCCGTGCCTCCTGGTCAGTTCTGAATGGCAGGAACTCTGTCCCTAGGATTGCCGGTACCTCTGTCTTGAATCCACTTTGGGCGAACACTTTTACCTTCTTCGCCAGCGGCATATTTTCTGAAGTCCTCCATTGTGGTCTACGGCGGTTTCCAAAGTCACTGCGCACCAGTGCAACCGGCTTCCCTGGTGTCGTTATCCTAGTTCTTGGGGTATCCATGGGTGGGGTGACTTTCCAACCGTCCATCTTCCACCGGGTTTCTTTAGAGTCAGCTGGGAAAGGTCCATTTTCTTTAAAACTGCAACCACAACTTACCTATTGACTACATTGAACACGCGGTCGTGTTCTCACTCTGCACATGACCTCCGTGAGGTTCCTAGAGACTAACCTTGGGCGGTTCCTTGGGTCTCTGGCTCTTCTACGTCTTCTGGGTCCATTCTCGACTTAGGTTGTGGTCCGCATTCCACTATTTTAGTAAATGGTTTGGTCTCCCCCTGGAGACCACTGTGTATTCTGTGTTACTTACGTAGTCTATTGACAAAGTACTGTGTTTATGTCTCCGGGTAGGAGAAAATACATTGTGCGAGGGAGTGTTAATAATACATATTTTTTATAACTACACTGTGTGGTTCTTTTTCACTTAACCTATACCATACGATTAAGTACTGGTAAAACAAGCTGCTTTACACTCCTTCTGGACTAAGCCTGAAGGCTGATCTCCGCACCATATACTAAGCCAGCCTCTCACATGGTGGAACAGAGAGGAAAACTGCATATTAGGGGATGAATGTAAAGATACTGGGATCGTTAAATTTTTTTTGAATATGGCAAAAAATCCAATCTTTTTGCATTAAGAAGACTGAGGTGTGTCTGCTGAGGTACTGCAAAGAACGAGTTCATTTTTCACAACATCTGGTTTGTTGTTTCAGAGGTCAACTATGAGTAACTGGACTGGTTTCATGTCAGTCTGAAACGATTTGTGCTTCTCTATGGTATCTTCCCTTGTGAATGCCACATAGTAAGAACGGTCATCCTTCAAGGTGATCTTGCATATAAGATTTCTAACTTGCAATCTTCTTTACTTAGGATGTGCAGCTCCAGTGTGCTTGGTGCTTTACAATCCAAATGGTGTAATTTGTGGGAGACTTTAAAATAGTAATGATACACTTTATCTATTGTCACTTCCCATCCATCTGAATGCATAGGTCAATGCAACAGAGAAGCTACAAAAATGTCATATTTATGTACATTATACATGGAAGTGGGCAGACTGTAATATGCTATTTATTACTATTGTTGATTGTGGTGAGCGGCCATGAAGCCCCTCCACTTCTTCAACAATGTTAATAAATAGCTTGTTATACTCTGCTCCTTTATATATAGGGTTTTACGTAAGGCATTTTTTACCATTTGTACAAAAACAGAATACAAGAAGTAAAGTTTGTGCAGTAAGGTAAAACCACATTGAAGAGGCCTCATGACTAGAAGGATAGTTGTTTAAAAGAGGAATTGCAATATGTAATCTGTAAGGCAGCAAACAATGGTTTTCTCATGCACATTTCACACTACTGTGAAATAAATATATACATGTGTGTGTGTGTGCGCCACGGCAATGAAAATAAACATAGCCCAATAACGCATGTTATTTAGAGCACCGGCAAGAAATGCTCATTCACATATGTATTACTATAGAGCTACGGTCAAATTCCAGTTTATTACCACAGTAGCATGAAATGTACATTAGAAAATTGACGCAGATCATAACTTCATAGTACTAACCACTCTATACCAAAGTCATAAATGAAGTAGGTATGGTTTTAACTGAGCTAAGTTACCAAGCGTGAATGAGACATTAGGTGAAAAATTAGACCGTTAAGCAGCTGGAAAACACATGACCTACTACCTTCAGCATATATAAGTGGTAGCTCACATGGTCACTTAGCCGAGAAAATAACAAGAGGACTATAACAAACCAAGCCAAATGGGTTGTAAAGATAAAATAAGTACATACCGAAAACCAATGAGCAAGGTCCGAGAAGCTACTTATAATTTAACTTAGAAGAAATTGCACTCAGGGATTTGAAAAGATGTATTCGAGCCAAATAAACTGGCAAATCCATCCAAATGAATCATTAATTCCTATCTGCTGCAAGCACGAAGCAGAACTGGATGGTTGAAGGAGCAGCACAGTGACCTCTCTAGTATCTTTGCAAGTAGCATTTTCAGCATTTCAAAAAATGTTAATTACTCCTTTATAATGAAATGAGCACAGGGTGCCCACGCATGTGGTGCGGACATCCTGTACTGTCAGATAACACTAGTCCTACTCGGATTAGGAGCTCCGATAATTTGGCATACTCCTGTATTCCTTCTGTCATGCCATGGGCATTTCAGAAAAATTTCACATCAGAATTAGTGAATGACAATCAGGGTCATACACAAATATACTCGAAAGGTGTCTGTGGAGCTGGACTATATTATACAGGGTTCTATTGCAAGCACCACAAATTGGTGAGCAATGGCTAAAGATGGCTGACCCATGGCCTCTGTATACGGTATGAAGACGGCATTCACTCTGGCAAGCTAACCAGACATTAAAGTTGGTTTTTATAAGTATAGTATACTGAGAAAAATAACAATCGAGTTAAAAGAAATTAAACACAAATTAAGAGACGAGGGTGACCCTTGGATAACGGATCCAATCACATTTTTGATCACATAAATGATCATATTATCTCGCAGAGGAGCTCTCTGTTTACTGAACAATGGCGAGAACAAGGAGCTACTCCGTAATTCTGGACACATGGAGGCCTAATCACTGTCCTACTGATGCATGTTTTATGGTGTACACAGTGACACCATGGAATAGGCTCCTTACCGCTGCCATACATTGTTAGAACACCTTCGTGGACATGCACACAAGGCTGATCGGTAGTAAATGTATGTTAATGCTCGAGGGATTGTTTCACATTCGAGATCTGGAAGGAATGATTTTCAAATTTGTCTTTGGAACAAATACTGCACCGATTCCATGTATGATTTTGCACCTGAATTCATCTGAGTCACATGCACACATCAGCACATTTAGAAGACAGTGGAACAACCTGGTGTCCTAAAAGCATGCCAGAATATCTAACTTACTCGATCAGGAAGTCAATTACAAGCCAAACTCCCTTTCATAGCCAACGATCCCTGAATGCATCACTGCAAACCGTGTTACATTCCAGAAGAACAGTGGGTAGTTTAATGGAAATGCCATTTTTTTCTAGAAGAGACCAAATTGATCTACTACAGAAAGTAGTACGAAGGCCACCTTAATAAAATGGCACATACAAAGAGAACTATTGCCTCAATCTCTGTGCATCACCTAGACGCAACAATGGAAAATGCATAAACCAGAAAAAGCAATGATGTGAGTTAATTCAGCACAATAAAACTTCAAACATGTATAAGCATTCGGTGTAATGTAATCTTTGTGAACATATAGACATCTGTTAGAACACAGTAGTTTTATGAATTGTTTGTCACAGGTAACAAACGCATTCTGAAATTAGATTGTCAATAGAGCACAACATTTAAAGAATTTGAAATAGGCAAAAACAGAGCAAACTAACTTGTATTTTTACATGTACTGGTTACGTAATGAGGAGCAGATATAATTGATTTTTCCCAGGATGCAGACATATTTATAATTTGGGGCAAATCAATGGATCAGCCCCGTCAGCAGCAAATGCAGAGCAAATTAATTTGTTCTACTGTTTTCCAACCACAAAAAACCTTTGTATAATGGCACTATTTTAGACTTACTCGATCTGATTCGTACATTCCAGGTTGGGAAAATCAGAAATATACATCTTCGGGAAAAATCTTACATTTGTAGTACATTTCTGCCCTATCGGATGCTTCTAACAATAAACTTGTCCTGGAAATACATAGATTACTGCAATTCCCAAGAGTTTCGGCCTCCGGAAATTCCTAAATAAAGAAGCGTGCATTGGTTTCTGTATTTTTCAACCATTTACATCCCCTTCCATGTTAGGCACTTGAAAGTAGTTCAGCATCCCTTTGTGTTTGGATTGGGAAACTACCTGCAAAATGAAAGGACTCACAAATATATGAGTTTGTGGGAGTTCATAGATTGTATTATGCAAGTAAACCCCCTGAACACTCAAATTCCCATCCCTAACCTTACAAATGTGGCAAAGAACAAGTTACTTACTTTCGGCAACGCTTTTTCAGGTGGAGACAGTATCTGCCTGTGGATTCCTCACCTTTCGAATTACCCCAATGCGCAGCATTACACGGAAACTTCTCCTCAGCTCTCCCACGTCGACCAGGCCGTCACAAAGGAACCACTCCGCACGCGACTCCGTGTAACGTCAGAGACATAAGAAGACATCGGCAGCGTGCTGACGTCAGTGCCACCCATTTTTTCCGGGCCTTTGAGGAGAAACGGGCGAACCAACAACCTTCTCACAAGTATACGTAGTATACAAAACACAACCAAAAATGGAAATCCAACATCATAGATATTTCCAAATTCCAATTAAACTCATGATTCAAGCAACAACTCACATAAAATACAAACTGATGAATTTTCGGTATAAGCAGACAGGCAACAGGGAGGCGGGTGGGTCAGTGTGTAATCCACAGGCAGATACTGTATCCACCAGAAAAAGCATTAATGTAGGTAAGTAACTTATTCTTCTGATGGATACATCTGCCTGTGGATTCCTCAGTAAATCTCCAAGCAGTCCTGCTCTCGGAGGGGACCTGCATGCCTCTATCAAAAAATCCAGCACACAAAACGAGCAAAATGGCCGTCCCTCCTCACTTTCGAATGCAAGCAATAGTGCTTCGCAAAAGTGTGGAGGGAGGCACAAGTTGCCGCTATGCAGACGTCTATCACAGGGACACCTCTAGCCAAAGCTGAAGAAGAAGACTTAGCTCTGGTAGAATGGGCACAAATACCTTCAGGAGACTCCTTCTTGGCCAAGGCGTAGCAGATTATGAAACACAGGATTATCAACCTGGACAGCATTCTTTTGTTGACAGCCTTGACCTTCATCTTGGCCACATATCCTATGAATAGTTGATCATCCAGCCTGAAGTCCTTGGTTCTGTCCAAGTAGAAGCAAACAGCCCCCTTGGGGTCCAGGCGATGAAGTCTCTCCTCCTCCTTAGAAGGGTGAGGGTAGAAAGTGAGTAAGGTGATGGATTGTCCCAAATGGAATAGGGTGACAACCTTAGGCAGGAAAGCAGCTCTGGTCCTAAGAACCAACTTATCCGCATTGAAAGATGTAAACGGAGGCCTAGAACGAAGAGCCTGCAATTCACTCACCCTCATACCTGATGTGATTGCCACCGAAAATATAGTTTTAAATGAGAGAAACCTTAAAGGACAACTATGCAAAGGTTAAACGGGCGAACCCATCAAAAACGGAAGAACTAGATTCAAATCCACCTGAAACAAGATAAAGGGAGCAGGAGGAAACCTATTAGTGAGAGCCTTAATGAATCTAATAACTATGTGAGAGTTAAACAAAGAGGGTTGATCTGGCAAACAAAGAAAAGCTGACAAGGCAAATAAATAACCTTTAACAGTAGCTACACTGTTGCTCCAGGAAAAGAAAAAAACTCAGAACATCAGATAAATGGTTATTTATGGGATCAGTTGACTTCTCTCCACACCATTTTACAAATTTAGCCCACCTACCAGAATAGACAAATGTGGTTGAGTGTCTTCTGGCCAATAAAATAACGTCCACCACATCCGTTGGGAGAGAGAAAGAACCCAGGTTGGTCCATTTAATCTCCAGGCATGAAGGTGCAGGGTCTGGAGGTGGGGGTGTAGAACCTGTCCCTGCGATTGCGAGAGGAGGTCTGTCCTGAGAGGGAGAAGCAGCAGAGGGTGCATTGAGAGGTATTTGCGGCCTGTGTACCACACCCTTCGCAGCCAATCTAGGGCGATCAATAGGACTTGGGTCCGGTCTTCGGATTCATCCGCTTACCAGATGTCTTGATCCGAAGACAAATACCACAAACAATCTTTGTGAGGGTCAGTGTTGGACATCTGGCTCCGCATTCTCTGCACGGCTTGAATCCCGACTTTCTAGGAGTAGTCATCTTCAAAGGCTACAAAGTCACAGCAACAGTATCAAAGAAAACTCCCAGAATGGAGAGCCTGGGAAAAAACAGTTACGCGTTGACGGTGCAGAGAAAAGGGAACCGACGTCAGCACACAGACGAGGTCTTCAAATGAATCCGAAGACGTCAGTGGAGTCGCGTGCGGAGCTGTTCAATTGTGAAGTCCTCGTCAATGTGAGAGAGCTGAGGAGAAACGTTTCTGTGTAATGCTGTGCATTGGGGTAATTCAAAAGGTGAGGATTCCACAGGCAGATGCATCCATTAGAAACACCCATTACTTGTGGATTCACAGACTATTAAATGCAAAATTAGGAACATAAAATTCAAAGAATCCTGTTTATATGAGTAGCAAATTACTTTTTGTGAACACCTAAAGTTCTACATGGACACACAAAATGTTAGTGGGTCAGGCCCCTGGCTTGGGATAGCATCCGTATATGGGAAAAACCGATCAATTCTGAAGGATGTGACTTCATAAACAGAGGAGAACATAAGAGTATATCTTCTCCTTGTGTTCTTACACAGGAAGCCACTTCGTTTTGTTAGCAGCACATAAGCATGTAGAAGAATAATTGCAGTTCAAGAGGTCAGAAAATAAATTCATGTCTCACTAAAAGATAAAGAGATAGCAACAAGATTCCAATTCCCGAATACAGGGCTCTGTCCGGATCATAATATTTAACACTTCGAAAGAGTGATAGTCTATAGGTTTCACTCCTGGTCCAAGTCCAATACTCTGGTGCACACTAGACAATACACCACTGCCTTACACATCTATACGTATACCATGTTTAACAGACAAGATCTCCCTTGTTCCTGTCAAGTACATAATTAAGGAGCAAACATGGGGTAAAGTTGCTGTGATGGCCACATAGAGCCAGTATGGCAATGGTGCAGTTTTTCCAAATGGACAGATCCAGAGACCATGTCGGATTCCATCTCGGACGTGATGTGAAGTCCAAGAGATGAACAGCATCCAAGGAAGGAAGCACCAGGAGTCCTTCAGCCTGAAAATGTGCATGATGAACTTCAGTGCCAGAGCCACAACCGGGATCAGAGTGGAGCAATGTAAGGGCGGGCGTCGAGGAAGATTCAAAGCTGCCTTGAGAGAAAAATAAAAAATATAATCATTAATAAATGAATGTTCAGAATGTATTCTACTTGTTTTGCTAATGCTATTTGTTAGCAATGTATATAAACTTTGAATCGAGATGCTGTTTATATAACAAAAGGATTATATAAAATAAATCCAAAATGCCATCTAGTACTCCCCAGCCTCGCAGACATCTAGTATTCGTGTTGTGCCTCCGACTAGTGAATATATGTTTGCGAAGGATAATGAGGTTTCTTTGGATCTTTTTGTCAATGGGATCTTCTTTACCCTTAGACAATTACACGTGCGTATGTCAGTCTCTCCACTGACACTGCTTACTAATATAGCCTCCATAACTGGATTCACAAACGCCGAAAGCCAGGGAGGTTCTGTTTATCTTGAATACAGAGCACATAAACTATATGGTGTAGAATATGTATGCTATTCTGAAGGCTGATAGACCTCATATGGTGTGAGGCTCTCAGAATATATGGAAGCTTGAGTTGGATCACCCACCGACCCAGCACCAGAATACCGTTGTGGGTGATTGTGCGTTTTATAAATACACATAACATAACATTACTGATGTCTAAAGCAAGCTTATAAACCAGTGGTCCATGGCTTGCACTCAAACCAAAAAGGTGACCTTGCAAATACAAAGTAATTCATTCTAAAGGTCTACATCTAGCCTACTCTAGAAAAACTCGAATGAATGAGTAGAACTATTCCAGACACTTGGACTAGTAGAGATATTGTACCAATTGCTATTTGGCCCAAGAATGTCCCCTACCACCAAACCCCAGGAGGTGATATGTAATGGACATTTTGAAATAATTTCTTAGACTACAGAGATACTACAGCATGAGGTAAAGTTTATTGAGTTGTGTAAGGTACAACCTGATATATCACCAAAAGAAGAACAATCTCGAGTGGAGTAAGGGGGCCCACCTTTCCTGTACAGGGACAACTTGGGAGGTTAAGGTCTATTTAAATCAGAGGTATATCATGTGAGTACAGGCATGCCGGATCCGTATCAGATAAAATGTGTTCACATACGTTGAATTAAATGCAACTAATTTACATAGTTATCTGTGAAATCGGGCATTGTGCCAGTAAGAAAAAATGTATTTCTCTTATCCAAAACCTTGTCAGACAATTTCTTTGTGGAATCTTTACACATATAATACTAACTCGTTGTTTAAAATTTCATGATGGATAAGTAACACAACAGCAAAAAAACTATATTAATTAAAAACGATATCAATTAAAATCTATTTTAAAATGTTAATTACTTTCTTAGAGCAATGTTTGCTAAGGATTTGATTTATTGAGACTTTCTTTTGGAAGTGGGATTTTTCTTGTGGCTTTACTCATGATTAATTATCTTTCTTTTGTATTACTATTGCCATATTTTCATAGTTATTGATCTTTTTGTCTGAAAGAATTTCTACAATTAAGCTATTAAAAAATACAGATAACCTTCAGACATGTTTAGAGCAACAGGTAAGTAAGTTCAGATAACTACCCTGATGTTATGGAAACAATTATGCCATTTCCTGATGTTCACTGGTGAATATATGGTGTCTGATAGCATAACAGTTTTAGGTCACAACACGCTAGGGCAGCGGTCTTGAAACTTTTTAATGCTGCACCCCCAGTATAAAAAAAAAATAAAAAATAGGCCCCTCCCCCCATAATTTTTCACAATTATTCTATAAAATCTGCAATGTTTAAATGTCTAGACTTATTTAAACATTGCAGTTATGTTAAACCTTTTAAATATGCAATCAAATATATGATTGCCAAACATACTACCATATAACTATTTATCTACGACTTACTAACGGATAAAAGTATCCACAGTGTGGTTATCCAAAAGGGGGGGGGGGGGTTGAATAATATTTAGAGTCCCTTCCCTTTTGGCACATATGACAAAATGTTAGTAATGCCCCATTACAGAGTGGCTAACTACTGATCATTTGTTTTGAGCTTACAACAGAGCACTGCTATCAGAATGATGCTTCTTTTAACCAGTGTCTAGCACCCCGTACCCCCCCCCCCCTGTGATCAGTTAAGGTCCCCTCTAGGGGACCCGAAATCAAGTTTGAAGACCCCTGCACTAGAGATTTTTAGGTGTGAGCCTAAAATGTGTGAGCACAAGGTTTAAATTCCATCTGGCTACACACCTGCTGACCATGAAAGCAGATGTAGATCAGTCAGATGATATTTAATTGTCTCAGTATTGGAGAGGTCCCCCATTTTGTCACATAAGGTGCTTATGGCGAACATATTGGTCTTAAATTCATCAACTTGAATATCCACATTTAGAAATCAAAAGAACACTGTCTATAGCTAGATCTTTCCCTTTAGCAATGATCAGTAGCAGAACTTCAACTACTTGCTTCTGAATTGGTACTCTGCCATGGATTTCTAGCCATACGACAGATTAACCATGATGTCAAAGGGTTTGCCCAAGAATGAATGATGAGCAATTGTAGGAAGTGCATGATGAAAGTCATCCTCCACTCTGATGAGTGGTCTGTTATTAAGGGGAGTTGGACAGATTGTTGTAGATGGAGGTTCAGGTGTTAAAAAAAATGAACCACAAGTATGGGAAACCATCTCAGGCTGTCTTGAGTTTATACGAATTAGAAGTGAAACCACAGACAAACATCACCTACCATTCTATCAAGTTAGAAGAGTTCCAAAGACATCAATGTCCTGTTGAGCCGTGGAAATCAACATGTAGGCGATTATCGTTTGCGTGTGCCAATATTAGTATAGGTCTGTTTTACAATACTGGTGATCTTCAACATTGATAACTGATTTTTATTATGATACCAATAATAATCAACATATACAATTGTAACTATGATTTCTGGATATAATTAATCTATTTACATAAGTGAATTCCTCCAGTATATAGAAATCAGCTAAAAGAACAAATCTTAACTTACCTTAGCCTCCAAAGGAAAATCAGCAGGATGCAGCAATTTCACAGATGTCTCAAAGGAAAGCATAGATTATGATGTAAGCCTCAAACAAACAAAGCATGCACATAATTCCAAACTATCTAGTTAGTGACTTAGACTATATATAAACCAATGGCCTACAATATTTTTTTTGTTATCCTTTGACAAACTAGCCAATTCACTTCCATGAACAATACCACCCGTATGATAAAAATATGGAACCAAAGCATCTTCTGAGTATCATTCTACTTACCTTCAGAGAGAAAGAGCCTGCTAGAAAAAAGTGGTCCATGTCGATGACAGAAGCAAGGAATCCAGCTAGGAGGACTTCATAGAAGTCACTTTTCTTCCTGAGTCCAATCACGATTGCCCAGGACCACATGCCTATCAGGCCATGTACTGTATTGTCTGTAAGCGCCCGCAGCCAGTCATTTCGCTGAATTAAAGAAAACAGCAGGAATCGGTCAGACAGAAAGCAGAATATCCCCAAACCAAGGCTGGAGAAGACAGAGGTTGTGCTGAAGGTCTGCAGGAGAGCATTTGCCTTTTCCACCTCAGTAGCCATAGTAACTGGCTGGTTACGACACAAAGAGTTACTTCTGAATGTCGGCAGTCCATCCTATTTCAATGTTACTTCATTCTGAAAAACACACAGACATAATTAATACAAAACGACATCATTTGTACACGCCTCTATTCAAATTTACCCCAAAAAATGTAAGAATTTTTATATACATGTTAGCATTTAATGTCTTTTCGCCAAGTTATTAAGTTAAAATAATATATTGGGCTCAGATACCATAGAGTAGCCAAATCTTAGCTTTGGTAAGACAACACAAGTCCAGGACACATGGCTTTGTCCAGGACTATTTGATAACTAGTTGAGAAAGCAAGGGCAGCTCAAATATATCAAACATTGGGTTTTATTTAAGGTTTGACTGACAGAGTAGTGTTTGTAGGGAGGGCACTGGACTTTACCTCCATCATGGCAGTTTACTTTTCAATATGCTAAATGTTTGGTGGACAGATACCATTGGTGTTAATAGCCTTCCATAAAACACTTTGCATTGTTTAGTTTCTTTTAAACAAACTATCATAGCAGCAGTATGTTTCAGAAAAACAAAATAATCTAATGACACCCACACCCAGAGAGTATTCTCCCAGTGAAAGGACGGGCATTGTTTTTTGCTTCCTCTTACTGCAATGTTTTTCCTGGTAGTGACAGTCAGGAAGAAAACAAAGACATTTAACCACTCAATATGAATAGGGTGGAAGATACAATGTCCTTACTACGACAGTATTACTCCATTGGGGGGTCTGAAGAAGTATTCTGTTGGCACAGTCAATAGGGGCTCAGTTAACGGAATACTTAAGAGTACCCAGTACACTATACTCTAGTAAGGATACTTTTAGGTCTTGCCTAGGCAGAACATGAGCTGTCTCTTCGAGACATGCTGTATTCAGAATATGGGCTTGCAGCTCCGCCTATCTTTTTAATTGGCTCCTTTGAGTGTTCTCCCGAAATGCTTGTTTTTGTATGGTGAATGTGTTTATTAGTCCCTCGTTTTGTACTGTTAAGCAGTCTGGGTTTGTTTGTTTTTTTTTACAGTTTTTGGGCACTCTTTTTTTTACTGACTTTTTGGGAGCTCGTATTTGGCCACGGCAGCAATGCACTTTCCTGATGAACTGCTGCATTCAGAGTGCAGTTCCCGAGGCTACAGTAGCCAAAGTGCAGTGAGTTTCCTACCCAGCCGGGGTCTGTCTTTTTGCACACCAGTCCTCCCAGACTCTTCTTCCTTCCCGGATTCGTATGTTGTTTTTAAAGGCATTTTCTTTTGATCTTTGCACATGGAAGCGCTCCACTGGTTGTTGCTTCATTGCAATTGGTTGCGCTCCAGGACCTAGATTTGCTAACGAAGCAACGCTCTCCCTTTCTTATTAGCTTTCACTTTAGGGCCTCCGCAAAACCAATTTTGGAGGCTTCCAGCACTCCTTATATGAACTGCAGCGCTCAGAGAGCAGCCCCTGAGGCTGCAGGAGCCAAACTGCACTGAGTTTTATCCCCAGCCGGGGTCGGTCTTCTTTCCACACCAAACCTCCCAGCCTATTCCTTCTCCTCCTTGCACTCCTTGGGTCCTGCTGCGTCCTTCCTGGGCTTATTTTTATTCCCTGAAACAGTGTGTGAGTGTATGCAAGTCCTCCGTTCCCCTACAGAGGGCCTGCACAGAACAGAAACAGCCGCCTGAGCCGGTGCGGAGGCGGCCACAGGAAGAGAGCTGTGAACAGCCAGCAGCAGCCATTGATCAGAGCAGAGAGCCCTGCACATAAAGAAGGCTCCCTTCACCTTTCATTGCTCCTTGGCCCCCTCTATGGGTAGCAGTGCCCTGCTAGGCTTCATCTGAAACCACCTTGCAGTCTCTTCTTTTCTAACAGTCTTTCAGGCTACTGCTTCTCTCTTTCTAGTCTAAAAGCAGCAGTAGCCCTCTTTACTCTTTATTTACTTTATTTGTTTACTTCGTTTTTAGGTCGAAGCCTGCGTTGCAGCGCATGCGCTGCTGCAGGCGAGAGTTTTGTAAACAAGAAGGGGCATGAAACCACGCCCCTTCTGCCATTGGCCGGCCTCGCGAAATGGAGGCCTGCCATTGGACAATGACCCTGCCCGGGTGATTTGTCCGGCTGTGATCCCTCCTTTTCAGGACTCCGTGACCTGACTTCTGGTGTCGCAAACCGATTTCCAGGAACGTTGCTATGGCAACCACGAGGCCAGTCACGGAGTCCTGGAGGGGAGGGATTCGGTAGCTGTTCCCGCCCCCCCTTTTTTTGTGTCCGTGCGGTTTTCTCCCATTGTTGCCTCGTTCTCCTTGCTGGAAGGAGGCATTTGATGGACCCTCCTTGTTAATTGTAAGTTGTATTTTGGATTATCATATGTAAAAATAAAGCAACCGTTGATATTTAGGTCTGAGGTCCTCGCAGACAGACCTAGTTGCACTTTCCATGAGGCTGGATCCATGGTCCTGGGCAGAATATGGGCGTCATGGAACGTGCCTCCGTCAGGTAGAATCTTGGCAAGGTTCCGGCCTATTTCCTGGTCCGTTTGATCCGTTGCTTTCACCGTTGTACGTTATTATCACCGGGTTTAAATATGTACTGGGTTGAGGTAAAAGAAGTGAAGCCGCACACTCACTCTCTCATCATGAGAGGCAGAACTTTAGCTTGGAAGGTGTGCCCGCCGCCGTGCCCTTGGGACTGCCACTCTGCCTCCTGCCACCAGCTGCCATCTGTCGCCCAAGGCACCGCCCACACCTCTCCCCGCCTCCCTCCCACCTGGCGTCGGGTGGGGCCCTAGGCGAGCCCGAGGCCTCATCCGCGCATGGAGAGGAGGGGTCCGGCGCTTATTGAGCGCCCTCTGCCTGGCCGGGGCGGGGCAGAGCGGACTGTACGGGCGCAGAGGATGTGTGCAGTGCCCCCGGGCATGGAGAGCAGCCATGAACTGGCTGCCCCAGCGCCTGCAGCTAGCAGCCCCTGGCCTCTCGCGCCACTGGACCCTGGCAGTGCGGCTGGTAAGTGCGGGGCAACTCACCCTGTTTATTTATGCGCGACTCTTTTCGCAGGCTGGGGTTAAAAAGCGGGCACCTCTACTGTATTTAGACGCAGCTTTCACACCTAAACGAAGGTGCCCTTTAAAGAGTGCCATATGTCTGCAAACCCAGAATTTATTTTTAGATTATTACTATCCAACATGATGTTATTTCTCAGCAAAGTGTTGAACATCCCCTCCGTTATCAGGCTGGCATTGAAGAGGGCTGTTTCCGGACAATGCATGGGAAATTTGCCAACCAAAGTTTTAAACAGTGATAAAAATATTATTTAGAAACAAACAATACGACTTAGACTATGCAAAGTGCTACCGTTATCACTTTACAAAGCTTTATAAAAGAACCCAGTGCATCTGTTCTCGCTAGACAGAACTTGAAGTGCCTAGCTTAGCAGGTTAATGCACCGTCTGCAGCAGATATGCGTGTGCGGTGTGTAGGTCACAGAGCAAGTACCAGCAGAGACGATATTTAGCATTTTATACTTATCAAGTCGATAAAGCGAAGAGCACTGAGTGGAACGACGTTAACTCCTACTTTCAGTACATTTGTTGTAGAGTTGATATTGTACAATATGGTCCGCGTGCGCATTCTTTCTCTTTCCGCCTTAATCATACATTATTATTTTCTAAACGGGCATGGTTGCCAACTATGCGGTCTGGAGGCCTACTAGATATATTTTTGCGGCTTTCATGGTTCTGAACACATCATTTTAACAAGTAGGTATCAGAACCTTTCTTTTTGACAGCTTGTATATTAGACTGTGAAATGATCAGTCTTATAGTTTTGAACATTTAGGACGCCTTACAAGTCCTGGTTTTATCGCCGATCGCATTATATTTTCCTGAATTGGTGCCATGCCGGGCAGGGCTTGAAATGCATTAACCCGTCAACTTCTCCGTAGGAATGGAGATGTCACTTTCAAAGAGAAATGTTCAAAGTCGTTGTACTAAACAATCAACTGTAGAAAGTTGGCAGTGTCTAAGGACCTGATTACAAAGGGGCCGAGAAAAGGTGCGGCGTTTACAGCACACGGTAAACTAAAATTGAAATATAGCAAACTTTGGAAAGTGGCTTCAGATTGATTAGGAGTTTGCATTATATGTGTTCAACTAGGTGGACAGTACTAGCAGGACTGTAACAAGTTTGCCTCCTGTGACAATCGCAAAGTGAACACTTGACGGGTTTCAGAGCATTGGCAGTATGCCAAGCCGCGAAATCTTTTGTGACCTTTGTGAAAGTGTAGGGAAGACCTTAAAACTTCACGTTGTTTGTATTGTTTTTCACTTTGTGACATCGAAGTGGGAAATGTGACTTCTACAGAAATCCCATGCATCATTTACTTTAGTTTAAACTAAAAAACAACTTGGGAAACATACTTTGTTAAAAAAAAAACGATGCTATACTCTGCTGTGCCATCTGTCACAGAAAAGCTCTGCAAAATATACATTTGCTGAGAATAAAATCTGCATGTATTTTCCAACATGGAATTTTGAAGCACACTTAAAAGTAGCATGAAACACGATGGGGTGTGTTTGGCTTGGTTAGGGTCCATTTGCATAGAGTTATCACACTAGGAGGAGAAACAAGCATTTGCAATGCAACAGGTCTCGCATTTGCGAGTGTTAAAGCTATTGGCAATGTAAATGACAGTGCCTTTTATTTATGTGTTAATTAGCAAAACAGATAAATAAAAGGCATTGTCATTTACATTGCCAATAGCTTTAACTCTCGCAAATGCGAGACCTGTTGCATTGCAAATGCTTGTTTTGTGTGGGACTGAGAAAGCCAGTCATGTCTTAATTTAATTTTTTATAGCTCCCACAGAATCAAGATCAAGATGCTGTTTTTCTTGAGGTGAGTGAGTGCCTTTGTGTTTACGAATTTATTTTAACCATGACGCCAAGCCTGTATTTTTGCTGTTAACATCCGCCCCCAACTGGAAGGTGCACAAGGCTGGATTTTGAAGGGATTGCGTTGTGCAATTGCATGTGCTTTTTTGCGGAGGGAAACCAGCGTCAACGTTAAACAAGAAAGGAGTTGGTCTTTCCTTGTTTCAGATGCTAGTGGTATTTTTGTTGGGTGAATGTGCATTCGTGATAGCACAGGAGCGTCGGGTTGGCAGTTCATGATAAGTAGTACAAGAGGTTTGTGTACAACTGGACACTGTTGTTCACTCGAAGATTGAAAAGCTCGCAAATGGAAGCTGAATAAACTCAAAATTCCCCTGAACTTCCCTTTTTCTGTTGATTTGAATGGATTGCTCAGCTGTGCTGGCAGAAAGCATGCTACTTAGTTGTAAACATGGCAAGGCATCTTCAGGTTACTGGTGGACAGGAACTTGAGAAGCAGCTACCAGTGTTCGTGGAGGTCTTCCATTTGACATGATGGCAGATAGACATTTGTAAATATGTAACATGCAACGCCAAAAGGGGTTAATATGTATGTTTCCATGCATTGCATTTTTCCTACCATGAGAATTTTTATAAATGTCCCAGTGGCTGTCATTGTAGGAATTTTGTGCGGTTTCTGTGTAGTGTATTTTCAAAGGACTTAAAGTATAAGTCTTCTCAGTGTGTTTACATTTTCTCTGTGTTTAACTGCATTTGTAACAGAACGTGGCTCGCTTATTCTTAAAAACTGCTGCGATGCCTGGCTCGTGGTGTTTTTCAACAGAAAGAAGTTTCAACATGTTATGAAATTAAATTTGATACTGCCGATCTAAACCATACAGCAGGAGTAGGTAAAATGTTTACGCCCGCCGCCCCTCCACTTTCCACCAAACAGCTCCCTGCAATTTAGTAGTTGGTACAGGGGGACCAGTGGGCAGGGTGCCGTTCCCCACTGTTTATTATTTATTTATAGAGCGCCTGGTTACTCCAAAGAGTGTCCCTGCGCTAGGCATAAATGCTAGGCAGAAATTGTAGTGTAGTTCCTAGTTTCCCACTAGGCCCTGCGCATTGGAATAACATAAACAGTAGTATCGACATGGAACTGCTTATATTCCAGGCCTCCACTGACTATGCTAAACTTAATTGGGTTGTGTTACCAACTAGCTCAGAGGTCACTGGAAACTTTCTTCTCTGCATAGGAAGTGATCAGCTTCCTTGGCACAGACAAGAAGGGATTCAGTTTTCCAACAACCGTGCAACATGACAACTTTGCTCCTCAGATCAAGAGTCAATCTCTAGGGTCGTGTGAAACAATAGACACAGATTTCACTCAGTCAGTCTAGTGCAGTTTACTTTCACAGTATGTAGAGAATAGAGAGACGGGCGTGTATCAATAAAGGGTTAACATTTATTGAACAGTCTTTCTTCTCGTACAAGAGAAATGTATTGCCACAATTGCAATAACTGTTATTATAAAAAGTACGTACAGTAAGATAAGTATTGCGAAATAGAACTGTAAAAGCATTGATATGGTTTCTTAGCCATACAATGGTTTAAAAGTAATAAAACATATATACAGTCATATATACATTAGGCTAACATACTCAACTGGTGCTTCTAACTAAGCCTACCCCAGTGTGCCTGACCTAAGCCTAACACGTGAAAAGGGGAGTAAGTAAGTAGCTTTAAGTTAAGTTGGTTTTGCCAAGGTTTGTTTCAAGAATTCTCGTCTAAGGGTTTAGTCAACACCATACCTCTGAATAGAATGATGGAGGATTGGTATCTCCTTCAGGGGTCTCTCTCGATATCCCAGTCACCCGCGAGGGTAAACCGGAAGCGCCGGGACTGGATTTCTCTGCACGAGAAAGGCAGCGGCTTCTCTTCAGCGCGTCGAGGAAGGAGGGGTGACAGCGTCCGCGGGCAGCTGGAATCGGCTGGATGTCTTCGCAGAGGACGGCTGTTCAGCTCCTTAAGCGTACTGCACCATAGTTCGCGCTGTAGCGGCGATAATGGTAATCAGCAGCTTCACCACCACAGGATAGCAGGCTGCAGCGACAGAGTGCTAGTTTTTACCAACACAGGGTCATGCAGGCAGCCAGCATCAGCAACAGTAGCTTGCAGCTCACATTGCTTAAGGCAACGTTGGTAATATTTATACCTGACAGGTGCCGGGTTTGACGCAAGTTTGCTGCACATAAGACGTCAATTAAAGATGTCACTAGGAAGTGACAGTTATCAGTTGCTCATTAGAGTTCCATTACTAATCAAAACATAGCAAGCGGGGATTTCCAGGTTTGCTAAGTTTTTATCTTGTTGAAGAACTCGGAGTGTTATCTAGGAATATCAGATAGTGACTGCTGCTCTGTCATTGCACTAATTGGTCGCAAAGGAAGTAGCAGAGAGTCATGCTGAAATGTGGCTCTGTTCGTGTGAGGCCAGAGAGGACTTTTCAGAAAATCGTACTTGAACGGTTATGCCAATATAGGGAAAAGGGATTTATAGCCGAATAGGGGCATAAGGTCACAGTATCGATCAGGAACCTAGATAAGCACGCAACACCCACTCCACGTTTTCATGTCCATCAAAATTACTAAAACTAAGCAATAAGATGCATGTGTAACATTGCCCACCCCAAAATACATAAATGCATTCGAAATAGGCGTACTTGTAATACATGCAATTTAGGTACTGTACGTTTTTTAAAGCATAGTAATCATTCAAAAAGTATTGCATATGAAATCAATGAACGATTATGCAAAAAGAATTACACATGAAGTATCTCTGACACAAGAAATGCGAGATAAATCATCACATAAAAATGCATTGTAATAACATGTGTGCTAGAGGCTGGTGTTCTGATGTTATGTCTCTAGATGTGTTATAGAAATAGAAGTGTGAAGCTTCTGTTCTCTATAATAGTTTTTACGTTAAGCAAAGAATTGTTCGTGCCAAAAAAAGGTGAATTATTAAAAATGTCCAATTCAAAAAACAAATTTTTAATGCTTGAACGGGGAAACATAGAGTTCCAAAGCTTATTGCAGTCTTTGTTGATCAAAACTGAAGGCCGAATTCAGAGTTCATGGGAACGCTGTGTGTCGGAAAGCTTTTCAAAAAGTTATTGTTTCTCTATGGGTGAGAACATCGTATCAGACAGGCTCGCAAAGAATTGGTCTACAAATTGAGGTGATAGTTCAACCAAATTAGATAGCGCTGTAACTTGGCAGGTGTGAGAATGATTGCTGTCATCGAAGGCAGGACCAGCAATGCTCACAGAACGTTGTACCTGGATGATGTTGCTTTTGTCACTCGCTCCACTGTTACCACTTGGCTGTAGTACAGGAGTCTCCACGAATGCCGTCATCAGGATTGGTAGCCGCTGGGGACAACACAATGCGTGAGCCGTTATTGGACTGAGCAAAGTATCGACGTCCATTGGTACTGCTGATGGAAGTGAAAGACAGATGTCCAACACGCATTCATCGCCGCAAAGCATACACCGTAGCACAGGTAAAATGCAATTTTGCCATATCGGTCTGAATGAAAGGAACCAGGTCATGTTTAGATCTCTCAGCCTGGCCAATCCGAGGACGTTAGTTATCCTGTCCCTGTAGCGCATTGCTAGGATTGTCTCTTCCATTCCCATGGGAGCTATGTCTGAGCCGAGGCTTGCCATAACGTAGCAGGATGGTCAAAAATAGAATCCCTGCAACGAGTCCCAAAAATAGTGGTATGCCGCCAAAAATGGAGTGCACAAAATTAGGAAAGATTCCCAAAATTGCCTGGAAGGGTGTTAGCAGTCCCGTAAAGACTGTCTTAAATATGCCTGGGATGCTTGTTGCACTAGACATGTTTAAGGAGTTGGCTGAACATTTCTACGAAATGCACGGGGCAATTTGTTGATAAAAGGTCATGGACTTCAGTAGCCGTCCTTGCGACTAGAAGATCATACGTCTCTTTAGATGACGTTATAGGCACTGTTGTCTGTAAAAGCACAGATTTCATTTTGGTTAATGTATCAATTCATATAGGATAGAGATTCAGACGAGGCCAGAGGGGAGTCACTATGTCTGGAGGCCCGCTCGGGAACAATGCTTGCATACAACATTTGACCATGGACGTAACTTGTACTAGATAACTTTTCCCTGGCGCGAGGCCACAACACCTGTGATCCGTTCTAAGAATGTAACTCCCGTTTGCGAGTTGCATAAAGAAGGGCTCTATCTGAGTTGCAGGTGTGACTAGCTGGTGGCATGAAAGGTTGTTTGAATTTCCATCACATGCTCCGTGTAAATTAATACCCTGACACAAAAGTATACCGCTTAGTGAGCGTTTACAGTTGTCACCACTAAGAAATACATTTTTGTCGCTGTCACTATAGCAAGAATGAGTGTATGGTAATTTCCATATAGATTTAACATATCCTTTACCCAATTGTTCATATTGGCCAGCAGGTATGTACTCAAGGCATTTATGAAATCGGAAAGTTGTTATCGGAATTGTGATAATTCCGTGTATTATCCATTCAATGACAGGACTCTCTGACATTGTCAATGATAATCTCTCGAGTTTTTCGATGCTCAGGATTGTATAGTCTGCTCCTTTCTGTGCCAAACTGATCTGTTTATCAGTAAGGTTAAAACTGGAAAATAATGACGTTGTGTTGATTAAACGCCAAGGCACATAGCCTGAACGAAGATTTTGCAGCGTCCAGCGTAATTGAGATTGGCCATGTTGTAACATTAGCAAATCTCGGTCTATCACATCAAAGGCAGAGGATACAATATTGTCCAAAGAATATATTCTGGAAGACAGAGTCATTAACCCATTGTCTACCACAGAAAGTGATTTCTCCAAATTAATACGATCAATGTCTCGTATTTTTTCAGCAGTTTCAATTTGCTTTACTTTCCAAGCCTCGTTGTAAGCAGCATAGATACTGGTCGCTATGAAACGCTTTTGACGCTGTTTGCGTGGTCCAAGAATGAAATCGCGCAAATCAGCACCATCTTTTAGCAAAGACAAGTGTTGCTTAATTTCAGCCAGTGTGGACGAAGTTAGCCATTCAAGGCAGAGTTTCCCTACACTGTATGTTGTTATAATCCCTGGATGTTGTCTCTGGGAATATCTTGAGTCTAATCTGGTCATTTTTAAACCCTGTGTTTTATTCAGGAATCTATCTTGACAGCTATTTGTGTCTGTAGGCCAGATTAACCACTTTTTCCAATCAGGATGTGTTCTGTTGAAATTTAAAATTTGTGACACGTCTAACTCAATATCTGCGGTTGCATTTTCAGGTATTGGCTTCGGTATAGACGGTGTTTTAAGATCTTTGATCTTAGCTAGGCCAAGACAAGATGTTTGGTGTATTGTGTCATTTAAAAACAACATTTGTTCAGGTATCATGCAGGTTCTAAATAGTGCTTCTATGCCTTGCACCTGCCAATCTTTTGTACCCCAAATTGTTTTCGTTTCAATATTATTTTTCCAATAATCAAAACCAAATGTCATCATTTTGTCATAAAATGCTTCTGAATATATCAATTTAGAATTTGTCAGCATTGTTTTCATTCCTGTTTTATCTAACAGTTTGTAATAAAACGTTTCTGCATCACTGGTGTTAAACCCTGAGAAGTATTTGAATTTCTCAAAAAATGCTTTAGAACTGCTTTTAGGTGGAGTAGAACAATGTTCCCATTGATTATACATAAAAACATTTCTAGGCTGTGCAGATTTATGCAAGTAATGATCCCCATAGTGGGTGTAACAGAATAACTGCTCATAACTAGATGAACCTTGTAAATAATCATGATCTGTGAATCTAGCTGACATTACTAAATCAGACATCATGTCATTAATACTGTTAAAGTCCCAATCATCAGAGAATGTACTTGGTGTCACAAAGTCACTTAAGGAAACCTTTAGTTGATGAGGATACTTCAGGATTTCGACCGGACCATAGATCTCATAGTCTGTTTTCTCCCATACTACCCCACCAGGTATTGGAATTGCTGTGACATTTACAGTTGACAGTTCTCTTTTCTTCACGTGGGATGATCTGTGTGGTTTCAGGACTAGGTTGATGTTCTGACTTGCTGTGTCCATTGTAATATATTTTCCTTCAATGAATTTTCCCAAACACAGTATCATGATGAGCCAAAGCAGGAGGAAAAATACACCTAGACCGAACCAGAACTCTAGCCAAGGGGAAATTAGGTAGATTTCCTTCAGTTGATTAAAGAGTTCTGTTGCTTTTTCTTTAAAAGACTTTTTTGTTTCTGGCATCACTTCGGGGTCATTTAAATCTTCAGAGAAGTTGTCGAAGTTGATGAAATAACCAGAGGCAGTTCTGTCAATTGATGGGATTGTTCTTTCAATCTGTCTCTCGGTAGCACTTTCTGATGCCACATCATTGTAGACTGGTGTTGTTTCTTGACGAACTGTTTCAATCTGTGTTTCAAGAGGCACGAGTTCCATGGCATTATTGCATAGTCCTTCATTGTGCACTGCAGGCTGATCGAATGTGATGAGTCTTTCAGTTTGAACCTCTTGGATTGTTGCAAGTTTGGGTATTCTGTTGTTTCTTGGGAGTCCACTGGGCCTACTGTTGATTATAGGCCACATGCTTGTGGTTTTACCAGATCGATAGACACAACTCTGTTCTCCTTTTTACCAGCAAGGGGAGGTAGCACAACTGATCTTGTTCCGGTGACTGCTAAGACAGGTACTGCTTTTCTGTAAGAAGGCCCAAATTCCTTCTTCACCGCGATCTTTTCTCTGACTAGATCCCCAATCTTTGGAATCCAGACAGGCCTTGCTGGGGCTGTTGCGGGTGGTGCCTGGTCAGTGGTACTTGGCTGTTGCTTTAACTTTATGTTGCTTAATGATTTTCTTGTTTCATTCAGTTCCTGTAAAACAGCCAAACGGTCTTTTACATCATACTGCGTTTTTTCTTCTTGTACCACTGACATCTGACTATCGAGGTCCTGAACGCTCATTCTAATTCCGAACAATAGTTCGTATGGGCTGAAACCTTTTAGAGAATTTCTTGGCATGTTGTTAAGACTAGTCTGGACACTTATTAAATGTTTGACCCACCCAGCGCCTGAACCTAATACCTTCGCTGTTATAGATTGCTTTATGTCACGGTTTTTTCTTTCTACCACACTATTCCCTTCCGGGGTATGACGGACAAGAATACCGCAACCCAATTCCCATGCTTGCCATGGCCCTCCTATAAGCCCGAGAGCTGAAAGCAGGACCCTGGCCAGAATGGAACGTGGTAATTGCGTATATGCCGATATTGACTCGCAAATCTTTATAACCGTTCTAGCGTCAGCCGAGCGCTGGAGGCCTCATTTTTTAAGTGCTTTTCGTCTTAATGGTGTACACTGGGACGCGCTTCTCTTCTTTGATTGCGCAGATAGACCGCGTTATGCAGTCTATCAGGATTTCTGAAACTATACTTGCCGGTTCATCACTGCGATCTCTGTTGCAGTCTGGACAGTTTTTTGCGAAGTCATGAATTCCTTCACTCATGTCCGGCCACCAGTACTCTGATTGCAATTCTTTCAGAGAGGCTTTGATTGTTCGGTGTCTCAGACCCAATCCCATGTGTGCTTCCAGTAAGAGGAAGCCCCTCCTGCTCCTGTTTGGAATTACTCTGTCCCCCACTCCAGGGATTCGAGCAAAAGGAACGGAGTTTGCATCGATTATGTATGCATAATTGAGTGGATAGTTTACGGGTAGTGCTGCACAGTCGCCTTTTACGGTCGTTTTTACTGCCAGCATGGTTTCCCCGTCTATGTACCTATCTGTACGCTTTTTTGTGGCTACGGAAGCTGGTTTAGTTGCTTCCGCTATGGCTGTATTAGCCAATGAATTCCCTGCAACGTGAACGCCATCACGCTGAAGACTCTGTGCGTGAATCACGTGAGTCTTTTGTAGTTCTTTGTGTAAAAGAGCTACCTCGTTCCAGAGCAATTTATGCTTTATTGTGGCACCTGTGTCATCTTTGTAGTCGTTTTCGATCCAACTCTGCAGTTTATTGTTGTAAGAGTTGACGCAAAAATGAGAATCGCGCACTATAAGTGTCGGGAATTCACGTTCTGCATTTTCTAGCGCCATCTTTAAAGATCTGATTTCAGTTCTTTGAACCGAACAGTTTCTTACAGATTCAGTTTTTGTTACTTTCGGTCTGAATTTACCGCACAGCCAACGACCTTTAATGATCGCACATGCTGCATCGTAGGATTTTCTCTCTACGTTGAAATGCTGTACAAAGCTATCTGTATAGATTATACAGGCGTATTGTGGGAGAGGCAGGATTTCGATTGGCAGAGGATATTCTTCTTCATATTTTAAATCATTCAGTTCTTCAAATTTGCGGAGCAAAATAGTATTTCACGTCTTACGCTCCTAGAGAATCTATGCACTGTATCCATTTCGGGTCCAGTGACACTGTAGGCAGGTTTACTGGGCTGAATAGCGCTTCGAAGGCGGATTCCGCTGTGAGGATATTAATCCTTTTGCCGTGTGCTAGTTCTCGTTCATTTGCTAATGCGATTTGCACTGCGTTCACAGTTCTTTCTGTGTGACTGAATGTTTTTTCTGCTTGTGTGTACAAGTGAGATTTAATTGAAATAGGTACCTTTTCTCCCTCATTAGAGGTCAGGTACGTGAATCCGCATCTTCCTGGGATGACTCGGATTACAAGATCGATCGTGTTGTCACGTGTATCTAATTTTGTTTTTGCTAACATGTCTGTTTGCAGTGATCTCAAAATTTCTGTGTGTTTTTGAGTCCAATTGATTTGTTTTAAATCAGGTTTTATTAGTTCGTAGAGAGGTTTAACCCTCTCTGCGTAATTTAGTATGTAAGTTCTTCCGAAATTCAAAAAACCTAGTATGGATTGTAAATTCTTCAGCGTTTTTGGAGCTTGGAGTACAGCGCACTTCTCTAAGAAGTTGTCCGCTAGGCTTTTCCCTTCACTTGATAATTCGTACCCTAAAAATAGTACTGTCAGATGGGCAATTCGGGACTTTTTAAAGTTGAATTTGTAACCCTCTGCTGCGAACCCAAGTATAATGGTGTTCACTCTTTTCAAGTGAGTATCCAAGTCGTCGTCTGTGAGATAAATATCATCTACGTAAGATAATGCTTCATCATCATATATTTGTAGTAACTCTGTTACCCTAGCTGAGAATAGTCCTGGGCTGTTCTTGAACCCCTGTGGGAGTCGACAGAATTTTTTCTGTGACCCAAATGCGGAGAAAGCGGTCAAATATCTGCTTTCTGGTGCAATGTTTTGACAAAAGAAACCATTAGATATGTCTAATGTCGTTTTGTATTTTTTCCTAACTATGTTATTCATTAGGGCTGCACTATGCGAGTTTTGTACTGCAAAAGTTTTGCGACATGTATTAAGGTGTCTGTAGTCCAAAACTAGACGATATGAATTGTCTGGCTTGGAGACAGGAAACAAAGGATTGTTCATTTGAGAGGTGCATGTTTCAATCACCCCCTGGTACTCAAGTTGATCTAAGATCTCCCTGACCTGTTTTTTAGCTTCTTGCTTTATGGGATACTGCCGTTGGGCAGTTGGTTCACTTTTTAGTTGGATTTTGTGAGGCGGTGAATCCTCATCCCATCCTACATGATTTTTATACAATGCAGGTGCCTGGGCTACTGCCCATTTCCTTGCATATGTGTATTTTTTGTGAATCCGTATGTGATTCGAGAAGGCAGGCATAATCACTTCTTCGCCACGAGGGCACTCCCTGACAAACTCCGGGGGCCAATCTTTTTCAGCTAACAGAATATCATAGCCTTTTGAGAGCTTATCCCAAAATAGACCCTTAATTTTCCTAGTCTTATCACCCTCCATACGCAATGTTATTTCGTATATTTTATGGGGCTCGCTAAGTCTGGCGTCGGCAGTTTCAACCTGAATGTATTCATTCGTGTCCACTGTCTCCAGATGACTCATCAAGATCTTGCGCGCTATACTGATTTCTGCTGCACTGTCCAACATTGTCAATGCCCACTCCCCGTTTTTCAACTGTGTCCTCAGTATTCTCGGCATGGTTGATTACTCTAATACTGGCTACCTTCTTTTTCTGAAATTGAGATTTCTTATTTTGAGCAGGTTCCTTGTCTTTGGACTTGGTGTGCTCTCCTGGGTCTGACCGTCCTCTTCTTTCCGAATTCTGTGGAAGAGATCAAGAGGGACGTGTATCAATACTTTGATATCTATCAGGTTTTTTTAGATTATCCCTATTTCTAAGGTTATATCTTTTCTCAGAGGGCTCCCGCTGGGGAGACTGGCGTTCTCGAGTCGGAGTTCTTTCCCTCCGTCGAGGAGACCTTCCTCTGGACTGGAAAACTTTTTCCTTGGGAGTGGATTGTTTATTTCCATCCCAGCTCTTTTTAGGAGTGTTTGAATTATTTTTAATAAATAATTTTTCAGGATTTTCGAGCAGTTGGGGCTTAACTGGTTTTCCACCCAAGCTGTCTCTACCTAATTCTTCATAGCATTTTTCTATGATTTTGGCAAGTTCAACAGGATCTTTTATATCTGTTTCCCTCAACTTCTGGCGGATCGCCACAGATGCTGCTTCTCCTCTAATGTTGGCTAATAATATAGCCGTGACCTGCTTGAAATCTTTCAGTAATTTCATACCTAGATTTAAAGCGGGCTCTGGACCGAATTCATTTTGAATCTGTTTTAGCACTTCTGGTATTACCGCCATAGACGGAACACCGTGTGTTTTTGTGTAAATGGAAGCAAAGACTGTACCCCAAGTGTCGCAGTCCTCCACGTGTGGTGCGATTCCCATAGGAAGGCAGATGGTCAAGATTCTGTGTTTCTCAATAGGGGTAGTATCAGGAAATACTGCCTCTATTTGAGTGATTTTCTGGGCTAACCAGAAAGGAATTTGTTCCCGTTTTACGGGTGTTTTACCAAGACATGACTGTATGTTCTGTGGTGTAATTTTATTTGTGTTCCCCTGATGAGGGGTCAGCTGTGGTGTATTAACAGCTGGCTGGACTGTTGCAGTCCGCATTACATATTGGACTAATTGCCTATGTATTTTTATTAATGTGTTTAGCTGTGCTAACAGCTCTTCCTTAGACATTTTTGCAATGTCAGGATGTGGTGTGTAGCTGGCTAGAACCGGCCACGTGGCTCCTGGTCTACCTAGTGGACCGAGCCTAGTAATGTGATCATTGTGTTTTAGGGCGCCATTAAACCAGAGCAGGTGCTCTTGAAAATTTAAGTGGAATTTCAATCTCCTCGAAAGGAGCGTACTCTTCCGGAGGTTTCTCTATTTTGTAATAGTGAAACTCTTGTGTTATAGCGTTTACCGCTGGAAAGTTTATCCATGAATAGAATACCTCTGTCTGCCGATACTCGTGAGCCTCTATCACGAAAATTACTGTACCACCTTGAGGTGTCAGTCCGTTTTCTATAAGTTTTAAAGTTATAGATCTTCTTAACTGGACCGGGATGATAATAGCACCCGGGTCTGTGTATTCAGGACCTTGCTGAGTCGCATCTGCTGCGCCCCCAGTAGTTCCGTTATTTTCTACTGACATTGTATAAATGCAGGTTTTGCAGAGTAGGTCTCCAAGGAGACAAAGATTAGGTGCACAATATTTTGGAACACTGTATCCTTCAACGTTGAATAAACCAGAGCTTTACATAGGAATCTCTTCCTACTAAGGTCGGGCGGATTTTAACCTTTCACCCACTCCAGACGTCTATTGGAGTATAAACGGGAGAAAGGGGTGTGAAATATGCACGACTGAGTTACTCTACAAGTCTTGCGTTAGTTTATCGCCTTACCAAACGTTAGGGCGCCATGTAGTGTAGTTCCTAGTTTCCCACTAGGCCCTGCGCATTGGAATAACATAAACAGCCCCTCCACTTTCCACCAAACAGCTCCCTGCAATTTAGTAGTTGGTACAGGGGGACCAGTGGGCAGGGTGCCGTTCCCCACTGTTTATTATTTATTTATAGAGCGCCTGGTTACTCCAAAGAGTGTCCCTGCGCTAGGCATAAATGCTAGGCAGAAATTGTAGTGTAGTTCCTAGTTTCCCACTAGGCCCTGCGCATTGGAATAACATAAACAGTAGTATCGACATGGAACTGCTTATATTCCAGGCCTCCACTGACTATGCTAAACTTAATTGGGTTGTGTTACCAACTAGCTCAGAGGTCACTGGAAACTTTCTTCTCTGCATAGGAAGTGATCAGCTTCCTTGGCACAGACAAGAAGGGATTCAGTTTTCCAACAACCGTGCAACATGACAACTTTGCTCCTCAGATCAAGAGTCAATCTCTAGGGTCGTGTGAAACAATAGACACAGATTTCACTCAGTCAGTCTAGTGCAGTTTACTTTCACAGTATGTAGAGAATAGAGAGACGGGCGTGTATCAATAAAGGGTTAACATTTATTGAACAGTCTTTCTTCTCGTACAAGAGAAATGTATTGCCACAATTGCAATAACTGTTATTATAAAAAGTACGTACAGTAAGATAAGTATTGCGAAATAGAACTGTAAAAGCATTGATATGGTTTCTTAGCCATACAATGGTTTAAAAGTAATAAAACATATATGCAGTCATATATACATTAGGCTAACATACTCAACTGGTGCTTCTAACTAAGCCTACCCCAGTGTGCCTGACCTAAGCCTAACACGTGAAAAGGGGAGTAAGTAAGTAGCTTTAAGTTAAGTTGGTTTTGCCAAGGTTTGTTACAAGAATTCTCGTCTAAGGGTTTAGTCAACACCATACCTCTGAATAGAATGATGGAGGATTGGTATCTCCTTCAGGGGTCTCTCTCGATATCCCAGTCACCCGCGAGGGTAAACAGGAAGCGCCGGGACTGGATTTCTCTGCACGAGAAAGGCAGCGGCTTCTCTTCAGCGCGTCGAGGAAGGAGGGGTGACAGCATCCGCGGGCAGCTGGAATCGGCTGGATGTCTTCGCAGAGGACGGCTGTTCAGCTCCTTAAGCGTACTGCACCATAGTTCGCGCTGTAGCGGCGATAATGGTAATCAGCAGCTTCACCACCACAGGATAGCAGGCTGCAGCGACAGAGTGCTAGTTTTTAACAACACAGGGTCATGCAGGCAGCCAGCATCAGCAACAGTAGCTTGCAGCTCACATTGCTTAAGGCAACGTTGGTAATATTTATACCTGACAGGTGCCGGGTTTGACGCAAGTTTGCTGGACATAAGACGTCAATTAAAGATGTCACTAGGAAGTGACAGTTATCAGTTGCTCATTAGAGTTCCATTACTAATCAAAACATAGCAAGCGGGGATTTCCAGGTTTGCTAAGTTTTTATCTTGTTGAAGAACTCGGAGTGTTATCTAGGAATATCAGATAGTGACTGCTGCTCTGTCATTGCACTAATTGGTCGCAAAGGAAGTAGCAGAGAGTCATGCTGGAATGTGGCTCTGTTCGTGTGAGGCCAGAGATGACTTTTCAGAAAATCGTACTTGAACGGTTATGCCAATATAGGGAAAAGGGATTTATAGCCGAATAGGGGCATAAGGTCACAGTATCGATCAGGAACCTAGATAAGCACGCAACAAAATCAGTCAATCGGAAACAGGCAAGGGCACCTAAGTCAACTGAGTCTTGTTGAAGAGCCAAGTCATAAGATTCTTACAACTCTAGTCTCTGAAGATTCAAGTCTCCGGTTCAGTGGCATGGAATTCCACAGCTTTGCAGCCCGCAACCTGAAAGATCCTCCTTCTAGATGCGCTCTGCTCACCCGGGGGATCGCTGATAGAGCTGCTTCACTAGACTTCAGATGTCTGGGAGGGATATATAGTTGAATCAGAGGGAAGAGGTAACTAGGGCCCCTCTGATTCAATATCATGTGCATGAAGCAGAGAGCTTTGAAGACGACTCTGTGCTGAACAGGGAGCCAATGCAGTGCAGCAAGACCTGGCGTAATACCATTTTGGAATATGTAATAGCATCCAAGCTGCAGCATTCTGTATTCTTTGGAGCATTCCCAATCAACTTTAGAGACCCCCAAGTATAGGACATTACAATAATCAAGCCTAGACACCAAAAGGGCCTCGATTACCATTTTGTTGTTTCTGAATTGGGTATGAGCCCTAAGATCTTGCTCAGCAACCTCAGTACCCCAAAACAGGTGCCTACTGTTGATTTGATCTGGCTACCGAAAATCAACTGTTCATCAAAAACGATGCCAAGATTTTTCACTTTAGGTTTGGGTATTGGTAAAGGACCAGAACATCAGGCCACCATACGCAGACCAGATAGAAGGCTGCCTCCCCATCACCATCATCTCGGTTTTGTACGAGTTTAACTTCAGACAGCAAGCCTGCATCCAGGCCTTGAGATGAACCAAACAGGAGATACAGTTTGCTGCTGCCCTGCCATCCTCCTGCTCCAGCGTGATAATAAACTGAGTATTGTCAGCACATGACACCAGTTTCACATCGTGGCGTTCTACTATTTCGTGATGGGTTGGATTTACAGGTTAAAAAGATTAGGACTCAAGGCCGAGCCCTGTGGCACTCCCTGCTGCAAAGGCATGATATACGAGGTATAAGGCTGTTGAAAAACCTGAAAAGAGCGATTGTGAAGAAAATCCACAAGCCAATCGAGAGCTCGTCCCCTTATGCCTTGTGCCCACAACCAATCCAGTAGTACAGCATGTGAGACCGTGTCAAATGCTGCACTTAGGTCCAGCATGACAAGAGCAGCCGTTTTCCCAATATCAGCCACTCTTCGCAGTGACTAAGAGGCCCTGCCCTGCGCCTAGCAGGGCAGATTCCGTCCTAAAATGTGGCCTAAATCCAGATTGTGTCTCATGAAGGGGATTATTTTCCCCAATGAACAGAAATGCATGTTAATCTCAGCTTATGCTATCTCAGGCTGCCACCCTTTACCCCACCCCGCTGCTTCTCACCCACCACTCTTTCTCCCCTGCTTCCCCTCTCTACTTCCACTGTACTGTCTCCTTTATCACCCCCAGCTGCTTCACACTCACTGCATTTCTTGTGTCCTCTCCTCCTGTCCCTCAAGGCCCATTCGCCCCCACCCTCTCTTCTGTCTCACCCACTTCACGCTCCTCATTGCCCTTTATCCTGTTTAAGCCCAACCCCTCTTAAATACCCCATACAAGGTCTAGACTGCTGGAGTGCCCATTGGTCTTTCTATGCGGTAAGTGTCTTCTCATTCCCCCTTACCCACCAACGGGTGGAATGTGTATACCTCCAGTCCATAGCCCAACCCCCACTCTCTTTTGATCTTCTGCTGTATGTACAGAACCGTTAATTTAGCACAGATGTTGTGAGTATTTTTATATACTTCCAGTCCTGAACAAATCTTACACACAGGACCGGTGTCCTTTTACTACTGTGCCCTCATCCTCCTAGACCTCTCCACTGCCTTCGACACTGTCTGCCACCGTACCCTAGTGCAGCGCCTCAGCAACGTCGGAATCCAGGAGAAGGCACTGGAGTGGATCATCTCCTTCCTCGCCGGAAGGACACAGAGTCCGCCTCCCCCCGTTCAGATCAGAAGCCACCGAAGTCATCTGCGGCGTTCCTCAAGGCTCCTCGCTCAGCCAACCCTCTTCAACGTTTACATGAGCCCCCTCGCAGCCATCGCACGCCAGCACAACCTCAACATCCTCTCCTATGCCGACGACACCCAGCTGATCCTCTCCCTCACCAACGACCCCGCCACCGCCAGAGCCAACCTTCACGAAGGGATGAAAGAGGTAGCCGAATGGATGAAGAACAGCCGCCTGAAACTGAACTCGGACAAGACGGAAGTCCTCATCCTGGGATCTTCACCCTCCGCCTGGGACGACTCCTGGTGGCCCCCCGCCCTAGGCAGTGCACCCAAACCAACAGACCACGCACGCAACCTGGGCTTCATCCTCACCATGACCAGACAAGTCAACGCCGTCTCTTCGTCGTGCTTCAACATCCTGCGCTTGCTACGTAAGATCTTCCGGTGGATCCCCACCGAGACAAGGAAGACGGTCACCCAGGCCCTCATCACCAGCCGTCTGGACTACGGCAACTCCCTCTACGCCGGAACCACCGCCAAACTCCAGAAGAGACTCCAGCGGATCCAGAACGCCTCAGCACGACTCATCCTGGACATCCCCCGTCGCAACCACATCTCCAGACACCTGAGAGACCTACACTGGCTCCCGGTCAACAAGAGAATCACCTTCCGTCTCCTCACCCACGCACACAAAGCCCTACACAACCAAGGCCCAGGATACCTCAACAACAGCCTCAACTTCTACGCTCCCAAACGCCAGCTTCGATCGACCGGCCACGGCCTCGCCGCCGTCCCCCGCATCCGAAGAGGCACCACAGGGAGAAGGTCCTTCTCCTACCTCGCCGCCAAGACCTGGAACTCCCTCCCGACCCACCTCCGCCTGACCCAGGACCACCTCGCCTTCAGGAAGCAGCTCAAGACCTGGTTGTTCGAGCAGTAGCGGACCCCCCCCCCCCAGCGCCTGGAGACCCTCCGGGTGAGTAGTGCGCTATATAAATGCTTTAATTGATTGATTGATTGACTGTTTCTCCTCTTTCGCATGCTTCAAATTTCAACAGGTGGTTTTCATTCTAGCTGCTGCATCATGTGATATGATGCTAAGTGCAGCGCAATGTGCGGTTTTCGCAGGTAAAAATAAGATAAGGTCGAAGGTAGCCTCTAAAAAGAAAGGGTGGGTTTTGCTAGGTAACTTTTATTAACAAACCAGTCTTTTAACATCAAATTGACATCACCAGAGCGCTTTTGTTCATTTCCCCGCTATGTTCAATGCTTAGTATTTAATGAATGTGGAAAAAGCAGTAGATTTCTTGCCTCATTCTCTTTATTTTATTACTTAAAAACAGGGCATAGTTTACCTAATCTGAATCCTCTTTGCTAAAAGGGACATTAGGATTTAGTTCTGCTATGCTTCTTAGGAGGAAGGGATGTGTATTACACGCTGCATCTCTGGATACAATGCACCAGTCTCAAAGAACAAATTCCCTACTAATATATGTGCCACTTGTGTGTATTTTGTAGTACAATCTAGTTTCATCTTTTATCACAGAATGACCATAAAGGTTTAGTAAAGAAGAGGTGTGCGGATGGCTTCAAATGCAACACGTGTTGTACTCCTGCGGCAGCTCTTGTAATAACTTCCTGAGTGGTTGTGTTATCAAAATTCTGTAATGCATTCAGGTGAAGCAAAATACATCAACTTGCTTAATTCAGTATCTCGGGTAAGCAGTTGTCTCAGTGAGGCGTTACTCAAATATACAGGGAGTTGAATTACGCATTGTGATCCATTTTTTTGAGGAAAAGGTCAATAACCTTGATGTACAAGGTTTGGTTCACAAAGCAGTTTACCCCCAGTCTGCCTCTAACGGGGACAGACAGCCCACTAGACGGCCAGGGAATTGTTTTATTTACTGTTTGGGGGGCGGGGGAGGGGAGGGGAGTGGCTCTCCTGGGCATATGTCCGGGAGTGAGAGGGACCGCAGGCCTAATAGTCTTTTGGCCCTGGGGGAGGGGCAGATAGGGGGTATTTACTGACAGTCTCCCCTTCCTAGAAGGGCCAAAAACCTAGAGAAGTGGCATGAAGGAAAGTTATTAGTCTAGTGGGATTTCTGACCACCCTATCGCCCCCATGAGAGGAAGACTGGGGGTAAACACCCCCCATCCAGCTCCAAAGAGGGGCCGAAAGGCGGTTGTGCCTCGGGTGGTGGAGAGCACAGACCACTGTTCAGTGGAGGCGCTTCACCCTCAAAACAGTATCTCTTGTGCCCCTGCTTGGGTTTTGCTTACTCGGTGCCATCTCAAGAAGGAATGTTCTAGGGAGAGAGCGCTCCCGTAATGGGATGTGCTTAGGGAACATAGTTTTGCACCCAGCACTGACCAAAAGTGGATGAAGACATTCTGCTGGCCTGTAAAGGGTACAAACAGCGCAATCACTGCACCACAGACTGCCCGTACAATGACGAAGGATCACCAAAGGTAGAAAGCAAAGGCTGCAGTTCCTCCGGGACACTGACGGATGGCAGCATCCCCAAGTGCTATGATAGAATGATGCCTAGGGCAGCACAGGGTGACTAGTGGGAGCCGAGTCCGACCTCAGAAAGACCACCAGAGGCCAAATAAGGACAGTGCTGCAGAATCTGGCAGAGCCTAGCGGAAAAGTCTGATGCTATCAGAGGTTAGGCAGATGGGGCTGCATGTCCTTTGTGGAACCATGTGTGAATTCATTGGTCTACTTAGGGCTTACGCCTTGAGACATAGAAAGCACAATAGAGGTACAAGGCCCCCACAAACCGAGCCTATCTGCCGCTATCCTCCGGAGAGCTGTTACAGGGTCCAGTAAAGCTCAAAAGGATTCCTATAAGGAAGGTGGCAATATCATTTGGGTTGGACCATACAGTGAATACTCACATGATGTGAGGGTAGGTTGCTTCCGTTTTCCCCACTTCATTCTCATTAAAAAAAGAATGAGTTGGAGCCACACCAGGATGGACTTACCATTGTAAGCACTTAACATGAACATGTTGATCTTCATTTGGTGAGTGGGTCCCTGCACAGCCAAGCACTGACAGAGGAACTAATGCTGATCACAGACGCTCATTCACTAAAATGCTGGGATTAACAGAAGTGACATCAACCACTCTTGAACCCTGAAATCAGTGGAAGAAAGGTCACTGTTCAACAAAGGGCAAGCCATGAGTAGCTGATTCAATCCCAGACGACTCCTAATTCACATCTTTTCAAACAGGGCAGGCATATTATATGCTGGGATATCTAGGTACTTTAGAACAATTTTAAAATGAAGATGATACCAAATAATATTAATTCAATATAGATTCAAACCAAGGTCTGACTAGAGATTCAGTATTATCTATCAAATTTTCATTTTTCTGTTTAATCAAAATATATTATACAGTTATTTCTAAAAATTTATATAAAAATTATTAGAACATTGGAATGTTGAGTGCTCCGTTGAAGACAATGGAATGCTCCGGGCTTCTAATGGCTGGAAGAAGCCCGGAGCATCAACATTCCAATGTTTGTTCATAGATGTTTATGTGAACAAAGGTCTCCCGGAACCAGAGGGGATTTCAACCTCCTCGGACTCCGTGAGGCCTTTGTTTTTCAAATTAGAACATTCTGCCCTCTAGTGGTGGAATGTTTGAATAGCCTTTGAGCCCTAGGTAGCGGGCTCTACCGGCCATTAAAGGCCGGCTCCCTTGTTAAATGACCTCGCCTTCGGCTCGGGCTTTTAATGCTGGAGCGGGCCTCTAATGGCCGGTAGTTCCCGCTATGTCGGGCTCTAAGGCTATATTAAATACACTCCATTATATAACCCACAATAGAGAAAAAGTTTTTCGATTTAAAAACAAGTTAAAAATATAAAACTATCCAAGCATTCTGACCACCCACATTTGTTACAGTTGGTGAAGGTAAACCTCCAAAACTAATGTGATCTTTTATTTGAGCATGAATTATTCTTGCAAGCAACCAAGTCATCAAAATTATCTTTAACGATGTACACATAGTTTCAGCCCATTAAATGTAGCCATAATCAGGATGTCACAACTTAGTCTGGTTGAGTATATTTTTCAAATTCATCTCAGTAGGTCTGTCTGAAAGCATCCTTGCTATACAAGAGTCTGAGTTGTTTCAAAATATTTTTTAACCATTATTGAAATTAAGGTTGTGTCTTAAATAGCTCATTAGACTTCTAAAACACACCCATTTTAGGAGTTTACAGCCCACTAACCTTCTAAATCGCACCCATTTTGGGGGGTTTTGCTTGTCCTGTCTCTTGTGGATCAAAAATGAATACTAGAAAAATAAGGAGGATTAAACCGGAAACAGATACCTAAAAAAGAGGTTAAGCAATGATAATGTGTGCTTCCATGATAAAAAGTGATCATAGATCACTGCCTCAGGGAGGCCCATGGACTTTGCTTGCCTTTCTTATGGTGACGGCTTCAGATCTGTTTCTATGAGTGAGTAATGTTTACAGTTTGAACAAGAGGGAGGACGGTAGTGACTTACTCCAGCTGGATAAAGGGGTGGTGATTTGGATGATTATGTTTTTGTGATTACTATTACCCCGGCTTACCATGTTGCTTTAGGATCGTTGTACATGAGGGACTCAATCCTCCAACAAAAATTCTCGCAGCACATTTTATCTTTGCAGTCAGACATATTTCTCAATCAGCAGATACATATTCTGAGGGAGGATCAATGTAGTCTTTGCCAAAGGCATTGCCATCAACGTTTCAGAGTATTTTTTCCACCAAGACTTTTAGATGGTCATTTTAATTAACAATTTTTTGGTGTTTACACAAGTCTAAAATCAGCAGAACCCTGAAAGGATTCTCATGGATAAAGCTGAATTGAGAATCAGATATATTACACTGGCAAATATGTTTGCCCTCAACAATGGTCAAGGCAAGAGAAAATTCTACTACTAAGATTTCTGGGGGAAATCTCTCAGCTTGGGGTGCGGGGGGTTTAGGAGGAATGGAGAAGTCCCCCCTGCAAAATTTAAGATTCTCACTACGCTAACTTGAGCCTAAAATGGAACTTGGGGCACCAGGTAGGAGTTTCCTTCCATTGGAGAGTTTAAGATCTATTTAAAGGAGCCGGCTTCTCCCCAACCGCCTCGTCTACGAGATGCGGTCAGGACCCGGACGACTTTTTCCACATGGTGTGGGCATGCCCCGACTGGCGCAGCTCTGGGGAGAGATCGAAAGTAAGCTGACCTGGGGTAGAAGGTTCCCCATGACCCACGTCACTCCCTTCTCGGGATTACTGATGGACTAGACGGGTCCAGGAACGAGAAGTTACTTTACAACACAGCCATAGTTGTGGCCAAACGGGACATAGCCGCCTCCTGGAAACTTCCCACACCACCAAGTTCTGAGAAATGGCGAAGGAGGAGGATTGGTGCGCAGCACAAGAAAAACCCATGTATGAGGCACGGGGTGTCCTAGGAAATACCGGAGGGTAAGGGGAAAATAGCTGGGTCCGTGGAGTAGCCTGTTCTTTATACATGATGTTTGGATTTATTACTGGAAGGTGGGGTTTAAAAGCAATGTCTGTGTTCTTTTAACTGTATTGCATCAATATTGGTGCTTTCCCATGTCGTGTCACTGGTACTTGTATTCTGTAAAAAACAATACATTTGTTTATAAAAAAAAAGATCTATTTAAAGACATCATCCATATGTTATAGGTCAATGAAGTCATGGTATCCTTCTTGTTTATTAAAGATGAGGGACCATAGTCACCCACTACAAATTGGGATGCATTCAAAGCAACAATAACTTTTTTTTTTTAACGTTTCAAAAACCTTTATTAGCGTTTGGCGTTGTACAAGGTGGCATAGATGTTATACATTGTATTTACCGCATACACAATCATAATTCCTATCAGTTCCCACCTTCCTGGCATCTTATCAGCTATCCCTTTGTGTCGCCTTACTATAGTCATCAATAAATTCGTACCAGTAGTTGACAAGTCTCTGTAACTTCCAATAACCGTGGGCATAATCTTGCAAGAGTCTATATCTGGAAAGTTGTCTATCATAGCTGGGCTTTAACATTTCCCAATTAGCTTCCAACTGACGGCATCTTTCGACAGTACATCAATTCATCTCATCATTCCCTCCACCCTCCCTATCCCCCCCTTTGGAAGTTGTTCAGGAGCGTACGGCTGTCTCAGTCCGCTCAAGCCGCCGCCCTCCCTTCTCCTGACAAATTCCCCTCTTCCGCTCTTTCTTCCGTGCCATCATTTCGCTTTTCCATTCGATAAGTTGTTAACGGTCCCCATATGTCCTTAGGTCTAGACTTCATGGGTAGGAGTTCTGCATAATCATGTAAGTGTTCCTGCCAGGTAGTCAGTTCCACTATCCAGTCCTTAAAATTAGGTGCACGTCCCCGCCCCCAGCTACACGCCACTTGCCTTTTCGCCAGTAGCATCCCCATTGCTAAATACTTCTTCTGTGTGATGACTACTGTCGTAGTAAGGCCTAACAAGGCTATTAACGGGGAAGGGGTCATTTGCACCCCTATCATTTCAGACATGGCAGCAAAAACTTCTTCCAAAACACTCCCACCAGCGGGCACCCCCAAGCTAAATGCATAAAATCTGCACCCTCTCTACCGCACCTCTCACATCGGTCATCCTCCCTCAACCGGAATCTATATAGCTTAGCTGGCGTGTGGTATAGTCTATGTAGGATTTTAAAATGGATGAGTCGGAGCCTGCTATTTCCCGTGACCGCTGCCGTCTGCAAGCAACTGCTCTCCCATTGATAGTCCGTAAGAGGGGCCTCTAAATCTTTATCTCAGTCGATCCTTGCTCGTATCAGTTTAGGAGGGACAGCGCTCCTTATCTGTTTGTATAGTGTAGAGATGACATGCCTGGGTGTGTCTGTCTGTAATAGTGTGTGTAGGGGTATTAACGTGTCTGGCTCAGCAGGACATGTTTGGGTCAAAGCTTTCAGGCTTTGACGCAGTCTAGTGTAAAGGAAGATATCCATATGTGTAGGTGCATGTTCCCCGAAGAATTGATCCTTATCGCGTCATTCCCTGCCATGTAGAGATCTCCCCACGTCACATATCGCAATTTTTGTAATAATCGCTTACATATCCCTTCGCAAGTAACCATTAATAATGGGTTATTCGTTAATGTCACCTTAGGGGAACACATCAATTTCACCTCCATGTTCCGTGCCATCTACCGCTATGCTGCCACAGTGCAATCCACCGTGGACGGGTCTCTCTCACGATCATTCATTGGCGCAAAAATGTATCCCTCCGGGGGTACCGGGGACATGTACCCATCCTCTACTGCCAGTTGCGGCATATAGAGAGGTGGGTAAAACCAATAGGCGGCATAGTGTGCCTGAGCGCAATAATAGTAATGGACATCGTACCCTCCCGGACCATATCGAAGCATTAGTGTGTCCAGGTTGAGTCTCGCTTGTCCTCCTCCCCTTATGAGCCTAACCATCTGTGCTCTCAGTGTGTTAAAAAAGAATCTACCAGGGTGGTAAGGGATGTTTATAAATAAGTAGAGTAACTTTGGCAGCACCGACATCTTTAGAAGCGATATGCGGCCAGCCATTGACAAGGGTAATTTTATCCATTTAGTTATGCTGTCCGTTACCTTGTCGATGACTTTTCCTTAGTTGGTGCGCATCAGGGCTTCTTTATCTCTTATTATATATATGCCCAAATATTTAAATTTCGCTGCTTCCCACACCGGTGGGTAGTCCAGCTGATGTTGCGTCGTTTGGTCAGTGAGCAGGAATACAGCCGATTTACCCCAATTAATCTGTATTCCGGAAAGGGCACCGAATTTAGTGATCTCTGGTAACATTGGGTTAAGATTATCCTGAGGTTTTTTCACATATAGGGTCATATCATCAGCATATAGGGAGATGAGAAGCTGTCTAGTCGGGTAGGCCAGGGCGCTGTTTTTGTGATGCTGCCTCAATTTCGCTGCTAATGGTTCAATCGCTAACGTGAATAATACAGGGGATAACGGGCAGCCCTGTCTTGTGCCTCTAGATATGGAAAGAGGGGGTCTCTAAGAGGTCTTTCAGTACACGTTGCATGCCTGTGTAGTGTATGGGGGTAACTTCTGATCTGTCCATTTGCGGATCTACCACTGTATTAAAATCCCCCCCCCATATGATGTATGTGGTACCTATTGATTGAATATTATCCCCACAGTAAGAGCATAGCATGGGTGTCATCTATATTGAGGCCGCAATAACTAGCAAAAGTACCATCAATCTGGTTTAGGTTCCCCCAAAGTAGATAGTACCTCCCATCAGAGTCAGTCTCTGTTCAACCCATTTGGAAGCGTATCCCTCGTTTGACGAGGACTGCCACCCCCCTGGAGTATCCGGAGTACGATGCACAACATCTGTGCGATGCCCACTTAGAAGCAAACTGGGGAGTTGTTCTAGGGTCCAAATGGGTTTCTTGCAGCATGGCCACTCTGATATGGTGCCTATCTAGGTATCCCAAGACCTGCCTCTTTTTCCCGGGATTGTTGAGCTCCCTTATATTCCAGGCTATGACGTTAAGTTTGTCCGCTTCCCCTACAGTGCCTGCCATATCCACTACGTATGGACATGTCTTGTACCTCCTTGCCACATCTGGTTCTTAAACAGATAAAGGTCTATACTCTCTCTCAAAAACCATCTTCCCCCCCCCCACATTTGCTTCCCCAACTTGCCAAGCATGTATCCCACCACCCCAACAAATGCACAGTAACAACCTATCAGTTACTGCCCTCAACTAAAGATAGAAAGAGGGGCTCGCCCACTTACGAGAGTCGCAAGGGGCCCACACCGTACCCATATCGCACCTCTATTACACCCATCCACTGCCACAGCCAGGCCGGTGGGCAGCTTCCATGGGACGGTTGGAGTGTCCGGGCGGATCAGTTTAATCAAACTTTAACAAGTGTTATACATCACCAGTTCAGTATCGCTCAAGTACAAGTGCAGACGGCAAAAGTATTCCATTCTGTCATTCAGGATTCTCCATTGGTGATTGGGATCTGGAGCGTCGCCTCGCCTCTGCCACACCAGATGCTGCTTGTCGGGACCGCCGGAGGTACTCCTCCACCTGTTGCGGAGACATGAAGAAGTGCGGTTTTCCGAGGTGTGTAATCCGTAAATTTGCCGGGTACATCATGGCATACGGTATGGCCTGTGTCTGTAGCTTCTTTTTGACCGCTGTGAACTTTCGTCGTGCCTCCTGGACGGTCTGCGTGAAGTTGGGAAAAAATGTAGCTTCTCTCGTGCCCAACGCAGTACTGTATCTCTGTCCCGGTAGTTGAGAAAGCACATTAGGATTGGTCTTGGTGGCGCTCCTGGCGACGGGCGCGCCGCCAGCGATTAATGTTCCCGTTGTATTGTCAGATGAGCTGAGAAGGCTTCCCTTCCATAAAAAGTTCTATGAGTAACTTCTCCATAAAGTCTTCCAGCCTGCCCGTGTTTGTGGACTCCGCAAGGCCAAGGACGCAGACATTGTTCCGTCAGGAGCAGGCCTCTAAATCTTCATTCTTGTCCGCAATTATTTTGAATAGTTTATCCATCTGTTGGACACCGCTCCATCCTCCAATTCCGATACCCTGGTTTCAGCCTCCTTAATCCTCTGATCATGGTGTTCCAATTTAGAAACTACTGTGTCCATCCTGGCGTTCATTGTGTCCATCTTGGTGTCGATGGATGACAGGCTTCGTTTCATTCCTAATAAAATGGTTTTCCATTCTTCTTCCGGTTGCTCCGGTGGCGGCAAGCCCTCACGATCTGCCGATTGGGCACTCGGTGGCTTGCAGGAATAAAAGATTAGCTTTGCTTGTTTTGCGTCATTGCGACCCATGGTGGCAGCTGATGGAGGCGCAGTGTAGGTATAGCGCAATGTCGGTCTGTGCACGTTTCTAGTCACACGCAGTTACTCCTCCTACCCCAAGAAATTCAACTCTTGAATGGCGCCAGAATCCGCTGTCTGACCTGCTTCCGCCAGTCAACTAGTTTGTCAGTTAAGCAATACAGGCGTATGCGATGCGGGTTTCGCTGCTGTGATGATTGCAATTGAGGTTCAGGTTCTACAGGTAGCCCCTGCTCGGTGTATTATATGTGGTCTACAAAGATCTAATCTGCGGCAGTTAGTCCGGAGAACTCACCGCACTACAGCCTGCTGGTTCTATCTATTGCGTTTCGCTTCAGCTGCACAGTCTCTGTGTGGTCTAAGTGTTGCACTCTCTTCATATATTCCAGCTCCTCTTTCCCTGCCCCGAGCAGCCGCTCCGCCGTATTAGCGCGCCTTCTCCGGTTCAAGCACCGCACTCGGATGCCATCACCCCACAGTCAAAATGGCGGCAGTCCGCTTAAAAGTCCCAGATAATGGCAGGGGCGAGGCGGTATCAGCGCCTGTGCCCTAAGGTTTGTGCCACTCACCGGACCTGGTATTCCGTCAATATTGCTGCTTTTGCCAGCTTCCGGGTGAGCCGCGCCACCGCAGTATGTATCGGTGTTGTGCCGTGGGCGCTGGGGTCTCGCGGTTTAATTTGCTGGCTGTAGACTCACCCCCCGGGGCCACGAACCACTCCTCGAACCCTCAGTGAGAGTAGTCGGCCGTCTTCCCCCACACTTGAGGTCCCAGCACGCAGTCCATCTCTCTCTCAGGGGGGATACAGTGATCCGTCTCTGCTCCGCTGCGGCCCAGCACACCCTGGTCTTTCCTGCCTGCAGAAGTCGCCTCCGCTCTCCAGCCGATCGTCACAGCGCCCTTCTCAAATTCCGGCAGCTGTTCCTCGTCGTACCTAGTCAGCTACAGTAAGAATTTTGCATCCCTGCAGTCTCTGGGCATTCCGCTCTCCCTTGGGATGCAGAGAGTATATGTTTGATGATGTAGGATGGGGGTTATGGAGGATGTTCCGCCCGGTTCTGCAGGAGACCTACTGGCGCACGACCATCTCGGTCGTGCGCCACCTAGCGCCCAAAGCCACAATAACCTTACCATCATAGTGGCTCACCGAAGTAGTGAAAAGGGTCTCCTCAATGACAAACTGATGGGTGAGGTGGCACACGTAGTAGCACTATTTAGTGCAACTGCCAAGAAGACCCAATAGACTCAAAAACTATTTAAACTTACTCAGAAGGAACCATGTTGAACTTGAATTGCTCAGGAGCTTCTTCCATGAGCATGAAAATAAAGCAGGAGGATTCTAGCAAACAGGCTCTAGCCCACACCAATGAGAAACATGGGGTAGGAAAATTCAGAAGTGAAGCAAAATTGCTAGTGAGAGAAGAGAGGAACGGGCTCCAGTTGTTAAAGGAGCTCTACAAATGCAATCAGAAGCACAAAGGTACATTGACAAGCTTCAAATCAACTGATTCCCTTCAAAGCTAAGCGAAGAACATAATCACTATATTGTGAATGAGCACACTAAAGGGGTAAAGAAGGGGATGAAACTGAACAAATGCTCAGAAAAGGGTACTTTAGGATGTTCTTTTACAAGGCCTTCTTCACGTCCTGACTAAGCCACTGTCTTCAACAACTTTGATGGAAGAGAGGTAGTCACCCCGACAATAAAAGAAGCAGACATCACTTTGATTTCAAAGCCAGGGAGAAATCCTCTGAAATGCGTATCCCAACAGTCTTAATTAACTCTGATGCGAAAAAATAAAGTTCTCCCCCAACAAGTGGAGAATGATCCATTAGGCATTGTTGTGGGGTGCCATACACAAAAGAACATAAAGGAGGACAACTCATCCAATTGCTTCACAAGTGTCTTCCTGTGATCCTGCTTATCTTGGATGTGGAGAAGAAATTTAATAGAGTTAGCTGGTTGTTTATGTCACAGCTGACCTCTCCAATGGGTCTAGGGCACAGTTTACCAACTGGATCATTTCCACATAAAGGACACTGAAGGTCAGGGCTCTATTCCATGCAGCAGGTGTCAGCGTTACTCCCTCTCACCCCTAGTGTTTGCCATGGCAATAGACCAGTTTCCAATCAAAACACATAAAAAAGACTTACCCTTGGGATAAGAGCAATGTAATATAAGCTTTATTCTATTCTAGGAGACATACTTCTCACCTAAGGAGACACAAATAACTACCTTCCAGATCTGAGAGAGCTGTAACTCTGTGAATCAGTGTAGGAAGCTGGAATCGGACTACATGGTTGCCCCCACCTTTTTCCTGGTGTTTTGATGGTGTTTGACTTAGTTTGGCTGGGATCCTGGTATTCAGGACCCCAGCCTATCTGCATTACTCTCTAAATTGATTCCAAGTACTTTAGGTACACTCCAGTTTGGTTACTGGGGTACCCTTGCGAGTCTCTAGTATATGGTACACTAGGTACTAAGGGCATAGGTACCCCAGAGGCCTACCCCTGGGAATCCTTCCAAAATGGCACCACAGGACTGCTACTGCAGCCTGGGTAAGGTGGTGCATGCACCCCTTGCTAAGATATAGGTTACCTATACCTACCTTTAATCACTGACACATATAAACCCATCAGTCACTCCTATGGCAGGCCTTATCAATCCTGAAGGCAGAGTGCTTGGTTTTGTGTGAGAGGGTGCCCATGTATGAGCTGGGCCCCTCTGCAGCTTTTGGAGCCTATTCTCTGAGGCTGTTCTGTGATGCAGCCAGACCATATACTCTTAAATACATTATAACCTCGCGATAAATGCTAACCTTGGAATGGCTGCATTGAAACATGCTGTGTTTGGTGTCTAACACTTTGGAATCCTACCCCTCCACCCCCCGCCAGGCCTGGCAGCAGGGATAGAATTCCACCCTTCCAGAGGGAGAGACATGTAGACACTGGTCTGACCGGTAATAGTTTAAAAGAGCCCTGGCATCACAAAATGGATGCTGCAGTAACAGACACGAGTCTGGCCTCCTGCTGCTGACAGAAACTCTGGCAGCGGAGGACTGGACAGTAGGTTTCCTGTCACAGGGAGGTGTAACCACCTCCCAGACAGGCTTTAGTGTATTGGGGCTGGGTGGGTGCACTCAGAGTGCTATGAAATCAGCACTGGGGGTGCATTTGGTGTCCCTGTGCATAGTCCAGTTCAAACCGGTTGCAGGGGCTACCAGCCCCTGCTCTGGCGCGAAACTGGACAAAGGAAATGGGTGTAGCCACCCCTCTATCCAGACCCTCCCATAGGTGGGTCCCCAGAGTATGTCCAACCCCTTTCTTTAGTATAAGTAAGGAACCCCTGGAAACAGGACTTTAGATTACACCTGGACGAAACTCTGAAAATGAATCCTGGAACTTCGATGCTCTACTAAAGACTAGAGGACAGAAGAATCTCCCTTGGGGTCAAGGAGTGACTCCCCTGCTCAAGAAGGTTTTTTTTCAGAACAAAACTGCTCAAGCAGTTTTAACAGTACTTTTACTTCTGACATCATGGATCGTACACTTTTCTTTTGAAACATAGCGCACTGAGATGACGTCAGACGCCAAGAGAGCTCCGGTCGACTGAGGAGATCCTCGCCCGTCCAAAGAGCAAGCAAGAAAACGAACCCGTGGAAGGAAAAGGGGCAGTGACGATTTTGAACAGAGACACGAACTACCAGATAAAAGAAGAATGAATATAACGAAACAAAGAGATAAGTCAGAACCCCTTTGACTATACCCGAATAAAAGAAAGTATCACACCCTAGAGAGCACCCCCTCCCAATAAAAACACTGACATTGAAATTTGTCCTACATTATATAGATCGTGCCCTGAGGAAGACCTTACACAAAACAAGAGGTCCACAATTATTAAGGTCGAAACGCGTTGGCATTATTAATAGAGGACTAGAGTACAAGATACACGAAAGACAATGTTTAAACAAACAAGTGGAGCCTGACTTTCCAAGCCCACCCAGATATTGTTTACAAGCAAACTCTGAACTCTCAGGAATTGCCAAGAAAAAAACATTCTAAGTCTGGCAAAAAAGTAGGACTCTAATCCGAGGAATTGATAGGGTTATGCTTGCAAGAGCACGTTTCACTATTTTTTAAATTTCAATACATGTATAAATGTGCACTTATTTTTTGTCTATAATTGATATGTGGTGTATATATGGTGTACAAAAAATCGTGACATGAAATGTCAGTAAGTTTTATGTGTATAGACTGTAAGCATACCTAGCTTATAATTAAAACTGTATATAAAGAAGAAAAAAAAGCAGTAAGACTTGCAGAGTCAATAAAAGGGACTACTGTTTTCAAAAGAAAAGTGTACGATCCATGGTGTCAGAGGTAAAACTACTGTTAAAACTCTTTGACTCTGAATCTGGCCTCTGACTACCATAATTGAATCACTCCCCATAACCTGATATCCCCTGCTCAAGCAGGCACCAATGAAGCATCTTGCCGGCCTGCATTTCCGAAGCTCCCGCCGGACTCCGAAGTATTTGCAAAACAGGAAGATGATTTCCAGACTTCTCAGAGTCCAACTCGAGTCCCCGGCAAAGCTGAGACCTGCAGCACTCGTGAGTGACGTGGAACCAGAACTACTGGACACTGTGCACATTTGCTAGTGCATTGACTTCTCAACGTCTCCTGAAGCCCCGAGCACCATCTGCACCGAAGAGTGTTGGCCTACACTCCACGAGGGTTCCGTGAGCCCGCTTCTGTTCGAGGTTCCTTTGCGATCCCTGGTCCGTCGCTTGGTAGATCCCTGTGAAGGCAACTCGGATTTTCCTTGGGCTTTCCTAGTTGCTCCAGACGTGCCCTGACTCCCCACCTAATGGAGAGTCCCTAAGACCTTGCTGGTCTGCACCAAAGCATTTCTTTGATTCGTGCGTGGGTTGCAGCTGCCGAGGCTTGTTGGGTCCAATCCGGGCACTGACACCGCAGCACTCTACATCCTTCATGAGGCAGCTCGATTCCAGCTCCTGGTCGTTGTCGACGCCTCCTGGTCCTCTCGGCTGAAAAGTCCAGCTTCACCCCTTTCGCCTGAAATCACCCGACGTCTGTGGGCATTCGACGATCGTGCCCCTGGTCACTGGTTAGTGACCCAGACTCTGTCGCCTCTGCTTTCAGGTTCTCCTCATCTTCAATCCAGGCTTGGATCACAACGGACACTTTCCACTTCTTCGGCAGCAGCACTTTGAAACAGATCGCCATTGAAAACTAAGTTGAACCCCAACACCAAAAGACACCATGCACCCAGCTTCCCTGGGTGAGGTAACTCTAGTACTACGGTGCTCCCCTGGACTCTAGAACCCCTTAAGTCTAAAGGGGTTTGCCCAAAGTCCTCCTCTAAGTGTCCATTATCTCTAAAATTCCAACCACGACTTTCCCAATAGAAGTTAATGATGATTTGCGAGTGCGTTCTAAAACAGCACACGTCTCCCGTGGGTCCCCTGTGTCACTACCTTGGGTGGTTCCTGGTGGCCCCAGCGGCTCTAGGCCTTGTGTCTATGTAAGTCGTGGTTCTTACACCACTTTCTTAATATATGGTTTGGTACGCCCCTAGATCTCAAAGTATATTGTGCTAATTTTCTGTGTGCTATTAAGTTTACTGAATGTACTTTTACCTCTAGCCTCCTAAAGAGACTAGTGGAATGTGTTCAGAAAAAAACATATATTTTATATATATATATATATATATATATATATATATATATATATATATATATATATATATATATATACCTGGTGTGGTTCTCCTTTCATTTGGTCATTCACGAGATTATAAACTGGTAAAACAAGCTGCTTTACATTCCTCCACGACTTAGCCAGAATTCTGCTCTCCACAGCTACCACTTGGATAGCTTTCTACAAAGGTTGTCTTTAACCTACCATCAATAAGGATCGTTTGGACTGGTGCAAGGTGCTCACTAGAATAGTGGACAGCATATGCCAGGCCAACTTCTCACAATCAGGTTCTGGGTCTTAAATGAACCTGGTCCTACGAATTTGCTGATGTGCTCTGTGTCTGAGGGCACGGACAAGCCTGCGAAAGAAACTGACGTTGGTGTGTATGGGTGGTATTAATATGCGGCCTCCCTCATTACTTCTGGAGCGAAACAACAGTGACTGGGAAACACTGGCTTCATTGTATTGTACGATAGGGTTATCAAGGTAATGTGTAGGTCAGAAAGTCAAAGGTCTGATTCTAATATAATGAACTGTGAGCGTGCGTATGACAAGAGCACACAGAGTGAAGATGATAAATGAAGGTGACTGATAATGAGATCTTGTTTATGTGCCTGCAGCAAGACCAATGATTAGTAAGGTTGTAAGCGGACTAGTCACAATGTATGAGAAAACTCGAAGAATAAGGGCCATAAGTATCAAGAAGTCATTTTGCGATTCTCAAATAGCGATTTTTTGCTAATCACTATTTGAGAATCACAAAATGCTATGTATGTAGGATTTGCAATAAATTTTGCGAATCCTACATATTCCTTAATTGTGAATCCCAAATTGCGATTCGCAATTAAGGAATACCTCCCCATTCATTCCTATTGGCCTAGAGGCCAATAGGAATGACTGGGAAGACATTCTCAATTTGCGATTAGGAATTAGCGAATCGCAAATTGAGAATGCAATTTCAAGGGTGCAGGGGTGTCAAAAGGACACCCTGTTTCACCCCTTAAATAAGCATGGGTGCACATGTGGCGCACATACATACCCTAACGGCATGTATGTGCTTCACATTGCACTTCGAAAAATGCAAAAAAGTAAATTTTTCAAAGAAATCGCAAATTACCACCAACTTGAAGTTGGTGGTAATTTGCGATTCCTTAAGGCCAAATTGCACTTTTTTGGTGCTTATTACATTGCATTTAAGGAATCGCAAATTTTGCGATTCCTTAAATGCAAACGCAAAAGAAGGAATTGCAAATTTTGCGATTCCTTATTTTGCCTTAATACATACCATTTGGCAAAATTGCATTTGCAAACGCCGAAATTCTGCCAATTGTGGCGTTTGCGAATGCAATTTTGCTTGATACATATGGCCCTAAGTGATTCATCCACAGACCCCTTATCGATCAATTATGAGAAGACTAGGCCAGGGTGTTTACATTTTTTTTAATTACATTTCAAATGGTCTAAATCTGTGATGGGCAACGAAGATAATTTTGTCTGTACAATGAGAGAACGTACAGGGAACCAGTTTACAGCCAATATAAAATAGACTTTTTTAAATTTACAAGGCTTGGTGCTCTTTCGTTGGTTCCTATTGGCAATTAGCTTTTAATAGTCTATGCCAGTGGGCATTACTAAATGAGTTCATCTGTGACACTTAAATATGTTAATTAGGAGCTTGTTGGATGAAGCATGTTACTTAGTATCTTCCTTGTTATTTTCAGCTCAGTTATAATCTGCTTACTAGTTCAGGGAAAACCACAAAACGAATCTGCTGAATACAATGGAGGTATAATAACATATATTTAAAACGATTGTTCTTCATTAAAATGAAAATAACCTTTTCCTTATGCAATAGTTTACCTAAACTGCAAAAGCCAATGAATTTAAGACAGGCCACCTACATACTGGTCTGTGGCTTGTTTATTTCTTTATATCTTGTTGTATGACTATGCAGCCTCACATAGTTTCTCTAAAGTTCCAAGTGTTGTGGCACCATAGGCATAAAGCTTCATATTTATACGTGTAAGTGAATCCATTACATAAATAAGAATCAAGCTTACCCAAAGACATGTAATAGAGAAGGTGCAAATGCGTGGATTATTTAACTTTACACAATCTAACAGGTAATAAATTATAAGGCTTATGTAAAGCCTGCTGAATGTGTCTGGGCTATGCTGCATGCATCGGACGGTGACACTGTTCATGTCTCAATATAGTATTACACAATCCTCATCTAACTTGTTTCCAGCACATTGTTTCTATAGTCTGCAGTTAACCAAATTTGTGTTGCTGTAAACCTGACCTGTGTGTTGCTGATGTTTTCATTATTGTTCTTGTAAGACAATACAGCTTTCAAATTCTCACAATATAGTGATGTCACTCTTAACAGCAGTAGGCATAGTTGGTAGGGTAACATAGGTTTATGGTAAAACTTCATAAAATCTGTATTGATAATAATGTGAATTTTTTCCTCCACAAGCTACCTTCTGTTTTACGTTTTTCATTATTTCCAACTTAACTAAAATGCAGAATTATGTAATTGAACACACTGTTGGGGTTAGGTTGATAGAGCGACCGACTGTCTGCTTACTTAATTAATTATTCCTGGTATGCATTTTGACATCCTTGGATCCCACGAGCATACTGGTGATACATGCCTCTTTTGCAAATGTAATCACTAACAATACAACACATTTTTTAAAAAATAATGGGTTCCTTTCGGTCTATTATACCAATAGTTTGTGAACGCGGCATAGTTAACAACGATTCAGTGAGGCCCCTTTAAGTAAAAGGAGAAGTTGCAGGAGCACGTGACCGCCAACAACGCGAGCCGCGCCCTTCCCGTACTTCCGCATTCTCTTACAAAACAAACCCGCGACCACATTGCCGCTAGGTTGTTGCGGGCGGCGGTTGTGGTCCAAGCAGGTTTACAGGCGGGGAGTCGCATCGGAGCAAGTAGGTTTACGATCTTTAATCTAATTACCTCCAGTAGCTTTATAACTGCAATCACACGCTAGCAAAGGGTTTTTATAGCATAATAATACCACTGTGTTATGCTGACAGATTGACCGAGCGTGAAGGTTTTCCCCCCACCGCCAGCCCATGATGTTCGACAACGGACTTTTTAAAGTGAGTTTACCCTCTCTGACACGACATGCTACCTGTTTGTGCCCCATTCAAAGGTCGTTTTTGTATTTTCAATAATTCCAATCTTTGGTTGGTCCTTTAATTCGACGAGCACTTTTACTGATTAAATATCTACCCTCTAAACATGCAGACATAATATGATTGGCGTGTTATCTGATATAGGCTAAATAAACAATGAGCATTTGTTTGAGAACTCATATATTGAGACAGCCTTCCCCTGGGCATTGTACCCTGTATTTTCAACAGTATAATTCTCTGTAGTAATTTCACTAACTAATAATACATATGCACGTTTGCTTAGATAAACTGAATTTTGATAATTACAGAATAGTTACATTCAAAACAGATTTGTTTGTCTCTCTTATTTTTCAGATTTTTTGTCTCCCTTAATGAGGCGAGACTTTTTGGAGATTCATCCATCGTAGGAAGCTTTACATTAATCAGGTTGTATTAGTTTCTTTAAAAAAAAATTCTCTTTTCTACACCTTAGGCTAGGACACCTTAGTGAGTATGAATGAGTGTTTTGGTCCTGACGAATGCTGAGCTGACTTTGGGCTCCTTAGCAGAAACATGTTGACCATCTTTGTTTACTTGTCACTTCAGTGAGGACTTATTGGTTCAAACTATCTCAACCAATCACCAGTCCATTGTTTTTTCACTGTTTTTACTAGAGTTAGAGCTACCTTCTCAATAAAATTATTGTTTGATGAGTAGCCCATACTCTTTTTAAAGCACTTTTCTAATCACCATTTCTGTTTCTTTTTCAATCCTTAGGGACCCAATGAAGACAACTGGCTACCGACTTTTTCAGTTGGTGCCTGAGGGTCCTTTTTCTACACTGAGCACGTGCACCCTATCTCTTTACTAAATTTCAGAACTCTTAGACGGTGTAAATTTCTATTCTGTCTATTTGCACAAACTGGTTTTGTGTTTAATCCTCGGTTGTTTATTTCTCTTTATTTTGACACTCTTATGTTGATTGCAATACATTGATAATAATGTGGCCAATTCATGAAATGCCCAGGTTGTGTTTACATGTGTTAGAACTCTTCTTCAACTACATCCATGCATATTGATGAAATGAGTATTCCAAATTTTCCAATAAAGTTAGTTTATTAACCTTGTCTGTCATTTTGACTGTCACATGTGACAGTATATGTACATTTGATAATATAGATTTATTACATTATTTTTAGAATAGAGAATATATACCCAAACCTGGCTACCAAATGATGGATAATGCAATGTGTACTGCAACAAGGAAAGTGGGAATGGAATGCTAGCTAGGAGCCATAGCGAGAGGCAGCCGCGGCTGGTCTATTGGGGCAGAGGAGTCACGCCACTCTACTTTTGCCCCTCATGTACAGTGTCTGTCAGTGTTAGAAGGTGGTTCTGACACTATGGGCCGCCCAGATTGGTCGCTTTTTGAGCACCTAATTGTTGAGCTTTTACTGTGGGGAAGCCTCATAAGTTGGGACTCACCCACAGTGAACTCCTGATGAAAGATTGCATAGGGGTTTTCCTGGTGTCCCCCTGGCTTGACCAGCCCACTGCGCAGCAGCTGGAGTAAGGGACACCGGGCTGGCTATATGCAGAGACATGTGTACATGCGTGTGCACACGTGTAGGGGCTGCGCAGGGGAGATTCCTAGCAAGCGCAACAAAGGAGCAGATGGACTGGTGTTGCAGGACCTATGCAGAATGGGGTGGTGACATGGAATAGCCTTTATACAGTGGGAAGAAACATTCCAGGGAAAGTCAGTGTGCTTTACAGTGTGTATTCCATTATTGTCATATGGGGATAGTGAGGTTCCGTGACGATTTGAACCCGTGTTTTCAGCATTGTCGTAAATACATAATTTTGGTATCAGTGAACCGCAAATGATCCATTTAGCATATCCTGGTGTTTTCGCTATGCTACGAGTAAGAGTACTCCTGTTACAAACACATTTCTGATCTACCCATGGCATCCATCTTAGATTATGGCAGCCATTTTGTGTTTCTTGCCCTCACATAGACAATGGACACGCAATGACCTCTGATTACTTCATTTCGATTAAGGACACGTAGGCTTTAGTCGGAGATTCACCTCTCCATTGACACGTGCACCTTAGAACAGAACACGCCATGGCTGCATGACTCGGCAGAAGCTGCCTCCTCTGCCCGAGGCCAGTCCTGCTATACTGTTTCTCGTGTTCGTTGGCCTGATCATGATTAGGCGGCCGAAGCTGGTAGCCTTGCCCATTTACGACCCACAAACATCTCTTATCCTGCTTTTCTATCTTCTGCACCTGGCTCTGCTCCTTTCCTTCTGGGCCTTTATTAGGGGGAGGTAACGAAATTTACGATGAGGCGGTCCGGGTCTTGAATGAAAAGTTGACATGAGATTATGATGGAAAAGTGGGAACCCCTCGTTCGTAATGTTTTGACATCAGATATTGTCGACGATTCCTGTGCAACGCCAAATATTTATTGTTTAGGACACAAAGGTTTGGGAATGTACTAACATGTGAAGAATTTGCCTCAAGCCCAATTTTTAGTATATAAGGAGCAACCCTTTTTGTACAAATCGAACAGGCTCCTAGACACTGCCCGTGTGTAGTTTCTGTGACTTCTGTGTCCCTGCAGTAATAAACCTTTGGTCTTTGACGCCACCATCGAGAAGCCCGTGTTTCTGTTTATTTGTGCACCGAGACAGGTAGAACTACGGGGTCTTCGGGTGTTATCCCTGACACCTCTGGACGGAACCAAAAAGTCCAGAACTCCAATTGGCGCCCAACGTTGGGCGACGTCATTCGGTACCGGTCCAAAAGCCTGAAGAGTTCGAGAAGCTTCGTGTGAAGATTCCTGAGGGAGGCGCCCCACTTCATCGATCCCGGCATATCGCAAAAGTGGCCCGACGTTCTCTTCCACGAGGGTTCCCGTTCAGGACGGCTGCAGTGGTCCGTTGCCTTGACCGTCGCCCTGTCTTGGACCCGAGGTGCAGTCCTTAGTACGGCGAGACGTGACAGGTTTCTCCTTGGTGACGTCTTCAGTGCCTCAGTTAAGTATTAAGTGGTTGCTAGTACGATAATCATTTGGTTTAGTTTGGGTATCGATACATTTGTTCGCTTTTGGTAGGCCTAAGTTCTTGGTTCGAGTGCACATTTCTGTTCGTGTTTTTGTTTGTTCTGTGTTCCGGGTTATAAAATGGTAAGTCGGAAAAATTGTATGTTGTCATGTTTTGGTTGCAACAGTGATTCCCGGTTGGAAGACTCATGTCTGGTTCCTCCGATCGGAACTCCTCTTTATGATCTATATTGTAAGTTTGGAGTGGGTTCCTATATCTTATAATGAGGTATGGGTCCGATATACAGAAAAAGACGGTGTCCTTAGTTGGCCACTGCATGGTAGTTTTGAACCCCAAGTTATTGATAATTTAGAAACGAAATTGTTCAAGAAGAAAGCCCGGCCGGCAATGTTTGATTCTCTTCGTTATTGGCGAAAAGAATCTAAACAGAGAGAAATTAAAAAGTTGAAGAAAGAACAGAAAGAGCAAGAGTTGACTTTAGAGCAGTCTGTCAAGCAGCTGCAAGTCAACGAATCCGAGAAAGCAATGGAGGTGGCCAATAGAGAGCGTAATCTAGCGATAGACAAGTGCTATCCTGCCTTGCCATCGAGTACAGCTAAGATAGTAGAGGACCCCGAAAATGATCCTCTGTTGTCTTACTTGTTACGGTCACCCCCACCGTATGCACAGGGTGCTACGGCTCCACCTTTACCGAATGTTCAATTACCGGTTGCTGGACAACCTGGTATTCCTGCCCCTGCTCCTCAGAATCAAGCTCCTGTACCCCCTGTTGTCAATGTTAATGTTCCTTCGGCACCCCCTCTTCCAGGGTTGCCAGCTTCTTTGCCTATACCTGTATCACTTACACCTGCTAGTTCACAAGCTACTTTGCCTGATACTCCTACTGTTTCTGTTCTATCTGTTCCAACTGCTACCGTGTTTTCTGCTTCTGCCAGTATTATGACTCCACTTTCTGTTCGTCGAAGAATCACTGATTCTGTCTCGAATATTCTATCTCCCTTCTATAAAAATCTGATTAAGACTCCTACTTCTGACTCTGTACAGAGACGTAGTCAGCTTCCCAGTACTGAAGAACGGGGAATATTAGATTCCACAGCTCTTAGATGGATTTCGAAGAGTAGGAGATATAGTACTAGAGATGTATTAGATACATTTATGCAATGGAAAGAACCAACACAACGATATGTGTTCGACGAAATGTGCTCCCTTTTACGTGAGGAATTAGAAGAAGATGACTCTGAATCAAATTTAGAAGAATTAATTAGTGTTCAGAAAGAGTTTGCTGCTGGTATGATAGTTGGTCAGGATATAAAAGAAGCGATGGAACTAATTTTAAGTTATAGGAATGATCCATCACTTCGTTCACTAAGGGAGTTAGAGAAGAGTAGTACGAAGCAGAATCGCCAATATCCAATGAGGGAGGTTCCTCCAATTTGGCGCGAAGCTGTACAAGCTGACGTACCGAATGGTGTTGTTGCCGCTCCGGCGCAATTCCAGAGAGTGTGGATACACATTCCGTGGAAGCGAGCCGAAGTGTTAGCAGTGAAACAGGCCTTGCCAGATCCGCGTAAAAATCCAGCCGGATATTATAAGGAGTTAGCGCAGACAGTTGAAGCTTGTGTAATGAATTTAGCGGACATTGACATGTTATTTGGGAATGTAGTTCCGCAACCAATTTGGGCTAAAATTCATAAAGAAAATCATCCAGTTGCTCTAGGTGGTGATTGGGCAGCTATAATTGCGGCAGATGGTCAGCAAATAGGTGGTTCCAAACCCGAACCTCTAATTGCTAACCTACCAGGTAGAATAATTGACTTAATGAAGACTCTGATGCCAGCATTACGCGTTAATTGGGACAAGTTGTCCGCATGCAGGCAAAAGAAAGACGAAAGTGTCTCCGACTTTTTCACAAGGTTCGAAGAGACTTTCGTAGATCACAGTGGTCAGGATATGAGCACAGAAGGAGGACAGAGACTATTTGTTGATAAATTTGTACACAATTTGTTGCCAGAACTTTGTAATAAATTGAAAGATTCCGAAAGTGCGTGGGCTGTCTCTACGACTGCACAAATTCTTGCAACTGCCCAGTACTATGAGAATAGGGATAAAGAGGAGAAGGAAAAGTCAGAGAAGAAAACGAAAGATTTAAAAACTAAAGTTCTTTTGCAGCAAGCATATCCGCCTCGCACAAATCAGACTAATACACAGCAAGGGTCATATCAAAGGACAGATTATGGTTCTCAGAGACCGCAATACCAGTGGAATCAATGTGCGTATTGTAAGAAAGAAGGTCATTATAAAAATGAGTGTCCAGTCTTAGCACAGAATAACGCTGCAGCAGCTCAGAGAGGTCGTGGTGGTTTTGTGCAAAATTCTAGGGGTCGAGGACGAGGTGCTATGCCTCCACAGACAAATGATCGCCCTTCCAATCATTTTGATCAGCGAAATGGACAGTCTGCTCAACAGAATAGATCTCAGCAATATCATGTTGAAGACTATTGTGAAAATGATGAGGGATTTCAACAAAATGAGTACTAGGACAGCCATGGACAAAGAGAGGGAGTAGTATCAGTTCCAGTAGATCAGAGTGGGCCTTATGTCGCAGTAGCAACATCAGGTGTAGTCGAACCGTTTCTGTTGGATACTGGTGCAGCAAAAAGTTCTATCATACATGAGAAACTCCCTGGCGCACCTTTGTTTGGCTTAACAAATGTTTCTGTAGGTTTTTCAGGCGCCCCTGTTTACAACCCTGTATCTGGTCCTTTGTCTATTTCTGTTGGACCCCGTCAATTGAAAGCACCTTTGATTTTGACGACAGGTTGTAATGAAAATCTGCTTGGTTTAGACTTGTTAAAACGCCTATATGCGACATTGTACTGTTCTCCGGAAGGAGTACAGCTTACATTGGGTAGAAGAATAACCTCTCCAATGTACTTGTCGATGGATGCGCTCCCACCAGAGCTGCGTTCTCTCCCTGATACTCTTTGGGCGACTGGTCCTAACGATGTAGGTCTTTTAGAAATTCCACCATATGTAGTCACTTTGAAAGCAAATGTAAAATTTCCACGAATCCCACAATACAAAATCTCTAGTGAAGGTGAACGTGCGCTTTTATTGATTGTGCAAGATTTGATTAAGAAAGGCGTGGTTGAAGAAACTAGAGGAAATGTCTGTAACAGTCCTGTTTTGCCAATTCTGAAGCGGACTGATCCTTCAAAGCCTCCAGTATATAGATTTGTTATCGATCTCAGAAAGGTTAATAAAATTGTGATTCCACAGTTTCCTGGGTTCCAGACATCACTGCATTGTTAACGTTGATTCCTGCAACAGCCACATGGTTTTCGGTCATCGACTTGAAGAATGCCTTTTTCAGCATTCCGATAGCCGAGGAAAGCAGAGATATTTTCGGCTTCTCTCTAGGAGGTCGAAGCTTCAGGTTTAAACGTGCTCCACAAGGCTATTGTGAGAGCCCATCCATTTACAGTCCGGCATTAAAAAGTCAGTTAGATTCCTTTGTACTTCCTCCTGGTTCTGCTTTAGTGCAGTATGTAGATGATCTTCTAGTGGCTGCCGATGACAAGGAAACTTGCAAAGCAGCTACAATTTCCTTATTGCATCATTTGTCCAATTTGAATCACAAGGTGTCACCTTCGAAAATGCAATATTGTTGCCAAGAAGTAACCTACCTAGGTCATCTCTTGTCAAAGGAGGGAAGGAAGTTGACCCCAGAGAGAATAAAAGCAATTACACAGATGAATGTTCCTCGCACACAGAGAGAAGTACGTGCCTTTTTAGGTATTACCTCTTACTGTAGGCAGTGGATCACAAATTTTTCTCTTTTAGCAAAACCATTGGTAGCTTTGACTGAGAAAAATGTTCCGAGTCCGGTGCCATGGTCTGCTGAATGTCAGGAGAGTTTTTCCGAGTTACGAAATGTACTATGTTCAGCTCCTGTATTGGGTACACCCGATTACAGCAAGCCATTCACGCTCTATGTTCACGAGAGAGAAGGTTGCGCGTTGAGTGTTCTGACACAGAGATTTGGTGATAAACAACGCCCTTGTGCGTATTTTTCATCAACACTAGATCCGGTAGCTAGAGCGTTGCCTAGTTGTTTGAGAGCTACAGCAGCAGCTGCGGCTTCCATTCGACAATCTGCTGGTTTGGTGATGAATAACATGCTAGTGGTCATGGTTCCTCATGCTGTGGACACACTCATGAATCGAACTAAGACGCAACACCTTACCAGTGCTAGATTATCTGGCTATGAGCTGACACTGCTAGCAAGTCATATACAGATCAAAAGATGCAATTTATTGAATCCAGCAACATAGTTGCCGACTAATCAGGAGTCGAGTGATTCTGAACCCCATGATTGTTGTTTCAGAACCGAGGAAGAGACAAAAGGACAAATTGATTTAAAAGACACTCCGTTGTCAGATCCAGGGGGCACGTTGTATGTTGATGGGTCTTGCTTTAAATTGGAGAATTGTGATGTGACTGCTGCCTATGCAGTAACGACTTTGAGTACGATTGTGGAGACTGCAAGAGTGAGTCAGAATTCTGCCCAAGCTGCAGAATTGATCGCTCTAACGAGAGCGTGTGTTTTAGCAAAGGGAAAGAGAGTGAATGTGTTCACAGATAGTCAGTACGCGTTCGGCGTGGCCCATAGTTTTGGCCGTTTGTGGAAAGAGAGAGGTTTCATTACGTCCCATGGGACTAAGATTCAACATGGTCAGCTAGTTAACGACTTGTTGGAATCTCTAACCTTGCCGACTGAAGTTGCGATTGTGAAATGCAGCGCTCATAAAGCAATCACGGATGATATTGGTCGTGGGAATGCTTTTGCTGATTAGACCGCTAAACAGACAGCTAGGAATATGATGAGTAGAATGTATGTTGCTACGTCTGCAAGATGGATTTCTGAATCTGGAATGTGTGAGGACACGGTGGAAAGCGTGAAAGAAATTCAGAAGGAAGCGACTGAGGAGGAAAAGCTTGCATGGAAAGAGAGTACGGGTAAATTGGACTCGAGTGGGTGTTGGATTGATTTGTCGGAACAATAGCGTTGGATGTTGCCTGATGCGTATGTGCTTGCAGTAGTAACGATGGCACATGGAGCAGCGCATATTAGTTCTAAAGGGATTTGTAAGATGTTGGCTCCAGTTTGGAAGAATGATGGGATTAGTAAGTGTGCAGAGAGAGTGGTGAAAAATTGCATGGTATGCCTGATGCATAATCCTGGCAAGGGAATCCCTACACCTGCTGGTCACTTCGCTCCCCCTTCTTGCCCCTTTGAAGTGATCCAGTTAGACTTCATTCACATGGATCGTTGCAACAACCTAAAATACGTCCTAGTGGTAGTTTGTGCTTTCTCCAGATGGATCGAAGCATATCCACTGAAGGACAACACTGCCTTGTCAACTGCCAAAATTCTTCTCAAAGAATACTTCCCTAGGTATGGAATGCCACGGATTGTATGGTCAGATAACGGAAGTGAGTTCGTAGGGAAAGTTATGCAGAGTGTGTGTGCCGGTTTAGGGATCAAGCAGAAATTTCACAGTGCGAACCATCCCCAGTCTGCTGGTTTAGTTGAGGGTTTCAATGGCACCCTCAAACTAAAACTTGCTAAAATACAGGCATCCACGGGTTTGTCCTGGCCAGATGCACTACCCTTGGCTTTGTTATCCACGAGAGCAACTGTACATTCTAGAGTAGGGCTTAGTCCTTATGAAATAGTTTTTGGTCGTCCGGCTAATGTTTGGGGAGTGCCAAGGCCAAAAGAATTCTGTTCTCTGGAATATCCAATGTTGATTGATTACCTTTACGACTTGACTGCTAAATTGAGTCTTATTCACCAACAGGTTTTCGATGCATTGCCAAAGCCACCGGAGAGTCCAGGTCATCAGCTGAAACCAGGGGACCACGTTGTTGTACGGAATTTTGCAAGAACGAAAAATCTTCAACCCAGATTCATCGGCCCCTTCCAGGTGCTGCTAGCGACGAGAACTGCTATTTGTGTGGCCGGTCGGAAGAACTGGATTCACACGACGCACGTCAAACGTGTGCCCATGCCACTTCCTTACGATAACTGGGTGAAGAAGGGAATCGGTGCCTCTGAGTTTGAACAGATTCCTAGGTTTATCCCTTTCAGCGATGCCGAACTAAAAACTGACACATCGAACTCTGGCTCTCCTCCTGAAATTACTCCTTTGAATTCTGAACATTTGTCCTCTGCATCAGAAGAAGCTTTGCCATCTGCGAACTTAAACATTACAACGCCTGCTGAAAATACGCTGTTTCCAGATCAAACAACTCCTGCAAAACTGAGATATAATTTACGGTCTCGCAATATGGACAAATAAAGCAGGAAACTGCCTATTTTACACATTTGAAATTCTGACACTTTGCCTCCAGCCAGGAAGTTTGCTATTGTTTTGTTGTTTTAAAATTGCCTTGCCGTCTGGGTAGCCGTAGGGTCGTGGCTGTGTGCCTAGTTGAATCTGCGGGGGTCAGACACAAGGTCGATCTTTCTGTTAGTTCTGGGAACTCCCAGGGCTGATAGAGGCATTTTCTACGTACACATCATCAGTGGTCGCGAGCGGATTGTAGAAGATGGAGCTTCCTGAGCTGCAACGAGAAAATGTAATTTATGTTCGCAGAAATAGACTTTACAGAATTCTTCATAGCAAATGTTTTCTGATGCAATGTGCTATTACATTTTTAATTGTTTTGATAACGTTGGTGGGTGGAATCGTTTTTGGTGTGAATTTAATTTTTATGCCGGTAACTACAGTACCTCCCCTTGATCCTGCTACTTCTACTGCTTCTTCTATGCATTCTTTTCACTCATTTCCTGAACACGAACAAGCTCGACGCTCAGAGTTTATCAATAACACATTTGTACAACTCTTGCACCAACACCAACTGGTAGTCAACACTACAGACTGCTGGGTGTGTGGCTTGATACCCCACACTATGGATAAAGGCATTCCCTATCTGGTTTTGCCTTTTAGCTACAATGGATCATTTCAGGCCTTTCAGACCATTTTTGCCTATGCCCTTGAGACCTATCCTCCGCGTCCACCACGTTCCACTAAATACAACTCTGCCAACAAAGCTTTAGTCCAGGGAATTATTGACATGATAAAAGACGTCAATAATACTCCATCTTACCCTAGGGATGAATTACGAGTATATTTGAGTTGGAATTCTACAGAGTATCGCCTTAGTTTGGGAGAAAGCAAGCGTAAAAGCTCCACTCCAGTCTGGGTCGTGCCTCACCGAGGTCAGGTCTGTTTGCAAGGAAATGGGAGAAATCCGAGAGCTCAGCTAGGGAGGAGTGAGTGCGTTGAGACTTACGTGTTTCCGTCTAACTCTTCCCCTGCCTTTCTTACTGCTAGGGGTACCTACTTCATTTGTCAAGACAGAGCGTATACATGGTTGCCTGCTGACTTTTCAGGTTCATGTTATATTGCTCGACTGTTGCCTCCAACGTACACTGCTTCTTCAGACTATCACAAGACCAGAGTAGCAAGAGGTGTCTTCAGTAAGGAAGATACCGCTGGTCAGGAAGCTGGAGACTTCTTCAAAGGTTTCCTTCCGTTCTGGGGGCCTATGGCCAATAGTAGAAATCTACGTCAGCTAACACGGGTAGTTGAATCTACTATTACCGAAACTGCTGGTGCCCTTAGCAACTTGACAGCTGAGCTTCAGGCGGATCGACTCATGACGTTGCAGAACCGTATGGTTCTAGACGTAATACTTGCAGATCGAGGTGGGGTATGCAGAATGATCCAATCGAGCTGCTGTGTCTTTATTCCCAATAACGCTCCAACAGTCTATGAGGCGATCTCTAAGCTACACAAGATTTCCGACTCTATACACGTAGACAAGGGAAACTGGTCCTTCATGGAGTGGTTTTGGACTCTGATATCAGCGTGGGGATGGAAGGTTCTGATGGTCATTGGTGTCATCTTAGTATTCCTATTCTCATGCTGCCTGATTATCCAGTGTGGTCCAGCTTTGTGTAGTCTCTGTGCTGCAACCTGTTTCAGAAAACCACCTGCGTTCGGAGAAAAGGCACGAGAGAGGATGATGATACAACAGAATGTCACTGACCTGATGAGCATAGAATTAGACTCTGACATAGACTGAGTAATTGCCTATGTAAGGGCAAAAGGAGGGTCTGAGGTTCCGTGACGATTTGAACCCGTGTTTTCAGCATTGTCGTAAATACATAATTTTGGTATCAGTGAACCGCAAATGATCCATTTAGCATATCCTGGTGTTTTCGCTATGCTACGAGTAAGAGTACTCCTGTTACAAACACATTTCTGATCTACCCATGGCATCCATCTTAGATTATGGCAGCCATTTTGTGTTTCTTGCCCTCACAGACAATGGACACGCAATGACCTCTGATTACTTCATTTCGATTAAGGACACGTAGGCTTTAGTCGGAGATTCACCTCTCCATTGACACGTGCACCTTAGAACAGAACACGCCATGGCTGCATGACTCTGCAGAAGCTGCCTCCTCTGCCCGAGGCCAGTCCTGCTATACTGGTTCTCGTGTTCGTTGGCCTGATCATGATTAGGCGGCCGAAGCTGGTAGCCTTGCCCATTTACGACCCACAAACATCTCTTATCCTGCTTTTCTATCTTCTGCACCTGGCTCTGCTCCTTTCCTTCTGGGCCTTTATTAGGGGGAGGTAACGAAATTTACGATGAGGCGGTCCGGGTCTTGAATGAAAAGTTGACATGAGATTATGATGGAAAAGTGGGAACCCCTCGTTCGTAATGTTTTGACATCAGATATTGTCGACGATTCCTGTGCAACGCCAAATATTTATTGTTTAGGACACAAAGGTTTGGGAATGTACTAACATGTAAAGAATTTGCCTCAAGCCCAATTTTTAGTATATAAGGAGCAACCCTTTTTGTACAAATCGAACAGGCTCCTAGACACTGCCCGTGTGTAGTTTCTGTGACTTCTGTGTCCCTGCAGTAATAAACCTTTGGTCTTTGACGCCACCATCGAGAAGCCCGTGTTTCTGTTTATTTGTGCACCGAGACAGGTAGAACTCCGGGGTCTTCGGGTGTTATCCCTGACACCTCTGGACGGAACCAAAAAGTCCAGAACTCCAATAGGGAGCACATGTGCTAGTTTTACTTTCCTAAGGCCTAGAAATTCCAGACAGGCACTAAAGTCCCCTGTAACGGGTGTGAGATGAAGTATTCTGCAGAGTCCAAAGTCATATTTGTACTGCTTTTGGGTCATCCAGAACTGTCATATTTCTCTGAGCCAGCCATAACCAGGCCCTGGCTGGGGGCTGACCTCAGTAGCCTGGATTGAAGACCTTTCTTCCCAGAGCGAAGACCTCCTCTCCACAAAAAGAAGATGGGTGGGGCTACAGGCTCATCCATCAGCAGGTATCACTGGGTGCCAGGTACCAGGCTGCACCAAGGAGGGAAGCAGTGAGGGATCGTGGAGGGGATTTTTCAGAGACCATGTGGCAAGCGACCCTGGAAGACACCATTTTTAACAAACCCAGAGGCTGGCAGACAGGAAGGAGGGAGCAGGGGCAGGGAAGTGATGTGTCGCTGTTTGATAGGACAAACAGAGACTTCCAGCCAGCCCCCTACTCAACTTTTAAAAAGTGCTTGCACAGAAAGAGAAGCTCTCTCTGGGATGTGGTCTGCTGAGGCAGAAGGTGCTGGCGCCTGGCGCATCGGGAAGTTGCAAGGAGGCCCCCCCTGACTGCCACCAGGATCCTGAACAGCGCCAGGAGAAGAGTCCAGGGCCAGCACGCAGGAGACCCAGGAGGAGAGAAGGCGAAAGGCTGGCGCAGTGAGCCAGTGAAGATTGCTCCCTACAGAGTGCACCCTCAGGGTGTCAAGGAGGGCGAAAGAGAGTGCTCCCAGTGGCTGGGGAGCGCCACAGGGCGCAAGAAGAGGCCAAGATCATCCAAATCGGACTCCTGGGAGCCGAGATACGCCCACCAGAAGGTAGGCGACCTTTGACCTCTGGAGGGACCAAAGACGAAGCGCGTGGGGCTCTGCAGCCGGTCCATGATGTGCCCCCAGGGTGGGTCAGGTCCTGGGGGCTGCCCCCACCAGAAGGGAAGCCGGGGAGTGCTATTGCGCTCCCCGTGAACATTTGCCTTTGGGGGCCCGGGATCCCAACAATGGACCCGAAGCAAAGCCGGGGAGCGCTGCGGCGCTCCCCCTGAAATTTTGCCAAAAGGGGGTGCCAGGAGCCCACCCTGGCCCCCGAAGCCCCTGGAGTAGGGGGAGAGCCGTGGCCCCCCCCCCCCCCTCCCCGGAGAGAAGAAAAAGTCGGGGAGTGCTGTCACGCTCCTCGTGAAGATTGTCCAGGGGCCCGGGATCCCAAATCCGGGCCCCGCAGTGGGAGAAAACCAGTCAGGGAGCGATGTTACGCCCCCTGAAAATAGCCACACCCGGAGCCCACCCTGGCCCCCGAGGTCTCTGGAGTGAGGGGAGCGCCGTCGCGCACCCCTCTTAGATGGTCAGGAGCCCGTACTTCAACACGCTGATCGGCAACCTCGCCAACCTAGGCCTCAGACAACTCGTCATTGCACCCACCCACGCCGCCAGCCACACGCTGGAAGCCGTCTTCTCCACAAGCACCCACGTCACCTTCGACCACACCACCGAACCCCACTGGACCGACCACCGCTGCATTCACTTCACCTTCAAAACCCCAACCACGCACCACGGCACCCAAAGCTGCCAACACCAACGACATCCTGCCCTCACAGGAACTGTGCGACTCACTGGCCATCTTCTTCCACCGCAAGATTGCTGACATCCACAACAGTTTCAACACCACGAACGACCCGACCACGCCAGACTCCACCCCTCCTCCGAACACCAACAACGCCAACCGCCTTACCTCCTGATCCAACGTAAGCGACAACGAGAAAGGCAAGGTCATGAACTCCATCCATTCAGGATCTCCGATAGACCCGTGCTCACACCACATATTCAACAAGGCAGACACAGCCATCAACCCCCAACTACGGAAGGTCATCAACATCTCCTTCGAAACAGCGACATTCCCGGAAAGCTGGAAGCACGCAGAAATAAACGCCCGCCTCAAGAAGCCCAAGGCGGACCCCAAGGACCTCAAGAACTTCTGGCCCATCTTCCTGCTTCCATTTCCGGCAAAGGTCATCGAGAAAATCGTTAACATGCAACTGACCCGCCTCCTCGAAGACAACATCATCCTGGACCCGTCCCAATCTGGATTCAGTCGACACCACAGCACCGAGACTGCCCTCATCGCCGCCACAGACGACATCAGGCGCCAATTAGACAACGGCGAAACATCAGCCCTCATCCTCCTGGACCTCTCGGCCGCCTTCGACACGGTCTGCCATCGCACTCTACAAATATCCAAGAGAAGGCCCTTGACTGGACCACACCCTTCTTCTCTGGCAGATCACAGAGCGTCCGCCTCCCACCCTTCCGATCCGATGCCACCGACATCATCTGCGGCGTCCCCTAGGGCTCCTCCCTCAGCCCAACGCTGTTCAACATCTACATGGCCCCCCTCGCACAAGTGGCCGGCCACCACAACATCATCTCCTACGCCGACGACACTGAGCTCATCCTCTCCCTTATCAAGGACCCACGCACTGCCAAAACCAACATCCACGACGGAATGAAGGCCATCGCCGACTGGATGAGGAGCAGCCGGTAGAAACTGAACTCTGACAAGGCGGAGGTCCTCATCCTCGGACCCAACCCCTCGGCCTGGGACGACTGCTGGTGGCCAACCACTCTCGGGACAGCACCGACACCCACCGACCATGCACGCAATCTAGGATTCATCCTCAACTCCTCCCTCTCCATGTCCAAACAGGTCAACGCCGTCTCCTCCTCCTGCTACAACACCCTCCGCATGCTCCGCAGGATCTACAAGTGGAACCCGACCGAAACAAGAAGAACGGTGACACAGGCCCTCGTCAGCGGCAGGCTGGACTACGGCAACCTCCTCTACGCCGGAATCCCAGCCAAAATCCTATGACGACTACAGCGCATCCAAAATGCCTACGCCCGACTGATCGTCAACGTCCCCCGCCGCAGCCACATCACCCCCCCACCTGACAAACCTACACTGGCTCCCCGTCGACAAGAGGATCACCTTCAAACTCCTCACCCACACACACAAAGCACTCCACTACCCTGGACCAGCCTACCTGAACAGCAGACTCAGCTACCACACCCCCACCCGCCAGCTCCGCTCCGCCAGCCTCGCCGCCGTCCCCCGCATCCAACGAACAACCTCCGGCGGCAGATCCTTCTCCTACCTTGCTGCCAAGACCTGGAACACCCAACCTACCCACCTACGGCAGACCGAAGACCTACTCGTCTTCAGAAGACTCCTCAAGACCTGGCTCTTAGAGCAGTAGCGAAACCCCCTCCCTCCCCCCTCCCTCTCAGCGCCTTGAGACCCTCACTGGTGAGTAGCGCGCTTTACAAATACCATGATTGATTGATTGATTGATACCCCATCCCTGGGCCCCCGAATGGCGGAGGCAGGAGGGGGAAGTGACGTCGCACTCCCCCGGAGACCCACAGGAGCGGGAAAGCAGCCTTGTGTCTGACTGCCAGCGGGGCAGACCAGAAGATGGGTGCCAGCTCCTGCAGCAGCACGCGAGAGTGCTGGCCAGTCGGGGAGCCGGCGGGAGCCACCGGGGGTGGGATCCCAGAGTGGCTCCCCATCAAGCCTACAGTGAGGGGGCCGGGTGGGACAGGGCCCCCGATACACCCTCAGAGCAGCCGGGGGTGGGCTCACCGAGCTGCGTTCGCTCACCTGGGGGTCCGGGTGAGACCTGACCCTCGAAGAAGAAAAACCGCAAGAGCAGCCGGGGGTGGGCTCCCCGAGCTGTCACACTCACCTGGGGGTACGGGTGGGACTGGTCCCCCCCACCCAAGCTACGAGAAGCGGCGGGAGGTCACTGGGTGCTGCGCGGCTCTTCCCGGAGCAGCAGGAGAGCCGCTGCTATAATATGCGGTACAAAAGGGGGTGGTGATGGACGGAGCATCTGAATCACTCAAACACTCATACCCAGTCAAAAGATCTGGGTTTAATCCATCACCGTTCTTTAGCCCACTCTGCCACCCCAGTTCAGACATCGCTATATGCAAATCAGTCTGACCCTGTGTCTCATGGGAACAGTCCAGCCCGAACTGCCAAGCCATGTCTTCCCTGGAACGGAAACAAGCTTCCGAGGACCGGTTTCTTTGGATGCTTGTTTCCAGTCCAGAGAGGACCTGGCTTGGCAGTTCGGGTTGGACTGTTACCATGGGGCACAGGGTCAAGACTGATTTGGATATGGCTGGGTGAGCAAAAAAATGATGGATTTAGGCCCAGATCTCTGTACTGGGGTGAATGTATGACATTGTTCTGCATTCTGTCCATCACCTGATGTTTTTTGCTATAATATGCAGCAAGACAGGGACACGGAGTGCTCCATAATGCCTTGCAAGGCATGGGGAAATCTACTGTTTTGGAGCGTTTGGTGGCTCCCAGAGGAGAGGGGCCACTCCCGTTGGCTGGAGAGGTGCAGGTGGAGCTAAAGGAGGAACCCAGCCTCCCCTAGCACAAAGAGAAAAGTCCCTCCCTTAGTTTCATAGGGATTTGAAGAGAATAACCCCTCAAGGACTCAGCCAGCATTTTAACACCTTCTGGGCTAGAACTTTTGTTCTACAGCTGAGAATGTATGGAGAAGTGCATATTGGAGTCTAGGGCTGAGTTGGCAATGTCTGGAAAAGGGCATCCCCTGGAGGTGAAGAGGTGTAATTACACCCGTAGTGCATTTACTGATGTCATTTCTTTATGAGGAACTGAAGGTCACATGTGTAATGTGAAGTACCTGTGTAAGGTGATGTCATAAGCAAACTGGGGTTATGTTGCCAGACATTCCTGCTAGGGTGTCTGGCTGTATATGCGTAGTTCTATGATTTCATCTGTGATGCCTTTAGGGGCTGTAATTGCAATGCATTCTAATGATACACAAATGTGATGAATACTGTCATTCTCAAGTGATGCTTAAACATGTATTCTTGCTGCTGCACTTAGGTGAAGAATCCAGACTTCTAGCCCTTAGGATGTAGAGGTGTAAACTTTATGGTCAGTAGGAAATGCTCAGTCAGGGTTATGTGTCACCAAGGCAGGGTTACCTTTTTAAATGCTTGTTGAGATACTGGGGTGGGTCGCCACTGGGATGGTGCCAGAACGCAGGGACCTTGCTCCAGGTTATGTTCAAATAACTGCCTTGGGGGCAAGATGATGTACATACATGGGAGTGGTGGTACTAGACCCCCCCCCGCGGGAGGTGTGAAGATGTTATGCAATGTCACAAAGTCATTGCAACAGCTTATGTATATTTGTAAATTGGTGCATAGTATTGAGTAGTGTGTGTTTAATAAATGTACTCTTACTTTTATAAAGCAAAGTACAGACTGGACAATCAATTATTGAGTGTTATGTTTGCGCACCTGCAAATGGCGATTACTAGCCCACACCACCTCCCTTGAGTAAGCCTCAGAATGCTCTGCAATGCTACCCTCAGAGTCAGGTGCTGCAATTGGGTGTTTGGTTCCTAGTGAAGGGCAAATGTAGTCATGTTATTTGTGCAGGCCTCACAGATGCTGCCTCATTTTCCAACAGTCAGGGTGAGCAATGGTTGGCCTGGCAGACACTATTCATTTTCAGGTCAGGCAGACAGGAGCTAGACATGCGCTAAACATGTAGGCTCCTGGCTGCCTGAGCTGAACTTAGCTGGGCTACTGTGGTCGTGACCTCCTCAGCTCAGGAAAGGAGCTTGAGGCCCTCCCGCTCCGTGACGAGGGGTAGCGTCACCTCGCACCTGGACGCTTCCGTTTTAAGCCCTGAAGCGCCCAGGGTCGAGTGTCAATCAGTGACACTTTGTCACAGAGTGGGGTGAGCAGTCTCACTGACCCCTTCCCACTCTGTGACGATGTAGGGACTGCTGCCTTCCCTCATTGGCTTACCTAAAGTTAGCCAATGAGGGAAGGCAGCAGTACCAAGCCTCCTGGGACCTCCAGTGTCAAGTGTGATTTGTTTTTTTCATTTATTAATATTTGCTGCGTGAATGTTAGAATATTTAGTAATTAGTGTTGTGAATAGATGTGTGTCTGTGTGAGCTCGCACACACACAGGTGTGTAAATGCATGGTTGTGAGGGTGTCTGTGTGTGTCCTGTCTGCCCCCTCCCTCCTACAATTACCGGCCGCCACTGGCAAGTGGATTTGAGCTTTTCTGTTGTGGAAATAATATTTCCAACTCTAAACAACTTTTAGCCTTATATAAACAACAAAACAGGCCATTCTAGTTTCCCTTAACTCACATTTCACCTCATTCTTTTGTGGTTGCTCAATCTTGGTGAAACTGAAAACTAACATACATTTTTGAGCCAACGTTCTTAGAAGAACAATGAGGTTACTGGAGGCCAGGTGCACACCTTCTGTCTTGAGGGCATGTTCCACGACTAAATACATGTATTATGAGGGAAAAGTGCTTTGCTATTCTAAAATGTCATTCGTGCACAGCCAAGGATTTAAGTGGGTCAGCTCCCTTCAGGTATCAGACTCAGTAATTAAAAAAGAAAAGTGGAACAGGTCTCTTACGGGCTCTGTATTTGTGTCTCTAACCTTTCAGGCAAAAACACTGATTGATTTCTAAACAATGAATACAGGGGAGGCTCCTCCACTAGGTGGAGGAGCGTGACCCCACTAGTTAAATGACAGCAGTCAGAAGAAAAATAAAATTACAATAACATTATTTTAATGTCATTGTATTTTTTACTTTTAGTCCGAGAGTCTAGGGCGCGCGGAGCCATGTCTCAGCGTCAACAGCAGGGGGTGGAGTGGTGGTAGGCACTGAAAGTGCGCATGTCGGTTTGGCCGGCCATGCACGGCTGACAAAACTTACATGCACACTTGGATATCTCCAAGCTGTTCCTCAGAGATATTAGCAGTGCTCAGGGGCACAGGCTCCCAGTCCCTGCTGGAGTGTTAAACTGGCCAGCTCCGCCAAATCCCAGCACTTCTCTCATGCTGGGAGTAATTACATGAGAGAAGCGCTGGGATTGCGTGGGGAGTCTGGGAGCCTGTGCTCATGGGGATTGTTGTGCCAGGAGCAGCTAGGCACAGTAAGGGAGCAAAGATCGCGGTGGTCGGTACCGAAAGGTAAGTGTGTAAACTATTTTTTTATTATTTTTTCCATGCGCTCCCCGCCCCCTTCCTCCCCCAAGTCAGACTGGCAGCAGCCGCCACTGAATAAATGTTAAAGAGTTAAGGTAATCCATTATGTTCCTGTTTTTAAGTCACACCTTTTAACTAATTTTACAACCCCAAACAGTGTTTGCTTTTTCTAGGATGTTGTGTTATAGTATTTTTGGGGGGCAGGATATTACTTTTGTTTACTGAATACTGTGAACTGAGTCGCCTCTAGGTGTTTATGATGAGCCACGACTGAGAGCTCTGGAGTGGAGGCTGAATGAAGGCAGTGCAAATTTCTCTCAGTGCCTGTCAGTGAGTCAAAAAGATGTTCAAAACACACAGTCAACTTATTGTTAGCCCCCTGCAAAGCGCAGTGATCAAGTAGACCAGTTAAGATTCGATGCAGTTGTGTGTGAAGGTGGTACACAGTTGCTAAAATACTGACAAGGCCAAATTAAAAGAAAATGCAGTTACAGGTGAGATTTTTTATGTGCCTTTTTCATGGCAGTGAAGAGAAGGGGGTGCAAGGAAGTACAAGCAGGAGAGAGATAAAAGAGTGTGCAGATGAGGAAAGAGATGGCGTGGGAAAGATGCAGATGAGGATTTCAGAAAGGTTTAGAGAAAGAGTGTATACAGTCTCACAGACTGTAGCCTACAGTGGTGTGAAGGAAAGGACAAGAGTGAGACACTCCGAAGACACTATACCTTCCACAAACCTTAGTAATGTTTATTTATCCGTCTCATAATTTCAGAATTGAAACTCTTTCAATATGAATCATTTACAATTGTTGTTACTCTTTTATCTTAAACCACTTATAACCATTGCAAGGCCAATAGTTCTGGCCTGTGAAAGGTGTATGTCAATTGTCATATCTGGATGCAATAACAGGAAGCTCAGAAAGGCACAAAAATACTGGTTATGGGGCACTCTATGAGCTCAGAATTTTAGTTCACGATTAAGCCACGCCCTTAATTACTTGGGCTGCGCCTCTTTAAGTGACCCCGCCCACTTTTTCCATACACCCCACTTACACCATTCAAACTCTCACTATTATATTCGGTCTAATAAACAGCAAGAGAACAAAACAGCCACACACTGTTGAAAATGCGTAGCCGGCACATCTTATATTCCCTAAGTACACGCCGGCACATCTTATATTCCCTAATACACTTACATCACTCCTTACCTTTCCTTGGTTCTTCTGCGGCGAGATGAAACGCCTGTGACAGATGACGGACATATGGATCCGCTCTCCGTTCTTCCAGCTACAGAGACAGGGGCGAGGACCATCCCTATCACACACCTTGCACCAGTGGCGAGATCCTCTCATCCTCCTCCGCCTTCACTACTGACTCAACTGGGAGGCGCAGCCCTCTGCCGCCAGAGGGCACCCGAGGCCGGCCATCAGCCGCTACCATTGAAAATGCAGAGAGGCAGCCCGCCTCCTCACCTGCTATAAATAGAACATTGAACAGCTACCTCCGTTAGAGAGAAAATGTGACCGCCCTCTTACCCAGCCGCTGAGAGAACAGGATGTTCCTCCTTCACCACTGCTATGTACATTACGGGGGCAGGGGAGCCCTTAACTGCCCGGCTCATTAAGGAGACACACGGGCATTTCCCACAGGAACAGAATTGCCTCGGCACGCTGCTCCTTAGTGGTCAGCATGTGATGCCTTCCGATGTGTGAGAACCCGCCCATTTCCTGGACTAGGTAATAATGCGAGCCATTTTGAAAAGTAGCCTCCCTCGCTTATTTCAACGACAGTCTAACTCGTGCACTTAAAATGCGCACATTTATATTCAGGTGTAGCGAATTCTAAATTCGCTTTTTCATGAGCCTTACATATATATATATATATATTGATTAAAAAAAGGCAAAAGTAGCGCATTTGTGGTATGTATATTAGTATGAGATTTTGAGTCACAAAAGACCTAGTGCCGGTTCGATTCAATGTTTTGTTCCAACCACGCTTCCTGCCAACAAAGTATATAATGCTTCTGGTCAACAAAGTGTATGATATTTGGCATTTGATTGAATTCGTGTCGTGTATCTACTGCTCTTTGGCTGTCGTCTGGGAAACAAACACCTCCCTTACAAGAGCGGACAGAAGCAGATCTCAAAGTGCAGAAGATGTCAGAGCTCTGGTTTATTACCAAGAGTTTTCCCATCTGTTATATTTCCACTACTCCATTATTGCCTACTACTTAAAATACTTTTCTTTTTCAATTGTAATTTAATCTATATAGCACTTACTACCCCTGTTGAGGCATTGAAGCGCTTTACAGCGAGTAGCACACTACTCCGAAACCCATGGTTAGTGGTTATTACTGGTTTTTGCGATTAGTTATGAGCTCTCAAGAAAAATTGCATGTATTTACAACATCTACTTGTGCTATATTAATGCCAGTTAGGTGTGATCATTGGTGAAGGCTAAGTGGTTTCAGGCGAATGGTTGGTGAGGTAGTTTGGACGACAAAAAAATAGGTATAGTTAGATTACAGGGATAAGGTTGAAAGAGGAGGGGTTGTGATTTATAAAATGAGGTTGTGATCTATTATATGATGTATTGGCCAATTTCAGAATTACAATAAGAAAGATTGAGGCTGGCGTGCGACTGAAGGGAGACTATTCTCAGAAACAGAAGGCATGCACAGGATGGAAGGTAGGAAGAGGGTCATTCTGAAAAAAGAAATGAGAGGAATCAAACTAGAATAAGTCAAGGTCAATATTTCATGCAGGGTTTATAAATATAGTAGGAGAAGACATTCAGAGTTGGCAAGCAATCGGAGAATTTAAGCTGTAGAAACAATCCCCATTTTACATTGAGCTACGTATCCGGGCCAGACAGCTTAAACATGCAAGTCCATGTTTATAGCTTATTTAAACATTAAAAGCCCTGGCCTGTTGTTTTCCAACCATATGACAGCCCTTTTAAACACAGTCTGAAGTATCTCAACCTTGGTACGAAGTCTGCACACTGAACAAGGGGAGTTGGTACAGAAAGAGAGAAAGTCTTATTTTAAAGATAATCCCTCACTATTGTGTAAATAGGGGTTTTTCCCTCACTCACTAAAATGAGTTATTTGGCACTGTCTGACAGTGTTTTGCACATGAGGAATCATATTTGCCACCTAATCCTATCCAAGTTTATGATGTTTGTGTATGTGACTATTGTAGTATGTGCATTATATGTATAAGCAAAGCAGAGTGATGAAGGCCTGTGGGTTTATTTCTGGATGACTTGGACATGTGTATGAGTACTGCCATTTTATAGATGGTAGGTGTGTAGGGGGCTAGAATCTGGAGTTCAGAGTGAGTGTAAAATCACTGAGGTGAGACCAGCCTTTTCTCTCTTTCCTGATCATTGTCTTTGTGGCGGTTCACAGCCAGGAGCAGATAGTTAACCACTCTTAGTGGACCCCTGACCCTCCTGGTAGGTCGCTCCCCCTCCACGCAGATACGCCTGTGTGCCCCTGCTGCCGCTGACGAGTACCTGCTGGTAAGTGTGCTCTACCCCCGTTTCTGTGCCCCGTTTGTGCTCTCTGTGCCACTGTTTTTCCCCCTCTGTGTGCCTCGTTTTTGCTTCTGTGCCACTCGTTTTTCCCCTCTGTTGTGCCCCGTTTTTTGACCTCTGTGCCACTGTTTTTCCCCCCTGTGTGCTCCATTTTTGCTTCTGTGCCACTCCGTTTTTTCCCCTGTTGTGACCCGTTTTTTTACCTCTGTGCCACTGTTTTTCCCCCTCTGTGTGCCCCGTTTTTGCTTCTGTGCCACTCGTTTTTTCCCCTCTGTTGTGCCCCGTTTTTTGACCTCTGTGCCACTGTTTTTCCCCCTCTGTGTGCTCCATTTTTGCTTCTGTGCCACTCCGTTTTTTCCCCTGTTGTGCCCCGTTTTTGACCTCTGTGCCACTGTTTTCCCCCTCTTTGCGCCCCATACTGCTTCTGTCCCACTGTTTCCCCGCATCCCTGGCCACTCGCTGCTCCCGCCTCCCAGCTGCTCCTCCCTCCCACCTCCCCATATATGCCGGATGCTGCGCGGATCCGCCGCTGGCTCGCCGAAGGCACGCCTAAGGCAAGCCCGGCTGCGCGCATCCGTGCCTGGACCGTGCCCAGCGCCAGAACCCCTGGACCCAGCGGACGTCGCAACACCAGACTCCGCTACGACGCCAGCACCCTCCACGCACTCAACGCCGGCCAAAACCACAACTACTTCCAGGCCGCCCCGAAACGGACCCACGGACCCTTCTCCTGCCACACATGCAGCTTCACCTGCGACAGATCCACCCAACCTCCAAGGACTGGACCCAACCACTTCCGCTGCATATTCCTCAACACCCGCTCCGCACGCAAACACGCCGTCAAGCTCTGGGATCTGCTCGACACCTCCGCCCCAGACGTGGCCTTCCTAACCGAGACCTGGTGGGAAGACTCCTAGGCGCCTGACATCGCCATAGCCATCCCAGACGGTTACAAGATCACCGCAGGGATCGCACCAACGGAATCGGAGGAGGAATAGCCATCGTCCACAAGTCCACCCTCAAGGTCGCCACCCACACAGACGACACCTTCAACATTGCCGAACACCTGCACTTCCAGATCCACACCGACCCCAACACCACCCTCAGAGGAACACTCGTCTACAGACCCCCCCCCCCGACCCCGAGGTAAGTTCAGCGACTCCATCGCCGACCTCGCCAGCACCCACGCACTCGCCTGCACGGATTACAACCTCCTCGGGGACCTAAACTTCCACCTCGAGAACAACGGCAACGCCAACTCCGCCACGCTATTAGCCAACCTCGGCCTCAGACAACTCGTCACCACACCCACCCACGCCGCCGGCCACACGCTGGACCCCATCTTCTCCACAAGCACCCACGTCGCCTTCGACCACACCACTGAACTCCACTGGACCGACCACCGCTGCATCCATTTCACCTTCAAGAAACCAACCACGCAACACCGCACCCAACAGCAGCCTCGCCACTGCTGGAGCAAAGTCACCGAAGACCAATTGATCACCACCCTCGCCCAGAACCCACCCACCGACCCCACAAACCCACACGCCGCAGCCCGCAACCTCAGACAGTGGATTGACAACTGTGCCAACACCCTCGCCCCACTCAAGAAACCCTCCAACAGCCACGCCAGCAAGAGAGCCACCTGGTTTACCGACGAGCTCCAGACCTCCAAACGCGCATGCCGGAAACTGGAGAAGAAATGGCTCCACAAATGCACACCGGACAACCACGCAGCCCACAAGGACGCCACCTGCAGACATCACCACCTCATCAGATTATCCAAGAGATCCTCCTTCAAAGACCGCCTGGATAACAACGCACACAACAGCAAAGAGCTCTTCAGCATCGTAAAAGAACTCTCCAACCCCAGCGCCAGCGCCAACGACATCCCGCCCTCACAAGAACTGTGCGACTCACTGGCCATCTTCTTCCATCGCAAGATCGCTGACATCCACGACAGCTTCAACACCACGACCGCCCCGACTACGCCAGACTCCACCTCCCCTGCGAACACCACCAGCGCCAACCGCCTGACCTCCTGATCCAACGACGACGAGACACGCAAGGTCATGAACTCCATCCACTCAATGGGGGTTTTCCTCCTGAGGCCTCCGGGAGTGACCAGTTTGTATTTTAAAATTGCTGGGGGAGTTTTAGCACTTTTGCACATCGTGGATGTATCGGCTGATAGTCCACTGTTTTTTTAATTCGACTCGCAGGCAAAACGCGGGACCACCGCCATCTTGAGGGAATTTCCGGTCAGGAGTCTAGCGTTTGAGACCCTGTCGGTATATAATCCTTGAGGTGAAAAACCAGCCTAAAACCCTGTTCGAAAAAGTTAAATCTTTAGCGCATCCTATTCCTGCACCCACCCCCACTAGTCAAGACCTATGCAACAACATAGCTAAGTTCTTTTTTGATAAAGTTAATGCAATTTTTTCATCTTTCTCAAACCTGCCACATAGTAACCCATCTCTCACAGGTTCTAAGTAAACAAAAAAACCTAAAAACAGCACCTTTTTTAACGCTTTTAACCCCCTTACAAACAAAGACACCTTTAAAATACTTATCCAGGCAAAGTCAGGCTCTCCTTTCGATCCGTGACCTATTGAAACTGTGAAACTCGTGGCTATGACAGTGGCAAGTAAACTCACATCGATTTTCAATACTATGTACAAGGAAGGAAACTTCCCAAAAGACTGGAAACAGGCTTCTATCCTCCCCCTTTTAAAAAAAACTAACCTAGACGCCAGGGATCCAAACAATTTTAGACCCATATCAAGACTGCCCCTTCCAGCGAAGATTATTGAAAAAAACATGAATGCCCAGCTTAACCAATTCCTCATTCAATCTGAGACACTAGACCCCACCCAATATAGGTTCAGAGAAGGGGACAGTACGGAATCGGCACTCATCAAATTCACGGAAGAGAATAGGGCTATTCTCGATCAGGGAGGAAGTGCCGCCCAGATCATGCTGGATCTCTTGGCGGTGTTCGACACAGTCCACCACACTCTGTTGGTGGACCGCCGGGAAGAAATAGGGGTCAAACATACGGCACAAGCGCTCCTCAAATCCTTTCTTTCTAACAGAACTCAAATGGTTAAATGAGATAAATTTGAGGCAGAAGCTTTTACCCTACCTTGCGGAGTTCCCCAGGGATCCTCCCTTAGCCCCACACTTTTTAATATTTACGTTTTGTCACTTGCCCCGCTCATTGAAACTTTTGGCTTTAATCTCACGTCCTACGCGGACGATAGCCAAATTGTGGTCAATATTCGACCCAACAAACACTGTGACACCCCTTTGAGGCTGCAGAACTGTATGCATGCTGTGAGTGAGTGGATGACACAGAACTGTTTAAAGCTCAACTCCAGTAAAACGGAGGTGGTACTGTTCGGCAACAACCCCTCCTTCTAGTCCCCAAACTGCTGGCCTTCTGCTCTAGGCCATTTACCACCCCCCACCAAAAAGGTGAAGAATTTGGGGACTAGGATTGATGACACTTTAAGCCTTAAAGACTAGATCAACGCAGTGACCTCAATTCTCATTCTCACTCATTCTCAGAACCTGTAGGAGAATAATCCCCCTACTTCCAAAAGCAGCACAACAAATAGTAGTTTCAGCCCTGGTTTTATCCAGGCTGGACTAATGCAACGGTCTATACCTTAAGTTGCAAGATGGCTCCATGCACAAATTGCAAATGGTGCAGAATGATGTGGCAAGACTCCTTACAGGTATCCCCAAGTCCGCTTCTATTTCTCCCGCTATAAAAAAAACTCCACTGGCTTCCAGTAAAAAAACTCACCCAATTTAAGGCACTCTGCCTGGTGTTCAAGGCCCTGCAAAGATCTGGCTGGGACTTTTTAAAGCAACAATTCCGATGGTATATTCCTAGAAGAACACTCCGTTCATCCGAGGCCAAGCTGGTAACGACGACACGCATACAAAAAGCAAAATGGGGGGGGGGGGGGCAGAAGCTTCATCACCAATGCTGCAAAGGCCTGGAACATGCTTCCCTTATACCTTAGCAGCATGACCAACCTGTTGGCCTTCAGGGAGTCCCTATAAACGTGGCTCTTTAACAACTGACATGCTTCTCCCACGCTTACATTCCACGGGTAGGACTTCACCATAGCGCCAGGACACCTCAGGGTAGCAGATGCGATCTACAAATCCAGTTAACATTAACACCCAGGAGCTCCGTCAGACCCGTGCCCACACCACGTATTCAACAAAGCAGACGCAGCCATCGCACCCCAACTACGGAACGTCATCAACATCTCCTTCGAAACAGCGACATTCCCAGCTGGAAGCACGCCAAAATCAACACCCGCCTCAAGAAGCCCAAGGCGGACCCCAAGGACCTCAAGAACTTCCGGCCCATCTCCCTGCTCCCGTTCCCCAAGAAGGTCATCGAGATAATCGTCAACGTACAATTTCCCCGCCACCTCGAAGACAACAACATCTTGAACCTGTCCCAGTCCAGATACAGACGAAACCACAGCACCGAGACAGCCCTCATCGCCGCCACAGACATCAGACATCAGGCGCCAACTAGACAACGGCGAAACATCAGCCCTCATCCTCCAGGATCTGTCAGCCGCCTTCGACACCGTCTGCCATCGCACTCTAAAGACACGCCTCCATGAAGCGGGAATCCAAGGGAAGGCCCTTGACTGGACCACGTCCTTCCTCTCCGGCAGAACCCAGAGCGTCCGTCTCCCACCCTTCCGATCTGAAGCCACCAACATCATCTGCAGCATCCCCCAGGGCTCATCCCTCAGTCCGATGCTGTTCAACGTCTACATGGCCCCCCTCGCACAAGTGGCCCGCCATCACAACCTCAACATTATCTCCTACGCCGACGACACCCAGCTCATCCTCTCCCTCACCAAGGACCCACACACCGCCAAAACAAACCTCCACGAGGGAATGAAGGCCATCGCCGACTGGATGAGTAGCAGCCGTCTGAAACTGAACTCGGACAAGACGGAGGTCCTCATCCTCGGACCCACCCCCTCAGCCTGGGACGACTCATGGTGGCCGACCACACTGGGAACAGCAGCGACACCCACCGACCATGCACGCAACCTAGGATTCATCCTCAACTCTTTCCTCTCCATGTCTAAGCAGGTCAACGCTGTCTCCTCCTCCTGCTACAACACCCTCCGCACGCTCCGCAGGATCTACAAGTGGATCCCGACAGAGGCAAGAAGAACGGTGACAAAGGCCGTCGTAAGCAGCAACCTGGACTACGGCAACGCACTCTACGCAGGAATCTCAGCCAAACACCTACGATGACTACAACGCATCCAAAATGCCTCCGCCCGACTGATCGTCAACGTCCCCCGCTGCAGCCACATCACCCCCTACCTGTGAGACCTACACTGGCTCCCGGTTGACAAGAGGATCACCTTCAAGCTCCTCACCCACGCACACAAAACACTCCACAACGACGGACAAGCCTACCTGAACAGCAGACTCAGCTTCTACACCCCCACCCACCAGCTTTGCCCTCGCTGCTGTCCCCCGCATCCAACGAACGACCTCCGGGGGCAGATCCTTCTCTTACCTCGCCGCCAAGACCTGGAACACCCTCCCTACCCATCTACGGCAAACCCAAGACTTACTCGCCTTCAGAAGACTCCTCAAGACCTGGCTCTTCGAGCAGTAGCGGCACCCCCCTCCCCTCAGCGCCTTGAGACCCTCACGGGTAGGTAGCGCGCTCTACATGTACTCTAATCGATTGATTGATTGATAGTGCATCTGTTGTGGGTGCTTCAAGCTGGAGACTACCCTGCTGGGATGGTGCATTACCCCAACACAAAGGCTGTGTCAACAGAACTGCATAGAGGTACTTGAAAAGGAAGCCACCCTAACCCACTTCCCCTGGCTGGTTCTCTTGTTTAGATCATTTTTAAAATCCCTATTTGTCACACCTCAGAACAACAACGAATGTGCTTCATTCCTGCCCATGCCCCAAACACCTGAATATTTACAGCCCACCCCAGTTGCTGCATCCTACCAGAGGACAATTCAATGAGGATCGCGCTGCTGCTAACCTGCTTGGGTTTAGTGTAAGAGATTCCGGCAGTGCAGGCAGACCACCGACTTCATTCTATTACTGATGTTGTTTCAGTAGTGCAGATGCTGTCACAGAAAGCTTCCCATCAGAATGATGGCCTCCGTGCCTTATAACTGTTACAACACCTAGTGTGAGAAGGGTGGGCTACACTGCCTAAGAAAAGAAACCCCAGATCCCACAACAAACAGGCAGCAGTCCGAATGCCAAAGCATCCACCCTGTAGGCATACATGTCACAACGAACTAGGCCCTGTTCTCAAAATTATTATCACAGTAAGTAATTAAGTGTAATTGTACAACACTACATTCTTTTGACTATGTATGTTCTACAATTGCAGTTATTACTCACACACAACTCTACAAACACCTGTTGGTGATCAGTTTTTTTGGCAATATGTAGAGTTTTTAAGAAATAGGGGATACACAACTCTGCAATCTTTATTACTGTTTTAAAAGCATGCCGTAGTAAACATAATACACACTGAAAGAGAAACGTGTTTACAGGAGCACCAACAACTGAATGGCTTCAACAGTTGTGGTACATTCATCATCAACAGTCTAAACATTTTAACAGCAAGTAGGAGGGTGTGCATACATAGACACAAAGGTGACAGACAAAAGGGTGCAGAAAGTTTAATAAGGGAAAGTACTTAAATCACTGTCATACCGCATACTACACAGCCTCCTTTATTAAGGAATGTAGCCCATGGTATAGTCTTTAAATCGTTATTCGTTCTAGACACTCTTACAAGCCCACACATTCATTTAAATCATTACAAATAACATCAATCATTACAAATCCTAATGGATTCCTTAACAGAAACTTTATCACGAGAAATCACACATTGAACAAAATTCAATTTTTAACAGAAGTCATAATTCATCTGAAAAAGACACATTTTTGATCTTACAATTGGTAATTTTTTTTTATAAAATGAAAACCCCCACCAACACCTGAAATCAAAAACTGATTTAGTTCATTGAAAAGTGGCCCCTGTTGTATATCACAGTCCCAAACCAGGGAACATCTCTGGCCTTCCTCCTAAACAGGCCAGCAACAGAGGTCAATTTAAAAGTGTAGGAAAGTGGATCTTTTTTGCATGGTTACCTCCCACTTTTTGCCTGACATCTGATGCAACGTGACAATGTGCCCTGGGTCTCTGCCAATCAGGTACCCAGGGACTTTGTTATTGCTCAAAACGGTACCTTTGTACCCACATTTGGCACATCCGTGGCCACAGGTAAGCCCCTTGCAAAAGGTACCATGGGTAACCAAGGGCACTGTGACTAGGGAAGGCCTCTAAGGGCTGCAGCAGATATTGTGCCACCCTTATAGGTCCTGTACCCTAACCCCCTCACACTGCCATTGCAAGCTGTGTTTTTTGATGCAGAGAAAAGTGAAGAGTCGACATGGCACACATTCCTGTGTGCCACTCTTTCAACATACTGCTTGGGGCCTAGATAAGTCACCCCTCTAGCAGGGTGCACTATCCCTCAGGTGAGGGTACAGAGGCTTGAACCACCCTGTACCCCTACAGTGTCTCAGTCCATTCCAAGGCATTGTAAGTGTAGTAAAGCCATAAAGAGTATATGGTCTGGGAGTTGGTCATTGCTGACTCACTTTACTAAAACCTGGGAAGTTTGGTAGCGAACTTGTCAGCACACTAAACCCACACTGATGCCAGTGGGGGATTAAATGTAAAAAGCACTCAGAGGGCATCTTAGAGATGCCCCATGAAAAACAACCAGCCCGTGTGTGGTTTCTGCCATTTGCCACCACCAGACAGGTTTCTGGACTCCTGGGTAGAGAGCCTCCGCTCTTTGGGTCCAGAAACAAAGCCCATCCTGGGCGGAGGTGTCATGCCTCCTACCCCAGGATGGGCTGGGTCCACGAAGGGGAAGCTTCAAAGGCCTGCAGCCTTTGAAAGCTGTCCCTGCCTTTTGCTGCCCCCAGCCACTGGCTTCCACTGGTTCTGCCCCCCAATTTGTACAGGAAAATATTCAGGGAAACCAAGCTATGAGGAGAGGTGTGCCCACCATTGCCAACCCCACCCCTCAGTTGGGGGAGGCAAGGTGAGGCACACATCTCAGTCCCCTCCATCTTGAAGATGAGGGGAGCCAGCCAATCAGGAAGATGCTCATGCCCCACTCCCACTGGAGGGTGGCATAATACGTTGTGTACCCACCACAAAGAAGCCCCTTTAACACCCCTAAATGTAGTATTCAGGGGCAACCCTAACCTTACCTCCTCAGGTTTGAGGAAAAAAGAATGACTGAAGAGCTGTGCTGAGCCAGGAAGAAGAGGACGCCAACTGCTTTGGCTCCAGCCGTACCGGCCTGTCCCGACTCCGATCTGACTATAGCGAAAACCTCGCATGTCCAGTAGCCAGCTGCGCCCCAGAGGACCTGCACTGCAACCTTCTTTAAGGCTATGTCTGTAATGATGTGATAATAAGTGTGGTGACACGGACTGTGATGTTACCTGGAATGGTAAGGGCAGTATTTCTAGAGAAGGGTGGAAGGTTTTCAAGGGATAATAGTTCAGTTAAGACTAGGGGTTATGAGTAATATGTATGGGGGACGATAGGCTCCAATAAAGACAATATATCTAAATATTCATGTGAGCATATTCTTCACGTTGTCTCCAGTGAGCACCGGTTTTGCTCAACAAAGACTCACCCACAAATCCGGATCCAGGCGGCTCTGCGATTTTGCACCACTCTGCACCCGAGCCCACTGGCCCGAGTTCGAGTGGGCCAAAACCACGAGGAGGTCTCCCCAGCAATTCTGACCTGGGATCTGGTGTTCTCCAACCTTCCTCAAGCTTCAAGGTAATGCCTGCTGTTGGATTCTGCTTTAGGTGTCTGCATTTAGGTTTTCCTGATACATGTCCTTATATAGGCACAATTCGCATTGCCCTTATTTAGGCAGAAGATCCCAGTCCTTATTTAGTCAATAGCCATGCTATCCAAATACACCCATTGTCACCTATATCCGTCCACCCCAACGTCAAGACGAGTTCTTAGAAACCAGACCCTTAGCCATTGGGAGTTAACCTGGCCCAGGCTTATTGATTTCTCTGAGAACTCATTATTATGCATGAACCGCTATACCCTAAGGGTTAATTTATGACATCTTCCTCTGCCCGACTTTACGTCAATGCTAACATTCCTAAGCACCTTCCAGGTATATATATACCTTCCCTTACCATGGCAAACTACGTCTCGGCTGCACAGCTCGATACGGCTCGCCACAGCAAGTTCGGAAGATACCATGACTTAGCAGAATTTGTGTCCTGGCCTGACACACTGACAAGACGCTGTCCTCCCTGTTCGCAGAGAATCCAGCTTCCAGTGTTCTGAATCCCTTTGCGGGGTGTTAGAGTTCGAGACCCGGAAAGAGATTCCCACCTCTCTCATTCTAAGGTATGGAGTGGACTAGAACCTAGAGGGACTCTTGGCATACAAACTATAGTATATCATGCTATAGAATACAGCACCTACTTCTTACCTTGTACTGTACTATACTTAGGTTAGTTACACTGTGGTAGAACTAGTTAGAGAAGCATCTTATGAGTACTAGCATTTTAGCCAATGTTATTTATGTATATGTATATGAATATGTGTCATAGCTAAAAGACAATGCTTTTGCAGAATTATTTCTTTCTACTGCTTATACATTATATATCTCACCTACTGTCTTATGATTGTAACAGCACATATCTCTTACACGAGAAATAAGACAGTTCAATAAACCATTTTTATTGAAAAGCCCATTTACTCTTTCTGTGTAACTCTGCAGAAACTAAGCATGCACGATTAGCTGAGTGAAACTGTTATTATTATTATTATTATTATTACAGTTCTTATATAGCGCCAGAATCGACCCCCGAAGGGGTATCTCTGCGCTTGCCTTGGGAACCCGTCCTGGTTTTTCCCTGTGAGATAGCCCCTACAGGGCATCCCCAAGGTGAAAGCCAGGTATCCCGCCGCGGGGGGGCCGTTGTGGAGATTAAGCAAGCTTAATGCCCAGAGTTGCAGAGTGTGAACCCATGATTGGGTCAGGCACCGAAGCGAGAATTATCGAGTCCGCGGACATTTGAGCTCAACACCCTGCCGCGTCGGGAATCGAACCCTGGTCCCGGGTCTGACCTCTGCTTCAGGGTCTGCCTGCTCTAACCAGTGAGCCACACTTCTCCACATCTTATCTATTGTTTCCACGATTCTGAGAAGTGTTCAGATTCTAACTACTCCCTTCTTGTTTACAAGGAGTTTCTAGTGGCCTCTGAGGTAGCTGCCACACAAAGAAATCAAGTTTCATATACTCGATAGGGGCATACTCACCTTAGTCCTATGCCAAACCTATAGTGTATATTATTCCAATACGCAGAGCCTATTAGGGAAATAGGAACTACATTATATGGCGCCAAACAGTTTGGTAAGGCAGTAATTTAACGCTAAATACTGAAGTAAATCAGTTGTGCTTTTCTTAGAGACCCCTATTCACATTCTCCATAAGACGTCTGGAGTGGGTAGGGTTAAATATCCTCCGCCAAAACTGAATAGGACAAAAATGCTATATTAGTTGTTTGGTTTGTTCAACGTTGCACCTTAACTTTGTTTCCTTGCAACTTGTTCTATATTTTTCAAAAACAACGTCCCTTAACAGGGATAGTAACACCGACAACGGTGTAGCTGCGGCTGACCAAGTCGTAACAGCTTTTAACAATACCGATTTTAATGAAATCGATGAGGATGCGATTTCTGTCCATCCAAATATAAGGAGAGCCATCACTCTAAAACTTATACAACATGGCCTAACACCTAGAGGTGGTTGAGCAGTTTTCGTGATAGAGGCACACAAGTCATTTCAGACAGAGATATTCTATTCATGGATTGTATTCCCAGAATCAAATCCAATAACAAAAGTGTTTCACTTCTTTAAAGAAGATGATCCACCTGAGGAATATATTCCTTTCGAGGATATTGAAATTCCACGTACATACCAGAAACATGATCTCTGGTTTAAAGGCACCCTAAAACAACACAAAAGCATAACTAGGCTCGGTCCACTAGGTAAACCAGGAGCAAGATGGCTTATTTTAGCCGGCTACACACCTCATCCTGACATCGAAGAGATGTCAGACGATGAATTGCTCACTCAACTAAAAGAGTTAATAAACATTTAAAGACAATTAGTCCAATATATCATACGGACTTTCACAGTCCAACCACCAATCATCATTCTAAATCAATAGGGCAATACTCTAAAAATTACTCCACAGACTTTACACTCAGTCATGGGTAAAATGCCCACAAAACGTGAACAGATTCCATTCTGGATAACACAAAAAATTACTGAAATCAAAGCAGTATTTCCTAAAGCTAGCCCTTATGAGAAACACCGAATTCTAACAATCTGTTTACCAATAAGGATCACATCACAACTGGAAGACTGCACCACTTGGGGCACAGTCTTTGCTGCCATAAAACACATGGTGTTCCGTCAATCGCGGTAATACCAGATGTCCTAAGACAAATTCAAAATGAATATGGGGCAGAGCCGGCTCTGAATTTAGGTATGAAATTACAGAAAAATGTCGACCAGGTCTCAACAATAATATTATCTAATATTAAAGGGGAGGCAGCATCGGTGGCGATCCGCCAACGCTTAAGAGAATTTGATGTGTCAGAATATCAACATGAGCTACCCAGAATAATAGAAAAATCTTATGCAGAATTAGGCTGAGGCAGTTTGGGTGGAAAACCTTTGAAGCCACAACTGTCTGAAGGTCCTGAAAAGGACTCTATTAAACAAAACACTACATCTTCTAAAAAGAAGTGGGAAAGTAATAATCAAAATTCAAAACAGAAACGTTCTGAATCCCGAGGTAGGTCTCCTCAAAAGGAGCCCTCTGAAAGGAGGTATAACCTCAGGAATAGCGATAATTTAAGAAAACCTGACAGGTATCAGGTATCGTCACAGACATCAGGAAAGAAGAGGACGGTCAGATCACAAAGCTGGAGTATTAGGTTTGGGTGATGGGTGTGTCAAACATCTATATGGGGTCCAACGCTCATTGAATAATTTGCCAAGAAGTTCTCTAGGAGGAGTCACTCCATATGAGGTCCTATTTGGGACAAGAATGTGGGTTCCTGATCTCAAATGTAAAGGCGCAGTGGTGAAAAAAACCCTTTGATATCAAAGATTGTTTGACTGTTTTACAGGATCTAAATGAACTAAGATCGAAACAAAGCAATGTGTTCCTGAAGCCAACCACCACTGGGGAAAAAACAGCCGTCTCAGCAAGGCCTGTGTGGATCCCAAAATTTGGGCATCTAGTCAGAGAGAAAACTGCGGACTAGAAGGAATTTGGGCTTTCTCACAGACAACCAGTACCTGTCCTAGCCATCCACGGAAAAAGAACAGTACTTCTGCCACCCCTTGCTGGAAGAAAGGAGAAAAGATTTGTGTGAATTGACCTCATCAAACCACACAATGTGGCCAATACAAAATAGTAGGTCTAGTGGACTCTGACCTAGTAGCAAACGCACTCCTCTCGCTACTATCCAAGAGGTTCAGACTGAAAGACTCATCACCATCGAGAATTCAGCAGTAATAGATGAAGGACTAAGCAACCATGCTATGAAACTCATCCCTCTTGAAACTCAAGTAACAGTTCGTCCAGACACACCTGTCTATACCAATGTAACACGTGATCAACTGGTTCCAGCGATTTCAATGAATCCTGATGCAATACCAACAATTGACCAAACTGCTTCTGGCTACTTAATTAACTTTGATACGTTTCCTGAGGATCCAAATGAGCCTGAAACGACACTAGCCTAATAGTTTCAAAGAACAAGTACTAGACTTTTTTCATTTTCTGAAAGAGACTTATCTGGTTTCACCATGGATTGAAATATGGATTATTTCTGGAATATTTTTCTTTCTGCTTTGGCTAGCTTTAGTAATGACTCTTAGCGGGCAGATACATTCAATTGGACACTGAAAGTAAAAATGTGAACTTACTTTTAAAACCACACAAATCATCCCATTGTGAAGCAAGAGACTTGTCAGAAGTGAACATCACAGCCGTTCCTATACAAGATGGTATAATTTGGGACAAAACCGATGAAGATATATTCGGCCCGTCTGCACTTTTAAAGATTCCACATTTATTTAACATTTCATTAAGTGACTTCATTGCCTCTAGTATCTATTCTATTGATTGGGACATTGAGACTGTTAATAACATGATGTCTGATCTAGAAAGGTCTGCTGCGTTCTCTAACAATGAAAACTTAAAGGGTTCATCAGACTACGAACAGCTTTATTGTTATAATCACTATGGTCATCATTTCTTGCATAAATCTGCAACACCTAGAAATGTTTTTATGCTTAACCAATGGGAACATTGTCCTAAACCACCAAAGGGTAGTTCAAAAACATTTGCAAATAGGTTTCCCTATTTTTCAGGGGACACTACATCTGATCCAGAAACATTTAACTATAGGAATGTAAACAAAACAGGACAAAAAAGATGTTAACTAATACAAAACAGATTTATTCTGCAGCCTCTATTGCCCAACTGTCTAGACAAGGGTTTGACTTTTGGAAAGACACAATTGAAACAAAAACGGTCTGGGGTTCTAAAGATTGGCAAGTGCAGGGGATAGAAGCTTTGTTTAGAGCCTGTATCATCCCACAGCAAATAATGTTTTTGAATGACACTGTGCAACAAACGTCTTGCCTTGTATTAGCCAAGATCAAAGACATGAACACACCTTCTGTACCAACACCTGCAAGTAAAAGCACTACACAGGGAGCGGTCACAGTAGACACAATACTACAAAACACCACATCAGATCCTGATTGTGAAAAATGGTTGCTCTGGCCCACAGACACAAACATCTGTCAAGAAAGATTCCTGAATAGAAAATATAGCGCTTTTCTATCAATAGGCCAGACCCACGTTATGTTAAACAACAGCATCCAGGGGGTAGTAACAACATACAGCGTAGAAAAATTGTACCTCGAATGGTTACACAAATCTACACTTGAGGATGTGAAACAATACTTATATTTACTTAAAGAATGTGTAGACCTTAGGGATTTCTTGCTAGGACCATGAAAACCACATAAGAAACGTTTCATATATGCCAGCATCTATGCTGCTTATAATGAAATATGGAAGGTTACACAAGCAGACGCCGCAGAAAGAATACAATAAATTGATCGTATTAATTTAGAGAAATCTCTCACTGTGGTCGACAATGGGTTAACAACTCTGTCATCCAGATTTTATATTCACTGGGCAACATTGTATCCTCTGCTATTGACATACTGGAACAAGATTTAGCCATGTTACAACAAGACCAGTCTCAAATACGTTCTATTATGTTATTAGGTTGGACGCTGCAATCATTGCGTGCAGGCTATGTGCCTTGACGTTTCATCAACACGTTGTTTCTGTTTACAGAATACAATCTCACTGATAAGCAGATGGAACTGGCACAAAGGGGAGCAAAGTATACAGTACTGAGCATTGAAGGACTGGAAGAATTGCCATTTACGGTAGCAGAAAAACCAGCTACAGAATGGATCATTCATGGCAAAATAACTCTGCCTGTTACAACTTTCCATTTTCAGTATTGCCTCAAACAAATGCAAGCAGGCAAATATGAAAGGTTGAGTAAAGAATACATTAAGACATCCTGGGATTCACCTTACACACACAGATGTTGGAGTGGGGGTCGTGAAGTGTTTCTTAGCGGCACACACTGTGAAAATGCACTGAGCAGGTCACTCATTTGTCAGGTTATTAGTTTACACTGGGCTTGTAACCATTCTGTGGCAAACCTGTCCTGCCACCTGCAGGGTACACCAGCTGCTGTGATTAATTCAACGTTTGGCCAACTTTTGAATGGGAGTTATCTCATGTTCAATGATCAGGGTTGCTGTGGCATGCTGCCAGGAATCCCATGTCTGGTAACAGTTAGCTCCGGGGTTACTAGCTGTATGCAAGTATTGTTCTCCCAAATAGACACAGTCAGGGAGTCGCCGTCATTGAATGTCTCTTGTATACGATTTGATACTTTAAGGAGAATGAAAGCCATGCTTTTACAACAAACCGTGCCTTTGACCTCGGCCAAAGAAACCTATGATCTACAAATTGCAAGAACTTTGGCTGAGATACAAGTTTTAATAAGTACAACCTGCCCTATACATTTCACAGAAATGATGGGACGTATCTTAAACATGTCTGATACGAGCGGTGTTGTACATGTATTTAAGACCATATGTTCAGGACTGTTAACAGTCCTCTGAATCATTCGTAACTTTGTGCACTTGGTGGTCTGCCACTAATTCTAGCACTCGTTGCTAGAATCCTGTTTTTATTCCGACTACTACGCTATGGCATGCCAATCTACCGGCGTCACTCCCGGCAACTTGGAGAAAGCTCTCCTAGAACGGAAGTGTTGTGAGCGCATAGTACAACCTTTGGGCTTACCTCGTCTACGAGAATTAAAAACAACATGGTTTCTGTCATTCAGACCAATCTGTCAAGGTTGCATCTTACCTGTTCTACGCTGCCTAGTTTGCGGTGAAGCATGCGTGCTAGACATCTAACACTCCCATCAGTCATGCCAACAGATATCAATACTCTGCTGGACCCGATAACAGCCCATGATCTGTGTTGTCCCCAGAGGCTTCCAATCCTAATGACTGCATTCGTTGAGATCTCACAGAAGCAACATGCTACTGCTGAGGTACGAGATGGATCAACAGGAATACAGGTAACATCGAAAACGAACATTGCCACTGGCGATGCTTCACATCTATGAGCTATTAATCTTCTAAATGAGGTATTCCAACTGTCACCGACATCGGAAGACTATCTTTTGTCTACAGGAAGAGAGGACTTTTCATGTTTTCACCAGACCCATACACTGACTTTGATTCGGCTTACAGTGTACCGGGACAGTTAGGAATTTGGCCTTCATTTTTTCAAAAACAAAGACAACCCTTGGAACTTTTCCTAAAATTGATTTTTTTTCCAAATGTGAATTCTTTTTTGTGGCAAAGTAACCTGTTCTTACAGTAGAACTATTCATAGAGAACAGACTTCTTTGAACACTTCCAGGGACGCAGTGTCACCTTTATTCACAATTTCATTTATGTACCATTACATGAAATGGCTTTGAACTTTTCTCATATAAATTGTGAACCATTTCATCATATGTATATATTTATGTTCATTCATTTAGCATTTGCTGTAAACATATGCTTAAAATATTTTCAGTATTAAAAAAAATGCTTAAAATTTAACACTGCTTTAATATGTACAGCTACTTTGCATTTCATGTCTAGCAAACGTTTTTTTAAACAGACTTATTTTAGTATGCTTTAACAAATGCTTTTAGCAACATGTGGTACTCAATTTTAAATATTTAGCATTGGATTGTTTAGCATTTAGTACTATCGCTCATTCGTTAGTGGAGTGGGTGTTGTATTTCGCTTTAGGTGTCTGTATATAGGTTTTCCTGATACATGTCCTTATATATGCACAATTCGCATTGCCCTTATTTAGGCATAAAATCCCAGTCCTTATTTAGGCATTAGCCATGCTATCCAAATACAGGCATGGTCACCTACATCCGTACACCTCAACGTCACAACGAGTTCTTAGAAACCAGACCCGTAAGCCATTGGGCGTTTCCCTGGCCCAGGATTATTGATTTCTCCAAGAACTCATTAATATGCATGAACCGCTGTACCCTAAGGGTTCATTTATGACGTCTTCCTCTGCCCGACCTTACGTCAATGCGAACATTCCTAAGCACTTTCCAGGTATGTATATACCTTCCCTTACCATGGCAAACTACGGCTCGGCTGCACAGCTCGATACGGCTCACCACGGCAAGTTCGGAAGAGACCACGACTTAGAGGAATTCGTGTCCCGGCCTGGCGCAATGACAAGACGCTGTCATCCCTGTTCGCAGAGAATCCAGCTTCCAGTGTTCTGACTCCCTTCGCGGGGTTTTACATTTCGAGACCAAGAAGGAGATTCCCACCTCTCTCATTCTATGGTATGGAGCGGGCTAGAACCCAGAGGGACTCTTGGCATACAAACTATAACATACCATACTATAGAATACAGCACCTACTTCTTACTTCTTACCTTGTACTACACTTAGGGTAGGTACACTGGGGTAGAACTAGTTAGAGAAGCATCTTATGAGTACTCACATTTTAGCCTGTGTTACATATGTATATGTATATGAATATGTCATTTCTAAAAGACAATGCTATTGCAGTATTATTTCTACTGTTTATGCTGTACATTATATATATCTCACATGGGGCGTGGCTTGGATGCCGAGGGGAATGGCAGCGTGAGCCCGGAGCTCCGCGCCCAATCCCCAATGGTATCCTGAGTAAAGACACGAAATTCGCTGTGTCTGGACATATCCTGACGGCACCAGACGTCGGAGGGCCACGGGAACCCCAGGAACTGAGCAGATCGGCGATCCGTAGGCTCTGCGCCTTGGCACCGGGATTAGAGATTGCCGTGGTGTGCCAGCCCAAAATGGCGGACGGGGCTCGGCGATAGTGCATTGGAAGCGGAAGGAGATCGGCGGCCCCCTCGGAGGCACCGAACAAGCAGAGGAGTCTCCCGAGCCCGATAAATAGGATCCCCGACAACGACTGAAGAGCTGACTGCTACCGGCGAGTGAAACCACGGCCGGCAGCCGCCCGTTGCTAGTGGAAAAGACATTAAAATGGCGGCCGCCCTTTCTATCGGCGACAAAGAAGCCCGTGGCTCCGAGTGAAAGGCACGGTCCCCGATACCCGAAGAGCGCTGGGAGCCCTGCCCTGGAGGATCGCCGGGCGTGGAGACACCACGAGCGCCCAATCGAGGCGCCGTCCGCCAGTCCGCCAGAGATCAAAGGCAGGACGTGCCCGGTGACACCACGGGCGAGTAAGAAGAGCCGAGCGGTAGACAGGTGGGAGATACCCTCCGCTGGGAGAGCGCGACGCCGGAACGGCGCTGAGACCGATGGCTCCTTCGGGAAGGTGCGAAAAGGCACATTGACCGGACTGGAACAGGAACAGACCCTGGAGAGTGGATGTAATAGGGACAAATACGAGACTAGACGGCCAACAAGAAAGGCAGTGCCTGAAGCATGTAGGGTCGAATGATTGACGAAGTGCTTCTTCCGTGAGTCCACCCTGACCAGGCAGTCCCGGGGCAAGCGCTGCTCGCAGCGGAACTCCAGTGCAGCAATACGCAACTCAAACAGTGGACGATCCTGCACCCACGCTGTAGTGGGGCTAGGGGGCCGGTGAGACACTGGTATAAAGACCCTACAAGGAGATGCAAATTGGGGCATTGTAGTGGGCTGAAGCCACACTCCACGCCAAACAGAGAGTGGTGGAGCGGACGCAGTGCGGGGGAAAACTTCTGAACTTTGATGATTAGCCTGCCAGGCGGAGCACTGGACAGTGGCACATACCACTGAAGCTGGGCGAAATTAGTCAAGGAACTGAACGCATTTCAGATGGGAGTGACCCCTCCGAACTAGCTGCTGTCCCCTACGTCTCCTGCAACGAAGCACTGAGCCGTGGAGGGACGTTGGATCAGCTCGCGACCCATCCTCAGAAGGACCCTGACACCGATTTTAAGGCGCAGGTGAGCGAATCAATCGACGTGGGGAGCGCATCTGCTGCGGGGGAGCCGCTCGAGGGGGCGCTAGGAGACTCTCCCAGGAACCACAAGAAGTGCGCTGCTGGCTTGAAAACAGTGCAAGATGGGGAACCTAAGGGACGAGTGGATGGTGCTGCCGGTTCCGATGTGCCGGACGGCACGACGCAAAGTCCAACAGAGCTACAACAATTGCAAGATCGTATCCTAGAGGCCATTACGGCCACGAAATATGCTCTGCAACAGGATATAGCTCAGGTGGCGTCGGGACTGGGGCTCCTCCGAGCAGACCACGACAAATTGAAAGACAGAGTCAAATGCACGGAGGATACCTTGCAAGAGATAATACCGGAGCATAAATCTATGGAGGGACGATTGGCGGACGCACTCGACCGAATACAGGCACTGGAACGGAGAGCCAAGGACACTGAAAACCGCAGCAGACGCAATAACGTGCGCTTGGTGGGCCTGCCGGAGAAAACAGAAGGAGAAGATATGGTGAGATACCTCGATAACTGGTTGCGGACGGAAGTGGCGCCGGAGGGCCTTTCATCCTTCTTCACCCTGGAAAGAGCACACCGAGTCCCGGCTAGGCCTCCTAGGCCGGGCCAGCCACCTCGCCCGGTGGTGATAAAACTGTTGCACTATAAAGACAGGGACTGGCTGCTAAAGAGGGCCAGGGATGTAGGCCCATTTCAAGTGGATAATAGCAACGTGACATTGTTCCCTGATTTTACGTATGAAACTCAGAAACTGCGGGCCTCTTTCCTTTCGCTCAAACGAGAACTCCGTGCAGAGGGAATAAAGTACTCGCTTCTCTTCCCGGCCAAGCTTAGAGTTGAAGTGGATGGCAAGGCGCTCTTCTTTATGACATCAGCAGATGCCTGGGCGTGGTGGGATACTTACAAAGCTGAAACGGACGGAACGAAATATCGAGCTGAAGAGGCGAAGCATCAGCAGCCAGTGCGGAAATTGCAGAGGATTCGGAAGCGCCGGCAGAGATCCAGGAAACCAACAGAATCGCAAACGGAAGAAGAGAGGAGAGCGGCGCTGCAGGCGGTGGTGGACCTGTCGGGAACGGGGAGCACCCGCTCACGCAGAGGGTCCGAATCGGAGGATCATCTTACAGGATTGGAAACTGATTTGTCGGAACTTGGTGGAGCAAAGGGCCCAGTAGTAACGCTGCAGACATCGGAAGTAATTATTGAGCCCTAATGAGTGAGACACATACTCTTCCTATGTGCGGCTCCTGGGGAAACAAGAAGCACCCGATGCAGCAGCAAACAACGGAGCAGCTGGGAGACTCGTGAGTGACTTTGGGGGATTGAGGGGCAGGAGGGGTTGGGACTGTGATAGCCACCCTTGGGGTCGAGTTGCGCCCCATTGGCCCATAAGACCACCGTAGTGCAGACTGCGGTATAGTCGGGTGGTTGCGGGGAATTAGTTAGCCATTGGTTAAAGTTTGGATGGGAGCTACTTTCTCGTAGTTAGGTCCTGTTCTGGGGGGGGGAGGAAGCCAAGAGTAGTTGGGGTGGCTCAAGGCAAAGAACATGGGGGGAGGAGACAATTGTTTTGAAGTGGGGTTTGGGGTGAGGGGGGTGCCACTACGTATTCCTGGATGAGGACTTGTACTGTCAAATGCAGATTGCTGTGGGACTATTGCTAACTCTGGAGCAACGAAATGTGTGACCTGGAATGTGCGGGACTACACACTATGGCTAGAAGGCACAAGGTACATGCTTATTTAGTTCGTAGAGGGGTTCAGATCGCGCTGTTACAGGAAACACACCTAACAAAACAAGAGGGTTTTGCGCTGCAGCGAAGGTGGAGAGGGCAACTGTTCAACACCACATACTCCGCATTCGCAAGGGGGGCGCTGATCTGGATCCGAGCGGGGGTTCCTCTCCAAGTGACTAGACAGGTAATAGACCCAGAGGGCAGATTTGTGGCCATAGAGGGGAAACTTAGGGGCCGGGATATAGTGCTTTGCAGCGTGTACGCACCCAATGTTGACCTGTCGGCTTTCTTAACAAAGCTTTCTGGTGCGCTGGCGAGTCACTTAGCAGGCCCTATAATTATGGGAGGAGACTTTAATTCAGTGGTAGACCCTGCTCTGGACAGATCTCACCCACCGCTGGGAATGTCGCCAGTGCATTGATTGGCAAAGCGTAGGCTCGAATGGCAGGAGAGATGGGAGCTGGTAGACGCCTGGAGAGCGCGACACCCTACCCTGAGGGATTACTCGTATTACTCTAGTCTGCACGACCTCCACGTCCGATTGGACGCATTCTTGTGTTCCCCGCTCGTGATCTCCACTGTGGCAAACGCTGAGTACTTAACTCGCACGCTGTCCGACCATAATCCTCTATTATTGACGTTAAACTGGGTGACTGAGACCTCGCAGATCCCGACATGGCAACTACGCCCGGACACCCTAGATGACCCACTGTTTAGGGAAGCGCTAGGGGAGAGAATTACACAATAGTTCGGGGAAAACGAGGGTACCACGGCCACCAGAGCGATGGAGTGGAATGCCTTCAAGGTTGTCGTTAGGGGCCACTGTATCGGGAAATATGCAGGAGCCCGCAAAACGCTGTTAGATGATTTAGATAAGGCAGAGAGGGCACTGCGGAACGCTGAGTTGGTGCGCCCTAACCATCCTGAGCTGCAGGAAGCTGTTAGTGAGGCCAAGGAAGCAGTGGCGGTAGAAATGGAGCGGCTCCGAAGCTTTGACCATAAAATTTACCTGACGAGGGCGCACGCCGAGGGGGACAAGGCAGGGACGATGCTCGCTTGGCTGGCTAACCTAACTAGGCGGAGCCACCTGATCTTGGCCATTGAAGAAGAAGGGGGCCGCATATGCAATACCCAAACAGGGATCCTGGATAACTTTCGGTCATATTATGAAACGCTTTACGAAAGCGGATTGTAAGGCCGAGAATGTGAGATCAACATCTTTTTGGAGGGACTGCAATTGCCGCAGTTAGATCAGGAACAGTCAGACGACCTGGGCAGGGATATTACACTGGGGAGAAAGGGAGCGCGGTGAAGCAGATGGCTCGAAACAAAACCTGGGCTTGGACGGATTGCCCATAGAATTTTACAGCAAATACTTGGAGCAACTAGCTCCGCGGCTCCAGGTAGTTTACAATGAAGCTAAATCTAGAGGAAAGCTGCCTCAGTCCATGTGCGAAGCCTTGATGATCCCATTACTGAAGCCAGGGAGGGAGAAGACCAAGCCAGCCTCTTATCGCCCGCTGTCCATGTTGACAACGGACTACAAAATCCTGAGTACAATACTAGCCACTAGACTGTTGAGCCACATGACTGAGTTGATTCACAGCGATCAATCCGGCTTCATCCCCACGCGAAACACTACCATCAATGTACGCCGACTGATACGGTTAATGGGGGACCCGATGCCAGAGACGCGACTGTCCTTAGTATTATCAGTAGATATTGAAAAGGCGTTTGACAGTTTAGAATGGGGTTATCTTTATAGGGTCATGAAGCGCTTCGGCCTTGGCGATAATTATATAGGTTGGACCAAAGTACTGTACACGTCCGCGACGGCACGAGTCGGGATAGGTTCCCTAATATCGCACCAGTACCAAGTATGCCGCGGTACTAGGCAAGGGTGTTCACTATCTCCCCTGCTGTTTGCCTTAGCGATAGAGCCATTTGCGGCGGAAGCACGGACGGGACGTTATTACAAGGGCCTAGTCTATATGGGAAATCCGCAGGCCATTTCGCTGTATGCGGACGACCTCTTATTATTTCTAGAGGATGCCAGTGAGGCGCTGGAGGGCGCAGAGAGACTTCTTTTTTTTTTTATTTTTTTTTTGGAAAACCTTTATTGTAAACTAGCAGAGAACAAATACGGGCCTACAACCACCCGGCCGGCCTCGACAACATTTCAAAGCATACTAGCAAGCAATACGGCATCTCGGTAGCTTTTGAGAATAAAATGCAAGCAAATGAAGTTACACTGGCAAGACGTGCACCACCGAGAAGAAGGAGAATTGAAGGTTTAATTTTATGATACATCTAACACAATAAAATAGTAAACGTTGAAAAGGATCTGAGTTCAAACAATCCGTTCAAATACGGTCATGGGTGACGTCCAGCAAGAAAAGGCAAGCAATAATACAGAACCAAAATGGCGGCACCAGGACATTGAAAAAAGGAGCGATAATCACAGAGCATAATACGTGCCGGACACCACCCACACCCACCTCGACACAGGCCATTGACCCAGGGAAAAAGGAAAAGGAAAAAGAAACAGAGAGACAGAAGAAAAAATTAAGGCCCATAGAAACTGAAACTGACAAAGAAAAATGCCCCCCACCCTACACGCATGCAGAGGCTACGGCCTACCCCACCCTAGCAGTGTGTCTGTCGCCCAATAAAGAGTACCCGAAATGAAGAAGAGAAGAAAAGAAAGAAAAAGATGTACCTGTATAACCGGAGGAGGGCCAGACTTGTGTGTCCAAAAGACAGCAAAATTGTATATCTACGGCCACCCCGCCCCCGACCCCGAGTGATAAAACAGACCCAACGCCTGGTTCTCCCGTCTACCCACCACAGTCCCGGCAAATCAGTCCACTAGAAGCAAACAAGAAAGAAGAATCGCCTTCACCCCTGTCCCTTTCGATCCAGCGCGCCAACCAGGTGTAGGAACAAAACAGCCGTCCGGTGCAGAGCAGTCAGCCTTAGGGACCACCACGGGACAAAGCGCCTGCCACCAATGTCCGACCAGTCCAGTGCCATGCGATCCAAAACTGTGTAGAGAGAAGCAGTGCAGTGCAGCGAATCTCCAATGACAACCCAACGAGGCGGCAGTGACATGGTCTTGCCACAGTAGTCAGAGCCGCCAGCGGTACCCACAGAAAGTCCAGAACATGGCGCCCAGCGGCACCTCTCCAGTCGGTGCGGTAGTTCAGGAGCACCCTTACATTCCACAGTTAACGCAGGCAGGATCAAGGCGGTCACTAGTTCCAGTTCCACTGACACCCCTATGTATATCCGGCCAGACGGCTCACCACAATCGAGCTCAGGGTGTGGCGAAGCGCCCCGCAGGTGGACGCTGGCTCGATCAACGGGGGGCAGCGCGAGCCCAATGGCGTCCAGTCGACTCCCCAGGTCCCAAGCTTTGGACCGCACATCCGCTCGCAAGGCAGCCAGGGCGCCGAGAATGTCCCCTATGCTCAGGGGCAGATCAGGAGAGAAGGACGTCATGACATCTGGCCCGTGGGGTTTATAGTCACATGGCAATTCTTGGGCCCCTCTGCCGACACCACTTTCCAGCTGCACGGTAAACCTGCGGCGTCTCGACTTGCGCGGCCAGGTCTCGGAGATAAGAGCTGCACTTTCCATAGCAGCGATATCCCCAGCTGCAATGCAAGGGCAGCAGACAGAAACACTCTCGGTGTCTGGCCGGGTCTTCAGCAGCAAGCTCAGGAGCGCCCGGCTCAAGATGGCCCCCGGGAAGTCGTCGGAAGGCGAAGGCTCACAAAGATCTCCAAGAGAGGGATACAAAGTATCGCTGATTGCCGCGATCACAATGCAACGTGGAGAGTAGAGCGGATGCCACACTGTTGCCGATAACTCGTTGTAGCAGCAATTCACCGCCAGCCGACTCCGACCTGCCGTCTATGGCCGCTGCTTCACTCCGCCGGGGCCAGCCACCCACGAGAACAAAGACCTGGTCGCCATCCGGGAACGCCGGGAAGCAGACTGGGAGGTTCCTCCACTTCTGCCGAATGGAGAGCGACGGGGAGCACACCGTCGGGCGCAGCGTCACCTTCCGAGTCCGAAACCGCGGAAAGGGTTCAGTAGAAATTGCAGGATAGTTGGCGGCTCGGACAGAAATTGAACGGACCAGCGGAGCCGAGGGTTTAGGCGGCCATCTTGGTCGCCGGCTAGGCTCCTCCTCGCAGAGAGACTTCTTGAACTTTTTAGAAAGCTATCAGGCCAAAAAGTAAATTGGTCTAAATCCTGTTTATTCCCATTGAGACAGGGAGAGAAGCGACCTGCCAATCGCCCATCACTCAACTGGGAACCTAATTGTTTGAAATATTTAGGAGTATATGTGTACCACAAGGCGACAGATATTCTAGAGGGCAATGTGGGCCGTTGTATCCGGGCATTGAAAGTATGTCCTTCTGGGCCACTCTTCCGCTCTCGGTGACAGGCCGCATCTCCTTGGTGAAAATGATAGCTCTACCGCGCCTCCTCTACTACTTCCGTACGTTACCGGTGTGGATTCCTGGCTCTATTTTTCCGCAGTTGCGATCGCTGCTGATATTGTTCCTGTGGGGCACGGGCAGACGTAGAATAGCGTTAGATACGTTAATCCGGCCTAAGGATGATGGGGCGGCATGGCTGTCCCAGACTTTGAATTCTACTACCTAGCGGCTCAATTACAAGTCTTTACGCAGGAGGTGGCGAGGGTGTATCGAGGCCCGGAGCAGGAGAGGGACGGAGGTACCCCCCGACATGTGCTCGCGTACATTACTCTACAGCAGAAGCTCATCCTTAAAGACTTGTCCCTAGAAGAGCAGACGTTCAGGCTCTGCTGGAATCGCGCACGGCGTAGAGCGGGAGTGCGGCGTATGTACGCACCCGAGATACTGCTGGGAATGGTGACAGCACTCCCACACGGTGGCGACTGGTCGCGGTTGCAGGGGTGGGAAGATGTGGGGCTACAAATGCTGAGTGACCTGTATGAAGACGGGGCATTACTTTCATACCAGATCTTGCAAAACTGTTTTGATCTACCGAGAGGAGACTACCTGATGCACGCTGCTGTGACCAGGGCTATGCAGGCACACTGGGGGGAGGGACTGCTAGAGCCCGCCACATCCATGGCCTGCCAATACACCATGATGGCAGCTGGAACATATAAGGCAGTGACGTGTCTTTATTCTAGAATGCTGCGAGAACCTCTGATAACACTGAAGGCCAAATGGGAACTAGACCTCCAGATGGAGATCCCTGACACAACGTGGGCGCAACTATTAAGGCGGGCAAGGAAAAGCACGAGGAACGCACGCTTTCAATTGATACATTTTTATATTCTCCACAGAGCCTACCTTACGCCAGGGAAAATCGGAAAATATTTTGGGGTAGAAAATGCGGCCTGCCCCAGATGTAACTCAGCAGAGGCGGACTTAGGGCATATGTTATGGGACTGTCCATACTTACAAGACTATTGGCAGGAAATTGGCGAGACATTGAACAACGCAACGGACAGAGAACTACAATACACTAAGGCGGTGGGAGTGCTGCATTGGTTTACGCACACACCCAAGAATAGGATTACGAGCAAGTTTATAGATATGGGACTGATATTGGCTAAGAGGGAAATAACTAGAAATTGGAAATCAAAAAAGAAGCCTACCCACAAAAGATGGCTCAAGGAATGCCTCAAATGGGCGGCGAGCGAAAGTACTCTCAGGTACCAATTGGCCCGCCGCAAGGCTGACAATAGGGCACTGGAAGCGGCAGCAGCATGGGAGGCGCTAGTGCACGCACTACGAGATAGTACGTTGGAGGAGGAGGACGGACATCCCAACTCAGGAACTGAAGATCCCACTGACACACCAAGAGCACTTTCTTTGGGCATCCCGGATCACTCCTGACAGAGTTCATATACACACACTAACAGCGAGTCCAGGCGTAGAGGCAGGTACTGGGAGTTGAGGGGAGGGGGGGGAGTTTAGAAGTTGGGGGGAAGAAGGGTTTGGGGGGGAAGGTGGGGAGTAAAGTGTAAAAGCAGATTGAAGAAAGCCTTGCATGGGGAACTGAAGACGCTCAAGGGTTGCTGCGAGGGGTGATTCACTGGTTAACGCCGCCCGACCCCCGGGTTGTGGGCTTATAGGCCGTGTATACGATTCACCCAAATAGGAAATAAGTATTGATAATGACCATGCAAGACGCTCATAAGTGTATGATGTATATATGATTTGGCTCTGCAATAAAAACGGTTTTACAAAAAAAATTAAATATATCTCCCATACTGTCTTATGATTGTAACAGCACATATCTCTTACACGAGAAATAAGACTGTTCAATAAACCCTTTTTATTGAAACGCCCGTCTACTCTTTCTGTGTAACTCTGTAGAAACTAAGCATGCACGATTAGCTAAGTAAAACTGTTATCTATTGTTTCCACGATTCTGAGAAGTGTTCCGATTCTAAAGGGAAACAAAGTTGTCATGTTTATGCGGTTGCCAGAAGCTACTCCCTTCTTGTTAACAAGGAGTTTCTAGTGACCTCTGAGTTAGCTGGCACACAAAGTAATTAAGTTTAATATACTCGATATGGGCATACTGACCTCAGTCCTATGCCAAATCTATAGTGTATATTATTCCAATGCGCAGAGCCTATTAGGGAAATAGGAACTACATTACACTGAAGCCTCAACCTAATGGGTCCCCGCGACTGGAGCTGGTAAGAAGAGTCCAACGTCGAAAAGCATCCCTACACTCGATGCCCTACAGCCTTGGGTGGCCCAACCGACGGTGTCCAGGTATCCCCCAAGAACCCAACTTACCTCTCCAGCCAGTGGTCACCTTCAGGAAGTTTCCCTGCTCGAGCCTGCAGCATCTTTGCCAAACCAAAGTCTCCATTGGTATTCACAGGGTCCACAACACCTCCTTGGCACACTGTACCTGGCCACCCCGTGCCGCTGGTGGTGTAGCTCCTGTGCTGATTGTTGGCCCCTGCAGTGTTGACCCCAGGAGCTTTGCTCCCACACTCTAGTGGCCTGCTCGTGAGCAGCCCCTAACCGAAAGCCCCCGTGTTCCCATTAGCTAACATTGAGCCCCTGCACTTTGCACCCGCCGTCCCAGTGGCAATGGTGGTGCAACTTGAGTGCCTACCTAGACCTTGGGGAACCTTGGTCCTAGCCTTGACCCTGCTTGAATCTAGAAATAGAGCATAAGTGTATATACCTAATTGGTCTGGGTTCTATCTCTGAGTGTGTGCCATCAGTTCTTGTCTGAATAATTACAATAAATGCTTAACACACCCTACTGATAGGCCTAACTGCTCACACACACTACCACACAGAAAGCTGTTAGTGATTATCTAGTTTGCTATACCTCTGAGGATCTCCTGGACTCTATGCACACTGTACCTTACTTTGGTATAGTATATACACAGAGCCAGCTTCCTACAAAAAGTGTCCGTGTACGTTTTTTGGTGTATCATTATAGTTTTGCTTCCACTTTTATCAGGACAAAAAAAATTGAAAAATAGTTGCAGACTTCAGATAAGCCCAATAAAAGGGGGTCAAATACACATGTATCACAGAACCTATGATATCAAATACTTTTACAGTAATTGTCAAATACATTTTGCATTTATGTATCTGAGATAATTCATCGTAATTCATACTTAAATTTACAGAACACAATATGAGTATACATCATTATATATATATATATATATATATATATATATATATATATATATATATATATATATATATATATATATACATATATATATATATATATATATATATATATATATATATACATATATACATATATATACAGATATATATATATAATATAGTCCCTATAAATTGGTGGAAAGAAAACTATAAAATGATGATGGGTGTGCTTTAAAGCTCACTGCACTTGCAATATCTGGTAAAGATCACAAGAGTCAGAGGAAGTATGAGGCAAGTGGAATAAATTTACATATCTAGTCAGTGTGGATGAGCGCAATATACAACCACCATCTTGAAGTTTAAAAGCGGTACTTGCAAAGTATGCCACACGCTTATTCAATCTGAGAATGTTCCATCTCTAATGGGCACGGCCACTGGAATCATGGAATTGTGGCAATTTCCACATAATTATACATTTGCCACATTTGCAAATAATCAATCATCTGTTGCATAATCTGCAGATTTCAACAGAAAAAAATTTGTTTCTAGCTTAAACTGTTCAAAAGTTACTAAAAATGAGACATGTGCTGCCACGCAGTGGAGGGCCCTTTGCAAAGCCAGACTGGTCTCCTTTCTGTTGCTTTTTGCTATATTTGTGTGTTAAAATGGTACTAATGAGGAGCAATCAATGCCCAGAGAGTGTTACCAAGTTCAAAAATGGCGAAATAATGAAGCAATTCTATTACAAAATTGTTAGAACTGGCTATTTCTGGTAGGCTAAGGCTGACGCCAAAGCCAGGCAGAAACCACCATTCTAGTCAGGGCAAGGAAGTCACACGCCAAGATAACCTCTGCTCACCCCCTTGGTAGCTTGGCTCAAGCAGTAAGGCTAAACTCGGAGGCAATGTGTAAAGCAATTGCGCCAGTGCACAACAGCAACCACATACTAGGCACACCACAAAAGAGACTCCACACAAGGTTATTATAAAAATAACTTTTGTATTGTAAAAACACATCAGATAAAATCACACATATACATTGTGCCAACTGGCACGGGCAATATTCACAGGGATTATGTACACCAGACAGGTCCACACGGGCGCCTGTCAGAATCAGATATAGTACTTCTAGATACAGTGTAGAATATAAAGTCACTTCTAGAATAAAGAATAAAGGTAACATAAAATAATAATCAAAGATAACCAGTAACCACTGGTAACAGGAACCAGGACCTTACTAGGACCACCTGTACTAAGAAAGCAGAACCACCTAAGTATCACACAGCATTTAGGGGTCTAAGAAAGAATACATTACTCATGATGCAATAAACCTACATTCAGAGGAGTAGAAAAGAAGAACACATGATGACTAAACATTCAGAGGTGTTCAGAATAGAGCACATGATGCAATAAAATACATTCAGGGGTGCAGCGCAAGAAGACACATGATGACTAACCATTCAGAGGTGCAGCGCATGGAAAGGAAGACACATGATGCAGTAACACATTCAGAGGTGCATAATAAATCAATAGCGCAAAAACTCACATAAGCAATAACTATTAAAAAGCATAGAAATCACATTGCGCCAACACTACATAAGCCACTACCTGTGGCAGTCCCTAGGCCAACTGGCCTTGTGGGGCAAAGATGCCCTGAGTCCAAAGTCAGTGCGCTGCCATGCAGCGCCAGTCACAAGTCCAAAAAGCCTAAACGTGGCAGCTGCCCACAAAGTGCTGGACAGCTGGAATCAGAAAGCTGTGGCAGGGCTCTCAGTAGCCCCTAGACAAATCTGCGCCACCTGAGCCACACAGACTCTAAAACAAACACTGTGCACGTTGGAGCCACACAGGCTCTGGCCAACACTGGTCAAACGTTGGAGCCACACTGGCTCTAAAGCAACATGCCCCCTCTGAGCCTCCGTGGCTTTAAAACACACTAATGGCCCTCTGAGCCACGCAGGCTCTCTCCACAATTCTGCTACCATGTTGGAGCCTCTCAGGGCTCTAGGTTGCACGTGCCGGCAGGAAGGGGGGGGGCGGGCACCGACCATCTGCCCCGACGCCCCATCTAGAGGCTGCCCTCGTTGGAGTCCCCCTCAGGGGACTCGGGATGCCAAATATGCCCGCAAGAGCCTCGAAACAGAATGCGGGGCAAGGTGGGAGCGGCCCACTGCCAGACGGGGCCGCTCCAGGCGAGAACAGAGCCCGGTGCCTTGAGGCACCCATCAAGGAGCCCCCACACTCACCGGACCTCGGGCGGCGCTTCTGGCGAGCAGCGCGGAGGGGCAGGCACCGGCATTGTGCCTCCCGCCCCCTCCGCCAGACACAGGCTGCAAGGCTTCTCCCGCTTCACCCGGGCCCCCTCCTGGGACCCGGGGTTCTCAGCCACAACTCCGTTTCTCCTTCCCTCGCGCCGCCAGCATGCAGCATCTCTTTTCTTCCTCGGCCGGCAGCGGGGGCGGGACTTCCGGCCGCGCTGCGATTGGCCGGCCGGCCGGCCAACCACTTCCGGGTCGCTGCGGGCAGCGCAGCGGCCCTTCTCCTTAGGCAGGCAGGCGGGGGCTGAGTTTACCGAGGAGTGGGCTCCCTCGAGTAAAAATCAAGATTAGCGGCATGGCCGCGGGGCAAATGCCGGGTGGGCACCGGCCTAAGAACAATCATGCAATCGAGGTGGGCACTCGTAATTAATTAAATAAATACGGGCATAACGCAGGGTGGCACCTGCAACATATCACGCAAAATGCGTGATAGCGACACGCTCGCTACGGGTGAAAAATAAAGCGCTCTCAAGCGCTAGGAGGCAGAAATAAAGCGCTTCCATCGCGCTGGGGGCACTGACAGCCTCACAAGCCCCCAGAGATGACCCCTACATCAAGAAGGGTCCCAAAAGTCGAGGCATCCAGGAGGCAGCACAGCAGCTCCTATTAAGGGAAATCCTCCAGCAAAGTTCTTCAGGAGTCCAGGACCAGTCCATCAGGAATCCAGGGCAAAGCAAAGTCCCCCCATCAGCCCAGGCAAGGCAGAGGGGTCCCCCAGAGTCCTCCAGGCATCCAGGGGCTGGGCAGCGCCCGCCCCTGGTAGATTCAAGTCAGAAACAAGAACATTTTGGAAGGGGACACAGCCCCTTCTTATACACAGAAAAGCCTTTGAAGTCCTTTGAAGTCCTTTGAAGCAGGCAGTGTGAGAACCAGCTAGACTGGTTTAGAGGGAAGTCCCCTTCAGTATCAGGGACAGAGGTGTCAGTCGCCCAGCGGGAGGTGGAGCCAGCTTTGTAGTTACACAGGAACAGCCCTTCACTATCAGGTGCTAATCTCCTCCCACTTCCTTGGCAGCAGATGCTGCCTTTCATCCACGGGCTGACTTCAGACAACCTCCTGGGCTCTCTAGCCCCTGTCATCCTCAAACCAGACAGTCAATCCACAAGCAGGCCCAGGCACTCTGGGCCAGGCTCACCAGCCAATCACACGCTAGCACCAACTTACACAAATATTCCAACTTCCAAAAGTAGTACTTCTAGACTAGACACAGTCATGCCGCATACATCATTTTGCAGCATTCACTCTCACGAGTTCATACATACCAAAATCGCCCCTGCACTCCCCACACATCAGGAACTACCATGGGCATACATATTCCCCATTCATTCCTATGGGAGGGCAGGTCACTCACCACACATACAGAGAGCTCAAGTACTTTACACTGTACCACAGTGAAAAAGTGCGCAGAGGCCTAAAATCACCAACACCAGGTTCCATAAACAGGCTAGGAAAAAGCAAAAAGTCTAGGGGTAAACCTGCCCAACGGGCCGGGTCCAACAAAAATGTGCTGCATTATGCTGCTTAATTTGCCTTTTCTTGCTGCATAATTAACTCCACCCTGCTGCATAATTTGGCCCGCTCTTGCTGATTTTAATTCCAGTGGCCCTGCTATTGGGCAGGCTGGGGGCAGAGGTACTCTGGCAATCCAATGGGGGCGGTGGGGGGGCAAGGATGCAGTGCACTGTATCGTTATGGAGGCTAAAGCACTAGCTACTGTACGAATATGAAAAGCAGGACCAGCATGTTTTCAGTTAGGTCAAGGCTGCATAATGGATTTCATCCTTTGAAAGGAGGTGCACTGCATTGAGCATCAATTCCATAAAAATTGCCAATTTAGGTGTTAACAAGATACACAGCCAAAGAGAAACATGACTATTATTAGCTCAACAGTACCTTGGGTGGGGCATGGGGGTTATCTTGGGTGTCCCTTGCCCACACAGCCCACACTCTAGAACAGGGCCTAACATCAGCACACCGACATTTCAGTGGGGCTGTGGTCAGATGGGGCTGTGTAGCCTCATATCATTCTTAACAAAAATTGGGGTACTCATTTTCTGCCTTCGAAATGGAGGAGAGGAGAGGTGTTACTTGGCAGGAGAAGTCCATTATCCACTGCCTCCCTTTTCTACCGTTTGGCCCTTCCCAGTGCTCCTGTTTGGCCATACTGTGTGCTTGTTCCAGCATCCACCATGCGTCAGTGAGTCCCCAGCTTCAGTGAGCCACAGGACAATGGGCGCCACACTGAAGTATACAAAAGTTGATAGATGGAATGCTTAAATTAATCTCAACCACTTGTAATTGCTCATGGCCCCATACCAGTCCTTTGTTATTTTGCACACCGTGCCATCTCAGTTTGTACCCAGCCATATGCAAATCAGTCTTTACCCTGCTCCAATGAGAACAGCCCAGCCCGAACTGATAGGCATGGTCCTCCCTGAACCAAACACAAGCACCCCAAGACTGGTTTCATCCTTATTAGTGCTCCTCAGTTGGCGCTGCTTAACTTGGCAGTTCTTATCTCAAAGGGCTTCGCTAGCCACGATTCCAGTCCCCTGGCCACCAGCCCTTCATCTTCACCCATAGATTTGTTGTTGATGGGCCTTTCTGATATTTTATTCAGGATATAAGAGGGTTTGGGCAACCAGCAGTGTTAACTTGCAGCCATTTTCAGCAGTATCAGGTCACGCCCCCCTTTCTTTCTTACTTTATTTCATACATTTCACTTTTTATTTTAGGTTCCCTTAGTTAATTTAGTTTAATTCCCAATATTATTTTGGCTTGTTTTTATTTCCCAGTGCCCACACTATGAGTTCCAAGCTGAGAGCGGCTAAATTAGCTGGGTTCAATTGTGGTTTGTTTTGTTAATTTGTCATAGCTGGTTCATCTTTTATTGTTGTTAGTCGATCTTCCAGATTCGTGCTAAGGAAGAAATTCACACCCTGTGCTAAGGATAGGCTTCACCTGCTACTTTTGAAACTCTGCTACAATTGTGACCGGATGCTGAAGACAAAATCTACCTAAGCCCATTCATGTCCTGCTACCCTGAAACTTCCTCCCCTCGTATTGCCTATACCGATAGTCAACTCATGGCTCTTAGCCATTTTTTGTTGGTAAGTGTTCCTGCCAGTCTCCTCGCCCCAGTACCATTACCGTTTATCCCCTTGATTATTCTTTGACTACTTTAGCCTCCTTGCCTCCTACTGGCTAAGTTTCCATGTTTACTGCTTAACACTTGTTTACTACTTTGGCAGATGGTAGAGATTCTGTGGGTTGTAACCTCTATGCCTCTGGACATATAATTCTCAGGGACATCTGACAGTACAGTGATTCTGGACTGGACATTGCCTTTAAAACCCACCTCGTCACAAAATCATCTACCTTGAAAAATCTAATAATCTTGATGGAGCGGAGGGGGCGTGGCCTGAGGCATCAAGATGGCGGTCGCACTCTAAGAGTGCTCTGGATCCCTCTGTCATCCGCCTTCAATCTGCCCGACTACAGCTGTCATAGACCCCGTACGCACCAGCTGCAGCTCCCTGGATGTCCTGCCCTGCTCCGGTTTCCTCCTGAGGGGCTGCCCGGTCTCCTTGTGCTCCGGCGGGCGGCCCTCATTCCTGAGGCCTGGTGTTTCCATGATGGCGGCCCTCGCTCTCGGGCCTGCAGACTCCGCCCGGGGGCCCTGAGGCTTGGTGTGTCGACCTGCGGCGGCGGACAGGGGACGTCTGTGGCCCGGGGAGGTGTCGGACGGCCCAGCTCCTGGGGACGGAGCTGGAGGACATCGGAGGCCTGGCACGGCCTGTGTGCGCTATGTGCACAGCATGGGGCCGGCACTGGGAGCGGTTCCCGGAGCGAGAGGCGGCCCGGACCTCTGGCGACGACCCGGTAAGTGCGGCCCCTGACTGTTTTGGCGGCAGCCGGAGGGGTTGGGCTTCCCTCCAGCCTTCATCAGGTCTCTTCTTCGACCCGAGAGGCTGGGGATCGGCGCCGGCCTGGGACACCGTCACAGCGGTCCCCCCGGGGAGCGAGGCCCCGGTTCTCGAGGCTTCGGAGTGGTGTTCCACGCTGCCCACTTGGGGCTGGAGGTTGGCCCCTGTCACCTTTGTGGACCTCGGCTGGTGGACTGGTGCATGACATCTGGCCGTCCTTGGCACTGGCCGCGTTAAAATTGGTAAACACCCCCGCCCTGAAAAACCCACGGTGTTGGTGAATGCCCCGGGCGCGCCTGCTGGGACCCGTACTGGCTGCGGGGCGAGGAGGGGGTCGGCCACCACCTCAGGTGGCGGGCTGTGCTGCGCTGACCCCCCCCTGCCGGTCTGAGCATGTGGAAACTGTCGGTGTGCCCAGGGGGTAGACCGCGGTGAAAGGGAGCTGGACATTCCCTCGTGCTCAAGTGACGCCTGCCCCCCTGCATGGGGGTGCTGCTGAACACCCAGGGTATGGCTGTTGGGACCCGTGCCGGCTGCGGGGAGGAAGGGGGTCGGACTGAAGAACCGGGTTTTAGAACCCAGCGGCACCAGGGGCACGCCCAAAGTCTTCGAGTTCACCTGTCTTAGAATACAGAGACACGGGATACTTCTCGGTGACGTCAAAGATCAAATTTATTGGCTGCAACCAGGAACAGAAGTCTACGAAGTTCGACACGGGTAGGTTCCCTAGAGACTGCACAATTTTCGTATTGCGAGACATCGTCTTTTATGCTAAAAATCACATTCCTGACAAACACCCATTATTTACGAATTGTCCAATCACAAGTAACATTGAAAAAGGTATTGCATAACGACAAACCCACTCTTCAGTTGTCCAGCCCACCATCAATTACACAAGAAAGGCCAACATTCTTGCTCGGACAGGCCGGACAAACCCATAATAAAAGACCACAACCCATACCATAAATAGACCATAAAAGAAGGAACAGAAACAGATGAGAAGCAAGATAAAGGGGTGTGCGCGTGTGTAATAAACTCAACAATGTCCTGTTCTTTGATCTCTATCTCGATCAACTACCGGACAAGAAACAATCTTAGCAAAGGTTAGCTTCAGGCAACGGGGTCAGTTCACTCAGGTCACCTAGGAGTCAGCTAAAGTGTACGTGTACTAAAGACTCGTTCGGCCGTAGTCATCGGCCTATGTGAGGGCAACCACAAAATGGCTGCCGTACGCAAAATGGAACCCAAGGGTTCAGAACAGAATCAATGAATACATAGTGAATCTATCGGTCTAGCATGGCGAAATCACTCGTACTTGCCGCACTCACTAGTTACGGTTCGCTACTATCAAATTCGTAACGAAACCATGACCTTTATGAAACGCGTTCAGAATTCACAGAACCTCACACCCTCCTTTTGCCCTTACATAGGCAATAACCTAAACTCACGTCAATCTGAATCCAGGTCTATATTCATCAGATCATCAAGATCTTTCTGGAGCATGATCCTATTACTTAGTAACTCTTTCGAGACAGGTCTCCTTGCACACGAAGTAGCACAACGGCCACATATAGCAGGAGCACACTGTGCACAAAGACAGAACAGGAAAAGAATCGCTAAAGCCATCCCAATGATAATCAGAATCTTCCATCCCCAAGTGGATAACAATTCCCAAATTGATCAACAACAAGAGAGATAGGGAGAGTCATGAACACTCTTAGTCCCCAAACTGTATTAGATATCAACAACAAAAGAGTGTTCCTGTACTGTTTAAGGTGGAAGAAGACACAGAGCACAAGGAACCAACAAAGCCCAATTGGTTTGTTAATAAAGCCCTCACTCACCGACCTGGTCGGTGACTTGCTTCATCATCGGGCCCCACCGGGTGTGACCGAATGTCACCCCGGTGTGCTGCGACGCCAGAATTACTGCGGAGCTGGTCTTGTGAGGGTGGGAGGGCTATGTGAAAATTATGTGAATAGTGTAAAGTGGTGACTTAAAATTGCCTTGTATGTATCAAAAAATTAATTTAATCAAAGATCATCAAGGACAAAGTTAAAAAATGTGATGGCGAGTACGGCCAACTAATTGTATGGTCTACTCCCACTAGCATTAAGTGACAATGTGAGTGGTCAACATGAACATGTTTCAGCCGGTGTGGTATAATTAACCTGGCATTCGTCAGGACCTATGGTGTTAAACCTCGGCGGTATGGGCACTCTAACGCCCACCCAACCAGAGGACTTGAAAGTTAAAAGTCTGTGAAGTGCAAAAAAAGGGGGGCGGGCTTCACCACCCGAAGGTAGGACGCACACACCTCCGGTCTCTAAAGTTTTTAGAGACAAAAATTAAAAAGCACCTGTGGGGATTAAAAACAGACAAACAAAACAAGACAAACAAACAATTAGAATTATTTGTCAATAGGTTCAGGCCAATTTTTTGTGCTCAAGGTGTCAGGGTGCGCAACTCATACAAAATAGCAGAGGTGCGTGGCTCTGCCAGTGGCTGAGACTAAATGGTAGGTAGTCTAGTTTTATGCAGTGACACTCTCATGATAGATTGCCAAATTGTAGGATCTAACAGTGTGAGTGCGCAGGGAGGGTAAGTAGGTGAAAAAGGAGGCGAATGGCAGTGAGAACATTCAGGCAACACTAGATCACTCTGCGATCAATGGGCCAAATGGCCAGTGACCATTCAACACAAACGCGAAGAAAGATGTGAGAAAAGGTAGGTTCTCACTTCACCAGGGAGGAAAATCCACCCCATAGACCACGGGAGGGAGGGGACGGCGCATTTGGCACATCCTGAAAGAGAAGCATAAAATGGGAAAGAAAGAGGGACAAAACACCGTCAACAAGCAGTAACAGTACTTAGCTTGCATGGTCGTTTGCATCCAGCAAGGTACTCACGCCCACGGCGTCCGTCTCCTGCAGGTACGCCTACTCTACCCTCGGGACCGGGTCTCGTCGATCCGGAATGAGAGGGTGTGGGTGGTTTTATGAGTCTCCGGTACGGAAACCCGCGTCTCGCGCTTCCGTGGAGGGAGGTGTGCGTCCTGCGCATGCGTGAGGAAAGCGGAGAAAGACTAGAGCGTGAACCTAGTCCGGTCGAGAATACTCACTTCCGGAAAGGCAGGACTGTACGACGCGCATGCGTGCCCCTTCGGTTGTCCTTGTCGAAACAGAGGGACTCGAGTGATGGGGTTTAATGCGCATGCGCGAAAGACAGGGCTGTACACCGCGCATGCGTGCCCCTTCGGTGGTCCTTGTCGAAGCAGAGGGACTCGAGTGATGGGGTTTAATGCCCATGCGCGAAAGTTTGTCGGCCAATGTCAGGGGAAGTAAACAAAGCGGGGTTTGTTATGGTGTGCATAGTAAGCCAAAAAACCTTTCTATTGTAAGAAATAGGCAGACATCGCCCATGAAATAGAATTAAAATAGCGATGAGAAAAGAAGATGGCCCATAGGAAAGATGAATATTAATTTTGGGTCTAACTTCTATTGGACAGATAAATGAGGGACACAAGCACCACAGACATCAGGAGTTTACTGGAACAGAATGACTGGAACAGTTACGGATCAGAGGTTACTTTGGTATTACTTCAGGACAGAGCCCCAAGGTATATCGTCATTGAGGCCATTGATATGGGTGCCCAGGCGGTATACCCACCGTTGTTCCTTTTCAAATAGTCTTTCAGAGATATTGGTGCCCCCATGGATTTGTTCAATCACAGCCCATTTTAGATCGTTGGTGGTGTGATTAGTTTGTAGAAAGTGATCACTCATTCTTGTCGTTGTTTTTCTGCACCTAATGTTGCTTCTATGCTCACATATCCGTTGTTTAATTTTTCTGGTTGTCATGCCCACATACCGAAGTGAGCATGGGCATGTGATAAGGTACACAACATTTGTGGAATTGCAGTTAGTATGTGCTTTCTGCCACCATGTTTTTCCTGGTTCAAGGGCCAAGGATTTGGTGGGGGCTGTCAGGTGACAGACAGAGCATTTTGAGCAGGGAAAGTGGCCTGTGACTTTGGGTAGGTTCCATGTATCAGTGACACTCCTCACAGGGGTTCCGAGTATTTCTTTGGGTCTGGTGTGGACCAAGGAATCTTTCAGACTGTGACCTTTCTTGAAAGAAAACAGTGGTTTCTGCCAATCCTTCTTGCTGCTTGTGATAATTTTCCAATTCTTGTTTATTGACTTTTTCATTTGGTTGGATAGTGCACTGTATGTGGTAACGCAAGTCAAGGGAATTTCCGTTGTTGTTTTTATGGTGGGTTCCAAGAGGGCTTCCCGTGGTTGGTTCCGTGCCCGTTTGAAACCTTTGTTGAGAAGATGATTTGGGTAACCTCTTTGTGTCAGTTTGGTCGTTAGGTCCGTTGATTGTTGTTTGAAATCAACTATGTTGCTACAGTTCCGGCGAATGCGTAAATATTGTCCGTAAGGGAGATTCTCCCTTAACGGGCGAGGGTGGAAGCTAGAGAACTGTAGCAAGTTGTTTTTGGCTGTGGCTTTATAGTGGGTCTTCGTAGTCAGAGTAGTTCCACTATTTGTGATTACCACATCAAGGAACACCACCTCCGTGGTGCTCACTGTATGGGTAAATTTCAAGTATCTGTTTAGGGTGTTGATCCAGCAGAGGAATTCCATTAGTCGTTCCATGCTTCCCTTCCAGATGAGCAGCACATCATCAATGTACCGTTTCCAGTACGAAATGTTTCTGCCAAATGGGTTGTTGATAGACTGTATGTTATTAGCCTCAAAATCTGCAACATACAACCCCGCTATGCTGGGAGCAAATGTACTGCCCATCGAGGTACCAGAGCATTGTAAGAAGAGCCGTCCTTGGTAGGCGAAGAAGTTTTCTTTGAGTGCGATTGTTGCGCATTCTGTGATAAATTCTCTGGGAGTATTGTATTCCCAGGTGACAGAGTTCAGAGCAGCTTTTAATACCGTGATTGTCTCATCTTGCGGGATGCTGGTATACAGGCTCTCAATGTCTAAAGTGACCAAGATGATGGTATCTGGCTCAAAGGTGATAGTCTGCAGTTGATATAACAGGCTCTTTGTATCCTTAAGGTATGTCGGTGTATTTTGAACAATTGGTTTGAGGAACTGGTCACAGAAGGTGGACAGGGGTTCCAGTAAGGACCCAATTCCTGACACAATCGGTCGTCCAGGGGGCGGCAGTTTATTTTTATGGGTCTTCGGGAGAGTATAAAAGTAGGGAATAATGTTCTTACTTATAGAGAGGAAATCAGCTTCATTTTTAGATATATGACCCCTCGATTCGGCTTCCTTGACCAAGTTGGTAATGCGGTTCTGGAGTTCCGGAGAAGGGTCCTCGGTAAGTGGAAGGTAATTGTTGATGTCATTTAGTAGGTCCTCACAAACTTTCTCATAGTCCGTCGTATTTTGAATTACAATGCCACCGCCTTTGTCGGCAGGTTTTATTGTGATTGTATTATTGTTTTTGAGTTTCTCCAGTGCTCGATACTCTTCGGCACTGAAATTACCGTAGTTCCGTGGTTCAGGGCTTGTTTCTAAGTCCAGAAACACTGCTTGTTCGAAAGCTGTGATGGCAGCTGGTACAGAATGAGGTGGGGGTACAAATGTTGATTTTGGTCTTAAACCAGTGTCACCTTTACGTATTTCCGCATTAGGGTCCTCTTTTCCTTCGAAGAAGGCTTTAAGTTTTAATTTGCGAAAGAAGTCAGTGAGTTCGCAGTGTAGAGACCGGAGGTGTGTGCGTCCTACCTTCGGGTGGTGAAGCCCGCCCCCCTTTTTTTGCACTTCACAGACTTTTAACTTTCAAGTCCTCTGGTTGGGTGGGCGTTAGAGTGCCCATACCGCCGAGGTTTAACACCATAGGTCCTGACGAATGCCAGGTTAATTATACCACACCGGCTGAAACATGTTCATGTTGACCACTCACATTGTCACTTAATGCTAGTGGGAGTAGACCATACAATTAGTTGGCCGTACTCGCCATCACATTTTTTAACTTTGTCCTTGATGATCTTTGATTAAATTAATTTTTTGATACATACAAGGCAATTTTAAGTCACCACTTTACACTATTCACATAATTTTCACATAGCCCTCCCACCCTCACAAGACCAGCTCCGCAGTAATTCTGGCGTCGCAGCACACCGGGGTGACATTCGGTCACACCCGGTGGGGCCCGATGATGAAGCAAGTCACCGACCAGGTCGGTGAGTGAGGGCTTTATTAACAAACCAATTGGGCTTTGTTGGTTCCTTGTGCTCTGTGTCTTCTTCCACCTTAAACAGTACAGGAACACTCTTTTGTTGTTGATATCTAACAATTCCCAAAACCATCCCATCAACGACCAATCTCCTTCGTCCACATGTACAGACTCGGAGATCTTATGTAGCTTGGAAATGGCCTGGTACAATGTTGGAGTATTGTCTGGAATAAAAATGCAGCAGCTCGATTTAATCAATTTACATACCCCTCCTCTATCTGCAAGTATGACATCTAACGCAACTCGATTCTGCAACGTCATAAGACGATCCGATTGGAGCTCAGCAGTCAAATTACTAAGGGCACCAGCGTCGGGGGCAACAGAAACGAAACATAACATGTTCCCGAAAAATCAGGGGGCAACCATGTATATGCTTTATCATAGCAGACAAAATACGTACCCTTAGCTGCTAAAAACGATGGGGAAGTCTGGGACGCAAAAACATACGTCTCAGTGCAAACACTCTTCCCTAACTGAGCTCTCGGATTCAGTTTTAAAGTGCCATTGTAGGGGGCGTGGCCAAGATGGCGGGTTGAGAGGACGTGCCGTTCGTGAGCTCCCGCGATCCAGGGCCCTCGAACTGCTGTAACTGCGCCGATCTCCCCCCACCTGCACGGGGATCGGCGTCGGAAGCGAGGGGCTCACTGTGGCTAGACTCGACGCACCGAATATCCCGTGGAAAGTAGCTGCAGGGCTGCGGTGGAGACCCGAGAGGAGGGCCGACCAGAGACTGCGGTGGCTGGAGCCGCGAATGGCATTGCTGCGGGGAAGCGGCCGCGGATGCACGAGATCCGCCTGGAGGCGTCGGACAGACCTGCCAGCCCCCGATGGACCCAAGGGGGCACGAGCCGTACCCGAGGCCGGAGTGCTACCGCCGGATCTGCCGTTGTGTGACCTGCCCGCTCCCCGGCGACCGGAGCGGAGGGGGAAGGTGAACGACCGGCCGCCTTGGAGTGTCGAACCACTGCACGGGCAGACTGGGGGCGGCTGCCAGGCTCTGCCGGATGCTGCCCGATACCGCCAGAGCACGAGCTGGAACCTGTGGCGGCTCGGTACCCAGGAGCGGCGACGATGGGTCGGCGTAGGATCGCTACACGAGCTCAGGGACATCACCGGATGTACGCCACTGACTGGCCGGCCTTCCCGCTACCGGCGGGCGTTCGGTGCTGGGATTGGAGGCGCCCTTGGGGCTCACTGGCGTTGCGGAGCCGTCGGTCGGAGCGGTCAGGGCCACCACGAGAGGTAGGCCTCCACTGCCTTCTTGGATTGGGGCGGTTGGCACCTACGGGAACCCCGCGAGCAGAGGAGTGGATCGACTGGGGCCCCGGGTGTGGTGACTGAAGGCCCGAATACCACGAGGTGAATCACCGCTGGACAGAAGGTGCCCCCTAGCCGGACGCGGAGTGCACTGGCATGCCCGGGGGTATAACTGACGGCCGGTCAACGCGCTGGTGACGGCCCGCCCAGAGGCCTTGGTTTTCCCTGCTCCCACCGCCATTTGGGTCCTCGACCGCCGCCATTTTGAACTTCGCCGGAGGTCCCAAGGGGAGTTTCACTGCCGGACAGAGGGCACCGCTGAATCTGGCTCGGAGCGCACGCACACTGCTGGGGGACCGACCGACGACCGGCCAGCGTGTTGGTGACTGACCCGCCCATGGAACTTGATTTGCCCCACCCTCACCAAAACTAGGATCTTCGGTCATCGCCATTCTGAACTGCGTCAGGGGTGACCCACGATTGCATTCCCAGGGCCGACGCTCGGGGCGCCCTCAGGGGCTGGAAACAGGAGTGTAACTAGGCGGTACTACCTAGCGGAGTGACCTTGGGAGCAGGCTCCGGTTAGTGCTTTGATTGCTGATGCGGAGATAACCTACACGACTCCTCCCGGGTGCTGTGCCACCTGAGGTGCCTCCACGCACACGTGATGGCAGGAAACAGAGGGGGAAAGAAGGGAGACCGCACTCTGCCTGAAATGCTGGGCAGGGGTGCCCCCAGGTCCGATAGGTCTCAGCCGGCCCGAGCCCCTCGAACACTTCCAGAGGAGCAGAGGGAGGGGAACCTCCAGTCAATAGATCCTTCCTGGAGTCGCTGTTCAGCACCCTCCGGGAAGATTTCCAGATGTTGAAGCAGGAGGTGGCCGGGGAGGTCCGGGAGGTACGGAGGGAGGTTGACTCCCTAGGCGAGCGAGTGGCCTCGGTGGAGGAGGCCGGACACTCCCGGGACGAGGAGATCGCGCAGCTACAAGAGGAAGTGCTCCGGCTCCAGGACCGGCAGCTTGACCTCCAGGCCCATGCTGAGGACCTCGAGAACAGGTCTAGGCGCAATAACATTCGGATCCGAGGTGTCCCATCGAAAGAGGAAGGGGGCGACGTCGCTTCATATCTGAGAGACTTGTTCAGAGAGATTCTGGGTGAACCGGGAGACTTCCCTATCCGAATAGACAGAGCACATAGAGTGGGCCTGCCACGTCGAGCCTCGGCAACGCCTCCCGACATCTTGGCCTTCCTACCAGACTATCCCTTGAAAGAGCGGATTCTCCGAGAAGCACGACGGCAGCAGTCCCTGCGCTTCCGAGGCCACGCGGTGGCCCTTTTCCAGGACCTGTCGACCCTCAAGCGTTTAAAATAGCTACGGATTTCCTGCGAGAACATGACACGCAATACTCCTGGGGTCACCCCTTCCGGCTCATCTTCTGTTGGAATGGGACCTTGCAATAACTCCGGTCCCTCCAGGACACCTGCGGAGTAATGGGAATCACCGCAACGGAGGAGGACACACCGGCGCCCCGCCGTCGACGTAGCACTAGGGATGGTTGGCAGACGCTCCGGGAGCGACGATCCTCACCCGCGCCTGTGAGACCGGACTCACCCACTATCCAGGCGGCTATGGACAGTGCAGTGCATGCAGTGACCAGGGACACGATGAACGGCGATGTGGCCCTGACGGCCTAAGCATACTCCGGGGGGAGATCAACAAAGCCTCTTCATTTTTGCAGGTTCGAGGGGTCCGGGGAGTGGGTGTGGCGGGGGGAGCGTTGTGGCTGGACGTCCACTTAATTGACTTTCCACGGACTTGTCCATTGGGACCAGACTGGGACTATGGTGCCTGTTGCACAGTTGGTTGAGGGGGGAGTGAGGGAGGAGGGTGGTTGGGGTGGCCTTGGGGTGGACGGAGTGAGTGAAGGAGATGGGAGGAGGGGCTGGGGCAGGGTGTGGGGAGTGTGTCGAGCATTTCCCTCATGGGAGACCTTGACCTGCACGATCTGTGGCGTCGCCTCCACCCTACCGCCCGGGCCTATTCCTACTATTCACACGCACACAAGACTTACGCGAGACTAGATCATCTTCTGGTAACGGAGCTGGTCTATGACCTGGCCGTGGCCTCGGACATAGGAGTTCTTTCCCTGTCGGATCACGCCCCGGTTACGGGCACTTTCCGGCTGCCTCCGGTGCCTCCCTCGCGAGGGGTGTGGCACCTCAGAGACACCCTATTACATAAGCAGTCACTGGTGAAACAAATACGGGACACAATTCATGATTATCAGAGACACAACGATAATGACGACACCACTCGGGCAACACAGTGGGCCACCTTGAAGGCGGTGCTCCGCGGTGAGTTTATTGCAGTCTCCTCAGCGGAGAATAAAGAACGGCAGCACAAGAGGGATGAACTTACCTGTAAAGTGCGGGAGCTGGAACAGGTGCACCAGAGAACGGGGGCCCCCAGAGTGTGGAGGCAACTTACAGCGGCCCGAAAACTCCTGTCTGCACTTGACATGGACAGGGCGGAATACGCGGCGTTGCGCCTGAAACATGCGTATTATGCCGGCGGCGACAGATGTGGCCGGGTCCTGGCAAATAAGCTTCGGATAACACACCAACAGCACCGGGTGAAGGAGCTATCGGTTTCTGATGGAGTGACGGCCACAGAGGATAGCCAGATAGCAGACGGCTTCCGCCAATACTACGCCGACTTATACATGGGTGCACCCCCTTCAGCGCAAGCCGAGACTGACTACTTAGATTCGGTCGACCTCCCCTCCCTTGCCCCAGTACAGGCAGAACACTTGGAGCAGGACATTCGGATCGAAGAGGTAATCACAGCTATCTCTCGACTCAAGCACGGGAAGGCCCCAGGTCCCGACGGGTACACCCCCCTATTCTACAAAACGTTTTGCCCTGAATTGGCGCCGCTCTTAACGCGCCTTTTTAACTCGTTCTCTGAACCCGGGGCTATCCCCCCGGATTTACTCCAAGCCACGGTGTCGGTTATCCCCAAACCGGGAAAAGACCGGACTCAGTGCGTCTCCTACCGACCGATTTCCCTTTTCAATGTGGTTCTCAAGCTGTACACCGGGATACTAGCAGCGCGCCTAGCTCCTCACCTACCGGGCCTGGTGGACTCGGACCAGGCGGGGTTCATCCCCGGGAGACAAACGGTGGACAACACCAAGAGGGTGGTCCATATCCTGGAGAAGGCCTCCCGAATCCCTGGAGAACGAATGCTTCTTTCGATTGATGCGGAGAAAGCTTTCGACCGAGTAAACTGGCCCTTCCTGGAGAAGGTTATGTCCAAAATAGGCATAGGGGAGAAATTTCGCACCCTGGTGTTCAACTGCTATAGGTTTCCGTCCGCGGTGGTGCGGGTGAATGGTTGTAGCTCCCAGAAATTTGCAATAGAACGGGGCACCAGACAAGGGTGCCCCTTGTCACCACTGCTCTTCGCTCTCTATATGGAGCCATTCGCCCAGAGGATTCGCCAGAACCCGGACGCGACCGGCGTTCGGATGGGGGGGGGTATATTCACACCGTTAGCCTCTACGTGGATGACGTGATCTTGACGCTTGAGGACCCGAGAAGGGCGCTCCCTGCTTGTGTCGCCGAATTGGAGAACTTTGCCGCGGTGGCGGGTTTCAGGATGAATATGGGGAAATCGGCGGCCCTTGACATCTCGCTAACCGCTGCCACGAGAGCCGAATTGCAGGGCCTCTTCCCCATGCGTTGGTCCAAAGACTTGGTGCCCTACCTGGGCATTCTGTTAGCTTCCTCTTTGTCTGCCATGGTGGCGGCCAACTATGCGGCCTTGGGCAGGAAAATCAAAGAGGAGTTAAACCGCTGGAATAAGGGAACAATGTCTTTGCTGGGCAGAATAGCTGCAGTGAAGATGACCCTCTTGCCGCAGGTACTATATCTATTTCGGGCCCTACCAGCAACCCCCAAAAGGGTGGATCCGGCAGACTCAATCGGATGTTCCGAGCTTCGTCTGGCAGGGCCGCAAACCCAGACTCAAGAGAGCCTTATCCACACTGGCCCCTGAATCCGGGGGACTTGGCATACCGGATCTTCACAAATACTTTCAGGCGGCGCAGCTATGGTATCTGGTGGAGTGGAGCATGTGGGAATCTGATAAACATTGGCTTTTCCAGGACCAGGCAGTGGCAGGCAGGACCGTGCAGGAGGTGCCCTTCCTGTGCAGAGCTCACCCCCCCCAACCTATATGCGTCCTTCATCACGCGGGTTCCGCTGCGGGTCTGGGACGCCGCGAATGCTAAGCATGAGCTCACTACCTTCCCGTCACTGTTTATGCCGTTGGTTGGGAACCCGGATTTCCATCCTGGGATGGAATCCGGGGCCTTCGCGCGCTGGCGGACGGCTAGATGCAGCGCGCTATTTCACATGTACGGCCCGGACGGTATCATCTCGTTTCAAGATCTCAGGCGAGAATACCACCTGCCTGAGAGCGAACGTATGCGGTATATGCAAGTGCGTCACTGGGCGCTTCAGCCGCAGGTACGTGACTCGGCTGACCGGAAGCTCACGCCTTATGAGATGTGGCTCGTGACGCGCACCTCGGATTCCAAACTTATCTCGGATCTTATAAGCTCCTGCAGCCCTCTCCTTTCCACATCTACAATCCTGGAAGGGAGCGCTGGGAACGGGAACTGGGTAGAGCTCACAAAGACTGGGACCAAATTTCCTACCGGGCGCGCCACGCCGCGTACCACACCGGGCTCACCGAAACGTTCACCAAGATATCCACCTACTGGTACTATACACCGGAGAGATTACATGAAATGAACAACAACATTGTGAACACCTGTTGCCGAGAGTGTGGGCAGGTAGGCACGCTTACGCATGTTGTGTGGGAATGCCCTCTATTGAGTCCCTACTGGAAGGAGGTCTTGGATGAAATTGATCTGTGCTTTGATATCGAACTGCCTCGCTTCCCCGCTTATGTCTTGCTGGGTTTGCCCAATGGGCTGATGTACCCCCTGAGGTCTCGGAGGGGCAGACAGATAGCGATTGCCCTGGGCTTGGCGGTCCAGAACATACTTATCCAATGGCGCACCACCACGCTTCCCACCACTACCGGCTGGTTGCATAGGTTGTGGCATGTTCTGGGGATGGAGAAGCTGTCCCTTATGGTGGCGGGGGAGGTGGATAAGTTTAACAAACTATGGCTGCCATTCCACACCTTATTGAAGACGGAATTCAGAGAAATCACCTGTCCCCGATATCTCCGGCTGCTACGGCTCACAACCCCGACGTCCCCATCTAGCTAATGTGTCTGAGAGGATTGAAGGGCAGACTTATCGCAGGTGTGGTACGGGAGGGCGTCTTTGACAGTACGGGGGGAGGGAGGGAGGGGACCCGGGGGGGGGTGGGAAGGGAGGGGGGGAGTTGGGAATGGGGTTGTTGGTTCTTAAAGTTGTCGTCACCGCATACGCACCCGGCACCATGCTCTATTGGATGTGATGATAGCAGAGCCCTGCATGCTGGTTGCGCTCCTGTAGCGGAAGCTTCGCATTACTATTAAGAGACGACTGTATTCATCTGTTTGTGTTTTTTTTTAGTGATGCAATAAAATACTTTAAACCTAAAGTGCCATTGTAGCATTCGACTAAACCAGCTGATTGGGGGTGATTTGCAGCATGGAATTTCTGCCTGATGCCTAAACCTTCACACTCTCTTCATGACTTGACCCACAAATTCACTTCCATTATCACTCCACACCATCCGTGGCAAACCATACCTAGGGAAAAATTTCTTGAGTAGGGCTTTAGCAGTGGACAAGGCAGTATTATCTTTCAGGGGGTATGCTTCTACCCATCTCGAAAAGGCACCAACAACTACAAGGACGTATTTCAAGTTGTTACATCTTTCCATGTGAATAAAATCCAATTGCAGCACCTCGAACGGATACGCAAAATGACCAGCTGGAGTTGGAGTTCCCTTTCCAGGATTATACATCAGACAAACCATACAATTCTTTACCAGATTCTCCGCACTCTTAGGAATTCCAGCATTTTGCCTTACTGGAGCCAACAACTTACAAATCCCTTTCACACTAATGTGAGCCATTCCATGCGCCATCGTAATCACTGCAAGCACATACGCATCAGGTAACAACCATCGCGGATGTTCTGACAACTCAACCCAACCACCAGTCGAATCCAATTTTCCAAACTCTCTCTCCATACATTCAATTCTTTCTCCGTAGCTTCAGCCTGAATTGACTTCACACTCCCTATCGTATCTTCACACATTCCTCTATCCGGAACCTATCTTGCTGGACCCGCAACATACATTCGACTCATCACATCTTTCGCAACTTCATCCGCAAACGCATTACCACGACCAACGTCATTGGTAACCTTCTTATGTGCACTGCATTTCACGATCGCAACTTGCATCGGTAACGTAAGTGCCTTAAGAAGTTCATTCACCAACTGACCATGTTGAATCTTCGTACCATGAGACGTAAGGACCCCACGTTCTTTCCACAAGCGACCAAAACTATGGGCCACACCAAACGCATACTGGCTATCGGTATCCACAGTCACTCTCTTTCCTTTCGACAACACACACGCTCTCGTCAGTGCAATCAACTCTGCTGCTTGAGCTGAATTTTATGGGATACGTGCAGCTTCAACAATCGTATGCAAAGTCATAACCGCATATGCTGCAGTCGTATCACCATTCCGAAGCTTAAAGCATGAACCATCTACCCATAAGGTACCATCACACTTCGCAAGAGGAGTATCTTTCAAATCGATTCTACCCTTTGTTTCTTCCTCTGTCCTAAGAAAGCAATCATGCTGTTCCTGAACATCTGTCTCTACAGAAATCGGCAACAACATAGCTGGATTCAACGTGTTGCATCGCTTTATATGCACATGACTCGCCAAAAGTGTCAACTCGTAACCTGACAATCGAGCACTAGTCAAGTGCTGTGTCTTTGTCCTGTTCAATAAAGTATCCACTGCATGTGGAACCATCACAATGAACATGTTATCCATTACCAAACCAGCAGACTGTCGAATAGAAACAGCTGCTGCTGCTGTAGCTCTCAAACAACTCGGCAACGCTCTAGCTACCGGGTCCAAAGTCGACGAGAAATACGCACATGGACGCTGTTTATCGCCTAACTGCTGTGTCAAAACTGACAATGCACATCCCTCTCTCTCGTGGACATAGAGTGTAAAAGGCATACTGTAGTCGGGGGTACCCAACACCGGAGCCGAACACAATGCATCATGCAATTCAGAAAAACTCTTCTGGCATTCGTCAGACCAAGGAAGAGGATTCGGAGTATCCTTAAGAGTAAGTGCTAACAGAGCAACGAAAAGTTTGGAATCTATTGCCTATAGTACTAAGTAATACGCAAGAAAGCACGCACTTCTCTCTGTGTAGTTGGCACATTCATTCTTGCAATCGCTTGAATTCGTTCTGGGGTCAACCTCCTTGCCTCCTTCGATAAGAGATGACCTAAGTAGGTCACTTCTTGTCGACAATACTGCAACTTCGAAAGTGACACTTTATGATGAAGGTCAGACAAATGTCGCAACAATGAAAGAGTAGCTTCTTTACAAGTCTCCTCATCATCAGCAGCAACTAACAAATCATCCACACACTGAATAAGAGCAGCACTATCAGGCAAAACAATCGTATCAAGCTGTGTTTTCAAAGCTTGACTATAGATGGAAGGACTCTCACAATACCCTTGAGGAGCGCGCTTAAACCGGAAGCTTCGTCCTCCTAAAGAGAAGCCAAAAATATCTCTACTCTCCTCGGCAATCGGGATGCTGAAGAAAGCATTCTTCAGATCAATCACCGAAAACCAGGTAGCTGAAGCAGGAATCATAGTCAGTAAAGCAGTAATGTCTGGAACAACAGGAAACTGTGGCACAACAATCTTGTTCACTTCTCGAACATCGATCACAAACCTATACACAGGTGGCTGAAAAGAATCAGTACGTTTCAAGACAGGCAAAACGGACTATTGCACACATTACCTCTCGTCTCTTCAATCACACCTTTCTCAATTAGATCCTAGATGATCGCTAAAAGCGCTCTTTCACCATCACTAGAAATCCTATATTGGGGAATACGTGGCAATCTAGCTTCTGCTTTCAGCGTCACAACATATGGTGGAATCTCCAAAAGACCCACGTCATTAGGACCAGTTGCCCAAAGAGCATCAGGGAGAGAACGCAATTCCAATGGAAGCCGATCTTTGGACAAATACATCGGAGAGATCACTCTCTTACCCAATGTAAGCTGTACTCCTGAAGGAGAACAATGCAATGTCGCAATGTCGCATACAATCTCTTCAACAAATCCAATCCCAACAAATTCTCACCACAACCTGTCGTCAGAATGAGGGGTGCTTCCAATTCACAAGGTCCAACAGAAAGAGACAAAGGACTAGAAGCTGGATTACGAACTGGGGCGCCAGAAAAACCTACGGAAACATTCATCAAGCCAGACAAAGGTACGCCAGGGAGTTTAGAGTGCATGGTAGAACTCTTCGCAGCACCAGTATCCAACAGAAAAGGCTCTGACACACCTGATGTAATCACTTCAACATAAGTTCCAATCTGATCTACTGGAACTAACACTACTCCCTCTCTTTGTCTATGGCTGTCCTAGCAATCATTACCATTCTCACCCTCGACATAGTAATCATCAGCATAGTACTGAGTCGACTGACTAGACGCAACATTCTGCTGATCAAAGCAATTCATCGTATTCTATGGCGGAAAGGAACGTGTATTCTGGGGGAACACACCACGTCCTCTACCTCTAGGAACTTGCTGAACACCTCGACCTCTCTCACCAGACACACCATTCGTACGCTGCAACAGAACCGGACAACTATTCTTAAAATGCCCTTCTTCTTTACGATATGCACACTGATTAGGGCCTACAGGAACACGTTGCTGAAAAGACTTGGACTTTTGCGAACCTCTCTGAAACTGCTGAGGTTGCTGAAATTCACGCTGATTATAACGAGGCGGATACGCCTGTTGCAAAAGAACCTTCGTATTTAAATCTTCAGTCTTTTTCTCTGCTTTATCTTTCTCATCCTTATCCCTATTCTCGTAATATTGTGCAGTAGCCAAGATCTGTGCCGAAGAAGAAACAGCCCATGAACTCTCTGAATCCTTCAACTTATTACACAACTCGGGAAGCAAGTTATGCACAAACTTATCTACGAACAACCTTTGGCCACCCTCCGTACTCATGTCTTGACCACTATGAACTATAAACGTCTCTTCAAACCTAGTGAAGAAATCGGACACACTTTCATCTTTCTTCTGCTTGCATGCAGACAATTTATCCCAATTCACTCGCATAGCAGGCATTAGAGTCTTCATATAATTAATAATCCTACCAGGGAGTTCCGCAACTAAAACCTCAGGTTTAGCTCCACCACCTTGAAGACCATCTGCAGCAGTAATGTTAGCTAACTCTTGTGCATGATCCACATGATGAATCTTTCCCCACAAAGGTTGAGGAACCACATTAGCAAACAACATGTCTATAGCGGCTAAGTTCATAATGCATGCATCAGCTGTCTGTGACAACTCTTTATAATACCCTGCAGGATTCTTTCGGGGATCAGGTAGAGTCTGTTCAAAGGCCAAAACTTCAGCTCTCTTCCATGGAACGTGTACCCAAACACGCTGAAAATGAGCTTCCACAGCTGCAATACCATAGTTAACATCAGCCTGAACTTCCTCTTTCCATACCGGTGGAACCTCTCTCATAGGGTACTGTCTCGCTTTTCTCCTAACAGAAGGATCAGGCTCAAACGACGACTGAGAAGGACGCTCACTCCTAAACGAAAGCAACGTTGCAACTGCTTTCTCAACATCGAAACCCACAATCGTTCCTTTCGCAAACTCGGACTGTACATTAAACAACTCCGATGGAGTCTGACCCAACTCACTATCTTCCCATTCCTCACGGAGGAAAGTACACATGATGTCGAAGACATACCTCTGCTTCGGTGCTTCCCATTGTCTGAAGACATCCATAACCGACTCTAAATCATATCTTAAGGAATTAGTAACCCATTTACGAGCCAAATGATCCAATACTGCCCACTCTTCGGGACCAGGCAACTGGCTACGCAATTGCTTACGTGCCGAAACAGGGGTCACAGTCAATGACCCAAAGAAAGGAGACAAAAGACCAGTAACAGTATCAGTCATTCACTGTCGAACAGAAGGAGAAGCTGTCATAAGGACAGGAGGCAAAGCAGGCTGAGACAATACGTAGGAGTAGTAGCAGAAGGAGTAGCAAATACAGGAGAAAAAGTCGTAGGAATTTGAGGCGGAACTGATAGCAAAGTCGGCGGCCCTAGAGAAGGCTGCGCCAAAGGCGGAGGAACCAGCTGAAGAGGAGCTGGCGGATGTGTAACAGGAGGCTGAACAGCTGGAGGTTGCGCAACTAAAAGTTGCGGAGGTGTCGTAGCACTCTGCACATAAGGGGGTGTGGATGGCACCACAATTACAAAGGATTGATTGAATGTGGTAACATAATTACAAAGGACGAAGTAGAGGACACCCACTACAGAGAAACCATACTTACCACTACGAAACTGTAGCTCGGAAGTCATTCCAACCTCTGTATCTCACATGATTACAAAGGTATATTAAGAGCTAATCTAACGACAAAGTAACTACAAAGAAATGATATCTACCAACTATAAACAGTAGTACTGGAGTTGCCTTGATTCCTATATCAACCACGAACTACACAGTACAAAACACCAGCAGGAACTTCAGAAGACCCATAACGTGAAGGTGAAACGGAAATGGAGGGAATTTATCGAGGGCCGACCGGGTCTCTTGCAAAGAATATAGAATATCCTTCCAATCTATCTAAAAATGCTGCCAAAAACTTTAAACATACTACACTGAGAAAAAATCCGGACATTCTGTTCGCTGACCCATATTTTGATAGAGTTAAAGGTGTCATGATGAATGACCTGATATTCTACACAGACAAAACAGCTAAATGGCGCAATGCCATTACAAAAAGGCTGTTCATAAAAACAGTAAAAAATATACCACATGGCACAAAAATAACGACCACAACAACTAAAAGATGTAATACAGAAGTATGCATTACTATGTATAAAATGGGAATAGTGCTGATACAAGCAAATAATAAAGAACTCGAGAAATTTGAGATAACTTTCCAAACCTTAAAGGAATCCATAGTAGGACCAAATCACCAACAAAACATGACCCCACCAGACATCACACCTGACAACAATGACCCTGTCACTAGAGATGCCAATCCAACGGAATGCCGGAATAATCTGATCTCTAACGCCAGAGATCCACCTGAAACTGCGATGGCAATACCGGAGATTGAGTTTGAAAGGATTACGGTGTATAATAACCTTGGAAACAAAGAGAAGAACCAGACCTCATTGGAAGAGCCGGTGCCGCCATCACAAGATGCCAATTCACTTGAAGAGGGTAGCTCAGCTCAGAGTGAATCCCCTGATGAAGAGAACTACGAAAGGAACAAAGTAGAGGCTACTTACCTTCCCCAACCTCCCTCGAATATGAGGCTAGAGTCCCATAGACCTTTACCCACAAAAACACCCCCTACACCAAACAACATAGGAAACAATGGTGACACCCTTAACAGAACCAGGAATCACAACCTAACTAAAGATACAACGGTAAGATATGTGGCAATGAGATCTGACCATTCACTGAGGAGAGCAAAATGCAGAACGCAAACAGCCAGATCTATCTCACACAAGAAATCACCCGAAATACAGAAAGAAGTCAAAGAGCTCAAGAAACTAATAGGCAACCTGGCTCAAGACTCGATGAAAATCTCACAGACAATTGGGAAAATCTGGGAGATGACGATAAACACGCACACTAAGGTCTCACACATCCAGAATCTTGTACTCCGACCCAACAGACCTAACAGAACCAATCCCTTACCAAACAATGAAGCCCTTACCCTACTTCGATCTTATGAACAACCGGCTCCGAGAAAGGAAGAGAATATCGAAATTGTACCTATTGACTCTAATAGATTGTCCAGAAAGAATAATAGGAAAGTAATCCACCACAACCTACAACATATCCAAATAACTGCAACCGAAACCGAAAATATAAAGAGCATTAAATCACAGAAAACCCTGAACTGCCTACTACTTAACTGTCGTTCGGCAACTAAACATGCATCAGACATAGCCGCCCTAATCATTAACAAGGAAATCGACCTGGCTATCCTCACGGAAACATGGCTTAGTGAATCATCCTCTCCTACCATGGATCTTCTAGTACCACCACAATATAACATTGTCAGGTTAGACAGACCGAGTGGGAGGAGGTATTGCGTGCATTCCCCGCTCAGAGATCGAGGTCAACCAATTCCAATCCGACCCTTTAGAATCCTGTGAATACCTTGGTCTTAACATAAGATTACTAAATAATCAAAGCTATAACCTACATGTGTTCTACCACCCACCTGGAGATAACGCAAAGTTCACAGAGCATCTTATAGAGATCATAACTGCCAACTCTAACCCGGATGCCAACAACATATTCCTAGGTGACTTTAACCTCCACTGGGACGACGCCAATGACAAACTGGTTAACTCGATTAAAGACTTCCTCCAGGAGCTAAACCTTACACAAGTATGCACCCAGCCCACTCACTCAAAAGGAGCGACTTTAGACTGGATTATTTCAAGAAACAAAGAGACAGTAATCCTCGCCATAGACCCGTGTGATTGGTCTGACCATCACGCCATAACATTCGCGATACCTACAATGAAAAAGGGCAGGACCGTGCAACCCCGTAAGTTCAAAAAACTGACACGAGATACAAAAGAAGCTAATATTGAACTACTGGTTGAAAGATGTGAGAACGACCTGAAGCCTCGTAACAACAGACAGAATGTCAATGAGCTGACGGATCACTACATAACCTCGATCGGTAATATAGTTAATGACACCTTGCCTCAAAAATTGAAAAGAGTCTCGGAAAAGCCAAAAAATCCTTGGTTCAATGAGGCACTGAACGAGGACAGGCGAAAACTGAGAATGGCTGAAAGGAAATGGAGACAACATCCCTCCTCCCCCGAGCTGAAAGCCCTCAGAAAAATAAGGAAACAATATAACAAAAAGATAATCGACTCCAAAAAAGAATTTATAAGGGCTGAACTGGACAATGCTATAAACAGACCACGAAAACTCTTCGAGATTCTAAAACAACAGTCAAATAAACTAACGAAAACGGCTCAAGAGAACCCAAAAAACCCCATAAGCTGCGAGGAATTCTCCTCATTTTTTACGGAAAAAACGAAACTGCTAGAAATTGAGCTCACAAGTGCAGCGGCTAACCTCACGACCCTTCCCTCATCTAAAAATGAGGCTAATGCGTCAACGGAGGATCTTCAAACAAAAAATAAGGCTAATTGGGACACATTTGAACTATATGACCAGGGAAAGATCGCCAAAACGCTAGCAGAGCTTAGACCGAACAACCACTATCAAGACCCGTTACCGGCAAAATGTGTTAGAAAAATCAGTCACACTCTAGTTCCGATCTGGACTGAGATAATAAATGCCTCACTTGTACAAGGAACCCTCCCTGACTTACTAAAAACTGGGCAGGTTGTTCCCATCATCAAAAAACCAACAGCGGATGCAACAGACCCGAATAACTACCGACCAGTGACCAACATCCCTTTACTGGCCAAACTCATTGAGAAATGCGTGCAGGGCCAACTGAGTCAACACATCACTAAGTTTTCATTACTTGATGACTGCCAATCAGGTTTCAGAACAGGGCACAGCACCGAAACTGCGATCCTACATATTGTTGATGACGCCTTACAAGCCCTTGACCAAAATCATGCGTGCCTACTGATCCTTCTAGACTTGTCATCAGCATTTGACACGGTAAATCATGAGATCCTGATGATCAGGCTACAAGACAGGATGGGTTTATCTGGAAACGTACTGAAATGGTTTAATTCCTTCCTGCAGAACCGGACTCAACTATTCCTGGTCAACCAAGCAATCTCCTCCCCATGCCCTAACACAATCGGGGTACCTCAAGGTTCAACGTTATCCCCAGATCTATTCAACTTATATGTAGAACCCCTCACGGAGATTCTTCGAAAATCGCAGATCTCCTACCACATGTATGCTGACGACACGCAAATATATATGAAGATTGCCTGCAGTGATGATATTGACCTAATGAATACAACTCTAAAGAAAGTGTTGCAATGGCTAACAGCCAATCATCTGAAACTTAATGCGAACAAAACAGAATTCCTGTTAATCTCACCGACAAGGAGTCAACCTGAGGTAAAGGAATGGGCTAAATTGGTGACCGCGCTTAACTGCACTCCGACCCTAGTTAACTCAGCCAAATCCCTAGGAATTACATTAGACGAGAACCTCGACATGAAAGAACACATTAACTCTATGGCGAAGAGTGCCCGTTTCCACTTGAACTATCTAAGAAAACTGAAAACCTTTATCTCAGAAGCGGATCTAAAACTTGCCATCCAATCGCTAGTTATCTCGAGGATCGAATATGGCTGCACCACGTTAGCCGGCCTACCGAAAACATCCACTGCACCATTAAAAGCCTGTCTCAACGCAGCGGCAAGACTCATCACGGGAACGAGGAAATTCGATCACATATCTCCTCACCTGAAGGCACTAAACTGGTTACCTTACGAAGCTAGAATTAAAATGAAGATAGCCTGTATCACCCACAAAGCGGTCCACTACAACACGCCTAGATATCTAGCCAAGAAAATTAAGCTATCAGGAGGTAACAGACCAACTAGAAGCACTAAAGAGTTGCTATTGCAGCTGGCCTTCTTCCGGAAGAAAAAGACCTATGACCGAGCATTCTCCAGAGCCGCCCCCAGAGTCTGGAACTCACTCCCTCCTAACATTAGGAAGATTAAAAATACTGCAACATTTAAACGAGAACTGAAAAGCCACATGATGAGTAAATACCCTACATAGAGATGCCTACAGACCATTAGTATGAACATTTACGCCAAAAGAGAATCTGACTCATCATGAATAAGCTGAAGATCAATAAGACAATTAACTGAGTACAGCTCAAGCCTCGGCTGTACACTTTACTGCTACCTCATATTTATGTGATCTCAACACTGTATCTCACACCCAAAAGATATTACCTCTACCTTACTTTGTTTATCTTTTGATCCTTGCTACTAGCTAAACCTATTCAACTCTTATTACTAACGTACTCAGGTAATTGTACTGATAATAATATGGAACCCTACCTCACCGAGCTGACTGTATTACTATGACACAAGCGAAACTCTATGCACCTCTAAATGCTAATTGCACAGGCGTTATGAATATATTTATCTAATCACCCTAGATAGCATATCACCTTCTACCTTCATATCTGCTTGCTGCTATAACTGTTATAATTGTTATTATAATGTCAATCTGTAATCATCTATGTTAAGCGCTCTGATACCCACGGGTCTTGTTCGCGCTATAAAAAACTCTATAAATAAATATAAAATAAATAAATAAATAAATAAAATGTGACATCAAAGGATCCTTTTCAGGGTCCTTCGTTGCACCTTGTAGAAGTGGTGACAAAGCTGGATAACATTTATCGATGGCCATTTTATGTTGCCTATGCAACTCTTCACTCGCTTGTTCTTCTTCATTATCTTTAAACTGTATAGCAGCCTGCATTATCGATATACCCTTCTCTCTTTTATCTCTTTTGGCTTGTTTAATTGCTTTCTGTTTGGCTTCCTTACGCCAGAGGCGGAAAGAGTCAAACATCGCCGGCCGGGCTTTCTTCTTAAATAGTTTAACTTCCAAATTATCTAAAATCTCTGTGTCATAGCTACCATGTTGGGGCCATTTTAGAACACCGTCTTTCCTAGTGTATCGGACCCATACTTCATTAAACGTAATAGGGCCCACGCCGTGTTTAGAATAGAGCTTATAAGTCGGAGTTCCAACTGGAGGTATCGGACACGAGTCCTCCAATCGGGAATCCCTGTCACAATCACAACAAAATATCTTTCCAAGTCTGCTAAGACCAGGCATCTTCGCTCACTAGTCTAGCTTCAAACTGCAAGGGATTACCAAACACGATAGTCTCACAAATATACGAGTCCCTCAGCTTTGGCACTTGCAAGTTCCAAATCAAAGATCCCGAAGGAAACCGAAACTAAGGACTGGGAGCGACCCACTTATACTTAACTGAAGTATCAATTACGTCACCAGAAGATCCGTCTATCGTCTCGCCATACAAATCATCACGAAGGGTCGAAGACAGGGCGACAGTCAGGGCAGCAGTCCTTCGTAGCCGTCGGAAAGCCTCGCTGTAAAAACCTTCAGTCCACGTTCAACATGCCGGGGTCGATGAAGTGGGGGCCGTCTTCCAGAATTTCCTCACGAAGCTCCTGACGATCTTCAGGCTTGGACCGGTACCACTGAAGTCGCCCCACGACGGGCGCCAACTGAAGAACCGGGATTTAGAACCCAGCGGCGCCAGGGGCACGCCCAAAGTCTTCGAGTTCACCTGTCTTAGAATACAGAGACACGGGATACTTCTCGGTGACGTCAAAGATCACATTTATTGGCTGCAACCAGGAACAGAAGTCTACGAAGTACGACACGGGTAGGTTCGCTAGAGACTGCTCAGTTTTCGTATTGCGAGACAATGTCTTTTATGCTAAAAATCACATTCCTGACAAACACCCATTATTTACGAATTGTCCAATCACAAGTAACATTGCAAAAGGTATCGCATAACGACAAACCCACTCTTCACACACACCCACTCACTCACCACAAAATGGCTGCCGTACACAAAATGGAACCCAAGGGTTCGGAACAAAATCCATGAATACATAGAGAATCCATCGGTCTAGCATGGCGAAATCACTCGTACTTGCCGCACTCACTAGTTACGGTTCGCTACTATCAAATTTGTAACGAAATCATGACCTTTATGAAACGGGTTCAGAATTCACGGAACCTCAGGCCACCACATCGGGTGACGGGCTGTGCCGTGTTGACCCCCCCCTGCCGACCTGCCTGTGTGGAGACTGTTGGTGCGCGGGAGGACGACTTCGGTGACAGGGAGCTGGGCATTCCCTTGTGTTCTTATGACCCCTGCCCCTCTGGTTGGGGGGTGGTGGACGGCCTGGCTCCACGACTTGACCTGCGGCCTAGCTGGTCCAGCGCCCTCCCCAGGAAGCTGCTGATTTCCTGCTCCCTGGGATTGGACGATACATATACAAGGGGGTCCGAGTACATCTAACAGTCAAGCAAACATATGAAAAAATTAAAACAATACTCATCTTAAACATTGTCACACTTGTTTTACTCACAGTGTGAGAAAGAGTCAGGGAAGCTGCTGATATCCTGCTCCCTGGGATTGGACAATACATATACAAGGGGTCCCAGTACATCAAACAGTCAAGCAAACATATGAAAAAATGAAAACAATACTCATCTTAAACATTGTCACAATTGTTTTACTCACAGTGTGAGAAAGAAGCAAAAAGTACAAAATTCGAAAAGCAACAGAGGCATTTTGTCACCATCATAGAAAAGTGTGCCCCAAGAAGTGGAAAAAGGAAAGGTAGTGCAACATGAGGAAAAGTAATAACGGATCTTAGTACAATCCACAGTGCAGTAACAACTTCATATTTTGTAGAACAGTATATATTTCACCCTGGCTTCAAACGTGAGCCAGTTATGCAAGACAACAATTGTTCATGAACTTTCTGATGCAACAACGTGCTCAAGGCGCTTGTATATATATCAGATTCATTATTAGCGCAAGTCGTTGTTAAAGTAGGGACAAAGTCGACGTTTCGACCCCAATAGAATGATAGGCGACAGTTTCAGCCTCAAAACGGGGTCTTCATCAGGACGTGGGGGTGGGGTGTGCTTAGGGGCAGATGAGTCTAAAGGAAAATAAACAATCATAAGTAAACTACTAAGAAAGTGACTGAATCACAAAGAAATATCATAGAAAACCCAAAGGGTATTTACCATGGCGGGGACATCTGGGAGTTTGGGCTGGGAGGCTCCAAATCCAAAAAGTGCAGGGAATCAAAAAAAATAATAATAAAGACACTCATGTGTTCTAGAGGTCTCACTAATAAACACCAATGCCAAACAAATCGGCATCAATCATGCATAATACTCACTGTAATAATTGAATTACGATCACCCAGAACATGAATTAATGAGGTGATGTCATTGTGACAATGATTAAAATATGTAGTAAACGGAGAGATAAATTCAATCCAGAACCCTGATCAGTAATGCAGTAATAAGGACTGGATTTCCTGCATGGCTATTACAACAATCGCATTATTACTCACATGATTGTCGGAAAAAATCTTTTGAATCGGTGAACACGCGCCGCTTGTGAAGTCGGCATCCACTGAAACATAAATTAAACAATGCTACACCCACCACACGGTCAACAACGTTTAAAAACATAGTATTTGCACTGGGGGCCATGCCACAAGCCAGTCCTTGCCGAAAGTCGGCCAGCAAAGCAGCCTGTCCGTAATCGTATTCTACTTTGAAGTCCGCTAGCCCCGGCAGAGCGGTTCGGACCGGTATTAGACAAACGCCATCCGGGAAGCGTGCACGTGATCACACAAAATGCGTGAGAGGCGCCGGAGAGAAAAAGACTATGTCCCCTACCGGTGGCCAAATCAGCAGATATGACTCACTCATGGTATCTAGAAATGAAAAATTAGAGTACTAACTACGCTTAGCACATTGGGGGCAGGTGATACACAAGAATGTCAACAAAGTAAATTCTCCATCAAGTCATTACGTAGGAGCGTCTCGACCATTCTACTTTGCAGATCTACTTACTGCCAGCTAATTATCTGATCATTGATATTTATATGCTGAATAAACAAAGAGCGCATACCTCCCCGACATAGGGGTACAAGCGCCAACATTGGTTACAGATTAACAACTGTACAAGCCTCACAATTCATCCCGCATCACCCTTTGGTTGGTGCTGGGAGTAGAGACCGCTGCAGAGAAAATACAGACACTGACCAGCGAAATCACTGCACTACGAGCTGAGATCGCCAGCGATAGGACTCTCACCAACGCCAAGGACGCCCTCTCGAATCTGGATGCAACTCTTAAGGACTTTGAGGTCACTACACAGAATAAGAAATTAGAGAAACTGGCCCGGGACTTGCGTATTTTCGATAAGAAGAACGTGCATCGGTATTTGCAGATTGACTACTATAAACAGGACACACAAGGCCGCTTTACCAATTGGAGCAGAGGTGGTTTCAGGTGTCGACGGAATTACACCACATTCTCGGACTCATCCTACAGCCCAGGGAGCGACCAAGATCAATCAGGCCCAAGCACAGCCTACAATTACCAGGACTACTGGTACCCACCCCAGCAGCTTTTTTTAGGCCGAGGCCAAGGACAATGGAGGCCACCACGAGGCCGCAGCAACAATTGGTTACGGGGCCAACCAAGAGGCCAGATGACCAACAACATGGACTGGGACGTCGAGAGAGTCCGTGCACAGAAGCAAGTTACATTCCGGGCAGAGAACCATGGAGAGATCTCCACCAGACGCAAGGTGTACCGGTGGTAGCCGTGCAATCGAATACATCTACCACTCCTGTGGTCAACATTTCAACCCTAGCTCTGAACAAAGAATAAATCAATGTGCTAAGTAAGGGTCTATCTTACGTTCCAATGGCTATCCCCAATAAATTTGCATTAAAAACGGAACTGTATAGTTTTTTCCGCAAAATTAGACTGCGCTATTACTTCAGAAATTCCACCACTCAGCAACGCACATCGATTACTGGCCTGAGAACACCATCTAACTTCTTTCCTCCCACCTATGCTATGACTAGCAAAATCTTGGCTTACAAAAATGTAGTATCTCAAGATATTGAGAAATTACTGAATGGACACAAGTATACCAAATTCAATCTCAGTAAGGCTGAAAGAACTGCCCTGAATACCCTTAAAGACAAGAAGGAAGTGGTGATAAAACCAGCAGACAAGGGTGGTGCCATCATAGTACAAGATGTGTCTAAGTACAAAGAAGAGATATACAGACAATTGAATGATGGGGTCAGCTACATCAAACTTTCCAGGGACCCGTCCAAGGAACTGGCACTTGCTATTCTCGAAGTGACACAAAGGGGTAGGGATGAAGGGTTCATCACAGAACAAGAGTTCAAATTTCTCAGAGTCATCCACGCCTGCCTACCATTTATACACTTCCCAAAGTGCATAAAAACATGTCTAACCCTCCCGGGAGGCCAATAGTCTCCGGATGTGGTTCTATGCTTGAGCCACTTTGTAAGTACGTCGACCACTTCCTGAAACCAATTGCGGAAAATACCTGCACCTATTTACAAGAAACCATGCAGACCATTAATCTAGTTGATCAACAACACTTTGATCCCACCAAACAACTACTGGTCACGTGCGACATAGTGTCATTGTACACAAGCATACCGCAATTGGAGGCTTTAGAGGTTACTGAAAGAATACTCGACCAAAGGACCGCACCTTTACCTGTTCCTACTGTGTTCATCATAGATTTACTCAAACTGGCTATGATGAAGAATTTTTTCATTTTTCAGAATGAATTCTTCTTACAGACCAAGGGAGTTGCCATGGGGGGAACTTTTGCCCCAGATTTGGCCATAATATATATGGATGATTTTGAAAAGAAGTACATTTTTGACAACACTAACCCATACGGAAGAAATGTGGACCTATGGGTCCGCTATATTGATGATGTCCTGCTAATTTGGACAGGGAGTACGGAGGACCTATCTGTGTTCCATCTATGGTTGAACAAAAGGAGTCCAGATATACAGTTCACCCTCCAGTCAAGTAAGGAGCGTATTGATTTCCTGGATATAACGATTTTCGTGGAGAACAACTCGTTGCTCACAACACTCTACAGGAAACCGGCAGAACGCAATTCCCTTTTACAATATAATAGCCATCACCCAAGGGGATTGCGGGAGAACCTACCTTTTGGACAGTTTTTGCGTATTCGTAGGAACTGTTCTCTAAAGGTTGATTATATGCGTGAATCACAAGAGCTACAAGATCGCCTTCTGGAACGTGGTTATCCAGGGAGGTTGATTAAAAGAGCACGCAAGCGTGCATGGTACAATCCACGTGAGTGTCTTCTTCAACCCAAAGAACGTGCGGACCCCTTGACCAAACAGATGATCTGTGAAACAACTTTTTCCACACAGAGCAATGCCATCAAAAAGATCATAAACAGGTACTGGGGTTTGATATCTGATGATATCCAGCAAAACAACCCCTCTCTCCATTCATTTAGGAGAGCTAAGAACATTAGGGACACGGTAGTCCACTCATTTTTGGACGTCGAACAACCACCCACAGTACTGTCTTTATGGAAACTTCCACCGATCCTGGTGCACCATCGTTGTGGCTCATGCAAAGCGTGTAACACTACCATACAAACAAAGGAGTTCACACACAAAGAACGAACAGTGGTCCTTAAAGCATATACAAACTGCAATCGTTCTAATGTGATTTACGTGATAAAATGCCCATGAGAATTGATATACGTGGGACAGACACAACAAAAAGTAAAGTCCAGGATACTCCAACCATGCAGCCGGATTCGCTGCAAGGTAGCAGGGGCACCTCTAGTTGAACATTTCAAGAGGTGTGGACATGCACCTGAGAGCATGAAATAGATTGCACTCGAAAGAGTTACACTCGGTCCAAGGGGCGGTGACATAACTTCGATTCTGAATGTCCGTGAGTCTAAATGGATGGCCTTTTCGGACTCCATTGATAACGGTCTCAATGTAGTGGAGGGCAGTCATTCCCAGTTAGCTACTCTAATGCGATGAATCACGATTTGGCCTTCATACATAGTTCAACCTTGGCCTTAGTCCCCATGTGAGGTGCCTATAACCTACCCACATTCAGGTTTACAAACACACTGGCAAACCATCACTAATATTTCTGCCCACATTCAACACACTCAGAAGCTATCCACTCTTCCTATGAACGCCTTTCCCATCATGTTTTAGAGGTACGCGTTTTTCCATGTAGATGGGTAGGCTGTTCGGAATTCAGTTTAAACCGAATGTAAACGATAATACCCTACCGATTGAAAATAAGGTGACCTGGTTTAAACCGAGTGTCACTGTTTTTTTACATATTTCGAGTGTCACTGATTTTTTTTTACATATTTGTTGCTCCGCTTGGCCACTTGAGGAAGCCAAAGGAGCACAAAAAAGAACTATCCTTGAGGAATGTCCTCCCACTGCTGCGGATTTAAGCCAGCAGGGTCGCGGGACAGCAGAGAGAAGCCCACACCCCGCCTAGCTGGACAAAGGCAGCAGAGTGTCTCCTGTCGCGCCTCTGTCTGAGAACAGCCCGAGGGGTGCCACCAACAAAAGGAGCTTTCATAGCTCATAAAGGGACAGCGGCGTCACTAGGTGGTGCGGGGGGTGCGGACCGCACCGGGTGACACCAATCTGGTTACACTACCATTCCCCAACCCTGCTTTTGTCGTTTTCACCGAGTTGCTCAGCCTCAGCGCCACCGTGCACGGGGCCGGTAATATATAAATAATGTGTAATGGTGAGTGGCAGCTCATCTCCTGTACCTGCCATGTCAGCCGTCACACCCATACGTCTGGAAGAGGTGGAGGGGGGATGGGAGGTGGGGGGTTCGTGAGACAGGTCGTGGCCCTGGGTAGCCTTTGGCGATCTCGGCACCCTGTGTCCCGATGCCAGCCACTGAGGAAAATCTTGCAGACCGACCTGAGAAACATTAAGCCAGAAGGAAAACATATCAACGAGACAAGCAGCAGAGAAAACGAAACCAGCTGAGCTGCCCACAGCAAATAATAGGACACCTGTCTATCTTCCTTCTGGTCGCCACTTCTTTCAGACTCATACGGAAATGGCTGAGGCTTTTGGGAACGTTTCTCTTTCTATAAAGCTGTCGTTGCCTGACACGGCATTTGCATATAGCTCCCTGGCAGGCTTTAGAAGCTCCTGATGGTGTCTGGCTAGGACAACAATGAACATTGCCAAAGAAAGTCCAGGTGCTAGAAAGCATCTCGCCCGGGCAGACTTTGGACACTCAATATTGTGTGTTACATTACTTTACTGTGTATAATTCCAAATTGTTTTAAACACAGTACTTTAACACCGCACTTCTGCCATTTCTAAACGCTTATACGAGTGCTGTCTCTTTTACCCTCCTTAATGCTGCTCAGTTGATCTTAAAAGGCCTGCAGATCACAGGGTCCATCCAGGTCACCTGAATCAGTTTAGTCACTGAGTCTCACAGCGGCCACTCCGTGTGGCGCCGTGCTGTGCTGCAGGCAGGCCGCTCCATCACATACTGCGCTAGGCCAGAACCCGGAGGCCTCAAGACTGCAACACGTTGTTTTGGCCAGGGTCGGATTGGGAAGGTGGGCATTCGTCCATGGGCCGGGGCTCCAGGGGCACTTTTGGACCGTTTTTTTTTTTGGGCCTCTGCAAACCTGCCCAAGAGACTTACAGTCTTCCCTAATCCCCGTCAGGCCATGGCACTCTAATGAGACGCCAGCATCACGGTTCTCTCCTGACTTGCTGTAATTTGAGGCTGGGGCCCCGGTGTTGCTCTGGCCTTTGGGGAATTCTTGCCTCGGCCCTCTGCTTCGCGGGGCCTGCCTGGGAAGTAGCAGTGTCATCCCCTGCTGGGCTTTGGTCTTTAGGTTATGGGGCCAACAAAGGAGGGTGTGAATACGCGCGGGGAGGGCTGATTTGTGGCCTTTGTGCCATTCACACCTCAGGCTATTGTGGGCTGGGAGGGGGGATAAGAGAAGCAGCCTTCCTAGCAGCCAGGTGTTGTCACCTCAGCCCCAGTGTCTTTTAGGCCTTGTTGGGGGGGTGCGTGGCTTAAAGACTGGATATGGCACCGCACAAAAATGTGTGTCTATAAAAGTACAGAAAGCACTGAGTGGAACAGTGTGTGGCGGAAACAAACAGACTCTTCGAGTGGGCGATGCTTTCAAATAGTAGACTGCACGCCAATGCCATCTTTGTTTGAACTTGCTTTTGTTCCGTTCAGTGGGTTGTGTCGGGCGCCGGCAGTGCCTTATTAAACCAGCCAGAGAATCTTGCACACAACTTGTTTAGTTTAGTTTAAAGCCTCGACCTAGTGACGGAGCGGGATGGGTAGGGAGACGGGACTGACTGTCCGCTCAATTACCAGCTCCCAGTATGACAGAAAATAGTGCCATTATAATAACCAATACCCTGAAAGGGAACGATAACAAAATAATGTTACCGTATAATCGCGAGTTAAAGTGAACAGGCGGTGCATTGCGGCAACAACTTCCCATAAAATATTTGGCTGTGCACCACGGGTTAACGGAGCCTCGGCTCGGTCGTATTATCACTAACAAAGCTGTCATTACGGACGCCGGGCATGAATATTTTACAGGGTTGGCGTCTGCCCGGTTCTCCAACAGGCTGGGCCCAAGCTGCACTTAGAGGCTCTGCAGGGGCATGCCTCTCCCCCCACGCCAAGGGGTTGTTGGGCCCACTATGCTCCTTCAGAGAAGTTGTGGACGTGGACATTCACCACAGAAAACCACAGGACCAGTAAGTAACTAACCGGACTAAACTGAGAGAAACAGGCTGTCTGAGAGGGTAAGGCAGAAGGAACCTGCTCCGAAACCCTTGGGCTCACCCTGTACTTACCCTGAATATGTAGTTCCTATAGAGATCGAAAAGGGGTTGGAGTATACACCATTTATCTGCACTACTGCCATGGGCTGGCTATTAAGCAGTGCTATCCAAGCAAGAAATGCAGGTGTTCTGTACAGTGTGTAAGTGTTTGCGGCTTCGCTATAGTCCCCTACTGGCGGGGCTGCAGTCGGCCACCCACTTTGTTTCAGGCGTCTATGCTGAACCGTAGACAATACTATGCAACTCCCACCCTCTTTTGGTGGGAATCCCCTTCTTGGATTCATCTTCGCCATCCAAAACGAGCAAAATGCCGCCCATCACTTTTGTTGACCTCACCTGACCTGGTAACCTTCCGCACATTACATAAATTAGTCCATCCTCCATGATTTCAGTGTGCTCACCCTCTACAAACATCTACATGTTCTCCATGCATCTCTGCATTAACTGTAAACAAATATGGTAATACACTGCCTCTTCCTCCCCAGCATACTGATCCATTCGCAAGCCGTCCACATGTTGCTGGAGTTCACAACGCACGCCGCCCAGCACATGGTGCACCTACCACAGTACCTTATTCCATTTCAGCACTTGCTACACAATCCTGTTGGAGAGCAGTCACTGTTGGACCAAAAAAAATCAAGTGCTACAACAAAGCTCCAAATACTCATAACTTTTTTTTGCTAGAGGAAGTCTTTTTTTAACCCCATTTTTTTGACTTGCATATGCCCCTTCAGCCACATTGCAATGTCATAATAGCATTTAAAAAAGTTCTCTACGTATATTTGACAAACACTTGCTGAGTGACCAATGCACGCTTCCATTTAAAACAAGCCTTTACAATGCAATAGGTCTTGCATTTAAGCAGTTTGAGCTATTCACATTGCAAATAACAATGCCTTTTATTTTTGTTTGCGTTTTACAATGCTTAAGCTCGCATAAATGCGAAAACTATTGCATTGCAAATGCTTGTTAAATCTGAGCTGCAGAATCAAAGAACAATGGAAAGTATTTCATGACTTTATTAAGCTTCTGAAATGTAGAGCAGTATACAATTTCTGAAAAACAATTGAAAAAGCAATCATAAAAGCAAAGCGTTTCATAAACACCGGCAAAATACCGTTTCAGTTGTTTTTTATGGCGCGAAAATGAGTAAACACTGAAAAGCACTGTTTTTTTGAGGTATGGAAATCACTGGAAAACACTGAAAAAACACCACCAGAATTGACCAAAAATAGAAACTGAAAACAGGAAAGCCTATAGATGCGTTAATGGAGACATTACAAAAATTGGCGCCTTTACCCCCGTGCCTGGGAGGTACGTGCGTTTTTCTGTGCACACTAATAACAACCAAAGGGTGATGCGGGATGAATTGTGAGGCTTGTACAGTTGGTAAACTGTAACCAATGTTGGCGCTTGTACCCCCATGTCGGGGAGGTATGCGCTCTTTGTTTATTCAGCATATAAATATCAATGCTAACTAAGATATGACTTATCCAGTATGGTGCATGTGTATTTTGTATCACATGGCTGCACGACTGTCAGATAGTTCGCTGGCATTAAGTAGATCTGCAAAGTAGAATGGTCGGGACGCTCCTACGTAATGACTTGATGGAGAATTTACTTTGTTGACATTCTTGTGTATCACCTGCCCCCAATGCGCTAAGCGTAGTTAGTACTGTAATTTTTCATTTCTAGATACCATGAGTGAGTCATATCTGCTGATTTGGTCACCGGCGAGGGACATAGTCTTTTCTCTCTGGCATCTCTCACGCCTTTTGCGTGATTACGTGCACGCTCCCCCGGCGGCGTTGGTCTAATACCGGTCCGAACCGCTCTGCCGGGGCTAGCGCACTTCAAAGGAGAACACGATTACAGACAGGCTGCTTCGCTGGCCGACTGACAAGGTACAAGTTTGTCTTTCGACAAGGACTGGCTTAGGGCATGGCCCCCAGTGCAAATACTATGTTTTTAAACGTTGTTGACCGTGTGGTGGGTGTAGCTCTGTTTAATTTATGTTTCAGTGGATGTCGACTTCACAAGCAGCGTGTGTTCACCGATTCGAAAGATTTTTTCCGACAATCATGTGAGTAATAATGTGATTGTTGTAATACCCATGCAGGAAATACAGTCCTTATTATTGCATTACAGATCAGGATTCTGGATTGTATTTATCTCTCCGTTTCCTACAGATTTTAATCATTGTCACAATGACATCACCTCATTAATTCATGTTCTGGGTGATCGTAATTCAATTAATACAGTGAGTATTACGCATGATTGATGCTGATTTGTTTGACATTGGTGTTTATTAGTGAGACCTCGAGATCACATGAGTGTCTTAATTATTATGTTTTTTAGATTCCTTGCGCTTTTTGGATTTGGAGCCTCCCGGCCCAAACTCCCAGATGTCCCCACCATGGTAAATACCCTTTGGGTTTTCTATGATAATTCTTTGTGATTCAGTCACTTTCTTAGTAGTTTACTTATGATTGTTTATTTTCCTTTAGACTCATCTGCCCCTTCACACACCCCATCCCCATGTCCTGATGAAGACCCCGTTTTGAGGCTGAAACTGTCGCCTATCATTCTATTGGGGTCGAAACGTCGACTTTGTCCCTTCTTTAACAACGGCTTGCGCTAATAATGAATCTGATATATATAGAAGCGCCTTGAGCACGTTGTTGCATCAGAAAGTTCATGAACATGTGTTGTCTGCTTGCATAACTGGCTCACGTTTGAAGCCAGGGTGAAATATATACTGTTCAACAAAATATGAAGTTGTTACTGCACTGTAGATTGTACTAAGATCCGTTATTACTTTTCCTCACGTTGCACTACCTTTCCTTTTTCCACTCCTTGGGGCACACTTTTCTATGATGGTGACAAAATGACTCTATTGCTTTTCGAATTTTGTACTTTTTGCTTCTTTCTCACACAGTAAGTAAAACAGGTGTGACGATGTTTAAGATGAGTATTGTTTTCATTTTTTCATATGTTTGCTTGACTGTTTGATGTACTGGGACTCCCTTGTATATGTATCGTTCTAGCACCCAGGTCCCAGTGACTAAATTGGGCTAAGCCGTTCTTTTGTACCCTGGGATTGGAGGCCCTGCGCGGACTGCGATAAATCCTCCGCGCCCTGCCCCGCACCTGTGTGGATCCTTCGCTGTGTACCCTCTTACATGCTGCTGAGTGACCAGGAACACGCAGGGCCGGGGGTGTGCGGCGCTACTGGCTTCATTGGGCTACGCGGGGCAGCTGGCCCTTGACTGTCTTGCAATTCCTGGGGGTGAGCCGTGGCAACCTCGGCGTAGTGTGGACCCCCCGTTGCCTGCACTGTTATCGGAGCTGCGGGGTCCGCCGGCTCCCGTGTCCGCAGGGGCCATCCGACCTGCCCCGGGCTCACTGTTGTGAGGGCCTGCACCTCTCCGTTGCCCATGGGCCAGGGGCTGCGCTGGGGTTGGAGTGGGGACGCATCGGCCACCGTGTCGGGTGGTGCACGCGTGCCAGTCCCCCCCCCCCCCCCTCTTTCTTGGGGGACATGGGCAGGAGCCGCAACACTCAGACCCCCCATACCCCTGATCCAAACAAAGATGGACCAATTCACCAAGTCCGTCCAAGATTCAGGGGCTGGGCCCCTGCCTGCCCATGGGGCCACCGAGGGAGATCTCGCCACCATCCTGCAGGCGATTGGCGCATCCCAGGCCTCGGTAGAAAGCAAGATTGGGGAAGTGCGGGTGGACGTGGTCCTAATACGGCAGGACCTCCGAAATGCCACGGCACGTATTGCAGAAACGGAATCCCGTATCTCTGTGGTGGAGGATGATGTGGGCGCCCTCAAGTCCCAGGTGGCCCGCCTTCAGACGCAGACTTTGGAATTAGACAGCAGGGCCGAGGATGCCAAAAACAGGGCACGGGGAACAACCTACGCCTCATATGATTTCCGGAGGGAGTGGAGAAGGGCCGCACCGACACCTCCATCGAGGACTGGGTCCGCTCCTGGATGCCCAAAGAGAAACTCTCCCCCTGGTTCGTGGTCGAACGGGCTCCCCGCTCTCTCACTCCTAAACCCCCTCCCGGAGTCCAGGCTCGTCCCGTCATCCTTCGAATCTTCAACTTCCAGGACAGGGACGCAATTCTGGGGATGGCCAGGGAACTAGGTCCATTGCTCTACCAAAACTCCAAAATCATGGTCTTCCCGGACTATTCCAGAGAGGTACAGACTCAGCACCCGTCTTACGACGAGGTCAAGCAAAAACTCAGGGCTATGAGACTCTGCTATGGCCTCCTCTATCCAGCACGTCTTAAGGTGATCTTTAAGGATAAGTCATTCTTCTTTGACACCCCCCAGGGGGCATGGACCTGGCTCACGGAGGAGAGTCCCCTCCTTCCTGGTGCAGCCCCGTCCCCTGCCCGGAGATCGTCGACGTAGCCGACACACACGAGGCGCCCAAGGTTCAGAGGCGCTGAACTGGGTCTTGAAGACGGGGCAGTTGCCGAGGTGGTTCCCAATCGCCAGGGGCGCAGTCACGGCCATCCCCGGCTCAGCCCACAAACCAGAAAGCCTCTTCCCCCACCTTGGCCTCCTCTTTGATCGATATGGGGAGTATCCCCGGGTCGGATGTGAATCTGCGAAAGGCCAGGTCGGACTCGGACCTGTCTGGGAGCCCCGTGATTCGTGGCTCTGGGGATGAGGAGGGGTGTGACCGACGCTACAGACTGGATAATTTGTATTACACTTGTCACGACTTTCCACAATGGGTTCGCTCCTGACCCTACGAGCTGAGTCCTACCTGGATCAACTGGGTGGGTCGATTGGAGGTCCACCTTTCCAATGCAGTGCCGGGACTACTTCATCATGTTAATTCTATGCTATAACATCTTGTTTTTTCAGCTGTTGGCATTCATCGGTATACATGGAGGGAGGTCCACTTTAGCCACGCTCCTGTTTAGTAGTTTCTTGCTAGCCGTTTTAGATTAGCGAATCACCTCTTCGAGAGGTAGTTAGAGGTTGGGAGCTTCATGGGGCAACAGATGCTTCCACTTCAGAAGTGTAGGGTGGGGGAGTTGGGGGGCGAAGGATGGGGGGAAGGCCGTTGTCTCCCAACAGTTTGTTATTTTTAGCCGCCCACGGGCCACTGTTTATTGTTTTCACTGGCAGCAATGATTCCCTAGTTATCTTCGCACTTGAAAAGCAGATCACCACTTTACATGCCCTTCCCCTAGGTCCTGGACCCGAGTGGATACCCTCCAAGGGCTGGAATGGTCCCACGTCTTTATCGGCCCCTCTACACATTACTCTTGTAGATGGCGAGCGCCCTCAATAGACCTGTCCATATCCTTTCTTGGAACGTCAACGGCCTCCTTGATTGAATCAAGCGTGCAGCTGTCCTTCGCGCAGCCCACCGTCACACGTCAGATATCCTATTCCTTCAGGAGACGCATCTCATGGTTACACAATGTAATTTCTTAGCCCGATATGGATTTGATCAGGTCTGGCATTCGGGCTTTGCGCGGGGTTCCTGGGGGGCGGCTACCCTACCTAAGAAAGGGTTTCCCTTTGCCCTAGCTAGAGCCTAGACCGATACCCAGGGCCGATATGTGGCCATCTCCGGAACGATTGGGGGACGCCCCACGAACCTCCTATGCACTTCTATCCCACCTGCACTACTGTCCTCCACCCTTCGGCGTCTTACGCGGGTCTTCTCCTCCTTTCCGCAGGGCCTCATGGTGGTCGGGGAGACTTTAACGGTGTCCTACAGCCCTTGCGCGATTCGACGGGGAACCAATCGGAGAGCCTCTCGAGTTGGTCATCGGCCCTAGGCCTTTGTGATATATGGAGGGTTTTGAACCCTCACAAGGAACAATTGACCCACACATCGGCTGCCCATCATAATCACTCCTGTATAGATCTCCTCCTGCTGCTTGCCACAGACTGCCAGTTGGTCTCTGGGGCCACGATATTGCCCAGGGGCATCTCGGATCATTCTCCTGTCTCCCTTCGCCTCGGGTTCTTCTCCGCAGACCTGTGAGCAACTTGGAGCTCAATTGGGCAGGAGCTACGGCACTACTACTCCACTAATGCGGGTTCAGTTCCCTCACCCGGGACGCTGTGGGAGGCCGACAAGGCTGTTGTCCGGGGGGTGGCCAGGGGACTGGTTCACGCGAAAACAGGTGGAACAGACAGCCCAAATTGTACGGCTGGAAGCCCAAGCAGCACAGCTGGGAAGACTCCAGCTGGCGAACGGTTGCGGGGACTCCTCTCGGCAATTAGCGGTGGTCTGCGAGGAGATTCGTAGGATCTCCTTGTAATCCGCGAAGATGCTCTGGCGTTAATCTGTGGCACGGATCCACGGGTGGGGCGACACAAATGGCAAGCTCCTACACAATGTTGTGTCCTATTGCAAGATCAACCGCATTATCCCTGAGATCCGCTCGGCTACCGGGGTCCATCAGGTGATATCTCCGGCCATAGCGCAAGCTTTTGCTGATTATTACGCGACTTTATATGCTGCTCACCCTTCTAGCGCTCCGCTGGCGGACTGGCTGGAGAGGACCGGTACCCGGCTGCCGTGTCTCCCTCGGGAGACTGCAGAGGCGTTGGACCACCCCTTCACCTCAGAGGAAATTCACATGGCAATATCACTATTTCACCCCAGTAAGACACCTGGTCCGGACGGTTACTCCCAGGAGTACTATGCAACCCTTCGCGAGACCCTATTCAACTATTCAACCATGTGACAGAGGCAGGATCCTTCCCGCCTGAATCTGATGTGGCCACTATAGTGGTCATTCCAAAAACGCAGCCGCCCTCCCTGGACTGTGCGAACTACCACCCGATCTCGCTGATTAACACGGAGCTCAAGATCTTCGCTACTGTTATAGCCCAGAGACTCAGACCCCTTCTACAAGAATTGGTCCATACTGACCAGTGCGGGTTCATGCCCACCAGAGTGCGGGTTCATGCCCACCAGGGGTACTCGTCACTGCATCCATCACCGCCACTTAGCTATGGCCTAACGTGGTCGCCTAACCCCGTACCTGGCATTTCTCTTCCTTGATTTTGAGAAGGCCTTTGATCCGGTGGACTGGGCGTACCTTGGGGATGTGCTGGAGAGGAAGGGCTTCAGCCTTCCCTTCCACCACCTGGTCAAGGTCCTTTACACCAACCCCAGAGCCTGTGTTCTCATAAACAGCGAATTTTCTGAGATCTTACTAATCCGGAGTGGTACGCCACAGGGGTGCCCGCTCTCACCCCTCTTGTTCACGCTGGTGATGGAGACCCTGGCGGCGCTTATCCTTCAAGACCCACTCATCAGAGGCTGGGCCTGAGACTAGAGTCAGGTTGACAAGATAGCCCTTTATGCAGACGACATCCTGCTTCATCTGGCGGACCCGGACAGTTCTGGTTCCAGATGCCTGGAGGTCCTCTCCGCTTTTGAGCGGATCTCCGGACCCCTGCTCAACCTGACAAAATCGACTTTGGTCCCTTTACATCACTCTTGGGCCTGCTTTGATTGGCAGACGAATATTCCCCTACGGAGGCTATCGTTTAAATACCTGGGCGTCTGGATCACCCTTTTGCCAGAGCTCGAATGGGCTTTGAATTCTTGAATAAAATTGATCAATCAGCAACTTTTCCCCTTTCATCGAAAATAATAACATGGTGGACCATGTACAGTACAGCTTCCGACTCTTGCATGGGACGGAAGCCGTCCATGGTGTTAGTCTCCCAAGAGCTGAAGGGAGATTACGGAGCAGGGTTCTGGGACTGTCCGGGTCCTTATGCGATCTCTCTGCAGCATCCGATAGTGCCCCATTTTTTTGCCCATTAGTCACCTAAAATAAATAAAGATCCATGATAAAGCTCTTGCCCAGCATATCTCATTTCTGTCTGTAACATCTGCTCACTGTGCCACTGGATTCAAACTAGCCTAGCTGGTGAGGGGTGATGCCTTGAAACCGGGTCCTAGAATGCCTGTTTCCAGTCCAGGAAAGATCTGGCTTGGCAGTTCGGGCTGGACTGTTCCCATGAGAAACAGGGTCTAGACTGATTTGCATGTGGCTGGGTCCAAACTGGGATGGCGTGGTGAGCAAAAGAACAATGAATCAAACCCAGATCTTTGTGACTGGGGTGAATGTTTGCATTGTTTAGCATTCTGTCCATTAATTTTTTTCTATTGCCTTTGTCCTCATAAGTGGGAAGGGTATGCCCAGACACGGGTCCCATGCTCACTGCACCACTGGATTCAAGCTAGCCTGGCTGATGAGGGGTGATGCCCCACAACCGCTCCTAGAATGCCTTTTTCTAGTCCAAGGAGTATCTGGCTTGGCAGTTCGGGCTGGACTGTTCCCATGAGGGACAGGGTCCAGACTTATTTGCATATGGCCGGGTCCAAACTGGGATGGCGTGGTGAGCAAACGAATGATGGATTAAACACAGATCTTTGTGACTGGGGTGAATGTTTGCATTGTTCAGCATTCCGTCCATCAACAGTGGAGAAGTGTGGCTACAGTGGAGAAGTGTGGCTCAATGGTTAGAGCGGCAGACCCTGATGCAGAGGTCTAGCCCGGGACCAGGGTTCAGTTCCCCGCCTCGGCGGGTCTTGGGCTCAAAATTCCACGGACCTGATAATTCTCGACTCGGTGCCTATTCCAATCATGGAGTCCCACTCTGCAACTCTGGGCAATAGCTTGCTTAATCTCCACAACGGCCCCCACAATGCCAAGGATGCCTGGCCTCCACCTTGGGGGTGCCCAGGAGTGGCGCCTCACAGGGAAAGCCAGGATGGGTTCCACAGCGGTATTCGTACAAGCGCCTTGAGACCCTTGCGGGTGAGTAGTGCGCTGTACAAGTATCAATTTACATTTACATTTACATTTACATTACATTGTTCCTTTCAGCTTTTTCCGGCAGTATAGTATCTTCACATAACACAAGGTGTTGGGGAAGGTTTCGCCCTCAACTAAACTCAATAGTTTGGTTTGTTAAATGGGGAATGTAAGGGCAACAGATACTTCCGAGGGGAAGTGTGGAGTGGAGGGCAGTTGGGTGGCACAGGAGAAACTTTGTAAAGGACCAAAACAAAACAACTTACAAAATAGTGCAGTAACATCACAATATATAATTCCGCCACACAACCTTTACGCAGAGGCTCCGCAAGTGTCATATCTGGCATTGGAGCCTGCCAGCAAGACCTACATATCCTCAGAACCAGTATGGCTCATATGAATACTTTATTGGTGATATCGGGGAAAGTCAGTGGCCTCAATAATCGTTTAAAGAGCGGTGCGATCCTTATGATTCACACAATGTCCCTTCATGACCAGATTCAGGGTTTTTCATACAGAGCACTCCAACGGCTCTAGGGGCACTGTAATCCTCTTACATAAAACTTTCCCACTGTCCTTCTCCTAGGTAACTGCTTATGCCTCTAGGAGATATGTGGTGGTGAAAGGCCAATTGGAAGGGCAGCAATATAACCTCACTACAGCGTGCAGCTCACCCACAACTAGCAAAAAGCTCCCTACACAACGTTAGGCAGGTGTTCCTGAGATTACCACAGAGTCTAACCATCATAGATGGCATTAGACTTGCAGTGTAGGACACTCCATTAGATTCTACCAGGGCATGGTTAGCAAAGCTGCAAAGGAGCCCTTTGTTAGCTGACTGAGCAAACTCACTGGGTCTATGTGAAATCTGGAGAATATGGCACCTACATGTGGCCGAATACACCCATATCTCAGCGATGCATGTACGCATGTCTAGAATTGACTACCTGTTCCTTCCAGCCGCAGACATGCTATGTACAACTGTGGCAAATATCCTCCCAGCAGAATCGCAGATCACTCCCCAGTTATGATTAGAGTGGGGGCCCCCAAAGTGGAGTGTAAGCCAACGTGGAGTATAATTGCATAGTGCCTAGATGATGCCCAGTTCTCGCTGTACTTCTTGCAAGAACTGAAATCCTACTTTGAACAGAAAAACCAACAGGTGTCCACCCTCGAGGTAAGGACTCTTGTGCTCGAGTACAAGTACCTTGCTAGGGGAGATGAGAATATTCAGCGTCAATCAATAGTCTCCCTACACCAACTCTGCTTAGAAAACTCTTAGCTGTGCTTGATATCCTCAAATTGACAATTTTTTGAGTGGGGATACAAATATGTAAAGCTGCTCTACGCACTTGTAGAGATTTTGACTCCTTAGTGACCCCTGAACTACAAGACCCAATCCAAAAATAAATCCATACACAGGCCGAGATTGCTTTCACTTTTGCCTCCTACTATAGAAGTTGATATTCTTGGCAGTAGCAATTGGCTCCAGCCCTCTCATTGAGGATCTCCTACAGGATACCCTTAGCACACTAAATCGATATGCCCTAGACCAACCTCTCACACTAGAGGATAGAAGCAGCTATTGGTGATATGAAACCAGGGAAGACACCGGGTCAGGATGAGTTCTGGCTTGAATATTATACCAAATTCTAGTCAGTCCTCTCTCCCCATCTGTGCATATAAGGAAGCCAATAGGAAGGGTCAGTTCCCCCCCAAAACTTGATTTGACCACCACTATGGTAATTCACAAAATGGGGCATCCCCCACTACCCTCAGACCAATGGCCTTCCTATCACCCGATCTCTCTCATAAAATACATAGATCAAGATTTACGCCAAGATCCTGATCAATAGGCTTAGAGGGCTAGCTGACCCTCGGAGTCATCATTCCATACCAACAGTGAATCCTAATAAAGGCAGCAGAGTAAAAAGATGTACTAACAAATTTTGGATTCGATTAACTCTAGTAGGTCTTCACTGAGTTGTTGATAAGCAAGTCGCTTTTAATTCAGAAAATTGAGTTGGGCAGCTTGAAGTAGTTGTTAAAGACCTTCTTTGATGTGTTTGGTGCCTCTGTAATATGTTTTGTGAGGTAGGACTTTTTGGCTCTTCCAAAAACCCTGTGGTAGGCTTTTTTATGTGCATCTTGAAACCTGTATTGCCCCCTTCTGACTTAGATTTGTGCCATTAGTAATATGAGTTATAGTTGTTCTATTTCAGTTCAGCAAGTTTTGACTTGAGCTTTAATGCTATGTTTGGGTATTCAAAGATTTGACAGGTGCAAGAAAATCTAGGGCAGCAGAAATGTGGAAGTACTGGTTGTTTAGTATGCATTTTGGCAAGGTCAAGGTAAGACTTCTAGATGGATATTTTTAAAGTGTCTGTAAAGTCTCAGGTGGATTTTTTTTTGCGTTGCATGTGTGGTAAGGTTGGTCATGTTAGTAGCAATTAAGGAATGGTGTGACCAAGTTTGTGGATGTACAGCTACAATCAAGGTTTATTAAGTTAGGCATGAAAATATGTCAAGCAGGTGTCCAGCTACGGGTGTCAGGCCACTATTAGTTGGAAACCAAGTGCTTGTGTTGTTGCAGGGATTCTGCTCCTACACAGAAGTGTGCACAGATGCCGGAGAGGTCCCGACTCTAGATGGACATATGCTTGATGCGATGTTTGGTTTTCTCGTTCTAAATATGATGCACTGGTAAGATACTTTGGACTAACGCCGGCCCGAGAAGGGATGTAGGCATATGGCTATGTGCGCTTTGTAATTTGCTACTTTGAGAAAAATAAATAAAAAAAATAAAAAAAGTGTGCACAGAGACTTGGGACCTCAGTGAATTAGGGTGTGCCAAAAACTAACCTTAGTACCCAAAATCCCCTACCAGACTAGCATCAGTGTCACATTGGCTCTTCTAAAATACCAATGATTAGACAACCCAGAACATGCGACTTAAAGACACGAGCAAGTTTGAAATATTTATTTCTAACGCCGTGTTCTCATGCGCAGCACCTTAGCTAATACAAGCAGACATATTATTAGAAACAAGATTGTCAGCATAGTTACTATTTCATAAAAATCAAAGGGACAAAGCATGTTATAATGCTAAATGGAAACAGGTTTAAAATACACCTATATTTCACCCTCCCTTGCTAGTAGGTTATTTTATAACTACAGAAGGTCTCTTGGGATTACATAGACTGCCCTATACCTCTGGTATTAGCAGAAGTGGATCACATCAAATTCTGCACAAGCGCTCTGCATACAAATGTTCTCCAAGTGTGTGTGATCATGCCTACGCAGTGCATTATTAAACGCAGCAATATCAGAGGTGGCCACAGCTGCATATGTGTTATGTCTAGAACGTGCGCTGATCAGTCCGAACAACAACCACAGTGTTGAAATAACCTTGAAGGCCTCGGCACTCACTGTTCAGACTAAGCTTACCAAGCAAGGCTACTAATGTAGAAAAACACATTATTCTCGTGTGAAGCAAAACACTCTGTTAAACAATTAATAAAGTGTGTGCCATGTGCAAAAGGCAGCAGAAAGGGAAAACGGCATTTAAACTTTCTAATAAACTCATGTCAACCTAACACTGTGTAAATGCAAGACCGCAGGTGTCATACTAAGAAGAATCGGCCACTCTGTGTAATTTGACATTGTCAGTGGAGATGTACCTTTTTTCCTTAGGACCAGGATGTTGAGGTAAAATGACTGTTCTTGTACCTGCACGCCAAGTACAGGAACTGGAGCTCTATATGAGGGACCAAATTCTTTCTTATTCTCGATCTTCTCTCGAACCAGCCGGTAGCCAGCCAACTACCGGAATCTGCAAAGTAGCTTCTGATGTGGAGGGCACGTGTTCCTTTGCAAGACTGTCACTCGTCTCTTGTAGATTCTGTAAAACATGACAATGTTCATCTACGTCAAAGGCTACAGCCGCCGCCACCTGGTCTAGACCTTCAAGGTCCGGTATGAACATTTTGATACCAAAGAGCATTTCGTATGGGGTCCGCCCACCCAGAGACCTTCTATGGAGATTATTAAGTGCACGCTGGACACTATTGAGATGGGCTAGCCAGTTCCGGCCTGTACCTCTAACTCGGGCTGTCTATGACTGCTTTAAGTCTCGGTTCATTCGTTCCACAACACTATTCCCCTAAGGTCTGTATGGAGACGAAAATTTGACTTGGACCCCCAATGAACTCATGGCATCCTTGTACGCCTTAGAGGCGAACGCTGGACCCTGATCCCAATGGAAGGTGCCACACGCAAAAATTCCCACAAAGACACGCAAATCTCTTATGACAGTATGTGAATCAGCACTGCGGTGTGGCCACACCCATACAAAGCGTGTGCAGGAATCAACTGCAACTAAGATGTACTTATACACAATATCAGAGGAAGAAGGACCGCAGTGATCTAAATAAACACAACCAAGTGGTCTATTAGAAATGTACAACTGTGTCTGGGGCAGACGTGCAGCAGTCGAAACCTTTATCTGCTGACAAATGTGACGAGCCAAACCCCGACCTTCATTATTGAGCTCATAGCCCAGGAACAACACTGTGTACTCTGCAATGTGCGAGTTCGCAAAGTAAAATTTGTAACCGAAGTCCGCAAAATTACAAATTATCCGGTCAACGCGGCACAGATACGCCCATATTTCATCGTCTGTGAGATAAATGTCAAACACATACGAAAACGCATCTGGGTGGACTCTAACAGAGATACGATACGTGCAGCAAGCAAACCTGGACTATTCTTAAAGCCCATGGCCAAGCGTTTAAATTGGCGTTGTTTGCCACCACTGGTAAAACTGGTCCATTGAGACTGTGACTCTTTGTTTATCTCTTCCCGTTTTGCCAGCAGTATCGTGAGGAGAGGTGATTCCTACCTTCGCCGAGGAGTGTGTAAGGCTGCTACAACAGGGGACGGGACTGCGAGACCCAGGGTTCCGCGCAGGATCAACATAGCGCACCTGGAGTCTCTTCCCGCCCCTGCTCCTCCCCGTTTGCTTGGCCTGTTCTTTAAAACAGCTCGCAGCCCCCGCTTCGCGGGCGCCGCTCGCAGCTGTGTGCTGAGACCGTGACTCTTTGTTTATCTCTTCCCGTTTTGCCAGCAGTATCGTGAGGAGAGGTGATTCCTACCTTCGCCGAGGAGTGTGTAAGGCTGCTACAACAGGGGACGGGACTGCGAGACCCAGGGTTCCGCGCAGGATCAACATAGCGCACCTGGAGTCTCTTCCCGCCCCTGCTCCTCCTATATAAACGTGTTATTGACGTATAGCGGGACGCGTGTGCGGGATGCCGGATGAAGCCCGGACAAAGGGCGGACAGTCTTAGACAGTCCGAGACAGGCTGAGACTGGACTGGACACGCTACTCTGCCCCTGTCGAACCAGACCTACATGGTTGCAGTAAGACTTTAAATCCCTGTTATTAACGTTCACTCTGAACATTTTGCATCGTATGATTGTGTGCCCTGTCTTTTTACTTGACCGCTAAAGTCTGGTACTTAACATCAGTATAATTAAGAATGACAAAAAAGAATTTAGTTGTGGGGGGTAATACTATTGACAACTATTTGGTACAAGTTGTGTCAAAGATTAATAACGATAGGAGACAATCCTTAGGTCTCAGTCATTCTCCCAATTTATCCCCCTTAAGCCCTTCACCAGAATCACCGTGGATTGATATCCCTTCTCAGGTCGAGGGAAGTGCAATCTTAGATCCCGATACACTTGAAAATGGTACTTCAAACATGAGTATCCAAATAATACAGGGACAAGACACAGCCACGGTTAATGATTCGGACTCTCAGATAGTTGATCTAGATCAAGATCAAACTGTACAAGAGAGTGAGCAGACAAATAACGATGCTGACCCTCTTGTTCAAGCCCCAGCTCCTCGAGCTATCAGAAAGTGTAGAAAAACACAACCACACCGTGGTGGAGCTTGTCCTGGGAGGAAGAGGGCTGCGTCACCAGTGAGAAGTAGGGAAAAAGGTAGGAGGAAAGTAGAAGACGATGAGAAGATTGTGGAGAAGTGTGGCTCACTGGTTAGAGCAGGCAGACCCTGAAGCAGAGGTCAGACCCGGGACCAGGGTTCGATTCCCGACGCGGCAGGGTGTTGAGCTCAAAATGTCCACGGACTCGATAATTCTCGCTTCGGTGCCTGACCTAATCATGGGTTCACACTATGCAACTCTGGGCATTAAGCTTGCTTAATCTCCACAACGGCCCCCCAGCGGCGGGATGCCTGGCTTTCACCTTGGGGATGCCCTATAGGGGCTATCTCACATGGAAATCAGCCAGAAGGGTCGCATGGATAGGTCAAAATCCCCAAAAATTTAAAGGGGACTGCATAATTATAAACTTTGTAAACTCTGCGGTCCTACCTAATATCCTTCCAAATATTCTACCGCCGCAACGTAGGAGAGGCACCATCATCCCTCTTACTTTGGAATTCTTTGGCAAAAAACAACGGAGCATGACATATCCTAAGCCTATTCATACCTACTCCAGGCCAATATGGCCAGAAACAACAAATGGATGGGGTTTTGATGCACCAACTAACAACTGGGGCTATAGTCGGGATAGATGGGATCATCCAATACGATCACACCACATAGATCATCAATACCCTAACCACCTTAATACCTGCTTTAACATTCCCATTTCCAACAGGTATGATGTCTTTTCTGCTGAGGGCGGGTTGGATGGGATAGAATGACTACTTGATACATTATGTAACACTGCCCCCAATGATCGCCTACCAGAAGACATAGGCTTAGGGAATATTACCCAAGTCTCAGAATCGCAAGGTAGTATAGTTGCGGTATTGGGTGCTGAGAACCATCTAAACGATAATCCTGGTCTACAAATTGATATAAACTTAGCTCTTCTCCCAGCTCAGAATACGGACATTTCTGGGACAGTTCAGGAATGTTACAGTACTGGTTTAATACCCACTAGCTCACTTGCATGTGAGAAAATGGACATAATACAATGTGAATCTCAAAAATGCAAGGAGGGGCTATTATTATTATCGTGGAATATAGCTGGACTCCACGACAAATTGAAAGACAAAGATTGGTTGTCCTTTGTTAAAAAATATCCCATAATATGTCTCCAAGAAACTTGGGTAGTGGGGAAAAATGTACATCTGGAAGGATACCAGAGCTTTATAATTCCGGCAGCTCCTTCTGCTAGTGGAAGAGCTAAAGGGGGTTTGGCAATCTTTGTTAACTTGTCACTTATATGTCATAAAATTGAACACTACTCCGGTAACAATAACATCCAGATCCTAGAATTCAAGAGGGGAAAAACTAATTTTGTATTGATCAATTTCTACAATGCAGTGAATCAGTCTGGAGATTGTAATATAGAGCCTTTGCGTGATTTCCTAAGGGCAAATGATAGTTCTCTGCCACGCCTTAAGATACTAGTGGGTGATTTTAATACACATTTATGTGGGAACCCTAGCGTGAGACCTGTTGGACAAATGGGTTGCAATAGTATGGAAGGAATTCACTTTGAACACTCGCGGAGGGGTTCAGGTTTAAATGATCTAATGAATGAAAACAACTTATTTACAGCAATGTCGACAGTATCTGACCAAACTGTATTTCTGACCCCTACCTTCAAAGGCCATGCCACAGGAACTTACATAGATCACATTCTTCTTTCAGCTGATTTTGCTAACATTACTGAGGATTTCTCGATCCTTCTAAGCATTTATAGCGACCACAACCCCTTATGCATTACAATGGGCGTGAATTTACTCGAAAAGCGCAATTCTCCAGAGGATCGCGGCCTTATAAAATGCATTAATGGCAAGCGTCGTCTAAAATGGTCAATGGTGGATTGCGATCAATTTTATACCTCTATTAATGTTGTATGCAATCACGAACTGACGGTATGCACATCTCCTGTATCAGCACCATTACAAATCTTGACATCTTTCAATGAGATTGCCAAGAAGGTGGAGTCATTTTTAACGACACCTATTAAGGGGAAAATCAATTCATATAGTAACCCGAAATGGTTTGACAGTAATTGTTCGAAGGCTAGCCGTGAGCTTAAGAAAGCCCTAAAAATAAAACCAAGAGATCCATTGATCATTAGGGGCTTGCGGGCTGAATATAAGAAGTCACTTGCCGCCCGCAAGCGAGCAGTCAAAAAAAGTGTATGGGAGTCACTGCTAGATCCTGAGACACTAAAAAATAGTTCGAAGTTCTGGGAGATTATCAATAAGCCTATATTTGACTGTCCTAGTATTCTAAATGTGGGCACTAACATCCCAGAGGAAGAATGGATAACCCATTTCAGCTCCATTTTTAAAAATAATGACTCGCAGGCAGAACACAGCTCAAATAAAAGTAGTGAAATTTTATTATGCTTCACAACCGACAAAATAATAAAGGGAATCAACGGTTTATCAAACAACAAGGCCCCAGGTCCTGACGGTCTTCCGCCTGACCTCTTCAAATCATGTATAGCACTATGGGCGCCGGTCATCACAGCAGTACTTAATGCGGCTGTGTTATGCGGATGCCCACAATCATGGGGGGTATCTACAATTGTGCCTATTTTCAAGAAAGGAGACCGTAGCAGCCCTGCCTGCTATAGACCAATATCACTAATAAACTCCGTGGCTAAAGTTGTAGGAGGAGTCATTTTAAACAGATTGGTCAGATGGTCCGAGGAAAACAATATAATATCCCCAATCCAGTATGGTTTTAGGCCTGGTCATTCCACTATTTCTCAATGCTTAAATCTGTACCTTATCATTGGGAAGTACACCAAGGCCCGAAGAGGAACGATCCACATGGCGTTCATGGACCTTTCCTCGGCTTTTGATTGCGTGAGTCGGGAGAAGCTCTGGGGCGCCATGGAAAAAATGGGCGTGGATAAAAACTTAGTTAATTTTTTAGAAGACATGCACTCTGACACCAAAGCGAACGTCAGATACACCCAGGACCTAAAAGTGACCAAAGATTTTGGAGTGCATCGGGGCGTCCGACAAGGGTGCATTTTGGCCCCGTTCCTTTTTAAAGACTACATTAATGATTTGGAAGATCACCTTTTAAGCACTAACACAGACTACCCGTATATTGGTCGAAGAGGACTGCCGGTTTTACTATATGCGGATGACGCAGTCCTCCTATCTAGAACGGCCAACGGACTTCAAATCCTATTAGATTCCTTCTACTCTTTCATGAAGTCAAGAGAATTAAGTATTAATAACACCAAATCCTACATAATGAAGGTTGGTCAAGGCTTTAAAAAACCCAACCGCTTAAATGTAAGTGGAGTAGAAATCCCTGTAACTCATACATTCTCCTACCTTGGGGTCCTCTTTGATAGTCAACTAAACTGGGGACCCGTGATCCAAAAAAAGAAGGGAGATGTTACTAGGGTAAACGCGGCCATACTGGATTTCTCCAGAAAAATGGGAAATAGCCCAATTGCCGCCCTACTCCAACTTTACAAGGCCAAAAGTGTTACCACAGTATGCTATGGCAGTGAAATATGGGGATATGTTCCTCTGGATGCACTACAAATAGTCGAAAACATCTTTTTAAAACAGATTTTAAGGGTTCCCAAGGGTACAGCAAATTTTTCTGTGCATGAGGAATTGGGGGTTCCCTATGTAAGTGATAAAATTGCAGCGAATCCCTTGTTATGCTGGATGAATTGTTGGTTAAATGATAATATCCCACTGACCAAGCTTATTCTAAGAGAAGCGCTTACATGGGATAACAGGAAGGAGGTTCCCTGGCTAAAGTACTTACATAAGTGCTTTACTGACCTAGGCCGCCCTGAACTTTTCTTATTTCCGGATTCCATTACCAAAATGGATCTTATCACGGTCAAGAACGCTTTTATTGATTCTAGACAACAGGATAGGGAATCATGTGAACTATTAAAAGAAAGTGTACGTAATCATATATTAATTAAAAGCACTTTGTTCATGGAACCCTACCTGACATGGCAAATGTCTAGTTATGACCGTTTCTTATTGACAAGGTTCAGGTTCAACCTGTTTCATTTTTTGTTGGCTGTTCCTAGGGGTGCTCATCGAGGACAAGTGTTGCCGGCTTGCGGCTGCGACGATAAGTCTCCGCAAGACCTGGCACACTTCTTGTTCTTTTGTCCTTTTTATGTCATACCAAGGAAGCTATATTTGAAACCCTGCCTGAAAAAATTGAACTTTGTACAATTTCGTCCTGCACAACATTTTCTACAGCTGTTAAATTGTGAATACACTCTGTATATATGTAGCTTTTTAAAATTGGCAGTGAAATTCAGAAATAGTATGGAAGGATAATAACACTAATATATGAACTGTTATTTATTTTTCTTCAAAGGAACTCTATTTTAAACGATCTGAAGGTTTGATGTAGTTTAGTGTTTTTTATATTGTAATTTTCTATAACTGAACTCTCTTTCTTTTAATGAACATGTGTGCTATTAATTGTAATGTGAATGCTTTTATGGTTGTCAACACGAACAACCGAATAAAGTTTATTGACTTGACTTGACTTGGTCCATTGGGAACTTAGACCAGACAAGATATGGGCAAAAAAAACATTGGATATGTCAAGTGTGGTTTTAAAACATTTCCGCACGAGACCATCCATTAAAGCAGAGCCGTGGGTATTCTGTACTGCACAGGTATGGCAATGCGAGTTTAAATGCCGGTAATCCAATACCAAACGGTACGAACCATCAGGCTTGGTCACAGTAAAAAGTGGGTTATTCATCGGAGACACACAAGTTTCAATCACTCCTTGATATTCCAATTGTTCAAGGATTTCTGCAACGGAAGCTTTCGCTTCACGCCTTATGGGATATTCAGGTTGAGGCTGTGGCATAGAACATAGGGGAATCTCGTGGAGGGGGGAGAATTTATTCCAACCACAGTGAGTATGGCACAAAGCCGGCGCAAGGACCTTAGACCCCTATTTAGCGCATGCTTCTTAGACACATTGTGCGCGAGACTAGGGAGGATTACCTTCTCCCCTCTCGGAGCTGCGAGAACAAAAGGTGGGGGCCAGTCAGCCTCCACTAACAAAATGTCATAGGTAGTTGTAAGATTTTCCCAAAATACCCCTTTTATGGCAAACTTGTATGTCAATTTCAATCAAAAGGTCAATTTCAAAAAGCCTATCAGGTGGAGCTACTCTAGTATCAGCTGTCTCAACAACAATAAATTGGTCAGTCGCTGTTACCTTCAGTAGTGGAAGCAGGGCCTCGCGGACAATGGTAATCTCTGCCGCGCTGTCCAACAACGTCAGCGCCCATGGCAGATTCCGAAGCTGCGTTCTCACTATCTGTGGCATATCTCGCTGTTAAAGCGGCAACTTTCTTTTTCTGAAACTGGGGTCTTTTCTGCGAAGAATCGTCCTGCTTGCCTTTTCCATCTTTCGAGCGGGGCTGGTCGCGACTCTGCTGGCCACCTCGACCTCTGCCGCCGCCTCCACCACCAGACGAAGAGGCCGATGTGTCCTGTAAAGAATGAGGAGAGCGTTGATCACTGACCTGAAATCGATCAGGTGACTTAATCGTAGAGCGGTCGCGCAAATCATAGGCGCACTCAGTAGACTTAGGCACGGTTGAAGTGGGACGGGACTCCTGTTTCTGTTGTGGTTTTCCCTGTTTTTTATTTTTGTTCCAATTTGGCTTTGGAGCCTTGGGCTGAACGTCTTTCTCATACTTCGAACCCTGAGGTTGTTTTTTATCTTTGGCAGACAAGGGCTTGACACCTAAACTATTACGGCCAATGATTTTATAAGCCGCCGTAATAATTCTTGATAACTGTCGGGGTTTGTCGGCATCGGGGACATCGCGCAAGGCATTAGCCACTTGAAAGTTCACTGCATCTCCCTTTATATTAGAAAGGACTAGATTGGAAACTACGTCAAATGTGCCAACAAGTCTCATTCCCAATTCAACCGCAACCTCAGGTCCGTGTTGATCTTGAACATGCTTAATGACCGTCGGAAGGACAGCCATTGACGGTGTGCCAAAGCACCTCGTGTACACTGCCGCAAAAATTCTACCCCATGACTCGCAGTCATCGGCTTCCGGTACCAAGTCCTTGGGCAAACTAATTGTATGAATCCTGTGTTTTTCTACGGGAGTCGAATTAGGAAAAACAGCCTCCAGCTGGTCAAATTTCTCTGCAGCCAAAAAGGCATACCATCCTTATCTTGGGGACGCTTGCCCATAACCGCATTAACCATCACAGGACTAAGCTTCATTCCGCTCGGTCTAGCTGGAAGTGCCGCAACACCAGGGGCCCGCCCTGGAAATTGCGGGTGACATATTGAACTAGGGGCCTGAACACACTGATTTATATAGGGGCCGTAATTCAGCAACGGGGACTACCCCCGCAAGAGGATGAAGGGTAAATCCAGCCAAAACAGGCCAAGAAGCGCCTGGAATGGACAAAGGACCCAATCTAATCGCCCTTACACTGTGGGGAAGGGCGCCATCAAACCAAACACGGTGCTGCCATGCAGAAATTGGAATCTCCTGTTTCCTATAAGGAACATATTCCAAGGGCACGGCTGTGTGAGTATAGGTGTGAAACACCTGAGTAGCCGCAACTACTGGAGGAAACGTTACCAATGAGTAGAAAATCTCAAACGGGTAAGCAACCTCAGCACTCACCACCAAAATACCTGCCATGCCCTCCAAACCAACGTTATAAGCCTGCAAATGATTGCGGACTGCAATGCGACTATGCTGCAGTATGTCAACATTAGCCATAGCAACACAGAGAATTAGAGGTACAATGTAAAACAATGTAGCACAACTGGGTAGTAATTCAAAAGGAAACCGTTTTGAAAGATTCAAGCTTGAAAAGACCTATGTAACTATAGGTAAGTTTATCCGACACCACTGTTAACTGGAAACAATAGTGAAGGGGCTAAGGACCGATATAAGTACTACTCAAGCGTCATGGATTAAGACCACTTTCGTTGGGTGCCATGTTGCAGGGATTCTGCTCCTACACAGAACTGTGCACAGAGACCTGGGACCTCCGTGAATTAGGGTGTGCCAAAACTCACCTTAGTACCCAAAATCCCCTACCAGACTAGCATCAGTGTAACATTGGCTCTTCCAAAATACCAATGATTAGACAACCCAGAACATGCGACTTAGGTTATCTCAGGCAATGTGGAAAACATGAACACTCTTTCGTCGAAAACAGGGAGTAAAAAGAGAAATGAGCAAGTTTGAAATATTTTTTTCTAACGCCGCGTTCTTATGCGCAGCACCTTAGCTAATACAAGCAGACATAGTATTAGAAACAAGATTGTCAGCATAGTTACTATTCCATAAAATACAAAGGGAAAAAGCATGTTATAATGCTAAATGGAAACAGGTTTAAAATATAACTATATTTCACCCTCACTTGCTAGTCGGTTATTTTATAACTACAGAAGATCTCTTGGGATTACATAGGCAGCCCCAACTCTTAAAAACGTGGCTTTTTAATAAATCCCGCAGTTAACCTGTCCCTCTGCTCCCCTCACACCCGCCCCTACAGCTCAACCCTCCAGTTTGTCTACAGCGCTGGGACGCCTTTGGGTAGCCATCGCGCTTTACAAATCTTCATTCCATTCCATTCCATTCCATACCTCTGGTATTAGCAGAAGTGGATCACATCAAATTCTGCACAAGCTCTCAGAATACAAATGTTCTCCAAGTGTGTGTGATCATGCCTACGCAGTGCATTATTAAACGCACCAATATCAGAGGTGACCACAGCTGCATATGTGTTATGTCTAGAACGTGCGCTGATCAGTCCGAAAAACAACCACAGTGTTGAAATAACCTTGAAGGCCTTGGCACTCACTGTTCAGACTAAGCTTACCAAGCAAGCCTACTAATGTAAAAAATACACGTTATTCTCGTGTGAAACAAAACACTCTGCTAAACTCTAAACAATTAATAAAGTGTGTGCCAGGTGCAAAAGGCAGCAGAAAGGAAAAATGGCGTTTAAACTTTCTAATAAACTCATGTCAACCTAACACTGTGTGAATGCAAGGCTCAGCCCCCACGACAGTATTTTCTGTATGAGGTATGTTTGGAGGTTTTAAATCTGGTCCATCAACCTATAAACCCATAATCACAATTTTGTTGGCTTTGGTTTACAGTGGAGTGTCATTTCCTTGGTTTGTTCCATTATGTTGGGATTTTGGCCTCGGGTAAGCAGATTATTAGAACAATAAGAGAGCAGTTGGAGCTGATGGGTAAACGGGAATCTGTGCATTTGAACAAGGAAGAGGTATGAGTCAAGTCTACTGTGTCTCCTGCCCTCTCTATTCTACAGGACAGTTTTATATTCCGGGGGCAGAAGACCAATAACAGATGTAGTGGGAGTTTTTAAACCATGTCTCACTGAGGTCCACTCCAAGACAGTTCGAACCACACAAGAGGTTTTGGGTGTGTAATGTGAGTGTTAGGGCAAAGTAAGTACTTATGAGACTGCTCTTTACAAGTGGGCTAGGAAAATCAGGCTGATTGGAATCAGCAATGGAGCTCAAGTGCAATACTTTTTCTTGAATATGTGGGGGTCCAGTATTGGTGGAGTGGTGGGAAATTACAGTATTAGGTGTTTGTGGGGGTTCAGTCCATAATGAGGGGATGTAAGTGGCTTGGGGGTGTTTGGGTTTCGGTTATTGTTCATTTGAGATGGTGAAGGATTTCCTTGAATGTCAGGGAATTTTAGTCATTGGCTTGTACTATGATGATTTAGAAGTTGGAGATATTGTTGGTGAGCTTTCTGAATGCTCGCCAAGGGATGACAAGATTGAGTATGTGCCCCCTTTGTACGTACAAGGTCTTTCTCATGGTGGTGCTTGCCTGGTGCCATGCTTCACCTTTTAAAGGCGGTACATCTTGAACCTGTATCTTGGTGCCGTTTTATGCGTTGCGTCATTGCAAAAGGTGCTTATTTTTGGCATCTTCAGCGCATACCTCAATTTGACAAATTGCAAGGTTAATGCACATAGACCCCATCACCGCCGGTGCAGCACAAAAAAATGGCCTTACAATATGGCGCTTGGTGATCTTAATGATAGGGCTAGTGCAGGAATCAGCAGCAAGGGTTTCTGGGAGTGCTCACAATAGGACATTCCATAAGCGTGAAAGGGTATACTCAAATGTGATTCCCTTGCTCATTGCACCATCAGGATTCAAGCAAGCCGGGCCGACGACGGCTGAAATGCCAGAAACTGGTCCCCGGAAGCTTGTTTCCTTCCCAGTGTAAGAATTGGCTTGGTAGTTTGGTTTGCCCTGTTCCCATCATGCACTGGGACAGGAACAGACTAATTTGCATATAGCCAGGTTCTGAGCTGGGATGGTGCAGTGAGCTAAAAAACGGTGTTGGATCTAGCCCTGATCTCATGACTGGGTGAGAGTATTCTGCTTAATTCAGAAACTCTGTCCATCACCACCCCTTGTTAAATATTTTGTCCACCATAAGCGTGGAAGGGTATACTCAGATGTGAGTCCCTTGCTCATTGCACCATCAGGATTCAAGCAAGCCGGGCCGACGAAGGCTGAAATGCCAGAAACCGGTCCCCGGAAGCTTGTTTCCTTCCCAGTGTAAGAATTGGCTTGGTAGTTTGGTTTGCTCTGTTCCCATCATGCACTGGGACAGGAACAGACTAATTTGCATATAGCCAGGTTCTGAGCTGGGATGGTGCAGTGAGCTAAAAAACGGTGTTGGATCTAGCCCTGATCTCTTGACTGGGTGAGAGTATTCTGCTTAATTCAGAAATTCTGTCCATCACCACCCCTTGTTGTTAAATATTTTGTCCACCATAAGCGTGGAAGGGTATACTCAGATGCGAGTCCCTTGCTCATTGCACCATCAGGATTCAAGCAAGCCGGGCCGACGACGGCTGAAATGCCAGAAACCGGTCCCCGGAAGCTTGTTTCCTTCACAGTGTAAGAATTGGCTTGGTAGTTTGGTTTGCCCTGTTCCCATCATGCACTGGGACAGGAACAGACTTATTTGCATATAGCCAGGTTCTGAGCTGGGATGGTGCAGTGAGCTAAAAACGGTGTTGGATCTAGCCCTGATCTCTTGACTGGGTGAGAGTATTCTGCTTAATTCAGAAACTCTGTCCATCACCACCCCTTGTTGTTAAATATTTTGTCCACCATAAGCGTGGAAGGGTATACTCAGATGTGAGTGCCTTGCTCATTGCACCATCAGGATTCAAGCAAACCGGGCCGACGACGGCTGAAATGCCAGAAACCGGTCCCCGGAAGCTTGTTTCCTTCCCAGTGTAAGAATTGGCTTGGTAGTTTGGTTTGCCCTGTTCCCATCATGCACTGGGACAGGAACAGACTAATTTGCATATAGCCAGGTTCTGAGCTGGGATGGTGCAGTGAGCTAAAAAACGGTGTTGGATCTAGCCCTGATCTCTTGACTGGGTGAGAGTATTCTGCTTAATTCAGAAACTCTGTCCATCACCACCCCTTGTTGTTAAATATTTTGTCCACCATAAGTGTGGAAGGCTATACTCAGATGTGAGTCCCTTGCTCATTGCACCATCAGGATTCAAGTAAGCCGGGCCGACGACGGCTGAAATGCCAGAAACCGGTCTCCGGAAGCTTGTTTCCTTCCCAGTGTGAGAATTGGCTTGGTAGTTTGGTTTGCCATGTTCCCATCATGCACTGGGACAGGAACACACTAATTTGCATATAGCCAGGTTCTGAGCTGGGATGGTGCAGTGAGCTAAAAAACGGTGTTGGATCTAGCCCTGATCTCTTGACTGGGTGAGAGTATTCTGCCTAATTCAGAAACTCTGTCCATCACCACCCCTTGTTGTTAAATATTTTGTCCACCATTAGCGTGGAAGGGTATACTCAGATGTGAGTCCCTTGCTCATTGCACCATCAGGATTCAAGCAAGCCGGGCCGACGACGGCTGAAATGCCAGAAACCGGTCCCCGGAAGCTTGTTTCCTTCCCAGTGTAAGAATTGGCTTGGTAGTTTGGTTTGCCCTGTTCCCATCATGCACTGGGACAGGAACAGACTAATTTGCATATAGCCAGGTTCTGAGCTGGGATGGTGCAGTGAGCTAAAAAATGGTGTTGGATCTAGCCCAGATCTCTTGACTGGGTGAGAGTATTCTGCTTAATTCAGAAACTCTGTCCATCATCACCCCTTGTTGTTAAATATTTTGTCCACCATAAGCGTGGAAGGGTATACTCAGATGTGAGTCCCTTGCTCATTGCACCATCAGGATTCAAGCAAGCCGGGCCGCCGACGGCTGAAATGCCAGAAACCGGTCCCCGGAAGCTTGTTTCCTTCCCAGTGTAAGAATTGGCTTGGTAGTTTGGTTTGCCCTGTTCCCATCATGCACTGGGACAGGAACAGACTAATTTGCATATAGCCAGGTTCTGAGCTGGGATGGTGCAGTGAGCTAAAAAACGGTGTTGGATCTAGCCCTGATCTCTTGACTGGGTGAGAGTATTCTGCTTAATTCAGAAACTCTGTCCATCACCACCCCTTGTTGTTAAATATTTTGTCCACCATAAGCGTGGAAGGGTATACTCAGGTGTGAGTCCCTTGCTCATTGCACCATCAGGATTCAAGTAAGCCGGGCCAACGACGGCTGAAATGCCAGAAACCGGTCCCCGGAAGCTTGTTTCCTTCCCAGTGTAAGAATTGGCTTGGTAGTTTGGTTTGCCCTGTTCCCATCATGCACTGGGACAGGAACAGACTAATTTGCATATAGCCAGGTTCTGAGCTGGGATGGTGCAGTGAGCTAAAACAAGGTGTTGGATCTAGCCCTGATCTCTTGACTGGGTGAGAGTATTCTGCTTAATTCAGAAATTCTGTCCATCACCACCCCTTGTTGTTAAATATTTTGTCCACCATAAGCGTGGAAGGGTATACTCAGATGCGAGTCCCTTGCTCATTGCACCATCAGGATTCAAGCAAGCCGGGCCGACGACGGCTGAAATGCCAGAAACCGGTCCCCGGAAGCTTGTTTCCTTCCCAGTGTAAGAATTGGCTTGGTAGTTTGGTTTGCCCTGTTCCCATCATGCACTGGGACAGGAACAGACTAATTTGCATATAGCCAGGTTCTGAGCTGGGATGGTGCAGTGAGCTAAAAAACGGTGTTGGATCTAGCCCTGATCTCTTGACTGGGTGAGAGTATTCTGCTTAATTCAGAAACTCTGTCCATCACCACCCCTTGTTGTTAAATGTTTTATGCGTTGCGTCATTGCAAAAGGTGCTTATTTTTGGCATCTTCGGCGCATACCTCAATTTGACAAATTGTAGGGTTAATGCACATAGACCCCATCACCGCCGGTGCAGCACAAAAAAATGGCCTTACAGTATGACCGTTGGTAATCTTAATGATAGGGCTAGTGCAGGAATCAGCAGCAAGGGTTTCTGGGAGTGCTCACACTAAGACATTCTTTAGTTTCATTCTTGCGTTTGAGCCCTTTACTTTGTTGGCTGGTTGATGATTACGTTTTCAGACCAGCACTTAAAAACTACGTTTTTTTGGCCTCCAATGATTCTACATTGTGTTGATATGGTGGCATACGTATCCTGAATGAGAGGGGAGGAGTGATCTTACTTAGCATGACTTGCAACTTTTCAGGACATGGAAGAGACTGGACAGGAGTAAGGGCTATCTGTAGTCTTTTTGTCTCTAGAAGGTGCCTTAGGTGAGAATCCACCAGGCAAAGTGTGCGAATTCGGAGTATGCAATTCCTGGGATCGACAGTAGCAAAGCAGAGCGGACTCTGTCCCCCCACCATTATTATGTACTAGGTTAAGCAATTGGTTAAGATTAACTTGCTGCTCTTACTTCCTATGATATTGGTAGAATCATGCTTGGCTAGTGAATAACGGTTTACCATTTATCGAGAGGGCTGTTTGCGAAGGGACTAAGATATTGCTGTTAATCCATGTAAGTAAGCCAGAAGTGGGCATATGCAGCACACTCAAATGAAACATTAAGAACTTTTGTCATAGCTGCCTCTTTATCTCTCCAATACAGTAGGAGATACTTTATTTACAGGTGATTTGGTAGTGTTTGCCAGATGGAGTCTGCCGGTAGCAGATTAAATCTAATGGAAGTTGGTGCATGTGAGTTCCAGGGCTACAGTAAGAGAATTATGAAGGTACAGGAAAGAGAGGATGGCGTGCTTGGAGTGCAACATGCCAGAGCTTCACAGAAGAACTACTACCCCTCTTGCCAAGGCAGTAGCCAGATTCAGCACTGCAGCCACTCAGTCTTGGTTAGGTTTTATTTCACTTTAAAAATGAGTAATACTTTTTAGTGTGTGCCAATGTGATTTTTAACTTATCTCACTCATTTGAGCTCATTGTGGCATATACAGGTGAAGGATAGGGTTTTGCCAAATTATATTTAAAAATTGACCAAAGTGGCATATTATCTGTGATTAAACCCAAAAAGAGGTTTAAAGTAAAAGTGGTGCATTTTGAGGATTAGTAAACTGGTCTCTCTTACACTCACATTTTGGTTGAGGCTCCTGCATGTTTCTTTGCTCAAAAGAAGTTTCCTAGGATTTTGTTAATTTTATTGTACAAGGTGGTACATGATTGTAGGAAACTGTGTTTTTGTTACAGTAACCACCCCCATCTTTTGCCTGGTATCTGGTGCAACTTTGACTGAAAGTGTGCTGGGTTCCTGCTACTCTGATCCTCTTCACCAGTGTTTTTCCCTAAACTATACGATTGATCCACAATTGGCACCATCTTTAGGCCCCTTGTAAGTCCCTGTTAAATGGTACCCCTGGTACCTAAGGCATTGGACCTAAAAAGAGCCCCTAAGGCTGCAGCACAAATTGTGCCACCGTTAGTGGCACCTCCCCAAGCACATGCAAACTGCAGCCTGTGTGTCTTGCTGCAGCTGGCCCGCCCTCAGGGTGGTGCTGGCTGGATGTGGGCACACCTCCTGATATAACTAATTTTACCACCGTTCTTGCCGCTGAAAGCAGGGTCAGGACAGGGGGGTGCAACTCCACTATCTGGAGAGGACCAGGATCACATTACAAAGGCACCAGGCCTTTGAAACTTCCCGCTCTGCCATGCCCATCCTGCTTGGAGGAAGTGTGAACTCTTCCAAGACCCTAGGATGGGCCAGCTGATGTGGATCCAGAATCCTTCATATTGTTATGGAAGGAATTAGCATGTTCGGGTCAGAGTTATGTCCACCTCCCACAGGAAGTGGTCATATAGAGGGTGTAGACACTCTACAGGTAGGTAGACAATTGGCAAATACCGGTCACTCCCCATAATGCCTCAAGTTGATTATTTAGGTGGCACCCCTGAACCAGATGGATAAACAGAAAAAGGACGAAGAAGAGTCACTGCCTGGCGAGAACTGCATCAGAACTTTGGACTTTTGCGCAAAACCCTGCCGTCCTCAGCCATCTCTCGACAATCGTGGCAGAGTGACTCGTCTTGTGAGCTGGAGAACTACCGAACCCTTGGGTAGACTGCCAGGATTTAAAAATACCCCTGAAAGTCTCCTTTGGAGTAGAGAAGCTACTCACCTGCAGTCTGGAGGCACCAACAAGCAGAGTCCGGTCCATCGCCTTGCAGCTCTCTGGCCCAACCGACACCGCAGACAACCAGGAGAAGGTAATCATGCTCTCGAAGGTCAGTTCTGTCTCCCCACAGAGTGTGAAGACACCAGGACCAACCGGAGCTGGGCTGTACCAACTCCTGGGGTACCGGACCCGCTGCACCAAACACCGACTGTGAGTGTCTAATGCAGATCATCACTGCACCAGGACCAAGCAGCCATTGGGGAACGTCAACATCACTGAGACCCACTTAAAGAGTGGCCCAGCTGCTTTGATTTTCCACTGCCAGCTGTCTGTTGCTGACTGTGAGGTGCATCTTTGTGCACCCAGCCCAGCCGGCGTAACCACTATGCATCCGAACTGCCTGGCCTGGGTCCCGACCAACCAGCTGTGGCCATGTGCTTCAAGACCCCTTGCGACCTCAGCCCCTGCTAAGGTCGCAAGCCATCGGGGCCCTGGGAGTCCTCGGACTTACCCACAAGTCCCCTTGTGCAGCCTCTTTCCAGGTGGCCTCCCTTTTCCGTAGCATCAGCTAGCAGCCTCCCCAGAACCCAGCTCCCAGTAGAACCTGGGCAGCTCCTGATGAACTGCTGGTAGTACTTTGAACCATGGCCCACTACTACACCGACCCCCGAAGATGAACCCCTGAAATAGACTGTATTTAACTTTATGCATCTTTGACTTTTCCTCCCATAGAATTGCATTGTATGTAAAAGTGCACAGGTCTGAAATGTTTACTTCAAGATGATGGACGGAATGTTGCACCATGGCAAAACATTCACCCCCAGTCACAGATCTGGGTTTAATCCATCGTTATTTTGCTCACCAAGCCACCCCAGTTTAGACATGGCCATATGCAAATCAGTCTTGACCCTGTGCCTCATGGGAACAGTCCACACCGAACTGCCAAGCCATGTCTTTCCTGGACCGGAATCAAGCATCCTAGGACCGGTTTCTGGCTATCAGCCGTCTTCAGCCAGGATAGCTTGACTCCAGTGGCTTAGTGAGCACGGGACCCACGTCTGGGCACACCCTTCCTACATAGGGTGAACAGCAAAACACACAAGATGATGGACGGAATGTTGCACATAGGCAAAACATTCACCCCCAGTCACAGATCTGGGTTTAATCCATCGTTATATTGCTCACCACTCCACCGGACTTCATTGGACTGATCACAGCTGCGTCCACTTCAACTTCAGGAGAACCACGACCCACCACCACCCGCAACAGATTCCCCGCAGAAGCTGGAGCAAGATCACCGCCGACCAGCTCATCACCACCCTCAGCCAGAACCCACCCACCAACACGACGGACCCCGACGAAGCAGCCCGCAACCTCACACAGTGGCTCACCGACTGCACCGACAAACTCGCACCACTGAAGAACCCTCCCAGCAGACCCGGCAGCAGTAAAGCCTTGTGGTTTACCACCGACCTCAAAAACTCCAAGAAAACCTGCCGCACCCTCGAGAAAGCCTGGCGCCACGTCCAGACAACAGAACACATGACCGCCCTCAAGAACGCCACCCGCAAACACCACCAGCTGATCCGCACAACCAAGAAGACAGCATTCAAAGAAAGACTGGACAACAACACCCACAACAGCAAGGAGCTCTTCAGCATCGTCAAAGAGCTCTCAAACCCCAGCACCTGCAACACTAACATCACTCCCTCGCAAGGCCTCTGCGACTCTCTCGCCTCATTCTTCCACCGCAAGATCGCCGACGTTCACAGCTTCGGCGCACAAACCACGCACCCAACCGCCGAACCAACGCCCCCAACCGCCACCCTCTGCACCTGGACCCCAGTCTGCACCGAAGACACCACCCACATGATGAACACCATCCACTCCGGCTCCCCCACTGACCCCTGCCCACTCCACATCTTCAACAAAGCCGACTCCATCATCGCACCCCAACTCCGGAACATCATCAACAGCTCCTTCGCGTCCGCCACCTTCCCGGAGAGCTGGAAACATGCCGAGCTGAGCGCCCTCCTCAAGAAACCCACAGCGGACCCCACGGACCTGAAGAACTTCCGCCCCATCTCGCTCGTCCCCTTTCCAATCAAAGTCATCGAGAAGACCGTCAACAGACAACTCTCCGCCTTCCTCGAGACCAATGGATTCCTCGACCCCTCACAGTCCGGTTTCCGAGCAAACCACAGCACCGAGACCGGCCTCATCGCAGCCACCGACGACATCAGGTCCCTGCTCGACAACGGGGAAACTGCTGCCCTCATCCTCCTAGACCTCTCAGCAGCATTCAACACCGTATGCCACCGCACCCTGATACAGCGCCTAAGCAACACCGGTATCCAAGGATCGGCCCTGGAGTGGATCATCTCTTTCCTCGCCGGAAGATCCCAGAGAGTCCGGCTCCCCCCGTTCTGATCCGCCGAACACCGAAGTCATCTGCAGCGTCCCGCAAGGATTCTCACTCAGCCCCACCCTCTTCAACGTCTACATGAGCCCTCTCGCAGCCATCGCGCACCAACACAACCTCAACATAATCTCCTACGCCGATGACACCCAGCTGATCCTCTCCCTCACCACCGACCCCGCCACCACCAAAGCCAACCTCCAGGAAGGAATGAGAGACGTCGCAGAATGGATGAAGATCAGCCGTCTGAAACTGAACTCGGACAAGACAGAAGTCTTCATCCTCGGACCATCTCCCTCCGCGTGGGACGACTCCTGGTGGCCCCCTGCCCTGGGCAGCGCACCCAAACCAACGGACCACGCACGCAACCTGGGCTTCATCCTGGACTCCTCCCTCATGATGTCCAAGCAAGTGAAAGCAGTCTCATCATCCTGCTTCAACACCCTGGGTATGCTCCGGAAGATCTTCCAACGGATCCCCACAGAAACCAGGAAGACGGTCACCCAGACCCTCATCACCAGCCGTCTGGACTACGGGAACGCCCTCTACGCTGGTACCACAGCCACACTCCAGAAAAGACTCCAGCGCATTCAGAACGCCTCAGCACGACTCATCCCGGACATCCCTCGTCGCAGCCACATCTCCGCCCACCTGAAAGACCTGCACTGGCTCCCCGTCAACAAGAGAATCACGTTTAGACTCCTCACCCACGCACACAAGGCTCTCCACGACACAGGCCCGAAGTACATCAACAGCTGCCTCACTTTCCACACACCCACCCGCCAGCTCCGATCCGCCAGCCTCGCCTCTGTCCCACGAACTCGGAAATCCACCGTCGGAGGAAGATTCTTCTCCTACCTGGCAGCCAAGACATGGAACTCCCTCCCCATTCACCTACGGCTGACCCTGGATCACCTCTCCTTCAGGAAACAACTCAAGACCTGGCTGTTCAAGCAGTAGCGACCCCCCCCCCCCCCCCCCCCCCAGAGCCTTGAGACCCTTACGGGTGAGTAGCGCGCTATGCAAATTCCTGTGATTGATTGATTGGGTCTCATGCTCACTAAGCCACTGGAGTCAAGCTATCCTGGCTGAAGACGGCTGATAGCCAGAAACCGGTCCTGGGATGCTTGATTCCGGTCAAGGGAAGACATGGCTTGGCAGTTCGGTCTGGGCTGTTCCCATGAGGCACAGGGTCAAGACTGATTTGCATATGGCCATGTCTGAACTGGGGTGGCTTGGTGAGCAAAATAATGATGGATTAAACCCAGATCTGTGAATGGGGGTGAATGTTTTGCCATTGTGCAACATTCCGTCCATCATCTTGTGTGTTTTGCTGTTCACCCTATGTGGGAAGGGTATGCCCAGACGTGGGTCCCTTGCTCACTAAGCCACTGGAGTCAGCTATCCTGGCTGAAGATGGCTGATAGCCAGAAACCGGTCCTAGGATGCTTGATTCTGGTTCAGGGAAGACATGGCTTGGCAGTTCGGGCTAGACTGTTCCCATGAGGCACAGGGTCAAGACTGATTTGAATATGGCCATGTCTGAACTGGAGAGGCTTGGTGAGCAAAATAACGATGGATTAAACCCAGATCTGTGACTGGGGGTGAATGTTTTGCTATTGTGCAACATTCCGTCCATCATCTTGTGTGTTTTTCTATTCACCCTATGTGGGAAGGGTATGCCCAGACGTGGGTCCCGTGCTCACTAAGCCACTGGAGTCAAGCTATCCTGGTTGAAGACGGCTGATAGCTACAAACCGGTCCTAGGATGCTTGATTCCGGTCCAGGGAAGACATGGCTTGGCAGTTTGGGCTGGACTGTTCCCATGAGGCACAGGGTGAAGACTGATTTGCATATGGCCATGTCTGAACTGGGGTGGCTTGGTGAGCAAAATAATGATGGACTAAACCCAGATCTATGACTGGGGGTGATTGTTTTGCCATTGTGCAACATTCCGTCCATCATCTTGTGTGTTTTGCTGAAACCTTACTTACCTGTGAATGATTTTCTTTCTCATAATATATTTTATTTTGCATTTTTTTTTATTGTAAGCACTTTGAAATACAAACAACAGCAGTGGTGGCATGGAGGACATGATATGCTGAGAGTCAGACAGCGCTGAATATATATACGTAACATAGCACATGTAAGGCAAAACACAGGGCTCGATAAATCCAAAAAATGGTACTAGTCCTGCAGGACTAGTACCTTAAAATATGTCCTCGACCTAACTGCAACCTACTTGACCTCCGTCTCTGAAAGCGGAGCAAATGTGACAAGATAACAAGATTTAAAGGCATCTATATTGCTCATTAACTTTGTGAGCAATAAAAATGCTTTGTAATCTTGTCAAATTTGCTTCGTTTTTACAGACAGAGGGCAAAAGTTAGTTTGTTTTCCTACTCGCCAGAAAGGAAGGGCAAGTAGGACCTAAAAACACCTCGACCTTGTTAAATTTAGCTCGACTATGCGAGCGGTCGAGTGGAATTTTCGAGCCCTGAAACACCACATTGCATAAAAACATATTGCCATCACCCTTTCTTAGCTAAGCATCATATTTATGTACGGGCCGCTCGACTCCGGGGTTTGACATGGCTTGTATTTGTTAAAGGATCAATTGAGAGCTCGTAACAACAGCAATAAAATTCAGTCCATAATAATGGACCCACGGCCCCATATTTTTAGAACTTTTTTGGGGGGGGGGAGAAGGGAGGCAAGCCCTACAGGAATATGTGACCTTTGCAGTGGCCACATAAAGGTCCATGCCCCTCTTCCATTCCTGAACAGTTGGAACTTCAACCGCCCCACCCCCCCCACTTTCTCACCACATCTTGCTTGGTTACCACTAACCCCAGGGTGCTAAAAGAAGTTGGGGCATAGGGATATCTGTATCATTTGGGATACCTAATATAACATATGCAGGTGCTGTTGGAATTGCAACCTCCAGAACTTTATCAAGTTCCTCCAAAATCACAGTCCAGTACATTCGGAAAAGGAGGAATCCCAATAGTGTATGCATTAAGTCCCCTTTAGCAGTTTGACATCATAGGCATGTCAGATATTCTGCTTTGCCCATCTTGTGGAGTCTATCACTATGGTAGTATGCCCTGTGTAGGATTTTGTACTAGATTAAGTGCAAGTGGAACTTAATGGCAACTTTTCTAGGGTGCATAGGCCCTGCCTCACAGCCAATTACCTTCTAATTCTCCCATACCGAGCACTCCCTTATGGTGCCAAAGTTATCAGTCATTTTGTTGTTCAGTGTTTTATAGGTGAGCGATATAGCTTCTTTAGTAATTTCCTCTTGTAACAATTTCCCCTCTAATGGAGCATAGTCTGGTATAAGTATGTGCCAGGTCCACAGCCAGCTGTGCGTGATTAGCTGCGCATATTTTAAAAAACTGGGATTTATATGTAGGTCGTATTCTGTATGGAAAGTTGGCAGGGATTTAAGCTCCCCATATCTCAGAATGTCTCAATTGTGGAGATTCCAATCAAATCTCATGCCCCAAATCCTTCTAATTTGCCAATCTCGCACAGCCATGCCCCCTTCTACAGCGGTGACTCTTTAGTGATCTTAAGGGCCCATCCAATGACTCTCGTTGCCCTCTCCCACACCCCAGGTATACCTGGGTCACCGGGAGTAGACTTTAGACAACAGTGTATGTGAGTGTGGAGGGCTAAGGAACCCCTCTACAACTGTATGTTGGGTGGTCTTTTGGTGAATATACCCAGTCATTAATAGGGATCAGTAATTGGCCTCTATACCGGGGAGGGCATTATAGGCGTTTTGCTGCAGGGTCTTAAGCGCAATCCTGGGATGCCCACCTAGCCCTCGGAGAGATTGCACATCTCCATTAATATCATTGAAGGTGGACCTTGGGAGTGGGAAATGTGTGTTCTGAACGGCATATAATATTTGTGGTATTGCAATCATTTTAAAGATTGCTGCACGCCCTAGTAACGAGAGGGGCAATACTTTCGGCCGCTGTGCGTCCCTCTGCAAATTAGATACTACCCTCCCAAGGCTGTAGGAATGGCATATATCTCGATTGGGTGTTAGGAAAATTTCAAGGTATTTAAAACCCTCTGGAGCCACCTTCAGATTCCCAGGGAGGATGGGTCAATCCTGCACAAGTCAAAGAGAATATATCATAGACTTGTCCCAATTAATTTTGTATTCAGAACATCGCCAATACTCCGCTAATATACAGAACAGGACAGAAATGGTTGTCAGGCGTTTGGTAATGTATAGAAGGATGTCATCTGCGTAGAGGGAAATCTTCTCTACGCCGTCAGCTTCCGTGGTCTGGAAGCCTCAGGGTGTATTCGGTTTTGACAAGCCAAGGATTGCACTGTTAGGGCAAAAAGAAAGGAGGATACAGGACATCCCTGACGGGTCACTCAGCCAAAAGAAAATTCAGAAGACAAAAATCCATTGACTCGGACAGCAGCTTTTGGCTCTCTGTAGAGTATTGGTATCCAGTTCTAAAATTTGGCCCTAAAGCCAAGTTTGATCAGTGTGCTTTCCAGGAATGGCAAGTTTACCATGAACGCTTTCTATGTGTCCAGGGATACGAAAATGTGAGGGGCAGTTTAGTTCTGACCTCTGACATCCAGCTGTGGTTCTATGTAGGTTCAGCTGGGTAGAAGAACCCGGCATGATACCAGATTAGTCCCTGTGAATGAGGCTTGTGATGACTGGCAGCAGGCGTGTCGGCAGTATTTTGGCCAAGATTTTAACCTCTGTTTGTGGGCTCGAAAACGACTTGTAGTAGTTAGCAGATGCCTGGACAACCTGGGTGTTCGTGGCATAGACTGTGCCCTTGTTGTCCGATTCTACATGCCCATTGCCCTTCAATTTCTTTTTTGATAAGCCAGGCAAGATGTTTCCCGGTCTTGTCCCCTACCTCATACAACCGGTGCAGTGTACTCTTTCTGTACAGAGGGCCCTAACTGTCTGAGAGGCAAAGGGTCTGATAAGGTGACCGACAGTCCTCTAGGTGGAGGATTTGCCCTTCTAGGTGTTCCAATTTCGCTACTTCCTGCTTCTTCTTTAGGGAAATCAGGTTTTGTGCCCAATCTTTTAGGGCAATTGTAGAGGCTTCTCATAGCGTGATTTTTGAGTTAACAGAGTCTTTACTTTCCACAAAGAAGAGTTCGGTGTCTGCCCTATGTTCCCTATCTACTCCCTGATCTCAGAGGTTCCATTCATTTAGTTTCCACCCTGTAGCAAGAGGTTTAGGTTTTGTTCCCAACTGCACTAGAGGGGAGTGGTCAGACAGTCCCTGCACCAGATATTCTGCTGGGGTCACCTCTCCCACTTCACCGTCGGGTACAAACGCATAGTCGGGTCGGGATAGGCTCTATGCGCCCCAGAAAAATCGAAGTATTGTCTGTCAGGTGGGTTACTTGCGTCTCCATACGTCGGACAGCCCCAGTGTTTCCGCAAATCGGGCTAAGGGTGTAATTTGTGGGCTCTTATTATCCGTCACAAAACAATCTAACTGTATTTGCAGCACATTATTGAAATCCCCGCATATAATATGAAGGGAACTGTGAGTTTCCAAAAGGATATCAACCACCTTAGCCAATGTGGGGGCTTATAGCTGGGGAGGGGAATAGGTGAAGATCAATGTGATCTCCTTTCGACCCCACATACCTCTTATTCCCACGAGGTGACACGGTGAGCAAAAGAACAATGGATTTAACCCCACTCCCTTGAATGAGGGTGAATGTTTGATTTGTTCCCCATTCTGTCCATCATTTGTGTGTCTTTTGCTTTCTCTCCCCAAGTGTGCCGGGTATGCCCAGGCGTGGGTACCGGGCTCACAGTGCCACTGGATTCAAGCTAGCCTGACTGATGAGGTGATACCCTGAAACCAGTCCCAGGATGCTTGTTTCCGGTCAGGGAGGACCTGGCTTGGCAGTTCAGGCTGGAGTGTTCTCAAGGGGAGCAGGATCAAGGCTGATTTGCATATGGCTGAGTCTAAACTGGTGTGGCACGGTGAGCAAAAGAACAATGGACTCAACCCAGATCTCTTGACTGGGGATGAATGTTTGATTTGGTCCGCATTCTGTCCATCATGTGTCCCTCTTTTGGGGGCGAGGGCAGGCTAAATTCAAAGTTCCTCTCCTTGATTTGTTATGTGATAGTTTTCCCTGCCATTTTCATCTTCTTCTTGTGTTGCTGGCAGTCATTTACAAATGATGGACTGTTATTGGGCTCTATCTGGGACCGATCCACATTCACATCTTCAATAGTCCAAATGGTCCGAGGTTAGACTGTTGGCTTGATAAGCTTGTGAAAATAGATCCCAAAGAAAATTACAATCACCCTGATGGAAATAATTTTTTTAATTCAGACCAAAGAATTAAGGTGCCAGGAATCAGGGTACTACATGAACTCAGGGATTCACCTCTGGGATTGTCAACATAATATATGCATAGGAAAGCCTGGAAGATTATGGAGGGCCAGTCTGTGATGGCCAAGGCATTAGGGTTATCACTGGTGATGGTAAAGGAGAGGAACTTCAATGTCATGAGTGGTAGCAGAGCTTTATAAGCAGTACAGTACCTTTGGGAAGGTGCCCGACATCTTTCTGTGTTGTACGGACTTCTTGGCTTTCGCTTCAGTTCATTCATCATTATTGTGTTCCTCACTTTTGTTGTTTTGGTTCCCTCCTATGTTCAATATCCTTCTTACCTGACCTCTGATTTGCCCCTTACATTAGGAGTTGGTTGTGTTTGCTGAATGGTTGCCTGAATTCTGACTTGCTTCAGGATTTCTTTTTGATATTGGCTGCTGTGCTTCTTCACTCGATTTCTCCATGAATTCGAGGTTTGTTTACGACCCTGGATTCTGCTGTTGCGGTTACCAGCTTCCTTACACTGTGGCTTAGATTCCCCACAGACTGCCATTTCAAAGTTGGTAACCATAATCACTAATACCTTCTTTCATAAGCCCATTTCAGTGTTTTTCCAACACAATACAACTTTGTTTGTGTTTTATACCTATAGAATACATTTGACATTCACCTTTAAAAACTTACATCTGAATCCCCTAAAATATAAAAGACGTGGTTGATGAGATCCCACCATTCCAGCTGTTTCGTCTCTCTCATTCCCACCACCGCGAGGACTTAATTCAGATATTCGTGCTCACTCGCGCACAAGCCGAGCTACATCCTGGGGAGTGGAGTGGATTAACTTCAGACTTTGTCAGTCAAGACCTGCAAACCTTGACATGTGGTTGGTTCAGGATTCTCACTGTTGAAATCCAAGTTTGATTAATACAAGCTCACCTTCAGCATGTAACGTGTTTAATCATCTAAACATTGAGAATTTATGCACCAACCTAGAGCAAGGTTTTGCCAGCGACAGAACCACTGCTTATTCGATCAGGCTAGGGACAAACTTAGATTACTGTTGAGGCCACCTTTGGAGGAAAAGAAACTCAAATACTGTTTAAAGAGAGAAGCAGCCTTGACAGCAGGAAGATCTGCGCTATGCCCAAGTGATTGAAGATCTGGTCAGAAGAAGCTTTATGAAAATGAGGACGTGAAAGAGCCGGAAGATTTGTTCAGCCCAATTACATGGAAGCAAGACAATCACCACATGATAGCAAAGCATCATCGGGGTTCTGGAGTAGTGGAGTTACTTTCCGGCATTATCATTGAGAATGTTCATGTGGTGTTCCATACATGAAGCAATATCCAGGCCTAAACCAACATGGAAGCTCGGAATATGGCCCCTTGACTAAACAGACTGAAATAGGAGAGGTAAGATGTACCCTCAAAGAAGAATGTTATGAAAAAGTAATCAGATGAAGAGTGCACTGCAAGTAGTGATCTTAAAAAACATGCACAAAAGTTATACAATAGTAGATACATTTGTTTGCATTGTTACTGGAGACAAACCGTACTAGCAAGGGACAGAATGAAGTATGTTTGATGGAACACTGAAAATAAGATTCCCCCAAAACAGTAAATGAAATAGTGCAGCCTTTAAATGTTATGAGAAGGATGCTGTAGATTGGAATGAGACTGGGTCCCCACTGCCTCGCTGAATTTGGTTGTAACAGTAGTGCAGGTATGTGGACTTTGTATGCAATTATCGGAATCCAAAGTTTTTTCTTTTTCTTTTGGGAAGTGTGAGTAGAAAGTGCACTTACCTCCTGACAGGATGGCAGGGGGATGTGCTCACCAAATGCACAAGCTTCAAAGAGGTATCACCTGTTGCAGTCAGACATAACTCACACCTAGTCCAACCACTGTTCAAGTAGCCAGAGTGGCACCAATCCCAGTAGGGGGAACGCCTGTCCCAGAACTTTTTTGCAGGGGGAGTTCCTCATTTCCCTAGGACATAACTCAGGGGTGTGCCCAGAGCTCTGTACAAGAGAAGAAAGGTTCTGAAATATGGGTTTTAGGTAGACAGGGGCACTCTGGGATAATTTACAGTAAAACAGGAAATGCTGCAAAAGTGGATAGGGACAATCATAAGAACATTTACTGCATTGGTTAAGGAGGGGCCATGGAGGTTCTCCCGCCCACAGGCAGGCAAGGGGTATTAAAGTACCATATTCTGTACCCTTTTCAGAACACCTTTGGATCTGTGGAAAAGAGAAGAAAGACTGATCCTGCTTTTGAACTAGCGGAGAGAAACCTCAAGGGCTGGACCTTCTGCCCACTTGTACTCAAAACAGAAGAGTGGGCTTCAAGTGCTAGTTGGCTAGTCTCCTTTTTAGCTCCAGGAACACAAACACTACAATAAGCATGAATCGGCTGAGGCCACTTGACTAGTGCCAACTAGATTTGCCCTAGACCCTGTTAGTGGCTTCGGTGAGATTAAGTCCTAGCCCCAAGTGGTGCGCATAAGATCCTGGACCCATTACTTTTTCGCCGCGGGACTCATACCCCAGCAAGGGGGGGGGGGCTCGGCTAGTCACGCAGCACGGTGGCGCTGTGTTCATGACGAGCGTCATTACCACAGAGGTTTCTTTAGAACGCTCAGCACAGCAGGGGAATTATCCCCGTGTGGGAGCGTCGCGGCGGTCATGACGAGCTCAGCTCGTCATGAGCACAGCGCCACTGTGCCTCATGACGAGCTGAGCTCGTCATGAGCACCAAAGGTGGCAAGTGTTGTTAGGACTTTCAGGAAACTGGATCAAAGACTTACTGGAAACTTTACCAAGAGGAAATCCTTTCCATAATCCTGTATCATTTGAAATGTGTTCTGATTGGATTATAGACATAATGATTGAGTGTACTCTGGTGTAGTGTGTATAAGTGTTGTTAGGGTGCCCCGATTCTCCCTCAAAAACTGCAAGACTGAACACTTGGAAACTTTTTCCAAACGTTCTGCAAAAAAGAACCAGAAACTACCTTTCGACCCTGCCGAACTGCCGGTCAAACTCAACTCGCTGGTCTGTCCCGCTGAAAGGATCCGGACTTACAGAAACTTTTCTAAGTCCGAACATACAGGACTTTACCGGGATCAGCACTGACCAGCACCACGCTGACTCCTACCTGGGCCTGATCATCAGACTTTGCCCTTTAAGTGTTTTCCAGCCAACTGTGTTGAGAGCCTTGAACTTCTCACCGCAGCCAAGGCTCCCGCCGAAGCACTGCACTTCAGCCTTCCTCCGGAGTTCCTCTTCTGATCCACCTGGAACCTCGACCCGTCAATGATTATTTTCACCAGAAAAAAGAATAAAGGTATGATTTAGAACTCAGCGGACGGGTTACTCCAACACAATAGGCAAGTATTCGGGTGGTATTTTAAAGGAAGCTTGTGTGTTTAGATGTAATTTGTCAAATGCCAATAGCACTGGAACGAACATAAAAGGTTGGCCATTTTGTCACCTCTTTAAGAAAGTCTCTATGCGTGCACGTCCTTACTTTGAAAGCAAATACAAAACCTAACAACAACATGTTATCCTGTCAGCAAAGTAAAACAAATGAACACATCAGGGCAATTAGTGAATAGAGATAAGTCTTTAAGAGAGGCCAATGCATCCAAACTGCACGGACGTCCAAAGCGAAATGGGCAGAAATCACTATGCAAAAAGTAATTGTGCCAGCAACATAAATATATGAAAGAACACACTGGCTTTCACATGTTATGGTGCAGCTGCAATTGATAGCGCCACCTGATATGATTGTGTCCCCTTTCGGTTTGATGGAAGAATAACAGGACACTGCAACCATCCACAAAATGTCAGTTTCTTGATGGACAGGCCATGGCGACATGTGGTCCTAAACACAACTGAAGCTGTCTGTGGCCAGACGTAATACCTTTCAATAAGCAACACTTTTCAGTTACAGCAACTTATTTATCTTAGTTGTGCAATTTAAGCCACAATTATAGCGGCTGCAACATCATCGTGTAAATAATGTATTACATAATGGAACACGAAGACAAAATCACATCTAGTGCAAAATGCATAATTTTCTCAAATACGTAGAGATTGCGACATGGTTTTAGCAGAGTAATTTGAGGCTGTATTGTGCTTTCTAACTGGTGGAAGAGGAGATAAAATCTATTGCATACTTTCGATGTTTTATCCAAATTAATCTGTAGAATAATTTCACTAAGCAAAGGAGGATCTGTGAAAAATCTCATCTTGTCTATGTACTAAATTTGAATGCTTTATGAAAACAGGCGTTTCTTTGAACACAACCAATATTCCATAAACACCAACAGAATCTGTGTTTATACATTTCACGGATTGATCGTCTGCTGTGTGTTCATTTCCTAGTTGAGGAGGAAAGGAAGAAGTCAATGTCTTGTATGGCTTTTGATGTTTTTTCCAAAACCGACGAGATCTCTCCCAGGTCAGGTAAACATGCATCATCCTGGAAGTTGCTTTCGTCAGTGCCACTGTGCTCCACTGCTTTTGGCTGAGACGCAGTACTGGGAAGATTGCTGTTTTCTAGCAAAACTAAAGTTTAAAGCAGTATGTTAAGGGATCAATACAACATAAAACGAAGAATGAAAGAACATTTTCAAACCACCAATATATTTAAGTGTTCTAATAACCTTATTACTGTCACACCACCGGATTACACGAACATTCTGGATCTCTGGGGATGAAGAAGGGAATCAAAACTCTGGACTAGACGGATTTCTCTAGCAGAAAAACATTATGACATTTTTAACTGGCCAAAGATACGAAAAGAATGTCTAAGCTTAATACAGTCAAAAATAATTTAGTCTCACTAAGTGGAAAAATCACAAGGGTAGCAAAGATCTTTATAATAAGTGGGGGAGAGTTAATTCCCTATTAAAACTGATTTATTTTCCCATTATAGGCACATAATGACATTGTATTCACTTGTAGTAAGAGAGTTACTTAATTACCCTATGTACATTATCTATGTAAAAATGTATTCCAAGTGAGTAGTGACATCAAGTAGACTCCTTGTAATCATCTCGCCTTGTTGTAGGCTCCCCTTCTCGACCCACTGTGATCTCACCTATTGTAATGAAGGTGCGAGCCCCATAATTCGTATGCGGTCAGTAGACTCATGCTCCCTCATGCGCTTGTCCGTTCAAATCCTGCGGACAGCAGCTCCCACTGACAGAGGCGGTGGAGGGCTTTGCATACCCTGTTTACTACCTTCATGAGTCAACTCCGGGGCTCCCCTTCTGCACTCTTCATTACTTTACCCAGCAGACCTTTCTAGTGGTACTTATTCATGCCTGCCCTGCCTTCCGCTGACTGTCCTGCTGGCAGAGAAGGCCAGCATACAAGAGGAGACAAACATTCCTCCTGCTGTTTGAAGGCAAATATAGCATGCCATGCTATTCCTAAGCCCAATGCTCAGCTCCTCGCCCCCAGAAAATGAGGGGCGGCCTACACAGTCAACAGTTTATTTGCTGAGTGGCAAAACCTCCACAAAAGTAAAAGGTGAGCCATTCTTTGGAAAGCTGCATAGAGCATTAGCCAACAAGCTTCTGCTGTTCCAGGATTCAGAAAACATAATGGACAGAGAAGTTTTCTCTCCAAATGCTTTGCTGCTATATTGCCTCCTTTACAAGGAGAGTAAAGATAAACACATGATATGAAATAAAGTACCCCCTACCCTACATTAAAAAGGTTGTTCCAAGTCACCTCGAAATTCTGTCACCGTAGAAAGGCAATCAGCACTCCTCAGGGTGATAGGACCAAGTATTTACTATGTGCCAATTTTGTTCATTTTGTAAAATGTATTTAGGTGCTTTGTAAAGCTTGTTTGCTTACTCACACATCTACTAAACGAAAATATTTTATTTATTATCAACAAACATTCAGTGAGTTAATTTTATTCAGAGTGCGAGTCCTTTGTTTTTTCAGTTTCTGTAACCGGGATTGGTATAATCTTTCACCTACAATGTCACATATATGCAATATAGGGGGCCAAGACATAACTGTAATCTCCGATGTTTGCTTTACTCACAACGAAATCCCAAGTACATCTAACATGCTCTGTTTTATCAATCTTCTTACCCATTTTCGGAAGGCAACTGCATCTCCTCTGACACAGATAACTAGATAATAACATTCAATTGAAAATGGACAGAGAATGTCACATAAATGTCTGGCTTGGTAGTTTAGTCTGCCCTGTTCCCATGATGCACTGGGCCAGGGACAGACTGATTTGCATATAGCCAGGTTCTGAGCTGGGATGGGGCAGTGAGATAAATAACGGTGATGGATCAAGCCCTGATCTTTGGACTGGGTAAGAGTGGTCTGTTTAACTCAGACACTCTGTTCATCACCACCCCCTTTTTGTAAATCGTTTCTGGCCACTATAGGTGTGGCAGGGTATACTCAGACATGAGTCCCTTTCTCACTGCTCCATCAGGATTCAAGCAAGCCGGGCCGAAGAAGGCTGAAATGCCAGAAACCGGTCCCCGGTAGCTTGTCTCCTTTCTGGTGAAGAATTGGCTTGGTAGTTTAGTCTGCCCTGTTCCCATGATGCACTGGGCCAGGGACAGACTGATTTGCATATAGCCAGGTTCTGAGCTGGGATGGGGCAGTGAGATAAATAACGGTGATGGATCAAGCCCTGATCTTTGGACTGGGTAAGAGTGGTCTGTTTAACTCAGACACTCTGTTCATCACCACCCCCTTTTTGTAAATCGTTTTTGGCCACTATAGGTGTGGCAGGGTATACTCAGACATGAGTCCCTTTCTCACTGCTCCATCTGGATTCAAGCAAGCCGGGCCGAAGAAGGCTGAAATGCCAGAAACCGGTCCCCGGTAGCTTGTCTCCTTTCTGGTGAAGAATTGGCTTGGTAGTTTAGTCTGCCCTGTTCCCATGATGCACTGGGCCAGGGACAGACTGATTTGCATATAGCCAGGTTCTGAGCTGGGATGGGGCAGTGAGATAAATAACGGTGATGGATCAAGCCCTGATCTTTGGACTGGGTAAGAGTGGTCTGTTTAACTCAGACACTCTGTTCATCACCACCCCCTTTTTGTAAATCGTTTTTGGCCACTATAGGTGTGGCAGGGTATACTCAGACATGAGTCCCTTTCTCACTGCTCCATCAGGATTCAAGCAAGCCGGGCCGAAGAAGGCTGAAATGCCAGAAACCGGTCCCCGGTAGCTTGTCTCCTTTCTGGTGAAGAATTGGCTTGGTAGTTTAGTCTGCCCTGTTCCCATGATGCACTGGGCCAGGGACAGACTGATTTGCATATAGCCAGGTTCTGAGCTGGGATGGGGCAGTGAGATAAATAACGGTGATGGATCAAGCCCTGATCTTTGGACTGGGTAAGAGTGGTCTGTTTAACTCAGACACTCTGTTCATCACCACCCCCTTTTTGTAAAACATAAATGTCTGAAGCAGCCATGTAAATGAAGTCTCTCAAAATATTAATAATAGTCAAATGTATTACAATATATTTCACAGAGTATCGTAATTAGTTTTATATTCAAAACACAATATTTAAAATACTAGATATATTTTTCAGTGCATTAATTGGGTGACATTAGACAACATGCCGATCTGTTATATGTAACCCAGATGTGAGAAATACAAAAGTCTCCTAAAATTCCACAATACATGAAGTATTCCAAAAGTCAGACATTATTGACAAGCAAAAGAGGTTATTTCGAATCAGGTCTGAAACAACAACAAACACGTGTTTTGTCTGCTAGACTTCCTCAGGGCTGTAGAAACACAAAAAACAATGCCAGCAAACAGCCACCGATATTTAAATTTAAAAATGCGTTTAAAAATGGAAAGGGAGAAGAAACGGGGAATGCTCACCTTTATCATCAGCACGCATAGTGGTGCAAAAAGGAAAGAAGTGTTAAAAAGAAAATGCACATTGTGCATGATTTAAGAAAAAATGGATATCCAAGAATAGTTTCAAACAAAGATTGAGACCCCAACAACAATCCATAACACTGGGCATTATCAAGAATTTACAACGATGTAAGAGAAATCAATGCACCAGAAGATTAGTATATATTGAGGGCAACCTACTCTGTGTCCATTCAAAAACTAACATAATGCAAGAAAATTACTATAGTTCACAGGCTGCCAAAAACCTAAGCAACTGATTTGTTTTGAATATCTGTCATAAGGTGAAGACACCGTCCAAAAGCTGGATCGTAAGCGACTGGGATACAGTATGCAAACTAATTAGTAAAGAGATTTTTAATTTGATTAGTGGAACAGTGACAAGGCACACCAGGCAAACAAAGTTGCCTCTAAGCATGCTCTCAAGTAGTGACTTCTAGACACAGTGCGCTGATGTTTCCTGTTCACTATAATAAGTTGACATAATTAAGCACTGCTATTGGCCGATTAATAAGAAGTGGTGCGCTTGGATGACTTTATAGAAAATAGTCGTTTCTTGTGTCGGCTTATCATAGAGAACAGGAAACATCGATACTTAGTGCCTGTAAGTCACTGATTGAGAACGTGCTTGTTTGTGACTTCTTTGGCTGTTGCGCCTTGTCGCTGTTCCACTAATTGGATAAAAACCAAATCTCTTCACAGATTAGTTTGTAAACCGTATTCCGATCGCTTGGGTTACAGCTTCTGGATGGTATCTTTACCTTATGACCGGGATATTCAAAAAGGTGATTTGTTGTCAGTTGCTTAGTTTTTGAGCCTCCATGAACTAAAGTCTTTTCCTTACATTATGTGCGTCTTTCAACGGTCACAGTTGGTTACCCTCAAAATATACTCATCTTTTTAGGCAATGGTTTCTCTTACATGGTTGTAAATTCTTGGTTATGCACAGTGTAATGGCTTGTTGTTGGTGTCTCACGTCTTTGTTATAACTATTCTTGGATATCTGTTTTTTCTGATCTCATGCACAATGTGCATATTCTTTTTAAACCTTCCTTTCTTTTTGCACCATTATAGCCGATGTTGATAAAGGGATGCATTCCCATTTTTTTCTGCCGTTTTCATTTTTAAAGGCATTGTTAAATTTAAAAATTGATGGTTGTTTGCTGGCATTATTAATTAATTTTTCTACTACACTGAGGACGTCTAGCAGATGATATAGGTGTTGGCGGTTTTTCCAAACCAGATTTGAAATAACCCCTTTTGTTTGTCATTAATGTTTGACATTTGTAATAACTTTACATTTACTTTAGGAATTTTATGAGATCTTTGTATTTCTCACATCTGGGTTACATATAACAGACCAGCACATTGTCTAATGCCGCTTGTGTAATGCACTGAAAAATCTCCTGTTGTATTTGCAATATTGTGTTTTGAATGTAAAACTAATTAAGATACTCTGTGAGAAATTATATAGTGTAATAAATCTAAACATTATTGTAAATCTTTTGTGAGACCAAATGTATATGGCTTGCTCCAGACATTCAAGAGGCATTCGATTGGGAATTGCTGTTAACAACTTCTATATTCACACTCTGCACCAGCAGGGGTGTTGTCTGTCGTAGCACCCTCTTTCATCCGAATAAACCTATTTTTTTCCAGATACTGACCACAGTTTGTGGGGGATTGTACGGGTATATTGTTTACATTGCTGTGAATTGTGATAATTGATGGGCAGAGAAAGGATTCTAAGGTTCACTTGTGGTAGTTCATTGAAAGAGTGCATTAATTTTCTTTACTTTTTTAATATCCTAATTATCTTAATGTGAGCTATTTCACCTAGTTTTCAGCTTCGAGAACACTATATCAGCAAGGTAACAAGAAGACACCTCAGAAGGAACAAGCAGACATCACGAGAAACACGACTACCTTTGAAAGCTTCCACATGATTCACCCTCAATGACTTTGAAACTGCGCCCATCCTTCCACAGTCACTCATCAATCTTCTACAATGACATCACCTTTCAAAGATAAATGAGTGATATGTTCTCCTTTAAAAAAGTACCAGCAGCTCCTCTTGTGGGTTCAACATTTACTTTGCTTGCAAGAGTTGCCATCTTATTCTTGCTGAGAACCTGTATTTCAAGCATGAGCTCTTTGTCTTTTTGTTAATTATATTACAGATGATCAGGCAGGGAGTCCTGTGGTGGCTGCAGTGTTAGTATATTAGAATAAATCTCGGGTTGTCACTTATTCCAGTGATCTGAGAGTACTTTCAATGATATGCAATACACATTAAAACATGCATTATAACAAATTAGTTTTAGCTAATATAATTATATTTCAAACTACTTACAACGCATGGATATTGTGAATTGAAAGGATACAATTAAATCTTTGTATTTTTTCAAGTTCAGCAAAAGCATACCTGTTAAGGGAGAAAAAAAATGGATAAATGCTAGAAAGAAGTCAACGTATATAATTTGATTATAAAAATCTTCCAAATTGTGCTAATTAGCTAATGAGGTAGTATCAGTTTTAAAGAAACATTATTTACTTATAATTTTATAATAATGTCTGGTTAGAGAATGACCTGAAATGTACTCTAATAATTAAAGGTTTATAGTGTGGCTTTCAGACAATATAGATATAACCAATATTCCTAACCAAATGCCAGTTCTCACAAAATCGTGGCCTCCTTCAACCTTCACTTATGTGTTCACCATCCTAAACTGTCTAATACACCGCCACTTTCAGTATGGAGAAGGAAGAAGTTTCCATATCCTCCAAGGAAATCTACATCAGCACAAACATCAAAGCCTTTGTTGATTGTACTCATTACCATAAACAAAACTACTCTCTCGCCACATTGCTAAGTACTACACTGTCCAAACAGAGTAGACGGGTTTGATCTACGACAGGCACCTCCCACTCCATTGATGCCCATCCTACCTCCTAGCCCCCCCCCCCTGCCCCTCAAATATTTGCAGCTCTCCTTTTGCATCCTATCTAGCAGCATAAAATAAACATCCCTACACCATTGACAACCGCCACATCAACCACTTTGGACCCGTGTCCAACTAAGTTGTCCTCTGGAAACCACTGCTCAGCAACTGTCAGTTCAGCATTAGGCTGTTGTGTATGAAATCGTTTTTGGTAATATACATGTACCTCCTGAGATTTCATGTTTTGTTTTTGTGTTGAAAAACAGCCTATCAGATACCGAGACACAATCAGTGTAGTTTAAATGGAAAATGATCCGTTTTGAATAATGCCCTACACTAAATGTAATTGTTTTCTATTTTCTTTGATTTTTCAAGTCTAATAGGGATGGCTTGACCACACGGACAAAGGTGTGTCCCCATTTTAGATATAAAAATTCACTTTGGGCAACCCACAGAACTTCCTCAGTCTCGCCTAGGAATTGGGAGGGTTGGTTTCCTCCCATCCCCAGACCTTTCCTATGGACTGTGGTAGGATTTCCGTGCTCTGTGTATCTCCCTATCCCTATCCCTGTGCAGGGCAGCTACCAGCTGCCCGGCGCCCTGTTCGGATTGCAAACAAGAGGGCAGGACAACCAGACCTTCAGGACACAGGTGCAGATGTCAGCTGCCCTGTACAACCATCTCTTGCATATGGCAGACATTATAATGGGGGAAGGCGAACGCCACAAATAATTCACCATCGGCTGGAGAGGATTTCCTCGCTCATGCTTCTTGATACCATTTAAGATGTCATCCATGAGGTCTTGGGCAGTGCATGGTGCTATAGTTTAGACTGTTCTAAAACTGGTGAATTTCAGGGGGTTTATGTTTTGCATTGTAATTAGGTCATTAAACCATGTTTTTTTCGTGGAATGTCTGAGGTTTTTTATAAACAAATGTTAATCTAATATGAGCAAAGTTTACTGTAATGTACCTTTAACAAAGTTTTTTCCAGCAGTTTTTTTTGTTAATGTCATACTGCAACTAGCTCCATCCCCCCAAATTGGGGAACTGCAAGGGCCTCTGTCTCCCTTTTCCCATCCACCAATCTACGCATTGCTTTTGGATCTGTGCAACACACTCTTACTGCCCCCAGATTCTGCCTCACCCAAGCCAGCTGGGCCCAGCCCTTGGTAATCAACAGTGGGTTCTGGGCACAGGAACTGGCCTACAACCAGACCTCATCCCAGTGTACCAGCAGCACACAGCCTCTGTCCATGCGCAGAAGGCTAGGGCATAGCACCTGGTGTGCAGACTCTAACCTGGGATCTTGCTCTCAGAGGCCCATGATGCCAGTATGGCATGGTTTGGAGCCATCTGTATCCTCCTTAGTATTTTCTGGAGCAGCGTCAGGTATTACTGTATTGTGGCCCCAAGAGTGTCACTGCATTCATTAAAAAAGTTTGGCAAACTTCTCTAACCAATCTGAAGTGTTAATCATGTTGAAATGGAGACAATGGGGCCTTCTGAATTTGTTTCAGTCGCTATTTCTTAATATGATAAATAGTCCCTGACCTTTTCCACAACTTTGTGAGATATACTAATCAAAGCTACCAGCCTGAAAGATTAGCCCACACTAAACGGCTAACCAACCAGCAGGACAACAAGCCTTGCTAGCATTCAGACACAGATTTCTTTTTAAATCCACCAATAGGAACTGTGGGTTTGCCCACACAAGAGCACCATATCTAGATTTCAGGTTGAGGCCTTTCAGAGTTTACATTGTGGGTCCTGTGCCACCACTTGGGATAACTACTAAAGAGCAAGGCTGTTGAACCTGAACTTTTATCAGAGGTCTATTGGGCACCATGGAAGTAAGAAGAGCTCTGGCACTGGCAAGGGGAGAGGAAATGAAGAGAAAGGGGCCACCTGGAGATCGCTAGAGGCACAATGTTGGGTTGTCATTGAGAGGGGTCAAGAAAGAGGACCCTGTGAAATCTACGACAGGCCGATCAACTTGCTGCAGGCCGACGGCAGAGCGTGGAAATAAGGCATTGACGGAATGCTGAAAAGTGATAGTCCTTTGATATTCAAGACAGACGGTAAAGACACTGGCTTTATGACTAGGCTATAATGTTTTGAGGCCATATGAGAGACATGATCTACAGGGACACAAGGACATAGAAAAGGTAATCCTAAACCATTTATGGATTACATTTTTTTATCTGATGAATTATCACAGAGGACAGCCCCCACTGTTTCAGGAGTCACTGAGGTCCAGTGGTGCCTGGGGAGACCTGGGAGATGTCCCTGGTTGAGTCTCTGAGAGTGTGAGGGGACCAAGGAGATGTCTAGAGAGGCTCTCTCAGGGGCCACTCTTGAAGGGAAGCATAAGAGTATGCAAGGTCTTTTGAGCGTTCAGCTCAAAAGACCTTGCATACTTTTATGTTGTGACTTTGTAAGGACAGGAAACATCCTTTACATCGCGGAGAGTACACCGCGATGCAGTTGCAACGCAGCCGTTACAACGCAAGTTGTTACATCGACTTGCGCTGGATGGCGCTATAACCTAAGAAATAGTAAGATTCACTATCCAACACCTTCCCTACCGTATGTAGACGGGTGTTGGAATAATAAATCTTACTATTCTTATGTCCAGCGCCCTCCAGTGTAAGTCGTTGTAACAACCTGTGTTGTAAAAACTGCGATGTAACATACAGCAATCATTTTGATCGCATTGTTACACCACATATCCGGAAGGACATCTGCCTCAACGCTCCATCGTCCGATAAACTGATCTGTGGGGCCATGCAGGCCACTTGCTGTGGCAGATCTTTCAACTCTAATTATTTTAAAGAACCAGCTGCATTAGAAATGGAGCAGAGAACACACTTTTAACCCTTTCTTGCAGAGCAGATAAGTGAAAGTCACCTAATTACTGTACACTAATGGGATATTCAATTTAGTGAACTTTATTGTTGCATTACGCTGAGACTACCTACTACCCACTGCAACAGACCAGCTATGGCACCCGGAACACTGTTTTGGCAGACTTCTCTGGGGATTAACGCGGTATGTAGTTAAGCAAAAATGAACATAGCTGTGGTTTGTCGTCTGACTTCCTATGCTATGCTATGCTGAAGATCTATGGCAAGGCATGTTTTAGTAAAGAGGACCTTAAAGAAAACGAAAATTACCAGTTCTCCTCCATTTCTGAGATTGGAATCTTGTTCTTCAAGTTGACATCCAGCCTCTGGCACCAAGCCACCACCGCCTTCACATAGCTGTGGTATTAAAAGACATTAGAGATGTTTTACTTTAGCAACAAGTTTCTGAATGTATCTCAGGGAACATGAAAGTTTACAAAATGTGAAGTAAGTTTCTCGTCCATCTTTTAACAACCTCTTTAAACATTGTTATTTCCATGCTCTGCTGGTGAGTTTGTTAAATTTGCATTTTAAATGTCAATGCTCACTTTATATTAATATACAGTAATTTGATATAATATGATCACATGTATTCCTGGTTTTTAAAGGCTATCAATGCAAAAATTCCCAAAAATGTTACCTAAAATTAGAAATTCCAATTGCATTTCTAGCTTTCTATATTGTGTCTTTACGTAGACCCATCTTTTGTATTGAAATGTTTAGCCACAGAAAAGAAAACACGTTGTTTATATCCTGAAATTGGTATCCGGATCTTTTTAAGTGATCGACGGAGATTGTTAACACATATTAAAACACAATGAATGCGAGGGTATGTGGTTACGTATGGACAGGGAGGGACAAGCTCCATATGTGGTCTGAACCCACTCTGTCCCGAGATATAATACGACATAATAGATCACAATTCCTTTACTGACGCAAAGACGTTCCCTGTGGTACATTACACAGTTGGTGCCCTTCAGAGTTTGAGAGAAGCTGTGAGCTGAATAAGTGCCCATGACCGCCCATTTCTGGAAAGAACATGCCCGCTGCTAGCGGGAGGTGGGAAGACTGCTGACCACACAGCGCACTGAGAACCTGCTGTGATGGTTCTGCGATGAGCCACCAGTGTTGGGACAGCATGGTTGACCCTCAGAGACAACCGGCACACTGCTGCGGGTAAGTCACAAAATGATATTCCGCACCAGGCATTGCAAAGCTGAAAGTGTGAGTGGGCTGACATGAGAAGCGGTGAGATGTCACGCAATCTCGGTCACCGTCCTTCCTCTGCTTATAAATGAGATGAGGACTGAAGTGTGTAGGGATCCAAGATAAGGCTGTATTGTGGACTTTACTCGCCTTCGTGTTCTGGATGTAGTCCTGAAGAGAACACTAAAACACAATCTTCCCCATGAAGAGTGTAAAGAGTCTAGGGAACCCCTCTTTGTGTCTTTGTGACCGCTAGGGGTCTCAGTCTCCTGGACATGCATAATCTGAAAAATAACGGATGGAATATCAGACTGCACCAAATGCACTGGCTACAAACGCACCAGTAACTACCTTAAAACATTACTGAGGCCCTAACCTGTGAGGCTTGGTACAGCCAAGGACTCTTTATCCAAGAGCTATTCTGCGGGTAGTCACAAATTCCACTTTAAGACAACATCAACCATCACCTGCCTAGGTGCTTGAGAAAGGTTGGCTAGGACCAACTACCCAGTAAAACTCATGGGTTTGCTCTTAGAAATTAGTTTCACAGAGGAAAAATAAATCAGAACATTAAAAAGTTGATTAAGACTCAGTATAAGGGTTCCATGCAAAACTAAACAGTTGCAATCAAATAACTAGTGGCCAGGCTAGAAACACTACACCTATATCTATATAAGAATCTCAGAGGACTAGGATAGCCAAAATATTGCCAGTCCAATTTTACACTATCAGGAGACAATTAGGGCAAATGAAAAACCTAAAGAGGAGGCAATTCATACAAACCATACTTTAAAAATGTGCCCAGACCCACCCAAGAAAAGAATTTAAGGCAGCCACATACTTTATACACAAGGAAAATGTTGGTTTAGATAGGACCACATTTTCTGTCTCGAGGTAAAATTGAATGATCACAGGCAAGATAAACTGCAAGGGACCTTACCCATTGCTCTTCAGTAGACAGATGCTATCTGACCAAGATGGCGACATCATCAGTAGTAAATAGAAACAGAATAATGTATACTTGAGGCACTCATCCCACATAACAGACAGAGTGAGCAAACCCACAACAGTACAGCCAAATCCCACTCCCTCTTCTAGTGATACGTTCTTATTTTCATTTCAGTTTGGCCTGAGATTCCAAGATTGGTCATGCCAGTAAGAGTTGAGAGTAAGATTGCTTTGACTGCATGTGGTTCATTATTCTAGTTGTAGGAGATGGGGTGTCCCCTTAAATGCCTGTTTTTTAAATTTTTTAAAAAGGGGAATTCTGGAGTCTGATGGGTTGGTGGTTTTTGGGTGCACAAAACGATCCCTGTGAATGAATTAAACAGCAAAAACAGTCTCAAAAATATCTATTGCAACATATTTACTAAACATGCATATCATCCACATTAAACATTTACTTAGTATTCCTAAATCCAGCAAATCTCATATCTCACCTATTGAAGGGCCAGGTTAATCTACTATTCAAATTGACGTTCCAGCAAATTTGGAAGGTGGATTTGGGCAGGCAGGCAGTCGGGAAAATATGTTTTAGGGGCATGATCCTGATATCAACAATAACAGGGATCTTTGAGAGTGGAACAATGCAGATTTCCTTTAGGGGCCCATGAATCCCCATGCACCAGTCGGCCAAGACATATTGTTCACTGTTTCCCACCTTTTACCAAGTGACATAGCACAATCATGTTACGGCTCTCCAGGCCTGAAAACACACCATAGCTGACCCCATACACAATAGTTGTACCACCCATACACTCTACTGCTTAAATCAGTCTTTCTGGCCGTTCTCCATCTCAGGTATACACAAATAAGGACTTTTTTTTTTGTAAATCTTTATTGTCAGGAGTGCAAAAGTTATATTCACAGTAGTACATGTGGCTCGCATTTGTATATCAGCAGTATGTGTAAGCAGGAAAAATGAATATAACAGATCATGCTTCCGTAAGTATCATTCGCTACCCTGTTCTCTGCGCGTAGCAGTCAGGAGTGACCAATATACACAAAATTTGTGGCATATCTTCGCTTCATATATATATGACTTTCCCTGACAGCACACTCCTGGTACATTTATCTGTTGCTAACAAAATTAACTTTTATAAACAGCAAAAACCTTAAAACCCAACTAAGGTCATCACTTGGTAATTGAGCGTTTCAATCCACAGTCAATCCTCGGCCATTATACATGTTCAACACTATGTCCGAGGTAATGTATCAATCCCGCACCCTCCCGGCATCCGCCCGCACCTTGCACGGAGACCTGTGTCGTCTAGTCCTCATCCTCCTCTGAGTCCGATTCTTCGCCCTCCGGCAGGGGTGCACATGGTTCTCCCCTGTATTTGTTCCACGGCACCCACACCTTATTCCATTTGCGGGGGCACGCCCGCATCACATAAACTGCCCTCTCTTTTACCATTAGGTGACAAATAAGGACTTTTAATAACCAGGCTGTCACCTGTTTGTACCTCTTTAGGCCAAGGAAGGCTTGTGCCAGAATCCCCAACAATGAAACAACATTCACAACCAGACCACACATTTACTCATACCACAGAGCAAACATCAATGAACACCATTCTTACCAGAACAAAAATCCCTCCGCCCACACAAATACACTAATTCATGCTAATAAAAATGCATCTCTGCGATTGTCCATACTCCCAGAACAGCGGATATCATCACACAATGCAACCTAGATGCACTCATCATCACACAAAGATGGCTTGGTACCTCTTCCATACACATCTTTGGAATTCTCAATCCCAACATCCAACAAATTGACCGCACCCACAAGTCAGGAGAAGGATTCATCGTCATTCACAAATCATTATTGCCTTGCATTTGTAGTATCTTGATGAAGCCCACATCATTGGAGTTCTTCACTTTCCACGTCACAGTATTACCTACAGATCCCCTAGACCCAAAAAGAACTTTACAGAGAAAATCATACACCTCATCACTTCTACCTTCATTCAATTTACTCAATACACAGTCCTTGGAGACAAACTTCTAAGTGATTCTAGCTCAAAGGCAATGTAAAAGTCGCTGTTCACTCTTCTGCACTATAGACATCAAGCAGTGCTTCACCAAACACTTTCACTCTTAAGAGAACACCCTCTTTTTCATTCTGACTACTTCACATTTTTTTAATACAAGACTCCAATTCAGCTGAACTAGACTGACCCAGTCACCATCCCAATCTACAACCACCTTTCAACACCAATGCATCACAGAAAACTGATAAGAATGAAACATTTGTTCCACTTCTAAAAGACCTAGCCACGGACACCCTTGAAAAAGAACTTGTCAACCTCTCCAACTGCATCCTGCCCACACCAGATGTCAACATGCTGCTCAAGGCATACAACACGACCCTGAAAACCTATGAAGAACGCAGAATATCCATCATTCCATGATCATGCAAACCTCAAAGCACTGTTTGCATGTAGATCACTACAATAAAGGCCCTTTTTAAAAGACTACCATCAACAAAGCAGCCAACAGAAAAACAGCACACTTCAAGGCTGCCATTAAATGTGCTAACCAGTTTCTAGACTCTCCCACCACTAAGTCAATTGACAAATGGATCAACATCAACAATTTCTTCTTAGAGAAGATGAAAAGGATTGGATCCCGCAAGACAACTTTAAAATGAAATCCAGCTTACCGCCAATCCCACTTTCACCTCCACTTCCGGGCTGAGATCACTAACATCCTCAATTCTTTCAAGGCCACCTCCTATAAAAACAGCATTCTACTACCAAACATAGTAAATTATATTCACAGCAATGCCCTCCAACACCTCCTCAGCATAACAATGCCTCCCTTATCCATGGAAGCCTTGTAGAAGACCTGAAAACGAATAGTTCCTGACCCTACTGAAAAAAGCTACACTGGACCCGGATAACACCAACTCTGGGAACATCATCCACCCACCTTTCATCAGAAAGATCATCATGAAAGCAGCCTCCACTAAACTATAGGCTTAAATTAAAAATAATAACATTCCTAAAGAATGACAATCCAGCCTCAGAGTATGCGGTAGCACAGAGACGGACCCCTTTAATAGAAGATGAGGTCATTTTAATCACTGAAAAGCACAAAGCCTTTCTCCAGGCATTGTTAGGCATCTTGACAACTTTCAAGCCAATTTACTGCCAAGTCCAGTTCCTTACCTGGAAACATGTATGACTTTTTCTAAAAAAGCCCATCAATGGTTCTCCTCTTCCCTCACCAACCAAAACCAGATGAAAACTTTGAGATTTACTACAGGGAACCGCCCTCTCCCCCATAATCTTCAAACTCTGCAGGGACCCACAGGCCCATTCTCACGGACAGAAACCTAAAACTCCCTATATAGGACAATGATATTCAACTTTACCTCACAATCTCTAACTTAAGGCATTCATGACTCAAAACGCCTCAAAGAAATCCAGAATCAGATATCAAGCACCTGCCTAAAACTAAACGAAATAAAGGCAAAATTCCTCCTAATCACCAACAGCACCAAGCATTCTCAGACTGATGTTCGGCTATATCAGCCAAAAACCTAGATAGCTTCACACTACAGCTAACTGCCACTGCAAATCATGTGGATACATCCTGGATATATATAGACCGTTCTTTCAAAGAAAACATCCTCAAGAAAAAAGACAGCCTGGTAGAAGTTTTTGCTCCTGAAAAAGTGACACCTTTCCTACCTGAATCTTACTTTTGGACAACAGTACAAATCCTGGCCCTCTCCCACCTGAATGGATGCAAGGCTCTCCTCAATGGCCTCCCCATATTACCTTAGCATTACAGAAAAGCATCCCATACAATACTAAACATCTTATGAAAGGCTTGATGACGTATGACCAAATTATCGCGCCCTAGAAGGAACCACACTGACTTCCTCTTCAAACCCACATCACCTTCAAAACCAGCTACATTAGCTAGAAACCCATCAGATACAGAACACCAACATATCCCGTGGAAAAAAATCTACCTGAGGCTGGCAGCACCAACATAGGAGTAAAGACATCACCAAATTGGAATTAATCACTCCACAACGGAAAAATATAGGAAGGCCTTCTCCACATATACTACCAAGAGCTCGAACGACAGTAGAATGGCTACAGCCCTCTTACAATTCAGTAAAACTGAAGACCCTAGTATTGAAAGAACAGTGTCCCTGTAAATGAGTCTGCCTAACTGCCTCTTGTAAATGATCCTGAATAGTTCCATAGGACACACATCTTCTGTTCAGCACTCGGTTTCTGCCCAGCTAGGTTAGCACTATACAGATACAAACATACTAAGTAAGCATGGACTGAACGATAAACCTCTGATCGTCTGCGTCTCCCAAATACAGTGCTCCACCGGTGTCTGCATCTATTTCAGTGTCCAGATCCTCTTATCAGCATTTCCATATCAGTATACCATCCCAGTCTTTCCACATGTACTTCACCTATGTCAGTGTGTGACTTTACCACTGTCCCTGTGCCTGTTTTCCCTTGTCTCACTGTCATCATTCAAGAGTTATTGTTCCTATGTCAAATTCTTTGTCCAACTGGCAATGTCAGTATCTGCATGACAGTTTGTGTTCAAGTGTCAGTGCCTCAGGTTAAATGTCAGTGTCCCAGTTGAGTGTCCGGTGTTGGTTTCTTAGTCTGGATGTCAACACAGCAGTGTCTCCGTGTTAATCTCCCACGGCCCAAGACTCAGTCTGATGATGTCAGTGCTCTGTTGTCAATGTCCCTCTGTTGACGTCTACAGGGTAAGACGTGGAAATGGTTGTAATGTCCAAGAACAAAAAGATGGAACTGAGGATCTAAGATTGCTCGATCTATTGAGAAAATGCCTGCCAGAGTTATCAGAATGGCTATTCCATTCACACTGCCACAAAGCATACCCACTGACTAATACCATTTTGATGAGCCACATCCTTTGATTATTTAGTCCCTTTCGGACCATGCCTCAGTCATGGTAAACTCAAGCTAAGAAGTCTTGGTTGTGCACATTGGAAAACTATTATCAATAGACCAAATAGATACATCTGAAATTAATATACTTACAGAAACATATATAACATATAACACAAAGAGTAACAACGCAACATAAGAGGCTTTAAAAGCATTTATTTGGTGTCACTTCAGTGAAGCAGTGCCAACCTCTAAAACAAGCATTTGCAATGCAATTGATCTCGCATTTACCAGTGGTTGAGCTATTGGCATTGTAAATGACCATGCCTTTTATTTATGTGTTTTGAAAGCCTGCAAGCGGTGCGTAAAAACGCATTTTGTACTTATAGTACTTGCTTACGAGAAGCAAGGCTTGCAGTTACTGCCACCCTTGTTTGTCGTAAGCAATGACTATAAGTACAAAGTATGTTTTTAAAATACATAATGCGAGACCTATTGAATTGCAAATACTTGTCTAACGTGATAGTTACTGGAAGGTATGTCAAAATGATTAGCAATGGGCTAGGAATTTGAAAACAGGACATTTTTGGCAATATTGGTTGCAAGAACATTAGTAAAGGAATGACAAACATTTAATTGTCAAAACTTGGAAGCTCATAGTCAGGTTTGCCCTCAAAAGAAACTGTTTAGTTTTCTGCACAAGTTCGGTGCAGCGTAAATTATCCTGCATTGTTACACGATTTGGAGACCTTATGATTATGATGCTACAAAAACAAAAAAGCTAAGAGGCGTTAGTAAAAATGCAAGTGAAACCACCAAATGCCCATTAAACATACAGTGAATAATACCTTGCAAGTAACGCATCATTGGAAAGTTCGTTTTTGTTTAAATACATACCTAAATACTCCCTGCTAAATTTATTTAGTTTTCCTTGTTGATAAGACGTCCCTGTGTGTTGCGACCAGAAGGAACTTTACGTCATTTCGTTCTGGTAACTCACTGCAGGACCTATTTGCTAACATAAAATAATGCGAATAACGCTGCTCTTGTCAATGGTTTGTAAACCGGAAGCTTAGGGCAGGGAAAGTGCTGTCCTTATGAAGGGACTGCTCTGGCCACAATCTGTGCAATTGAAAATGTAGCCTTTTCCTTTTGTTGATTTGCACCAGCGGTGGGTTTTGTTCTCATAAGGGTTTTAGCGGACAAATTGTATGCATTTTTTTATGTCGCACCACTGTTTTGCCAGATAAATGCCAATCCCGCCGTACTCTATCAGATTCATCAACAAAATATAAATCATACCATTTGACGTAACTGGCAAGTGGCCCGAAGTTATGCAACAGCTTTAGCTGGCCCTGGAATTCGATTCTCAAGCTTGTATGCTGGCTGTGTACACTTCAACAGACACAACGACCAATGTCTACGGTACTCACCCTCTCTGACCCCCGAACTCTTATCTAAGCTTATAGAATGGCTGTTGCACCGAAGTGACAGCAGGAAGGCCGTAGACGCTCTAGCCGAAAGGAGAGAGGAGCACACGAAGAGTTCTTCAAGGGTGTGTCTAAATACACATAGACAAAGGACATACAAATAAGAACCATGGCACGGTTCAAGCAGCAAAGGGAAGGGGTTGGTGGGACGTACAAGCCTAACCTGGCAATCAAATAAAGAAGCCCGGGAAACAGATGAGAATGGGAAACTATAAAAGCCCATTGGAAATAATTTTTTTTAAAACGCATTTAAATATTTGTTTTATATTCCTGCCGTTATATTTGTACATCTCATTGACCGAGCAGTGAGTGCAGCGCGCAGCTGCAGGCATGTCATAGGAGCAAGAAAAACAAGCATTTGCAATGCAATAGGTATCGCAGTTGTTAGAGTTTGAGCCATTGGCACTGTAAATGGCAATGCCTTTTATTTATGTGTTGGTGTTTAAAACGTAAATAAAAGGCATTGTCATTTACAATGCCAATAGCTTAAACTCACGCAAATGCGAAACCTATAGCATTGCAAATGCTTGTTGTTTTTTGCAGTACATCCGGTTGTTGTGCAGTGCACCATGAGCTAGGCTTTGGTTTAATGGCAGGACTCACAAACTATCACCATCGCTAGAGGCACCCGTCAGGGCTGTCCCCTAGCCCTACTTATTTTTGCATGGCAGAAAGAGCGACTTGCATGTTTCCTTCAGAACTTTCATTCATAACATGGGATACTATAAGGGGACGGCCGCTTATAGTCTTCCTATATGTAGTTGACCTGGAACTGTATATTTAGAGGCCCAGGGAAAACCTCACCCTGGTCAATATGGAGGGTCTTCAGTTCAACGGTCACTAAGAGCTCCATATTAACGGAAAAAAGTCAGAGATTTCTCCCTAGATGGATCGAACGACTCCTGCATCCTTGAATACCCCTTGGCATGGAGTACTAATGGGCTGAGATACTGGGTGTGCGCATTACCTGTGACCTCCAGGAACTACTTGGCTGAAAATTTGTTTTGGTACTAGAAGTACTCAAAACACGGGATGAACATTGAATATGACTGCCATTGCCCCTACTAGGCCGTATTTAGATTATTAAGATGGTTGTGTTCCTGAAAGCTTTCTTTCACTTTACCAATGTCCAGGCCAGAATTCGGGCGGCCTTTGGGGAGCTAAATAGCCGTGTCCCCAATAGGGTGTGTTGACCCAGCCTATGAAAGCAGGCAGTCTGGCAGTACCGGGCTTGCAGGCCTATTATGTTGTGGTATAGGCGCACTTTATTAAATATTGACTCTCGAGTACTTAATTGACGATGCATGCTCAAATCGAGCCTACCATCAAGTGTCCCAAACCGCCATTGAGTGCACTTTGCAAGAAACCCTATGTACAAAAGAACTATGTTGACACGGTTGGAATGGCATGTGTGGCCTGGTGAGAACCAACTAATTTCATATTCTCCACTTCTTTTAGCTGGGTACAATCCCTTGCTTCCTCCCCCCTTTAGAAAGACTAACACTATGCACTTTAATGCAGGCAGATATTGACACTCCGGGTGACTTTTTCCCTAGGGGGGAATTCAATATTCTGGCCGGTTTTTTAGGCCATGTAGGACCATGTCCCATGCTTACTTTATCTACTATCGACTACGCTCCACAGCGAGTTGCTTACCCAGTCCATCACCTGAATTTGAAGCACTTATGCATTAGATGCAAAGAGAGGACATGAGCCGATCTACTTTGTTTCTGTACGCAAAAATAATTTTCCAAACTCTGGGACAGTCCCATTGAAGCAGGTTGGACTGAAGGAGAGATCTGGGGACACTGACCCCTGACAAATGCTGAACCCACTGCTGTGCACAGGTACAAGATGACCCTCTCACATATTTTCATAAACAGACACTTTAAATGTCTGCACCGTCTCAATTTCACTACCGTACATTTGGCAAAATTTGCAGATGCCTCTCCAGTTCCCTGTAAGAAATGTTGTTCTATTAATGTGGGCTTCTTGCAGGTCGCGTGGTACTGCCCTAGGATGACTGAGTACTAGTCCAGGATGTTTGGTCTACTGAGTGACATGGTGGGATCTATCCTATCCCCCACCCTCCCTTTGTTGCCTTGTTGGTTCCTCACGTAGATGCTCTCAAGGGGACCCATTAATGTGCAGCTATGCCCTTAATACTGGTGAAAAGTAGAGTGGCTATTCACTGGATGCAAACAAAATCTCCAAACATGACCACTGGTTGCATGATATGATATATTGTAAAGGACAGGTTGAAATATATGCTCAGGAGCTGCCCTAAAGACTACTGGTACCCACATGGAATATAATTGCTGCTGCAGGCTCACTATGATACTTCCTCAATGAACCGTGCTGCTGCCTCCACATGCCGCTAGTACTACAGTTACCTGTCAATTTAGAACACTACACCTCCCTGCAGCGACATTCTATATTGTCTAGTTTCCTACCGTGGACTCACCCAAATGATTGTGTATATATATATAACCCATGTGATTATTTTTCCTGCCATCAATGTATTTACTGTACCCAACATTTTCTTTTGATATCTATTATTTTGTTTCATATCTCAATTAGTTTTTGTTGTTTTTTTTTTTTTAAAAAGGAATTTGACGTAGGTTGGAGTTGTGGCAGATTCACTCACTCAAGCATCTATACACGCACATCAGTGGATTAAGCACCTGCTCCAGAGAGCTATGTGCAACCAACATACCACTCATACCTTAGTGGCAGAGGTTTGCATTATTACTCCTGCTGTTCTGCAGGCGGGGTACCTTGGACTGTGGACACTTTTTTGTGAGGGAAAGCTTCTTCTGCTGCAGCCATGCTTTAAATGTTCCCTAAGGAATTAAATATTCCACTGCTGTTGGCCCAGTTGTAACTGGCCAGTCCAAAAGCCAAAAATGTTTGGCATTGTCAGTGTTTGTTTACATTGGTGATGTTAATGAAAGAGCGAACTCTTACAAAATACCTTTAGTTTTGTGTGTGAAGCGAGCATATCTTTTTGCCATAAACTAGAACACATTGTACAATTTTGAACTATAGCTACCAAGAGTCTCCATGTCATACATGACTCCTGTTTAGCAAAGCTCACTTTCTATGTTGCAGATTTGGAGCCCATAAATATTAAAAGCGAAACTACAAACCCCTGAATACAACATGCTGTTGACGGGAAAAAACAGAAAAGGTTGATAGTGTCACATAATGAAACAACGTGGCACCGTTTGGAAAGTGAAATAAAATTAGTTTGTGATTTGCTGCATATGTTTATTAAAGGAAGTCAGTGTTTAAAGAAGCCAGTTGGGGAAAGGATAGAGACCGTGTTTCAGGCACGGAAGTGAGCGCTTACTGGAAATTGGCTACATTCCACTAAAAATAATGGGTGTGATTAAAATACCTCTATATCAGAACAATCAGGGCCCTCGCGGGGTTCCAGTCCACGACGTAGAACCACCCCCAGCCGCCTCCTCCTCCCATGAGGTAAAATAACTAAAACCGCACCTAGATTGTCAGAAGCGATAGGATAAATAAAGCAACATGTGGCTTTCCTAGGGCGCAGTGTCGCACTTACACCACCTGTCAGAAAGTCCTTTCCTTTGTACCGGGGCAGCACGTGCTCCTGTTGCTGCCCCCCCCCCAGTTAAAAAAAAATAACACGCATGAGCGTGTGAAAAGTTGGGATCAGCTCCAAGAGGTCGTTTTCCTATTGCAGCGCATGCTCGACCTAAAAAGCAACGGGAGGTAGTGGTGGGAGAGGGCATCACCGCATGGGCAGATTAGTGGCACCGGAGACACGAGCTGGGGTTATAGTGCAGGGAAGGGCAGCTGAAGAAAAACGTTCTTCCAAAGAATGGATAAGCCCAGAAAGCGAAAGGAAACTCTTCTTGGCTGGTACTCTGCAGACTTTGACAGAAGTGACCTATGTGCTGTGGACACCAGTTGCTAGGCAGCTCAGTAGAGCGACACTGGAGTCAACGTATGGTAAGTAGAGGTGGGAAAAAAGTTTTTCTATTGATTACACAAGGTCTTGCAGACAGCGCATGCGCACTGCCTAAGCTCGGCCTAAAAATTACACAAGGTAGTACCTTCAACATGACATGACTATTCTAAGGGTAAAACCAAAGGAAAGAGGTCCATAAGTGTGGTACAAGGTGGTGGGAATTTCAGGGCAAAGGTAAAATAAACAAACAGCAGAGTGGAAACTACAACATGTGTGTGAGGAGAGGAGATCATTTGCCATTCATATTTTTTTAGAGCATGTAATTTTTCCATATTTTCGAAGTAATTGTAATTGCATACGAGGCTTCAAATCGCTTTTTCGGCAAGTAGCACACTACTACGGAACCCATAAAGGATTAGTGTTACATTTGTACTGATTACTTTTAGAAATTGCAATTTATGTACTCAAATGCTGTAATTGTTTAATGAAAAATTAATAAAAATGTGTTTTAAAAAAAAGGATTAGTGTTGAATTAATATAGTGAAAGTAGTTATGACGGGGGAGGGTGGGGTCGGCAGGGCGGAGCTAGATTGTCACGAAGATGGGCGCTTAAACCTTCAGCTCTGCGTTGCCATCTCGCCATCCTTAAGGAATCCTGCATCTGCTAGGTCACATTGACCAGATAAAAGCAGCAATTGACACTGCGGCGGCTCGGGCCTGAGATGAGCCGCTCCTGACTCCTTTACCCCCGCAATAGAGCGAGCTGCTTGCTGCGGGCGGAGAGGCCTCTGCACTAGGCCGTATTCCCCAATCTGGCATAGTGGGTGTGCAGCAGCCGGCGTTCGGCGGCTTTGTGACCCACGGGAGCTTGAGCCGCTAAAGAGTGCACGTCCTACCTGGTTGGGACAGGTGGTGACCGTGACGAGTCCTGAGGTCGGAGTGCTGGAGCCAGGGGGCGATTTAGAGGCTGCGACTGCGTGCGGCGGGCTCCGCTGTCCTGAGAGGAGGGGCCGCTGTCAGTGGAGATATCGGCGCCTTTCCCTAACGCGCTCGCTCTCCTCGCACGAAGATATGGGAATTCGCCGGATGCAGTGAAAAACCACGCTGCGACCGGTGGTACAACCCTGCTGCCAAGAGAGACACATAGATGGTCGGGTGCAGGGAGAGGAACATGCGTGCTCGCTGTCTTGAGGCCAGTGAGGTCGGCCATCTTCATAGCTGCTGGCAAGGCAGCTGCCCGGAGAGGTGAGACTCTGAGAAGAGGCACCCGGTAGGACGGGGTGGTCTTCAATGCCCTGAGGATCCATTTAAGGTGGCAGAGGTGTTATAAGGCGAATTACGCTGCGGGCCCTGTGCCAACTCCGAAAGACAGCTTCCCCTTCTGCGGTAGCTTGAAATATCCACTACGGTAGTGGCAAGGAATACTGCCGCAGACACTGGTGGACTAAAGGAAACAAGGCTGGCAGCCTGGGTGTCACTGGCGGCGCACCTTGGTGAACCTACCTGATCTTGCTGTGGCGGCCCCAGCCTGGTGCCTGAACCAGTGCACAGGTGGGCAGTTGATTAGCGATGAGGTGCAACTGAGCGGCGGCCACAATTCTTGCTTAAAGTTGGTAGCGCAGTATACTGGAGCACCTTGAGTAGTAGAAGCAATCTTCTCCTGAGCGGACTTACCTTGTGGTGGATACTCGCCCAAAACAACTGTTGTAAGCTGGTCACAGACACTGGTGGCAGCTTGGCAACAATGGGGAGAGTGGATAAGACACAGCCTAAATTAACTTTTGACCAAAGGAAAGCTAAAGGGAGCGAGAATGCCGCAGACAACGGAGATAACTCCCAGGAACAGGCCCCTGATGACGCAGACAGACATCCGCGACATGCTTGTGGCAATGGAAAAAGGTCTGCAGGGTAGTATCTCTACTCTGGGGACTAAACTCAATTCACTCTCATACCGCATGGACAGAATGGCAGAACGCTTAGACAAGCAAGCAGAACGTCTTGATATGTTGGAACGCAGGATCAAGGAGGTGGAAGAAGCGCAGACCACTTGATACAGAACACAAACAAATAGGGAGAGTGATGCAGATCCTGCAGGACAAGACAGAGGACCTTGAGGCGTGGTCCTGCAGAAACAACCTACGAATCACGGGCCTACAGGCGTCCACCCCGACCGGCAACATGGAAAAGTTTGTGGAGCAGCTGCTGGTAACACTACTAGGTAGTGACATTCTCCCCCATATTTGTAGTTGAGAGAGCCCATCGCTCATTGGGCCCTCGCCCTGTCCCTGATGCTCCACCCAGACCTATAATAGCGAGAATCCTGAACTACCGTGACCGGGACTCGGCACTGAGGGTTGCACGAGAAAAACATTCGCTCCAATACGAGGGATCCAACATATCTTTATACCTTGACTTCACGATCAGGGTCCAGGAGGCGCGCAAACAGTTCGCCCCTCTGAAGCTTCAGTTACGAGATCTCAATTTGGACTACGCCAATCTATACCCGGCAAAACTTTGAGCCAATCGACAAGGCCATTACCGAGTTTTTACCGATCCAAAATCGCTACAGAAAGCCCTCGAGTAATGGTCTAAGGAGAAGCGTTGCAGCCCGGAATGGAGTACCTTGGAGGGAGTGACAGGTGGCAGTCTGAACAACCAGGAATGATCACTGGACGTCCAGTATTGCAGATAAGAGAGCCCGGATATCCTTTTGGGAGGAGGCAGCTTGGGGTGGTACACAGGGGTAATGAGGCCGCAAGGAGGTGACCTCTTTTGCATGTGGGACAATTATGGAGAAGGACACCATTGTAATTGACGTGACATGGAACTCATACAGCGTGTTTGACTCTAGAGGGGGATGGCGCCATCCTGCTACTGGTGTGTCAAAAGGGGTGAGGGGGAGACGGGGCGGGTTTCTTTGTTCACATTCCACCTTTTTGAGCTTGTTGGATGTTTAGGTGAAGCATTGGGAAGGGTTTGCGGTTACTCGTCAAGGCACAGTTGGGGTTTGCCTGACGTTGGTGGGGGGAGGGAGAGGTTTGAGACGGAGAAAATATGACAATCCTCACGCGGACAGTATGTTTTTTGTTTGGTGTACACATATACTCTGTACCTGCGTGGCAGGCTGGGCGTCGCAGACTCTACACACCCCCATGATGACCTTTACTGAGTCTAACACTACCAACACCTCTAGTCAAATTTGGGTGCTTACTTGGAATATTTGTGGCCTTAACGACAATAGGAAGCTCTGAAAGGTCCTAGCCTACTTGATTAGACATAAGATTGTTGTTATCTCGCTATTGCAGGAGACACATTTACCTCTTGACAGCCTAATGCTGCGAAGTAGGGGGCTGCATGGCAGTATACACGCTTCCGGGTTCACTACACATGCGTGCGGAGTGCTCACCTGGGTTAACCCTAGGGCTACTTTCACTCTAGAACCACTGCACACAGAGAGAGATGGGCGATTTGTGATCTCCAGATGTAAGGGGAAGGGAATGAAACTACTCCTAATTAATGTATTTCGGCCGAACTTTGATAATCCCAACTTTTACTCTACACTGGCTGACACTGTGCACTTGTCGGGGAGGAGATTTTAATTTGGTTATGAACCCGCAGAGGGATAGATCAGAGGACCAGATTGACATGTCACATTGGCAGCATGCATAGTAGCGCATATACTTGAGCAAATTGACTTGAGTAACGTGTGGCGTCAGAGATATCTGGAGAAGGGGGGCTATACCCATTATTCAGCGTACCACGATCTACATAAAATACTCAAATTAATTACTGGTTGGCTGCCAGACCGCTACTAGAGCAAGTCAGAGCCTGTGAGGTGTTTCCCCGTACGCTTTCGGACCACTCCCCGATACTGCTTGTAATAGACCCCTGCAAAAAATAATTTCGCCCTTCACGTGGCGGTTCCCGCCTTACTCCCTGTTAGAAGATGTTTTTAAGGAGGAACTGGCGGAATCGATTGAAGCGTTTTTTGATACCAATATTGGGTCTGTGGATAGTTTTCAAGTGGTCTGGAAAACATTGAAAAAGTATATCCGCTGAATCACAATGTCTAAGCAGTCTGGTTTCCTCAAAGCGCTACGCAAAAGGTTGGCAGACTTGGAGGGTCTATTGGAGAAGCTAGAGCAGCAGCTCCTGATCAGGCCTGACGAGACTGTAATGGAGGAATTAAAAAAACTATTGGGAGAATATCACAACGGTGCTGATGCGGAATTAAAGCACATAAGGAAATATGCTACGGCTCGCGTGTATGGTGAGGGGGTGTAGTGATTGAGCCATTTTTTATGGATAATTGGCTCGATTATAACCATTGACCACTACCATCTCAGTATATTTTGCTCTAATATAGTGCTATGCAGGTCCGCATAATATAGATTAGCTGTAAAATAGGACTCAATAATGTACTTTCTGTGTCTGACTGTATCTTGCTTACAGGCAGGGCTTATCTATTGGCTTTGGCATACTCCAATGCCATCTTGCATACTAATTCGGGCTCTTTGCGGGAATAGTGGCCTATGCTTGAGCGACTCCATTTTCTAAGCTGTCGCCATCTTCTAAGCCTTTCTGGTAGAGGAGTCATGTTTTACTTCTCACTTGTTTTTCACACTTCGTATACTAGTAGGAACCGGTTCTTGTCGGAGGAATGTGTTTGCTCTGCCTCGGAGTCATAACAGACGCCTAGCTAGCTGAAGCTGTGCAATCGGATGGGAACAGGGGGCAAGGCTTGCTAGAAGCTTCGACCAACGTTTCCACCTGTACTAAAGGGGGTGTTCGGGTCTCGACCACTGGTAGTCCAACACATTGCAGACGTGCAGCTGTGACAGTGGAGCAGAGAATCCTGATTCGGTTGGAGAAATGGACTCCCCTCTGGCGTAGTGGAAGCGGGATGTGTAGAAACTTGGTGAGGTGTTCCACTAACTCTTATTTCCTAACTGTTCTTATCTAACTATCGTCTACTATTCTCAGGTTATATGCTAATTTACATATAAGTTCTACTTATGTGTATTCTAATTGCATTATTCGTCTGTATTCCTTGGGATGGGAGGTCGGGGCCTTTCTGGTCCAAGTGCTGTAGCATCGGAAGGATGGCAAGTTTCCCTTCCTGCAGGTAGTTGATGAAGGTTGGGTTCCATTCTCATCCAGAGAAACCAAAACCAACAAGTAATCCACCCGAGGCATTGTTAGGAGGAGTGCGCATTGTTTTAGCACCACCAGGGTGGCCTTTGTTTTGCGTTGTTCGCATTGTTATTACTCTGTGGCCCTTGGTATTGTGTTGTGTTGTGTTTTCGTACCCTGGGGTACGTTGTTACCTTGTGGCCTTTGGTTTCTTGGTTGTTTTACCGAGTGACGCCGTTTTTCCCTGGTTGTTGTTTTGCCGTCACTTGTATTGTTTTCGCGTTGTTGTCGCCAGTTGGCATTGTTTTTCGCAAGCTCCCCAGTAAATGCCATATATTTTTAGGTATTCATTGGTATTATTCCTTTCTTAGGTAAGTATTGTGAAGTGTTGTATCCTTTTGGGTCCTGAGAAAGGATAAGGTAAGTATGCGCTGTTGATTGGCAGAATTAGCAGGTCATTTCTGGGGGAACGACCGGGTTCTGTATTGGCTCAACTTCTCACGATAAGGAGCGAGAAAACTATAGTGGCGGAGATCAAGACTGGGGAAGGGGATATCCTAACGGAAGATGCCGCCATAGCGAGCAGGTTTAAGGAATACTACGCAGAGCTTTACTCCACGCGGAGTGGCAATACGAATGCGAAATATTGGACTATTTAACACATATAAAATTCAAATGTCTGATAGATTCACATCGCAAATTCCTTATGCAACCACTTTAGAGCGACAAACTCACACTTGCACTGTCGGGCATGAAGTCGCGGAGCACACCGGGAGTAAGTGGTTTGACAGTTGCTTTTTATAGTGCGTTTGCAGATCTGCTGATCCCGCACTTAACCACACTTTTTGATGATATGTGTGTGACAGGAGATATGCCACCTTTGATGAGGGAGGCAATTATTGTGGCTATTTTGAAGCTGGGCAAGCCTCCTGATGAGTGCGCCTCCTATCGCCCACTCTCATTCATTAACGTAGACGCGAACATTTTATTCGAAGATCTTAGCTAATTGGTTGGCCCCCTAGTCCCGCGATTAGTCCAACAGTAATTTAACTTATAATATACGAACGGTATTCAGTGCGATTCAGCACACTAAGCCGGACATACAGGCGGTAGCGGTATTTCTCGACATGGAGAAAGCCTTCGATTCTGTTGAATGGCCCTTCATGAGACTAGTCCTGATGAGGATGGGATTGGGAGACATGTTTTTGCAGCTAATAGGGATATTATATAAGACGCCCACTGCTAGAATCAAAATTGGCAACCTTGTGACAGATGCTATAAAGATTACTAGGGGCACACGACAAGGCTGTCCACTGTCTCGGACCTTTTACGCCTTAGCTGCTGAGCCCTTGGCATGTGCGCTTTGGGAATATCACAGATATAAAGGTATAAGGTTTCCAGGTTACGGGTTGATTGTTTCCACCTACGCGGACAATACGCTATTATATGTTCGGTATCCCGAGCGTCATCTCTCCTCAGTACTTCGCGAGATGGTTAGATTCGAGGCGGTATCTAGACTTCAGGTTAATTGGCTGAAATCTATAATACTTCCTCTTACACGGGCAACGACCCAGTTCGAACCGGATTATCCACTGCAGTGTTCAATGGATTCGTTGAGATATCTTGGGATCCAAATACACACAGACTCGGACAAAGTGTTTCGGGAAAACTATGGGAGGGCAATAAGTAAATTAGAAGATGATGTAGAGGGCTGGATTAGATTGCCACGGTCCTTGTTGGGCAGAGTGTCCATAATGAAAATGGTGATACTACCCCGTTTTTTGTTCCTTTTCAATAATATCCCTTTAGTTCTCCCTAGCTCATTTTTCCGATGGCTTAAAACTCTACTGGTCAGGTTAGCCTGAGCCGGCAAACAGGAAAGGGTCAGGCGGGACATACTTACACTACCATACCATGTGGGCGGACTGGGCGCGCCTGACCTGGACCTATATCATAGGGCAGCATAGAGTGCGCATGCATTCCACTGGATGCATGGCCCGCCGGACACTCCTCACCTACGTATAGAGACGGTGGTGGCTTCATCGCTGCCGATGCCAACTCTAATGTTTGCTCCGGCCGATCACAGAACTGGCATCCTGGACTCAGTGAATGATACAATACATACTTGGCACCACCTCTTGAAGTTGCAACGGGTCTCATTCTGTATTCCCCGCATATGCCGCTAGCTTGGTGTCACTGGCAGCCACCGTACAGAGAAAAAGGGGTCATGTGAGCTAATAACTCTCTAGGGGTGCGAACGATTGGTGATTTATTTTTGGGTGGCTCGGTAAAACGCTGGGAGGAACTGGAGACCGAAGATTCTGTGGTAACTCCCCTTACCAAATTTCAATTCCATAGAACACGGCAAGCACTGTTACACATATTGGGGGGCAATATGTCAGAACCACCAGAAGTATCCTCTTTATCCTATGTTATCAAAACGGAATCGCCGACTTGTATAGTTTCTAAGATCTACCGACTGTCCATGGCCTTTAGGGAAAACCACTACACTAAAGCTTGCCTGGCTTGGCAGAGGGACTTGGGTAGGGACAGATGATGGGATATGGAAATACTGCTGCGAAAGTACAAAGCAGACACAGATTGGTCCATTTTAAATACCTAAAATAGGGTTTACTACACCCTGGAGAGATTGCATAGATGTGGCTTAGGAGACGAGGCAACTCGTGAACGCTGCAGCGTACAGACAGCAGATTTTTTTCCACTTAGCCTGGCTTTGCCCTGGGATCGCTAAATTCTGGGACCTAGTTTTTAAGGAACTGGCACAAATAACAGACCAGGTGCTCCCACCGGAATCTGGCCTGGCGTTGCTGGGTTATTCTAAAACATTACGGAAAGGGACTCACAGGCTAGTCAATAAGGGGTTGATGCTTGTAGCGATAGGTTGGCTGTGAGGCCCGACCACTATGACAAAGCAATGGGCAAGCGATAAGTTGAATTGTTGTATACAAACTGAATTTCTGGGCATTGTACCATACGTATAGAGCCACCAGAATACAATGAGGAGATCGCCGACAATGAGGAGATAGTAACCCACACTGGGGCCTGTGAACTGGAAGTGAGAAATTATGCTTAATTGTGCAGTGGGGCTAGACATGTTTGACACAAAACGATGGGAGGGCTCTGACTAGGCTGTGTGAGCTCTGAGGGCTAGAGGGCCCATGAGATATTGGCAAACAGGTGCTGAGCCAGCTTGTTTGCAAATAGGGTGGTGAGGGAGGGTGTACAGGAACGAAATGCCAACTGACTATGTCCTGCCTGATCTTATCAGATTTATATTGCATGTTATTGAATTGTACTGTGTCACCATGATTGCCATACAAATTGCACAAGTCTCATGTTTGTTCAGAACAAAAAAAACAAAGAGTTAAAAAAAAAGTAGTTATGAAGAGCAAGTTCTGTATGTCATCTTTAGTTTGACATCTTACAAGCGTTTGAAAATACACATGTCAATGAAAATAAGATGTAAAAAGAATACTGTATAGAGTTGAACACACCTCCTCATTTCCTCTGATGTGTAAATGAAGGCACATATTTCTAAAATACACTATGACGAATCTTCCCAGCTCTAACACAACTATTTAAAAGTCTATAAAAGTATGATACATCAGTTGACTATGGGTGAGTTTCAGGGGATCCATTGGCGGGGGGCTCCCGATGGTGTCCACATGCCACCTCCACTACGACAGATACAGCAGTTTAGAGGTATTGGGGAGGGAGATGGGGGGGTAGTAGGGCTGTTTACTTTGTTTGTTTGCCCTGGAACACTGCTATGTAGGGTGACTACTTGCACTATAGTTGATGTTTGTTTCACATACCATGACCTGGGATGTTTATTACTTAAATGCACTGCACCACTGATACTTTAACACCTTTGCTGCGGCAGCTTTTCCCGCTGTGTGCGGGAAATTTTAAAAAGCAGCTTTACCTGACGAGCTCAGCTCGTCATCCGCACACGGCCACCGTGGCTGATGACGAGCTGAGCTAGTCATCAGCAGCGAAGGGGTTAAACCACTGCTTGCTTACTGGTTGTTTCCGGTCCTGACCATTAATGTTACTGGCTCTATAGATGGCAGTCCCCACAGCTAGGTTGCAACCCCATGTAGGAGACCTCCGGATTGGGAGCTGAAATGTTTGGGCTGCGTTGGACAAGGTGAAGAGGGGGGTCATCCTCCAGCAGGATGCTGCAGGAGACGCACCTATTGCGAACAAAGGGTCTGTAACACGGTGGACCGACAGGAGCCGCGCCCCCCTGATACCCGGCGTGACCCTATAACTTGTGACCCCCCCCCCTCTTATCTCCGCAGCCTCAGAGTCTCCCGGAATGGACCCGTGAAGAGAGATACAGCTGCGATGAGGAGGACGAGATCGGGCCCTTTAACTGGATGGGCGGTTTATTGGAGGAGGAGGAGTCACGAGTCCCGATAAACGTCAGCGGTGCTAATCCACAGGTGTGTTACTACACCGGAGGAGCGGACAGTGAATGGCAGAGTGCAGAGGCGTGAAGCAAAGTGGAGATCGGAGCGGAGGACGAAAAGGAGAAGCAGGAGGCGGAGGAAGAGGCCGAGGAGTGCGCACCCCGAGGAACATCAGAGACGGAGGAGCCGCCAGGACGAGGTGAAGAACAGGACGGGAGGAAGGACGAGCCAAGGAGAAAGCCAGGAGGCCAACACTACACGTCGCCCAGCCGCACACCAGGAGGGGTGTGGCTATCAGAGGTGCGTACCCGTATCGTGGGCTGGGTGAGAAAGAAAGGCAAAAGCCTTACATAGACCAAACCTGTTTCCCGGGAACCCGCCCCTTCACCACTTGCACGTATAGAATAGGGTTGTCAGCACATACGGTTTCCCTCACACCCCCCCTTTGATATTGGTTCGTGCAGGACCTACTGATACTTGCCTCTTTGTGTTTCCCCTTTCACCGGTGGAACTTGGGCCAGAACGGAGCCGACGGAGCAGACCCGAAGGAGGAGCCCGATCCGACAAAGGGAGGAGGGACTACTCCGAAAGACCCATCAAGAGAGAAGCCGATCCCCCAAACGAGGTGTCCCTCGCAAGGCATGTACTGATCTGTTCCAACGAATAAATCCTGCTAAAACTAAGACACGTCTCCTGCCCTTTCCTACCCCGCATGTTACAGTGGTGGAGAATGCGGGCAGCCCATTCGTCTGTGTAAAGAAGATGGACGAGGTAGTACAGGCACTCGTGAAAGGACAGGAAAGGTTGGAGTGGCTCGCGGAGCAACAGATACGATCAGCTGATGCCGACAGAGAGATAATGAAGGCGGCCATGACGACCCGAGCACTTGACCCTACACTGGCCAGCGGCCCAGTAACTGTCGGAGGGACCCCTCAAAGTATAAGCGGGGTGTCCTTACAAAAATACCAGCCCGGTGAGGATCTGGATGCGTTTCTGCTTAACTTCGAGAGGGATGCCCGAGTCTGTGGTTGGCCCGGCGCGAAGTGGCCGTTCTTTCTTGCACCGTTGTTGGTAGGAGATGCCCAAGCGGCCTACCAAGTAGCAAATCCGAGAGGCGACACCCCCTACGCCGATATAAAGAGGATCATATTGGATCATCTCGGTCTGGATCAAGAGGCATACCGCCTCAGGTTTCGTAAGGAGAGAGGGGTACCAGGAGAAACTCCTAAAACGCTATTCGTGCGATTAAAGATGGCTGCTGATAAATGGCTGTCGCCCAATACGTGCACGAAAGAGGAGATTATGGACCGAATCTATTTGGAACAGTTTTTAGAGTCGCTACCATTCGCTACCCAGAGGTAGTTGAAACAGCACCATAACCTTACCATTAGCCAGGCTGTAGAAATGGCTAACACGTTCGAGAGTGCAGCAGAGACCACTCACACCCTGGGAACTGGAAAAACAAAAGGCCCCCCTCAAAATAGAGAGAAGACCACCGAAAGTCCCGGACCCGCCGAAACCCCGACCGTGGAGACCGGAACCACTGCCTCATAGCGGACCACAATGCTTCGAATGTGGTACCTGGGGCCATATAGCCCGACTGTGTCCCCGGAAGAAGCCAACCGAAGAACCGATGGAGGTCGGGTACCTGCCTAGGACTGTACTGTATTCATCAGAAATGGGGCATGCATATCGGGTGAGTATAGAGGTAAATGGTAACCCCGTCCAAGCCCTCCTAGACTCAGGGTGCCGCCAATCGGTAGTACAAGCCCATCACGTGCGACTCCAAAAGGTCCTCCCTCGTGAAAAAGTGTTCATCAGGTGTGTCCACGGGGATGTGAGACCTTACCCTGTAGCAGTACTTCCCATAGTCCCCCACAGGGGGAAACCCCATGACATTAGAGAGGGGGTGCTTTCCTCCCTTCCGGAGGACCTGATAATCGGAACCGACAATCCCGCCTTCCTAGACATGTTTCGTCGCAGCCTAGGACCAGACGGGCCGAGGAAGAAGGAGGACAACCGGACGTTCCCCGCGTTGGTGTCCCCCGAACCCTGAATCCTGGACAGAAGCTTTCATTTCGCCCAGACGAACGATGCGACATTGTTCAACGCATGGGAAACCGCTCACCAAACAGATGGACAAATGCCGGTTAGATACCCCCGTTTTTTTTTATCAAGAACGACTTACTGTACCGACAGGGACAAAAAGACGAACCAGAACAGTTACTTGTCCCCGTCCCCTTCAGAGAACAAGTGCTCTTTTACTCCCACTCACACTTGGTAGCCGGCCTTACAGGGGCAGAAAAAACTACTCAGAATATTCTCAGATGCTTCTATTGGCCTGGGATCTACAGAGACGCGATGACCTTCTGTCAAGAATGCGACGTTTGTCAGAAACGAAACATGACCAGACCACCTGCTGTGCCTCTGCAACCCCTACCCATCATTGGGGTACCCTTCGAGAGGATTGGCATGGACATAGTATACTACCTCAGGTATACTAAGGAAGAGCTTTTAGACTTGAAAACATCATGTGCCCAGGTACCGGAGGTACTATCAGCAGCCATACTGGCGGCCCCTTGTTTCCGCTGTATAGATCGGACTGTGGACAGACGGACCATTAGGGCGGACATTAGTTCAACTATTACTGCCCCAAGGAAACTGACAGCATTTTATTTTAATGCCAAATCAATTCCCAGACACTCACTCGAAATATGGAGTCTCCTCGACGCGGAAACCCCTGATCTATGCTTCATATCAGAGACTTGGCTGCATGAGCATGCCACCCCAGACCTCCATGTAGCCTTCCCTCAACAATATAAAATAGTTAGATCAGATAGAAGGGGCGCTAGAGGTGGGGGATTACTGATTGCAGCAAAAGAGACTATCAATGTTTGTATGATAGAAAGTGTGGTTATTGAGCAGACATAAATCATAGTTTTCAAAATGAGTGGCCCTCTAAAGGAGGTTTGGAAAGGGGCTTTGCTCTACTGACCTCTACCGACCTCCTGGGACTAAAGGTGATTTTCCTGAAACCCTACTAGAAACCATTGCCCCCATGTACTGACGGCGGACAGGTTTCTGTTACTAGGCGATTTTAACTACCATGCAGATGACCAGTCTGACGCAGCACCCTAAGTCTTAGTCAAAGAATCAAGGGCCCAACCCACTGTGCTGGACACACATTGGACCTCTTATTTACTAACTCCCCCGATATTTGGACTAACTCCCCTATTCCGTTATTATGGACCGACCATTATTTAGTAAAATTCATCATAAATGTCTGCATGTTGGGACCGCCCAATAAGGCCAATTTAAAAGTATGCAGAAACATGAAAAAGATCACTCTTACCCCCTTTTCGAATACATTCCTGAAATATCCTATAGATTTAACAACAAATGTTAATCTAGCAGCAGTTCATTTAGAGTCAGCGATAGGTAAGGCATTGGATAAGTCTGCCCCCCGCGTATGGTCAAATGCAGGGAAAAGCCATCCCTTTGGTTTACGGAACAGCTCAAAGAAACCAAGTCCATCATAAGAACTGCTGAGAAAAAATGGCGAAAAAGTAAGGATGCTAATGATCGCAAGATCTATGAAACCCTGCACACTAGCTATATGAGGGAAATAAGAACAGCTAAGAGGAGGTATCTAGCAGATCGTATAGCTAAAGCTGAAAACTCCTCGAAAGAGCTTCACCATATTCTAAAAGAATTTACTTCCCAAAAAAATCCATCATCTACTCCCGACACTGTAGAATGGACTGAAGAACTTTCTAAATTTTTAGAGGACAAAATCACAACTATATGTGAATCCTTCAGCCCAGACTCTCTGCCTACATAGTACCGAGATCATGATCCTACTATTGAGAAATGTCTTTCTAGATGGACTACTTTTGAAATGTTTGATAAGGACACTATCATTAAAATAGGGCAAAAGATTAAATCAGGCTCCCCGTGTGATCAACTACCCCCGAAACTATTTACCTTACTTGCCCCGGCTCTAGTAGACTGTCTCACTAGCCTCCTTAACAAATCTCTGTCTGAAGCAGAGGTCCCAGAGATTTGGAAGGCGGCGAGAATAAGACCAATGTTGAAAAAATCAGGAGCTGATGTAAACAGCCATGTAAACTACCGACCCATCTCCTTGCTCCCGTATTTCGGGAAAATATTGGAAGCTTCTGTCAACAGACAGTTGGTCAAATATCTTGAAACGAATGACCTACTTGACCCATCACAGTCAGGTTTCCGCGCTGCTCACAGTACGGAGACAGCACTGGTGGAGGTCGTAGACAACATAAGAATTGCCTTGGACAAACACCAATCTTCCATTCTTGTCCTTTTGGATCTGTCTGCGGCTTTCGACACCATCTCCCATCATATTCTGATTCAGAGACTATGGGAGATTGGTGTCAGAGGGCAGGTATTGGAATGGTTCAAGAGCTACCTCTCAAACCGGACGACCACAGTTCAGAAAGGCAAAATCTTGGCCAGTACTCGGCCTGTAAAAAGGGGGGTGCCACAGGGCTCTATCCTGAGCCCCACGCTTTTTAATATTTATATGGCTCCCCTGGCCAAAGTAATCAGAGAATTCGGCTTCGATGTTATATCGTATGCCGATGATACTCAGATTCTAGCTACTTTTGGCCCGGACATTAATGAAACTAAAGACCGTCTGTTAAAAACCGTAAAAAACTGTCTGATGGAGGTGAAAAACTGGATGGGACAAAATCACCTACAGTTGAAAGGCAGCAAATCAGAGGTCATGTTGTTTGGTAAGGCCACTGGACATTGGACCCAGGACTGGTAGCCTACACAACTGGGCGAATGCCCAGTCCCAAAAAAATCAATCCGCAATCCAGGTCTCCACATGGATAATAAGCTTTCCATGAAAGCCCAGGTGAACCACATTGTTGGCACCTGCTTTGGCATCATGCGTAGCTTACGAAAGATCTTTAAGTGGATTCCAGCTGAAGCCCGTAAGCCCTTAGTACAAGGCCTTATTATAAACAGACTTGACTATGGCAATTCACTGTTACTTGCCACAAATGAATGTCACATCAGGAAGTTGCAGGTCCTGCAGAACACGGCAGCACGCCTTGTCCTGGACCTGCCTCGTAGATCCCCCTCTGTGCCATGCCTAAAAACTTTACACTGGCTTCCTGTGAAAAAACGGATCACGTTTAAAACATTATGTATGGTACATCAACATATGTATGGAAGGGGCCCAAAATATTGGACCATGAAACTCACATGGTACATGCCAAGGAGGCAGCTGAGATCAAGCACTGAATCATTACTCACCCCTTTGAGAATCCAAACGGCCAGAAATGGAGGTCGTGCTTTCTCCTATATGGCTCCATCTCTCTGGAACAAAATGCCTCTTAGCCTTCGCACAATTTCTGATCACACTAGCTTCCGAAAGAAGCTTAAGACCTGGCTTTTCTGCTAATCTCGCTACCTACCCTTCTGGTCAGAATCGTCTGCATGTGCCATGAGACTCCCTTGGACGCGATATGTGCGCAATAGAAATATCCTGACTTGACATCATAGGCCCACTCCCCAAGACAAGAAAGGGACACCAATACGTCCTTGTGATCGTGGACTACTCAACAAGGTTTCCGGAGGCCTTTCCGCTTACCTCCACCACCACCAGAAACGTAGCGGACAAAATGTTGGAGCTATTTACTAGGGAGGGATTCCCTAAGGAAGTTCTGACCGACCAGGGAACCCCCTTTGTGTCTCGCCTGATGAGAGAGGTGTGCCAGCTTCTACATATACACCATATCCAAACGGCCGTATACCATCCCCAAACGGACAAGACCACTCTGAGGAAAATGCTAGAGGTAAACGGAGCCGACTGGGACCAGATCCTGCCCTGTATGTCATACGTGGACAAAAACAAAGCAGCATGGGTTTCTCGTCATTCGAGCTACTATACGGACGTCAACCCCGCTCCCTGCTGGACATGACCAAGGAGGCTTGGGAGAAGGAGACCCCGGAAGAGACATTAAAGACCCTGGAGTATGTCCGTAACCATAGGTCCAAGCTGGGAAAGCTAAGAGACCTGGCCTTCGCCAATGTGGAAAAAAACCAGAGGAAGCAGAAAGCAGTATACGACAAAGGAAAAAAATGGCGTCGTTTACAGAAGGACGATTAGGCCTTGGTCCTCCTACCCTCGTCTACCCAAAAAATCAAAGCAGAATGGGGAGGTCCCTATAAGGTGGTCGACACTATTGGGAACACCAGTTACCGGCTGCAGATACATCCCCGGAAGACCCTGGTGTACCATATTAACATGCTGAAGAAATGGCTCGGAGCCCCACCAGCAGGGATACATCTGACCGTACCCAACCCTCCCGACGGATCCAACACCATCGACAAACTCGTGATCAATGAGGACCTAAGAGAGAACAAGAAGCGGGAACTGATGAACACATTGAAAGAACACGCCACATACCAGGAAAAACCACCTTGGCAGAACACCACATCCTGACCCTACCTGGTAAGACTGTCAAGATCCGTCCCTACCGGATACCAGAAGCCAGAAGGAAGGGGATCCGACAAGAAGTAGCAGAAATGCTGAGATTAGGTGTCATCCGGCCCTCCCGTAGCAACTGGTCAAGTCCCATTGTATTGATTCCCAAACCCGATGGGACGCAGAGGTTCTGCATGGACTTCCGAGCCCTTAACGAGATTTCCACCTTTGACGCCTATCCTATCCCTAGGATAGACAAACTCATACAGAAGTTAGGGGAAGCCAAATTCATGAGCACTATAGACCTCACCAAAGGATATTGGCAGGTTCCCCTGAAAGAGGAAGACCGACACAAGACGGCCTTTACAACCGAGGAGGGGCATTTCGAATTCACGGTGTTGCCCTTTGGACTACACGGTGCTCCTGCCACCTTTCAAAGGCTAATGAACAACATGCTAACCAACATCTCAGCATTCACATCCGCATATCTGGACGACATTGTTGTTTTTAGCCCTGACTCGGAGACCCATTTGGAACACTTGCACCGGGTCCTAGACACCCTTGAGAAGGCAGGCCTGAAAATCAATGCGAAGAAATCTAGAATGGCGTTTCAGAAAGTAAAATATCTAGGCTACGTACTTGGACACAGCCTTATCGAGCCCCAAATTGAGAAGTACGGGCTATCGCAGAGACACCGTTCCCCAGCACAAAAAAAGAAATGTGTGCGTTTTTGGGCCTTATCGGCTACTACAGACAATTCATTCCTCAGTTTGCTCAGCTAGCCGCCCCTCTCACCGAGACACTGAAGACTCGCGTAAAACAAACTGAATTGTCCACGCCAACCCCGATGTTGTTGGAAGCCTTCTCTGCCCTGAAACGTATGATCACATCGACCCCCATCCTATCCTCCCCTGACTTTTCGCGTCCCTTCTTCCTTCATATGGATGCATCCGATTATGGGATGGGGCTGTGCTATCGCAGGTGGGGGTGGATGGGCTGGATCATCCTATCCTGTACGTCAGCAGGAAGTTGTTCCCCAGGGAGCTCAGTTACCCTACAGTTGAAAAGGAATGTCTAGCGATAAACTGGGTGGTGGACAAGCTGGCTTACTATTTGGAGGGGCGTCCATTTACTCTTTATGCGGACCATGCGCCCCTTCTGTGGATGGCTCGCAACAAATCACAAAATCCCAGAGTGATGCGTTGGTTCTTGGCTCTTCAGCCCTATGCCTTCACGATATGTCACATGAAGGGAACTGACAATACGGGTGCTGATTTCCTCTCGAGGAATCCACTTCCCGAACGGAAGTGTCCAGGGGGGATGGTGTGTAACACGGTGGACCAACACGAGCCGCGCCCCCCTAATACCCGGCGCGACCCTATAACTTGTCACCCCCCCCCTCTTATCTCCTCAGCGTCTCCCGGAATGGACCCATGAAGAGAAATACAGCTGCGATAAGGAGGACGAGATCGGGCCCTTTAACTGGATGGGCGGTCGTATAAAGGAGCAGGAGTCACGAGTCCCGATAAACGTCAGCGGTGCTAATCCACAGGTGTGTTACTACACCGGAGGAGCGGACAGTGAATGGCAGAGTGGAGAGACGTGGAGCAAAGTGGAGATCGGAGCCGAGGAGTGCGCACCCCGAGGAACATCAGAGACGGAGGAGCCGCCAGGACGAGGTGAAGAACAGCACGGGAGGAAGGACGAGCCAAGGAGAAAGCCAGGAGGCCAACACTACGCGTCGCCCAGCCGCACACCAGGAGGGGTGTGGCTATCAGAGGTGCATACCCGTATCGTGGGCTGGGTGAGAAAGAAAGGCAAAAGCCTTACATAGACCAAACCTGTTTCCCGGGAACCCGCCCCTTCACCACTTGCACGTATAGAATACGGTTGTCCGCACTTACGGTTTCCCTCACACCCCCCCTTTGATATTGGTTCGTGCAGGACGTACTGATACTTGCCTCTTTGTGTTTCCCCTTTCACCGGTGGAACTTGTGCCAGAACGGAGCCGACCCGAAGGAGGAGCCCGATCTTACGAAGGGAGGAGGGACTACTCCGAAAGACCCGTCAAGAGCGAAGCCGATCCCCCAGACGAGGTGTCCCTCGCAAGACATGTACTGATTTGTTGTTTCCACGAATAAATCCTGCTAAAACTAAGACACATCTCCTGCCCTTTCCTACCCCGCATGTTACAGGGTCCTATATAAACACTCCAAGACGTGGGTAGATACTCAAGGGAGGTACATCTTTATTCAGGGTACTATCTATGAGGAACAGGTGATATTGGGTAGTGTCTATGCCCCCCACCATTGTCCTGGACGTTGGTTGAGCCCCTCACGACCCTATAGGCAGACATACCGGATGGGTTGGCAATTATAGGGGGTATTGGAATGATGTGATGGATATGGTTAGGGATAGATGGAGACAGGGAGGCCAGCCTACTGTTTGTAAACCCCTCAAAATATATTCCCTGGTGTCAGGGTTGGGCTGGGTGGATTCTTGGCGTAGGTTGCATAGGGAGGAACAGGGCTACACATATTTTTCAGCCGTACACAAATCCTTTTCAAGATTGGACTATATATTTGTGCCATCCGGTGCAGCTGGTAAAATGAGGGATGCAGGAATTCTCCCGAGGTGAATATCGGATCATTCTCCAGTTGCGCTTATGATGCAACTTGGCCCCGCAAAGTCACCCTTTCGATGGTGCCTCTCCCCCTGGAATTTGCAAGATGAGAAGTATAGAGAACATTTAGGGCAGGTAATCGATCAATATTTGGAGATTAAAGTAGGGTCAGTGGCAGCAGCTGAACCCCTATGGGAGGCAATGAAGTCGACCGTACGAGGCATTGATATCTCGTATTGCTCCGCGCCACGTCGGGCCCGAAAGGAGTCACTCCTGAGGCCCATATTATAGAACTTGATCGGGACTGTAGGGAGAAAAGGGGTGGCCTGGCGCATCGTCAGTTGCTGATGGCTAGATAAACTCATGCAGATAAGTTGATGGATGAGGCTCAATTGGCATGGTTGGCGTCCCGTAGTAGGATTTACCAGTGGGGGGACAAATCTAGAAAACTACTCCATCGTCTGTGCCATGGGGCCCAGCTCCCCTTTGTACTTCCTGGTATCTCAAAACCCGATGGAAAGACTCTCGGGGATCCCTCTTCGATTGCAGAGAGTTTTGCACATTACTATGCAGAACTTTACACCCAGAAGGAATCCCTACTAGTAGATCTGGTACACCACTTCATAGGGGACCTTCTGCCCTGGACCCTCTCTGATGAGGCTCGGGCAGAACTACGGAGGAGGAGGAGGAGTTGGGCTCAGCTCTAGGAGACCTTAACTCTGGGAAAGCCCCAGGCCCTAATGGGTACCCATGTGAGTTTTTTTTAGAGATATTCCACGAAATTGGGACCCCATCTACTTGGGGTAGGAGAGGAAGCACCGGAACACCGATGCCTCCTGCAGGACTGGAGGCATGCTGAGGTGGTTGTGTTTCATAAACCGGGTCAACCCCCAGATCAACACGCTTCATATCGCTCATCTCATTATTGAATATAGATGCTAAAATCTTGGCTAAGGCTCTGGCCAACTGCCTCCAATCCCATATCACTTCCTTGGTCCATCCCGGCCGGCTTCATGCCTCAGAGCGACGTGGCACAACATTTGTTGAGCACACATTGCCATTGCCACTATTCAGGGGCTGGATGTGCCAGCAGCACTCCTGTTGGCAGATATCGATCGGGCATTTGATTCCCTTAGCTGGACGTATTTATTTGCACTTCTAGATCGCCTTAATATGGGTACACATTTCTTATCCCATTTGAAATTGTGATACGGACCTCACAGCCTCGGTCCGTATCGCAGGTTCTGCCTCCTTCATTTTCTCTATTGGACGGGGTGTCCAGCAGGGTTGCCCATTGTCACCAATTATGTTTGCCTTAGCAATGGAGTCCTTGGCAGCTTGGGTTCGGATGGATGCGCAGGTGGCAGGTTTTGAGTGGGCCCAGGGACTGTCGGATCGCATCGCATTATATGTTGATGTCCTATTCTTCTCTTGACGGACATTAACAGAACAGGGCCAAGGCTGCTTCGTATCATGCAAATCTTTGGGGAATCTTCGGGTTTATAAATTCCTGTAAGTCCACTCTGTGGATTCTCCCCCCAATTTAATTCCCTAAACCGGGTATATTATACTAGGATCAGGCTGTGAAGGGCAGGCTTGGTTGCATCTCCAACTTGCCTACGATGCGGTCAGGAGGAGGGCACCTTATTTCACACAGTCTGGCAGTGTACAGCGATTGCCAAGTTTGGGCGGGGCTTTTGGCCTGTCTTGCAAAGGTGTTGGGGTGGGAGCTTCCCTTCTCGCCAAAATTAGTGCTTTTACATATCATGGAGGGTGTGGGAGGAAATATATTTATAAACACCACCTAATGCTATAGAAATTCACACTAGCTAAACAAGACATTGCACGTAAGTGGAAGGCAGAGGTCCCGCCTTCATTGTCAGCATGGAAAAATGGTCTTGATTTTAAATGGAAATGGCGGTTACTATCTTTAAAGCACAGTGTGCCCGCAAAAGCATTCCAAGATCTGGAAGTGACGGGCGGACTATAGAGGCCTCTATCTGGAGCCCATTTCTTCTGGAGATGCTACAGTTTTGGGATGAGTGCGCAGGACGGAGGTGTAAAGGACCAGTGGTTAAGCAGAAACTGTTATTGATGTGGTGGGAGTGGAGGCGATGCTGGAGATGCAGGGCAGGGTGCAATGGGTGGAGGGGGGGGGGTTATACTGGTTATGTATAATGGTTTTTCTTGAGAAATGTATATTTTAAATGTTATTGCAAATGTTTTGTACTTTACACTGTAGCAGATAGCCTCTGGGTTACAGAGCTCTGCATTGTTTTTGACACTTGACGCAATAAAATGTTTCTAAAAAAAAAATGTATCATACATCATGCATAACTACGTTCCTGCACTAGTTTTATTCCACAAGCAGATACAACAAATTCAAATTTGTGCTTGAACACAGAACTCAACAAACTTCGCTTATCCATGCACTTCCCCCCAATTTACTAATCCGCCCCTTGCCTGACCCGCACTGTGCACATGGGCTAGCATCCGCGGACAAACTTCGTCCTTTGGTACCTCTATCATCACTAGGTAACATTTGCACCTTCTCCATGGCGAGGACTGCACTAAAGAAATACACTCATAGGATTAAATTAAATACATTAGACTATTACTGAATTGTTGAATTTTCTTTAGATACCTTTCAAAAGGGCCTGGAAATTCTAGCTGGACGAGTTGGTGACATCCATCTGGAAAAATAATTTGGCACCAACCAGTTGTGGCATCTTGATGGTTTTGAGAAGTTGGTAAGGCAGATGTGTTCACCTTCAAAAATAGCAGACATGATACTTTCTTAGCAGCAACAAAGATATAAACGCACACGTGGCAACTTTCAAATATATCAAGAAAAACGTGAATTTGGTCTGTTTAAAAGCAAACAAGCACATGTTAACTGCATTTTTTGATCCACTATTTCTCCTCGCCCGCAGTGGCTAAAAAGTAATATTTACTTAAATGATTAACGGGCACATGCATGTAAAGAAAAACCGGTTGCAAACAGGCAGATTCTCAGAATCTTCCCCTTTGCAACTGGTATTTTTGCATTTGGGATGCATCATCAATTTAAGTAATCTCTAAATTGCAATAACTTAAATTGCAATTGCATTTAAGGAATCGCAAATTAAGATTCCTTAAATGCAATGCATTAAAGTAAAAAAATTAGCGATTTTGCTAATAGGGAGCGCATATTACCATGAAGTTGAACTTCATGGTAATTTGCAAAAACTTTGAAAAATGCACGTTTGTGCATTTTTCAAAGTATCATGTTGCGCACACACATGCCCTTAGGGCATGTGTGTCTGCAACATATGTGCACAGATCAATTTCAGGAGTGCAACAGGGTGTCCTTTTGACACCCTTGCAAATTGCGCATGCAATTTCCCATTCATTCCTATGAAATTTGGAATAAATGGGAAGTCATTCCTTATTTGCAACTCGCAATTTGCGAGTCGCAAATAAGGAACGTGTAGGAATCGCTATTTTTACAGCGATTCCTACATGCATTGGCTTTTGCGAGTCCTTAATTGAGATTCCTTAATTAACACAATTAAGGACTCGCAAAATCCTACCTTGATGCATGTGCCAGTTAGTGAACACATCATCAACGCTACAAACAATAAAAACATTTACAATTCTAGTCTTAATAGCAGCAGAAACTGTATCATTAATAACCTTAGCATTGGTGTGCATTTGTTTTGCCATTTAGAACGGATGCATACCTGTGATCCTGTAAGGCACGAGGTAAAATTCCAATCCATGTGCAGGGTGAGGCCATCAAAAAAGTCTGCGATCACTCGGTTATCAGAATAAGCTGAAAATCTTCCCAAGCTTTCAAGAGTGGCTTTCTGCAAAATTATCGGGTGCTCAGCAGGGCGATCAGCAGCAGACACCTGTTGTAGGGACATGTAATGCTTAAGTTAGTTGCAACCAGGTCTACATGTGTCACTGGAACCAATGAGGAGGAAATCACTATTCCAGAAAACTAGTTCACGGCTAGTGGTTAGTTGAGTCTAAGGGTCCTGGTTTTACAGTCTGCCCGACCATGCTCTTGAAACATAGGGAAAGTCTAGCAAACCTGCTCATCTTACTGTCAAGTTTCACAACCGGAAACTGGATGTTTTTTATTGGGGTTTCAAAGCAGAAATCAAACATAGTTAACAAGACAGGCAGAGTGAAACAATAGTCCACGACCCCCTGGCCACACATCAACAAAAGAATGATCTTGACAATCCATGGAGCCCAAAATAGTCCCACCAACTACCACATATCCTACGATGTTTATGTGGGCAGCCACGTGCTGTGTGCACTGATTCCTTTATTTTAGAGCACCAGTTCATAGCCCGCTGCCAAACCTGCAAACCCGGAGCAGCAGTCAAAGTATAGTTCCGGGCTATATCCCACTTACCAAGCAGAGTTCCCAGCCCCACAAGACATCTCACAGATGGCTTTCCACCCAGGTCATCCAACAATCCCAGGAAAGCAACCTGGGCTGAGCAATCAACTGGTCTGGCAAGCATCCCAACAGAAAATCCAGGCGAACCAGTACCCATGTATGTGGGGCACGACCAGACTACAAGGTTAAAATCTGCTGAGTCTGCTCCACATCTATGGCATGTGGACGTTGGTAGCTTACTGGCCTACCATAACCGCAACTACGTTAGGTTTATAGTGTGCAGTACATTCACTGTGATCCAGCGCTCATATATAAAAACTGTCTCACCAACGCTATCTATTACCCCAATACTCACCATTAATTATGAAACACTCAAACAGGCCCATAACACCAATGAGACAATTTTTGAGCAACTGAATCTAATGGTTTGATTTATAAAACTACTCACACTATATCTACAATATTATTTACAACTGCAGTTTTCATCTTTTACCATGGATTTAAACATATATCATTTATTAAACCAAATAATTTATGGCGATTGGATCAAGTGATAGTAACTAGACCATGAATAAACAAGACCAGCTTGTCTTTTCGAATCCATTTTTTATTGACTTTATTCTTCATAAAGAAAGAGTATTTTCGTTTAGAATACCTTTATTTTAAAAGCAAATAAGAAAGCAGCATTTTTATTAGGCAATGAATTAATGAACTGACATTTATTAAAGCAAGATCAGAAACATGAAGTATTAACTATTAACAGTTTCCATAGCCTAATTCTATTTCCCTGTCTATGTCTCACTTCACCTGAAAAGAAGAAGATTAATTAGAGACTGCTGTCCTTACGTGTGCCAAAAGTCCATCAGCACGTCATTCAGGAATCGGGAAGCAAGAGTTTTTTTCCCTGCTCATGATGTCAGGTTTTATACCTTTTCCCTATCTAAAACTCTCTACATTCTATCAGCAAAGTTCAGATCTTTCATTGGTTGAGCCATGTCAGTCCACCATTAGGTCATCATTGAATTTTACCAAGTCCGGGCTTCACATAAGCCCATTGTCTCTTTCTTCCGTGACATTTGGCTTCCTCAAAAATGTAACTTTCCTCTTCGAGTACTGTACTTTTTACTTCCTAACCTTGGCAGACAATCGCAGATCCTGTCCTTGGGCCTTCTCTCCGAGAGCACATTTCATTCAAGCAAAAGTCTTTTTCCTTTTATTAAAAATGTTTTATGCAGCAAAAATCTCCATTGCCTAAATACAAGGCTCCACTCTGGACAGGTTTCTTTCACGTCTGCATCTCTGTCAGCCTTATTTTTCCGAGGCACTTTTTAGGCCTCACTTTGGAAACTATTATTAAACAAACACAAGACATCAATTAATTAAAGAATTGAGACCCATTCTGTTACCCGCCCCTTCTAATAATTAACCAGGTTAATTATGTTACCTAGCAGAAGCACATGAATGCAGCATTATATCAACTTTTTTTCTTCAGGAACTGCACGAACTCCAAAGGCTTTTGTCACAAAAGACATAACATAAGCACATATAATAAGCACATGCCATTAGTTAAACAGCCGCATTTAATACTGACAAAGACAATAGACAAAGTTAGTTTATTATTTTCTTCTTCGCGTATGCAACATAAAGCACATAAGTTAATCCTGCGTATAATGTTTGCAATTTTAAACTAAGTTGATTAATACTTTTCACCACATGCTTATTAGTCAAGTTATATATTATGGGAAATTAACTTCACAGGTTAGAACACAATTTTGCTCTTCACCCTGCTCCATCTACTCCCTCATCTGGTGATTTCAAAATCACCAAACAATACCCAAAAATGTATACATTTTAATCCCACGAACATGTTTTGGACTTTCTTAATATTATTATTTCTAAACTTTAGACTCATCTGTTTTTCTGCATTTTTCATATTGTGCTCTTCGAAACTCTTCCAATTCTATCTCTTTTTCTTTCTCCTTTCTGAGTTTGTAAATTCTTTTCTTTTCTATTAAGTGTTTTCTTCTCTTGTGTATCATGCAACTAATTTTAAACAAAAGTGTTATTATAGCTATGACTATTAAAGAAAAAACTATTTTACCTATAATTGAACTACCAATCTCTTGAAACCAGCGTTTAATTGTTGCAAATCTTTTAGCCAAGCGTTCCGAAAAACTTTCATCTTCTATAGGCACTATTTCACTATGTATCTCAGTAATGTTTCTTATATACATCTCTATATTCTGACTCTTATCAGGAATATATGTGCAGCAGTGTTGAACATGCAATATCCCACAGACTCCACCCTCTTTAGCTACCAGAATGTCTAACGCAAGACAGTTCTGCATTACCATGGATCTCATGGCAACAAGTTCTGTGTCAACTAATTGGAATCCTCCTGCAGTATCTGTTGACAATCTGTCAACAATTGTGGACAATTTTCTAATTTTATTTTGCATTCAGGGTTATTCCTACCATGGGTATTAACGCACCAAAAGCTTTCTCTTCTAAATCTACTCAGGTGATTACCAATTTCAAATGAACCTTTTGCATTTCTATCTACATGAACATTTTTTGGAAAAACTAAACCCACAAAACCAGTGGTCGGGAAGACAATAATAAGCTTTATCCCCACAAATAAAATAAATTCCAGGAAAAATTGGATCTATGCCTCCTTTAAATCCCCAACCCCCTACAATACGATAGGTATCTACACATTGACTTGCACCAACGAAGTAGTTATCAAATTGAGTATTATCTCTCCTTATACAGAATTTTCCACTAACAGGTTTATCTATATGAATTGCGACATTAACATTTCCACCATTAAGCTTTTCATCTTCTAATTGCCAAAATTTAGACTCAGTCTGTTTCATCATCTCGTTTCGCTTATAAATTGCCCTCCTCTCTTCCACCATATTTAAAAATGTTTTCTCTTCTGTTCTCAATTTACATGTTAAATTATTTTTAAAAGCATATTCATATGTTAGTTAATTAGTTACTAAGAAAAATTCCCTCATCTGTTTAGCATATTTTACTTTATTCAAGCTTTCTACAATTTTTAAATTTGCAAAAATGTCATCAAAGTCTGAATAATAGTATTCCAGACGTCCAGTTTTATAAAACAAACTAGCTATTACACTACATGTCACACCGTAAGTAAGAGGAAGCATATTATAAGTGACGCCCTCTGACACAGAAGTTGGTAATTTCACGCAAACATAACCGTCCTTTGCATTCATCACCTTAACGTATTCAGATAAAAGTCTTGAAAAAGTATTTCTAGAAAAATCTCCCACAGATCTATCTTGATGAATCTCTGGTTTATGTACAATGACCTTATTCGGGTCAACAATCTTGTCATGATTGACCACAGCTTTACTAGTCATATTAGCTTTATACATCTCTTTATCTATTCCAAAAGGAAAAATTACAGCTAAAATTAACCAAACTAAAATTATTAGAACTACACATATTGAAGACAATTTGCAACATCTTTTAAGAATTGAGCATCTCCAGTTATTATTATAAGAAGGCATCTTTACTAAAAAATAAAAATAAAAAAATTGACAAAAAATCACTAAATCACTAAATAAATCACTAAATATACCCCCCTATTTTTCTTTTTTTTATATATATCAGATGATTTTATTACTTTTCTTCAACCTTATGTCTTACATTAAATGTGTTTTCCAGCTAACACAATTTCTTCGACCTTGTGTCTCCTAACACAATTTTTTCGACCTTGTGTCACTTCACAGAAAATCAGTCATTATCACTTTCTCCATCTAAATTGATCTGACTACTACTAATTTCTATTACTGGTGGAATCACTATGTAGGACCACTCAGGTGACTTATATTTCTGATTTGATTTAATTGTTCTCTTTGTCCTATTATTGATTTTGGCCGCCATAAGTGTGGCAGGGTATGCTCAGACGTGAGTCGCTTGCTCACTTTGCCACTGGATTCAAGCAAGCCGGGCTGAAGACGGCTGGAATGCCAGACACCGGTCCTCGGAAGCTTGTTTCCGGTCCACGGAAGACATGGCTTGGCAGTTTGGGCTGGACTGTTCCCATGAGGCACAGGGTCAGACTGATTTGCACATAGCCATGTCTGAACTAGGGTGGCAGAGTGGGCTAAAGAACGGTGATGGATTAAAACCAGATCTTTTGACTGGGTTGAGTGTTTGATTGACTCAGATGCTCCGTCCATCACCACCCCCTTTTGTACCACTTTTGGCCGCCATAAGTGTGGCAGGGTATGCTCAGACGTGAGTCCCTTGCTCACTTTGCCACTGGACTCAAGCAAGCCTGGCTGAAGACGGCTGGAATGCCAGAAACCGGTCCTCGGAAGCTTGTTTCCGGTCCACGGAAGACATGGCTTGGCAGTTCGGGCTGGACTGTTCCCATGAGGCACAGGGTCAGAGTGATTTGCACATAGCCATGTCTGAACTGGGGTGGCAGAGTGGGCTAAAGAACGGTGATGGATTAAAACCAGATCTTTTGACTGGGTGTGAGTGTTTGATTGACTCAGATGCTCCGTCCATCACCACCCCCTTTTGTACCACTTTTGGCCGCAATAAGTGTGGCAGGGTATGCTCAGACGTGAGTCCCTTGCTCACTTTGCCACTGAACTCAAGCAAGCCTGGCTGAAGACGGCTGGAATGCCAGAAACCGGTCCTCGGAAGCTTGTTTCCGGTCCACGGAAGACATGGCTTGGCAGTTCGGGCTGGATTGTTCCCATGAGGCACAGGGTCAGACTGATTTGCACATAGCCATGTCTGAACTGGGGTGGCAGAGTGGGCTAAAGATTGGTGATGGATTAAAACCAGATCTTTTGACTGGGTGTGAGTGTTTCATTGACTCAGATGCTCCGTCCATCACCACCCCCTTTTGTACCTATATTGATCACTTCTATTCTTTTCTCCGTTTGCTTTTTCTTATTCAAGTCTTCTTCTTTTTGACTTGAAATCTCATTTACCTGTTCTTTTGCTCTATTCACTAATTTGAATTTCAGGACTTCGTTTTCACTTGGCCAATCGTCTCCTTTTCGTGTTAACCTCATTTTTGGTTCTGTCAGGTTATATTCCACTCTCCAAGATCTTTTCCTTGATCTTCTCACTTTTGATTCATCTCCACTGTCATCTGTTTCACTTTCTGTGTTATCAGCTGATTCATCGATTATCAGTTTTTCTGTATCAGAGTCTTCTTCAAATTCAGGCACTTCTTTACTCAACAGTTTCACTTTGTTAGGAACAGCATCCTTATAGCTGGTACTTGGAATTTCATCTTCTTCTTCTTCGATTACTTCCAATCCACCAGTTTCAGAATTTTCGTTCCTTCTTCCAACGATTCTAATCTGCTTTTCAATACTTTCCTGATCTTGATTTTGAATCACTTCTTGTTCAGTTTGCTCTTCTGCTACTTGATCTAGCAGATCATTTTCATTTTCCTCAGAATCTTGTATCACAACTTCATTATTCTCTTCATTTATGAGGCAACAAGCTGGCAGGGTAGCCTCTGTCTGCTTTTTCATATTGAAGTGGCTGAAAAAAATGCTGTGGATGCTCCCTTTGCCCACTCAAAGAACGGTAGTCCAAGCCCTCATTACATCCAGGCTCGATTACGGTAACGTTATATATTTAGGAGTGGGAAAGGAAGTATTACACAGGTTACAGGTAACTCAAAATGCTGCCGCCAGACTGCTTTGTAATCTCCCAGATAGAACATCTGCCTCAGCTGCACTACGTGATTTGCATTGGTTGAAGATTGAGAACCGCATTAAGTTTAAAACTCTTTGCTATATGCATTGGATTAATGCAGGAGTGGCACCGCACTATCTTCAGGCGCTAGTGCATCAATATCACCCCTCGAGATCACTCCGTTCTGCTAATCAACACAACTATCAAATTCCGAGGATCAAAAGTTCAAGAATGAGGGGACGTTCTTTTTCCTATTTGGCCCCAGTACTCTGGAACTCAATTCCCTTCTCGTTGCGTATCGAACCACAATACCAGAAGTTTCGTAAGGACTTAAAAACATGGCTTTTTAACCAATAGACTATGCCCCACTTTATATCTGTTCCCTTTCATATATCTTTAGCGTTCTTAGCGCCGGGAAACCTTCGGGTAGCTGTTGCGCTGTATAAAATTAAATTAATAATAATAGTAATAATAATAATTTAACGCTTCATTCGCATTTGAATCTTCCAGATCTCGACTTTCTTGTCGATCTTCAGTATCTGGATTTTTGTCAGGTTCTTCTTCTGAATCGGAATCAGCTGTTGTATCACCTTCTTCGTCAGTATTTTCAGGTGGAGGGACTCGTATGGTACGACTAGCATGAATCCATCTTTTCAGTCCCCTACACATTATTGCATTTGCTGTGACTAGTATTACCTGCCTTGCCTTCTGCCACCTTGGTACTAGGCAATGCCTTCTTCGATGTACCTTTGTTCTCACCCAGTCTCCTGGCAAAAGATCATGAGCTTGTTCTTTCTCTTTTGAAAGTACTGCAGTTCCTAACTGGTGGAACACAGAAGTCAAAAGTGAAGAACTGTAGAAAAGATCAGGGGTGCACTCAGACATTAAATAAGACCTTAAACAATTTACTCCAAGGGTGCTACACTACGGTATTGTGTTGGCTACACAATGTGTGAACAAAAAGCAACAGTAGTTGAGAAACTACTGGTAGTGAGCACTGTTCCTATCGGAAACAAAGCTGTTTTCCAAACTATAATGAAGCTACCAACTCAAAATTTGACTGAATTCGTTATCAGTATGTGAAAGAATTTAATTATTGTATTCTACATGCATACAATTGTTTTAGATATTGATAATCCATCAGTATCTTATAATTCGAAAATACACATAACCAACATGTGTCATTGTCTCAATCAATTGAAAATGATACTAATACAAATGTATTCTAACCAAATACGTTCACTGTACCACATATGTGAACAAATTGCTAGCCAAACGTTCATTATTGAATAACCATATTTACAAAATTGTTTTAAGACTTTGGCAGTGCCCAATGCATTTCGGGACCCTTCGGTACCCTTCTTCAGGGGAAAAATCCTGCAATGAAAAACATGAATCACAAATCTATAACCACAAATACATGATTGAAGATACATAGATACACTAGATTAATAAGAAAAACATTTGACACTCATGGGGGGATACTATTGATGTAGGAAACCTACTAATGAGCTAGGAAACTAGAATTAAAGGAGACCATAAATAATATTGGAAATATACATGTAGCAATGCTTAATCAACAGCTGAATTGATCGATCCCTGGTTTGCCTAAATTTATCCAAAAATAGCTATAATGAAAAGACAAGTGTCTAGTAATCAAGGGTTACCATGAGTAGCTTATAATGTTGCTCTTAGGTTGGTGTGTGGTCATAATTAAAGTACAATGGGGTGCTACTTTGGAACTATAGTCTCTCTAACCATGCAAGGTTATCACTGGAGAAGTTATAACCGTAAATATTACGTATATATAACATGCTGCACATCTACCTAAATGAGCCAAGATGTAATCAGAAAGATGATGTACAGAAGATAGCTATGTTAATGCCAAACATGAGGCATTGGAGATAATGGTCTTCAGTCTGTGTAATCTCTGTATATACAATACATACTACATTAAAGGAGTTGCCCAGTCGAAGTGATGGTAATGCAATATAACAGACCCCACGTACCGTCACTATAATACGTTGCACTAAGTCGAAACAGATGGAAACTCCTGGCTGTCACTCACTAGGTGCTGCTGAAGTACGGTCAGACAAATATCTGTGTTGAAACAAGTAATATAAACAACTACTCTGTAGCTCTCAATATTTTTGGTGGTAGTCATCTCATGAAGTAAGTCGCGTACCTTACCTCGAGCAAAAGCTCGTTTCACATACGCGCTGTGCCCATATAATCACTATATTGTGGTGCAGAAGAAATGAAGATCTTCTTCTATGTTTCCCATCAATTTTGGTTTATTATAATTACCTTTAAATTTCCCTTGATTCTGATCAACATTTGTATTTAAAGTTGCTATCTGTTGTTCAGCCACTTTTACCTGTTCCCACATAGCTTTTTCTTTCAGCTTCTTTTGTTTCGCATCTAATTCATCACTACAGTATTTTGCTTTTCTCAAAATATCATCCACTGTGAGTGACTGCCAACCAACAATCCCAGATCTTATCATCTCACCAATTTCAGGTCTTAAACCATATACAAATCTGTATATGAAATGGCTCATATCTTTATCACTCAGGTGCTCATAACTACTGTATTGTTTAAATACCAGCAGCAATCTTTCATAGCATGAATGCACTGATTCTTTCGGCTCTTGGGTTGTTCTGTCTATTTTAACCCAATCCACTTCTTTTGGGGGAATCTTGTTTTTCAAAAACACAATTACTTTAGCATACATTTTCATTACATCTGATGAAGGGGGACCTGTTACCTTATCTCGAGAAAGTTCTTCTCTAGGCCAATCTATGGAAATTTTACATTCCGTCCACAGATCTGATGGGACAACTATGTCAAAGAATCCATCAAGATCAACCCACAGGACTTTTGAAACTTTCACAAATCGGTCTACCTGTCGATACCATTCTATAGGTTTTTCTCTCAATCGGGGAAAATCATTGGTGAACATCAAAATGTCCTGCCTTGTCCAAGGAACATGCACATAGCCTCCTCCTGCTATCTCTCTCATTGGAAATTCTTTTGCTTCTTTTTCTTTTTCTCTGATAGAATAAGCTGCGGTTATTGTGTCTGCATCTTTTTTCTTTGCCCACTTTGCTCTCCATTTACTTAATTCACCCCATTTTCACAGGATCACAATTAAATCTTTTATATGAGTGATTCTTCCTGCTGTGTTCAAATGTCTTTTTCAGTAAAATCCACTCTATAATTTGTCTGCAAACTCTTCTGCTTGCTTAAATCTATTTCTAATTCAAAAGCCATTTCCTCTAATTGGTCATATTTGTTTTTCGTTTTCCATGTTATGCTTTTGCAAATGAATAATAATTCATCAGCCTTATATGTTTTTAATCTGCCAGTTCCAATTGTTCCAATTATTAATTCCTCTATGTCTGCTTTCAATTTTGCAACATCAAATGATTTACATTCTGGGCTTTGTATTAAACTTTTTACTGGAGATCCAGAATCAGATTCTGCACCAGTTGGGGTTTTACATGACAAACTTTGATTAAAAGTTAAGTCAGGCATCAATTTTTCTCGATGTATTTCGCTTAAATCTGAATAAAAATTTTCAGTTACTTTCTGTATTTTTGAATTTAATGGGACAGTTAAAGCTGAATGTCTAATTTCTTTTTGATCAAACACTGGGAGAACAGGTCCAATTGTTACAGGCACTGTTACTGCTTCCATGCTTTTAGTTAACTGCTGTATTATGTCATTCGCAGAACAAATGTATTCTGAAGTATCTGGCAATCCCTCATATCTTTCTGTTCTATTTCCATTTCTTGGGGTTTCATTTCTTTGAACAGAAGTTTCAGTTAAATTACTATTTTCTCCTGATATACTCGAATTACATCCTGTTTCTACCCTCTCAGGTGTTTTTCTGAAACTTTGATTTGTCTCTGGAGATGTCTCTACCCTTTCAGGCGTTCTTTTAAAATTCAAATTTATTTCGGGAGATGTCTCATTAATTATTTCCCTTGGAGGGGCACTTGGGACACTTGGAGAAGTCCATGTACAAACTGGTTTATAAGGTGGTGGCTTTCTGGTATAGATTTCTTCTAATACTGCATCTTCTGAATCACTTTCCTCTCTAACATGTTTTTTCTTTTGGGAACCCGTTTTACCAGATGTCTCATCAATTAGTCTCACTGGGTATAAACCATCACACATGTCTGCCTTTCTCCATCGACGTATTCTATCCTCATGTGTTTCTCTATCAAAACCTAATCCTGTTCGCTTTAGTATGCCTCTACTTTCTCGTTCTAATTCAAACATTTCCTCCTCCCATTCAACTAAAGCTTCAAATTAAGTATCTATTTTCTTCAGGAACTGCACGAACTCCAAAGGCTTTTGTCACAAAAGACATAACATAAGCACATATAAGAAGCACATGCCATTAGTTAAACAGCCGCATTTAATACTGACAAAGACGATAGACAAAGTTAGTTTATTATTTTCTTCTTCGCGTATGCAACATAAAGCACATAAGTTAATCCCGCGTATGTTTGCAATTTTAAACTAAGTTGATTAATACTTTTCACCACATGCTTATTAGTCAAGTTATATACTATGGGAAATTAACTTCACAGGTTAGAACAAAATTTTGCTCTTCACCCTGCTCCATCAACTGTAATCATTTGAAGTTGAAGTCTAGGGGCCATAAGCACCTCCCTCCATTCCCCATCCTCTAAGGCACCCACCCAGGATTCTCACCATTGGCAGAGGGTGGCAAGCAAATCAGGAGAGTTGATCCCCATAGAGTGGTAAATCTAGGAGACCCCACCCTGCCCCAGGGAAGGCATGAGAACCTTAACCTCTATGGGACTGATTTTTAGGGCCCCCTAAAGAGAGGACTGATGAGATGACAGGGCTTGGCAGAGCTGCAAGAAACAGAAAAACTGGGAGTGGTGCAGTTGGAAGTCAGTCTGCAAGTTGGAGAAGCCTTGCATATGGGTGCCATACCACAAGTCTCCCAGACGTGAGATACCGATCAGATTGCACCTCCCACACCCCTCCAGGCCACCCACTTGATTAAGCAGTGCACCCTAGAGGGGTTCTGGAGAGTGACCCTACCCCCAACTGACACACTTCGAAAATCACCTTACTTAAGTCCAGCAGGGATCGATGACCTGTACAGGTGATCTACGATCGCATCCCACAACAGTGGCGACATTCCCACACTGTATGTCGGGTCCTCTCGTCCACCATGAAGTCAGTCGTTCAGAACCACAAACTGGGAAGCTCAGTAAGAGAGTTGCCGGTCAGCCACCGACAGGCCACTGTCTTTTTTTTTTTTAATCATGTTTTTATTCAGGACTTGACAATTCATTTGTCACATAAATTTCAAAAAAACACAAAGTCGAAGAAAAAAACACAATGATCTGCTGAAGAACAAATATTACATTCTCTCTGAACAAAGGGATAAGACCTAAAAAAAGAAATTTCGTATCCAGAAACAAACATATAAATTTAATCAAAAAATGTCCCCCATATTTTTTCAAATTTACGCAGTCCCCCAATCCTTTGTGCATAAATATATTCGCTTTTCCTTACTCTCTTCGTTTTCCCATACCATTCATCCAAAGATGGTACCACATCTGTTTTCCAATACTTGAGAATCAGTGATCTGCCAACCGCTATTATAATATATATCAGTTTTGCCTGTGACTCGACCAGATTAAGCTCTGGATCAATACCAAATATGATCAGTCTTTCATAATTAATAATCGTAAAGTGCATATGAAGTGAAAGCAAAGAAAAGATGCCCTCCCAGAAGGCCTCTATTCTGGGGCATAAGGCTACTATATGAGAACAATTAGCCAAATCTGGTCGAGAACACCTAAAACAGATAAAAGAAGTATTACAGAACATTTTAGCAAGAACTGCAGGAGTGTGATATAACAGCCATTTACTAAAAAACAACATTCGCCTCCAGTTGGCGCCTCTCAATACAGAGAAATTAAACTTATTTAACGTTTTCCACATATTCACTGTTAAGTTGAGACTTTCATGTTTCTGCCATTTTTTAGTTGCTTTAGTACTCAAATCCTCCTCTCTACTCTGTGCTAGTTTTCCTCTCCATTTCCTGATTTTATAAATAATGAAGACCAAAAGATATCATTAGATAAATCGGAGGCTCGACTAATCTGAACTAGGTCATTTTGAACCAAAACTTTATATAAAAGATTATATGAACCCCTAAGAAGAAAGTTTCCCCCTATAAGAGAGAACATCTCGTTAGGAGTTAACCAAGCATCATTTTCCACAAAATTTAATAGTGAAGTGAACCCCAGTCTGACCCAATTTTGTATAATTTCTGGCCCCATTTTTACCCCCAAACCAGTAATAGCATCACTGAATGGAGTTTTAAGGCTAAAGAGAGAAAGAGAGTATCTCTTCAACATGGCGTCTCGTTTTTTGAAAAACCAATTTAATACCTTGTATCTGACTAGTTTGGGGGATTTGGGTATGGATAATGGAGATGAGATTTTGATTTCTTTACAAATTGTTTCAAAAAAGAAATTAATAAACAGTCCTTGATTTAACATTAAATGTTTGAATCTTGAGAGATACTGCGCAAAATACGCAAAGTAATATTCTCTAAGGTTTGGGAGAGCGAGACCACCTTGATCTTTATCTGCATATAAAGTATTAATGGCAATTTGAGGTGTCTTTTTAGCCCAGACAAAAGCTGATAACATGGATTCAATTTTGGAAAAAAAGGATCCTGGTAATGAACATGGGATAGTGGAAAACAAAAAGTTGAATAGGGGGAGGACAGACATCTTGATTAAAGCCACTCGGCCTAAAATAGACAAGGGTAAGGTATTCCAACGTGACAACAGATCCCGGACTTTTTTAATTAAGGGTTCAAAATTCAAAAAATACAAATCACTTACAGAAGACGTAAAATATACCCCCAAATATCTTTTAGGTCTATTGCTAATACAGTTTTGAAAATCCGGGTGTAATTCTGGAATAATACCACTGCAGATCAAGATCTCGGTCTTCATCCTATTAATACGATTCCCTCCTAATGCTTCAAATTCTGCAAAGACAGCAAGAACCAGTGTTTGCGAATGGATCTCTGGTTTAAGAAGAAGCATTATGTCATCTGCATATAATTTGATTTTATCCATAGATGCTATAGGTGGTAGAATATCTACAGAATTCCTAATTGCCAGTGCCAGTGGTTCTATAAAGAAGGCAAAAAGAACAGGGGACAGTGTACATCCCTGTCTTGTCCCTCATTGTACTGAAATTGAACCCACCATGGATTTGTTAATAAGCACATGGGCTTTTGCACCTTGATACAGATTTTTAACTAAGTTTATAATTTGTGAGGGGATTCCAAAAAATTGTAAAATAGAAAAAAGTGTATCCCAAACCACCAAATCAAAAGCCTTTTCTGCATCTAAAAGAAAAACCGGCACCTTACGTGTTTCAAAATAATCTAAGGCCTCGACCAAATAGTGAGTATTAGTGATAAGTTGTCGACCTGCAATAAAACCATTTTGATCTGAGTGAATAAGATGCCGAGAAATAATATTGAAACGTAGTGAGAGTAATTTAGTAATGATTATATAGTCCGAATTTAGCAGAGTTATGGGTCTGTATGAATTAGGGTCATTTGCTTCCTTTCCTTTTTTCAAAAAACTAACCACAGTCCCATCATAAAATGATGATGGGATTAAGCCACCTTCCAGCATGGAATTGGATAGTGAAAGTAAAAGTTTAGATAGGGAAGTGAAAAATATTACAAAAAATTCTCCAGGCAAGCCGTCTGGTCCACACGCCTTACCATGTGGCAGAGATTTAATTACCGCTTCTAGTTCATCTTCTGAGAACGAAGTTGCCATAGCTTCTTGCTCTGTCTGAGATAGAGTGGGAAGATTATACTTCTTTAAAAAATTATTTAATCTGATTTGATCTGCAATATGGTGCGAAGTATAGATTTTCTCGTAATCAGACAACATAATCTGTCCTATCTCTGCTGAGTCTGAAGTATCAGAATTATTGATTGGAGATTTAAGAGAATGAATTAGATTAGCAGCCGCTTGTTCTTTTACCTGCCAAGCCAGAAATTTGCCAGTAAAATTACTATGTTCGTATGATTTCTGGGCTTGCTTACAGAAACTTTCCTCACTTCTTTCAAAATAATGTAAGCTCAGTTCACGTTTTGCGGCATTTAATTGCGTATTCAGCCGAGCAGATGGATTCTGATATATTTGTTCTGCCAAATCCTGGATATTTTTCTGTAAAAGATTCTTCGTATCCCTAAACGCAACAGATTCCCGCGCATCCCTTCCAATAGCAATCCGCCGAATAAATGCCTTAAGTGAGTCCCAGACCACATGAATAGGAGCAGTTCCCATATTTCGATCAATAAAATCTTTATTTCATTTTTCAATAGGGTCACCCATGTTGCGTCCACCAGGTATGATTTAATCAGCACCCAGCGTTTTACAACACTAACACTTTCCTCAAACGTCAGTTCTAATATTAACAGGGCATGATCGGAGAAGCCATTATGTAGAAATCTTTGATGACTATTTTTAAAATTTGAGGAGATCAGAAAAAAATCAATACGTGAAAATGACCTATGTCTTCCTGACCAGCAAGTATATTCTCGTTTATGAGGATTAATAAATCGCCACGGGTCAACAAGATCTAAAGTCCTAACATTGTTCGAGATTGTCATAAATGATTTAGGTTTCGGTTGTTTTTTGCCACCCGTGCTGGAATCTAGTTTGAGGTCCATGAGCATATTAAAGTCCCCCCCAATCACAATATCACCACCGACCAACAAGAGAGAGTGGAACATGTCCTCAGATTCCCGGATTATCATTGACTGGCGCATAAAAGCTTACAAATGTGATAGGGGAGGGCCTATTCTTAAATTTACATGTTGCCCAACACCATCGACCCCGGCTCTCAGCCTTAGATTGCAAAATCTCTATCTCCATATTCTTATTGATGAAAAGTGCTACTCCCCTCTGTGACTCAGAAAAAAAAGAGAACCCCCGATACGTGGCCCAACCTTTAAACATAGAAAAGTTATCAGCTTTTGAGAGAGGGATGTGTGTTTCTTGAAGAAGAATAACTGCAGGATTTTCAGTTAAGACCCAATTCTCTATTGCCCGCATTTTTTTTTTATTATTTAGGCCGTTCACATTAAACGAAAGGATTTTTATACTTTTTCTAGCCATTCTGGTAATATTTACTAAAGTTGAGAAAAAAGATAACTCTCTCATTACCTATCACACTCCCTTTTTTATAACACAATACAGTCTTTTCAGAGTCCATAAAAAGAATATTTTTGGACTTCAGCTGGCAGATCCAAAAAAAAAACGGAAAAATGTAAACATAAACATAGAATTTTGCCAAGAACTGTGTATTTTTTAATATTTTTTCCCCCCCTGACCTACCGCCCTCCCTCTTCTTCCATCTGTGGCCCCTCCTTGCTCTTCCTCTCTCCTCCCACGCACGCCACAGAATCCTCTCCCTTCCATTTGAGATGTCGTGTTGATACACCTCTTCAACCTGCCCTGCCCTGCCCCCACCCCAACATAATGCGAGAAATAAATCACCTAGTGTGAAGGGAAAAAGGCAATGTAGACAAAAAGTGAAAACAATATAAAGAAGAGTCCACATCTCAAGCTATGGTCTATCTGAAAACCGAATTTTTAACCATTCAGCCATTTTGAATCCCATGCAAAAGCTCTTGTGCTGCCTCTACATCCTATAGCATGTAGAATTTACCTTTGAAGAGCACTCTAAGTTTTGACTGCTGTGCTATCATTGCTTGTGCCCCCTGTGCTTTAAAGAGATGAAGAATTTCAACAAATTCTTTTCTACGTCTTGCAGCCACCGCAGACATATCTGAGAAAATCCGGCATTTCACTGTGGCATTCACCGGGAACTGTCTTTGTCGGATTGCTCTGGATAGAATCTGCTCCTTTACCCTTACATCAGCAAAGTTAATGAGAATAGTCCGAGGTAACGTAGAGTTCGTGGGGAGGTGTGCCGGAACACGATGGGCTCTGGTGATCGTTAAATCTCCTTTGTGTTCTGGTATCACCCCCTGTTGTAGAAATGTAGAGACCCATTGAAGGATGTCTGACCCCTCAATTCCTTCGGGGACCCCCACTATGCGTAGGTTTGATCTTCTATTATCATTCTCAAGATCATCCAGCTTATTCTCAAGAGCCCTAGATGATTTGGATACGTCTACAGTCTCTTTCTTTACTGCAACCATTTGATCCTCGAGAGAGGAAATCCTTTCCTCTGCCTCAGTAAGCCGAGCTGGGAAGGTAGACACTAGCTCTTCAATTTTGTCCATTTTGTCCAGCCTCTGATGGATTGCTGACAGCTCCACGTTTTGTGATCTCTTAATCTCTCTTAGTTCGTCTAATATTAAGTTTAGCATGTCTTTTACGGACATCTTCATCTCTCCTTACCTTTCCGTATCCATCTCTAGTACAGGGGCTGTGGAGCCCGCCACCTCCAACGCCAAATTTCTGTCAGAAATAGATGGGGATTGAGATACTTTATTCATTGAGTCCTTATTTTCCAAAGCCTTAGACTCCAGTGAGCCCGCTATTGTTTGCTTTAAGTCAGATGTAAGGACAGATTTAGAAATAGATGCTGCGGAGGCATGTTGTATGACTGGAGCTGAATTCATAGAGGGGCTGCCAGCTAGGCTGGAATCGTTAGTGCCAACTTGGTAATCCAAAGTTACTGCTCCATTTACAGATGTTTCAGCGATCGCATTATTGGTTGCGAGAGGAAGAGTTTTCTGTACAAACAGAGGAAATTGTTTGGGCGGAGGGGGCGGTTGTGCAAGAGGCTGAGGTGAGGCAAGGATGTCAGACCTATCACCATTATGAACCTCTACAACTTTGTCCCCCACACTCAGATGCATTAGATCTTCTGTAACTCCCTCCTCTGTTTCTGAACAGTCCGATGAATGCACTGAATCTACCTCTTTTATAACACCTCCCTCTGTTAATTTAGCCATAGCCTCAGCCTCTTTTGCCTGCTGACGGCGTTGCTTAGCTTTGCGAGCATTTAGGATCTTCCCCATACCAGCAGTAACTCAGTAGCTCAATAACTCGGCTGCTCAGCTCTCCCCAAGCACTCTCCAAGAAGTTATGCAGAAAGACTAAAAGGTATTAAAGAGAAATACTGCAGAGAAATTGCAGAGGCATCCACAGTTTTTTTTCTTTTTCCCCAAGAACAGAAAACGATGGCTCCCTTACTGCTTCATATCAGCGACTGTTAATTACCAATACCAAGCAAGGAGTTATCTGTTTCTCTGTTTCCTTTAGTATCTCACAGTTTTCACAGTTTTTTTTGAGAGTTTTTAAACCGAGTTTAATACTTCTTCGTCTTTTCGAGCAGTAAGAATATTTAGTAGATGCCACCGTTACTTTCCCCAATTAGAAGACCTAATTCAGTCCTGCTCTACCACTCGGGTTAATACGTTTTTTTTTTTTTTTTGAAAGGAAAGAAAAGCCACCGTCAAATAACCAATTCGAAAGTTCATAAAGGGCTCCCAGCCTCTACTCGCTGAAAGTAACACACTCCTCTGCACCTACCACGATTTTTTACGGGTAGAGATGCTGATGCAGGCTCCCTCAGTATGCAGTCGCCGTATTTGGTAAAATGAAACCGGCGGAAAAGCGAAATGGCTCCCTCAGCCTGAATTCCTCAGCATTGCGGTGTGATACTTTGAGCCGTCAATCTTCCGCTCGTTCCGTCCAAAATCGGCACAGGACCCCAAAAGAAAACCACCGTGAACGCTCTTCCAAAACTGCCAGAAAACCTTCGTGAACGCTGTTCCAAAACTGCCGTAGCTTTCGATCCTGCTACGAGAGGCAGACGCCGACACCTTCCACCATCGCGCACCTCGTGAGGGGGTGGGGCAGCAGCACGGCACTCAGGTGCTACGTGGAGGCGTGGAACTCCACCGTAGCGGCTCCCTCTCCCGACAGGCCACTGTCGAAGGTGGACTGTACACGTTTGCAGAAGGCAATGCATGGAACCCGAAGGGCCACAAAATAGGACCCACCAAGGCCTGAATGGAACAAAACCAAGATCCAGGGATGTTATGAGGGAGGGAAGTTTTTCAAACCATACAGGAAAAGTGGTAGCACCATCATTTTGAACAAGGCAGTCCTCTCCATGATGTTAAGACGTAAGGAATACCACAGCTTTGAACACTTTGGCATGAGGGCCACTAGGGGAGTCGGGTTCCAGGCAAGAGTGGGAAGGAGCGAGATGTAAATGCAGAGGTAGAGAAATCTCAACCGACTGAAAGGTAGATGCCAGTCAGCTAGATCACTGAGGACTTGGAGTGGTTAACCAGTAAACCGGATGCCTGGCCGTTAAGATCAAGCATGTATAACCTTCTAGGGTCCGTCATTACAGGGTCACTCAGGAAGAGCGGCTTGTCGACGTACAGGGCGATACAGTCCTCCTCGACTCTGTCAACCCACTGGAATTCATGCAGCTGTGTATCACAGCAAACCCATGTCTCCAGAGGCTCAATTGCAAGAGCGAAGTGAAGGGGGAACAGGGGACATCCCTGCCTGGTCTCACTCTGAATCGGGAATACCAGGTAAAGGCACCTGTTTACCAGAATCCTGGCCGTGTGACTGGCGTACAGCGTTTGCACGTAGGACATGAAGCAGGGCCCGAAGCTCACCCGAGCCGGTACACCTCAGAGAAAGTCTCAGTCGAGGGAGTCGAAAGCCTTCTCAAAGTCTATGAGGAGAAAGCAGTTGGACTCAGTGTTGGACTTGGCCCTTTTTGCAGGGTCATCCTTGAACTTTATGGCTTTCTCCTGTATTTCTTCTGACCTGTTGTTGGCTGTTTGTTTTATCACTCTGGGCACTTTACCACTGGTGATCAGTGCTAAAGTGCATATGCTCTCTCTATTATAAACTGATGTATGGATTAGTTACTCCATGATTGGCTGGTTTGGTTTACCTGTCAGACCCTAGTACAGTGTGTGAGAAGTTGGCCCGATATGCAACGTTCGCTATTCTAGCGACCGCTATGTATCGTTCCAACGACCCTTATGGTGTTTGGTTGTAAGTCAACCTATAGACCAGCTATCCTAGTAGCGTGGATACGAGCAGTCTAAGGCTAAAGACTCGAGAGGGCGTGTTAAGCCAGCTGTTTACCACACATGTACCCCTTGAACACCCAGTGAAAGGACACCACACAAGTGTTATGAAAATAAACAGTATATTTATTAAGAATCACAACAGCCCTGTACTCTTTATGAGGACAGGGTACTAAGCACAAACCAAATCTCTTTAGCAAATACTTCAAGTGCACAATTAGGAACAAGTGTCCGAGGACACGGAAAGATTAAGGTCTCGGGCGGACCCGATAAGGCAAGTCGGAAGCGAGGGACTCGGGACCCTAGAGTAAGGAGGCTATGCAGGCACCGAAATGCCGAGTTACCTTGCCACGAGGGCTGCGGCTGCACAAGTCTTACAGGCGTCGGGGTCTTCGCTGACGAGCCAGGAGCCGGAAGAAAAGGAGTTGCTGGCCGGCGACCAGTGCTGAATAGTTCGTAGAGATCCAAGCCTGGATCGGAGATTGAAGAAACCTGAAAGCAGAGGGGACCAAGTTCGTACTACTAGCCAGTAGTCAGAGGGTACCAGGAAGGCACCGGTTGGCCGTCACCTCGACCAGGTGAGTGGGCGACGCTAGGCTCTGCAGTCTCACGGACCAGGAGGCGTTGTCGGCGACCACGGCGGAGGTGCGAGCTGTCCCACGAAGGATGATGCTGTCGGCGTCGCTGGGCCCAGGATGGGGCAACAAGCCTTGGCAGTTCTCAGGGCCACGTGGTGGGCCTAAGAGGGCGTCTTGAGTGGACCAGGAGGGTCCGGGGTGCTTCTCGGAAAGATGGAAGCAAGGGCCAGTCTGGAGCAACCAGACCAGCAGTGATGATTCTCGGATGTCGTCACAGAAGGACACAAGCCAGCGGCTAGTGACCAGACAACGTGCTGAGCAGCGAGCAGAAGGGCCCCACGCAGATCGTGGAGATGCTGGGAGACTGCACTTCGGTGCTGGAGCGGCTCAGGGTCGGGTCTTCTCGGACCCCAGAGCACTCACCAGAGAGTTACCTCGATGGTCGTGCTGGTTTTAAGAGCGTGCAGGTTCTGATGATGGCCGGTCCCTCGAGGTCTCGTCGCACCCACAGATCACAGCTGAGCTGATGATGTGGGTAGAGGTCAGAGGTGTCAGGGAAGCCGGTTCTCGTCGAGCTGGGCCGTCGGATTCCTTGAGGAAGGACTTACAGCAAACCGCAGAGTTCTTAGTTGGTGCCCGCTGATGCAGGGTGACTACTCCTTAGTCACAAGGGAGAAATCTTGAGAAGAGTCTTGAATGTCCTTTCGTAGAAAGTAGTTCTTGAATCAAAGATGATCTAATTTGGAAGGGTCCCCGCTCCGGTCTTTATTCTAAAGAAAGGGGTGGGTACATGACTAGGTCCTGCCCTAAGGGTGGGACCAGGAAGGGGGCAGTTACACCCCTCTCCCCTGCCGGACTTTCCCCAGGCCAGGGCTGTCGCCCCTGGAACTGGTTCTAACCGGCAGATGCGTAGTGAGCACCGGGGTGCCACTCCGCAGTCACCTTCACGCAAAAGCCCTACCTACCCAGAATACACAAACCCTGTCTGGGACGGTGCGAACACCGCCCTCGACGGGAAACCCTTTGTCCAAGCGCTCCTCGCTGGAAGGACTCCCAGCAGCAGGAGGTCAGACTCGTGTCTGTGGTGGCAGCATCCATTTTGTGGAGCTGAGGCTTCAGTTAACTTTAACCGGGGTTCACGGTTACGTGCATGTCGTGTCCCTCTAGAGGGGTGGGATGCTAACCTCATCGCCAGAATTGGTGAGAGGGCAGCACCCCGATTCGTATGACACCTTACTCGACATGCCTGGATAACGCGACACCGGAGTTACCGTTATGGTACGCGTTATCATGGAACAGCCATTGGGTCTTGATTCCGCAAACTGCAACCGGGCTCGGCTCGGGCCTGAACCTAGCTCACACGAGCCCACGCACTCTGCCTTCAGGATTGTTAAGGCCTGCCATAGGAGTGACTGATAGGAACTCGGGTGTCCATTGTATGGTTAGATATAGAGCTACTATACCTAAAGTGAAGGGTGGTTACACGGCTTCGCCCCAGCTGTCGTGCAGCCAGTTGTGTCAAATTTAGGAGGCCAGCCAGGGGTGGCATAATACATGCTTCAGCCCCTGGCGGCCCTGGGTACACCTATGCCCTGCGTTACGGGGTCTGATAAGGTGGCCCAGTACCAATTGGTAAATGCACCTAGGGTACATATCGTAATTTTAGAAAGAGAACAGCCAGGCTGTGGGTCTGATTAGCAGGCCCACAGCCAGAGAAAGTCGTAAACCAGTGAAACAAAAGCAAAAAATCTGGGTGATCATAGGATTGCAGACCCTACTCTCCTACACAGTGCACCAGGGGTGCCCATGGCTGGTAAATCCAAATGCTGCTGGTGGGCTTGTAGCACTGGTTGTGCCACCCACAGAAGCAGCCTGTAAAAGTGTGCCTAAGGCTTGCCATTGCAGAGCCTGTGTGCAGTCTGGTACTGCCATGCTGACTGGGCAAGTGCTCCCACTCGCCAGACCCTAAATCTTTCCTTTTCTTCATATCAGACACCCCTATGGTAGACCCTAGGGCAGGGTGGGTTGTGTAGGAGAGTAGGGTCTGCTTTCCTATGGTCACCCCACCTTTTGCTTTTTGCTTCGCTGGTTTTCGACTTGTGTGGTTTTGGGACTGTTAATCAGACCCACATCCCAGCTGTTCTCTCTCTAAATTCACTACAATGCACTTTAGGTGCATTACCAATTGGATACTGTATCACCCTGTGAGCCCCTGTACAGTGTACCATAGGTACCCAGGGCATAGGTGCATCCAAGGCCTACCAGGGGCTGCAGCATATCTTTTGCCACCCCTGGCTGGCCATTCAAATAGAGACAACTGGCTGATCACTCAGCTGGCGCAAGGTGGTGTAATCACCCCTTGCTTAGATATAGTATACCTATATCTAACCTTATGTCTGGACACATATACACCTATAAGTAACTCCTATGGCAGGCCTTAACAATCCTAAAGGCAGAGTGATTGGTTTTATGTGAGATGGTGCTCTAGCATGAGCTGAGACTGTCTGCAGCTTTCAGAACCATGTCCTTTAGCTGTTCTGGGATATTGCCATACCATATACTCTTAAGTGCATTATAATCCTCGCGGTTAAATGCTAACTATGGTTTGGCTTTATCGAAACATGTCGAGTAAGGGGTCATACGATTTGGAATACTACCCCCTCGCCAGTCCTGGCGACAGGGGTAGCATTCCACCCTTCTAGAGGGAGAAGACATGTTGTTCTAACTATTCCCGGTTAAAGTTAACCAGAGCCTCAGCATCACAAAATGGATGCTGCTGCCACAGACACAAGTCTGACCTCCTGCTGATGAGAGTCCTTCCAGCGAGGGAGGCTTGGACAATAGGTTTCCTGCCTTGGGAGGTGCTAGCATCACCCCAGACAGGATTTTGTGTATTGGGACAGGGAGGGCTCAAAGGATTGAGACATGCCTGGGGCACACAAGGTGTGCCATGCATAGTCCAGTTCAAACCGGTGCTGGGGCTTCCCTGCCCCAGCTCTGGCGCGAAACTGGACAAAGGGAAAGGGGTGTAACCGCCCCCTTCCCTGGTCCCACCCATAGGAGGGACCTAGCAGGTAATCCAGCCCCTAAGATCAGTATATAGGTAGGAGCTGAGTCACTAGGACTTTAGACTAATCCTGACTGAAACTCTGAAACGAAACTCTGGACCTTCATCACTCTACTTTGGAAGAAGACGACTGAAGAATCTCTCTTGTGGTCAAGGAGTGACCACCCTGCACAAGCAGGCACCATCCAGCGATCGACGACTTGCTTTGCCGCCGCCGGAGCCCGAGCCCAGAGCCTGACAAGAACCGGATTCCCAGAAATCCAACAGCCTGATCCACAGTCCCTGCAAAGCTGAGACCCGTGGAGGCGACGTGGGACCGGCCATCTTGAAAAGTCTGCGACCTGCTAACTGTGCAGCCCCGAGGTCCCCTCGAAGCTGTGTACCCGAGATTGAGAAGCCACAGCCCGAGCAGCATCTGCACCGAAGATCAGCCCTGCACACTCCACGAGTTCTGCGTGGGGCCCTTTTGCATTTTCCTGCTCGACGCATCTGCCCGGTCACTTGCCCGTTGACTAGTGGCCATCTTGGCGACGATCCCGAGAAACTACACCGCTGGTCTGGTTGCTCCAGACTGGCCCTTGCTTTCCTGAAAAGAATCAGCCCCTCAGACCTTGCTGGTCTGAGTATGAAGCCTACATTGATTCCTGCGTGGGTTGCCTTTGCCAGGGCTTGTTGCCTCCAATCTTGAAGCCGACACCGCCGACAGCGAGAGCCTTCGTGGGACAGCTCGTGACTCCATCCTGGTCATCGTTGATGACTCCCAGACCACGTGGCTGCAGAGACAAGCTTCCCATCAGCACCTGATCGCATCCCGACATCGCCTGGTTCCGTCCTGGTGCTATCCTGGTCACTTGCTAGTGACCCAGACTCTGTCCCCTCTGCTTTCAGGTCCACCCTTGGATCCACCCGGACTCTTCTCTTCTGGCCGCCTGCAGCATCTTTACTCCAAGGCTCCATAGATCCTCACGACGAAACCCGACACACTTTTGGACCTATGCACCCGCTTCCTGTGGGTTAGGTAACGCGAATACTACGGTGCTCCTGTACAGGTTAACATCACTAGTGTCCTAGTTTCAAGTGGTTAAGTTATATTCCAGTCGGAAGGCTCCTAAATTCTTAACTTTATAACTTTTACGCACCCATTGACTTCAATGTGTACACTCGTGTGCTTTTAGACTCTGCACACTCATCCCGTGGGCCTCCTGCTCCTTAACTACTGTTAGCTCAGTGTAGCCCCTGCGATTCCCAAGGCCTTACCATTGTTCGTGTCGTGGTACTTATACCACTTTTTTGATATATGGTTTGACAGGCCACCCCGCCCTATCCATAATTGTGTAACTTTTGTCTATTCTATTAAGTTACTTGTTTTGCGCTTGTGCTTCTGTGCTCATAAAGAGTTCAGGCGTTTGTTTAGAAATAAATACATATATATTTTCAATATACATCTTGTGTGGTGTCCTATCATTTGGTATTAAAGGGATTTCGTGTGGTAAAACAGCTGGCTTCACATTCCCTCTTGAGTTTAGCCTAAGACTGCTTTGTCCATCCTACCCCTAGGATAGCTGGTCTATAAGGTTGACTTTACAACCATCACCATAAGGGTTGTTTGGACTGGTGCAAGGTGCTCACTAGAGTAGTGATCGTCATATACCAGGCCAACTTCTCACATTGATGTGCAGCGGTTGGGATTTGAGCTTGCTGTTGTTTTACCAATTGGAAGCTTTGCAATATCATTTGAAAGATCATACAAGTACCTATAGGTACATATAAAATAAGTCTAGCATACTTAAGTTCTACTGAACTTAGTTGTTGTAGAGCAAAGGGCCTAGCACACCCTGACTACAACTCCTAGAGAAGCTTAGTAGGAAAACACTCAGTGTAGGTAAGTGCACCACTTTCACCTCACTAGAGCAATGTCTGGTACAGGAGAGCCCAGTGGACTCCAACCTGTGGAAGGTAACCCTCACAAGGTACCCTCCAGATTTGCTATCCTCAGTTTCAAGGAACTGAGGCACTTGTGTAGAACAAGAAAACTGAAGCAAGGGTCTAACCCTACACTTCAACACCTCTTAGATCTCAAAGATGAGTATGAGGCTCAAAAGGCTTCTGGTGTAGTCCCTGCAGGAAATACAGATGAGGTCCTACCCTCCACTGAAGATGCCACTGATCCCCCCCATTGTAGATGATGAGGAGGATGATGAGGATGAGGTGGGGAATGAGTCTAATGAGGATGGTAGCCAGGTTCAGATCAGGAGACTTAGCCAGGCTAACTTAAGCCAATTTGGAGCTGAGAATGGGACAACCTCATTCAGGCCTCCAAGTGGGCTGAACCAGAGGTATAGGAGGGGGAGATCTCACTCAGGAGATTCTCATCACTCCAATGCTTCTAGGGGTTCTCAGAGGGGAATGATATCTCCTCAGAGGAGAGAACACCAGGCTAGGATGAGGGAAGTCGTTCTAAGAATTGAGAGAGAAGAATTTGCCCTAGCCAAAGAGAAACTTGCCTTTGAAGGAAGTTAGGTGGGGTAGAACCCACTGGTGGCAGCAGTATCACTAAGGATAAAGACAGGGCTTATGACAATAGACACCTGAGTAAGATTGTGCCCCCCTACAAGATAGGGGATGACATCCACAAATGGATAACTGCTTTGGAGAGGGCCTGCAAAGTAAATCAGGTACCCCAAAGTCAGTGGACAGCAATCTTGTGGCTCTCCTTTTCAGAAAAAGGTAGAGATAAGCTCCTAACAGTTAGTGATGATGATGCGAACAACTACACTGTCCTGAAGAGTGCTTTGATTGATGGGCTTGGCTTAACCACTGAACAGTACAAGTTGATGTTCAGAGACACCCAGAAGACACAGACTCAGGACTGGACTGATGTTGTTGATTGAGCCACAAAGGCTCTGGAAGGCTGGTTATTAGGAAGTAAAGTTAAGGACTATACAGGATTATATAATTTGATCATGAGAGAGCAAATCCTTAATAATTGTCAGAACCAGTTGTTGCACCAACACCTGATTGACTCAGATCTTACCTCCCCCCAAGAATTAGGTAAGAAGGCAGACAAATGGGTCAGAACCAGTGTTAAGCAGAAAACCCAGGGCCAAGGTGGTGATCAGAAAAAGGCAGACCAGAAGAATGGGGAGCAGAAACAAAAAGACCATAAGTCTTCTCCATGGCCCCGAAAGACCAATGAAGGGGGGTCCCAAACTTCCAAGAAAAAGAAGATGGCCAAAGGAAACCTTGGTGTAATGTATGTAAATCCACTAGTCACTGGACTAGTGATTGCATCAAGAAAGATTCAGCCCCCACCACTGCTGCCCCTAAGGCACCTGCACCCCCTAGTACAGTTAGCAGTGGTAGTAATCAATCCAAGGGTATAGTAGGGTTAACCCTGGGAACTGAGATGGATTCTGGCCTAGTCAGAATACCAACTCAGGCTGTTCTAGTTTGTGATGTGGACATGGCTATGTCCTCTACTGTGAGTCCCAGTACTCTGGGCAAGTACAGACAGAAACCTTTGATAAATGATAAAGTGGCTCAAGCATACAGGGACACATGTGCCAGTGCCACAATGGTGACACCTAACTTTGTGGACCCTGGGCAGGTTATACTGGGTGGCCAATGCCAGCAATGTCATCACTACATATAGTGTGGCAGTTGTTAATTTCTCCTGGGGAGGGCTAACTGGCCAAAAAAGGGTTGTGGTAAGTGCAGACCTCCCAGTTGAATGTCTTTTGGGCAATGACCTGGAAAACTCACAGTGGTCAGAAGTGGAGTACAGGACTCATGATGAGATGTTAGGTATATCATCACATGTCCTTGCTGTGACCAGGTCACAGGCCAAAAAATACCTCACTGAACAGGTCTTGGATCCTGGAACAATGGACCAAGTACCTTTCAAGAGAAAGAGCAGTAGGGTCAAGGCAGTGCCTTCCCCCTGCCTTCAAGTGAAGATCAGCTTTCACATGAAGCTGATTTTGAGGCCTCAGAGGGAACTGTCCTAGAAGAGCTTGAACCTGACCAGGTTGAGTTTCTTGGGACAGGGGGACCCTCCAGGGCAGATTTGAGGCAGGCACAGTTAGACTGTCCATCTTTTGAACCCCTCAGACAGCAAGCTGCTTCTGAGGCTGCAGGGAATACTACAGACCCCAAGCCTGGTGCTTCCAGGAGGTTGGTCATACATCAGTAATTTAGGGGTTTCCTTCTTACCTTAGCCCATGATATTCCCCTTGCAGGACACTTGGGCCAGAACAAGACTTGGGACAGGCTTGTCCCTTACTTTCACTGGCCCCATATGTCTGAAGATACAAAGAAGTTTTTTCGCTCCTGTGTAACCTGCCAAGCCAGTGGCAACGCAGGTGGCACTACAAATGCCCCCCTGATACCACTACCTGTGGTGGGGGTACCCTTTGAGAGAGTTGGGATAGACATTGTTGGACCAATGGATCCCCAAACAGCATCTGGGCACAGATTTATACTGGTGGTAGTGGATCATGCCACCAGGTTTCCAGAGGCTATTCCCCTAAGGACCACAACAGCTCCTGTTGTGGCAAGAGCCCTCCGGGGAGTATTCTCAAGAGTGGGCTTTCCAAAGGAGGTTGTATCTGACAGAGGTGCAAACTTCATGTCAGGATACTTAACTGCAATGTGGAAAGAGTGTGGCGAGTGTGGTGTAAATTACAAATTCACCACCCCCTACCATCCATAGTGTAATGGGCTTGTTGAAAGATTCAACAAGACCTTAAAGGGTATGATTAAGGGTTTACCTGAAAAGCTTAGGCGAAGATGGGACATCCTTCTATCCAGCCTTCTGTTTGCTTACAGAGAGGTCCCACAGAAGGGGGTTGGCTACAGCCCTTTTGAACTTTTGTTTGGATATCCTGTAAGGGGACCCCCTATGTCTAGTGAAGGAAGGATGGGAGTTACCTCTCAAGAAGCCTAGACAAGACGTAGTGGATCATGTACTTGGTCTCCGCACCAGGATGGCTGAATACATGAAGTAGGCGTCCAAAAACCTTGAGGCTAGCCAAGAACTTCAAAAAGCTTGGCATGACCAAAAGGCTGTGCTGACTGAGTACCAGCCAGGACAGAAGGTGTAGGGGTTGGAGCCGGTGGCCCCAGGAGCACTCCAGGACAATTGGTCTGGACCCCACACCATTGTTGAGAAAAAGGGAGAGGTCACCTACTTGGTGGACCTAGGCACTCCCAGGAGCCCCCACAGGTTGCTCAATGTCAACAGACTGAAGGCATATGTTGACAAGGCAGACATGGGCTTGCTCATGGCTACAGATGAGGGGCAGGAGGAAGAGAGTGAACCTCTCCCAGACCTGTTAGCTCAGAAACCTGATGATGGTTCAGTTGATGGTGTGGCCTTAGATGGCAGCCTCACTGACCAGCAGCAACAGGACTGCAGACAGGTTCTACAGTCTTTCAGGCATATGTTTTCATTGACACCTGGTCAAACTAACTGGTGCACCCATGAGGTTGACACTGGTGACAGTCTGCCTGTGAAGAATAAGATCTACAGGCAACCTGACCATGTCAGGGATTGTATAAAGATTGAGGTGCAGAAAATGCTGGAACTGGGAGTGATTGAGCCATCAGAGAGCCCCTGGGCCAGCCCGGTAGTCCTTGTGCCAAAACCTCACACCCAGGATGGTAAGAGAGAGATGAGGTTCTGTGTGGACTACAGGGGTCTCAATGCTGTCACTAGGACAGATGCTTACCCAATTCCAAGGGCAGAGTAGCTCATTGACAGATTGGCTTCTGCCAAGTTTTTAAGCACATTTGACTTGACAACTGGCTATTGGCAAATCAGGTTAGCTGAGGAGTCTAAAGCCAAAACTGCTTTCTCAACCCCAGGAGGTCATTATCAATTTGTGGTAATGCCCTTTGGCTTGAAGAATGCACCTGCCACTTTCCAAAGGTTGGTGAACCAAGTCCCCACTGGGTTGGATGACTTTTGCGCAGCATATCTAGATGATATTGCTGTCTTCAGCTACACCTGGGAGGATCACCTGATCCACCTGAAGAAGGTTTTAGAGGCTCTGCAGAAGGCAGGCCTCACTATCAAGGCAACCAAGTGCCAGATTGGGCAGAGTAAGGTTGTGTACCTGGGCCACCTGGTAGGTGGGGGTCAGGTTCAACCATTGGAAAGTAAGATAGAGACCATCAAGGACGGGGCTCCTCCAACCACCCAAACACAGGTCAGAGATTTCATGGACCTGTCTGGGTACTACAGAAAGTTTGTTAAGAACTATGGTTCCATTGAGACTCCTCTTAATGACTTGAATTCTAAGACTTTTAAGAAGATGCCAAAGAAGGTTCAGTGGACAGTAAGCTGTCAAAAGGCATTTGATGACCTGAAGAAGGCCATGTGCTCTGCACCTATCTTAAAGCATCCTGACTACTCCAAAGAGTTTATTGTCCAAACAGATGCTTCTGAGTTGGGGGTGGGAGCTGTGCTTTCACAACTTAATGTAGATGGTCAAGACCAGCCCATTGCTTTTATTAGCGGAAGGCTGACCCCTAGAGAGAAACGTTGGTCAGCCATTGAGAAGGAGGCCTTTGCTGTGGTATGGCACCTGAAGAAGTTGAGACCATACTTGTTTGGCACTCACTTCAAGATTCAGACCGATCATAAGCCCCTCTGGTGGCTAAATCAGGTGAAAACCCCAAACTGCTCAGGTGGTCCATTTCCCTACAGGGGATGGACTTTACAGTGGAGCACCGCCCAGGGACTGACCATGGTAATGCAGATGGTCTCTCCAGGTACTTCCACTTAGAACATGAAGACACAACTGGTCAAGGTTAGTCTAATGTCCTTGCGTTTGGGGGGGAACGGGGGTTGTGTAGGAGAGTAGGGTCTGCTTTCCTATGGTCACCCCACTTTTTGCTTTACTGGTTTTCGACTTAATGTGGCTGTGGGCGTGCTAATCAGACCCACAGCCCAGCTGTTCTCTCTCTAAATTCACTACAATGCACTTTAGGTGCATTACCAATTGGATACTGGATCCCCCTGTGAGCCCCTGTACAGTGTACCATAGGTACCCAGGGCATAGGTGCATCCAAGGCCTACCAGGGGCTGCAGCATATCTTTTGCCACCCCTGGCTGGCCATTCAAATCGACACAACTGGCTGATCACTCAGCTGGGGCAGGGTGGTGTAATCACCCCTTGCTTAGATATAGTATACCTATATCTAACCTTATGTCTGGACACATATACACCTTATGAGTCCCTCCTATGGCAGGCCTTAACAATCCTGAAGGCAGAGTGCTTGGTTTTATGTGAGATGGTGCTCTAGCATGAGCTGAGCCTGTCTGCAGCTTTCGGAACCATGTCCTTTAGCTGTACTGGGATATTGCCATACCATATACTCTTAAGTGCATTATAATCCTCGCAGTTATATGCTTACTATGGTTTGGCTTTATCGAAACATGTCGAGTAAGGTTTCATACGATTTGGAATACTACCCCCTCGCCAGTCCTGGCGACGGGGGTAGCATTCCACCCTTCTAGAGGAAGACGACCTGTTGTTCTAAATATTCCCGGTTAAAGTTAACTAGAGCCTCAGCATCACAAAATGAATGCTGCTGCCACAGATACAAGTCTGACCTCCTGCTGCTGGGAGTCCTTCCAGCGAGGGAGGCTTGGACAATACGTTCCTGCCTTGGGAGGTGCTAGCACCACCCCAGACAGGATTTTGTGTATTGGGACAGGGAGGGCTCAAAGGATTGAGACATGCCTGGGGCACACAAGGTGTCCCATGCATAGTCCAGTTCAAACCGGTGCTGGGGCTTCCCTCCCCAGCTCTGGCGCGAAACTGGACAAAGGGAAAGGGGTGTAACCGCCCCCTTCCCTGGTCCCACCCATAGGAGGGACCTAGCAGATAATCCAGCCCCTAAGATCAGTATATAGGTAGGAGCTGAGTCACTAGGACTTTAGATTAATCCTGACTGAAACTCTGAAACGAAACTCTGGACCTTCATCACTCTACTTTGGAAGAAGACGACTGAAGAATCTCCCTTGTGGTCAAGGAGTGACCACCCTGCACAAGCAGGCACCATCCAGCGATCGACGACTTGCTTTGCCGCCGCCTCCCGCCTGAGCCTGAGCCCAGAGCCTGGCAAGAGCCGGATTCCCAGCCATTCAACAGCCCGATCCACAGTCCCGGCAAAGCTGACACCCCTAGAGGCGACGTGAGACCAGCCATCTAGAAAAGTCTGCGACCTGCTAACTGTGCAGCCCCGAGGTCCCCTCGAAGCTGTGCATTGGGGATTGAGAAGCCCCAGCCCCGAGCAGCATGTGCACCGAAGATCAGCCCTGCACACTCCACGAGTTCTGCGTGGGGCCCTTTTGCATTTTCCTGCTCTACGCTTCTGCCCAGTCACTTCCCCAGTTACTAGTGGCCATCTTGGCGACGATCCCGAAAAACTACACCACTGGTCTGGTTACTCCAGACTGGCCCTTGCTTCCCTGAAAAGAAGCAGGCCCTCAGACCTTGCTGGTCTGAGTAAGAAGCCTACATCGATTCCTGCGTGGGTTGCCTTTGCCAAGGCTTGTTGCCTCCAATTTTGAAGCCGACACCGCCGACAGCGAGAACCTTTGTGGGACAGCTCGTGACTCCATCCTGGTCATCGTTGATGACTCCCAGACCACGTGGCTGCAGAGATAAGCTTCCCATCAGCACCTGATCGCATCCCGGCATCGCCTGGTTCTGTCCTGGTTTCATCCTGGTCACTGGCTAGTGACCCAGACTCTGTCACCTCTGCTTTCAGGTCCTCTACATCTTCGATCCACCCTTGGATCCACCCGGACTCTTCTCTTCTGGCCGCCTGCAGCATCTTTACTCCAAGGCACCATAGATCTCCACGACGAAACCCGACACACTTTTGGACCTATGCACCCGCTTCCTGTGGGTTAGGTAACGCGAGTACTACGGTGCTCCTGTATAGGTTTACATCCCTAGTGTCCTAGTTTCAAGTGGTTAAGTTCTATTCCAGTCGGAAGGCTCCTAAATCCTTAACTTTATAACTTTTACGTACCATTTGACTTCAATGTGTGCACTCGTGTGCTTTTAGACTCTGCACACTCCTCCCGTGGGCCTCCTGCTCCCTAACTATTGTTAGCTCAGTGTAGCCCCAGCGATTCCCAAGGCCTTACCATTGTTCGTGTTGTGGTACTTATACCACTTTCTTGATATATGGTTTGACGGGCCTCCCCGCCCTATCCATAATTGTGTAACTTTTGTCTATTCTATTAAGTTACTTGTTTTGCGCTTGTGCTTCTGTGCTAATAAAGAGTTCAGGGGTTTGTTTAGAAACAAATACATATATATTTTCAATATATATCTTGTGTGGTGTCCTATCATTTGGTATTAAAGGGATTTCATGTGGTAAAACAGCTGGCTTCACATGCCCTCTTGAGTTTAGCCTAAGACACCTTTGTCCATCCTACCCCTAGGATAGCTGGTCTATAAGCTTGACTTTACAACCATCACCATAAGGGTTGTTTGGACTGGTGCAAGGTGCTCACTAGAATAGTGATCATCATATACCAGGCCAACTTCTCACACATTGTAGGTAAAAGGTAGGACAAACCCGGGTGTGGGTGGGATGTCCTAATAGTGAATTACAGCCATTTTCGTTTTTCACTATTGCAAGGGTACCTCTCCCCATAGGCCAGAATGGGAAGTTTGATTATTACAACTTATAATCCTAACTGACTCAGGGAACCAGGTAGAGATTTGAGTTTAGTATGCCTGAACTCAGAATGATAGAATACATATTTTAGTGGAGTTGGATTTACCATTTTGTGTTTGAAAATACCACTTTTAGAAAGTAGGTATTTTCTTACCTAACCATCCAAGAATGCCTCTTCTACGTTGTGTATTCCTTGTCTGGAGTTTGAGTGACAGGGGCTGGGGGACAGGGTGAGTCAGCACAGGGCTGAATAGAGAGATCTGCATGCAGATGGGAGGGAGGAGTTGCACCTGGGACCTGAATAGGGCTGTGCGTTCCCTCCACAATGATGGCTCCACCTAATGTAGTGCGTCTGATGTCCCTGGCCTGCACTGTAAAAGAAAAGGAGTCTTATCAACAAAGTTTGGACTAGGCAAAGGCCTCTCTGCCTTCAGAGAACAAAGAGAAAGTGTGTATAAAAGGGGGACCCAGAACTTTAGATCACTTTTGGGAAACAAGAAGAAACCATTGCTGAGGAGAGGAACCAGAGAGACTGAGGAGAGACCATCCCTAAGCTGAAGTGCTGCTTGGGGGATTGGCCTGCAGTGGTTGCCTAACTGCCAAAAATAACTTTGTGTGTACTTTAATCAACCTGTGAAGGATCTTCAAGGGCTTGAGAGGGAGCTTGCCTCCTGCTGAAGTCTCAGGGACAACAGACTTCACCCACCAGCTCCCCAAGAGTTCATTGGAAGTGCCTGCAGTTGTGTTGGGCTTTCTGAGGAACTGCGTGTCGGAAGGAGCTAGAGGCATCACTCACGGAGAAGAAGCGTGTCGCCGCTGCTGTCGATGCATTGCCGGAGAAGAGGATCGACGTCGCATCAGACGCCGCCGCATTAATGGAGAAGCGTTTTGCCAACGTTGCAGCTTTCGCAGCATCGCCGAAGCGCCTTGCATCACCAGAGAAGAGGATGGACATCGCACCAGATGCCGCCGCATCACCGGGAAGAATGTTGCAGGGCCTGTCGCTGCTCAGAAGAATTGTTGAGTCGCCGCACGGCCGTTGAGCGTGCGCGCATCGTGTCGCAACCAAGAGAAGACGCCATCTTGGTTTCATTGCACTTGATCTTCATCGCATCACTGCGCTGCTGGTCGCATCGCCACGGAAGCGCAGTAAGAAACCGACAAATCACCTCCCCTCGCAGAGAGGAACCGACGCATCCCCTACGCATCAGTAGTGACCTAACGTATCACAGTACTTATGTGTAAGGAACCGACGAATCACCTTCCCTGCAACACTTTCGTTGTATAGCGTTAAGCATCCAAAGGTACATTGAACTTAAAGGGTCGCATTTTAACATCTAAAGAGAACTAAGCTAATTCTACAATTTTAAGTACAGTATTGTGGATTTTGTCGTTTGTGGTCTTGTGTTGAGTCTATATAAAAATACTTATTTTTAATACTACAACTTTTGTGGTGTCCATCTGTAGTGTGGTCACTGGGTTACTGTATGTGTTCAGAAATGCTATACACTGCCTCTGAGATAAGACTGTCTGCTCTTGCCAAGCTACCAAGGGGGTGAGCAGGGGTTATTTTAGGAGTGTACCCCCTTACCCTGACTAGACGCAAGGGTCCCTATTTGTCAAAGGTTCCTACCTCTGCAAAGTAGAGACACCCAAATCTAACACCCAGGCAGCAAATGATGGTAAGCTACTGCAGCCTGTACCCTGCGGATGCACTGCTGTGTACCACAACCCTGAGAATACACTTAGCCAGCACTTTGGCATATATTTTAAGCTCAGAATTAATGAGATGGGGCACTAAGACAAGCAATTCACCAGACACTGCCCCACATTGTGCTGGACCACGATGGTCGCCTAGTTTAACTCTGCTGAGAAATGATCTTTGATTTTGTTGTCGTTGTAGAGCGACAGTAAGTTGGGCAGCAACGACTTCTGAAATTTCTTGTAATATTCTACAGCAGGGGCACTCACAAACATTTGCCCAAGGGGCACAAAGTACGGTCTGAGGTGTGACCAAGGGCTGCATTGATGCCAGCAGTGTGGCGTTATTTGAACTGGGTGGCTCAGAGATTGGGTAAAGAGACCTAAAAACATGTTAAATAAATGGGCAAGCATTTATTTGCAAGTTACTAAATTCTAGTCAGTTTATTAGAGAAAAAAAATCTGAACATAAGTGCTCAGCAGCAGTTGCTGCTGTTCACCGGGGGTCTTCATGTAAAGGTCAAGAGGGCCGCAAGCAGCCCCTGGGCCGTTCTTGGAGTATCACTGTTCAACAGGGAAGCCTTCGGGTCCCGGTGTCTTGCCGGGGCTCATGTTGGAAAGAGCTACATCAACCCTCGCAAAGATGAACAGTTCGTCCAGGTCGGCTCCGGATACTAGAATTCACACTGTCAGCCACGCCGCGAAATACCAGCCAGTACAGGAGCTTTCTCGACTTCTCGCCACATCCATCAACCCTGCTCTGGGAGGCAACCCAACACGGTCGTGCCTCATCAAGGCAATGCTGCCGTAGTTAAAGCCTATCCATCGCAAGCTGACACGGTTCAGTAGTATCTGCAGTGGACTGTGTCTCCGCCTGTGCTATGTGGGCTTCTAGTCCTTTAATCTGTGACAATTTCTGCTGGTCCCCTCCTAATTGCCTTACTGGCAGCCTAAAGTGTCCCCAGGGAATCCACTAATCCCACGTTCAGCTCCAGGAAGACGTTGAGCTTGCGCAACAGGAACTCTGTTGTGCCAATGTCCACAAGGCTCCAAGCATGTAGGCACCTGACCAGACTTTGCTCCTGGGCATCTCTGCCCAGATAAGTGGTAACTGGAGCATGGTCTGAAATATGTTTAGGGAGGATAGTCGATCTCGTAGTGAGAAGCAAGTTGGTGGCAGACATGAATACATAGTCCATGCGTCAACTAGTCTTGTGTGCTTCGGAGGTGTGAGAGTAAGCTCATGCGTAAGGATTCCAGGTGCACCAGACATCACAAAGGCAAAGGAAAGACACCCAGTCCACAAGGCAGGAAGTCACGGGCATGAATCCAGCCAAAGCACTCAAACGGTCAGCGGTGGAAGACATAGTCATGTTGAAATCACCACCCATGATAATGACCCGGCGTGTAAAGCCCGCTGATAACTGCCTCACCGCAGCTAACGTAGGGCTGGGCAGCTGAGGGGGATGGGGAGGTAGGGGAGGGGCATAAACAATCAGCAATTTATGGGAATCACCATTAATAACCCCCCTCAACAGTAACATAGCTGTCCTGCGGGTCTGACATACTGCGGATGACTACCATGTGGAGGGGTTTGTGAATCGGTATAGCTATGCCGCGGGAGTCCCTGGAGCAGCCGGCGTGATATACCTTGTCGTATCCATATCGGGCCAGGAAGGGGCACTGGGTACCAAGAAGGTGCATTTCTTGTATTAGCACATAAGGTGCATGGCGTTTCCCAAAACCTAATCCTGTTCTCCGTTTAATAGATGATTGAGGCCATTGACATTGCATTTCCTTAATTCAAGAGCCATCAGGTTTCAAGTGTGACACAGGGGTCTTGGTAGTACCCAAACGGGCATCCAGTGGAAAGGAGGTGCCAAGAGATTGTAGCCTGCCTTAAACATGATCACATGGTGTAATGGGCCAAACCACCCCGACCAAACCTTCCAACGTCCCTCCCACCCTACACTTTCTCCCCAGAAGCTTCTGTCGCCCCAAAAGTAGCAATCACAAACAGAAGAAAATGAACTTTTGGAGTAAAAAAATCATGTCCCTATACTCATTGAAAAGGATATAGTACTGCACAATAAGGCAGCTGAGTCCAATGGCCAGTCATGGGAGCCTTCGCAGTTCCGGGCTCCACCAATGCCAACCCCCCCACCCCCCGCAGAAGACAAGGCCACCAAGTCTGTCATGCGTGGGTGTCTGTGGCCATCACGCCCCTATCAGCTTCCCATGAAGAACTAGGTGCATCTGTGGTGGAAGAGGCAGGGGAGCAAAGAAGTCCGCTTTCGATGTATGCAGGAGCACCTTCATCTTCTGCGGTTGCTGCGTTGGGTACCGCCATCAACGTCCCTCTCAAGTGAATTACTGTGCAAGGGCCGGGTCTCCATTGCCCATTCCCATGCCGCTGCAGCGGTATGAAAAAAGAAGGACTTGGAAGCATGAATCACTCAGAGGCGGACTGCAAAGGAGAGAATGTATAGCAAGTTCAGCATTCACAGCTTTTGCTTGATAGCTTCGAAGGATTTACGTTAACACTTCAAAAGGTGAGTGTAATCTGGGAAAACCAGGATACGGATAGACAAAGTTCCTGGGGGCTAGCTTGCGGGCAAAATGGAGAACCAAATCTCTGTCCTTATAGTTCAGGATTTTTACTATCATTGGTTGTGGAGGACCACCAGGGGCCCCTGCTGCCAACGATCTGTGGGCCCATTCCACCACCAAACACAAGGACAAGTAACCCATGGGGACCTATGATAGGATCCACTTCTCTATGAAACTCTCAAGAGCCGCCATATTGACCTCCTCAGGGAATCCCATGAACAGAAGGTTGTTCCACTGGGCCCGGTTCTTTGCATCTTCAACCCAAATCTCCAGACTAGAGGACACTGTGGTCAGATGGGCCACCTCTGCCTTCAATGTAGACACAGAATCCCCCAGTTCCAAGGATACAAACCTTTGTACCAGCCACATGGTCCGTAACATTGTAAAGATCTTGTCTTAAAGTGCACCATCCACACCGACCTCTCCAATCCTGCTATCCAAATCCAACTGGGAGGCTTGGATAGTGAGAAAGATGTCTTTGGTATTGAGCTGACCCACCAATGAGATGGGGGGAGTATCCACACTGTCCTGCTTAGATGCAGGGGTATGAGGGGGGCTGTAGATGCATAAACTTGTGAATGAGCCTGAGCGGGATGGGGGATCCCCTGTCTCATGATGAGGCTGAAATGCAGTCCTGGTTGTAGTAAGACGAAAGTCTGCCAAGCTGTCTTGCGTCACAGACAATGTCTGCGCAGGGGGAATAACATCTAATATGTGAAGTTAAACCAATGTGAGGGGAGGGCAATAAGAAAAGGAGGGGCACGACCCGCTTGCATAGGGGATTGGCCCCTATATTGGCATCACGAGCAGTCAGGCTCCCCTCGCCAATGATATCACTGAAGCTCCCTCCAGTCCATGTTTTATCAGTCACCACATGGATGACACATATCTCTAGTGTGCACATCCACACAGTAGTTTCCAAAGTTATAAACTGGTCTCACGCAGCATAGCTCTGCTTGCAGCTCCATAAATCACAATCTTGAGCGCAGCTAAAACACTGTTTATATTTTTTCTCCCTCTAAAGCCCACTATTTATAGAGATTAATAGTTTCTGTAAGTTGCCTTTTCCTTTGTGAAGTAAGATGACACATTTAATTTACTGACTCTTATTTAAATGTCAGGCCTTTTGAAATCTTTCAGCTTACGTACAATACTGAACACTGGAGGCCTCATTTTTCCTTTGTGAAGTAAGCCCCCAGCTTAAACTTAATGTTAAAAGCTGGAGGCTCACACATTCTCTCTGCCTCATTTATAAAGTAGAGACACACGTTTAGTGATGAACTTGCTATTCTTTTTGGCATATACTGTGTTGATGCACTGACATTCCTAGGAAGGTGACTCATTGGGCCTCTCTGCTTATGGCACTTATATAACCAACCTACTGGCGGTCGCCAGTAGGTAGTTATAGTTAGGACCTAGTTTCCATAGGAAATCCACAACATTCTATTTGGAATAACTTTGGCACCGGTGGACGAATCTTTGTGAATTTCTCCAAGGAAATGGCCTGCTCGGTTCCGCTCCTTCCCTGAAAGAGATTTGTCAAGTGGGGGCCGAGAAAAAAGGGGGGTCCTAAAACATGTTTTCCCCATGCAATTTTCCATAGGGACCTTTAGCCAGGGCTACAGCCCGAACGGCTGAACGGAATTACACTAAATTTGGCAGAGGGGTAGAGTTCTGTTCGCAGATTGTGCTTTTTGTTAAATGGTGTAAATCCGTTCAGTAGTTTCTGAGAAAATTGCAAGTAAAATCCTAGCGATATCTAGAGACGGAGTTTAGCACGCGTACGGAAATCTGTTCAATTACGAGAGCGAGCTGCATGCTGATTGGCTGTGAACTATCTGTCAACACTCGAAACCAGGAAGTGTTGGCGGCCATTTTGTGGCTCGCTAGAACCGAGTCACAAGAAAACAGTAAAACAAAGTTGAGAAATAAGGGAAGGGGGTAGGCTATAGACATTCTGACCCTCTAGGCTTGCTCAGGGGGTCGTATATCGATGGCGTAGTAATCGTGCAGTACTTGTATGCGGTGGAAAAGGTGAAAAAAAGTAGGTTTGTTTTATTCATTAGGTCCCGGGGGGGCAATTTTTCTGCATAATGGGGGCTTGTAAGGTGCCCGAGCACTGGGGAACGGAACTCCTCTGGTTTTATTTTGAAGTATGCGGGGGGGGGGTTACGGTCCTAGTCCCCGCAGTCTCGGTGAGCGGCACCCCTGTTGTGGGAAGTAATCGATGACACCAGAATAGATGAAAGATGTACTTATTATGAATGTAACAAGGGCCCACAGGGAGCCAGAAGATAAGGGTGCATTCTCAACAACCCCTCGGGTCTTTTAAAAAAAAAAAAATGTTTCGAGCTCTCTCTCTCTCTCGCTCTCTCCCCGTACATGTCGCAGGGAACGCTACATTTCTGGTGCAGTGATATGTAAAATGACCTTCCAGCTCCGGGTACCTGCATTGTCTGGAGTTTTTATTACTGTTGAGAGGGTGGGCTTGATAATACGTCCTTGTAAATTGCCACAGAAGCCTATGTTCTGGTGTTAACATGGGCTTCTAGGGGAAATAACAAGGCCGTACTATCAAGCTCATTATCGCCATTTTATCGGCAGTTTCCTGTCAATAAAACGTGATAATTTTAACACCGGTCCTTGATAATATGCACCTAAGTTTACTGGTCAAAAAAAAGAGCAATGGGCCATATTATCAACAAAAAAGGCGATACATTATCGTCGCTTTTATCGGAAGGAAACTGACGATAAAGCGGCGATAATGGGCTTTGGTAATATGCCCCTGTGAATAACCATAGCAGCCCAGGTTAACATCAGAACCTGGGATGCTATGGGAATTTCAAAGGGCCTATGGTTTTCTATTAATGTTGGGAGGGTGGGCTTGAAAATACGTCCTTGTAAATTCCCATAGAAGGCTATGTTCTGGTGTTAATATGGGCTTCTATGGGAAATAAGAAGGCCGTATTATCAAGCTCATTATCGTCGTTGTATCGGTAGTTTCCTGCGAATAAAATCGTGATAATTTTAACACCGGTGGTTGATGATATGCAGGTAAGTTTACTGGTCAAAAAAAGAGCAATGGGCCATATTATCAAGAAAAGGCGATACATTATCGCTGTTTTTATCGGCAGGAAACGGTCGATAAAGCTGCGATAATGGGCTTCATAATATATCCTTGTGAATTGCCATAGAAGCTCATGTTCACACTAGAACTTGGGCTGCTATGGGAATTTACAAGGGCCTATTATAAAGCCCATTATCGGCGCTTTAGCTGCAGTTTTCTGCCGATAAAAGCGACGATAATGATATGGCACTGATGGGCATATTATCAAGGACCGGTGTTAAAATTATTGTTCTTTTATGGGCAGGGAAGTGCCAATAAAACGGCGAAAATAGTCTTGATAATACGCCCTTGTTAATTCCCATAGAAGCCCATGTTCTGGTGTTAACATGGGCTTCTATGGGAATTAACAAGGGCGTATTATCAAGCCCAGACGCCGCCCCTGGAGGGAGTTGCGGTGGGACAGGCGGGGCGGGGGAGGGGCAGGGTGGGGGGTGATAAAGAACGGAATCTGGATGGTTGTACGAATTTCTGGCTATATTATCAACAATATAAGGCGATACATTATTGCCGCTTTTATCGGCAGGAGACTGACGATAGAGCGGCCATAATGGTATTTATAATATGCTGTTGTGAATTGCCATAGCAGCCCATGTTAATAGTAGAACCTGGGCTGCTATAGGAATTTACAAGGGCCTCTTATGAAGCCCATTATCACCACTTTATCGGCAGTTACTGGCGATAAAAGTGGAGGTATTGTATCGCCTTTTGTTGATAATATGCCCCTTCATTTCTATGATAGTATGTAAAACTTTCCTTTTTTTGTGTAGCAGTTGTACATTGGCTAGCTCCATAAATGGAGGCTAGCCATTGGAAGAGAATAATGTCAATCATTCACGGAGCAGATTCGTGGGGGTTTGTGTTTTTTTGAAGCCCTTTGTTTCTTCCTGCAGAGGTGGGCCATAGTGGGTGTTTACTTTTTTTTTTCCAGGATGTTTGCGGCCGCCATTTTTGATGTGAAAGCAGAGCGTTCGGGTCCGTCAGAGCGGCTTGGGTGCACACACAACACGGTTTATAGCTTGTTTCTGTTGCTGCATCGGCGCTAGGTAAGGGGAATGGGATTTAGTTGATTGCACAGTAGCGCGGGAATTGAGCAGGACCTACTATGGGAGGAGGCGCTCGTGATTGAGGCCTTTGTTCGCCAGGATGTCGGACCTGATCCTCGTGATCTGTGGGTGAAACGTTGATGAATTGGGTCGGTATCGGCAATAACCTGGAATGAGGCGACCACCCTGTTTTCAAAGGAGCACACGGAGAGGGGCTCTGACGTGTCCTGGGTCAGTCGTTCAAACTGAGGCCTTACCCAGGGGCTGCGCACGCCTCGGTGCAACTCTGGCCTCGGTGCGGTCCTCGCTGCAGCTTCGAACCGGTGATTAATGACGGGAGCGGGGTCATCCGAGCTGGGGAATTCACGGCTCCGCTGAGCGCGCTCTTCTGCCGGGCAGTGGAGCGGGGACCGGGGCGGTGAGAAGAAGCAACCCGGAAAGGCGGAGGGTCCAAGAATAGATTCATCCCTGCTGTGGTTCACGGCGTGGCCAATTCAGCCATTCATTCTAGTATGAATGATCGAATGAGCATCATTTTGTTGGTCACACACCTTGTGCAACAAATGCTCGAGTGGTTCAGTTTCCGTGACTCTCTGTAAGCCGCCCTTTTTGGTGTTATTAAATGGGTCTCGAGTGCACTTTTTTCCAGCGCCCCTCCCCCCTCCCTTTATTACTGCTGCCAATTTGCGGTTTGTTTTTACGCTGCGGTTGTCGAGTGTTTGTGACAGAAGTGGAGGCCAAGTCAGACGGCCTACCACTGGCAGTGCACTTTTAATCCTACCACTAAAGGTGGGAAAAGAAAATCCAGAGTGGTTCGAAGCGGCCCTAAAAAACCCCGCCCTCTGCAGTTTAAATGGGTTGTGGGCTATTGTCCCGCTCCTTCTGAAGACCCTGTAAATGGGTTACTATTGATGACTTAGTTACCTGAGAATAAACAGCTGTATAGGGAGTCCTGTTTGTGACGTGCCAAGATTGAAGGCCCACCCCTCCAAAGCCCACCGTTTGCTTAATGCTCTTAACGTGCAGCGCCTTGCTTGCTCCGTGACTTGGCCTGATGCGGAGCCCTCAGAGGAGAAGGTGGGGGGTGATCTCTATCTAGGTTTGCTGTTCTCACCAGTTACCCCTCCTTCCGTCATGTCTCTCACCCTCTGGCTTGTTGGTAAACATGTTAATAGTGTGAACTCTTTATATGCAAACATCACACATGGCTGCCCTGTCCCTTTAGAGACCAGGCCTCCTGTGGTCCGGGCTTGACCCTCCCCGGATCTGGGGAAATCCTTCGAAGCAGGCTGGGAAACTGATTCCCACTTCTGCTTGTTTACACGGCTGTGTTCCCCGCAGGACTCCATGGTACCTGTATCCATTTACCTATTATTCGTTTCGGGTAACTTGTCCTTGGCCAAGACCGACCTTTTGACTTTGCCAATGCTTGTAGTATACGAACCACAAACCATGGGAAATTGTGCACTCGAGGGGGTGATTTTTATTAGCAGAGTGTGTGTTGCTGGTGTTTGCGTTCACGGGGACAGCCGTTGCGAGGCAGTGCTGTGCCAATTCTAGGGCTCTGGGGCTGTCCTGGGCGCAGGCGTGATGGTGGGTTTTTGTCTAAAGTATAGTGTCTTGAGTAGGACTCCGTGGTGATAGTGCAAGGATTCACGGTTTATAGCTTGTTTTCTGTTGCTGCGACTTTCTGGATCGGCACTAGGTAAGAGGAATGGGATTTAGTTGATTGCACAGTAGCGCGAGAATTGTTTGTGACGGGCTTGGACTTTACCGTAGCGGGGCAGTTAACTGGGTTGTCTTCTCAGGGCCGGGCTCTCTTGAGCGCATCTCTCACCATTTTGTTGGGGTAACTCCTCTAAATACATTTCTCAGTTATAAAACAGCAGTGATCATTCCCAATGCAGTTCAAATGAGTGACCTTGAAATGAATGATCGGCGCTGCTGCCCTTCGTTGGCACGGACACAATATCTCCTTGTTGGTTTGAACTTTGGCTGCCCTGCCATGACCTCCGACAGAGCTCCAGACTCCCGGGGGTGCCAGCAGGGGCGGCTGGTGAAATTATCAAGTGGTGGGGCGCAAACTGATTTGCGAGTGCGGGTCCCAGGCCACTCAGGCCGGCGGCGACCCCCCCCCCTCCCTCCCTCCCCATACACAACACTCAAAGAAATGTATTCACACACGCATACACACAAACACATCCATTCGCAACACACTCCACCAAACATTCATGCATACACGCACGCTCGCACCAAACACTTTAAAATAAAAGAAAAACACACACACTTACCTTGCTGCCGGTCCGCGCCACCTCTGGGCTCTGCTCCCCACATGTCACAGGCTCACAGCGCCCCTGGCCAATCCTGGCGCCAGGGGCACAGGTAGCTTCTCGCCCGCAGCACGCCCATTAGGGCTCCTAATGGGCATGCGCAACGTCGCAGAAACACAAGTGCGCATGCGTGGGCACGGGTAAAAATTCACCCTCCGTCCCCACGCATGCGCACTTGTGTACATGTTTAGTGATAGCAGTGAGGACAAACGTTGCATTTTAAACACCGCGCAGCAGTCCTCTGATAAAAAAATATTAAAACGTATTCCAAGTTTAGATCGAATAAAAGTTGAATACAAATATGCTGCGCCAGTCTGGGTGCATAATTATAGTCTTGACATGATTGAAGCCGAGGGAGCTGCGGGCGGCTTCGGGCAGGGGGGCTACGCCCCCACGCCCCAATGGACGAACCGCGCCTGGGTGCCAGGGCGCGGGATGGCCCAGGGCGGTGGGCGGCCAGAGCCCAGGGCCTCGGCTGACCCCTGCAGGAGTCATGGCGGCGTGAGGTCCGGGGCTCCAGGGCAGCCGATCACGGGTGTGTTGGTTCCACATACCAGGACTTCGGTCGTTAACAGCGGATTACAGTTCGGTGGCATTACATCTGTCACTGATTCTGATGGGACTACGTGTATCTGTGAGTGTAATGTGTACAGTGGTTTCAGGGTTAAGAGATTTCTTAAGTTTTAGGGATGAGTTACAAATAGAAGTTTTTATGGTTTCGTGGTGTATATTTGAATCGGGTAAAATATATTCTAGAAGGGTTTATAGGTGTGCTTAATACATAAATATTAATTAAAAAGCGAGATGTTGCTGTTTACCCTAGCAATGAACAGATCCATCCATCCGTAATTTTTGTGTTTGTCAACATTTAGAAACATATACATTTAAAGATTTTAATAAAAAATATGGACTCAAAACGAGCTAAAGAAGTCCGAATTCATTGTAAATGCGTCTTTAGTTCAAACGAAAGGTAATCCGATGAAAACATCCGATGTGGTTGTGTGTGATTGTATCTATTTGTGTGGGATGTGGCGTACAGTATGGATCACCGGTTCTGTGGTCTCGCTTACCATTTTTAGGCTCCACTTATAGCCCCGCTTTCCTATTGGTTTGGGGCCGCAAAGGGACCATGCTTCGATCTTTATGTCGAATTACCCTTTGAACCGAGCTCTTGAGACCCTGCACTCTTCTGGATCTGTATGTCCTGTGGTGTCCCGGGCCATCAACTGTTGTTTATTCCCAGGTTTTAATCCTTCGCCAGGGCAGCATCTTGACGGGAGGATGTAGACATGAAGCCACTGGGAATTCTCTTGTCATAGAGGTGGTGGGAGTGGGGCAGGGGGGGTTGCTTTTAAATTTGTGGGATTGAGCCAGGATTTCGCTCCCTCTGTATCTGTGTTCATCGGTGCACTGATGAGGTTAGAACTCTGCTTCCAGCAGCTTGTGTCCCATTCACTTTGAGGCTCCTCCGACTCCACAGCTGTCTCTTAGTGTGCACCGCTTCAGAGACCAGCCATGGCTTTGTCTCATAAGGCAGCATCGTTCTGCTGTGGGGGTCGAGGTCTGGTTCGCCTAAGTTATTTATGGCAGACAAAACCTCAAACCTGTGGTGTGTGTGTGCGTGTGTGTGTGTGTGTGTGTGTGTGTGCGTGCGTGTGTGGTTGCGTGTGTGGTTGTGTGTGTGTGTGTGGCTGTGTGTGTGTGTGGCTGTTTGTGTGTGTTGCTGTGTGTGTGTGTGGCTGTGTGTGTGTGTGGCTCTGTGTGTGTGTGTGGGTGCAAATGCAACAGGTCTCGCATTTGCGAGAGATTAAGCTATTGGCATTGTAAATGACAATGACATTTATTTATCTGTTTTCAAAACCAACACATAAATAAAAAAAATTGTCAATTACAATGCCAATAGCTCCAACTTTTGCAAAGGCGAGACCGTTGCATTGTAACTGCTTGTTCTCTTTTCAATTGCATTTCTATTGTAATTTTTCTGGAAGATTCAATAAACAGAATTTGAGGAAAAGGCTTTGTCATTTTGGAATGCCTTTACATACGTAATGCAGAATGCCAATAGCTTGAATGCCCCTTGCACCAAAGTAATCATATTAGTAAGCTTTAAATGTATTTTAGGAACTTAACAATTTTTCTCTAAACACCTTATGAGTTCAGAAAATAAATGTTGTCTTGAATGTACACTTTTCAATTTTGGTATACATACACTAATTCAGCGGAGCAAAAGCTTCTAATTTAGTAGGCTAGGCTGGAAACAGGAGAGCTGCTTACAAGTAGCTGGAGAGCTACTTGTTGGAGAAGCCTGTGCTATACACAGTCGGTTATGTCCAGGCCTGACCAGCTTGAGTATTTTGCAGCAACTTGGCCAACCTCAATGCGGTGTTGTACATTTTGTCAAACGTAGTCTGGGATAGCGTGCAAAATGTCCCTGAAAATGTCCTGCAACGCATGGGATTATCTCCTCAGGAGGCAATTAGTATTGACTCAACCTAACGCAAGGGTGGACAAGGAACAAAATCCTTTTAGAAACGGTCTCCATGCGCTTCGACTTCCTGTCTGTCGGGATGGTCAGGAACACGTTGGGGTTCAATCAGCAAGTGAAGGCCTGCTCAGCTCTTGGGAGAGGGGTATTGTAGGAGGAAGCCAGGGTCTCACAGCCCAGGTCTGTGACACCTTGTAATCTGCCTGATAACTGGCGGGCAAGATCCAATTTTTGACCAGGTGTCCAGCAGTGTATCTGTCAATGCCTTGTTAAATGGCAGTAGAGGTTCCGGAGTCGTTTATCCTGAGAGACGCACTTCAGCAAGAATATTAGTGTTTGTCCTCAGTTGAGGCAAGAGTCAGGTATAAAACTTTAGCTGCCCCCCTAATTACAGTTGCAAAGGAGGTATAATGCTAGAGGCACTCTTATGGTTTGACACCACGTGATGACCTTGGACTACCATCTTTTTAATTGACTTTGGTGTTTTACTTTACCCTAGCCTTAATGTACGGCATCCTGCATATGCCTTGTTTCTTTTGAAGATGTAATCTTGCAGTCTTAAAGTGGGAGCTGTCACAGAGTAGAACAGCCTTGCCAGGAATAGAAAGGGTGGGATGTGCATTTGAAAGCATGAGAGAGAAAGAGAGACCTGTGGAATGTACTTTTTGGTCTCAAAGTGGAGTGTTATGAGCAGTGGTGCACAAATGTGAATTGTGTTGTACATTGAGAGATGAAGTGTGTGATGCTATAGGCAGTGGTGTACAAATGTGCATTGTCTATACATTGGGAAGTATTATGAAGTTCTTACTATTGGCTTTGACATGGCCACATGTCATTCTGAATTCTGACTCTGTCTTGCTTGAGCTCTTTTGCGCGCACAGACAGTTGTTTGCAAGTTGCAAGTTGTTTGGGTTAATCACGTTCAAGGTTGCTTTGTATTTATGGAGAAGAGATTTTTTTAATGTACTGAAAGCTTTCGTAAGCTTCGTTAAGATAAAGGCTGGAACATGTGAGAATGTAGATGGAATGTGGGAACTCCTTTTGCCCTGGAATGTTTGCATGGAAGGTGGCCAATTCCAGTAAGTTTCCTTGGCGCGAAAGGAAATACTCTCAAACCTTCTAGTGTGTTAAGAGACTATAAAGCAGAGGATTGTTGACTTAGAAACCGGGATTGTTTGAGCCTGAACGATGAATGCATCTTCAGTGCAGGCATCTGGTTGCTGAGTCTCCTGGCTTCAGCTGCAAGTCCCCTAGTCTGGAGTGGGTCAAGATGAACATTCTACCAGGTAAAGTGTTTGATTTTTGGTTAGTGTAATTGTGATGTGTGGCCAGTGGCTATAATCAGTTGAGGTGTTTTCTTTGTGATGTGTGAGTGAGTCAGAGTGCACATCTAAAGTAATCATTTGGTGTATTTAGTGTATATATCTTTCTGATTTCTTGCAGGCTGTTCATTATTATCTGCTTGTGCATTTTATTATTATTATTCATGCATTTAACAGTTGCATTTGCCAAGTGTGTTATTAGCTGTTGTCAAAGCAATAAAAAGATTTAAACCGTAAAATGGTTGTCAGCAAGTACTTAAAATTGTCTTCTAGCATATCCTAATGTCTGACACCCAGTGAGCTCTCTGAAGGGCTTCACTCAGTGCTCACCTATGGCACACCACCCAGTGCTCACACTTCTCACATTACTCAGGTCTTACTTGGGCACATTAACAAGTCCTCCCATGGGGGACATTACCCAGCGTCACATGGGTCACATTACCCAGGGCGCACATGGGGCACATTACCCAGGGAGCACATGGGGCACATTACCCAGTATGTACATGGGGCACATCACCCAGGCGTACATGGGGCACATCACCAAGGGTGTACATGGAGCACACCGCCCAGTGCTCACATGGGGCACGCCGACCAGTGCTCACATGCGGCACACCGACCAGTGCTCACATGGGGCACACCGCCCAGTGCTCACATGGGGCACGCCGTCCAGTGCTCACATGGAGCATGCCGCCCAGTGCTCACACAGGGCACGCCGCCCAGTGCTCACATGGGGCACGCCGCCCAGTGCTCACATGGGGCACGCCGCCCAGTGCTCACATGGGGCGCGCCGCCCAGTGCTCACATGGGGCACGCCGGCCAGTGCTCACATTGGGCACGCCGCCCAGAGCTCACATGGGGCACACCGCCCAGTGCTCACATGGGGCACACCGTCCAGTGCTCACATGGGGCACACCGCCCAGTGCTCACATGGGGCACACCCCCCAGTGCTCACATGGGGCACATCGACCAGTGCTCACCTGGGGCACACCGCCCAGTGCTCACATGGGGCACACCGCCCAGTGCTCACATGGGGCACACCGCCCAGTGCTCACATGGGGCACCCCCCCCAGTGCTCACATGGGGCACACCGACCAGTGCTCACATGGGGCACACCGCCCAGTGCTCACATGGGCCACACCGCGCAGTGCTCACATGAGCCACACCGCCCAGTGCTCACATGGGCCACACCGCCCAGTGCTCACATGGGGCACACCGCCCAGTGCTCACATGGGCACATCACCCAGTGCTTACATGGGGCACACCACCCAGTGCTGTGTTCCTATTCCCAAAAGTACAGACCCATGACACTAAAGAGCCCCTTCCAATTCCCTTTTAGTACATCCAAAACCAATGATTACAACAAGCCTGTCCTCTGCTGTCCGTAAAGTCTCCTTCGACAATGTTGTGGTAGCTAATGTAAACTGAGGCAAATAATGAATGCAAAAATAAATACCACCTCATATATAGTCAACCTGCTTCAGGCGACATGAAGACATTTTTATTATGCGGGCTATCTCCCGGTATAAACCCCCCTTAAGCTCTAGCATCTGAACCCCACTGTATGGGCCTCACTGCATGATGCATCTCACTGCAAGATGGAGTAACATTCTAGTGAAGGAGATTGTGAGTGGATATCGGGGGTGTTCCACACTCTCTTACTGGCATGCATGCTAAAGATAACATATTAGTACCTGGGGAAGATGGAAAGCCATACTATTATAAAGAAAACTCAAAATAAAATGTACAGAATATCTTTCCATAAACACAATAATGTCACAAGTGTGAGAAACTCTTCCAATGCTGTGTTTCCACATTGGCTGAGCTTGTTAAATTTTACAGAGAGAACCGATAAGAGTGCACCCACACACTTTAGGAGGATGTTTGCCAAGTCCGCTTAAGTGAGACCTCCTGATCTCAGTTGGACTACAGTGAGGTGTCAGTCCGGAGTCCGGGGTAAGGAACAGCCCTCAAGCTGGGCCTGAGGAAGCACTCAAAGAGCAGGAGACAGAGAAACAAGTCTTTGCAATGTAATAGGTCTACCTGGGGAAGATGGAAAGCCATACTATTATAAAGAAAACTCAAAATAAAATGTACAGAATATCTTTCCATAAACACAATAATGTCACAAGTGTGAGAAACTCTTCCAATGCTGTGTTTCCACATTGGCTGAGCTTGTTAAATTTTACAGAGAGAACCGATAAGAGTGCACCCACACACTTTAGGAGGATGTTTGCCAAGTCCGCTTAAGTGAGACCTCCTGATCTCAGTTGGACTACAGTGAGGTGTCAGTCCGGAGTCCGGGGTAAGGAACAGCCCTCAAGCTGGGCCTGAGGAAGCACTCAAAGAGCAGGAGACAGAGAAACAAGTCTTTGCAATGTAATAGGTCTAGCGTTTTGTTAGAACTGGGAGTCTCTAGTTGGAAATGGCTTGTACCTTTGTCCAAATAGGGACCCTTGCTTCTAGTTAGAGTAAGGGGGCTACACTCCTAAATAACCCCTGCTCAACCCTGTGGTAGCTTGGCAGGAACAGGCAGGCTTATCTCAGAGGCAGTGTGTAAAGCATTTGTGAACACATACAGTAATACAGTGAAAACACTACAGATGGACACAACAGAGGTTTTATAAAAATAAGTATTCTTTATATAGACTTAACACAAGACCCAAACGACAAAACTTCACAATACAGAATTAAGAAAATTACTAAGATTGTAGAAATAAATTAGTTCACTTAATGGTAAATGCGACACGTTTCTCACAAAGTACCTTTGGATGCGTCACGCAAGATAAACAAAAAGGTTCACAGGGAGAACGATGGGTCAGTTCCTTGCTTCGGGGCTTGCGATGCGTCTGTTCCTCAGTGCTTGCGCAAAGTAGGTGATGTGTCTGTTCCTTACCGCAGAGGAGGTGATGCGACGATCTTGTGGTGCGGCCCAGTTGCAATGCGACAAGATGGCGCCTTGATGCGGCGCGACGATCCGATGCGAGAAGATGGCGCCCTTGATGCGATGCGACAGCATGAAGGTGATGCGTGCACGTCAGACTACCATGCAACGACTCTGTAACTTTGGAGCCACGACAGGCCCTGCGACACGCTTCTCCTGTGATGCGACGGCGACCCTTGCTTTAGCGACGCGCTTCTCCGGTGATGCGACAACAGACTATCAGGACATGCCACACACATCAGGGTATGTCCTACCTTTCACATAAACTGCACCCTGCCCTAGGGCTAACATGTAGAAAAGGGAAGGTTTAGGGACTGGTAAGTGGGTGCACTTACCAAGTCAACATAGCAATACTAGACTGCACATAGGCTCTGCAATGGCAGGCCTGAGACACACTTTACAAGCTGCTTCTGTGGGTGGCAATCAGTGCTGCAAGCCCACTAGCAGCATTTGATCTACAGGCCCTGGGCACACATGGTGCACTGTACTAGGGTCTGACAAGTAAATCAAATAAGCCAATCATGGAGTCGCTAATCCATTACCGTAATTTACAATAGAGAGCACTTGCACTATGGCACTGAATAGCAGTGACACAGTGCTCAAAGCATTTAACCAGCAAAAACATATACAAAACAGAGGAGACAAAAGCGAAAAATGTAAGGGAGACTCACACCTATGGTACCAGGTCTAACACATTTGTTAAAGTCAGAGCTGTTGGTGTTAAAAATAACAACGATTTTTACTTCTGCTTTTTTTATTTGCAGTCTTCCAGAAGTCAGAATGTGTATTTTATGAACACTCAAAAATGTAAGAAAAACAAAAAAGTAATGAAAAAAATGAACAAGCTTCTTAGCTATATAATCATATTTTGGAGCATGCCATAAAATGAATGCATCTGGAAACGAACATGCGAGACAGGCCGGCCGTTTTGAAGCATGTTTTCCTTTCCCTGTTACTCGTGCTATGTGTGGAAAAGGACTGCATTGTAAAAGGAAATGCCCCCTGAGTCACAGAGTCATTTTCCATTGGGAGCAGGGCTGGGTGGTCTGTCAGGAAGGCAGAGGGCACAGAGACACTGCCAGACACAAGAGGCAGGAAGTTAAAGAAGATGAAGCCGATCTTTCACTCTTATTTTTTAAAGCAGATAAACCTGCGCTCTAGAAGCTGTAATTGCTCATTCTAAACTGGAGGGAGGAGGAGGTAGCTGCAGCCTGAGAGGGAGTAAAGAGCAGCTATTTAGAATTAAAACAAGCTGTGAGCCGTGGGATGTGTTGTTCTGGAAAAGCATGGGAGATAAAGTACCCTGGAAGCAGCAGCAAGGACAGAGCCAAAGACAAGGTAGTGCACTGAAGGAAATATATGGCCATAGTGAAAGGATCTATGAAGCAGGAGATGTTTGCAGGGCAGAACAAAACAGCCTAAAGGCAGGACAAATTATGAAACTGACCAACGAAAACAAAGGAATTTGTAAAGGCAGAGGAAAGAACCAATGGAAAGTGCTGGGAGTGTTTAAAAGCCCATAGACTGATTACAACATGGCTCGAAGAGACAGCGCAAGCGCTGCCTTGGTGAGACTTAAAAAGGTAGCATAGATATGTGTGTTGCCAGATGTGACATGTGGAGCAGACATAATGGATTCCACAGGATGATGACGGGAGAAGAGCCATGTGGCTTTTTGAATTGGAATGTGCCAAGGATGCTGCTTCAGTCACCCTCTGTGTGCATTGGCTGTCATATGTCCAGAGCCTTGGTGCCTCTTGGCCCGTACACAGCAGCCTCACAGATCAATGCAGGGCAGGTGTGCTGGAGGCTTGAAGCTGCGGCACTGCCTGCAAATGCTGGGCAGAGACAGTGTCTCCATCTCCGCCCTCACACAGTAGTGGGATAGGTGACCAATGCCAAGAGGGACAGCTCCATATTCCACAACTATGAATATTTTTCTTGGGCTAAACTACAATGTAAATGATACCTGCAACAAGAGGGGTTGGTGTGTGAGGAGGAAGGCTGAGACACTGCCTCTCTATCATGATGTACTGATTTAATATGACACCGCTAAAACCGCCCTCGACAGACTTAAGTAGACTAACATATGAAATGGACACACAGATTGTCTTTAAGCAGTACCACTAAAACATGCCCCTGATGGGTACAGCCGTAAATTAATAATTCTGAGTATTTCGGAAGGGCCCCTTCTTATTACTATTGCCAATATTTCAAATCAGTCTCTCTTATTTAAAAGCTGTGCATCAAGGTAGCATACGTGTTATCAACCGTCAAAGGTGAAACTGTTAACAAGTAACACATAAACGTATAATGTTATCCACATACCATTTTCCAACAGCAGATTTCATAGCCATGGCTTAAGGAAAGTTCAGCTTTGTAGCAGTGTTCAAGGACTCTACAAAAGAAGAACACATTCAATATCACAATACAGTCACACGTAACAAAAATGTATTTGTGTGGCCTAAAATATTGTTTGATCTTGCAATGCTTATCGCCAGTGTCTAAAATCCCTGCACGGACTGTGAAAGCAAAGAAATAGAAGACAGTGACAGAAAGGATCTGTTCGTAATCACCCATTGCTTTGTATTTTGCGCACACATAACTCCAGCCATTTGTACCAGCCACCAGGAGAGGGACAAGGGGCCTACTAAGGTCTGATATCCAGGCCTGGCCATGCATATGGGAGGGGGAAAGATTCTGGGGCGGTATTGAGAAGCTGGAGTATCTCTTCACCATCTAGTACAGCTGCCAGTGAGTGCCAAATGCAACACGAATGAGGGGAAGACGGGAAATTAGTTCAACTTATTAGGTCTGCAGTTAGCCTATGCCTTTTGATTTTACTACAAGTATCTATGGGATAAAGTATGCCCTGACATACATTATAAGGATATTGCATGTCACAGAGGAGTTCATTCACCTACATAGGGATGAGGCTTAAGGCCGAGTTCCTTTATAAGGTTATGGAACTCAGAGGTGACTTGCAATACCCGTATACTGTACGGCAGCTGGTACTTTATTCCTTATAATACATGGTGACACCTTCATCTTTTCCACAAACCACTTAAATCCTTGGTTCGTAGCTCTTTCAATAGAAAGAGAGAGCATGTTTGCAAGCATGAAGAGTAAAAATAGAACTCTAGTGCAAAATTAAACACATCAATAAAGCTGTTAGATATTTGTGGAAAAAAGATATTAGAATCGATTTAATTAAGTAATTTTTTTACAAAAAGGCACAGCAGCTCGGAATGTGTAGAAACATGCAGAAAGTCTAACTTTTTCTATAATTACCTTAGAAGTGCAAAAATTAAACATGTTGCCATAAATTCCCCCTTTATGCTCGTCACTGTACAACTAGAAAAACAGAGCAGAAGAAAGAATACCAAGGTCTTGTTTTTGTTCTTTAAACCAATGCTTCAAATATGCTCCTTGCACCTGGAGTTCCCCTTGGCTGTGGACTCCAGCAGAAGACATTGTGACGTCAGACGTCAGAACTCAACTGTAATAAGTTATTACAGTTGAGCAGCTATGCCATTTCTTTATAATCGGCGACTGTGTGTGTGTCACAAGTCCCCGATTATAAAGACATTAGAGGCTGGCTGTAAATACAAGGATTGCAGAATCCAGTGTACTACATATATACTTACTCAGCCAGCCCTCTTCAGCTATTGGGTAATTTCACTGAGTGGCAGCATCTGTCCCTTCGCGTGGAGCACAGCGCCACATTTTAAGTAGTTCCCATCAGTACTAGGACTACTATGACAATGTGTTTTGAGACAAAAATATAGTTTTGCTTATCGTCATATTTTTTTCTTTTTGATTAATGGTGGCCTACTGGCAGGTTCCCTAACAATAAAGGTTTACAAAACTCATGACAAAACAAGCATTGAGAAAACCAAAATGCTAGCAGCCAATGCCAGATGTATTGGCTTTGCCAGTGCTCTTTACTTTAGTGGATGATGTAGTCTTAAACCTACAGTCCAATTTTTCCAGATTAATGAACGTCAATCCCAGTCTCAGAGGGGACTGGACCACTTTTATACAATATCAATAAAAAACAGTTTGGAACAATCACTGTTTCTACTTCTCCCTATATGCATCAGCGATCCCCTCCAAAGGTCAATCCTCTATTTCATCACTCACATATGATCAGTACAGATGTATAGACAGGTGAGAATAAAGAGGTTGCAGAAAACAGATTTAAAGCACTGGGGGCCGGATCCTATAAGTTGTATCAGTGCGAGGCATTTTCCCACTGGTTTTGGACAATTTTTCAAGATACTTACCTAGGGTAACGCCTTTTCTAATAAAGACTTTATCTAACCTCAGGTTCCACACCTTGTGTAATTCCCCAGGAGCCAGGCAGGATCTGGAATCTTTAAAGCAAATCCCTGGGTCTACAATATGCAACATTGCTTATCGTTCTATATATACACCATCTTTGTGCACTGACGTCAGTTTCTTTCTGATCTTCGTCCTCGCTGTCAAACACAAAGCATAAGGAAAGAAGATACTGAAAAGTGCAGATCTTTTAAATTTGGCATCATTTTAAAGGACTATGCGAGTCCTTTTGACAGAACAGGGGCAATGGGAGGATCGGTGAGGAATCTGCAGTTAGGTAAAGTCTCCATCAGAAAAGGCGTTACTGAAGATATGTCCCTTGTTCTTCTGATAGACACTATTAACCACAGATTCCTCACCTTGTGAACAGGTACCAAAGAGTACACCTCCTCTGTTGGTGGTTCTGGGGAATGGCTCAGACAAGGAAATTCTACAAGCCAGGCCAGACCATCCTGCTATTCTGGACTATCCAAACAGTAAGGCTCGTCAACATGTGGAGGAAAGCCCACGTAGCAGCCTGGCAAGTGTCCATGACTGGCACACCACACCAGTGCAGTATTATCAGCCGGTGGAATGAGCTTGCAAGCTTGCATGCTTTCTGGAGGCTGCTTATGGACTACCCCATAGCAGATCTTAATGCATTGCACAATCAATCTTGAGATGTTCCTCTTTTGCACAGCTTTTCTATTCTTACCCCCAAAGAAACCAATGAACAGTTAGTCGGCCAGTCAGTAGTCTCTGGTTTGGTCCACATAGAACCAAAGTACCTAATTAGGGTCAAGGCAAGGAAACCACTCTTCTCCCGTTATGCAATAAAGCAGTGCAGAGAAAGCGAACAAGGTGATGGATTTCCCTAGCTGGAAGTGCATGAATCTTGGGCAGGAATGCCGCTTTCGTCCAAAGGACTAATTTATCCGGGGAAAAGATGTATATGGGTGTATCAGGGACAATGCTTGGAGTTTGCTCACTCGCATTGGCCGATGTTATGGCTGCTTTTTAAAATATATGAAAATTGTTGCTATGGAAATGAACTGCCTTGACTACCAGTACTTTCCAATGGGAGGGGCCCATTAATTTACATTGTGCTGCAATGTTGTCAGTCTGTGATTATTACATGTGATGTAAAACAGCAGATTGTTGGTCACTGCCAAGTCTGATAGACTTTTAACACACTTATTAATTTTATGTCTCTTAAGAAAGATTTTATTAATCAGCACAAAATAGATGACACTGCAACACTTTATAACTCTTTGTATCTCACCTAGTTTTTTAAGATGAAATTTACTGATCATTTGCATATAGAAGTCCCATAAGAATTTTTAATGTAAACTTGTTAATTCTCGCTTGCACTGTAAAATGAATTTGAACCTCCAATACCTGTGCATTTAGAGGTTGTATGCTTTGGAAGAGCAACCAACTTTTCACAGCATCCTGCATACATTGATTTGGTTGATGGACGCCTGGCTACCAAATCGACACCAACGACAGCAGGAGGAAGATCGAAAGCCATCAACTGTTGCAGCTCCGTCTCCACCCACGGAGGTGTAGATTGTGCAGGTTTGGGTGCATGACCGGGCCCTGTTGTTGTGACAGCAGGTCCTCCTGAAAAGCCATCCAGACTGGAAGACATATGCTCATTGACAAACGTTCCAGTTACCAAAGTCTCCTTGCCCAGTCCGGGGTTGGATTTGGCCTGGCCTCTCATGATCTTCTTGAGTACTCTGGAAATGAAAGGGAGCAGTGGAAAGGTGTACAGGAATCCAAACCGCCAATGCTGATGAACGGACTCATCGAGGGAGGACAGCGTTGAAAACTCCAATGTGAAAAAGCTTTGACAATGCACGTTCTCTTAGATCACGACAGATTGAGCCAGGGTTTTTCTCCATTGTTCAAAGATGCTCTGTGCCACCTCTGAGCGTAACTGATATTTGGAATCTGCTAGGCAGTTCATCCATCCTAGCGTTTAAAGACCCTGCCAGATGACAGGCGATCAGGGAGATACCACGAGTGTTCAGCCACTTCCGGAAGCTCAGAGCCCCCTGGCACAGAACCCATGACCTACACTGACTTGCTTGTTGCAATACCACATGGCAGTTGTGTGGTCTATGTCCTCAGTTCTCTACTTATTCCAGATGACATGACCTCCCCAACCTGGCAAGAACGCATTAGTCACAACCATTAGCTCCGGGTGGGGTAGGGAGAGGGGTCTGCCTCTGCCCCAATTGCAGTCGAGCTGCTACCACTACAAGTCTTTCGCACTCTCTTTCAACACCTGCACAGAATCAGAGAGGTTGTCTTTGTGATGAATCCACTGATAGGTCAACTCCCACTGCAGAGACCGCATGTGCCACCTAGCGTGGGTTAAAACATTATGCAGGAGGCAAAGAGGCCAAGAATCCTCAGAGCTGCTTTACTGAGATCCAGGTAAAAGGTTGAAACATGGGGATCATTGCTGACATGTCCTGGACTCATTGAGACGGAGGAAGGACTTGGAAAAGCACCATATTCAAGATGGCTCAGATGAACTGGAGACTTTGTAGAGTAAGGTTTGACCTCTGCACGTTGATTGAGAAACTGAACAGTGGCAACAGATTAGCCAGCGTCTGGAGGTGGATTGCGACTAGGCAAGCCCGCCTTCAGTAACCAGTCATCATGGTATAGGAAGACTGGGATTCTCAATCATCGCAGATGGGCTGCAACCACCACAATCACTTTTGTTAACACCCGAGGAGCCCTGGTAAGGCCAAAGGGGAGCACAAAGAACTGAAATTGCTTGTTGCCTATCTGAAAGAACTGGCGATACCTGTGGGACTGCAGGGCAGTAGTGTGGAAGCATGCATCCTGCAAGTTCGGTGTTACCATCCAGTCTACAGGACTTGGTACAAGTTGACCATTTTGAACTACCCCTTCCAGAGGAAGAACTTCAGAGGCGAACATCTAGGATAGAATGAATCCTTTATCTTTTTTCGGCACCAGAAAGTAGCAACCTGTCTCTATCGATGATGAGGGCACCCTCTCTAGGACTCATTTGGCCAAGAGAGCCTGAACTTCTGAGCAGAGTATGGACAAGTGGCCATATTGGAAGTTTTGCAGTGCAAGTGGTATGTCCAGGACAGTGTCCAGTGGATAGGACAGGACGGGCAGGGAGTATCTTTGTTCAACAATCTGGGGCTTTCATTGGTTTGATGTGATGCTTCACCATCGGGGAGGTGAAAGGTGACACGACCTCCTACTGGGTGACTGTGTGCCAGCGAGGACATTTCAAAGCAGTTTTACTTTGACCACAAAGAGAGGGTTTGGAGTAGGGGTAGTGCGTTGCCCATGAGTGCTTTAACACTGTAGGCCAATTCCCCGGCCTCGCCCTCGAGAGGGTTGTGAGGCTTGTAGCTGCTGAGCCCTGTCTTGATGTTGCCTCTGCAGGTATCCCCCACCCAAGCCTTAAAGGGGCATAGTTATTAGGGGAACTGCCAAAGTGGCTACAGTAGACTGAGAGACTCCGCTTCCGAGCCATCGAACAGCAGGTCTATAAGAGATTGCTGGGCATCTGACAAAAAACCTGTGGAGAAAATCCAAGTATGGCGCCTAAGCACCACTCTTGTCCCAACGTCCCAACATCCCAACTCACGCAGTATGTTGTGTTCAGGCCAGATCAGATGGTGTACTTCACAGTATATAGGTTTTGAGTATCAGACATTGAAGGTTTGTCTTACATTTTCCGGGACAGCTGGCACGAGATCTGCCACCCTGTCCCATAAGGTACATGAAAACCGTCCAAGGAGGTGGGAAGTGTTGACGGATTGCACTGCAAGGCTGTCACTCAAAAAGATGTGCTTTGCTAAATTTTACATCCTTTTGGATTCCCTATTAGGTGGAATGGTATGGAAGGAGTTCAGGTTAAGGCAGCTGAATGATGCCTGAACCATCATACTCTCCGGGGTAGGATTCTGGATTAAGAAAATCCTGGGGTCAGGCCTGTGCCACTTTACAACCGGCCTGTTTACTGGGGCGCAAGCTCTGGGTCGACCAAATGCCTATCAGTGACAGTCTCATTAAAAAGAAATAGAGGGTCCTGGGTTGAGGCTTCAGGGTTGAAGACTTCTGTCAATATGTTGGTTTTGACCTCCAGCATTGGGCAGTGTTAGTTCAAGAACTAATGAGTGTCACACAGGAGGCAGATTTTTTAATGGCCATAGGGTTCAGGGAGTTCAAGCTAATGACCGGGGAATGCCCACCCCACTGGCATCGTGAAGATTTTTTAAATTGTTAGGTTCTTCATAAATGAAATCGCCGTCATTATCATCATAAAACTGCTGTCTGGGTTTGAGAAACTGTGGTGACGTTGTTCAGGGCATTATTGAGCTTCCGAATTCCATTAAACTACCAGATTCCGAGTTGGTGATTGTGCCAGCATTGAGGCTCAATGTCACAGATGACGTCGGACATTGCACTAGGCCAGGAGTCTACATTTCCGGGCTTGTTCCCTTATCAGTCCAATCTCCTCCCTGAGATATGTCCAGGCCCCTTTCTTGTGATCTCTCACTGAATCAAAGAGCAACCTTTTGAAGTGTAAAGCAGAAGTCGCTTTCCCCTTCCTCTAGTGTATTTTACCCAGGTCACAGGAATGCAGTAATAAACAAATATGTCTGGAGGATTCCTCTACTCCCAATGTCTTCACCAGGCAGGTCTGGGATTCCCAAATTGGAACCCAGGGCCCTTCATGTAACGTACCACTACAGGCACACTTGAACTTAGAATACATTTACAGCACAGATGCACAAGTTACTTACCTTGGGTAACGATATATCTGTAAGAAACATTAGTAGTGATAGATTCCTTACCTTAGAATTACCCCCAGGCGTCAGACTGGATCCGGAAAGTTTTTTCGTCTGCAGTACCCCTGCAAGTCGGTAGGCGTCATCGTGGGGCTCCGCGTGCGTCATTGGCGCCGGGATGACATCGTCAGAGCTACTTAGATGCGCCCACGCGTGCCGGTATCAGTTCTGTACAAGACTTTCCATGCCAGGAACGCAGAGCCATGCAAGAAACTGACCACTGGTGCCATGAAACTAGGGCCCTGAAAGGAATGACCTTACCCTGGAAATCAGTTTGCAGAAAAGGAAGGATGGGTGGTGCGGTAAGGAATCTATCACTACTGCTTCTTACAGATATATCATTACAGTAGGTAAGTAACTTGTGCATCTGAAAGAAACACGTAGTGATAGATTCCTTACCTTTGAATAGATACCTTAGCAATACCAACCCCGGTGGTGGGTCTGCGAACCAAAATCACACCAGAAAGTCCTGGAGAACAGTTTAGCCAAATACGCCGTCTCTCCAGACTCGGCTGTCCAGGCAGTAGTGCTTGGTAAACGAAGCCCACGTAGCTGTCGGGCAGATGTCATGCAAGGGAACTCAGAGTCCCAGAGCAGTAGTGGCTGCCATCGCCCTGGTAGAGTGGGTGCGCAACCAAACTGGAGGCTCTTTTTTAGCCAAGGAGTAACAAGCCTTTATGCACAGAATGACCCACCGAGAGATGGTCCGCTTGTGCATACCCCGACCTTTCTTGGCGCCCACGTAGCCAACAAAGAGCTGGTCATCCACCCGGAACTGTTGTGTGCAGTCCAGAAAGAAAGAGAGCGCACGATTTGGGTCCAGGCGGTGGAGCCTCTCTTCCTCTTTTGAGGGATGTGGAGGCGGAAAGAATGTGGGCAAAGTGTTGGTCTGCCCGATGTGAAAGGCAGTGACAACCTTTGGCAGAAAAGAAGGACGAGTCCTTAGAACAACTTTGTCCGGATGGACAGAGTTAAAAGGAGGCTTAGAAGAGAGAGCCTGGAGCTCACTCACCCTTCTGGCAGAGGTGATGGCAACCAAGAAAGCAGTCTTTAGAGTGAGAAGACAAAGAGGACAATTGTGAAGTGGCTCAAAGGGAGCACACATCAGAAAGGTAAGAACAAGGTTCAAGTCCCACAGAGGCATCACAAAAGAGACAGAAGGAAACACGTGCATGATGCCTTTCAAGAACCTATTTAGAATGGGGGACTTGAAAAGGGAAGGCTGTTCTGGAAGCATTAGAAAGGCAGAAATGGTTGAGAGATAATCTTTGATAGAGCCCAAAACAGAGCCCTGCTGGGCCAAAGAGAGAAGAAAAAGAAGAACCTCTAAAAGAGGGGCGGAATGGGGATCTACAGCCTTTGCTGTGCACCATGCCACAAGCTTATTCCACCTGCAGGAGCACACCGTCTTAGTGGAGGGATGCCTGGCTGCCAAGATAATATTACAGACTTCAGGAGGCAGGTCGAAAGACGTCAACTGCCGACGCTCAATATCCACCTAAGGAGGTGGAGAATGGGCAGGTTTGGGTGGAAGACCGTCAACTGCTGCTGCAACAGAAGATCCTCCCGAAGAGGCAGACAAATCGGGGGGCCGATGCTCATACTGAGTAGCTCGGGATACCATACTCTTCGAGCCCAGTCCGGAGCCTCCAGAATGACTTGTGCCTGGTCGCGCCTGATCTTCTTCAGGACTCTGGGCAGAAGTGGTATGGGCGGAGAGGCGTACAACAGAACGCAGCTCCAATTGCGATAAAAAGCGTCGCCAAGCGAGTGCAGCCTTGGAAATTCCAACGCGCAGAAGTGATGACATTGCGCGTTCTCTTCGGTGGCGAACAGATCTAACCAGGTACAACACTCTACCCCAGCACATGTAAGTTCAAAAGATCTTTTCAGAAGTTATTAGCACACAAAACAAACAGGTCGATTTTTCTTCTTTTTAATCAGTCTTCAAGTTGCCAGTAGCTCAAATGTTCCCAAGCCAACAAGTGTTTCGTCGCCTCAGTTAGTTAGTACATGCAACTTGTTCACAGCTGAACGTTTTCACAGTAATGTAGTTTTTAATGCGGCAATAATTTGGTCCACTCGAGTGGACTGGCGTGGGGCACGAGTACGCGGAACGGCGGCTTTCTACACCGTCACAAATTCGTGAGAATCTAAAGCGGAAAACCCGCACTTACATTTGCCCGACAGCTTGGAATTTTACTTTTGGATTTCGCCTCACGCCACTGGGATATATGTGGCCTGGAATTATCCATGTTGCCTTGGTGCTGTGCCCACTGGAACTTCAGGTCCCACTGCAGAGCCCGCATATGCCATCTGGCATGATCCACCAGCAGGATGCCATCAGACCCAGTAGTTGAAGCGTCATCCTGACCGAAACTCGGGACAGAGGCTGAAAGATCGGAATCATAGCCTGAATGTCCCGGACTCGCTGCTCAGGAGGATAAACCCGAAACTGTGCCGAGTCCAGAACCGCTCTGATGAAAAGGAGGTTCTGCAAGGGAATCAGGAGCGACTTCGGCACATTGATCGAGAACCCCAGCGAATGCAGGAGGTCGGCCGTAGTCTGGAGGTGGGAGACAACTGCCTGGGGCTAGTCCGCCTTCCACAGCAAGTAGTCGAGATAGGGGAAGACTGAAACCCCTGATCTGTGCAGATGAGCTGCGACCACAGCCATCACTGTCATGAACACCCCAGGGGCGATAGTAAAGCCAAAGGGGAGCGCAGTGAACTGAAAATGCTCGTGGCCTACCGTGAATCGCAGGGAGCGTCTGTGGGCAGGCAGGACGGGAATATGAAAATAGGCGTCCTGCAAGTCCAACGCCACCATCCAGTCTTGCGGGTCTAGGGCAGCCAAGACCTGAGCAAGAGTGAGAATCTTGTACTTCTCCTTCCGGAGGAAGCGATTGACATTCCGAAGGTCTAAGACAGCCTACTTCTGGCGTCGGAACGCTCTCAATGGCCCCCCTTGGCCTAGAGGGCCCCAACTTCCTGCTGGAGAAGTGCCAAGTGATCTCCTGACATGCGGTGGTACAGAGGCGGCATGGCTGGAGGGGTTGCCTCAAAGGGGAGGGAGTAGTCCGTTCGGACAATTTGCAGCACCCACTTGTGATGTTGCGCCAGTGGTGTAGATGATGGCGCATTCGTCCACCCACTGGAGACTGATGGGCCTGAAAGGTTCGACTAGGAGGGCTTCGAAGTGGATGCTGCAGGGATAGAAGTGGATTGGCACGCCCGCTGGCCCCCTGAACCGCCTCGGCAGTTCCCACGTCCGCGACCACACTCAGGTTGTTAATGTTGTCTGTGGCTCTGCGAACGATGTGGGGCGCACGAAAGGCAGAGGTGGCCGCGTGGCCGACAGGCCCAAGGACTTGGCCGTAGCCCGGGAGTCCTTGAAGCGCTCCAACACGCTATCTGCCTTATGACCAAACAGGCGAATGCCATCAAAGGGCATGTCCATCAAGGTGTCCTGAAAAGCCAGTTGTCCTCAACCAGGCGTGGTGCCGAAGCGCCACCGTCGTGGAAATCGACCTACCCAGTGAGTCGGCGGTGTCCAGCCCACAATGTATGGTGAACTTTGCTGCATCTCTCCCGGCCGCAATTCCTCATTCCTGCATTCCTCTCCGGGCAGTTGAAGCCCAAGAGGAATGCAGTGTTCACCGACCTCAGCCCTAAGCTGGCAGATGAAAACAGTTTTTACCAAACTGATGCAGCTTCTTGGATTCCCTATCCGGTGGTGTGGTAGAGAACGCGCTCGGGGACGTAGAGGCTTGGACAACCAAGCTCTCCGGGGTAGGGTGTTGGGTGAGGAAGAGGGGGTCGCCCAGAGCCAGGCGATGGCGTCGGGCCACGTTCCGATCCACAGGAGCCCCTGTGTTAGGCCTGGTCCAGGTGCCTGTTAGACTTGGCTGTCTATAGTTGGCAGAGGTAAACACTTCTGACAAATAGGGACTCACCTCCTCTAGTCAGGGCAAGGGGATCACACACTTAGATAACCCCTGCTCACCCCCTTGGTAGCTTGGCAAAGCAGACAGGCTTATCTCAGAGGCAGTGCGTTAACCATTTATGACCACATACAGTAATAAAGTGAATACACTACAAATGGACACGACACAGTAGTATTATAAAAATAAGGATGTTTATATAAGGCTTAGCACAAGACCAAATAACTACAAAATATACCACAATCTTATAAATGCTCTTGGAAGGAAAAATAATAGTTCAAGTGTAGTTTCTTCTTAGCACAAAGTCTTTAGTAACAAAAGCAACTCTTCTTCTTTTAAATCACAGTTCTTAGCAACAATGTAACCCACATGGGAGTCACACAACGTCGAGGCAAAGTTAATCCAAAGGTTCGGCGTCAAACGCAAGGAGCGCTACTTCGAGCCCAGAGTCGCACAGACCCCCACAACACAGTACCTTGGAAAAGCGAAGCACACGATGATCAGCGGCGTCGAGATGTCCGGCGTCGCGTCTTCGGCGTCGATCAGGCCTCAGAGTCGGGGCGATCTGCAGTGGTGTCGACAGATGTCAGGCAGGAGCAGCGCTCCCGAGGCGAAGCAGGATACTGCGTCGTCGTTGATGTCGATGATGATGTTGCAAGGTTGAGCAGCGCTCACGGCGTTGAGAGGGCTCGGAGTCGATGCGATCAGCGGCGGCGCAGACACAGGGTCACTTGGAGCTGGAGCCGAACTCGCTACTCACTGGCGTCGTTACTGGCGTCGATCGGGTCCGGCGGCCGGCGTCGAGGAAGCGGGACACTGGAGCCGTTACTCACGATGTCGAGCTGAATTTGCCGGCGTCCGTCGGCGTTGAGATTGCTGGATTCTTCAGAGGTGCTGGATTTTCAGGTTCCAGCAACAAGCACTTTTAGCAAATGATGAAGTCCTTTAGCCCTGTGACTTCAACAGGAGGCTGGCACTCTTCCAGCCCTGGAGATTTTATTTAGCAAAGATTGAGAGTACATACTCAGTTCCTCGGCAAAAATAAAGAAGTGACTGCAGGATTCCCCCCAGCAAACAGCACACTGGCAGAAGGGGTAGGCAAGTCCTTGCATCAGCAGGCTTCTTGTCCTTGGTTCAGGGTTCCTTGTCAGAAGTGATCTAAAGTCTTGGTTCAGGGGTCCTTCTCTAATACCCATTTTTGGCTTTGATCCCTTTGTCCATGCAGGGGAATTCCCCTCATCCTGGGTTTGTTGTGGGTGTAGCCAGGCAGAGGCACCTGGCCTATTCACTGTGCAGGGCTGGTTCCTCAGACGCCCAGCAAAAGGTGGAGCCAGCATTGTTACTGGCAGGGGCAGGGCCATCGGTCTCCTGGTAGGAGGTGGGGCCAGGATCGTCCCTGGCAGGCACAGAGCCATCAGTCGCCTGGCAGGAGGTGGAGCCAGCATTGTGTCAGGCAGGGCAGGCTATCAGGAGCTACTCTTCCCCTATTCTCAATGCAAATGTCCCACTCATCCCACACTGACTCATTCAGACCTCTGGAGCCACCCAGCTCCTGTCACACACATACCAAACCAGCAGAAACCGGTAATAGTTAGACAAGAAAATAGCCACTTTCTAAAAGTGCTATTTTCAAACCCAGAGTCCAAAAACCATCCACCCAAACGGATGCGTTATTAAACTCCGAGTTCAGGGATACCAAACTCGACATTGTACCATACTTCCTGAGCCAGCTAGGATTATAGCATTAATAATCCTGGCAGCCCATGCTAACTGATGGGGAGCAGGTAACCTTACAATAGTGAAAAACGAAAAAGGCTGTAATTCACTATTAGGACATGCCAACTTAGTCAGGCTTGTCCTACCTTATGCTTACAATGCACCCTGCCCTTGGGCCAACCATAGGGGTGACTAACATGAAGTTAAGGGAAAGTTTAGGGGCTGGCAAGTAGGTGTACTTGCGCAGTCTGCGTGACAGTACCAGACTGCACGTAGGTCTAGCAATGGCAGACCTTGAGACATACTTTTACTAGGCCGCTCTTGTGGGTGGCACAACATGTGCTGCAAGCCCACGAGCAGCATTTGTATTTACAAGCCTTGGCGCTCCTGGTGCACTCTACTAGGGACTGACAGTAAACCAAATAAGCCAAACATGGAATTCAATCAATACAGCAATTTCACATAGGGAGCACTTGCACTGTGGCACTGATCAGCAGTGGCACAGTGCCCTAAGCAATGTACCAGTAAAACATTGTAAACAGAGGAGGCAAACAGAAAAAATGGAGGAGAGACTCAGGCCAATGATGTCAGGTCTAACACGTGTCCCCTCCAGCTGAAATGTGGGGAGAACTACCCTTGACCTAGGGAGTCCTCATCACTAAGGCGGAAAAATCTGGACAGACCATCAGCATTGGCGTGATCTGTGCCAGGGCGGTGTTCCACCGTGAAGTCCATCCCCTGTAGAGAAATGGACCACCTCAACAGTTTTGGATTCTCACCCCTCATCTGCATCAACCATCTGAGGGGCCTGTGGTCTGTCTGAACCCGGAAGTGAGTCCCAAACAGGTAGGGTCTTAGCTTCTTCAGCGCCCAGACCACAGAAATGCTTCTCGCTCTATCGCACTCCACCTCTGTTCCCTGGGAAGTAACCTCCTACTGATGAAGGCTGCAGGTAAGTCTCGGCCCTCTTCATTCACCTGAGCTAGAACAGCCTCCACGCCATGCTCTGAAGCGTCCGTCTGGACAACAAATTCTTTAGAAAAGTCAGGTGCCTGGAGTATGGGTGCTGTGCACATTGCAGTTTTCAGGGTGTCAAAGGCCGTCTGACAGGCGTCAGTCCAGATCACATTTCGTGGCTGCTTCCTGGAAGTCAGCGAAGTCAAGGGGTGCACAATGTTACCATAATCCTTGACAAACCTCCTGTAGTAACCCGTGAGACCTAAGAAGGCTCTCACCTGAGTTTGGGTTTTGGGCGGTGCCCAAGCCAGGATAGTATCTATCTTGGGTTGCAGGGGGGCCACCTTGCCGCTCCCTACTTGGTGCCCCAAGTACATCACGGAACCCTGCCCCATCTGGCACTTACTGGCTTTGATTGTGAGGCCTGCTCTGCGCAGGGCCAACAACACTTCCTCGAGGTGGCGCAAGTGGTCCTCCCAGCTGGCGCTGAACACTGCGATGTCGTCCAGGTAGGCAGCACTGAAGTCCTCCAGTCCAGCCAATACCCGGTTGACCAACCTCTGGAAGGTGGCAGGGGCATTCTTCATTCCAAAGGGCATAACCCGGAACTGGTAGAGCCCATCTGGTGTGGAGAATGCTGACCTCTCTTTTGCCCCATCAGTTAAGGCGATCTGCCAGTACCCAGACGTTAGATCAAACGTAATAAGGTACCGAGCAGCCCCTAACCGATCTATGAGCTCATCAGCTCTGGGGATGGGGTGCGAGGCAGTCTTGGTGACTGAATTGAGTCCTCGGTAATCCACACAGAACCGAAGTTCTGGTAAAGCACCAGGCGCTGCAGCCTTCGGGACCAAGACCACTGGGCTGTCCCAAAGACTGCTAGAGGACTCAACCACCCCTAAGGCAAACATTTTGGAGACTTCCTCCTTGATGTATGCTCTGACCTTGTCAGTCACCCTGTAAGCCTTGTGCTTCACAGGAGTGCTGTCCCCGGTGTCCACATCATGGACACACAACTGAGTGACACCAGGAATCAAGGAGAACAGATCAGGGAATTGTCCCAACAGTTGGCGACAATCTTGCTGCTGCTCAGGGGTCAGTGTGTCAGAGAGGACAACACCATCCACTGACCCATCTTGCTCTTTTGCATACAGGAGGTCAGGAAGAGGCTCGCTCTCCTCCTCCATTCCAGCATCTGTGGCTAGGAGCATGCCCACTTCGGACCTTTCTAAGTGGGGCTTTAACCGGTTGACATGCAGGACCCTCAAGGGGTTCCTGGGAGATTTCAAGTCCACCAAGTAGGTGACATCGCTCTTCTTCTCGACAACCTCAAATGGTCCAGTCCACCTGTCCTTGAGCGCACAAGGTTCCACAGGGGACATGACCCAAACTTTCTGACCAGGTTGAAGCTTCACCAGAGTAGCATTTCGGTCGTACCACCGCTTCATCTCTTCCTGGCTGGCCTCCAGATTTGCCTGAGAAAGATCTCTGAAGCGCCTAGTCTGGTTCCTAAAGGCCAGCATGTAACTGTATACATCCTGGGGAGGTTTCCTGGGAGATTGCTCCCAGCCTTCTTTGACCAGACTCAAAGGTCCTCTTACCGGGTGTCCATACAAAAGCTCAAAGGGGCTGAACCCTAGAGACTTCTGTGGCACCTCACGGTAAGCAAACAGCAGGCATGGCAAGAGGACGTCCCATTTACGCCTCATTGGTTCTTCAAATGTAAATGTAAATGTAAATGTATTTGAGCTTATATAGCGCACAGCTACCCGCAGTGGGTTTCCCGGCGCTTGCTTAGGGAACCCGTCCTGGTATTCCCCTGTGAGATAACCCCGGCAGGGTATCCACAAGGTGAAAGCCAGGCATCCCGCCGCGAGGGGCCGTTGTGGAGATTAAGCAAGCTATTGCCCAGAGTCGCAGAGTGTGAACCCGTGAGTCGAGAAGGCACCGGAGCGAGAATTATCGAGTCCATGGAATTTTTAGCCCAAGACCCGCCAAGGCGGGGAATTGAACCCTGGTCCAGGGCCGATCTCAGCTTCCGGGTCTGCCGCCTCTAACCCCTGAGCCACACTTCTCCACCCTCAAGACCCATGATCATGCCTTTAAGGGTCCGGTTGAATCTCTCAACCAGCCCATTACCTTGAGGGTGGTAAGGAGTGGTGAACTTGTAGGTTACCCCACACTCCTTCCCCAGAGACTTCATATAATTGGAAATGAAGTTGGTGCCCTGGTCTGACACCACCTCTCTGGGGAACCCCATGCGGGAGAAAAAACACCCATCAGTGTCCGTCCCACCACGGGGGCCGTCACTGTCCTGAGAGGGATGGCTTCCGGGTACCGTGTGGCATGGTCCAACAAGACCAGGTTGAACCTGTTGCCCAGAGCTGTTTTGGGGTCCAGGGGCCCAACAATGTCAATCCTCACCCGGTCAAAGGGGGTACTGACGACGGGAAAAGGTTGGAGGGGAGCCTTCTGCTTCCTTCCGCTTTTCCCACTTGCCTGGCAAGTTTGACAGGTTTTGCAATGGATAACTGTATCCCTTCTCATCCGAGGCCAATAAAAATGGGTGACAAGCCTGTCATAGGTCTTGTCCTGCCCCAGATGTCTAGCTAACAGAACGTCATGAGCCAAACCCAGTAGGGAAGCTCTGAAGCGCTGGGGTACCACCAGCACACGGGCTGACCCAGGCTCAGCCGCCTTAGGCTCGCTATACAGGAGGTCGTTCTCCCAGTAGACAAAATGTGATCCTGACTGATCACCTGTGGTATGGGCTGAGGCCTGCTGCCTCATACCCACAAGAGAAGGCACACTTTCTGTTCTGCACAAAATTCTTCCCTGGAGGGACCACCATCCTGCTGCCAGTGGGTCAGCACGGGCAGGTCTCCCAGTTAAGCAACTTGTTCCCCTGTGGGCTCCAGGGCATTCCCCTCAAGGTCTGCCTCCTCCTGGACCACAGGAACTATGGGGGCCGGTTTTCCGCCCCTCCTGCCTCTTCTCTTCACAGCTGGGTCCTGGGCCATACTTTCAGGCTCCGGGACCCCATCAACACCCTTACTTGCTGTCATCGATCGAGTGGTTGCACACACCCACTCTGGCACACCCAACATTTTCAAATGTGTCTCACGCTCCACCTTAGCCCAAGGGGAGTCTTCCAAATCATTGCCCAAGAGACAATCAACAGGCATGGCGGGCCTTACAGCAACTTGAAGAGTACCTGAAACTCCTCCCCCCATTCAAAGGGAACCTGAGCTACCTCACACTCTTTCTGGGAGTTGTCAGCAGCTATCACAGGGTAGAATGCGTGGGGAACCACCTGCTCTCTAGACACCAAGTGACGCTTGACAGCTGTCACACTTGCTCCGGTGTCTCTGAGAGCTTCCACTCTATGGCCATTACTGTTCACCCACTGCCTATATTTATTAGTGTTACTAGGCAGAGGGGGTGGAGGGACCATTTCCATGTCTCCTAAAGAGACCAGGGACATCTCTGCGGGACCCCTCCCACCAGGGGCAACCATCTCCTCCCCTCCCAGGGCTACACTCGCCAACTGACGGGGGGGGGGTACACGTGGTGGTGCATTAGAGTACCTCATGGGACACTGGGGATCATAATAACGGTGTCCCACCTGCTTACAAACATAGCAGGTCATTGGGCCCCTATGAACAGGTTTACCTGTCGGGGCCCGGGCTTCTTCACAGGGGTAGGATGGGAACCTTTCCCTTGGTTCCCTTGGGGATTACTTTGGGGCCCTTTCTGGAACTCCCTCTGTTTACCCTTGTCCCCCCCCACTCTTCTGCTGGGGACCCTGCCCACCTTTGGCTGAGTCTCCCACTGGACCCTTGTGGACCCTGGTACTGACCCAGCGGTGCGCGTCCTCAGCAAGTTTTCTAGGGTTAGATATCTTGCTATCAATAAGGTGCTGGCGCAGCTCTGGAAAACAGTTATTAGACAAGTGCTCCCAAGCAAACAAATCATAAAGAGCTTCATAACTTTCCACTTTGCTGCCCTTTATCCAACCATCCATGGCTCTGCAAAAAAATGACACATATTCAACCCACGTAGTACCAGGCAACTTCTTACATTCTCTAAAGGCTTGTCTGTACTTTACTGGGGTTAGGCCATACCTTAACATTAAAGCATCTTTCATATGAGTATAAGACATCCTATCCTCAACAGGTATGCTCAACAGGGTAACTCTCCCCTCATTCACAAAGCGACCCCACAACCCCGCTCCCCAATCCTTCTCAGGGACCCGGTGGGCCAACAATGCTAACTCATATGCTTTAAACCATTGACCAATATCCTCATTCTTCTGAAAATCTTTGATCACATCTTTAGGAAAATAAAACCTACTTTCTGCAGGAACAGATGGGATGCTGCCACCAGAAGGATTCAATTCTAAACTCTTAGCTTGGAGTTCCATCTCACTCACCATTTTCTCACGTTCCAAAGCTAACTTTTCTCTTTCAAACTCCAACCTTTTGATCTCCATATCAGCTTCTCTCCTATCTTTTGCATTTTCTAACTCCAACTGCCCATTTATCTTAAGTCTTGCCATTTCCATGTTGTATGCACGCTCCTTCTCCCTTTCTTCGGGAGAAAGACCTTTAGAGGACACACTGCTACCGGGAGAGGACACGGCCTCATTCACTGGCACCTCCTCATCCCCTTCCACTGGCGGTACCACCGCCAGATCAGCGGGATCTCTGGCCTCTAACCAGGCTTGCAATGCTTTGAGAAATTCCTCCTTCCTTGAGTGGCCTGTGATAGGAACTTTAAACTGCTCGCAAAAGGATTTCAGCAGATCTTCCTTGTATTTCTTTATCCTTTTCCTATCAAATTCCTCCACAACAACAGCAGGGGTAGTGACTCCGGCATCACTCATGGTCAAAACTGGCAGTGTTCAAAAAATCAAGCTTCAGAAAAGCGGAGAACAAAAATAGAATCCTACCAAAATAGATTGTGACTGCGCTATTGTCTGCTTTCACTATGTAGCGCACACTAATCACTGCACATGGGTCATAAATGCAAAGGAGTAGTTTCTGTCCTGTAACTCCAGTTCTGTAGTAGGGGTATCTCTGTTATAGTCATAATCTAGTGAATAGTCCCGCCCATGTGCGTGGACCCCGGCAATCAAAAATAATCTCTTAAGTTGTCAAATAATGTAGAAACTGCAAAGACACTTGAGAGAATTTAAAGACAAATAATACAGCCTATATCCACAGGCTACACTGTCCAGTACTTCAACTAGAAATTCCACCAAATAACACCACACATAATACAGCCAGCCCAGTTTCTACCATAGAGAAACTTGCCTCCACCAGTAAAAGACTCTGGAATGATAGAGAGGAAGGCATGGACAGACAAGCCCCATAGGCTGCCATTATGTGGCTTAAATAGGATACTGTGCCTTTAAGAGAGCTTTCTAGAACTTTCTCCCAGTATCCCAGAATGCATAGCAGGTCCCTCTACTTTCAGTTCTTTTTGAAGGCGAAGCACGCCAGACCTGTCGCATTCTTTACATGAAGAAATATCTCCACCGGGGAGGAGGGCGGGCGCTTATGACTATAACAGAGATACCCCTACTACAGAACTGGAGTTGCAGAACAGAAACTACTCCTTCTGTAGTAGGGGATCTCTGTGTATAGTCATAATCTAGTGAATAGAATGGCAAGCCCATCCCCACACCAAAGCGGCGGTGGAGAAAGAAAATAACGCCACTACTGAGCGAACAAGTTCCGCAGCGAAGCCTGCCCAACCTGAGCGTCTGCCCTGGCGTCAGTATCCAGGCAGTAATGCTTAGCAAAGGTATGGACCGACTTCCAAGTGGCTGCCTTGCAGATTTCAGCAATCGGCACGTTACGGAGCAAGGCCGTCGTGGCAGCTTTGCCCCTGGTGAAATGAGCCTTAGGCTTACCTCCTAAGGTCTTATTAGCCTTTTGGTAACATAATTGTATGCAGGACACAATCCACCTAGAGATGGACTGCTTAGAGGTAGCAAGACCCGTCCTGACTGATCCATAATTAATAAACAACTGGTCAGACCTACGAATATCTTTGGTTTTATCCAGATAAAATTTCAACACCCTCCTAACATCCAGGGAATGGAGAGACCTTTCCGCTGGAGACGAAGGGTTCTGAAAAAACGTAGGCAAAGTTATGGTCTGGTTGACGTGAAAATCAGAAATAACCTTGGGAAGAAATTTAGGGTGAGTACGCATAACAACCTTAGCAGCATGAAATACAGTATAAGGTTCAGTACAACACGACACCTGAATTTCACTCACCCTGCGGGCCGATGTAATGGCCACGAGGAACGCCGCCTTCCAGGACAGGTGCTGCAACGAAGCCTTATGAATAGGTTCAAAAGGCTCCTTCATCAATCTGGACAGCACCACATTCAATTCCCATGAAGGCGAAGGAAGCATGACAGGAGGGAATACTTTCTTCAATCCTTCCAGAAAATCTTTGATCACAGGGTTCTGGGAAAAGGAAGTCTGTGAAGGGCATTTCCTGTAGGCAGTCAATGCAGCAAGATGAACCTTAATGGAATGAACATTAAGGCCAGACTGCGCCAAATGTAAAAGGTAAGGAAGGATGACATCTTCCTTACAGGTCGTAGGGTCATGGTTCTTAGACTGGCACCAGATACAAAACCTCTTCCACTTGTAAGCATATGAAGTTCGAGTGGAAGGCCTCTTAGACTCCTTCAGTATGTCCATGCAATCCTCAGGCAGATTCCGATGGCCATATTGCACTATCTCAGGAGCCATGCCGCCAAACTCAAAGACGAGAGTTTGGGGTGTAACATCCGTCCCCCGAACTTCGTGAGAAGATCCGGCCTGCACGGCAGCCGAATGTGAGGAAGGAGAGACCGGTGAAGCAGGCCCGTGAACCACCACTGCCTGGGCCACTCCTGGGCAATGAGTATCATCCGAGCCCTCGACCGGGCCAGCTTGATGAGCACCGCCGGAATCAGGGGAATGGGAGGAAAGGCGTACAGAAAGCTGTTCGTCCAGTTGATCCATAACGCATTCCCCAGCGTCCCCTGCTGGTAGTACCTGGAGGCGAAGTCTCTGAACTTGCTGTTTTCGGCGGTGGCGAACAAATCTACGTCTGGAGTTCCCCACCTTGCGAAGACTTTTCCTAGTACTTCGTCGTTTATGACCCATTTGTGGTTTTCCTGAACCAGCCTGCTCAGTGCGTCTGCCTGAACATTCTGCACACCTGGCAGATGGGTAGCCGTTATCGTCAGTCCTCTGGCTAGGAGCCAGTGCCAGATCGCCTGCGCCTCCTGTGACAGAGTGCGTGATCTCGAGCCCCCCTGCTTGTTGAGGTAGTACATCGTGGTGGTATTGTCCGTCTGTACAAGCAGGGAGTTGGTCTGGAAGGACGGAAGAAAGGCCTTCAGTGCCAAGTGAACAGCTCTGAGTTCCAGGAATTTGATGTGATACGTGGCCTCCATCGGTGACCACGTTCCTTGAATCTGTAGGTTCCCGGAATGCGCTCCCCATCTAAAGAGAGAAACATCCGTCACGACAGTCTGCGAGGGAATGTCCTTGTGGAAGGGAACCCCTCTCAGGAGATTCTCCGCCGAACACCACCACTTCAGAGACTGAAGAGCATGCAGAGACAGTCGTATCTTGTCGTCCCAAGATCCTTTCCTCTGATCCCACTGGTCTTCCAAGCACTCCTGCAGCGGTCTCATGTGCAGTCGTGCGTGTGGCGTCAAGAAGATACAAGAGGCCACCGATCCCAGTAGAGAAGACACCGTCCTCACTGTTGTAGATGGAGTTGTCATAAGAGCCTGAGCCTTTCGAAGGAGAGATAATCGTCGCTCTTCCGAAGGAGACACGCTTGCTGACAGCGTATTGATTGAGGCACCCAAGTACTGTATGCATTGGACCGGATTAGGGACAGACTTGGCCATGTTGATGTGCAACCCCAGCTTGTTCAAGAGAACGCACGTCTTCTGGAAGTGTGCTTGCGCTTCCGAGAAGGAGGATGCCTTGATCAACCAATCGTCCAGGTACGGGTAGACAAACACCTTGTTCTTCCTCAGGTGTGCTGCTACCACCGCCATGCACTTCGAGAATGTTCTCGGCGCAGACTTCAGTCTGAATGGGAGTACTGTGTATTGATAATGATTGGCGCCGACTTGGAACCGCAGGAACTTCCTGTGTTTGTGTGCAATGGGCACATGGAAGTAAGCATCCTGTAGGTCTATAGCACATAGCCAGTCTCCCTGTTGCAACTGAGGATAAATCTGATGCAACGACAGCATGCGAAACTTTTCCCTGTGAATCCATTTGTTTGCCTGTTGCAAGTCCAGAATGGGCCTGAACTCGTTCTTGTCCTTCTTGCGAACCAGGAAGAACCGGGAGTACAGGCCTCTTCCTCTCTGGGACAGAGGCACGTCTTCTATCGCCCTCTTCCTTAACAGGATATCGGCCTCCGCCTGGAGCTCGCGCAGTTGATACTGTGAGCTGACCGGAGGGATCGCTGGAGGCGGGCTGATGAACCGAAGACTGTATACATTGCAAACAATATTCAGCACCAACTTGTCCTGAGTAATTTTTCTCCACTCTGCCAGAAAAAATTGAATGCTTCCCCCTACCGGAGTGGGTAACAGATCCGGGGGAAGTAGGTTCCTAGGGCCTAGACCCAGCCTGGCCCTTGGGCACCGGAGCTGACTGCTGGCCTCCTCTGCCATTCTGGCGCTTCTGGAACGGCTTACGGAACTGTTGTTGTTGTTGCGCCTCTCCCGAAGCTTGGCCACGTCCTCGGCCTTGCCCACCGAATCGCCGTTGGAACGGGCGGTACGACTTCTTCGTGTCTTTAGGCTTCTCCAGGCCCACAGCCGTGAGCGTTTCGGCATCCGCCTTCATGCGGGCCATCTCATCATCCGCATGCTTCCCGAAGAGGGTCTCGCCGGAGAATGGCAGGTTGGCTACCCTCTGCTGTCCGTCCGGTTTCAGGGACGTAAGACGGAGCTAGGCGTGACGTCATTGGTTAACCCCATGGCAAAACCCATGAGCTGCCAACAGGGAAGAGTCCGCTGCAGCGCTGATAATCTGGTTCGCCACCAGCATCCCTTCATTCAGCACTTCCTGGAAGTCCTCGCGCTTCTCGCGAGGTAAGTGCTCCGCAAACTGCTGGAGGGAGTCCCAGAGGGCGCGGTCGTAGCGTCCCAACAGCGCCGTGGCACTCGCAGCCTTCATGGAGGTCGCCGATGTTCCACACACTTTCCTCCCTGCCGAATCCATTCATCTGGACTCCTTATCCGGGGGAACCGTGGATGACGGGGTGGTGGCATGTTGTTTGCGGGCCGCCGTCACAATCACAGAGTCCGGAGGTGGTTCCGCCCTCAGAAAGGCCGGGTCCGAATCGGGAGCCCGGTACTTTTTCAGCAACCTCGATGGAGCCGCCTTCGTCACCGCAGGGGTGAGAAAGAGGGCCATAGCCGGTTCCTCCAGGCCCGGCACCAGAGGCAGGATTGGACGAGACAGGTGTTTCTGATGCAATGTCTCAAAAACGACTGAAGTCTTAGGAGTAGGCACCGTCAAGGATATGCCCAACTTCGCAGCGCCCCTTAAAAGGACATCATGGAACGCCACCAGGTCATCAATCGGGGACACCCTCGTGTCTGGTGACCCCGACAAGGTCGGAGAATAGTCCCTGGTACCAGAGGACCTTGTGTGAGAGCGAGAGTCGTGCCTCCTACGGCGGTGTCTCGACCATGTGGACGATCTGTGTCGCGATCTCTCCCTCCTCTCAGAGCGAGAGCGAGACCTGCCAGCCCGTGGCCGCTCCACCGGTTTCCGTGTTGGGGTCTTCCTTGGCTCCTCTCGGGGTTTAGGTTTCGGCGTCCCCTTAGGAGGTGTAGGCAAAGGAGGCAACGACGTGGACCTCTGCGGAGGAACCACCGACCGAGGGGCGGGCCCATGCGGAGGAACCGGTGGCGGTGGGTCGCCTGACGGAAGCGGAGGGTTGGTGGGAGGGTCCTCTTTAGGTACAGGCGGAGGTGGCGACCTAGGCCGAGATGGCGTGTACACCTCTGAGTACACCGAGCCCGGTGACCCCTTAGGCGAAGGGGGCTGAGATCCAGCCCCTTCAGCAGGTGATCGCTTCCTCTTGCGTCCTCCACTAGAAGCAGTCTGACTTCTGGGACCAGAATCTCTCTTGCGCCGTTTTGGAGAGGCAGAACGACTCCTAGACGCCGACCTCTTCCTTCTCGACGCTGAGCATCGCTTTTCCGGCGTCGAACGTCGCCTCCGCGACTCCGGCGTCGAACGCCGCCTCCGCGACGTCGACCTCTTCTTCCTCGACGTCGAACGCCGTCCCCGCGACGTCGACCTCTTCCTCCGTGACGGCGTACGTCGCCTCCGCAACGTCAAACGTTACGTCCTCGACGACGAGCGTCGATTCCTCCTTGTTGCCCTCGACGTCGAGGAGCCAGTCGACGTCGACCGGTGCTTCGACGTCGATCGGCGGCGGCGATCGGCGGCGCCGCCTCGACGGCGCGCGCCGATGCTTGTCACTTCGTCTCCGCCGTCGAAAGGAAGACTCCGACGTCGACCATGACGATGACGTCGACGGTGGCTTCGACGGCGACCTCTCCAGGCCCTTCGACGTCGAGCCGTCACGCCGTCTCGACCCGGAGGCCCGGGGAGAAGGGGAACACACCGCCGTCATCCCTCTCGACGTCGTCGTCGATGCAATCGACATCGACAGAGACCGGGACCGTTAGCTGGACTTCCTGCCTCTGGGGAGCCCCCCAGAGGCCTCAGCAGAGGCAGAGGGAACCTTCCCAGCCTGCCCAGACCCGCCTGCAAACGTCTCTCCTCAAAGCCTGAAAGCCTAATCTTCAGCCTGTCCCTCAGAGTCCGAGCTGTAAACTGCTGGCAGATGACACAGTCTTCAGGGACATGATCTTCAGGGAGACAGACGATGCAGACGTCGTGTGGATCACTTTTGGCCTTCTTCCTCCCACATGCTGGACACTTATCAAAAAAGACCAGGCATTTTAGAGCCCTAAAACGCCTGAACCAACACACAAAAGAGAAGGAGAACACCAAGAAAGTAAACTGAAACACTTTTAAAACACAAAAGTGCCAAAATATCCAATAAACCCTTGAAACAAGGGAGAGCTCAATGCCAGGGTCCTGTTAGCAGGAGCCGGAAAAAAGAACTGAAAGTAGAGGGACCTGCTATGCATTCTGGGATACTGGGAGAAAGTTCTAGAAAGCTCTCTTAAAGGCACAGTATCCTATTTAAGCCACATAATGGCAGCCTATGGGGCTTGTCTGTCCATGCCTTCCTCTCTATCATTCCAGAGACTTTTACTGGTGGAGGCAAGTTTCTCTATGGTAGAAACTGGGCTGGCTGTATTATGTGTGGTGTTATTTGGTGGAATTTCTAGTTGAAGTACTGGACAGTGTAGCCTGTGGATATAGGCTGCATTATTTGTCTTTAAATTCTCTCTTAAGTGTCTTTGCAGTTTCTGCATTATTTGACAACTTAAGAGATTATTTTTGATTGCCGGGGTCCACGCACATGGGCGGGACTAATTACTAGATTATGACTATACACAGAGATCCCCTACTACAGAAGTTCAAATCCTCACCGCTGACCCACCAATGTTAGACTTGGCTGTCTCTAGTTGGCAGAGGTATACACTTCTGACAAATAGGAACTCACCTCCTCTAGTCAGGGCAAGGGGATCACACACTTAGATAACCCCTGCTCACCCCCTTGGTAGCTTGGCAAAGCAGACAGGCTTATCTCAGAGGCAGTGCGTTAAGCATTTATGACCACATACAGTAATAAAGTGAATACACTACAAATGGACATGACACAGTAGTATTATAAAAATAAGGATGTTTATATAAGGCTTAGCACAAGACCAAATAACGACAAAAATACACCCCAATCTTATAAATACTCTTGGAAGGAAAAATAATAGTTCAAGCGTAGTTTCTTCTTAGCACAAAGTCTTTAGTAACAAAAGCAACTCTTCTTCTTTTAAATCACAGTTCTTAGCAACAATGTAACCCACATGGGAGTCACACGAAGTCGAGGCAAAGTTAATCCAAAGGTTCGACGTCGACCGCGAGGAGCGCTACGTCGAGCCCGGAGTCGCACAGACCCCCACAACACAGTACCTTGGAAAAGCGAAGCAAACGATGATCAGCGGCGTCGAGATGTCCGGCGTCGCGTCTTCGGCGTCGATCAGGCCTCGGAGTCGGGGCGACCTGCAGCGGTGTCGACAGATGTCAGGCAGGAGCAGCACTCCCGAGGCGAAGCAGGATACGGCGTCGTCGTCGATGATGATGTTGCAAGAGTGAGCAGCCCTCACGGCGTCGAGAGGGCTCGGAGTAGATGCGATCAGCGGCGGTGCAGTCAAGGGGTCACTTGGAGCTGGAGCCGAACTCGCTACTCACTGGCGTCGCTACTGGCGTCGATTGGGCCCGGCGGCTGGCGGTGAGGAAGCGGGACACTGGAGCCGTTACTCACGATGTCGAGCTGAATTTGGCGTCGTCAGTCGGCGTCGAGATTGCTGGATTCTTCAGAGGTGCTGGATTTTCAGGTTCCAGCAACAAGCACTTTTAGCAAATGATGAAGTCTTTTAGCCCTGTGACTTCAACAGGAGGCTGGCACTCTTCCAGCCCTTGGAGATTTTATTTAGCAAAGCTTGAGAGTACACACTCAGTTCCTCTCTCCTGGTTCCTTAGCAAAAATAAAGAAGTGACTGCAGGATTCCCCCCAGCAAACAGCACACTGGCAGAAGGGGTAGGCAAGTCCTTGGATCAGCAGGCTTCTTGTCCTTGGTTCAGGGTTCCTTGTCAGAAGTGATCTAAAGTCTTGGTTCTGTGGTCCTTCTATTATAACCCTTTTTGGCTTTGATCCCTTTGTCCATCCAGGGGAATTCCCCTCATCCTGGGTTTTTTGTGGGTGTAGCCAGGCAGAGGCACCTGGCCTATTCACTGTGCAGGGCTGGGTCCTCAGACGCCCAGCAGGAGGTGGACCCAGCATTGTTACTGGCAGGGGCAGGGCCATCGGTCTCCTGGTAGGAGGTGGGGCCAGGATTGTCCCTGGCAGGCACAGAGCCATCAGTCGCCTGGCAGGAGGTGGAGCCAGCATTGTGTCAGGCAGGGCAGGCTATCAGGAGCTACTCTTCTCCTACTCTCAATGCAAATGTCCCACTCATCCCACACTGACTCATTCAGACCTCTGGAGCCACTCAGCTCCTTTCACACACATACCAAACCAGCAGAAACCGGTAATAGTTAGACAAGAAAATAGCCACTTTCTAAAAGTGCTATTTTCAAACCCAGAGTCCAAAAACCATCCACCCAAACGGATGCGTTATTAAACTCCGAGTTCAGGGATACCAAACTCGACATTGTACCATACTCCCCGAGCCAGCTAGGATTATACCATTAATAATCCTGGCAGCCCATGCTAACTGATGGGGAGCAGGTAACCTTACAATAGTGAAAAACGAAAATGGCTGTAATTCACTATTAGGACATGCCAACTTAGTCAGGCTTGTCCTACCTTATGCTTACAATGCACCCTGCCCTTGGGCCTACCATAGGGGTGACTAACATGAAGTTAAGGGAAGGTTTAGGGACTGGCAAGTAGGTGTACTTGCGCAGTCTGCGTGACAGTACCAGACTGCACGTAGGTCTAGCAATGGCAGACCTTGAGACATACTTTTACTAGGCCGCTCTTGTGGGTGGCACAACATGTGCTGCAAGCCCACGAGCAGCATTTGTATTTACAAGCCCTGGCACTCCTGGTGCACTCTACTAGGGACTGACAGTAAACCAAATAAGCCAAACATGGAATTCAATCAATACAGCAATTTCACATAGGGAGCACTTGCACTGTGGCACTGATCAGCAGTGGCACAGTGCCCAAAGCGATATACCAGCAAAAACATCGTAAACAGAGGAGGCAAACAGAAAAAATGGAGGAGAGACTCAGGCCAATGATGTCAGGTCTAACAGTGCCCAATAGAACGTCAGAAAGTGTTTTGTTAAAAGGCAGCAAGGGCTCCGAAGAGGTAGCCGCCGGTTGGAGCACTTCTGTCAGGAGGTTAGTACTGACGTCCACCGTAGGGAGTTCGAGGTGGAGAGCCTTGGCCGCCCTACGCAATGCCACTGCGTAACTGACTCCCTCCTCCATAGCCACGGTAGGAGGAGACAGCATGCCAAGGTCAGGAGAGGTGTCAAGTCCACTGGCTTTCCCCAAATCCTCTGCCGAATCCTGATCATAAGCACAGTCCTGTGTCCTCAGACCCCTCCCAGTCCTCCCCTTCCTCCGAAGTCTGTGGAACAGGCTCAAAATAAGGAAGAGGGATATAGGGCACAAAAGGGCCCGTCGGCATTGGTATCGGCGTCCGGCACCGTGTCCGAGTTGGGGCTGAACCTGAAGACGACGTCATCCTGAGGCGCGGGCGACGTCCGAAGCGGTGCCGGGGAGATTGGCGCCGGTGGAGGTGTCACTAGGCCAACCGGTTTCGATCTGGATCCGATATCGGATCCTTGGGGGGCCTGCGGCACCGGGCCGGAGCTGCCGGCGACACCATGGCCGGAGCCGCCGGAGATGGCAAACAGGACCCCAGTCGGGCCCGTGGGGCCGGGAGGCACGCCGGCGGGGCCAGACAGCCCAAAGAGTCGGGCCATGGAACCAAGAAACTCTTGCACCTGGGCCGGCATTGACCCCGCACCTGGGAAGGGGGGGCTAGACTGGGGGCGTTATCGTAGGCTCCGCCGGAGCCGTGAGGTGGCACCGCCCGCATCCTCAGCCGCGTCGCACGCGGGGAAGTAGAAGAGCGACAATGCTTCTTTGACTTCTTCTTGGAATGCTTCGACTTACCTGACCCAGAGTGCGAAGACTTAGATCCAGAAGAATGATGGTGACGACTCCGCGACCGGTCCCTCGACCTCCCACGGGACCGGGACCTCGAGAGGCGCGGAGCAGACTGCCGGACTTCAAGCAACTTTCGGGACCGCTCCCGCAAAGTCTACGGCGCCATGGCCCAGCAGTCGGGGCACGACTTGGGGTCGTGGTCACGCTCCATGCAGTAGAGACACACACAGTGTGGATCCGTCTCTGACATCGTGTAGTGACAGTCTCCACAGTTCTTGAACACGGGCATCTCTACGGCACCAGGAGTCGATTGACTCGAAAAGATGAGGTAAAAGGCCTTGAAAAATTCTGTCAAAAAGTGACTAGGGGTACTTGCTCTTCCCGGATTTGCGCTTGCTGGCGCGGAAAAATAAAGAACTGACGTCAGCTCTGACTAAGTCATCCCGGTGCCAACAACGCATGCGTAGCCGCACGACGCCCCCTACTGACGCGCAGGTGTACTGCTGACGAAAAAACTTTACGGATCCAGTCTGACGCCTGGGGGCGATTCTAAGGTAAGGAATCTATCATAGGTGTTTCTTTCAGATATTGTCCAGCACTGTTATCCCCATGTATTGTGCCACCACAGACACATACATACATTCAAGCACACATATCCCATCCGTGCACACTTTGCAGTACTTTAGCCTTTCTATAATGTACCAGGGTGTTTATATTGGCAAACTGCCAGAATACACACTCACCGTTTGTGCGCTGCACAACACTTAACTTTCAAGTATTATATTTCTCGCAAGCACACATACACCCAGCACATGTTTTTCACTGCGCATGCACTGCACAACACTACATCTCTAATGTAATGTATTCCTTGCAGGCATACATACACTCAGCAAATGCACTAACCACTCATGTGCTTTAAATTATGCCCCTGTACAGTAACTTTCCCAGGCACACAACCGTTCAGCGCAAAGTCACCACTCCTGCACTGCACAGCAGTCTACATCTACCTATGTAGGCCAAGTGCGAGTTAAGTACACAGCAGAGGAACTTTAAAGACGGTGAGTGTGAGCCTGTTGGCCTCACTCTGGTAACATAGGGTAAAACGGACCTGTTCACTCCTACTGATCACTACACCGAATGCACTCATGCTGCTTAGCTCTTGGTGAAGGCGGTAGCCTTCACTACTATGAGGGTAACGCTCTGGCCACCCCGACGGCACAACAATACCGCAATTCTTGAGACATCAGCATTAGGGATACAGACAACAGTACAGATACCCACTCGGGGCAGGAGTACGCATCCTTTACCAGCAGAGGACTTTTCTGCGCCAAGAACTTGCACAGAAGATCACTGAAAAAATGACGTCTATCCTGCAAGACCAGGAGTTCAGTGCAATTATCATTTCAAAAGTGGTGCAAATTCGCACCAAGACCCGGTTACTGAGAGCCAAAGTTATGCACTATACCCAATTGCTGAAATAAGCGTTCCTCCTTTGAGGTAAGAGAAATGGCAGTTCTTGCTCAAGTTCGAGGAGGTTCAGGAGAAATAAAACTGCCTGCCTCCCTTGTAAAAGTCACCAGAATGCGTGGTTTATTTGAAATCTTTGAAATACGTGACTCAGCTGGGAAATCAATGTAACTGGAGTGAAGGCCTAAATTATACAAACTGCCGCAGTTCCAAACAAGAGGTGAACAGAGTGCAATCTCCCGGGACAGCAAGAGATTGCTAAACAGCACTTTCTGCATTATTTGTATATTTATGTATTTTATATAGCACACACCTAACGACGAGGACAAGCTAACTAAATGAGCAGCAAACCAACTAAATGAGCAGCAAAGCACTTACAGATAACATAAGGAACTTAAAAATATTGAAAGAAAATTGAGAATAAAGAAAAGGAGAAAACAAGAGAGACGCGTAGCCTGAATAGGTGAATTTTTAGATTTTTGGGTAATTTAAACCTATTTGTTTTCAGTCTAATGCATTCAGCACTTGAGCTCCACTTATACCACATGGGAGCTAAGCAGGAGAAGGTTTATTCTGATAATTTGCATCTTATCACATTAAGCTTTTCAAAAATTAGACGGCCTCTGTTTCTAGTGTTGTGACTGCATGTGATTTCATTCTTCAGGTGAGACAGTAGGACAGTGCGAATTGCTTCATATGTTATATATGTTATCTTGAATTAAATCCTAACTTCTACAGGAAAAAAGAGAAGATGCCTTAAGAGATATGGTCCAATTTCTAGATTCCTGGCTGCAGCCAAGCAGGTTGTAGCACGTAAAATTACTTGTAGAGCCATAATAGATCTGTGAAGTCCAACACACCAGTCCCAAGAGGACTTCACTAACTCCATGAATGCAGATGAACCCAAACACCTGTACTGCCCATTTGAAGTCCATGTGAGGGATGGAAGGTTGGAAGTGTCTGAGTTAATGGAGCTGGTACCAGGCAGCTTTTGTTCGTTTGGTGTTAGACTGGGGTTTCCAGTGATGATAAATAAAGCAGGAGGCCTGGCGTGCAGGACCAAAGATGCCGGGGAAGGAGTCCAGTTTCACAATACTCCAGGAGAGGAATGACTGGAACAAGTTTGGGACGGTTCCATAGCTTGATTCTGATGAGATAATACATAATTGTGAGTAGCAGTCCAATTCTGAAGACTGCTAAAAGGCCAACGAGCATTGGCATAGCCAATAGGTCTAGCTTTTGGGACCCGCTGCATAACTAAATACTTATAGGGTCCCAAAGGCAAGACCTATTGGCTATGCCAATGCTTGTTATATTAAGAACCCTGAGGGTGAGGGCAACAATGGAGAGCCCGAGAGGGAAATGTCTCACAGTCTCAGCACCTGCTTTTTAGAGCGGTCGATGCTGAGCACTGGCACTTTGCCAGTGGGGTTTTAATGGGGCATACATCAGAAAGAGTAAAAAAAATAAAATGATGATCCGACCACGTACAAGGGGAAATCAGGGGGTTGAGATCATCAGGTTAGCTGTCAAGACTTGGTCCAGCGTGTGCCCCTTTATGTGAGTAGCTTCGCACACATTTTGGGTGCAATTCATTCCGGACAGAAGATCTGTCGGTTCTATTGAGCTGGCACTCTCCTGTTCGTCGTAGGGCCAATAATTAAAATCACCTATAATATGAACTTGGGCGTGGTTAATGGCTAAGTGAAAAATCATTTCGCCCAAAGCCTGGGGGAAAGTAGGCATATTATACAATGGTCTATAAAAAAAGAGCGTAAGTGAAAGATGACTGGGGGGATTCAAATTTAGGAACTAAACTATCAACAGAGGGAAAACCCATAACCCCTAGTGACTTAAACTGGTGATCCTTATCGATGATAGCTGCAACCCCACCCCCACTTTTCCTGGGGGACGGTTAGATTGCAAGATGTAGTAGTTATCTGGTACTGCCGCTAAGATGTCAGGGACAGACTCTCCAGTAAGCCATGTTTCAGTAGGAAGAAGTAGATCTGGCTTTTCAGGCTGTAGGAGTTGAAACATTTCGAGTTGGTGTTTCACCATGGACCAAGTGTTCAGATACATAACCAGGAGACCCTTTATTTCCTTGCTCTGGGGAGTATCAAGGGCGCGCAATATTTTGGGGGAGGGAGCAAATTTGTGCAGGATTTCAGGGTGAGTAAGTCTCTGCTTAAAAATACCAGACTGGTTTAAGTTGAGACGAGTTTTATCAGCTATTTCATACTTTTCATACAACTCCCTCAACTCCATGGCCGAGTAGCTCACTGTCCCCTGTTTGAATTGTGGTGCTCTGTGCTGGCTCCCTGCATCACAAAAGGACAAACAAATTTAAACCCTTGAGCTGACCCATAAATCTCTCCGTGATCCATGTCCAAATATTATTTATGGTAGATTTAGCCACTACATGCCCTGGAACAATTTTTTTAGATCTGCCTCTCTATCACTGTTAGGCGTGCATAGGTTCAGACATTCAACCCTGGACGGGGGTAGGGGGGGGGGGGGCGGCAGCAGCAAAGCTCTACAGTGAGCTGCCACTACAGATCAGAGAAGCGTCTTCCCTTCTGACGTTTAGGAAATCTACAAAAACCTGCCTCTTTCCATCTCCCTAACGACTACCTCTGGTTCATGATTTTCTGAGTCTGTGTACTCTTTAGACTCTCATCCAGGGTCAAGGTGCTCATTCGGGTGCTGCGCACTTTAGAAACCGGTTCGGACGGGCCTATAGGGCCGTCGGGCAGTGTCTGATGGGCTTGGTTGACAGATCAGTATGGGCCGGTTTAAGGCCGGGTGGGCCAGTTTCTACCAGTGATTTCACTGGTAGCACCACTTTTTCTTGTTTAACTAAATGCTTCTCTAATGTGGGCTACTTTTAGCTTGGTGCCCGGGTCTAGTTTTTGTCCCAGTCCGATCCTGTGTAGAAATATAAAATTATACGAAAATGTAGGTGGAGTGGCCGCCAAGGAGCCGTGTCTCACAGTGGCTTTGCCATCTGTGTTCAAATTCCAAGTGATGATGTTTTCGCCGACGGAATGCTGTTGGCGTGCCTTATATAGGCTCATGAGCACAATATTCAGATTTTACATACAGGAGCAAACCCACTTGGTAAAGTGCAAAAAGGCCATGTCAAAAGGAAGCTTGTAGCAGTCCACTGTGGTAAACTTGTATGGTGTTTAGAAGCATAGTTGTTTCCGACTTTGTCCTAGAATTAGGTAGGAACACCATTTTTCTGACACATGACTAATTGGCGGAAACGAAAATAATTGTTTCACAGATTTTTATTTATTTTCTATAGCGGAAGAATGAATAAGTTAAGTTGATATAGTACTGCCTTTCTGAAACCAGTTGAAACCGGATGGCTGGTGTCTGCTGCCTGGCTGGGCTTCCTGGAATGGACACTGAAAATAGGTTTCATCACAATGATTTAATTGCTAAAACTTACTTTCAACAAAAACTCTGAAACAAGAATCAAAATATTAATTTTTCAATTACATTCTCAATTCAATCTTAGCATTGGAAAAAAGTTACATAATTAACAAATCAAAGAGGTTTGAACAATGTTATCAGTTCATGAAAAAATAAAACAATTGGTGTTTTCAATTGCATATAATTTTCAACAACCCCAATGCATTTGGAGTTACACCCTTCTTCAGGGGGATGACGTTAGTGCAAACAAATCTTCCAGGGCCTCCTGCCAGAACACAAAGAAAACAGACTAAATGCGACATCATTAAATTCGCACAGATTGAATTGAGAATATAATTGAAAAATTAAATTATTTTGATTCTTGTTTCCGAGATTTTGTTGAAAAAAAGTTTTAGGTTTTAAATCAGTGTGTTAAAACCTTAGGGGCTATTCGCTGTGCGCTTCGACAAGTTACAAAGTCATCTCCGCACCTATTTTCAGTGAGAATTTTTCAAGGAAGACAGGCTGATACCATAAACAAAGCTGCACACACTGTTTCTTTTGAACATTTGAGTAATCAGGATTAAGCACCTTACCAGGTGTGCAGGCTTATGTTAATCAATTGGAGTACTTACTGGAACGATGCCAGTGAGTTTCTTTCATACCTTCCCTTTACCATGAACAGGTGTGAAAATGTGTGAAAGGGCCACAAATCTGAGGTTTGCGTGCTATACAGTACCATTCCTCACCTCAGCCCCTTACTGCGTTGAAGGCCATATGTACAGAGCCGAAAGTCAACAATGAAACATCTGTGTGGACAAAACAGTTGGTTCGGTTTTGGAAACCTACTGGCAGTGGACATCTGACAGGTCACCCACAAAGAGGATCCCACCCACCTTTTGTGTCACAACTGCGTGTTAAAGGAGCACAACTTCAGCGCACGTCTTTGAGTACACATGTGGTTCCGAAATTCTGGACCCTGCTGTGATATGGTACCGAGGTCCAACACCCGTGTCACAAAATATCGTCGTACCATGACGAATTTGGTATCGGCAGACCGGTAATGATTAGGACATTATCCCTGTGCATTTGCGTCATGATTGAGCGATGCCAACACCCTCAAATCGTGGCTTCCGTTCTGAACCCTCGGACTCCATTTTGTGAACGGCTTCCATCTTATGCCTTGCCCTCATATAAGTCAATTGATTAAGGTCGAGCTTGATCTGAAAGGACACGTCCACCTTAGCTGACTTCCCCATGACCTGGCCGAACTGACTCCACCGCCTCCAGCCAAACCTGTTTGGGCAGCTCCTCGCCCAGTGGCCGAGTAAGATATCATCAAAGCACAACATGCCATAAACCATTCACCACATACAGACCATGTTTTCTACACACATACACCTGTCCATGTTCCTTGTTTATGGCCAGTTTTATGACAAGGAGGTGCCCTGTTTTATTGGGTTTTCATCGATATCTGATTGTAATTCCGGCCTGGGCCATCTATCACAAACTGGACATCTAAAATATGGGTTGGCCGTCATGACTTCGCTTTTTGCTTTATTGTGTAAATATGTCTATGACCATATCGTAAACTCAAGAATTCTTGCCTGAAGTGCAATATTTTGTATAAAAGGAGAAGGCTGGTTCTGTAAAAACGAACAGTCTCCTGAGAACTTACGGCCCGTGCTGTCGTACTTCTAGGACGCATGTTACTTGGTTGCAGCCAATAAAACTCGATATCTGACTTCATCTAGAAGACTCTTGGTTTCTGTGGTCCGGAACAGGGAGAACTCAGAGGTCTTCGGGTGTTATCACCTGGCACCACCGGGTTCCTAAAAACCCGGCACCTCACACATAGGCTCCCAGAGAGGGATGACAAGTGTCCTTAGCAGGGTACGCCTCACATCAATCACGAAGGGACAGAAGGGAGGGAACTGTGCTGGAATTTTAAAATTATTTTTTTATGGGACCCAGGTTTGGAGGGACCTCCAGATACCCCCCTCGCACCACACAGGCTGCAGGGCTTTTTTTACGCTACTGACGAGCAGGTACAATCCTGACTAATGGCAGCGGAAAGCCTTTTTCGGTCTCATCTACGCACCGCGCATGCACTGCTTAGGAGACCTTTAGAAATTGATTCACTTTTTGGTCAAAAAACGTGCACGCTTTGCATTGCTTTCAATGGCAAAGCGTGCACGCTTTTGGAGATTCCCGGGAGCGAGCTTTGAAAGCATCTATTTGTAATTAACTTGTAATTAACTTCCAAACAGATGGTGCACAAGGCTCGCTCCCACAAGGGAAACGCTGTGTGTGACCTCTTCCACACTCTCCCCATCCCTCCCACTTGTTAACCCGCGGGCTATTATTGTTGTGGTTAATCCGCCTCGGGAGTAGCTGTCAGGAGGAGGTAGAGGGCTCGCTCTCCCACTCTGCGGTGCTTTATTTAATCATTTCCAGCACGGCACCCGCTAGGGACACCGCGCTCACTTCTTTCATTTATTTATTTCTCGCTCTCACCACTCGCTGGCTTTTTAGGTCTTACTCTATAAGCTGTAAGCCCACCCAGTCTTTCCGCCCTCTCCATGCATCCTGTTTGCTCCCCATTTACCTCCCTTGCCCCCTCCTTTTGCCCCCTCTTTACCCCTTTCTCCCTCTCCTTGCTTCCTTTTCACCTTCCCTACTTTTTCTTTGTTCTCCCACTTCACAAGCCCCTCCCGCCCTCACTCGCACGGACTGCTCTATCCGCGCGAGAAGCTTCCCAAAGGAGTGAGTCACGGCTGCCAGGTGGCCCCGGGCCATGCGTGGCAATTTCAATCCAAGCAGAACTCCCAACCCGCGTGCACAAGCCTCGAGCTGCACGCCAACTATACCCACTATGGTGCCTCCACCTTAGGAAACCGCAGCAAGGATCCCTGGAGATGCAGGCAGCAGAGCCCGGGCTGGGTAGGATTAAAATAAACCGTAACTTACCAGGGCAGTCAGTGGGCCGGGCGCCTGCTGCAGAGGTGCGCACCTGACAACAGCCCGATCCCAGCTGGTTCACACACGTTACACCCGAAATGCGTAAAGATAGTAGCTCAGCTGTTCATGTGCCTGCTGCATAGTTCCCAACACAGCACGCAAACTGAGTCGGTGAACCAGCCAAGTGTGTAACTGCTGTTCCAAGGAGGATTGTGTGACCCCAGTCCCAATGAGACCGTAGTTTATTTGGTTAAAGCATGAATTGTATTGTATTGTATTGTAATTGCATTTATATAGTGCTTACTACCCCTGACGAGGCGTCGAAGCGCTTTTTCGGGCGAGTAGCACGCTACTCCGTGACCCATAGAGGATTAGTGTTGAATTAGTCTAGTGAAACATGCAAGTACATTTTAAGTGGTGGATAGGTTAGTCAGTTAATTGGATTTGGAATGATAGCAGAAGGATAGAGGAGAACAAAGGTTTGGATTTATATAGCGCTTGTTGACGCACGCTATTCAGGAAGCCTACAAAGGATTAGTGGTGAATTAATATGGTGAAATATGAAGTAATTTCAGTGGTGGATATTAGTCAGTTACTTGGAGTGAGAAGGATAGCGGAAGGATAAAAGGGAAAGAAAGATTTGCATTCCTATAGCACTTGTTACCCCTGATGGGTGTTGAAGCGCTTTTCTGGCGAGTAGCACACCACTCCGGAACCCATAAAGGATTACTGTTGAAAATTAGTATAGTAAAAAAATATGAAGCAATTTGAGTAGTGGATATGTTATTTAGTTATTTGGGTAGTATATTAGTATAGTTTAATACGGAATTTGAGAAGTGAACATGTTAGTCTGTTAATTTCGATTGAAAAGGATAGTGGATAAGGTTTAGGTCTTAGCAGTAGGAGGAGGCTTTTGGATGAGTAAAAAGGAGTTTTGGAGGGGAGGACTCAGAGGGAAGAGTTTAGAAAGGTTTGTTTTAGGGAATCGGTATACTAAAAGAGGTGTCAGATGATGCAAGGAGGGGTAGAGTAGGAGAGAGTCTAGAAAAGGGTTATTTTGCCAATCATAGTAGTGGTATGGGGTTTGGGATAAATAAGAGAATGGATGTAAAGGATATATTGATAGATGTATATGATGAGAGATAGGGTAGTGCATTGGAAGGAGTAGTAGAAGAAGTTTGAGATGAGTCAGAAGGTTGGGCTACAAGATATATATTGAGCCAAGTATAGGCTGAGAAATAGGGTAGTGCATTGGAAATTCTAAATTAGAAGAAAGTGATAAATATATAGATCCATAATTACATTGAAAGTATATAGACACATAAAGGAGGTAAGTATATGTAGATTAAAGATATCGATAGAGGCACAGGATGAGAAATAGGGTAGAGCATTGGATATGCTTTTTCAGGAGAAAAGTAACAGACACACAGATCCAAGTACATGGAAGGCACATAGATGCACAATGGAATTATGGGGGTTGGGAGCACACTGCCTCACAGTCCCAGCACAGTTCGCCCCTTTACATCCTGGTAAATGCAGTACACAGTTCAAACTTACTTCAAAATTTGCTGGAGTTTTTCACCAAAGTTGATGCAGACATTGCTGTATATCTCTAGACACGCGTTTCTGGGTTGAGCCAGTCATCAGTAGAGAGCAGCAGTATTGGAGAGCAAAGAAAATTCATCTGGGGATGCTGGAAATGCTGCCAAGTTTCTCTCGGGTCACAGTACCACTCACAGGCACACAGGTGCATCTCCAAAGCTCGTCAGCTTGCTGGCTCAAGGGAGCCTTTTAAAAACCCCAAAATAAAGACTGTATTCTCTACTGATGACGGTTAATAAACCAGAAACACGTGTCTAGAGATCAGCACTATCTGCGCCAACCTTGGCGAAATACTCGAAAATATCGGAACGAGCTACAAGAGACTGCATTTACCAGAATGCCAGGGGTGAACCATGCCTGAGAGGTCAGCAGTGTGCTCCCACATCTTGTTGTGTATTAAAAGTACTCCCGTGAGTCACTGAGCTGACGAGCTCGTGGATGAAGCACCTGCGTGTCAGTGAGAGGTACCGGACCCGATATAATGTTTGGCAGCCTACTCAGCAAACCCCAAAATAAAGACTGTATTCTCTACTGATGACGGTTAATAAACCAGAAACACGTGTCTAAAGATCAGCACTATCTGCGCCAACCTTGGCGAAATACTCGAAAACATCGGAGCGAGCTACAAGAGACTGTATTTACCAGAATGCCAGGGGCGAACATTGCCTGAGAGGTCAGCGGTGTACTCCCACATCCTGTTGTGTAGTAAAAGTACTCCCATCAAGTACGGCCAGCGGCCCGGCAAGCCTTTCCTGGCGGCCCGCGGACCGTGCAGACATTGTACCCGTTTTTAAATTTTTTTTTTTTTTAAGAGTGTCAGCAAACACCTCGGCAGCATGACTCAGAGACTCTTCTGCTCTGTGGGGGCCGGGCGATTCCTGCCATAGTCAGAGTGGGGCTGCAGGGGCGCTAAGAGGTGAACAAAGCCTCATTAACATATGAATGGTCTTTTAAAGACCTTTGAAGTGCTGGGTTGTGGCTGTGTAAGTGTTTGTGCCCGGAAGCTGTCTCAGCCCGGGCACACACAGGCAGGGTAAAATGAATAGGGTGAAAGAGGAAAAGGGAGGGAGGTAGAGGGAAGGAAAGGGAGGGAGACAAAGTCAGACAGAGGGAGAGCGAGGCAGAGCGAGGGAGGCAGACAGAGGGAGAGCGATAGAGGGAGAGCGAGGGAGGCAGGCCGAGGGAGAGCGAGGGATGCCGGCAGAGCAAGGGAGAGCGAGGGATGCAGGCAGAGCAAGGGAGAGCGAGGGAGGGAGACAGAGGCAGAGCGAGGGAGGGAGACAGAGACAGAGCGAGGGAGAGCAAGGCAGAGTGAGGGAGAGCAAGGCAGAGTGAGGGAGGGAGAGCGAGGGTGGCAGGCAGAGTGAGGGAGAGCGAGGGAGAGAGACAGAGGCAGACAGAGGGAGAGCGAGGCAGAGCGAGGGAGAGCGAGGCAGAGCGAGGAAGGGAGACAGAGACAGAGGCAGACAGAGGGGGAGAGAGGGGGAGAGAGGGAGACAGGCAGAGCGAGGGAGAGAGACTGAGGCAGACAGAGGGAGAGCGAGGCAGAGCGAGGCAGAGCGAGGGAGAGCGAGGGAGAGCGAGGGAGAGCGAGGGAGAGCGAGGCAGAGCGAGGGAGAGCGAGGCAGAGCGAGGGAGAGCGAGGCAGAGCGAGGCAGAGCGAGGCAGAGCGAGGGAGAGCGAGGGAGAGCGAGGGAGGGAGAGAGAGGGAGACAGGCAGAGCGAGGGAGAGCGAGTGAGGCAGACAGAGGGAGAGCGAGGGAGGCAGACAGAGGGAGAGCGAGTGAGGGAGACAGAGACAGAGCGAGGGAGACAGGCAGAGAGAGGGAGAGCGAGGGAGGGAGAGCGAGGGAGAGTGAGTGTGGGAGACAGGCAGAGCAAGGGAGAGCGAGGGAATGCGAGGGAGGGGGAGAGAGGGAGAGCGAGACAGACAGGGAGAGTGAGGGAGGGAGACAGAGGGAGAGCGAGGAGGGAGACAGAGGCAGACAGAGGGAGAGCGAGAGAGAGCGAGGGAGGGAGACGGAGAGCGAGGGAGGGAGACAGAGCAAGGGCGGAGACCTCAGAGTGAGGGAGACCTCGGAGTGATGGAGGGGGAAGGAGAGAGGGAGGGGGGAAGGAGAGAGAGGGAAGGAGAGGGAGGGAAGGAGAGAGAGGGAGACAGAGGGAAGGAGGGAGAGGGAAGGCGAGAGAGGCAGAGGGAAACAGTGAGTGAGAGAGAAACCGAGAGTGGGAGAGGGAAACAGAGAGAGGGAGAGGGAAACAGAGAGAGGGAGAGGGAAACACAGAGAGAGAGAGAGAGTTTTGAAAAGTGGTAAGTGTGTTCTCCACAGAAATTCACATCAATTTTTCAGGATTAATATCCATTCTTTCCAGGTCGTGGTATGAAGGACAGAGACATTTTAGTTGCAGTGAAGTGGCTAGTTTAGCTTTATGACGTAAATCGGGATTCAACCCAAGAACCACCATGTCGGAAGGATATTAGGAGCAGGGGCATCAGCCTAATAAAAACATGTTTTATTTCTGAAGAATTATATTTTTGTATTTGGGACACTGTAATTATATGGAAACCACAACGATTTACGTCATAAAGCTAAACTAGCCTTGAGAAAGCCCTGGCGCAAATCGCCAAGAGGGGGCGAAACACGTGTCGGCTGTCCTTGTCCTATGAACAAAAATAAAGACACTTCACTGCAACTAAAATGTCTCTGTCCTTCATACCACGACCTGGAAAGAATGGATATTAATCCTGAAAAATTGATGTGAATTTCTGTGGAGAACACACTTACCACTTTTCAAAACTGTTTCTTTACTTGAAGCCCAAGAGGTCCAGAGCTTCGAGTGTGTCTCCACCCACTCACCAACACAACTTATTCAAGCGTTGTTCAAGCCTTGAAATCCTTGGACCTTTACTACCCCATTCACACAGAGAGAGAGAGAGGGAGACAGAGAGAAAGTGAGACAGTCAGAGTGAGTGAGACAGAGGGAGTGAGACAGAGTGAGTGAGTGAGACAGAGGGAGAGAGGGAGTGAGACAGTCAGAGTGAGTGAGACAGAGAGACAAAGGGAGAGAGAGGTAGAGAGAGAGAGAGGGAGGGAGATAGATAGAGAGAGAGAGAAAAAGATTGAGAGAGAGAGAGAGAGAGAGATGTGTGTATGCCGGGTCTGGTGGCTCAGTGGACCAAGGCGTCCGCTGCAGGGACCGGTGATCAACCCCTTGGTCACAGTTTTTTTTGTTGTTCTAGCCCCACCCCCTCCCCCACTGACTTCACCCCCACCGGTGCGGCCCATGGACACAAACCAAACTGTAAATTTGGCCCCCGAGAGAAAGTTTGTGAGTACCCATGGCCTAGAGGAATGGCTTCATGCAGGACTGGAGCCATATCTTCTCCCAACCATGATTTGGTTATGAATAGTATGTCTGGTTTTGCATCAGTGAGAAGGTCGTAGATGTGATGCTCGTTTTTAGAGAGGGATTGAGCATTTATTAGTAGACAGTTTAGTGAGTGGCCTTTGGTGATAGTGAGAGTTTGTTTGGTAGAAGAGTGATCAGTATTGTGTGGGTTCGTAGCAGGTGTGTTTTTAGTGCTGGTATTAGCTGTATTAGGATAGTAATCGTGTAGTTGTTCTATATCGTGTTCCTCATCCAGCATGCTAAGAAGGCATTTTGATGGGTCTGCATGTGTATGTGTTGGAGATGGTGTTTGAGAGTGAGTTGAGGTGCTGTATTGCTTTTGTGATGTAACATTGTTGTGAAGTAGACATGGGGAAGCAAAGTTGCGAGGTGTGGCATGTTGCTTATATTTTGTGCGTGTATTTAACCTCTTCCATGCTCATGACAAGGTCAGCTCGTCATGAGACACAGTGGAGCTGTGCTTATGACAAGTTGACCTTGTCATGAACAATGGTATATCTCACTTTCCAGCACACAGCGGGAAAACCCCTTAGCAGCCAAGGTGTTAAGTCGGTAGGTGTATGAGTCGGGAGGTGGTGCAGCATGTGGGTCATGTAGTAATGTTCTAAATTGTCCAATGGATGAGAGGCGGTTAGAAGAGAGGTGCTGTATTGCTGTATCTGTGTTAGGTGTGGTGGAAGAGTGAAAGCTTGGCATTGGAGTTTGGTCCGTTGTGTGGTTTGAAAGGTGGGTGTATGTTTGTATTTTGTGATGGTAAGTATTATGAGGTGTTGCGCTTTGAAGATCTTGTTGTACTGGTGTGTGTGTGTGATATGTTTTGCTTTTGAGGAGTAGTGAAAAAGGGTGCTGATGTATGTTACATGCAATGGATTTGTTTGTGTAGTATTGTTTGTGAGAGGAGTTTGTGACAGAGGGGGTGGTGATGTGTTTATGAGTAGAGTGTATGTTGTGTGTAGGAGTGAATGAAGTAGAGGTGAGAGTGTTTATCTTAGACTGGTTTGTTGCAAGAGTTACAAACTGTGGTGGTGTGCAGTGTGTGTGTTGTGCGTTAGTGTTATTGTGGTAGAAAGGAGAGGAGGGTGTTTGTTGGACAACTCTTGGAAAGGATGATTATATGTTTGTTAGTGATAAAAAGGTGGTCTGTTAGGTGTAATTACAGCAGGGAGAGTGTGTCTGAATGGGTTGTAGTTATGTATGGTGTTGAATGGCGTTGTGTTAGTGATGAGTGTATTGGTTAGTGGTACAGAATAGAGTTGTGTACTGTTTGTAGGTGATGGTGGATATGTGTGGTAGTTGGGATAGTAGGGTGGGTAGATGTGGTTTGGTTGGGTTTGTCGTGCATGCTGGTACATTAATCTGTGCATAGTGTTGTGCATGGTGTGAGTGTGTTGCTCTGTTTGTGGATGTGGATGGTGTGGGCGGGGTACTGCTAAATGAGAAAAAGTGCAGCATTTCTGGCCCTAGTCCCGACCAAGCTCGAACAGGCTCAAACAGGCTCAAACAGGCTCAAACAGGCTCAAACAGGCTCAAACAGGCTCAAACAGGCTCAAACTGGCTCAAACTGGCTCAAACTGGCTCAAACTGGCTCAAACTGGCTCAAACTGGCTCAAACAGGCAACTGCCTTTGTCCTCTCTGCCCTTAGCCTCGACGTCCGGGCTGAGGCGCCCTAAGTCTGGCCTTTTATAGCCATAGTATTCATGTGACCCCTTCAGCCAATGCGAACCCTAGCCCTAACACTATCCAATCACAACACTAGCCCTAAAATCTAGAACCAATAGGACACCAGAACCTTACAGCCAATCTTAGCCCTAGTCCAAGCACCCAATCAGTTCAAACACCCTCTATGTCCAATAAAGGCCCTAGCCCTACCAGTAGTCCCCAAATAATTCCATGCAACCAACGACACAGGTAACCCTAGTCCCTACTTCCAATAGAAAGCCTAAGCCTACTCTAAGTCCCACACCTAGTCCAGCAACCAATCACACCAGAAGCCCTAATCGCTGCTTCCAATTAAAGGTCTAACCCTAGCCCTAGTCCCACCCTACTCCCAACAACCAATAACATAGGAAACCCTAGTCCCTACTTCCAATAGAAATCCTAACCCTAGCCCTAGTCTCAACCCTACAATGATTGAATCACAGACCCCGAAACCAATCAGAACCCTCAAATACCCAACCAATGAAGACATTAACCCTAATCCAATTGAAACACCAGATACAACAACCAATCAGTGTAGACATTTACCAACCACTAGCAGACCATATAAGGTCCGAGCGAACTCAGACTAGGTTTGCTGGCTAGGAGTTGGAAGCTGCTTCTCCTGTTCAGAATCTCCTAGACAGACACCTTTAATCCACCCTTTGGACTTCAGCAGGTAAGGGCCTCACTAACTTGAAATCTAACAATACTGTTTGAATAAAACGTTACAACCTCTGCTGGCCAAAAAACGAAGTGCACAGGCCCTGGTAAATACAGTTTCAACAGCTCACAGAAGCACCCTCTGATGTAGAAAATCCCTGTTGCTGGGGGTGGGGGTTCAGGCAGGGGGGCTGGTTTCAATGGCTTGTGAACACAAAATGGTGGTTGGGAGTGCACTCTTTTAACATAAAGGTCTTAGCACAGAGCAAAGGAGAAATTTGGAGGGAAAACACAATTGTCACCAAGGAATGAGAGGAACAAACTACAGAGGTTTGACTGCAAATCCCACAATTCAACACGCTAAATGGATACAATCATGAGCAGGAAAAACCACTAGTTTAAAACACCCACCCTCCTATTCACTCCACACACCTTGTATTTTGCAGCGCTAGCTTGAGGTGCCCCCCTGGCTGACTGCATCCATGGCAGCTTTACTCCACGTGAACCAATCCCCTCCCTCTTCCCGCCCCCCACCGCCACTTCTGCAGACTCAACACTACAGAGGAAACTAAACAAACCGGTATCAGTTTGGGAATGCGGCCGCTCTATTCATGTACTTTCGGCTGGTTTGGACGCTGCTTCTGAGCAAATCTTTCAGCACCAGCACTCATTCGCTTGCACATTAAGCACTTCTCTCTTCCCTTCTCTCATACATTATCTTTCTCCCTAGCTTTCTATCCTCTCAACCGACCACCTTATCCCTCTCAGTTTCCCTACATATGAATGTTGCCAAAGCGCCAACATGACATTTAACAATCCAAACAGCAGTCGCATTATTAGAATATTTACAGTATTTGTCTCTGCATTTTCGGCTGCACTATCTACTTTCTCATGTTTGTAAACTCGCAGCTTGTGTGCTGCATGTCTAAACACTTATAAGGTCCCAAAGGCGAGACCTATTGGCTATGCCAATGCTTGTTTCCCTTTTGAACCTGTGTGCTTCAGTCAAAGGAACTGCTCCGGAAGATTTGGGTTCATTTATTGAGCCTGACAAGAAGTTATAGAACTTTAGCTACAAGCTCTGAAAATATAATGTCTATTTTCATCAGTCTTGTACGCCTACTGCTGCAATTGTGTAGAAATGTTTTTGAAGGAAACCATTTTCATAATAACTCCTCTTTTAAAACTATTCTCTCGGGGAAGCCCATTTACCGAGCCAAAAAATCAATGCACTTCTGCCTTCTAGTGGCCACTTTTTAAAAAGCATTTTTATTTCTAAAATTGTGATAATTTAAAAACAAAAACATTGTAATTGTTTTTTCATTACTGCCTGGTCCCTACCTCGGATCTTCTTGACTTCAGTGTCACTGCAATAATTACATTATTTTTTTTACTATAGTGGTTTGGACATGTCTACGTATTTCTTATATGCAAGATGGTTTTTCTTCTGGTGTTCATGTACCACATGTGTTTTCCGAGAAGGGTCTTGCTGTTTATGTCAAGCTTCCCAAGAGTAAGCTCAAAAATCTACATAGAAAGCGGTGTTTGGTTCTAGTTTAACAATCCGATAGCTCCAATAAAGAGTCAATAGCCTGGAGTAGAGCGAAGTTTGCCTCGGTTGTTCAGAGACCAAAGTAAAATATCTGAAAAGTGAAAAGATGCCATAAAGACTAAGGGCCAGATGTATCAAAGGGTTTTACCCATTCTCTGTCTATGGGAAAATGTGTTCATACATATGGCCCTAAGCCCCCACCATGATGTTTCAAGTTTCAAAAGTACTTTATTCGGTTAAAAATCAAGATAACCATAAAAGTAGCATGTAAGGTGCAATTTACAAGAGGTAGAGTAAGTATTTTTCATTTAAAATCACAAAAGAGAAAAACAACGAAATTAAATCCATATCAGCAGTATTGTGTTCATATGTACAATAAAAGTAGTCAATCCATTTGAATTGATTTACGACACTTAAAAACTAATTTTAAAAATTCTGCAATTGAGGCGACCATAAAAACAGTATCCATTTTCTGGCATTCTGTGAACGCTAGGCGACATCTGTAAACATTTAAATCTTTAAGGATAGGGATGATAAGTTTCTTTCGGGGAAAGGTATAAAATTTACAAAAAAATAAAATATGTATATCCGATTGTTGGGAAACATCATCACATGGACAAAAACATAAATCCTTCAACCAACAATTCATCACGGGGAATGATAATGTCCTAAAGACTATATTCAATCTAAATCGGGTCAGAAGGTACCGTTCATGATTGGACATATACAATGAAAGATATGGCTGCAAATTCTCTCCACGTATGATATCCTGGTGGGCAGAAACAGTCTTTTTTCTCGCCTCCTCTATATTTCTCTTTTCCTTGAGGTGGGTCATACACAAATTTTTCAAATCTCTTCTGGATATGTATTCCATTGATTGTGGATCCTCAAAGTATTGGGGGCAACTTATTTTTTCAAGAAAGTCTCTGACATAGCCTGTCCATTTGTAATCCCTGATATTGTCCAATACCATGATGTCCTTTAAAATAGCCCGATTGACAACACATTCTTCGTTTGTCCAAACCCTATGCCAAAGAAGGACTGGCTGAATTCTGATAGTGTCAGTGACATAAGATATTCCCAATTCAGCATGGCATATCATTGTTGCAGTACTTTGGGGTACAGACAGAATGTGACATAAAAACTTATTTTCCAGGATTTGGATTGAAGTGATGTTTGAGTAACCCCATAATCCTGCCCCGTAGATGGCTACAGATATACAGGTCGCATTATAAATAGTTAAAATCTCTTTTATGGGTTTTTTACCTAATTTTTTCATAAAACATTTTAGGGCCATAATGGTCTTAGAGAATAACAGAGATCTAGCATGAATTGCTGTGGTCCATGAGCCACTTTCATGGAACAATATCCCCAGATAAGGGAAGGTGGGGGCCCTTTCTAAGGGATTGGAGTTTACAAAGATTTGCTTCGCATGCTTGTTTGTTCTGGACCCGCAGTACATAGATAAAGTTTTAGAACAATTGATTTTCAAATCTAAGTCAAGCATAAAGGTGTTGAAGGCTGTAACCAAACTTTGTAAAGCCCTTGGGGTGCGCGCCATTAGGACAGCATCGTCAGCGTACATCAGTGCAGGGACAGGCCTACCTCCCACCATGGGCATGTCCCTGCCCTCCTGCACGAGATGCTTCTCCATTCCATTTATGTACAACAGAAATAGAAAGGGGGCTAGGACGCACCCTTGGCGCACACCCCGACCGATCCCGAATTGTCTGCTGCATTCACCATTATTCCCATATCTGACACTAGCAGTGGCCCCAGAATACAGCTCTCTCAGAAAACATATAATGGCATTGTCTACCCCCAAGTCAGCCATAATTGACCATAACTTGATGTGTGACACACAGTCAAAGGCTGATGATAGATCAACAAATGTGAGGTATAGACGTTGTTTTTTGACCTTTATATACTTCTGTTGCAAGGTGAAGAGATTCAAACCTTGCTCTATGGTCCCTAGACCCTTTTGGAACCCAAAATGAAAGTCACTTAACACCCCATTTTCATCGGCCCAGCTTTGCAGTTTAGCTAGAATCACTCTTCCCAGAATTTTTATAGAAGAGTCCAATAAGGAAATTGGCCTATAGCATGCACAACTTAGCCTGTCCCCTTTCTTGAATATTGGGACTATTACTGATGTAAACCAGGTAGGTATTGGGCTATTTGCCAGAACGGCATTAAAGAGCTGAACTAACAGTGGCCCCCATAATTCGATGTTAGCCTTATAGAGGTCAGCTGGTATACCGTCTGGTCCTGCTGCTTTGCCCCCCTTAGTCGCCTTTAGGCTTGCTGTAACTTCAGGAAGGGTTACAGTCAAGGTTCTAGATGTGTCTAAATTTAGCAACCCCATCTCCTGGCCTGTTTCAGAGGTTAATTCCACGGCCATATAAAGGGAGGAAAAATGAGCCACCCACTCATCTTCTGAGATGGCAATTTCCAAGCGTGCTTTTTGCTCATATAAGAGGGGGGTGTTAATAACCCTCCAAAAAGCAGCCGGATCCTTCGATTTTGATGCATCGCATAGGTTATCCCAAGCCTCCCTTTTTATCGAGGTCTTCCTGTCCCTCAATGCTAGGTTATAGTCCTTCCTTGCAATTCTAATTTGGTTTACGTCCTTTGGTCTATTATGGATTGCATATCTAAGCTTTGTTAAAGCTCTAGTGCACTTCCTATCAAACCATTTCCTATTGGACTTTAGGGAATTTTTCCTATTAACCCACAATGCTTCCTTAATTTTACTAGAAATAATGCTAAAATGGGTTATTATTTCACATTTCTCTGCGTATTCATCTAAACAGATGGAAAAGCTACTCATGCAGTTAGTCAATATTTTATACAGGAAATCATCTGGAACCAATCTGCTCCATTTAAGGTTGTAACCATTTTGAGCACCCAACCTCACGTCCTGGACCATTTGGTTCTGACATTCTCTAATGTCAGCTACGGCAAATAGGTTTTCCATTTTTAATACCTGTGGCAGATGATCACTCAATGGTAAATCCATGATGTCTGCTCTAATCAATCTGTTCGCAGAGCTAAGTGTGCATAAGCTAAAATCAATAATGGTTGAAGCACCCCGCCCGACAAAGGTTGGGACAAACGTCGTTGTGTGGTGTGCTAATTCATTTACAAAGCCAAGATTAGAGTTAAAAATCATTTCATTCAATGAGTCGCCTAATAGGGTATGTTCAAAATGCGTCAAATTGACGTCTTGTTCCAACATTAAACCACAAATACCCTTTTGACCCTTTTTGCAGAGAGTACAATTAAAATCACCCCCCCATAACAACATAACTTCTGCCCTCTTACTCTTGTCAAATTCATCTTGCATTTCTAGGGCTAGTGCATCAAGTACATCCTTAACCATGCTATCTGAACAGTTATTATAGAAATTAAAAAGAACCATCTTCGGACCCTTCCTTGTATATATCACAATTTTTTGGTAATAACTGGATCCAGGAGAAAAAGCAATTTTATCATATACTAAAAGATTAGATATGTATACAGTCAACCCCCCCTTGGGTCTTCCGTATACTCCGCCCACCGCAGGGGTAAAGTAAGTCTTGTAGCCATTAAGGTGTATCGGCGTGGTGGCCCAAGTTTCTTGAAGGGCTAGTATTCCCACGTCGGTAATGGCCTCATCCCAGCTTGGATTTGTAATCTTTTGTTTTAACCCAGCCACGTTCCAAAATAATACCGTACAGGAGTCGTTATCTACAGAAGACATATCTACAGTGTCCCCTAATCTGTTGACCTGGCTCCCTTGTATGTGCTCATTCCCCCCCTGTATTTCTGGGGTTTCCTCATACCTCAGACAACTTGTAAAATCCAGGTCTACGGGATTAATAGGTAACCGGTCACCTTCCTTGATCTTGGGGAGTCAGTCCACTGCTTCCAAGCAGTCAAACCGATTATAACATGGGAAAAACGGGGGAAATTGTACATTGCCTATCCATCCTAGATCATAACCCTGTGGATGAAAGTAAGGAGGCCTACCTTTGTGTTTCACAGTGTTCCAGCCATCATCATGCCTCCCATTCCACAGTGTATTGTGGTAGTTATTATCAGAGAACTGACCAGTATTACCACCATGGCGTCGATTTTCCCTGATCCAACTCCACCTATTATCCGGTTGTTCACCCTCCGGGTAAAAATAGGATAATGGCCTAGCCACAACAGACAAACCGTGATTTCTTGGGGGCCTTGATGTAATAAATTCTGCGGTGCGGGGATTCTCGAATGTTATTACCACGCAGTCACCTTGTGTACTTTTTTTATTGTTATTATACCCCACCCAAGGGGCCCTTTCAACCATAAGGATATTGCTTTTGAAGGCCGGGGGGAGAGGGTAGTTATCATTTAGCCAATGTATTGTTTTATTTACTAGACCCCCATTATTTTCATATGATTTATCCGCAGGTTGGGGGACTCCAGTAAGAACCACAACATATGTTGAGGCTTCTGGTGGTAAATGTATGTTTCTACGTGTCTCCCTCTTTTCTTCATTAACTTTATCCTTAGGAATTTGCGTGGGTGGCGCTGTTTTGTCGGTTACGGTAGGATTTTTAGGTGTTGGTATAGATTTTGGGGGTGGGTTGGTGGTGGGTTTTGGAGGTGGATTGGAGGTAGTTTTTAAAGATAGATTGGTCTTACCATCGCTTTTAGCGGCTGTGGGTAGTCTATTCGTAGTTAGTTTTTTTTCAGGAACTTTATTGTTCAAATTAAAGCTAGGGGCACTGATATCTTTATGGATATTAGTCAATATTGTTTCCAGACATCGTAGCCTAACCTCAATAGGTTCTAAGAGAATTTTTAGCATTGCAAAGATGTTATTATTAACCATGCTTAGGCTACTGCTGTCCTCGTTCCCTCCAGCTTGATTATCAACTACCCCACTTAGTTCCAAAATCCCCTCCAAGCTGCTATCCAGGACAGTTTCATCTGGCAAACTTAGTGTTATGCCCACACTTACCCGGGGGCCACCCGCGGCACCATTAATATGAGCGTCTGGATTTGTACATACATTTAATAGGGTGGGATCCGGCTGGATAGGGTCATGAGTCTTACCAGTCTGGGCTTTTTTCCCTTTGCGAGTAGTAGTTTTAATCGACTTTTGTTTAATACTCTTTAGTTTAGGGATTGCCCCCTCCTTCCTCCCCCTTTCAATTAGGGTACTAGCTGTGGTTTCATTTTCTGTTGCCACAGGGTCATTTTCCAGTAACAAGGAAAGATTTGGGGTTGCCTCCAGGCCTTCCTGTGAGGCAGGTAAGGCAGGTAAATCGCTACCCTGGTCTTTGTGTACCGTTACGAGTGACTTTGGGACAGAAACATTATTAGGTGTACAAGCTTGTGCAATATGACCCAGAGAGGAGCGCTTTGCCATGGCTAGGTCTTGGGACACCCTTCTATCCATCAATATGATCCCTTCATCAATAAGGGCGTGCGTGCGCACTATAAAATCATCTAGGGTGCCAGTTAGTTTCTTTGCCCCAGCTGCAGCCATACTTCTAGTCTCTGGGTGATTCATGACAGGTCCAATAAATGGCACACACTAAGCGGGTGTATAAAACTTATTATCAATTACCAGGACCAAACCCTGTGCCACTGGAGTGCGATTATGTGTGGCAGCCAACTTACAGTTATGCAGTCTCGGTGTCCTTTGGCTGGTCGCAACCGGGCAGGGTGCCTGGCACAGGCCAGGCTCCTCGGGCCTCCTCGGGCCTAAGAGGGCCCGCCCTTTGCCCGGGCTTAGCCCGGGCTTAGCCCGGCGGCCGCCCGCGCGCGTCCCGCGATGCGCGGGTCCAGTGGTGATTTAAATCACCTGGTGATCAATGGTGGGCGTGGCGGGTGTTTGTCCCTGCTCCGCTGAGCCTCCTGGGACCCGTAGTCCTTCCCACACGTTCTGGCCCTGGTGTTTGCTCCTGCGAGCGTTTCCCGCGAAGCGGGAAACGCGAGAAGTGAAGGCACAGTCACAAGTGCAGAAATCCTCCGGTCGGGTAGCGTTTTAACCCCTGTCCGTTTCCTCGGTCTTTGCCAGAACAGAATCCGCGCTGCTGCAAGGTTTCCCGCGATGCGCGGGTCCAGTGGTGATTTAAATCACCTGGTGATCAATGGTGGGCGTGGCGGGTGTTTGTCCCTGCTCCGCTGAGCCTCCTGGGACCCGTAGTCCTTCCCACACGTTCTGGCCCTGGTGTTTGCTCCTGCGGTCTTTGCCAGAACAGAATCTGCGCTGCTGCAAGGTTTCCCGCGATGCGCGGGTCCAGTGGTGATTTAAATCACCTGATGTTTTCTAGTTAGGTGTGTGTGTGTGTGTGTGTGTGTGTGTGTGAGGCGTGTGGGTGTGTGTGAAGCGTGTGGGTGTGTGTATGTCTTAAATGCCCTGCACAATTTCCGTAATATTTGAATACAGTTAGAGGTTGAGCTCAAATTAACAGGCTTCATCCCTCCGCTCCACACGCTTCCTCAGTACCTCTGGTGTAGGTAAGACAGTAGAGAGTGAAATATGTGCCCTACACAATTATGGCACCCTACCAATACATCCGAGTATTAGAGGAAACGTGTACGACCCCTGTGGACATCATGAAGGATTCTACTGGCAAAGAAGGATGAAGAAGTAAAGTACAAGGATAGCTTGAAGGCCCCTGGTCCACACCAACAAAGCTGAGGTCCCGGGTGAGAAAAAAGCCCCAAGTATCCAAGGGTGTCCAATTACTAGACACTTCTTCACATTTAACAGATAACTCTGAGAGAACATAAACCTTGCATCTTTCTGTATATGTCCCTCATTGCATTTGATATATTCATGTACCGGAGTGTTCAATTTAATTACAAAAGCATGATTTTGCATTTAGTGCTGATAACCAGACAAGTGCATCCAAGCTTGGTACATACTTGTATTAGGCAAAGAGGAAACTTAGTTGCTAGCAAGCTGTAGTTGTAAACATCCCCAGCCAAGGCCATAGGTTCTTGGCGCCAGCCTGGACCAATCGACTTGCTTGGAAATGTCACAGAGGCAGAGAATGGCCTTCTCACAGTATAGAACAGCAGGCCTATCCTCAGCTAAGGTTTGTGGACTGGAGACCACTTCAAGACACTCGTTTGAAAAACTTTTTTCGATTCTTGTGAATCATAAAAGTACATAGTTGCAATAATAAAACCGTACTTAAAGTTAATCCATATTATATTTTACACATACTAAATATGTTCAAAACAACATATAAAATTTCATCACAGGGTTTTCATTGAGCTACCATTTTCTTTATATCAATCCAAGGGTGTAATAATAAATAGTTCATAAAAATTGCATAAGGCCCTATTTCCCAGTTTGCTTATCATATTTCATATCTTTTCCTGATTCGCAAAACAGTTCTATTCAAATTTAGCACAGCGCAACATGTGATGGTATTGGACAAAGAACGTAAATAATTAAAACCTTCCTGATATGAACAAGGGGCAATTTCCCTCAGGATTGGCCTAATAAAACGAGCCCTTATATCTTTATATATAGTGCAAAACAGCATAAGGTGCATTGTGCTTTGTTCGGCTAAGTTATCACAGGGACAGGGAGTCAGTCTCTCACACCATCTCACCTGATTGGGAAAAGCCACAAAAAAAGTGCAATGAGCAGAGACGGAACCTCGTCACAAGGAAGCGGGAATGTAAATGGGTACTAAAGGATAAGTAGAATTATTGGCTATCTGGTGAACCATGGGATGGGGTTTCATCGACCAGGTTAGATGAAACTAACTTGATATAATAGGCATTTTTAATCATTATTTTAATGTTAGTTGGTATGCCATAAGGACTTCCTTAGGGTATTTTTAACATATTAAAGCCATGGAATAGACGATGCATTTCCTAAACTTAAACAATCCCTTATGATTGCTCTGGCTAATGATAGTTCTTCGATGACCACACTTTCCCCAATAGAATCAAGGGTTTAATTCTCTCTTTAAGCAAATCCAATCCCAGCTCAGAATGACAAAATTTGGAGGGAGAGCTAATGGGACCCATCAGCAATCTTTTTGTAAATTTGTTTTCCAAAATTTGTAATTGGCTGGTTTATTGACTTCCCCAAACTCCCGCCTCATAAGTTGTAATTGACCGGCCTTTTGATTTATATAAGATAAGTATTTCTGCCACTGGCTTATGACTAAATTTGCGCGCAAAGCGAAACAGACCCTTTATAGTTCTACTTGTCTGTTGGGCCCTAGTCGCAATCGTATTGTCCCAATTTAATTTATTATTAAAAACGTTCACTAAATATGTAAAAGAAGGGACCTTTTCAATTGTTCTACCATTTACCACAAATGTTCTTGTTTTTGTGTTTTTAGGACCACAGACCATATTAAAAGACTTGTTAAAATTTACCTTGAGATCCAAATCAGTCATAAAATCAGTAAATGCAATCCAGGCTTTTTGGAGGCTATTAGCCGTTAACGTCAGCAGTACGGTGTCATCAGCATAAGATAACAATCGAACCACGTTACCTCCTACAGTAGGATAATCCAAGTGATACTCTATTAAAAATTGCTCCACCCCGTTCGTATATAAAAGGAATAAAAAGGGGGCCAAAAAATGCATCCCTGTCTTACACCCTTTGTGGATGCAATGGATCTGGATTTATTCTCCACCCGATCCATAGCGTATAGAAACTGAAGTAGATGAATGCATCCTACGCAAAACGGTAATAAGTGCCTCCTCAAAACCCATCTTTTCCATGAGTAACCACAGCTTCCCCCTATTAACTGTGTCGAATGCACTGGATAAGTCCATGAAGGCCAAGTGGATCGATCCTCTCTTGGCCTTCATGTACTCCATAACTAGAGACAGACTGAGGCATTGTTCGTGGTTACCAATACCCTTTCTAAAGCCGTATTGCGAGTGGGATACCAGGCTGGCCCCACCCTGAAATGTAGGATACTGATTAGCCCAGAGCTCAAGGCGGGCAAGATTCACCCTCCCATGACTTTGCATGAGGCGTCGATAAGGGAAATAGGCCTATAGCAAATTGGACAATTCCTACTGCCCTTCTTGTATATTGGAACCACCACTGCTTCTTGCCATGAGTCAGGTATGCGGCCCACTATCACGGATTTAAAAACATTTGCCAACAGCAGCGCCCATTTTAGACGATTACCTTTGAACATGTCTAACGAGATGCCGTCGGGCCCTGGGGCTTTTGGAGCAATACCCTTCAGTAATGCATCTTCAACCTCACCAATCGAAATGGACAGACTCCGTTTATTCGCAGTGGTGTGGTGGACGGCTATATCTTCTTTTTGGTCATGCAATGATACATCCTTTGGATTAAAATTTTTTGTAAAATTAACTACCCATGCGTCTTCAGTTATTAGAGATTCCATATTCCTAGCCTCATTTGTAAAAAAGGGACGTTTTACAACTGCCCAGAAGCCTCTAGAATCCTTGAGAACACTAGCTCTCTCCAGGTCATCCCATGCAAAGCTTCTTAACTCGTCTTTTCTCTTCCCAATTGCTAATTTATAGGTTTGTCTAGCTTTCCTAATTAAATCACAGGCACAGGGGACCAAATGCAGGGCTTTTTAGAGATCTTTTTGGGCCTTCGAGCAGGCGGCATTGAACCATTTTCGTCCTGTTGTTCTCTCCTCTTCATGGTCCTAGTCAAATTACTAGCCACATCTTTACAGATATCTTCAAAGCTCTGTATGACCTCTTCTGACATAGAAAAATCATACAAACATATCATGACCTTGTTAAAATTAGATTGTATAATATTCTCTTCAAATTCAACAGGGTTTATGTTACTCCATTTTAATCTCACCCCCTGGTTGGAATTATAATTTAAGGGAAGATCATCAGTATTACCCTTTAACACCTTTGTTTGCAAGCTAAGGACCAGGGGGTTATGATCACTAGCGGGGTTGGGTTACAGCGCAAAGTTATTCACCAGTGGCAGAATTTCCTAGAGATCAATATAAAATCTATAGTACTTACCCTGCCCCCACCCTGAAATGTAGGATACTGATTAGCTGGGTAACAGACCAGAGTGTCTACAAAACATGAATCAGTCACAATGTCGTCATTTAAAGCTTCACCCTGCACCGTATGTCTAAAATGTGAAAGGGATTGGTTTTCAGTTTCCAACACCTTGCAAACCAAGTTTGAACTATGCTGACATATGGTATGGTTAAAACCCCCCAACAAAATTATACAAACAGGAAAGCATTTCACTACGGCCTTATTTATCTCCTCTTTTAAGTTAGTAATGGCACCACATTCATTAAAGATGTTATAATACCAATTAACAAAATTGAGACATCAGTTAGGTTTGAGATAAAAAAAATCTGAAACCATGGGGAGTCGTTAATTTTCTCAATCTTTATTGTCCCATATTTTACAGAGATTAAGGTCGCTGGCCACCCTTTGCCCTCACTGCCGCTGATGGAATTGCCTGGGTACTGGATGAACACAAACCATCTATAAGCAATTCATCAATGCTCCAGGTTTCTTGGAGACAAATAATGTCGAACTTCTTGACATATGACAGCCAAGCCTCATCTAAAATTTTGGTTCTAATGCCCGCGATGTTCCATGAAGCTACTCTTAGGACATATACATTTTGAGTGGGCATGTCTACCTCTCCCCCACCAACATCAACATCAGAGTAATTTACAAATAAGGTACTTGTTTCCCCTTTGCGCTTGTGACCCTTGACCTCATCAGGTAGGTCGCTCCCCCTCCACACAGCACCATCTGTGTCTCCCTGCCCCAGCTGCTGATGCTGAGGAAGTTCGAGGCCCTCCACCACCCGCAGGCTACCACCTGCACCTCATCCCTGGTGGCCAGTGGTAGGCCATAGGTAGGTTTGTTCATCCTCCGTTTTATTGCTTTTATTGTATTGCCTGTGTTTTCGTTGCGTCTGTGACTGATGTTGTCGTCTTCCCCTGCTGCCTTTACGTGGTCTGTGCCCATTTTTTCTTCCATCTGTTCCCCTCGCTGTGCCCGTGCTCTCTCTGCCCGATCTTTCCTTCTGTACCCCTTGCTGTCCCCATGTCTCTGCCAGGTTTTCCCTTCTGTTCCCCTTGCTGCCCCCGTGTCTCTGCCAGGTTTTCCCTTCTGCTCCCCTTGCTGCCCCCGTGCCTCTCTGCCCGTTCTGCCTTCTGTTCTTAGCTGCCCCTGTATTTCTGTGTTCTGTATTTTTCCTCTGTGCCACTCGTTTTTCCGGTATTTCTGTGCCCTTTTGCCTTCTGTTCCACTCGTTTTTTGTGCCCGTCTGCCTTCTGTGCCAGTCGTTTTTGTGCCCCTTTTGCCTTCTGTTCCACTCATTTTTTGTGCCCTTCTGCCCTCTGTGCCAATCGTTTTTCCGTGGTTTTTGTGCCCCTTTTGTCTTCTGTTCCACTCGTTTTTTGTGCCCTTCTGCCGTCTGTGCTACTCGTTTTTCCCTTGTTTTTGTGCCCCTTTTGCCTTCTGTTCCACTAGTTATTTGTGCCCTTCTACCCTCTGTTCCACTCGTTTTTGTGCCCTTCTGCCCTCTGTGCCACTTGTTTTTCCCTTGTTTTTGTACCCCTTTGGCCTTCTCTTCCACTCGTTTTTTGTGCCCTTCTGCCCTCTGTTCCACTCGTTTTTGGTGCCCTTCAGCGCGACTCGTTTCCCCCTCGTTTTTCTGCCCCCTTTTGCCTTCTGTTCCACTTGTTATTCCCTCGATTTTGTGCCCCTTGTTAATTCTGTTACCTTCGTTGTCCCTCACTGCCCTTGCCGCTGCTTCCCCTTCGGCCCGCCCCCCCTGACGGACCACTGCCCATTTGCTGCCCCTGCCTCCGAGCTGCTTTTCCCTCCCACCTCCCCATATATGCCCGTCCACGCCTGGACCGCGAGCAGTGCCTGACCCCCTGGTCCCCACACCCGCCACGACGACCGCCGCCACTATGACGACAGCACTCTGCACGCTCTCAACTCCGGATGGAGCAACACCTGCCTCAAGACGGCCCGAAACGCACACACGGCCCCTTCACCTGCCGGAACTGCAGCTACACCAGCCTCAGAGCCGATGAACCACCCGCCAAGAAAGACCACAACCACCTCCGATGCATACTACTGAACATCCACTCCGCACGCATGCATGCCGTCGAGCTCTGGGACCTGCTCGACACAACATCCCCGGACCTCGCCTTCCTGACAGAGACCTGGTTTAACGACTCCTCCACACCAGACATCGCCATAGCCATCCCAGACGGATACAAGATCACCCACAGAGACTGCACCAACGGAGTCGGAGGAGGAATCGCCATCATCCACAAGAACAGCATTAGGGGATCGACTAGCACTGACGACGTGCTCAGCACCGCCTAACGCACAAGTTACTTACCTTCAGTAACAATATATCTGTAAGAAATAGTAGTTAGTATTAGATTCCTTACCTTAGAATATCCACAGGCGTCAAACTGGATCCGGAAACTTTTGCGTAGCAGTACCCTTGCGCGTCTGTAGGCGTAGTCTGCGGCTCCGCGTCCGTCGGCGGCGGCACCGGGATGACGTTGCCGGAGTACTTAGACGCCGCCCTCGCGCGCTGACATCTGTTCTTAAACATAGCTTTTCGGCGCCAGAAATGCAGAGCCATGATAAAAACCAACACTGGTGCCCTGAAACTAGGGTCCTGAAAGGGGATGACCTTAACCCTAGATATCGGTTCGCAGAACAGGGAGGATGGGTGGGGCGGTAAGGAATCTAATACGAACTACTGTTTCTTACAGATATATCGTTACCGAAGGAAAGTAACTTGTGCATCTGAAAGAAACAGGTTAGTATTAGATTCCTTACCTTAGAATAGATACCCCAGAAATACCAACCCCGGTGGTGAGTCTGCAAACTAATGATCACACCAGAAAGTCCTGGAGAACGGAACGACCGAAAAAGCCATCTCTCCAGACTTGGCTGTCCAGGCAGTAGTGTCTTGCAAACGTGTGCAGCGAGGCCCACGTAGCTGCCTGACAGATGTCCTGCAAGGGGACTCCCCGACCCAGGGCAGTAGTAGCCGCCGTGTCTCGAGTGGAATGAACCCTCAGCCCAACAGGAGGCTCCTTTTTATCCAAAGAGTAGCATACCTTGATGCACAACACGACCCACCGACAGATGGTCCGCTTGTGCACCGCCTGACCTTTCGTAGCGCCCACGTAACCAACAAAGAGTTGGTCATCCACCCGGAACTGGTGTGTGCGCTCCAAATAAAATGAGAGCGCACGTTTTGGGTCCAGACGGTGGAGTCGCTCTTCCTCTTTCGAGGGATGCGGAGGCGGAAAGAAGGTGGGTAAGGTGATGGACTGCCCGATGTGGAAGGCTGCGACTACTTTGGGCAGGAAGGAGGGTCGCGTCCGCAACACAACTTTGTCCGGATGGACAGAAAGAAAGGGAGGTTTAGAGGAAAGAGCCTGGAGCTCACTCACCCTCCTGGCAGAGGTGATGGCAACCAGGAATGCAGTCTTCAGAGTAAGGAGACGAAGAGGACAGTTATGAATTGGCTCGAAAGGAGCGCACATCAGATAGGTCAGAACAAGGTTCAAGTCCCACTGAGGCATCACGAAAGGAACAGGAGGAAACATACGAGTGATGCCCTTCAAAAACCTATTTACAACTGGGGACTTGAACAAAGAGGGCTGATCAGGGAGCCTTAAGAAAGGCAGAAAAAGCAGAGAGGTAGCCCTGGATAGTGCCTAGAGCAGAGCCCTGCTGGGCAAGAGAGAGAAGGAAAAGGAGAACCTCCGAAAGAGGGGCAGAAAGGGGATCCACGGCCTTTGCTGTGCACCATGCCACAAATTTGTTCCACCTGCAGGCATATACCGATTTCGTGGAGGGACGCCTGGCTGCCAGAATCACATTACAGACTTCAGGAGGCAAGTCACATGCCTCAACTGCCGCTGCTCAATCTCCACGCATGTAAGTGGAGACTGAACAGGTTTGGGTGGAGGACCGTCCCCTGCTGCTGCGACAGAAGGTCCTCCTGAAGAGGTAGACACATCGGGGGATTGACAGACATGCTGAGTAGCTCGGGATACCAGTATCTTTGCGCCCAGTCTGGAGCCACAAGGATAACTTGGACCCGGTTGCGTCTGATCTTCTTCAGCACTCTGCACAGACGTGGTATAGATGGAAAGGCGTACAACAGACCGCAGCTCCACCCGCGACGAAAAGCGGCTTCGAGCGAGTGCCGCCTTGGAAATTCCAACGCGCAGAACTGATGACACTGCGCGTTCTCTTCTGTGGCAAATAGATCTAACCAAGGCTCTCCCCACTGCTGAAAGAGGCCTTGCGCCACGTCCGAGTTCAGACGCCATTCGTGATCGATCATGCACCGACGGCTGAGTTCGTCCGCCCTGGTGTTCAGGGAACCTGCCTGGTGTTGAACCACCAGGGTCACGCCCTGGTGTTCCAGCCGCTGCCAGAGGCGCAGAGCATCCTGGCATAGGGTCCACGACCCCACCCCGCCCTGTTTGTTGGAGTACCACATGGCGGTGGTGTTGTCCGTGAACACCTGCACTACACTCCGCCGGACAGAGGGGAGGAATCCTTCAGTGCAAGCCGGATCGCCCGCAGCTCCAGAAGGTTGATGTGGAGCCGGGATTTTGCCGGAGACCAAAGGCCTCTGATCTCCGCCTCTCCCATGTGGCCCCCCCAGCCCTGGAGGGACGCATCCGTCACAACTACGTGCTCCGGTTGGGGTAGGGAGAGGGATCTGCCTCTGACCCAATGGCGGTCCGTGAGCCACCACTGAAACTGTCTTGCAGTGCCCTCCGAGATCAAGACATGGTCTAGCAAGTTGCCCTGATGCTGGGCCCACTGAAACTTCAGGTCCCACTGCAGAGCCCGTACCTGCCACCTGGCGTGATGCACCAGAAGGATGCAGGAGGCCATCAGCCCCAGAAGCCGCAGCGTCAACCTGACCGAGACTCAGGATAAAGGCTGAAAGATCGGAATCAGAGCCTGAATATCCTGAACCCGCTGTTCAGGAGGATAATCCCGAAACTGCGCTGAGTCTAGAACCGCTCCGATGAGGGGGAGCTTCCGAGAGGGACACAGGTGTGACTTTGGCACATTGATGGAGAACCCCAGCAGGTGCAGGAGGTCAGCCGTAGTCTGGAGGTGGCTGACGACTGTCTGGGGCAAGCCCGTGTTCAACAACCAGTCGTCGAGGTAGGGGAAGACTGACACCCCTAACCTGCGCAGATGAGCTGCGACCACCGTCATCACTTTCGTGAACACCTGTGGGGAGCTGGTAAGGCCGAAGGGGAGCACAGTAAACTGAAAGTGCTCGTGGCCTACCGTGAACCGCAGGTTACGCTGATGGGCCGGCAGGACAGGGATGTGAAAATAAGCGTCCTGCAAGTCCAACGCTACCATCCAGTCTCCCGGGTCCCTGGCAGCTAAGACCTGAGCCAAAGTCAGCATCTTGAACTTCTCCTTCCGGAGGAGGCCGTTGACGTTCCGCAGGTCCAAGATAGGGCGTAGGCCCCCTTTGCCCTTCTTGGGAACCAGAAAGTAGTGGGAGTAACAACCACACCCTACTTCTGGCCCAGGAACGCGCTCGATGGCCCCCTTGGCCAAGAGGGCCGCAACTTCCTCTTGCAGAAGACTCAAGTGATCCCCCGACACGCAGTGGTACTGCTGTGGCATGGCTGGAGGGGTCGCCTCGAAGGGGAGCGAGTAGCCCCTTTGGACGATTTGCAGCACTCACCTGTCCGATGTGACAGTGCGCCAGTGGAGGAGGTGATGGCGAACCCTGCCCCCCACTGGCGTCACATGGGCCTGAAAGCTCAGACTAGGAGGGTTTTGAGGCGGATGCTGCAGGGGTAGGTGTGGACTGAACTCGCCGTTGTCCCCGACCGCCGCCACGTTAGTCTGCGGGCCGTGGCTGGCAGGACGTGTGGGTGCGCCCCTTCCTGGGCCACGAAAGGAGCGAAAGGCAACAGTTTGCTGGCGCGGGCCGAGAGGCCAAAGGACTTGGCCTTAGCCCTGGAGTCCTTAAAGAGCTCAAGCGCACTGTCTGCCTTGTCGCCAAAGAGGCGACAGCCATCAAACGGCATGTCCATAAGGGTGTTTTGGACATCAGCCGAAAAGTTGGCGACGAATCGCCACAGTCATTGCCTTCGCTCTGCCCAGCGAGTCTATGGTATCCAGCCCACACCGAATGGAATACCGTGCCGCATCTCGACCCTCCACAAGGGCTTGGGTGAGTTTAGTCTGGACCCCCTCCAGACATTGTGGCAGCACGTCCGCGACCGTTTCCCACAGAGAGTGGGTGTAACGGCCCAAGAGGCACGCGGTGTTGACTGACCGCAACCCGAAACTAAGTGAGGAGAACATCTTTTTGCCATACTGTTTGTACCTCTTGGATTCCCGATCGGGGGGAGCCGTCGGGAATGCGGTCTGGGAGTTAGAGGCCTGGATGACCAGGCTCTCTGGGGTGGGGTGGGTGGACAGGAAGCAAGGGTCGCCAGGAGCTGGGCGGTGGCGCCTGGCCACGTTCCTATCTTCAGGCCGACCTGTCGCGAGCATGGATCAAGTGCCCAGAAGAACATCTGACAAGGCCACATTAAACAGCAGCAGAGGCTCAGCCGAGCTTGCCTGCGGTTTAAGGAGGTTAGTCCTCACGGCCGCGACAGGGAGCACAAAGCCCAAGGCCTTGGCAGCCCGCGTCAGCACCACACTATAGGCAGCCCCCTCCTCCGTAGCCACAGTAGGAGGGGAGACAAAACCAGTGTCTGGCGAAGTGTCCAGACCACTGGCCCCCCTAGCTCACCTGCCCAGTCCTGAGAAGACTGGCACTCATGTGCCAGAGGGTCCTCGGCCACCTCCCAATCCTCCTCGCCACCTATCTCCTGATACTCAGGGTTAAAGGATGGAACCGGGTCGTAGAAGTAAAAATCTCCTAGCGGCGTTAAATATGGCGATGAGCGGCACTGCTCCGGCCCCGTATCGAGGGTAGGACCGGGGACGACGTCGTCCTGGGACGGCGCCGGAGGCGACACCCTGGGGGCAGGCGTTGGTGGGGTCGTAGGGTCGACCGGCGACCAACAGGGCCCTGCGGTGTTGGACCGAAGTCGCCGACGGCACCTGGCCGAAGCACCAGACGGCGCCAGGTGCCAAAGCACCCGGCCTGCTTGGGGACCCAGTCGGGGCTGCTTGGCCCGAAGGCACCGCGGAACCTGACGGAGGAGTGAGCAACCTCATGGCCATGAGGAAGGTCTCGATCTCCTCCGGCGTCGCGTTCTGCCCAGGAACCGGCGGGTATGGAGCAGGCCGCGATGCCTGCGGCTACGGCGGAGCCGCATGGGCGGTGTCGCCTGAACCCCCGGCTGCGTAGCGCGGGCGTTGGGGGGAGGAGTCAGAAGAGCGATGTCGCCTCTTCGACTTCTTGTGCCTCTTACCTGAGGTCTTCGAGCCCGAAGACTGAGGACGACTCCCGGAACTGTGGTGACTCCGGCCCCGCGACCGGTCCCTCGACCTCCTTCCGGACCGGGACCTCGAGCGCCAGGGGGCTGACTGCCGGAGCTCGAGTCGCTTGCGGGACCGCTCCCGTCTAGCTTTGGACATCAGGGCCCGGTAGTCGGAGAGCAGGACTTGTCGTCGTGGTCGGGGCCCAGACAGTGAAGGCACCGGCGATGGGGGGCGGTAACCGACATCAGTCGGATACAATCGACGCAGGGTTTGAACCCGGGCATCCCTACCGGCCCCGTCGGAGTGGAGTGACTTCGAAAGATGATGAAAAAGGATCGAAAAAGTTAGTCAAAAATTGACTATGGGTACTACTTTTTCCGGTTCGGCGCTTGCTGGCGCGGAAAAAAGAAGAACCGAAGTCAGCGCGCTAGGGCGGTGTCTAAGTACTCCGGCGACGTCATCCCGGCGCCAACGACGCCAGACGCGGAGCCGCAGATGACGCCCACCGACGCACAACGGTACTGCTACGCAAAAGTTTCCGGATCCAATCTGACGCCTGGGGATATTCTAAGGTAAGGAATTAATACTAACCTGTTTCTTTCAGATACATGCATTTCCAGATCCACACAGACCCTAACTCCACCCTCAGAGGCAGCCTCGTCTACCGACCCCCCGGACTCTGTCCCCAGTTCAGCGACTCCATCACCGACTTGATCAGCACACACGCCCTGACCTCCGCCGACTACATCCTGCTCAGAGACCTGAACTTTCACCTTGAGATCAACGACAACAACTCCACAACCCTGATCGATAACCTCGCCAACCTCGGACTCAAGCAACTCATCACAACGCCCACCCACTCCACCGGCCACACGCTCGACCCAGTCTTCTCCTCAAGCCCGCATGTCTCTGTCAGCCACACCACCGAACTCCCCTGGACTGACCACCGCTGCATCCACTTCACCTTCCAGAAGCCTACCACACACCACCACACCCAACAGATCCCAAGCCGCTGCTGGAGCAAAATCACCGATGACCAACTACACGCAAACCTCGCTCTCAGCCCACCCACTTGAAACCTCCAACACCGACGACATTGCCCACAGCCTCGGACGTTGTATCGAGGACTGCGCCAACACCCTCGCCCCGCTGAAGAAACCCCCCCAAAGAGACACCAGCAAGAGGACCAGCTGGTTGACCCCAGAACTCCTAGCCTCCAAGCAAGCCTGTTGGAAACCAAAGAAATGGCACAGTGCACAAACTCCGGACAGCCAAGCAGCACACAAGGACGCCATCCGCAAGCACCACCAAGTAAAGTAGTGTGGCTCACTGGTTAGAGGCGGCAGACCCGAGAGCAGAGGACGGCCCGGGACCAGGGTTCGATTTCCGGCGCGGCAGGTTTCTGGACCAGGGTCAGCGGACTCGATAATTCCCTCGCCTCGGTGCCCACTCTGATCAGCCGATCACACTCGGCAACTCTGGGCATTAGCTTGCCTCATCTTCACTAACGGCCCCACCAGACCGCCGGGGATGCCTGGTCTCACCCTGGAGATACCCATTAAGGGACCATCTCTCAGGGAAGCCAGAAAGGGTTTCGCAGCGGTCGAAGCGCCTTGGGACCCTCCGGGTAAGTAGTGCGCTATATAAATGCCTATACATTTACATTTACATTTACACCTCATCAGGGCGGCCAAGAGGACCTCTTTCAAAGACCGCCTCGACAACAACGCACACAATAGCAAGGATCTCTTCAACATCGTGAAGGAACTCTCCAACCCCAGCGCCAACACCTACACCCCACCATCGCAAGCCCTGTGCAACTTCCTCACCACCTTCTTCTTCAATCGCAAGATATCAGACACAAACAGACAAAGCAGCTTAGCTAGGGACTAGAAGGAAGAAGCCAGTGAAACAAAGACTGATTCCATAATTTAATCAAATGAACTTATGAAATACAGTAAAAGGTGCATCGCTTTCATTGCCAGAATTTTATTTTTATAGTTCTATCTATTCACATTATCTGTACTGGATCAGGGCGTTGATCTTGATAGAGACTTAAAATATATCAATTGTGTGGGTTCATATGTGAGTCTTTCCATGGGGAAAGAGGTTCAGAACTAAAAAACACAATCAAACAGGACCAATTGTGGCCCAGAACGCACCCTCATATAATACATACGTGGTTTGTGGATTTGCGTTGAGCAGGTTTCCTGTCGAACTGTACACTGGCATTGGCACTGGGGACGCCCTCCACAGCTATTCTTACCTTGGGGAGCATTCCAGTGAAGGAGCTAGTCTTTCTTTCCATCACCGCACTACCGCCGTGAGGGTAATGACCCGCATCGCAGGAATCCGGTTCCAGCAGCCATGAGGGAAACGGCTTACTGGAACTACAGCTCGCAGCATCCCTTGCCTCGTCGCCTGGCACTGGCACGGTGCAGAGCGCCAGGAGGCCCCATATCTTCGCCCCCCCCCGCCTCCCGCAGCGCGGGGCACGCACGGGCCACGCCCGGGCCAAGGGCCTGCCCGTCCTTGCCAGGAAGAGGCTGGGCAGGACCACCCCTCTCATATTTAAGGACCCAGGTCTCTGTTCCCATTAGAGTCAGCTGAGAGGTACTGTGAATCTCTTTTCTCTTTTTACTGCCCTTGCATTTGCAGTTGATATCTCCTCCCACTCTGCCATTACCAGTTACAAGAAGGGCTCTCCCCTCCTGCCCACAAATTACAGGCCAATAAGCCTGATTGACGTAACTCAGAAGCTGTTTTCCAGGACTGTCCTGGAGCGCCTCCACTCCTGGGTGGATGAGCGCGAGATTCTGAGTGCGTATCAGGCTGGCTTCTATAAAAATATTTCTACCATCGACCAAATCTTCAGGCTCCAATTATTATATTGGAAAACGGTGACAATAGAAGGTGGGAGCCTCTATTTGATCTTCGTTAACTTAAATCAGCCTTCGATTTGGTACCTCGTGACAAACTTTAGGCAGTTCTAGAGCAATTGGGCATTCCGCCCTATTTGCTCTCTTTGATCAAGCGACTGCACACTGGAAATGTTGCCCAGGTGAGATAAAGGAAATATGGGGAATTTACCCCACGCTTCCCAGTGAACAGGTGTGTAAGGCAGGGGTGTGTTCTGGCCCCCACACTCTTCTGTCTCTTCATTAATGCTCTGGTGGACCAACTAAATAAGGTAGCCTACATCAATGCCCCAAAGCTCACTTGTGACAAGGTGCCAGCAATGATGTTTGCAGACGACACCTTGTTACTTTCTAAATCCCCCCTTGGGCATCCAAAGGACCCATGACACCTTCTCTTTATTTTGCAAGAACAGGGGCCTAGAGATTAATACATTAAAAACCAAGTACATTGTATTTAATCCTAGTAAAAAATCTCGCCCTAACCCCACCCTAAATGGTATCCAGCTAGAGAGGGTAGCTGTTTGTGACTACCTGGGTGTTACGCTGACGGAAACCTGAGGTGGGGCCCACAACAAGAAAAGGCAGGCTTGAGGCTAGCACAGATGGACGGGGGGGCTAGCAAAACTATACAGGAACTCAACATGTAGACAACCAGGTCCGTTGACCGAGATTTACAAAGTCCAAATCAGGAGCGCTATTATGTATGGGGCAGAACTTTGGGGACATCTCCCAGTAGGTGGACTGGTCAAATCTGAGAAAAAGTTTATGAGACACTTCTTGGGCCTACCGCCAAGCACTCCTCTTATTCCCCTAAGTATGGATCTTGGGATTAGACCCATAGATGAGTAGATCGGGCTGCGACCCTTGACTTTTTGGCGTAGACTATGGGCAATTCCCGAACTAACAGCCTACCAGTCAGAACTCAAGGTGATTTTGGGGCTCCCAGGGGAGGGAAAACTATCTTGGTTTGCATACCTAAAAGACCTGTGCCTCAGATTAGGCCGGCCGAACCTATGGACCCACTCTGAGGAAGTGTCCCAGACAATATTGCGGCTTGAACTAGTTAAAACTTACAGACTGTTTAACTGGCTGAAATTCAAGGGAGCACAAAACCAGGCAGTCTAACCTCTGACTTCCTTAATTTTAAAGATCAGTATTTATCTGAGGCCTTCCCTGATGCTGTTCATCCATCCTTGGCAAGGAAACTCTATGCCCAGTTTAGATGGGGTTGCCTGCCGGTCCATGCATTTACAAACAAATGGTCAAAAGCCTCCCCTGTTGGATGCCTGCAGAAATCTACGCTGCTGCTTGCACCGTGGTTCGAGGGCACCGCTGGTAAAGTTACACGACGCACCACCCTCATCCCGCACCGCAGCCTTGGCCTACCAACGCCATCGACTCCAGTTTGTCAGCCGACAACAGTGCTTCTGCAATGACGCCGCTGCTTGCACCGCGACCTGCCAGCACTGCGACTAGCACCGCATTCAGCTCGCACCGAACCCTGGTCTCACTGACTCCACCATCTGACGCTGCCACCAAGCTGCTGCTCGCACCACGACCCGAGGGCACCACACGCCGCACTGCTGCACTTCACACCCCAGCACCTGACGTCTGCCGACCCCAGCGCTCCTGACTTCAACAGAGTTCGATCTGCAACTTGTGCGACTTCGAGGTCCTGATGACTCCTGCACCAACCTCCGGAACAGACTACTGCGAATGCCGTGCTTTCGGAAGCTCAACAAGAGGTCACGGACGCCATGCATCTGTAAAGGTACTGTTTACCGGTCTTACCGACACCGTAACAGACCCGCAATGCCGCGGTCAGTCAGAACTGTTTGGATTTGTTTGTTCATGATGCTGTGATAGGATGGACAGAGCTATCGACATCAAGGAACTGTTTTTCAAGCATATTTTGATAACTGAAGATTTCTAAGTACTGTATTGTGGATTTTTATTATTCTTGTCTTCTGTACATAAAAATATTGGATATTTTTCAAAACTGGTGTGGTGTCCTTTTGTAGTGCTTACACTGTATTACTGTTGGTTATGAGCAAATGTTTTACACACTGCCTTTAAATAAGCCTGACTTCTCATGCCAAGCCACCAAGGGGATGGGCAAGGGTTATTTTAGGAGTTTAACTCCCTTATCCTGACTAGATAGAAGGGTCCCTATTTGGACAAAGGTGCAAATCCTTGCCAACTAGAGACCTTCATTTCTAACAGCTGGTAACGCATTCATCCACTCTCTCCTGGCACATTGAGATTGTGGCAGTTAAACTAACTTAAGCTACTTCAAGGTGCTTCTATGGGTACATCAAAATAGTCGCCTCCACACCACCTCCTCTAACTTGTCACTTTGTATCTGTGAAACAAAACTGGCTTAGGTGAACAGTACCCATGGACACACTTAGGTGGTAAGTTCTGTTCATTAGTGGAGCACACCATGTATTTGAGCTTATATAGCGCACAGCTACCCACAGTGGGTTTCCATCACCTAGGAGGGTATCCTGGCACAGAACAGGTGTGAGTCTAGTCTTGCCAAGGGCAGGCGGGGGCTATTCGAAAAGCCAGGTCTTCAGCTTCTTGTGCAGCTGAAGGAGTGAGGAGGAGACTGATGAGTAGTGGTAGGTTGTTCCACCCTTTAGGAGTAAGGTAGAAGGCCTAAACTCCGGTTCAAATTCTGCGTACATGTGGGATGTGTGCTATTCGGAGTCTGGGTGAGCAGAGGTGTTCGGAAGCTCTTTGAAAGGAAATGTGGCAGTTGAGGTAGGCAGGGCCAATGTTCAGAAGTGCTCTGAGGTAAGAGTGAGGGGTTTGAACTACGTGCACTTGTGTACTGGTAGCCAGTGGAACTCCTTGAGGGGCGGCGTGATGTAGTTGATGCGTGAGAGGTTGAGGGTAATTATGGCTGCTGCATTCTGAATTGCCGCAGTCTTCTGGTGAGCTGCTTGCTCTTTCCGTAGAGGGTGTTCTCATAGTCCAGAATCCTAGCGAAGCGGACGTGTGACTGGTTTGTGGGTGTCACTCTAGAGCAATTTGAAGATTTTTCTCAGAATCTAAAAAGTGTCGAAGATGGTTGCTGTGACAGAGTTGACTTGCGAGATCATGTGCGGTTTGTCGTTGATGATGATCCTCAGATTCTTTTGCATATGGGTCCTAGTTCAGCTGGCCACCAGTTGGAGTCCCACGGCAAGGTGTCCTTGCCAAAGACCACATCTTGTGTATATTGCGTTTGAGGCAGATGATCTTCATCCAGCTAGCGACTTCGGTCATGCAGGTGGTGAACTTGTTTCGTGAGTTGTAAGTTTTGTCAAAGATGGAGAGTATGAGTTGAGTGTCATCAACGTAGGGGACGACTTCACCATTGTGGGATCGAATGGAGCAAGCCATAGGGATCATATATGCATTGATTAAGGTGTGGGAGCAGAATATGAAGCCCAGATTGGTGATTTAAGAGACTATACCATAAAGTAAACACCTCACACAGTGGAGTACCATACTGTGTTTGTTAACTGCAAAAGTAAGCCATGCTGCTATAGCAATGTGATGTAGAACAAATATAAGAATATAATGAATCATGTACCAGGTACATTTTATATACCGCAACAGGCATCACTTTGCATGGGAAGTTGAAACAAACCCATCAATAGCTGTGCAATCTCTCCAAATGGCACACATTTTCAGTGGACACAAAAACTTTAGATCAGAACATTCATCTCCCTCTTCACCCATTAGAAGCCTTTGCTCTCTTCATCTTACCAACTACACTGCAGCCAACAAGTAATTACCCACCAGGAATAGCCATGAGCAAAAGCTTAGAGAATGAGCTCTCAATCCCAGGCAAAATAGGAGGTCACAACAGAGTTTTATATAAGCAACGATGTTTCCATGTCACCAAGCACAGGTAGATGTGCTTGTTTTCAGGGCCTTTTAGAGTAAAATGCTATCACTGAAAATACAAACCTAAACAGTGTGTTTTTTAAAGCTAGACAGTGTATGTCATCACCAGATTAATACTTTACCTAGAGACCACGCAATTATAATGAAGAACCTGGTTGGAAATGTATGCCATGCTTATCTTTACATTAATATAAAGGCTAACGCTTGTTGTGGGCATTTTTAAACGGTCACATTTTTATGCATTTTCACATGGAACAAAGGACATCACAGAATGCTCGCAGTGCATGGTCTTTCTCTGTCCCTTCTAAGCGGAGCGACGAACCCATCACATGATGCTTAGAGTACTATGTTGTGCAATTGACAGGTTTTGCCAGGTTGGATCTAAGGCAGGGTTGCCACAGGATCCCAAAATATTCAATCATTGACAATATAGGATTACCCACCATACTACAGTCCCACCCCATTCTACAAGCACTTGAAAACATCTGTCCACTTGTTAGATAGTGTTCTTTAAGTCATGTGGCAGTGTAATGGATACAAGGCTCATCTCAATAACCAACCACTCCTAAAACAGGACCTCATGACACTAACATTGTCAGCATGATTGTGTTTTGGAAGGTTTAAAACTTGCTCCAAAGAGGCACTTACAAATATAAAGACTGGTGAAACACCAAACATAACCTGTGCTCACCCTCCGGTAGCTTGGAGCAGAACAGGCAGGCTTATCATCAGAGGTAATGTGTAAAGAGCTTGAGCAACACACACACAGAAACACAATGACTACACCACAAAAGAGACTCCACACAATATTATATAAAAATATAGTATATTGTTCATAGCATCAAAGACCAAAAAGACCTGAATCAGAAATACTGTGCATATACTACTAAACCACATCAGGTCATGAAATGCAGCAGTTCGGTTATAGGCATAACAGATGAATTACCATATATCATCATAATCCCTGTTATTAAACTTTATTTGGTAATCAGGCACCAAATATAGGGTATAGCAGCACTTGCGTGCCTATCACCTTCAATATGGGAAGTACAGTGTCTCTAAATGTGACAAGTTAATCAATCAATCAGAACACTTGTAAAGCGCACTACTCACCCGTGGGGGTCTCAAGGTGCTGGGGGAGAGGGTGTATGCTGCTACTGCTTGAATAGCAGGTCTTGAGTAGTCTTCTGCAGTTAAGCAGGTCCTGGGTCTGCCATAGGAGGATAGAGAGGGTGTTCCAGGTCTTGGCGGCGAGGTGGGACGCCGGAGGTCGATCTTTGGATCCAGGAGACGGTGGCGAGGGAGAGATCGGCGGAGCGGAGCTGGCAGTTGGGGGTGTAGAAGGTGAGTTGTCTGTTGAGGTATGCTGGTCCGGTGTCGTGGAGTGCCTTGTGAGCGTGGGTGAGGAGCTTGAAGGTGATCCTCTTGTTAACGGGGAGGCAGTGCAGGTCTCTCAGGTGGGGTGGGATGTGAATGTGGCGAGGGATGTCGAGGATCAGGCATGCAGAGGCGTTCTGAATGCGTTGTAGTTGTTGCAGGAGTTTGTCCATGGCTCCTGCGTAGAGGGCATTTCCGTTGTCCAACCTGCTGCTGACGAGGGCCTGGGTGACCGTTCTTCTGGTTTCGGTGGGGATCCACCTGTAGATCTTGCGGAGAATGCAGAGGGTATTGAAGCAGGAGGACGAGACGGCGATGACCTGCTTTGTCATGAAGAGGGTAGAGTCGAGGATGAACCCCAGGTTGCGTGCGTGGTCAGTGGGTGTTGATGCTGTTCCCTGTGCGGTCGGCCACCAGGAGTCGTCCCAGGCCAAGAGGGTGAAGCCAAGGAGGAGGACTTCTGTCTTGTCCGAGTTTAGCTTCAGGTGGCTGTTCTTCATCCACTCGGTGACGGCTTTCATTCCTTCGTGGAAGTTGGTTTTGACGGTGAGGGGGTACTTGGTGAGGGGTAGGATCAGCTGGGGGTCGTCGGCGTAGGAGATGATGTTGAGTCATGTAGACGGGCGAAGTGGGAGAGCGGTGCCATGTAATTGTTGAACAATGTCGGGCTGAGGGATGAGTCCTGGGGTACGCCGCAAATTGTTTTGGTGGCTGTGGAGCGGAAAGGGGGGAGGCGGACGCTCTGGGTTCTGCCGGAGAGGAAGGAGGTGGTCCAGTCCAGAGCCTTGTCTCGGATCTCTGCATCGTGGAGGCGTGTGCGTAGGGTGCGGTGGCAGACAGTGTCGAAGGAAGCCGACAGGTCCAGGAGGATGAGGGCCGCGGTATCGCCATTGTCCAGCAGGGCCCTGATGTCGTCGGTGGCGGCGATGAGAGCAGTTTCAGTGCTGTGGTTGTTGCGGAACCCGGACTGGGATGGGTCCAGGATGCGGTTCTCCTGGAGGTAGCGGGTCAGTTGTCTGTTGACTGTCTTCTCGATGACCTTCGCCGGGAACGGGAGCAGGGAGATGGGCCGGAAGTTCTTGAGGTCCTTAGGGTCAGCCTTGGTTTTTTTGAGTAAGGCGTTGATCTTTGCGTGTTTCCAGCTCTCTGGGAAGGTCGCTGACTTGAAGGAGATGTTGATGGCTTTCCGGAGATGGGGTGCGATGGTTGTGCTAGCTTTGTTGTAGATGTGGTGTGGGCATGGGTCTGACGGAGATCCAGAGTGGATGGTGTTCATGATTTTGATGGTGTCGTCGTCGCTTATGTTGGTCCAGGAGAACAAGGGATCGGTGCGGATAGTGGCCGTGGGGACGGGGGCCTCAGTGGCTGTCGGCGTAGTTGTGACATTGAAGCTGTCGTGGATGGCTGCGATCCTGCGATGGAAAAAGGTGGCAAGTGAGTCGCACAGGTCTTGCGAAGGTGGGATGTCGTCGGTGTTGCAACTGGGGTTGGAGAGTTTCTTTACGATGTTGAAGAACTCTTTGCTGTTGTGTGCGTTGTCGTCTAGGCGGTCTTTGACGGAGGCCCTTTTGGCGGATCTGATGAGGTAATGGTGTTGGCGCATGGCGCGTGGCGTTCTTGTGGGCTGGGTAGTTGTCCAGTGTTGGTTCATGGTGTCATTTCTTCTCTAGTTTATATCAAGTTTGCTTGGAGGCCTGGAGGTCCTTGGTAAACCAGCTTGCTTTCTTGCTGGTGTGTCTGTTGGAGGGTTTCTTGATCGGGGCGAGGGTACTGGCGCAGTCGTCGACCCATTGTCTGAGGTTGCAGGCAGCGGTGTCGCGGTCGGACGGTGGGTTTCGGGCGAGGGTGGTAGTTAGCTGGTCTTCGGTGACTTTGCTCCAGCAGCGGCGAGGGATCTGTTGGGTGCGGTGGTGCATGGTGCGTTTCCGGAAGGTGAAGTGGATGCCGCGATGGTCGGTCCAATGGAGTTCGGTGGAGTGGCTGAAGGAGACGTGGGAGCTAGCGGAGAAGACAGGGTCAAGCATGTGGCCGGCAGAGTGGGTGGTTGTTGTGACGAGTTGTCGGAGTCCGAGGTTGTCGATCAGGGTGATGAAGTTGGTGTCGTTGTTCTCGAGGTGGAAATTAAGGTCCCCGAGGAGGATGTAGTCTGTGGAGGCGAGGGCGTGTGTACTGACGAAGTCGGCAATGGAGTCACTGAACTGTGGCCAGGGTTCGGGGGGCTGTAGACGAGGGTTCTTCTGAGGGTGGTGTTGGGGTCGGTGTGGATCTGGAAGGGCAGGGTTTCAGCGGTGCAGAGGGTGTTGTCGGTGTTGGTCAAGACTCTGAGCGTGTTCCTGTGGACGATGGCGATTCCTTCACCTGTTCCGTTGGTGCGGTCCCTGCGGGTGATCTTGTAGCCGTCCGGGATGGCTATGGCGATGTCAGGTGCTGAGGAGGCGTTCATCCAGGTCTCCGCCAAGAAGGCGACATCTGGGGAGGTTGAGTCGAGTAGGTCCCAGACTTAAATGGCGTGTTTGCAGGCAGAGTGGTGTTGGGAAAAATGCATCTGAGGTGTTTGCGTTCTTTCACGGTGGATGGCTTGGTGGAACGGATGCTGGTGAAGCTACAGTTCCGGAAGGAGAAGCTGCGCTTCTGGGCAGCCAGGAAACAGGTGTGCGATCGTCCGGTGTTGAGTGCGTGGAGGGTGCTGGCATCGTAGCGGTGTCAGATGCCGTGGCGTTCGCGGGGGCAAGGGGTTCTGTCGCTGGGCGCGTTCCAGCACGGACAGGCTTGCCATAAGAAGCGGAGATGGGAGGGAGGAGCAGCTGGGAGGAGGGAGTGGGCGAATGGGCGAGCGTGGGGGCGGGGACGCAGGGGCGGGAAAAGCGGAGGCAGGAACTGCGAAGGAACAGAAGGCAGAAAAGGGCACAGAAATGCAAAAGGGGAAAGGAGAAAAGACAAAAAACGATTAAACAGAAGCAATACAAAAGGACACAGGGCACAGAAGTGCAAAAGGGGAAAAGTAGGAATGAAAAAACAAGACAATAAAAAGATTAAAAAGAAGAAATACAAAAGGGCACAGTGCACAAATGTAAAAAAGGAGGAATGGAAAAAAAAACTAGGCAAAAAACGAATAAACAGAAGCAATTCAAAAGGGCACAGAAATGCAAAAGGGGAAAGGGGAAATGAAAAAATTAAACAAAAAACGATTAAACAGAAGCAATACAATTACAAGCAAATCTATGGCCTACCACTGGCCACCAGGGATGAGGCGCAGGTGGTAGCCTGCGGGTGGAGGAGGGCTTCGAACTCGCGGCAGTGGCAGCAGTTGCGAGCTAAGATACACGGGCAGAGCATGTGGTGCTGTTGCGGTGTTGGGAGCGACCTGCCTGGAACAGGGTCACGGGTCGCTCCCCACAAGTTACTGATAGGGGGACCTCTAACGAGGACTCATCCCGAAATGCCACAAAGGACAAGTTCCCAAGGTAGGTCCGAAAAGGGGGTGAGGAGGGGCACACATTGTGGAATCCAGTGGGGAGACCTTGCTGGGTCCCCTGCATGAAAATGAGCAAAGCAGCTGCCCGGAAACGCGTGGTGTAACTGTTGACCAAAGCAACCTTTTACAGCAACAAAGCCGCCCTGAGGTTGCAGCATGTCTGAGGACTTTAAGACCGATGTAGATAATGCAAACAAGGAGCATCCTGTGAACACAAAGGACAGCTTCGGGAATTCAGGCTGCCCCGCACGCCCTCTCCGTACCTTGGTGCAGCGCTTGGGTACAACCTGTGTAAAATGATAATGCTGGGGGGTGCCTCCAGCATGGCTCTGCTCTCCACAGCCTGGCTGACATGAGAGCCCGGTTCTCCGCGTCTCTCGCTGCTGGGCTGCCTTGCCAAGGGGGGGGGGGGGGGGGAGGGGGGGACGGGAGGGGACCTCAACGACTGGTTAGCAAGGTTTGCAGAGACGGAGATGGTACCACAGGACATCACCTCTCCCCAGTGTCATACGCCGCAGTCCCCCTCACTGGGGGGTTCACGGGAGACCAACACATACCACTTTCTGTCAGCGAGCTGGAACTCGGGCAGTGCTGTATTCTGCCAAAATTAGGTTGTAGCCCACAATTGGTAAGTGTTGTGGCTTCCTCTTTCACCCTGGAGTCAACCACATGCCGTTTGCCAAGGAGAATGGCTCAACACGTGTGGACTTCCCACTCATAGTTGCATAACTCAGGGTTCCACGGCATGGCAGTGATGAAGCAGAGTTTCGTCTGGGCCTGAGATTCTTATAGAACAAGGGAAAGGGGGCAAAATCCAGCCCCTGGAGAGCAGTTCCTCCTTCCGCTCAACAATCAGTAGGCCAAAACAGCAAAGCAGTCCACATGAATGGCAGTTTCGCCTGGCAGCACAGCTGTTCACAGGCAATATGCAGTATGTGGAGTCTTCAGTGTCAGGTTAAAAGTCCATGCAGTGTATAATATCATGGGGTCAGAGCCCCTGTACTTATATTCAACAATGTCTTTGATGAAGGGGGAGGGGAACTTCGGAAAGAACCTGTAGAAGTGTGCAACACTCCCTTTCAACCCAGCCCTGGTTCTAGACATCAGTGTGGGGCAAATCAGCCCTTTGTGTGAGGAGAGGACACCACCTACGCAACTGTAAAGCCCAGCCCAGGAAGACCCTCAGTAAGCAGATGAATGCAGATGTGACCCTGTCACACCCAACCCTTCCTGTGTGATGGCGCTGGAAGTATACACAAAGTGCACAGAGAAATACCCAATTTCTAAAAGTGGCATTTCTAAAATAGAAATGTAAAATCCAACTACACCAGTAAGCAGGATGTTTCACCACTATTCTAAACATACCAAACATGGCAACGGTACTCCTTTCTGATCAGGAATTACCACCTAAAAATATACATGTGAATTCCCAATGCTACCCTAAGAGAAGTAGGCCTCTTAGCAGTCAGAAGAAAATTGGCTGTTTGTCACTACCAGAACATACCATACTTAAAGGCATATGTCCTACCTTTTATGTATTCATTACCCTGCCCATAGGGCTAACTAGGTCCTACCTTAAAATTTAAAGCTTGGCATGTCGCTTTAAATGCCACATCAAAGTGGCAGCAAACTGCGTAGGCAGGCCCTGCAGTAGCAGGCCGCAGACAGGTTTGAAAGGCTACGTCAGTGGGAGGCACAGTGGGAGGCACAAGTAGTGCTGCAGGCCCACTAGCAACATTTACTTTACAGGTCCTGGGTATATGGAGTACCACATTACAAGGGACTCAAATGTAAATTAAATATGCTAAACACGTGTAAACCAATCATACCATATATAGGGAGGAAGAACATACACTTTAGTACTGATTAGCAGTGGTAAAATGCCCAGACTGCTAAAGCTAACAAAAAGGTCAGAAAAATAGGCGGAGGACGGCAAAATGTTTGGGGATAACCCTGCAAAATGGGCCGGTCCAACACAAGGGTATGCCAAAAGGAAAACATCTGATTTACCATGGTCAAGGAAACAGCCACGGGTACGTCAATGCATTCTGACCTTTGAACAGGAAAGGTAAGGCATGGCAGCCTGTGGCTGAGACTGAAAACGGCAAACGCTTTTCCTCGGCACAGTGCGTTAGACAGCTCTGTCTAACTAAATCCAGAATCTCACTGGGATCTACAGATGCTGCCCAATGGCTCATTTGTCAATTATTAAAACAAGACCCAGTGTTTTAACCTGAGCTTCCCCATCGTATATCAAATCACCTTCTCCGCCTTGGCCCGGGTTTCCTAATGCACCAAAATTAGGACGACGTACGAACTCCAAAAACATCTGAAGTGCTTCTCAACTGAAACAAATGACGTTTTCATCAATCACATTTTAAGTAGATCCTAACCTCATGGCTTTCGTAATCATGGCGCGCACAGAATACCGGCTCTCTGGTGTATCTGGGGGAAGGTTACTCACTGCATACATCATTTCTTCCCTCTGAAAAACAGAGAAGGAAAACAATTGTGAAAGAGGACTGCTACAGCAAGTACAAAATCTCGAATGGACACAAATATAAAGCTGGTTAGATTAGAAAGACAATAGACTAGTGGACAAGTAATGAAATGCAATTGCTGTTGTAAAACTGTCAGACTTTAGGTTCCTTTATATAACCAACTTTTGGAAAGGGCGCCACAAGGTTAGCTGAATCTAAAAATCCACATACTCCCTGTTGTGAAGTCTTTTATTGGAAAATTTAGAAATAACGTCCCAAGATGCTATCAAACATATGTTTACATAGGCAGTTGTCGGTAAGGCGCCCTTTTATCTAGCTGCACGTCACTGATGATGTTTTGTGTGAAAGTTGGACAGGAAGCTACAAGGTCTTTTAGCACACAGAGTTCCAAGGGGAGTAGGTTGGGGCCACCATGTACTCCTGCAGTTCACAGTACTGCTATACTCATTAGATAACAAATCTATGGATGTTAAAAGCTTCAGCATCGTACCTTCTTCGCATATTCTCAGTTAGTGTAATACAAGTTACAGAACTATAAAATCGAATATGTGGCCCCCTCCTTTGTCCGAGGCAACTCCTTCATGCCTCATCCTACATTTCTGTCAAAATCTACAGACAAATGTGTCTCAGAACTGAAGCTGGAAGGCATACCAGGGTGGGTGAAGGTGGTATCGGTGCGCCTACAGATTGAGTTCCACAGCATGGGTGCTTATTGACTATTCATGCAATCATTCAGCACCTGTGTTAACAAAATGTGAAAACTTTTAAGAATGCAGTGGAATTGAATGGCCATCATGTGGGGTTGGCATGGAAATGACTATGCCATGTTTAACTACGCTGCTGCCTACAAGGGCCAAGACAGGATGTACGCGGAGGTGGTTGCTGGAGTCCATCTAGGCATCCCCCCTCTTGTCCTTCCAGTGTCCATGCAGCATGGAAGGTGGAAGAAAATATAAAGAGTATTTATTCCACAAATGGTTCTTATGATAGGTCCTGGGAGCCCCCCAACTAATTCTTCCTCCCAAGCAGAAGGAGAGAAGAGACCATAGGTTTGCAGTAGAGAGATATGGTAAGCAGAAAGGAAATAAATAAAAAGAGCAGGGGGCAGACTAGGTCAATGGAGTCGTGCCTCTCTCTCAGCATGCCCTGTTTCAAGGTTGTGACTGCAAACCCATGAAGCTCCTGCTTGCGCTTTCATTCTAGTCTCAACCAAAGTCTTCTGGGCACTTTTAGACTTCCCTGATTTCCGGTTTATAGTACGCATAATGTCGGCTGACATGCACTAAACAACCAAGATCACAACTGAAGTACTAAATGCCATATACCAGCATGTAGTGCCTTAAAAGTTCAAATGAATATTCAGCATAGTGTAAAAATCTAACTCCTGATTTCTAAGCAGTTAGTGTGGATACAGTCCAATTGGTATTAAAGTGTTGACCATAGGATCAGTTTCCTACATCCCGTGGAAAGAGCGGTAAGACGTAAAATGCAATGTGTAATAATATACTAAAATTAAAAAAAAGTATAACACATTAGAATACAAGAGTAGAATAGTTAGGGGCAAATGACCACAAAAAAAAAGTTTGACAAATACATTCACCTTTTACAGTACAACATAACTGTAGGAAAAAATCCTTTTTATGCATGATCACCCCTGATTTTCGTCTTCTTTGCAGACCTTATTTTTGCTGGACTTGGAACTCTCTGCCCTGTTACCACTGCTAAACAGAAGTGAAGTGCCAATGCTTCTCCTTTTAAAATGGTTACATTGTCTCTCGTTGAAAATTCACTCAAGGCCTGGAAGCTAAATGGCGCCTGTTTACTGTAGCACCTATTGTACCATCTACAGTGTGGACATGAAAAACATGCGTAGCATGACAGCAGCAGCTTGAAACCTGCTGTACAGACCAGTCATAGTCAGAGTTTGGAAAGGTAGGACAACCTGATTTTAAATATTAAATGAATCACCCCCTGAGCTCACCTTGCAGCTCAAAAGGAAGGGTGCATATTATTTAAGAGCGGGTCATGTGTGACATTAGAAATGGCATGTTCGCCCAGCGACTTGGCCCAAAAGTACATTTGTTACTGGTCAGGCTGTAACTGACACAAACGACAAGTCAAAGTATAGATCAAACACTTTAATCTATGTTTTACCTGTGCCAGCTACAGACTCCATTCAAAACGTATTTTTATATTTAATAAATATGCAGTATAGTGGTAAAGTTGAATATTTAATAAAAATATTGAAAATATGACTTTCAAAAAGTTACCTTTACCTTGCCTGAAGCTGCTGGATGAAAATTTGCATTGGCTCTCCAGCCACTGCTCAGCCATTACTAAGCCTGAATGAGGTGTAAATTAGGTGAGAAAGCTGCTCCCAGAACAAGAACAATGACCTGGGAATTGTTTCTTACCCTGGCAGGAAAACCAGCTGGGATGGGCCCATGAACTTAATTTCAAAGGGGCCTGCCCGTTCACCAGTAAATGTTAGGTGACATCTTTGCTCCGACAGTCAGGCTGACATCAAACTGTGTGAGAGATTAACTACCCCAGACCTTGTTTTGAGTGATCACAGAGGCGAGGTGGGAACACAGGTTCTGTACAGGTGAGAAGATGTACCCCCATCTTGGATTTTAGGAATGAGGCACACTGTCTAATTGTTGGCAGCAGGGCAAACAGGATCTTCTACAGGCTGGTGATAGGCATAAATGGGTCACCCTGCCTAGAACACTTTCGGGACTGGCGGAAGATAAGAAGAGGACTGGACCTGCTGCTGTGACCTAGAAGGAGCCCTTGCTCCCTTATGTACCAAGGACAGAAGCAGACTCCAGTAGCTGACTTCTTCTGTCGCTAAAGGGAAACAACAAGCTGCAAGAGGCCTTTCTGTTTAAGTGCTCTGCTGATCAGTGCCACCGGAAGTGTACTGTACTTTGCTGTTGGCCTCTACCTGACATACAGAATCTCCAAGTGCCTTCCCCTGGAGTCCTGAAGACATTAAAGTGCACTATAGTGGTTATTAGGGCACCAGAAGAAAGTTTGAAAACTTTTGAAAACCTTTCTTTCACAGCTCCTGGGCATTAGCAGGACTTGCTGGAAAATATATCTAAACGGTAGTGCGAAAGCGTCTGATTGAATTGCAGATTCATCCCACTCACATTTTACATCGTGGGTCCCTCAAGGTCTCCCCTAGATGTTCTGCGGGGGGGGGGGGGGTCAAATCACTATAAGCAGCATCCCAATAAAAGATGTTTTATAATCCCTGGTGAGAAAAAACACCCATTTTAGTGTAGGAAATTCACTGGCTTGGTAGTTTAGTCTGCCCTGTTCCCATGATGCACTGGGCCAGGGACAGACTGATTTGCTTATAGCCAGGTTCTGAGCTGGGATGGTGCAGTGAGATAAATAACGGTGATGGATCGAGCCCTCATCTTTGGACTGGGTAAGAGTGGTCTGCTTAATTCAGACACTCTGTTCATCACCACCCCCTTTTCTGAATCGTTGACCGTGTTTAAGGCGGCACTTAGGTTCAGGAGGATTATGGCTGCTGAGCCCCCATGTCCATGATCATCCGTGCCTCCTGCGTCACTGCCAATAAAGCGGTTTCGGTCCCATGTTTGGGCCGAAAGCCCGTTTGTGAGTCGTCAAGCAGATGGCTGGCTTCAATGTACTCCATTAGTGTGGAGTTAACATGTTTTTCAAGTACTTTGCTAACCCAAGGGAGGAGTGAGATTGGCCGATAGTTTTTAGTATCAACTTGGTCCAAGTTGTTTTTTTTTTAAAAGGGCCTTGACCATCACCCGTTTCCAGAGAGATGGAACCAAGCCTGCAGTTATGGAGGCATTGAGTAGATTCAATAGAGTTGGGAGGATATTATCATTTACCATCTCTAAGGTCCATGGCGGGACCGGGTCATTGGGGGAGCCTGATTTTACCTGAGAAACAAGGAGTTTGAGTGTAGCCAAAGTGATCGGGGGGAAGGACTGCAAAGAGTGGGAGGGATGAATCTCAGGAGTGGGAAAAATCTCTGTCTGGGGCGAAGTAAGGTTGGTTGGGAAAGAAGAGTATATCCGTTGGATTTTATCCAAGAAATAGTCAGCTAGGTCATTACAGCGAGTTTGTGCATTCTGAGGGTTAGGCGGCGGTTCGCTACATTTTAAGAGAGTTTTAGCAATCCTGTAAATTTCTTTAGGTTTGGAGGCAGCTAGATTGATTTCCTCGGCAAAAGAAAATTGATTGAGCAGCTTTGATCTCTATTTTGTAGGCCCTAATCGAGTCTCTATAAATGGCTTTACTGGCAGGAGAGACATCCAGTCTCCACTTCCTTTTGAGATATCTGCACCTCCTTTTAAGTTCACGCAATTCGGGAGAGAACCAGGGGGCGATTTTAGAAGTCCGACCCATTAAAGTCCTCGTTTGCTAAAGTGGGGTCAGAGTTAATGGGAGGCCTGGTTTTATCAAGCGCGGACTGCCATTCATGTATGGGGAGTTTGGACCAGTTTCTCCGGAGAGGTAAGATCGTTTGGTGCAGGGGTCGAGGGTTAGGGATGGTCCAGGTAAAGGAGATAAAATGGTGGTCAGACCACAGGATGGGCGTAGGCGTACGTACTTCTAGGCACGAGCAGTTGCTAAATATCGGGTCTAGAAGGTGGCCCTTTATATGGGTGGGGCTGTCCACTCTCTGGATGAGTTGCAGCGCCGCTAGGCTATCGATGAAGTGGGGGGCAGATGGGCTGGAGACATCATCCAGATGGATACTGAGATCACCCAACAGGGTAAAATTAGAGGGCATAGTCGCTAGACCAGCTACTAATGAGGGGATGTTATCTATGAAAGTTGTTGCTGTTCCCGGTGGGCGGTATACAAGGATCCCGGAAATGTATTGGTAGGGGAGAGGTCTAATACGAATGATAAGCTTTCACAGCACTGGAAGGGGGGATGGGAAGTCCGACACTGAAAGGTATCTTTAAAGGTAATGGCTAGCCCCCCTCACTTTCCTGTCTTGCGATTTTCATGGGTCACTTGGTACCCCTGTGGTATGGCCTGAACCAGGTCTGGTTCAGGCCATACCTAATACCTAGTAGTCCTGCTAAGAGCTCATCAACATTAAGGTAGGATCATTTTGCACAAGTCAAGATGATAATAACAGACACTTGGTTCAACCGCGCCACTAGAGGAATTTGTAATCTTATTGCATTACTAAGGGCACTCTTTGCTCTGCTTGATAGCTTCACAAGAAGGCGGACAGCACAGAGGCCTCCGTCACTTCTGTAAAAAGTAGTTTGCAGGCCATGTTAGCTAGGGTGGCACTGGCAGCAATGGTGATATCCCTGCAGGCGAAGGATCAAAGCTCTTAAAAGCTCAGCAGCCAACAAATCGAAGGAGTCATATGCTAGTGTTCTAGTCGCACATTTTTACCTGATACACTTACTCATGACCTCATTCATTCCAAGCATAGATGTATCAAATGTCTAATTTTGAATGATACAGAGCACCCTAGAAACTGAGCTGCTAAATATTTTCCAACCTATCTGTTGATGAAGTATCAATTCCAATAAAATATAAGCATTTCGAGAAATCATAGCCCTACCTTTCCAGATGCTTCATGTAGTGAACAGTGTGTGAAATATTTTCCAAACATAGCTCCCTGAGAGATAAACACTGTCCCATCCCCTGGATCAATTTCCACAGAGCGGAGAAACCCAAGTATGAATCTAGAAATAAGGTTGAAAAAAATTCAAATTAAAGTTCAACATTAACAAAATGTCACAACACAAGATCACTGCTACAAAAGAATGATAGACATAGATGTGTGCTGGACTACTGTGTGCAGTACCCCAAATAAGCATTGCAGCTGATGTCCATGTACATCATAATCAGAATCAGAGGAGAAGGTATCACATGTCCTGTATTTTCAGGGTCTAACGATCTCGTGTTATGGAGACCCTCATTCCTATTTAACTCAGGGTGCAGTATATGTCGATTCTCTTCTCTATATTGTTTAGGTGAAAAGCATCATCAATGGATCTTTTATCATTTGAGTGTTCAGTTCTCCAAGTGATCTGCGTTTTACCACCTGGAGGGAGACCATCTGGTTTTTAGACGGTTAGTTGTGATTAGACAGTGAAAAGCGCCAAAGAGAGGTAAGAAAAAAACAATGAAATTAAAATTACCTTCATTCCTTTGTTCACTCTTTTATTTATCAAGGAAGGGGCAATATTAAAAACGGGTGGGTGGTGCTATGGTGGAACTGTTAATGATGGTGGTAGTGGTAGGTCGACATGTCGTCCTGACAGGTCTGTGGGCCTTCTTCAGGACCAAAGTGAAGCTGGCTACCTATTAGGTCGCTTGTGATGAGTAAATGAAGCACTTACCCCTCTTCATCAGAGAGCTCAAATCGCTCAACTTCTTATGGGTGGTATAGGTACATCTTTTGTCTATAAGTTTTCAAGGAGACAAATGTTGGTCCTTCGGGGATGGAAGGGGGATTCGCCCTTTGTGATGTGTAGTCCCCGGTTGTGCTGACTCTGTTCTTTGTGCCACGGAAACAGTATGTGCATCGTAACCCAGTTGTTTAGTTTTTCAAATCCAACATGTACTTGGCCCATTCCTTAGAATGCAATGCAGGATTATAGGTGAGCTACGCATGTGATCTACATCATGGGCAAAAGGGAGCTTAAAGGAAAATCTTTGTATGGTCCTTGTTCTCTCTTTTAGAATTAGTTTGGAATAGCTTGGAGTCACATCCATGACTAGAAAAATGTTCTCCCCATGAAAGCAGTCCGTTTAAGAATTTCCAGAGAGACTTCATCACAACTGCCCTTCTTTGTACTAAGTCTAACCTCCCTTCCCATGAATCACCAAATGTTTCCTCCCAGTTCCTGCATGTTTTCTCAAATACAAGGATGAAGAATGGCATCTGCCACAGACGGTGCTAATAATGGGGTGTGGTTGAAGGTCTGCCCCTTGCTCAATCACAAAGCAGTTTCACTTCTCTAGGCCTCACCTCTTCCTTCCTAGACAGATGGATGTAAATACCAAGAGGTTCAAAAGCTAGCATGGGACGATATGACTAGGTCTGGGCAAATTCTACAATCAGCAGGCAACCGCAGTAGGTCGTCTGTCGGTGACAAGCACTTGACTTCAGAATAATATCAAATCAGACAGTCTATTTACACAGTACAAGCTTCTTTCATTGCAAAGGTATAAACCCAGGCCGAAAAATACAAAAACAAACACTGGCTATTCAAAGGACAGGGTATACATAAACCAACACACAAAATACTATACTGATATATAAAAATTTAATTATATTGATAAAAAGGATTAAATACATATAATCATATACACATAATGCGTTTGATACATTCAATACAATAAAACATTCTGATTCATTTCTTAAAAGGGACATTTGTTCTGATAGAAATGCTGGATTAACAATATAATAATCCCAGATTGTGTTAGAAGGGCTGTTGTCTGACAGCAATATAATTATCTTATCAATATAATTACATTTTTATATATCAGTATAGTATTTTGTGTGTTGATTTATGTATACCCTGTCCTTTGAATAGCCAGTGTTTGTATTTTTCGGCCTGGGTTTATACCTTTGCATTGAACTATTTCCCTGACCCAGGATCTTTATCCACACCAGGGGGTCCATGATACACTACATAACAAGCTTCTTTCATGCCAGGATAGGACATATAATCTGTATTAATTGTTATATCAGTCAATCATGAAAGCATTTCATGTGGGAAGGATTGAGAATGCAGCCTATTAAAAAAGGCATTTAATACTATCTTTTTAGACATTATGCAGCAGCATCTACAATAAGCTGGTATCTGGGGATCTGCTCTTTACTGAATCAAATCTTTCTTAATTAATTAACACCATGTAACTACCATTCAGAATTTCCACGTCTGCAGTGAGCCTAAATTGTGAGGTGCCACGGTATTACAATCTCACTCTACCCTTATTAAATAAGTACTTATGTCTCCTTCGGTCTGTTTTCTTTCACTACGTAGACACCATACAAAGAATAAAAAGGCTAAAGCTGAATCCATTAAAATTAATTTTGCGCCAGCGGGTTATTAAGCAATACATACATTCAAACTTTTCTAAGTTGTATACAACCAAAGCAGAAATACGGCTACTTGGTGATTAATGATCTGTGTTTTGCTGGCATTATACACAGGCGGATTATGACCTCACCATAACTGAGCAGATAGAAAAAGTCACTTAAAACACCTTTTCCTTACTTGGACCACTGGTCGTATGTGGTTTTTTAATGGCTTGTTGGAGCACACACGGAAGAACACAACATGAACAGACACCAGCCATACTGAAGATGTACTGTTTCACTGTACTGTACCGTTACCCTGTGCTTGAAGCACTATAAGGGCTAGGTGTTCATTGAAGGCTCAAGCTATATCCTGGTGAAGCCAACATGTAGCCACACTTCAATTTACTATTCACCTACAACTTACTAAAGTACCTTGAGGACGCCTTACATCAAACTTTGGGCAGTAAAGCTTTTGGCCCTGACGGCCTACCGATAGATCTTATCAAACACAAACCTGAATTCTGGGCAGCCATTTTACTTAATGTTTTTAATAACATTAACTGTTGCTTCATTTCCTAGCACATGGTCTACTAGTATTATTGCCCCTATTTTTAAAAAGGGCGACAGTTTTAACCCCAATTGTTATAGACGGATCTCCCTGATTGATTACACACTAAAAATCCTCGGGAGGATTCTGTTTAACAAGATCACGTCCTGGACCGAGGCTGAACATATTTTAAATCTTTGACAGTTGGGTTTCAGAAGTAAAATAGGCACAGTTGAACAGTGCCTAAACCTTAACTTGATTATTGGTAAATAAACAGTAGCACGGAAATCCCCCATTTACCTGACCTTCATGGACCTTACTTCAGCTTTTGATTTTTTTAACAGGTCACAACTTTGGTGGATTCTTTTAAAATATGGGTTGGACGAAGTTGTAGTTCACTTCTTGAAATACTTACATAGGGAATTGAAGGCCCGGATGCGGATTGGTAAAGGCAAAGAGGTTTCACAGGACATCACCATCGGCAGAGGGGTCAGGCAGGGGTGTGTATTGGCCCCACTCCTATTTATCCTGTACATCAATGATTTACATGACCCCTTGACCAAGCTCACCAAGGATGTTCCTATTATTAATGGTAACATCCTTCCCGCCTTATTATACGCGGATGATGCCATCCTAATAGTCCGCACACCAAACCCACTCCACACTTTAGTTCAGGGCTTTATAGATTTTTTGGCCGCTCTAGATCTCCGCACAAATTTTAACAAATCTTTTTTAATGGCATGCAGCCCAAAAAAGCACCTTATAAATTAAATTTCCATAGGCAATGAACGTTTACATCGCACTTACACTTTTCCTCATTTGGGGCTGGTATTTGCAGCCAATGGTTCTGGAGAAAACAAGAAACCATCTCAGGGGTCCCACTGATACTTGGTCCTTTTAAACCAACAAAGAAGAAATTGGCACAGAAGCTGTAATATAAAATACATATTTATTAAACCTCAGATGAGGGAGACTACGTCACACAGAAGCCTTAGCAAATGAATGAGGCAGTCTAAGGAGTACAGAAAACTGGGGCCTTATATATGCTTAGGGTTACATAGTCAGCATAAGACCAAGGGGCAGTCCTGGCTCATGTAAGCATGCAAAATGACTAATATGGGCATACAAGGTCTGCTTGCTCAACAAAGTTGGAGGAGCTAACAGTGGCTGTTTTTGGCAAACACATCCTGACATTTACAGACTAGAAACAGTTGCAAGCTCACCTGAGCATGTGCGAAGGTGGAAGATGCTGAATATAGTTCGTTCCTAGGCAGATTACAAGAGCAGTCAACACTGAGGGAGGACAGAGCACATGGCGAGCATGTGGCAGCACATGGCAAACAAGATGGCTGGCAGAAATACAAAATGGCTTTCAGCTCATGCTAACAAATCCATCAAATATTTAACAGTTCCCGGACTGATCACTTGGTACATAGTAGGGACAAGTTTGTATAAGCAATTAATTCCGTCCTCTCACTTCCCCAACTGAAGAGAGTTGAGGTGGTACTACCTATTATAAAAAATTTCAAATTACAATGCATTCCTGCTGCAACTTATGGTGCTGAAGGGTGGGGCTTCACGGGTTGCAGCAGCATACTAGGCGAGGAAATGTGGAATTAAAACGGTCATATATTGAGGATTACATCAGCTCGGCCAGCTATATTCTGGCTTAAATGTGGCGAAACCCTGCAGCAGTCCTCACTAGAAACATAATTACCGACTGCCTTTCATGTGATAAGATTCAGAAAAGGGGGTGGTGATGAACAAGAGTGTATGAATTAAGCAGACCACTCTTACCCAGTCCAAAGATCAGGGCTTGATCCATCACCGTTTTTTAGCTCACTGCACCATCCCAGCTCAGAACCTGGCTACATGCAAATTAGTCTGTTCCTGTCCCAGTGCATGATGGGAACAGGGCAAACCAAACTACCAAGCCAATTCTTATACTGGGAAGGAAACAAGCTACCGGGGACCGGTTTCTGGCATTTCAGCCGTCGTCGGCCCGGATTGCTTGAATCCTGATGGTGCAATGAGCAAGGGACTCACATCTGAGTATACCCTTCCACGCTTATGGTGGACAAAATGATTCAGAAAAGGGGGTGGTGATGAACAAGAGTGTCTGAATTAAGCAGACCACTCTTACCCAGTCCAAAGATCAGGGCTTGATCCATCACCGTTTTTTAGCTCACTGCACCATCCCAGCTCAGAACCTGGCTACATGCAAATTAGTCTGTTCCTGTCCCAGTGCAGGATGGGAACAGGGCAAACCAAACTACCAAGCCAATTCTTATACTGGGAAGGAAACAAGCTACCGGGGACCGGTTTCTGGCATTTCAGCCGTCGTCGGCCCGGCTTGCTTGAATCCTGATGGTGCAATGAGCAAGGGACTCACATCTGAGTATACCCTTCCACGCATGTGGTGGACAAAATGATTCAGAAAAGGGGGTGGTGATGAACAAGAGTGTCTGAATTAAGCAGACCACTCTTACCCAGTCCAAAGCTCAGGGCTTGATCCATCACCGTTATTTAGCTCACTGCACCATCCCAGCTCAGAACCTGGCTACATGCAAATTAGTCTGTTCCTGTCCCAGTGCATGATGGGAACAGGGCAAACCAAACTACCAAGCCAATTCTTATACTGGGAAGGAAACAAGCTACCGGGGACCGGTTTCTGGCATTTCAGCCGTCGTCGGCCCGGATTGCTTGAATCCTGATGGTGCAATGAGCAAGGGACTCACATCTGAGTATACCCTTCCACGCTTATGGTGGACAAAATGATTCAGAAAAGGGGGTGGTGATGAACAAGAGTGTCTGAATTAAGCAGACCACTCTTACCCAGTCCAAAGATCAGGGCTTGATCCATCACCGTTTTTTAGCTCACTGCACCATCCCAGCTCAGAACCTGGCTACATGCAAATTAGTCTGTTCCTGTCCCAGTGCATGATGGGAACAGGGCAAACCAAACTACCAAGCCAATTCTTATACTGGGAAGGAAACAAGCTACCGGGGACCGGTTTCTGGCATTTCAGCCGTCGTCGGCCCGGATTGCTTGAATCCTGATGGTGCAATGAGCAAGGGACTCACATCTGAGTATACCCTTCCACGCTTATGGTGGACAAAATGATTCAGAAAAGGGGGTGGTGATGAACAAGAGTGTCTGAATTAAGCAGACCACTCTTACCCAGTCCAAAGATCAGGGCTTGATCCATCACCGTTTTTTAGCTCACTGCACCATCCCAGCTCAGAACCTGGCTACATGCAAATTAGTCTGTTCCTGTCCCAGTGCAGGATGGGAACAGGGCAAACCAAACTACCAAGCCAATTCTTATACTGGGAAGGAAACAAGCTACCGGGGACCGGTTTCTGGCATTTCAGCCGTCGTCGGCCCGGCTTGCTTGAATCCTGATGGTGCAATGAGCAAGGGACTCACATCTGAGTATACCCTTCCACGCATGTGGTGGACAAAATGATTCAGAAAAGGGGGTGGTGATGAACAAGAGTGTCTGAATTAAGCAGACCACTCTTACCCAGTCCAAAGCTCAGGGCTTGATCCATCACCGTTATTTAGCTCACTGCACCATCCCAGCTCAGAACCTGGCTATATGCAAATCAGTCTGTCCCTGGCCCAGTGCATCATGGGAACAGGGCAGACTAAACTACCAAGCCAATTCTTCACCAGAAAGGAGACAAGCTACCGGGGACCGGTTTCTGGCATTTCAGCCGTCGTCGGCCCGGCTTGCTTGAATCCTGATGGTGCAGTGAGCAAGGGACTCATGTCTGAGTATACCCTGATCTTTGGACTGGGTAAGAGTGGTCTGCTTAATTCAGACACTCTGTTCATCACCACCCCCTTTTCTGAATCGTTTTTGGCCACTATAGGTGGGGCAGGGTATACGACACGAAGAGGAGCTCCTGAAATCCTCAGTAGCAAAGTATATTTCCTTAGAGGACGTACGAAGGCCGCCATCTTATTTGCCATCCAGGTACCTTCAATAGAATATTGGCCGTTGGGAAAGAGACTTGTTGTTCCGCTTGAGGGCAGGTACTATGAAATATATGCTTTGTTTTCCCTTGGGGTTTAATGCTATGCTTGACCAAATGCTATGCCAATGTGATAACTATAGCAAACAAACAATGCTTCATTTTCTATTTTTCTGTAATTTTTATCAAATGTATACAAAACTGTTTTTGATTCCTTTCTTTAAGGAAACTGCCATTATTGATTATAGAGCAGCATACACAGAGATTATTAAGTTGGAGGAGGAGGCTCTTGTCTTCCGTGTAGGTTCATGTTTGAAAGTGACAGTTCGCTCACGCACCTCCATGAGCACCCAATGATGGCTGATCTTTTTAGTGGGTCTCTCACTGTATTTAAATCACAGTTAGGATGAGTCGTAAAATACTTGGACATTTACATTTATTCATACACGTAATTGTCGCGGATGTTTATGCACACATTGAATACCAGCGAAACTGAGGCACTTTATGGTGAATATTTGAAACTGAATGCACTTTATAGTTATATTGTATTGCCAGGCTGCTATTTTGCACCAATACGTTATCCAATGGATATTGTTTTTTATGATGCTGTTGTTTTTATACTTTCTCGTTTTAAACATCATATGTATTTTAATACTGATCTGTTTGACCTGTGCTTTTATGGATACATCTTGCATCCGAATAAAGATTATTTGAATTTAAAAGTCCCTTGATTTTGGAAACGTAGATCGATTTGGAGTGGTTCTCTGTTCAGGCAGTTGACCACTGGAATTCTCTGCTTCCTTCGATTTGGAATATGTCACTTTATGTGATTTTTCTTAAGTGCCTTCGAGAGTACAGATCAACATATTGATCAAGCCTCACTCATGTTACTCTTAAAGAGACTTATTTGGTTAACAGAACATCAAATGAGTTCATTTAGCATTAACGTTAACTAAGAAAGGTCTGTTGTCTATATACCACACGAACGCTGTGATAATTTGAAGAAGTTTTATCTTTATTACAGCCCTGGATTAGCTGTGCTTATCCGCTCTGGTACAATACAAATAAAGCCCATTTTCTTCCTTTACAACAAATATATATGAGCATAAATAGAAATTTACAACATTACTTAAATAATTAACACCATGCCAAATAAGATCATGTTATTAACCAATATAAGTGCAAATGTGATTACTCAATTCCCTAGGTCTCACCACTCTCATACCAAGCCTTCTAATTCCTCCTGACTCATCCATCTCTTTCCTAAAGTTCACTCTCTTTCGCTTCAACCCTCTCATTTTCTTCTTGCTCCTCTTTCAAACCTCCATTCTATCAATGAAAATTATTTTTCTTTCCTTCTTCACTTTTCTCAATTCTACTCCTTGATACTGTGCTCAAATACCACACTCTATTATCATTCAACAAAGTTGCACAATATTTTTTTTATGTATACTGGTTCAAAAAACTATCACCCTTCTTCACTCTCCTCTCTACCTTGATTCTGACCAGTTGTAAAACTTCCAAATCAATTCTTTATAAACTCCATTTTTCATCGTATCAATCCTTATACTTGATCTGAGCTTCCTGGGTGTTCTTCTTTACACCTTTGAGGTGACCATTCTACTTGTCTTGACTCACTCATCCATCCTAGATTATACTTACCATAAGGAATTCTCCCATACATGACGGTGAACAGATTATGGCTTGGCACTTCATTAAGCTGTTTTCTGTGCACCCACACCATCTTCAATACTTCATTCTCCCAGTTCAATGATTATTTGTAGCCAATTAATTTAACCCTTTTATCACTCTGTTAAGCCTTTCAACTGAGCCATTTCCTTCTGTATGATACCATTCCATCCCTTGTAATATTCAGCCATTTTACTTGATTTAAACTGTGGCCCATTGTCACAGACTAAACATTTTGGAACCCCTTCTCTCAAAACACACTTTACTATTATAATCACATACTTCTTTTTCTTCCAGTAAAGGTCACATGGTGTCACTACCTATTCTTTCCTATGGAACACCTCAAAAACTCAACAGGTATAATGGTGGCCTGAATGTAACCTGACCCTTGTAGGAATTTTCACACTCCACACAATTTCATCCGTTCCTTTAGATTTCCATATCTATAGCTAGCTGCCAATTAACACTCTGTGGTCTTCTCGTCACCTTTATAATGCCTAAATGACCCTCATGCCATGTCCAGAATCTACCCTGAGTCAAATTCGAGGAACCACTAAACTTAAGATTTCACCTTGACGTGTTCCCCTAGCACACATATGTAACCCCATATGAACTGACGAAAATTTTCAAAACCCCAAACACATGCCAATGTTTCTCTTTCTATGACAAAGTATTTTTTTAAGTTGGCGTTAATGATCAAGAAGAAAAGGTGATGACAACCTCTAAAATTTTCATCAAAACTGAACCTATACTCCAACAACTTATGTCTATAGTAATTACGGATTTTTTTGGGATAGAATCCCTAAACATGCGGTGATTTACATATGTCACTTTTGAATTTATTGCCACACCTCTAGGAGGACACGTAGGTTCTGCACAAGGGACGAAGGGTGTCTCCATATTGAATTTTGAGAGTGAGTGGCACTGTGTGATTGTCTGCTGTCAGGTAAACAGGAACTGCTGAATAAGTCAGAGTTGTCCCAGGAACTTTAACCCCATTGCCTAAAGGGGTGTCCTTGAATCACACCTATTAGCTATTGCAACCAAAAATCTAGCACCCCAGGGCACCCTCCTGATAAGTCTTTCTGAACCTGCCTCACCTTTCTGTGATCTGAGAGGAGCCCTAAATGACTGGAACAGCACCTCCTTGTACCAAGGACAAGGAAGTGGACTCCAACAGTCAGTTGCCGGAACTTCTGTGTGGCAAACAAGCTGCAAGCGTCCTTTTCCCTAAAGTAACACTATGGGGTTAGAGTTAGCCTTGGTCATTCTCCAAATAGAGAGTCAAGAGTCCAGACGACATAGTTGTATTTCAAACACACAGCTTTAATTTGCAAATAAAGGTTGCTAGATCGAACGTTGAACCAGATTTCAAAGAAAGCACATCAGCCAACACGTTTCGTCCCTTCCCAACTCACAGGCATGGGGCTTTCTCAAGGCTGGTGAATTTAATAAAGCTAAGAAAGTTGTGTGGTGTACACATGGTAATAAAGAAAATTGCCATATAAAAGTAGAAAAATATGGGGGTATTATAAAAATTACAAGGCAAATAATAAATACCCAAAGGAGTTCATGAGAGGCACGTAACCAATTACACATTGATATTAACATGAGAAATTCCATATTGCAATCCATAGTGGGCCTCGAAAATCCTAAAAATGTTTAGAACACAGGTCTAATAAATTGAATAATCTATTCAACCTAACTGTAATGTACTTGACCAGTAAAGCGGTTTCAAATTGTGTGATCCTAGACAAATATTTTATTTTATGGGGTTCATTTTCTTCATTATTGAATATGCACGTTCAGCATTTATGCTGGACAAAAAAACACATTTTTTTTATTAGACCAAACGTTTGCTTCATGTATTATACAAACCTGAACCCCATATAGGGTTCCCATGACTCCTGACTTGCCTTTATTAATAGAATTGTCCTCAGGGAGGGGGCAAGAATATTTCTCAGTCCATATTTAAAAACTCAATTTTAATTAATATATTACTAAAGCATGATGTGGTATTGCACTGTCATTTATAGACAGCATATTGAAATGACCACAAACCTTTTCACTACCATGCAGATGTATTGGTCAGGTGCTTCTTTAGAGGAAATTTTAAAAGTGGCAGATTGGGCAAATGTTGCCACTTTTGTGAAACAATATTTTAGGCCAATTAGGCATGTTTAAAATTTTGTATTTAGAGGCTAACATTATCCCTCCCTCCACGACCCTTTGGTTAAGAGTGGGGGATAAGGTTGCAGTTTTTGAACTTGTTAATATGGTACACTGTTATAAATGGTGAGAGGTGCTAAGTAAAGGAAAATTGTATTTATGCTTTTTCTTATGCAGAATAATGGATGGAGTTTTTCAAGAGGACGTGGTTAACGAAAATAAGTTATTGGAAATTTTCAGTTTTCAGCATTAACAGAGTAAGAATGTTGGTTGGAAGGAATACTTATAGACTTTGTGTTCCAGTTCTAGTGATTTGGTCTGTTGTGAAGTCTCTGAAGCTGCTGCAGGAGTGGCAAATAAAAGATGTTTTCCATAATATTAGCTTCTCCGTGTCTTTAATGAAATCTTGATTCTCATTTGGCTATGCTTATAGAATCGCCATTTCAAGTGAATTGAATAGCTATTGTACTGATGCTTCAAATGTTCTGTGTTTTTACTTTTAAAATATCAACGATCGTATCTGCACTTCTTTGTTTCTGTGAAGGTTTTACAGAAACTCTGCCAATTATAAAACCTCTGGTTGGAATGGAGGAAAAACATTAGAGGGGACCATTACCTTCTGTATTGAAAGAGTGTCGCAGTGAGCCTTATAGTATAGTTAGCGATTGCCATCTAACATGCTTTGTATTTTAAATTGCAGTTTTTTTTAACAACAAATTTTATTGAGTTTATAACACCCAGTGGGCGAACCACAGTAAGCGGCATACAAACAAATGACGATGTAAAAACAAGGGATACCGGAGAGGACCTCACCAGAAGATCTGCTTCGATCCACTACCCCCCCCCCCCAACCCTGCACAACACGTCCCACATGGAAAAATAAATAAATGCGCGATCACAGAAATAGGTCCACAGCCACAGTCAATGAGCACATTAGATTGGGGAGTCATTGATGATTAGTCGTTCAATAGGGTCTGGATTCGCTGGCTGTGAAAGGAAGGATAGGTTGATACCCCGGTATTTAGCCCACTTGGTCCAAATCTTCCCATGTTTCTGTGGGCAACCCAGTCCCAAAAACACCGCTACTTCAGCTGACATACAGTTATCTAGGGCAGTCTGCCATGCCGCCATCCCGTGGGGAGAGGAGAACTTCCAATGCTGCGCAATGTCGCATTTGGCTAAGGTGAGGACTAGGAATAGGAGGTACCTCATATCTGTTTCCCCCGATGTCTTCTTTGCCATGAAGAAGTATCAGTCGAGGATCCGCCGGGATGTCCCAGCCCAACACCAGCCCCAGACAGGAAAACACACCCGACCAAAAGTGTTGTAGTGCAGTGCAGTGCAGCTCCAGACCGTGTGGAGGAAGGACCCATCGTCGGAATTACAACGGAGGCAAGTAGGGGACTGAATAGCCACCATCTTCCAAAGGTGAAGGTAATATACTCTGTGAAGATACTTGAACTGAATCAATCTGTACCTAGAGGAGACGACAGCATACCTGGGACTGGCAAGGACCTCAGTCCAATCATCATCAGTTAGGGACGGTAAATTCACCTCCCACCCTGCCCTAGTCCGGTGTATGTTCGTCTTGGAGTGCGTGGTCAGAGTTTGATAGTTGGCGGATTTTGTGTCCTCCGAGATCCTTTCTAGTGGGTGGAATTCGGGTAAGGACTTAAGGTGTTTTATCAGGGGGGACAGGGCATAGCGGAGCTGAAGATACTTATGGAACTGAGACTAGTGTAGGTCAAACTCCTCCTGCAGCCTCTGAAATGATTCAAGTGTGGGCCCATGCATCAAATCCCCTAATGATGTTATGCCTATAGTATCCCATCTATGAAATTCGGTTAGAGTGGCCGGAGGTGAGTGCCCCGCCAAAGGGGAGTCATGCCTGTAGGCATGCCCCAACAGCCCATGGACCGGGACACATGTCTCCAGACCTGAATTACCGTACGGAAGGCCGGAAGAGAGAGAGTCCAAGGACAAGTTACTGTATAAGAGATCCAATAGCGTGTATTCCGCCAGGAAGTGCTGCTCCACCGCATTAGCCGGATCAGCTTGAGGGTTGTACCACCATTCATTGATGAATAAGAGCTGAGACGCCCAATAATACACCCATACATCCACTGCTGCAATGCCCCCACAATAGGTGGATTGGATACAGGTAGCTAGAGCCACCAGGATCGCCCCTCCCCCCCCCCCCCCCCCCCCCCCCCAGAGGAATCTGTTTAGGAGCGCATTGATTTGAAGAAACCACAACGGAGGGAGAGGATATGGGAAATTCTGCAGCCTATAAAGCAAGCGCAGCAGGGACACCGTATTGAAAATAGCGAACCGGCCGTATATTGATAAGGGAAAGTGGGACCATACAGTTGTCTCCTCATGTACCGCCGGGAGCAAGGGGGCTATGTTGTGCGACCACGCCACGGTGGGGCATCTAGTGATATGGACACCGAGGTATTTAAACCCCTCGTTCGCAATGACCAGCTGTGAGGCCCAAGTTTGACTCCCCTGTTTGCCGCATATGGGGACAAGGATCGACTTGGACGGGTTGGCATGTAGTCCAGTTGTTTCACCGAACACCCACAAGATCTGAAGTATTCTCGGTCCGGTGACCCAAGGGTCGGATAAGAAGAATAACGCGTCGTCAGCATAGAGTACTATTCTGTCTGAGCACTCAGGTGACCAGACCAGTTCCCGATAAACTGCATCCAAGCGTACCCACGCAGCCAATGGCTCTATTGCGAAGGTGAAAAGGAGCGGAGAGAGGGGGCAACCCTGCCTGGTCCCCCTGCAGATGGGGAAGGAGGCAGGACTTAAATTGCTGTTTTTTTACTTTTAGCACATATTGCTTTTGTTAATTGTCAAAATGAGTGCTTAATTTTTTTTTAGCACCTCCTCGAGCATTTTAGCCTATAGGGGAAATTCATGCATGAAATGGCCAGAGTGGAAAGCATATTTTTAAACTATTTTTCTATCTTTGATGAAGAGCGGAAAACGTATGCTAAACAGAAAAATACATATTTTTACAATATGTGGGTCCAGAAGGTTTAAAAGCTTCTGAACCATTGGCTAGGGATACTGGGGGAAGTAGTGATGGATATGTATTTGACAAAGCAATTGGAGATTTTGACAGTTATTTTGCATTAGGATAGTAAGACATGCGTTTTTCCAAAGGAAACAAGGTATCAATGAATTTGAGGAGCAGACCTTAAAAGGTTATCCTTGGATTGCAAATTTACAGGAAGAAATATTTACAGACCAAGCAGTTATGCATATTTGAGATCATGCTATACAAAGAGAGATTAGTGTGCAGAGTTGAAGGACAGGTTGGCCATAGTTAGGAAAGCAGAATTAGCATGCAGGAGCGTGAAAGCAATTAATACTGATAATATTGACAAACGTGGAGGAGGAGCTTCGCAGGCAACCAAGATGGCCGCGTGAGCTCGGAGCTCCGAAGACCCTCCGATCCTCCGAATTAATCCTGTCGTCTATCCTGTCCCACGTAAGTGGGAACATGTTGTTGAACTGCTGCTGATGCGGGACTCGTTTTCCGATTGAAGATCCGAGACCCCTAGGTGGAGTTGCACCGTGTTGAAGATTGGGGACGACGACGCCATCAGTGCCCGGGCTTACATGGGCGACTGCGGCGCTGCTGCACGGTGGGGTCCTGGGAGTTAACGATTGCCCCACCTCAAGGTGTCACCCGGGCTACTCTGGAGACTGATGTACTGATCGAGCGGTGGATGCAGCTGCTACCGCAGGCTGACTTGGGGCCCCGACGAGGACCAGGGTGTCTTCGCGATTGAGTGGGCTTTTTGCCCGACATGGCTGGCAAAGGCGATTCAGACAGAGGGAAACCCGGGGTCAGCAGAAAAACGTCTCTTTCTCAGTCCACCAACTCCAATCGCTACGCCCACCCAAAGGGATCGCACGCCCACCCAAAGGGATCGCCCGGAGTCACCGTGAGGCCTAAGGACATGCAGCGGGATGTGTCGCCGGATGACTCGGCCCCAACCCTCCGGGACGTCATGGGCGCCATTGCGGGCATCAAGGCAGAGATGCATAAGCAACATGAGGTGCTATTGCACAAGGTCGACACGCTGGCCATCGAGATCAACTTGATCAGAGCCGATCTCGGCAAGACTAATGACCGGGTCAAGTCACTCGACATAAAATCGTCGAGCCTGACCTCGGACGTAACGGACCTGCAATCGGAGATCCGCGACCTGAAAGCTGCAAACTCGCTGTTTGCCCGCAGGCTTGATGATTTTGAAGGACGGGCCAGGCGCCAGAACGTACGCATCGTTGGTGTCCCGGAGGGGGCCGAGGAGGATGCCACCAATCTCTTTGATGAGGACTTAATCCAGAACCATCTGACCCCCGGCCGCCTCAGCAAGTTCTTCTCGGTTGAGGTTCCGTGACAATTGTAAGTGGTGTTTTCGACTCGCACGAATATGGTCGAGTCGGGTATCTATGAACCGCAAATGACGAGTTTAGTAAGTGTGCGCAGTTTCGCTGTGCTAGCTTAAACCGTTCGTTTGTTATGTGAGTTTTTCATCTGTACCCACTGGTTCCATCTTAGATACGGCATCCATTTTGTCTCTTGCCCTCAAGTAGCCAGCGAACGGACGATGTCCGCTTCGCGACCCTGGGACTCCCAAGATATTTGCGGAAGACACATGTTCTTTGTGAGTGTCTTTATTACGAGGGGGTTGCTACTGTAAGGCAGATGGCGCCGCTCGAGGCTCATCTTGCCGCACGGACTTATTGTCTCAGCCGTGCATCTCATTAGGCACGTCCCTTTGATGCCTGTATCTCGTGTTTCCCGATACCTCCCCTTTTACACCCTTTCCGATCTCCCCACTGTCTCCGTCTTCCTCTGCACCTGTCTTTGTTCCTATTTCGATCTGTTTTACTGCTGATTGGAATTCACTAATAGTGGGAAGATGGTTTTTACAGTTGGGAACCGCCAAATGTTTCCGCACTTATGTTCCGGAACTCATGTGTTTCAAAGTGACCAAAGCGACCCCTCTGGGGGATAATGATGGGAACCGGGTTGTAAACTTTTGTGTTCAATGTTATCCTATGGGTAAAAACTGTATAAAAGGAGCGATCCACAGAACCAATTTGAAGCAGTCTCCCCAAGTTGCACGTGGTGTACTTGTCGTGATCTCTGTGTTCCCTGCAGCAAATAAAACCTTGAATCTTTGACGTCGAAGGAAGTGTCCCGTGTCTCTGTGATTCGTACGCCGGAGCAGGTTACCCACGAAGGTTTCAGGTGTTGTGCCCTGGCACCGCTGGGTCTTAACGAACCCAGTCCTTCAGTTGGCGCCCAACGTGGGGCTGCATCAGTGGTACCGGTCCAAGCCTGACGATCGTGAGGAACTTCGTGTGAAATCTCCGAGGGAAGGTGCACTCCGCTTCATCGATCCTGTTGTCGAAATAAGTGGCCCGAAGACTTTTCCCGCGAAGATTCCCGCCTCCGGACGGCTGCGACGGACTGCTGCCCTGACTGTAGACCTGTTTTGGCGCCTGGCGTAGACCTTGGTATAGCGAGACGATTGACGGGCCTTCCTGGTGACGCCATCGATTTTTGAGTTAAGTATTTGTGGGTCGCTCCCATAGTTCTTGGTTGTTGACACTTTAGCGAGTGTTCTTGTTGTTAGCGCTGTGTGAGTGTTTTTGTCGGTGACACTTTGCTAGCGTACTTTGTTGTGTTGTTTGACGACTGCAGCCGCCAAAAACCGAGGGTTTTGTTCTTTGCTGGGACTTGGTAAATCCCGTAACCCTTGAAGTTTGTGAAACTCGGCTAGTGTGCAAGATGCCTGGTCGTAGTACTTTGTTTAGTTGTTTCAGACCTTGTGGTACGGATTCCCGATTGGAGGACTCGTGTCCGATACCTCCGGTTGGAACTCCCACGTATGAGCTCTATAGTAAGCATGGGCTAGGCCCAATTACCTTTAACGATTACTGGATTAAATACACAAAAAAGGACGGCGACCTTCGTTGGCCACCTCATGGTAGCCTCGAAGCTCCGATCTTAGATAACCTAGAGATTAAATTGTTCGAAAGAAAGTCAAGGCCGGCCATGTTTGATGCCTTTCGGTTGTGGCGCAAAGAAGCCCGACAGAAAGAAATCAGACAGACTAAACGTACTCAGCGAGATAATGTTGCTACCATAGTGAAGAAAGCAGAGCAATTTCAGCGAGATAAGGAGGTTAAGGATAAGGAAGTGTTTGACCGATTACAGCGTATGACTGTAGATAAATGTTACCCCGCTTTGCCTACGGAGTCGGAAAAGAAGGAAGAGCCAGTTGAGGATCCCTTAATGTCTTATCTTATGAAGTCGCCACCTCCGTACGTACAGGGTACCGCAGCTCCTGTGGTCCCTGCCGTACCTATTCTTCCGCCTATTCCTCCTTTGCCTGTTCCTCAACCTGCACCCGTTCTTCCGACTGTTCCTGCTCCTTTGTCTGTTTCTATACCTACTGCTCCTCCGCTTCCACATACCCCTGCTCCCGCTACTGCTACTGCTCCTGTTTTGTTAACTCCTGTTGTTGCTACTGTTTCTACTCCTTCTCTTGTTAGCCCTGTGTCTTATACTTCTCCCTCTACTCGTAGTCGCAATTCTCCTCTTGCGGCTAGTTTCTTTCATTCGCTCGGACCTGTTCATGGGTCCGCTGGTTCTGATGGTCCTCAAAGACGTAGTCAGCTCCCTGGAAACAGAGAACGCGTTGTGCTATATAATATGGCGATGGGTTGGATGGTAAATCCTGTTAGATGTCCACCCCGTGTTGTTCTCGAAACATTTTGTCAATTCAATGTACCAACCCAGAGATATGTGTTTAACGAAATGTGTAAGTACCTTTATGATCAAATAGCGGTTGATGCACCTGACGAGGTGCTCACCGCTCTGTCTGATCTCCAGCTTCAGTTCGCAAATGGACTGATAGTGGATACTAACGTTCGACGTGCTGTTGAACGATTGCTATCTCTTCGTCCCGCTCCAATCCCTCATGCATTGTTTGTTGAGGATATTGAAAAACAACCAGACGAGTCTGGCCAATATCCTATGCGTGAAGTTCCGCCGGTCTGGATACCAGCTAATCCTAATGCTCAACCTCCGACATTGGCGCACTTCCAGAAAGTATGGATACATCTCCCATGGAAACGCTCGGAAGTGTTACAGGTGAAGCAATCTTTGCCTGATCCACGCAAGAATCCTACAGGGTATTACAAAGAACTATCACAGCTTGTAGATGCTACGGTAATGAATCTTGCCGATATCGACATGTTGTTCGGCAATGTCGTGCCGCAACCGGTATGGGCAAAGATTCGACAGGAAAATCATCCGGCTGAATTAGGTGGTGCTTGGGCTGCCATTGTAGCGGCAGACGCCGGACAAGTAGCTGCTACTAAACCCGACCAGTTGATTCTTGACCTTCCTCAAAGGATTATTACGCTAATGAAAACTCTTATGCCAGCTATGAAGGTGAACTGGGACAAATTGTCAGCTTGTAAGCAAAAGAAAGATGAGAGTGCTTCCGACTTCTTTACGAGGTTTGAGGAGGCATTCATCGACCATAGTGGTCAGGATATGGGCACTGAGGGTGGTCAGAGATTGTTTGTGGACAAATTTGTTTCGAATTTATTGCCCGATTTGAGCAATAAATTGAGGAATTCGGAAAGTGCATGGGCCGTTTCTACTTCGGCTCAGATATTGGCTACGGCACAATATTATGAGAATAGGGAGAAAGAAGAGAATGACCGTGCTGATAAAAAGACGAAAGAGCTCAAAACTAAAGTGTTGTTGCAACAAGCGTATCCTCCGCGGTCAAATCAGAATAATTCACAACAGAATAGGTCACAGCCACAATCGAACAGATCCCAAACTCGTAATGATTCCTCCTCCCAAAGATCTTCGTTAGGGTACAATCAATGTGCTTATTGTAGACAGGAGGGACACATTAAATTCAATTGCCCTGTTCTAAATGAACGTAATAGTGGTAACTCATCTAGAGGAGGTCGTGGTGGTTCGCAGCAGGCATCACGTGGTAGAGGTCGTGGTTCTCAGACTGATCGCCCAGATAACTCATCTAATTCTAATAATTGTTTCGATCAACGTGGATCATCGCAAGGACGATCTGCGCAGTACAATGTAGACGATTATTACGTCGATCAGGGAACTGACGACAGTAATTACTAGGACAGCCATAGACAAGGAGAGGGAGTGGTATCAGTTCCGGTTGATCAGAGAGGGCCTTACGTCGCAGTTGCTACATCGGGCGTCGTTGAGCCTTTTCTGTTGGACACTGGTGCAGCGAAAAGTTCTATCATGCATTCGAAACTCCCTGGCGCACCTTTGTCTGGCTTAACAAATGTTTCCGTTGGATTCTCTGGCGCCCCCGTTAGCAATCCAGTTTCGCGCCCTTTGCCCCTTAAAATTGGGCCACGAGAGCTAGAAGCTCCGTTGATTTTGACTACGGGTTGTGGTGAAAATCTTTTGGGTCTGGATTTGCTTAAACGTTTGTACGCAACTTTGTATTGTTCTCCTGCGGGTGTAAAGCTTACGTTAGGAGAGAGGGTTGTCTCTCCTATGTACTTGTCCCTCAATAAGCTCCCACCGGAATTGAGTTCTCTTCCTGCGTCTTTGTGGGCAACTGGTCCAAATGACGTGGGCCTACTTGATATCTCCCCTTATGTCGTACAGCTGAAATCTAATGTGCGATTGCCACGTATTCCCCAATATCGTATCTCCCTTGATGGTGAACGAGCACTGTTAGCGATCATCTATGATTTGATCGAGAAAGATGTTATTGAAGAGACTCGGGGAAACGTGTGCAACAGCCCTGTGCTGCCCATTCTTAAACGTACAGATCCTTCAAAGCCGCCTGTTTATCGTTTTGTTATCGATTTACGGGAGGTGAATAAAATTGTGGTTCCTCAATTTCCTGTTGTGCCTGACATCACGGCGCTACTGACTCTGATTCCAGCTTCTGCTTCATGGTTTTCGGTGATTGACTTGAAAAATGCGTTTTTCAGCATCCCGATTGCCGAAGAGAGCAGGGACCTTTTCGGTTTCTCTCTCGGTGGACGCAGCTTCCGGTTCAAACGCGCTCCTCAGGGCTACTGTGAAAGTCCATCTATTTACAGCCAAGCCTTGAAGGGTCAATTGGATGCATTTAGGTTGCCGGTCGGTGCGGCCTTAATCCAATACGTCGACGACTTATTGGTGGCTGCCGATACTCAGGACATTTGCAAAATTGCTACGGTGTCGTTGCTGCAACATCTCTGTGAGTTAAATCACAAGGTGTCACCTTCTAAACTCCAATATTGTTGTCAAGAAGTTACCTATCTAGGTCACTTATTGTCAAAGGAGGGAAGGAGATTGACCCCAGAGAGAATTGCAGCGATTGCGCGAATGGCTGTGCCAAAAACCCAAAGAGATGTGCGTGCCTTTCTAGGTATCACGTCGTACTGCAGGCAATGGATTCCTAATTTTTCATTGCTAGCGAAACCATTGGTGGCTCTTACGTGCAAGGATGTTTCAACTCCTTTACCATGGACGGAAGAATGTCAGAAAAGTTTTTCTGAACTGCGTGATTCATTGTGTTCGGCTCCTGTGTTAGGTACTCCTGACTACAGTAAGCCGTTTACATTATATGTTCACGAAAGGGAAGGTTGTGCTTTGAGTGTCTTAACGCAACCTTTTGGTGGTAAGCAACGTCCATGTGCATATTTTTCCTCGACCTTGGACCCGGTAGCTAGAGCATTGCCGAGTTGTTTACGAGCAACAGCGGCAGCTGCGGTCTCCATCCGACAATCAGCAGGATTGGTCATGGATAATATGCTTACGGTGATGGTTCCGCATGCAGTCGATACTCTTTTGAATCGAACGAAAACTCAGCACTTGACGAGTGCGAGGTTGTCTGGGTACGAATTGACGCTCTTGGCAAGCCACATTCAGATAAAACGTTGTAACGTTCTGAACCCGGCAACTTTGTTACCAATTAGCACAGAGTCAGATGAAGTAGCAGAACATGACTGCTACTTGAGGACTGAAGAGGAAACGAAAGGTCAAGTGGACCTTAAAAACACCCCATTGGAGGATCCGGATGGTACTTTGTATGTGGATGGGTCATGTTTTAAATTGCCGAATGGCGATGTGACTACTGCTTATGCTGTTGTAACATTGAATACTGTTGTTGAGACTGCAAGGTTGAATCAGAATTCTGCCCAAGCTGCAGAGCTGATTGCTCTTACTAGAGCGTGTGTGTTAGCAAAAGGGAAACGTGTGAATGTGTTTACTGATAGTCAATATGCGTTCGGTGTTGCACATAGTTTTGGACGATTGTGGAGAGAGAGAGGTTTCTTGACGTCGCACGGTACGAAGATACAGCATGGCCAGCTTGTGAATGATCTTTTGGATGCGTTGACCTTGCCTACGCAAGTTGCGATTGTTAAGTGTAGTGCGCATCGTAAGGTGACGGATGATGTTGGTCGTGGTAACGCGTTTGCTGATGATATTGCTAAGGAGACTGCCCGGAACCTTAGCACTCAAATGTATGTGACGAGTTCGGTTAGGTGGCCTACAGAATCGAGTATGTGTGAAGACACTATCGAGAGTGTGAAAGCAATTCAGAATGAGGCCACCGAGACTGAAAAGACGAAAGAAAGTACGGGAAAGTTGGATGCGAATGGTTGTTGGATTGATTTGTCGGATCAGAAAAGATGGATGTTGCCGGATGCGTATGTGCTGGCCGTTGTGACAATGGCGCATGGGTTAGCACATATTAGCGCGAAAGGTATTTGCAAGTTGCTATCTCCTGTGTGGAAGAATGATGGTATTACGAAATGTGCTGAACGTCTGGTGAAGAATTGTATGGTATGTATGATGTACAATCCTGGCAAGGGAACCCCAACTCCTCCTGGCAGTTTTGCTCCTCCTTCGTAGCCCTTTGAGGTGATTCAATTGGACTTCATCCATATGGAGAGATGCAACAACCTGAAATACGTTTTAGTTGTGGTTTGCGCATTCTCCCGATGGATCGAGGCCTATCCCCTCAAAGACAATACTGCTTTGTCTACTGCGAAAATCCTACTGAAGGAATATTTTCCTCGGTATGGAATGCCTAGAGTCGTGTGGTCAGATAACGGAAGTGAGTTTGTGGGTAGTGTGATGAAGAGTGTGTGTAAGGGCCTTGGAATTAATCAGAAATTCCACAGCGCCAATCATCCCCAGTCAGCTGGATTGGTTGAAGGGTACAACGGCACCCTTAAACTAAAGTTAGCAAAGATTCAGGCTACGACTGGTCTTTCGTGGCCTGACGCTTTACCTCTAGCATTACTGTCAACTAGGGCGACTGTACACTCCCGAGTAGGGCTTAGTCCCTATGAAATAGTGTTCGGCCGTCCTGCGAATGTGTGGGGGGTTCCTAGGCCAGGAATGTTTTCTGATCTTGAGTACCCAATGTTGATCGATTATCTACATGACTTGACTGCTAAACTGAGGTTAATTCACCAACAGGTTTACGACGCACTGCCGACGCAGACGGAGGGTCCAGGCCACCAGCTCCAGCCCGGAGACTGGGTGGTGACAAGGAACTTTTCACGCAAAAATAATCTGGACCCGAGGTTCACCGGACCCTACCAAGTACTCCTGGCCACGAGGACTGCCGTTCGTCTTGAGGGACGTAAGAATTGGGTGCATGCCACGCACACCAAAAGAGTCCCCATCCCTTTGCCAGCAGACCCGTGGGTAAGGAGAGGCATTGCGTCATCTGAAACAGAAACATTGTCGGCGTTTGTGCCTTTTAGCGACGCACAGCTTGTTGAAGAACCCTCAGCGCAGCAGAAAGACATTGTTGAACAATTAGCATCAAAAGACTCAAGACCAGAACACTCAACCGATCAGCAGGACGCTGTCTCTTCAACGGATCCTTTGTTTGACGAGCAGACACGTCCTGGGAAAACTCGATACTTTTTGCGATCTCGCACTAAGGACAAATAAAAAGATCTTGCCTTGTTGTATTGACAACTGCATTACCCCGTTTTCCGTGATCAGTTTTGAACCCTCATGTTACTGTAATTATTTTGTATATATATTGAGCTTCATTCCTTGTATTTTTGCCTTTACAGCTGAGAGACTTTGTTTTTGCATATACATATTGTGCATTGAAGGCCGTAGGGCCGCGCGCGTACTTCCTTCTGGACAGTAGGTCTTGACGCTAGGTTAAAGGCCGTCGGTTCCTGGGAACTCCCAGGGATTGACTATTGCTGCACAGAACGAAGTGCGTCAAGAAACGTTGCGGACGCTCGTAGGGAATGACATTCTCGAAGCTGAATGATTTGGAGGGAGCTCAAGTCCACAGATTCAAGCTGCAGCAACTCAGTCGTACCAAATGTTTTATATTCCAACTGTTTGTATTGTTCTTGACTGCTTCTGCATTATTGGCGGGTGGGGTGTATTACACGATGTCTTACTTCTTACCTGCTTCACCTATTCCTACTTCTTACCCTAATCTTACCTCTACGGTTTCTCCCCATTCCTTTCACATGTTACCGGAACACGAACAGGCTAGACGTGTAGAATTCCGCAACAATTCCTTTATTCAGCTCCTCCATCAGCATCAGTTAGTGGTTAACACTACTAATTGTTGGGTGTGTGGGTTGATGCCACATACTACGGATAAGGGAATTCCATATCTGGTGTTACCGTATAGTTCCCAAGGGTCAGCTCGAGCATTTCAAACAATGTTTCGAAGCGCACTGGGTTTCCACCCCATTCGAGAACCACGTTCCCCCTACTCTGGTCCTACTTCGTATCAAAAACCTTTGTCGCTAGCAATAGAGGATTTAGATAGTGACATCTATGATCCTTCACTTATCCCTGAAGAAGAGATACAAGCCTATAGGGTCCTAAGTAGAGGTGAATATAGTGCGTTCACTAGCGAAAAGCAGCTTAAAAGCTCGCCTCCGATATGGGTCGTACCCCACACTGGTAATTTTTGTCTTATGGGTCGTGGCCGAAGATCGCAAGCCCGACTTGGAGCAAGTGCTTGCACTGAGAATTACATTCTGCCGATGTTCTCGTCCCCTGTGTTTCTGGCTGCCAAGGGTACATACTTTATCTGTTATGATCGTGCATACACATGGTTGCCCGCTGACTTCATGGGCTCATGTTTCATTGCAAATCTGTTGCCTCCGACGTTCACTGTAGATGCCGATTATCACAAGACTAGAGTTGTACGAGGCGTAATTAGCGGAGAGGATACTGCCGGTCAAGAGGCAGGAGACTTTTTCAAGGGTTTCCTCCCGTTTTGGGGACCTATGGTCAATAGTAGGAACCTGAGACAGTTGTCTCGAGTGGTAGAATCGACAGCTAACATTACTGCCAGTGCCCTTGGTAATATCACCACTGAACTTCAGGCGGAGAGACTTATGACGTTACAAAACCGTATGGTTTTAGATGTCATCTTAGCAGATCGAGGTGGGGTATGTAAGGTGATCCATTCGAGCTGCTGCATTTTCATTCCAGATAATGCTCCTACTGTCTATCAAGCCATCTCGAGGTTGCATAAGATCTCCGAATCCATACACGTGGATGTAGGGGATTGGACGCTACTTGGATGGTTTTGGGGCCTGATGTCGACTTGGGGTTGGAAGATTCTGATGATCATCGGAGTCGTTGTAGTGTTCCTGTTCACGTGTTGCCTTTGTGTGCAGTGTGGTCCTGCCTTATGTGGCCTCTGTGCTACAACGTGTATGAGACAACCATCTGTTACCAAGGGGACTCGGTTGGACAGAGCTATGCTACAGCAACATCTGGATGGTCTGATGAATATCGAATATGATTCAGACTAGTGCTTGCCTACATGAGGGCAAAAGGAGCGTCTGAGGTTCCGTGACAATTGTAAGTGGTGTTTTCGACTCGCACGAATATGGTCGAGTCGGGTATCTATGAACCGCAAATGACTAGTTTAGTAAGTGTGCGCAGTTTCGCTGTGCTAGCTTAAACCGTTCGTTTGTTATGTGAGTTTTTCATCTGTACCCACTGGTTCCATCTTAGATACGGCATCCATTTTGTCTCTTGCCCTCAAGTAGCCAGCGAACGGACGATGTCCGCTTCACGACCCTGGGACTCCCAAGATATTTGCGGAAGACACATGTTCTTTGTGAGTGTCTTTATTACGAGGGGGTTGCTACTGTAAGGCAGATGGCGCCGCTCGAGGCTCATCTTGCCGCACGGACTTATTGTCTCAGCCGTGCATCTCATTAGGCACGTCCCTTTGATGCCTGTATCTCGTGTTTCCCGATACCTCCCCTTTTACACCCTTTCCGATCTCCCCACTGTCTCCGTCTTCCTCTGCACCTGTCTTTGTTCCTATTTCGATCTGTTTTACTGCTGATTGGAATTCACTAATAGTGGGAAGATGGTTTTTACAGTTGGGAACCGCCAAATGTTTCCGCACTTATGTTCCGGAACTCATGTGTTTCAAAGTGACCAAAGCGACCCCTCTGGGGGATAATGATGGGAACCGGGTTGTAAACTTTTGTGTTCAATGTTATCCTATGGGTAAAAACTGTATAAAAGGAGCGATCCACAGAACCAATTTGAAGCAGTCTCCCCAAGTTGCACGTGGTGTACTTGTCGTGATCTCTGTGTTCCCTGCAGCAAATAAAACCTTGAATCTTTGACGTCGAAGGAAGTGTCCCGTGTCTCTGTGATTCGTACGCCGGAGCAGGTTACCCACGAAGGTTTCAGGTGTTGTGCCCTGGCACCGCTGGGTCTTAAAGAACCCAGTCCTTCACGGTGGAGCGAGCTCATAGACTGCCCGTAGGCCGCCCGAAGCTGGGGGCCGCTCCGCGCCCTATCATCGCCAGGGTGTTCAACTTCAGGGATAGGGAAGCTATCCTGCAGGCATCGAGGAGAGGTGGGCCACTGAAGTTCCAAAATGCTGACATTAACTTCTTCCCGGACTTCACTCAAGCGGTGCAGAAGCGAAGGCAAAGTTTCACAGGCGTGAAACGTAGACTGCGGGAGCTGGGGATGAAGTACTCCATGCTGTTCCCGGCGAAATTACGCATCGAACATGATGGCCGTGCATTGTTTTTCGACATGCCAGAAGCGGCCGGAGACTGGCTGGACACTTTGCCCCAGCGCCCGGGCGCACCCGAGGAACAGTCGGAGGGGGCGGCTGGTGGCCCCGATCTTCAGGAGTAAAAGGACCCTTTGACCCCGCCGAACTCAGCGCTCTACTCAAGAAACCAACAGCGGACCCCACCGACCTCAAGAATTACCGCCCCATCTCGCTCCTCCCGTTTCCAGCCAAAGTCATCGATAAGACCGTCAACAAGCAGATGGCCGCTTTCCTCGAGACGAACGGATCCCTCGACCCCTCACAGTCCGGCTTCCGAGCCAACCACAGCACCGAGACCGCCCTCATCGCCGCCACCGATGACATCCGAGCCCTGATGGACAACGGAGAAACAGCGGCCCTCATCCTCCTAGACCTCTCCGCGGCATTCGACACGGTCTGCCACCGCACCCTAGTACGGCGCCTCAGCAACGTCGGAATCCAGGACAAGGCGCTGGAATGGATCATCTCCTTCCTCGACGGGAGAACACAGAGAGTCCGCCTACCACCGTACAAGTCAGAGGCCACCGAAGTCATCTGCGGCGTCCCTCAAGGATCATCTCTGAGCCCCACCCTCTTCAACGTCTACATGAGCCCCCTCGCGGCCATCGTACGCAAACACAACCTCAGCATAATCTCCTACGCCGATGACACCCAGCTGATCCTCTCCCTGACCAATGACCCCGCCGCCGCCAGAGCCAACCTGCACGAAGGGATGAAAGAGGTAGCCGAGTGGATGACGACCAGCCGCCTGAAACTGAACTCGGACAAGACGGAGGTCCTCATCCTGGGCTCCTCTCCCTCCGCCTGGGACGACTCCTGGTGGCCTCCCGCCCTGGGCACCGCGCCCAAACCGACAGACCATGCACGCAACCTGGGCTTCATCCTGGACTCCTCCCTCTCCATGACCAGGCAAGTCAACAACGTCTCCTCGGCATGCTTCAACATCCTACGCATGCTACGGAAGATCTTCTGGTGGATCCCCACCGAGACCAGGAAGACCGTCACCCAGGCCCTCGTCACCAGCCGACTGGACTACGGCAACGCCCTCTACGCCGGTACCACCGCCAAGCTCCAGAAGAGACTCCAGCGGATCCAGAACGCCTCAGCCAGACTCATCCTCGACATCCCACGAACCAGCCACATCTCCGGACATCTGAGAGACCTTCACTGGCTCCCCGTCAACAAAAGAATCACCTTCCGCCTCCTCACCCACGCACACAAAGCCCTACACGACCAAGGCCCGAGCTACCTCAACAGCCGAGTCAACTTCTACGCTCCCAAACGCCACCTCCGATCAGCCAACCACGCCCTCGCCGCCGTCCCCCGCATCCGAAGAGCGACTACAGGAGGAAGGTCCTTCTCCTACCTGGCCGCCAAGACCTGGAACTCCCTCCCGACCGACCTGCGCCTGACCCAAGACCACCTCTCCTTCAGGAAGAAGCTGAAGACCTGGCTGTTCGAGCAGTAGCGGTCCCCCCCCCCCCCCCAGCGCCTTGAGACCCTACGGGTATGTAGCGCGCTTTATAAGTGTCACTGATTGATTGATTGAGCCATTTTCGGATGATGAGTCTGCTCAGGCAGTCAGTCACAGACTATTGTACTTTTGCTGCTATCCTTTCTCTATGAACCGGGGAAACGGGGGGGGGGGGAATAGGTTGCCTCCCTTCTCCTCTAGGGGCTTTTCGTAGAGTAGTTTTTGGGGCGACAGGCACACTGCTAGTTGGGGGGGCTCTATAGTCTAATGCAGGGGTGCAGGGTGGGGGGTGGTTGGGTTGTTTGTTTTTTGTGTGTTCTCTCTCTCTTTCCTTTACCTATTTCATGGCAAGGTGGCTATTCTGCTGTTGATTATGTTGTAGCGACTCCTCCCTGCAGGGGCGGCATGGGCCTCTACATTGATGATTGGGGGTAGGAAGTTAAATGTATTGAGTTGGAATGTTAATGGGCTGGGTGATCGCATTAAGCGAGGGGTGGTGCTGCAAATGTTTAAAAGAGGCATGCCTGATGTCATCCTGTTACAAGAAACACATCTGATTGGGAATACGTGCCACGCACTCAACAGAAAAGGCTTCAAAATGGTGGCACACTCGGGGTTCTCTTCGGGGTCCCGTGGGGCGGGGATCATGGTGCGCATGTCTCTCCTTTTTGAGGTGGAATCTAGCGTGATCGATGAGAGGGGACGTTACGTCGCTGTCACGGGTAGGTGGGAGGGGCGTACCCTGGTCTTGGTTTCTGTTTACGTCCCCCCTGGTTTGCAAACGACTACTTTCCAAGATCTTGGGGGCGCCATTTTGGGCTTGCCCGCAGGTTTGCTTATAGTTGGTGGGGACTTTAATGCAGTTGGATCTGGGACTTTAGACCGTTGTCCATCCAGAGATCTTCGAAATGCGCAGTCATGGCTTCCTGATTTCCTGGATACCATGGGGCTTATTGATTGCTGGAGACTACTTCACCCCGTTCAGCGACCGTACTCCTTCCATTCGGGAGCGCACGGTAGCTTCTCTTGGATTGACTATGTTCTGACATTGGCTGCCCACGCGTCGGCCGTTTCTGAGGCCCGTTTGATGGCCAGAGGCATCTCGGACCATTCCCCGGTCTGGGTGTCTTTTGACTTTGACATAGTAGTGGCCTCGAGAGTAGCGCCAGTCAATCCGTGGTACTTCCGTAATCCTAAGACTCGTGACCTCCTGGCTAAGGCCATTGAGCTTTATTTTTCCGAAAATACGGGCTCGGTAGCGTCGGCCATGTCCCTATGGGAGGCCTTTAAAACTGTCCTGAGAGGAGAAGCCTTCTTCTTAATAGCCGAGGTGCGCAGACGTAGAGACGAGGAAGTGGTGCAGCTGGAATCAGAGATTGGGGACCTTGATTCTCAATTGGAGACTGGTCCGACGCCTGCCCTGCTCCACGCTCTCTCACTTAAGCAGTCGGAGTACCGGGCCACTGCTACTGACGCTGCCAAGGCAATGGGCAGAGAACATCAAGGGAGGATCTACGATGTCGGGGACAAGGCAGGCAAGCTCATTGCGTGGCTTGACAAGAAGGAAATGGCCTCCTGGGTGGTTCCCGAGGTACTGGGGGAGGACGGACTGGCGGTCACCGACCCCAGCGCTATCGTCACGGTCTTCGCCGATTATTTTGAGTCCGTATATACCTCGGCTTCTGACATGAAGAGATTGAACTTCCGTGTCTGTCGGACACCGAACACGACGACATGGATAGAGGTATAACGGCGGACGAGGTCGCGCTTGCGATACGCTCTTTAAGGTCCGGCAAGACTCCCGGTCCTAATGGCCTCCCGGTGGAGCTTTATAAAATAAAGGCTGACACCATCGCTTTGCCTCTGCGGAACATGTACCTTGAGGCGGGCAAGATGGGTGAGCTCCCCCCGGACCAAAGATTGGCCACCATAGTGGTCATCCACAAGGACGGGAAACCCAGAGACCTCTGCCGGTCGTATCGCCCGATCTCCTTGTTGAACGCCGAGCCTAAGATCCTGGCTAAATTATTGGCCAATCGGCTGGTGGGTGTGATTAGCGATTTGGTCCACCCGGACCAATCGGGCTTTATTCCTCATCGCAACACGGCCCTCAACCTTAGGAGACTCCATGCGGTCATGGCAACGGTCAGTACGCTCCGGGAGCCGTCCATCTTGGCTTCTCTGGACACGACGATGGCTTTTGATTCCCTTGAATGGAATTACCTGTGGGCGTTACTGACAAAGTTTGGGTTTGGCCCTGAATTTATCAGATGGTCAGGCTCCTGTACGCCAACCCATTGGCCAACGTCACGGTCAATGGCCGAGTGTCCGCATCTTTTGCCCTTCGAAGAGGCACCAGGCAGGGTTGCCCCCTGTCGCCTCTGTTATTTGCATTGGCGCTTGAACCCCTTGCCGCTTGGTTACGGACCCACCCTGATATTAATGGGATAAGGTGGTCGTCTGGCTTTGAAGACCGCGTGTCTTTATACGCGGACGACATTTTGCTCTACCTCACCTCTCCTTGTAAATCCCTGATTGTGGCTTGTGACGTGCTGCATACCTTCGGCAGATACTCGGGCCTGGGTATTAACTGGTCCAAATCCCACCTTTATGTATTAAATGGTGAGACTCCGCGTCTTCCCAGGGGCTGCGCCATACAGATCGCAAGGCAGGGGTTTAAATACCTGGGCATTTATATTTCAACCGATGCCCGGACACGATATGCAAATAACTTGCCTCCCCCTCTTGCACGCCTTCGGCGCGACGTGGAGGGGTGGCGCAAGCTACCTCTTTCCCTGCTCGGACGTGCGGCATTGTTCAAAATGATGTCTCTGCCCAGATTCTTGTACGCGCTCCAGAACACTCAGGATCCAGGCCCCTCTGGGTATTTTAGAGAGGTCGAAGGTTTGCAGCGGACCCTCCTCTGTGAAGGTAGGCCACGGATTGCTATAACCAAATTGACGCTCCCGTGGTACGATGGCGGCATCGCTCTGCCGGACATCCGACGGTACTACTGGGCCTCCCATTTGGCCGCCCTTAACCATGGTTTCTATGGACCGGCTGATAGTCCGGGGTACGCCATGGATCGGTGGCTCCTCGACGGTGGGAAATACTACAGAGCGCTATATTCGAGATCTCTGGATGGAGGAATGACAGGTCCCACTAAGACAGCTGTGAATATATGGAGGGCTATCACAAAGGCACAGGGGTGGCAGGGGAGGCTTACGTTGGCCACCCCGCTTTACGACTCAGACCTACTGGGCAAACTGTGGCACACAAAGGGGTTTGATCGGTGGGACCTTATCGGTATTTCTAGAGTGGATGACATGATGGCTAAGGGCGAGATAAAGTCTTTCGCCGCTTTACAAGTGGAGTTTCAGCTGGGAGCGACGGAATTCTTTAGATATGCCCAACTACGACACGCCCTTATGGCGGTGTTGCCGGAAGGTGAGAAAGTCCCTGTGTCGTCCCCGTTGGAAGACAGGGTCTTGGATGGTCACATGCCGGACAGTGCCATTTCATTGGTCTACAAAAAATTGATCAATGTCCGAACGGATCTTCTGCTGAGTGTGAGGGACCAGTGGGTGCGGAAAGGAGTCAAATTGGATGATGAGGATTGGCAGTGTGCGGTGTCTTCTCCCAAGGAAGTGGCAATCCCAGCTAGATTACGCCTGGTCCAATTGAAAATTCTTCATAGAGTGTATGTAACTGGCCCTCGGTTGATTCATATGGGACTCTCAGTGGATGGTCTTTGTAGGCGCGGATGTGGAGGACTGGCCACATTCATGCACATTCTCTGGGAATGCCACGCCATAGCCTCTTACTGGAGGCGTGTCCATGCGGTGATGAGGGAAGTGACTGGTGTGGATTTGCCGGCAGAGGCCCGGCGTTGTCTGCTGAATGTGTGGGGCCCCACGGATTACAATAACGCACAAACCCAATGGGTCACCCTGGGTAATATGGTGGCGAAGCGTGACATCGCTCAGAAGTGGGGCGCCCCGTCGCCCCCCTCTGTGGAACTGTGGAAGACCAACATTGATTAGTGTATGGTTCGTGAGAAAACGGTGTACGTGGCCAGGGGCAAGCCCAAGAAGTGGAGTATGATCTGGGGGGCCTGGAATGAATATAGGGGTGATATCTGTCTACCTCCCGACACTGCCCCATTGGACATACGACTTTCCTCCTAGCCCTTATCTCCAACCTACTAGTGATTTTATGGCCATCCTGGTTTTCTTTCCCCCCCATTGTCGTTCAACTTGTACTGCTTAGTTATACCTTGTGGGCGTACGGCCCTGCCCTCTCCTGCATTGGGTATTGTCGCATTTATGTACTTTTTCCTTGCCTTTTCACACTGGTCTTGGTGTTTCTTTAGACTCGTTACCTCATAGGTTTATCGTTATCATAACATAAAACTAAACCTGATACGATTTTAAAACATGTACTGTGTACACTACATATCCTTCTTTCAAGAATGCTGCCTAGCCTCCGGGATGTAAGGCTAAATAGCTGTGTGCCTTGATTTTTCAATCAAGGTTTTCCCAAAAAAATATATATATATTGACAAACGTGGAGAAATGGTTGGCAGAGTAAAAAGTAAAGCGATTTCAAAGAGTACCAATGACCAGGGAGAAAGTTTGAAGCCTATTGGGAAGAATAGAGATGGATTGAGGTGTTCTCTGTGGTAGAATTTCTCATTTAGCTTATAGTAAAATGTGTCCTGCGTTACGGCAGCAATGCTCAACATGTAGTATTGTGGGTAATTTTTCAAAAGTTTGTAAGAAAAAGAGAAATTTGAAAGTCAAGTGTGTCGATAATAACAATTTAGGTGAGGAGGAGCCTACAATAGTTAACATGGGCAAATCAACATTGTGAGTGAGGGTTTGGGTTGTTAGTGTTAAATATTGATGACCAAACATTATGGAGAGAACTGATTTTTACTATGACTGGGAATTGTGAGTTTGCAAAGTTAAGCGAATTCATGGTCTTCTTATACCATTCTAAATTAAGATACTTGGAAAACAAAAAACTTGTGAGCAAATTAGGTGCCAAGTTAGACACACCTGATATTAAACCATAAGGATACTGAGGTAAAAAAATGACTTACTGGAATTTAAAACATCAGTATTTAGCTTCAAAAACCACAAGACTGCTGAAAATTATATGTGACAAAGAAAGTATTGGGGTGCTATGACCAAGTAAATTGGCATATGAACTTGAAAGCTAACAGTCCAGAACCGGTTATGATAATTGATGAGAGAGAACGTGTGGGGAAGCGTATGTTAGACAAGTTTCACAATGTATTCAGCGGAAAGATTGGTAACTTGAAGGATTTTGAACATCAGATTGAACTTAAATAGGATGCATGTCTAAAAATACATAAAGTAAGAAATATTCCCACAATGTAGAGAAAAAATGGTAGAAATTGACAGAATCAACAATCATAGAAACAGTGGAATCATCTAAATAGATCTCTCCCATTGTAGTTACAAAATGTAAATATGGCAAGATTAGAATGTAGTCTTGCGTCACTTAAATAACAATATACTTATACGTTTCTGTTGTCCAAAATCTCAGAAATGTTAGCTTTAACCAAGAATGCAAAGTGGTTTTCTACAATAGATTTATCGGATGCAGATCATCAGATTTCCTTGTGTTATGATAGTCAGTAACTCACTGCGATTATTAAACCTATGGGTTGTTACAGTTAAGAAATGACTAGTTGAATGAATGGTTGCAAGTTGTGCCAACGCTGACAAAAATGTGAGGCTTAAAATGTGTGACCCTTTAGTTCCCAAACAAAACATGAAAAAACAGTAGCAGTAGGCATTATGGTTCCCATTGGCATGCAACATAAATGTGTGATTGCTTTGATTGATGCATTGTTTAGATGGCCAGTCAAAGTGGTGGATACTGATGTTGACTCAGGGGTGAGTAGCGCCCTTTATAAACCCCTGACTGATTGATTGATTGAACAAGGTGTATCATACTATAGAAGTACCTATTTAAGCCATTACTGACAATAGGGTACAATTTGTATCTGGCAAGGCCAAGGTTTAATTTAGTAGTACTGTTGTAAAACATCATCCCACATCCATATATAATCCAAGTGGAAATGGTATGATCCAGAGATTTACCAGGGTTTTGAAAGCAGCCATTCAGTTGGCTTTGAGGAACAATGATGATTGGTAAGTACATGTATTTAGAACAGAATGGATTTACATAGAACCACAGTAAACAATATGACACAGATAATGACAGGCAGACAACCAAGATCTAAATGCAGTCCTCAGTGAATAGTTGGGTCATCGTGTGGCGGTGGCACATTGATGAAGTGGGATGTATAACGATACATCGCGCACCTTTTAATCACGTGCCTTTACCGCGCGTCTTTTACTTCGCACCGAGCCTTACATTGCGTAGTTACATCGATAGCTGTTGCAACGTGAATGTGTTGCTTTCTATTGGGCCCGACCTAACTTCGCAGTACATGACCTCGCATGCCATAACAATGCGTTTTCTATGATCAGTAGCGTGAACCCGCCTCTCACCCTTGGCCCCCACTGCCACCCCCGTCCCCCGATGTTCAATCAATCAATCAATCATAACACTTGTATAGCGTGCTACTCACCCGGAAGGGTCTCAAGGCGCTTGGGGGAAGGGAGCCACTACTGCTCGAACAGCCAGGTCTTGAGTTGTCTCCTGAAGGCGAGGTGGTCCTGGGTCAGCCGAAGGTGGATGGAGAGGGAGTTCCATGTCTTGGCCGCCAGGTAGGAGAAGGATCTGCCTCCGGCGGTGGCTTTTCGGATGCGTGGTACTGCGGCGAGGGCGAGGCTAGTGGACCGTAGCTGGCGGGTGGACATGTTAATTCTTCTATGTTTATTGCGTGTAATGTTTTTTGTGTGTGTAAATTTATTCTGTACATTTATTAATAGAAATGCCTGTATTTTTTAAATGCTTACCTTGCCATATTTTCAACAAGTATTGGCGGGGGGTGGAGGGCAGGGGGGGGGGGGGGGGGGGGTAAAATAGGAGTCGCACACCCTGCCTACAGCCATTTTGGAGTGTATTGCCCAGCTGGGCAGACGTGAGTCCAACGTCCCTGCGTACAGACCCCCGGCATTTCCAGTAAGTTGAATGAAGCAATTGCTGCAGGTCAAGCGCGCTTGTTGCAGTTGTTGTCCATAAACTTATTTCGTTTTTCTCTCCTCCAGGACGTGGCATTCAGATGCATAGTGCTTTGAAATTGTACACTTGCTAGCTTTTGGAATCCCAGCGTACGCGACCTTTCCCTCCGAATAGGCACGTGATTGTATGGTGTACGTTTGTTTTGCAGCTAATTACATTTTCGAGGCTCAGTGTATGAGGCAGCAAACATCATTTTGGTGTTTCTGTGCAGCACTTTTAGTTTTTATTACAGAGGCTCTGCACCCCAGCCTTGCCCTCCCCATCGCTTTGCAGGCACAGGGTCCAGTGTTCCAGATGGCTTTGCAGCAAGCAGTCCCAGGTCTCCTGCTCGTATGCTACTGAAGGGACAAGGTGGGCTGCCATTATTGTTAACAGTGTTCCTACGAAGGGAAATCGAGTTTCTTTTGCAACAGTTTAAATGCGTAAGTTAATGTAGTGCTTTCGCCTGTAGTGAGGTTTAAGGGTCATCTGACTTGCTTGCCATTCCAGGACCAAGTAAATAACTTGTTCTTTGAGTCAACATAGCAGTCCACTTTTGTTTTACTGAAGCTCAGCTCTAAGCCGTGTTGCTCTGTTTCCCACTAATGCATTGATTTACCTTTAAAGGCCAATGGGTGTTTGCCTCAGGATGACAATGTCGACAGCGTAGTGCAAGTACACGATTTTCTCTTTTGCCAACCATGGTGGGAAACTTTCCACTTGTGTCAGATAACTGTCTATAAGTCTGCCAGGTAGAGACTGAATAGACTACAGGCTCAGACACACCTTTTGCAAGCAATTATTTGTATACATTTTAGACGTTACTCTGCTGCCATTTCCAAATTTGACCTGAGCCCATGTATTGCCCTAAAGTGCCATAGTTGCATTTAACAATTTCCTGGAAGGCCCCGTTCTGCTAGTTTTGCCCAGAGGCGGTACTCACTACTTCTCACTCTCTACTACTCACTACTACTCACTACTGCCCACTACTACTCACTACTGCTCACTCTCTACTATGCTCCACTACTCACTCACTACTACTCACTACTTCTCTACTACAGACTACTACTCACTCTCTACTACTCACTCCTCACTCTACTATCTACTACTCACTCTCTACTACTCTTCACTACTACTCACTACTACCAACTACTTCTCGCTCCCTACTACTCTCTACTACTCACTCTCTACTACTCCACTACTCACTCACTACTACTCAGTACAACTCACTACTTATCACTCCCTACTACTCTCTCCACTACTCACTCACTACTACTCATTCTCTACTACAATCCACTACTCACTCACTAGTACTCACTACTACTCACTACTACTCATTCTCTACTACTCTCCACTACTCACACTACTACTCACTACTTCTCACTCCCTATTACTCTCTACTACTCACTCTACCACTCTCCACTACTCACTACTACTCAGTACAACTCACTACTTCTCACTCCCTACTACTCTCTACTACTCACTCTCTACTGCTCTCCACGACTCACTACTACTTTCCACTACTCACTCACTACTACTCACTCTCTACTATCCACTACTCACTCACTACTACTCACTACTTCTCACTCCCTACTACTCAATACTACTCACTCTCTATTACTCTCCACTACTCACTACTTCTCAATCTCTACTACTCACTATTACTCACTACTACTCACTCACTACTACTCACTATTACTCACTACTGCTCACTACTACCCAATAGTGAAGTAGGCACAGCCATTCCTTATGTGTCCCAAGAGACGGCCCTGATAAAGCAAAATATCATCCCCACCTATACCTATGTAGCATGAGGGCCAGAATACAACCCAACAAGGTAGAACCCCACAGAGAAGTAGTAAATCTGAACCAATACAAGACTAATCCAACAACACTATCTTTTCACCGAGCCTAACATTCAAATTGAGCTAGATAGGATGCACAGAAGGGGTACCATATGGAAGGATACTGTTTGGCACTAGACTTACAAGAGAAAAGTTTCTGAGAGGTAGCAAAACTACCAAATCAGTGCACGGACACCGTTACCTCTGCTTCCATCTGCAGTCACAGGGTGGCCCTTAGCATATCTGGGGCAGTCTTCTTTAATAACAAATGGACCCTAGACATGGAATTCCAGTGTAGGGCCATCCATCTCAATGACACGAAGGAAAATGAGTCTCGTAACAGAGCTTAGATACCGCATGTCCGGAAATCTGGGATACTGAGGTGGGTGGATATACATCTGGAAAGGGACAACCCTTAATTGAACGGAAACTTACTCTGTATTTCCTTATGTTTCAGGGGAAAAGTAACAATTACACTTGGAGAAGAACTTGTCGGTGGCAGAGTCAGGCTCCATCCGCTTTGACCACAGCTATTGGCACTCGCTTGCGCTGAGTAAGAGCGTGGGCGATGAATTGCTAATGTTCTGATAAATACTTTTTAATCTTTTAAAGTTTGCGGCACAATCTGTGGGGAATCGGTAGTGGGAAACAGTAAAGGGCTGATTGGTGACTAACCTGTGTTTGCACTCCCGCCCGGACCGCCGAGTCCTTGTGGGCGTTTGTTGCGGAGGGTGAGGAGGAGCCCAGCACTTCCGGGCACACAGCAACCAGGTCAGCACTCTAGTTTCGCTGACACGATCCCTACTTAATGCAGGGGAGATAACGGCCACTTTGTGGAGAAGAGCTTGTTGGTGGCAGAGGCAAGCTCCATCCGCTTTGACCACAACTATTTGCACTCGCTTGCGCTGAGTAAGAGCGTGGGCGATAAATTGCTAATGTTCTGATAAATACTTTTTAATCTTTTAAAGTTTGCGGCACAATCTGTGGGGAATCGGTGGTGGGAAACAGTAAAGGGCTGATTGGTGACTAACCTGTGTTTGCACTCCCGCCCCGGTCCGCCGCGTCCTTGTGGGCGTTTGTTGCGGAGGGTGAGGAGGAGCCCAGCACTTCCGGGCACACAGCAACCAGGTCAGCGCTCTAGTTCCCCCGCCCCTCGCCCTACTCAATGCGGGTAGGACAGCGGCCATGCAGCGGGCACGCCGTGGCGGCCGGACGGCGACCGGGGCCAGTACCCATGCCCAAATAGAGTGCCTGCCTATTCAGTATGGGAGAGAGGAACTTGTATAGCTTTGCTCTCCCATGGTGACGGCTTGCCGACACTATATGGCTGCAATGCGACTTAGAAAGTGCTAACATTGCTCTTACACGGGAAGAGGGGAGCAGGGCAGGCAGACATGCCTGAAATTGCTTATGGGTGGATTACTAAATTGTAGATCCCTCAGTAAGCATTGCGTCGAAATTTCGGAGCTTCTCACGGATGTAAATCTCGACGTGTTGTTTCTGACTGAAACCTGGCTAGGATCTAATTCGGACCCGGATATAGTAGAGGCCCTACCCCATGGATATACTATAGCCAGAGTTAATAGAACAGAGGACAGGGGAGGTGGAATCGCAGTCATCATAAAGGCACCCTATGAGTACACCCTGGAACCCTTACTGGTGGATAGCATTGAGGCCGACGCTTTGTATTAAAACTAGGCCCCAAGTCCTCTGTTACTGGGATCCTCTTCTATAGACCTCCCGGAACACTTGGGAACTTTAAGCTCAGACTTCTAGATGGCATTGCTCACTTGGCGATCAGGCGGAACAAAGTTCATGTGCTGTGTGATCTGAACGTGCATTTTGAAGACTCTCTGCATAAGGAGGCTACGTCAGGACTTGCAGACCATGCAGCTGGATCTTAAATTCGTTGTCCCCACCCACCAACTAGGTCACTTGCTAGATCCAGTGTTTGCCAGGTGGGAGGGTGTGGAGGTAGGGACGCCACTTCCAGTCCCCTGGTCTGACCATTTCCTGGTGCCTTTTAGCATTGACATAACTATGGAAGACCCACTGAAGGGAGGGACTAATAACTTTCCCTGTAGAAAGTGGAAAAACTTCTCGCAAGACACCTTCAATAAGATGCTTAGGGAAGGAGGTCCCCCGGGAGGGTCGGACAGTGAAAGTGTCAGTGAAAACTTGAATGTGCGCATTCTACAGGCCCTTAACAAAGTGGCACCTCTATTCCTGAAGAAATCTGACCGGAGAGCTAGAAGATCTGTTCCCTGGTTTACTCCCGCCTTGCAGAAGGCCAAGGCAGAATGCAAGAGACTGCAGAGGAGCTGGAGAAGGGATTTTAGAGCGCAGGAGCGGAGGCTCTATAGAGAAGGACAGAGGAAATATAAAGTCCTACTCAGAGGGGCTAAGGCCGCCCATTATAAAACCAGAATAGGAGAGGCTGAGAACTCCCCTAAGGAACTCTTTAGAATTTATAGGGAGATTTCCACGGTGGCTGGCTCGAATGCCCCTGGCAACGACTCAGTAGAGGAATACAACAGAGTAGCGGACTACTTCTCTCTGAAGGTTAGGAATATCTATGCTTCTTACACTAGCAATCCTGGGAGCGGACTGGCTTTTGAGGAAGTGCCTGGAGACAGTGTAGTGGGACAGAAACTGGAACGTTTCACAGTCTCCCCTACAGAGACCTTAAGAAGCATCTGTCTCAGCATTAAGTCTGGATCCCCCAGTGACCCAGCCCCTCCCAAGGTGCTAGGAGAGAGTCTGGAGACTCTTGAGCCGTATATTAGGCACATCCTGGAGATCTCTTTTGTATCTCACACGTTGCCAGTATCCTGGGAAAGAGCGATGATCCTACCTATTTGGAAAAAATCCACTCTCAGCCATGATATTCTTGAAAATCTAAGACCCATCTCCTTGCTGCCTTATGTAGCGAAGGTAGCGGAGAAAGTGGTCAACATCCAGCTAATAGCACACATGGAGGGGGCTAATCTTCAGCACCCCTCACAATCAGGGTTCCGGGCAGGACACTCTACTGAAACCGCTCTGTTAAGAGCCACGGAAACCATCAGGCAAGGAGTAGACGCAGGACACACCATGGCACTGATAATGCTAGACCTCAGTGTGGCGTTCGACACTGTGGCACACTTCACCTTGCTGCAGTGTCTGAACAGAGAGGGAGTTTCGGGTCCTGCGCTGGGCTGGCTGAAATCCTTTCTGACAGGGCGCAGTTTCCAGATCCAACGTGGGTCTTTCCAGTCCAAAGAGGTTGTACTTGAGCAGGGGGTCCCTCAGGGCTCTGTCCTGAGCCCCACTCTGTTCAACTTGTACTTGTCCCCCCTGGCTGAGGTGGTGCAGGCGTTTGGAGTGGAATTAGTATTGTATGCTGATGACACTCAGCTGCTGATCTCCCTATCCCAGGCACCTTCGGCAGAGGCTTCCAACTTTAAGGCATGCATGCAGAAGCTTGCCTCCTGGATGAATAAAAACTGCTTAAAGTTGAATGGAGGCAAAACTGAGGTGATAGTGGTTGGTAGAGACAAATCTTGCTGGACCGCAGATTGGTGGCCACAATGTTTAGGCCCCACCCCTATACCCTGTCTAGAGGCTAAGAATCTAGGAGTCTGGGTGGATTCGGCCCTCTCTTATGAAGGCCACATCCGCCGGCTAGTAGGGAAATGTTTTGGTGTTTTAAAAACCCTTAACAAAACACTTGATCTGCTCCCGCTAGAGGCCAGGCAGACCATGACGCACCCTCTTATTACTTCCCGCCTGGATTACGGGAATGTTCTATATCTGGGTGCTCCAGAAAAGAATCTCAGACGGCTACAAGTCCTGCAGAATGCGGCAGCACGACTGATTTTGAGACTACCCAGAAGGGCAGCGTCTAAATCAGCCCTTGAAGCTCTTCATTGGCTTCCAGTCAAGAAAAGGGTGCTGTTTAAATCCCTTCTCATTTGTCATCGCATCCCCTGGCATAAGGCTCCAATGTACCTGGGAAACCTGATCACTAGGCAGAACGTTGAGGTCAGGCGGGACAGGGCAGCTTGAAATCCCTAGGATTAAGAAAGCAAGAATGGGCGGCCGCTCATTTCGCCTCTTAGCTGCGCAAAACTGGAATAAACTCCTGTTATGTCTGAGGATGGAACAATCAGAGACCAGGTTTAGGAGTCTTCTTAAAACTCACCTGTTCGCTAACTAGTTCTGAGATTAGCCTTGGGCCTGTGGCTTTTTCCTTTTCTATTGGACTGGCCTCTTCTCCACAGCGCGGGGACACTCCGGGAAGGCGTAACCAGAGCTATATAAACTTCCTTAATATTTATTATTATTATTTACAAATGAACTGTGGCACAGTCCTGCACATTTCGGACATGCAATTAGGCACCTCAATCTGATAGATACCTTTTGGTAGTGCGGGGAGTTTGCCTACACTCAGCTCATCCATGGATGGCGTGGCATTTGCACCTTCGCCACCATACACACCCCGACCCTGGTCATTCCTGAAGAAAAACTGTAGCATTTGTACCACCTCCTGCTAAGGAAGAAGACTTCTCTGTTGCATCAGGCACGTGAAAAAAGAACTGCTGATTATTTTAGCTGAACCATTACTAAACAGTGGGTTAACCCAAATGACCGGAGGACCTGGGTATATAATAGTATAAACAACAATGGTCCCAAAGGGAATATCTTATTCTCTGGAATTTACATATGAAAAAGATTAATCTTTGGAATCTAGTAAATTTAAGAGGCATACCTTTGGTTGGGATCATTTTGGGACTGATTCCTTCTTTCAGTTTTATGCGGAACGTATCAGCCACTACAGTGTACGCCAGGTGTGTTGTATGAAGTACATCTAGCACATCTTTTGTGTCGATCCGGTTGGACAATTTTGGACATGGTTACACATTATAGGATTAACCGGCTGCCAGGAGCCCTTCGGGCCCTGCATGAGAGGCCCTCCACTCTACCGGTGGACATTTTGGTTGCTCTTTTCACTGTCCTTCTGAAGACCCTGTTTAAGGAATAAGTGGCCTGTTGTCCATTTGGGGTCGAAATGTCAACATACATACTTACATGTACCGGATATAATATCCTCGTTAAACTTTTTCTCATAATATAGACTTTTGTGTATGATGTTCGATGTTAGTAACACTTAAATCTTTGTCTTTTCTTTGACCCTTTTCACGAGCACTTCTTCCAATCACTTTCTTTTCATTTACCATCTGAGCAACCACACTGAAGATGAAATTAATGCATTAATTGTTTAAGTGAAGCTATAAATGAAATATCTGTTTTGCATTTTTGTGTGGTTGTCAATCATTGGGTAGTAGAGAATAAGATATCCCCTTTGAGACCATTGTTGTTTATACAATTATTCTGCTGGGCTCAATACAAGGATATTCCAGAAGAATTCTCTGATACACAAGTATCCGTGGGAGGGTCCATATTCTCCTCCACCTTACAAACAAAAACAAATGCCCACTGGTTGCGGATAACCAGGTGGAAAATGCTCAAGATAATAAACAGCACTGAACTCGACCTTAATTCGATCAAGGATGAACTGAGCCATCCGCCTCATGATGATGCAACATCGATATGTGTTGGACTCAATGACTGCAATGGAGGGAGGGGTGTGTGCAAAGATCGGTGCGTCCTGCTGCATGTTTATTCCAGGGAAAGGCATGAACAAAGGGACTCTGACTCTTACCATCCAAGCACTGCACTGCTACAGAGACATGCTTGAGGAGGGAGGTGCCCCTGAGCAGTAATGATATTTGAGTTGGCTTTCCTGGAAACCCCAGTGGCTGTCTGGACTGTGCACGTCACTGCTGCCTGTTTTCTTGTGGTTTGCTGCAATTGGGGGCTGCCTGCTGTAAAAAACCCAGTCCTCAAATTGGGTAGAATGCAAGTAACTAGGAAAACAGTAATAGTCAAAACTGAAGAACAACAAGTCTCCAATAATGTGACTGTCATAAAGTATGGGTTAGATAACATAGTTGAAGATTCAACTAGAGGGGGGAATATTAATATCAATAAAATGATTATAATGATACATTCTACGTAAGAATGAAACAGCATCTCTATTATTTGAATTTACCCGTCGTGAACTTTCCATCAACTCTGACTCAGAAATATGTGGTACGGCAGGGGCTGAGTCCTAGGCCTGAGGTTACTGACTGACAGGGCACAAGTGGGGTGGCACGTAGCCGGAAAACGTGTAAACATGAAACTCAGTTCAATCCATCAGATAAGAGCAACGACACGACAATGGTCTAGGGAGATTAGCCCCAATAAAGCAAATATGCCCAAAGGGGAGCGCGCTTTCCCAAAAACACCATAAAGTCAGATGCCACATGAAGTTAGGAACACACAGCCAATCAGGACACAGCACACACAGTACACGCAGTGATCACACACCGCTCATGTCAGGCATCTGGACAGGTTACTCACTGGCCCCCATTGTGTCCATGTATGGTCGAGGCCCACCTGCATTTGTTATCAGGGGCCTTATTTATAACTCAAAAGACAAAGCCTATATTCTGTTACAAAAAAAGGATCGACTGAAGCACTTTATGATATCCAAAGAAATGTGTAAAACCTTGTTCAGATCGATTGTATTTTGAGACAGCCCTCAGACCCACCTCTGTAAGTGTGCTCCTAGTCGAACTGTTTAATTAAACCAGCTGTTCCTTTTTTGCCAAACGACCTTTGTCTTTTGTTTTTCAAGCTCAATTCATATTCGAGCAACACATGTCTATGCTAACAGCAACACAAAGATTTATTGATTTGGTGCTTGAACAGTTTTTTGGGTATTTTTTAGGTGCCAATATCCTAACCAGTGTAATATTCTAAATTATCTGCTTACCCTCTTCCTTTACATATATGTTCACTGCTCATTTTATTTTCCTGACATTATTAAATCAGTAATCCCTCCTGCCCCATTCTTTCAAGAAGGTGAACCTCTTCTAAAATAGTGCTTCTCGTTTTGTTCTTTTAATGCTTATTTCTGGCCCAATGATAGTCAGAAATTCAACCCAGTCAGAAAAACAAAATGTATTACTTTATTAGTGTAGTTGGCCAAAATGTTATTGATCACTTACCAGAATATACTATGGCACAAGATAAGGAAGTGGATGAGTATCAGGTTGCAGTGAAACAACTTGAGAGTCATTCTGAAGGTAAGGCTAATTGCATGCATCAACATACGTTTTTCACAAGATTATAAACTCTAAATGAATCAACTGATTCACACACAACCACTTTGAAAGTATTGGCAACATGTTGTGATCATGAAATCTTCACTTCTCAAATGGATCAGTTGGTTTCTAGATGTCATTCTAAAAAGGTTCTAATGAGATTACTAATGTGCAAAACTCACCCTTGATTAAACTGTTTGACATTGTCGAGAGAACTTAAAGTATTGAAGAGGATACATTACAATGAAGGCGGTAAGAAGTTAAAGGCAGATTTCTTATTAAGTCTACAGGTAATTGATGAAACTCAACAGGATCCGGTTGAGAATGACACTGAAGAATGCATTATTTCTATGCCGGATGGCAAAACCATTTGTGGTTTTGGAAAAGGGGGTGGTGATGGACAGAGATCAGGGTTTGATCCATCACCGTTTTTTAGCTCACTGCACCATCCCAGCTCAGAACCTGGCTACATGCAAATTAGTCTGTTCCTGTCCCAGTGCATGATGGGAACAGGGCAAACCAAACTACCAAGCCAATTCTTATACTGGGAAGGAAACAAGCTTCGGGGACCAGTTTCTGGCATTTCAGCCGTCGTCGGCCCGGCTTGCTTGAATCCTGATGGTGCAATGAGCAAGGGACTCACGTCTGAGTATACCCTCCCACACTTAGTGTGGACAAAATCGATTTTGGAAAAGGGGGTGGTGATGGACAGAGTTTCTGAATGATGCAGAATACTCTTACCCAGTCAAGAGATCAGGGTTTGATCCATCACCGTTTTTTAGCTCACTGCACCATCCCAGCTCAGAACCTGGCTACATGCAAATTAGTCTGTTCCTGTCCCAGTGCATGATGGGAACAGGGCAAACCAAACTACCAAGCCAATTCTTATACTGGGAAGGAAACAAGCTTCCGGGGACCGGTTTCTGGCATTTCAGCCGTCGTCAGCCCGGCTTGCTTGAATCCTGATGGTGCAATGAGCAAGGGACTCACGTCTGAGTATACCCTCCCACACTTAGGAGGTCATTACGATCGCGGACGGACTTGAGTCCGTCCGCAACCCCAGAGCATGAGGGAACGTCCGCAGGGGCTGCGGCGTTCCCTCTGTGCAGATTAGGATGTGACCGCAAGGGTGGCGGTCACATCCTCTATTTTAACATTGCGGCGGTTGCAGCTTCAAGCTGCACCCGCAGCAATGTTAAAATAGCATGCACAGCATTTGCGTGCACAAAGCGGCAGGCACCGCGCGGTGCCTGCTGCATTGTGCACGCAAATGCAGGGGGTACCTATGGTACCCCCCATGTGCACCCCCCACCCCCCACTACATCTAGGGGGCCCGCAACGGGGCCCGCAGTGCAGTTACACATGCTTATCCACGGCGGAAAAGCCGCTGTGGAAAAACATGTTCCCAAGCACATCCTAATCTGGCTGACGGTGTCTGAGAGACACCGTCACCATTTTAGTGCTTTTCCGCCGCGGTTGTAAGCCAGCCGCGGCGGAAAAGCTGCGGACCTAAACCATGACCCACCAGCCATCCTAATGTGGCGGTGGGTCCTGGTGGGTCCGCAGAGGATTTTCCACATCCTCCGGGCCGGCGGTGGCTTCCGCCGGCCCGGAGGATGCGGAAAATCCTCCATCGTAATGACCCCCTTAGTGTGGACAAAATCGATTTTGGAAAAGGGGGTGGTGATGGACAGAGTTTCTGAATGACGCAGAATACTCTTACCCAGTCAAGAGATCAGGGTTTGATCCATCACCGTTTTTTAGCTCACTGCACCATCCCAGCTCAGAACCTGGCTACATGCAAATTAGTCTGTTCCTGTCCCAGTGCATGATGGGACCATTTGTGGTGACATGAGTGATTGGATCATCAGGATAAAATCTGATCTGACATTAAAGGATGTGTTAAATTCTGTTTCTTCGCGTTGGCCAAATAAAAGACTTTGATCTGAGATCTTCAACTATATTGCAAAGTATCTAATGAAACTCATGTGTAAAGTGGTATTTTGGTGAGAGGATATAACGTGATCCCTCCTTATTAGTGAATATGGAAAATTCTAGAAGCATCTCAGGCAGAACATTCAGGCATGAGTGCCAGTAAGTGCAGGGTAAGAAATATATTTTTGTGGCCTGGTGCAGATAGAGAAGTTGAGGATGTGGTGCGTAGATGTGTGGGTGAATAAAAACCCAGTTACGTCTGCACTTGTGGCACAACCGGTGTAATGTCCTGGAAATGTTTGACAGAGATCGAGTGTTTATTTTTGGGGCCAATTTCATGCATTACTTAACAAAATGAGATATTTGATAGTGTTAGGTGACTATCTAGATGGCCAGAGGTCAAGTGTGTGACTGACACTGCTACAATGAGCAGTTTTTTTGAGACTGTTTTAAAAGAGAAGGTACTCCATGTGAACCTTTGATTGATAACAGTGGCCCATTCACCTCTCTTGCTATGAAGAGTTTTTAGGATAAGTATTTATGCACACCGTTGTACCACTCTCAAGTCAATAGCAAAGTTTAGAGGTCAGTATATAAAGTGCATTAAGATCAGGTGTGAATTGTGAAAATGCTATAAGACATTTAATTTGGCCCTACCAAACCAATACGCATTCTGTGACTGGGAAGATTCTTTTGGAAGTAATGAGGGAAAGAAAGGTGGTGTCTCTGTTGAGTTCATGAATCCATCTTGGGTAGTAAAGCTTTTAGACCGAGAGAGTGATGTTACTTCAGTGAGCAAGTTGGTAAAACGCTTTAGCGAAAAACTGTCAAGGGCAGTGTGCAGGAATTGAGAAAAGTCATAAAAGGAAAGTCAAGTCAATAGTTTGTGTAGGGGATTAGGTTTGTATCAGGGTTTCCTTATTGCTTTGAATAGGGGCTTCCAACTTCAGGGATCCTGTGCTAGTTGTAGAGGTTAGAGGCAATCCTGAGTGGACCAGGAATACTTAAGTATAATTTCCTGACTCAGTCATCACACACCACACAAATCTGTAATTGCAGACACTGGTGCTTACCAAGGGAAATGGTGTTACTGCATCTGATTCTAGTGTTCGTTCCCTGTTTTCAGCCACTATTGATCCTGAACTTTCACCAGAATTTTGAAATGTCGGGAGAGGGATAGGTTTCATTGGGCCCACTCGGCCAAAGTGAAATGGTGAAAAACACAAAGTGCTCTGTGGCATCTTTACTTTCCGTTTCTTACCCAGAACTGATGATGCTTTCTCACATCATCAGCACATTGGATAATGTAAAATTAATTATTGGTATGTATGGGTTTGTTACTGAAAGGGGCTTCAGTTGATGATCTCTTCATGCAACATTAAACTGTGGTAAAGATCTATGCGACTCTTGGAGTTTTTGGACACTACATGTTCTTGCTAGAATCTCAGCATGCATTACATTCCACTTTTTCATGACTGGCTCCCTAGGTCCATAATGAGCAGAATTCAGTATTCTAAGATTCTGGTGGTGGTTTCGTCATGATTCAGGCATGCTCAAACTGCTGATGTTGTCCCAGGAACCTTTTCTATGCATCGCCCCTAGTCAGAATGTTACTTTTAATCACTTCTTAACATTGACTAGTGGTGGTGGGCTTCAGCACCTTCAATATTTCGAAATCTGCTTTGTTGTTTTATAGGTTTCTTCACAAAACCCTCGCCATAACAAGACTAAATTTAATACTTAATGTGCCCAGTCATGTGCTGTGATCTGCATTTTTCCCTCCTCTCCCACACCAGTTTGGTTCATAGGCAGATGGGACAGAAGGTTAGCGGTATGTGCACCAAAACGGTGGTACCATGTCGCTTATACTTCAATATGCATTCCATTCCAAAATACTTTATTTCGGTCATCGTGGACCATAAAAGTGCAGACACATAAAATGTACACACCTAAAAACATGTGCTATATAACAGTCCCCTTTAATAGCTATGCAAATTAATAGTTTAACAGCTTTAAAGTGCATCACAGGGTTCACAAGGTGGTAGATCTGGGCAATTAATTTCTATGTTATGTTATGTTACCAGTTCTTGTATAGCGCACAGCTGCTCCAGCAAAGGGGCGTCCCGGCGATTTTAAGCATCAGAAGGCGGGCCAAACACCACAACAGAACAACCCCGGAAGAAGGCCAACACGGGTAAATTAAAGGAAAGAGAAAGGTTTTAATAGCTTTCCTAAAAACAAGCAGACACTCCATACTGGGTATCTGCACAGGCAATGAGTTCCATAACTTAGCCGCCAAGCAGCGAAAGGAACGACCCCCCCCCCCCCCCCCCGGCGCAACAGCGCTTCATCTGAAGAACACTGACCAAGTGCTGTCCCTTGGAGCGCAACTGGCGAGGGGGAACATAGGGAGTCAGCAAATTACCCAACAGGCTAGGCCTAGCGAGCTTCAGAATCTTAACACCTTGGCTGCTTGGGAAATTCTTCTGCAGTGCTGGACCATAATGAAAATGGGTGTGGTCATGACGAGCTCAGCTCGTCATGAGCACACAAGCACTGTGCCTCATGACGAGCTGAGCTCGTCATGAGCACAGAAGGGGTTAAAAGAAAGACACAGCGTCTTAAATTGGATGCGCTTTTTCACTGCCAGTGAAGTCTCCGAATCACGCCAGCAACAGGGCAGAACCGCGGGAGCCCCACCAAGGTTCTAGCAGCAGCATTTTGCACACACAGCAGCCGGACTATCTCTGCTCTATTTGCCCCCAACAGGAGGGAACTGGCATAGTCCAGACGAGATAGAATAGTCGACTGAACAATCAAATGGCGTATCGGAGGTTCAAAGAACTTCAAAAGGGGCTTCAACCCCAGTAGAATGAAGAAGCACGTACCAGCAACTTTTCTGGTATGAGCCTGAAAACTGAGGGAGGAATCCATCCATACCCCCAGATATTTTATCGCTTCCTTTGAATTAGGAGTCTTACCCAGTGCGCTTGGCCACCAGTGTTCACTCCACACGCCTGCGTTCTTCCCGACCAGCAAAACCTCGGTTTTGTTGGCATTCAATTGCAAGCAGTTGGTAACCATCCATTTAGCTATGGCCACCAGTCCATCTCTAAACCTGGAGGCATTCAGAGAGGGCCTTCAGCCAAGGTCACCACAATCTGCCTGTCGTCCGCATACGAGACCATAGTAAAGTCCCACTGCCTGGCGACCGCTGCCAGAGGCTGAACATATAAATTAAGGACTCAGCGCCGAGCCCTGAGGCACTCCCTGGTCGATAGAATGGGCCCGAGAAAGAAACAGGGGGGCGGACACTCTGAAAGATCTTCCGGTCAGAAAAGATCTGAACCATTCCAGCGCCAAACTAGTCACCCCGCCTCCTCCAGCCGCTGTAGCAGGATGCCATGCGACACCGTGTCAAAGGCGGCACTAAGTTCCAACAGGATCAGTGCTGCCATCTGACCAGAATCGAGAATGGTCCGCAGATATTCAGTCGTAGCCAAGAGAGCCGTCTCAGTACTATGGCCCAGGCCGAAACCGTTCTACAATGGATCCAAGATGTTGTTGGAGTTCAAGAACAGTGTTAGTGCGTTGTTAACATGCACCTCTGCTATCTTGGCCACCCAGGGGAGAAGAGATATAGGACAGAAATTTTCAGGCTTGGCCAGGTCAAGAGATGGTTTCTTGAGAATCGGGAAACCCATGCCTGTTTCCACAGCGTTGGAACAATTGCTGTAGAAAAGGAGGCGTTAACTATTTGGTATAGCGGGGCCAGACATAGGGAGAGTGACTCCCTGAACTGCATCGGCTTCAAAGGGTCAGATGGAGAGGCAGATTTATTTTTATTTTTCCCACTCAGCCGAGTGAGCTCATCCTGTGAAATACAGGGAATTGCTGCCAGAGTCGGCGGTGACCCAATTCTAGAAGATGGAGTAGTAAAAGGAGTGGTCATTTGTGGAAAGGATTTGTAAATGATATCAACTTTCTACACAAATAAAGTAGCTAAATCCTCGCGCTGCTGATTTCTATAATCTGTCCTAATCCAGCTACCATGTGTATTCCCCCTATGTTGGGGCCACATGGAACATAAGCAGCTGTACTTTTATCAATAGTTAAAACATATTTCATCGGCGGACTTGATGTTAAAACAATTAAAAGGAGAAGAAATGTGAGTAAAAAAATGTAATAATTGCAAACAATACAGACTTTTAAGGCCGTGGAGGCGGGTTTAGAAACATCCAGCGAGTACACGGCATCAAGGCCTAGGAATCGAGATACAGCAAACACAATGTGCATGTTAGTGTCATACTTTAGGACTCTAAATGCCTCCTTACAATGCACAAACCCTAAGTTCCTGCACAGTTGGATACGCCAGCTCTGTCTAGGTTATTTGTAGCCAGGGCAGAAGAAAAAAACATAGAGCACTGACTCTTCCTCACAGTCACAGGCAGGGCACTCTGAGGTGTAATTTTAGACCATTTGTTAGAGAAAGCACGGAGCGGCAAGGTCCCAAATCTAAACTGCACATATAATTTCCTTGCCAAAGTTGGCTGGATGTCATCCAGGAAGGACTCTATTTTAGACTCGTCTTTGGTTCTCAAGAATTCGGCTGTCAAGTATCCTAAGGCCGAAATCTCCTGGATACTTGCGAGTTTGTACATCCTATAAGATCTTACCAGTTCTGAGCGTGAAATTACAGGGCACATTTCCTCAGGGTTACTCCATAAGGTGATTTACCCAGCCTACAACATACTTCCTTTACATGTACAAACACTGGTATTTACCTACACCCGGGAATCTCAGTAGCTCCTTTAGCTCTGACCGGTAAACAGCCAGTACCGGGGTCACCCACAATCTGCGCCAAAAAGTTAGGGGGTCTAAGTCCAGGTCTAAGTCCAATCTTATCCCCAATTGGTCTGATTCCTAGATCCAGACATAGGGGGATGAGGGGAGTACTAAGGGGGAGACCTAATATCTGCCTCATAAAACTATTCTCTATTTTGCTCAAACTACAAGATGAGCAATGACCCCATAATTCAGCCCCGTACATTGTAGTGCCCCTTGCTTGCACTTAATAAATCTCAACTATTGGCCCAGCTGGTTTGTAGGAGGAGTTTCGATACAATTTTGCAATTCCCCCACAGTCTGGGCTAGCTTAAGACTTACTCCAGATTTTCTGTCAAGGTGACACCTAGGTAATCAAATACAGACACCCTCTCAAACATAGTGCCATTTAAACAAGGGTTGGAACGGGAAGTGTTAGCTAGGTTGAAGTCCATATATTTAGTCTTTTGCATATTAATCTCCAGCCCCCTGTTTTAGCAGAAGGTAACAAAGCTATCGAGAAACCTCTGGATACCCGTAGGTGAGTTTGATAGTTAAAGAGAGTAGTCCGTAAACATCATTGCTGGTACCTTTCTACGTGCTATCTCCGGGGTATCGTTATCCTTTACCTCAATGAGTTGGGTGACCAATGCATTAATAAATAGGTAAAACAGGGTAGGTGCAAGCAAGCATCCCTGCCTTACTCCTCTATTAACTGGGAGTCAGGAGGTTAGTTCGCCACATTTCCCATACCTCACTTGGGAAAAGTTGTCTTCATGCAATCTCATAAGCATGCTCAGAAGGTAGTGGGGGATCCCCAGATCTCCAAGTACACCCCATAATTTAACTCTGGGCACCATATCAAAGGCTGTCTTCAGGTCTACAAATATTAGATCTAGGTTGCCACCCTCTATCGTTACAGTTTTACAAAATAAAAGTTGGAGTCTAAACTTTTGGTCGACGGTGGAAATGTTTTTTTCTGAATCCGGCTTGATCACTCTTTCATCCACACCTGAAGGCAATCAAGGAGTACCCCTGCAAACAGTTTCTGGGTGACATCGATCACACTGATCGGAATATAATTTGTAGGCAAAAGGGGGTGAACCCTTTTTAAAAACTGGGACAATTTTCTCCCCAACCCAGGTTTCAGGGATCCCCATACCTTTCATGATAGCGTTAAATAATGCCCATAGGTAGAGTTCCCATATTTTTGGTTCTGCCCGAAAGAGATCCACCGGTGACTTATCCAATGCCGGTGCTTTGCCGACGGGAAGCTTGCTTATTGTATTTAGTACTTCAGTCCAAGTGATCCAAGGGGCCTCTTAATGAATAATCCCGAAGGAGATTATGGATGTTTTATCACTTGGGCCAACTGCTTCCTTTGTAGAATATAGGTCCTGAAAATGTGTCTTCCATACATCTGCTGGTATGTTAGGCTCTATGGCTGACTTCTCTTTACTGCAGCCAATTCTGACTATTGTCCAAAATGCCTTCATTTATTTATTGGATAGGGCAGATTTTAAAGCATCCCATCTGTCCAGTTCCCAGGTCTTCTTTGCGTGTTGGATGCTATCTCTACACAGCACCCGCATTTGTTTAGTTAGGGACCTATCCTTTGCTTCGGTGGCATTTAACAGAGCCCCTTATCCTCTCATCAGTTGTCATTAAACCAAGATTGTTTACCCCTTTTTTTCACCCTAGAAGATACCTTTGGATAAAATATATCTACTAGTTTAGATGTCAATTCTACATGCAATTCTGCAACTCTGTTGGTGGTTAGTAAAATGCCTTCTGTAGTAGTAGTCTCGCCAATTTCTAGTAAGATCGGAATGATTGATAAATATAGTGAGGCCATCTTATCAGGTGACTGCTGGATTACCACCCCCCACCTTATTCTTCTTCTGTTGTTAGAGAGTATTAATCTAGTATCTAGGGAGGTACCGCTAAATGTGGCATTTCCCAAATCCTGCATCTCCAGTTCAAAGGTTAGAGTGTTTTGCTCATACACAGAACTGTGCACAGAGACCTAGGACGTCAGTGAATTGTGGTGTACCAGAAACTCACCTCCGTACCTAGAAAAACCCCAACCAGCTAGCATCAGTGTCACATTAGCTCTTCGTCCTATAGCAAAATAACCGATGATTAGACAACCTAGAACATGCAACTTAGGACCATCTCAGGAATGGTGGGAAGTGAGAACACTCTTTTGTTATACTCTAATACCAGTCCACAACAGGAGTAATAAAGAGACACAGTAATGTTAAAATATTTATTTTAACAACGTGATCTCATGTGCAGTATCTTAGCCAACATAAGCAGACATATGATTTAAAATAATATGCTCAGCACGGTTACAATTCCATAAAATACAAAAGGAGAAATCATATTACAATAATGGTGAAAACAGGTCCTATAGCGCCTAGATTTAACACCCTACCTAAGAAGGAACTATGTATTATAAACTATAGAAGGTCTCTTAGGTTTGTTATGGGGACCACATTACCTTTCCGCTCAGTAACAGTAAATTACATCTCGATCAGCATAGGCTCCCTGCATCCCTGAAAACGGAAATCTTCCAAGTGTGGGAAATCATGGCAAGTGTGTTATAATAAGGACGCCAGAATCTTACTTGGCTCACAGTTGCCAAACCGTTGTGTCTAGAAAGCGTTAACCGAACATGTTGAAAAACAGCTAACATGTTTTGTTAACCTTGAGGGCTGCAGAACTCACTGTGCAGACTAGTGGCACGATGTAAGTCTAGAGATGTCGAAAACAAACCTTCTCCTGTATAGACCTTTGTGAAGGATAACTTACAAAAACAGCTATGCAGTGTCGTGTGCAAAAGCAGCAAAAGGTAAAATGGCGTTTAAACTTCTAATAAGCCATGCTAAAATAACATGCACGTTAAGCAGGCCTCAGGCCATACTACACCCTCCCTTGATCGGGTAAGGCACAATAAAGGGGGCAAGATTCATAGAACAAAGAGTTCAAGTTCGAATGAGGCAGAACCAAGTTCAGGAATTTTGCCAAACTTGATAATTGGGAGTAAAAATCCGAATTAAAAAGGAAACCAAGTCAGTGAAAACAATCACGGGTGACCATGGTGTGAAAAAGTCTTTAAAAATTTCAGAAAAACATTAAGACATTATAAAAAAAATATTTTCACCAGTCCAATACGTGTCTATAAAGCAAAAAGGTCACACTTCAATCCAACAGCGTATATGCACCGTACGTTGCAACTGCCTCCATTAGGAAGTCGTTGTCATCATCCATGAACATTTCAGCCATCCAATTAATTAATGGAAATGAACATACATGTTCCTCACTTGCCGGAGCCTCCAGTACCAACAGAGGACAACTCTGGCTTACTTCAAGATAACTGTGCACCAGAGTCATTGGCCACAGTCCAAATGTTCCAATCTCCTAGAACCCCATGAGCCGCTGCGCAGTCCATAATCCCAAAACTAGAACAATCTATTCCATGAGCAACTAAGGGACTCATTAGTAAATTAAAATCCAGGTCAGGAGACACCGTGTTGCAGAGCCACAAATCCAAGGCCCATTCAAATCCACAATCCAGGCAATGGAAAACAGGCTGCACGAAAGTGAAAAACGAGAACCGGAAAGATAAACCATACACCACACTCAGTCACCAGAGGCAGCGATCCATAGTATTCTAGCATCCGGTTACGAAGCTGGAGAAGCCGGGGCAGATCGTCGTGTGGCACAGATTGTGCATCCATTCTGGAGTAAACAAATTAACAGCAGTATGCCCGCTCTCAAAGCGAGAATTAAGGGTAAAACGCCATAGACACTCGAACAAAATCGAATGAAAAAAGGCAGGGATCACACCAAATATAGTTTGAAATGAGGTCACAAGGCCAGAACATGCTACTTTAAAAAAGTGTGCCAGGCCAGTGGTCGATGAGGCATTAAAGATTGTGTGAATCAAATCCCCGAAATGCAGGGGTAGGTCTGTATTTAATAAGGCATTCACCTCAGTACGAGTATTTGCAACGTGAAGGACGAATGTCTCACTCGTAGATGTAAGGGGGACTTCCTTCTGGGACAAAAGAGCTCTTATTCCACTCATCTTGTTGAACTCTGCTTTCAAGGTCGGAATAGAAGGCCAGATGGAAACATCGAGTCTCCCATGTGGAGGCCGAAACAAGACATTCTTACAGCAAACTACACGCTGGGAAACTGTAACGATATAAGGAATACCAGCAAGCTTACCACAGTAATCTTCAATATTTAATAACAAATAACTACCGTTTGCAAGCAATGTGAAAGTTGGTGTAAAAGCCGGGGTGGGGTGCCTTTCAAAACATACGCAAGATTTGGTGCCTATACATTGCAAGAACTGTGCAATTGCTAATTTCTACAGACTAATTAATGATCTGGTGTGGAAGTGCAATCTTCACCTTTCAAATAAACTTCCTTCCCTTCCCTCAAGCACCTAAATGTGAATGGGAAAATCCAAACTTCATGAAGATAAGCACTACCTAAAGGTTCAAATCTACCTATTGCATAGTGTTTCATGTAGGACTCAAATTTAAACAGGGGGAACGGTAGAGTTATCAACCCATGTATGAGCCTAACTGCAGAGTTCGACTCGACCACTGAAAATGGTAACGGTTTCAGTTTTTCAATATGCAACAGTGAAAACGTGGCATCCTATATTGACATAAATTGCTGTTTAACAGTTAAATTAAAAGGCAAAAATAACAAACTCGTGTTCATGTAATCCCAAGGCACCTTTCCATTTTTCAATGTTTGAAGAGTCCAAGCAAACTGCATAACAGAACGCAGTTGATTTTGCCCATGGTACAGTACTGCAAGGTCTTCTTGCACGATATCAACCACAGATGAAACAATATTGTCTAATGTGTAAATGCGGGAAGAAAGGGTGTTAATGCTATTATCTACAACGGCAAGCACTTTTTCTAAATTGGCCTGATCTATAGCTCTGAGCCTAGAAGCAGCTTCCATTTGGGACAGTTTCCAAACCTCATTGTAAGCAGCATATATCCATCTTTTCGATCTGCCTGCTGCAGGATCTTTAACGAAATCATTTAGGTCAACGGAGTTAGTGAGTTTGGACAAGTTTAACTTAACTGACGCCAAAGTGGAATGTCTGAGCCAACTCTGGCATAATTTGCCTGTGGTACTGCAAATCAGGACCCCGCTGTTTTGCAGATATCGAGGTCCAACACTCGTGTCAAAAAATATCGTCGTACCATGACGAATTTGGTATCTACGAACCGGTAATGATCAGGACATTATCCCCATGTATTTGCGTCACGATTGAGTGATGCTAACACCCTTAAATCGTAGTTTCCGTCCCGAACCCTCGGACTCCATTTTGTAAACGGCATCCATCTTATGGCTTGCCCTCATATAAGTCAATTGATTAAAGCCGAGCTTGATCTAAAAGGACACGTCCTTTGTAGCTGACTTCCCCATGACCTGGCCGAAGCTGCCTCCACTGCCTCCAGCCAAGCCTGTTTGGGCAGCTCCTCGCCCAGTGGCCGAGCAAGATATCATCAAGGCACAACATGTCATAAACCATCCACTACATACAGACCCTGTTTCCCATACACATACACCTGTCCATGATTCTTGTTTACAACCCGTTTTATGATGGGAGGGTGCCCGACTTTATTGGTGTTTCATCGATATCTGATGGGAGTTCTGGATCTGGCGGGGTAATCCATCACCAACTGGACATCTAAAATATGTGCTGACCAGCATGACTTCGCTCTTTGTATTATTGTGGAAATATTTGTATAGCCATATCATAAACTCAATAATTCTTGCCTACAGCTATTATTTCTGTATATAAGGTGAAGGCTGGTTCTGTAAAAACGAACAGTCTCCTGAGAACTTACGGCCCGTGTTGTCGTACTTCTAGGACGCATGTTACTTGGTTGCAGCCAATAAAACTCGATCACTGACTTCAACTAGAAGACTCTGTGTTTCTGTAAGTCCAGAACAGGGAGAACTCAGAGGTCTTCGGGTGTGATCCCCTGGCACCACCGGGTCTCTAAAAACCCGGCACCTCAGTTGGCGCCCAACTCGAGGCGATATCAAGCAGTGACGGTCCAAGCCAGATGTTCGTGAGGAGCTTCGTGTGAAAATTCCGGAGGACGGCCAGCCACTTCAGCGACCCCTGCATGTCGACGTGGTTCCGAAGGTCTTTGCTGCGAGGTTCCCCGCGTCCCGACGGCTACGAAGGACTGCTGCCCTGACTATCGCCCTGTTTTGGACCCAGTGATCCTTGGTAGAGCGAAACGATAGACGAGTCTTCTAGTGACGTCACCGATCTTCAATATTCAGTTAAGTATAAGTGGAGCGTCTCCCAGTTCTTAGTTTGGTTCTTAGTTTTGGTATCCCAGAGATACGGTTTGTATTGGTACTTGCAAGCACCAAAACCGAGGGGTTTGTGTATTCACGACAATATCATAATTAGATAATCCCTTGAAGTTTGAAGCTAGACTAGTGAGCGAAGATGCCTGGTCTCAGCAGACTTGGAAACTTGTTTTGCCTTGGTTGTAGTAAGGACTCCCGATTAGAGGATTCGTGTCCGGTTCCTCCGATTGGAACTCCAACATATGAGTTATATATAAAGTATGGAGTAGGTCCTATCACGTATAACGAGGTATGGATGAAATACACCCGCAAGGATGGTGTTTTAAAATGGCCCCAACATGGTAGTTTTGACTCAGAAATATTAGACAACCTCGAGGTCAAATTGTTCAAGAAGAAAGCCCGGCCGGCGATGTTTGACTCTTTTCGCTTATGGCGCAAAGAAGCCAAACAGAAAGAAATGAAATTAGCAAAGAAAAACAAAAGAGGTATGTCGATGGTACAAGCTGCCATCATTTACAGGCATAATGAGGAAGAGCAGGAAAGTGAGCAAATGCTCAGAAGCAAGAAACTAGCAATAGATAAATGCTACCCGATGTTACCACATGGGGGACAAGACTCAAAGGGAACACCTGAGAAAGATCCATTAATGTCCCATTTATTGAACTCACCACCCCCATATACATCGAGTATTGTTGGACCCCCGAGACGTATTGTTATACCGCGCCCTAGCGCACGAAAAGCAGCTCTTGCACAAGCACCAGCTCCTCTTCCGCTGGTTCCGACTTCTCCGGCGCAGCCTTCTCAAGGGCCGCCGCCTTTGCTACATACTCCTTCTACTTCTACAACTTTGCCTACTGCTCCAACTATTCACTACGATACTTCCTCTGCTGTTGCCTCGACTTCCTCTTTACATCAGCCTGTCTTTTCTGGCGCATCTGCTTCGCCGCAAGCTTCTCCTTCTGTCAGACAGAGAGTGGCAAGTACTGTCACTGGTCTATTCTCGCCCTTCTTTGGGTCGCCTAAAACGACCCCTAAACCAGAACGTAGACAGTTGCGTAGTCAACTACCCGACTACGAGGAAAGAGAAGTACTGAATGAGTTAGCACGCAAATGGGTTGCTGATACTGTAAGGTATGATCTTCAGTCTGTTATGGAAGTTTTCCGTCAGTGGGATCCATCCACTCAAAGATACGTATTTGAGGAAATGTGTGTGTACCTCTGGGAAGATTTACGAGACAATGACCCAAAACACAGAATGCAGGAACTAGCCCGCATGCGATTCAAATTTTATGAAGGCATGATTATAGGCGCAGATGTTGAGAAAGCAATGGATTTGTTGTTATCTTATAGGAGCACGGGAAACAGCTCTAGATCGTTTGATGAGGATGATGTGTCTGGTAGGAAAAGGGCACGACAGTACCCCATGAGAGAGGTTCCCCCGGTATGGAGGGAAGGCGATGCGAACGCGCAACCGCCTGTTCCACCGCATTTCCAGCGTGTATGGGTACATGTCCCCTGGAAAAGATCCGAAGTTTTAGCACTCAAACAGACACTACACGATCCCCGTAAAAACCCAGCAGGATATTACAAGGAGTTGTCACAGACTGCCAGCTCATGTATAATGAATTTAGCAGATATAGACATGTTGTTTGGGAATGTTGTTCCGCATCCTTTATGGAGTAAAATTTGTCATGCGGGTCACGATCAAGAACTAGGTGACTCATGGGCTAATATTACTGCTACTGATGCCAGACAAGTTGGTGGTTCTAAACCCGAGCCTTTAATAGCAGATCTTCCCGGTAGGATTATTGCGTACATGAAAACGTTGATGCCTGAATTACGCGTAAATTGGGACAAGCTATCTGCGTGCAAGCAAAAGAAAGATGAGAATGTGTCTGACTTTTTCACGCGGTTTGAGGAGACTTTCACTGATCACAGTGGTCAGGACATGGCTACCGAGGGTGGCCAAAGATTGTTCGTAGACAAATTTGTACATAATCTGCTTCCTGAATTGTGCAATAAATTGAAAGATTCGGAGAGTGCTTGGGCTGTCTCCACGTCAGCACAGATTTTAGCCACAGCCCAGTACTATGAAAATAGACGCAAAGACGAGCTAGATAAGTCAGACAAGAAGACTAAAGAACTAAAGACTAAAGTTCTTCTCCAGCAAGCATATCCGCCTCGCACTCCTAGTCAGCCCAATTATCAGCAACCGCAGCAGTATTCGAGAAACGCGCAAGGGAACGAGTTTTCCCACCAGCGTTCTCCATATGGCCCGAATCAATGTGCATATTGCAAAGAAGAGGGTCATTTCAAAAGTAATTGCCAAGCTCTTGCACGACGTTTAAACGGTGCCTCCGGCGCAAGAGGTAGAGGTGTTTAACAGGGTCCTAGAGGTAGGGGCCGTGGAAATTTCCCCCAGAACACCAATTCTTTTCCGCCTCAGAATTCTATGAATAGCTTTGACCAACAGAATAATGCGTCCTCCAGGTCAGCTCAGTACTATGCAGATGACTATTACGCAGAAAACGAGAATGAGGGTAATAGTTGCTAGGACAGCCATGGACAAAGAGAGGGAGTTGTTTCAGTTCCAGTAGATCAGAATGGACCTTATGTCGAGGTGATTCCATCCGGAGTGTCGGAGCCATTTCTGCTGGATACTGGTGCTACAAAAAGTTCTATTATGCACTCAAAACTTCCTGGCGCACCTTTGTCCGGCGAAATGAATGTTTCAGTAGGTTTTTCTGGCGCCCCTGTTAGAAACCCGATCTCCAATCCCATGCCCCTTTCTGTTGGCCCATGCGAATTAGAAGCACCCCTCATTCTTACAACCGGTTGTGGCGAAAATTTGTTAGGTTTGGATTTGCTGAAGAGATTATATGCGACTTTATACTGTTCTCCTTCGGGAGTACAACCCACCCTTGGTAAGAAAGTGATTTCCCCGATGTATTTGGCAAAGGAAAGCATTCCGACTGAGTTGTCATCTCTTCCAGATGTACTTTGGGCGAATGGTTCAAATGATGTAGGTCGTTTGGAGATAGCACCGTATGTCATAACATTGAAAACTAATGTCAGGTTGCCACGTATTCCCCAATACAGAATGTCAAAAGAATGTGAAAAGGCTTTGCTAGAAATAGACCACAATCTAATTGCGAAAGATGTCATTGAAGAGACTACAGGCAACATCTGTAACAGTCCTGTTTTGCCTGTCTTAAAGCGTACCGATCCTTCACAGCCTCCTGTGTACCGATTTGTGATAGACCTAAGGGAAGTGAATAGGATCGTTGTACCACAGTTTCCAGTTGTCCCGACATTACTGCCTTATTAACAATGGTTCCAGCCTCAGCCAATTGGTTTTCAGTGATCGACCTGAAGAATGCCTTCTTCAGCATACCGATTGCCGAAGAGAGCAGAGACATCTTCGGCTTCAATTTAGGAGGTCGAAGCTTCCGCTTCAGACGCGCTCCTCGGGGCTACTGCGAGAGTCCATCAATATTCAGTCAGGCTCTGAAAACGCAACTAGATACGATTGTTCTACCTGGTGGCGCGACTCTGATTCAGTATGTATACGATTTACTGATCGCTGCAGATACCGAAGAGATTTGCAAGCAAGCCACGTTGTCCTTGTTGCGTCATTTATGTGACATGAAGCACAAGGTCTCGCTTTCCAAATTACAATTTTGCCGACAAGAAGTAACCTACTTAGGTCACATCTTATCGAAGGAGGGTAGGAGACTGACCCCAGAAAGAATACAGGCAATTGCAGAACTAAGTGTCCCAAGGACACAAAGAGAAGTGCGTGCCTTCTTGGGCATTACATCATACTGTAGACAATGGATACCGAATTTCTCACTGTTGGCCAAGCCCTTGCTGGCATTAATGCGTAAAGACACACCCAATCCTTTGCCTTGGTCTGAAGATTGTCAGGCGAGTTTCCATGAGTTGCGTGGAGCATTATGTTCGGCTCCTGTGTTAGGCAATCCCAACTACAGCAAGCCGTTTACATTATACGTCCATGAGAAGGAAGGGTGCGCATTATCGGTCTTGACACAGCACTTTGGGGACAAACAACGCCCATGTGCATACTTCTCCGCGACTCTAGATCCCGTAGCAAAGGCATTACCGAGTTACTTGAGGGCCACTGCCGCAGCGGCTGTCTGTATTCGACAGTCGGCTGGGTTAGTCATGAATAATACTCTGACCGTTATGGTCCCACATGCAGTAGATATCCTACTGAACAGGACGAAAACACGGCACCTAACTAGTGCTCGACTGTCCAGCTATGAATTGACCCTGTTAGCAAGCCACATTCACATAAAGAGGTGTGATACACTCAACCCCGCTACGTTACTACCCATTCCACCAGCAGAGACGGATAAGGTCGACAAACATGATTGCTGCTTTAGGACAGAGGAAGAGACCAAAGGGAGAGTAGACTTGCAGGACACTCCCTTCCCTGAATGTAATGATAATTTATGGGTTGATGGTTCATGTTTCAAGTTGCCAAATGGTGATACGACTGCAGCATATGCCGTGACAACATTACACACGTTTGTAGAGACAGCTCGCATCCCCCAGAATTCTGCACAAGCAGCAGAACTAGTCACAATCACAAGAGCGTGCGTGTTGGCGAAAGGCAAACGAGTGAATGTGTACACTGATAGTCAGTACGCCTTTGGCGTCGCCCACAGTTTCGGAAGATTGTGGCGTGAACGTGGGTTCCTGACGTCACATGGTGCAAGAATACAACATGGCCAGCTAGTACACGATCTTCTCGAGTCACTGACCTTGCCCCTACAGGTTGCGATTGTGAAATGTAGCGTGCATAAGAAAATCCGAGATGATGTTGGTCGAGGGAATGCATTTGCCGATGAGGTCGCGAAAGAGACTGCAAGGAACACAATGAGTCGGATGTATGTAGTAGGTCCTGCTAGATGGACCCCTGATGTGGGTATGTGTGAGGACACCATTGAAAGTGTAAAGTCTATACAAGCCGATGCTACCGAGAAAGAAGTGAATGAATGGAGAGAAAGCAAGGGTAGGTTAGACGCGAATGGTTGTTGGGTTGAACTGTCAGAACATCAGCGATGGTTGTTACCTAACGCCTATGTACTCGCAGTGGTAACGATGGCCCATGGAATGGCACACATCAGTGTGAAAGGAATATGTAAGCTGTTGGCCCCAGAATGGCAGAATAGTGGTATCCCAAAATGTGCAGAGAATCTGGTCAGAAACTGTATGGTGTGTTTGAAACACAATCCCGGTAGGGGAACCCCAACCCCAGCTGGTCATTTTGCCCCTCCAACATACCCGTTCGAGGTCTTGCAACTCGATTTCATTCACATGGAGAGGTGCAATAACCTGAAATATGTCCTTGTTGTCGTTTGCGCCTTCTCCAGGTGGGTGGAAGCGTACCCCCTTAAGAACAACACTGCATTGTCAACTGCCAAAGCCCTTGTCAAGGAATTCTTCCCTAGATTCGGCATGCCTAGGATTGTCTGGAGTGATAACGGAAGTGAATTTGTGGGACGAGTGATGAAGAGAGTGTGTGAGTGTCTAGGCATCCGCCAAAAGTTCCATGCTGCAAATCATCCCCAATCGGCAGGATTAGTAGAGTGCTATAATGGCACGTTAAAATTGAAATTGGCCAAGATCCAAGCCAGCACAGGCCTCAAGTGGCCAGATGCCCTGCCTTTAGCACTCCTGTCTACCAGGATGATTGTCCATTCTAGACTGGGACTTAGCCCACACGAGATCGTGTTTGGGCGCCCAGCGAATATATGGGGAGTACCGAGGCCAAGAAGGCTCAGTGAGATCGAGTACCCTGCACTGTTTGACTATTTGCACGAATTGACAACTAAACTGCATGCTTTACATCAACAGGTCCACAGCTCCTCTCCACCGGCGTCTGACGATCCAGGCCACGCCATCGAGCCCGGCTCCTGGATCCTGATTCGGAATTTCAGACGTACCAAGAACGAGGAGCCTCGCTGGACCGGACCTTTCCAGGTTTTACTGTCCACCCGCTCTGCAGTACGTGTCCACGGAAAGAAACATTGGGTGCACGGCGCCCATTGCAAAAGGGTCCCGTTGCCCCTTCCATACGACCGATGGGTCCAGCAAGGAGTCGCTGACTCCGAGACTGAGTTTATGCCACGTTTTGTCCCCTTCAGCGATGCACGATTAAAAGGAACTGGTACCGACAAAGAGAGTGATTGTATTTTACAAGGATCTTTATTTATTTATTGGCATTTTTAAAGCGCAGCATATACCCTGGGGTGTCTTGGCGCTGTGCCCCCGTCGATGCAGTTGGACACTACAGAACCTGAGACATTGTTTGAAGATCACGCCGTGCCTGGAAAGGAACGATATAATCTGAGGCCAAAACCGAGGAACTGACTTAACCGAATTTGTGCGATTTTCCCCCCTCTTCCCATGCACTATTTTTGATTCCACAGCTCTCTCACCCAGGGAACTAGCTCATTTTTGATTTTCGAACCGCCATCCGGTTCTGCTGCTAAGGCCGTGGTTGAAGTCTGAGGAGTGCAGCCGGGGACGCCTAGGTCAACGGTTCTGGTCAGTCTGAGGGAATCCCCCCGGACTGGACAGAGCGCACATCTTGGCAGAAGCAACCTCCCACCGCGGGCAGCAACCAGAGGATGGAGTTTCCAGGGGTTGAGAGACCTGCTAGACACATGACCTTTGAAAAGAAAATATGTACTATAATGGCAAGAAGACGAACTCTAGTGTTAAGCATCTTAATGTTGTGTAGTATAATAATGTTTTTGATTGGCTTTGCTCTGTCCATTTTTCGAGTTCCATTCATACACAACACACAACTCACACCTTCTCCCACTGATCCCACACACTCCTTTCACCCTCTACCTGAACACGAGTCTGCCAGAAGACTGGAATTCGAAAATAACTCCTTCGTCCAGCTCCTACACCAGCACCAGTCTATTATGAACACATCGAATTGTTGGATATGCGGACTCATGCCACACACTGCAGATAAGGGCATCCCTTACTTTGTCCTGCCATTCAGTTATTTCGGTTCCCTGTGGGCTTTCCAGACTATGTTCCTGTATTCCCTTGAACCCTACGTTCGAGGGGAGAACTCAAACAATAAGGCACTAGGGGCAGGGATCCGAAATATGAGTAGAGATATTGACACGGTTAGAGCAACTCCCAAAGATGAGTTTACCCCATACAGCAGGTGGAACATCACCAAGTATGGGATTTCCCTAAGTGAGAGCCAGTAATCAAAGAAATCCTCCCCAGTCTGGATAGTACTCCACCGAGGTCACTTATGTCTGCAAAGTATTGGCAGGGATCCCAAAGCGCAGTTGGGGAAGAGCATATGTACGGAGACGTATGTGTTTGCCTCCCGAACTTCCCCTCCATTCTTGGCGGCTAATGGCACCTATTTCGTCTGCCATGACAAAGCCTACACATGGTTGCCCCCTGACTTCTCGGGCACATGTTTCATCTCGTTTCTGCTGCCACCCACCTACACGGCCGGGGCAGATTACCATCGGACAAGGATAGTTAGGGGTGTCGTGAGTCAAGACGACACCGCGGGTCAGGAGTTTGGAGACTTCGCAAAGGGTTTTCTGCCATTTTGGGGACCCATGGTGAACAGCAGGAACATTCGACAACTGACGAGAATAGTTGAATCCGCCGTGACTGAAACGGCCGGTGCCCTTAGCAACCTGACAGCTGAGCTTCAGTCGGATCGACTTATGACCCTTCAGAACCGGGTTGCCCTAGATGTCATACTTGCAGACCGTGGTGGTGTATGTAGAGTGATCCAATCTAGTTGCTGCATTTTCATCCCCGATAATGCTCCGACGGTATACCAGGCCATCTCCAAATTACACAAAATCTCCGACTCCCTTCACATGGAGAAAAGAGACTGGTCTCTGCTAGGGTGGTTCTGGGAACTGATCTCTGCCTGGGGATGGAAAACTCTGATCTTCATCGGGATGATCTTAGCCGTTCTGTTTATGTTCTGTCTGTTTGTGCAGTGCGCTCCTGCAATATGTGGCCTCTGCGCCACTTCATGTGTGAGGAAGCCTGTGTCAAGGGACGAATTGAGCGACAGAATGATGCTACAGCAGCATCTCCGTGAATTCATCAATACCGATTTGGACTCAGATTAGTGTGAGTTATTGCCTAATATGAGGGCAAAAGGAGGGACTGTGGTATTGCAAATCCGGACCCCGCTGTTTTGCAGATATCGAGGTCCAACACTCGTGTCATAAAATATCGTCGTACCATGACAAATTTGGTATCTACGAACCGATAATGATCAGGACATTATCCCCATGTATTTGCGTCACGATTGAGTGATGCTAACACCCTCAAATCGTAGTTTCCGTCCCGAACCCTCGGACTCCATTTTGTAAACGGCATCCATCTTATGGCTTGCCCTCATATAAGTCAATTGATTAAAGCCGAGCTTGATCTAAAAGGACACGTCCTTTGTAGCTGACTTCCCCATGACCTGGCCGAAGCTGCCTCCACTGCCTCCAGCCAAGCCTGTTTGGGCAGCTCCTCGCCCAGTGGCCGAGCAAGATATCATCAAGGCACAACATGTCATAAACCATCCACTACATACAGACCCTGTTTCCCATACACATACACCTGTCCATGATTCTTGTTTACAACCCGTTTTATGATGGGAGGGTGCCCGACTTTATTGGTGTTTCATCGATATCCGATGGGAGTTCTGGATCTGGCGGGGTAATCCATCACCAACTGGACATCTAAAATATGTGCTGACCAGCATGACTTCGCTCTTTGTATTATTGTGGAAATATTTGTATAGCCATATCATAAACTCAAGAATTCTTGCCTACAGCTATTATTTCTGTATATAAGGTGAAGGCTGGTTCTGTAAAAACGAACAGTCTCCTGAGAACTTACGGCCCGTGTTGTCGTACTTCTAGGACGCATGTTACTTGGTTGCAGCCAATAAAACTCGATCACTGACTTCAACTAGAAGACTCTGTGTTTCTGTAAGTCCAGAACAGGGAGAACTCAGAGGTCTTCGGGTGTGATCCCCTGGCACCACCGGGTCTCTAAAAACCCGGCACCTCATGCCTACAGAATAGGTGGTGACTGAGTCTGAAAACGGGGATCTACTCTAACCTCTGTATAGCCAGGGGTCAGACACAAAAAACGGTGCTGGCAGGAATCTGCACCTTTTTGTCAAAGCAACCAGCCTTTTGGATTAATGCTGGAGACATTAAAAGAGGAATTTTTCAACGGGGCTTGTAATTCAATTAGGGAAGTACTGGTGTAATTATTCCAATGGGGAAATTCACCCAAATCAGGGAATGAAGGAGCGTTTAGTTTTTTTAGAAGTAGCCAATCCAAAGCTAGTGGTTTGTGAAATAGTAGCATTCAGAAACAACATATGGTTCGGGATGAGACATGCACGATGCAAAGCCTCAGTGCCGTGCACTTGTCAACTTTTAGAACCCCAAACAGATTTAAGATCAATGGTATCTTTCCACAGTTCATAGCCCCCAACAGCCAACTGGTCAATAAAGGACTATGAATACAGTAATTCTGTGTGGGTAAGTCTAACCAGAACTTCTCAGTCATCTTAAAATAAAATGCTAGGGTTTGATTGATAAAAAACAGTAAAATAAGAAAACTTTTTCAAAAGTGTTTTTGAGCTGCCTTCCACTGCTGCAGGACAGTGTTCCCACTGTGTGTAGTTAACCACATTCCTAAATGAATTTGTCTTTTGCAGAAAGTGATTGCCAAAATGCTGGTAACAGTGCAAATCACCATAGTTTGCAAACTATAAATATAAATCTTCAGCATCAAAAGCTGCATAATATTTCAAATCAGAAAACAAAGCCTCTACGGCTTGGACGTCCCAATCATCAGAGTGAATATTTTGTTTAACCACATCCCCATAGAAGCACGGAGTACATTGAGAACATTTAAAACCTCTGTGGGCCCATGAATCTGGAACTTAACAGCATCCCATACATTCCCATCTAAAACGGGTCAAGCAGTTATATTCACAAAAGTCTGGTCCCTCTTCCTGATGTGAGAAGAGGAGTGGGGAGCCAAAGTTCCATCAATGAGTCTAATTTAAGTTCTTTCTTGTACGTAGTGTCCATTTATAAAACAAAAAAAATACACCACAAATCCAATGGACATGAATCAAAAAAATGCAAATAGTACCAGTCAAATGTAACTCCAAGGGGGAATCAAAAAATGTTTTTCAAACCAGGTAGCAAAAATCTAAACTTTTGAAGGGGACCTAGATGTGGACGAGCCAGAGTCAAACGAAAAAATGGGATTGATTAGCCACACAGATCTCCAAATCAGGCATAGACAAGTCAGTTAGGTAAGTATATTCAGTATCATTAAGAGAATCACCAGCAGGTGGATTCAATAAAGGATTCGTAACTGTATTCATCTCAATGGCAACATAAGGCCTGATGGCAGGATCCGGAGCTAAAACAGAGTTTCGCATCATTGCTGGACACGAAACCGCAGGCGTCATACTATGAAGAATTGGCCACCCTGTGTAGTTTGACATTGTCAATGGAGATGTACCTGTTCCCCTTTCGTCCAGGAAGAGGAGGTAAAATTACTGTTCTTGTACCCTGCACACCAAGCACGGCAACTGGAGCTCGATAGGAAGGACCGAATTCTTTCTTGTTGTCGATCTTCTCTCGGACCAGTTCTCCAACTTGGGGTCGCCAGCCGACTACCGGAATCTGCAACGCAGCATCAGATGTGGAGGGCAAGTGTTCCTTTGCAAGACTGTCTATGGTCTTTTGTAGGTTCTGTAAAACATTAAAATGTTCATCTATGGCAAAGGATGCGGCTGCCGCCGCCATGTCTAGACCATCAAGGTCGAGGACAAACATTTGGATGCCAAAGAGCATTTCGTATGGGGTCCGCCCAACCAGAGATCTTCTAGGGAGATTATTTAGTGCACGCTATACGCTATTGAGGTGGTTCAGCCAGTACCTAATACCTTAGCTGTCAAGGATTGCTTTAAGTCACGGTTCATCCGCCCCACAACACAATTACCCTCAGGCAGGTATGGAGATGAAAATTTGACCTGGACCCCCAATGAAGCCATGGCATCCGTGTACGCCTTAGAGGCGAACGCTGGAACCTGGTCCGAGTGGAAGGTACCACACGCAAAAATTCCCACAAAGACAAGCAAATCCCTTACGACAGTTCTGGAATCAGCACTCCTTTGAGACCATAGCCACACAAAGCGCGTGCAAGAGTCAACTGCTTCTAAGATGTACTTATACGCAGTATCTGATGAGAAAGGACCGCAGTGATCTAAATAAACACAAGCAAGTGGTTTATTAGATATGTACAACTGAGTTTGGGGCGGGCATGCAGCAGTAGAAGGTTTAATTTGCTGACAAATGCCACATTGAAGTACATAATTACGCGTTTGTTTGTATAAACCCCGCCACCAATATCGTTGTTGGAGAAGAGAAACAGTAGCTGACATGCCGGCATGCGATGAAACCATCCTAGCATGGGCTGCTGTAATTAAAGTCTGTCTGCGGTCCGCGTTGGGTATCAACCTGTCACCAACGTCGTTAATTCTCACATAAGGAACTATCAGGGCTTAAATGATAAGAGTATTTAGAAGGGAAACCTCTAGGATAATTACCTCCCTTCTCTGTAGCGGCAATGGCTGCCAAGATGTCATCATCAATATCACTTTTGGAACGTGTAACCGCTGCTACTGCATATGTTGCAATGCTGTCTTCGCAGCTTCGTCCGCGAGACAGTTGCCAACAGCGTGAACTCCAACACGCTGGTGACCCAGAGTACGAATTACAAAGACAAGTGGCAGCCTCTCTTCAAGCTCAGCCACTCGAACCCAGATCATTTTATGTTTATTGTGCGTCCCTTGGAGTTACGATAATAATTTTGAGTCCAAAAGGGTAGATTGTCATTGTATGATTGAACAGAGTAGTAAGAGTCACTTACAAAAAGAGTAGTCAAACTGGGGTCCGTGTACTCTAATGCAAGCATCAGAGCACGGAGCTCTGCCAACTGGGCGGTACAGTCCCCTAATGTCTGAGTATGTACGAGATTGGACTTTAATTCACCATCCACCATAGTACCAACCATAACTGCGCAGGCCAAACAATATGCGTGCTTTGAACCTGTAGCTGCTTGCGCGCTTTAGTCAGTGTAAATGATACAACGGAAATCCTCTACTGGGCACATAGTCAAAGGAGCAGAATGAACAAATTCATACTGCAAGAACTCCTGAGTCTGCAGTGAAGAATCAAAAATGAACGTGACATCCGCAGATGTCAAGGACGTGGCCCATTGTATCCACCGAGGGTGCAAAGCTTTGGAATTTGGTACACTGGCATTCGTCACTGCCTCTAAGGCAGGATACGGAGAAACAACCAAAATGTGTTTTCCCTGCGACAGTGCACGCTCCTTAAGAAGAACCATTTGCACTGCTGTCAAAACTTTTTCCATAGTGGAAAAACGTAACTCAGCCGAAGTGTACAAGTGTGACTTGTAAGCGATAGGGACTGTGTCACCCTCATTAAAAGTGAGATGCTTGAAACCCACCGCCCCTGGCACGATTCTAATCACCAGGTTGGTGTGGTTATCCCGGGTCAACAAGAATTTAGATTCAAGTAGATCAGCCTGCAAGGATTGCAAGATGGCTGAATGTTCAGGCAGCCAGCACGATTTGGAAAAAGAAGGTTGTATCAAAGCATAAAGAGGCTTGATACGCTGGGCGTATTCAGTAATGCAGGTACGCCCAAAATTTAAAAAAAAAACGGTTAAGATTGTAGTTTCTTCAGTGTTGTGGGAGCGCACAAAAGTGTGCATTTCTCCAGGAAGTGAGGAGCTAAACCTCTACCTTCACTGTTGAGCTTGTAGCCCAGGAACAACACTGTATACTCTGCAATATGAGATTTAGTAAAGTTAAATTTGTAGCCAAAATCCGCAAAATTGCAAATTATGCAGTCCACTCGGCACAGATGCGGCCATAATTCGTCGTCTGTGAGATAAATGTCCTCCACAAACGAACATGCATCTGTGTCGATACCCTCCAAGAGAGAGACAACGGGAGCGGCAAAGACGCCAGGACTATTCTTATAGCCCATAGCCAAACGGCGAAATTGGCTCTGTTTGCCACCACTGGTAAAAGCTGTCCAATGACTACTAAGTGGGGACAGATTGTGGGCAAAAAACCCATTGGATATATCAAGTGTGATTTTGAACCGTTTACGCACGAGACTATCCACAAGGGCAGAACTGTAAGTATTCTGCACCGCGCACGTACGACAATGTGAGTTTAAGTGGCGGTAATCTAACACCAAATGGTACGAACCATCTGGTTTGGTCCCAGTAAAAAGGGGGTTATTCATCGGAGACACAGAACTTTCAATTTCACCTTGATATTCCAACTGTTAAAGGATTTCTGCAACGGAAGCCTTTGCTTCATGCCGCATGGGGTATTGGGGTTGAGGCTGTGGCATTGACCGCAAAGGAATCTCATGTTGAGGGGAAAATGTGTCCCATCCACAGTGAGAAGGATACAAAGCCGACACAAGCGCCTTTGCCCAATTTTCTGCAAAATGCAGCGCCTGCTCTTTCGGCACTGTGTGCGCAAAACTAAGAAGGATTACCTCCTCCCCTTGGGGAGCAGCTAAGACAAAAGGAGGGGGCCAGTCGACCTCCGCCATCAATATATCATAGGTAGTAGATAGATTTTCCCAAAATACCTCTTTTATGGTACGTTCTATGTCACCTTCAATTACAAGAACAATTTCATAAAGCCTGTCAGGGGGAGCCACTCTAGTGTCAGCTGTCTCAACTACAACAGAGGTGTCAGTCGCTGTCACCTTCAGTAGTGGACGCAGGGCCTTTCGCACTATGGTAATCTCTGCCACGCTGTCCAACTGTGTCAGCACCCATGTCAGATTCCGAAGCTGCGTTCTCACTGTCTGTGGCATATCTCGCTGTTACTGCAGCAACTTTCTTCTTTTGAAACCGAGGTCTTTGTCGCTGTGACTCGTTTTGCTTGCCTTTTCCGTCAGCCTTTCGAGGCTGCTCACAGCTCTGTTGGGCACCTCGACCTCTGCCGCCGCCTCCTCCACCGGTGGGTGAGAGCGATATTTCCTGCAAAGAGCGAGGAGAACGTTGTTTAGGAGCTTGAAATCTATCAGGAGACTTAATAGTAGTGCAGTCGTGCAACTCATATATACGCTCAGTAGAGGCACGTATAGGTGAAACAGGACGGGACCCCTGTTTCTGTTGCTATTTCCCCTGTTTTTTGTTCTTACTCCATTTTTGTTTCTGAACTTTTGGGAGCTCATCATTATCAGTAAATCCTAAGATGCGTGGTATTTAGTATAGGAATTTTGGCGCCTCTTGGTGGAATTGCACCAAGTGTGACGTTGGAAAAAGTATATTAACGGTGCTCAAAGGTGTGGAGCACCACTAAACTGCACAAACACAAAGCCTAAGCTCTATACAAAATCTACTTCACTCCCTAGCACACGTTACGTGTTGTAAATGGTTTTCCCGTTAAAGTAAAGACACATTCATTTTTAAATAACAAAATATAAACAATTTCTTTCGGTCCTTTCTTTTCAGGCTTTTATTCTCTTGGTTTCAGCCACAGTCAACACGTGTTTCGTCGCAATTGGACATGATCCCGGGACTTCATCAAGGCTATATCTTTCAAAGTGTTGAGATTTGAAATGTGGTGATATTTCCAACCCACATTGGGGTTCCAAGTTGTGTCGCGTTATTCCAGATTATAGGTCTAGATCAAATATCCTTTGCTATTCACGTAGTATTCTTTAAAGTTGCAGAGTACGGCACCTCATAAACCTCCTGTCATCTACCTAGTGCGATAGGAAGCTTTGCTGCTGTGTTTGTTTTTTAGCAAAAGGCTTAACACCCAAACTATTACGGCCAACGGTCTGATAAGCCTCTTTAATAATTCTCGGTAACTGATGGGGTTTGTCGGCGTCGGGGACTTCGCGCAAAGCATTAGAAACTTGGAAACTCACCGCATGCCCCTTAACATTTGCAAGGACGAGATCGCAGACCATGTCAAAGGCTCTCATGAGTCGTATTCCCAACTCCACAGCCGCCTCCGGCCAGTGTTCATCCTGAACACGCTTAATGACGGGGGGCAGGACAGCCATTGACGGGGTGCCGAAGCACCTAGTATAGACTTCCGCAAAAATCACACTCCGGGAGGTTGCGGGAAATGTAATGAACCAGACCCCTTATTACTGACACTGCAGAGGCATAAAGGGGTCTTAATTCAGGAGCTGTCAACCGTGGCACATTAGAAAGCGGGGTATAAGCAGCTTAAACAGGCCAGGAAGCTCCTGCAATCAACAACGTTCCTTCTCTGACCGGCGTTATTACATGTGGGAGGGCGCCATTAAACCAGACGGCATGCTGCCAAGCAGAAATCGAAACTTCCTGTGTCCTATATGGGGCGTAAACTGCAGGCGGAGGCACGGCAGACGGAATGTAAGAGTGAAAAACTACAGTACCAGCATCAACCGAAGGAATAGTGACCCATGAGTAAAACAGCTCAAACGGATAAGCAGCGTCAGCAGATACAACAAAAAACACTGCCTGTCCTTCCGTAGAGACTAGGAAATCCTGCAAATGATTCCGCACAGCCAAGCGGCTGTGTACCGTGATTTCAACCGCAGCCATAAGTACACAGTGATAAAAAAGTACACTGTAATAGAAAAAGGCACAACTGGGTAGTAATTCAAACAGAAAACCGTTTTTAAAATATCAAACTTGAAAAGACATATGCAACTATAGGTAGGTTTTATCCGTCACTACTGTCAACCGGAAACAATAGTGAGGGGGTCGTAGACTGATATAAGCACAACTCAAGTGTCTCACAATAAGAACACACTCGTTGGCGGCGCCATGTTGTAAGGATCCTGCTCATACACAGAACTGTACACAGAGACCTATGACGTCAGTGAATTGTGGTGTACCAGAAACTCACCTCCGTACCTAGAAAAACACCAACCAGCTAGCATCAGTGTCACATTAGCTCTTCGTCCTATAGCAAAGTAATCAATGATTAGACAACCTAGAACATGCAACTTAGGACCATCTCATGATTGGTGGGAAGTGAGAACACTCTTTTATTATACTCTCATACCAGTCCACAACAGGAGTAATAAAGAGACACAGTAATGTTAAAATATTTATTTTAACGACGTGATCTCATGTGCAGTATCTTAGCCAACATAAGCAGACATATGATAAAAAAATATTATGGTCAGCATGGTTACAATTCCATAAAATACAAAAGGAGAAATCATATTACAATGATGGTGAAAACAGGTCCTATAGTGCCTAGTTTTAACACCCTACCTAAATAGGAACTATGTATTATAAACTATAGAAGGTCTCTTAGGCTTGTGTGGGGGCACACATTACCTTTCCGCTCAGTAAGAGTAAATTACATCTGGATCAGCATAGGCTCTCTGCATCCCTGGAAACGGAAATCTTCCAAGTGTGGGAAATCATGGCAAGTGTGTGATAATAAGGACGCCAGAATCTTACTTGGCTCACAGCTGCCAAACTGTTGTGTCTAGAAAGAGTTAACCGACCATGTCGAAAAACAGCTAACTTATTTTGATAACCTTGACGGCTGCAGAACTCACTGTGCAGACTAGTGGCACGATGTAAGTCTAGAGATGTCGAATACAAACCTTTTCTCATGTGTAGACCTTCGTGAATGCTAACTTACAAAAACAGCTAAGCAGTGTTGTGTGCAAAAGCAGAAAAAGGTAAAATGACGTTTAAACTTCTAATAAGCCATGCTAACATAACATGCACGTAAAGCAGGCCTCAGGCCATACAATACGCTGTTGGCATGTTCTAGTTTCCACTAGGATATAATCCAAAAGGGAGGATTGGCCTATTCTATTAAATGTTAACTTCCCCAGTATATCCGATTTAGTGCGCCCATTGCACGCTCTCAGGGAGTGAGTCAATGTGACTGAGTTGATCTTGAGTGCCAGTGGGATCCATGCCTTAATCGGTTGGATTTGTAGGTCTAGGATTAGCCATTGCAAATCCTCCTCGCTGGAGGTTGTATCACTGGGCTCGGCAAGAGTCTCAAATTGACAATTGAAATCCCCCTACAATCAACCACACATTTGTGTTGATAATGGGAATAAAGAGATTCAATTGGTCAAAGGTCGGGAATTCATGGCTAAGGCTTACGGGTAGAGAATAAACATAAATGAAAGCTATTTTTAACTTTTCATTACTTCAATATATTAATGTCAGAAAAGGCATTAAATATATTTTACATAATTCAGTAAACCTGACCAGTGCCCATAAAAAAAATGTTAGTTACTGGAGGTAATTTTGCTCAGTGTCAGGCAGTGTGAAATACACATATCAATATAACAGACAATATATGTTTTGGCCAAACATCTTGAAAGGGTAAAAAATATTACATAGTTTCTTACCTATACAGTATTCCCGCACACAAGACAACCTTTATCAGTCCAGTTCTGGTATATTGTTCAACACCGTGTGCTCTTTGTGAAATTAAATCAAAGAAACTCCACCTATGCAAGAGAAATTCATAGAGAGTAATCTTGGTCTATAAAATAGTTAGGCACAACGATGTTTACAGAAGGTGTCTTGGGCCCTAATATGAACAAGAAAAATGGGGGCCTCTTTGACCTCGGGGCAACATTAAGAGCAAGTCATCATTGTGGTGCAATTGGTCCCTTGTAGGCACTACACCAGCTGCATTTATAATATCTATTCCACTTTTTTTAGGGGTCTCCGAGATCCAAACTCTAGCCATGTTTCTTATGTCTCCTCTTTACGGCCATTCCTATCTACTATAATTTACTTCCTCTTTTGTTTCTCTATACGCTTCAACTATCTCTCTCTTTCTCACCTTTCTCACTTTCCTTTCCCTTCTCCCTTTTCTCAGCAAAGTTTTAGAGTCGCACGTCACTCAGATTTTCAGTTCTTTTGTGGAAGACTCTAGTGTACTGGACCCCCAGCAGGCTGGATTTAGACCCGCGCATTCAACAGAAGCCGTCATTCTTTCTGTCATGGAGGAATTGCGCAGGGGAGCGGACGCTAACATCTGCCAGGCTTTGGTCCTCCTGGACCTGTCGGCCGCCTTTGACACGGTCGACCATGATATTCTGGTAGACCGTGTCGGGGAGGCCGGCATCCAGGGTACCGCCCTGGCCTGGGTCCGCTCCTTTCTGACCCAACGCCATCAAGCTGTCAGACTATCCCAGTTCTCTGCTTCCCAGGTCAAACTTACCTGTGGTGTCCCACAGGGTTCTTCCCTATCCCCCCTCCTCTTTAACTTGTATCTTTCCCCACTTATCCGTGCCCTCCGACAGTTCAATGTCACAGCGTTCAACTACGCTGATGACATACAACTAATTTTCAACATTGATTCCTCTGCTGATTCCATCTCTTCTTTCCAAAACACCCTCTGCTTTATCAGCAATTGGATGAGCTCAAACCATCTGAAGCTCAACCCCGACAAGACCGAGCTGGTTCTTGTCGGGGGCTCTTCCAACCCATGGGACTCCTCCTTCTGGCCGGTCAGCCTCGGCAGTCCACCCCGCCCTGCCAACTGTGCCAAAAGTCTGAGAGTCGTCATCAGCAGTGACCTCTCTATGACGCCCCAGATTAGCGCGGTAGTCTCCTCCAGCCATTTTCAATTAAGGAAAATTAGGAAAATCTCCCGGCTACTTACTTCCGAGGCCCTTACCCTGGCCTTGCTTGCGCTAGTAATATCGAGGCTCGACTACGCCAACGCGCTCTATGTTGGCATCCCAGCCTACCAACTCAGGCGGCTTCAGCTGATCCAGAATCAGGCTGCCCGCCTGATTCACTCTCTCCCAAGAGATCAACACGTCCGCCCCCTCCTAAAAAGCCTTCATTGGCTCCCGGTAGCCGCCCGTTGCAAGTTCAAGCTGGGCTGCATCATTTTCAAATCCCTTGCCGGTCAGGGCCCCCTCTTCATTTCTTCCCTCCTTCAACCCTATGTTCCCCCTCGCACTCTCCGGTCTTCCCAACTGGCCCTGTTATCCACTCCCAGATACAAGAGGAAGAAACACGGCGGGCTTAAGTTCTCCTTCCTGGCCCCCACTTTTTGGAACTCCCTCCCTCTGCCTCTCAGACTGTCCACTCCGTACCCCAAATTCAGATCCTCTCTTAAAACTTTTCTTTTTACTGAATCCTACCAATAAACGTCCTCTGTTGCTTCTTCATCTGTTCTCTTCATTATGGCGCCAAGAAACCTAATGGTGTTAGTTGCGCCTTATAAATTTGTTTAACATAACATAACATAACATAACATTCCTTATCTCCTTCTGCATTTTTTTCTACTCGTCCCCATTTACCACCGATGCTTTCTTCCCCCATTCCTCTCACCCCTACTTCTCCCTCAACCTGCCCTCTCTTTTCTACATCCTACAATTCTCAATCTCCCTTAAATCTCCGTTCTCTTTATACATGTAATAACTTTCTCTTTCACATTTACTTCGTCATTTTCCTCTCCTCATCTCCGTCCTTGTTTTTCAGGCACATCTTAATATTCGCCCCTTTCACACACACTTTATTTAATCTCATCTCTTTTGTTTCTATATCGTCTTAATCAACTTACCCTCTCTCTTACTTTTCTTTGCTACCTCTCACTCTTTTTCCTCCCCTTCCTCTGTATTCACAACGCTCCCCTGTGCTTGTGTTCTTGTTTAGATCTTGCCTGAGAAAGCACATGCACTGTCTTATGCAAGATCCTTTGCTTTCTAACAGGGGACTTAGAAGCAGCCCACTGCTTATCATTTGTTGACTTCCTTATCGCTCTCATTTGCTGCTTTGAAGTTTCCTTCCTCTTAGATGCTATTTTTTTCTTTGAGTTAAGGAATTCTACAAGAATGCATGTTCTTCAGCTGCCACCCTTCATGTACTTCTCCCTCCTCCGTGTTGCCCCATTTTAAAGATTGTTCTTGTCCCGCCTAGGGACGTTCGTTCCCGCCAGCAATAAACAAGCATTAAAAATGCAATAGGTCTCGCCTTTTATTAAGTTAAAGCCATTTGCTTTGCTATACAATACCACTAGCAAAACAAATAGCTTTAACTTAATCAAAGGCGAGACCTATTGCATTTTTAATGATGGTTTTGGTTGGTCACCTCTGGCCAACTCTTGACTCCTCACTCGCACTCCCTCCCTCCTCCCGTGACACACAAATGCAGCGTCCATCCATGTCGTTATTTGGAGGTGGAACATTTAGGCCCTATTCTACAGGCCTCTGGCCTGCTGAAGAACTTCATTGGATCCCGGGGTAGCATAAGATTAAACAAAAACCTGCAATGAAATAGATTTCGCATGACTAAGTTTGACCTATTGGCGTTGCAAATAATAATACAACGCCAGTAGCTCGAACACTCAGTAATACGAGAGCTACTGCATTGCAAATGCTAGTTACATTTTAGACAGGAAGTAGAGGCCATGTTATGCATGGCACACCCATTACTCCTTTGACTTGTGTAGAATGTGAAAGTAGGGGCAGATAATTTTTGGAGAGGCATACATAACATACAAGTATAGATGGGTAAAAAGTGATATTACAGGGATGTTTTTCAGCTATAGGTTCAGAGTGACATCATAGCTTGAAGTTAGCACTTGCTATCTGTTTGAAGTCACTCAGATAACCTCGGTGAAAAATATCCCCGAAATTCAGTTATTCATCTATAATTCTACAGGTTCCAAATAAAGAAGGGTTTGTTTGAGTTCTCAGCAGTCAGGTTTCTATTACTAAATTGTTGGGCATGCACCCATGTTGTGTGCTAAAATCAACTTTCTGGTGGCCAAGATGGCGGCGGAGTAAGACGTCTTACTCAGTCCCTCCGTCGCCGCTTGATTTATAGCACTGTTTAAGCCCTGCAGAGGTCCCAGTCCGAAGTCCGCGGCTGCAGCCGGACATCCGGACACCGCCTGGAGGGTCTCCGCGGAGCGAGCGGCTGTTCGGAGGCAGCGGGACCGAATTACTGGGCGCGGCCTTCCGCCGGCGCGCGACCGGGAGTTGCGCCCTGTGCTGCCGGAGCCCGCTTCCGGCGTGCGACTACTGGAGTCCCCGGCGCGGAGGGCCAGGACCGAAGAGGCCCGCGACGAGAACTGGCAGGCATCGCGGCACCGCACCGAAAGCTAGCGGGCCGCTACCAGGGCTTCAGACGGTGCATTCACGTCCTCGCGGCTCGCGGGTGGTGCGGCTAGGCGGCGCTGCCCGGCCTACCACCTGAGGACGACAAGCGGACCCCGAGAGGCCCGGTAAGCAGATCGCCACGTGGAGAGCAGTGACGAGCACCGGGGGCCCTGCGTCACACACCCGCAGCCCCGTGATTTTAGGGGTCAGGGCTGAGCCTTACAAGAAGTCTCACCCACGCCGGAGGGGCCTGCCCCGGAGACCTGCGAGGAGAGAGCGCTGGGCGCCAGGGGGTGCCGGCGGGGCAGCCTTGGTGAGCGGCCCCGCGGTGAGCAACTTCTGCGGCCACAGTGCGCCATAAACTTAGTGGACTTCTGAACAGCGTGCTGCCTCGGGCCCTTGTTGCGCAAAAGACCTTGGGTCTGCATTCGTGCCCCTCCGGCCCGGACTGGCACCGACACGCCTCGGCCTAGCGGCAAGGACAAGGAAGAGGCGGGCCCGAGGGAACGGGCCGGAGCCGTTGGAGAGAGACCCCAGCCGAGTTTGGTCCTGTGGCCGAGGTGTTCGAGCCGTGCGGACCGCCGCGCGGAGCAGCTCCCGGGGCCGCGACGAAACCGCGGCCTTGGCGCGCTAAAAAGGAGGAGGTGACTGCACACCGACCACTGATTAGAGACTCCGGAGGTGAGGAAACAGGACGTCGACCAGGCCCAAAAAGGAAAAACTCCCAAAGGATGGGGTTCAGTAAAGCTCGCCGATAAGGCCTGCGCCAGTGGCCGATAAACCCCACAGTCCAGATGACAGTGAGGCCCCTGCCACCAAAGCCTTTATGCGAGAGCTCTTCACGGCCACGGCTATTCAGGAACTGCGGACCCAACAGCCTCAGATTTAAAGGAGGTGAGGAGGGACGTTGACGCCATTGGTGACAGAGTCGCAACTCTGGAGGAGCATGACCTGGGGACGGCCAGGGACATACATCAGCTCCAGCAGGACGTCTTGCGCCTTACGGAGCAGAACCTAGACCTTCAGGCGCATACAGAGGATCTAGAGAATAGATCTCTGCACAACAACGTTAGGATTAGAGCAGTCCCGTGGAAAGGAGAAGGAACAGACCTACGGGAATATGTCGACAGCCTCTTTCGCCACGTCATGCAAGAGGAAGACCTCCGTGAGATTCAGATGGACAGAGTCCACAGGGTCGGCCTCTCACATGGATCCAATGCACCTCCCCCTGATATCCTGGTATGTGGCCACGATTTTCAGCTCAAAGAGCGGATTCTGTAGAAGGCGCGCGAGCAGGCTCCCCTCATGTTTCGTGACCATCGCCCAGTACTATACCAGGACCTGGCGGCCTCCACCCTGGCCAAGCGGAGAGACTTTCGACCGATCACCACCTTCCTCCGTGAACAGGGGGTCCCCTACTCCTGGGGGCATCCCTTCAGACTGATCTTCAAGTGGAAGGGCAAGTTGATCCAGGTGCGATCCTTGGAGGTAGCTCGTGAATTGTTGGGACTGGAGGGAGCGGAGGTCCAGGCGGAGGCCTCGTCCTCCCCATCGAGGCGTCGTCGTTCCACGGAGTGGCAAACAGAGGACAAGCCAGCGAAATCCTCGGGTCCGGATTTGTCCATTAGCCTGAAGGAGAGAGGGGCGGCAGTGGCCTCTGTAGCTAGGGTGACGGAGACTCCGGAGGGTTCCTGATCGCTGTCCTGGAACGCTTGACCTCTGCAGGATGATCGCTGGCGTCGGAGGAACCTGAAGTATGGACTTTGATGGGTAACGTAGTGCCACGTTCGCCAAGAATACTGTCCTGTATCAGGACTTGGGTGGCTGGTGGGGTTAAGTTCCTGCCCCCAGCCCTTTGGACTTTAGTGACGGACTATTGTTCCCTCCTCTTGTCTGTTATACAGGGGGGTTCTGTCAAGTGGTTTGGGGTTTTTGTTTTTGGGATGGTTCCTCTTGTTGGGGTTTGGGGGGGATCCAGGTGGGGTCGGGAGGGGTGTTGGTGGGTGTTGGTGGGGGGAGGGGGGAAGAGGGAGGGGGAAAGGGATGTGGGTGGGGGGTCCTCCTTGTCCACGAGTACTGAGCAAGGCCTTTTTTCCCTGTTCACCTTCGCGAATCAAGCGCACCACACAGCTTCTCCACCTGCAGGCTTGACATGACACGCCCATTGACTATTCTCACTCAATGTGAGAGGGCTTAATAACCCAATCAAACGCAAGGCGATTCTCTCTCTCCTGGAGCACTCAGGGGCGGACATCTGCCTCCTACAGGAGACACACCTGCTCCCTAAAGATCAACATAGACTTAAATCACGCTCCTTTCCATGGCAATGTTTTTCCTCTGCGAACAAGAAAGTAGCTGGGGTAGCGATACTAGTGGCCAAATCATTTGGGGGACGGGTCCTACACAAGGAGGCAGAGATCAAAGGCAGGTTACTGGCACACCGCTTCCTCATAGCAGGGTAGACACTACTGATAGGCTCCATTTACGCACCCAATGATGGGCAGGAGGCATTCTTACACAGGGCCTTAGAGACGGTCACAGCCAACACACACTCACACTTGCTGCTGGGAGGTGACCTCAACTTGGTGTTTCACAACACCGGAGACAGGTCGGGTCAACGCTCGGGTCAGGTAGGGGCGCTATCGGCGACGGGTCAGGCTCGTCTCGCAGATCTCGGCCTAATTGACTTGTGGAGGCAGGTACATCCACGAGCCACAGCATACACTCACTACTCAGCGGCCCACAAAACGTACGCAAGGCTCGATTACCTTCTGTGCTCCTCCCAATTGGCGTCCTGCGCACGAGATGTCGAGATTCAACCGGCCTCCCTGTCAGACCACTCTCCGGTGGTGGCGTCTTTGCCTGATGCCAACCACACCGGGACCCCAGTGGCACTGGCGCTTGCGCGATAGCTTACTACAAAACCCGGTCGTGGTTGAGCGCATCAAGACTGCCTTCAGCCAATTCCTGGTTCACAACGCAAACGAGGACACCTCTAAAGCCACCCAATGGGCAACGCTCAAGGCGATCCTCCGGGGCGAATTCATCTCCCTGGCCACGGCCAATAACAGGGAACGCGTGCAAAAGAGGGCCGAGATCACCCAACGCGTGGCTGAGCTGGAACAAATGCACCAGCATACAGGAGCGGCCCGGGCATGGCGCCAATTATGCACGGAAAGAAAGATGCTTGCAGCCCTAGATCAGGACGTAGCTGAATACGCCGCACTGCGGCTACGACATGCGTACTACACGGGGGGACCACTGTGGGAGACTACTGGCCAGCAGGCTGCGGGAGCAGCAGCAGAAGCAACACATCCGGACCATTCAGGTTGGAGGTGGGGCCCCGATAGTGGAGGATGGGGAGATTGCCGCTGCCTTTGGGGACTTCTATGCGGAGCTCTATGAAGCGGACCACTTAGAGCTGCAGGCGAGCCGGGACTATCTTCAGGGTGCAACCCTCCCTTCCTTAACTGAGGCACAGGCGGAATTCCTCGATCGCCCCATAGGAATAGAGGAAGTGATATCGGCGATATCACGCCTCAAACTGGGTAAATCGCTGGGACCGGACAGCTATTCGGCGGCCTTTTATAAGACGTTCTGCCCACAAATAGCCCCTCTATTGCACGATCTATTTAACACCTTCGATCAACCCGGCGCCGTGCCTCCGGATCTGCTAGAAGCCGCGATATCAGTAATACTCAAAGCAGGCCAGGATCCCACCCAGTGCGGATCATACCGGCCGATATCCTTGTTAAATATAGATCTCAAGCTATACACAGGGATCATAGCGAGCAGGCTCGCCCCGTATAAGCAGCAACTGGTGGAACCCGACCAGGCCGGGTTCATCCCGCAGCGGCAAACCAGTGACAACACTAGACGTGTCCTTCACTTGATAGAAGCGGGGTCTTGAACAAGACTGGGCTGCATGCTCCTTACCATTGATGCCGAGAAGGCATTCGATCGAGTGCACTGGCCGTACCTAGACCTGGTACTCCAAAGGTTCGGTATGGGTGAGACCCTCCGCAACCGTATTTTTAACTGTTGCCGACAGCCGACTGCGACGGTCAGAGTCAATGGCCATACATCTCCACGGTTCCCAATTAGTCAGGGGACCAGACAGGGCTGCCCGCTCTCCCCCCTACTGTTCGCGCTATTTATGGAGCCGTTAGTACAACGCATACGACAACACAGCCTCATTGAGGGAATTCCGTTCGGTGGCGACACACAAAGTCAGTCTGTATGCGGACGACGTTCTGCTCTCTCTGATGAAACCGATGCAATCCCTTCGGGCGCTCTTTGTGGAGTTTCACACCTTTGCTCTAGCCTCGGGCTTCAAGGTCAACGTGGGGAAGTCGGGGGCCCTAAACATCTCCTGGTCACCAGACGTGTTGGCAAAGGCCGAGTTCGACTTACAGTGGTCTACCTCTCCCATTTCCTATCTGGGGGTCCTGTTGGCACCGACTGTGCGAGAAACGGCGGACGCCAATTACGCGAGGCTTAGCTCGCGCCTGAATGGAGAACTCAGGCGATGGAAACACCTCACACTCTCCTGGCTGGGTCGCATTGCGGCTACTAAAATACCTTGCTGCACGGATTCTTTATGTCTTTCAAACGCTACCCCTGCGCCCTCCGGCGGGATGGCTCCACAAAACGCAATCAGATCTGGCGCGTTACATCTGGAATGGCCATCGCCCGCGCTTTAAACATTCGATTGCTACACTCCCTCCAGCACAGGGCGGAGTAGGCATACCCGACCTCACTCTATACTTTCAGGCCGCCCAGCTACGCACACTTGTAGAATGGCACTAACTGGAATCCAGTAAACACTGGTTCTTCCAAGACCAGGCAGTGACAGGCCGGCCGCTACAGGGTGTCTCGTTTTTACCGCGCCGCCATAGGCCGCCCAATCTTTACGCGTCGCAAATCACGAGCACGGTCCTGAGCACTTGGGATAATGTGGCAGTGCGGCGGGGTCTCACTTCATTCCCCTCCCTGGTGACACCGATTTTCGGTAACCCGGACTTTTCGCCTGGCCTCGACCCGCAGGCATATGTGATTTGGAGGACGACACACTGCAGAGATGTGGGACACATGTTTGACCTTAACGGAATTCTTCCCTTTCAGAAGGTGAAGGAGGATTATGGAGTTCCGGAAACTGACCACCTGCCCTACCTACAGGTTTGTCACTGGGTCCTACACCCGTCAATTAAACCCGGCGCACGGCGACATCTCACGCCGTATGAAAAATGGCTGTTGACACGTACCTCCGACAAAAAGCTGCTTTCTGACTTGTATCAACACTTACTTCTCACCAACATCCACTCATACAATGCGGAGAGGGTCAGATGGGAGAGAGACTTGGGGAGAGAACTCACACACAAGGAGTGGGAAGGCATATACCATAGGGCCCGACATTCTGCCTACCACATGGGCCTTACTGAAACCCTGACCAAAGTGGTCACTTATTGGTATCATACACCTGAACGTCTACACCGCTGGGACTCCAGAGTTAGCGATCGCTGTTGGAGGGGATGCGAGGAGCTCGGCACACTAGAACACTAACTATGGAGCTGTGAACGTTTACAACCTTACTGGACCGCAATCCTCGATTTAATAGACACGCACCAAGAGACACAACTTCCCAGATTCCCCGCCTATGTGCTGCTTGGCCTCCCTAACTCCTTGATGTACCCCCTGAAGTCCTTGAGGGGAGACTCATAGCGATTGCACTGGGGGCAGCGGTACAGAACATTGTGGCACACTGGAGAGACGTTCAACCTCCTCAGCAACTTGGGTGGTTACATAGGCTTTGGATGGTACTAGGTATGGAGAAGTTGTCGTTGGCGAAAGCCGGGAAGGGAGAGGACTTTGCGGAACTATGGCGTCCGTGCCTGACCCTACTCACCGGGGAATACAGGGAGCTGAGCTGCCCTCGCTACCTGCAACTGCTGCGCTTTGCAGATACCCCACTCGCAGATCCTAAAACACAACCACGTAGGCCGAAAGTCCGGAGGCGAGAAACCCTTTAAAGCAATGTCAGTCTCCTGTTATCTTACTCGATGGACAAGGAGGAGGGTGGGATGGGTGGGATTGGAGGGGGGAATTGTTGGGGTTGTTGTTCTTTACTATATGGCATAATGCATTCAAAAGTGGCTCCTGAACCTTTACAACGTGGCCGGCCCAGTTGGGTTGTAGGGGACTTGCTGTGTATCACGCAAAATGAACGGAGCTCATTGCAGACCTACCTACATGCCTGTATTACCATTGGTGGGCCTGTGCCACTTCTAGTACGAGCCGCTGCACTCTTTGTGATGCTTTTTCTCTCAATAAAAAGATTTAATACTAAAATCAACTTTCTACTTAACTCTAGAGTTTAGCCTCTTTCTGTTACATTTATCCATTAAAAATGACGTGTTCTGGCTATATTGACTGGACTTTAAGTTACCACATTCTGTTTTGTTTTCAGAAGAAAAGCTAGTGGCATGTCTCTCACCTTTTACACGGAGGCACAGCAGACCTGCGCGGAAATCGCTGTTGTTCTGCATTTCCTTGGCAAACTAACCTCTGGAGGGTCTAATTAGGGCTTCCTCAGCCAAAGCAGTGGCAGAGACTCTAATCAGCCCTAGGTCAGGTCTGCAGCCTTTGATTTGCAAGCCAGTCCCTCAGAGTTCTCTCCATCCCCTGCTTTATCTGCTTCGGCATTGCACCACCATGTGTTTCCTTTACACAATGTGGCTGCTCGTTGCTTGCACGCCTCACTCTCACATCCCAGTCCGTCATTTGCTCTGCTTCTGGGATGTCTTTCGCATTCAGGAGTATGAATTGTGCCGGAATAGTGATTTGTTATGAAAGGTCGAAAACCTTTAACTGTGCTGCTTGCTTTTCAGTCTGATGACGCTTCAGCTCCTAGTCTGCGATCTGCGTCAGATTTCTGCAAAAACCCTTTCCCATATCATCACAATTCTGCTTCGAAGTTTAAAGTTGCAGATCTGCACATATTTTATGCACCAAAGCGACAAAGGATGGCATGGCGGGGTTGGTCAGTACCAGCGCAGCCTGAATAAAACGGTGCTACTTTGATCAACTTTGAATGGGGTAACTTTGGGTGAATATGCTGCGCTGCAGAAGCGGCATTTTCGTTGCTATGAAAATGAAACGCAAGCTTCGCAAGATGGAGTCAGACTGTGGACAGTCCGACGGACACCGGCATGCTGTCTGCTATGGGCAAATGGCAAGAGCAGCCATGTTTGTCCATGCAGACACATGCACCCAAGCCCTTTGCAGAATAGATTCCAAAAGGTACTCGCAATAGCGAGAGCGCGCATACGCTGATTTCGCTAGGTGAGAACTAAAAAAAGAGCACCAGGTTCGGTCAAGTCATAGATTCTTTTTTTTCCCATTTCAGTGACATGGTTGCATTTCACTCAACCTTCGACACCATGAGTCTTAAATCTTAATACTTTTTAACATCACATTGATGAGCCCCAGCTACACAATGTCCGTGGTTGATGAATCTTGTTGGGACATGTCTGTTTTTGGCGAAACAGTTACAAATATTACGGATACCATTTTTGTGATATTGTTTTTGGAGGTGGGGGAGATCACTGGAAGAAAAAACAGGGATTCTTTTCATTTTCATTACTGTTCTATATAAAATTATTTTTCAAGGCATTCAACATTGTTTGCATGTATAAATTGGGTGCGCCGATGTAGAATGGTATGAGCACGGACATAAGAGAGATTCCTTCAAGTCAGTAGAGTTGATTAGTCGCCATTTCACCCACTGCAGACATCTCTCTGTATCAAATTCTCAATGGGAGCTCAGAGGGAAAAAGGAAAGGGTCGCCCTCCACTCAAACTTAGTAATGCAACAAAAGACCCAGTCCACGGGCGTCAAAGCATATCAGTGACTAAATCAAGAACAGTCAATATGTACTGATACCCTTTACTGTCCTCTACAATTTATAAGGGGACACTGCACTGTACTCCGCCCAAATTAACATAAAAAGGAAAGCCTATTCTCCTTGACAGCGTCACAGAACAGCCGTATAGACGCTTGGTGGAGGAGTAGAAGCGTCTATACGGCGGTAGCACACAGAAAGCTTAATGTTAAGTGAAGGCGAGAACTCACATTTGGAGTACCCCTGTATCCTTCTCAACCCCGGGGCGGCTGGTATGAACAACTAGGCTGACTCTGGTTCACACAGAACGAGTGTCCAAAAGTGGAGTGGCGGCATATGAGTGCAGCCCTGATGAAACTGCTTAAAGTGTTATGGCAGTGAAACATGTCGGCACTGGTAATAGGTAATGATATGCATGAATAGCTACCAGCCTTTTTAACACTGCAGCATATAATCACTTCCCTATAAATAAAGTTGGTTAAGGGAACTTTATGCTGTGTTTTAAGCACTTGTTTATGTTATATGTTTGTCACTAGGAGATGCTTCTGCTTTCCACTGTTTGTCACATATCTTTGGTTGTTTGTTTTGGACACTTCTTTTCTTTCTTTCTACTTTCTTTGAGAATCAAGTGACTACCGATGATGAGACAGGGGCTTGTCTGGAAATTACATACCAGTTACCCCGTTGGTGGTGTTTCCGTGAGGTGTCATTTGTTTCTCACACATTTTTTCTAAGCAGAATTCAGTCCAACACTGGTGGTGTGGACACCTGTCATTGACCTATATAGGTCATAGTACTAGCTGTTCTGTGTCGCTGTCAAGGAGAATAGGCTTTCCTTTTTATGTTAATTTGGGCGGAGTACAGTGCAGTGTCCCCTTATAAATTGTAGAGGACAGTAATAGGTATCAGTACATATTGACTGTTCTTGATTTAGTCACTGATATGCTTGGACGCCCGTGTACTGGGTCTTTTGTTTAGTGACAGTATATACGACTGGTCAAATGACAGTTCTGATGCACTTTTGCAATACTTCGTACATTTTGAACACTATCTATGCTTTTATAGACCATGAATGTTTGTTTTAATAGCGATACGATTATTGATGTACTTTACTGATATTTTATACTACTGGCCCAATGACAGATTTAAATAGGGATGTTACCATTGATGCACTTTAGCGATATTTCATACTGTTTCAAAAATGCTAAATATCAATGTTTTTTTTTTAAGAATCTTTTTATTAAACAGTTGCTCAGTGCACATCAAATGGTACAATCGTTTACATGAAATGGACTAAGACAGTGAGGCATAAAGTCATTATCATTACAAATATTGATAGGCATGATACAGATTACAGATGTAGAATTGTGATTACATGCAGGTATTATCGTAATCAACTACCCGGTGAACCGAGAACCCCCTTCCTAGCTTGCCCTAATCGGACTTTTATCTGTCCCTCCACAGGCTCCATTTGTCCTTCATCAAATTTCCTAGGGCAGCCCCGACTGTGACAAATCACCTGTTATGCAGATCAGCACCAGTCTAAGTCATCTTCCCAGTCCTGGACACTTCGAAATCTACTCACTACCCACGCCTTCGCAGTATTTCTTTTTGCCACCCCTCCTGCCAACTGTAACCACATTTTCGAGAACCTGGGCCAATTGTCTGCCCACAATATACACAGCAGCTGCCATCTGGCAGGCCTCTAGCGGGACCGCAAGACCTGTAACTTTGGTCATGACTTGTACCACCCCCTCCCAGTATCGTTGGATTACTGGGCATTCATAGAGGATACAGGAAAATCAGCCAACCATGCCACATTCTCTTGGAAATAGTATTCCGTATGTTCTAGTGTTTTATCTTGGAATTTTCTGTCTTTCAAATGCCAGGGGCCTATCCTGTAGGTCAGCCAAGAATCTCTAATAGGGCCCCAAAACGACACCACTACCTTGGAGTGGTTAGAAATGCCTTGCACTAGGTGGCCTATATCATGATAGTGTCTCGCGCTAAGGAGATGGATAATTATATAATCCAGGTGGGAGAACCGGCCATGTGAACTGGTTTATGGTTTGATTGTGCTCATGCCAGAAGTCAAGCAACCCATGGCCACTGTGAAGCATTTAAGCGGGCTATTGTATATGTCTCTCTCCCTACTGGTCAGCCTGTCCTTTGCCGGATTCAATACGTCACTTATGTCCGGCCCCCCAGCCCCCGAATAACAGGGCACCCATCGAGATTTCCAACAGAGAGTTTCCACCTGCAATCTAGGGAAACCGAACAAAGATTGAGGGCATCTTCCTCCCAAGTTCCTGTCTGCAGGACAAATCCATACAGGTCTGGCCTGGTGTTTACAGTGCAGATGATTTAAGGAGACCTGTGCATCTGGAGCTGAAGGTGAAACCTGTGTGCCACCGGGGAGTAACGACAGCGATCCAGGGCTTTATAACAATTACCTTTCAAGTGGGCTTCCAGTGATAGGACGAGGTCCGGGTTGGGTCTGCAGATATATTGCAATACTAGGGTTTGTTTAATTACCTTCACATCTGAGCGGTCTTGGGAACCCATGTTGTGTCAGGATGCAAGGTTTCCCGGCCCATCGCGGAACCGTGCCTTTGATCTGCCATACTCCCCCTGCTTGATCTGAGCCTGTCCCCTTGCCTTACCATGTGACTAAGTAAATACATATCATACTGTGCAGAACTTTGAAAACAGAACATAACTATGAGTCCCCTTGAAACTCCCCACCCCTCCCTGTTACCCTGCACTGTAGGCTTTGTAACACCCACCACGCCAATTTTCAGAGAGCGCCTGTCGCCCTAAACCTAACAAATAACATGTCAAGGGTTAGCCGGTCTAACCAAGATGCCAAGGGCTGCTCGTAAGCCATTGGTAAACCCTTTGTAACTACTATAACTTGTCCCCCGCACTGTTGGCTCATAGAACATGTTGTGGCGTCTCCCTCCTGAATTCCAAAGAGCCACCAAGGTGTGTAGCCGTGTGACAACCATAACTTTTCCCCACACTGCAGAGTCCCCAAAAACAAGCTACATTAGTGCCACCACTCTCTCCCAAGAGCCATCCAAGGGTACAGTACAATGGTCCAAACAGTGTCATTGGCTCCCGAAAAGTCCTCATATTTACATCCTCTACGACCTAAGGTCTAGCTCTAACCCAGAGGGGCCAGCAGCGCTAAGAAAAGTGTACTTATCCTTCAGCCAGCTGTGTTAATTAGAAAACCTCCACCTGTGCACCCTGTAAAGATTCTCTATCTTGATGGTCTGCCAAGTCATCTCCCTGTCGAGCCGGGGGGTTGGGGGGAGGAGGGGTGGAGTCGGGGGTGTCTCCTCATCTCCTCACTGCAGCCCCACTGTCCCAGGGTGCACCAACCCTCCAGCCAATCCCAGTCTTTGACTGACATGACAAAATACTAGGATTAACCCCCTGCCACCACATGCAGCTTGGCAGCAAAAAGCATCATGTACTTGAGTTATTGAGCGTGGAGTGCTCTCTTTACTTCATCAAAGATACAGTTCTGGTGCTGCACCTGCAGGGTAAGGTCCGGGAAGAACTGCACTGTGGCATTCCCATATCTGAAATCCCCATTAGAGCGGCCACCCTGATGATGTTGTGTCGGACCCTGCTCTCCTGACCCTCACGTGTAGCCGCCTTAATCTCCTGCTGTTCTGTAAGATGTCGAACTTGTTCCCCCGGCGCCCTGTCCTCATCACAGTCTCCTCACCCGGGGGCCAGATGCAACCGTCGCCAGATTGATCGCCAACAACAGGGTTGATGTTCCCCACCGCCGCCTCTCCTACTCTGCCACTCCGGAGGTCTGCTCTCGATCGGCGATTCTCGACACCATTTAGCTGCTCTCCCACAGAGCGCCTCAGGCGCAATCCGTCAGTCGCCACCAGGCCCAGGTCAGCCAAATTCTCGGCCCGGGTTACGGGCTCCTTTCAAGCAGTGGAATGCTTCAGCCCAGGCAGGATCAATACTGCAGGCTACGACCTCAAGGGGGTCCCACTATGGCCGTTTCGCACATCACCAGCCCCTCACATTGCCACTGTATCGTAGAGCTCTCCCTTGAACAAGCAACCTGGATTTCTGCAGCCTGGCCGGGTGTGGGCAGCCGACTCACGGATCGCCCAAATCTTATTTCTCCGAGCGAAATTCAATTCTAAAATGTCCCCAGTGGTGGCTGGAGCGCGGGAGAGTCAAGGAGTGCCATTCAGTTGCAGATGTGGGCAATAATGGTACGGATGGACGGGTGTAATTCAGCTAGCATCCCGGGGCTCTTCCAAAGTGCGGCCATCTTGGTTGACACCAGGCCACGCTCTCAGATATCAATGCTTTTATGAATTTTGATTGACTTGAAATGACTTAGTAATTTTTACATCTATTTATGCACAATGTTCGGTATTGCCCCGGGATATTAAACTCCAATTGAACTTCATAGAATATTTTATGCCTTAAGTACATTGTAATGATTTTTCTTAGACAATTAACAAATGTACTTACTATAATGGTGAATGTAGACTACAAAAGCTCCCACATGCTCCATAACCATTCTTCATCATGCCCATATCAAACAACAAGATTCCCCAACATTATAAGGTAATAGATCTGGGAGTATAAATGGTGCCAGTGGAAACCAGATCTGATGTAGAGGCGAAGAACAAGAAGGCTTGGCTCTACATTCTGCAGCTTTGGTCTGAGGTGCAGCGCTCACCAATAAGGTACCTTTGGGTGAGAAAGTGTTGTTCACTCTAGAAAACCGATGTAGGTACACATCATTGTTAGGTGAAGCACGGCTAAAAGCAATATGGGAGACCTGAGAGAGGAGGCGAGGCACACAATCATGTGAAGAGGAATTTGAGGCCCCTGTGAGGCAAGTGGGTCAGCTATAGCGTTGGAAGCAGACGCTTTGAGATGGCCATGACTAATAAAGGCAAACAAAAGGGACATCCCGTGGTACAAGGGCCTGCCGAAAGGGGCCAGCAAAACATGACCTTGTGTATGGCTTGGGATGGTGATCCTTAACAAGAGGGTTGCTTGGAAATGAAACACTAGACTGGTACACATGACGCAAGTAGAGCAGCTTGTGTGTGGCCATATGTGGCAGTCATCTTGTAACAAGCATTTGCAATGCAATAGGTCTCGCATTAGGAAAGTTTGAGCTATTGGTATTGTAAATGACAATTTTTTTATTTATGTGTTGGTTTTGAAAATAGCAAAATTAATAGCTTTGTCATTTACAATGCCAATAGTTCTAACTTTCGGAAATGTGACACCTATAACATTTTTAATGCAATATGTGTTGTATTTACTCGAATTAGATATATTGATATTACAAATAACAATGGCTTTTATTTTTTTTTAATAATTAATACTTAAATTTTAATGGAAGAGAACCAGCGCTTCTCAGCATGGGTGTAATACTTTTAATGGGAGTGTACCTGTGCTTCTCAGCAGGGGTGCAATACTTTTAATGGGAGAGTACCAGCGCTTCTCAGCATGGGTGTAATACTTTTAATGGGAGTGTACCTGTGCTTCTCAGCAGGGGTGTAATACTTTTAATGGGAGAGTACCAGCGCTTCTCAGCAGTGGTGCAACATTTTTAATGGGAGAGTACCAGCGCTTCCTAGCAGGGGTGCAACGCTTTTAATGGGAGAGTACAACAGCATGAGTGCTATACTTTTAATGGGATGGTTCTAAACCTTCCAGTTACTGGTGCAATACATGTATCAGCACTTCTCAGTACCAGTGCAATATGTGTACTAGCGGTTCCCAGTACTGGAATAACACTTTTAATGGGAGAGTGGCAGCACTTCAAAGTACTGGCACAATGCAAGTACCCGAGTTTTTCAATACTAGTGGAATACGTTTAATGGGAGAGAACCAGCACTTCTCAGTATTTGTACAATACTTTTAATGGGAGAAGAGCTACGGAAGTCAGACACCCCCAGAGACAAGGACAGCCTGCTACGGAAGTCACACACCCCGAGAGACGAGAACAGCCTGGAGCTACGGAAGCGTCAAACACCCCTAGAGATAAAAACAGCCAGGATCTACAGAAGCCAGACACCCTGAGGGATGAGGACAGCTTGGAGCTACGGAAGTCAGACACCCTGAGAACCAAGGACAGCCTGGAGTTACGGAAGTCAGACACCCTGAGAGATGAACACAGCCTAAAGCTACAGCAGTCACACACCCCGAGGGACGAGGACAGTCTAGAGCTTCAGAAGTCAGACACCTCGAGGGACGAGGACAGCCTGGAGCCACGGAAGTTAGACACCCCGAGGGACAAGGACAGCCATGAGCTTTGGAGGTCAGACACCCCGAGGGACAAGGACAGCCATGAGCTTTGGAGGTCAGACACCCCGAGGGACGAGGACAGTCTGGAGCTACGGAACAGTCAGACACCGAAAAAGACGAGGACAGCCTGGAGCTACGGAAGTCAGACACCCTGAGAGACGAGGACAGTCTGGAGCTACGGAAGAGTCAGACACCCTGAGAGACTAGGACAACCTGGAGCTGCGGAAGTCAGACACCCCGAGACGACAGCCAATAGAAGGCCACGGTTTTGAGGAGTTCAAGTGCCTCTGCTCTGCGCGAGTGTGAGAACAGGAAGCGCCGCTGTGGACGCGGCCCGGAGTGACTTCGTGTCGGAAGTTTAAAAAAAAGATTAATATTGTGAAGGAAGAGGCCGGTGCAGCAGGATATCCCTTTCCATAGTCCGCGACCATTGGAATGTGCCAGAAATGTGGAAAAAGATAGAATGAGAAAGAGAGGGAAGAAGGGTGAAAGAGAGAGATAAAGCGAGAAGTAAAGAGAAAAATAGCGCGGAAGAGAGTGAAAGAAAGAGAGTGAGTGAGAGGAAAAGAGAAAGAGAGAAATGGGTACGAGTATGAGAAAGGGAGATAGAACGAGAAGCATGGAGAAAGAGATAGTGAGAACAAGAGAGACAAGCAATGGTAAGCAATGGCCTAACCACAATAGTTCTACGTCAACAGGCAGCTAAAAGCTGTCCGTAGGCAAAATTTAAGAAGAATGGATGCAATGCAGCTCATAGTAAGTACCAGTGGCTGATTAATTTGAGCGTTCAAACCCTCGCTGTATGCACTACCAGAATGTGCCACATAATGCAGACTCTTTTGCTCCCACTAAATTCCCTCCGTACACGTACATTCCCGGAGACATCCGTCACTGTAGAACTATCACAGCTCAACAGAGATTTCACAAGCTATGGAGTCCATGGTCTGCGGCATAACTATTCTACAGAAAATAATGGTAACCTAAAACCTATATTGCGGTGCATTTCTTTAAAGGTCTTTTTCTGTCTTAAACCACATGTGGGTGTCTACATCACTGCAAGCTCCAGTTCCACTCAGATCTGGAATGAAAGGATTATGTAGGTGAACGAGGTTAATGTCCGCGTTCTATTTACATGGCCACAGACTACAGTAAAAAACAAGCTATCAGGGAAGGCGAACCTGCGTTTAATACCCCCTGAATATACTGCCCCTTGTACGCACCGTGAGGGGAGGGGGGGGGGGGGGGGGGGAGAACAGGCTGCGCCAGGCAGGCGACAACGGGGGCTCATACATTCACAAACGAGCCAGCGCTGAGGGGCACTCAGCCAATGGCGCGCTAGCAGGGCGGAGTCCCGGAGGCGGCCGAAGGGCAAGGGCTACGAATCCTGCGCAGCTGCCGTCCTGCCCCGCCCGTGCACCACAGCCGCAGTTCCCGCAGCACACCGCAGGTGAGGAGCGTGTGGGTGCGTGTTTGCCTGCGCGTGTTTGTGTGCGTGTGTGTGAGTGTGGCTGTTGCGTGCGTGTGTGTGTGTGCATGCATAAGTGTGGCTGTGTTGTGTATGTGTTATTCACTTGCTGAGAATGTGGGATAGGAGATGTGCACGGTGCAAGGCTGGGCGTGCGCGCCCACGAGGTGAAATCGCCGAGGGCTTGCGCGCGCACATCCCCTGTCCTACATTCCCGGCAAGCCAACAACAAATAGGCCTTTCGCTGGACGCGGCGCTTCGCGCTGCTAACACCAGCGAGACCTAATGAAAAAGGTCTTAAATTTTTAGTGCTGAGTTCCATGAGAGAAATATTTTCAAGCCCTACCCCCTTCCAAACTTTACTGATGGATAAGTGGGGAAGGAGAGAACGGGGCTTATTAAATTGTGTTATGGCTAGTGAAAAAGGCGCACACTTTCGGAAAACCCATAATTTTTATCTTTTGAAATAAAACCTCAAAACACTTGATACCTCTGAAGTGATATCTTCTTGTATTTACGTGCTGTCTAGCTATCGCTAAAATGTTTATAAAAGCAAATCGGGCAGTGCTGGTACAAAAAAATACAGCATTTCAAAGCTGAGGCACAATGAACACCTCTCAAAAGTTTGAGTTTCCAAAGCGGGTCTATATGGTGATTCTACTGAAATCAATGGGAATATTCCTCTTTTTGGAGGTGACAAGAAGCTTTCCACGGTATGTGAGCCCGCTAAAGGCAATGTGAAACGTCCTTTGTTTGGAGGGTGAAGATGTAGCACCCAACCGGAATAATTCCATGGATGGAATAGAAACAGCAGATGTCAGTGCTGCTTTTCCTTACCATAGGCTATCATATCCATAGCCTTTTCACTTTCCTTACCACACTTAATTGTAAACAGAGCTCATTATAAAGTAAAACAGCTATGAGACCTGCTGCTTAAGCCCATTCCGGCAGCAGCAACTCTGGGCCCAACTTTTTCCATCTACTTGTAAACGCAGCAACTCTCCGAGGTCTGCTGCTTTAGATGTTTATAAGAAAGTCCACCTTCGGTAGGAGATTCTGCTCTCCAGTAAACAAGGTGAGCTAACATGCTGCAGCAAGCAGGAGTGCACACTTTTCACCCCTCTCCCGGGTAATTACCCTGAAGCCCCCAGCAGGAAGTCGCCTCTGCCTATTTGTAAAAAACAAAACACAATCAATGACGCCCCCCAACCTCAGTTTAAGTTTTCTTGTTATGCACGATTAATTAAAATTACACACAAACTAAGGACTAAGCAAGCAAACAGTACATGAAAGTATACAGTTAAAAAGTATTAATTTTGCAGTCAAAGGGTAATACATATTTTGTAAAACAACAGTTTAACATTGAATTAGTTGGATTAAAACATGCAATGATTGCTTGACTTCATGAATGAATTCCACGTTCAATGAATGCCGCCCACATAAGTTCTCTTCTGTCCTGCATAACATCTGAGGATAAACAAACCAAATGAACTATGTACCCTTCAAAACCTCTGCATAAATGACAACTGATTCATTCACTGGTTGTTAAGAACTGGAGTCTATGCAGTAAAGATGGCAAACGAGTCCTTCCACACAATGGCCCCAACAGCAGCACAAAGATCAGGGCAACAGTGTCTTCACTCTACTTCCCGTGCCATGGGATGACAACTGCGCTTTTAAGCTCCCGGTGCGGGAGGATTCGCCTCCTCGCTCTGCTCTGCCTTCTGGAACAACGAGTCTCTCCACAGAATGGCCCCAAAAGCAGCTCAAAGAGACAACAGTGTCTTCAATCTACTTCCTGCGCCGCGGGAGGACAACTGCGCTTTTCAGAGCGTGCTGCGTAAGTGTCTTGGATTGGGTTTTGAAAACAACATACCCATAGATAGCCTAACTGCGGGTGTTCCATATAATAGCTTAATTAAGCTTATCATGTATAGCCCAAAACCAAAGCGCTGAAGGACCTCAAACATATATGGCCACTCAACTGTGTCGAAAGCTTTCTCTAAATTTAGGACAACACAACCAGCTGTTGGCCAGCTTACTGCGACGCAGCGCATCACCCAAAATAGCCTGCAAATGTTTAGAGATGTGCTGCGAGCTGGCACAATACTGTTCTGGTCTTGATGCACCAAAAGAGAGATGACGGTCGCCATTCTGCTCGCTAGAACTCCAGATAATATTTTATAGCCCCCGTTCAGTAAAGTCAGGGGCCGGTGAGCACTTGTGCTTATAGAATCTCTATCAGGCTTAGGGAGCATGATCAGGGATGCATCAGTAATAGAGGCTGGGAAGGAAAGGCCATCCAACCCTTCCAAATATACCTTAAATATTTGCAGGCTTAGAAGATCAGCATAAGTTTATAGAAATTCGTGAGGGAAAAAGCCTGGACCCGGAACCTTGCCAGACGGCATTGCCCGCATTGTACCTCTAATCTCTTTTAAAGTGAGCGGGGCATCCACTTCAAGGAACAGCTCCTGTGTAAGAGCTGGAAGGGAAAGGCCATCCATAAACCCCAGTATCGCGGCCACGGGGACATTCAGGCCAGACTTGTATAGTTGCATAAAATGTGCAGTCATCTCCCTATGTATTTCATGCTGAGTATATTTAGACCCCCCTCCCCGAGAACGAAGAGCGGTGATGGGACCCGACGTGTGTTCTTGTTTGATCAACTAAGCAAGGATAGGTCCTGATCGATTCGCCTTAGCTTGTACAGACGTGGAGTGTGCCACAAAATGGAGGCATCGCTGCCGCTCTAATAATTCAGCATCCTTCTTGCGTGCTTCTGACAAGGGGGCAGAGTCTATTTCGTTTGTAACCCCTAAAGATTCTAATGTCTGCAGCTCTCTTTCTACAGCGAGCAGGTCGGATTTTATCTGTCCCCGCAGTCCACATCCCAGCCCCAGACATTTCCCCCGCAACGACCTTCATGGCCGCCCACTCCATCATGGAAGACGAAGCAGTCCCAGAGTTAAGCTTAAAGTACTAGTCTATAGCTTCCACTATCGATTCCCGGAAGACTTGATCTTCAAGCATCATCTGTTGTAGCCTCCACGTTGGAACTCCAGGGATCCCGTGGTCCCAGGCCAGTGTGATGGAGTGCGGATTGAGATCGGAGTGTGTGCATCCCCAATACTCAGTGTCTGTTACATAGGGAAGTAGAGATGGGGAGCCAAAGAACCGGTCTAAACATACATGTAGTTTGTGAGGAACTGAGAAACAGGAGTATACCCTCATGCCAGGATTGCGATGCCTCCAGATATTAACCAAGTCTCACCCATTCGCCCACCCATTTAAGACCGTGGAGTTGGCTGTGGCAGCCGTGCTTCTGAGTGGTGGGAAGGATCTGTCCATGCCCTTATCAAGCACACTATTGAAGTCGTATCCAATGGAACCCCACACCCTTTCTTCAATTACCAGGACAACAGGCTAAAAAACGGGCCCAGGTCTGTATTAGGTGCATACACGTTTCCTATCAGAATGTGACATTTTTATTTATTTATTTATTTTAGGTTTTTATAGAGCGCGTAGTCACCCTCGAGTATCCCAGCGCTGAAACCTCGTACTCCTACAGGGGGGGGGGCAAGGAAAACTTCAAGTAGATCAAGGAACCCTTCAGGAGCACATATCTGCCGTCTTTGCCTGTAAGAACCTCCTTTATAGCAAAGGGCGTACCTGGGTAGATCCAGAGGAGGATCCCGTGCATACAAAAAATAATCTGCAGCAAATAATTTAGCCATCCATTTACGTTGTAATGTAGCTTTTTCCACCGCATTTAAATGTGTCTCCTGTAATAATGCTATATGCACATTGTGTCTTAAGGCATGAATTTACAGGATACCTACTGGATGGCGTGTGTAGACCTATCACATTCCATGTGATAATCTTGTGATCCATCATAGCAAGGTGTTGTGTAGAAAATGAGAGGTGCCTTGGCCAGTGTCCATACCAAAGGGTATGGATTGGATAGGAGTAGCATCACCTCCTGTACTCCCCAAGGTAATCCCTGAGCTTGACAGGTAAGGAAAGAAAACAACAGGGTAAAAGAATAACATTATAACAGCAACTCCCTTAACCATAGGAAGCTGCCCAAACTTAACAAACAGCAAAAACAGGCTACGTGTCCTACTGGGTCCCAATAGTCAGGAAGAGCGGGGGGATGTGAAACCACACAGGGTTTGCCATTGTGACTCCCCTAGTGACCACTAATTAAGTGTAAGAAATATATGTCAAACAGAATAAACCATAGGGACAGAGTACATTTCACAGAGTGCAGCCATATGAGCAGGTATCACAAAATGACTATAATTCCAGCGACATGATAACATCACCGTTTACAGTCTATGTCATACAAAACCATCCGCGGTCTGTGGCGTGATGTCCGGCATTCTTAGTGAGATCGAGTATGATAATTCCGCAACGGACGGCCTCCCATCATTCGAGGAGTGTAGTGAGGCGTCAGCTTGATCATTCATGTCAGCTTTTTCTGCAACTGCTCAGCGATGCGAACCGCATCCAGACGCTCCTAGCGAATCTGATCTGGACTAGGTGCACCGATGAGCCAAGGAGTCGCTTCCTAGGTCGTCGACAAGATCTTTCCCCTCCTTTAGCGGCCCCATTCCTGGCACCCGAGGTCTCCAGCCATCCCAGGCATCTTGGGGTGTATCATAGAACCTAGACTTTCCATCGAACACTACACAAAGTCTTGCGCGGTATAACAACGAGTACGATATGTTCAGTTGGCAAGAAGGATCCTCTTTGCTTCTGGATCTTCATCAAAACAGGATTCTTGTACTCTCAAATTTAACCTAGTCTAGTTTCCTTGTTTGCTTCAGGATCACATCCCGGTCTTGAAAATGAAGCAGTTTAAAGATGAGAGGTCGTACTCAGGCACGTGGAGCAGATTTCCTGCCCGGGACGCGATGCACCCTTTCAATAGTGAAAAACGGGGAGAACACGGTAGATGGTAGGATGGTCTTGAGCCATTGTTCCATGAAGGCGACTGCGTCCTGGCCTTCTGCTCCCTTCGGCAGCCCAATCAAACGTATGTTGTTCCTTCTGGAGAAGTCCTACGCGTCCTCCACTCACTCGTCAAGGTATCTAATTCAGGCTTCGTGTACGTTTTGTTGCTTCTCTTGAAATTATGTAGCAGGTTTCAATTCTGATATATCTTGCTCCACCGCTGTAACCCGATCCCTCAACTTCCCGTGATCGGCATGCAGCAGCGTGAGATCCAATGCAACTTTTTCCATTTTTGCTTCCATCGACTATCTAGATCTCTCAATTGCATTCAAAATAGCTTCAAGTCTATCATCAGATGGTCTCAGCGCCTCCAATGGTTGCATTTGATCCAACTCGCTCAGGTCGGCAGCCTGGAGGAGGCCCTCGAACCGCTTCACTTGGTGCGCCCCATCAGCTTAGCCAAACCCACCCACCAATTTGTTGCAAAAGTCTTGGTGCGTTCGCCAAGGCCGGGCGGTGCTCCAGTCTCTGAAAAACCAAAGGCCGAGGGACACAGTCAGGTTTTCACGGAGCTGCGCCTGCTTTGCGTGTTAAAAAAGTACATCCCCCATGATCCTCTGGGGAGGAGGGGAGGAGGTATTTCAGCCAACGAGGCGCGGCCACTGTTGCGCGTAATTCTGTCTGTTTCCTGTTTGTCGTTTCATCCCGAGCTGGAGTGTTGCTGCACGCTGTGAAGGATCCTGGTTCCCGCCAGTGTTTCCCCGTATCAGAGTCCTCTGCGAGAGGGGCATTCGGGAAGGTAGGATTCTTGAAGTGATCTGCCTCGCGGAGCGCTGAGGTGGATACTTCGTGCAACCGTGTTTTCTTTGTTTTAAGGACTACTAACTTTCCAGAAGCGGAGCGCAGTGGTTACTGGAACCACGCGCTGCAGTTTTCTCATTTTCATTTGGCTCAACGGATTTCCTTGTTAAAGCGGAGCATGGTGGTGAAGGACCACGCGTTGCCGTTTCTATGTTATTGGATTAAAGTCTTCCTGACAAATTCAAGCGCTCCCGCATAGTCTTAGGTTGAAGCACGCCCTGCCCTGTAGAGGGACGGGAAGACCCCTATGATGAAGCATGACACTATGGGATTCATAGTGTGTGAGTGGTATTTTAAAAACACACAGTGCTTTCCCCACATTCAGTGATGGTGGTTAGCCAAAACAACACATCACAAGCACAAATATGTATATTTAATAAAAACTCTAAAAAACAGATCAAGGACAGAATCTCGTTGTTTATATATTAAATATAATACCCCAGAACTGGACTGACCATTATTTAATCCATTTCGATGGTAGGCTGCCATGCTCAAAGGATGGAGACAGTCAGCTAAATATCTATAGGAGAGGCAGGGAATGGGCAAAACTAGATAGGATTGGAACCCATATGTCCGTCCCAGAGGACAACTACTTCATACCCGCGGTGACGGTTGAGGAAAACTATAAAATCTACACCAGCTATATAACCGACATTCAGGACCAGGCAATCCCAATAAAGAAGTTAAAAAATAGGAACAAAATTCTGGCTCCCTGGTATAATGAAGATCTGAAACAGTTGCGCATGCTCTGCAAGAAGGCGGAAAGGAAGTGTAGAAAGGGCTATATCGAGGAAGATAAAAAGATCTGAGATTAGTACAACTGAAATATAAAGAGCTCATTCTTAAGGCTAAGGCAGACTTCTACGCCACCTCTATTATTAAGCGAAGAATGGGTCAAAAGCTCTCTTTAAAATAGTTAAGGCTCTTTCCTCGCCTACTTGTCTGAATAATAAGGTAGCAGCATCACAAAAACTATGTGATGAAATAGCTTTTTATTTTCAGGACAAGATTGCCAAAATTGTTGGTACTCTCCATCTCAATAATAATGATGGTCAAGACGATTTAGAACAACTGATGGATGAATATCCTTCTCAGTCAGCGATCTTGAATAACTTTCTGACCCTTACTGATGCTGCTTTTAATGGTCTGGCGCACAATGTGACCTCGGGCTCTGCTCTTGACCATCTACTTCATAAAATTTGGAAGTCATTTGGCCGAGAAACCTTCCCCTGGTTGAGGCAGATCTGTAACCAATCTCTAGAAGGAGGTATTGTCCCGGAATGCTGGAAGCAGGCGGTGGTGACTCCATTGATTAAAAAAAAAGCCCTCCCTAGACCAGTCAATTTAGGCAAGCTTCAGGCCCATCTCTCTCCTGCCATATCCAGTCAAAATCCTGGAGAAAGCAGTCAGTAGGACACTCTTGTGCTTTCTTGAGGATAACCACCTGCTTGATAGAGACCAATTTGGGTTTTGCCCAGGCCATGGGACTGAAACGGCTCTTGTCACCATGTTGGATAATCTGCGCATGCGAGCCGACAACGGGAATGCTACTGTTCTGGTGCTTTTCGATATGTCGGCGGCATTCGACGCAGTGAACCATTCCATCTTAGTGGAGAGACTTAAGAAGTTAGGAGTGAAGGGACGGGCACTGCAATAGCTTCAGTCCTATCTTGAAGGAAGGCAGCAGGTAGTGACCCTAGCTCCATTTTCCTCTAGTAAATCTTCAGTAGTACATGGGGTGCCACAGGGCTCTGTGATTAGTCCTATTCTTTTTAACATATCATTATCAAGTCCTTTGGAGTTAGTCTAGTTAATTATGCCAACGACAAACAGCTGGCTTTTTCTCTAGAAGGTGAACATGCAATCTCCCAGGACATATTCCAGCAGTGTATGCGTCGGACGGCTGACTGGCTCAGAAGAAATTCCCTACAATTTAACAGCGGGAAGACTGAGGTGGTGTACTGCTCCTCTGCCAGGATGCCCAACCCCCTACCATTTGAGTTCAAACTTACTCCTGAGGAGGAACCACTAGTGCCGGTCAGTAAGGTACGCAATCTGGGGGTTATGATTGATGACAACCTTCAGATGGAGTCACAGGCAAACAAGACGACCAATGTATGCTTCTCCTTAATGCGTATGTTACAAAAAATACTCCCGCTACTACCAAAAGAGTCACGCTCGTTGGTGGTACGAAGCACAGTGATAAGCAGACTGGACTACTGAAATTCTCTGTATTTGGGGGCCCCACAATATATTACTCAGGGATTGCAGAGAGTCCAGTCTGCAGCAGCAATACTAGCACTTAATAGGCAGTGGCGCTCATCTACCACCTTGGCTTTGAGAGATCTACACTGGCTGCCTATTAAGGGAAGGGTCCACTTCAAGTCTCTCTGCCTGGTATTCAGAGCAGTGCATGAGCTGGGTCCAGTCCCATTGCAGGAAAAGTTTACGTGGTACCAGCCTAAGAGACAACTTCACTCCTCTAGTGCTAGTCTACTTATGGTCTCTAGGTTCAAACGTTCCAGGTCGGGAGGGAGGGCATTTAATGTGGTTGGTGCCCGCCTTTGGAACGAATTACCCTTGAAACTCAGACAAACTGACTCCCTGATAGTGTTTCGTAGGAGTCTAAAAACCTGGCTCTTTCCTAAGGTTTAACCTCTTGTCTCCTATTTGTCCGGCTTGACTTACTCCACTCTGGTCAATTCTCCCTAGTCTGAAGCGGCAGGATACCCGTAGGGTGACAGCATGCGCTATACAAGTATTAAAATTAATCAAGTATTGACAGTTGATGGGAAACCCTTGAAATCTGGTCTTATAACCGAACAAACGGAGATTGTGGTGTTGACTGTTCCGGTCAACGAAGGTAGACATAGAGAGGAATTGTCCTTGAATATCATAGAAGCCCCTGAGTACGAAGTCATCTTAGGGATGCCAAGGTTAAGACATCATAACCCTTCGATAAATTGGAAAACAAAGACAGTTCAGTTTTTGTCGGAAGAATGTCAAAAGCATGTGGTTCCTCACAAATGCACAAAGGCAGCCACGTTGTTTCAGTTAGTAGTAGCCACTGCAGTTGAAAAAGAGGTAATGATACCCAGAAAATATATTTCTTACAGAGATGTTTTTAGTGAAGCCAAGGCAGAACAGTTACCACCACACAGAGTGTATGACTGCCGAATAGATCTGGTGGATAGTGCTACCATTCCTTCCTGTCGAGTGTATGTCCTATCTGTACCAGAGACAAAGCATCTGAAAGAATATTTGGAGCATTATTTGGAAATAGGGTTCATTAGGCCTTTTCGATCCCCTGCGGCATCTCCTTTGTTTTTTATAGCCAAAGCTAATGGAGATTTGAGAGCGTGTGTGGACTATCGAATGCCGAATAAACACACAGTACGCAATAGATACCCTTTGCCCCTTATATCAGTGTTGCTGGATCAGGTGAGAGATGCCAAGCTGGATGGATCTGAGGGGCTGGATCTGAGGGGGACGTACCATTTGGTACGAGTTCACGAGGGGGATGAATGGAAGACTGCCTTCAAGACACGTTACGGGTTATACGAATATACAGTGATGCCGTTCGGCCTTTGTAACGCCCCGGCGGCATTTCAGTATTTCCTGAACGATGTCTTGAAGGAGTTTGTTGATACGTGTTAAGTGGTCTACATCGATGAAATTCTTATTTATTCTGAGGAAAAAGAGGTCCACACACTGCACGTTCTCAAGGTATTACAGAAATTGAGGGATCCCAGGCTTTTTTGTAAACTGAGTAAATGCAAACTCGGTGTGTCTGAAGTGGAATTTTTGGGTGTCATGCTTTGTCCAGAAGGTCTACATATGTCAGAAAGGCTGTGCAGTCTAGCCCTACTCCCAAAAGCGTGAAGGAGGTCCAATGCTTCCTGGGATTTGCAAATTACTACCGTAGATTCATTCTCCATTTTTCCCAGGTGGCTGTTCCTCCAACACGTTTGCTCAGGAAGGGAGTTACCTCTTATTGGTCCAGTGAGGCTGCAGAAGCCTTCGAGTTTCTCAAACGTGCTTTTACTTCTGCTCCAGTGCTTGCTCACCCAAAACCTGAGTTTCCTTTTGTGGTTGAAGCTGATGCTTCAGATGAAGCAATCAGGGCTATTCTGTCTCAGAGAGACCAGAACACCGGCCAACTCCATCCTGTGGACTATCTTTCAAAGAGTTTAGCAGAAAGGAATTACACTATCGCTGAGAAGGAGTTGTTAGCGATCAAAAAGGCTTTTCAGGAATGGAGACAGTACTGGTGGGGGGCTGCTTTCTGATCACAGTGTATTCAGACCATAGAAAGCTCCAATATAAGAAGACAGCCCGACATCTCACTCAGCGGCAAATTAGGTAGATGCTCTTTTTTGCAGAGTATGATTTTGTGATCACCTTTAGACCTGGGGTGGACAATCGAAAGGCTGACTCTTTGTCCAGACAGGATGTGTCAGATGTATCTAGCAATAAACATGGTTTGGAGGCTATTTTGGATCCTACAAAATTGATTTGTGTGATCCATGCAGAGAATTTCCTGGATAAAAATCAGACCGTCAAGATAGCGCGGGGGCGTGGCTACGAGGGCGACAATGGCGGACGTGGCTTACTAGAGCTCCCGCCGGCCCGACATTCATCCGCACATTTATCCTGACCCCGGGACCTGAAATTCGCCACACAACGACAGCTGCGGTACGGACGACTGGGTGCACCCTCCGGAGTTAAAATCTGGCTCCCTGGTCCCGGGCTGGTGGGGTTGACGGCGGCGGCGCCTCCGGGCTTCCATGCAACGTGGTGAGCGGGGCCTCGATTTTGGCAGACCCCGGCCGGAAGCTCCGAACATCAGCCGGCTGGCTCGCCGTTGGGGCCTGTGCTCCGGTAGCTGTGTGGCAGGCAGCGTGGCCGGAGGGAGAGTGGCGGAGCCTCGCGGCGGCAGTGAGAGTGCCGGCGCCGGAGGGAACTGCGGTGAGTCGGGGGCCAGCAGCGGGCCCTGCCGGCTGGGGATTCAAGTGGGATCCCCCATGTTGCCAGGAGAATAGACACATCGAGGCTGGGAGCGGACGGCGGCTGGGCGGACGGAGGTGAGAGCCCTACCGGTGTGACCATTGGCACACATACTGCCTTGGGTGAGACGTGATCTTCCCGATCGCCTGGGTGAGTGGCCCCCCTGCAGTGCAGCCCCCAGCGAAAGGCGATCTGAGTCCTGAGGCGAGGAGCGGTGCCTCCGACCCACCGAGTGGTGCTCCGGTGTTGGCTGTGCTGGTGGGACGACTGGCGGACCCCGGGGCCTGCTCCGGCCATACTGAGCCGGGACCTAAATTTCTGTGAAGCCGGAGCGGACGTCCCTGGGGCTGTCCCCCGGAGTTGCCCAGTGAAATAGTGTCAACTGGGCGCATAACATTTGGATGCTCTGCTGTGCCCCCTGCGAACTCCAGATCTGTGTGCAGGCGGCCGGGGCAGTGAGGACGGTGGTGACTGGTGTGGGGCCTGGTAACCGGGGCCAGGAGTTTCTCGATCCCCGGGGGCGGGGGACCGGATCTAGAGCTACTGTCCTCGTAGGGGCTAGGGCGACCTTCCTGCGGCCTCGGGACTTGTCTCGGGCGCCTTGCCGTGGTCCCGGCCCGGGTGAAGACTGTGGCCTCTGCTGGTTGGGTGCCTGGATCCTGGAGGAGCTTTGTGGTGGCGGTCGTGGCGCGGCGGCGCGCCCTGTGGGTCCCCCCGGCCTCGATTCAGTAGGCCAAGACCATTCTAGTGGGCATCGGATTTGGACTGTGGTGAGCTGAGGGTCTGCCACTGGCACGGAGCAGCCCACCTAAACATCCCAGACATGACCAGAGACGGGGGTGGAAGTGGCTCCGCCAAGCAGGGGCCCATCGACAAATTTACTGGACCCAGTGGGGGACCCGGTGCCTCCGGAGGTGGCCAGGGCACGGGGCCTGACAACGCGGCTTTGATGGCGGCCATCACCCAATCAAGAGACATGTTAGACGCCAAAATAGGTGCGATGGGGGCTGATGTGTCATTGCTGCGGCAGGATCTCCGCAACGCAGTTGCTCGCATCACGGAGGCCGAGACCAGGATCACGGGGGTGGAGGGTGATGTGAGCACATTGAAACAGAAAATGGCTGAGATGGACAGGATTCAGAAGGGGCTGGCGCTCCGAGTTGAGGATGCCGAAGGGCGAGCGCGCAGAAATAACCTCCGCTTCGTGGGTTTTCCGGAGGATTGTGAGAAGGGGCCCATGGATAGATTCTTGACACGGTGGCTGGAGAGCTGGCTTCCCCGAGACGCTCTGTCGCGTTGCTTTGTGGTGGAGCGAGCGCACAGGGCCCTGACGCAGAAGCCTCACGTGGGAGAACGGCCTCGGCCGCTCATAGCCAAAATACTGAACTTCCACGACAGAGACGCAATACTGCGGGAGGCGAGGGCCAAGGAGACTCTGCTGTTTGATAATCACAAGAATATGATTTTCCCAGACTATACCAAACAGGTACAGCAGCAACGTCATTCCTTCCTGGTGGCGAAGGCCAAACTGCATGGACTGAAGATTTAATATTCATTGCTGTATCCAGCCCGCCTTCGAGTAAATTTTCAGTCGAAAACCCACTTCTTTGATACCCCGGAGGCTGTGTTCAGGTGGACGGATGAGACGGTCAGACTCCGGCCGAACGCCCAACCGGGCCTGGGCTCTGGACCGTCGCGTGGATCGTCGCAGGAGAAGGGTGACTCCGCTGCCAGGGGTAAACGACACAGGAAATCTCGGTCACGGAAACGCTCCCTTTCCCACGGTGGCCTTCCAGATGAGACGCAGCTCGACACCGATCAATCGGGGAAAGAGAACTGAGCCCTGTAGGAGTCCAGCTCTCCTCAATTAGCGCTCGTCCATTGATGGATTCCTTAGAGGGCCCTACGTGACTGCTTCATCAACCGAACAGCAAGAATCTGGTGCTGTGCGACATGGAACTTGGCTTGGATCATGGGGAACAGTATTGGTGGTGTCTGGCTGCCTCACTCTACTTGAGCTCAGAAAGCGGTGGTGAAATGCGGTTCGGGGTACTGACTTGTAGGGCTGCCTAGTCCCCCCACGGAAGGTGGTGGCCCTGAGGGAGGGTCTTTTTGGATGGTGGGTATAGTTGGGATCCATTGGCATGGTTGGCTTTGGGCGCTCTGTTTTGGGCCCGGAGCTCCCCATGCCGCGACAGGTACTTCAGTGTTCCATGAGGTATAGGGGAGGGGGGGGACGGGTGTTGGGGAGTTGGGGGGGCAGTGTTGGAAGGGAGTGACGGGGGTGCTTTGAGGGGGGGGTGCACGTGATCTCTACTGCATTGACGTCTATAGTGTTGAGTGCCTGGGCTGGGTGCTGGGGTCCTCGAAGGTTTTTCCCTCGGGACTATTGCTGATTTGTCAAGGCAGGAACTCGCTGGGGACTCTATGCGTGTCTTAAGCTGGAATGTCAGGGGGATGTTGGACAAAATTAAGCGTGGGGCAGTCCTGCGATGGGGTAAAAGGGACTCAGCTGATGTGATGCTATTGCAAGAGACGCACATGATGGGGACAAAGGTGCTTAGCCTGCAGAGATTTGGTTACCAACAAGTATTTCATGCTGGGTTCTCCAGGGGTTCGAGGGGAGTGGCTGTTCTGATTCATCGGAGGTTGTCCTACACTCACGAGCGTCACTGGATTGACCCGCAGGGTCATTATGTGTTTGTTAAGGGCATAATTGGTACTGAACCGGTGGTGTTTGGGAGTGTGTATGCCCCCCCCCCCCCTCTACAATGGTCCCTGGCGGAAAGACTGTTTGAACTGTGGGCTGAGATCCCGGAATCCTTGGCCGTGATAGGTGGTGACTGGAATGATGTTGTAGATGTGAGCCTAGACCGTAGGAGGCTACAGGGGACTGTAGCAGCTGCCTCCCCTACACGGCTGAGAGCGATGGTGGACGGATTGGGCTGGGTGGATGCCTGGAGACACTTGCATGCCACGGCGCGTGAATATACGTATGTGTCGGCTGTGCATGGTTCCTTCTCACGGCTGGACTGCGTGTTCGTACCGGGAGCTTTCCTTGATAGGGTAAGACAGGCCACGATTCCGCCTAGGGGACTGTCCGACCACTCCCCTGTTGTGGTGCGGATTGAATTGCACAAGAAACGTCAGCCATTCCGGTGGCGGATGTCCTCGTGGCATCTCCAACAGGTGGACTATACACAATATATGCGCAGCGCAGTTGCCCACTACTGGCAGGAGAATCTGATCGAAGGGGCGGACGGGGTGACGGTCTGGGAAGCCATGAAGCCCACATTGAGAGGCGTAGACATAGCATGGTGTACTGCTGCCCGTCGCCGCCGTCGAGAGGCCATCGTCGCGGCTGCGGCGCAGGTGGAGGTGGAGGTGCTAGAACGACGGTGTCAGGGGGGGGACGAAGTGACGGTACGACTGCTCCTGCAAGCACAGCAATCCTACGCCTCGGTCTTAATGGACGAGGCAAGGCAGGTGTTGGTAGCCACGCGGAGCAGGGTATACCAGTGGGGCGATAAGTCCTGCACCATGCTGCATAGGCTATGTCAACACACTTTACAGCCAATCACACTGCCGGGCCTCAACGACGGTGATGGAATTGCCATAACGGACCCGGCAACGCTGGCGGCGAGCTTCGCCCACTACTATGCGGAGCAATATGCTCACCGAGACAGTCTCCCGCCGGACGCGATAGACAAGTTCATTGCTGTCCTGCCCCCCCGTGCAGTCTCAGACGATGCCAGGAAATCCCTGGACCTCCCCTTGACGGCGGAGGAGCTGGGGGATGCGCTAGGGCAACTCAACACGGGTAAGGCGCCCGGGCCGAGTGGATTCCCCTGTGAATTTTATAAGAAGTTCCACCTGCAGTTGGGACCGCACTACAGGCGGGCATTGGAGGCGGCGCGGGAACAGGGTAGCTTGCCGGCGGACTGGCGCCATGCTGAAATTGTAGTTTTTCAGAAGCCGGGTAGGCCTCCTGATCGACATGAGTCTTATCGCCCCATATCACTGCTCAACTTTGAAGCTAAGCTACTGGCCAAAGCGTTGGCAAACCGCCTTCTCCCATATGTCGCAGACTTGGTCCATCTGGATCAGGCGGGCTTCATGCCGCATAGGGCGACACGACATAACATCAGACGTGCACAGGCGGCGGTAGACGCTATGGGGGCCACCGGGGAATGGGCGGCATTACTACTAGCAGACATCGACAGGGCATTCGACTCGGTCAGCTGGACGTACCTGTTCGCCCTTTTGCCGCGCCTCAACTTGGGCCCAGTGTTTATTTCCTATATCAAGCTGTTGTACACGGACATCACCGCATTGGTACGTGTGTCTGGGGCGATTTCAGAGAAATTCTCGGTTGCTAGGGGGACCCGACAGGGATGCCCCCTGTCCCCCTACCTCTTTGCGCTGGCCATGGAACCATTAGCCGCTTGGGTGCGCATTGACGCACAACTTCGTGGCTTTGTGTGGGGGGCAGGACTCTCGGATAGAATCGCGCTGTATGCGGACGATGTCCTGTTCTTTTTGACTGATCTTAACCGATCTGGCCCTCGAATACTGGAAATAATGCGCATATTCGGAGAGGTATCAGGACTCTTTCTCAACCCGCGCAAGTCGACCCTATGGGTGCTGGGCGGGGACAGGTGTATACCCCTGGGCATCGGCCTTGTGGGTGGCGGTCGGGGGTCTGAAATACCTAGGAGTCTTCCTGTCAGAGTCCGCCGTTATCGCATGGGAGCGCAACGTGCTGCCTGTGTGGGGTAGAGTCCAATCGGACATCAAAACATGGTCTCGCATGCCTCTCAATATCTATGGTAGGTCTGCGATTTTCAAGATGGTCGCCCTCCCGCACCTCTTGTATCAACTGCAGAACCATCCACATAAGATCGAACCACAGTGGTTCCGTCGGGTGAATTCGGTACTGGGCCGCTTTCTGTGGGCGGGGGGTGCCTCCAGGGTGGCGCTGCAGACTTGCTTCTTATCCACGTATTGTGGAGGTCTGGCCACATCAGACCTCCTGTCCTACTATCAGGCCTCCCACCTATTGGTTCTGAATGAGTGGTGGTACGGCGATAGAAGTGACCCTGCATACGCACTAGAACGCGTGTTGATGGGAGACGCCACGTTACATACGCTGTTGTACTCGGCTGGGCAACGGAGGAGACTGCCGCAGGTCACACAGTTGGTCTTCATGATTTGGAGACAAGTACTGCGCCGTATGGGCTGGTGGGGTAGACTGACGGCGGAAACCCCACTATGGAATAATGGACAGCTCCCCGCACTGGCTTCGCTGACGGGGTTTGGTGGCTGGGACTATCAGAATTTCATCACTCGGTCAGGTTCTTACCGGGGTTACACTCAAGTCCTTCCAAGACCTTAGCACTGAATTTAGTATGCCCAAGACCCAATTCTTTAAATATCTACAATTCCGTCAAGCGCTTGCACCTAGTCTGCTTGGATTGGATCAGCTTCCCGAAGTTAGCCCAGTGGAAGCCAAGCTCTTTATGGGAGATCTGGGGGATAAAAAAGTATCCAAAATATACCAAACACTAGTCACCCACTGCTCCTCTTCCCTACTACCGCTGAAAGACTCCTGGGAAACAGACATTGGTCCATTGGACGAGGATGACTGGAGGGAGGCCCTGGAATCCCCCCCGTGGGGCTGCCATAGCCGTATGACTCCGGTTCATACAATTCAAATACCTACATAGGGCCTATTACACCAGGGAGAGACTGTGGAAGGCTGGCCTTATTGCGACTCCGGAGTGTCTGCGCTGTGGGACTGAGAAAGGTACACTATTACATACAGTGTGGTCCTGTGTGGGTCTGACCCGATTCTGGAATGGTGTGTGGAATTGTCTGTCGGAAGTGCTGGGGTGGGACCTTCCCCGTACGCCCAGGCTGGGTCTGCTGCATATCCTGTAGTATGTGGGTGGGAACATCTACAAGCGTCATCTCCTGTTGTTGGGTCTGGTAGTGGCCAAACGGGATCTGGCGAGGGCGTGGAAGAGTGAACGTGCTCCTCCACTGAGCGCCTGGAAAGCGGGCCTGGATTATCTCATGGGGTTAGAGTTACCAGTGTTTGAAGCCAGTGGATGCCCCCGGAAACATTTCAAGATCTGGAAGCAGTGGGCAGACTATAGGGGGTTAACCTTGGAGCCCCCAATTGACTTGGATGATGGACTGCCTGCGAATGGGGACCTCCGGGCCTAGGAGGGCACTCGATAATTGCTGTACTCTATTTGTGTGTTGCGGTTGAAGGTGATCACGTGAATTGGGTTAGGGTGGGATAAGGGGTGGGTGGTCGGGCGCTGGGTGGTAGGAGGGGTGAGGGGGAGCGGGTGGGGGGCGTGTTGAGCGATTAGGTTTTGTATACACCTAGATATATGTTTGCCATTTGACAGTGTCCTCCTGATTGTGGAGAACTGTATCTATGCTATGCCTAATCAGTCAAACGCAGTTGTGAAAAAAAAAATCAGACCGTCAAAAAAGTCAGGATGACTGGGTGTCCTGGGTTACAAAGGAAGGTGGACGCACTTTGAAACAGGGTCTGCCATTCGTGAACAACAAATTGTATTTGCCCACTACCGCTCTGCAGAAGAGAGCATTTGATTGGTGTCATAATTCCCCAATAGCCGGTCATCAGGGAGTGCTTAAAACCTTCCAGCTGATGCAACGTCGTTTCTGGTGGAAAACTGAGAAACAAGTTGTTTCCACTTGGGTGGGTCAGTGTGAAGATTGTGTTCGAGCCAAGAATGAGACATATAAGAAACAAGCATTTACAATGCAATGGTTTTGCCTTTGTTAAAGTTAGAGCTATTGGCATTGCTCTTGACACGCTGAAGCTCCACTCTGCACTCTGAAGCTCCACTCTGCACTCTGAAGCTCCACTCTGCACTCTGAAGCTCCACTCTGAAGCTCCACTCTGAAGCTCCACTCTGAAGCTCCACTCTGAAGCTCCACTCTGCACTGCTCCACTCTGCACTGCTCCACTCTGCACTGCTCCACTCTGCACTGCTCCACTCTGAATCTGCACTCTGAAGCTCCACTCTGAATCTGCACTCTGAAGCTCCACTCTGCACTCTGAAGCTCCACTCTGAATCTGCACTCTGAAGCTCCACTCTGCACTCTGAAGCTCCACTCTGAATCTGAACTCTGAAGCTCCACTCTGAATCTGCACTCTGCACTCTGAATCTGCACTCTGAATCTGCACTCTGCACTCTGAATCTGCACTCTGAATCTCCACTCTGCACTCTGAATCTCCACTCTGCACTCTGAAGCTCCACTCTGCACTCTGAAGCTCCACTCTGAAGCTCCACTCTGAATCTCCACTCTGCACTCTGAATCTCCACTCTGCACTCTGAAGCTCCACTCTGCACTCTGAAGCTCCACTCTGAAGCTCCACTCTGCACTCTGAAGCTCCACTCTGCACTCTGAATCTCAACTCTGAAGCTCCACTCTCCACTCTGAATCTCCACTCTGAAGCTCCACTCTCCACTCTGAAGCTCCACTCTGAAGCTCCACTCTGAAGCTCCACTCTGAAGCTCCACTCTGAAGCTCCACTCTGAAGCTCCACTCTGCACTCTGAAGCTCCACTCTGAAGCTCCGCTCTGAAGCTCCACTCTGAAGCTCCACTCTGAAGCTCCACTCTGAAGCTCCACTCTGAAGCTCCGCTCTGAAGCTCCGCTCTGAAGCTCCGCTCTGAAGCTCCGCTCTGCACTCTGAAGCTCCACTCTGCACTCTGAAGCTCCACTCTGAAGCTCCACTCTGCACTCTGAAGCTCCACTCTGAAGCTCCACTCTGAAGCTCCACTCTGAAGCTCCACTCTGAAGCTCCACTCTGAAGCTCCACTCTGCACTCTGAAGCTCCACTCTGAAGCTCCACTCTGCACTCTGAAGCTCCACTCTGAATCTGCACTCTGAAGCTCCACTCTGCACTCTGAAGCTCCACTCTGAAGCTCCACTCTGCACTCTGAAGCTCCACTCTGAAGCTCCACTCTGCACTCTGAAGCTCCACTCTGAAGCTCCACTCTGAAGCTCCACTCTGCACTCTGAAGCTCCACTCTGCACTCTGAAGCTCCACTCTGCACTCTGAAGCTCCACTCTGAAGCTCCACTCTGCACTCTGAAGCTCCACTCTGCACTCTGAAGCTCCACTCTGCACTCTGAAGCTCCACTCTGCACTCTGAAGCTCCGCTCTGAAGCTCCGCTCTGAAGCTCCACTCTGAAGCTCCACTCTGAAGCTCCACTCTGAAGCTCCACTCTGCACTCTGAAGCTCCACTCTGAAGCTCCACTCTGCACTCTGAAGCTCCACTCTGAAGCTCCACTCTGCACTCTGAAGCTCCACTCTGAAGCTCCACTCTGCACTCTGAAGCTCCACTCTGAAGCTCCACTCTGCACTCTGAAGCTCCACTCTGAAGCTCCACTCTGCACTCTGAAGCTCCACTCTGCACTCTGAAGCTCCACTCTGCACTCTGAAGCTCCACTCTGAATCTGCACTCTGAAGCTCCACTCTGAATCTGCACTCTGAAGCTCCACTCTGCACTCTGAAGCTCCACTCTGAAGCTCCACTCTGCACTCTGAAGCTCCACTCTGAAGCTCCACTCTGAAGCTCCACTCTGAAGCTCCACTCTGAAGCTCCACTCTGAAGCTCCACTCTGAAGCTCCACTCTGCACTCTGAAGCTCCACTCTGCACTCTGAAGCTCCACTCTGCACTCTGAAGCTCCACTCTGCACTCTGAAGCTCCACTCTGCACTCTGAAGCTCCACTCTGCACTCTGAAGCTCCACTCTGAATCTGCACTCTGAAGCTCCACTCTGAAGCTCCACTCTGCACTCTGAAGCTCCACTCTGAAGCTCCACTCTGCACTCTGAAGCTCCACTCTGAAGCTCCACTCTGCACTCTGAAGCTCCCTTCTGAAGCTCCACTCTGAAGCTCCACTCTGAAGCTCCACTCTGAAGCTCCACTCTGAAGCTCCACTCTGAAGCTCCACTCTGAAGCTCCACTCTGAAGCTCCACTCTGAAGCTCCACTCTGAAGCTCCACTCTGAAGCTCCACTCTGCACTCTGAAGCTCCACTCTGAAGCTCCACTCTGAAGCTCCACTCTGAAGCTCCACTCTGAAGCTCCACTCTGAAGCTCCACTCTGAAGCTCCACTCTGAAGCTCCACTCTGAAGCTCCACTCTGCACTCTGAAGCTCCACTCTGAAGCTCCACTCTGAAGCTCCACTCTGAAGCTCCACTCTGAAGCTCCACTCTGAAGCTCCACTCTGCACTCTGAAGCTCCACTCTGCACTCTGAAGCTCCACTCTGAAGCTACACTCTGAATCTGCACTCTGCACTCTGAATCTGCACTCTGCACTCTGAATCTCCACTCTGCACTCTGAAGCTCCACTCTGCACTCTGAAGCTCCACCCTGCACTCTGAATCTGCACTCTGAAGCTCCACTCTGAATCTCCACTCTGCACCCTGAATCTCCACTCTGCACCCTGAATCTCCACTCTGCACTCTGAATCTCCACTCTGCACTCTGAAGCTCCACTCTGCACTCTGAAGCTCCACTCTGAAGCTCCACTCTGCACTCTGAAGCTCCACTCTGAAGCTCCACTCTGAAGCTCCACTCTGCACTCTGAAGCTCCACTCTGCACTCTGAAGCTCCACTCTGCACTCTGAAGCTCCACTCTGAAGCTCCACTCTGCACTCTGAAGCTCCGCTCTGAAGCTCCACTCTGAAGCTCCACTCTGAAGCTCCACTCTGAAGCTCCACTCTGAAGCTCCACTCTGAAGCTCCACTCTGAAGCTCCACTCTGAAGCTCCACTCTGCACTCTGAAGCTCCACTCTGAAGCTCTACTCTGAAGCTCCACTCTGCACTCTGAAGCTCCACTCTGAAGCTCCACTCTGCACTCTGAAGCTCCACTCTGAAGCTCCACTCTGCACTCTGAATCTCAACTCTGAAGCTCCACTCTCCACTCTGAATCTCCACTCTGAAGCTCCACTCTGAAGCTCCACTCTGAAGCTCCACTCTGAAGCTCCACTCTGAAGCTCCACTCTGAAGCTCCACTCTGCACTCTGAAGCTCCACTCTGAAGCTCCACTCTGAAGCTCCACTCTGAAGCTCCACTCTGAAGCTCCACTCTGAAGCTCCGCTCTGAAGCTCCGCTCTGAAGCTCCGCTCTGAAGCTCCGCTCTGAAGCTCCACTCTGAAGCTCCGCTCTGAAGCTCCACTCTGAAGCTCCACTCTGAAGCTCCGCTCTGCACTCTGAAGCTCCGCTCTGAAGCTCCGCTCTGCACTCTGAAGCTCCACTCAAGCTCCACTCTGCACTCTGAAGCTCCACTCTGAAGCTCCACTCTGCACTCTGAAGCTCCACTCTGAAGCTCCACTCTGCACTCTGAAGCTCCACTCTGAAGCTCCACTCTGCACTCTGAAGCTCCACTCTGCACTCTGAAGCTCCACTCTGAATCTGCAGTCTGAAGCTCCACTCTGCACTCTGAAGCTCCACTCTGCACTCTGAAGCTCCACTCTGAAGCTCCACTCTGCACTCTGAAGCTCCACTCTGCACTCTGAAGCTCCACTCTGAAGCTCCACTCTGCACTCTGAAGCTCCGCTCTGAAGATCCACTCTGAAGCTCCACTCTGAAGCTCCACTCTGAAGCTCCACTCTGAAGCTCCACTCTGAAGCTCCACTCTGAAGCTCCACTCTGAAGCTCCACTCTGAAGCTCCACTCTGAAGCTCCACTCTGCACTCTGAAGCTCCACTCTGAAGCTCCACTCTGCACTCTGAAGCTCCACTCTGAAGCTCCACTCTGAAGCTCCACTCTGAAGCTCCACTCTGAAGCTCCACTCTGAATCTGCACTCTGAAGCTCCACTCTGAAGCTCCACTCTGAATCTGCACTCTGAAGCTCCACTCTGAAGCTCCACTCTGCACTCTGAAGCTCCACTCTGCACTCTGAAGCTCCACTCTGCACTCTGAAGCTCCACTCTGCACTCTGAAGCTCCACTCTGCACTCTGAAGCTCCACTCTGCACTCTGAAGCTCCACTCTGCACTCTGAAGCTCCACTCTGCACTCTGAAGCTCCACTCTGAAGCTCCACTCTGAAGCTCCACTCTGAAGCTCCACTCTGAAGCTCCACTCTGAAGCTCCACTCTGAAGCTCCACTCTGAAGCTCCACTCTGAAGCTCCACTCTGAAGCTCCACTCTGCACTCTGAAGCTCCACTCTGAAGCTCCACTCTGCACTCTGAAGCTCCACTCTGAAGCTCCACTCTGAAGCTCCACTCTGAAGCTCCACTCTGAAGCTCCACTCTGAAGCTCCACTCTGAAGCTCCACTCTGAAGCTCCACTCTGAAGCTCCACTCTGAAGCTCCACTCTGCACTCTGAAGCTCCACTCTGAAGCTCCACTCTGAAGCTCCACTCTGAAGCTCCACTCTGAAGCTCTACTCTGAAGCTCCACTCTGAAGCTCCACTCTGAAGCTCCACTCTGAAGCTCCACTCTGAAGCTCCACTCTGAAGCTCCACTCTGAAGCTCCACTCTGAAGCTCTACTCTGAAGCTCTACTCTGCACTCTGAAGCTCCACTCTGAAGCTCCACTCTGAAGCTCCACTCTGAAGCTCCACTCTGAAGCTCCACTCTGAAGCTCCACTCTGAAGCTCCACTCTGAAGCTCCACTCTGCACTCTGAAGCTCCACTCTGAAGCTCCACTCTGAAGCTCCACTCTGAAGCTCCACTTTGAAGCTCCACTCTGAAGCTCCACTCTGAAGCTCCACTCTGAAGCTCCACTCTGAAGCTCCACTCTGAAGCTCCACTCTGAAGCTCCACTCTGCACTCTGAAGCTCCACTCTGCACTCTGAAGCTCCACTCTGAAGCTCCACTCTGAAGCTCCACTCTGAAGCTCCACTCTGAAGCTCCACTCTGCACTCGGAAGCTCCACTCTGAAGCTCCACTCTGAAGCTCCACTCTGAAGCTCCACTCTGAAGCTCCACTCTGAAGCTCCACTCTGAAGCTCCACTCTGAAGCTCCACTCTGAAGCTCCACTCTGAAGCTCCACTCTGAAGCTCCACTCTGAAGCTCCACTCTGAAGCTCCACTCTGCACTCTGAAGCTCCACTCTGCACTCTGAAGCTCCACTCTGAAGCTCCACTCGGAAGCTCCACTCGGAAGCTCCACTCTGCACTCTGAAGCTCCACTCTGAAGCTCCACTCTGAAGCTCCACTCTGCACTCTGAAGCTCCACTCTGCACTCTGAAGCTCCACTCGGAAGCTCCACTCGGAAGCTCCACTCTGCACTCTGAAGCTCCACTCTGAAGCTCCACTCGGAAGCTCCACTCGGAAGCTCCACTCGGAAGCTCCACTCTGAAGCTCCACTCTGAAGCTCCACTCTGAAGCTCCACTCTGAAGCTCCACTCTGAAGCTCCACTCTGCACTCTGAAGCTCCACTCGGAAGCTCCACTCTGCACTCTGAAGCTCCACTCGGAAGCTCCACTCGGAAGCTCCACTCGGAAGCTCCACTCGGAAGCTCCACTCGGAAGCTCCACTCTGCACTCGGAAGCTCCACTCTGCACTCTGAAGCTCCACTCTGAAGCTCCACTCTGAAGCTCCACTCTGAAGCTCCACTCTGAAGCTCCACTCTGCACTCTGAAGCTCCACTCTGAAGCTCCACTCTGCACTCTGAAGCTCCACTCTGAAGCTCCACTCTGCACTCTGAAGCTCCACTCTGAAGCTCCACTCTGCACTCTGAAGCTCCACTCTGAAGCTCCACTCTGAAGCTCCACTCTGAAGCTCCACTCTGAAGCTCCACTCTGAAGCTCTACTCTGAAGCTCTACTCTGCACTCTGAAGCTCCACTCTGAAGCTCCACTCTGAAGCTCCACTCTGAAGCTCCACTCTGAAGCTCCACTCTGCACTCTGAAGCTCCACTCTGAAGCTCCACTCTGAAGCTCCACTCTGAAGCTCCACTCTGAAGCTCCACTCTGAAGCTCCACTCTGAAGCTCTACTCTGAAGCTCTACTCTGCACTCTGAAGCTCCACTCTGAAGCTCCACTCTGAAGCTCCACTCTGCACTCTGAAGCTCCACTCTGAAGCTCCACTCTGCACTCTGAAGCTCCACTCTGAAGCTCCACTCGGAAGCTCCACTCTGAAGCTCCACTCTGAAGCTCCACTCTGAAGCTCCACTCTGAAGCTCCACTCTGAAGCTCCACTCTGAAGCTCCACTCTGAAGCTCCACTCTGAAGCTCCACTCTGAAGCTCCACTCTGAAGCTCCACTCTGAAGCTGCACTCTGAAGCTCCACTCTGAAGCTCCACTCGGAAGCTCCACTCGGAAGCTCCACTCGGAAGCTCCACTCTGAAGCTCCACTCTGAAGCTCCACTCTGAAGCTCCACTCTGAAGCTCCACTCTGAAGCTCCACTCTGAAGCTCCACTCTGAAGCTCTACTCTGCACTCTGAAGCTCCACTCTGAAGCTCCACTCTGAAGCTCCACTCTGAAGCTCCACTCTGAAGCTCCACTCTGAAGCTCCACTCTGAAGCTCCACTCTGAAGCTCCACTCTGAAGCTCCACTCTGCACTCTGAAGCTCCACTCTGAAGCTCCACTCTGAAGCTCTACTCTGAAGCTCTACTCTGAAGCTCTACTCTCCACTCTGAAGCTCCACTCTGAAGCTCCACTCTAAAGCTCCACTCTGAAGCTCCACTCTGAAGCTCCACTCTGAAGCTCCACTCTGAAGCTCCACTCTGAAGCTCCACTCTGAAGCTCCACTCTGAAGGTCCACTCTGAAGGTCCACTCTGAAGCTCCACTCTGAAGCTCCAGCTCCACTCTGAAGCTCCACTCTGAAGGTCCACTCTGAAGGTCCACTCTGAAGCTCCACTCTGAAGCTCCACTCTGAAGGTCCACTCTGAAGGTCCACTCTGAAGCTCCACTCTGAAGCTCCACTCTGCACTCTGAAGCTCCACTCTGAAGCTCCACTCTGAATCTGCACTCTGAAGCTCCACTCTGCACTCTGAAGCTCCACTCGGAAGCTCCACTCGGAAGCTCCACTCGGAAGCTCCACTCTGCACTCTGAAGCTCCACTCTGCACTCTGAAGCTCCACTCTGAAGCTCCACTCTGAAGCTCCACTCTGAAGCTCCACTCTGAAGCTCCACTCTGCACTCTGAAGCTCCACTCTGCACTCTGAAGCTCCACTCTGAAGCTCCACTTTGAAGCTCCACTCTGAAGCTCCACTCTGAAGCTCCACTCTGAAGCTCCACTCTGAAGCTCCACTCTGAAGCTCCACTCTGAAGCTCCACTCTGAAGCTCCACTCTGAAGCTCTACTCTGAAGCTCTACTCTCCACTCTGAAGCTCTACTCTGAAGCTCTACTCTCCACTCTGAAGCTCCACTCTGAAGCTCCACTCTGAAGCCCCACTCTGAAGCTCCACTCTGAAGCTCCACTTTGAAGCTCCTCTCTGAAGCTCCACTCTGAAGCTCCACTCTGCACTCTGAAGCTCCACTCTGAAGCTCCACTCTGAATCTGCACTCTGAAGCTCCACTCTGCACTCTGAAGCTCCACTCTGAAGCTCCACTCTGCACTCGGAAGCTCCACTCGGAAGCTCCACTCGGAAGCTCCACTCGGAAGCTCCACTCGGAAGCTCCACTCTGAAGCTCCACTCTGAAGCTCCACTCTGAAGCTCCACTCTGAAGCTCCACTCTGCACTCTGAAGCTCCACTCTGAAGCTCCACTCTGAAGCTCCACTCTGAAGCTCCACTCTGAAGCTCCACTCTGAAGCTCCACTCTGAAGCTCCACTCTGAAGCTCCACTCTGAAGCTCCACTTTGAAGCTCCACTTTGAAGCTCCACTCTGAAGCTCCACTCTGAAGCTCCACTCTGAAGCTCCACTCTGAAGCTCCACTCTGAAGCTCCACTCTGAAGCTCCACTCTGAAGCTCCACTTTGAAGCTCCACTCTGAAGCTCCACTCTGAAGCTCCACTCTGAAGCTCCACTTTGAAGCTCCACTTTGAAGCTCCACTCTGAAGCTCCACTCTGAAGCTCCACTCTGAAGCTCCACTCTGAAGCTCCCCTCTGAAGCTCCACTCTGAAGCTCCACTCTGCACTCTGAAGCTCCACTCTGAAGCTCCACTCTGAAGCTCCACTCTGAAGCTCCACTCTGAAGCTCCACTCTGAAGCTCCACTCTGAAGCTGCACTCTGAAGCTCCACTCTGCACTCTGAAGCTCCACTCGGAAGCTCCACTCGGAAGCTCCACTCTGAAGCTCCACTCGGAAGCTCCACTCGGAAGCTCCACTCTGAAGCTCCACTCTGAAGCTCCACTCTGAAGCTCCACTCGGAAGCTCCACTCGGAAGCTCCACTCGGAAGCTCCACTCTGCACTCTGAAGCTCCACTCTGAAGCTCCACTCGGAAGCTCCACTCTGAAGCTCCACTCTGAAGCTCCACTCTGAAGCTCCACTCTGAAGCTCCACTCTGAAGCTCCACTCTGAAGCTCCACTCTGCACTCTGAAGCTCCACTCTGCACTCTGAAGCTCCACTCTGAAGCTCCACTCTGCACTCTGAAGCTCCACTCTGAAGCTCCACTCTGCACTCTGAAGCTCCACTCTGAAGCTCCACTTTGAAGCTCCACTCTGAAGCTCCACTCTGCACTCTGAAGCTCCACTCTGCACTCTGAAGCTCCACTCTGAAGCTCCACTCTGAAGCTCCGCTCTGAAGCTCCACTCTGAAGCTCCGCTCTGAAGCTCCGCTCTGAAGCTCCGCTCTGAAGCTCCACTCTGCACTCTGAAGCTCCACTCTGAAGCTCTACTCTGCACTCTGAAGCTCCACTCTGAAGCTCCACTCTGAAGCTCCACTCTGAAGCTCCACTCTGAAGCTCCACTCTGAAGCTCCACTTTGAAGCTCCACTTTGAAGCTCCACTCTGAAGCTCCACTCGGAAGCTCCACTCGGAAGCTCCACTCTGAAGCTCCACTCTGAATCTGCACTCTGAAGCTCCACTCTGCACTCTGAAGCTCCACTCGGAAGCTCCACTCGGAAGCTCCACTCTGAAGCTCCACTCTGAAGCTCCACTCTGAAGCTCCACTCTGAAGCTCCACTCTGAAGCTCCACTCTGAAGCTGCACTCTGAAGCTCCACTCTGAAGCTCCACTCTGAAGCTCCACTCTGAAGCTCCACTCTGAAGCTCCACTCTGAAGCTCCACTCTGAAGCTCCACTCTGAAGCTCCACTCTGAAGCTCCACTCTGAAGCTCCACTCTGAAGCTCCACTCTGAAGCTCCACTCTGAAGCTCTGAATTCCACTCTGAAGCTCCACTCTGAAGCTCCACTCTGAAGCTCCACTCTGAAGCTCCACTCTGAAGCTCCACTCTGAAGCTCCACTCTGAAGCTCCACTCTGAAGCTCCACTCTGCACTCTGAAGCTCCACTCTGAAGCTCCACTCCGAAGCTCCACTCTGAAGCTCCACTCTGAAGCTCCACTCTGAAGCTCCACTCTGAAGCTCCACTCTGAAGGTCCACTCTGAAGCTCCACTCTGAAGCTCCACTCTGAAGCTCCACTCTGAAGCTCCACTCTGAAGCTCTGAAGCTCCACTCTGAAGCTCCACTCTGAAGCTCCACTCTGAAGCTCCACTCTGAAGCTCCACTCTGAAGCTCCACTCTGAAGCTCCACTCTGAAGCTCCACTCTGCACTCTGAAGCTCCACTCTGAAGCTCCACTCCGAAGCTCCACTCCGAAGCTCCACTCCGAAGCTCCACTCTGAAGCTCCACTCTGAAGCTCCACTCTGAAGCTCCACTCTGAAGCTCCACTCTGAAGCTCCACTCTGAAGCTCCACTCTGCACTCTGAAGCTCCACTCTGAAGCTCCACTCGGAAGCTCCACTCTGAAGCTCCACTCTGAAGCTCCACTCTGAAGCTCCACTCTGAAGCTCCACTCTGAAGCTCCACTCTGAAGCTCCACTCTGAAGCTCCACTCTGAAGCTCTGAAGCTCCACTCTGAAGCTCCACTCTGAAGCTCCACTCTGAAGCTCCACTCTGAAGCTCCACTCTGAAGCTCCACTCTGAAGCTCCACTCTGAAGCTCCACTCTGCACTCTGAAGCTCCACTCTGAAGCTCCACTCCGAAGCTCCACTCCGAAGCTCCACTCTGAAGCTCCACTCTGAAGCTCCACTCTGAAGCTCCACTCTGAAGCTCCACTCTGAAGCTCCACTCTGAAGCTCCACTCTGAAGCTCCACTCTGAAGCTCCACTCTGCACTCTGAAGCTCCACTCTGAAGCTCCACTCTGAAGCTCCACTCTGCACTCTGAAGCTCCACTCTGAAGCTCCACTCTGAAGCTCCACTCTGAAGCTCCACTCTGAAGCTCCACTCTGAAGCTCCACTCTGCACTCTGAAGCTCCACTCTGAAGCTCCACTCTAAAGCTCCACTCTAAAGCTCCACTCTAAAGCTCCACTCTAAAGCTCCACTCTAAAGCTCCACTCTGAAGCTCCACTCTGAAGCTCCACTCTGCACTCTGAAGCTCCACTCTGAAGCTCCACTCGGAAGCTCCACTCGGAAGCTCCACTCGGAAGCTCCACTCGGAAGCTCCACTCTGCACTCTGAAGCTCCACTCTGAAGCTCCACTCTGAAGCTCCACTCTGAAGCTCCACTCTGAAGCTCCACTCTGAAGCTCCACTCTGAAGCTCCACTCTGAAGCTCCACTCTGCACTCTGAAGCTCCACTCTGAAGCTCCACTCTGAAGCTCCACTCTGAAGCTCCACTCTGAAGCTCCACTCTGAAGCTCCACTCTGAAGCTCCACTCTGAAGCTCCACTCTGAAGCTCCACTCTGAAGCTCCACTCTGAAGCTCCACTCTGAAGCTCTGAAGCTCCACTCTGAAGCTCCACTCTGAAGCTCCACTCTGAAGCTCCACTCTGAAGCTCCACTCTGAAGCTCCACTCTGAAGCTCCACTCTGAAGCTCCACTCTGAAGCTCCACTCTGAAGCTCCACTCTGCACTCTGAAGCTCCACTCTGCACTCTGAAGCTCCACTCTGAAGCTCCACTCTGCACTCTGAAGCTCCACTCTGAAGCTCCACTCTGCACTCTGAAGCTCCACTCTGAAGCTCCACTTTGAAGCTCCACTCTGAAGCTCCACTCTGCACTCTGAAGCTCCACTCTGCACTCTGAAGCTCCACTCTGAAGCTCCACTCTGAAGCTCCGCTCTGAAGCTCCACTCTGAAGCTCCGCTCTGAAGCTCCGCTCTGAAGCTCCGCTCTGAAGCTCCACTCTGCACTCTGAAGCTCCACTCTGAAGCTCTACTCTGCACTCTGAAGCTCCACTCTGAAGCTCCACTCTGAAGCTCCACTCTGAAGCTCCACTCTGAAGCTCCACTCTGAAGCTCCACTTTGAAGCTCCACTTTGAAGCTCCACTCTGAAGCTCCACTCTGAAGGTCCACTCTGAAGGTCCACTCTGAAGCTCCACTCTGAAGCTCCACTCTGCACTCTGAAGCTCCACTCTGAAGCTCCACTCTAAAGCTCCACTCTGAAGCTCCACTCTGAAGCTCCACTCTGCACTCTGAAGCTCCACTCTGAAGCTCCACTCGGAAGCTCCACTCGGAAGCTCCACTCGGAAGCTCCACTCGGAAGCTCCACTCTGAAGCTCCACTCTGAAGCTCCACTCTGAAGCTCCACTCTGAAGCTCCACTCTGCACTCTGAAGCTCCACTCGGAAGCTCCACTCGGAAGCTCCACTCGGAAGCTCCACTCTGAAGCTCCACTCTGAAGCTCCACTCTGAAGCTCCACTCTGAAGCTCCACTCTGAAGCTCCACTCTGAAGCTCCACTCTGCACTCTGAAGCTCCACTCTGAAGCTCCACTCTGAAGCTCCACTCTGAAGCTCCACTCTGAAGCTCCACTCTGAAGCTCCACTCTGCACTCTGAAGCTCCACTCTGAAGCTCCACTCTGAAGCTCCACTCTGAAGCTCCACTCTGAAGCTCCACTCTGCACTCTGAAGCTCCACTCTGAAGCTCCACTCGGAAGCTCCACTCGGAAGCTCCACTCGGAAGCTCCACTCTGAAGCTCCACTCTGAAGCTCCACTCTGAAGCTCCACTCTGAAGCTCCACTCTGAAGCTCCACTCTGAAGCTCCACTCTGAAGCTCCACTCTGAAGCTCCACTCTGCACTCTGAAGCTCCACTCTGAAGCTCCACTCCGAAGCTCCACTCCGAAGCTCCACTCTGAAGCTCCACTCTGAAGCTCCACTCTGAAGCTCCACTCTGAAGCTCCACTCTGAAGCTCCACTCTGAAGCTCTACTCTGCACTCTGAAGCTCCACTCTGAAGCTCCACTCTGAAGCTCCACTCTGAAGCTCCACTCTGCACTCTGAAGCTCCACTCGGAAGCTCCACTCGGAAGCTCCACTCGGAAGCTCCACTCGGAAGCTCCACTCTGAAGCTCCACTCGGAAGCTCCACTCTGAAGCTCCACTCTGAAGCTCCACTCTGAAGCTCCACTCTGAAGCTCCACTCTGCACTCTGAAGCTCCACTCTGAAGCTCCACTCTGAAGCTCCACTCTGCACTCTGAAGCTCCACTCTGAAGCTCCACTCTGCACTCTGAAGCTCCACTCTGAAGCTCCACTCCGAAGCTCCACTCCGAAGCTCCACTCTGAAGCTCCACTCTGAAGCTCCACTCTGAAGCTCCACTCTGAAGCTCCACTCTGAAGCTCCACTCTGAAGCTCCACTCTGAAGCTCCACTCTGCACTCTGAAGCTCCACTCTGAAGCTCCACTCTGAAGCTCCACTCTGCACTCTGAAGCTCCACTCTGAAGCTCCACTCGGAAGCTCCACTCGGAAGCTCCACTCGGAAGCTCCACTCTGAAGCTCCACTCGGAAGCTCCACTCTGAAGCTCCACTCTGAAGCTCCACTCTGAAGCTCCACTCTGCACTCTGAAGCTCCACTCTGAAGCTCTACTCTGAAGCTCCACTCTGAAGCTCCACTCTGAAGCTCCACTCTGAAGCTCTGAAGCTCCACTCTGAAGCTCCACTCTGAAGCTCCACTCTGAAGCTCCACTCTGAAGCTCCACTCTGAAGCTCTGAATTCCACTCTGAAGCTCCACTCTGAAGCTCCACTCTGAAGCTCCACTCTGAAGCTCCACTCTGAAGCTCCACTCTGAAGCTCCACTCTGAAGCTCCACTCTGAAGCTCCACTCTGAAGCTCCACTCTGCACTCTGAAGCTCCACTCTGAAGCTCCACTCTGAAGCTCCACTCTGAAGCTCCACTCTGAAGCTCCACTCTGAAGCTCCACTCTGCACTCTGAAGCTCCACTCTGAAGCTCCACTCCGAAGCTCCACTCTGAAGCTCCACTCTGAAGCTCCACTCTGAAGCTCCACTCTGAAGCTCCACTCTGAAGCTCCACTCTGCACTCTGAAGCTCCACTCTGAAGCTCCACTCTGAAGCTCCACTCTGCACTCTGAAGCTCCACTCTGAAGCTCCACTCGGAAGCTCCACTCGGAAGCTCCACTCTGCACTCTGAAGCTCCACTCTGAAGCTCCACTCTGAAGCTCCACTCTGAAGCTCCACTCTGCACTCTGAAGCTCCACTCTGAAGCTCCACTCGGAAGCTCCACTCGGAAGCTCCACTCGGAAGCTCCACTCTGAAGCTCCACTCTGAAGCTCCACTCTGAAGCTCCACTCTGAAGCTCCACTCTGAAGCTCCACTCTGAAGCTCCACTCTGAAGCTCCACTCTGCACTCTGAAGCTCCACTCTGAAGCTCTACTCTGAAGCTCCACTCTGAAGCTCCACTCTGAAGCTCCACTCTGAAGCTCCACTCTGAAGCTCCACTCTGAAGCTCCACTCTGAAGCTCCACTCTGAAGCTCTGAATTCCACTCTGAAGCTCCACTCTGAAGCTCCACTCTGAAGCTCCACTCTGAAGCTCCACTCTGAAGCTCCACTCTGAAGCTCCACTCTGAAGCTCCACTCTGAAGCTCCACTCTGAAGCTCTGAATTCCACTCTGAAGCTCCACTCTGAAGCTCCACTCTGAAGCTCCACTCTGAAGCTCCACTCTGAAGCTCCACTCTGAAGCTCCACTCTGAAGCTCCACTCTGAAGCTCCACTCTGAAGCTCCACTCTGAAGCTCCACTCTGAAGCTCCACTCTGCACTCTGAAGCTCCACTCTGAAGCTCCACTCTAAAGCTCCACTCTGAAGCTCCACTCTGCACTCTAAAGCTCCACTCTGAAGCTCCACTCTGCACTCTGAAGCTCCACTCTGAAGCTCCACTCTGAAGCTCCACTCTGAAGCTCCACTCTGAAGCTCCACTCTGAAGCTCTACTCTCCACTCTGAAGCTCCACTCTGAAGCTCCACTCTGAAGCTCCACTCTGAAGCTCCACTCTGAAGCTCCACTCTGAAGCTCCACTCTGCACTCTGAAGCTCCACTCTGAAGCTCCACTCTGAATCTGCACTCTGAAGCTCCACTCTGCACTCTGAAGCTCCACTCGGAAGCTCCACTCGGAAGCTCCACTCGGAAGCTCCACTCGGAAGCTCCACTCGGAAGCTCCACTCGGAAGCTCCACTCGGAAGCTCCACTCTGCACTCTGAAGCTCCACTCTGAAGCTCCACTCTGAAGCTCCACTCTGAAGCTCCACTCTGAAGCTCCACTCTGAAGCTCCACTCTGAAGCTCCACTCTGAAGCTCTACTCTCCACTCTGAAGCTCCACTCTGAAGCTCCACTCTGAAGCTCCACTCTGAAGCTCCACTCTGAAGCTCCACTCTGAAGCTCTACTCTGAAGCTCCACTCTGCACTCTGAAGCTCCACTCTGAAGCTCCACTCTGAAGCTCCACTCTGAAGCTCCACTCTGAAGCTCTACTCTGAAGCTCCACTCTGAAGCTCTACTCTGAAGCTCCACTCTGAAGCTCCACTCTGAAGCTCCACTCTGAAGCTCCACTCTGAAGCTCCACTCTGAAGCTCCACTCTGAAGCTCCACTCTGAAGCTCCACTCTGAAGCTCTACTCTCCACTCTGAAGCTCCACTCTGAAGCTCCACTCTGAAGCTCCACTCTGAAGCTCCACTCTGAAGCTCCACTCTGAAGCTCCACTCTGAAGCTCCACTCTGAAGCTCCACTCTGCACTCTGAAGCTCCACTCTGAAGCTCCACTCTGAATCTGCACTCTGAAGCTCCACTCTGCACTCTGAAGCTCCACTCGGAAGCTCCACTCGGAAGCTCCACTCGGAAGCTCCACTCGGAAGCTCCACTCTGAAGCTCCACTCTGAAGCTCCACTCTGAAGCTCCACTCGGAAGCTCCACTCGGAAGCTCCACTCTGAAGCTCCACTCTGAAGCTCCACTCGGAAGCTCCACTCGGAAGCTCCACTCGGAAGCTCCACTCGGAAGCTCCACTCGGAAGCTCCACTCTGAATCTGCACTCTGAAGCTCCACTCTGCACTCTGAAGCTCCACTCTGCACTCTGAAGCTCCACTCTGAAGCTCCACTCTGCACTCTGAAGCTCCACTCTGAAGCTCCACTCTGCACTCTGAAGCTCCACTCTGAAGCTCCACTCTGCACTCTGAAGCTCCACTCTGAAGCTCCACTTTGAAGCTCCACTCTGAAGCTCCACTCTGCACTCTGAAGCTCCACTCTGAAGCTCCACTCTGAAGCTCCACTCTGAAGCTCCACTCTGAAGCTCCACTCTGAAGCTCCACTCTGAAGCTCCACTCTGAAGCTCCACTCTGAAGCTCCACTCTGCACTCTGAAGCTCCACTCTGAAGCTCCACTCTGAAGCTCCACTCTGAAGCTCCACTCTGCACTCTGAAGCTCCACTCTGAAGCTCCACTCTGAAGCTCCACTTTGAAGCTCCACTCTGAAGCTCCACTCTGCACTCTGAAGCTCCACTCTGCACTCTGAAGCTCCACTCTGAAGCTCCACTCTGAAGCTCCACTCTGAAGCTCCGCTCTGAAGCTCCGCTCTGCACTCTGAAGCTCCGCTCTGCACTCTGAAGCTCCACTCTGAAGCTCCACTCTGAAGCTCCACTCTGAAGCTCCACTCTGAAGCTCCACTCTGAAGCTCCACTCTGAAGCTCCACTCTGAAGCTCAACTCTGAAGCTCCACTCTGAAGCTCCACTCTGAAGCTCCACTCTGCACTCTGAAGCTCCACTCTGCACTCTGAAGCTCCACTCTGCACTCTGAAGCTCCACTCTGCACTCTGAAGCTCCACTCTGCACTCTGAAGCTCCACTCTGCACTCTGAAGCTCCACTCTGCACTCCGAAGCTCCACTCTGAAGCTCCACTCTGAAGCTCCACTCTGAAGCTCCACTCTGAAGCTCCACTCTGAAGCTCCACTCTCCACTCTGAAGCTCCACTCTGAAGCTCCACTCTGAAGCTCCACTCTGAAGCTCTACTCTCCACTCTGAAGCTCCACTCTGAAGCTCCACTCTGAAGCTCCACTCTGAAGCTCCACTTTGAAGCTCCACTCTGAAGCTCCACTCTGAAGCTCCACTCTGCACTCTGAAGCTCCACTCTGAAGCTCCACTCTGCACTCTGAAGCTCCACTCTGAAGCTCCACTCTGAATCTGCACTCTGAAGCTCCACTCTGCACTCTGAAGCTCCACTCTGAAGCTCCACTCTGAAGCTCCACTCTGCACTCTGAAGCTCCACTCTGAAGCTCCACTCTGAAGCTCCACTCTGCACTCTGAAGCTCCACTCTGAAGCTCCACTCTGAAGCTCCACTCTGCACTCTGAAGCTCCACTCTGAAGCTCCACTCTGAAGCTCCACTCTGAAGCTCCACTCTGAAGCTCCACTCTGAAGCTCCACTCTGAAGCTCCACTCTGAAGCTCCACTCTGCACTCTGAAGCTCCACTCTGAATCTCCACTCTGAAGCTCCACTCTGAAGCTCCACTCTGAAGCTCCACTCGGAAGCTCCACTCTGAAGCTCCACTCTGAAGCTCCACTCTGAAGCTCCACTCTGCACTCTGAAGCTCCACTCTGAAGCTCCACTCTGAAGCTCCACTCTGAAGCTCCACTCTGAAGCTCCACTCTGAAGCTCCACTCTGAAGCTCCACTCTGAAGCTCCACTCTGAAGCTCCACTCTGCACTCTGAAGCTCCACTCTGAAGCTCCACTCTGAAGCTCCACTCTGCACTCTGAAGCTCCACTCTGAAGCTCCACTCTGCACTCTGAAGCTCCACTCTGAAGCTCCACTCTGCACTCTGAAGCTCCACTCTGAAGCTCCACTCTGCACTCTGAAGCTCCACTCTGAAGCTCCACTCTGCACTCTGAAGCTCCACTCTGAAGCTCCACTCTGCACTCTGAAGCTCCACTCTGAAGCTCCACTCTGCACTCTGAAGCTCCACTCTGAAGCTCCACTCTGCACTCTGAAGCTCCACTCTGAAGCTCCACTCTGCACTCTGAAGCTCCACTCTGAAGCTCCACTCTGAAGCTCCACTCTGAAGCTCCACTCGGAAGCTCCACTCGGAAGCTCCACTCGGAAGCTCCACTCAGAAGCTCCACTCTGAAGCTCCACTCTGAAGCTCCACTCTGAAGCTCCACTCTGCACTCTGCACACGCAATTTTGGGTGGGCGACAGGTAAAACACCAAGGCTGTCTAACCTGGATTCCACCTCATATCTCTTTCATGAACCACCATACATGTCCTGCCCATTTATTTCACTCATGCATGGGTTTTTTTAATCCCTGCTTTCTCCCTTTGTCAGCGTTTTACCGTCATTTTCTTTATCAGTCTTCACCCCGTTTCTCTCTCTTATTTTGGATGGAGGCTGGTGTTAAAACAATAATAAGTGCGGGTTTTCAAATACGAGCGCTGGTGGACCCCTGCAACCAGCTCAGCTGCTCAAAGTAAGCACGGTATAATCTTCATGCCTCCTACTTTCCCTGCAGCCAACCATCTCCTCGGATGACGGGCTGCCGGCGATACCTCCCTGCAGCTTGGTTTGACCTTCATGCCCTTTCCCGGCGGGTGCCCTCAATCCCGGACCAGATTCGGGGGCGTTCCCGAGAAGAGGCTTTCGGCTGACGTAGCCAAAAGCCAAAGAATCTCGGGAACGCCCCCGTGTCTCCTCCGGCATGGACGGACAGGCCCCTCGTCCAATGGCTAGGCTCCATTTATGGAGCCAGCCAATGAATGACGAGGGCCGACCCAAACCCACACTACAGTTCTCATTAGGTTTTTGCCTGCGCAAAAAAGATGCGCAGAGCGCATCTTTTCGCGAGGCAAAACCTAAAAAGGCAAGCTTATGCCCATGCCCACTCCTAAAAGACCTTGGCAGAACATCAGCTTAGACTTTGTTACCGGATTGCCATCAGATCAGGGATAAACAGCCATATTTGTGGTTATCAATAGCCTCACAAAATTGGGGCATTTTATCCACTGTGTAAACCTTCCCACTGCAGGACAACCTGCAAAGTTGTTGTTGAATAATGTCATTCGATTACATGGAGTGCCAGAAGTCATTGTGTCGGACAGAGGGCCGCAGTTCGTTGCCAGATTCTGGAAGATATGGTGTCAGGCACTCCACATCCAATTCAAGCCAAGCTTTGCACGAGCTACCACCCTCAGACTGATGGTCAAACGGAAAGACTAAATCAAACCTTGAAAAAGTATCTCCGTTGCTACGCTAAGGAAGCCCAGGAGTCATGGGTATCTCTGTTGTGGATGGCGGATGTGGCATATAACAACGCCTGGCACAGCGTGTGGGGGTGTGTCTCCATTTTGTGATACTTATGGCTTTGATGCAAGAATCCTTCCTGCAGGCCCTCGAACCGCTTCACTTGGTGCGCCCCATCAGCTTAGCCAAACCCACCCACCAAAAAGTCTTGGTGCGTTCGCCAGGGCCGGGCGGTGCTCCAGTCTCTGAAAAACCAAAGGCCGAGGGACACTGTCTGGTTTTCACGGAGCTGCGCCTGCATTGCGTGTTAAAAAAGTACATCCCCCAGGATCCTCTGGGGTGGGAGGAGGGGAGGAGGTATTTTAGCCAACGAGGCCTGCCCACTGTTGCGCGTAATTCTGTCGGTTTCCTGTTTGGCGTTTCGTCCTGAGCTGGAGTGTTGCTGCGCGCTGTGAGGGATCCCGGTTCCCACCAGGGTTTCCCCGTATCAGAGCCTGAGAGGGGCATTCTAAGGTAGGATTCTTGAAGTGAGCTGCCTCGCGGAGTGCTGTGGTGAATACTCCACGCTACTGTGTTTTCTTTGTTTTTAAGGACTACTAACTTTCCAGAAGCGGAGCGCGGTGGTTACTGGAAGCACGTGCTGCCGTTTTCTCATTTTCATTTTGCTCAACAGGTTTTCTTGTTAAAGCGGAGCGTGGTGGTTAAGGACCACGAGTTGCCGTTTTCTATGTTATTGGATTAAAGTCTTCCTGACAAAAATAGGAGTGCTATGGCAATGGAGTCCACGCGCCGCCTTATTCTTGATTTTCTTCATTACTGACGCGGATCGCTGTGGTGGACGCAACCACGCGTTACCGTGTTCCTGATTACCAACTGTCATAAAAACGTATTCATTGGAAGCGGAGCACAGTGGTGGGGTTAACCACACGTTTCCGTGTTCCAAGGTGTTGATTGTTGTAAACTGTATTCAGAATTATTGTGCAGGTGTTTTCTGCTACGCTGGGCCACTATCTTTATTCTACATTTGCATCACATGCCACATAGCAGGGCGGAGTGTTGTGGTTATTGCCTCCCACGCACCACCGTGTCTGTGGATTGCTTCGGTGATATTGTGATAGGGGTTAAATACCTTTACTAAGAAGAAGGGATTCTTTTTTTTTTTCTTTTTTTTTAAACCTTTATTGCAGCATTCATGAAATACAACCTACAACCTCCAGGGCCGGCCGCTAAACAGTAGTAAACCTCGACGTTTCATAACACAAAACAGCTCTTCAGCCGACAACCCTGAGGTCCGGCAGCGATTCAGGATGGATATTGTATCAGGACGCATTGATAAAGCACAGGATATAATAAAGGTCTTCTTTTTATAATATTGAAATGATCGGATCAGGTGCCATACTTTCTAACAACAGGATACGGGGGGCAGGCCAGGGAAACAGGATATGTGTGTGGAAACAGCCATTTGTGGGTCTCTGGCGTTAATACCTATATATCATTGTAAACAATAAAACAGTATACATTTTTGTGACCGCCAGTCCTCAGGGGCCGCCCGCCCAGTGATACGAGTAACAGAAGAACTTGGACACTAATTTCAGAACACAATGAAATCAGAATAAAACACAGAGCATACCGATCCTAAGGAAATATGGGAAGGGAGAAAAAGACCATAGAAACAAAAAAGGAAAAATAACCCCCCCCCCTCCAACCCCCCACCCTGCACCCCTGCCGATGGCTATAGCCTGACCCACTAGCAGCATGCCGGTCGCCCTACTAACCTAAACCCTAAAAGAAGGTGAAAGAAGAAGAATGGAGGAGGGCCTAATCATACGGTGTTCCCGACCCCTTGGCTCCCCCGCCAAAACACAGACACCCCCTACAGCCAAAGACGGATGTGAAGCAACTGGTACAAAAATCAAGAGGGGGCATCGTGATACACCGCCCAGCTTCCATTATTAAACATTTCCAATTCGAACTTCCATTACCAGTGTTCCAAGCCAGCCCAGGCTAGTTTATTCAACCTTGACCCTTTCGAATCATCACACGAACCCTCCCCAGCGAAACCCCAGAGGACACAAACAAGTCATAGAGGAGAGGGAAAGCATCGAAAGTCAATCCATTACCCCCGGTGGCTAGTGACTCCAAGAGGTCTTCACGCACGGAAAATTCCTCTCTCCAAGTTGGACTGTCCCGATAGTTCTTGCCCCGGAATCCTAGAACATCCAGAAAAGGGGGATACAACCACAAGATGGGGGAAGAGTTTACAGCACAGTTATCCGGGGGGGGAACGCCCTTCGAGACCTCCGAAGTCAATGATAATGAAAGGCACTGTGATACACTTGTGGTCCCGAGGACAGCGTCTTCCTGGGCGCCATCCGTTGAATCCGATATTAACCTCCACACTCGATCTCGCACGGGGTCCTCGCCCGAAGTCAAAATGGCCGCGGCTTGAGGGGTTGTTGTTTGCTGGTCCGACCGTAGGGCAGGGTCCGGTACCTTGAACAGGATCCCAGTCAGACTGACATCCATTTTAGCCATTAGCACAGTCACTTGCGAGTGAAACGCCCAAAGTTCTGCTAATATTGTTTCCAGCGTTGGCCCAGACGCCGGTCGATCCACTATACCACGTTCAGTGGCAGGCGCAATCGACTCCCTGGGTAAATCAGCCATTTTCGGGGGAACGAGCAGGATACTGAGGGGGCAAGCGTGGACAGCAACCCGTAGTTATCCACAGCCGGGAGAGCCTGGCGCAGCACCGCAGTCCGGGGTCCCAACCTGCCGAACCCCGGCTGGAATCTATACCGGGTCCGCGGTACAGGGATCCCCACACTCAATCAGCAGCAGCAGGTCACTTCTCTCAACGCTGGGCACGGAAAACAATAGCCACCAAATTTGGGCGTAGACAGTCTCCATGGCGGTAGACCGGACCCTGCCAGGGTCTCTCAGCCGATGTTGTTGAACTGCAACCCGGCCTTACAGTTACTCGAGGCCCCGGCTTCACCGCTGGAACAGGCCACGATCTTTAACTCGGTGTAAGTCCGTAAAATCAAATGATAAAAGCTTGGGGATTTCACCACCGGAGCGAGGAACACTTCATCCAGGTAGAGGCTGGGTGTAGAATCAGGATATCATACAGGATCTCGTGACGGGATACGGAGGTCGGCGGAGCCGGGAACCTAAGCAGCCATATTGGTTGCCGTCGTAGCTCATCCCGAAGAAGGGATTTTTATCATTGTTTTTTCTTTACTACTTTGGAGATCAGAGAGAAGAGGTTTTTTTTCATGGACTAGACCAATAGAAACCCATTTCTCGGATTGAGCCTGCTTGATTCTTGGTATGCCTGTGGTGGTAATCCGACATATGATATAGAAGATGGGGGTTATCTAATTTCTGATTATGTTCTATGTTTTCCAGGTTAGCTATGCTGCAGGTGAAATACCTTGAGTACATCAAGTGGATATTATATTTCTGTTTGAGAGTAGTTTGGTGTTATATGCACTGTTTATATTTATGTCTTTTGTCATTTCAGGCTCCCTTCCTTGCTGTCCCTTCCCTTTCCTTTCCCTCGCCAAATGACTCGAACACTCTGTGTATTACATTCAGAGTGTTGGTGACATTGGGAGGTGGACCATTATTTGCGACAACTGGATTCTGTGAAGCACAGCCTGACAGACACACTCTCCGCACAGTCAGGCAGCGGCCTCAACTCCGCGAGGACAGCAAGAGGGCCTGATCCCGAGCCACAATGCAGCCTCCCGACCACCTGAGAAGCTATCTGCGTGGGTCCACTGCTATAAATACTGCCTCAATACAATGCCTCTGGTCTGCTCCTTAGCTGGATTTCTTCTCCTGTGAAGCCCAGTAGGCTGCCTGCGCCATTGCCGTAGGCCGAAGGTCCTCCCTTATTGACCAGGGCCGCACAGCAGTCAACCACCACACCTACTGACTGATCTCGCTGCTACCAGTGCCAACCAACTCCAGGAATAGCCACTGACAATCACCGTCAGGCCTCTGGTGCACACGCTCTTACCTTCCTCTCAGGGTAGTGCACTGAACTGAACTACCTATTGGGCCGCATCCAGACTCCCTCCATCTTGTCTGGCATCACCTCTGGTTGCCCACGAGATCACTCTCCAAGCAGTAAGGGCCTTGCAAATCCTGCCACCTGTGCTCGCTCGCGTATGCTGCTTGCTTCTCGACTGGTGCTCCTACGGACGCATACTGCAGCCGCTGGGGCCCCTGCTGATTACACCCCACCCAATGCAGTCTGCCTCCGCAGCTGCTCGGGCTCACCAATCCCTGTCCCCGGCACTCGCCTCCTCCTCCCCCCTGGAGTATGTGTGGCGCAGGTCCGAAGCAGGCAGCGCCATTAGGGTCTCAATGCATCACTCGGCCACCGCATCGTTAAAGCAACAACCCAGCTCATTTAATGTTTTCTCTGTCCCCTGGGGCTTCTACAATCCCGCGGTTGGGATTCTGTTGCAGGGAAAAGGTTGCGTAGCGGATACATTTACCAGATTATGGTGAGTGCATGGCGGAGCGAAGTTAAAGCGCATCCGCCATGTTTTCCCTGCAAGTCACGCCGATACAAGACACTTCTATGATGGGGAACTGCATTATGCAAGAGACAAGGGGGCAGAGCGTCTTAAGTATCTTACTGCTCAGGGCCTGGTTGACCTACTCGAAATTCTAGGAGCGAGCAACATGTTAATCGAACAATGTTCGAACCTGGCTCTGACTATTTTGAAATATACTAAGGCCAGGTGATCCCCCATTTACCTAGCTTTCATAGATTTATCCACCACCATGTTTATCCACCATGGCTAATGTTGCTGGATCAAGGAATGCCCGCACCCCGGGGACTTTCTTGTCCACATACACTCAGACCTCTCAGCTCGGGTCCATTTGAACTCTTATGGGGAGTTTTCTTCTGATTTCCTTGTTGAAATTTAAAATCTGATTCTCTTGTTTTTTGATTGAGCTATGGATCATCCATTTTCACCCCTGCCCTACTTTCAGCCCCGGCTTTATCCTGGACACCGCACCTGCATAAACATTGGTAAAAAATCTAGATTAGGGTATTGCAGGCTATGTATACATGCGGAGTCAGCGCAAAAGAACAGCTGGTGTCTGCTCGGGGTTTTTCAGACAATGGTAAATCCTCAAGTAAAGTTTACCCATTTAGCATATCTTGTTGTGCAGCCTTAGGATGCGACGATTGCACAAGGCACCAAGGCTGTTGATTCTTACTGTTACCTCATGTGTGTGTTTTTCCCAAAGACCTATTTACCTCTGGGCGTCACTTGTTTGTGATCTTTTGCTATAAAAACCTATGTAACCATCATTCAGTGCGCTTCCTCCTTGAGTATCTCTATGGTGCATACCGGATGAGGCCCCATTCATGAATGCAAGTACATGACCTTTGGTTTGTACTTCCCTCCAGTGTCGATTCCTCCTTACTTGTTAAAGAACCCGTGGACGAAGGGTGACCCTGCACCAGTGGGTTTTAAATAATCTGCTTCCACATTCCTTTGAAGAGTGACGTGAGGCAGGAGTGCATATTGACACCTTTATTATTTATTTTATGTATTAATGGTTTAACAGCCCACTTATCTATCACCCACCCAGACATACCCCGAATCACAGGCTCCCCAATTCCTGCTTTAACTGTACACTGATGGTGCGATATTGCTGGCCCTCACTCCAAATGCATCGAGACATCAGGTGGACTGTTTTGCCTCTTATGTGCAACCTGAACTTAAAAACTAAGTCTCACATCATCTCCTGTGGCCCGGGCAAACTAAGGCTAAATAAAATCAGTTCTAACAGCCATGTCTTGATGACTGTTGATAACTTCTGTTATCTAGGGCTAACTTTTAGCTCATCAGGTTTGTGGAACCCCCACGGTGCCCAGGCTGGCGCAAAATTAAATAAATCCACCGGTACAGTCTGTGACCTCATTAGACCGGATATCAGGACTATGTTCCCACCATTGAAGATATATAATTCATAATGCATTACTGTAGCCATCTATGGTGCAGGAGTTTGGGGTTTTAGTAACTGCTGTTCCTTACAGGCTGAGGAAAAAAGCTTTTTGTGATGGTTGCGGAGTTCACCGCCGTCCACCTCTAGTTTCATTACCTACATCGAGTTAAGTAAGGAATCCATATAAGATAAGATTCATCTGGCACCACTTTTATTATGGATCAGCACTTGGTCGAACCCAGCTGCAAAGCTTTGTAAGGACATTATATCTGACTGTCTGACATTGGACAAGGCCTGTTTTATACTTTGGTTGAGTTATATACAGGACACTTTTGAATCCCTTGGCATATATCCTCTTGGTTTAGCGACCCCAGCCTTATTTCCAAAAATGCCAAGAAGGAGGTGAAAACACTATTCAAGGACTACTGCTCAAACACCAGGCTGAAAAACAAGTTATCCAAACACTCAGTTTTGCATTATTGTAGTGTTTTATACATAGATGATTCCCCCTTGGATCGATCTATGGATTTTTCAAGATGGGAGCGGTCACTTCTTCTCCATTTCAGAACAGGGTCAATTTACTGGTCCCCTTTTTTTAAACACTTTTTAGACCTAAAGGGGAACATAGTTTCCTCCTGCCCCAGTGATAATCAATCTGCGCAGTCAATATTGCACTTTATCTTTTTTGAAAAATTGCATAATCTAGCACGAAAGCTATTTCTGATACCCTTGTTACAGAGGATAGGTCTCCGATGTTGTAGACCATCTCTCATCCACCAACGATTCTCCAAGTTCACCTGAAATTGTTTTCAGTGCTGTGCCTTCTTGGATGTGGTTATAAGGGCCAGATAAACCATGATGGGTTGGCTCGTTAGTATTTTATATCCAATGTGGCTTGGTATATGGAGTTTGGACGAGATGTTCTGGCCCAATTCTGGGGATGGTAGGAGCGCATATTGGTAGGAGCGCATAGAGGACCCTATTTTAGGTTTTTTGTTCTCTTTCATTCCCTTTTCTCGCCTGTTAAACCTCAGCCCCTCCCTATATGAGTGTAATGAAGCTCTGAAATTTGATTACATCTGCCACCCCTTTGCTTATCTTAAACATGGTCATTTGATGAATTGAGGAATGTTAAAGTTGTTTATGCACTCATATCTTGTTTACCTGTTTTTAATGTGTTTATTTTAAAATCTATGTGAATATATGCATGTGCAATATTTCTATGTACTTTTATGGTCCATTTGTATTTAGACCGAATAAAGTTATATTGAATTAACTCCCATTTTGTACCAAATCTCTCCTATTTGCTGCTCTCCTCACGACATTCTAAACCTCACCTTGCTGCCTCTGATCTCTAAACATTCTGCTTGAAACAATCTAAGGTGGCAACCTATTACTAAGGTTAGCACTACAATCTTACTTCATTTAGCTGTACCCATTAATGTGCCCCATATGCAGGACTAGAATAAATACATATTTTGTGTTCTCTATAAAAGCAGAAAATATAAGTGATTAGAAGAAAAATATATTTTACCTAACAGAAAAATCATATGAATGACAATAATCACTGCAACTATAATATCAATTTATATTTTACCTGTGAAGGTGTAGAGCATCACAAACGATGGGTAATGCTTTTGGCAGAACAGAAATTGTCCTTTCTTGTCCATATTCTTTCAAACTAGCAGATTCGATGTTTCTGTCATTATTATAGCTTAATTCAGTTTTATTGACAATATGCGTATTGTAATAATTGAATGCCAAAGATAGTGGATATTTCCATTCTTCTGGGTAGGAAGACACTGAGAATTGCTGTACAACCCGGGTACACTGTAACGCATCTTTTGTGAATGGTTTTGAAGACATATCCTCAACTTCAGCAAAATATGCACTGTCTTTTTTGGTTCCAACTGTACTGTGGGTAATCTCAGGTTCATTATCCTTAGGAGTAAATTCTTTTGAGATTGTTTCCATAATGCTACTGTGCCCATTGCAAACTTCATTACTCTTGCGGTTTGAACTCCTGCTATGGTTGTCCAGTTTCAAAGTAGGTGACTTGGATTTTTGACTGACTCTACACAAAAATTCAACTGTAAATGATTGCTGAAGTTTTGTAAGATAAAGACAAGCAAGGCCATCTAAGGAGGAAACCTTTACAATCCCTTCATGCTGAGGTTCCACGTGTTCATCAACACTGTTAGGCCATTTAGCTTCTGAGATGTTCGGGATAACGTTCTGTAAAAAGCAAAAACAATGAAAGAAAATTATATAATGCGAGTCAATATCATTAAAAAGGCATTCTATTCCTCATCAAATACAGAGAAGGAAAGTGGTCTTCCCATAATATAGCTCATAGCCTGCTTTGATACTATACATGTGAGGAAGTAAATAAATGGGGTTGCCTCGCAGGCCCAATTAGCCTTCCATGCTGCAGGAGTTACTATCCACATCATTTCAATGCACAAGCAGAGACTGATCCAGCATTTCTCATATTAGTTCACTTCAGGTCTTTAGACACAGTTTCTTTACCAGAAAATTTCAAACAAATACAAATTGCAAAAACACACTTCACCTCTTCTTTCGGAGTTTTCTGCGTAAACAACTTATGTGTCTATAACCTTCTCTTCCCTTCATTATCTCTTTCTCACACTCTTTCTGCTACTAGATCTAGAGTTCATTTACCACTACTTACACAAACTTCCTATCACTCCCAAGTTTACTTTCTATATTTCTTTCACAACTCTCATCCCTACCTAAACACTATGCCACATATTTCCAAATCACAAATACACTACAAAATACACCATTAATTCCACGACTAACAATTCCAATTAAAACCACATAATTCCATAACTACCAGCATACATCCACTACAAACAAAAAACATTTGTAAAAAACAATATCTTTTACAATGCAAATAGCTCTAAATTTCACAAATAAGAGACCGATTGCATTGCAAATGCTTGTTTAAACAATGGCAGCCGTTTAGTATGCAAGAAGACTGCACTACTGCCTCCTTAATTAGAAAATAGTCCAGGTGGATCTGAGCCTTGGATGAACAGAAAGGAAGATCAAACAGTCACCTAAACAAAATGCATGGGGCTAGGTCCAACCACCTTTTTATTAGCAGGGCGAACCATACTACCCGTACATTGAGGGCATACATTGCCTCTGATAACATCCAAAAGCGGCTTTCCAACTCGCCAGGTTAAATTTCCTTCCAAGGAGTGTCACATCAAATACTCAAACGCTTGCCATACGTTTCAGTGTAGCTAAATGTACTAACCAGCTTACTCCTTCATGAAACCACACCTCCAAACACTTATTAGATATGGTTTTAACTTAGTCTCCCTTCACAAATCATTTTCTGATCTTACACAGATTCCTGTTTTGGTGGCAGGCCCTCCAGTTGGACAGAGCCTTGCCAATCTTGCAAACATATAAGTGAGGATGTACCCGTTTTCAAACTCCTATTCGTGTGCATTTTCCTAAATAAGAACACATTATTACCAAGTTTGATCTGTTTCCATATGTCGTACAACGCTCACAAGGCCTTCCACGACAACGGACCAGCATACCTGAAAAGCCGACTCAAATTCAACGCACCCCAAAGAACCCTACCATCAGCCCAGCTCTCCTACGCCACAGTCCCCCGCACCAGAAAGACCAGATCAGGAGGCCGCTCCTCCACCTTCCGCGCAGCCAGAGCCTGGAACGACCTTCTGCTCCACCTCAGACAGATAACACCGCTCCCCATCTTTGCAAGATACCTCAAAACCTGGCTCTTAAACAGACCCCTCCTTGATGGACTGGAACCTGAGACCCCCAGCGCCTTGAGACCCTTACGGGTGAGTAGTCGTGCTTAACAACTAACTGATTAATTGATTGATTGTTTAAATGGCTCTATTGGGTCACTTCACGGTTATCCAGTTTTCTAAAGTCTGTTTCTATTAACACATTCCAACTGATTCCACCATAAAAGGAAAACAATCCTCAACAGCAAGAAAACAACTGAACTTCATAGCCTGCTCTATTGCTTCCTAAAATTATATTTCAAAAAATAAATTTCAAAAAATAAAATCACATGCTGGTAAGATTTTTACTTACTGTGATTTTGTCTGGAGGTATAGTACTTAAGGGTAGATATGGATACAGAGAAAATCGGTTCCGAAATTCTAAAGCTTGAAGAACTTGGTCCTGAAACAATAGAAAATCATTATGAGATCACTCGAAGCCATCTGATAAACATTTACTACATAGTGGCAGTTTTCCCCCATAAACGTGGGCATCATTATTTTGGTGGATTATCATTCAAAATTAGAACATCATTCATGGATCAGGACGTCTAACAATAAATCTGTTACAGACTTTCTTGAAAGTGTGTTTGTAATTCAAGGATATCCCAAGTTTTTGGTATCAGATAATGGGGTGCTGTTTGTTTCAAGAGAAATAAAAGAGTATCTTGCAGTTACAGGTATTCAACAGATCACTGTGGCTTTATGTAGTCCACAAAGTAATGTATTGTTGGAGAGAGTTAACAGAATTGGTAAGAATACCACACAATAAGCGGTCAGTGATAAAATCGATTTCAGAATTGCGTTGAGGGACCGATTTTGGAATTTCAACAGAAAGCCACATTCCACTCCTGAATTTAGTCCATATAAGCTTCTTCAACTAAAGGATTTTATATCAAAGTTCTGTCCTGTGTATAGCCATGATAAACGAGGAGAATAGTGTCAGGACTGAGGATGTGTATAACAAAGTAAAGAGATATTAGGAGAAAAGTAAGCTTCGTTATGCACATATTGTGTTAAAGCTCAGAATTTTCATATTGGTGATTTGGCTAGAATCCAGAAACCAGTGTTGGTAGGATAATCTCTCTCTAATTTTTCAATGACACTCATGTCATGAATTTAAGCAAAGGGTATGTACAGGTTGAGAATGGAACCTGGTGGATAAGAGGAATGCTGTAAAGGTCAGCGAGAATGCAACTAATAATGGTTTGAATGAGTTTGGGAATGTTAGTACAGGCTTGAGAAATAGTGACTGAAATTAAATGAGATGAAATGAAAGAGATTTATAAAGCACTCTTAACCAGAGGGTATCAAGGCGCTGCATTAAAGAATTCCAGAGCTCTATCGAAGAGAGCTTACCCCAGTGAGAAAAGGAAAGATGATACAGAACCTGCAAAAACTAAAAAGAATGAAAGAGTACAAATAGACAATGAGACTCAGGAGAATAAAACCTAGGACATAAAGAGGCAAGTTTTTAAATATTGTCGAATAGAAACGAAAGACTCAGTGTCCGCAATATAACTTGGCAGGGTATTATTCAATAACTTGGCAGCTGCCACAGAGAAGTAGCCTGGTCAGCCTATAGAAATGAAAGGCAGACCTGATAGCCACTGATCCTTCGCCATGAAGAGCTAGGTATACACTACACTAAGCGCCGTAAAGATCATACGCTTCCGAATTGCCAGCAGTTGCAAGCTTCGAAGTCCTTCTTTCACCGAAGATATTTTGGGGTGTTAAGAATAAGGCATGCAGGAGCACTTTGCACCATCTGGTTCTTGTTCAGAGAGTAACTGTAGATATTAAGGTACATACGATTACAGTAATCTAAACACAAGGTCGCCAACACAATTACCACTAATTTGTGAACTTCCTCAGGAATAAAAGGGAAAATCTTCTTGAGGGTGCTGATGATAAAAAAACAACTGCTTGTTGTGCGATTTACTTGCAGATTACAATTAAGAGAGATGTCCATTAGTACTCCAAGATTCATATTGATTCCACAGGGGTAGGGAGGGCCCCCATGATTCCAGCCACCATAGCTCTGACCAGACTGACTGCTTGGCTCCAGAGATCATAACTTCTGTCTTGTCAGCGTTTAACTTAAGGAAATTACTAGTCATCCAGCGGCTCACATCACTCATGCATAGTTTACATCTCTCTACCGTTTCAGGTAGAGTATCAGTGAAATACACAATAATTTGTGTATCGTCGGAATATGACAACACCTAGAAACCAAAACATCTCACCAAGGTTGCCAAAGGCAGAATGAACAAATTAAAAAGTGTGTGAATAAGCGTGGAGCCCTGTGGCCCTCCGCATAGGAGACTAGAAGCCTTGGCGCTGAACTGACCGCAGCATACAATCGGACGTCTCAAAAACCAGAAAGGAATGAAGCAATGCCGGCGCCTTGGCACCCACCCCTACTTGGTGAAGGCTTTTGACCATGTTTGAGGGAGAAACAGTGTCAAATGCTGCCAACAAGTCCAATAGGACAAGGATGGCTGTCCCTCCCTGGTCGACCAGCCTGCATTCCCATCATGTCAGTGACAGTTACGAGAGCCGACTCCGTACTATGACCCTGTCTGAAACCATTTTGAGAAGGGTCCAGAAGATAATGGTCAGTAATTAACTTAACTCGTTGTTGAGATGTTTTTCAAGTATTTTCACAGGAGTGGGAAGAAGAGAGATCGGCTGGTAATTTTTCAACTCATCTGGATCTACATTTGGCTTGTTAGGAATTGGGAAGAAAATAGCTTCTTTCCAGCACTCTGGAAAGACACCAGATCTCAAATGTTTTCCAGGAATTCAGCCACAACATCCGAGACCATCTGTAAGATTTTAGGAGCGCACAAGTCCGTGGGAGAACCAGACCTAATACTCAGCAGTATCTCTTTCACCTGAGATGCAGACAAGGTGGAAAAGACAACACCCGCGGTGCACCAACGTAGATATCTTGAACAAGATATTCATCCTCGTATGTCTCAACAGAATAGAACTCAGAGTAAATGTCAAAAAAAACTTTGCCAAGTTGTCACAAAATGCTTAAGAAGCATTGGTTCTGATGTTTATTTGAGGGATTGGAGAAGTGTTTGACCACTTTAAAAAGCGTTTTCCTAGAGTTCTTGGCTAATCAAATTTGTGATGTATAGTAAGTGGATTTATCCTTGAAATCGCCGCCTTATAAGTGGCAAGTATGGTTTTATCCTTGTCCCTCTCCTTATCCTCTAAATTAATGCACCACTTCCTAGCCTGCCTACGCCAAAGCTGTCTCGGGTCACTAATTCATAGGAGAAATAGTGAGTCTACAAATTTGATGAGTAATTTTAATTTGGACAACAGTTTCACAAACCATTTAGGAATTGATTCTAGTTCGAATCTGAAGCAGGAGAGTAGAGAAAATGAACGTAGATGTTTGAACCGGAACAGCCATCGACGACGATGATTTAGAGACAGCTGTCGTAGACGGTGATGTCTTGGATGTATTCATCGACGACGAGAGCTTTGACACAGCCGTCGACGGAGTCTTCGTCGACGGGAACTTCGTCGTCGAATCCTTGGATGCTATCTTCGCCGTCGACGAAGCCTTCGCCGATAGGATAAAAGTCGTTGACGAGCTGGTCGACGGGATCTTCACCGTCGACGGGATCTTGGACGTCGACAGGACATGCATCGTCGACGATGACTTCTTCGTCGACGGAAGCTTTTTCGTCAATGATATAATCGGAATCGTCGACGAGACTGAGGAGGTAGAGGCTTTCGTAGTCGTGAAAGCCGTCGACGAAACCCTCGTCGACGAAGCCGACGTCGACGTTGTCGTCGTCAAAGTAGTCGTCGACGAAGCAACAGCAGCCAATCTCGTAGATGGAATGGTCGTCGACGAGCCCGTCGACGACCGCGCTGCCTGAAGTGTAAAAACACTTGTAGATGCTGGAAAAGACGCCTGAGAGCCAGGTCTCGTGGGCGTAGTCACAGAGGTGACAGTAGCAGTAGGTTTCACTGGGGCTACTGTTAAAGCCAGCTTTTTCCTCTTCAGGAAAGGAGATGGTAACTCCTGAACACTGCCACGCTTTGAAGGGGCAGTTGAAGGACCTGACTGGAAACTCTCTGCATCAGACAAGACTCCTTCCTTGTCCTGAAGGCGCTTCAACCATAACAGAAGACGACCTTCCCTGTCCCTGAGAGTCTTAGCAGGAAAAGTTCTACAGAACTTGCAGTCAGCCACCTTATGTTCAGGATAAAGGCAGTAAATACATTTTTGGTGGGGGTCCTTCTCAAACAGATGCAGTTTCCCACAGGAAGAGCAAGGCCTAAACAAAGACTTCTTACTTGACATCCTTAGGACTACAGAAGTAGAAGACAAGATGAAGAAAACTGAGCAGAGCTCAGGGAGACTCCCTTCACACGACGTGCGGTAGAAAATCTGAGGGCTTGAGCTTCTGAGGAGAAGGTTCTAGAGGGTGCTTGAGCCTGATTGGCTGCAGTTTGGACTAACATAATGACACTGACTAGGCACTCCATAAAAGGTCTCAAATGGGTCATCCTAGAAGAGGTTATCCCGGAAAGCAGACATCTGGGAGAAAATTCTATTTGAGAAAGAGCAATAATGGATTTATAAATTGTCGTCGCACAAAGTACTGAACGATGACACCCCATGGTAGAATATTTTGTAAATTACTGAGACTGACTAGTACTTATCACACTTTTTGACATTACGGACTGCATCGTAGGGGGACCTAATACACTCTTTCAGAATATCTTCACTGCGTCATAATGCCACTTGACCCCTATGGTTTTATTAGCCATGCACTATACATGGCACACAACATTGGTCATCTGGCAATGACTCGAGTTTAACAAAGTTTTATAATACCCCTCGTAATGTCTGTGCCACCAGACACTGGACATCGAGTGCCAACTCATGTATTCTATCATTTGAGCACCATTTGTAGACATAGAGCGCTCACAAGAAGCAGTAAATCATAACAGCGGGAGGCAGGACTACATTTATCGACACTGTCCGCCCCACATGACACAATATGCACCATTACTAGTGGAGATGACACCCCACACTTCAGAGCTCTTGTTACCCATTAGGCACAGATAGGTGCCTGTAATAACACATTCTAAGCGCTAATTTGTTGCCATTTGAGTGTCTGGAATATTGTAGGCATTCATGAACATTTCTCGCGGGAGACAGAACTACATTTCCCAACCTCGCCACCACATGTGACGCTATGACAGCCAAACACAGAGAGGCAGCACCCTTCAGAGCACCTCAAACCCAAGGCACACTGACTGACGATTGTGGGAGGCGAGACTACATTTCCCAGCTACCCTCTGTCATGAGACACGAGAGTCATAAGATGCCCGATGACAGTATCCGCACTCCATTTAAAAGCGGTCACGCGCGAGGGTGGCCAACATCCAAGGCGTGCAGGGAGTAGGTGTAAAGTGAGGATAATGTCCCCTGAAGAAGTGCAGTTTTTTTTCTAGAATATCTGGTAACCGGAGACAAACCGCACACCGAAAAAAAGGGGGATCAATAGCCAACTATCTCTTTATCTCCTCAGTGAGCGACTATAGGGATCGACCTACCCCACTTCCTTATGAGGCCTAACTAAAATATAGGACCTTATGAGGCCTAACTAAAATATAGGACATGTAGGTCATAGGAGAGACCTTTTTATCTACACTTGTGCGTGCATGCCGAACACTTCTTGTCATTTTATTTGCCTTACTATGTGTGCTTTTAAATGTATATCCATGTACAGTGAACCCTGTTAGCGTGACCTCATATGCTTACATGTCTTGCTGCACATGTTAAGCATGTTGTGCCACAGCATGAGACAATATACTTTAAGGTGGCAAAAGGCAGCCCTCTAACAGAAACAAAAACGTATTTTCTGTTTCCAATCCCGAGACAATAAAGAGGAAAAGGTCCATTATGGTCAGTATGTTGCATGCTTCATGTTGTTTGCCTGATTTAACCAGTCGAGAGTTGGAAATACCAACCATGAATCGTAGGGATGCAACATAGTATTTGGTCCTGATGACAGCCTGCTGACCCCTAATGGCATACAAAAGTCTGGAGCATGTTGACCCACTGATGTTTTGGGTCATTATACCGGAGTCCGGATCTGGAAGGCAATTCTAATACATTTATAATCCCTCATTCATAGCAAAAGTGCTCCACTTACAAACTGGGACAAGTCCACCCACCTACTCACGCTAGGTGTAGTGGGTGAGGATCCGATGATGAAGCATGCCACAGGTGTTACCTGTGGGTGAGGATCCCACTAAAAATCCAAGAAATGCCAGGATCGCACTCATTTACCTGGGTGTGGATCTTTCACTATTTTGAGGTATGCAAGGACCCTGCATCTGATCTCTCAGGTTGAAGAGATCATGATAGCAAAGGTTAACCTTCATTTGTGTAGTTACCTATGCTCTAGTGCAGACAAGGTCAGTAGAAAGTGGTTATGGAATGTTATGGCATTGTTAAACAATGTTGAAGGCAAACTGTCATTTTGCTCGAAGACTAGAAGACAGTGTGGAGGACTCTTTCTAATGGCTGGAGTTTTATTCTACAAATAAAGTTGAAATTAATATATTTGATGTGGAAGTTGTATTTAACAGGTTGCTTGTGTTCTGGTTCAGGAAGGACATGGTCTGGCAGTTCCATTTAGAGAAGGTTAAGACTGATTTGAATGTGGCTGGGTCCTAACTGAGGTGAGAAAGAGTGCAAAATAATTATTATGTGGTCACATAAAGACGGGGCTGGAACACTACCATTTTAAATGCTCACGTTTAAAGTTGATATCTTTCTTAAACGTTGACACTAGACAAACATTTGCTGCATGCCTGTATGGGATAATATTCTCTGAAATTACTTTGCTTACATTTACACTTCTTCATAGGTATCTTATCAGACTACCTCACTATCAGATTATCTCACTACCCTCCAGTAAATCCTGTTACAAGCCTTAACCCACAATGAGGTTTCTTCTCCCTGGCTGGGGACACCTAACAAGTGTCACTACCTCCAGTTACGTCTGCAAACACCATACAATAGTCATGTATGACTACACAGAGTTCACCTCTACAAGCAGGCAATGATGGTGTTTACGAAATCCCACCATTAGAGTCATCTGCCAGGTTTATACAGCTCCACGAGCCTCCCACGTTTGTACAAACAGCCACTGGCTATTGTGTCAACATTGATGACTTCTCTTCAGATTTGCCAGACCAACCTCCACAGAGGGGACACATGAAATTTTCATTTGGCTCAAGAAGACATACTTTGTCCGACAATGGATATACATTTGGATTACAATTTTGCTACTTTTCCTCTTAATTTGGATTGGTTTTGTGACTGTCTTTTTCCTGCTTCTGAATGGACACTATCTCCCAGAACGCTATGCTGATGAACTCCTAAACAAGGTTTTAAAATCCCATTCTTGTTCATTGTTGGGATAAGATACCTTACAATATATTTGAACCTACAGAGACGTCCCACATGCTTTCTGTATTTCCTTACATGACGTCATGACTTCTGGTACTATCTCTGATGATTGGGACATTTACACAGTACATGAAATGCTTGATGATCTTGGGCCAGATATACGACAGAATTTTGCATGCGCAAACAGATTTGCGATTTACACATGCAGAATTCCTCTTGGCCATGTACTAACACTATTTTGGGACTCGCAAATAATTTGCGACTCGCAAAATAGTGTTTTGCGACTTGCTATTAGGAAGGGGCATTCGCTTCCTAATAGCAAGCCCACAAGCCATGTAAGAATGTTTTGCAACTGCAATTGCGGTCGCAAAACACTCGCAGTTTACTACCCTCTTCAAGAGGGTGGTAATGCAGTCGCAAATGGGAAGGGGTACCCTTTGCAAATGCAGGAGAAAATATTTTTTAGGGGCAGGCAATGGGCCCAGGGACCACTATCTGCCCTTAAAAAATTAAACCAAAACATTTCATTTTTAAAAAAAAAATGCATCCAGTTATCCTTTACGGAAAATTGGCTGCATTTTAAAAAAAAAACTGCTTTATTTAAATGCAGTCCCTGACATGGAGGTCTGCTGAGCCCAGCAGGCCACCATAACTGGGAGGGCATGCCATTCTCAATGGGGTCACAAATTGCGAGTGCCTCATTAATATTCATGAGCCTTGCATTTTGAGACCCCTTTGGGAATCGCAATCAGTGTCTCCGACACTGTTATACATTGTAAATTGTGAGTCGCATCGAGCACAAATTGCAAGTCACAATTTACACTGGTTGTACATCTGGTCCTTAGAGCATTACACTGTATTTAATAGTAAAACATTGTCTGATGGTACATCTAATTATTATGACCATTATGATCATCATTATTTACATAAAGCAAGTGCTCCAAGTGCAGTATTTAATTACACCTAATGGGAACACTGGCCTACACCACTACAGGTTAGCTTGAAGACATTTGAACAGAAGTTTGCATATTTTTCTGGTCTCAATCTAGACAACCCAGAGTCCTATTATTATAAACTTACACCTTCCCAAGTAAAAACAAAAAAAGCTCACTGACACCGAGTTTGCATCTTTCATTTCCCAGTTGTCAACACAAGGGTATGGTAAGACTTTTGGAGACAGAATATCGTTTTTAAATCTATATGGGGAACTAGAGATTGGCAGGTCAGGGAAACTAGGCTTTATTTAGAGAATGTCTCATACCAAAACAACTAATTTTCCTCAATAAAACTGTGCAGCAGATGTCCTGTCTCAGTCTGTCCAAGATAAAGGATCTATGTACACCAAAAATTCCCACTTTTGCACATTTTGAGAATTGCCAGCAATTCACAAATTACACTTAGGGCACATTCAACATCATGCTTAGAAATGGGACACAATTCTTCAAGTTCTAGTTCAGAGTGATAGTTAGTGTGGCTGTTAGACACTAACGGATGTCGAAACGTTTTCTCTACAACACAAAAGGGTTTGCGATAAGTAGGTCAGACCCACTTTACAGACAGATAACACTCAGGAGTCAGGGCTAAAAAAATCCACTCTCAATATATGCTTGGGAATGCAAAGGTCCATCTTATGGACAAAGAACTGCTGGGTGGCCCCTTAAAAACTCACTTGCACAGATGCCCTGTGCAGTTGCTGTTGCTGCAAAGGCATATTGTAAGCCTTCCAGGGATGCCTTAGCTCCTTGTGTTTTGAATCCTGGCTCATCCTCTGCGGATGCATTACTGGTTGTCATACCTTCAGCGGCTGCTGAGGGGGGATGGATTTAACATGTTTGTTCATTGGAACTGGTGAGAATGGTACTAACAGAAACATCGTCTGTGGTGGCTGGAAACGGGCAATGTTTTGTCTACTCATCGTAACATTGAAACAATCTGGCAGTTTCAAGCAGGGAATTCTTTTTTATTTTGCCATATTTTTACGTGCTCAATTGCTTTTAGATGCAGACATTTTATTCACTTTTTATATGGATTTTTAATACAATTTGGCTTTCCTTATGCTTTTATTATGTAAGAGTTTTATGCTTTAAGATTTTAGGTCTTATTACATATATCTTTTTCGCATTATTTTTAGGAAGCTTTTAGTCACCTTACGTCCAAGGAGTGGGTATTATTTGGTCACATTTGGCCCGGGAATGAACATCACCATTTTACATGCTCACATTTGAAGTTAACATCTTTCTTGAACGTTGACACTTGGCATTAATTTGCTTGGTTGCCTGTATGAGATAATATTCTCTGAAATTACATTGTTTACATTTCCACTTTTTCCTAGGCATATTATTTATCAAAACCTTGAACATTCTGTACGAGAGCTAAAGTTCACTGCACAAAATATTGTTGTTTGTTATTGTCCGCTCTGCGACAGCTCTGTAAGGATAGAATCAATAATGGCGGTTTGACTGGGACTTCGGCATGGCAACATGAGTGAAGTTTGTTATATAAACAACATCACTCCCTTTTCTAGTGAGAGGAGCATTTTGCTGACACTGTTGAGGCCAACCCATGCTGGAATTCCAGCTCAACTGAATCCTACTTACCTTCTGAGAAGGATGGTGCCCAGCTCTACACTACACCAAGACGAGTTCCTAGATTAAATATACCCACAGGTAACTGGGGAGTTAGATCACTCTCAGGGATTCTGGCAGGTTCACTCACCCTATGCACACTAGGATAGGGGGTGCTAGGTAGGAGCAGAACTACAACTATTCTCATATCTAAACATATATTCTGTGTATCAGCACAATGGTTGAGCTATTTTTTTTTTTACCATTCTTGTGATGCGGATTCATCTGTCTTTTGTTTTTATGCTTTTGTTTCCTTCTATTAATAATTGCAAGGAACATTTCACACAAGAATCGTATTGCTTCAAAAAATGTTTGAAATGTTAATTCAAGTAATTCTTGTGTCTCTAGTTGGGCATACATGAGTTACCAAACAAAAGTGATGGACCTGGCTCTTTTTGCAGGGTTATCTCCACACTTTTTGCCTTCTTCCTCCTTTTTCTATGACCCTTTTTTTGTTGGTTTTAGGACTCTGGGCCCTTTACCACTGCTAATCAGTGCTAACACACATGTGCTGTCCCCTCTAAAACATGGTGGGACTATTTTACACCTATTTTGCCAATTTAAGTTACTTGCAAGTCCCTTGTAAAGTGATATCCGATTTCCCCAGGGTCTGTAAATTAAATGCTACAAGTGTGCCTGCAGCACTGCTTATGCCACTCACTGGCGTAGCCTCTCAGGCCTGCCACTGCAGTGCCTGTGTACGCAGTTTATTGCCACATTGACTTGAATTTAAAACGACTTATTTGTAAACAAATGGAGACAGCGAGGATAGTAATGGGGTACGTCCCTATTCCCAAAGATAATGTACAACAAACACAGTGGACGTACCCACTAGCAAATGCGACTCATTGATATTTTTATGAGTGCCAGAAACCCATTAGGTTTATTAAAATACCCCTCACCCACCAACCTAGTTGGTGGCATGCTTCATCATCGGGCTCCCAACTGGGTAGCAGAATGCCACCCAGTTGTGCTACAACACCTGATTACAGCCTAGCTGGATTTGTGTGGTAGTGTGATGAAAAGGTGGTGCAAATTAAAATTTTCTCTGGGAATCCTTACTGAATAGAGCTTTATTCCCAGCGGCCCAGGACAGTTAAAAAATAGGAGGACAACTGAGATACATTGATCTTAGTTGTCACTATGGTTGGTCTACATGTTTCAGCCTCATATAAATTAAGAAGCTGTATTCAGGACCAGGTGAATTAAGTGAGGGGGTGGCAAAAACAAACCACGTGTTTAATTTTATCAACACACACGCCAAGGTGTGTTGTGAATTTTGTGGTGTCTGTGTACTTACGGACCCACTGGAAAAACCTGTAAGAGAAAAAAGAAGCGGAAGAAAAAAACAAGTTACATAAAATGCAATCTTATTAATAGTATTATTATGCCACCTTCTTTATCTCTTTTGTGACTATGGTGATGTGGCACAGGCGTGAGTCGATCAATGGTGCCAACCTGATGGTTGGTGGTAAGTGCATAGTGTTCAGGTATTCTGTGCTCTGTGGACATGTGTTGATCTGCTAATAGTGGTGCAGTGGTTGCATGCCATCTGGTATACCAAAAAGAAATTAAAACAGCTAATGAGGCCCTGCAAGGTGCCACGTGTTCGAAATATAGTGTCATTAGCTCTACGTTTAGCTGTTGAATACTAAAGACATTAAGATATTGTCAGTATGAACAAACTTTTTCACAAGCTTTGTGTAAAAATAATAATGAGGCACTAGAAAGTACCACATGTGTGAGGTATTTTGCCATTAGCTCTACAGTTCGTTGTTGAATACTAAACACATTTAAATATGACCACATGAAGACGGGCGTGAATATTCGCGGACATACTTTCCTTGACTCCTGAGTTATAAAGCTGATATTATACAGCCGTTTGAATACATACAACTCTCAACCCTGAAGAAGTCCGATAGAGGACAAAACGCGTTGGCTGTTTCAATTTCAAAGAACATGAATAAAGAATAATTCTGAACATCAAAAGATCTGATCGACTTCTTTCATTTAGGACAACAACTGTTTACTTCAGACCATTTGTAATATGGATATGGCTAAATGAGCTTTAAATGTTTACACTTGAACCTTCTTGAAAAGTGCAGGGCTATTCTGTTTATATTGTTCTTGAGTTATCAAGGGACTTGTTTTCTTGTTTCTCTTTTTGGGACATACGGAATTGTGTCCCAAGCCCTTTGCACCTTTTTTTCCGTTGAATATCACTTTTTGGGATGTTAGGACTGGTGCAGGCAATAATGCTTTGATCCCCATCTTTGTATGGTATTGTATAGCAAAGCAAATGGCTTTAACTTAATCAAAGGCGAGAACTTATCGTCGGGGTTTGTTTTCCCTTTCCCATGACAGGGACGTGCATCTGGTAGCAATCGAAAATGGCTTATATTTAGCTTGTACCTAACACACAAAAAGCAAAAAATATATTTAAGCCATCTCTGTTTTTTTAAAAAGACATTGCATAAATTTAAACTTAATTCTTTCCTTTATTTAAAACAATCTCTTTAAAAATCTTTATGCAAATTATCCTTTTTTTCCTTACTGTGCCGTTTTCAGTTTCATTAACACACACCCCTTCTTTCTTTTAACAACCAAGCCCGAAAGCTCTCCAAACTGCGTGAGCAGTCTCTCCGCACCCTTCAACGCTTCTGTCGCGTCCTCTAGGAATAACAATAGGTCGTCTGCGTACAAGGAGATGAACTGTTGTCCCCCTCTACTGTCTAGTCTGCAGTGTGCTCGATCGCGTTTATGGGAGGATAGTCCGGATCAGTCGGACGGTGTATGATACACTAGATGGGAGGAAAGTCCAGATCAGTCGGACGGTGTATGATACACGGTCCGACTGATCCGGACTATCCTCCCATAAACGCGATCGAGCACACTGCTGACGCGGTTTTATCAGACTGTCCGATTCTTGGTTGCCGAGTCTATTCGACTCTTTCATTATCCGTTATTGTCCTGCCCGACATCCTTAGGGTGGATGTTATTGGCTACAAAGGTATATATTGTTTAGGCATTATCAATGTCCTGATGATGATCCCCATGATTAGACAGTGGGATCGAAACGCCGTCGACCTCTATGTACACCATAAACCTATAATGTACACCATGTGTTATATGTGTGTAATGGTGTGACTGGAATTTCTGTTGCATTTTCATCCACAGGAACCTGAAGTTCTTTTGCCTAAAAGCCTTGTGTTTTCTGTTTGTGACACTCTTCACCATGCCAATTTGTATGTGGTAGGGTACAGGCTTGTGCCCCGCTACGAAGAATTGTTGAAGGAAATTCCTGTGTATTTTTTGTGAATAAGTAAAAAGATTGAGACCTCTGTCCGGCTGGACATGTCCAAAACCAACATAGTATCCATTGTGTCTATATTGATTACTGTTTGTATTTTAATAATGCATGGGACCACTGTTGTTTTCGAAAATATGTTCCCAGAGGCCCTTTGCTGACTCGTAAGGGTGCCCTTGTTGATTTCTAAATACTGATATTATGTAGGTCATGTTGATTGTTGCACTGTCAAGGTAAAGAGTAGTATCTCAACAATTGCATGATGTGCACAGTATTTGTGATTCATGTCGTTTTAGTCTATGTTTTGTGTACGATACACAATATATTTTTATATAATCCTGTGTGGAGTCTCTTTTCTGCTGTACTCATTGTGCTACTGGTGCGAGTGTGTTACGCAAACACTTTACACATTGTCTCTGATGATAAACCTGCCTGCTCTGCGCCAAGCTACCAGAGGATGAGCATAGGTAACCTTTGGTATGTAATGTACTTGCCCTGACTAGAGTGGTGGGTTCTCTCTGGCTTACGTGCATACCCTAACCACCCAGAACCCCCATTTCTATCATTGGTGATCAGCGGTGAGTAAAGGACTTGCATTTGGGTGATACCACAGTGACTAATTGCCGCACTACAACTCTGCACGTAGACCATTACGTGTTTTTCTCCTGTTCTCTCATTGGTCATATTTCGGTTTATTTCTGGTTCAGCTCTTAAGCCTGGGAAGCTTGATGTTACACTTGTGTTTTTGTACCTTGTCAAACTGGGGTTAGCCTTTGATCCAGACTACCTGTTGTTGTGCAGTGCGAATGAGTTGAATGGATTCTGCAGCGAGAAGGAACTATCTGAGTGGGGAGCTTCACAAAACCCTGTACTATTTTGAAACAGACCAAATAAAGTGTCAACAGAGAACCAAGAGTGTGGTGGTTTTGAGGAGGACCCCGTGATTTAGTGAGGGAGGGTTTCCAATCTGTACCCCTAGGGGGCGGTGACCCTGAATAGTTTGAGGAGGAGGTAGACAAATACTGAGCCGGGACGTCAGTAGAGAGAGAGAGAGAGTACCCCATAGATAAGGAGTCCCTTACTGGGTCTAGTGCCAGGAGCAGTGTCAATTCCCACACCCTGTCCCCTGAGGAGCTCAGAGGTAGGCTGAGAGGGATCTGAGGGTGCAGCTGGCTGTAGAAGAGAGAAGGGCTGAGATTGAAAGAGCCTTAGTGGAGGAGAGGATGGCGGAAACTGAAAGGACCATCGCCAGGAGAAACTAGCTCTTGGAGGAGTTTGTCTATGAGCGTAGTTTGAGATGTAGACTCACCAGCGCTGCAAGTAGAGTCCAGTGGTGGCAGCAATATTGAGTTCAGTGTGAAAAAATCCACTCTCATACCCACAGACTTGGTACCTAGCTTCAAGGAGGGGGGATGACATACGTCAGTGGTTGCAGGAGTATAAGAGCTCTGTTAGTGCGCAGGATCCCGGAGGAGGATTGGTGAACTGGCCTGGGAGGTATATTCATGAGCATGGGAGGGCTACCCCACCGTCCCTACAAGGGAGTGACAGACAAAAGTGCACCCCCATGAAGGAAATCCTGATAAGGTATGGCTTCACCCCTGAAGAGTAAAGGTTGAGGTTCAGGGGCAGCAGAAAGCTTTCTCGCCAGTCTTAAGGGAGGAATTTCTGGAGGATTTTTGCAAAGAACTGGATGGCTGGTGAAGGCTAGCACAGTAAATAATTTTGAAGGGCTGTACAATCTGATGGTCAGAGAGCACATGTTCCGTTCTTGTTTTCCAGGGCTACGCCAACACCTGTTGGAGTGTAAGTTCTCTGACCCCCAAGGAACTTGCAAACGAGGCAGACCTCTGGATGAGTACCAGAGGGTCTGGAAAGGCATTTGGGAGTGATCCTAAAGGCAGTGTCTCGTTCACCCCAACCGAGGGCGGTGGAGGTTATAGTAGCCCAGTTTCTATTGTAGTGAGATGGGTAAAGGTTCCAGTAGGCGAGGTGCGGTGGACGAAGTCCCAGAGTGCCCTATGCCCAGCCCCAGATCCTAGAGAGTACTCTGAGAGGGCCCCAGGAAGGGAGATTAGTCTGCACTGGTACACCATCCACTGAGGGAAACCTCATTGTGTCAGGAGAACTTAGGGAGCGGCTGACACAAACATCCAACCAGTTCTGGTGTCTGGCAGTGCCATTCCACAGAGGAAGGTGCAGAAGCACACATAGAGTGGTTTGAGGGAGAGGAAGGACTCTTCCGCTAACTCCTGTTCAGCCCAAGGGTACAGACTCTGGGTTGGAGAGTCCGGTTCAGTGGATTACCCCAGATCTGGGGGAAGGGGCGGCTACAACAAACATCCCTACAGTTTTTTTCTTCTGGGGATACCTGGGAGGAGGGTGCAGAACTACAGAAGGAAGGTCAGAGGGGTAGGAAGGACTTACTCTTGAGCCCGCTTCTACCCTAGGGTACAGACCCTAGGTTGAAAAGCTAGTTGCAGGATAGCAGATGCAAACTGGTGGGAGAATTGTGCAGGGCAGATGCCACAAGCTCCCTGACAGTTCTGGATTCTGGCGGTACCACTCCCAAAAGGAGGGTACGGAACCCCAGAAGGAGGGGCAGGGGAAGGAAGGACTCTCCCTGCCTCCTATCCAGCCTAAGGGTGCATACCCTGGGTTAGAGGACAAGTATTAGGAGACCACCTCTGAACTGGTGGGAGGTGAAGTGGAGAAAGGATCTATCCATCTGAGGCTACCATCCCCCACCCTGAGAAACCACAGAGAGGCATGGGGCCTGGCTCTGGAAGGTTACAGCTGTCAGTGGCCTCTGCTGGTTGTTGTCCTTATGGACAGAGTTTTTCTTCGGTTGGGGACAGAAGTCAGACCCAAGGTGTGGAATGGGTCACATCACTTTGTTAGCCATGGTGGTAGGGTCTGCCTACTGGAATGCATCAGTGAACAACTTAAAGTTAGGTGCTTCCCTGATGTGGTCCGCAGGTGAGGAGAAGGATTACCCATGGGTTAGCATAGTAGGCACCGAGAGGACAGAGGGATCCAGCTGGGTTCAGAGAGTCTTAGAACTGGAACTTTCCCTGCAGTAGCAGGCCAGGGTCCATGTTCTATAGCCCTAAGCAGGGAAGCCCATCAAGGTATTGATTAGTCTAACGCTGGGCCCCACTTACTCCGTGGAGCGGGGGGTGGAGGGAGGCACCGCAGTCTAACGCAAAGACGGCACCCGCATTGAGGAAGGCTAAACCCTGGGCGGCCTGAGTTGCGGTGCTGCACTCCTTGCAGTAAAGTATAGACACACGCTGCTACTTTGCTGGACCGGCTCCGGGCAGCCCCTGGATACGGAGCTGTGCAACTCACAGCCTTAGCACTTCTTGTGATTTCTGTACCATTGGTGATGTTGGGTGACCTGTGTACTTTTTCCTCTAACCAAACTATTACATTTCATGTGCTGATGGTATGTATGCTGTATTTATTCTTGCAATAGCAGGGTAAAGAGTACTATTTCACCAATTGCATAAAGACCACAATATTTGTGATTCATGTCATTTTGGTCTATGTTCTGTGTACAATACACTATATAATCCTGTGTGGAGTCTCTTTTGAGGTGTGTTCCTTGTGCTACTAATGTGTGTTGCGCAAACACTTTACACATTGCCTCTGATGATAAGCCTGCCTGCTCTGCGCTAAACTACCAGAGGGTGAGCACAGGTAATCTTCGGTATGTTATTTACTTGCCCTCACTAGAGTGGTGGGTTCTGCCTGACTTAGGTGCATACCCTAGCCAACTAAAAACCACATTTCTAACAGAAAGGGCTTTAGATCTGTTTCTATGATTTTCTTGGGGAGTCAGGGTTGTCATGTTCTGAGGTTCAACATACCTCCTGTTACATTGCTAGGTTAGGGGTATAGATGGTGCACTGTGAGGTAGCTAGGACTAAAGGCTAACATATCCTGATGATGCGCGTCAATGCTTAATTTGTGCCAGTGGTTTCCGGTGCTTAGCACTGGCACTTATTAGTCAGGGCCGGGTCTACAAGTGATATTGGCTGCTGCCAGCTCATGGAGTTCACATGAGTATACCCGGTGAAGAGCTGATATCACACACCACTGTGTGTGTAAAATATTTCAAATTGGACGCCTGCCCTATGTGACACACACCACCAGTAACTGCCTGGGTCCCTGCCTCAGGGTACAGGTCACTCCAATCAATCATAGTAGCCCCAGTGCGCTACCAATGACCGCTTGCAAAATATATTATTAGCCTGGCTCCGTCCTTCCTTGGCTAATCCTCAAGTGTGTGTCCCGACTTCATCAGTGTTTTCGCCCGCATAGACTGCTCCAGCATACTGCGCAGCCTCAGATCTAAGAAGCCAATGGCAGAATAAATAAGTAGCGTTTTACCAACAGGCCACAGATTTAAAACTAAAAGCCAGCACCCAGTAATGTGTTCTGGTGACTCATCTCACTAGTTTATTCGGTTCAGTCTGCTAATATGGGGCAGCCCGCTCCCTAATGCAGGCAGGCAGGCAGAAGCCATGATCAGGGCCGGACTGGCCGTAGTGGGCACCGGGCAATCCCCCGGTGCACCGCATGGGTGGGGGGCTGGTTTGGGGCCCCTGATGACCGTTTTTGTTACAGGGCTGTTTTTGCAGCATAGCTGCAAAATCGGCCCTGTAACAAAAACGGCCGAAAACCAGCCCTGGCAAAGAGCTCGGCGGCACCCACAACCCTGGCGGGGCGTGGGGGGTGGCGAGCACTTTGCCAGGGCCGGTTTTGGTTCCCAAGCCGGCCCTGGCCATGACGGTAAGATGCGCACCAGGGGCAGTAATGCTTTCTGCAACAAGGAACACCCTATTTTTTTAGTATAGTCATTAGTGACTTATTCGTAGGACTTCATAGTACTTTAACAAGCTAACTCAGTGGTGCTCATTTTATTGTCTTCAAACTTAAAACGTGGAAGATAAGAAGCCTCATGTCGTATTCAAATCTTTGCTGCTGGGCACTAACCCACTGATATTACTGGTGTTGTAGCTTGAAATTTGAGGTAGTGTAGGCAGTGCAAGCATCTTAATAATTGCTGGTAGTAGTAGCAGTAGCAGTTTGCTGTTGTTTTTATACAGTGAGTCAGCCATTGGGTAGCTAGCATGGTCATGGACACTATTATGCGAGAATCTGCTCTGAATGAATGTAATTTATCCTCAAAATAGGGCGAGGAGAGGACTGTGCCTGAAAGAGCATGTTTAATGAAAGAAACAAGTCCTCTTGGGAGGAACAGGCTGGTGTTGTGAATGGAAGTTTGCGGGGCACTCCGAAGGAATGGACAGACATTCCTGTCACTGGAATGTTCTTGGGATGGATATTATTAATGTAACATAAGAACATAGGTGGAGTGGTGTGGCTCACTGGTGAGAGGTCGGCCCGGGACCAGGGTTCGATTCCGGACGTGGCAGGGTCTTGGGCCATGGTCAGCGGACTCGATAATTCTCGCCTCGGTACCTTCTCCAACAATGGGTCCCACTCAGCAACTCTGGGCAATAGCCTGCTTAATCTCTACTAACGGCCCCATCAGCGCTGGGGATGCTCGTCTTCACCTTGGAGATGCCCAGGAGGGACCATCTCACAGGGAAAGCCAGGATGGGTTTCCCAGCGGTATACAGCGCTGGGACATCCCTTTGCTGGGGCAGCTGTGCGCTTTACAAGTATACGACATTTAACATTTAACATACCTGTGTCTTGCACAGGATCGCCAGACTTGAGGTACTTGCGAATATTCTCGCTTTTAGCATGTCCCTGCGAGAGGCACCTGTTCTAGCAACGCAGGCTCACTGGCCATGGCATGGGGTTATACAAATCATTATATATATATATATATATATATATATATATCTCGATAGTACAACTTGTCTCTAGGAAAACTGAGATCTTTTATTCTTTTATTCAATCATTACACAAGAGATTAATGTGCATTGGGCATTATCAGTCACAACATTTCGGTTAAAATGACTTTGGCACTGAATGCCTGTGTTTGTATTTTACCATTTTAGAAAATATAAACATCTTAGGTGCCTTAAAAAATCTTTGTATTCTTGTTTTTCTTCTAGTTTCATCTCTCACTGTTAGCCCTACGGTTGTTAGGCTTTCTTTCCCCGAGCTTTCTTTAGGCATGAGCGGGAAATCCGTTACGCCCGCGAATTTTGCGGATTTCCCGCAAAATCCGCCAAAAAAAAATCTGCAAACGTAACGGGTTCAAAAGTTGAACCCCCACTCATGTAACTATTTTACAATGGCGCCAGCAAGCTGCCAGGGCCGTTGTAAAATAGTTACAAAGTTAGCTTGCACAGGAACCACTAGATAAAACGAAGCAGGTGCTGCTTTATTTTATCTAAGTGCTTCCTGTGCAAGCTAACTTTGTAACTATTTTACAACTGCGCTGGCAGCTTGCTGGCGCCATTGTAAAATAGTTACATCATACATGCCAACATTTCAGAAGAGCAAAGTGGGAGATTTAAAAAAAAAAAAAAAAAAAAAAAAAAAAAAAAAAAAAATCGGGAGAATGGGGCCTTGAATCGGGTTACTGGCATGTACGGGCTTCAATGCGCGCAATGGCAGGCAGAGAGAGGGTGATGCAAGTGCTGTGCACCCCCCACCCGTGGGCTTTCCAGGGCGCACACACAGCCGGCAATTTGCGAAATTGTACAAAACCCTCGCGAACTTGCAGAAACCTGTGCGAACACAAAAAAAAACAATCTGCGAGAATTCGCGGATTTTGCGGATTTTCGCAATCCGCAAATTCACGGATTGCCAATCCGCAAAATCCGCCCATGCCTAGCTTTCTTGTCATTAAATATGCGGATTCACCATTCATCAGCCAATTATCTTGCTCTGTCTAATGCCAAGAAACGGCTATCTAATTAGATACAGTTGACTCACCAGTGGACTTCTGTTTATATCCGAGATCATTTTGTTAATCGCTGTTCATAAATTGCAATCCTAATATAGCAGAGCGGGTAGACTCAATTTTGTGCTTTATTAGTTCACACGTGCGTGTGGAAGCTTCTTTGAATGGAGTTGAATGTGTGATTTAATTTTGAAATAAGTGGCAGTGGGATTGAGACTTAAAGCCTGATCATGTAATAGAACTGTTTGAAACAGGTCAGCCTGATTCTCCTTCCAAGCTTATAGACGTGTGTGCTGCAACGGATCGGGATGATCGAAAAAGACCAGGATGATCGCTGATACCCATGAGTCCAGCAGGTGCATTGAGGCAGCCTTGGCTCCCGAGACTGATTGCACCCTGATGGAGCAGGGGAGAAACCCCCCCCCCAAAAAAAATGTGTACCCCCTACAATATTGTTCCCTCATAACTTTAATAGAATTAATTGTGTGAAGCATGTAAACTAATGAACAAAATGCACCTTTATTTAGACATAACACATGGGAAAACTAACTGCTATTTGCAAAATGTAATATCTTGACAAAGGGTCAAACGAATATAGAACTGTGATAACAAGGATATAAAAGAGTGAACGCATGTATTTGTGCTTAAATTAAATAAAATTGTATTGTGGCAAAAAAATACAGATGGTAAGTAAAATTGCGTACATGTTGCTTTGCTAGGTAACACCTAACATGGGTAATTAGAATGGCAGGAGGTAAACAGAAGGGCTTATTTACTATATCTAATTTCTGTTTGTTTTCATATTAGTTCCCATTATGGCCTGATCGGCCTAGTCTGAAAAGTGACTGTTTATACGCGATGGTGGAAATGAAATTTAAGATGGCCCCCACGCATGGGGGGCGCTAGAGGGCGCAAGGCAAGCTGGCCGCTCTGTAGAGCAGCTCCGCCGGCCAAGCCCACAATCCTGCAATTTTCCTGAATCATCCGCCTCATACCACAATTCCCTCGACGGCATCACAACAGGAATAGCGGCAGCACAGACTTCAAGGAATTACAGACGGCAGGGTCGATCCTGTGGCCTAGAAGATTCGGGCCTGCGGCAGCAGCCTGGTAAACCGCGTCCGACCTGTGTGGTGAGTAGCAGGATAGATCGCGGGGACACCGGCTTGGTGCTGGGAGGGGTGCGAGGGACACGGCGCTGCTGATACTGTGCCCCGGAGGGTGCGGAGCGTGAGCTGTAGGCGGGTAGGCTCCCGGTGCAGTGTAACACTGCCCTGCGGGAGTAGTCCGGCCCGGCCCTCTGATCACGCAGGAGTGCTGGGAGCTGTGTGACTTCTCACCGCTTGTGGGCGGGGCTCGGGTCCCTGCGAGGCTGTTGATGATTCTTGATGAGGGGCGAGCTGACTGCTGTCCGGTAGGTGTGCTGCGGCCCTGAATCTCACGGAGAGCCTGGAATCGCTGCCTGGGGAGACTACCTAGCGGTGTCTGTGTACGGGAGGCGGCACCATTTGCTGAGGAGATCAGGCTGTCTGCTGTGCTGACTTCAACTACTCTACCTGCTAATATTACGGATGTCATGTGCTGCAGAGCGCTGGTGCTTTTGAACTGCTGAGGGTCATCTGCAAAATATCTTTGAGGTGGGGGCTTGTGAGGCGCACCGCTGCGGGGTTCCATTGCTCCTCTTCTCTCCATCTAAACACTGAGACTGGAGGTACTGGAAAGTGCGGTCTTCATTGTGATCTGGTGTGCTCATCTGCTGTCTCCCACTGTTGACACTGCCGCACGAAAGGCAGACATGCTTGTTTGACGCCGCCTGGTTGATTGCTGCAGTCTCTCCAACGTTGTGCAGCTGAGACTTCTGAATCTAACACAGGAATTACAAGGTTTTAAGTTTCGCTGGTTTTGTTGTGGCGAGCTCTACTGAGCCGACACCTTAAATTGGAAGTGGCTTGGGAAAGGGATATTGAGGGTGCACTGGAGACCCTTTGGCATGCACGCTCTGGTGTTGTAAGATTGGCAACCATACCCTATCAGCATTACATTGGACATTTGTATCACACTGCCTGATGTAGAGAGCCTCACCTTTGGTATTTTTTGTCCGGGCCTTGCTCCGACCATTTCTTTACACTGAGCCAACATCATTAGCAAATCTGAGCGCAGCCAGCCGAGACTAACCTTTGAGCCATGAAAAAACAGCCGGGCCTCTCAGCATGCGACCTCTGACTCGGAGGCGAACGCTCCTGCTGATCATCTCACGAATATTAATAAAACTCTCTTGGCGGTCCAGGCTTGTCTCCAGTCCATTGATGATAAGATAGAGCATCTTAATTTGCGAATGGACCACATGTCCACGAAACTGGATAAACATGTGCAGCGTCTGTGAGAGGCAGAGACCCGCATATCGGACGAGGAGGATGGACTGCACCCAGTTACCACCAAAGCGGCGTCTATGGAGAAGGTGATGGCAGTCATACAGGCCCGTAATGAGGACTTGGAAGCCAGATCATGTTGCAATAATGTGCGCATTACGGGCCTGCCGGAGTCCACGAATACAGGCGGTTAGAAACGTACGTAGAAAATCTTTTGGTGAGATCTTTGGTGTGCAGCAACTGTCGCAGGTGCTGATAGTAGAGCAAGCTCATCGATCGCTGGCTGCCCGCCCGCCTCCGAGTGTCCCCCCCGCCCAATCATCGCCCGCCTTCTGAACTATAGAGACCACAACACTGTGCGCGAGAAGGGCTCTATCATTCATCAAGGGAACAATCTGGCATTCTACCCTGACTTCACAGTAGCGGTTTAAGAGGCTCGGAGAGACTATCAGCCTGTAAAAAAGCTTCTCATTGCAGCAAAAATACAGTATACCATGCTTTTTCCTGCACGGTTGCGAATAGAAGAAAATGGGAAGCACAACATTTTCACCTGCCCAAAATCAGTAATGACTTATGTTAAGAACCGTACCCGACGTAGTCGCTCCCCAACGATTGGAGCGGGCCTGATAATGGAGAGGTTAGTGAATTGACAGACGAGGGTTGAAGTACAATGTCCACACAAGCCTTTAATGTTAGTGGGTTACTAATTGAAATGTATTGTTATCATGGGTCTATCGTTGCTGAATGGAAAAGTCTCTGCTAACTGCTGTTGGGAAATTATTGACTGGCTGTGTTCTGGGGCATTTGTCAGGATGGAGGTTAGTGCGTTGTAGAGTGGATTGGCAGGCCGGATGGCTGGCACTGTTCTGGGACGTTTGTCAGGGTGGAGGGTGATAGGGGAGGATGGGTTTGATGGTTCTGTTGAGTAAAAGAGGAGAGTAGTGTCGGGAAGTGAGGATCAAAGGTGGTGAGGTGCGGGTCCGTGGCCTGTATGAGAATGTTTCCTGTTCTGAAGATGTAAATGGTGAGTTCCCCTTTAAAGGTAGGGCAGATGATTGTGGGGATTTTTTCACCATAGGGAATATTGACAGACTTGGTGACTAGGAGGTGAAGATGGAAGGTGGTTTTCCACTTTGTCTGACGTTTGGTGTAGAAGACAAAGTCAGTTTTCGTGTTGCCGTTAGTCGTGGTGTGGTAGTTGTCTACTATGAGTATTTCTGGCTGCTGTTTTAAGGTTCTGTGTTTGAAGTTCTTCTTTTGCATAGCTGGACAGATTTTCTGGGTAGGTTATGGACCAAGAGTTGGGTCCGTAACACCTGAGTGTTGAGTTAAGGGGGAGCGGGGGTTAGTGAGGTGGAGGTTTGACAGGCACATGGTTAGCGATTGCGAGGTCCAGTTCTATGTGACTCAGAGATAGGAGTTGATCTTGATCTGGCCAATAACGAGAGTGTATAGTTAAAACAAGATACATACTCCCTATCACATTTGACTTCATGTAGCTTCTTTGAGAATATTTTTTATGGCAGATGTACGAGTAGGAGGCAAGAAGGTGTCTTTATCCCATTTAACTTTGTGTAACTTAGTTGAGAATTATTTATCTGGCAGATGAATAAAAAGATAAAAAGGAGGCAAGAAGGTGGCTTTATCCCATTTAACGTTGTGTAACTTAGTTGAGATTTATTTATCTGGCAGATGTATAAAAAAGGGCCAGGAGATTGCGCTAAAACCTTATTTCAATTTTTTTATGGATAAACTACGCACAATTCAGGCTACCTTCATCTACCCTAAAAAAACTCGAAACTGATTACGAAACGGTACCTTGCGAGCCGACCTTAGCTTTGATTTAGGAGGCTGTCCTTGAACATGCGACCCTAGCAGAGGAAGAAATGAGATATATATCTAAGCAGCATAGAGCACGCATATACGGCAAGGGCGGCAGGCCGGGACATCATTTAGCAAATAAAATCAAACACCTTCTGGAGAGGGAGATTAGTACTAAAATTACAGATGAGGCGGGCCAAGACTATTATAGTATTCCAGATATAGTAAATCAAATTATGCACTTCTATGAGTTTGTACACCTAGCAGTGGGAGACTGAAGTTACGGACCTTGAGTACCTTTCGCAGATTGCCATTGCATGGCTATCTAATGGGTATAGGGACTACCTAAATCAACCAATTACGGAAGAAGACATTCTCATGGCAATTAAAACATTACCTAATAGAAAGGCACCGGGCCCTGACGGCGTCTCTTGTGAATTTTACAAGGCTTATGCGGAGGACATTGCCCCTTATTTATTAGAAGTATTTGCTGAAGCGTATGACAAAGGTAAGCTACCGCCATCACCCCGCGAAGCACTCATTATCACAATACTTAAGAAAGATAAATCCCCCACTAGCTGTGACTCTTACAGGCTTCTGTCCCTTATCAATATAGATGTAAAAATGTTGGCAAAGATTTTGACTAATCGACTTCAGCGGCTCATGCAAAATCTGGTCTTACCTGACCAGTCTGGCTTCATTCCGGAGCGCTCTACATCCCACAATCTATGGACGCTATTTGCCACACTTCACACTCTTAACCCAGAATTACTGGCGGCGGCGTTCATGCTCGATGCTGCAAAGGCATTTGATTCGATAGAATGGGGATATTTGTTTTATGTGCTACAGCGGATTGGATTTGCCCCACTCTTTATTAACTGGACACGCCTATTATACACTGGGCCAATGGCGCAGGTATGGGTGGAAGGTTACACATCAGATCCGATACCAATCACCAGGGGGACGCGACAGGGGTGCCAGCTGTCACCGCTGTTGTTTGCTCTGACAATTGAGCCTCTAGCCTGTCTAATTAGACAATCTCACAAGCGCGCAGCTCTCAATTTTTTTCACAGGCCTGTCATCATCTCTCTTTACGCAGATGATAGGCTGCTGTTGATACAGGAGCCTCACACTTATTTAGCCCCAGTCCTACTGGAAAATATCAGTTTCGCCTGTTTCTCGGGTCTACATATTAATTGATCTAAGTCTGTGGTTATGTCACTGACGGAGAGCACTATCCCGCACAAACTTGAATTTCCACTCATATGGGCCACGGACTTGGTAAAATATTTAGGGATATGGATCCACCGTAACACTGAGGTTGTGGTTCGCATGAACTTCGGCACTGCCATAGTGAAGTTGGAACAACAGGTAGATATTTGGGTAAAACTTCAGCTCTCACTCGTAGATCGCATTGCATTAATAAAAATGGTGGTAATGCCAAAAATGTTATATTACTTCAGTAACATACCTGTTTAACTTACACAACAATTTTTTAAAACTCTATGCACTCTGCTGCTTTGCCTAATATAGGATGGCCAACAAGCGCAGGTGAGCTGGAAAACTCACATTGGTGCTGCGCACACTTACTTTAGCCCCCACTCGTCACAAGCTAATTACCAAGCTATATCGCGCTGCGCAGGAAGACAGACCTCTCACAAGTGACAAGAGCCTTGGTGCCTGGAATGAATACCTTGACCCACCACTTACACAGCGTGAATGGGAGATCTGCTGCCAACTCACTAGCAACCCAACATCTAATGGGAACTTACTAATTATGCATTTTAAATATCTGCACCAAGTGTATTATACTCCAAATAAACATTTTAAATATGGGCTTCGAAACACAGATGCCTGTAGGAGATTTCTGGCACTTGGCTTGGACGTGTGGACAAGTGTTGTCATATTGGGCAGCTGTGATTAATACTCTAACACAGATTACTGGGACTCCATTGCAGTGCTCTCCACAGATATGCTTATTGGGTTTCGTTCCATTTCTGAAAGGTGCAGTGGGGAGGCTAGTAAGAGTAGCATCGCTAGTAGCCAAGTAAGGAGTGGCGATGGTGTGTGACAGCAAACTAATCCCCAAGGTGGAACAGTGTCTACAAGATCTGTCCCTCTGTAGAGAAAATTTAGTACTGTACGCGGAGGAGCTACCTTCAACGTCCAGGGCTAGCGATATTTGGGAGCCCCTATTATTGTATTTGCGCACTGTAGATCAACCCAACTCACCTGAGGCGGTTACTAAATAAACAAATATGTCACATGCTGTGTGTAGTAATGCCAATTTATGTAAGCTTATTCTTTTTTCCCTTATGTATATTTCAGAAGTAGTCACGTGCAATTTTGGTTAGACAGTTTTATCTGATTATAGACTATCTAGAAGAGGATGTAATGTATGAAGATGTACTTTTGATACTCTGTACATTTTGTTTTCTTTGACTATTCTGTTTTGTCATTGTATGATGTAGAAGATATTCTGAAAATCAATTAAAAAAAAGATGCCCCCCACGCATGCGTAGAAAGAGAGGATCTTCAGTTACGAGAGTATGGCCTATGCCCGGAGCAAGAGATGTCAAAGCCAGCCTGGCCTGCAAACGGGAGTTATGCCAAAGTTACCTGCATTAAAACCCTGGGAAAGACTGGACATTGAAACCTGAATGCGAGGAACTGTAACAAGATGCTAGACAAGTACGAATGTGAACGTTTGATGAAGTAATGAGAAACTGTGGTATGAATTTGCACTTTTACGAACTGGTTTGAGCAAGGAGGACTTGAGGTGATCATCGCCACCCCTCCAATGGACCAATGAGAAAGGAGTGTAGCCCCTAAAAGTTTAAATTTTGGGTTTAGATAGTTAGAGAAAGGGTATAAAATAGCTTGTGTAAATGATCTCGGTGTGGCCGTTATTTTCGCACCACGACATGCTGTCGGTTGGGACAATTTTTCTATGGTGCAAGAGACTGACATTTTTTGGACTTTGAACTTTGATGGGGAAAAGAAACGAGATTGGTCGCTGAGATTCTATGTCGGGAGGAAGACTTTGAGGACGTAAGAAAGACAGTCAGCTTGGGAACCTATTCTATGTTCTGCGGTTTCTATCATCGCCCTATGTCCAAGGGGTAATGATTACTTTTCATTTTCTTTGCTTGAAATGTATTGAACAGTGTCTAGAACGTGCTTGTTTAATAAATTCTTCGCAATATAAAATTCTCTCTTAATGAATCTTGATCAAATTCTATACAATATAAACTAGAGTCTGTGTTTATCAAAGGAAAAAGTCATGACAATTGGATGTTAAAAGTTATAAGAATATTGTGATTGAGCTGGACTTAATTGACATCAACTGATTCCTACTAGTTGGTCCATCGAACAAGTAGCCGAGTACCTTGATGATGTTTTAATGACTGTTCAGCATTTAAAATCATAATGTATAAAGTTACTGTATAGGTTAATAAGGTACCCCGCATGTCTTGCAGCTCATCTACTTGTCAATGATTCAGGGTGTGTGTGTGTGTGTGTGTGACTCGCGGTGCTATGGGCCCCACCAATGAGTAAAAATAAAGAGGCTGCTCCTGGATTGGTGATATAGATAGAGGGTTTTGTGTTCGACCCGCTGCATCAACCCGGACCACTGACAACTGACCCTTGGCGAAATCGCTCCCTTGAGGATCCCCTCTAATTTGTGCTGCATCCTTGGAATCCCGACCCTGCAGCAGCTGGGTGAGTCTGATTCCCCCGCAGCGCGCCCCGGGCTTTGAGTGCGACAGAGGGCTCCCACTTTGTTCCCCCCCACACTCCGCCACCTGCTTCTTGATCGAGATTGGGGTCTGTCTCCGAGTTCCGCTTCCTGGAGGCTGATAGCAGGGCAGTCAGTACCACCAGCATTTTACCCCTCTACTCACTCAATTATCTACGGGAGCCCGCCATCTTAGATTAAATACGTGAGGACGTCTGACCAGCCCCGCACCACAACCTTAACTACTAGCGCTGCCATCATTTCGAGCTCCTGGACCATGTCAAGGCAACTCTATAAAAATTAATAGTGGCACACCTTATCAAATGGATACATTACGTGAAAGCTGCACAGTGTAACATGAATTGTCTAACGTGCTTCAAAGAAACTAATACGCCAAGCAATTTCTAAATCAACTGGTCTGCCAATTGTGAGTGTCATCCGTGGTAATTTCATTTGTTAATCCGAAAATCAAATAAGCTCAAGCTCCCATTGCTCTAAAAACGGTGCACACTGTCAAAACAGGAAGGCCAGAATAGAAGACAAATGTTATGTTATGTTAAGTGCTCTTATAACGCGCAACAGCTACTCCAAGGAGTGTCCCAGGACGAATCCAAGAGGAGTCCCTGAACTACACAGCCCTCAATTACGAAAACAGATCGGTTTTTAAAAGTTTCTTGAAGGCTAACGGATCATGTGTATTGCGCAGAGAGAACGGTAGGGCATTCCAAGCCTGGGCAGCCTTAACAGCCATGGAGCAACTGCCCAATCTTATGCCGGATAAAGCGGGGCACCCTGGGCTGAAGAGCGCGATTGTCTCAGCGGGACATAGAATGAGAACTGCTTCTGTAAGTAGGCCGCCCTGAGACCATAGAGGGCTGATGCGCAATAACCAGGGATTTGAATGTAATCCGGTCTGCCACGGGAAGCCAGTGGAGAGCGCGGAGATGTTCCCTCACACTGCACATCTTAGCGATTCCAAAGAGAAGCCTGGCGTCCGCATTCTGAATGTGCTGGAGTCTATTCAAAGAATATCCAGAGATGCCTAGGTACAACGCGTTAGCCTAGTCCAATCGGGAGAGGATCAAGACGCGGATGACCGTCTCTTTGGCCGGCCTAGGGAGGAGAGATAAAAAGCTCCATAATGTTTTAAGAAGGCCTAAGCAGCTGCCTGACAGCTTTTTTACCTGAACGGAAAAGGAGAGGTTATCCTCAAACCACACTCCTAGGTTTTTCGTGGATATGCCCTTAGAGGTAGGTAGGGCAAACCCAAGAGGCCAGATCGAGTCTCTGAAGCCAGGGGGAATTTGCCGTAGAGAAGAATCTCTGACTTGTCTTCATTACATTTGAGTTGGGCCGACGCAAGCCACTCGAAGACCGAAGACAAGCAATGCTGAACAAAGGATACAGAGTCCTCATCTATTCCCCAGGTAAAGAGAAGCTGGGTTTCATTGGCATAGGCGATCACTTTAGCCCCCAACCCCTCAGCTAGATAGACCAGAGGAGTGATGTAGATGTTAAAAAGAAGGGGGCTAATGGAAGACCCCTGTGGGACCCCAGTGGTGACCGGCATCGGTGTTGAGGCGGCCGGTGGCAACCAGACCTGCTGGGCCCACCCCTCAAGAAAGGACCTCAGCCAGTCACAGGCAGTGCCTGAGACACCTATCTCAGAGAGACGGGTGAGCAGCAGGGAGTGTGGTACTGTGTCTAATGCCGCCGATAGGTCATACATCACCAGTGCTGCTCTCCCCCCGGCGCCTAAGTACTCGCGGATGGCTTCGGGTATTTCCACCAGCGCTGACTCTGTGCTGTAAGAGGAGCAGAACCCGGACTGTGCTGGATGCAGAACATCAGACCCCTCAACAAATTCTGTAAGTTGTTTGGTCACCACCTTCTCACAGACGTTTGCTAAACTGGGAAGGAGGGAGATAGGGCGATAAATCCCAGGGATGATGGATCAAGAGTAGGCTTCTACAAGAGGGGAATGGTTTCAGCCTGTTTCCTGGCCTCCGGTACCCGTGCCTCACGGAGGGAGGCGTTTATAATCAAATTGACTTCGGGGTTGATGATCTCTGCGACTGTGGCGAGTAGTCTCGTCGTACAGGGATCCGTGGGCAAGCCAGATTTCAAGCCCTTCAGGATTTTAAGAGAGGTAGACAAATCAACAGATGAAAAGGCCAGCAGGGAGAGCCTAGGGGCAACAGGCGAGATGGCAATAGGCGCAGCGACAGGCAGGGGTCCTGAGCCGGAGATGAAGGTAGCCTGAATTGTGCGTAGTTTATCCATAAAAAATTGAAATAAGGTTTTAGCGCAATCTCCTGGCCCTTTTTTATACATCTGCCAGATAAATAAATCTCAACTAAGTTACACAACGTTAAATGGAATAAAGCCACCTTCTTGCCTCCTTTTTATTCATCTGCCAGATAAATAATTCTTAACTAAGTTACACAAAGTTAAATGGGATAAAGACACCTTCTTGCCTCCTACTCACACATCTGCCATAAACAATATTCTCAAAGAAGCTACATGAAGTCAAATGTGATAGGGAGTATGTATCTTGTTTTAACTAAACACTCTCGTTATTGGCCAGATCAAGATCAACTCCTATCTCGGAGTCACATAGAACTGGACCTCGCAACCGCTAACCATGTGCCTGTCAAACCTCCACCTCACTAACCCCCGCTCCTCCTTAACTCGACACTCAGGTGTTACGGACCCAACTCTTGGTCCATAGCCTACCCACAAAATCTGTCCAGCTATGCAAAAGAAGAACTTCAAACACAGAACCTTAAAACAGCAGCCAGAAATACTCATAGTAGACAACTACCACACCACGACTAACGGCAACACGAAAACTGACTTTGTCTTCTACACCAAACGTCAGACAAAGTGGAAAAACACCTTCCATCTTCACCTCCTAGTCACCAAGTCTGTCAATATTCCCTATGGTGAAAAAATCCCCACAATCATCTCCCCTACCTTTAAAGGGGAACTCACCATTTCCATCTTCAGAACAGGAAACATTCTCATACAGGCCACGGACCCGCACCTCACCACCTTTGATCCTCACTTCCCGACACTACTCTCCTCTTTTACTCAACAGAACCATCAAACCCATCCTCCCCTATCACCCTCCACCCTGACAAACGTCCCAGAACAATGCCAGCCATCCTGCCCTGCCAATCCACTCTACAACGCACTAACCTCCATCCTGACAAATGCCCCAGAACACAGCCAATCGCCCTGTCCTACTGACTCATTCTATGACTCATGGACATCCTTCTTCTCTCATTACAACCTCACTACCCCCATTATCACACTCCGCCGACAAACACCCACTATCATGACATCCACTAATCCCACCAGGACTAGCACAGCTAACAAACACCGAAAGGCTGATCTCGAACCAGACAGATGGGACACAAACTGCAGTCTCCCCACTATGGTACTCACTATAGCCACACCCCTCTTAACCTCAGTAGACCAGACTCTATCCTAACGACCTATCTCCAACACTGGCCCTATTCCATCTGCCATATACATCCCTAGGCCCAACGTCACTGACAATCCCTCGGACACTGGCCTGCCTCAAAGCATTGCTCACTCTCCTTCCTCTGACCCAAGACCACATGCCCAACCCACCCCCAACACCATTGCCAATCCCCTGGACTCTGGCACCCTCCAGACCATTGCTCACCCTCCCTTCGAGCCTAGTCCCACAACACCTCCACCTTACCTCAAGACTGGAAACATCAATGACCCAACTCAACACGCTCACCCTATCCCTCCGCCCACCCCAATGATACCGTTCTGTCCCAGATCCAATTACTCTCTCCTTCTACAGACTCTAGTCATACACTGCCCCCTCCGAAAACTAGTAACTCTTTTAACGCCCTTTCCCAACAACTGACCAGACTGGAACAAAAGATTGGCGGCCGACATCCTACATCTACAACTAGATCGGCCCAACCGGTGTAAGCCACCTTCTTCATGCTCTTGGGGTAGTTGCACACCTTCTCCCCACACAGCCATTTCCATGGCCCCACCTGACCCTCCAATGGCCCTCCATTCCATTGGGGAGGCAGGCTCATCGACCTAATCAAGCTCTCTGGACTCTTTCAATAATGGATACAGAGGAAATAACAACTCTCACCTCGCAACAAACCAGAATACAGCTCCTGTCGCAATCCCAGTCATTCTTGGCACAAACAGAACGCCTAGACCAGTCCACTCGGCCAGACCCCTGGTGCAATACACTTCTATCCTTACAGCACACCCCAACAGTATAACGTCCTGCCCTTTAGATTGCATACTCCTCAACTGCAGCATTTCTCACAGAAACCTGGCTCAACGACCACTCTAACCCCATTCTTGACCTACTCTCCCCTCCAGGTTACAACGTCATTAGACAGGACAGACCGCTCAAAACAGGTGGAGAACTAGCAATCGTCCACAAAGAAGGTATTCAGATCCCCACTTTAAAACCTGCGGAATACCGGACCCTGGAGTACCTTTGTGTCGAACTTGCAGGCAAAGGCACCACGCCCATCAAATTTCACACCAACTACCATCCCCCTGAGAAGCACTCCCTCTTCGCTGAAGAACTAACCGACATAATAACACACTTCTCCCTAACAGACATGAAATACGTGTTCCTGGGTGACTTCAATATCCACTGGAGCAACACAGAAGACACCATTGCCCAGAATCTCTCCAACCTGCTTGAAATAACCAACCTAAAACAACTGTGCAATGAAACAACACACATCAAAGGAGCAACTCTGGACGCGATCATCACCAGAAATTAACTAGTCGTCGCTCGGAGATTAATCTTGCCCATTGACTGGTCTGACCACCAACTCATTTTGTTTAATATCAACTCATCTGTCAGACACCAACCAATACAATCTGACAAACCCAAACACTGGATCAGGAACATCAATAAAGCCCCTATCCCTGAACTTGAATCCAAGATATATGCCCATCTACAGTCCCAGCCTGCCACTATGTTGGCCGATGACCTTACAGCTCCCTTTAACTCAGCAATGACGGAGGTGCTAGATCAAGTAGCGCCATTCAAACTTAAACAATTGAGATCTATCAACTCTAAATCATGGTTCAATGTGGATCTCAATACCGAAAGACGACAACTCAGACTTGCTGAAAGGACTTGGAGACAAAACTCATCAACAAGGCACCTAGCGCTACTTAGGTAAGTTCGGTCAGAATATAAAAAGCACATCTTTAGAGAAAAGGCCTCATTCTTCCACCGCCAACTAGACCAGGCAAAGAATAGACCTAGAGAACTCTTCAATATTGTCAATAGGCAAACGAACCGCGAATCCCCCCATGAAATTAAAGCGACCAAGGATCGATGCGAAGAAATTGGCAGCTTCTTCACAGACAAGGTCACAAAAATTGACCAATCCTTCATCCAAACCTCCATAACACCTTCAATCCCAACCTGCCCCCCAATACTCGCCCTAGACCAAGCAGATCTCAATCCTACCAAGGACAATCAGGTCTGCTGCATACTGAAAAATTATGCAAATTGGTCGGACTTCAAACTTGTATTAGAAAATGAGGTCTTCAATATAATCGCAACCTTAAAGCCTACCTCCCACACTATGGACCCTCTCCCAGCCACTATTGTACAAAAACTCAAACACATCATTACCCCTTTCTGAACTAAAATCATCAACTCCTCTCTCACATCGGGCTGTGTCCCAGACTCCCTTCAATTATGACAAATCACACCCATACTCAAAAAACCAGGAACCGACCCTAATGATTTCAACAATCTCAGACCTATCTTCAACCTCCTGTTCCTAGCCAAAACCTTGGAAAAGTGCATACTCCAAAAACTGAACAAACATATTGAGGATTTCAGCCTCCTTGACACCTTTCAATCGGGATTCAGGAAAGGGTGTAGCACTGAAACAGCCATGCTCAATATTTGAGACAATATCTACAGAGCCTTAGATGAAGGTGAAGCCTGTCTTCTCATCCTCATTGACCTATCTACGGCTTTCGACACAATTAATCACTGAGCTTTACTTGAAACTCTGAAGGGCCGTTCTGGCATTGATGGCATGGTACTAAAATGGTTTGCTTCCTACCTCCAGCATCAGTCGCAACAAATTAAAACCAACTCCTGTCTCTCTAAGCCAACACGAGTCACACTTGGGGTCCCTCAAGGCTTGATCCTCTCTCCTGCTCTCTTGAATGTCTTCATGGAACCCCTGACAATCATTCTGAAAGAAGCAGGAGTTAAATATCATCTATATGCAGACACTCAACTCTACTACAAAATCAAATCACCTAGCGACATCCAACACCTCCATGTCACACTAACCAAGATCCAATCCTGGTTTAACACAAACCAGTTAAAGTTGAACCCGGACAAAACGGAATTAATACTGTTAGCTACAAAAAGTAATCACCTTCCTATCCGTGACTGGCTCAAGAACCTGGATGCCCTAAACTGCCTAGTGCCTTAACCGACTCGGTTAAGTCACTAGGCATTACCTTGGACAAGTACTTATCGATGAAGGACCACATCAAAAACTCTGCAAATAGTGTGCTGTATTCACTAAAACACCTGAAGAAAATGAGACCTTTCATTCCCCAAGATGATTTCAAGATTGTTGTTCAATCCCTAGTCCTATCCAAACTGGACTACGGGAATGCTATCCTTACAGGGACGCCAAAAGCTCACCTAGCCCCATTAAGTCAGCCCTTAACATGGCTGCTTGACTCATAACGGGGGTTAGAAAGTTTGATCACATCACACCATCCCTCCACTCCCTCAACTGGCTACCCATTGAAGGCAGATGTATCCAGAATTCAAAAAAGTCAACCACTCAGTCCAATCCTTTTCTGGTAAGGTACCCATGATATGGAACTCACTCCCGATTGACCTCGGATGCAACCCCTCCTTCCCGTGCTTCAAAAGGGACCTGAAACTCCTTCTCCTCAAGAAATACCTCACGGTTCAAGTCAACTAATCACGACTCCAATAACCTAGTTGTCTCCCTGCTCATTTGTTAATCTGGGCTAAGTGGAGTTTCGACTGCTTTAACCTCAGGAGCTCCCCACCTAACCTTCACTGTATGCCTAATTATAATTTATTTATTTTCATTTTAGGAGTTTTATATAGCGCTAGCTGGACCCGAGGGTATCAGAGTGCTTTACAACATGTACAGTTATGTGCAGATATACAATACAGATATTATGATAGACCATAGAGGATCGAGCAGAGTATGGCTCAGAGCATAGCTCAGATACGGGAGCGAGCGAGCATGGAGCGGGTAGTGTGTCGATCCTTCAGAATGAGCGTCTAATCGGATTCTATGTTTAACCAGGACCAAGAGGTTTTCTGGGTCCATGTCCAAATCCACAGTCAATAGAATACAGAAAGATGGAGAACCGTGGAAGGAGCTTCCTTGGATCTTATCGTTTCGCTCGAGAACGGTCTAGGAAGAGGACTTTGAGCAGGTTCTTGAATTTAGGGAATGAGGGGATCGTTCTGATGTGGGGGGATGGAGTTCCAGATTTTTGGGGCGTTTCCAACGAAAGATTTAGCTGCGGTATTTTGCTTGCGAGTTTTCTGCGGGATGAGCAATAGAGTGTTGGAGCTCCTGAGGTTCCTGGACTGACCGGCTCTTTTGAGTTTGGCGGCTAAGTATTCCGGTTTGATTGTTTGTAGGGCTTTATGCGTGAGGCAAGCTGTTCTAAACCTAGCTCGAAGTTAAATTGGGAGCCATTTAAGTTCCCTGAGTGCAGGAGAGATGTGGTTGAGTTTCATAGTTCCTGTGACCATTCTCGCTGCAGCATTGAAGGTTGTTTTAAGGGGTGCTGGTGAGATTTTGCTGTTCCGGTGAGGGCTGCGAACCCATAGTCGATTCTGGAGAGCACCAGTGCTTGCGTGGCTTGTTGGAGATCTTTAGGGGGAAGGAAGGGTTTTATTTTATATAGTAATTTCATGTTGAGAAAAGCACTTTTGGCGGATCTAGTAATATGTTTTTTCAAGTTCAGTTTCGGGTCTAGGGTAAAACCTAGAGATTTTACTGAGTCTGCTGGGGTGAGGGTACCATTGAGGGCGTCAATGGCTTTCAGTCTTTCTTCAACTTGGGGATTTTTGTCTCTGTTGGAGATGATGAGTAATTCAGTTTTCTCTTGATTGAGTTTCAGGTGGTTGATTGTGAGCCAGAGTTAAACCTCTTTGAGCGTGGCATTTAATCTCCGAATGTCGTCGATGGAAGTGCATGCCAGATAAAGCTGCGTATCGGCCGCATATAGGTGGAAAGGGATGTTAGAGTTCCTGAGCAGTGTGGTAAGGGGTTCCCCTGTAGATGTTGAAAAGCTGAATGGAGAGCACTGACCCTTGGGGGACACCTCTATTGACTGGTTGGAGATCGGACTCAAAGTTTTTGATTTTTATTCTTTGGGAGCGGTTGTGAAGAAAAGAGGAGAACCAGAGAAGGAATGTCTCTTCAAGACCAGCTCTTTCTTGGAGGACCTTGAGGAGCAGAGAGTGATCGACTGTATCGAACTCAGCCGATAATTCTAGGAGGATGAGAAGGCAGCATTGATCCGGATACAGCGACTTGTGAAGATCGTCTAGGACATTGATGATTGCAGTTTCGGTGCTGCAGCCTTTTCTGAAGCTCGATTGATGGGGATCTAGGAGATTGATGTTATCCATTGCTAGCGCTTTCATTGTGGTGCGCCTCGAGATTGTTGTCGGAGCATTTGTTTATTTGTTTATTGTGCAGCCATTTTGTTGGGACCCCTTGCAGACCCTCCCTGCACCTAGATCCCGCCTCCCAGCTGACCCTCCCACCCACAGAGGTAGAGCCTGTGCTTGCCCTCGTGGAGAGCTGTGACCGTCCTGCTCCACGCAGAAGCGGTCGCTCCCCTCACCTCCCCCTCTTGGTGGTATCGTATGCGTGTCTGGTATTCTCATTTAAAGCTATCTGTGCAGCGCTCGAGAACGGTGCTCATTTGTACTATTGGCACTATAATTGACATTGATTCTGTGCAGCGCTCGTGACCTGTTCGCTTTAGTGCTACTGCAACTGCTTCTAAATACTTATTCTGTGCAGCGCTCGATAACGCTACTTGCCTCGCATTTGTCATTGCTAGCGCTTTCATTGTGGTGCGCCTCGAGATTGTTGTCGGAGCATTTGCTTATTTGTTTATTGTGCAGCCATTTTGTTGGGACCCCTTGCAGACCCTCCCTGCACCTAGATCCCGCCTCCCAGCTGACCCTCCCACGCTCCGCCCCCCTCCACTCTCCATTTAATGCAGATGAGCCAACGCGCTGCGGCCGCGCCGAAGGTGCGCCAAAGGTAAGCCCGTCTACGCCCGTCCGCGCCTGGACCGCGCCCAGCGCCAAACCCCCTGGTCCCCGCCGCTCTCAACCCTCTAGAATCACATATGATGCCACTTCTCTCCTCGCCCTCAACCCCGGACGCTCACCACAATGCTGCGAAGCTACTCCAGGACGCACTCATGGCCCTTTCGCCTGCCTCCCCTGCAAGTTCCACTGCTTCAGAACACTCACCAAATCCACATCCTCCAAACACAACTCCGACTCAAACCACCTAAAGTGCATCCTGCTCAACACCCTCTCGGTCCACAGACACGCAACAGAACTCTGGGACCTAATCGACACTGCATCACCTGACATCGCCTTCCTCACTGAAACATGGATGAACACATCATCCGCTCCAGACATCGCCATAGCCATACCGGACGCTTACAAGATTATCCGAAAAGACCGCACCAATCAAACAGGAGGAGGCCTCGCCATCGTCCACAGAAACACCATCAAAATCACTACCAGCTCCGACGACAATCTCGCAACCGCCGAACATCTCCACTACCAGATCCACACCGACCCCAGGACCACACTTAGAGGCACCCTCATTTACAGGCCTCCAGGCACCCGCACTCAATTTAGCGATGACATCACAGACTTTGTCAGCCCACACGCCCTCGCCTCCGATAACTACATTCTTCTAGGAGACGTCAACTACCACCTTGAAAACAACCACAACAGCAACACCATCACCCTCCTGGACAACATGGCCAATCTCGGACTCAAACAACTTGTTGACACCCCCACTTACTCAGCCGGACACACTCTCGACCCTATTTTCACCTCCAGCAAGCACATCTCCTTCGATCGCACTACAGCTCTCCATTGGACGGACCACAGCTGTGTTTACTTCAGCTACAAGACCACCCTGACTCACATCCGCCCACAACCTATTCATCGAAGAAACTGGAACAAAATCACCACCGACCAACTCCTCACATCACTCCACCAAAACCCTCCCACCCTCTCTTTGGACCCAAACCAAGCGGCCACCAACCTCAGGCAATGGATTACACACAGCGCAGACGAATTAGCACCCCTGAAAAAGCACCAGATGAAATCAACCAGCAAAAAGGCTTCCTGGTTCAATGATGAACTCAAAAAAGCCAAGAAGCTATGCCGCACCATGGAGAAGAATTGGAGAAAAAACCCAACCTCAGACAACATGACCTCCCTCAAGACAGCCACCCGCAAACATCACCAAATGATTCGATCCGCCAAGAAATCCGCTTTCAAGGATCGTCTCGACAACAACACTCACAACAGCAAGGAACTCTTCAATATCGTCAAAGAATTCACCAACCCCACCGCAGCATCCAACGACATCACTCGCTCCCAAGACCTCTGCAATGCACTATCCTCCTTCTTCTACAACAAAATTGCCGACATCCACAACAGCTTCGAGAATTCCCCCAGCGATCAACTCGCCCCACCCCCTTCAGATCCTACTCCTCCAACTAACAACCTTAGCGCCTGAAACCCAATCTCCACTGAAGACACCATTCGCCTCATGAACTCAATCCCCTCTGGCTCACCTTCTGACCCCTGCCCCACCACATCTTCAACAAAGCTGACCCATCATCGCACCCAAACTCCGCGATGTCATCAATTGCTCGTTCAACTCTGCTACCTTTCCAGAAAGCTGGAAACACGCCGAACTCGGCGCCCTCCTGAAGAAACCCACAGCAGACCCCTCAGAACTGAAAAACTACCGTCCCATATCCCTCCTCCCTTTCTCTGCCAAAGTCATCGAGAAAGCCATCAACAGCCAGCTCGCCACCTTCCTTGAATCTAACAACTCCCTTGATCCATCTCAATCTGGATTTCGAGCCAAAAACAGCACCGAAACCGCCCTCATTGCAGCGACCGACGACATCCGAACACTACTTGACAACGGAGAAACAGTGGCCCTCATTCTACTCGATCTCTCCGCCGCTTTCGACACAGTCTGCCACAGCACCCTTATACAACGCCTCAGCAACATCGGCATACAAGGAAAAGCCTTGGACTGGATCATCTCATTCCTCACCGGGAGAACTCAAAGCGTCAGACTTCCCCCATTCTACTCAGAGGCCACCGAAGTCATCTGCGGCGTACCTCAAGGATCCTCACTCAGTCCCACCCTCTTCAACGTCTACATGAGTCCTCTCGCCTCCATCGCGCGTCAACACAACATCAACATCATCTCTTACGCCGACGACACCCAGCTAATCCTCTCCCTCACCAAAGACCCCAACACCGCCAAAACTAACCTTCACGAAGGCATGAAAGAAGTTGCCGAATGGATGAAACTAAGCCGTCTAAAACTCAACTCAGACAAAACGGATGTGCTCATCCTAGGATCTTCCCCCTCAACCTGGGACGACTCTTGGTGGCCTTCCGCTCTGGGCACAGCACCCACACCCACAGACCATGCTCGTAACCTCGGCTTCATCCTAGACTCCTCTCTCTCGATGTCCAGACAAGTCAACGCCGTCTCGTCCTCCTGCTTCAACGTACTTCGCATTCTCAAAAAGATCTTCCGCTGGATCCCCCTCAAGACAAGAAAAACCATTACCCACGCACTGGTCACGAGTCGACTGGACTATGGTAACACACTTTACGCCGGAATCACAACAAAACTACAGAAAAAACTCCAGCGCATCCAAAACGCATCAGCGAGACTCATATTAGACATCCCGCGCCAAGACCACATCACCGGACATCTGAAAGACCTCCACTGGCTTCCCGTCAACAAAAGAATTACTTTCTGCCTTCTCACCCACGCTCACAAGGCCCTCTACAATCTAGGACCCGAATGCCTCAACACTCGACTGTCCTTCTACAAACCCACCCGCCAACTAAGATCGTCCAATCAAGCCCTCGCCGCAGTCCCGCGCATCCGGAAATCCACCTTGGGTGGCAAATCCCTCTCCTTCCTGGCTGCCAAGACCTGGAACTCACTCCCCACCCACCTCCGCCTTACTCAGAACCATATCTCCTTCAGAAAAGAACTGAAAACCTGGCTATTCGACAAATAATACACCCCTTCCCCTAGCGCCTTGAGACCCTCTGGGTGAGTAGTGCGCTATACAAATGCCCGAACTTGAACTATCCATGTGTTGAGTCCGCTGAGGGAGTACACATCTTTCCAGGATTTTGGACAGAAGGGGTAAGTTCGATACAGGTCTAAAGTTGTTCATATCCTCTGTGTCCAGTCCTGGTTTTTTCAGTAGTGGCGTGACTTGGCCTACTTTGAGGCAGTCTGGTACAATTCCGGAGCTCAGAGAGCTGTTAATCATCTTGCACCATATCGGGGCTAGGGTGAGCTTCAGGTCCTTGGCCAAACGCGGGGGCATCTGGTCTTGAGCATGGGATGAGGGATTAGCAGTGGAGATTAGATTAACTATCTCTGCTTCCTGAATAGGGATGAAGGAGTGCCAGTGTTTTGGGGGGTTTACGGAGGCACCACCCTTAGTTTCGTACGGCTTGATCTCGGCGGCGGGGGAGAGATATGAGCCAAGTGAGAGGTCGATCTTGGCGATTTTGTCGTTGAAAAAGACGGCGATTTTGTCGTTAAAAAAGGACGGCGAAGTTGTCGCATTGTTCTTTGGATGCTAATATTGAAGAAGTCGTAGGCTTGGATGTTTGATTTCTGATAATATTGAAGAGTTCTTTGGGACAGTTTGTTGAGGTGTTTAGAGCAGAACAGAAGAAAGCTGTCTTTTTATTCTTAATGTGCTTTTTGTAGTTCCTGCGGGCTTTAGTACGTTGATCACGATGGAGGGTGAAGGGATTGTTCCTCCAGATTCTTTCTGAGGCTCTGAGCTGCCTTCTTTCTTCATTGATGTCAGTGGAGAACCATGATCTGGAAGGGATGATCTTGTTTTTTTGTTTTTTTCAGGGGAGCAAGGTGGTCCAGGGAGAGCGTCAGATTGACGTTCAGTAGTTGAGAGGTGATCAGTCGCGCTGGGGAGGAGCGAGCTTATTCTTTCTTCTAGGTCAGACCGAGGGATCTAAGCTGTGTTCCTGACCCATTTGCGGGGGGGGGTCCTGCTTGGGGGGTTGCGTTTAGACCTTTTGGTTGATGTGGAAGAGAATGATGTGGTGGTCTGACCAGTCTACGGGAATGATGTGGTCAATGGAGATTGCGTTGTTTTCGGTAATGATTGCGTCCAGGATTGCTCCTCTACAGTGCGTTTCTTCTGAGCAATGTTGGGTCAGATTATTTTCCAGCAGGAGGCTATTTAAAGATTGAGTGAGCGGGTTTTGAGTTTCATTCCATCTAAGTTTGAGGTTGCCAAGAATTATGTTGTTAGAGTTGCTGAGTGCGCAGTGGGCAATCAGGTCGGAAAGGTGTTCCCCGAATTCGTTGGAGTTGCCTGGAGGGTGGTATAGGAGATGACAGAGTAATGGCCTGTTAGCGCATTTTTTTGATGTTGACTGAGAGGCATTCAAAGGAGCTACACAAGCAAGAGGTGTTGCTTATATCCCCATGCACCCTTATGTCCTGCTATGTAATGTATGGCTAATTATAATGTTTAGCTTATATCTTTATACATCTCTATGTCATGCTATATAATGCACCTATGTATGTAAAGCGCTCCGATACCCCCGGGTCTAGCTAGTGCTATATAAAACCTATAAAAAAAAAAAGAAAAACAATAATCCCAATGGTATAACTGACACTTTATTATCTTTTATCAGGATTACCCATTGTGGGGGCGTGGCCAGCCAGCCAAACATGGCGGACACAACTTGCTAGAGCTCCGTCCACAGGGCCCCTAATTTCCTTTATTTATCCTGCTGAAGTGCTTCTTTCTGCTCACACTAAGCAGAGCCTGTATGAGGACATGCCAGGGAGCCGCCGGGACTTGGCAAAGCTCGGATTGCTGCGGAAGCAGTGGCGGCATATTGACCAGGCCGCGGCGGTGCTAAGCGGCCGGTAAGCGCGCGAAACTCGCCCGTAGTCTCGGCGCCCTCAGGAACCCCCCCAAGGCATAGCGAAAGGCAAGTCCAGGAACGACAGACCCTGCCTTGGGCTCCGGGCCTCTGAGGTGGCGTGCGGTGGGCCGAGGCGGGCCCGGAGGACACCAGCAAGTGGAAGGCGGCGCCCGGAGGGGTTGGACAGTGCCCCACCCCTGCGATCAAGGGTACGGCGGAAACTGAGGCGACGGACCCTGGAGTGCCGAAGGCTGAGGGCGGAGGACTGCTGAGACCCCCCAGCGGCTCTGCGTGTGCCCCTTTGAGCTGCGGTAGGGCTGCGGCCCCGTGCGCACATTGGACTGCTGCCCCGCAAGGGAGGCGGCGGGGCAGGGACCTAGACATCTGCCGGCGCTAACAAGGACAGCAGTGAGTGGGGTTGGGGCCTAGCCAGCGGCGCCCACACGCCAATACTGGTGCGCGACCGGGAGACTCGCTGAAGGCCCACGGGGCACGGCGGGAGGCCCGCCACAGAGGCTGCAAGTTGGGAGGAGGTGCCTTGCTCCCGGAGTAGACCAGGCGGGAGGCAGCTCAGGCGCCAGACATCGGGCACTTTACTTTCGGCATGGGGAGCTGCCGGGTGACGCTGCAGGCGCTACTAGACCCCTGAAGGAGGACCGCGGGGACAAGGCTGGGGGTCGTCCTACACTAGGGCCGCATCAAACCTGAAAGGACACTGGCCACTGAAGTGGTGGGTCGCCGCACCAAGTTGGGTGCGCCAGGAGGGGACACGAGAAGGCGGCGGAGGCAGCTGAATTTGGCTGGGCGGCGGAGGCAACGAGGCACGGCAGAGCGCATTGTCCCTGCGCACGACTAGACGGAGGCTGGGTGCGGCTGGGCCTGGGCGCCATGTTGACGCAGGCGCCATTTTGGATACTTCTGCATCGGGCGGTCTCTGCCCCTGGGATATCTGGGACACTGTGCCCCACTGCTGTTGCTGGTGGGATTTGGGGCTGCGCCGGTCAAGTTGGGCCTGATCTTCTGTGCTACTGGAGCCGATACGTCCCTCAGCACGGGTCACTGCTGGAGACTGCACACCCTCCGGGGGGCGCACGTACAAGCGCCTTAGGTTCGGACTGGGCGACGGCCTGCCCTGGAGCTTCTAGGCAACAACCTCTGATGGTGACAACCCGGTCCGGTTAGTTCCATCCTGCACTGCGCGCGCAGGTACCTAAATTGGTGGGGGTACCCCTGGATGCCTTAGTGCTACTCCAACTGCTTCTAAATACTTATTCTGTGCAGCGCTCGATAACGCTACTTGCCTCGCATTTGTCATTGCTAGCGCTTTCATTGTGGTGCGCCTCGAGATTGTTGTCGGAGCATTTGTTTATTTGTTTATTGTGCAGCCATTTTGTTGGGACCCCTTGCAGACCCTCCCTGCACCTAGATCCCGCCTCCCAGCTGACCCTCCCACGCTCCGCCCCCCTCCACTCTCCATTTAATGCAGATGAGCCAACGCGCTGCGGCCGCGCCGAAGGTGCGCCAAAGGTAAGCCCGTCTACGCCCGTCCGCGCCTGGACCGCGCCCAGCGCCAAACCCCCTGGTCCCCGCCGCTCTCAACCCTCTAGAATCACATATGATGCCGCTTCTCTCCTCGCCCTCAACCCCGGACGCTCACCACAATGCTGCGAAGCTACTCCAGGACGCACTCATGGCCCTTTCGCCTGCCTCCCCTGCAAGTTCCACTGCTTCAGAACACTCACCAAATCCACATCCTCCAAACACAACTCCGACTCAAACCACCTAAAGTGCATCCTGCTCAACACCCTCTCGGTCCACAGACACGCAACAGAACTCTGGGACCTAATCGACACTGCATCACCTGACATCGCCTTCCTCACTGAAACATGGATGAACACATCATCCGCTCCAGACATCGCCATAGCCATACCGGACGCTTACAAGATTATCCGAAAAGACCGCACCAATCAAACAGGAGGAGGCCTCGCCATCGTCCACAGAAACACCATCAAAATCACTACCAGCTCCGACTACAATCTCGCAACCGCCGAACATCTCCACTACCAGATCCACACTGACCCCAGGACCACACTTAGAGGCACCCTCATTTACAGGCCTCCAGGCACCCGCACTCAATTTAGCGATGACATCACGGACTTTGTCAGCCCACACGCCCTCGCCTCCGATAACTACATTCTTCTAGGAGACCTCAACTACCACCTTGAAAACAACCACAACAGCAACACCATCACCCTCCTGGACAACATGGCCAATCTCGGACTCAAACAACTTGTTGACACCCCCACTTACTCAGCCGGACACACTCTCGACCCTATTTTCACCTCCAGCAAGCACATCTCCTTCGATCGCACTACAGCTCTCCATTGGACGGACCACAGCTGTGTTTACTTCAGCTACAAGACCACCCTGACTCACATCCGCCCACAACCTATTCATCGAAGAAACTGGAACAAAATCACAACCGACCAACTCCTCACATCACTCAACCAAAACCCTCCCACCCTCTCTTTGGACCCAAACCAAGCGGCCACCAACCTCAGGCAATGGATTACACACAGCGCAGACGAATTAGCACCCCTGAAAAAGCACCAGATGAAATCAACCAGCAAAAAGGCTCCCTGGTTCAATGATGAACTCAAAAAATCCAAGAAGCTATGCCGCACCATGGAGAAGAATTGGAGAAAAAACCCAACCTCAGACAACATGACCTCCCTCAAGACAGCCACCCGCAAACATCACCAAATGATTCGATCCGCCAAGAAATCCGCTTTCAAGGATCGTCTCGACAACAACACTCACAACAGCAAGGAACTCTTCAATATCGTCAAAGAATTCACCAACCCCACCGCAGCATCCAACGACATCACTCGCTCCCAAGACCTCTGCAATGCACTATCCTCCTTCTTCTACAACAAAATTGCCGACATCCACAACAGCTTCGAGAATTCCCCCAGCGATCAACACGCCCCACCCCCTTCAGATCCTACTCCTCCAACTAACAACCTTAGCGCCTGAAACACAATCTCCACTGAAGACACCATTCGCCTCATGAACTCAATCCACTCTGGCTCCCCTTCTGACCCCTGCCCCACCACATCTTCAACAAAGCTGACTCCATCATCGCACCCAAACTCCGCGATGTCATCAATTGCTCGTTCAACTCTGCTACCTTTCCAGAAAGCTGGAAACACGCCGAACTCAGCGCCCTCCTGAAGAAACCCACAGCAGACCCCTCAGAACTGAAAAACTACCGTCCCATATCCCTCCTCCCTTTCTCTGCCAAAGTCATCGAGAAAGCCGTCAACAGCCAGCTCGCCACCTTCCTTGAATCTAACAACTCCCTTGATCCATCTCAATCTGGATTTCGAGCCAAACACAGCACCGAAACCGCCCTCATTGCAGCGACCGACGACATCCGAACACTACTTGACAACGGAGAAACAGTGGCCCTCATTCTACTCGACCTCTCCGCCGCTTTCGACACAGTCTGCCACAGCACCCTTATACAACGCCTCAGCAACATCGGCATACAAGGAAAAGCCTTGGACTGGATCATCTCATTCCTCACCGGGAGAACTCAAAGAGTCAGACTTCCCCCATTCTACTCAGAGGCCACCGAAGTCATCTGCGGCGTACCTCAAGGATCCTCACTCAGTCCCACCCTCTTCAACGTCTACATGAGTCCTCTCGCCTCCATCGCGCGTCAACACAACATCAACATCATCTCTTACGCCGACGACACCATGCTAATCCTCTCCCTCACCAAAGACCCCAACACCGGCAGGAGGGGACACGAGAAGGCGGCGTAGGCAGCTGAATTTGGCTGGGCGGCGGAGGCAACGAGGCACGGCGGAGCGCATAGTCCCTACGCACGACTAGATGGAGGCTGGGTGCAGCTGGGCCTGGGCGCCATGTTGACGCAGGCGCCATTTTGGATACTTCTGCATCGGGCGGTCTCTGCCCCTGGGATATCTGGGACACTGTGCCCCACTGCTGTTGCTGGTGGGATTTGGGGCTGCGCCGGTGAAGTTGGGCCTGATCTTCTGTGCTACTGGAGCCGATACGTCCCTCAGCACGGGTCACTGCTGGAGACTGCACACCCTCCGGGGGGCGCATGTACAAGCGCCTTAGGTTCGGACTGGGCGACGGCCTGCCCTGGAGCTTCTAGGCAACAACCCCTGACGGTGACAACCCGGTCCGGTTAGTTCCATCCTGCACTGCGCGCTCAGGTACCTAAATTGGTGGGGGTACCCCTGGATGCCCACAGCGCAGCAGATCGTGATGGGCCGGCTTCGGGACAAGTCTCAAACAAAGCAGCAGGCGATGAGCGACCCAGGCCTCACGCAGGAGCGCAGGCGGGAAGACATGGAGCCCGTGGCCAACCTGGCGGCAAAGATGGACACCGTTTTGGCAGCGGTGGAGCGCATTGGAGCAACCCTGGCACAAACTAAGACCTCCCTGGAAGCCCGGATAGACAAAGTCACATCCGGCTTCACGCTACTGCACACAGACCATCGTAAATTCAGTTGCCACACAGCGTCGGTCCAAGAACTCCAACCTGTAGTGCAAAGCCACACTTCAGCATTGCAAGACTTAATCGACAGGGTTTACGCACTGGAAGACCGAGCGGAGGACTCGGAAGGGCGCTCCCGGCGCATTAACGTCCGGGTAGTCAGCCTGCCGGAGGGAGAAGAAGGGACGAACCCTGAGCAGTACACGGAGACATGGCTGCAGACACTTGTGCCGCCTGGGACGCTGTCCCTGCACTTTGTAGTGGAGAGAGCACATCGAGTGCCGGCGCAGGCTCAGCGGCCCGGGCTCTGCCTCGTCCGTTTCTCTTCAAACTCCTCAACTACCGTGACCGGGATGCGGTACTCCGTGAAACCAGGAAGATGAATGACCTCAAAGTGGGTAACAGCTGCGTGATGTTCTTCCCGGACTACACAGCAACAGTGCAGAGGAGAAGAGGCTCGTACCTGGCAGTAAAGAAGCAGTTGGGAGAACTGGAGTTGCCTTATTCCCTGCTGTTCCCCTCCCGACTGCGGGTGGTCACTAATGAGGGCACACGCTTCTTCGAGGCCCCATCAGAAGTCTGGCACTGGCTGGAAGAGACCGGGCAATGGTCGGGGACGAGGCCCACGGGCCCGGAAGAGGGCGGATGGCAAGAGCAGCGCTCCAGGAGACGGAGGAGGAAGAGGGGGACCCGGCGAGGAGCAGGCCTGGGCCAGGTCACACCCAGCCCAGAGAAGATGAGGCAGGAGCGGCAAGAAGCGCTGGAAGCGGTTGCGACACTGGGGGCGGTGAATACTGCCAGCTGTTCAGACTACTGGCAGCAAAGCAAACTGGACGTGAGCGGCTCATCCTCATCATCTACCGAGATGTCGGAAGACATTGGCATGCCCGTGGTGACCTCCTTATGTGACTGGATACAGAAATATGATGGTCAGACTGAGGACTCTGTGTTCAATATCCTGATTGCTGTATTCTTTACGTACCTACTGCAATGCGCTGCCAGAATATGTTACTGGCTCCCCTAGCCGGCGCAGTCTTGAGATTATGCATAGCTCACACAATGCAGGCGCGCTTCCCAGCTTAGGATGAGGTGACATTCAGTGTTGGGCACACACGGTGGCCTCTATGGGTGGCTCACACTGGCTCTGCGCAATACCCAGATTACTCCTTCCCAAGCACTTCTCAGAAGTCCAATGGCCCTAGGTAAGGGAGCGCCTTGGTTGGACTGTTGGCTGCGCGCTTCACTGCATACACTTTGCGTTGAGAAAACGTATCATTAAGAGGTAGATCCATTTTCTGGTTTGGACGTATGCCCAGTTGGGAACTCGCCCACCCTGTTGCACTGTTAGTTCTGGTTTATGCGTTCCGGAAGCGGCACTCAGTTCCCCCCACCCCTCAGAGGCCACCCCTTGGCCCCACATGGAACCCCCTCCTGGTCCCCGGGCGGCTACCATACGACCACACATATGGCATGCACTAACATCATGACGTGGAACATCCGCTGCATGCACACCCCCTCACGCCGCTACTCTGTCTTCTCCTATCTGCAGCGCCACAAGGTGGGGATCGTGCTCCTGCAGGAGCCACACATATCCCAGATAGAACTGGATAGACTCCCTAGGCGCTGGAGAAGACAGATCTATGGTACAACATACTCAGCGCATGCACGCGGCACGTTGATTTGGGTGAGGGCTGGGGTCCCTTTTATATGCGAAGACACTCAGGTGGACCCGGAAGGGAGATACTCCCTCGCGCAGGGAGGCTAAACGGACAGGCGGTCAGTTTGGGATCTTTATATGCTCCTAATACGGATCAGCCCTCCTTCCTAGCAAATTTAAATCAGATTCTTCATCCGTATATGGGCCTCCCTTGGTTGCTCGGCGGGGACTTTAACATGGTTCTTGACACACACTTAGACCGCTCCTTCCCACCCCTTCGTGCTACGGCAGCAACATAGATGGCACAGGCTCTGCTGGACTGGCTATCACATTGGAGAATGCACGATTTATGGCGCGTACAGCACCCTACAGACAAAATGTACTCATACTACTCACCAGTCCATGTCCTGCATGTCCGCTTGGACCGCATAATAGGCTCCCAGTCCCTGCTCCCGCTCCAGGCTAGGTCAGAAAACCTAGGTAGGACACCCTCAGATCACAACCCCTTATGGTTCCAACTTGGAAGCGGACCGGGCCCCGGTGCCCACATGGCGGCTACAGCCAGCCGGGTTGGAAGACGCCGAGTTCCGGTCCTCACTGGGCATGGCCATCCCAGCCAATTTTGAAGTTAATGCGGAGACGGCAAGAGACACCATGGTGGAATGGGATGCGCACAAAGCGACTATTGGCGGGCATTGTATAGATTCCACGTGGAACATCCGTGCTACAGTGACAGCTTCCCTGACTCGTTTAGAGTCAGAGCTCCTACGCTACGAGAGGGAAGGTGAGGGGACTGGTAGGCACTCGACCAGGCTCAATGACCTTCGCGGTGAACATGCAGTTTTTATTGAAAAACTGAGATGCCACAATTACGCAGCGCATACGGGCAGGACACACGCCACGGCGGATAGAGCTGGGCGCCTATTGGCCTGGCGCAAAAGACTGGCCGCGGCGCCCCGATCTGTGCCATTCGCACAGGAGGAGGGGCGGTGGTTTATACACAGCGTGAAATACATCGGGCGCCGACTGACCACTACCGGGAACTTTATAAGGCCCGAGATACTGGCCCTAGACATATACTAACAGAGTTCCTGGATTCAGTTGAACTACCCACAGCCACTGAAGACCAGAAAGCCGTGCTCAATGCCCCGCTTACTCTAGAGGAAGTGGGAGATGCGATTCAGGCACTAGCGACCGGGAAATCCCCGGGGCCTGACGGCCTGCCAGCCGAATACTACAAGGCAAATAGGGAAATACTAGCGCCCCGGCTCCTTCAGCTATATAATGCAGGGATAGATGCAGGACTATTCCCACCGTCTTTGCGGGAGGCATTTCTAGTGTCCCTACCCAAGCCTGACAGAGACCCCACGGCCTTGGGCTCCTACCGCCCGCTGGCAATGCTTTATACCAACTACAAAATCTTTGCCAAAATCCTTGCAGAGCGCCTGGCGCCGACGGTCTCCCACTTAGTTCTCCCGGATCAAAATGGGTTTGTGCCAATGCGGTCCACATCCCAGAAACTCAGGAGATATTTCAGGGTAGCGGCGGAGGCGACGAGGGACTGGCCTAGAGCAGGGTGCCTGGTGTTAGACCTGGAAAAGGCATTTGACTGTCTAGAGTGGGGCTACCTGTTATCGGTGCTAGAGAGATACGGGCTGGACGTAAACTTCCTGCAGATGGTGGACCTCCTATATCGGGAATCCTGTGGTTCGTGTGCGACTGTGGCCATACGTCTCGGAGGCTGTGGCGGTGGGCAGGGGCACCTGACAGGGGTGCCCTCTGTCCCCATTACTCTTCGCGCTGGCCATGGAGCCCTGGCAGAGGCCATAAGACGGACCCTGGATGATGGCATCCCCCTGGGCGACGGCACTCACCAGGTGTCGCTATATGCTGACGACCTGTTGGTATTCATCAGGCATGTGAGCCGCATACCGGAGCTGCTGGCCCAACTATTGAGCCGCTTCGCTGGTCTATCAGGGTTCCGGGTAAACGCAATAACAATAATCCACATTTGTGAAGCGCACAATCACCCATAAGGGTCTCTAGGCGCTGGGGGCCGTCAGGAAGATTAAGCAAGCTATTGCCCAGAGTCACATGGAGCTGGGCTAATCTGCTGCCGGTGCAAGGGATCGAACCGTAATCCCCAGATTCCGGAGTCAGTCGCCCTAGCCGCGGCGCCACACCTCTTCCCTAAACGCAGGCAAGTCCTGCCTCTATGCATTCAACAGCGAGGTAGACGATCCAGAATACCACCTCCATGGCGTGAGAGTCCAACGGAAAGCAGACACGTTTAAGAACTTGTGGGTCCAAATCACCGTCAGCCGGCAGACCTCTTTGACGAGAACTTGGGACGAGCGGTGGCAGCGCTCAAGTCCCAGATCGGCTTCTAGTCCACGCTCCCCTTGACGCCCACAGGCAGAGTGGCCCTTGCCAAAATGGTCATGCTCCCCCGCCTTCTGTACCATTTTACTAATCTGCCCATATTTATACCTGCCTCCTTTTTTTCCATTCTTAACAAGATCCTGCGAGACTTCATTTGGGGCAGGTCCCGGCACCGGCTGGCGCTTGGGAAACTGTTCCTACCCGCAGACAGAAGTGGATTGGCCGTTCCCTGCTTTGAGCATTACTATCTGGCGGCGCAGCTCAAATGGATCGCCCGCTGGTTAGCGGATAGGGGGAGAGAGGACACTGCCATGTGCGAGCCGCTCCACTCCTTGGAGCGGGTCAGAGCGCTCTTCCATCCACTGGCCACACCGGCGCGTCCCACCCCGTTACTGTTGGCTGTGACATTCAAATGCTTCCGCAGGGCACTGTTACTCACGAGAACAGTGCTCCCTTACGCGCCTGCGGTGCCGCTGGAAGGCTCACCAGGAGGTGAGGGGGTTCTCACACGCCACATGTTGGAGCAATGGCACGAAGCGGACGTCCAGACATTGGGCGACTTATACAGAGATGGAACACTGCTACAGTACGAGACGCTAGTCACCGAAGATGGACTTCCCCCTGGGGGTTCCTGATGCATCGCTCCCTCATGGCACGCATGACGGCTAGGTGGGGAGATATTAAAGCGGAGCCTCAACAACATCTGATTGTGCAATATCTCCATGTCATGGGTAAGGGTAGGCATCTAATTAAATGGTTCGCTGCATCCCTGAGGGCGCACACGGAGCTGGACTTGGCCCCACTGCATGGCAAATGGGAGAGGGACTTAGGGCGAGCACTTGCCAATAAGGAGTGGGAGAAAATCCTTAAAAGTCCGGTGCGTATCCCCAGAAATATGCACTTCCGCCAAATTCAAGTCTACATAGTACACAGGGCCTATCTCACTCCTGACTTGATAAATAAATATTTTCACAGGACCAACGCGTTCTGTCCCAGATGCGGTGCGGTGAATGCAGATCTTCTCCATCTTCTGTGGCATTGTCCAGGGTTGGGCGCTTACTGGAGGGACATTAGCGAGCTACTTGCGCAGTGCAACGACCGCACTATCCCCTGTAACTGGCCTGAATACCTCTTGCATCATTTTAAGCGCTCACCCAAAGACAAGGAATCGTCCCGCTTCCTGGACCTGGGGATGATAGTGGCAACGCGCCTCCTCACTAGGAGGTAGAAGGCAAGCGACCCGCCTAGCGTGCAGGCATGGATTCTGTCCCTTCAGGCATGGGCTCGGGCGGAATGGACTGCCATATGACGGGAGGAAACAGTAGGGCTTCGCAGGGAGCCTATGGCAGAACATTGTGAACGCATGCTTAACGCCCTACAAACAATGGGAAACACTATAGGCGAGGGGATGGCAGGGGACTAGACGGGCATACTGGGTGACAGGGGGGTGCCAAGCAGGCAGTACACCTGACACCTAGGTTGGTACACAACACAATGCTGCAGCGCAAGGGCAGTGGAGGTTGGAGGCATGCGCGCTCGGGAGGAGGGATCGGGGGGGGGGTCAACGGGGGAGCCGGGAAGGGGTTGGACTGTAATATATATTTGTGACTATGCCGCAGTTTGTTGGTTCCGAGTTGTTACAAAAGAATTTCTGCAGTTGCTCTATAAAAAATCACTTCTGTACACAGGGCTGGGGTGCACAGGCTCCCCTATGTTATGGATGTGCCAAGGCGCCTACCCTGATTTTTGTATTGTCTATGTGTAACGTTGCAGCGCCTCACGGGTATGTTATTCTGCTCATGTGCTGAAAGCTTGACATAGCCGAAGAGATGTAATGTTTGCAACGCCACACTTGTTGTAATGTCTAAATAACATAAATGCCAATAAACAGATTTGACAAAAAAAAAAAAATCAGGATTACCCATTGTGATGCCACAAAAAATCTTTTGATGGCATAAAACCTTAACAGAGTCAAAAAAAGAAGAAAAAAAATAAATCGCTATTGTGGGTCTCGGATGGCACAGGCATTGATGATACAGCCCAGGAACCCCTCAACTTTACATAATTAATTACTGTATATTTGATAAAGCAGAAGTGTATTCTTTTCTTGCCCTCCAGTTGTATCTGCTTTACTTCCTCCCCTTTGCACCTCACTCCTTGCCTTCTCTCCATTCATCCTTCACTTTCTGCCCTACGTCCACGTTTCCTGTTAATTGCTGCCTCCCCTCATTAACTGCATTTAATTTTTCACATTCCCATCTTTCCCTTCCACTCTCCTGTTGTGCTCCTCACTGTCTGCTTTTCTTCCCTTTCCCCTCTTTCCACTTTTCATTCTCATCATGTTCCACTCAATCTTGCACTCCCAATCTCTGCTTTCCCTGACTTCTCTTCACATTCTTTGTCTTCAGTATCTATCTTTTCCTTCAGACCTCTCCTCTTTCCTCACTTTCCCTTTTATGTTTTCCCTTCTTGTGCATATCATTATATCCACTCCATGAATCTGTGTTTGATCTCAGGGTCATAATTTTAAATCTTGGTGTGACCACTCGGTCTTTCATCTTTCTGAGGTCGATAAAATGAGTGCCATTAAGCTGGATAACAACATTTAAATTCAGTGTCAAGGGCCCACTGGTGAATATGTGCTTCACAAAAAAACATGGTGTGTTAAGGGCACAGAAATGTATTTTAATCTTTTATTTTCGAATTTTTTGCAATTTTACACTGTCATTATTCCCGTGGTCCCTTCTTGACCAAGTACCTTTCATACTCGTATTAATAGTTTGCCTTTCCTTTTTAAGTTGAGCCTGTAACAGCACGCATGCGCTTTTCTGGCGAAGACTTCATGTAAGGGCTTTCGAAAATTAACCTAAGAATTGCACACGCTCGTGCGTGTGCTTTTTGTTTTGGCCCACGCTATTGGCTTTTGCGATCATCTTTTTAACAAAGACAGCACGCAATTGGCCAAAGGCGGGCGCATTGCTCTGCCCATGGCCTACTGGTGGCGGTTACCCGCACGGCCACCATGTGGTTTTAATTATCGTGCCCAGACACGGGCGCGATAATTGAAACCAGATGTCTCGCTCTGGCGCGCATGCTCACCTCTCGTGGACTTGTTTTCCACGGCCTTGAATCAACCACCAGCTGCACAATGAGAAAAATATGTGCGTGGCGACCTTCGACCGAACCCTGTGCTGAAGGAAAAAGAGCAGAGCCAACTGTCACTTCAGAGACTCTACTAACGGTGTCTGTGAAGACCGAGCCAATGGGGGACTCAAAGCCGTTCCACTCCGGAAAGATTCCTTTGCTGTTCAACTAAAGAAAACTCAATTCAGCAGCGTACTTGAGACCCGGACAAAATGAGAACTTTACTATATGCCCAGGTGACTGTTTTTCGAGCAGTATTCTCATAGTTTTCCTTAGGAGAAACCTGCATGCTTTGCAGTAATAATACACTTAGGCCCTCAGATTGCGTGACTGTTCATTCGGGCGCGGCATTAACCAGTGTTATTGGCCTCAGTGGAATTGTGGTGGTGGTAACATGCCACAGGGTGGTTATTGGGCGCGGTATTACCACAACTATTTCAAGATAATCATTTCAAGAATGGGGATCAGGTCTTGTTTCTTTTACTCGAGCTGGGAATGATGCTTTTTCTATCTGAAATATAATTTATCAACAGCAGAATTCATTCTTGGGGTCATTTTTTTTTAATTAAAGATTATTGCGTTTTTCCCTATTGCACTGTACATTGCATGTCAGATGCCAGGACATAGTCAATCAAGGGGCAATCTTTTTATCAAAGCCCACAAGAAAAGAGCACAGCCCTTCGTAGAGATCGCAGTGGAGAACTACGTTTCCCAGTGTGCACAGGCGGCACCATTTAAGTGACACATTTCACCTCACCAAAGTGCAACAAGGGCTAATATGAGCTGTGTAGTTAAGAATGTATGCAACGTCCCATTTATGAGTAATTTTTATCTATTTTAAAGATGTTTTTATCTATGACAGATTTGATTCATGGATTAATTTTTGTTAAAGAATATTGCGTTTTATTGTTTTTTTATTCTATTATTATGCTCCTTACGTGTAGAGTTGCATCAGGGACACCCACGAGGCGCAGCAGGGACACACACCAGGCACAGAGTACAGTCTCGGCCGAAGGTCACGTGCGACCTGGGGCCCGTTTATTTAGTCCTTCGGACCAAGCCTGGTCACGAAGGGTGGTGCAAATGCTACAGTGTAGGTTACTGGCCATGTGGCCCTCTACATCCCTCCTTTCTTTTAGAAGCAAAGTTAGCAGGAGAGGAAAAAGAACAAGCATTTGCAATGCAATCGGTCTCGCATTTACGCGAGTTTAAGCTATTGGCATTGTAAATGACAACGCCTTTTGTTTATGTTTTAAAAACAAAAATAAAAAGCATTGTTATTTGCAATGTCAATAGCTCAAACTCGCGTAAACGCGAGACCTATTGCATTGCAAATGCTTGTTCTTTTACTCAGCACCTCCAACCATGCCACCTTTCCTTTTTCCATACCTGCTTCCTTACACCCTCATTCACTCCCCATCCTTCCTCCCTTGGTACGTTTCTTCTTTCTTCCTCCTTTCATTCCTTACTTTCTTTTTTCCTGCTTTCACCTTTCTTTAATTTCTTCCTTGCTTATCCTCAAACCTTCCGTCTCACTTTCTTTCTCCTGTCCTTTCTTCTTTCGATTCATCCATCACACAATGGTCACTTCCTTTCTCCCTCTATCCCTTCTTTTGTCTTATTTCCTCCTTTCATCCATTACTCATTTATTTCCACACTACAATACTCCCTTTCCTGCATTTGTTGCGGTCTAATTTAATGTATTATTTCCTTCAACCCTTTCTTTTAAAACAGCACAGTACAAGCACATTCTCTTTACTTTGCAAAGCTGCCTCAAGTCCTCAAATGACCTTTCCTACAGCTACATTTTGAGATTTACACACATTTTCTAACTCGAGTTCACTTTTAAGTTGTTGTCATAGGCTTCCCTTATGTTATATTATGTTTTGTTATATTGATTTCTATAGCGCACTAATCACCTGAGAGGGTATCCAGGTGCTTAGGCAGGTGTGTTAGTGTGAGGTCCCAGAGGTGCTTATGTGAAGAGCCAGATCTTCAGCTTCTTGCGGAACTCAAGAAGTGAGGAGGTGGCTCTGATGTGTGGAGGCATGAGGATGTGGGTAAAGCCAATAAAGGAAGTGGGTGGAGCCACTGGAGGAAGTGGCGGAGCCAGGACGTGGGTGTGGCCTCCCAAAAAAAAATGCAAGCACCTGCACTTAATATTTTACAAATTAAGCACTAGCATGCGTGGACTCAGTCTTGCACAGTTTTTTTGTTTATGTTCTCCAAAAATGAACAGTTTTACTCAGAAAGTATGAACCATACGACATAACAATGGCCTAGGATGCAGCCCCGAGTAATTACCAGTAGCTGAGATTTGTTCAAGCTTTCCATTCATCACATTTTTCCATACTTCATTCAGTGTGCAAAAAAAGTAGCAATGCGCTCTAAAAATGTAGATCTACCGCACACGCAAACAGGAAGAAACTTTGCTCTATTCACACTCTACACATTACTTTAGAATCTACTTTTTCCACATACCCTGTAACTGCTAACGGCAAACTGTGTCCTTTGACGAATTCTTTCAGGCTGCTGTAAGGGATGTGCTGAAGCAGGAAGAGATTTTTCAAACAAAAATTCACAACCACACGGCGACAGCTGCAAGTGAGAACCATCCGAATACTGCACTTCTACCGAATCATCCTCATAGAGGACAAACAGACTTTCAGGATACATCACAGAACATTCAGATCGGCAGTCTGAGAAAGGAACAAAGCAGAAATACACAAGAACCCTTATTAAGAATGCAATTACGGCCCCTTTTACAGTTGTTCATATGTCATTGAACTCAATGTTTCTTCTCGGGTTAGCCCATTTTTTACAAACATTTTATTTTCATAAGTTGCACCTGGATACCAAAATAAATACATTTGAAAAATACGTTTCCCTGTGGTATTCAACCTAATGGAGATATGCAGTACATCAACGCATCAGTGTTACAATAAATATGTGCTGCAATGTTGCTAGGGTAAACTGTGTGGCAGTAACTAGGTTAGGCAATAAGGCTATAATTAATTGTTCTGATTTACGCAACTTCAGACTTTATGAGCTGTCCTCTTCACTTCTCATCAGAGCATTAAGCGTGATGGGAGGGGCGCTACCTGATAACATGGAAACAAGTTACTGCCAAAACATATATCACTGAAGATGCCATGGGTGAGCATTACCTGCCAGCTGTCCTGTGCCTCCTTGTAGGATGCGCCACCTCGGGTTCCTGTCACTTGGTATCCTTTCTTACCTCCTATTGTACAGCTCCACAGGCGCCCGCAGATGCCAAATGCAGAGTAGCCGTTCAAGCCTCCCGCCCTCGGAAGAAACCAGAAAGACAGACGATAAACTGTAGACTGTCTGTCTTGCACGGAAGCGGCCATCTTACAGAGGTAAGGGTCTATAAGTTGTACTAAAAATTATTAAAAGAGATACTCAATTCGTACGTTTAAAATTTTCCATCTTGATTTTTAAAATCTTTTGTTTCAAAACCAATACGCTGAGAACGTTGTAAGGCTTATTTCAATGCACAACAATTTTGGTGTAATAAAAAAAACAATTGTATTGAGCTTTCGTAACTTTTTGCTCGAAAAACAGAAAATCATACATAACTGCTTCATTTATTCTATTCACTACTGAATAAGACATGAACTCTTCGCCGCGTCCCTTTCTTCTCTGTAACCTGAACACCTAAGGGGCCATCTTTGAATGCAGTATGTCAGATTCGTTTTAATTTAGGGAGGACATAAAAAAACTAGAGCGTCTTCTCTGCTCTCAGTGTGTTAGCGTACTGGTTGCCATAGCAAAACTACTTTAACCTCTTCACTGCTAGGGCTTTCGCTCCTTCTGCTAAATTCATTTTAGTAGAAGGAGCGTGTTTTCTAAAGCATACATGCCAACATTTTACAAGAGGAAAACGGGATTTTTTTTTATTTTTTTTTTAAGTTCAAGTTTATTGAAACCAAAACATAGCATAGAATACAGAATGTAATACACTCAATCAAGGAAAGGTATATGAGATACAAAAATAAAATTGAGAAGGCATAATAAAACGGAATCAATAAACACCTATATCTAAGTCATGGAAAAGGAAAACAAATGGGGAAAATGAAACAAAACAAAAAGGGAAGTGAAGTATGAACATTTCATAAAATATAACATTGTATGTTTGCACTGCGATAGGTCTCGTATTTACGAGACTTTGAGCTATTGGCACTGTAAATGTCAATAGCTGAAATTCTCGCAAATGTGAGACTTATTAAATTGCAAATATTGTTTGTTTCAAAGCGCCCCAAAGCCGTCTTAAGAAAGGGGCGTGGCTTCTTTTAAGTGCAAACGTGGCATGCGGCGCTTGGAAACAACCAATAAAAATAAATTGTAAAGCAATAGGTGTTGCAATTGTGAGAGTTTAACCTATTGGCATTGCAAACAAGCGATTGCAAACAAGCGACCGCAATTGTCCTGGCTGCTTGTAAAATGAAAGCGCGCATGGCGCACTGAATATTTATTTATTTATTTATGTATTTATTTATTTATTGATGCGTTTTTATATAGCGCAGACTTTACCCGAAGGTGTCAGAGCGCTTCACAAAAGGAACAGTAATGGTACATGAGGAGAAACTTACAAGTGAACAAATTACAAAAGCAAACATTAGGTTACATGAGGCAAAAGTGACAAATGTGAGCAAACAACATACAAGAGGTAGCAAACGGTACATTATAGGAGGAAAAAGTGACGTGTGCAGGTTACAAAGGTATACAAAGTACAAGTAGTGGTATAATACTGCAATAAATGGGGACACTCAAAAACAAGAACAATCGTTACGTAGGCAATGGTGGCACTTGTGCAGGTATCTAAAGCAAACAAAATGTAAGAGGTAGCAAACAGTGTGTTACAAGAGATAAGTGACGTGTGCATGTTACAAAAGAGTACCAAACACAGGTTGAAGGATAATACTGCAATAAATGGCAGACACTCAAACACAAGAACAAACTTTACGTAGGCAATGGTGGCACTTGTGCAAGTATCTAAAGCAAACAAAATGTAAGAGGTAGCAAACAGTTTGTTACAAGAGATAAGTGACATGTGCATGTTACAAAAGAGTATCAAATACAGGTAGAAGGATAATGCTGCAATACTTGGCAGACAGACCAAAAGAACACCCTGGGAAGGCACTTCCATAGTCATGGAGAATAACATTTTCTGTAATGGAAGGTCTTCCTTCAGGTAATAGAGAGGGGGTAAATTAAATTTGGAAGTGTCTTTGAAGGAGGAGAACCTTGAGGTCAGTTTTGAAGGCCTGGGAGGAGGTGGTGGTCCGGAGCTGAGGCGGAAGTGAGTTCCAGATTCTTACCGCGTTGCCCGAAAAGGATTGGGCCATCGATCTTTCCTTCTTGAAAGTGGGAGGTTCGAGCAGTACATTTTCTGCATTACGTGATGGTCTAGAGCAAAGGTCTTCAATCTGTGGGGCACGACCCCCAGGGGGCCGTGGAGGCATGGAAAGGGGGTCGCGCACTTCTTTTGCAAAAATAAAACGCCCCAGACGATTAGTTAAAATGCTTTCCTGTGCAGGGAAATCGTGGCTAGGCACACCGCTAATCATGCATTTCTAACACTGTGTTGCTGGCCTGAAAGAAATGCAAATGTGCACAACGAGTTCATCTGCAATTGTAAAGAATCTTCAGATTAACTCGTTGTGCACATTTGCATTTCTTTCAGGCCAGCAGCACACTGGCAGAAAGGTGTGTTTAGCTGTTTGCCTGGCTTGATTTCTTAGGACAGGAAAGTGCTGTCGCAGTTAATTGATCAACTCACTTGAAGCTTTTTGAGTGGTAGAGCTGTGAAGTGCTTGTGTTTGTCTTTGCATTTACATAGTGCTTTCTATCCCTGAGAATGTGATGAAAGGACACATATGTAAAACAAATTGCATTACATAGGGTCTGGATGTTACTAAAAGCTATGGGTGTTATTTGCAATGAAATGGTGTAAGGCAGCCCTGCAAATATTTTTGATTGCGCTGCCCCACGCCAATTCAAAAGAGCAGCAATGGACTATATTTATAAGAAAAGGTGCACTCCTGTCCTTTCTGCCGGCACACAATTTGGTGCCTCGCGCAAACGCAGGCACCTTTGCACCATGGTGCAAGAGCGTCTGCATTGTTGGCAGGATTGTCTTCTAGCGCAAAAACAACCCATGGAGGCTTTTTCCTCTTTCTTTGTGTCCTACACATAAAAAGAGGAAACAATTGAGGCGAAATAAAGATATTTCTCCTCGTTATGCATCCCCAGGGGCAGCTTACAGTTTTGACACATCCTTAGGTTTACAGATCTTTGTAAATCTGGGAACTTTTCAAAATCCAAGGGAAAATCCACCGCAGTGCCCTGATGCAGTGTAAGGCAACGCATCGACTTGAGCTGCGTTGCCTTACACCATATCCAGGAGGCCATGAAAAGATATGGGTCTGCACTCTGCGCAACCAGAGCGTCATAAAAAATGACGCACCTGAAGCTATATTCTAGAAGTTGTCCATATATTTTGGAAGCACCATTTTATAGTAAAACATTTTGCGCTTTTTGTAGTGGTCTATCTCGTACTGTGTGTAATGCAAGTACAAAATAAAGATTTACATATTCACAGTGCTTTCTGTCACGGGTTGTGACCTCAATGCACTAAAAAAACACAGATTACTATTCTCCACTCCACCAACTACGATTTAATTCTGTGGCTCTCTGGTTTCACACAGACTTTTGCTGTGCATTAACTAATAGAGTTTTCATAATTTATTATAGTGCATTTCCTACTGAGTTACTACTTCTTAAAATGTATTTATTATTCATTGAAGCTGCGCGTTATTTTATATGTAGCTACCTCACGGTGAAAGACCTAAAAAATATATGTACGTTTTAATTATGAGAAATGATGTTTAACTACCTCCAGTTACATGCAGCTGTAAATGCCAAGCTGTCAGCATCCCATGAAATATTGTATGGTTTTCCTCTAATGTCATGCAATAAAGTATCAGCCCATGCATTACAGCTGTTATACCAAGGCCACTGGAATTATGTGATTGTGCGGCCGCAGTAATTTTTGCATAATTATAGATTTGCCGCATTTGCCACATATTCTATCGTCTGCTGCATAATCTGCGATTTATTGCCACGCTCCTCCACGTTGAACTTCCACGGGTCTGGAACACGGACCTGAGACTGGGAGCAGTGGGGTCGTTGGCGCCACGCTTCCCAATACTGACCTGACCTATGGGCCTTCACGGACTTGTGACCGGTCCAGGACAATGTTGTTTCCTTGGGGTTTACCAGTTGGGGTTAGGGAAGGAGCCAAGAGAGAGTTGGGGAGGGGTTGGGGGGGGGGCAGAGTCCAGAGCTCAATTCTTGTATACACACATTGGTTGCATCTCAACATTACTCGGAATTGGCCATTCGGGGGGACACCACTTCATTCATCACTATAGGTCGCTTGCCGGATGCCATAGCCTCATCCCACCACTTCACACGTCATGATGCCACACACCTTTAAAGTATTGACGCTTAATGTGAGGGGTCTCAACAACCCGGTTAAAAGGCGAGTGATCCTCTCCTCTTTGGAAAGCACACAGGCAGATATCTGCCTCCTCCAGGAGACGCACCTGCTAGCACGAGATTGTCACAGGCTTCGCTCACGAGCGTTCCCGGGACAATTCTTCTCCTGCGGGACCACTGAAACTGCCGGAGTAGCACTTCTAATAGTGAGACATTTCCAGGGAGAAGTCCTCCACAAAATAGCAGAGATAAAGGGCAGACTCCTAGTATACCGAGTGGTCCTGGGGGGAGTGACTTACACAATAGGCTCTTTGTACAGCCCCAATGAAGGTCAGGAGAAATTCCTACACACTGCTCTCACAGAGATAGCTGTGACTCCGGATAGACATATCATAATAGGTGGGGACTTGAATGTTGTGTTTGACGCAACCTTAGACCGGTCTTCCCCACGCACCTTCCACGCTAGAAGCCTTTCAGCCGCTTGCACAGACAGGCTACGGGACCTTGATCTTCACAATCTGTGGCGGCAGCGGCACCCTGGGGAACGAGAATACTCCCACTACTCCGCGGCGCACAAATCGTACGCACGCATAGATCATCTTATAGTGACGAGCCCGGTGAGTACGCTCACCTCATCGGTCGATATGGGAGTCATATCTTTGTCGGATCACGCCCCGGTCTCCATGACAGTTACCATCCCGCCATCTCAACCGTCTCACAGGGTGTGGCGACTCCGAGACACGCTCTTGCACAGACGTGACATGGTGAAACAGGTTCAGGAATCCATACAAGACTTCCTGAAACACAACGCGAACCCTGACACCACGCTAGCAACCCAGTGGGCCTCATTGAAAACTGTCCTGCGGGGAGTGTTTATTGCAATCTCCTCGGCCGACAACCGAATGCGAAGGGAAAAAAGGGAGGAACTCACTCTAAAGGTGCAGGAACTCGAGCGCATGCACCAGCGGACAGGGGCCCCAAGAGTCTGGAAACAGCTCAAGGTGGCGCGGTTACACATTGCGGCTCTCGACATTGACCGGGCAGAATATGCGGCACTGAGGCTGAAACACGCCTCTTACACCGGGGGAGACCGGTGTGGGCGACTACTGGCCAATCGGCTCAGAGTGGCACAGCAACATCAAAAAGTGAAGGGAATCACGCGAAAGCACGGGACCACTGTATCAGAAGATGCACAAATAGCAGAGACGTTCCGAGACTTTTACGCCAACCTTTACGAGGGCACGCCTCCGAATGCCGCTGCCGCAACTAGATATCTAGACTCAGTCAAACTCCCATCTCTGGCACCAGAACAGTCGGAATGGTTAGAGAGGGAAATCCGCATTGAAGAGGTGGTCGCTGCAATAGCGCGGCTCAAAGTGGGGAAGGCGCCTGGACCGGATGGATACTCCTCCTCCTTTTACAAAACCTCTGTGCCACCCTAGCGCCGTTGCTCACTCGCCTATTTAACTCATTCGCAGACCCAGAAGCCATCCCGCCGGATCTCCTGCGCGCCTCTATCTCGGTCATTCCAAAACCAGGGAAGGACAGAGCTAAATGTGGGGCGTATCGACCAATTTCCCTCCTTAACGTAGACCTCAAACTATATACTGGCATTCTCGCCACGCGTCTGGCCGCCCATCTGCCAGGCTTAGTGGACCCCGACCAGGCGGGCTTTGTCCCTGACAGGCAGACAGTTGATAATACTAAGAGAGTAACCCACCTGATCGAAAAGGCTTCCCGAATACCTGGGGAATACATGATACTGGCAGTCGACGCTGAGAAGGCGTTTCACCGGGTTCATTGGCCCTACTTAGAAATGGTACTAGTCAAGTTTGGGATAGGAGAGAAGTTTCGAGCCCTAATCTTCAACTGCTACAGAGCGCCCTCCGCAGTAGTGAGAGTCAATGGCTACACGTCGACCGCATTCTCCATCGAAAGGGGGACGAGACAGGGGTGCCCACTGTCGCCACTCCTCTTTGCCCTATTCATGGAACCCCTCGCTTATCGAATACGGCAGCGTCAGGAAGCTCTTGGCATCAAATTTGGCGCCGATCTTCATGCCATCAGCCTCTATGCAGACAACATACTACTTACCCTGGATCGTCCGCGGACGGAGCTGCCGGCGTGCGTTGCTGAACTTGAGGAGTTCGCCAAGGTGTCCGGATTCAAGATGAACACGGACAAATCTATAGCACTGGACCTGTCCCTTACAGCCTCGACACGAGCTTATCTGCAGACTTTTCTACCCGTTCAATGGGCTACAGATACAGTTCCATACTTGGGAATTCAGCTCGCCCCGACCCTAGATAGAATGGTTACGACCAACTACAACACTTTGCGCGCCCGCATCCGAGGAGAGTTGGATCGGTGGCGACATCTTCCCCTATCCTCGCTGGGTCACATTGCGGCAGTTAAGATGACCATCCTGCCACAAATACTATATCTCTTTCGTGCCCTGCCACTTCGGCCCCCAGTGGGCTGGATTCGACAAACCCAATCGGACCTAGCCAAATTTATTTGGCAGTGTCGGAAACCCCGGCTGCAGAGAACGCTCGCCACTCTGGCTCCTGAAGAGGGTGGCTTGGGCATTCCTAACCTGTAAAAATACTACCAAGCGACCCAATTGCGCTATTTGGTGGAGTGGAGCAAGTGGGAGTCCGACAAACACTGACTCTTTCAGGATCAGGTGGTGGCAGGGCGTCCGCTGCAAGAAATACCGTTTCTACCTTGAGCCTTTAGGCCGCCCAACCTCTACGCGTCCTCAGTCACCCGGGTTCCCCTGGAAGTTTGGGACACTACTAACACGCTCCACTGCCTGATTACATTCCCCTCTCCACTCACTCCCCTGGTAGACAACCCTGACTTTGCCCCTGGAATGGCTAAAGGGGTCTTCGCACACTGGAGACCGGCAGGTTGCCGCTTCTTGTATCACATATACAGCTCGGAGGGGGTGCTTCCTTTCCAGCTCTTTAAGCAAGAGTATAACCTCCGCAAAACCGACTGCATGAGATACTTGCAGGTGCGTCACTGGGCGTTGCAGCCACAAATCCGAACATCGGCCGACAGGAAATTCACCCCATATGAGTGTTGGCTACTCTCACGCACTTCCAACTCCAAACTCATCTCAGACCTTTATAAACTAATTCAAACACCAAATGCGCACATCTACAACCCGGGCAGAGTACGGTGGTAAAAAGAACTGGGTAGATCCCTGAGTCATAAGGAGCATTGCATGTAGGGCTAGGCACTCAGCATACCACATGGGTCTCACCGAGACACTCACGAAAAAATCCCTGTACTGGTACCACACCCCTGAGAGGCTGTTCGAAATGGATTCTTCCAAAGATAAGCTCTGCTGGAGGGGATGTGGACACACTGGGACTTTGACGCACATCTTGTGGGACTGCCCGCTCATCCACTCATACTGGACACACATCTTAGATGAAGTAGACACACACTTCCAGACACAGATACCCCGCTTTCCCGCTTATATCCTGCTAGGCCTCCCCAATGCACTGACTTACCCACTGCGCTCTCGTAGGGGCCGTCACATAGCTATAGCTATCAGGTCTGCCCTGCAGAACATCCTGGCAAACTGGCGTACCGCAATGTCCCCAACACCACAGGCTGGCTTCACCGGATGTGGTATGTGTTAGGTATGGAGAAGTTGTCACTCACCGCAGCAGGGAAGGGGGACCAGTTTGAGGAGCTCTGGCAGCCATTTAGAGCACTACTTCTAACTGAATTCACAGAGATAACTGCCCTAAATATCTCAGGTTGTTGCGCTTGACGGCGCCAGTAGCGGTTGACCCCTAGGTATTTGCAACATGAGGCGCTCAAGACTTACACAGTTGCGTCGTAAGGAGTTGGATGGGAGCTCTGGACTGGGAGGAGGGAGGGGGAATAAGAGGGGGTTTGGAAGGGAAGGTTGGGTTTAAGGGAGGGGGGAAGTTTTTCCTGGGTTTTCTTAGTTCTATTGTTTTCTTGGTACAGTGCAATTTCATCCCAAGTCCAAACTCATTTCAGACCTTTATAAACTAATTCAAACACCAAATACGCACATCTACAACCCGGGAAGAGTACGGTGGTAAAAAGAACTGGGTAGATCCCTGAGTCATAAGGAGTGGGGGAGCATTGCATATAGGGCTAGGCACTCAGCATACCACATGGGTCTCACCGAGACACTCACAAAAAAATCCCTGTACTGGTACTACACCCCTGAGAGGCTGTTCGAAATGGATTCTTCCAAAGATAAGCTCTGCTGGAGGGGATGTGGACACACTGGGACTTTGACGCACATCTTGTGGGACTGCCCGCTCATCCACTCATACTGGACACACATCTTAGATGAAGTAGACACACACTTCCAGACAGAGATACCCCGCTTTCCCGCTTATATCCTTCTAGGCCTCCCTAATGCACTGACTTACCCACTGCGCTCTCGCAGGGGCCGTCACATAGCTATAGCCATCAGGTCTGCCCTGCAGAACATCCTGGCAAACTGGCGTACCGCCAATGTCCCCAACACCACAGGCTGGCTTCACCGGATGTGGTATGTGTTAGGTATGGAGAAGCTGTCACTCACCGCAGCAGGGAAGGGGGACCTGTTTGAGGAGCTCTGGCAGCCATTTAGAGCACTACTGCTAACTGAATTCACAGAGATAACTTGCCCTAAATATCTCAGGTTGTTGCGCTTGACGGCGCCAGTAGCGGTTGACCCCTAGATATTTGCAACATGAGGCGCTCAAGACTTACACAGTTGCGCCGTAAGGAGTTGGATGGGAGCTCTGGACTGGGAGGAGGGAGGGGAAATAAGGGGGGGTTTGGAAGGGAAGGTTGGGTTAAGGGAGAGGGAGAGGGAGAGGGGAAGTTTTTACGGGTTTTTCCTAGTTCTATTGTTTTATTGGTACAGTGCAATTTCATCCCAGACAAGTCGGACGCTGCTGTTATTACCAGTATTGCATTGAACATCATGCCTCCGTTGAGTATTACTACTCGTACCTGGTGTAACCAAAATGCTTTTTGTACTGCATTGTACTGTTTCTCAATAATAATAATAAAAAGATTTAAACCTAAAAAAATATATATATATTTACTCAAAAGATTCAAATGTTACTAAAAGGAGCAACAGGTGTTGACGCTCTGTAGGCTTTTTGTGAAGCTGTACTGGTCACCTTTTTGTTGCTAATTGCAATATTTGGGTGTTAAACTGGTACTTATGAGGTGCAACCAGGTTCTAGAAATTTTTGTCGGGAGGGGGTCCTTATGCCTAAAACATTTTGATAGGGGGGTCTCGGCATCAAAAGTTTGAAGACCACTGGTCTAGAGCCTCCAGAGAGTTTCAGTTTAATCGCCAGGTAGCGAGGAGAGGAGGAATGCAAGGCTTTGTGGGTGATACAGGCACTCTTATAGATAGATGTTGCCTCAATGGGAAGCCAGTGGAGGGTGGATAACATGGGTGTGATGTGGTCGCTTCTTTTGGCTCCAAAAATGAAACGAGCTGCTGAATGGAGAGCAGATTTAACAGGGGAGAGATGAGATTTGGGGAGGCCAGTTAGAAGAGAGTTGCAGTAGTCAAGTCTGGAGAGGACCAGCGATTGGACCAGTGTTTTAAGGTCTTGCTCCGAGAAGAAGCGACGAATTCCCCAAAGAAGGCGCAGCTGGTATCGAGGAGACTTTGCAATGGAATTGATGTGGGAGATTAGATTGAGTTTTTTGTCGAGTATGACACCAAGGGATTTTGCGCTGTCGACAATGATGGGTTTACTGTTAAGTAGATTCATCTGATCCAGCCATGATTGAGCCAGGGGAGGAGAAAGCGAGGAGGAGAGGAGGAATTCAGTTTTGAAGGGATTTAGAATCAGTTGATGAGTTGACATCCAGTTTTGAATGGAGTCAAGAGTAGAGCTTAGGATGGAGAGATCGTGCGTGGAGGCAACCTTGAGGTAGATTTGAGTGTCATCTGGATAGAGATGATAGTGGACCCCGTATTTACTAAGGAGATTTCTCAGTGGTTCTAAATAGAGATTGAACAACATGGGTGCAAGTATAGAGCCTTGAGGAACACCTTGACCTACTGCCAAAGGAGATGAAAGACTGTTCGCTATTTTGATCATTTGGGATCTATCGGAGAGGAAGGAAGCAAACCATTTAAGCACAGTGCCCTCCATGCCCATTCTCTGCTGGAGAGTGTTGAGGAGGGTGTTGTGATTGACCGTGTCAAAGGCTGCAGAAAGGTCAAGGAGAATTAGAAGACAAGACCCCCCCGAGTCGAGTATGCGCAGCGCGTCATCAATCACTTGCAGCAGGGCTGTTTCAGTGCTGCAGTTTTGGATGAAGCCAGACTGAAAATTATCAAGAAGATCATTGTCCTTGATATGATGAGAGAGTTGTTCCGCTACACATCTTTCTGTGATCTTCACAAGAAAGGGTAGGTTAGTGATGGTGGGGCGGTAGTTGTTGAGGTTATTCACATCTGCAGTGGGTTTTTTAAGCAAAGGGGTGACCTGCCCAGTTTTGAACGAGACAGGAAGGGAGCCTTGACAGAGGGAGAGGTTGACCAGAGTGGTCCAATAAGAAAGAGAATGGGTTTAGAAGTCAAAGGCAATGGCACTAGGGATGGGGTCCAGGGAATGGTTGGAGGGCTTTGTTTCGCGAATGCAGTTGAGTAGGGCATCTTCAGAGATGGGGTCAAATGTTCTGCCAAATGGCTAAGGATTTGCGATCCTCTGGAGGGGTAGGATGAGTGACCTGGTCCACCAATTATTTCACTTTTTCGTCAAAGAATATAGCCAAATCCGCTGCTTTCTTTGTAGAATCCTCCAGCTTGGAGGTTGGGGGAGAGCAGTTGGGATTCTTGATGAGATCAAATAGCTTTTTGGGTCTATTTTTGGCTGAGTCAAGGAGAGTTTTGAAGTGCGACGCTTTCCCAGGAAGATGTGCTTGAGGTACTTGGATCTTACTGAGCGAAGCCTGGCCAAGTTATCAATGGAGGGCGCATGCCTCCATTGTTTCTCCAGGAATCTAAGGTGCTTCCTTTCTTCATAGAGGGATTTGTTGAACCAAGGTGCTGAGGGAGTGGGCATTTTCTTTTTGCTTTGGAGAAGAGCGACGTTATTGATTTTGAATGCAAGGACTGTGAGGCATTGAGAGGTGAGTTCGTCAACATCTAGGTTCGGGTCTAGCCTTGGAAGTGTTAGCAAAGCTGATTCACAGAAGAAACCAATGTCAATATTTCTAGTGTCACAAAACCAGGAGGTAGCCCTCTTAGGTTGTCCAAGAGTTATAGAATGTGATATGTGAATAGAGAATGGGATGAGGAGGTGGTCAGACCAGTCTACATGAATAGGGGTAGCGATAGGAAGCATGCCTGCTTTAGAAATCACAAGGTCCAGGATTGATCCCTTAGAGTGTGTTGATTCTGTGCAGTGTTGGATAAGATCGTTAGTAGAGAGGAAGGTGGCTAGCAAATTTGCAGAAGAGTCTTGAGACGAGCCCCAGTGGAGATTGAAGTCCCCCACGAAGATCTGATTGTCACTTTGCGAGTATTGGTCGCTAATGAAGTCAGTAAGTTCCTCCATAAACAAAGGGCCACTGCACGGCAGGCGGTAAATGGCATGGAATCTGAGGGGTGAGCGGTGGTGTAATTGAAGCTCAAGAGATAGGCATTCAAGAGTGCAGAAGGAGCTGATAGGAAAAGCCTTAAGTTGAAGGGCGTTTCTAAAGATGACTGCAACACCTCCCTCAACTTTTTCAATTCTGTCATTCCTATGTAAAGAATAGCCTGTGGGTAGTAGGAGATCAAACATAGAGTGAGAGGTATCGTTGAACCAGGTCTCTGTGAGGAAGAGCATGTCTATGTTGTGAAGGGTGATGGTGTCTAAGATTTCAAGTTTGTGTTTGATTACAGATCTGCAGTTGTGGAGCAGACAGCGCAGCTCTGACAAGACTGTTTGGTGACGGGGGTACTTGGGCTCTGAAGGGTGATAGGGATATTGTTCTTATACGGGGGTGCTCGGGGGGGTTTAGGTGGATGCTTGGTTCTGACAGAGGAGGTGGTTGGAATAGTGTAGATAGTAGGGTTACTAGGAGATGCAGGTTGGAGAGGGGTGGCGTTCAAGGGCTTGTGTGAGTTGTCAAGCTATGTAGACGACAAGTTATGCTTGGTTATTATGGGGTGCGAGTTGCATCTTGTGGGAAGGTGAGAGTTTTCCAAAGGAGTTGACGTGAAAAGTGGAAATCTTGGAGCTTAACAGTGAAATGGTAGCTACAAGCTGGGAGATGGAGGTGATAAAAGAGCCTAGCTTCTTTTTCAGCAAGAGTAGGGCAGAGCACGGATGGTTGGGTGGCTCGATGGAAACAGGAGGGGTGAAATTGGTGGTGGAAGGCAGGGTGAGGTGGGGGGACAGGAGGAGAGTTGGGGTATAGGGAAGTGGCGGTGCGTCCATTGGGGGCGTTGCCCCACTAGCCATGGACGACCGCCGCTGGTGCCAACATGCATAAAACAAAGTTCAAAGTCAAACACATTTTATAAATCCGAGCGCACTGACTCAGCGCTACAGGGCCGGGGCGAGCCCGACAGAATCGGGCATTGCCTATGGAAGTGGGCCGGGGGGGCGGGGCTGCGGCAGAGAGCGAGTCACTGTGAGTGACAGCGCACAGGCAGGCCAGGCAGCCAGAGAGCGTAAGCAGCTGCAGCGGGGTCGGGGTGACTACGCATGCAACAGCCAGGATTACTCATAATTGAGACTGGCCTGCGCATGTGTAGTACCTATTAGACCTCGCCCCCCCCCTGTAGCACTGAGAGACAATGGCAGGGACCCGGGGCCCCGGTCTCAATATGGGCAGATTTTCTCCTGCTCGTAGCCCAATCCTGGCGCAGTGGCGCTGTTAAGCCTGCGCCAGGATTGGCTGAGACAGCAGGATCATGGTGCAGCGCGTGGGTGTTTGCTGCTCTTTAGTATGGCCAATCACATATGGCTATATCAAGCCATGTTGAGGTGATTGGCCATTTCTGAAAGCTGCAGACAGTGACGTGACCGCGCGTGAAGTCGAAGGTTCTAGAACTGATTTCCAGACCAGACCAGTACTGAGAGTCCAGTAGTCGATCCAAGCGTGTGACTGACTCCTCCTGACTCGTCGTCGATATCGTATGGTAAATGTAAGTAACGAGTCTGTTGTTAATGTTAATGCAGTTTTGAGTTTATTCTTTTTTACACCCTCCTGTCCGACCTGTCGCACTGCAGTGCAGGCCCATTTCTCCTCATACCATTTGCCTGAACTGAAGCTGTGCTGCCCACTATTTACTCAAATGCTCATTTCCTCTTTGGCGATTGCTATCAATATCTTTGGTGTTCAAGCAAAATATCTTTGTCAGGCCAGAATTCAGCAGCATTTCAAGTGACTTCTTCGGTGCAAAAATCTTTGCCATCATTACCAGCAACTTCTAGCCTTAGAGTAAAAGGTACCTTAGACACAATTTCCACCACAGCGACCTTGTCAGACGCCGCCTCGTTCAACCACTGATTACATCATACTTGGCATAATAAAACATGGAAATTCCGCTTTAAAGGCATCAAGCGCGCATGCCAGGCCCAGGGCGGCACAGTCCAAATCATTTTACAAGGATCCACGGTCACAGCCTCTTCCATTCTAGATGATTCTCCTAATCTCCCGGACAGGGTTCATGGATTTAACTGCTTAATATTTTAAACACCTAATGTGGTGCCACATGACGTGGGCTATAATAATCCGACACTAGGGCAGTGGAGTGTTTGGGTAACATAACGTTGCCTTGGGCCGTGGTCCGTGGAATAGCAAGTTTGCCATGGTGAGGTCACGCTGCTTTGTTTTATGTTTGTTGGCTTCCTTGATTTTTCTTTTACAAAGAACAGTAGTAACAGGATAGGTGTGTATTTGTAATTAATCATGCATATTTGGGAATGTTCGCAATGTGGTGAATCGGGAGGCATGGATAAAAACGGGTTCAGTCCATGGCTGTAGTAACATACCTACAATGCAATGTAAAACTTTCAAAGCCCATTCAAAGGAAAGTTCACATTTTACAAAGGGCGCGGAGAAGGTAGTTTCAGTGGGTACTTCTGTTCTGGTGAAGTTGACCCACATTGGGCTCTGCAGCTGCTGCTACGTTGCCTCTAAATCCCTGAGCAGTTCAGGATAAGGCTCTGAGCAGGGTAACTCTGAAGCGGAGGGAGAAGGCAGCCGGGCCCTCGGCATCTGGTTGAGGCAGAGTATTCCTCGAGGGAGCCGCCGCATTACTCTCTTGTTTCATACTGGCCTGCTGCTCCATGAGCTGACGTCCGAGTGTGTGTGTGTGTCTGTTGTGGTCCCTGTGGCTAGTGTTGTGATGTTCTGAGGACCAGACTTCTAAAGTTATCAGCTTTCGAGTGCTGCACCAGTTATCAGCTTTCGAGTGCTGCACCTTGGCTTGTCGGCGCAGTAGGTACGGTGCCTGGGCTTCTACGGTGATGTTTGGATGGAGAATGAATGTATGAGTGTGGTATGCTTCCTGGCTCAGGTGTTTTGAAGTTCTCTGCATGTGGCATAATCCTGCTTATATGTTGTCAGTGTGTACAAGTGGCTACACGTATGCAGGGCTGGCCCCGTGTCTTTATACAAAGGTTGAGCTGGGCACTGCCTGTCTTTTGACTCTACAGTAGAGCTGTGTGCTCTGGTGTTGTGCTTTGTGCCTGCTGGTTGGAGCTGTATGCTTCTAACCCTATACCTGAAGTACACAGTGCACTTGTGTTCGAGGTATCTATAAATATTGCTGCACTGTGCATGAGTGAAGATGCGCAGTATATTGCCTGCAAATGTATGCAAGGGAGAAGCAACTAAAATGAAATGCCCCCCACTTGGAACCAAATCGCACCACATAAATGAGCGACATATGCAATCCCGACCCTTTTAAGAATGATCCAGTGCATTTGTTCTACCAATTCGTCCTTTCTTCCCTTTGCTTCTTTCCATGTTTATTTCATTCTTTGCATTCTTTCAATCCTTTTTCCGCATTGGAAATCCATATGGCTCTTGGTTATTTTTTCTGTGCTCTTTGGCTCCTTTCTCTTTCTTTAACTATCTTTATATTCTTTGCCATCCTTCGACCCACACCCCACAACTGTGCCATATCTTCTTCATTGTAGTGTTATTAGCATTGGTTTCTTTGTTTCTTTCAAAGACCAATATTAAGAAGAACTATTAAACCTGTCTACTGGTAACCCCAGCTGAAGGGTGGTTTCCTTGCTTCCTTTTCTTTCAGCTTTTTGGTGCATTTCCCCATAGTTTCATCAATATTTTTGCTTGTGCTATTAACCGGCAAGTTAGGCATACAAATAATTGTAGGAACGTTGGAAATCTGACCAAGAGTAATTAATAGTGCTATAGGACTCGAGCTGTGCCTCACTGATGAGACCCAACAAGGTTAAAATCAGTCTTGGTTTGCTTGAGTTCTTGATCAGAGAGGATGTTGCCTGGTAGTTTGGTCTAGACAGTTCCTAATGGAACAGGACCAACGCTAATTTGTGCATGGTTGGTTCCTGTTTGTAGTGGCAGAGCGAACAAAATTAATTTTGGGCTGAAATGTGGGACAGATTATTGACATTGGTTGAGATTAATACTAGAATTCCATCCAGCACATTTTTTCTCAGCGAGATGCTCAAAATGTATTTGACAGGTATGTCCAGAAGTAGGTCTTTTAACTCACTGCATCATAAGAATTGAGCTTCTCTTCCCTGATGAAGCCTAAGAATGCTGTAAGTGTCTGGGGTTGCTTGTGTTTCAGTTAATATGGGACAAGGCACAGTCGTTCTGGCTGGAGATGGACCAAAGCTGAGTTGTATATGTCTAATCCATATCTGTAGTGACACAGAGGTTTAGATTAACTGAAGCATTTCCTTTCCATAACTTTTTTTTCTCAGTGAGACATCCTTTGTGGGTCTGTGGATAGCTCACTGTGCTATAAGTCTTAAGCTTCACGCCACTGATGAGGCCCAACAATGCTGAAGGCTGTGAGTGTTGACTTTTTAGGGGGTCTGGCCTAACAATTTGGGCTAGACTGTTTCTGTTGGAGCAAGACCAAACCTGAAATGCATAAGATCTGATCCTGTCGGTAGTGGCACGTTGAACAAAAAAATTATGGACTGAAAAAGGGGCAGAGTAATTTGCCCAAAGAAATTACCAATGACTGAGATTCATTTAAGTATTCCATCCATTACTTTTTTCTCAGTGAGGTGGTGTAAGTGTGATTTAGTATGTCCAATCCTGGTCCCTGTACCTCTCTGCACTATAAGACTCGAGGAGCATCTTAATAATGAGGTCTATCAAGGCAGAAAGCAATTTCACTGCTCCGTAGAACTCAAGATGTTCCTCACTGATGTAGCCTAACAAGTCTGAAAGTGGTCTGGGGTTCCTTTTCTTCCTGTTGAGAGTGGATGTGGCGTAGCTATCTGGGTTGGGCTTTTTTCAATTAAGCAGTGCTAACGTTGATTAAGCTCTGCTTAACACCCTGACTATAATTGCACAGTGAAAAAAAGCTGAGGCCTTGAATGTGGCCCAGAGTGATTACTAGCACCAGTTTTGAGTGTGCCCAATGGACCAGGTCTAAAGCTGATTTGTATGTGTTTATTCCCTGTCTGTAGTGGTAGTCAGCAGCAAAGGCAGACTGTAATATGGGTGATAGTAATTGTCAGCAGAGATTGATGCAAGCATTCCACAGATAACCTTTTGCTTACTACAGTGAGATGCTCTTAAGTGCCATAGGTATACTGATATTTGTCTAGAAATACTTGTAACACAGTGCACACCCTCTGGGAGAAAGTGGACCAATACATGCATAATATCTGCCCTGGCCTTGCCCGTGAAAAGCTCCAACTGCTTCTCCTGGGTTGCTTCCAATTTCATTTCCACATTCAACGAGTGTTCCAGAGAGCTAGGCTCACAGCTCTACTTGACCGTCCTACCAGGTTACAACATTAGTTGCATCAACTTGCAATCATGTGGTTTAAGGGCTAGAGCGACCGACTTGGCAGCTGGCGAACTATCTTCGAGTCTGTCAACTGGCTGAAACAATTTCTGTGATTCTGGGCAAATCACTTAATCTCCCCCCCTACCTAACAAAAAAATATGAACCTGTCCGTCTGTAATGCAACTGGTGCTCATGTAAAGTTCTCTGAGTATGATACCTACTGGTAGAGTTCGCTCTGTGTAAAACGGCAAAAAAAGGCCATCCTAACTTCTGTAACAATTATTTTATGCTCTATTAGTAGGTGTGTTGTGAGTGGAGTGCCATGCCATATACAACCAACCCACCAATATCAGATCTCTAGCTGTTACCAGTGGCTGCCCTCCATTTATTGTGTTGATTCAATTACTCCTGGTATGTTAAGTGTACATTATTTATGCAATACTTTCTAATCTTTGGTATATTTCATATGATGGGAGTATTCACTGGAGGCCGGTAGATTGGCAATGCTCTCTATAGAGAGCGAGCTTGTTCAAAATATTGCTGACTTTAACATTCAAGTAATTGAAAAATTTGCTGCGCTTAAAGACAGACGTGCTGAATTTAGATACAAAAAGTAAATATGTTGAATGGTGATAGTTTGTGACCTGTTTAGTTGGTTCTTTTGTTTGCAGTTTAAATAAAAACAATCTGTGAGGTTCTCAGCATTGTATCTTGAAGTCTGTTATAAAGCTCTGTGGTTATACTGAATAAGCAGCTACCTATGTTATATGACAGCTCTTTAATAATGTAATACCTGCACTTTCACAATTGCTTTATTAACCTTCCTGCTTCCTCAAATTTTATTGAAAATGCACCATTTTTCCACTATTTTTTCAAAATGTTCTCGGGGGGAAATCCCCCCAAACCCTCCTTAGGGGGTTCGGCCTCGCTCGCTACGCTCGCTCGCTACGGTGCAGTATGCTGACGAGTTTTTGCCCCACCACTTTCAAATGTCACCAGCCGCCACTGGTATAGGGTTCATAGGTGGGGAAAGGTGGAGGTTGAGAGCGGGAGTTGGTGTATCAGAGGTGAGGGGGGAGTTGTCTTTGTTGGCGTTGGAAGAAGGAAAGGAATTAAGGACATAATTAGGGGGAGATGGGTGCGGATCGAGGCGGTGATGCAGAAGGAGAGAGGAGTAAGCATGGGCGGAAAATCCGTTACGCTCGCGGATTTAGCGGATTTTCGGTAAATTCGCAATCCGCGAGATTCGCGAATTTCCCGCAAAATCCGCAAATTCGCACGCAGCGGATTTTTTTTCTTTGCGGTGTAAGTTCGCAATTGCGAACATGTAGGTGCGGCGGGCAGCAACAATCTCGCACTCGCGAAATTACAAAAATTGCAATTCCGCACAAGAAATCTACTAGCAAGCAGCATAGACCTTCTGAAAATGATTATTTTTATCAGAATAACTCCTCAGGTTGACATTTGCCTGCACTTTTTTAGATTTGAGGCCTTTTGATTTTCTTTGGATAACTTTTGGATTAGAAATCAACTTTCTCACATAAGCTTGGTGGGGCATTAAAGTTGCTGTAATGCTGCTCTGCAGAAAAACGAGTTTTGCAAATGTGAAAGCAGGTTCAAAAGTTCAAACTCATCATTAGTAACCGTTCCCTGTAGTGCTTCCTGACAAGTGCCCCTCCAGAGCTCAGTTGCTAGTTGCAACAATTGTATGACCCTGCTCTGACCCTCACAGCAGGCTCATAGAATAGCTGCAAGTAGGCCACAAAGGTCCTGGAAAAAAAAATTGTACTGCAACAGAAAGCAAATTACAGATAAGGATGCAGGTGCCAGACTGGAATTTTAAAACAGTGACACATTAATAAATCAACCCCAAATTAATTCATGTCAGTTGAAGCAGGCAGGTGTGCTTGCTTTTTCTCCCCATAATCTACAGTGATGATGAACCAGAGGGTGGCATAAGGCATTGATGTACCAGAGGGTGGCATGGGTAAAACAGAGGGTGGCAGGGGTGAAACAGAGGGTGCTGGGAACCTGTGATGATGAACCAGACGTAGAAACAACATAATCGTGACCGTTGCGAGCCGACATGTAAGTTCGCAATTGCGAACTGGTACAAAACCCTCGCGAACTGGCAGAAATCCTTGCGAACTGGCAGAATTCCTTGCAAACACAAAAAAAGAATTCAGCAGGTTCAAAAGTTCAAACTCATCATTAGTAACCATTCCCTGTAGTGCTTCCTGACAAGGGCCCCTCCAGAGTTCAGTTGCTAGTTGCAACAATTGTATGACCCTGCTCTGACCCTCACAGCAGGCTCATAGAATAGCTACAAGTAGGCCACAAAGGTCCTGGAAAAAAAAATTGCACTGCAACAGAAAGCAAATTACAGATAAGGATGCAGGTGCCAGACTGGAATTTTAAAACAGTGACACATTAATAAATCAACCCCAAATTAATTCATGTCAGTTGAAGCAGGCAGGTGTGCTTGCTTTTTCCCCCCATAATCTACAGTGATGATGAACCAGAGGGTGGCATAAGGCATTGATGTACCAGAGGGTGGCATGGGTAAAACAGAGGGTGGCAGGGGTGAAACAGAGGGTGCTGGGAACCTATGATGATGAACCAGACGTAGAAACAACATAATCGTGACCGTTGCGAGCCGACATGTAAGTTCGCGATTGCGAACTGTTACAAAACCCTCGCGAACTGTCACAAATCCTTGCGAACTGGCAGAAATCCTTGCGAACACAAAAAAAATCTGCAAATTCGCGAGAATTCGCGGATTTTGCGGATTGCGAGTTCGCAAATTCGCAAAATTTGCGAACGCCAGATTCGCAAAATTCGCCCATGCTTAGAGAGGAGGACTGCGTGGAGTCATAGGAATGAAGGAGGTTTGGGAGGACAAGAGGGGAGGTGATTGGAGAGGTCCTGTCAGCTTGGATAGGTGGCTGTGAGGGAACAGGCACCTGGCAGAGCGAGAGGGGTTGGGAGAAAGGGAAGTTGAAGAAAGGAAATGGTTCTGCTGGGCCCGAGAGAGGGAAATGGAAAGGGTTACCAAGGGGGGAAAAGGGGTAGCACAGCAATGCTGGAGGAGTAGGGGGAAGCAGAGAGGTGCAATGGGTTTGTGGAAAAGTCGGGGTAAATAGTGAGGGCAGAAGGGGGTAGAGAAGAGGGGGAGAGGGAAGAATGAGGGGAGCACGGGAAAGTTAACTGGGGGAGAGGGTTGGAGGAGAGGTGGACTAAAAAGGGGGGTTGCAGGTAGGTAGGAAAATGGGGGAGGAGATGAGATTGGAGTACCGGGACGGTGCAGATTGGACGAGGAGCATATCAGCTATAGGTAAGGCTGACGTGATGAAGGGGGGGCATACTGTGAGGGGGAGGAATGGGAGAGGAGGGCATGTGGGGGGGAGGGAAGAGGGCAGATCTGTGCTTCTCGAGGGTGCAGCCTATTGGAGTGTAGGGGAGTCAGGGGAGGAGAAAGGGAGTAGTGGGGGGAGCTGGGTGAAGAGTCAGGGGAAAACCTGGTTGCAGAGGAAGGGAGTAGGGGGGGAAGAGGTGGTCAAAGAGAGAGAGACAGGTGTCTTTGCCTTGGATCATGACAGTACCGTTATTATAGAGTGAGATAGTGAGGGAGCAGTTGAAACATGCGGAGGGGGACATTTTTAGTTGTTTCCCATGCGGGATATAGGAGGAGGAGTTGACGTTAAGGGAATTATACAAGCTGGTAGACCATGAGGGAGTGTCGTGAGTGAAGAAAATTAAATCGTTTTTGAGCCTCCCAAAACGACCATTGTAAAATTGATCAACAAAAAGGAATCAGGAAAACATTCAATAGTGTTATGCTTCAATCGTTTTACTGAGGCTTTAGTCTGGCCGGGAGGATAGACGATTTTGTAGCAATTAATTCCAGCCTTAACTCGAGTGGTGGCCATGTTGGAAGAAAGAGGAGGAGGAGGGTGGGGGGGATATGAGAAGGGTGTCACTAGGATAGCGGTGGTGAGGAGAAGTATAAGGACAAAAAGGGGGCACATATTCCAGACGTCGGGTAAAGATATCTAAACTAATTTGCTTACAGAGTAAATAACACTGACTGTGTAACAACCGGAATAAAAGGGCAAGCCCTCATGGGAGGTCACAAATAAAGACAAGGCGGTTACCGAATCAGGAGCCAGCATTTGTTAATGTTAACTGGTATTTATTGAGCGCTCGTACGCCCGGAGGCTTCATGGTGCTGTAGGAAGGAACAGGGCGCGTCAGTCATTTGATAAAAGGAGGCAGCTCAATGGTGTGCCTGAGAAAAGAGCCAGGTCTTCAGAAGATGTCTAAAACTGAGGAGATTGTCGCTTAGTTTTAGATGAGGGGGGAGGGAGTTCCAGAAGGCAGCTGCGAGATGGTCAAAGCAGCTGCCTCCGAGACGTTTCCTCTTGTACGGCGGCACAATCAACAGAGATTTATGGGTGGACCGGAGATGTCGGGAAGGGCTGTATTTATGGAATAGGTCCCTGATGAATTGGGGGCCAGTATCGTGTAGGGATTTGAATAAAATGCAGCCCGCCTTGAAGGCCACACGTTGTTCCACCGGCAACCAGTGTAATTGTTTCAGGCCAGATCTAACTGATTGCCTTCTAGGGATATTCAGAAGAAGTCTGGCTGCTTGATTCTGAACCAGCTGGAGGCGTTTAAGCTCTCCTTTTGGGAGCCCAAGATAGAGACTATTGGAAAAATCCAGTCTGGATAAAACCAAAGAGATGACGATCTGAGTGAGGGCGGAGAAAGAAAAAAAGCGTGCAATTTTTAAAAAAATTTTCAGCTGAAAAAAGCTGGAGGAAACGACTGCTCCCACCTGTTTCTTCAAGGAAAGGTCTTCACTGATGTGGATGCCCAAACTTTTAACCGAAGATGACTTAGACGGAGGGGCACCCATACAGGAGGGCCAGAAGCTGGGATTCCAACTATGTACACTCTGTCCAGGCAAGACCAATTCGGTCTTTCCTGGGTTAAGTTTTAAATGATTGCAGCTCATCCAACTCAGAATGTGGGACATGGTGTTTTGAAATTCTACCACTGAGTCCTTGGTGTTAAGGGGGAAGATGAGCTGCAAATCATCGGCATAGTTGAAAATGGTTACCTTGGCGTTTCTGAGGGAGAACAGAAGAGGACGCAGGTATAGATTAAAAAGTAGGGGGGACAGCGAAGAACCTTGAGGCACTCCGCAGTTGGTGGATATGGTGGGGGCCGTAAAGGTGCCCAATCTAACCGATTGGGTTCGGCCAGAAATGAACGAGCGGATCCAACTCAGAGCCGGGCCCCTGAGGCCAGCCTGCTCGACACGGTCGACCAAGATGGTGTAGTCGACCGTGTCGAACGCAGCGGAAAGGTCTAATAACACCAAAGCCTGGTGGATCCCCTCGTCCGCATTCCGCCTCAAAGAGTTCTGCACCGAAAGAATAACTGCTTCGGTTGAGTGGCAAGGGCGGAAGCCGGCCTGGTTAGGTGCAAGGTACTCAGATTTCTCCAAGAAAGTGGAGATACTGTCACAGACATGGGATTCCAAAAGTTTGGCGCAGTAAGGCAACAGAGAAATGGGCCTATAGTTGAGTGGGTCTGACGGGTTGGCTCCTATCTTTTTTAAAAGGGGAAAGGGGAACATTTACAAAGGACAAAGACACAAGTCAACGAAAAATATGGGCAGAGAGTGGAGGGAGCTTCAAGTGCATACTCTAATACTCGCAGAACAGCGCATGCGCTGCCCAGGCTCGACCTTAAAACAGAACCATTGGAACCATGCTAGACCCAACTGAAAAGCCCCAATAAAGGTGAAACCAGTCCTGGGTCACTTGTGTTCTGGTTCAGGGATGACCTAGACTGGCAGTTTGGGATGGACTGTTCCCATGAGGAGCCGGGTCAAGACTGATTTGCATATGAAGGGGTCTAATCTGATGTGGCATGGTGCACAAAAGAACTGAAGGGTTGGAGTTTGGCCCGAGTGACTTCCAGTGGTTAGACTTATTGCACTCCTCCTCCCATTACCTTTTGTGTGGCCCCGGTACTTCTCCTCAGCTCTATCCCCGTCTCCTGCCTCGGTGACTTCTTGCACCGGCAAGACCTCTTCTTCAGCCCCTGTCCCAGTGCCGCCCTGCCCAGATGTTGGGATTTCCCTGCACCTCTTTCCTCCTGCCCTGGAAACCCAGTCTGTATATTCCCATAGTGCAAAGCGCCAGTACATCTCCGACTGTAAAAAGCAATGTAATAAAAAGAAATAACGAAACCTACACCCCCACCACTTAATGTACATGTGCATCAGCTAGCGTTGGAAACTAACCTGATACACAACTTCTCCCACAGGTGCACACAGAGAAAAACACTGTGCACACAAGTGGACCAAGAAGGAAGCTGAAGCGAGCTAGGTGTTCAAGAAAAGGAAAATCATCCAGCGACTCCACACTTGGTTTATCAACAACTAGTTGTGCAGAGTGCGACATTACCAGTTAAGATGTGTAGAATCTAGCATTACTACAGATGTGCAGTCTGGCATTACCATAGATGTGCAAAATGTGGCATCACCACAGAAGATGTGCAGGATCTGGCATTACCACAGACGGCATGCCGAATGTGGCATTACTGTGGAAGAGGTGCAGAATGTGGCATTATTACAGCAGATGTGCAGAATCTGGCATTACCATAGATGATGTGCAGAACTGGTTATTACTGCAGAAGATGGGCAGAATTTGGCTTTAAAATATAAGATGTGCAGAATCTGGTATCACCATAGAAGAGGTGCAGAATCTGAAATTACCATTGAAGATGTAATTGTAATTTTATTTATATAGCGCTTACTAACCCTGACGTGGTGCAGAGAAGGTGTGCAGACCAAGCATTACCATATAATATGTTCAAAATGTTGCATTATGAGAAGAGTTGTGTAGTGCCTGGTATTACCAGGCGAGATGTTCTAAAAGGAGGTTCTCTACTAAACGAGACTTGCAGTATCTGGCATTACCAGCGGAGGTGTTTGGTTTTTGGCATTACCACACAAGGAGTTTTCAGGATCCAGAATTTCCAGAATAGGTGTTGAGCATCTGGAATTACCAAATGAGGTATAGAGTATAGGGCATTTACATCCAAGGTTTGCAGTATCTGGAATTACCATAGGAGGTGTGTAATATCTGGCATTACCAAAGGAGGTGTGCAGTTTTGGACATTGCCAGAGGAGGTGTGCAGTACCCCGCATTACCAGACGAGGTGCGCAGTATTTGACATTACCAGAGGAGGTGTGCAATATCTGACATCACCAGAGGATGTATGCAGTTTGGACATTGCCAGAGGAGGTGTGCAGTATCAGACATTACCAGACGAGGTGTGCAGTATCCGACATTACCAGTGGAGGAGTGCAGTATCAGACATTACCAGATGAGGTGTATAGTATCTGACATTACCAGAAGATCAGGGCGACTGGAATTGGGTAGCAATGCAGAATTAAATTATTCAGCAGGGTTTACTAAATTACGTGGCAGGAAAATGCAAATTATGCAGCATAATTTCATTTTATTAGTATTAATTTAAGACCCAAAAACAGCAATATGTAACTGAAAGCAACCGTCAACCTTTGCAAAGTGACTTCTGCTGCACAGCAACTAGTGTCACTACATGTTTAGTACCTTTTGATCCGTTTGAGCTACAAACAGAATTGTTTTTGTTAATATCTGTAAATTATGCAGTAGATGATGGATTATGTGGCAAATACCTCCTTATCTGAAAAATGCAGTGGCCACAGAATCACACAATTCCAATGGACCTGCAAGAGACAGGGCCACAAGATGTCAGAGTCACATCTCCTGCATAGCTCACTGTGTAATATTATAAGGATTGCAATTTATGGACTGCAAGTAACAAAAGGATATCTGTGCTAAAAACATTAATTCACTTACCTATCTACATAAATTACAAATCTGTAATCTGCATGTTAGATGCCATGCTTTTCAGTATCCACATTAATCCTGTATGCTACTTTAATCCAAAACTGAGACTAGACAAAACACAAATCTTTCCAGCAAATGTGTTAACCACCAGAGTTATCTCGCTATTATTAGTCATCCCTGCGATTTATTGGTCCCAGAAAAATCTGCGCAGCAGATGCCTTAACCCTATATAAAATGCAGACTTTGCAACCAATTATGCACAACATATTTACTGCCAGGTTTCTCCTTGTTGACCAATTTGCTGTGGCAGAATTATTCAAACATAAATGTATAAGTTGAGGCCATGAGTTGCTTCGGAGTTCCATCACATTTTTGGCACAACCCCAACGCAAAATCTAATTTGTTAAATCTCGTAATGCACTCAAATATACTCATGTTATACCTGGTAAACATATGCGTGAGGTCTTAAGATCTGATATCACTTCTTGTGATGCCACTTCCTGCGGGATCATGGGTTAAGATGCCACTTCCTGTAATGTCACTTAGTGATGCCACATGCAGTTTTGTGCGCCCACCGTGATGTTATGTGCTGTGACATCACGCACCATGATATTGAGCCAGGATGTCACTTGATTACTGCTTAACTTGATTAGTCCCTTTACTAATTTTTTGGATGACCTGTGCCCTGAGAAAAGGTATTTGCTATATGGCATTAACAGCTGAAGGCGCGACTTTCCTGTCCTGAACTTTCTTTTTAAAGAACATGTTTTTCTGAAGCGATAGTCCATGAGAAGAGTCTGGTGAAGAAAACCAAGACTACATGTCCCAGAATGCACCCGCAGTAAATAAAACTATAGGAGTTGGAAGGAGGAGATGCAGTAAACTGATAGGAGGCTTATACCGTCGCCCTTGGGGGTCAGGCGGTGTTAATCCTGCCCTGACAGAGCCCAGGCGACACCACCTAACAATACTGAACAGCGGTGTTCAGGCCGATTCCTTGTTCTGCTTTTTCACTTTCAGCAACTACGAAAGGCATCAATTTGAGTGCATAAAGGTCAACTGATCAGACACCAGTTATCCATTACAAAAATGGGGTTACCCAATACTGGTCGTTGACCTGGGTTCAATGTGGTACAAAAGACAATGGTCCTAGACCTATACTTTTGAACACTATATATAGGCTGTGGGGTTTTAGGTTTAAACCTATAATAACTGATAAAACCCCGCTGAAAGAAAAATAGCCCTCACCGGTGAAAACATATAAACACTGAAAAACACCTGGACAACCACAAACTAAAAGCCATTCAAAGAAAGAAAAAAAAGAGTGAAAGTGTCATTTTTTTCTTCCTGAAGGGGTCAATACAATGTAACTTTGTTATACAAGCTAGCAGTAAGAAAGACTGGCTAACATTATTCTGCATGAGCTTTGTTCTTTAGGGATGCCACTAAAATATTGTTTCTTCTTCCTTTTACTTTTTTCGTTTTTGTGGCCTTTGGTCTAAAGATGCAGAGTTTAGTTTCATGTTGTAGGTCTAGTTTAATCATTTTATAAACTATAGAGAATCAGGAAATATCAAACTCATATTTGATATTTTGGCTACATTTGGTTCTTTCCCTGATAGGTAAAATGGCTGGTTTCCTAAAAATCTTTCCTAATATGTGTCATCACATTTACCCAAAGAGAATGGGTAAAAACCCTTAACACATCTGACCATAGTTTCTAGCGGGTTAGTGTTGATAGTAGGTGAATTGCCAACACCTCAGGCTTTAAATATTAAATGCAAGGTATAGTGACAAGTATATATTTCATTTCATTTCATTTCAAAGTGCTTTATTTCGAGTATTACTCATAAAAGCAGACAAACATACATATAATAAAAAACAATTAAATTTACAACGTCATATTAGACTTGAGCACACACTTGATATTTAAAAAGACATAATACATGAAAGAATATCATAAGCAGGATAAATATGAAAAAGTGCCAAAAATAGTGATCATAAATAAGCAATTTTTAAAAAAGACAATATATCATAAAATTTCTAACCGACGATACATTAAAATTGAATATGTTATAAAGGGTAAAAGATGAATACAAGTCTAGCAGTCTCTGACCAAATAATCATTTTTTCCAGAGAATAGAATAAAGCCTAGCAGTCTCTGAGTATATCATAACTTGTTACAGAGAATAGACGTGTACTAATAATCTTGTAAACAACAGATTGAGTTATTGCCCTCTAATCGTTCTCTGTCTTAAAACCCAAGCCCACCCCAGGTACTTCGCAATGGCAGTAATAATCCAATTAGCAGATGTAGTTCTTAAAATCCGCAGTGCTACCATGCTATTTCTTGTTCCTAGGTTCCTACACATTGGGGCCAACCAAACTCTCCTAGGAATAGAGTACCTTGAACATGAGAACAGAAAGTGACCAAGGGTCTCATTGCCTACCCCACAGGCAGGACAGGTTGTCACGCCCCCTGCTTTCCATTTAGATGTTAAGTTGGATAAAGGCAAGGAACCAACCCTCAATTGAAAAAGCAGTTTCCTGTCCATGGGCTTTAATATGTAATCCCAATACATTTCATAATTTGGGTACAGCTTGGTCTCTAAGTAGCTAGTGGTCATGGACCCACTGTTTAAACTAAGCATACTTTTATTAACAACATGTTCCCAGTAGATACTTTTTATAGTAGACTTAGAAGGGAATAGGGCCCCGGCTGGGTCAACCCAAAGAGCATTAAGTCCTATATCGAACAAGGCAGTCTTCAATGATTTAAACCATTTAATTTTGTTGTAGCAATCTCTAGTGACAACATCTTTAAACCCATTTGCATAGTGAGAGAGCTCTGGCGTGGTCCAAAGCCTACGCCAATATAAAATCGGGCGTAGTTTGGCCTTGTCAGAAATTGCTCTCCTGCCTAATTCATATCTTAGAGGCAATTGCGGGCTGCTCTGGGGGACGCCTATCAGATTCCTGTAAAATTTATTTTCTGAGGTTTGGAGCTCCTGAAGGTTTTCATACCCCCATAGTTCCGCACCATACAGGGCAGACCCTATTACTTTTGCCTCATAGATTATCAGAGGTGGTTTGATGGGCTTAGTAAACGATTTCCTTTGCTCTTTAATGATTGTGCCAGCTATTTGCTTGTGTCTTAATATAGAAATATTAAGGTGAGACTGCCACCTGTTATCGTTGGAAATATGTATCCCTAGGTAGGTAAAGGATTTAACAACCTCCAGGGTACGACCACTCAACAAAATATTAGATTTAAAATTTCTGTGAGGGTTGAAGGCCATTAGTTTTGTCTTGGACCCATTTACCTCCAGTCCATGAGCTACACAGAAATCATCAAATATTGCTAGTGCTTTTTGCAACCCTGCTGGTGTTTTTGATAAAATTAAAGTATCGTCGGCGAACATTAAAATTGGAACTTTTTGACCTGCAAGGGAAGGAGCATCAACTGCCTGGGACTGCATGGAGGAAACCACACCGTTAATAAAAAGAGTGAACAGGGTAGGCGCCATTGAACAACCCTGCCTAACCCCACGCTCAACTGGAAATTCGACGGTGTCATTACCATACCCACCCCAGCGAATTTTGGCATAATTGCCCTCATGCAGCCGCATGATTAGGGACAACAATTCCCCGGGGACCCCAAGTGTCACAAGAACTTCCCACAGTTTTGACCTTGGTACCAGGTCGAAGGCAGCCCGCAGATCAACAAATGCTGCGTACAGGCTGCCTCCGCCTAGCACCACGGTCCTCCACTGAATCAGCTGGAGGCGGAAGACTTGGTCGACAGTGCTGGTTGCCCTGCGAAAGCCAGCCTGGAAGGGGGATAAGATGTTGTTATCCTCAGCCCAATCAAGCAGCCTATTTACAATTACTCGACCGACTATCTTTTGGACAGTATCGATCAGACTGATCGGACGGTAATTACTAGGCAGAGCACGATCCCCTTTCTTGTATATTGGGATGATGACGGCACCCCTCCATGTCACAGGGATATCTGCACCTCTGGCGATGTGGTTGATTAGCAGATGGATGTATTTAGACCACCTTGCAGTGTCGTTTAAAAAAACGTCTGCAGGTACACCGTCGATGCCAGGAGCACGACCTTGATGGACAGATTTAAGTGCCATCATTATTTCATGCTGCGTAAAGGTGTCAGCTTCCATCGTTTCATGGGGTACACAAACGCTATCCGTAGCCAGGTTGCTCGATGCGTATTGTTCACTAAAAAATTTTACCCAAGCATCCTGTGGGACATTATTTGTGGAGGCATCTTCAATCCTGTCATGGCCCCTTTTAACTATATGCCAAAATAACCTAGAGTTATTTTGGTCGCTGGCACTCTGTAACATATTCCAATGAGCTTCATCCCAAACTTTTTTAGCCTTAATTATTGAAGATTTATATTGTACCCTAGCCATCCTAATGGCCTCCTTGTTTTTATCTTTAATCGCGGCCCATAAATGGGCCCTGGCCCCCTTGCAGTCTTGGTTATACCATTTGGCTGGCCTAAGTTTCCCTGGCTTTTTGTTATTAGTCGGTTTTAAAAAATGGCATTGTATTTCTTTGAAAAGGTCATTGTGGACCTGAGTAACTATGTTCTGGGTAAAAGGTAACCCGACCACACCCTCAAGGGCCGCAATGGCCCTATCAGTTGCCATATTTATTTTTCCCAAAGCCAGCAGGTCAGATTTAACACTGATCCACCTCAGCCTGCGCATATCATTAGTGGGTATAATCGAAGGCGGGAGGGGTTCAGCACAGGTATTTAAAACGGCATCGGGCTTCCACCAATTATGAAGGACACATAAAGGGTCGTGATCGCTCTCTAACCTTTCCAACACAGCCATATCAATGACCTTTGGCCATAGGGACATACTACATATTACGTAGTCAATACGGCTCTTGTTTCTTCCATTGTTAAAGGTCATGGCTGGTGTTCTGTCAGACTTTGTTCGGCCATTCAAGGCCCTTAACCCATGTTCAAAACACATGGCGTTTAGGCCAAGAATGTCCTCAGTCCAACGAGTTATTGGGACTGCATTGAGAGCGGGGATATCCCATAGGGTGTCTTCTTCCAATCCCAATTGTACATCGCCAGTGTCTAAAGGCTCAAAAGTGCGATTTAGGTCGCCGGCTATTAATATGTTATTCCCTGATGAATGAGTTTCTAATAGATTGTACAGAGACAAAAGGACCTCAGATTTTCTTGCATTTCCCCCCCTGGCATATACATTGTAGATATCCATGGAAGTAGATGAGCTACCCTTTAATCGAATGAGCTGAATGTCTTTTAGATGAAGCTCAATGTTTCTCACATCAACCATGAGAGCCTGGCGCACCCATATCGTAAGTCCCCCCATCGGTCGCCCTTTAGGACCCTTCGTAGCTGGGATGTAGAAATTCAGATAACCAAGTGCAAATACAGGATCTACAGCCCAAGTTTCTTGGAAAATGCAGACATCATATTGGCTGACAAAACCAGACCATTCACCACAATCCATTTTGGAACATAGGCCCGCAATATTCCAAGACAATAAATTCCCAGATGTGTTTACTGTTATAGAACAAGTGCGATAATCCAACCCTGATGACAACAGATCAACATTGCTAGTTTCATTAGGATTTACAATAACTACACCAGCTCTAGATACAGTCGTGTCTATCACATCCTGTACAGATTGTGGACAACTCGAAACCACTGTATAGTTAGCAGCCATAGGAACTTGCAGCACGGTGGTAGGGGTGCATGGTAGTCAATCACAAGCGTCTAGGTTGGAGAGTGCAGCAAATCTATTTTCCACACCTAGACCCCACTCAGCAAGATCAGAGTTCTTGCTGCCCCTCTTAGTTACAACGTTCCATTTTGTTCTAAGAGTGCTGCAATTAGGACCTCTGCCTTTTCTAGGATAAAAGAAATCTAAAGTCAGAGGAACAATAGGGGTAAATCTTTTCTGGGGCGGGTGGAGGTTTGGTAAAATGTTAGGCAGGACCTCGGGGTCAGTAAAGTTAAGTACAACGCAATCCCCCTTGAATTTTTTTGCCCTGTTCCCAATCCACTCGACCCTTCGTGCATTCACCAGTTCTTCCGCAAGTTGCTCCTTACCCCAGGGTGTTATGGCCATGTTATTAGTTAGCCATGACAATGATTTGTTGAGTAATGACGCAGTCGACTCAACGTCGCCGGGGGCTAATTTGGGTACATTAGCAAGAACGAGAACTAATGGTGAGGCTTCAACGACGAGCTCTGATGCTCCATTCGTGGTATTTAATTCCCCATAGGGTAAAGCAGATGAAACATCTCCAGGAGGCCTGTCAGATAAGTTTGTCAATAAGGGCAACGGGGGATTTTGTGTAACAACAGAAGACGCACCATCAGAGTGGGTAGATTTAATTTCTGACAACAGAGGCTGGACACATGTTGAAATGGCTTCTGGTAGTTTTCTCACCTCTCCCAAGGTTTTACCCAATAGACCTTCCAGTTTGTTAACCTCAGCAGTTAATTTGTCGATTTTACTGATTAGGGGTTTTACCATCCCTTTAATTTTTGTATCCATCAGACAACAAAGTTTTTGCAATAAATCGTCGGAAAGAGTCACATAAGTTTCCCCAGTCAAGTCCTCCTCCTCATCATCGGTAGATTTCCTTGGTGGCGACGCAACTTTGTTTTTAGATGACCTTAAGCCTCCTCTCTTTTGTATGGCTTTCCTTTTACCCCCTGAAACCCTAGGTGCGGGGATGGGGGGAGCGGTAGAAATAGCAGACTCGCTATTTACGGAAAGCACAGTTGGTGCATCTATGTCACTATTTTCTTCTCTATTAGCAACAATGCCGCTAGGCTGAATACAATTTGAATCCTGGAGGGAGGCATGTGCCCCACCGAGGAGGCTATTGTTTAACAAGGCAAATGAGTCCTCGTTCTCTATATCTACTAGTGGTGATTGTAGTGGTGAATCCAGACCCAGTGAGGCCCTTCTATCAGTGTTGATTTTTGTCACAACCTGTACGAGATAGTTCTCCATTGTGTTAGAAGGTGTGGGTTGCTTTTTTGCAGGCATTTGGCAACAGAAGTTCCACTTGGGACTAAAACAAGTACTATAAATAGTAAGGTTACTAATTACCTGGAGCTTCGTGAGCCTGGACAGCCTTGTGCGCTAATGGATGGAGTGAATAGAGCAAAGTCCCTGGCCCAACCCAACCGTGGCCAACCTCGGACGGCCTCAGACGGCCCGCCCTTTGTCCGGGCTTCGTCCGGGCGTCCCGCTCGCGTCCCGCGAAGCGGGTGTCAGCGCCGCTTTTGTGCGCCTCCTGGCGCCCTCGCGTCACTGTGAAGCGCGCCGCCGCGTAGGCTGCCGGGAATTGAAGTCCCGGACCGGAGTATATATATCACCAAGCATCTGGGATAGTGGTGAAAACATGACACCAGACTTTTGGAAAACATGGAACGCATTGTCACTTGCAATGCTCTACAAAAAAGGTTATTTCCAAGTTCAACAAAGATTGGAGTGATATTGTTTGTATTTGCAGTGATTCAGCTACATATATAAAAAAGTTGTGTGATGACCTGTCAAAATTGATACCCGAGCTGTTAAAATAAATCCTTTGATTTCGAACAAATTATACTTTGTTCAAATCTTTTTTTAATCTTTATCCCTGTGTGGAAAACGAAATAGAAAAGCACAGCATTTTAAAAAACATGTTCCTGTGTAAAATCACAGATGCCAGTTAAGCATGCACATAGAAAGAAAATACAACCGCCTTTGTCAATAAACTAAATAGTGCTCACCCACTAGATGAAGAATACCGTGGAACGAGCGAAGTAAAAGGTTCAGTCCTTATGGGTGGTAACAAATGGAGATAGGGCAGTAAGAAATGGAGACAGGGCGATACCAAAGCGGGACTAGAAAAGCTCATAATAAATAGGAAGCCAGCGTTTACCAAGGACAATGACTCAAGCCAATTACAAATATGGGAGGAGAGTGTGCGGGGCTTAAACAGCACTTCTACAGCATACTCTATTACAGCATGCCTCACAGAGTGAATAGCGCATGCGTCCTGCCGCTAGGCTCCACCTAAAAAATATTTGGGAGAATGGATTTATCCCATTGACTTCTATTGAGGCGTAGCTGCCAAGGTTTCAGATTGCTATGTGTTGTATATTACAATTATCATAAATCTATGTTTGTACTGATCCAGCACTCCTAATGGAAAACTGTCTCCCAAACACTACCCATCTCCACAATACTCACCATTAATCATGAATCACTACCAAGGCCCATAAACTAACGAGACAATTTTTGAGCGACTGAATCATGTGACCTAATTAATCAGTACTATTCACAAAACTATTTACAAATTTATATACAACTGCAGTTTATCATTTATCATTTCCTACCATGGTTTTTGATCATATGACATTTAATTAAGTCACTAAGGTGAATGGATCAACTAATGATAACTAGACCATGAACAAACAAGACCAGCTTGTCATTTCAAAATCTAATTTATTTAGCTTTATTTTATTCAAAGAAAGAGCATTTTTATTCAAAAATCATTATTTTATTAGCAAAGTGTAAGCATCATTCAAGGAAAGGCACATTAGTCTGACATTTTAAAAGGTAAACCAATCTGCATGTATTAAAGCAAAATAAAAGTTTCCATCCCTAAATTCTATTTCCCTGTCTAAAACTCTCTTCACCTAAAAGAATTTAATAAAGACTGCTGTCCTTATATGCGCCAAAAGTCCATCAGCATGTCATTCAGGAATCGGGAAGCAAGAGCCCCCTCCTGCCTGTAGGGGCAATTTTTATACCTTTCTAACTAGCTAAAATTCTCAAAAATGTTCTTTTTCGTTGCCATCAGAGTTCCCATTGGCTGACTTATGTCAGTTCATTTTCCGTCATCACCATTTCCAAACCATGTCCGAGCTAATTCTTTAGCTCCATTGTCCTTTTACTTTCGTGTCATTTTGCTTCCTAGAGAATGTATAATTTCTCTTGAGCTACAGTTCACGACTTCCTTGCCTTGGCAATCCTGCCGCTTCCTGTCCTTGGACAAACTTCATGAGCACATTATGCACGACTTTATTCAACAGTAATTTCTGACAAAATTGTCAAAGTGGTAAAACTTTCCACTTCTCGTGTGTGCAAGGCTCTTCTCTGGACAGGTTTCAAAAACGCCATCTTTTGTAGGCCTTAAAGCCTCTCACGGAAACTAGTATTTAAACAAACACATGACATCAATTAATTAAAGAATTGTGATTTATACTGTTACCCGCCCCCCTTCTAATTATTAACCAGGTTAATTATGTTACCTAGCCAAAGCACAAATAGCAGCATTTATATTAACCTTCTTCTTTTAGGCCATAAGGATCCTCAACGAGCTTTTGTCACAAAAAAAGACACGACAAAACATATTGCACACAAATAATATAGCACATGCCATTAATTAAACAGCTGATTGCGAAAATCTTACAGAGAGTAAGAATAACCCGGGGCACTCTTAGGCACAATGTGTGCAGTGTATAAGTAAATACGAGTAATCCAAGGTAGAGTATATAGTTTACTCAATGCATGTAGCAAGTTTTTTCATAATTGTCCAATATTCCATCATATTAACATCATATGGTGAAATTATAGAAGCTTATCCATCATTAGTTGTCCATTGTAGATATATAAATCACTATTCCACAAATTGTCAAATCCCCGATGCATTTCGCGCTGAAAAGCGCTTCTTCAGGGGGTCTAGAAAGGTAAAAGGTACATATTTGTAACGATACTAGATCACAGGAGCCAGAAATACAAAGAAATAAATGAGATGAAAGTAATAGTCGTACCTAGAGTCGGAACGTAACTAGTGCAGAAGTGCAGGTTCAAGATAAGAATGAGGACAGGAATCATAAGTGCCAATAACACGAAAAGAGTGAGTAATGGAACAGTGTCTAAAGATACTAGTGCCGATTAAAGAGCGGGTACACATGTAAAGAATGAATAAAGTGCGAGATTAATGAGAGCGTGCAAGCCTAAAGGGTAGTGATAGTAGAAGGGTGATGCATAGTTGAATGATACTCATAGGGAAAAAAGGTGGTCATAACGAAGAAACCAATAGCCGTAATATAGACAATAGCCAAAATACAAACAAAAAGTCCCAGTGAATTAGCCAAACTCGGTGCCCAGCCGGCAAAAGTGCAAAGCGAGTGCGTTTAACGCAAACTGAACAAATTCTCACCCGTTAACTGTGGGAAGAAGAAGTATCGGTAAAACCGTGTAGCGGAGAAAGCCAGGTCCCGGCTGTCCGTGAACCCGGAAGACGCAGCGCATGCGTGGTGCATAGGTATATTCCCAAAGGAAAATGAGCATGGAAAAAAGACTTTCCGTATGTGAACCGTTATGTGCATTGCAGAAGTAAACAGCATGTGATGCCCCCAAAAATTGTAGATAAAGATATAACCAGAAAGTTGGAATATGTAATTGCGTGGGTGTGAGATAAAAAGTAGAAAAAGTGAAAAAAATGGAAAATGAGGAAATAAGTGAGAAGTGAGAAGATACATAATACATAGACCATAAAGTGATCAAATCAAAGGTCTAGAGTATAACAAAAAATAGGAAAAAGGTGGAACGTTACGTACATAAGTGGCAATATACAAAATTATCATTAGATAAAAAAAGGGGTGAGAACAATCTGAGGTAATAAGGAGAAAAGGCAAAACTAGATAGTCAAAAACCATATTGGTCACAGCAGTAAGAGAGATCAAAAAACACGAACTGGATAAAGTGTACAATTGTCAGAAATTCACAAGTGACAACTAAATTCTAGTCTTTCATTTAAACCTTTTGGCTGTGTAGCCAGCAAGCGATATATCCAATATAGAGTGCCCCGGGTTATTCTTACTCTCTGTAAGATTTTCGCAATCAATTGGTTACTAGCACCTCAGGATCCAGGAGGGGAACACCCGGTGTACCTATAAGATACAGACTTTGGTTCCACCTATTGAACACCATAACCACATCGGAGTGCTGCGGTCATCCTCATACCTTGTATTAATTAAACAGCCACATTTAATACTTGACAAAGACAATAGACAAGGTTAGTTTATTATTTTTCCACGCACTTGCAAATGCAAAATAGAAGCACATTAGTCCCTTATGTAATGTCTGCAATTTTAAACTAAGTTGGTTAATTATTCCAACACATGCTAATAGTACTGTTACATTTATTATGGAAGTTTAACTTTGCGAGTTTGAACGAAATTTCATTCAACATCTCGCTCCATCAGTACTTAGTTTAGCCTGAAGTTAGAATACACCCTCAAACACTTCCTAACATGCTGTCTTATTGTTATGTCATGTTGGAATCTTCACTGTGTACATATATGATGTCATAGTATTTTGAGATCATTCTGAGCCATTTATTTTGCCTGTGGAGCCACGCTTGTCTGTTGTCTGCTCACGGGCATTTTTGTAAGCGTGGGTGTAAAATCCGTTTCGCGAGCGAATTTGCGATGATTTCGCGATCCGCGAATCGCGCGAATTTACCCAATAATTTGCAAATTCGCAAGCTACGAATTATTTTGCTTGGTCGCGCTTGAAAAATACAATCTCGGGCGCGCGGCGTTGACTCTGAGCCTGCCGAGTTGTGCCGTTTCGACTCACAACAAGCGATAGGGTTATCAGTGTCAACGTGACGCCAACGGAAAAGAACAGCTACACGCAGACTGATATTTCAGCTTGGTGAGTGAAATGGAAGGTGTGCTTTTGATTTCCGTGTTGTTTGTTGGCATGGATTTGTTCCGGTAATCATTTTCGTGTGGAAGTACCGTAAGTTTTCCTTTGGACAATATCCAGCATTGTTAGTTTCATGCTGTCTGCAGAGGAAGAAACATGTATTTGTAAGCATGACGTGACTGGTATTTAAGGATTATCGTTTATGCAGCGTAGATCTTCACGAGTGATAAAATACTAGTCACAGTGTATATTTATTCCTGACAAGTGTGCTATCTAGTGGATATTTTCCGTATTTATTAATATTCTGGCAGAAAACAAGAAACGTGTCAGTGAGCAAGCATAAGAAAATGTGCTGTGTTTCGTGAAGCCACTATTATTTTGATCCCTATGCCTATGCTGTTTACTATTAACTGGAAATCAATATTAGTCCAACATCAATGTGCAGAAAATTACCAGAGTACAGAAAATGCCAGATCTAGCCTTGTCCCTTGATTTGAATTAAATGGTACAGAAGAGAAGCACAAATCATTTAAGGAGCAGAGGCGGGTCATAGGACCTAGAACAGAAAATAGTCCCACAATTTAAAGCTGGTCAAAGGGCCTGAACCGTGACTAACAAGCAGAAAGATGTCTTTGGTTTCAGGGTGGGTTTGGGGGACAAAGCCCTTGGACACTATCTAGAAGTAATACAGTTCAAAGATCACAAAGAGAAACAGAAGATGACAAAGGTCCCAGGAACAAGCTTGGTTCAAGAGGGGACAAAGTAAAAGGAAAAGTTAGAATGGACTATCACTATACTGGAGGAGACAAGGTTGTCCCGGAACAAGGAGCGGAATGTCTCAGTACAAAGATTGAGCGCATGGACAGTAAGTCCACAACGGGGACAAAGGTCCCAGGTGAGACTCTAGACAGTATGTCCACAATGGGGACAAAGGTCCCAGGTGAAAGTCTGGACAGTAAGTCCACAACAGGAACAAAGGTCCCAGGTGAGACTCTAGACAGTATGTCCACAATGGGGACAAAGGTCCCAGGTGAGAGACTGGACAGAAAGTCCGCAGTGGGGACAAAGGTTCCAGGTCAGTGTTTGGACAGTATGTCCACAACGGAGGCTAAGTTGGAAAGCCTGTAATTGGGACAAAGGTTCCATGATCAACACCGAGGATGCACAGTGGTCCAGATTGCGTCTAAGTTAGTCACATCTAGGACTATGTATCCATCAAGAAAAATGAATCTTTTAACTTCGCTTGTTATACTGCACTCAGTAATCTTCAGGAGTACCTATGTTGGGAATCTTCAAAGCTTATCTAAGAATGTGGTATCTACAAAGCACAAAGGCATATGTTGAACTGTCAATCTTCAACTCAGAGCGTATAGTGTTGATGGACGGAAACAGATTTGTGGGAGTTGACTGTCTCTTACTGTCTTGCTGGTCAAGGGCGGGTTGGAGAGAGTGGACTACCTTTCTTGTTTGGTCTATCTAAGGGGAGTAGGTAGTGGTGATGCCTATTAGATGTTTTGAGTGTTGTGTTTCACCTCACACTTCACTTTTACACTCTTTGCCCCAAAATGCTCTTTTGCCTTCATGATTTTAAATTTGTTCAAGTCGTATTAGACCTTCTTTCTGTCTTTAATTTTATTGTTGCTGTCTCCCATACTTTAGGCTTTATTTTCTGTTTGTTTCATTTCTTTTTGTAAAGAAGGAAGATGTGTTGTATATTGATTCTTCTTGTAATATGGCTGACAGTAGTCTTTAGCCCTTCCTTACTGTTCTTACCTCCTTAGCTTCCCAGAATACCTGTGAGTGTTCTAATCTGTACCAGAGTGTTCTACCAGTGTCAGTTGATGGTCTGGTCAGGTGGCGAGGTTTTTGTACTCAGCTGTGTCCTGCAATAAATCTACATGTAATCAACTAGAAGTATCCTGTCATCTATCACCATCTTATTTACAACAGGGTACTCAGTGGTGCATGGGCCTAGTCTTTCTGTGGGGTGTCTTGAATTTAAACATCATTGAGGGCATGGATGGCATGGGATTGTGGTGATTTTTATGTGTTTTTCGATTTTTTGGGGTGTTGTTGGGGACTGGCCATTTGGGTGGGGGCCATTTTGAGGGTTGGTACAGGCAGGGCCTGGGCATGGGCTGGGGGTCAAGGGGCCATTTTGAAGGCAGGCAGTGTGCTCAGGCCTGCACCCAGTTTTCCTTGCTTTCAACCATTATGCCCAGGGGTACTCAGTGGTGCATGGGCCTAGTCTTTCTGTGGGGTGTCTTGAATGTAAACATCATTGAGGGCATGGATGGCATGGGATTGTGGTGATTTTTATGTGTTTTTCGATTTTTTGGGGTGTTGTTGGGGACTGGCCATTTGGGTGGGGGCCATTTTGAGGGTTGGTACAGGCAGGGCCTGGGCATGGGCTGGGGGTCAAGGGGCCATTTTGAAGGCAGGCAGTGTGCTCAGGCCTGCACCCAGTTTTCCTTGCTTTCAACCATTATGCCCAGGGGTACTCAGTGGTGCATGGGCCTAGTCTTTCTGTGGGGTGTCTTGAATTTAAACATCATTGAGGGCATGGATGGCATGGGATTGTGGTGATTTTTATGTGTTTTTCTATTTTTTGGGGTGTTGTTGGGGACTGTCCATGTGGATGGGGGCCATTTTGAGGGCTGGTACAGGCAGGGCCTGGTCATGTGCTGGGGGTCAAGGCAAGGGGCCATTTTGAAGGCAGGCAGTGTCCTCAGGCCTGCACCCAGTTTGCCTAGCTTTCATCCATTATGCCCAGGGGTACTCAGTTGTGCATGGGCCTAGTCTTTCTGTGGGGTGTCTTGAATTTAAACATCATTGAGGGCATGGATGGCATTGGGATTGTGGTGATTTTTATGTGTTTTTTGATTTTTTGGGGTGTTGTTGGGGACTGGCCATGTGGGTGGGGGCCATTTTGAGGACTGGTACAGGCAGGGCCTGGCCATGTGCTGGGGGTCAAGGCAAGGGGCCATTTTTAAGGCAGGCAGTGTGCTCAGGCCTGCACCCAGGTTGTCTAGCTTTCATCCATTATGCCCAGGGGTACTCCGTGGTGCATGGGCCTAGTCTTTCTGTGGGGTGTCTTGAATTTAAACATCATTAAGGGCATGGATGGCATGGGATGGGATGGGGTGGCGTGGCTAGCAGCCGATGAGGACGGTTGCAGCCTAGCGAGGCTCCCGACCCTCCGCCCAAAGATCCGCCGAGAATCCTGTTAATGACCCGGGATCCCCGCGAAAATCGGGTCGATCCCGGGAGCAACACCCGGGCCTGCTTCGGTTCGTGTGGCGAGCCAGGGAGTCCGCTGCAGCGGGCACACCTTGACGCGAAGAGCCCGGGACACCGGAGCACAAGATGGCGGCATCCTGGGAGGAGGCTCCCGAAGAGTAGCAGCGGATCCATCCCCGACGCCCGGCGGAGCAGAGGAAGCGAGGTATTCAGTGGCCGAGGGCGAGGCTGAGACCGCCTGGCCGCACCAACGGGCCCGACCTCGGAGCGATCGGCGAGGAGTTCGGGCACGGGAGCGGTCCCGGCGAGGCTCCGCCCCACCCGGGAAGAAGATAATTTACGCCCCGGCTCTGAGGCCTGCTGTCCCTGTGGGCGCAACTCTGGCCCCGAGGCCCGGTTGGGCGAAGGAGGTCGATCAGAGAGGGGCCTGGGGGTATTCTGAGCCCGACTGCCGTACCACCGGCCTGGACCCTTGAGAGGCTGGTGCGGGAGGCTGTGCACAGGCGACGGCGGGGAGACCCCGCCTCACCCAATGGACGGTAAATTTATGCCCCGGCTCCGGGGCCTGTTATCTCGGTAGGTGCAGCTCCGGCCCAATCACATAGCTGCACGGAGGAAGTGGGACGGAGAGGAGCCCAGTAGGGGACGGGGACCGACTTGTGAGACACTAACCCCCGAGCCCGGAGCGGCCGGCGAGGGGGCCCAGCGCACAGACGAACCCGGGGAGGGAGAGAGCTGATTATTGACACCCCGGCTTGGGAGCCCATCATCCCTGCTCGCGTCGAGGGGCAATTGGAGAATTCACCTGACGGCCCCAGAAGGTGAGAAACGGCGGTGACCGGCCCCTGTGGAGGTGGAAGGGTCTCGTGCAATCCCGGAGCCCTGAGGGCCCAGCCCCGCTACGAGGGGCGACCAGTAGGTGGCTGGAACTGGGGCCTGAGGGAGAAGAGCGTCTGAGGAAGACCGGCAACCTCCACGTGAATACCCGGAGACCGACCTTACCGGGCGGGCAGGGCGAGCGCCCTGGGACTCGCAGCCCAGAAGGAGGCCCGCTTAGGGGGAGAATTCAGTCTGCCCACCCATTGTCCACTTCCAGCGGGGGGCCCTGATCGAACCCCCTGAGTCCAGGAGGATATAGGATCCAGATAAGTGAGCAAGTAGCACTGCACGGGCTTTGCACCGGGGGTCGGGCGCCGAATGCAGACAGCATTCCTTAGGCGGGAGCCGCCGGAGGAAAAGGTGGAGAGAACCGAGTGGTGAGCAGCGGTCTCCTCGGGCGGCGGACCCCCAGTGAGCATATCAACTGACGCGACCCCCCGGCTGGGCCATCAGAGATCCCACACCCAGCGCACTCCTCGGTCCCCCCATCACCTCACCGTGGAGCCGGAGTACCGTTGGGGGACCAGAACGGGACAACAGCGCCGCGTGGCCAGCTTAATTGATGCCGGGGCCTATGGAGATGGGGAGGGTTGACTGACCCCCTGGAGGGGAGTGTCCAGAAGGAGAACCTGACCTAAACTCCTCCTGATTTGTGATCAACGGATTGCTTGCTGCGGGGAACATCGACAACACCTGGACATCCCTGGGAACCCAGGTCTACGTCGAAGGAGCAGGATGGGAAAGCCCAGAGGAGTTAAAGGAGACAGGAGCCCTGCCACGGAGACGCCGGAAGATACTTCACAGTCTCCAACGGAACTGCAACAGATGCAGGACCAGATCCTAGAAGCTATCGCTGCCACGAAGGATGCCTTACACCAGGACATTGTGCAGGTGTCGACGGGGCTGGGGCTCCTGCGGGCAGACCACGCAAAGTTAACAGATAGGGTCAAGGAAGGGGAAGACACCTTAAAAGACATTGTGCCAGCGCATAAGTCGATGGATGGGAAGCTCGCGGAATCGATGGAGCGGATACAAGCCCTGGAGAGGCGGGCAGAGGACGCGGAAAACCGCAGCTGGCGGAACAACGTGCGCCTGGTGGGCCTTCCCGAAAAAAAAGAGGGCACGGACATGGTGGGCTACTTGCATGACTGGCTAAAAACTGTGGTGGCCCCGGAGGGTCTTTCTCCCTTCTTCACTCTAGAGCGGGCGCACCGAGTACCATCCCGGCCCCCGAAACCGGGCCTACCACCTCGTCCAGTGGTCATCAAATTGCTTCACTACAAGGACAGGGATTGGCTCTTGCAGCGGGCAAGGGACACAGGTCCCTTTCAGGTGGACAACAGCAAGGTTACACTATTCCCGGACTACACGTTCGAGATCCAAAAACTGCGTGCCTCATTCCTCTCTATCAAAAAGGAACTGCGCACAGAGGGCTTACAGTACTCGCTGCTGTTCCCGGCCAAACTCCGAGTGGTGGTTGACGAAAAGGCACTGTTCTTCACAACATCGGCGGAGGCATGGGCCTGGTGGGACACCTACAAAGCGGGCACGGATGGATGGAGCTCGATACAGGGCCAAGGAGGAGCGCCAGAAACACACAGTCAGGCAGTCACGGAGGCTCCGCGGGTGCAGACAAGGGTCCAGAAAACCGACGACCTCCCAAACGGAAGATGAACGAAGAGCAGCGCTGCAGGCAGTAAAGGAAGTGTCGGGATCGGCACTGGTCCAATCGGCGAGAGAATCGGGCTCGGAGGGCCAAGGAACGGGCTCGGACACTGAGTTATCGGAGCTAGGCGGCGCCAGGGGCCCGAAGGTCACGCCACAGACATCAGGAGAAATCATTGAAAGCTGAATCCTGACCACAGTAACTGACGAGGATGACAACAAATGGTGCAGCCTCTACGGACTATTGAGCAGGCCACTGTAAGACTGGAATATCGTGAGTCATAATGCGTATTGTGGGGCGGGGGCATGGGGACAGCACTTGAAAGTTTCAGAGGCTAGCTCACGCGCCCCAGGGCCCATAAGGCCTCCGTAGTATTGACTACGGACTAGGGTAATTTGAGAGCACGTTTGCTCAACAGTTTGGATGGGAGCGACTCTTCTGCAGTTGGGTCCTGTTCTGGGGAGGGGGGACCTGGAGAAGTTGGGGTAACTCGAGGTGTGGTTCGGGGGGGGGGGGGGAATTTGGTGATGGGCGGGGACGGTGTCGTGTCTGAAGTCTGGATGCAACATGTTGCTGACTTAAACTGAACAAGATGGGACAATGGCTAATGTGGGTTCGATAAAATGTGTGTCCTGGAATGTGCGGGGACTAAATACAATGGAGAGGAGACATAAAATCCATTCTTACCTTGTCCGTAGAGGAGTGCATATAGCGTTCCTACAAGAGACCCATTTAACGAAGAAAGAGGGAGTAGCGCTACAGCGTAGATGGAGGGGCCACCTGTTTTACACCACATACTCTGCTTTTGCTAGGGGAGTGTTAATTTGGGTGAGAGCGGGAGTTCCTTTCCAAGTAACTAGACATACGGAAGACCCGGATGGGAGATTTGTAACGGTTGAAGGGCTACTTAGAGGCCGACACATTGTACTTAGTAGCATCTACGCGCCAAATGTAGATCAGGCAGCCTATTTTGCGAGGCTCTCCAGGGTACTGGCCACCTACTTCACAGGTCCTATGCTGATGGGGGGGGACTTCAACTCAATAGAAGATACAACACTAGACAGATCACACCCTCCACTACACACATCCCCAGTACATAGGTTGGCGAGGTGCAGAACGGAATGGCAGGGGAAATGGGATCTGATAGACAGCTGGCGCACACAACATCCGACAGAGCGAGACTACTTGTTCTACTCTAGCATACATGACCTCCATGTCCGCCTTGATACCTTCCTCTGTTCTCAAGCAATACTCCCAGCGGTGGCCCGGACTGAATACCTAGCACGCACAATATCTGACCACAACCCTATACTCCTGACGCTAGATTGGATGAATACCATCTCAAAGATTCCGACGTGGCGGCTATGACCGGACACGCTGGATGACCCACCCTTCCGCGAAGAGCTAGAGAATAGGATCACTAGCTACTTCACAGAGAACGAGGGTACCGCTTCATCCAGAGCCATGGAGTGGGACGCATTTAAAATAGTAGTAAGGGGGCACTGCATAGGGAAAGTTGCAGGGGTACGCAGGACGTTGGTGGAGGACTTGGATAAGGCTGAGCGTACATTGAGGGAGGCGGAACAGGAACGCCCTGACCGCCCTGAGTTACAGGGGAGAGTAAGTGAGGCGCGGGAGGCAGTGGCCGTGGAGGTGGAGCGCCCTCGTAGCTTCGATTACAAAAGATACTTGACCAAGACTCTTGCTGAGGGGGACAAAACTGGAACACTCTTGGCCTGGCTAGCGAACACCAATAGGAGTACTCAACCGATCCTGACCCTGAAGGGAAGTGGAGGCGACACACTTCAAACACAGCCAGAAATTCTGGATTGCTTTCGATCATATTATGAAAGATTATATAGTAGCGAGTTGGGGAACCAGAGTGAGGCATTGGAGGCTTTCCTGATCGACCTGCAGATGCCACAGCTGGAGCAAGAACAGGCTGATTCCCTAGGCGGCCCAATAGACTTGGCAGAAATAAGAGGGGCAATAAAGCAAATGGCGTGTAACAAAACACCAGGGATAGATGGGTTACCCATTGAATTTTACGGGAAATACCTAGATCAACTGACCCCGAGACTACAAGTGATATATAATGAAGCCAGGGAAAAGGGCAGACTTCCCCAATCAATGCGCGAAGCCATTATGATCCCTTTATTAAAACCACGAAGGGAAAGCACAGACCCTGCATCCTACCGGCCATTGTCTATGTTAACAACAGACTACAAAATTTTGAGCACAGTGCTGGCCGCCAGGCTGCTACCCCATATGCAAGAACTGATCCATAAGGATCAATCAGGTTTTATACCCACAAGAAACACGACACACAACATCCGTAGGATGCACAGGCTAGTAGATGACCCACCGCCGGGAGCAAGAGCACCCCTGGTATTGGCGGTTGACATAGAAAAGGCCTTTGACACCCTGGAATGGGAATACCTATATAGGGTAATGCAGGGTTTTGGCCTGGGTGAGGGATATATAAGGTGGAGGAAGGTGCTTTACTCCTCAGCGAAAGCTAGGGTGAGAGTCGGGCCCTTAGTATCGGACCAATATGAGGTGCATCGGGGAACCAGACAGGGATGTGCGCTTTCTCCCCTGCTGTTTGCGCTTGCGGTGGAGCCACTAGCAGCAATGGCTAGGCGGGGGGTATATTACAACGGGTTAGAAGTCGGAGGGGCACACCACTTCATCTCCCTATATGCAGACAACCTTCTCCTCTTCTTAGAAGATGCTGAGGGAGCTGTGGACGGCGCAAAGAGACTGTTAGCGCGCTTCGGCGACATATCAGGACTGCGGGTTAACTGGAAAAAAACCTGCCTCTTCCCGCTGAAGGAGGAGGAGCGCCCCCTAACCCACCCAGAGCTTAGATGGGAGCCTAGCTGCCTGAGCTACCTGGGAGTGTACATATATCACGAGCCCGCGGACCTTCTAGACGGTAATGTGGGTCGCTGTATCGTGCATTGCAGGGCAGTATGACCTTCTGGGCCACCCGCCCCTTTCAATGGCGGGCCGGGTTTCACTCCTAAAAATGATAGCCCTACCGCGATTATTATATTTCTTCTGGACCCTCCCCGTGTGGATACCTGGAGCGATCTTCAGACGGTTGAGATCGATGATTGTGTCCTTTTTATGGGGAACGGGCAGACGTAGAATTGCATTGGCGACGCTGACCCACCTGAAGGATGAGGGTGGCCTAGCGGCCCCAGATTTCGAGCTCGACTACTTGGTGGCCCAATTACAGTTCTTTACACAGGAGGTTGCGAGGGTCTACCGCAGCCCAGAGCAGGAGAGGGAGAACGGCACCCCCCGCCACATACTGGCATACATTACCATGCAGCAAAACTTGAGGCTCGGAGGGCTGACTCAAGAAGAACGGACGCTCCGATTGTGTTGGAATCGATCACAAAAGCGAACTGGACCCAGGCACCCATATGCGCCTGAGATCCCACTGGGCATGGTGACAGCTCTCCCAGATGGCTGAGACTGGTCGAGACTGCGACTGTGGGAGGAGGCAGGGTTACAGGGGGTGGGGGATCTTTATGATGACGGAGTATTGGCCCCGTACCAGACATTACAGGAAAGATACGACCTTCCGAGGGGAGACTACTTAATGCATGCGGCAGTGGTGAGAGCCATACAGGCGCACTGGGGGGAGGGACTGCTGGAGCCCACGACGACACTGGCTTGCCAATACACAATGATGGCGACAGGAACGTTTAAGGCAGTTACATGCCTCTATACCAGAATGCACACAGACACCCTACAACCATTCACACCGCTGAAGAATAAATGGGAAGCAGACCTACAGTTAGAAATCCCAGACACGGCGTGGTTCCAACTAGTGCGGAGGGCTAGGAAGAGCACCAGAAATGCGCGTTTCCAACTAATACACCTCTATATCCTCCACAGGGCCTACCTCACCCGAATAAAATAGCAGCGTACTTTGGTGCAGAGGATGCAGCATGCCCCAGATGTAACCATTTCGGAGCAAACCTAGTACACATGCTGAGGGGCTGCCCCCGTTTACAAGAGTATTGGAGGGAAATAGGTGACACCCTGAATGAAGTAGCGGACAGGGAACTGCAGTACGACAGCGCGGTCACTATCCTACACTGGTTCCCACACACACGTAAGAACAAATTGTCTAGCAAATTTATCGACATGGGTCTACTTATTGCGAAGAGAGAACTGACCAAGGGGTGGAAGTCGAAGGTAGGGCCAACACCGGAGGTGGCTGAATGAATTTTTGAAGTGGGCAACGGCGGAGAGTACGATCAGATACCAAGTGGCCCGCCGTAGCTCAGACGAGAAAGCACAGGACGCAGCAATGGCATGGGAAATGTTAGTACAGGAGCTGTACAGTGGACGAGGAGGGAGAAGAGGGGGCGGAGGGACAGGTGGCTCCAGTAGAGATGGTAACGACCCCGGTACCTACACCGGACACACACACATAGTAAAAATACAAAGCTCCGAAGGCCCACAGTATAGGCACATATCCTAACGCCAGGCACAGGCGAAGACACCGGGGAGGGAGGGGGGGGGAAGCATCCCGGGACCCTGTAGCGGAACATGTACGAATTTTGACCAGTGATAGTGGTAACGGGGGGGGGAATAAAAGCAGAGGGCGGAGGGCCCCATATGACGAATGCAGCAGACGACCCAGTCACGAGTGTAAAATGTAAATGAGTAGCGCCGCCCGACCTCCGGGATGTGGGCTGATTGGCTGTGTACGTGACATCTGGGATGAGATAGGAGAACGACTCTGCATACAGAGATCCTATGTCCAGCAAAGTACACTGTAATTGACTCTGCAATAAAAATTGTTTAAAAAAAAAAAAAATGGATGCATGGGATTGTGGTGATTTTTATGTGTTTTTCCATTTTTTGGGGTGTTGTTGGGGACTGGCCATGTGGGTGGGGGCCATTTTGAGGGCTGGTACAGGCAGGGCCTGGCCATGTGCTGGGGGTCAGGGGCCATTTTGAAGGCAGGCAGTGTACTCAGGCCTGCACCCAGTTAGCCTTGCTTTCAACCATTATGCAGACCCTCCAGGATATCGCGATTTCGTGGTTTGCCGCGAAATCGGCACTTTTGTAAAAATGCCACTATTTTTACAAAAGTGCCCGCGAAATCGGCACTTTTGTAGAAATCGCGGTATTTTTACAAAAGCATGCCACTATATCCTGGGGGGTCTGAAAAAGTGGGCTCGGAAGATGTCCCCCAGATCCTCGGAGGTGGGAAGCATGCAGGTGCGGGCCCAGCGCTGCTCGGCTTTTAATCCTGCTCGGAGCTCTGGCCTCGGCTGTGCCTTTGATCTGTGTGTCACGCTGCAGCCCATGCTGGCTCCTGTGGAAGCAACACTTTGTATCTTGCAATTTGATATATTTTTGCAAGGGGCAGCCCGAGCCCCCGGGCATGTGCAGTGTAGTCGTCCCTGTCAGCCATGAAGCTACTCTCTGTGAAAAAGAGAAACATGCTTCCTGAACAAAATCATATAGTAGGCCAAGATCTGAAAAGAAAAAAAGTGTCATGAGAAAATTGTGTCACTAGCACTAATATAAAATAAACAACAATCCGTGAGAACTGGAAACGGAAGCACGCTACGGGAACCTGTGATGGGTACTTAGAAATAATTATAGACTGTCTGTAACATAATTTTTTAACAAGACGCTAACATATGAGATCAATTAAGAACAGTTTTTAGATCTTGCACTGGATAGCAGTATCTGTCTATTGAACACCTATTGTTTATACTAAATTGTATATACTTAGAAAAGGCATAGGGTCTCCCTTGCACGTGACTGAATGTATTTGTTGTTGAGGCTAACATTGATATAAAATCAAGCCTTCTGATTGGCTGAAGATTTTTTGGGAGCGAGTGCTCTGATTTGCTGGCTGCAGCGTGACTAGAGATATTCTGTACTCGGTTCCATGTCCTGAAAAATATTCTACAAAAATTATGTACTGGGGAAAGGTAGAGATACCCTGAGCATCTAGCTATTGGGAGCCCTAAATTATTATTTTTGAATTGGTTATGTGTCCTGTGGTACTCCCTCAGTACTGGAGGCAACAAGGCAGGACAACACATTGGCGGCCTCAGCTGCAATGTCATCAGTATGTAGGTCACACCAGAAATTAAATTAAAACTCCTAAACAAAAGTGAAGATAGTTTAATATTTCCTTTATTTGAGCTATCACTGTAAAACTAGAATTATCAATGTTTTAATTATTCATGTGCTTACTGCATAAGGGAGGTGAAAGTACATTTACTGTAATAATGGATGCCTTTGTGCTGCCACATGATGCTGTCATTTCGATGAATGAATTAGGATATTGACACTCGACAGCTAGAAGCCACAATCCAGGTCGTAGGATGTCAGAATTTGCTTCTTCCAAGAAGTCAATTTGACTGCCATCTTAGAATGGTCCATGTTTATCTTAGAGAAAGAATCACAATACGTTTCAGGCTAACCAAGCTTTTAAAAGGAAGTTTATAATCAGGGTTACTGGAATAATGTGGCAGTAGAAGGCTAAATTATGCAGTAGGGTTGAGTAATTTTGTTGACGATAAAAGGCAAATTATGCGGTATAATGTAGCAAATTTGTCATTGGATTATGTCATTATTTCAGTACTTTTCAACTTGGTAATACTCTATGGGCATTGGATGCTCCTCATTAGTGCCAGTTTAACACCTCAATATAGCGATATAGCTTCATGTTGTTAAATAACTAAAAAAGCTAAGATATCTGTGTTTGTTGTAGGAAAAATGGCCAAATAAAATGCAGCAAAAGTGCCGCTAAATTTCCATATTTGTGCCGCTAAATTTCCATTTTTGTGCCGCTAAATTTGCGAATCCATGCCGCTATATCCTGGGGGGTCTGATTATGCCCAGGGGTACTCAGTGGTGCATGGGCCTAGTCTTTCTGTGGGGTGTCTTGAATTTAAACATCATTGAGGGCATGGATGGCATGGGATTGTGGTGATTTGTATGTGTTTTTCGATTTTTTGGGGTGTTGTTGGGGACTGGCTATGTGGGTGGGGACCATTTTGAGGGCTGGTACAGGCAGGGCCTGGCCATGTGCTGGGGTCAAGGGGCCATTTTGAAGGCAGGCAGTGTGCTCAGGCCTGCACCCAGTTTGCCTAGCTTTCATCCATTATGCCCAGGGGTACTCAGTGGTGCATGGGCCTAGTCTTTCTGTGGGGTGTCTTGAATTTAAACATCATTGAGGGCATTGATGGCATGGGATTGTGGTGATTTCTATGTGTTTTTTGACTTTTTGGGGTGTATAACTGATGTTCCTCTGTCTTCCATTGCTTTTAGGTGCACAAGAGAACCACCAGTGCTAGGAAGAAGTCTTGCAGCGGTGAGTGCAGCACAACGTAACGCGACTTCACGTGTGGCCACAGACAAGACAACTCTGCAACTCGTGCAACTGCGGCTTGCTGTTCTGACATCTGAAGAAGATGGGCCCAAAGAAAGGTGGCAGTAGCTCCTCAGCGAAGAAAGTTGCCAGTGCCACTGCCAGTAAAAAGGAGCAGAAGGAGCAAGTGGCACCACCTACCAAGGAGACTGGTGTGCCCACCGACACCTTTTTTGGGAGAAAAAAAACTACGCCTGCAGCAGCAGCGGTGTCCGCCGGGGACCAAGCTGGAAGCAGCACCTCCGCTTCATTGGGCTCAGTGCCATCATGCAAAGTTAGGCCCAAGTCCGTGAGTGCCGCAAAGGCAGCCACTTTGGTTGTTCAATCACCATCGACCAGTGATGTTGGCTCATCACAAGAAAGTACCATCCAATCAACGCCCGGTGTAACTCAGCTGGCAAGTGTTCAACAACCACAGCCGCAACGACAACCACAAGTTCAACTAGTACAAGCGCAAGTACATGGGCAAGGAGAGGCGCAAGTACATGGGTAAGGAGAGGTGCAAGTACATGGGCAAGGAGAGGCGCAAGTACATGGGTAAGGAGAGGCGCAAGTACATGGGCAAGGAGAGGGGCAAGTACATGGGCAAGGAGAGGCGTAAGTACATGGGCAAGGAGAGGCGCAAGTACATGGGCAAGGAGAGGCGCAAGTACATGCACAAGGAGAGGCGCAAGTAGAGGTGCATGGAGAGGTGCAAGTAGAGGTTCATGGAGCGGCACAACTGCCTACAACGCTTGTTTCTCCAGAAGTAGGGGCACATCAGGAAATTGATATTGAAGCAGAGGTATCATCCGAGGAAGGCACTCCTCCTGATGATGATCCACCATTGTCTACCAGATCCCCAGCAAGAAAAAGGTCAAGGAGGGCTACTACTACTACTACAAGTTTTTCTTCAAGCCCCCTTCATTCTGATGACCTTGATCCTGATTGGAACCCACAAATGCAGTCTGAGAGTGAGGCACGCCATGAGCCGACAAAGGTATCTAAGCCTAAAAGGAAGGTTCCCGCAAGGTTTCGACTTATGGGTGATGACGACGAACAAGAAGTGGCGTCTTGTGCTGCTGATGAACAGTCTGATGATGACCCAGTCATCACAGACGTCACTCCAGCCCCAGCGGGCATGCAGCAGACTAACATGTTCACCCTATCCCGAATGGCTGCTGAGCGGGATGATCATGTGGGCGGCGTGGCACTAGTACCACCACCAACGCAGTTAACTACAACACCAAAACGACCTAAAGCTTCCATATTTTCTCGTCAAAAGGGCCGGCAGGGACCTCCATCCAGCTCGACCTCCATTACCTCAAGTAGTGTAAGTCAACTACAGAAACCAATTCAGCCACGCCCATCCTCCACTTCATCTGGCATTGAAAGTCAAAGTAGCTCCTCCACCACCAGCAGACATCTCCAGTACCCAGTTTGGGACTTCTTTACTGTTAGCAAAAAGGCGGAAAACATTGTCGTTTGTTCGATTTGTAAAGTATCAGTTAGTCGGGGTAAGCTTGGTACCAACTATGGTACCGGAGGCCAGAGAGGTCATCTCAAACAACACCACCCTATCCAGTGGTATAAGCACCTAAGTGACATTGAGGAAGCCAAAACAAATCCAAATGTATCCCTTGATATTGCATCTGATGATGATGAGAGGCTGATCATGCAGGGGGGAAGTGAAGAAGCGACAGCCATTTTTTCTGGTTCACCCAGTACCCCTGGCAGTAGCACTGCAGTGGTAGCGCCCACGCCCTCTTCCCCTCAACATGTATGAGGCACACTAAGAGTCTGGGACAGACACCAATGCCAAAAACTAAATCACTGAGCCTAACTGGTTTGAAGTCTGCATCATCATCATCATCATCATCACGTAAAATGGTCCAGCCCACCATTACCAGCATGTTTTGGTCGGAACCGCCATTTGAACGCAACCACCCAATGGTGCGTCTGTATAACCCCAAGCTGGCTAAAATGCTAGCACTGGACCTTCTCCCTTTCTCTTTCGTGGAAGGAGTGGGTTTTCGTGAATTGGTGGCAACAGTCTACCCTAAATGGAAGGTTCCTAGCCGGTCCTATTTTGCAAGGGCTGCTGTTCCAGCACTACATCAAGATGTGCTGGAGGTGATTGGCGCAGCTATTCTGAAGATTGCTGTTCACACTATCCACATGACAACAGACATGTGGACCAGTTGCCAAGCCCTTGATTACATGTGCATCACTGCACACTGGGTCTCTTTTGCAGGAGTCGAAAAACAGTTTAAACACAAAGATGTTAACATGGAGGAAGTTTTTCAAGCTACTCGCAAACATGCAACAGTAGGCATGTTTGCCATGGAGAAATCTCACACTGCACCTAACCTTTTGGAGGAGTTTAACAGGAAGGTCAATGAATGGTTGCATCCAAGAAATCGCACAGTTGGTTATGTTTCCACGGATAATGGCAGTAATATAGTTAAGGCCATGGAGCACGGTGGCTATTTCAGAGAGCCGTGTTTGGCGCAGAGTATTAACATCGTGGTGCAAACCTTCTTGAAAACAGAAGCGCCAGTTATCAAATTACTGACCATCTGCCGAAGAATCTGCACACATTTCAGCCATTCTTTTAAGGCCGGGAAGCAGCTGAGGAGCCTCAATATGAATGTAAACTGCCAGTCAAAGGACTAATCCAGGAGGTGGCAACATGTTGGAACTCAACCTTTTACATGCTTGAGCGTCTGTCTGAGCAGTGGGAGGTAATACATGAGTATGTCTTTAAACTGGGTACTACTCATAAAGACATGAGGCTAGAGTTGGAGGAATGGAAGCTAATTGCAAGCCTGACAGACATGCTTCGTCCTTTTGAGCTCTTCACGCGTGAAGTCAGCAGGGAGTACTGTTCTTTGAGCAAAGCTATCCCATTGTTGCGCATGCTAGAGCACCAACTGAAGGAGGTGTGTTCAACGTTCCGAGATGATGGTGAAAAGCCAGAAGCATATGATTTGGCGGAGTAGTTATTAAGGCGCCTACTTGACAATGAAAGGCTTAAAAAGATACATACAGAACAACATTACATTTGTGCCACTATTCTTGATCCACGATACAAAAAGGCAGTGGCTAGCAAAGCATTCATTCCATTTGATGAAGCAGATGTTTCAAACATTGGCTAGCTGTGTCAGCCACTTGGTTGTGTGTGGAATGTTTCTTTCTCCTTGTGAGCTGTGAGCGAGCTGTGTCCGGCAGCAAGAAGCGTGAGCTATTGCCCACTGGAGGGAGCTAGAGAGCTGCAAAGCGCTGAGGAAACGCCAGAAACGCCAGAATCAGGCAGCGTGCAGGTCGTGGAGCGGAGCGGGAGCAGGCAACTAAACAACAAAGAACTAGCCCTGGAACAGCGTTTCCAGCCGCCTTGTACCCTCGGCCCCCGGCCCTGCCCCGGCGATAACCCCACGGAAGCCTGCACGGGAGCCTGCCGAACGTCCTCGCATGTCTTCCCCACCTGGTCCCTTGTTGGGAGAGAGCAGATTGAGTGAGCAGATTGTGGACGTTCGGACTAACTGTGGCACTGGGACTAGCTGGGACTAGCGGGACTAGCTGTGCTGTGCAGGACGCCGCCGGGAGGAGTCATCGCGGAGCTGTGGCAGCCATAGAGCAGAGTAGAGCAGAGGAAACATTGACTGCGGCTGTCAGCTGCTGGAGCAGGTGAGGGGGGGGGGGCTGCCGGCGTTGGAGAAAGCCGAGGCCAGGCTGTGATCAGGAGGTTGGATCAGGGGGCTGAACTTCTGTCAAGACAGCTGCTCGTGTTTTTGCTCTGCTGCTCTGTTGTGGGGAGCTGTTGGTCAGCATAGGCCAGCTTGCTGACACGCCGCAGGTCCTTACTGTCCTTTACTGTTGGGGCATTGCTGGGTCACTGTTGAGACACTGCTGAGACCCTGCTGAGACCCCGACTCATTACCTGATACCTGATACCTGTTACTACTGAGCATGTAAAGCAGTAAAGTAGGTGAAGCAGGTAAAGCAGGCAATTCGGAGGTAAATCAGAGGTAAATCGGAGACAGAGACGGGGGGAGCTGCAGGCAGCGGAGCGCGTGAGAGCTCCGGCCCCCGCCTCAACCTTGGCTTCAAAGTACAATACCGCAACAGAAGCTGCAGTTGATAACGAGGAGGAGAGGAGGAGTGGACTTGCCGCCCGCACCACTCGGTTGTCAGGGCATCTATTACTACACCAGAGGTGAGCCTCTAGTGCCTGTTTTGTAATTGAACCATCTCCATCAACCAGTCTCTGGTTCAGTGACTACCAACACCAACACCAACTACTCTAGTCTAAGTTTACTGGCGGGGCGCGCCAGGTGGGCTGGCCTGCGCCTGTTGTGTTGACAGGGGTTAAGTTGGGGCAACCAGAAAAAAAAAAAAAAAAAAACAGCTCAACTCGCAATCAAGGGGCAGTGCCCATTAAAATGAGATCAGGAAGGATACGAGGAGGCCCAACAAGCAAAGGAAAAAAACGCAAGCAAACGGACAAGACACCCGAGGAAACTAAAGGGTCTCTGCCAGCCAAACAAAGCTCGTTAATAGACATAACGTCAGACAAATCAACTTCTAACAACTTAAGAAGCGACCCTACGGCTAATGCAAAAAGGAGCAAAAAAACAAACCAATCTTCATACCAACCCAAAATCTATACAAAATTCTGTTTCCTAAAAAACGCAGGGGACACCTTATTCTCAAAGATCAACGAGGAATTAGAATTACAATCGCCCCTGGAGCCATCACAGAGACCCCCGCTTTTCCAGTTTGGGGGCACACAGCTACAACAGGATAAGGACACGGACAAGAGCAAAGGAAAAAACAGCATAATGTCTATTTCCTTACCTCAAACAACATCAACACCCCAGCGAAAGATCGGGTCTGTGGGACCCAGTACCGGAAAAAAACTAACTATAGATTCCAACTTAGTTCAAGTACATTGGCCTAATAACGCAACGGACAGGCCACTAAGAACACCTGACAATAGCATACTCAACATCAGCGACAACGCTAAGGATGGAAACATGAGGAACAACATAAGGTCAGAGGTTATAAGCCTCTTGGAGGAAACTATAAACAAGAATGAAGCTGGAAGCGGAATTGAACGCGGTGAAGAGAAGGACTTGTCCATGATAGTCCTGGAAACTTCTCACAAACAACAAGAGCTTGGTGATAAAATGACGGACAGGACTTCCAGCAAAGAAGAAAGACAAACAAACTCAGGGTCAGAGGTAATAGAAATATCCTCTTACTTGGGGAAGGAAGAGTGGGAAGAACTTGTAGCTGCATACCCCCAAGACCAGAACAGCAGCGGAAAGAATACACATACACGGGCCATGAGAATTGAAGGTGCACAGGAAAAACAAGAGGAATCAAGCTTCCCAGAAGGAGCAGTAAATTTTAAGGGACAACCTGGACGTCAAGAAAAAATCCCAAAACATCACGGGCAGGAAAGCGCCTGGCCCAGTCTCCTAAACACAGTACAACTCTTGGTGAACGCATTACACTACCAATCGGAGAAAATGGATGCCCAACTAACGCTGTTAGACACTTTAGCTGTGTTTGTGGTTGCCATAGATGGGAAAATGGGTGCATTAAATACGCTTCTCCAGAGCAAATTGGGTCATCTACAAGATACAAAGAGGAGCACCAGCGGTGGGTGCAAATGCGGCCCAATCATTGACAAGCTATCCACCCTCCCAACATTACTAACAGACCTGTGCTCACAACTCAAAAGACCTCCCCAGGAAAACAATACGCCACGCAACGAGATACGGGATCACCCATCAAAAAAAGACATCAAAATTGCTATCCACACACAAACAGAAGTGGTCGCTAAAGAAAAATCTGGTGAAGATATAGAAGTCGTTAGAAAGACCGAACAGACTAGCACAGGCTCTCAGGCACAACCTAGAAAAAACGAACCAAGTAACTGCCCAGTGGATAAAGATTTGGGCCCAAAGTGCCCTTCACCAACGGACACCATAGATGAAGACGTCAGTGACACAAAATCGAACGCGAAACAGAGACGAGCAAAAAAACGTAAAGGCAGAAAACATAAGCTCTGCTCAAAACGTGAAGGATTTAGGCAACTCTTTGGTCGATCTATTACAATGGAGCAAAACAAATCACAATCTGGGGAAGAGAAAACGTCAAGCCAAAAATCCATTGCAACAGGCCAAACATCTGAAATTCTGGAGAATCCAGCTAACTTCGGATTAGACGAACAAAACAAACACCTTCAAAATGGCAAACCAGCACCTGAGCAACCAACAAGGAACCCCCCAAAGTCTGCTGACATCGGCTCGTCAAATGAGCTGATAAACAACACAAAGATCAGCTACAACCTCCTGCAAAATACAGAACAAGGTCTCACCATGGTTAGAATTGACAAAAGAGTAGAAAGTCAAGGAACAAGCATAGGACCGACGGAAAGCCAAATATACGATATCAATCAAGCAACTGCGACATTACATACACGGGGTGACCACATAACAATAGAATCGGCACCAGTAAATTGGACAAGCAACGTGCACTTACTGGGCGGAAGGGGGAGTCACACAGATCCCGAAATTCTTGTGCCCCACCAAAGCGCAACTGACCGAGCCTTAAGCGGAACAACTAATACTGACACTTACATGGTAAAAACAAGATCGACAGATTATGTAGATCTGGAAACACCCACAGTCAGCTATAATAGAGTGGGGCGCATAAATGAACAAGGGAATACCCCAGAGGCCATATGGCTTATCCCAGAATACATCTCCAAAGGACGACATGATATCCTAAACAGAACAAATATATTACGACTATTATCTCACATCCCCCCACTGGCAAACGTATCAAGCACAGACCTGTTATCCATTGAATTTGAAGACTTAGAAGGCACAGGAAGGGAAGCGACAAAGGCGACTTGGGCCTCTGGAAAAACAACGCAGAGAATTCTATCCGAAGCAGAGGTATTTAAGAACTGGGGAATCACGATAAAACCAAATACAAAACCAAGATACCCAGATATTCTGTTCCCAGAAGCAAAGCGGGAGCCCAGGGACAACGCTTCCAGTAATAGAATCTCGGTCCTTAGTGGCGCGGCAGGGCTATGTAGAACAGGTAGTAATGAGAACACTGAAAGCATCTGCTGGTTAGGAGTAGACAGGGCAGTTCTAACTGAGTTGAAAGATCTAAGACGGATTGTGAGAACTATAAAAAACAGCAACTGACAACCCGACCAAAACTCCCGGGAGCACACGCCTAACCAACTGCGCATATGCTCCTGGAACATCAATGGGCTATCAACTAAAATGCTGGACTTAGAATCTTTAGCTTACATAAGATCTTTCGACATAGTGGCCCTGCAGGAGACATGGCTAGCCGAACCTCCACATCTCCAAGGATACTTACGATTTTTTACAGAAGCCAAAAGGTCAGCCAAGTACGGGCACCTCAAAGGTGGATTAGCGATTTACGTAGCAGTTACTAGTTTTGTCAGGATAGAAGAAATAGGCTCCTCTTCGGAAGCCAATCTTGCAATTAAGCTAGTCCTAGCACCCCAAGATGAGGAGAAAGTCAATTGTGACTGCTTGTTCATCAACGCCTATATCCATCCTAAAGGAAAAAAAAAAGCAGTCAAGGAATTATACAATTTCTTGGAGGAATGTCTTGCGGAAAGGTCAACAACTAACATTGTGCTTACAGGGGATTTCAATCTTAACCTGATGGGTATGCCACAAGAAGAGGAAATCCTAGTTCAAAACATATCTTGGGAACTACCACTACAAGAAAAATTTCAAATAACCAAGCAAACACAATTAGGAGCGAAGACACTAGAAGAATTGGAACATTTTAACATCAGAGCCCTAAATGGTAGATTCGCGGGAGACAGTCCGCCAGCTCCAACTTATCATTCTACAAGATCAAACAGCATTTTAGATTATACCTTTGTTTCACTACCCCTTTTTTACTACATAACCTCGTTCCAGATAGGGAAAAAAATTGATAGTGACCATTGCCCTCAGGAAATGGCTTTGAATATAGTGAAACCTACACTTGAGCGATCCAACGCTCCAAAAGAGTCCATCCATACTGTCAATTTAAAAAAAATCAAGTACTCAGCAGTAATGGGCGAGATGTTAATAGGAAGTGCACAACAACACTTTTTGGAGCGGACTGGATTAAACGAGGTTACAAAATGGGAACAATTTACAATCACGATGTCGAACTACGCAACACAGCCCAAAGCAGCTGCAAAGATCGGCAAAATTGACACCCTGTCACGAGAGTACAGAGAAAAAATCAAGGAAGCAAAAAACATGATATACCGCTTAATGAGGGAAATACAACTAGACCCAAAAGAAATAGCAAAGCAAAACCACCTTCGGACACTGAAATCCAATCTAAAAAAGTTGAAATGGGAAGCAACCAAATCAACAGAGGAGGACTTGTGGGCAAAATTACACTCAGACATTAAACAGAATGATGGGGCGAGATTTTGGAAAACCATTAACTCGCTGATACGTCCAGCACACCTGGGGGTCGCATCAAACATCACAGAGGAAATATGGGCATCCTATCTTGACACGCACTTTAATCAAGAACCTCCTAAAAACAAGGTCCTATGTACATTAGATAACAGAATAGTCGACAATGCCAACATTGCACAACAAACCCAATTGCGTGCCGAAACCAAAGCCATATACGAACCTAACAACATCTCAAAGCTCCAAAACAGCATCGAATGTCAAATTAAAAAAGGTAGAAGGGAAGGAGCTCCGGGACCTAACGGAATCCCCCCAATCCTCTTCAAGCAAGATGTGGGCTACTGGGCAGCAGCTCTCGAACCCCTTTTTCTGGAAATCAGGTGCTCGAACATCCTGCCAGATTCCTGGAAGGGCTCTATTATAACCCCAATATACAAAGCAGGGGATAGGGCTCTTCCTCAAAATTACCGACTAGTGGCCCTAATAGACAATGAGGCGAAGTACTTCGCAGGATTACTGCTGGAGGAACTACAGGAATGGGCTGCAAAGAAATCGCTGATACCAGTTTATCAGACAGGTTTTGTCAAAACAGTGGGCACGATGACTAATATCCTAACCATGGGCCTACTAATAGACAAGGCAGAGACGAAAAAACAGCCACTACATCTCTGCTACATAGATTACAAAGCGGCTTTCGATAACGTCAATCGGAATCTCCTGTGGTCTAAACTAAAGAATTGGGGGATCTCAAAACCGCTGCTGGACCTGTTAATAAACCTGCACACGGAGACCTGGATACAAATAAAGGTGGGGGACGGCTCATTGCTGTCCAGGCGCATACCGACAAACAATGGCCTCAAGCAGGGTTGCGTCCTGGCCCCAACATTGTTCAACCTGTTCTTGGGTGACCTGGCGCCAAATCTGATTGACTGCAACTCACACGCCCCCAAACTAGGAGGGCTTAGTATACCATGCCTCTTATATGTGGACGACATTGTTCTCATAAGCCATACTAAAGTAGGGCTTCAGAGACTCCTGAACATCACTCAGAGCTATTCTGAGGCAAATGATCTAATAGTTAACCTTGGGAAAACTCAATCTATGACCATCAGTAAAAGAAAAAGAAAAACCTTCACGTGGCTCTGGAACAAATCTCGCATTAAAGATACGTCAATATATAAATATCTAGGCGTGAAAATTGACAACGGCGGCCGATTCATTGCACAAAGGTCTTGCATCAAAGGCAAAGGGATAGCTCTGGCAATTGCTTTAAAAACCTTGAATAACAAGCTATCTGGTCCATCATTAACACCACTGGTACAAGCTATCCGAGCAAAACTTCTGCCAACAATCACTTATGGAAGTGAGGTTTTACGAGGCAGAGATGCAATAATACTTGACAATACAATCACAGCCGCATATAGAATCATCTTTAGTCTTCCTAAGTGGACCTCCCCATCACAGATTAGGCTGGAGTTTGGCATTCAACAACAGCTCCTGGGACGCCAGGGGGCCTACATCTGTGTATGGGACAAAGTGAGGAAATCTGCACAGGGAACCTTGAACGATCATCTATGGAGGGAAATAGAGCAGACTTCGACCTCGCCTGCAGCCAAATATCTTGCAAAAAGTCTTGTAAACACCGGGCTGGAACAGCTCTAGGCATCCTCCTTAGACCATAAAACCTTCAACAAACTGGTTAAGAAATCTATCAAACACCAGTCGTGGGTACAAGACAAAACAGTTTTTGCAAAAAGAACGCATGCTTGGATGATTTTGAATTCTTACTCGGCAAAAGCTCCTCAGAACTATTTGGGCTTGGGCTATGCAAAAAAGACAAAAATGTGCTTCTTAAAATACAGATTTGGGCTGCTGCCCTGCATCCAGCATTTTCCGCACTGGTTAAAAAAGAAAGCAGGTTTGTCATGCCAGCTATGCGGTCATAGAGAAGAAGACATGATTCACTTACTATGCTCTTGCGAGAAATTGCTGGATGAGAGGAAATCCCTTTTAAAACAACACTTTATTCGGCTTGGGATACGTACACGAAGGAGCGCAGTACTAACATGCTTTTCACCTCAGGACCCTCAATTGAGCTGCAGCCTGGTAACATTTTTGAAGGCTGTGGGGGACAAAATGCCAGGTCCAGAATATTGAATTGACTTGGTTCCAACTTGTCTTGTAACACAAATCATACTTAATATCAAATACTGAGAGATAACTGAATGGCTGATATGATTTTAAAATTACTAAGAAAAGAACATAAATGTTCATACAATGATGGTTTTAAACATATGTGATTTTACATTGTGCTTCAACTTTTATGTTTTGTATTGCATTGCATTGGTTTTAATTAACTGTGCAAATAAAATTACTTACTTACTTACTTACACTTGGTTCGAAAGAGAGAGGCAGAACCTTCAAGGAGGCAGCACAAGTACAACTGAATCAGCAGACTATCCGGCATCAAGATCCACTTCTCAATCCGTGGCCGAAGGGAGTCACTTTCCCTCACAGCCGTTAACGACATCAGCAACCATTTCATCATCCTCACCTGCACCAGGCCGCAAACAAATATTGTCAGAAGGGGATTGGCTAACTCAGCAAGGGTTAGCTCGGTCCACTGATGAAAAGGTCGCAGATGGTACGCAAAGTGGATCAACCCTGGAGAACCTTCAGTCGGTGGTGCAGGCTATCTGGATGACCCAACAGAGGTCTGTCATAATGAGAACCCATTGGGATATTGGTATACGAAAAGCTCTGTATGGCGACTGATCACCAACCTGGATCTAAATTATTTGTCTTGCCCACTCGCAAGCGTGTCTTCTGAACGTGTTTTCAGTGCTGCTGGTGCCATTGTTACTTCAAAAAGGACCCGCCTTATGCCCAAAAATGTGGAGAGGTTAACAATAATCAAGATGAATCAGCACTTCATACCACCCGATTACAAAATACGTGAATGCACGCAGGAAGAAGAGGACACTGACTTAGGTGACGCCGACAAAAGTTCTTCTCGGTCACCAGACCTACTCCCGTCTCAATTCGTAGACTTGGAGGACAAGCTCTGCTTCCCTGACACCGAGGCCTGAAAATTACTTCCTTTTTTCCCGTACTTATTCACTTTTATTCCTGTGTGTCTTTTTTTGTTTTGCTACTTTTACCACAAAAAAACTCTAATCACCTAATCACAATAATTCCATCATCAGCACTGTCTTCATCTTATTTCCCTTATTGATTTGAAGGTGCCGCAGTCTGCATTCAGATGTTCACAACTCGATCATGCTCCTCTATCCTCCTCCTCCAGACTCCCCCTATCCATTTCCCTCAAGGCAGATGGATGGATTATGGAGAAAAAACAAACTTTGTCTTCGTAGACGAGTCCCCTCAAGTGGGACTGAAATAACTGACTGACTACATGCTTGCTGATTGTTGACAGACCTACTTCTGAAATTTAAAGGAGAGGCTGCCCTGTGGGCCCTCACTTTCTGGAGAAGATGCGGACAAAAAGTAGAACAGGTAATGAATAATGAGAAGATGGCATGCAGTGGACAGCAATGGCTGTCTGTCTCTGTTGAAACCAATTGCTGTTTGTTTTTTGTGAACAGCGCAATTTGCCATGTTTTGAATATACCAGTATTGCAGGTTTTTGGGGGTTTCTTTGGGGGTGTTCTAGATTTGCGGTGCTGGGCCGGGGGTCTGGGACCACTGCTGGCACAGTCTAATGTTCTCGGCACCCATGTAGAAGCAAATGGGGGCCTGGCTTCCCGCCAGGCCGGCTTCCGCCCCAGGCACTCTACCGAATCAGTTGTGGTGTCGGTCCTAGACAACCTCAGGAAGGGTATGGATCACAACAAGCACCAGGCGCTGGTACTCCTCGACCTTTCCGCCGCCTTTGACACGGTGGACCACACCATCTTACTGTCCCGTGTCAAGGCGGCTGGAATTGAGGGATCAGCCCTGGTCTGGCTATCCTCCTTCCTGAGGGACGGCACCCAGGCGGTTCGACTGGGAGACTTCACGACCACCCCACTTCAAGTCACCTGTGGTGTTCCCCAGGGTTCCTCTCTTTCCCCCTTACTGTTCAACCTCTACATCTTCCCTCTAATCTTCGCACTTCAACAGCTGGAGGTCACCGTGTACAATTATGCGGATGACCTCCAGCTTATCTTTGACCTTTCCTATTCTCCCCTTTCTGCCTCAAACTTCCAGTCTACTATGATTTTCATCAGGGACTGGATGAACTACAACCATCTCAAGTTGAACCCGGATAAAACCGAGCTGGTTCTCACCGGTGGTTCTTCCAGTCCCTGGAACTCTCTCTTCTGGCCCCCCTCTCTTGGCCCTTCCTCCACAGTTAAAACACTGGGTGTTAAAATGAATAACCAACTCACCCTTCATTCACAAATTAGCTCTGTAGTCTCTTCATGTTTCCTCACTCTTCGAACCATCCGCACTGTCTCCCGCTTCTTCTCCCCCCTGGCACTTAAGTTGATCATGTCCGCCCTGGTGATCTCGCGGATGGACTATGCCAATGCCCTTTACAACGGCATCCCGGCATACAGCCTGCGGAAGCTCCAGAACCAGGCGGCTCGGTTGGTCTATGGTCTCCCACGTTTTCACCATTCCACACCCCTCCTAAAGGAACTCCACTGGCTTCCTGTTAAGGAGCGCTCCCTTTTTAAAACCGGCTGTATGGTTTTCCAGGCCCGCCAAGGCACTGCCCCCACCTTCATTTCCTCTCTGATCAATGAATATGTCCCGATCAGAGAGCTCCGCTCCTCTTCTAAGTCTCTCCTGCAAATCCCACGTTTTAGACGTAAAAAGTGGGGTGGAGCCAATTTCTCAACCCTGGCTCCCACATTCTGGAACTCTCTCTCCGACCACCTTTGTTCTGCCACTCAATATTCCTCTTTCGGCAAAGACCTTCAAACGTTCCTATTCAAACAGGCTTTCCCCGTGTAACTCGGTCCCTCCATGCGCTGCGACAGGTTCATTCCGCCCTCAGTTGTTGGATCCTCCACTCTAGCGCCAAGAAACCGTACGGTGAACGCTGCGCTCTACAAATGTTTTAAATTCAAATGTTTTAATGTTGATTGCATTTGTTTTCTCAGGAAATCCATGGTGGAAAAGGGGAGTTAGGACCTAGCTGCACAGCGCATTTTGACTGAATTCCAGGTTGGCCCGAAATTTGCTAAGTCTCACTTTTTTAAGGTTTTGCCTTTTGGCTGTTTGTGGGTCTTCTACTTGTTTCCGCCTGGGTTGACGGGTCTAGGGGTATTGCTAGGTAGGTCTAATACCGGATAAAAGTGTTTTGGATAAAATACGTGGTGAAAAAGTTTTTCCATTTTCAGGCATTTCTCTCACTTTAGCGTTTTCGGGGGCCTGCTTGGGGGGTTTCCTGGTGTTTGTGGGTGGGTTTTAGGGTCTTGGAGCAACGCTGGGTATGGATACTTTTGATTGCAAGAGGTTTGAACCAAATCCATGGTGGGAAAGAGGAGTTAGGGCCTAGCTGCAGAGCGCCTTTGGACCGATGTTGACTGGTTGGCTGAAAACGTTCTAAGTATGAGTTATTGCATTTTTGCTTTTTGCCTGTTTAGGGGTGTTCTGCTTTTTTGCGGGTGGCTGCAGCGATCTGGGGGTATAGCTCGGAAGGTCTAATACCGGAATCAAGTGTTTTGGACCAAATCCATGGTGAAATTTTGTTTGCAATTTTGCTCACTTGCCTATGTTTGGGGTGCTGTTTGGGGGACTTCCAGGTTTTTGTGGGTGGGTTTTAGGGTCTGGGAGCACTGCTGGCACAGTCTAATGTTGATTGCATTTGTTTTTCAGGAAATCCATGGTGGAAAAGGGGAGTTATGGCCTAGCTGCACAGCGCGGTTGGAGTGATTTTGGAATGAGGCCTAAATATTTCAAAGTGTGAGTTTTTCCGGTTTTGCTTTTTGCCTGTTTGGGGGTCTTCTACTTTTTTTCGACTGGGTTGACGGGTCTGGGGGCATTGCTAGGAAGGTCTAATACTGGATAAAAGTGTTTTGGATAAAATACATGGCGAAAAGGTTTTTCACATTTTAGAGTTTTCGCTCACTTTCGTGTTTTTGGGGGCCTGTTTGGGGGGGTTCCTGGTGTTTGGGGGTGGGTTTTGGGGTCTTGGAGCAATGCTGGGTATGGATACTTTTGATTGCAAGAGGTTTGAAGCAAATCCATGGTGGCAAAGGGGAGTTAGGGCCTAGCTGCAGAGCGCACGCGGAGTGATTTTGGAAATTTGCCTAAAAATTTCTGTCCCCATTTTTGTATTTTTGCTTTTTGGCTGTTTGGGGGTCTTCTACTTGTTTCCGCCTGGGTTGACGGGTCTGGGGCCATTGCTGGGAATGTCTAATACCGGATAAAAGTGTTTTGGAGAAAATCGGAGGTGAAAAAGTGTTTGCGTTTTTGCTCACTTACTTGTCTTTGGGGTGCTGTTTGGGGGGTTCCTGGTGTTTGGGGGGGTGTTTTGGGGTCTGGGAGCAACGCTGGGTATGGATACTTTTGATTGCAAGAGGTTTGAAGCATATCCATGGTGGCAAAGGGGAGTTAGGGCCTAGCTGCAGAGCGCGCGTGGAGTGATTTGGGAAATTTGCCTAAAAAGTTCTAAGTCCCCATTTTTGTATTTTTGCTTTTTGGCTGTTTGGGGGTCTTCTACTTGTTTCCGCCTGGGTTGACGGGTCTGGGGCCATTGCTGGGAATGTCTAATACTGAATAAAAGTGTTTTGGAGAAAATCGGAGGTGAAAAAGTTTTTGCGGTTTTGCTCACTTGCTTGTCTTTGGGGTGCTGTTTGGGGGTGGGTTTTGGGGTCTGGGAGCAACGCTGGGTATGGATACCTTTGATTGCAAGAGGTTTGAAGCAAATTCATGTTGGCAAAGATAAGTTAGGGCCTAGGTGCAGAGCGCGCGTGGAGTGATTTGGGAAATTTGCCTAAAAAGTTCCAAGTCCCCATTTTTGTATTTTTGCTTTTGGGCTTTTGGAGGTCTTCTACTTGTTTCCGCCTGGGTTGACGGGTCTGGGGCCATTGCTGGAAATGTCTAGTACCGTATAAAAGTGTTTTGGAGAAAATCGGAGGTGAAAACGTTTTTGCGTTCTTGCTCACTTGCTTGTCTTTGGGGTGCTGTTTGGGGGGTTCCTGGTGTTTGGGGGTGGATTTTGGGGTCTTGGAGCAACGCTGGGTATGGATACTTTTGATTGCAAGAGGTTTGAAGCAAATCCATGGTGGCAAAGGGGAGTTAGGGCCTAGTTGAAGAAAGCGTTTGACACTATTTTTTATCTTAGGGCTAGTTAGGGTTAGCAGTATTGCATGTGTTTGAGGGTGTTCGAGATTTTGCCAACTGGGTTCTGTGGTCTACTCTTGGTGGAGCACTTGTCAAGAAATGCCTAATTTTAGTTGCAAGTGGTTTGAAGAACATCCATGGTGGCAAAGGGGAGTTAGGGCCTAGTTGAAGAAAGCATTTGACACTATTTTTAACTTAGGGCTAGTTAGGGTTAGCAGTATTGCATGTGTTTGGGGGTGTTCGAGATTTTGCCAACTGGGTTCTGGGGTCTACTCTTGGTGGAGCACTTGTCGAGAAATGTCTAATTTTGGTTGCAAGTGGTTTGAAGAACATCCATGGTGGGAAAGGGGGGATTTCTGATTTGGGCCTACTTTACTTTCAAAGTACGTTTTGTCACCATTTTCACTAGGCCTCAGATAGGTAGCAGTATCGCACGTTTTTGGGGTCTGATTGGAGGTATTCTACATTTTAGCGTCTGTGTTTAAGAGACTGGGAGCACTGCTGAGAAGGTCTAATTTTGTTCTAAAATCCTAGTTTACACTGCACCTAGCTTGAGGGGAAAGCTCCGCAAAATTCGCCCATACTTATTTATCCTTCAAAAGGAGACTCGGAGTATGCCCTGAAAGTGTGACTTTTTGCACTACACAGCGTACGTACCTTATATTTTTTTCTCGGTGGTGTTTTAATATCACTTCCTGTTTTTCCATCAACATTTACAGGGCGGCTTTCACCCTGTGCAATGGAACAAAGGATGAAGTCAGGCTTCACATTAGCGACCCGCAATTTAGCATCCGCTAAGCAGGCAGTGGACAGGGTGTCTTCTGGTCACCGACATTGATCGACGAAGCATCAGATGGAATGGAGGAGTACCGCAAATAAGAGGAATGGCCTGATCATGCAACTTCCCAAATTCAACAGGACAAGTACAACAACATACAGTAACAGTATCCATTCATTTCTACTTATCTTTTAAGTAATGTTATTGCTGTGAACTTCTTTGAGTGTGACTCGGCATTTCTTTGCTCTCTGCTTCTAAATTCATCCCTCCAGGCATTGTATACTTTTACTTTGCTATTTTTCAAACTAATTTAATGAACAAAGTGTTTCTCCGAGTGCAGAGATAGGCAAGTGAAAACGCATAATTACTGCAGCCCTGTACTGTCGCATTCTTTCATTCATTAGAAAGTTCTACTTAGTTAAAGTAACCTAACCATCCATGTAGCAATCAACTTCATGCCTGCAGAAGTGCAAGCACTTCCTTTATGCCCCTGCATGGATATCTTCGTATCCAAAGATTTGTTTATCTTCATTTGTTGTTTGTACATGCTGTGTTTTTTTTTCCTCTCTCACAACAAAACTTTCCCAAAAAATCCCATTCCCATCCAATTTCCAAACCCTAACCCTTTTCCCCCGGGCTGTGTGGTTTTCATTGATGTGTGAGTAAATGACAGCAATAATTCCACACACTTGCTGGGGAGGATAAGGTCATAGCAACTGAAAATGAATTACATTTCAAGGCTGGTGAAGGAATCGAAGGATATAATCTTAGTCAGCTTGACACAGACCCATGACTATTGGCAAATCAAAGCAGATTTTCATGGGCGCCATGAAATGGATTGATCATGAAGAACATCCTCTTCCTACATGTGGCAAATGATTACACTGCTGTGTCCTTCACCTTCAGTACTATTTCTTGTAGTAGTAGCCAATGGCAAATTCCACGCAGGTAGTTGTTATACTTTCAATACTGGCATTTGTAAGGCTACATTTTGGCACTGTTCTAGTGTACTGTCACGTGCTATAGTATCTATCGTACCGTTCTAATGCTCCGCTAAGGCCAATCAGGGTTTCAATTTCTTTTTTTCATATGCTGCAACTGCCACTGTGTACCACCACTAGTACCACCGCAATGATGCCATTTTAACCGCCAAGGATTGCCAACCTTAATCGCCATTTGCCATGCAGCCAGTCCTGTGCATAGCCCTAATTTCAAACACAAATTACAGGTAAGATAAGCGTTTGGGGGGGAGCAAGAATAATGGAGTAGTATGAGAGACGAGAGACTGGCAGTAGTACTAGTAAAGTCCTAGGACAACTGAATTCACTAACTCTGTGAGAGGCACTTACTTTGGTAAACATTTGGGCAATTACTTACACAATTTGAATCCACTTAAGTTTCCGGAAAACAAACTTACAGTTAACCTCCCCCTCCAGCCTCAACTGCAGTAAAAACACGTATGCTATGTTTAAGTTGAAAGTAATAATTATTTATATCCCTAACAAAAATAAACTATCACGCAAGACCCGACCCTCCCCCACTCCCTAAGCCCAAAGAATGTCAGTGAAATAAAAAGTCCCCAAAGTCCAAAAAACCCAACTCCCAATTCCCACCCCCCAAAAGTCTTTAAAAAAGGGGCAAGGGACAGTCTCTCCTTCTCTAATGCCGCCGCCGGCGTACTTTCTGGGCCAGGTGGTCATGCTCCTTGCGGAGGTTCTTGTGCAGGATTCTCAGCTTCTTATGCTCCTGCTTAAGGTAGGACACCCTGAGTGGTAGGCGGTGCACACGTGCCTTGCACCTGCTGTGGGGGGCAGCTGATTTTTTGGCTGCTTGGCGGTGGCGGGTGGCTGCGGTACCACGGCTCCGTACCGCTGGAGGCCTGCACTGACTGGCAGACCCAGGGGGCACGGAGGAGGATGCAGCTGTCCCTGTAGATGTTGTGGTGGTCTGCGACTGCGTTTCCCTTCTCCTCCTGGGCCACCAGCTGCCGATTCTCTGAGACAGTCGCCTCCAGTTTCCTTTGCCGGGCCCGTCTAGCCAGCTCCTTCCGTGACAGTTTGGAAGGAGCATCTACATGAAGAAAGAAAAACATAGTCTGTAACCGATACTCTTTAAGATTAACACAAAATAATTCTGCAGAAAGTTGTGTCACGGTAGAACTAGCAACTTGCAAGCACAGTACATAACATTTGTGGCCTGTATCTATCTAACCTCCCACTTCTTCAGCCTTGCTCTAACATTAGTGGGAGTTTCAGGAATCAATTCTATGAGCACTATGGACTCACTACATTAGAGTCGACTATGACAGTACACCAGTCTTGTTCTTCTTCTTCTCTCTTGTTTAGCGAAATTGGTACGTAAACTTCTGGAAGCCGGCATAATGCCAGCGTAGTCAACTTGCACCCGAGAAAAACAGATGCACGCCATGATGACACAGGCTTGCGCTACTGTACCAGTCCAGTACATGCAGGTGGTGAAGCTCTTACTTTTCTATTACGGGTGGCACTGAGAATACTCTGTTACAAGGGCTACTGCTTAATTAATTTAACTTTCACCCTACAGTGCCAATGACTACTAGAAAAGGAAAATGAAGAAGATAAATATTATGATTATCTATCCCTTCACAGGATATGTATTTGATTACATACGGGATGACTTTAGGTGATTTCTTTTTTATTGAGTGAACACTGATAGGCCACACATGAATGACAGAGTTGTACTAAAATTATTAACAGAGGTAGTGAGTGGCCCTTCTAATCGCCGGATATATGCTGTGCTAACAATACAAAGTACTGCTCCTATTCATGGAAGTATTCGGAAAAATGACAACTTTTTCTTGCCTTTCTTACACTGGAACGGACGTGCGGGTGCGGTGTTACATGCTCTTCAAAGTAACACTTAGTTCATCCAGTAACCATTTACTCTCTCTACATACACATATGCTATCTATGAGTCAGAGATAGTACCATGATCCAGGCATCCATCCATTCAAAGTAAATGTCAATCATTCTTCTTAATGTCTCAAGTGGACAAACCTTACTTTTTCTCACGGGAAAACAACTTTTTCATTTTATTTTGGAAACCGCAAGCCATGCATCCGTGCTTGACTTGCATTTGAATATCATCCAAAGGATATATTGCGTACACATACAGTTTCTGTTTCCCCCACCCAGGCAGTCCTCTTTCCTTTCTCCTTCCACCCATCCTTGCTTCATCCTTCAACCGTCCATGCATCATATTCCCAGCCACCTCGGGCAGCATTCAAAAACACGTATCATTCTTTGCCAGTCATCATTACTTTTTAACTCGCTCATCCTTCCACACTTACTTACACCCTTCTTTCCCTTTTCGTTCATCCCATCCATTAAGTTCATCTCTGATCTGACTTGGATTCTCGAAAAAACTTTCACAGCTGAGTTGAAGTCAATTTAGAGTAGGCTACTACCTGGTTAATAAAAACTTAGTTCTAAATTTGTAAGTCTTCTTAACAGTATAGTATACTTGTACTGTACAATATACACCCGTGCAGAGAGCACAATCTGCAGTCTGCCATCTCAATAAGTAAGGAATATAATAGCTTACCACTGTCAGCCACTACCGTGGCATCCCCCACAGCAGCTTCCGCTGGCTGTTGCACCGCCTCCACCCCAGGAGTGCCCACCTCCGCACTGGCCCCAGCACCGGTGGATGGTTCTGCCAATGTTCCGCCTAGAAAATACATTTCAGATTCTTAGATGCCATATACACCACTCCCTAGTATTTTGTCTAGGAATGAAAAAATGTCACTACGACTACACAAAGAAATGTAATAATTTGTGACTGTCTAGCCAAAACTAAAAATTGCACTTTTTTCAGGGAAGGGTGTTGCTTGTCTTGCTACAGTTTTTGGCACAACTGATGAATGCTTGCTTTTTAACATGCATCGTTTTTCTCATAACAAACAGAAGCTTCCCTTCTAAGAACAAGAGCAACATCAGATCATCATCACTAGGACGGAGTCAGCAACGATTCAGCACCACAAAGAAGATTTGAAGTTCCAACCAGGTGAGGGCTCGCCCACAATTAATGTGTGAAATCACAAAGCACTTTTTCCATTTTCAATCCACCGTTTATGTTGTATGATGAACTTGATTTTAATAAATGTTTTTACTTTTAATAAAGATTTAAAACTTAGACTCTGTGGTTTTTAGTCATGAGTGAGTGAGCGAAAGGGTTTGCAATTTGCAAGCATGAGTCCGTGGCTCTGACAGTTCTGGACTCTGACTTCGTAGTCTTATATCCTGGGTTGGATAATCATCATTGGGGATAAATCATCGATGAACTAGGGAGCTAAATGACTCTGTCACGCTAGCTAGTCAGTGAGGTGATGGGGGTTTCAAATTCTGTTATGACTGAGGTATGTGGAAAGTCTAACTGCGCCTATTATAAATTGATAAACAATGCACTATTTAGTGTCCATAGTTCTGTTTGTGCAGAATTGTCCCTGCAACAATAGTAGTATGGATTGTCCTCCTATCCAATCAAAATGTAAACTAGTATTTTATTCTTTCTTGGTGGTCATTGACAGTTTCTTGTTGGGAATTGTCAAAGCATAAACATTTAGAAGACTTCAAAAGACATTATGGACAACCCAGAGGACTGCACTCAGTGCATAGAGCTGTTGATGAATAGAATGGGAGTTTCGTTTAACACCTTTTGCCAACTGTGCAAGCTTAGTTAGCTACACAGACAGACTAATAATAATAATCTAGTAGTACCGCAGGGAGTCATAGTAGAGGCAGGATAAGAATTTAGAAACAGTCTACAAGAAGATAAAAGTCGATGTAGGAAAAGTCGAATGAGGAACGTTAGTAAAAAATAGGTACTCTAAAAGGTAGGGAAGTATAATTATTAATATTAACATGAAAACTTACTGGGGCCAGCAGAGGAGTACTCGCCGGACCGATCCTGGCCTTCTTGGTCCTCGTCCGCCGAAGCTGGCGCCGCTACCTCCTCCTCCTCTGTCTTCTTGCCCCTGGGGGGAGCTGATGTACAACATGAAAGAAAGACCCAAACATGGATGATTGTTGTCAACCAAATCAAACATTTCAAAAGAACAATAACCAAATCAAACATTTCAAAAGAACAATAACAAATTATTTCGGCGAAATAGCAAATAGACAACAATTGCACTACATTTATTGACCTATCTGGTGTGGTCTACTAGGATATTAGTATTACTGGATTCGGGAACGGTCGACTTGGAAAGTTATGTAACTCACTAAACCAACTACAAAAAGGTTCGACTAGGACTGGCAGGCAGCACTCCGCAGCACGCGAAGTGACAGACAAAGTCCATCGTGATTGCAGACCAGTGAGAACAATAAAAAGTAAGTTTCCTACTACATAACCAGTCATTAAAATACTCAAACTATCAATCCACCACCACTCTTATTAGTGGCAGGTGTACAAAAGAAGGACTGAACTTGAGTCTCTAGGGGCAGATTTACAAGTCCCTTGCGGCTCTTTTGCTCCGTCGTTGCGTGACTTTTATGATGCAGCGGCAGCGCAAAAGAAGCGCCATGGTGCGGGGTATATTAACAACGTGACGCATCTGGGAGAGGCATCACGTTGTAAAGCCCTGCGCCATCAGGGGGCGTTCCGGCGTAAGGGAGGGCGTTCCTGCGCAGGAACGCATCCTAAAAGTGGCTGAGTGAAATCTACAAGATTTCACTCAGTCACTTTTAGGCCAATGCTGCGTCACTCTAAACCCTGCGGCTGCTTGAAGCAGACGTACGGCTTGACGCAGCATTGGGGAGATAGGGCACCCAAGAGCATTGCTGGAGCTGCATCGTGGTTGCGACGCAACTCCAGCAATGCGCTGACTTTAGGGCACAGATGCGTGACGCTTCTGTGTCGTTTTTGCCCCATGGTGCGCCGCATTGTAAATGCGGCGTACCATGGGTGGTGGAGGCGTGGCGCACAATTACTGGCACATCCCTGCTAATTTGCAGGGATGCGCCAGTAATTGAAAATCTGCCCCTTGGTGTCGAGCATTACGCAGTTCTGTAAAGTACACTCCTACATAATTACTCAGGCCAATGAAATGAACACAAAAAATCAAAAACAAATAAGCATAGTAGCACCGCCACGGAGCAGAAGAGCAGTGCACCTGAAATGCAATCACAGAACATTTTGAAACATAATTTACCTACAATGTAATCGGCAGCATTATTGCTCTTCGGAAACAAAAATAAATTTGCAATATGATAACACATAGAGCAGGAGAAAACAGAGTAGTGATTAAATAGCTACTACTACTCACCAAGCCCGGGGAACTCGACGCCTAGCTGGTCGAGAAGGTCGCGTTTACGGTCCAGGATGTCGGACCACCGGTGCGTGGCCTGGTTGTAGGTGCGCCAGACCCGAGAGTGTTGATACATGGCCCAGCACACCTTCTCCCACCGCTTCTAACGCTCCTGGAGCCCGAACCCGCCAGCGATCCTGCCACCTGCCACGATGGTCTTGGGGAGGCGGCGCTGGACATAAAAAACCAGTGTGGCCACCTCCTCCGCGCAAAAGATCTCCCGGACTGTGACGTTCTCCCCCCGCAATCGCCCGCATGGGAGCCGAGTACTGGGTGCGGGACCCTTCCCGGCTCCCTTTGCCATGGTCCTGTACAGCAGGAAGAAAAAAATAGGAAAGAATAGGGAAAAAGTAAAGTAAAGATTTTTTTTTTAAAAGTAACGAAAAGTTGAGAAAAACACTAAATATAGATCTAGAAAAAGAAGGGATAGATATAGAGTAGAAAAGATGAAAAAAAGTCCAAAGAAACAAAGGATTGCACAGATGAAAGGAGGATTAGAAAGCATGCACAGAACCATAGCAATGAATGAAAAACAAGATGGCCGCGCCCATTGAGGACCGCGTGGGTAAGTTCGCGCAATATTTCCCTTGCGAGCGCGCGAAAATGCCCGCGAATACATAATCGTGCGCCGCATACGACGCAAGCATGCAACTAGCGGCCGGAAATGGAAACCCGTCACGCAAACAAGATGGCCGCGCCCATACACGACCGCATGGGCAACCTCTGGGTCGGTGCGCCTCAAGTGGTCCGCGAATAAGCAAAAAAACACGCAAACACGCAAAAAAAAGAAATCCGCAAATTCGCACGAATTCTCGGATTGCAAGTTCGATTTCGCACGAATTTGCGCCCTGCGAATCTCGCAAAATGGCAGAAAAACAAATTTGGAAAACTGAAAGCACTTAGCAGGTGCAAAAGTTCAAGCTAATTTGTAACCATTCCCTGTAGTGCTTCCTGAGGGGCCCCTCCAGAGTTCAGTTGCCTACTTGCAACTATTCTCTGACCCTGCTCTGACCCTCAAAGCAGGGTTAGAGAATAGTTACAAGTATGGCACAATGCTCCTGTAAAAAAAATTAAACTGCAACAGGAAGCACTTACAGCTAAGGAAGCAGGCGCCAGACTTGAAGCTCAAATTCAGTGACACATTAACCAGCCCCAAATTATTTTATCTCAGTTGAGGCTGAGCAGGTGTGCTTTCCCCCCATAATCTACAGTGGTGAACCAGAGGGTGCTGTGATGAACCAGAGGGTTGGCAGTGCTGAACCAGAGGGTGACAGGGATGAACCAGAGGGTGGCAGGGAAGAACCAGAGGGTGGCCGTGGTGAGTGCTGAACCAGAGGGTGGCAGCAGGGGTGAACCAGAGGGTGCCGTGATGAACCAGAGGGTGGCAGTGGTGAGTGCTGAACCTGAGGGTGACACGGGTGAACCAGAGGGTGGCAGTGGTGAACCAGAGGGTGGCAGTGATGAACCAGAGGGTGGCGCTGGTGAACCAGAGGGTGCTGTGATGAACCAGAGGGTGGCAGTGATGAACCAGAGGGGGACAGTGATGATCCAGAGGGGGGCACTGGTGAACCAGAGGGTGCTGTGATGAACCAGAGGGTGGCAGGGATGAACCAGAGGGTGGCAGTGATCAACCAGAGGGTGGATGCCTTGAACCAGAGGGTGGCAGTGATGAACCAGAGGGTGACAGTGATGAACTAGAGGGTGGCAGTGATGAACCAGAGGGGGACAGTGATGATCCAGAGGGGGGCACTGGTGAACCAGAGGGTGCTGTGATGAACCAGAGGGTGGCAGGGATGAACCAGAGGGTGGCAGTGATCAGCCAGAGGGTGGATGCCTTGAACCAGAGGGTGGCAGTGATGAACCAGAGGGTGACAGTGATGAACCAGAGGGTGACAGTGATGAACCAGAGGGTGGCAGTGGTGAACCAGAGGGTGGCAGTGATGATCCAGAGGGTGGCAGTGTCAAACCGGAGGGTGGCAGTGATGAACCAGAGGGGGACAGTGATGATACAGAGGGTGGCAGTGGCAAATCAGAGGGTGGCAGTGATGAACCAGAGGGTGGCAGTGGCAAACCAGAGGGTGGCAGTGATGAAACAGAGGGGGACAGTGATGATCCAGAGGGTGGCAGTGGCAAACCAGAGGGTGGCAGTGGCAAACCAGAGGGTGGCAGTGATGAACCAGAGGGTGGCAGTGGCAAACCAGAGGGTGGCAGGGATAAAACAGAGGGTGGCAGTGGTGAGTGCTGAACCTGAGGGTGACAGGGGTGAACCAGAGGGTGGCAGCGGTGAACCAGAGGGTGGCAGTGATGATCCAGAGGGTGGCAGTGGCAAACCAGAGGGTGGCAGTGATGAAACAGAGGGGGGCAGTGATGATCCAGAGGGTGGCAGTGGCAAACCAGAGGGTGGCAGTGATGAACCAGAGGGTGGCAGTGGCAAACCAGAGGGTGGCAGTGGCAAACCAGAGGGTGGCAGTGATGAAACAGAGGGGGACAGTGATGATCCAGAGGGTGGCAGTGGCAAACCAGAGGGTGGCAGTGGCAAACCAGAGGGTGGCAGTGGCAAACCAGAGGGTGGCAGTGATGAAACAGAGGGGGACAGTGATGATCCAGAGGGTGGCAGTGGCAAACCAGAGGGTGGCAGTGATGAACCAGAGGGTGGCAGTGGCAAACCAGAGGGTGGCTGTGATGAACCAGAGGGTGACAGTGATGAACTAGAGGGTGGCAGTGATGAACCAGAGGGGGACAGTGATGATCCAGAGGGGGGCACTGGTGAACCAGAGGGTGCTGTGATGAACCAGAGGGTGGCAGGGATGAACCAGAGGGTGGCAGTGATCAGCCAGAGGGTGGATGCCTTGAACCAGAGGGTGGCAGTGATGAACCAGAGGGTGACAGTGATGAACCAGAGGGTGACAGTGATGAACCAGAGGGTGGCAGTGGTGAACCAGAGGGTGGCAGTGGTGAACCAGAGGGTGGCAGTGTCAAACCGGAGGGTGGCAGTGATGAACCAGAGGGGGACAGTGATGATACAGAGGGTGGCAGTGGCAAATCAGAGGGTGGCAGTGATGAACCAGAGGGTGGCAGTGGCAAACCAGAGGGTGGCAGTGATGAAACAGAGGGGGACAGTGATGATCCAGAGGGTGGCAGTGGCAAACCAGAGGGTGGCAGTGGCAAACCAGAGGGTGGCAGTGATGAACCAGAGGGTGGCAGTGGCAAACCAGAGGGTGGCAGGGATAAAACAGAGGGTGGCAGTGGTGAGTGCTGAACCTGAGGGTGACAGGGGTGAACCAGAGGGTGGCAGCGGTGAACCAGAGGGTGGCAGTGATGATCCAGAGGGTGGCAGTGGCAAACCAGAGGGTGGCAGTGATGAAACAGAGGGGGGCAGTGATGATCCAGAGGGGGGCAGTGATGATCCAGAGGGTGGCAGTGGCAAACCAGAGGGTGGCAGTGATGAACCAGAGGGTGGCAGTGGCAAACCAGAGGGTGGCAGTGGCAAACCAGAGGGTGGCAGTGATGAAACAGAGGGGGACAGTGATGATCCAGAGGGTGGCAGTGGCAAACCAGAGGGTGGCAGTGGCAAACCAGAGGGTGGCAGTGGCAAACCAGAGGGTGGCAGTGATGAAACAGAGGGGGACAGTGATGATCCAGAGGGTGGCAGTGACAAACCAGAGGGTGGCAGTGATGAACCAGAGGGTGGCAGTGGCAAACCAGAGGGTGGCTGTGATGAAACAGAGGGTGGCAGTGATGATCCAGAGGGTGGCAGTGGCGAACCAGAGGGTGCTGTGAGTGAGAAGTTGGCCTGGTATATGATGATCACTATTCTAGTGAGCACCTTGCACCAGTCCAAACGACCCTTATGGTGATTGGTTGTAAGTCAACCTTATAGACCAGCTATCCTAGTGGTAGCATGGACAAAAGCAGTCTTAGGCTAAACTCAAGAGGGCATGTGAAGCCAGCTGTTTTACCATATGCAATCCTTTAAATACCAAATGAAAGGAGACCACACAAGTTATATATTATAAAATATATGTATTTATTTCTAGAATAATCCCCTTGTCTCTTTATGAGCACAGGAGCACAAGCGTTAAACAAAGAACACAGTATAACATACAATAAGCTGCACAATTATGGATAGGCCGGGTGGCCACTCAAACCATATATTAAGAAAGTGGTATAAGTACTACGTCACGAACAATGAACAGGCCTAGGGCCTAGGGAATCGCTGGGCCTACACTGGACTAATGAAGGTTAGGACATAGGAGGCCCACAGGATGCGGGTGCAATGTCTATAGGCAACCGCGTTTACCATATAAGTCAATGGTGCGTACAAATCTGAAAGTTATAGGTTTAGGAGTCTTCCGACTGGACTAGAACTTAGCCACTAAAAACTAGGACACTAGAGGTGTAAACCACTATAGGAGCACCGGTGTAATCTCGTTATCTCACCCACAGGAAGCGGGTGCATAGGTGCCAAAGTGAGTCGGGTTTCTTCGTGGAGTTCTATGGAGCCTGGAGGTAAAGATGCTGCAGGCGGCCAGGAGAGAAGAGTCCGGTTGGATCCAAGGGTGGATCGAAGATGTAGAGTACCTGAAAGCAGAGGGGACAGAGTCTAGGTCACTAGCCAGTGACCAGGATGGAACCAAGACGGAACCAGGCAGTGTCGGGTTGCAATCAGGTGCTGTCGAGTAGTTTGTCTCCGCTGCCACGTGGACCAGGAAGGATCGAAGATGACCAGCTGGTGGACACGAGCTGTCCCACAAAGGCTCTTGCTGTCCGCGGTGTCGGTTCTTGAATTGGAGTCACCAAACCATGGCAAATGCAACCCAAGCAGGACTCGAAGATGTCTTCTGGATCGGACCGGGAAGGTCAGATCGATGGCTCCTTTTCAGGGGAGCTAGGGCCAGTCTGGAGCAACCAGACCAGCAGTGTAGTTTTGATGGATCGTTGTCTCAGAGGCCACTAGCCAACGGGCAAGCGGCAAGCAGTAAAAGTGCAAAAGGGCCCCACGCAGCACTCGGTGAGTGGCGAGGGGTGATCTTTGGAGCACAGGCTGCTCGGGACTGGGGCTTCTCAAACCCCAAAGCACAACGTCGAGGGTGCCTCGGAGCTGCACAGGAAGCACTTCGTTGACTCTTCAAGATGGCCGGTCCCACGTCTCTCGTCGCCTCCACGGGTCTCAGCTTTGCCAGGACTGTGGATCGGGCTGTTGGATGTCTGGGAGTCTGGGTCTTGTTGATCTCTGTCGTTCGAGCTCCGGCAGGAGCAACAGCAAAGAAAGTCTTGATGCGCTGATGGTGCCTGCTTGCACAGGGTGGCCACTCCTGGACCACAAAGGAGATTCTTCAGTCTTCCACGTCGAGTGGGTTGTCGAAGGGTCCAGAGTTTCATTTCAAAGTTTCAGTCAGGATGATCTGGTTTGCATTAATTGCGGGTTTCTAACGCGCTAGAATTGACTCCCGAAGGAGTATCGCTGCGCCATAGACGGCTGGGGAACCCGTCCTGGCTTTCCCTGTGAGATGGTCCCTACTGGGTATCTCCAAGGTAAACCAGGCATCCCCGGCGTATGTGGGGGGTCGTTGTGGAGATGAGGCAAGCTAATGCCCAGAGTTGCGGAGTGTGATCCCTGGTTAGAATAGGCACCGAGGTGAGAATTATCGAGTCCGCTGACCCTGGTTCACGACCCTGCTGCGTCGGGAATTGAACCCTTGTCCCGGGCCTTCCTCTGCTCCCGGGTCTGCCGCCTCTAACCAGTGAACCACACCACTCCACTACACAGCTCCTACCTTTATTCCAAATCTAGGGGCTGGATCTCCTGCTAGGTCCCTCCTATGGGTGGGACCCAGGAAGGGCATGGTTACACCCCTTTCCCTTTGTCCAGTTTCGCACCAGAGCTGGGGCTGGAGAGCCCCAGCACCGGTTTGAACTGGACTTTGCATGGGACACCTTGTGTGCCCCAGGCAGTGTCTAGTTTCATTCAGCCCTCCCTGCCCCAATCCACAGCCTTGAACCAGAGGGTGGCAGTGATCAACCAGAGGGTGGCAGTGATGAACCAGAGGGTGCTGTGATAAACCAGAGGGGGACAGTGATGATCCAGAGGGTGGCAGTGGCAAACCAGAGGGTGGCAGTGATGAACCAGAGGATGGCAGTGATCAACCAGAGGGTGGCAGTGAGGAACCAGAGGGTGGCAGTGATGAACCAGAGGGTGGCAGTGATGATCCAGAGGGTGGCAGTGGCAAACCAGAGGGTGGCAGTGATGAACCAGAGGGTGGCAGTGGCAAACCAGAGGGTGGGAGTAATGAACCAGAGGGTGGCAGTGATGAACCAGAGGGTGGAAGTGGTGACCCACAAGGTGATGAACCAGAGGATAGCAGTGATGAACGAGAGGGTGGCAGTTATGAACCAGAGGGTGGCCGCGATGAACCACATGGTCGCAAACAGGCTGGACACGTAGAAACAACATGGTTGCGAACGTTGCGACCACACAAGTAAGTTTGAGTTCCCGAACTTGTACAAAACCCTCGCGAACTGGCAAAAACAGCAAATTCGCACACATTCGCGAATTGCGAGTTTGCTTTCACGCGAATTCGCGGATCGCGAATTCTCAAATTTCGCCCTTGCTTACATTTTTGTCAATGAAGCTTTTTGACAACTTTCTTGTTCGTGACTGTTGTACATCTATTATAATAAAAGCGACTTTCTTCTGTCACAACACTATGTGTGTTATTTTTTAAATATTTTCTGTAGTACCCGACTGTACCAAACAGGATGCGAGAGGTCCCCAGCCTGGATGATCTCAACTGTCTGCTAATAAACTATCATAATTACTCAGAGTCTGTACATTCAGCTGACTCGCCGACTTGGAGCGTTTCCATCCCACCGCAGCACAGTTTGTGGATTCCTAACATGTGACATTTCGATGGTTTTAGTGTGTGAATGAGTGACATTGTACTGCTGAAAGAGTAACACTTCCTCGTTAGTAAATCAGAGCAATGTCTAGTATCTGCATGCCTGTAAGTGTTCTATTATTGTATCCAGACATATAATACAATAGACAATATACCTCTAATACAAGCCACATGTTACAATTCAAAGAATGATACGTAGTTCAGGGATGTACATTAGGATCATAGCTTTATTCTTCAGATAGGATCCAAGTTATGCCTCATACTATGCCCCACCAGGAGCAGCCTCCCTGCCGCTCAGCCCTTCCACCCCAACTGATTCCTTTTCCACTCAAACACTCTCAACTTTCTGATGACATCACATAGACTGAGCAGCAAGGCAAAAGGCAACAACAGAGAGGATGCATTAATCACTTACTAGATTACAACACATCACCCCTCATCAAAATTGTAAAAATACAAGCATGCAAGATCATTGTACATACATGCAATATGACTAGCTATAAATACAATGTGCGGAGTTGGACATACACACATACAAAAAATTAACGAGCTTCAAGAATAACACAAAGCTTCAAGACGTAACACTCTAAGGGTAATTTTGCAACCCTCTAAACACAAGGTGATACAAATACCTCAATCAAAAACAAGGGTAAATCCAGAGAAGCTAAAGAGCATTCTCATCTTACCAAAACAAGGGTAAATCCAGAGAAGCTACACAAAAGGTAGACCTCTCATGTGCACACCCGTAACGCACAGTCCAACACCTCACTCAAGGTTACAACCAAACAGAGGGTATCATCAAAACAGGTAAGTCAGAGAAGCCTCATAAGAAGGAGTCTTCACATGTGCGTACCCGTAACGCACAGTCCAAGCACAACTTAAACTCAAAGGCGTACACTAACAAGACCAGGAACACTCCCTCTATTCCATACAGATTCACAACAAAGACACAACACTCTCACACCCCCCTCTTGTATGAAAAGGCATGGTAGAAAAACAGAGCAATGGAGCAAATATGTGACACAAAAACAAGAACATATAAAATATTGAGAACGTGCTGCAAGAATAATCAAACATCCCATTTTACCACCAGTGAGCGAAATCTCACTTGAGACGACTGTCGCAAATAACTTGAGACCTGCAGTTTTGCTTGACATAGATTCTTCCATGCGTGATGCAGCGCTCTAAATTTAGTGTGCACTATACCTTAATCAGCAGAAGAATGTCCATGAAATATGCAGGTGACAGAAGATCAGCACTACACTGATAGAGCCCTGGAAACAGTTCCTCCAATATCGCCGCTGATAAAGAATGCCACTGATAATTCCCCAACAAGTTCTGCTCAAAGACAATGGTGTTCTTGCGAATACATCCGGGAGGCAGAACACCTTGTCACTCAGACACTTAAGCTGGTTCCGAAACGCTCTCCTGCGCTACCAAACTCACATTGGTGCAAGTGCGTGGAACGTGGTTGGCGAAAGGAACTGAGGAGAAACACAGCCAAACTCAAAATGGCAGCACATTCTGACACGCCGTGCCCGGGTGGCGCACGGCCTAATAAAACTCTCAGTGACATCACCTCAATGGACCAGACAGGGAGAGAAGGATCTCTCACATGACAGTGACAGGCATAAGGCACCGGCACTTCCCCTCCACTAACGATTTTCACCCAAGTCCAATTCACGAATTTCTGCGGGATGCGCATGGGCAGGGAGACACAGTTACGTGTAAAGCAGACAGATAACGGAAAGCAACAGTTCAATGACGCCTCTAATCCAGCAGGAATTGGCACTTTTGTTCACAGGTAATACATTCCCAAAATTCAATGGGCAGCAGGAACTAACATAAGTTCAAATGTACAGTACACTCTAGTACAGGCACACAATGCAGTTTATAGTAGATTGCATCATGCCAATATAGGGAAAATGTAGCAGAAGTCTTAAAGGCAGGCAGGCAGGCAACAGAAACTGGCACACTTAAGTTGTGGTCGACCAATGACAGGGTCACTGGTGGTGCATTAGGGGTGCCAGGTTTCTTCAAATCCACGGGTTGTAATTTCACTTATTTGAAGTTCCTTTAATTGTAAAAGTCCATTCTCCATAGAAGTAGCAGGCAGATTCTTTAAAATCGACACCAGTGTTACAATTGAAAGAATGCTACGTAGTCCAGTGATGTATATTAGGATCACAGTTTTATTCTTCAGCTAGGATCCAAGTTATGCCTCATACTGTGCCCCACCAGGAGCAGCCTCTCAGCCGCTCAGCGGTTCCACACCAACTGATTCCTTCTTCCACTCAAACACTCTCAACATTCTGATGATATCACATAGAATGAGCAGCAAGGCAAAGAGCTACACCAGAGAGGATGCATTAATCACTTACTAGATTACAACACCACACCTGTGATTCAAACATTACTAATGTCAGTCAGAGGGAAGTGGCCGTTCGTCCTTCAATCTGTCATGTTCTATTACTCAGACTGTCCTCTACCATTTCGCACTCTTTAAGGCACTTTCCATCATGATCTCTCTGCTCATTTTCTGAAAATGTCCATCTGCATACGTCGCATGTCTATCACTGTCTTTATACTCCGTCTTTTTGCAAGTATCTCCCTGTGTGGCGCCAACCCTCCTTCACCCTGTTCTCGCTAAGACACACGATACACTCTTTCCTCTCTGGTGAGAACATTTTCTTTTCCTTTGTAGCTCTCAATATTTTACCCGCCTTTCTGCCGCCTTCCCATACCACTATATAAAATCGTAGTTACAATTTGCACACATGTGATAATATGTAATCGCATTGTTGATCGCAAAGTGCAGGAATTCCCTGGGGCACTACTATGCGTGTCTAAAGCATCTAGTGCAGTGATGTTGACACTAGCATTAAAATGCGTTAGTCTAACACCTGATGAGTGGTACTTGGCAGGGCTGTGGCTTTATTTGGTTTAGGCTGTCCAGCTTGAGTCTGTACCTTCCCTAGCCTAAAATGTAGTATCCTTCTGAGTACTCCCTTTCTACAAACAGGCTTGTAAATCTTGATCTTATCTCGTCACATTTGCTGTGCATTCAAACACCGAGGTCAAATGTCAGGTGCTGTCTTCTGAGGGTGCTTGTTCACTCTTCTTTCCTTGACTTCAAAGTGAGAGGATTTATGTGACAATCTTGCTGGATACTTGGGGTAGGAAAGAGTTTTTTGCTAGAACACAACAACATTTAAGTGAACTGTGTCACTATTACAGATTATATCAGAAATAGGATTACAAATGAAGCACATTTTTTGTTATTTCTGAAGTGTGCTGCAGACAAATACTTAAATATGATCAAGACGAATAATAACACTATGTGATGCAATTTCCACATATTTATGTCTGTGCACGGTATAGTTTTATTAGTAAAACTGTGTGTGCAAATGTAATCGTCATTTCCATTGAAAACCGAGACATACATTAGAGACAGCATGGACTTTATCAAGACTATAGGGGGCCGTCCCTTCAACCTTGAAACTGAGCTAATGGTGGGACTTGATACCGAGTCACTTTATACCAATATCCCTCACGAAGAGGGACTTTCAGTGATTCAAACCCTACTCGAAACAAGACCACAACCTACCCTTGTCCCTACATCCTTCATCATGAGCCTCCTACGCATTGCTTCGGAAAATAATTATTTTCTTTACCACAAAACCTACTACCTTCAAATCAAAGGAGTCTCTATGGGCTTGTCTCAGTTTGGTGGACGAACTCTTTGATGACAGCGTCAATATATTTTCCTAACGGTTCCAGTATAGAACCACAGCCGGACACGATGGGTCGTCCAGGGGTATTTGTACTGTCCTTGTGGATCTTTGGGAGGATGCAGATTACAGGTGTCCTGGGGTGTTGATTGTTCAGAAATAGGTATTCTTTCTGTGTAATGATACCATCCAATTTAGCCTGGTTAGTTACTAGTTGTATCTTGCAGCTTGATTCATCAAGCCGAAATCGGCTTGCAAAGGGCCAGATTCTGAGAATCTGGCCCTTTGCGAGCGCTATTTTTGCATTTGGGATTCATCATCCCAAATGCAAAAATCGGTAATAGCGATTTCGCTATTTTGCGAGGAATTACATTTAAGGAATCTCTATTTGAGATTCCTTAAATGCAATTCATCATCCATTTAAAAATTGCGAATTCGCAATTGCGGCCCGCTATTTACAGCGAGGTCAAACCTCGTGGTAAATAGCGAAAACTTAGAAAAATGCTTTTAAAAGCATTTTTCTAAGTTGCATGTTGCACACACACATGTCCTTTGGACATGTGTGTGCGTAACACCTGTTTCAATTTGCATTTAAGGGGTGCTACAGGGTGTCCTTTGGACACCCCTGGCACCCTTTAAATCGCTATCTTATTTGCGATTAGCTAATTGCTAATCGCAAATAAGGAATACTCCCCATTCATTCCTATGGGCCTTTTGGCCCATAGGAATGAATGGGGAGTTATTCCTTATTTGCGATTAGCAATTTGCTAATCGCAAATAAGGAATGTGTAGGAATCACAATTCTTTTTGCGATTCCTACATGAATCCCGTTTTGCGAGTCTGTAATAGCGATTCCTTATGAATCGCTATTATAGACTCGCAAAACGGGTCTTTGATGAAACAGGCTGTTGGTTTTTAGTTCTGATAAGGGGTCTCTGGGTAGTTTCTGGTAGTGTAGTGGATTTGTGAGTTGTCTCCTAACTTCAGCATCATATTGGACGTGGTCCATGATGACAATTCCACCGCCCTTGTCAGCAATCAAATCTGTTAGTTTTTTGAGACCCAGAAGGGCTTGCTTTTCCACCAGGGGTAGGTTGTTGGGAACATATTCAAAGTTTTTTTTTAGATCTGCTATCTCATGGAGAACAAGTCTTTCGAATGAGAGTATCTCGGGGGCATGGCTGAAGACGGGGGGTTGAAGGTGGATGGCGGGTGAAACCTGGATCTTGGCTTGTAGTCAGAGTCTGGTTGGTCCTTGAAAAATTGTCTAAGCCTTATTCCTCGAAAGAATTGGAGGAGCTGTGTTTGGATTTCAAAGAATTACTTCTATTGGAATGCCAAACAGATCGCTATTTTAATGCACTGGGTCATTATCATGATGCACGGTTCTCACACGTCTTGTACAATCATGCCCGACATAGAGACGTACTCCATCCCGTCTTTTTACTTGCACATCTCAGTCCTTGACCATCTTGGTTCTCGCCCCTTCCATGACTCCGCTGTACACATCACCAGGGCCGGCCCACCCGGAAACATTTACACTGATTTCCCGTGGCCCCCTTGTATTGCAGCACAAACGGATGGTTTTCAGTCATCTCCCCCACGGTAAGCCCGCCACTCCCCCGGGGCCCGCCCGTTCTTCCTTTATGCTCGGTTACACAGCACCCAACTCGGTCCTCCAACTGACCTTTCTTACTCCCGCTCTCCAGGTTCCTACACCGTGAGTTAAGCAGCGGATACCTGGACCCTGCCTCATCATTTCAATTTCAAACATTGACCTTCATGGCCAGAACGGGGCTCCGTTCCTGTGACCCAACACGTGAGTGTCCCACTGCGCCTCTCCCTTTCCTAGCGGTCCCTCCTCTCCATGCGCCAACCACTGTTTACCCATTGCCTCTCCCCCTCTCCAGGTAATTTCTGGTCCCAGGAACCGGAACCCACGTTTGAACTTCTCATCCACAACCATAATGGGGCTCCGTTATTGTGCTTTCACTACCATGTAAGTGTCTCTCTCCGCTGCTTCTCCCTACCATCTCCCTCCTCTCCTTGACTTCGCATTAATTCCCTCTCTCCTTTATTCAGCCACCTTCCATCGGATAAAGCTTCCGGACACCGTTTTCACAATCAGACCTTACTTCCAATATTCCACACCAGAACGGGGACCCGTCTCTGCATCAGTCTTTTCTAGTGAGTTTCTCCCTTTTTCTCCCTCCCCCCCCCTCAATTTCTCCTTTGCCCCGGGTACCCATCTCCGGATCAGCGAATCTGAGCTAGTAATGCCTTGCTCCCCCTTCTTTCTTTTTTTTTCCCTCACGCCATCCCTCCTTTCCTCTTTTCCTTCCTTCCTCCCTTTACCCCATCCACTGTTCATTGAGGCACCGCATAACCCTAGCCGACGGAGTTTTTCTTGCATACCCACACCGGTCTCTGGCCCCACTTTAGACACCACACAGAGGGCCCCCACCCTCCCAATGGCGGCCCCCCTTCTACCTTCGCCACATCCCACCTTCCCTCGCTTTACTCACCCTCGCAAAGCATACCCCGCATTCCTCCCGACCCTTTACCTATCCCTTCTATTACTTACAGCACCGTCATCAATCAGCAACCCGGTCCTGATGAAGATCCTAAATCAATAGGATTGAAACGCCGTTGACCCACAATACAGCGCGACTCATGGCGCATTCCCTTCTTTGGTTCTCAAACTAATTGCCAATACCCATTCACTAAAGAGGAAGCAACAACTTTATAAATATTGTGTTTTTTATTTTTGTCAATTTGCGTCTTTCGCTGTTCTCACCCATATGTCACTCATGCCGTCACCGTTTGTCTCGCTGTCATGTAGCACACTAAGACCCCTTGGGTTGCTGAACCCATTATATGCCTCCAGTGCTGATATCGTAAACTGTTCTGGTGATTGTTTTTGCTTAAATATGTCTTTAAATATATGATGCTAAATGCACTTCTAAACCTACTTAAATTCAGAGTCTCTCTTTCTTCTATATCCATATCTTCTTGTAATGTCCTGTACATGCAAATATGTCTGTTGCTCAAGTGAGATATTGTTCTTTTTTACATATGTACACCCAGATCTCAATCTGGTCTACGGGTTATACTCCTGTTGCCTATCCCCACTCCACTCTACGAAGCACCACTCTAATCAACGCCACTGCATTCTACAACGCTGCATTGTATGTCACTGAATTCAATGCCACTGCACTGTGCAACACTTTATGCCAATGCACTCTACACCAGTCCACTTTACTGCATGCCTCTCTAGTGTATGCCACTCTACGCGATTCCACTCTATGCCACTCCACTCTACAGCACTCTACTCCACTCTTCGCCATTCCACTCTATGACACTCCATGCCACTAGCCAATAACTCTTGCACAGGTGAGACCTATTGGCTTTACCAATACTTGTTATGGTCTGGCTTTGTTATGTTGATTTGTACAGCTCACTAATCACCTGAGAGGATATCCAGATGCTTGGGAAGGTGTGCGGGTCCTTGAGGTGCTGGTATGAAGAGCAAGGTCTTCAGCTTCTTGTGGAACTCAAGAAGTGAGGTGGAGGCTCTGATGTGTTGTAGGAGGTCGTTCCGTGTCTTCTTCGTGCAATGTAGGAGAATGAGCAACCTCCAGGGTGCAGGAGTGTGTATGAGTGAGAGTGAGGCAGAGCGTAGGTGTCTGGCGGGTTGGTAAAAGTGTTTGCAGAATGATTTGAACCACTGTTTTCCTGAAATCTAGTAGAAACAGAAGAATATTGTAACTTGTCCCTTTAAGTATGGTGCATCCATAGGAATGTTAGGTGCATTATGAGAACTTGATGAGTGACCTAGCAACGGGGAGACGGAGAAGTGCTGTGGTGGCTGCCGGCTGTGCCTCCTTGTGGGTGCTAATAAACATGAGTTTCTTCCCAAACCATGTGCCTACGTCATTTTATCACTGTTGATGAGTTGTAGACATGGTTATCACCCACTAGAATAATCGGCATGCATAACACAATGGATATCATCTCAAGCAAGCCAACCATGGTGTGAGAAGGTGGCCTGATATGCAGTGGTCACTATTCTAGTGAACACTATGTATCAGTCCAGCAACCCTTATTGATGATTGGTTGTAAGTCAACCTTATAGACCAGCTATCCTAGTAGCGTGGATACGAGCAGTCTAAGGCTAAAGACTCGAGAGAGCGTGTTAAGCCAGCTGTTATACCACATATACCCCTTGAACACCAAGTGAAAGGACACCACACAAGTGTTATGAAAATAAACAGTTATTTATTAAGAATCACAACAGCCCTGTACTCTTTATGAGGACAGGGTACTAAGCACAAACCAAAACTCTTACAAAAATACTTAAGTTAGCACAGTATATACAAATGCCCGAGGGGCACGGAAAACCATATACTTGAAAAGTGGAATGCGAAATTACTAGCAGGTAAGTACAGTACTAATAGGCTTTGGAATCGCTAGGACTTGACTATAGAATCGTTAGATTACTTCTAGGAGACCCAGGGGACTCGGGTGCAGTGTGTGCACTCTCACGCGAGATGCGGGACAAAGTCTATGGTAGCTAGAAATTGCAAAGTTAGTGTTCTCGGGCGAACCCGACCTGGTAGGGAGAAAACGACAGTGGATCCTGACCCTTGGATAGTGAGGCTATGCTGGGGCACCGAAATGCCGAAGTTACCTAGCCCAGGGGCTGCAGCTGCATAGGACTCACAAGACGTCGGGAATCCTCGTTGCCGGACCAGGAGCCTGGAAGAAAGAAGTTGCTGGCAGGCGACCAGTGAAGAGAGTTCGATGGATCCAAGCCTGGATCGAATGAAGATGACACCTGAAAGCAGAGGGGACCAAGTTCGAGACTACTAGCCAGTAGTCAGTGGGCACCAGGAGGGCACCGGATGGTAGCCACCTCGACTAGGTGAGTGGGTGACGCTGTGCTCGGTGATCTCACGGACCAGGAGGCGTTGTCGGCGACCAGGAAGGAGGATCGAGCTGTCCCACGAAGATAGAAGCTGTCGGCGTCGCTGGACCCAGGATTGGGCAACAAAGCCTTGGCAAATTCAAGCCCACGCGGTGGACCTAAAATGGCGTCTGGAGTGGACCAGGAGGGTCCCGGGTGCCTCTCTTAAAGAAGGAAGCAAGGGCCAGTCGGGAGCAACCAGACCAGCAGCATGTATGTCGTTGGGCGTCGTTCAGAAGGCCACAAGCCAGCCGGCTAGTAGTCAAACAACGCGGTGCACAGCAAACAGCAGAAGGGCCCCACGCAGATCGTGGAGATGCAGGGAGGCTGATCTTGGATGCTGGAGCTGCGCAGGGTTGGGGCTTCTCGGACCCCAAAGCACTCACCAGTGGAAGACTCGGTGGGCTTGTTACGAAGAAGTCGTGCAGTCTTGGCGATCGTCGGTCCCTCGAGGTCTCGTCGCACTCACGGTTCTCAGCTTTGCTGTAGAGGTGAGTAGAGGTCAGAGGTGCCAGGGAAGCCGGGTCTCGTCGAGCTGGGTCGTCGGATTCGTGAAGAAGGACTTGCAGCAGACCGCAGTGTTCTTAGGATGGTGCCTGCGGATGCAGGGTGACTACTCCTTAGCCACAAGGGAGAATCTTGAAGAAGAAATCTTGATGTCCTTTCGTAGAAAGTCGTGTCTTGATTCCAAAGATGATCTAATTTGAACAGGGGGCCCGCTCCTATCTTTATACTAAAAAAGGGGGCTGACCCGGTGACTAGGTCCTGCCTATGGGTGGGACTATGAGGGGGGTGGTTACACCCCTCTGCCATGCCGGACTTCCCCCAGGCCAGGGGCTGGTGTGCCCCTGGAACTGGTTCTGACCGGCCTATGCGTAGTGAGCACCGGGGTGCCACTCAGCAGTCACCTTCCTGAAAAGCCCTGCCTACCCAGGATACACAAAACCATGTCTGGGACGGTGCTAGCACTGCCCCTGACAGGAAACCCTTTGTCCAGGCTCCCCTCGCTGGAAGGACTCCCAGCTGCAGGGGGTCAGACTCGTGTCTGTGGTGGCAGCATCCATTTTGTGGAGCTGAGGCTTCGTTTAACTTTAACCAGGGTTCACAGTTACATACATGTCGTGTCCCTCTAGAAGGGTGGAATGCTAACCCCGTCGCCAGAATTGGCGAGGGGTTAGTATTCCAATTCGTATGACACCTTACTCGACATGTTTTGATAAAGCAATACCAAAGATAGCATTTAACCGCGAGGATTATAATGCACTTAAGAGTATATGGTATGCGATATCATGGAACAGCTATTAGGACTTGATTCCGCAAGCTGCAGACAGGCTCAGCTCATGCCAGAGCACCATCTCACACGATTCCAAGCACTCTGCCTTCAGGATTGTCAAGGCCTGCCATAGGAGTGACTGATAGGAATCTGTGTGTCCATTTTAGGGTTAGGTATAGGTATACTACACCTACAGCAAAGGGTGATTACACGACTTTGCCCCAGCTGTCATGCAGCCAGTTGTGTCAAATTTAGGAGGCCAGCCAGGGGTGGCACAATACATGCTTCAGCCCCTGGTAGGCCCTGGGTACACCTATGCCCTGAGTTACAGGGTCTGATAAGGTGGCCCAGTACCAATTGGTAGATGCACCTAGGGTACATGTTGTAATTTAGAAAGAGAACAGCCAGGCTGTGGGTCTGATTGGCAGGCCCACAGCCAGAGAAAGTCGTAAACCAGTGAAACAAAAGCAAAAAATCTGGGTGATCATAGGATTGCAGACCCTACTCTCCTACATGACCCCCCCCCCCAAACTTTGGGACAATAAGCTAACCTTGACCAGGTGAGTCTTCTTGTTCTAAGTGGAAATATCTGGAGAGCCCATCGGCATTGCCATGATCAGTACCAGGTCTATGTTCCACTGTAAAGTCCATCCCCTGTAGGGAAATGGACCACCTAAGCAGTTTGGGGTTTTCACCCTTCATCTGATTTAGCCACAAGAGGGGCTTATGGTCGGTCTGAATCTTGAAGTGAGTGCCAAACAAGTATGGCCTCAGCTTCTTCAGGGCCCAAACCACAGCAAATGCCTCCCTCTCAATAGCTGACCAATTCTTCTCTCTGGGGGTCAGCCTCCTGCTTATAAAAGCAATGGGCTGGTCTTGACCATCAAAATTCAGTTGAGAAAGAACAGCTCCCACACCCAACTCAGAAGCATCTGTTTGGACAATGAATGGTTTGGAATAGTCTGGACTCTTAAGGATAGGTGCTGTGCACATGGCCTGCTTTAGGTCATCGAATGCTTTTTGACAGCCTGCTGTCCACTGAACCTTTTTTGGCATTTTCTTACTTGTCAGTTCATTTAATGGTGTCACAATGGAACCATAGTTCCTGACAAACTTTCTGTAGTATCCAGTCAGGCCCAAGAAAGCTCGAACCTGAGTCTGGGTGGTTGGAGGAGCCCAGTCCCTGATTGACTGTATCTTGCTCTCCAGTGGCTGAACCTGGCCTCCACCTACAAGGTGGCCCAGGTATACAACCTGTGTCTGCCCTATCTGGCACTTGGTGGCCTTGATAGTGAGGCCTGCTGCTTGCAGAGCCTCTAACACTTTCCTCAGGTGGACCAGGTGATCCTCCCAGGTGGAGCTAAAGACAGCAATATCATCTAGATATGCTGCACAGAAGTCATCCAGCCCAGTAAGGACTTGATTCACCAACCTTTGGAAGGTGGCAGGTGCATTTTTCAGACCAAAGGGCATTACCACAAATTGATAATGCCCACCAGGGGTTGAAAATGCTGTCTTGGGCTTGGCATCCTCAGCTAACCTGATTTGCCAATACCCAGCTGTTAAGTCAAATGTGCTTAAGTAGTTGGCAGAAGCCAATCTATCTATCAGCTCATCTGCCCTTGGCATTGGGTGGGCATCAGTCTTAGTGACTGCATTGAGACCCCTGTAGTCTACGCAAAACCTCATCTCTCTCTTACCATCCTGGGTGTGAGGCTTTGGCACTAGAACTACTGGACTAGCTCAAGGGCTATCTGAGGGTTCAATGACTCCCAACTCCAACATTTTCTGCACTTCCGTTTTTATGCAGTCTCTAACATGATCAGGCTGCCTGTAGATTTTACTCTTGACTGGCAGGCTGTCACCAGTGTCAACCTCATGGGTACACCAATTGGTCTGACTGGGTGTCAGAGAAAACATATGTCTGAAAGACTGAAGAACCTGTTTACAGTCTTTCTGTTGATGTTCAGAGAGGCTGCCACAAAAGACAACACCATCTACTGATCCATCATCAGGATTCTGAGTGAGCAGGTCTGGGAGAGGGTCACTCTCTTCCTCCTGTCCCTCATCTATGGCCATGAGCAAGCTCATGTCCTTCCTGCCGACATATGCTTTGAGCCTGTTGACATGGAGTACCCTGTGGGGGCTCCTGGGAGTTCCAAGGTCCACCAGGTAGGTGACCTCTCCCTTTTGCTCAAGAATTGTGTGGGGCCCAGACCATTTGTCTTTGAGTGCTGCTGGGGCCACTGGCTCCAACACCCACACCTTCTGTCCAGGCTGGTAAACAGTCAGGACAGCCTTTTGGTCATGCCAAGCTTTTTGGAGTTCTTGACTGGCCTTAAGGTTTTCAGATGCCTTCTCCATATACTCAGCCATCCTGGAGCGGAGACCAAGTACATAGTCCACTATGCTGGTTGCAGGCTTTTTGAGAGGTCTCTCCCATCCTTCCTTCACCAAACAGAGGGGGCCTCTCACAGGATGCCCATACAAAAGTTCAAAAGGGCTGTAGCCAACCCCCTTTTGTGGGACCTCTCTGTAAGCAAACAGAAGGCAGGGAATCAGGACATCCCATCTACGCCTGAGCTTTTCAGGTAGTCCATGAATCATCCCTTTTAGGGTCCTGTTGAACCTTTCAACAAGCCCATTGCATTGTGGATGATAGGGTGTAGTGAATTTGTAATTGGCACCACATTCCTTCCACATAGCAGTTAAGTAGCTTGACATGAAGTTTGCACCTCTGTCAGAGACAACCTCCTTAGGGAAGCCCACTCTGGAGAACACTCCAACTAGGGCCCTTGCCACTACAGGTGCTGTAGTGGTCCTAAGTGGAATAGCTTCAGGATACCTGGTGGCATGATCCACTACCACCAGTATAAACTTGTGCCCTGATGCTGTCTGGGGTTCCATTGGACCAACAATGTCAATCCCCACTCTTTCAAAGGGCACCCCCACCACAGGCATTGGTATAAGGGGGGCCTTTGTTGTGCCACCTGACTTACCACTGGCTTGGCAAGTGACACAGGAGCGACAAAACTCCTTGGTATCCTCATTCATGTGAGGCCAGTGAAAGTGTGAGACAAGCCTGTCCCAAGTCTTTGTCTGGCCTAAGTGACCTGCTAAGGGAATCTCATGAGTCAAGGTAAGTAGGAAACCTCTCTGAGACAAGGGTACAACCAGCCTCCTGGTCATGCCAGGCTTGGGGTCTCTTGACTCAGTGTACAGGAGTCCATCTTCCCAGTATACCTTGTGGGTACCTGTGGCGTTCCCAGCAGCCTCAGCAGCAGCCTGCTGTCTGAGGGGTTCAAGAGAAGGGCAGCCTAACTGGTCCTTCCCCAGGTCTTCCCTTGAGGGTCCCCCTGAACCCAAGAATTCAACTTGATCAAGTTCAAACTCTCTGGGCTCAGTTTCCCTCAATTCCTGTAGGTCAGCCTCCTCTGAGACTTGATCCTCAACCTGGGGCAAGGGGGAAGGCACGGCCTTAACCCTGCTGCTCTTTTTCTTGGGAGGTGTCTGGTCCATTGTTCCAGGATCCAGCACCTGTTCAGTGGGGCATTTCCTGACCTGTGACCTGGTCACAGCAAACACATGTGCTGGCAAGCCTAACATTTCCATGTGAGTCCTCTGCTCCACTTCTGACCATTGTGATGACTCCAAATCATTGCCCAACAAACAATCCACTGGGAGGTCTGAACTAACTACAACCTTCTTTTGGCCAGTTACCCCTCCCCAGGAGAAAGCTACAATTGCCATACTGTGATTGGTAGTGACATTGCTTGCATTGGTCACCAGGAATTCTGTACCTGGCATGATCTGTCCAGGGTCCACAAAGTTAGGTGTCACCATTGTGACACTTATTTTAATTTAACAAAGGTCCTAGGTTTGGAATAATATTCAGAAAAATAATTTACACAGGCTCGAAATAAAGACTGTGTTTTTCCTTTTTCAGTGTCCAGCCGGACCTAGAAGCGTTTATTTTGGAAAATATTTTAAGTATAAGCAGAGTATGGTGAGGCAAGTCGCACATCAATAACTGGGCACAAGCCTGTACCTAGTCAGAGAAAGACAATACAAGGGAAAGGACAAAGAGTTTACAGGCAAACAAGGAGAGCAGGGTGGCTTATAATACAATGCAAATAATATTTGAATAAGCACAAACCCACAGTAACTGCCGTGAAAAATACAAATCATAAAACGAACAGTACTGCACAAACAGTCGACGAACGTTTCGATCCCTATCTCCAATAATATAGTGGGATCATCTTCAGGACTACAATTGACTTTGCCTGATTTGTCGAGTAAGCCACGAGCGAGGCTGGGTGGGCCGGCCGTGGGTGGAGACACTTCCCGGGGTAATCAGGTTGCGATGTAGTAGATGCCGGGTCGCAATATAGCGGTGTCGTAGAAGGAGAATAAGTATCGGCCCAATATGGTCAGGTAGATTAAGACCGTTAGAGCCTAGCAACTAGCATAGGCTTGACGTAGAACTTCAATTGAAGGTTTTTATTCCGTAATCGTTGGTATGAATTCCACGTGGGGCGCTCAATGGCGTGGGCCTTCTCCGTGCGAGCCGTGATCCGCTCGTAGTGGGGCCGCAATGGGTTCCCGTTCGGAGGCTCGGTGGCCTGGTGGAGGTCACTATAGGTGTGGCAGGGTATACTCAGACATGAGTCCCTTTCTCACTGCTCCATCAGGATTCAAGCAAGCCGGGCCGAAGAAGGCTGAAATGCCAGAAACCGGTCCCCGGTAGCTTGTCTCCTTTCTGGTGAAGAATTGGCTTGGTAGTTTAGTCTGCCCTGTTCCCATGATGCACTGGGCCAGGGACAGACTGATTTGCATATAGCCAGGTTCTGAGCTGGGATGGGGCAGTGAGATAAATAACGGTGATGGATCAAGCCCTGATCTTTGGACTGGGTAAGAGTGGTCTGTTTAACTCAGACACTCTGTTCATCACCACCCCCTTTTGTAAATCGTTTTTGGCCACTATAGGTGTGGCAGGGTATACTCAGACATGAGTCCCTTTCTCACTGCTCCATCAGGATTCAAGCAAGCCGGGCCGAAGAAGGCTGAAATGCCAGAAACCGGTCCCCGGTAGCTTGTCTCCTTTCTGGTGAAGAATTGGCTTGGTAGTTTAGTCTGCCCTGTTCCCATGATGCACTGGGCCAGGGACAGACTGATTTGCATATAGCCAGGTTCTGAGCTGGGATGGGGCAGTGAGATAAATAACAGTGATGGATCAAGCCCTGATCTTTGGACTGGGTAAGAGTGGTCTGTTTAACTCAGACACTCTGTTCATCACCACCCCCTTTTGTAAATCGTTTTTGGCCACTATAGGTGTGGCAGGGTATACTCAGACATGAGTCCCTTTCTCACTGCTCCATCAGGATTCAAGCAAGCCGGGCCGAAGAAGGCTGAAATGCCAGAAACCGGTCCCCGGTAGCTTGTCTCCTTTCTGGTGAAGAATTGGCTTGGTAGTTTAGTCTGCCCTGTTCCCATGATGCACTGGGCCAGGGACAGACTGATTTGCATATAGCCAGGTTCTGAGCTGGGATGGGGCAGTGAGATAAATAACGGTGATGGATCAAGCCCTGATCTTTGGACTGGGTAAGAGTGGTCTGTTTAACTCAGACACTCTGTTCATCACCACCCCTTTTGTAAATCGTTTTTGGCCACTATAGGTGTGGCAGGGTATACTCAGACATGAGTCCCTTTCTCACTGCTCCATCAGGATTCAAGCAAGCCGGGCCGAAGAAAGCTGAAATGCCAGAAACCGGTCCCCGGTAGCTTGTCTCCTTTCTGGTGAAGAATTGGCTTGGTAGTTTAGTCTGCCCTGTTCCCATGATGCACTGGGCCAGGGACAGACTGATTTGCATATAGCCAGGTTCTGAGCTGGGATGGGGCAGTGAGATAAATAACGGTGATGGATCAAGCCCTGATCTTTGGACTGGGTAAGAGTGGTCTGTTTAACTCAGACACTCTGTTCATCACCACCCCCTTTTGTAAATCGTTTTTGGCCACTATAGGTGTGGCAGGGTATACTCAGACATGAGTCCCTTTCTCACTGCTCCATCAGGATTCAAGCAAGCCGGGCCGAAGAAGGCTGAAATGCCAGAAACCGGTCCCCGGTAGCTTGTCTCCTTTCTGGTGAAGAATTGGCTTGGTAGTTTAGTCTGCCCTGTTCCCATGATGCACTGGGCCAGGGACAGACTGATTTGCATATAGCCAGGTTCTGAGCTGGGATGGGGCAGTGAGATAAATAACGGTGATGGATCAAGCCCTGATCTTTGGACTGGGTAAGAGTGGTCTGTTTAACTCAGACACTCTGTTCATCACCACCCCCTTTTGTAAATCGTTTTTGGCCACTATAGGTGTGGCAGGGTATACTCAGACATGAGTCCCTTTCTCACTGCTCCATCAGGATTCAAGCAAGCCGGGCCGAAGAAGGCTGAAATGCCAGAAACCGGTCCCCGGTAGCTTGTCTCCTTTCTGGTGAAGAATTGGCTTGGTAGTTTAGTCTGCCCTGTTCCCATGATGCACTGGGCCAGGGACAGACTGATTTGCATATAGCCAGGTTCTGAGCTGGGATGGGGCAGTGAGATAAATAACGGTGATGGAGCAAGCCCTGATCTTTGGACTGGGTAAGAGTGGTCTGTTTAACTCAGACACTCTGTTCATCACCACCCCCTTTTGTAAATCGTTTTTGGCCACTATAGGTGTGGCAGGGTATACTCAGACATGAGTCCCTTTCTCACTGCTCCATCAGGATTCGAGCAAGCCGGGCCGAAGAAGGCTGAAATGCCAGAAACCGGTCCCCGGTAGCTTGTCTCCTTTCTGGTGAAGAATTGGCTTGGTAGTTTAGTCTGCCCTGTTCCCATGATGCACTGGGCCAAGGACAGACTGATTTGCATATAGCCAGGTTCTGAGCTGGGATGGGGCAGTGAGATAAATAACGGTGATGGATCAAGCCCTGATCTTTGGACTGGGTAAGAGTGGTCTGTTTAACTCAGACACTCTGTTCATCACCACCCCCTTTTGTAAATCAGTTATTGATGTGCGACTTGCCTCGCCATACTCTGCTTATACTTAAAATATTTTCCAAAATAAACGCTTCTAGGTCCGGCTGGACACTGAAAAAGGAAAAACACAGTCTTTATTTCGAGCCTGTGTAAATTATTTTTCTGAATATTATTCCAAACCTAGGACCTTTGTTAAATTAAAATAAGTAATCCAACCCATGGTCCTTGGCCAATTCTTTTGGGTTCCCTTGTATACCAATACCTACCATTGTGACACTGGCACAAGTGTCCCTATAGGCCTGAGCCATTTTTCCATTAATGAAAGGTGTTTGTCTGTATTTGCCCAAAGTATTGGGGCTTATGTCAGGGGACATGTCCATATCCCCTGTACTGACAAGGACAGCCTGAGTGAGTGTACCAACTAAGTTGTCACACCCCTCAGAACCCAGGGTTAACCCTACTAAACCCTTGGGAGGTGCACTACCACTGCTGACTGTACTAGGGGGCACAGGTGCCTTAGGGGCTGCAGTGGCAGGAGTCTGCCCTCCTCCTTTCTTGGTGCACTCACTAAACCAGCGAGTTTTACTTTTGCAGTATTGGCACCACCTTTTAGATTGGCCTTCTTGGTTTTTCTTCTTCTGGGGAGCCTGACCCCCACCCTCTTTGGGTTGTTGGGGACCTGTCGAAGACTTCTGGTCATTTTGTTCCCCCTTAGAATCTTTACCCTTCTGGTCTGCTTTCTTCTGACCACCTTGATTCTGGCCCTGGTTCTGTTTAACTCTTGTTCTAACCCATCTGTATGCCTTCTTTCCCAATTCTTGGGGAGAGGTCAGATCTGAGTCAACAAGATGCTGATGCAACAACTGGTTCTGACAATTGTTTAAAATTTGTTCTCTCATGATCAAATTGTACAATCCTGTATAATCAGTAACCTTACTGCCCAGCAACCAGCCCTCCAAAGCCTTAGTGGCACAATCTACAAAGTCAGACCAATCTTGAGACTGAGTTTTCTGGGTATCCCTGAACAGCAACCTGTACTGCTCAGTGGTTAGGCCAAACCCATCAATCAGTGTGTTTTTCAAGATTTGGTAATTGTTAGCATCCTCCACTCTAGTAGTGAGGAGCTTGTCTCTTCCTTTACCTTCAAAGGAGAGCCACAAGATAGCTGCCCACTGACTCTGGGGAACACCTTGCACAGTGCAGGCCCTCTCGAAAGCAGTAATCCATTTGTGGATGTCATCCCCTTGTTTAAAGGGGGGCACTATCTTACCCAGGTGTTTTGTATCAAAACTCCTTTCCCTATTGCTAGGTACAATGCTGCCACCAGTGGGGACTACCCCACTTAACTGTTGCTCTCTAGCAAAGGCAAGCCTCTCTTTGGCCAGGGCAAGTTCTTCCCTTTCAATCCTCAGATTGGCTGCCCTTTCCTTAGCTTCATACACTCTCCTCTGAGGGGAAGTCATCCCTCTTTGAGAAGAGTTGTGAGAGCCATTGGTTTGAAGGGATCTGCCAGAGCCTCTTGATAGAGATCTGGCTCGTCCATTCCCAATGTTAAGCTGACCTGATAGTGGCCCCAGGGGTCCCACAGTACCACTGTCATGTTTGCTTAAGTTGGACCTGGTTAGTCTAACGACTTCTACCTGTCCCTTGTCTGCCTCATCCCCAGAGGGATCCTCATCCTCATCCTCCTCCCCATTTTCATTCTCAATGGAGAGGTGGATGAGGTCAGGGTCTCCTCTGGTTCCCTCAAGGGGAGGCATGCCTCCTTCTGGATGAGAAGTGCTAAGAAGTCTCTCAGCTTTTCTGGCATCATAAGTCTCTAGGAGACCAATCAGAAAGGAGGTGGTGGGGTTAGCCCCTTGCTTAATCTTCCTAGAGGTACATACTTGTCGTAACTCATGGAAGTTAAGCACAGTATATCTTGAAGGGATGACCTGTGGAGGGTCAACTGACACAAGGGGAGACTCAGTGTTTCCTCCTTTGTCTGACATACTGTTTCTAGTGTGGTGTAAGTGATGCACCTACCTACACTATGTGTTTACCTTTGCTAAGAGTTGCAGCCAAGGTGTGCTAGGCCTTGAGGAGCTGCAACAGCTGGTTCAGTAGAACTCAGAGTATTCTAAGCTTAGTTATATGTACTAACAGTACTTATGTGATCTTTCAACAAGCTATTCTTAGGATACGTGTGGTAAAACAACAGCAAGCTCAAATCCCAACCGCTGCTCACCAATGTGAGAAGGTGGCCTGATATGCAGTGGTCACTATTCTAGTGAACACTATGTATCAGTCCAGCAACCCTTATTGATGATTGGTTGTAAGTCAACCTTATAGACCAGCTATCCTAGTAGCGTGGATACGAGCAGTCTAAGGCTAAAGACTCGAGAGGGCATGTTAAGCCAGCTGTTATACCACATATACCCCTTGAACACCAAGTGAAAGGACACCACACAAGTGTTATGAAAATAAACAGTTATTTATTAAGAATCACAACAGCCCTGTACTCTTTATGAGGACAGGGTACTAAGCACAAACCAAAACTCTTACAAAAATACTTAAGTTAGCACAGTATATACAAATGCCCGAGGGGCACGGAAAACCATATACTTGAAAAGTGGAATGCGAAATTACTAGCAGGTAAGTACAGTACTAATAGGCTTTGGAATCGCTAGGACTTGACTATAGAATCGTTAGATTACTTCTAGGAGACCCAGGGGACTCGGGTGCAGTGTGTGCACTCTCACGCGAGATGCGGGACAAAGTCTATGGTAGCTAGAAATTGCAAAGTTAGTGTTCTCGGGCGAACCCGACCTGGTAGGGAGAAAACGACAGTGGATCCTGACCCTTGGATAGTGAGGCTATGCTGGGGCACCGAAATGCCGAAGTTACCTAGCCCAGGGGCTGCAGCTGCATAGGACTCAAAAGACGTCGGGAATCCTCGTTGCCGGACCAGGAGCCTGGAAGAAAGAAGTTGCTGGCAGGCGACCAGTGAAGAGAGTTCGATGGATCCAAGCCTGGATCGAAGGAAGATGACACCTGAAAGCAGAGGGGACCAAGTTCGAGACTACTAGCCAGTAGTCAGTGGGCACCAGGAGGGCACCGGATGGTAGCCACCTCGACTAGGTGAGTGGGTGACGCTGTGCTCGGTGATCTCACGGACCAGGAGGCGTTGTCGGCGACCAGGAAGGAGGATCGAGCTGTCCCACGAAGATAGAAGCTGTCGGCGTCGCTGGACCCAGGATTGGGCAACAAAGCCTTGGCAAATTCAAGCCCACGCGGTGGACCTAAAATGGCGTCTGGAGTGGACCAGGAGGGTCCGGGGTGCCTCTCTTAAAGAAGGAAGCAAGGGCCAGTCGGGAGCAACCAGACCAGCAGCAGTGATGTCGTCGGGCGTCGTTCAGAAGGCCACAAGCCAGCCGGCTAGTAGCCAAACAACGCGGTGCACAGCAAACAGCAGAAGGGCCCCACGCAGATCGTGGAGATGCAGGGAGGCTGATCTTGGATGCTGGAGCTGCGCAGGGTTGGGGCTTCTCGGACCCCAAAGCACTCACCAGTGGAAGACTCGGTGGGCTTGTTACGAAGAAGTCGTGCAGTCTTGGCGATCGTCGGTCCCTCGAGGTCTCGTCGCACTCACGGTTCTCAGCTTTGCTGTAGAGGTGAGTAGAGGTCAGAGGTGCCAGGGAAGCCGGGTCTCGTCGAGCTGGGTCGTCGGATTCGTGAAGAAGGACTTGCAGCAGACCGCAGTGTTCTTAGGATGGTGCCTGCGGATGCAGGGTGACTACTCCTTAGCCACAAGGGAGAATCTTGAAGAAGAAATCTTGATGTCCTTTCGTAGAAAGTCGTGTCTTGATTCCAAAGATGATCTAATTTGAACAGGGGGCCCGCTCCTATCTTTATACTAAAAAAGGGGGCTGACCCGGTGACTAGGTCCTGCCTATGGGTGGGACTAGGAGGGGGGTGGTTACACCCCTCTGCCATGCCGGACTTCCCCCAGGCCAGGGGCTGGTGTGCCCCTGGAACTGGTTCTGACCGGCCTATGCGTAGTGAGCACCGGGGTGCCACTCAGCAGTCACCTTCCTGAAAAGCCCTGCCTACCCAGGATACACAAAACCATGTCTGGGACGGTGCTAGCACCGCCCCTGACAGGAAACCCTTTGTCCAGGCTCCCCTCGCTGGAAGGACTCCCAGCTGCAGGGGGTCAGACTCGTGTCTGTGGTGGCAGCATCCATTTTGTGGAGCTGAGGCTTCGTTTAACTTTAACCGGGGTTCACAGTTACATACATGTCGTGTCCCTCTAGAAGGGTGGAATGCTAACCCCGTCGCCAGAATTGGCGAGGGGTTAGTATTCCAATTCGTATGACACCTTACTCGACATGTTTTGATAAAGCAATACCAAAGATAGCATTTAACCGCGAGGATTATAATGCACTTAAGAGTATATGGTATGCGATATCATGGAACAGCTATTAGGACTTGATTCCGCAAGCTGCAGACAGGCTCAGCTCATGCCAGAGCACCATCTCACACGATTCCAAGCACTCTGCCTTCAGGATTGTCAAGGCCTGCCATAGGAGTGACTGATAGGAATCTGTGTGTCCATTTTAGGGTTAGGTATAGGTATACTACACCTACAGCAAAGGGTGATTACACGACTTTGCCCCAGCTGTCATGCAGCCAGTTGTGTCAAATTTAGGAGGCCAGCCAGGGGTGGCACAATACATGCTTCAGCCCCTGGTAGGCCCTGGGTACACCTATGCCCTGAGTTACAGGGTCTGATAAGGTAGCCCAGTACCAATTGGTAGATGCACCTAGGGTACATGTTGTAATTTAGAAAGAGAACAGCCAGGCTGTGGGTCTGATTGGCAGGCCCACAGCCAGAGAAAGTCGTAAACCAGTGAAACAAAAGCAAAAAATCTGGGTGATCATAGGATTGCAGACCCTACTCTCCTACACATGGGACATGTTAATTGAGGTTATTGCTGCATCGATATCCAAAAGGTTGCAAATAGACAACGTCTCAATGCGAGTGAACCTTAATTGGTACGCGGGGGGAAAGTATGAAACTGTGCAACAATCAACTTGCCAGTAAGTAGATTGGCAAGTGCTTTTGGCAATATAACGACGGTAATGCAGACTATCTGGTGATAATAAAAACAGGAGTATGAAACTTCATTTGTAGAGCTAAGGATAGCTGACTGTCAAAGACGTACCCAAGATTTTGACTAAATAAGTAACAGGGACAATGCCTAATTCAATGGACCACTAATTTCCTTAACACACAGAGGGGAGCTCTACACTAGTTAGAAAAAATTATTCACTTACCTGTAACTCCAATTCTACAGCGTTTCATAAATTTACATGCTTGAATTATTCCCAGTAGTCAAGTTGGGAATCCCTGGTAACATCAAAATAGCAATAAACAGCTTAAAAATAGCCCTAGATCCAACAACAGTATTTTTCGTAGCACATCCCACTCATTTAAAACAGCCCAAACTTCCCCTAGTAAGGTGGAAGTGTGATGGCGCGAGTTTACCAGCTTAGATTATTTCTAAAACACCATACTCACCTGGGCCCATAAACATTCATACAATAAGCTTTAATCCTGCGCTGATTGATCAGTTATTTTATCTGACTTAAATTATAATTTACCTGCACACCTTTTTTCTTACCAAACCTTAATACCTTAGTACTTAATTTCCTGTGGTCGATAGATCAAGTTGTTAGCATAATAGGCATAAAATAACATTTACCTTATTTCATTGAATGACCACAGACTCGGGAGAGTTTTAAAACCTTTATCTATGCAATATTTTGTGAGTCGAATACCAATACATGTCAATCACCATCTTTTCAAGAAGGGAAATAATGACTTAGTAAAATCTCTAGACATTGGTACCTGGGAAGGGTGAGAATGGAAAACCGTATAAGGACATACCACACAAATGTATATTTACCTAGAATGGTGCAAGGACCAACCCCTGGCCAAGGGCTAGAAAGAAAGGGCTTCCGACTAATCAGAAGCCAGCAGTTCAGGACAGGTGCAGGACAGGACAGGTTATCTCTTCTAAGTGCAACGCCAGCATTACACCCCTCTCTGGTGCTACTCTCTTTCCCCTTCTAGATGGATCGATTCTTCTTCATCAGAAATCTCCCAATTCTTCTTTCAGGGTGCTCGACCAACCCTCTGACCTCTGTGGCATCCGCACCTTTTTCCGTAACTTTAGGTCAGTGACAGGTCTGTGACAAGTCGGACAATCTAACTGACTAAGCCTACCTTAGTTATACTATTCTCAGTGTATGTACCACCCCCCAATGTTTCAAAATTTGTGTATTCCCTTCATTCGTTTGGTCAGTGGGACCGGGAGAGGTCATCACACCATACTAATATGAAGTCATCTTCTTTGGTTTAATTTTTCGAAGTTCCCGCTCTTAATTTTACTTTCCCATGCTTTAATCCTTTCAGCAACATTCACATTATTCCATGTACAGTGTATGATATTTCATTTGATTCCATGCAGCTGACCGATGGAACTCCGCGCCATCATCCAGATCCTCCACCTGATTGATCCAGTGTACGGGTAAGCGCAATGTTATTGACCATTGTGACTACATCACTTTATTTGCGCTAGCAATTAACTGCACTGGTGCTACCACTGTTCCGCACATTATCCCAGGACCATGGCGGGCACCTTCAGTCTTAACCTACACCAGGAGGCATGCACTATGTAGGTTTATCGTCACCCTGTTCCCACCTACAAAATCGCCCAACGGCTGCCGCCCTGTAACACCTAACGGCAGTGACACGCATATATTTTGGAAACATTGGGCTCACACGTTAATATGTGCCATATGCAGCTAGCGCTTAACGCATTCAGTTTCACGCTCTTAAGTGTCAAACGATTTAGAGCTTAGTGTTTTCAGATTCACCCCTGACGGCATCGCACACATGTCTTAGTCAAACATGTATTAATGTACATCTACGAACCACCCAGCGCGGGGTCCTGTTTTTACCACAATAAAGCATGAGCATTTGCTTCAAGTACACTTGATTGTGCCACACATCGCTGTGTGTTTAACCACAATTCAAACATGAGCAACTGCACTAAGTAAACTCGAGGGTCTCGCCTGCTCCCCTCCCATTGCATGCATGCAGCCTTACACACCTAATGCACAAATTCCTATGTCTGCAACTATTAGACGAGGTTCTGATTTAGTCACTCCTCTCCCACAGATACTTTGGCCATTGTGCCCTGCTGGTTCAGGCTGAGGTTTCCAGCCATCAAATCAGGGGGAGTATCTATGCCACCCAACTATCCAGGTGCAATTCCAGCACCCCACAGTCTCTCTGACGCACAGTAATTTCAGACTGTCTCGCAACCCAATCAACATACCCACACTTCTGTCTTGAGGAAGACCCGCCATGACCACCTGTTGGGGCACCTTAGGGTCGAAACGTCGAAGCTTGTTATAAGGCCAGTACCACCAGGATTCCAATAGGAATAATAGAAATCTTTGGATTTAAATCATTATCCTGCCCTTCGAAACACCTGTATATATGTGTATGTATTGAATTGTGTTCACTGTCTATATTTTTCACCACCTGAGCACCATGCACAAATGTCACTCAATTGTACTACAACATTGATTCCGACAGTCTACCCATGTAATGTATGTATCATTGAATGAAGTAATTCTGATATAAATACACAGTACAATCATTTGAACTCATGACCTATTCATTAAGTGCTAGGCCTCAGAGCTGTGATGGTTGGAGAGCGTACTTCTCTGTTTGCATTAATAGCATTTCCAAATCACTTTTTTCTTAGCCGACAGAACCATTCTAGGTTATTTGGGAGCCGTCTTTGGGTCAGGCTACCCACTGTATTGCACTGCTTTTAATAATTTTGTGTTTTGATTTCTCACCTGTTTAATTCAGTTAATTTGACTTTTGCCAGTACTCCTCCCTGGTGGGGAAGCCTTCCATGTGAGAGGGGAGTCACTGGGCTACATTTTTTGTTGGTTTTGCCCTCCCTGTTTTCTTCGGCGTCATCAAGCCATAGCCACCCCCCCTTTTAGAGGAGGCCTACTTAGAGATGCAAGCTGCGTTTCCGCACCTGGTCTCAGCTGCTGAGTGGAGCCCTTGATGAGTCTGACGCTTTGCTTTCTGCTCATCATCTGCTAAGGCAGTGACTTTTATATTTTCCTTATAGCAAGAGTTGCTTGGCTCCAGTCACATTTGGGAGCCATCTTTGGGTCAGGCTACCCACTGTATGCCCTGCTTTTAATAATTTTTGTTTTGATTTCTCACCCATTTCGTTTCTTTGACTTTTGCCAGTACTCCTCCCAGGTGGGAAAGTCTTCCAGGTGGGAAGGGAGCTGCTGGGCTTCAGTTTGTGTGGGTTTTGCCCACCCTGTTTCCTTCAGTGTTGTCATGCCATAGCCACACCCCCTTTAGAGGAGGCCTACTTAGAGCTGCAAGCTGCGCGTCCACGCAGCGAGCAAACCACTGGCACGCCTAAGACAAGCCTGTCTGCGCCCGGACAGCGCCAGGGGCCAAGAACCCAGGTTCTGCCATGCTGGCTCCCAGGAAATATTCCTCACTTCAATGTAGGAAGCTAGCTATTACGCTTCCCCACACTTGCTATCAAACGCTGTGTAGGAGAGTAGGGTCTGCAATCCTATGATCACCCAGATTTTTTGCTTTTGTTTCACTGGTTTACGACTTTCTCTGGCTGTGGGCCTGCCAATCAGACCCACAGCCTGGCTGTTCTCTTTCTAAATTACCACATGTACCCTAGGTGCATTTACCAATTGGTACTGGGCCACCTTATCAGACCCTGTAACTCAGGGCATAGGTGTACCCAGGGCTGCCAGGGGCTGCAGCATGTATTATGCCACCCCTGGCTGGCCTCCTAAATTTGACACAACTGGCTGCATGACAGCTGGGGCAAAGTCGTGTAATCACCCTTTGCTGTAGGTGTAGTATACCTATACCTAACCCTAAAATGGACACACAGATTCCTATCAGTCACTCCTATGGCAGGCCTTGACAATCCTGAAGGCAGAGTGCTTGGAATCGTGTGAGATGGTGCTCTGGCATGAGCTGAGCCTGTCTGCAGCTTGCGGAATCAAGTCCTAATAGCTGTTCCATGATATCGCATACCATATACTCTTAAGTGCATTATAATCCTCGCGGTTAAATGCTAACTTTGGTATTGCTTTATCAAAACATGTCGAGTAAGGTGTCATACGAATTGGAATACTAACCCCTCGCCAATTCTGGCGACGGGGTTAGCATTCCACCCTTCTAGAGGGACACGACATGTATGTAACTGTGAACCCCGGTTAAAGTTAAACGAAGCCTCAGCTCCACAAAATGGATGCTGCCACCACAGACACGAGTCTGACCTCCTGCTGCTGGGAGTCCTTCCAGCGAGGGAGGCCTGGACAAAGGGTTTCCTGTCAGGGGCGGTGCTAGCACCGTCCCAGACATGGTTTTGTGTATCCTGGGTAGGCAGGGCTTTTCAGGAAGGTGACTGCTGAGTGGCACCCCGGTGCTCACTACGCATAGGCCGGTCAGAACCAGTTCCAGGGGCACACCAGCCCCTGGCCTGGGGAAAGTCCGGCATGGCAGAGGGGTGTAACCACCCCCTCCTAGTCCCACCAATAGGCAGGACCTAGTCACCGGGTCAGCCCCCTTTTTTAGTATAATGATAGGAGCGGGCCCCCTGTTCAAATTAGATCATCTTTGGAATCAAGACACGACTTTCTACGAAAGGACATCAAGATTTCTTCTTCAAGATTCTCCCTTGTGGCTAAGGAGTAGTCACCCTGCATCCGCAGGCACCATCCTAAGAACACTGCGGTCTGCTGCAAGTCCTTCTTCACGAACCCGACGACCCAGCTCGACGAGACCCGGCTTCCCTGGCACCTCTGACCTCTACTCACCTCTACAGCAAAGCTGAGAACCGTGAGTGCGACGAGACCTCGAGGGACCGACGATCGCCAAGACTGCACGACTTCTTTGTAACAAGCCCACCGAGTCTTCCACTGGTGAGTGCTTTGGGGTCCGAGAAGCCCCAACCCTGAGCAGCTCCAGCACCGAAGATCAGCCCTCCAGCATCTCCACGATCTGCGTGGGGCCCTTCTGCTTTTGCGTGCTCACCGCGCTGTGTGGCTACTAGCCGGCTGGCTTGTGGCCTTCTTCACGACGCCCGACGACATCACTGCTGCTGGTCTGGTTGCTCCAGACTGGCCCTTGCTTCCTTCTTCAAGAGAGGCACCCCGGACCCTCCTGGTCCACCCCAGACGCCATTTTAGGTCCACCGCGTGGGCTTGAATTTGCCAAGGCTTTGTTGCCCAATCCTGGGTCCAGCGACGCCGACAGCTTCAATCTTCGTGGGACAGCTCGTTCCTCCTTCCTGGTCGCCGACAACGCCTCCTGGTCCGTGAGATCTTCGAGCACAGCGTCACCCACGCACCTAGTCGAGGTGGCTACCATCCGGTGCCCTCCTGGTGCCCACTGACTACTGGCTAGTAGTCTCGAACTTGGTCCCCTCTGCTTTCAGGTGTCATCTTCCATCGATCCAGGCTTGGATCCACCGAACTTTCTTCACTGGTCGCCTGCCAGCAACTTCTTTCTTCCAGGCTCCTGGTCCGGCAACGAGGATTCCCGACGTCTTTTGAGTCCTATGCAGCTGCAGCCCCTGGGCTAGGTAACTTCGGCATTTCGGTGCCCCAGCATAGCCTCACTATCCAAGGGTCAGGATCAACTTTCGTTTTCTCCCTACCAGGTCGGGTTCGCCCGAGAACACTAACTTTGCAATTTCTAGCTACCATAGACTTTGTCCCGCATCTCGCGTGAGAGTGCACACACTGCACCCGAGTCCCCTGGGTCTCCTAGAAGTAATCTAACGATTCTATAGTCCAGTCCTAGCGATTCCAAAGCCTATTAGTACTGTACTTACCTGCTAGTAATTTCGCATTCCACTTTCAGAGTATATGGTTTTCCGTGCCCCTCGGGCATTTGTATATACTGTGCTAACTTAAGTATTTTTGTAAGAGTTTTGGTTTGTGCTTAGTACCCTGTCCTCATAAAGAGTACAGGGCTGTTGTGATTCTTAATAAATATCTGTTTATTTTCATAACACTTGTGTGGTGTCCTTTCACTTGGTATTCAAGGGGTATATGTGTGGTAAACAGCTGGCTTAACACGCCCTCTCGAGTCTTTAGCCTTAGACTGCTCGTATCCACGCTACTAGGATAGCTGGTCTATAAGGTTGACTTACAACCAATCATCAATAAGGGTTGCTGGACTGATACATAGTGTTCACTAGAATAGTGAGCACTGCATATCAGGCCACCTTCTCACATTGGTGAGCAGCGGTTGGGATTTGAGCTTGCTGTTGTTTTACCACACGTATCCTAAGAATATCTTGTTGAAAGATCACATAAGTACTGTTAGGTACATATAACTAAGCTTAGAATACTCTGAGTTCTACTGAACCAGCTGTTGCAGCTCCTCAAGGCTTAGCACACCTTGGCTGCAACTCTTAGCAAGGGATCAGTAGGTAAACACATAGTGTATGTAGGTGCATCACTTACACCACACTAGAAACAGTATGTCGGACAAAGGTGGAAACTCTGAGTCTCCCCTTGTGTCAGTTGACCCTCCACAGGTCATTCCTTCCAGATATACTGTGCTTAGCTTCCATGAGTTACGACAAGTGTGTACCTCTAGGAAGATTAAGCAAGGGGCTAACCCCACCACCTCCTTTCTGATTGGTCTCCTGGAGACTTATGATGCCAGAAAGGCTGAGAGACTTCTTAGCCCTTCTAATCCAGAAGGAGGCATGCCTCCCCTTGAGGGAACCAGAGGAGACCCTGACCTAATCCACCTCTCCATTGAGAATGAAAATGGGGAGGAGGATGAGGATGAGGATCCCTCTGGGGATGAGGCAGACAAGGGACAGGTAGAAGTCAGCAGACTAACCAGGTCCAACTTAAGCAAACATGACAGTGGTACTGGGGGACCCCTGGGGCCACTATCAGGTCAGCTTAACATTGGGAATGGACGAGCCAGATCTCTGTCAAGAGGCTCTGGCAGATCCCTTCAAACCAATGGCTCTCACAACTCTTCTCAAAGAGGGATGACTTCCCCTCAGAGGAGAGTGTATGAAGCTAAGGAAAGGGCAGCCAATCTGAGGATTGAAAGGGAAGAACTTGCCCTGGCCAAAGAGAGGCTTGCCTTTGCTAGAGAGCAACAGTTAAGTGGGGTAGTCCCCACTGGTGGCAGCATTGTACCTAGCAATAGGGAAAGGAGTTTTGATACAAAACACCTAGGTAAGATAGTGCCCCCCTTTAAACAAGGGGATGACATCCACAAATGGATTACTGCTCTGGAGAGGGCCTGCACTGTGCAGGGTGTTCCCCAGAGTCAGTGGGCAGCTATCTTGTGGCTCTCCTTTGAAGGCAAAGGTAGAGATAAGCTCCTCACTACAAGGGTGGAGGATGCTAACAATTACCAAGTCTTGAAAAGCACACTGGTTGAAGGGTTTGGCCTAACCACTGAGCAGTACAGAGTACTGTTCAGGGATACCCAGAAAACTCAGTCTCAAGATTGGTCTGACTTTGTAGATTGTGCCACTAAGGCTTTTGAGGGCTGGTTGCTGGGCAGTAAGGTTACTGATTATAAAGGATTGTATAATTTGATGATGAGAGAACAAATTTTAAACAATTGTCAGAACCAGTTGTTGCATCAGCATCTTGTTGACTCAGATCTGACCTCTCCCCAAGAATTGGGAAAGAAGGCAGACAGATGGGTTAGAACAAGAGTTAAACAGAACCAGGGCCAGAATCAAGGTGGTCAGAAGAAAGCAGACCAGAAGGGTAAAGATTCTAAGGGGGAACAAAATGACCAGAAGTCTTCGACAGGTCCCCAACAACCCAAAGAGGGTGGGGGTCAGGCTCCCCAGAAGAAGAAAAACCAAGAAGGCCAATCTAAAAGGTGGTGCCAATACTGCAAAAGTAAAACTCACTGGTTTAGTGAGTGCACCAAGAAAGGAGGAGGGCAGACTCCTGCCACTGCAGCCCCTAAGGCACCTATGCCCCCTAGTACAGTCAGCAGTGGTAGTGCCCCTCCCAAGGGTTTAGTAGGGTTAACCCTGGGTTCTGAGGGGTGTGACAACTTAGTTGGTACACTCACTCAGGCTGTCCTTGTTTGTACAGGGGATGTGGATATGTCCCCTGATATAAGTCCCAATACTTTGGGCAAATACAGACAGACACCTTTCATTAATGGAAAAATGGCTCAGGCCTATAGGGACACTTGTGCCAGTGTCACAATGGTGACACCTAACTTTGTGGACCCTGGACAGATCATGCCAGGTACAGAATTCCTGGTGACCAATGCAAGCAATGTCACTACCAATCACAGTATGGCAATTGTAGCTTTCTCCTGGGGAGGGGTAACTGGCCAAAAGAAGGTTGTAGTTAGTTCAGACCTCCCAGTGGATTGTTTGTTGGGCAATGATTTGGAGTCATCACAATGGTCAGAAGTGGAGCAGAGGACTCACATGGAAATGTTAGGCTTGCCAGCACATGTGTTTGCTGTGACCAGGTCACAGGTCAGGAAATGCCCCACTGAACAGGTGCTGGATCCTGGAACAATGGACCAGACACCTTCCAAGAAAAAGAGCAGCAGGGTTAAGGCTGTGCCTTCCCCCTTGCCCCAGGTTGAGGATCAAGTCTCAGAGGAGGCTGACCTACAGGAATTGAGGGAAACTGAGCCCAGAGAGTTTGAACTTGATCAAGTTGAATTATTGGGTTCAGGGGGACCCTCAAGGGAAGACCTGGGGAAGGACCAGTTAAGCTGCCCTTCTCTTGAACCCCTCAGACAGCAGGCTGCTGCTGAGGCTGCTGGGAACGCCACAGGTACCCACAAGGTATACTGGGAAGATGGACTCCTGTACACTGAGTCAAGAGACCCCAAGCCTGGCATGACCAGGAGGCTGGTTGTACCCTTGTCTCAGAGAGGTTTCCTACTTACCTTGGCCCATGAGATTCCCTTAGCAGGTCACTTAGGCCAGACAAAGACTTGGGACAGGCTTGTCTCACACTTTCACTGGCCTCACATGAATGAGGATACCAAGGAGTTTTGTCGCTCCTGTGTCACTTGCCAAGCCAGTGGTAAGTCAGGTGGCACAACAAAGGCCCCCCTTATACCAATGCCTGTGGTGGGGGTGCCCTTTGAAAGAGTGGGGATTGACATTGTTGGTCCAATGGAACCCCAGACAGCATCAGGGCACAAGTTTATACTGGTGGTAGTGGATCATGCCACCAGGTATCCTGAATCTATTCCACTTAGGACCACCACAGCCCCTGTGGTGGCAAGGGCCCTAGTTGGAGTGTTCTCCAGAGTGGGCTTCCCTAAGGAGGTTGTCTCTGACAGAGGTGCAAACTTCATGTCAAGCTATTTAACTGCTATGTGGAAGGAATTTGGTGTCAATTACAAATTCACTACACCCTATCATCCACAATGCAATGGGCTTGTTGAAAGGTTCAACAGGACCCTAAAAGAGATGATTCATGGACTACCTGAAAAGCTCAGGCGTAGATGGGATGTCCTGATTCCCTGCCTTCTGTTTGCTTACAGAGAGGTCCCACAAAAGGGGGTTGGCTACAGCCCTTTTGAACTTTTGTATGGGCATCCTGTGAGAGGCCCCCTGTGTTTGGTGAAGGAAGGATGGGAGAGACCTCTCAAAAAGCCTGCAACCAGCATAGTGGACTATGTACTTGGTCTCCGCTCCAGGATGGCTGAGTATATGGAGAAGGCATCTGAAAACCTTAAGGCCAGTCAAGAACTTCAAAAAGCTTGGCATGACCAAAAGGCTGTCCTGACTGTGTATCAGCCTGGACAGAAGGTGTGGGTGGTGGAGCCAGTGGCCCCAGCAGCACTCAAAGACAAATGGTCTGGGCCCCACACAATTCTTGAGCAAAAGGGAGAGGTCACCTACCTGGTGGACCTTGGAACTCCCAGGAGTCCCCACAGGGTACTCCATGTCAACAGGCTCAAAGCATATGTCGACAGGAAGGACATGAGCTTGCTCATGGCCATAGATGAGGGACAGGAGGAAGAGAGTGACCCTCTCCCAGACCTGCTCACTCAGAATCCTGATGATGGGTCAGTAGATGGTGTTGTCTTTTGTGGCAGCCTCTCTGAGCATCAACAGAAAGACTGTAAACAGGTTCTTCAGTCTTTCAGACATATGTTTTCTCTGACACCCAGTCAGACCAATTGGTGTACCCATGAGGTTGACACTGGTGACAGTCTGCCAGTTAAGAGTAAAATCTACAGGCAGCCTGATCATGTTAGAGACTGCATAAAAACTGAAGTGCAGAAAATGTTGGAGTTGGGAGTCATTGAACCCTCAGATAGCCCTTGAGCTAGTCCAGTAGTTCTAGTGCCAAAGCCTCACACCCAGGATGGTAAGAGAGAGATGAGGTTTTGTGTAGACTACAGGGGTCTCAATGCAGTCACTAAGACTGATGCCCACCCAATACCAAGGGCAGATGAGCTGATAGATAGATTGGCTTCTGCCAACTACTTAAGCACATTTGACTTAACAGCTGGGTATTGGCAAATCAGGTTAGCTGAGGATGCCAAGCCCAAGACAGCATTTTCAACCCCTGGTGGGCATTATCAATTTGTGGTAATGCCCTTTGGTCTGAAAAATGCACCTGCCACCTTCCAAAGGTTGGTGAATCAAGTCCTTACTGGGCTGGATGACTTCTGTGCAGCATATCTAGATGATATTGCTGTCTTTAGCTCCACCTGGGAGGATCACCTGGTCCACCTGAGGAAAGTGTTAGAGGCTCTGCAAGCAGCAGGCCTCACTATCAAGGCCACCAAGTGCCAGATAGGGCAGACACAGGTTGTATACCTGGGCCACCTTGTAGGTGGAGGCCAGGTTCAGCCACTGGAGAGCAAGATACAGTCAATCAGGGACTGGGCTCCTCCAACCACCCAGACTCAGGTTCGAGCTTTCTTGGGCCTGACTGGATACTACAGACAGTTTGTCATGAACTATGGTTCCATTGTGACACCATTAAATGAACTGACAAGTAAGAAAATGCCAAAAAAGGTTCAGTGGACAGCAGGCTGTCAAAAAGCATTCGATGACCTAAAGCAGGCCATGTGCACAGCACCTATCCTTAAGAGTCCAGACTACTCCAAACCATTCATTGTCCAAACAGATGCTTCTGAGTTGGGTGTGGGAGCTGTTCTTTCTCAACTGAATTTTGATGGTCAAGACCAGCCCATTGCTTTTATAAGCAGGAGGCTGACCCCCAGAGAGAAGAATTGGTCAGCTATTGAGAGGGAGGCCTTTGCTGTGGTTTGGGCCCTGAAGAAGCTGAGGCCATACTTGTTTGGCACTCACTTCAAGATTCAGACCGACCATAAGCCCCTCTTGTGGCTAAATCAGATGAAGGGTGAAAACCCCAAACTGCTTAGGTGGTCCATTTCCCTACAGGGGATGGACTTTACAGTGGAACATAGACCTGGTACTGATCATGGCAATGCCGATGGGCTCTCCAGATATTTCCACTTAGAACAAGAAGACTCACCTGGTCAAGGTTAGCTTATTGTCCCAAAGTTTGGGGGGGGGGGGTCATGTAGGAGAGTAGGGTCTGCAATCCTATGATCACCCAGATTTTTTGCTTTTGTTTCACTGTTTTACGACTTTCTCTGGCTGTGGGCCTGCCAATCAGACCCACAGCCTGGCTGTTCTCTTTCTAAATTACCACATGTACCCTAGGTGCATTTACCAATTGGTACTGGGCCAACTTATCAGACCCTGTAACTCAGGGCATAGGTGTACCCAGGGCTGCCAGGGGCTGCAGCATGTATTATGCCACCCCTGGCTGGCCTCCTAAATTTGACACAACTGGCTGCATGACAGCTGGGGCAAAGTCGTGTAATCACCCTTTGCTGTAGGTGTAGTATACCTATACCTAACCCTAAAATGGACACACAGATTCCTATCAGTCACTCCTATGGCAGGCCTTGACAATCCTGAAGGCAGAGTGCTTGGAATCGTGTGAGATGGTGCTCTGGCATGAGCTGAGCCTGTCTGCAGCTTGCGGAATCAAGTCCTAATAGCTGTTCCATGATATCGCATACCATATACTCTTAAGTGCATTATAATCCTCGCGGTTAAATACTAACTTTGGTATTGCTTTATCAAAACATGTCGAGTAAGGTGTCATACGAATTGGAATACTAACCCCTTGCCAATTCTGGCGACGGGGTTAGCATTCCACCCTTCTAGAGGGACACGACATGTATGTAACTGTGAACCCCGGTTAAAGTTAACTAAAGCCTCAGCTCCACAAAATGGATGCTGCCACCACAGACACGAGTCTGACCTCCTGCTGCTGGGAGTCCTTCCAGCGAGGGAGGCCTGGACAAAGGGTTTCCTGTCAGGGGCGGTGCTAGCACCGTCCCAGACATGGTTTTGTGTATCCTGGGTAGGCAGGGCTTTTCAGGAAGGTGACTGCTGAGTGGCACCCCGGTGCTCACTACGCATAGGCCGGTCAGAACCAGTTCCAGGGGCACACCAGCCCCTGGCCTGGGGAAAGTCCGGCATGGCAGAGGGGTGTAACCACCCCCCTCCTAGTCCCACCCATAGGCAGGACCTAGTCACCGGGTCAGCCCCCTTTTTTAGTATAAAGATAGGAGCGGGCCCCCTGTTCAAATTAGATCATCTTTGGAATCAAGACACGACTTTCTACGAAAGGACATCAAGATTTCTTCTTCAAGATTCTCCCTTGTGGCTAAGGAGTAGTCACCCTGCATCCGCAGGCACCATCCTAAGAACACTGCGGTCTGCTGCAAGTCCTTCTTCACGAACCCGACGACCCAGCTCGACGAGACCCGGCTTCCCTGGCACCTCTGACCTCTACTCACCTCTACAGCAAAGCTGAGAACCGTGAGTGCGACGAGACCTCGAGGGACCGACGATCGCCAAGACTGCACGACTTCTTTGTAACAAGCCCACCGAGTCTTCCACTGGTGAGTGCTTTGGGGTCCGAGAAGCCCCAACCCTGAGCAGCTCCAGCACCGAAGATCAGCCCTCCAGCATCTCCACGATCTGCGTGGGGCCCTTCTGCTTTTGCGTGCTCACCGCGCTGTGTGGCTACTAGCCGGCTGGCTTGTGGCCTTCTTCACGACGCCCGACGACATCACTGCTGCTGGTCTGGTTGCTCCAGACTGGCCCTTGCTTCCTTCTTCAAGAGAGGCACCCCGGACCCTCCTGGTCCACCCCAGACGCCATTTTAGGTCCACCGCGTGGGCTTGAATTTGCCAAGGCTTTGTTGCCCAATCCTGGGTCCAGCGACGCCGACAGCTTCAATCTTCGTGGGACAGCTCGTTCCTCCTTCCTGGTCGCCGACAACGCCTCCTGGTCCGTGAGATCTTCGAGCACAGCGTCACCCACGCACCTAGTCGAGGTGGCTACCATCCGGTGCCCTCCTGGTGCCCACTGACTACTGGCTAGTAGTCTCGAACTTGGTCCCCTCTGCTTTCAGGTGTCATCTTCCATCGATCCAGGCTTGGATCCACCGAACTTTCTTCACTGGTCACCTGCCAGCAACTTCTTTCTTCCAGGCTCCTGGTCCGGCAACGAGGATTCCCGACGTCTTTTGAGTCCTATGCAGCTGCAGCCCCTGGGCTAGGTAACTTCGGCATTTCGGTGCCCCAGCATAGCCTCACTATCCAAGGGTCAGGATCCACTTTCGTTTTCTCCCTACCAGGTCGGGTTCGCCCGAGAACACTAACTTTGCAATTTCTAGCTACCATAGACTTTGTCCCGCATCTCGCGTGAGAGTGCACACACTGCACCCGAGTCCCCTGGGTCTCCTAGAAGTAATCTAACGATTCTATAGTCAAGTCCTAGCGATTCCAAAGCCTATTAGTACTGTACTTACCTGCTAGTAATTTCGTATTCCACTTTCAGAGTATATGGTTTTCCGTGCCCCTCGGGCATTTGTATATACTGTGCTAACTTAAGTATTTATGTAAGAGTTTTGGTTTGTGCTTAGTACCCTGTCCTCATAAAGAGTACAGGGCTGTTGTGATTCTTAATAAATATCTGTTTATTTTCATAACACTTGTGTGGTGTCCTTTCACTTGGTATTCAAGGGGTATATGTGTGGTAAACAGCTGGCTTAACACGCCCTCTCGAGTCTTTAGCCTTAGACTGCTCGTATCCACGCTACTAGGATAGCTGGTCTATAAGGTTGACTTACAACCAATCATCAATAAGGGTTGCTGGACTGATACATAGTGTTCACTAGAGTAGTGAGCACTGCATATCAGGCCACCTTCTCACACGCTGGATCTGTCTGATGCTACCTTAGCATGTAATGCCTGTGGGTACATGCCTTTGACGAATTCAGTCTTTACTCTCCAGGTGGTACTTTGCAGGTCCCATCTATGGCCCTGTTCCACTCCCTGAACTGACACTTTTTGGCTAAGCATAATTTTGAAATGTTTGATTTAATCTCAGATTACACCCAGAGCATGATCTTTGTAACAAAAACATGGCTCGCAGAGAACTCTGAGCCAGACATCCTTCTAGCCATTCTACCGGGTTGTGCGATAACAAGACTGGATAGGCAAGCCCAACGCAGTGTGGGGCTTGCCATTGTTTTAAACAGTCTCTTTCTTGCTCATTTACTGACCTTTCCATAACTGGTTGTGAAGCAGTATTTTTCTCCGTTGTCTGCTCTAGTATATTTACCTTATTTAGGATTCTTATCTATCGCACACCGGGCCCTGGCTCCAGTTTTATTCAATCTCTTGCGGAAGCTCTACCCCCCTTTGGTCTGCAGTATGCCAACTTCACTGTTGTGGGAGATTTGAATCTCCACTTTGAAGACATTGAGTGTCCTGTGTTAGCCGTATGCTTGATCTTGTTTTTTCCACTCTGTGTATTATAATTGTGGATCCTTCATTACCTCTTCTATGGTCTGAATACTGTGGTAACTTTTCAGGTTCATGTGTGCAATCCTTCTAAATCTGTCTCTGGACTTCGGATCGGGTCAAGAAAACGGGCTAAGGGTACCTCCTATAGCTTCACTAAAGCCCCGACTATTAGCCGCCATACACTTGATAACTTCATTACCACAGTGAACAAACAGGCAAATGATTAAATATATGGGGCTTCGGACCTTCCCGCACCAATGGTCGATAGGGCAGCTCGCAGAACAAAGCCCACAGACAACTGGTTCAATGAGGAACTAGCTCTTCTCAAAAAAGCAATTCAAGAGCTGTGAGCGTACATGGCGTAAGAATTTTGATGAGGCTAGCAAGGCCAATTATCGCTCTACATTAAAAACCTATCATAATCGCATTAGACAAGTTAGGCGTGAATTCTACACTAATAAAACCAAAGCCGCCCAGAATTCTTCGGAAGAAATTTTCGCTATTGTCAAATCTCTGTCTTTGATGGACCGTTGTCTCAGCTCACAGTTCTCCCTCGGAAGGGGGCTGCAATGCTCATTTCACCTTTTTTCGAGACAAAGTAGCATATATACATACTACCAATTCCCTATCGTGCAAAACAGAAATTCGGGCACACCGGAGGCTACCGTCAACATTGTTTATTCAGCAGATAGTACGGTAAACAAACGCGTTTCGGATTCAATCCTTCATCAGTGTTACAACTTGTTGTAATAAAAGCGCCATTTTTAAAACCCACCTGTGTCACCCAGGTGGCAACAGTGACAACCTTCCTACTGAGTCAGCATTGCGGCCAAAGGAAAGCATTCGCCATCTTGGCGTGGTAAATATATACAAATATACAGATGCATGCTCTAGGACTAATTCGATGAGAAAACATTATCGTAAAACATAATTACATTCAATTCATCTATCAGATACATTAGGAACCTGTCTCAGACAGTAAAATAATCTAGCCGTGTATCGGCATTTGTCCACATAGTCGGAGTGAAAACTGCCCGTAAAAATACTATCATCCTCTCAAGGAAGGCAGCCGTGAAATCCTACAATCAGGAATTCTGCAGAACATATCTCTACGTGCATGCCGTACGATGACGACCTTTTCGTGGTATGGAAGGGCTCTTCCAGCCAGGCAGAGGATTTCATAAATGAATTGAATGACAATGTCCTTAATTTGAGATTTACATATGAGCTGAGCACCACTTCGGTTCATTATCTAGATCTAGGAGTATGTGTGAGAGAAGGAGCTCTGGCAACGGAACTGTACAGAAAACCCACCGCCGGGAATTCGACCCTTAATGCAAAGAGCAGTCACCCCCCTAATCTGATAAAAAGTATTCCGTACGGAGAACTTCTCCGCGTCAAACGGAATTGTACATATGATTCAGATTTTGAGAAAGCAGCGGCTGACTGCCTAGCTAGATTTAGGGTCAGGGGCTATGAGCAAGGGCTGTTAACATCTGCCTATATAAAAGTGCAGGCCAAACCACGAGCAGATCTATTAAAGAACAAAGAGGTAACAAGACCTCTGCGACTCACTCGCCTCATTCTTCCACCGCAAGATCGCCAAAATACACAACAGCTTTGGCGCACCAACCACGCACCCCACTACCGAACCAACGCCCCCCCACCATCACCCTCCGCGCCTGGATCCCGGTCAGCACCGAAGACACCATCAGCACGATGAACACCATCAACTCCGGATCCCCGACCGACCCCTGCCCCCACCACGTTTTTAACAAGGCCGACTCCACCATCGCACCCAAACTCAAGGACATCATCAACACCTCCCTCGGCACCGCCACCTTCCCGGAGAGCTGGAAGCACGCCGAAATCAGCGCCCTCCTGAAGAAACCAACAGCTGACCCCACCGACCTCAAGAACTTCCGCCCCATCTCGCTCCTCCCGTTCCCGGCCAAGGTCATCGAGAAGACTGTCAACAGACAGCTCGCCGCCTTCCTCGAGACGAATGAATCCCTCAACCACTCACAGTCCGGTTTCCGAGCCAACCACAGCACCGAGACCTCCCTCATCGCAGCCACAGATGACATCAGATCCCTGCTCGACAACGGGGAAACAGCGGCCCTCATCCTCCTGGACCTCTCCGCAGCATTCGACAATGTCTGCCACCGCCCCCTTGTGCAGCGCCTACGCAACATCGGAATCCAAGGGAAGGCACTGGAATGGATCATCTCGTTCCTCACCGGAAGAACCCAGAGAGTCCGCCTCCCCCCGTTTAGATCAGAGGCCACCGAAGTCATCTGCGGTGTACCACAAGGATCATCACTCAGCCCCACCCTCTTCAATATCTACATGAGCACCCTCGCAGCCATCGCACGCCAACACAACCTCAACATCATCTCCTACGCCGACGACACCCAGCTGATCCTCTCCCTCACCAACGACCCGGCCACCGCCAGAACCAACCTACACGAAGGGATGAAAGATGTTGCCGAATGGATGAAGAACAGCCGCCTGAAACTGAATTCAGACAAGACGGAAGTCCTCATCCTAGGATCATCGCCCTCCGCCTGGGATGACTCCTGGTGGCCCCCTGCCCTGGGCACCACTCCCAAGCCAACGGATCACACACGCAACCTGGGCTTCATCCTGGACTCCTCCCGCTTGATGACCAGACAAGTCAACGCCGTGTCCTCATTATGCTTCAACACCCTGCGCATGCTCCGCAAGACCTTCCAATGGATCCCCACTGAAACCAGGAAGACGGTCACCCAGGCACTCGTCACCAGCCGTCTGGACTACGGGAACGCCCTCTACGCTGGTACCACAGCCACACTCCAGAAAAGACTCCAGCGCATCCAGAACACCTCCGCACAACTCGTCCTGGACATCCCCCAACACAGCCGCATCTCCGGCCACCTGAAAGACCTACACTGGCTCCCCGCCAGCAAGAGGATCACGTTCAGACTCCTCACCCACGCACACAAAGCCCTCCACAACCTGGGCCCCAAGTACCTCAACAACCGACTGACCTTCTACACGCCCAACCACCAGCTGCGATCAACCAACATCGCCCTCGCCACCGTTCCACGCATCTGCAGAGCCACCGCCGGAGGAAGATCCTTCGCCTACCTGGCAGCCAAGTCATGGAACTCCCTCATCACCCACCTTCAGCAAACCCAGGACCACCTCGCCTTCAGGAAGCTGCTCAAGACCTGGCTTTTCGAGCAATAAATGGACCCCCCTCCCCCAGCGCCTTGAGACCCGCCCGGGTGAGTAGCGCGCTATATAAATGCTATGATTAATTGATTGATTGATTATTGTGACAGGAGGAAGCAATCAGAAGAAGGAACACCAGGCCCAATTTTGCATGATTACCAACTACTCAGAGGATGCGGTTCGTCTTAGAGGCATCTTCAAGCGTAATTGGCATATTCTACAATCTGACTCTGTGATAGGAAAGGATATTCCGGGATCACCTCTGATGACTTTTCGGAAATCAAAGTCATTAAAGGACATCCTAATACAGAGTCATTTACCATCTCTATCGCAGAAAACAGGAACTTTAAAGGACATGAGGGGCTTTTTCCCGTGTGGGAAATGTAAGGCCTGCGCCACTTTTAAGAGAACACTGAATTACACTATCCCCAGTTGTAGAAAGCCCAAAATGATTAGCAAGTTCATCTCCTGCCTTACTCCATTCGTCGTTTATTGTGTGGTGTGTCCCTGTAGACTTAAATACATAGGGAGCACCATTCATAAAGTGAAGGTTAGGATCTTGAAATATCAACGAGCCATAGTAAACAAGGATGTGAATCACACTGTTACCCTGCATTTTGCCTTGAAGCACCAGAGCAACAGAGATTTTCTCCAGTACTATGGAATTGACCACGTACCTATAAATCCTAGAGGTGGGAATAGGGTACAAAGTTTAAGGAGATTAGAATCTCGCTATATCATTAACCGCATGCGCGCTAGCGGGTTTTCCCGCTGTGCGCTGAAATTTCAAAAAACCTGCGTTACGTGACAAAGCCAGCTCGTCATGCGCGCAGCGCAGGTAACGCCCAGGACGAGCTGGCTTTGTCACCAGCATCGAAGGGGTTAATGTGCAAACAAAGACACCGAACGGGCTTAACAGCAGTGAGGAATTGACAGTACACCTGGGATAATGTTGACAAATTACTTTCTTTCTGTATCAGTTAGACTGGAATTGTTATGTTGCAATGATGCTATGTATTTGAGTGTTATGATTCTTTTTGCTTAATGCTCCATTTTTCTAATTTGATGCTTTATAGAGATAACATACAGAGGTGTGTTACTATAATTATATGATAACATCTTATGTCTCAGTACCTGGGAAAGCCCCAGATATTTGGTAAGGCCGATACACGGCGAGATTTTATTGCCCACTAGCGGGGTATGCCGATTTACAGCATGCATGTAGAGATATGTTCTGCAGAATTCCTGATTTTAGGATTTCACGGCTGCCTTCCTTGAGAGGAGGATAGTATTTTTACGGGCAGTTTTCACTCCGACTATGTGGAAAAATGCTGATACACGGCTAGATTATTTTATTGTCTGAGACAGGTTCCTAATGTATCTGATAGATGAATTGAATGTAATTATGTTTTACGATAATGTTTTCTCATCGAATTAGTCATAGAGCATGCATCTGTATATTTGTATATATTTACCACGCCAAGATGGCGGATGCTTTCCTTTGGCCGCAATGCTGACTCAGTAAGACCGTTGTCACTGTCGCCACCTGGGTGACGCGGGCGGGATTTAAAAATGGTGCTTTTATTACAACAAGTTGAAACACTGATGAAGGATTGAATCCGAAAGGCGTTTGTTTACCGTACTATCTGCTGAATAAACAACGTCGATGGTAGCCTCCTGTGTGCCCGAATTTCTGTTTTGTACGAGACGGAATTGGTAGCGCTGACTTATTTCGCGGCAAGCACCGCCACATTCGGGCACCCGCCTGAGTGTGCCTCGTAGTGAGGTGCATTTTGGAGCGGGATATCTATCTATCTATCTATCTATCTATCTATCTATATATATATATATATATATGTATATAGATAGATATCCCGCTATATATATATATATATATATATATATATATATATATATATATATATATATATATATATATATATATATCTCACTACTTTTTTAGAGATTTCAAGAAATGCTCTCTGTCTACAGGTATGGTTTGAATCTTCACAGGACCACTCTTGTTTGCTTCAGTTCAAACCTATTGAACTTGATAAGTTTTACAGCCTCTGATTCACTCTAAAAACTCTGGCTCCCCCCTTTATCCACAGGTGCCTACATTCAGGCATATACCGTTCGCGGTACATCAATCTACAATTCCCTAACTATCCTCTGCTGGAAATCTCTTATTATTGGTAAGCGCTGTCCGTTCATATCGTACGATCCAATCCTCACTATTAATTCACTGCCGTAATCCCCTGCATTCTCGACAGATTTCCTGATCCGGACCTTCATAATACCGCGGTGGCTCCATTGCAGATTCTGCCCACATTATTGGGGTAAGCTGATCCCCTTGACCTTCCAGAAATCTGGTAATATCACCCTTGGCCATTCTATACTTACATAGCCGTCTCCTGTCACTAGGTGCCGGAGCTCCTAATAACTACGGTCATCTTCTGACCCTTCTGCAGCCGTCAGAGGTCAAAGTATGGTTGCTCCTCCCTTTGCCAGCCTAGGTAATTGCACCCAACTGGCTCCTTCCCTCCTTAGTCCAATATTCCTTGTTACCCGTTTTTGTCCCCTTAATGCATGGACAACACTGTTGAGCATGATAACCTTGGGCTAGCACCGACATATATGTTAGTCCCTATGCTGATACACTTGGGTTTTATGTCACTTGCGTCGTGTGTAACACAACTCACTTGTGTTTTATTGACACTTGCACATTATGACTGGCACTGACCACTGTCACTCACCTACATGTATGACAGGTACCACCGTAAAAGCATGGTATGCAAAATGAACTGCTCTATGCTATTGGTAGAGGCCAGATGGCTAATTTATGGTTTCTATATGTTTTTGTCTTCCCCTTGTATTAACAGGCTTTTTGACCCAGGCAATACATTGGTTGTCCTGATGATGATCCTTGATTTAGACAGGATCGAAACGCGGTTGACAGTAAATGTAGTCTAAACATTAGTTCACTATTATGTGCCAGAATTGTTTTTTCTACATGCGTGAAGCTAAACTAATTCCATCCAATTTCTAGCTGCTCACGATTTGAAAATTGCCTGAGAAACTCCTTTGTACATTGTATATTGTTTGTCTAGCCTTGTCGGATACAGGACTGTGTCCCACTGTATATGTGTGTTTGTTATAATTTTCATTACCTTATTGATTAAATTTGAGGTTCGGCTGAACTTCTTTTCTATTATAGCGCAGATTGTGGCCTATAATTATTTAACATTTCACCTCCCCTTTGTAAGGACCGTTGTTGCTTACTAACCCCTCTTGATGTGGCCTCTCCTACTATCCTGGAACTAGGAGCATAGGAATCTACTCCCAGTGCTGGGAAATCTCATTAATAACTCTTTTGCTTCTGCAACAGTCCCCACTCGTTGGAAGCATGCCTCGGTACTTCTGCTCTTGAAGAAGCCTTCTCTGGACCCTTCTAAACCTGAGTACGACAAGCACATTTCATTGCTTCCTTTTTCCATATCCGCGAATGTCATGGAAAAACTTGTTAACTAACAACTCTCAATCTTCATTGAGACTAAGGATCTACTGCATAGAACACAGTTGGGCTTTCGGCCTCGGTGCAGAACAGAATCTACTCTGTTGCTGGTCTCTGAGTCTATGCACCGGATTCTGGGCAGAGGTGACACAGCAGCATTATTGCTGCTGCATCTGAGCGCAGCCTTTGACACTGTGTCCCACCACCTTCTAATAGAGTAGTTGTGGAGCTATGGCGTCAGTTACAAGGCCCTGCATTGGCTTGCGTCCTTCCTGCAGGGCCACACTTTTCAGGTCCTACAGCAACCCTTTGAATCTGAGTTCCGCCACTGCAGCAGGGGGTGCCACAGGGCTCATCCTTGAGCCCAACCTGTTCAAATCTCTGCATGCACCCCTGGTGGATTTAATTGAGCAGCATGGGTTTGACATCATATCATATCCTGATAATACTCAGATCATTGTCACCATGTCCCATAACTCTGCCATGACCTCTTTAAGGACTTGCCTGTCTGAGGTGGCCCTCCGGATGGACCTCAACTTCCTGAAGTAAAATATAGGCAAGACTGAAGTCCTCAATGGGGGGGGGGGGGGGGGGGGGGGGGGTGGAGGGGCAAGTCTCTATTTCTCTATTTGGACCCCCGACTGGTGGCCACTGCCACTTGGTACTCTCTTGGCACCGAAGCCCAAGTTTAAGACCCTGGGCATCCTGTACGACGCAGGCTTCACGTTCGATAGCTAGATTACTGCCTTAGCAGGTAGGTGCTTTGGGATGTTAAAATGCCTCAAAAAGATCATCAGGCTTCTGTCGGAAGGTGCTAGGAAAACAGTAATCCAGGATTTAGTCATCACACAGCCGGATTACTGCAGCATGCTCTATCTGTGGGTTTCTCAGTTTCGGCTGATGAGGCTCCAAAGTGTACAGAACTCGGCTGGGCTACTGCTGAAGCTTCCAGAAGGGCTTCAAAGAGCTCTGCTCTGCAGAAACTGCACTGGCTTCCGATGAAGAAGCCTCTATCCTTCGAGACGCTCTTCTATTGTCAGCTAACTTCACCACTTCATCCAACCCTACCCCCACGCCCCACCACGAGGCGTTGGATATCTTCAGGGGCTCTGTTGGCTGAAATCCCCAGTTAGGGAAGCCCGTATTGGGGCAGGTATTTTAGCTTTCTGACTCCCATGCTATGAAACTCTCTCCCGCTGCACCACAGACAATCTAAGACAGAGCTTTTAGTAGTTCATGGGTTTTCTTCAGGCTTTCTGTGTCTCTTTTCGGTAGCTAGACCTTAGCAGCGCTGGGACACTTGTGCCGAAGTAGCGATGTGCTTTATAAATTGTTTTCTATTATTAAGTAATGAACTTCTGACCGGCAAGGAGGCCGGGTTGCATGTGAATCTCTGAAAGATAAGAGAGTTGAAGAACCGGAGTTATAAGTAACTCATTTCTTCTACAACAATGAACCTTTCATGGATTTGCATACGTACATCAATTGCTCAGAATATTGAGCAGTATATCACATGTAACTAAAGTGACCAGCAGGCTCACCTTCACTGAAACTGGTTGCATAGAACTGCTTGATCCACCGAAGGGTCAGCTACCGCACTGAACACCAGACAGTAGTGCTTGGTGAAAGTGTGGCTTTTTCCACGTGGCTACATGGCAGATATCCAAGAGAATTACTCCTGCAAAGGACAAAATAGTTGTTGCCATGCTTCTTGTGGACTGCACCGTTTCAATGCCCTGGAGAGGATGCTTAGTTTTACTTTGGCAAAATATTATTCAGCAGCCAGTGGCAATGCCCTCTTTAGATAGCAGGTGGCCCCTGGGTAGTCGAACGAGATAAATAGCTTGTATAGAGCACTGTCGTATCTTATGCAGCAGGACAGCTGCTCCTGACGGGGTTATCGTTCTATCTTCTTAACTTAACATCTTAACTTAAATAAAGTAGCTTGAATAATCTATCTTGAAGTATCCATCCCCTTTCTGATTACATCAAGCACGAATTTCTTTAGTTTTGTCCACATAAAACCTGATGCACTTTCCTTAATCCAACATTAATGAATTTCCTAGGAGAACAATAATGAAGCATTATCTGTCCTAAATCTAGATGCAGCGGCCAAAAGAAATCTGACCAATTAATATACGAGACCTTTTCGCGCTAGGTACAGTAGGTAAGGCAACTATTGATGTGGATGCATCAAGATGGGATTATGAGAACCTTGGGGAGATGCCTGAACTGAATTGGTGGCTATCCGGATTCCTTCAACGCGTAATCTAGCATAGGGATAGATTTTGTCTTCTTTTTTGGTTGTTCTTTAAAAATCGACTAAAAACATTGGTGCCTCAGGATAGATACTGGAAGATCAAACTTTTTCACTGCTCATTCTCAGAAGGCATACAACATGGTGAAGAATCAGGATGAATGGGGGTGTTTTCACCTTCTGTACACAGGATTCTCCATTCTTCTCTGTCATAGCTTTAATCATCTTCCCCCTCTATGACTTCCCCTTCCTCTTATTCAGGGTCTGTGTCTCAATCATTATCAGGAGCGTGTTCATCCCCCCTGTCTCTCTGTGTTAGTGGTGCTGGCCGAGGCACTGGCGGTGGCTTTGGTGGCCGTCATGGAGATGGTACCTGAGACAGAGGGATTTGTTGCTGTGGTAAAGGCTGAGGCGGTCCTGGTGGAGTACATATGGATGGCGATGGTGCGGTGGATGATGAATCAATCTTTGAAAACCTTCCTTCATGTAGTGGAGACTGGTCATGAAGGAAAGAAGTACCTTCTTCATAAGGGATTTATTATAAAGACTTCTGGGGTCATAGTAAGCTTTGTAGCTTCTTCTGTAGCCTTTTAACGGAGGCTCCTGGGGTTATATCCTTCCTCAGAACCCCTTCCTCATAATTCGGAATTTAGCTCACATCTAACTACACAGGGCAGGAGGATGTGTTGAGAGTTGGTCTTCGCTGCTAACATCAGCCTCCAACTCGGAGTCGAAAAACTGTACTTGTAAATGAGCTGAACCCCTCAGTGGTGTGTATAACTCGATTGTGGTGGCTCCATATATGGTATGAAGGCCAAATCTGTCATTGTCGAGATGATCGTTGACAGAACCATTGCGGCACTGTATATACAGATACAGTAGCAGGGGTCACCATCGAGGGAGATACCACTGGTTTCGTCGCCAAGAAGTTGGGGGGTTGTTGTTAATGGTGTCATCATTGACGGGATATTCTTAGAAACAGAAGGGATGGTCTGTGCCAGTGAAATATATATATATTTCACTGGCACAGACCATCCCTTCTGTTTCTAAGAATATCCCGTCAATGATGACACCATTAACCACTGGTTTCGTCGCCAAGAAGTTGGGGGGTTGTTGTTAAATGGTGACGAATCTGCCTGAAAAGTTCCTCAAAATGGCCTCGTCGAGCTCCGGTCCTTCCCTGAAAGTTTGGGGGGGATGCGTCAAGCGGGGGCCGAGATAAAAGGGGGGGTCCCAAAAAGCGTTTTCCCCATGTTAATTTCCATAGGGCGGTCGACCTCACTTTTAGCCCGAACGGCTGAATGGATTTACACCAAACTTGGCAAAATTGTAGGGACTGGTAGCCCGATGTGCCTTTGCTATGTCTCAAGATATGTGCTCCAGTGGATTTTGAGTAATTTAGGTTCAAAAAAATATATATATCTGTAAGTGCACCCCGGTACGCGCACCGGGGGGCGCACCGGCCACGCTACGCGACGCGACTTCCGCGCGGAAAGCTGATTGGCTCTCGGGTGTCTGTAAACATTCCAAACAGTCCGGAGGGGCCGCCATCTTGTGTCTCGGTAGGATCGAGACATGAGAGGTGGCCAAAACAAAGGGGAAATGACCATAAGGGGTCAGAGTAGACCCTCCCTGACCCCCTAGGTTTGATGTGGGGGTTTTAAAAGGGCCCCGCGGGGCCCAAAATAAAGTAATTTTTTTTCGATTTTTTGCGGGGGGAGCACCCGGTACGCGCACCGGGAAGCGGACCGGGGAGCGCACCAGGGAGTGTACTATGGGGAAAAAAGAATGACACTTTTAAAAATTGTATGTTTATTAATTTTTCTTTTTGTTGTTTTTTTTTTATTTAAGTACCAACATGTTGGTACCAATGCAGAGTCTATAATTTAATATACACCGTCTCCTTTGTAGATATCTTGCATGTTGTTACAGAAGTTATTGTGGTATATGGAATTCATAGTGTAGTCTGTCAGGAAAGCAGAAACAACATTGAGGCAGGAGATGATAAAGAGATGTTAAATACACATTGGAGATAATATAGTGGGAGAAAGGAAGTAACTATGAGCAAACTTACTATGTAACGCCAAAAAGTTGCACAGTATACTATAAGTCTCACTTTATATTTTAAACATTTTTGATCTACTTGATGAATTACATATAAAAATGAATAATGGCTCGAACAATTTTTGATTATTAAATATAAATTTATTCTTCTGATTCTTTTTCATAATTTAATAAAACTTCTAATAATATATTGTCTGGAATGTCCTCATTTTTATTCTGTGATTCCATTGATTCCACACACTGAACTAATTCATGGTCCAGAGACTCATCCATAAAATCAAAGTCATCATTTTCAGCAATTCTTTCTTCTGTTTTGTTGTCCAAAACAATTTCAAAAGAAATATCCTGTTCTCCTTCCATTTTGTTGCTGTAAATTGCATTAAAAAATATATCAGTAGAGTTAGGGCACTGTTGTGTTTAAGTTCAGACAGGCAGTTTGGATTTTTTAATAGTGAAGCTATCTTTGGGTAGTGTATGTTATTAGGCTGGAATTTGAAATATATAAAAGTGTATGTGATAAAGCCTAAGTAAATTTATAATAATACAAGGGAAGCCTAACTCAATCTATAACTATAACAGAGAAGCCTATCTCAATCTATTTATATTACAGTGGGATAGTATATAACTAACAGAATATTTTTTCTCAAATTAACTTAAAGTGCACAACATACTTCACTTTTCCAAATAACAACTTACCTTTAAGAAAGCAGTTGAAGTTGTCAGTGTAATTTCTTTTCAAATGTCCTTCTCTTTTTTTATATATATTCATGTACATAACCAATCAAATGTCAGGAAATAATCGTAGAAAATGTAAGAAACTTTTTAATTGGTTGTAAATTCTAACACTTCATATGTGTTTTGGTCATGTAATTTACCTCAGGATATTTAGACAGGCCTACAGCCTAAATGTCTCAATGGAATTCCACCAAATTTGGGTAAATGGTAGGGACTGCTATGTAGTATGGCCTATTCTATATTTGATGAAAGTGTCTCCAGTTGTTTTTCTGTAAATTACTTTCCCACCTTTTTTTATGGAGCGCTTACCGGTGCGCGCCCCGGTACGCGCACCGGCAGCGTTACGGGAGTCCTCCATTTTGTGTTTCGGTACAATTGAGACACAAGATGGAGGACAAACAACGTTGGGAATGGGTAGAAGGGGGCACTGTAGTCACTTCCTGACCCTCTAGTTTTTCTGAGGGGGGCTTAGGATGCTCGTATAGGCAAAAAAAAAAAAAAAAAAATGAAAGATTTCGCGGGGGAGCGCTCGGTACGCGCACCAGTAAGTGTACCGGGGAGCGTACTTTGGTGAAAAATGTTAGAAAAAGATAAACGTTTTGAATGATCAGAGGTAGGGTAGCTCTGAAAAGAGCTTTTGGGTTCTGTGGCTGATTTAGGTACCTACAAGTAGGTTCCAATGCACATTCTTACATTCAGAATGAATATTCTATTCCCCTCATCTGAGAAGTGCACACCATCTCCTCTGTAGATGTCTTGCATGTTGTAACGCAAGTTATTATTGTATATTGAACCCATTCCACAGTCTCTCATGTAAGCAGAAACAGATTTATTCACATGTTTCCGTGCTTTCTCAAATTGTGGACAAAATTGGTTGGACCAGTTCCATTTCTGTCTTTGGCATATATTGGAATATACCAAGGCAGTTTGTGGAAAAAGTGTCATCAATTGATCAAAGGTGTCCTTTAAAAGCATTTCCAGACCAACCCCAGTCATAGTGCCCAAATCATTTCCACCACAGTAAATACTTAAACTTACCACAGACTTCCCTTACCCTCCTGAACCCCCCCCCCTATGACGCAACGCGACCAATTGACAACAAACCCCAGCTGAAAAACTTTACTCACATCAGTCTCGACGAATCCCGACAAGCAATCCTCTCCAGTAAATCAGGCTCCCCGTTTGACCCATGCCCCCCAATGCTGCTCCACACTCTGGTGGACACGGTAAATCCAGCCATAAACTCCTCTTTGGCCACTGCATCCATTCCGGCTGAATGGAAGCTCGCTGCAGTCAAGCCTCTGCAGAAAAAGCCCCTACCTGACCCCACTACGCTCTCCAACCTTCGCCCCATCTCGTTGCTCCCACTACTGTGCAAACTGACCGAAGCTGCAGTTAATAAACAGTTGACTAAACATCTAGAGGAAAACCACCTATTTCATCCTAACCAGGCTGGTTTTAGGGCCAAACACTCCACGGAGTCAGCCCTCCTACATACTGTAGAGACCCTCAAGATGGCACTAGACCAAGGGAAAAAGGCCGTCCTGATCCTGCTCGACCTGTCGGCGGCCTTTGACACGGTCTCACACCCCGTGTTGATAGGCCGCCTGACAGAGTCAGGGCCAGCAGGAACCGCCATCGAATGGCTGAAAAACTTCTTAAGCCATAGGAGACAAGTCACCATGCTAGGAAACTACTGCTCGGATGAAAAAATCATAAAAACAGGGGTACCACAAGGCTCAAGCTTGAGCCCTGTTTTGTTCAACCTTTATATGACCCCCCTGATTGAACTCATCACATCCTTTAACATCAGCAGGATATCTTACGCTGACGACACCCAGCTCATCCTAGTACTGGATAACAACTCTTCCAAAGCGGAGGAAAATTTAAGAAACTGTCTGACGGCAACCTTTAAATGGATGCGAACGAACCATCTCAAATGTAATTCAGGTAAAACTGAAATCCTCCCTTTCGGCCAAAACAACCTCTTTTCCCCCACCAATTGGTGGCCTCAAGACGCCGAAATCCCCCCTAAAACCATCACGTCGGCCCGCAACCTTGGGATAAGGTTTGATGAAGCCTTATCCTTTAAGCAACAAGCAGGTACAGTGGCAGGGTCCTGTTTCAATATCATCAAAGGTCTTAGAACATTCTTTGACCTCCTTCCCCTAACAGCTAGAAAGACTGTGGCAGTAGCCCTCATCACATCCCGCTTAGACTACTGCAATAGCATCTATGCAGGCTCAAACAGAGCTGTTCTGCACAAGTTGCAGATGGTTCAAAACGCCGCCGCCCGCCTGGTGCTAAGACTACCCAGGAAATCATCTGCCTCAAAAGCACTCAAAACCCTGCACTGGTTACCCATCCACAAAAGAGTGCTATTTAAAATCCTGCTCATCACGTTCAGAGCCTACCACCAGTCAGGACCGACATACCTGTCCCAAAGGTTTGGAAGATACACTCCCTCACGGTCACTCAGATCATCTAACCTAAACCTACTCGCAGTCCCCAAGTTCAGACTAACCACAAAAGGTGGAAAATCCATCGGAGTACTTGGAGCCAAAGCCTGGAACAAGCTCCCACCACAAATGCGCCTGATCCATTCCGAAAAACTGTTTCGTAAAACGCTCAAAACATGGATCTTCAACATCGAAGACTCACTCTGCTTAGCGTTAATCTAACCTTACACTTTATTCATAGACCAGGATCTATGAATATGATCTACCTTAAGCAGCATCCCCCCTTCTTCTCTTTCGGGACAGTGATGTCTAGCGCCAAGATGCTCCCTGGAGTGTAAGTGCGCTTTATAAAAGCCTATTCACATTCACATTCACAGTGCACTATTAAGAGGTCAGGTTTTGGCAGATGCAAAAAGGTTTTCACCAATTCTATCAATTGATGACATCTCAATCCTCTCTGGCCAATCCACTTAATTTCCCCATTTGATAAATCAAGGTTGTGATAATTTCTGCTTGCTGCATACCTTTGAGCCCAGTGGATGTAGCTATGTCCAATAATCCATACAGAATACATGATGTGAGAAGGTTCTGGTGCAGTCAGATGAACTGTGGGAATGAAATGGCAGTTGGAACAATAGGAGTTTACAAAAAAATAATTGTGGAGTTTCCCTGCTGTTGAATCACAAGCAATGATTGGTGGATTCAGTTAGTTGAAAACAGAAAGTTAGGGTGCATGGTTGTGTTGTGTGTAAGAAGCAATTTGAATGGTTAAGAAAAAGTCACTAAAAGCAATAATGCCCCGGATAAGCTGGTGTATTGAGAGGTCAAACATCCTTGCTGACTTAATTTGCAACATTGTAGAATAAACTTTTGAACCTGAGAGTTCAGTTAGGAGGGAGTTGCTATGTTGTAACGACCGGATTTTCGGACAAGATGGAATCAGCTCCTAGGAGCCCCTCTAACCCAGTCGGAACGTAATCACCTCCCTCCTTAGAACATATTTACAATGGATATGGGTATAGGTATGTACATCTCGTACCTAAGGATGGGGGAAAATAGCAATAAACATGCATAAGTTTTCTACGATATCCTATTCATACCAGCTAGTCTCGCGGCCACTTAGGCCCAGACTAATCTACCCTGGGGCAGATCTGATTATGTACCCTTACACACTGATCCCTCTCAGTGCTCACTCGACACGCAATCCGGCGTGCCTACACACGGGCCTGCAGTCCCAGTGCTCTCATTTACTTATCCGGTCCACAATCCGGCGGACCTCCACACCGTGTCCCCCCGGTGCTCTCATTCACTTACAACACGATCCACAATCCGGCGGATCTCCACACCGTGTCCCCCCGGTGCTCTCATTAACGCCGCTTACCAACGACGATCACTTTCCTATGAACACCTATAGAAGAAATCTCTCATTGTCTACTCAGGATAAAACTACGATAATAGAAATTAGTACGGCTTTCCAAATTGAAATATGTACCTTCTGCTCTTGGCATCAAACGTTCCCTCTCTCCCTCATTGCTCAGTCACTTCTTACCTGATCGGGATTCGCATCCGTTCATGCAAACAATGTCTGACTAGAAGACCAGGTTACCCTGTTTGAACAAGAATACAAGGCACATGTCGGTTCACTAAGAACTGGGGTATTTTTCTTACAATAATTATAAACACAATACTATACGATAGCATATATATATATTCTGCAAAGAAAAGTAAAAGGTTAGAATGTGCACTGTATAAGGGAAATGGCGGAGGTCACCTTATTAACGTGAAGTTGGGGTTCGGCAGTCATCTAGGTTCCCTTCTCGTCTGTGTCTTGACTCGTCTCGGAATCACACCTTAGCAGTCACGAGTACACGTCTGCACCGCTATGCTCGATCTCCTCTGCTTCCCTCCAAGTCACTGGAACCTCTCTCGTTATTAGCTGCTGTCTCTCTCTGTCTCTGTTCGCTCTGCGCTACTTCTCCTTCTCCTTCAGTCTTTCTCAGAGAGTCTCAGTTTCATGATCTTTCTCGGACTTCAAAATGGCGACTGTCTGCCTGGAAATAATTAATGGCATAGATGCTAACGGCTAGCTGCCGCCTACGAACTGACTGACTCATTGCCTAACACTTTCGCTAATATCGAAGCATGTCCCTTCATGGAAAGTTACGGCCAGTAACCTGCCGCCCACCAAATTCTTGTACCTCCCCGTACCAAGGACACGTTCCCAGCCGGCCGGCCTGAAGTTGTGTCTTCGGAGTGGAGAAAAATACAGTCTTTCGATAAGGGCCAGCCTGAGCCGGTTCTCTCCAAGCGAACAACACCTCGAAACTAAAACATTACACTTGACCTAGAAAGCCTCTCAAGCTGCCGGGCAGAAAGCAAAATTGAGTCTGTCCCGTTTGAGGCCTACAAGGCCCGAAATAAGCATAACTCCACAGAAGGTATACTAACACTCTTGCAAAAGGACGGATCATCACTAATACTAATGAATCTATCCCCTAACTTAAATTTATAAGCCCTGATCTAAAGAAAAGGGTACGAAAATGCACTACTGTGCCTCATGGATAAGTCCTGTTTATAGTCCTAATCCCTGTACTAAAAGGGTAATAGGCTGGAGTCATCTTCCATCATTCTCCCTCCAAAGAGGGCCGAAAAAGTCGGTCATTACACTTCACCCTTGACTCCAGTCTATTAACCATGTTCTATATGGAACTAACATCAGTGGAAGAATAATAAGAAACAAAATTAAATGATCTATTTCTCTTGCCCAATCTACAATATTGGAGTAGAGAAGGAATACATTGAATAAAGCAGCAAATGGTTACTAAAATACAGATAGAAATCATAATACCACCTAAAATCTGTCGTAGAGAATGTAAGTCAGGTAACCAATTAAAGAGCCAGTCAAACCAGCCCTGATCAATATGTTTTCTAACCTCTGCAGTCAAGTCGTGAAGTTTGCCAATATGGGCTTGGATTGATTTAGAGTGGTCGGACAGGTTGAAACAGCAAAGACCTTCAAAGTCAGAACAATCATGTCCATGCTTTAACAGGAGATAGTCAATTGCTGCGCGATTTTGCAGAATTGTTCTGCGTTCACCCTGGGCATCTAATAACATGTCAGATAGAATAGTAGAGGTTTGGTTAATCGATTTAACCATCCAGCAGGCCATTTTTCCGATAGATTTGGCGTTGTAAACTGGCAACGCCGGGACACCAATAATGGAAATTGCTAAACTTAGATATTCAGATTTAGAATAAAGATGAAGGGAAGAATCACAGTTCTCATGTAACTACATAGAATTACGGACCACACGGGAATGGGAATTGGGATGTGAAGAAAACATTAATAAACTCAGTCTAGTGATGGCACACGGACCTCCAGAAATATTTGCAGGGATATAGGGCCAGGAGGAATTCCCGCAGGAAAATAACCAACCAGACGGTAACAACATCGTACGGTAATGGCTGGGAGCAACTAATATACGTTTGCATGTCATATTATTTTTAACAGAAATACATGAATTCGGGAGTCTTTGCAAGCACAGCAAACGTTGATGAGCTGAAAAAGAAGTGGCAGCATTTAACTTCAGTTTGACACATTCAGTAATTGCTTTGGGATCACAGGTCAAAATAAAGCATAAATCACCCTGCGTGATATTGTAGGTAGTAATCTGGGAATGAATCAGGGGAATGGAGTCTGAAAGAACAGTACACAAAGGGCAAAATTCATAGGCCGCGAAATCGCCCAGAATAATATTGGGTCGGGCACTCGATATATTGAAAATGTGCCGCAACGTTTCAGTGGAGGCAGGGACAGCAACCAAGCAGGTCGCTAAGATGTCAGTCACAGAACGCATAGGGGTAAGGCAGAAGTGCGGAGAGTTAGTAACCCGCTTAGCAAGGGTGATCCAAAAGTTCGATGAGGAATCCCACGCATCGAAGCAACGCGGAACTCGGGTTCTCCAATCAACCGAAGTCTGTGGGTTCACTCCTCTCCCGGCGTAGCAGACCAAAAGGAGTCCAACGCCGGCACATCCTGCAGCAGCAGTCCAGAGAATGATCTGAAAGAAAGTCAAACACAGGCATTATTCATTCTCGTAAATAACATTTATCAGCCGGGACAGCTTCCCAGCTATCTTTCCCTGGTCTCATTACCAAAATGGTATTGATTTGGGTAGCTTGTTTGCAAGGGAAAGCAACCAAAAGGCCACTATAGGTATCAACAGCCGTACAAATATACTGACAATTTTTGCTCATAGGGAGCGGGCCAATATAATCAATTTGCCAAATTTGAGCGGGCAATTTTCCTCGATGTAAATGGCCTTTAACAATATGAGGCACTTTTCTCTTTCTAGAATGTTGACAGATGGGACAATGCAGAATGATATCTTTAATGTAATTTAAAGGAATATGAATTCCTCGATCGGCAGCCCACCTGCTAGTGGCTCTCTCTCCAAAATGTCCTGCTTTCTGGTGGGCCCATTTCGCCAATCCCGCCAAAGCAGAATCTTGCATGTCCACCACTGCCTCAGCAATTTTAGACTTTTCATCTGCAATGTTATGAAAGAATTTGTCAAGGGAGTCTATCGGGGTGTGAGCATCCACATGAAAGATTGTCACAGTACTCTGTGGGAGCATTTCACAAATTTCTTGCCATAGTTCTTTTCCCCACAATTCTTTTGAATGCAATTCCCAATTATGAGAATGCCAAGTTGGTAACCATACCGCCAGTCCATTAGCAGTGGACCAGGAATCAGTGAAAATATGACATGTGCCAGGTAGTTCCTGTTTCAAAACTTGGTAAACTGCATACAATTCAGCATATTGACTACTCTTTCCGTCACCAGTTGTACTCAGCAATTTCTGCGTGATCGGGTTATAGGACACTGCCTTCCAATGCCGTTTCTCACCAATGAACCTCGCTGAACCATCTGTAAACCACACATGTTTTCTGTCCTCCGCGGACAAATCATCAAATGGCTTACCCCACTTGACAGGAGATTCCTGCACTACAGGTACGGAGCAATCACTCCCAATCTCGTTCGATGGCGCCTGCGCCACTCGCTCATGTAACACTGCCACACCTTTCGGACCCACACGTGCCCTGTCCTGAATGTACCATTTCCATTTAATCACGCTCGCCTCTTGAGCATGTCCAATTCGATGGGATTTCGGCGAACTCAAAACCCACTGCATGATAGGAATTTCAGGTCTCAAAATCACAGCATGACCTAAGGTCAATTGCTCGGTATCCACCAGAGCTCAATAGCATGCAAGCAACTGTTTCTCAAAAGGTGTATAACGCTCACCAGCCTCAGGTAACTTTTTAGTCCAAAAACCTAAAGGCACTTTTTGTCTGCCCTACTTTTGCCATAAACTCCAATTGGCGTACAGACCTTCTACAGACACATTCAAATCCACATCACCCTCGCCCACAGGCCACAGATCCAAGGCGTATTGAATCGCTTCTTTCGCCAAAGTAAAAGCATTCTGTTGCGGTTCACCCCATTCAAACGCATTCTTTTTACGAGTGACTCGATATAAGGGAGCCAAAATCTGACTCAAATGGGGAATATGTTGACGCCAAAAACCAAACAAGCCAATGAAACTCTGAGCTTCTTTTCTATTCCTTGGAACTGCAAAGTCTAAAATTTTGGTTTTCACCTGCGGGATCACTTCTCTGTGACCTTCATGCCAATTGATGCCTAAAAATTTAACATTCTGGGATGGACCTTGTAACTTATCAGGATTAATTTCCCAACCTTTTGCACGTAAGCAGTCAAGGATCTGATCTAAATGGGTCTGGACCTGATCTTGTGTCTCGCCTTGAATCAAAATGTCGTCAATATAATGACACACTTGAATTAGCGGATGTACAGCCACTTCAGACAAATGTTCCGCCACCAGCCGGTGACAGATCGTAGGACTGTGTACGTAACCTTGAGGAAGACTCCTAAACGTCATTTGACGTCCATTCCAGGTAAAACTGAATTGTTCCTGACACTCGGGGGCAATCGTAATCGAAAAGAAAGCATTAGCAATATCAATGGATGCATACCATGTACCTGGATGCTTCTGAATTCTTTGAATTAAAGTAACAATGTCTGGCACTGCAACAGTCAAACGAGGTGTGTGTTTGTTCAGCTCTCGATAATCAACAGTCATGCGCCAAGAATTATCACTTTTGCGCACAGGCCAAACGGGATTATTCCAAGCAGAAGTAACCGGAGTTATAACTCCTGCGTCAACCAAATCCTGAATTGTGGCACTAATTTCTTCATGACCACCTGGAATACGATATTGTTTCTGAGAAACCACTTTCGTAGCTTGGGGAATCTTAATGGGGGGCATCCGTAAACGGCCAAACCGTACGGGCCTGGACGAAATGTAATGCATTGTTCCAAATTGATAACAACCATCATCTAAATGCAAAGTCATTCCTTTCAAAATAACAATTCCAATTATATATTCCAAAAGCGGTACAACTAACACAGAATATTCTTTACGGGGAATCCTACCAATTTTCATCTCAAGTGTAGTTTGCACTGCGGGGGTCTCTTTTCCACCTAAACCAGTAATTGTGAAAAATTGTCCTTTAAATTTCTTAGATTTACCATGAATTAAAGTGGCCTCCGCTCCTGTATCTACCAATGCTCGGGCCCTTTGGATATTACTATGTTTCCAAAAAATTTCAATATCTTCATAGGGTCTGTTGTCTCTGTGGGCCCACCTGCGTACCGGAGCTTGACCTATTTCCTAGTCATTTTTACAGTGGTCTGTCAACCAAGATAAATCAGGATAAATGCTCTCAGGTTTCTTGGGAATCAGAATGTCCTGCTCGTATCCATCTCTATTACGAAATGGATTTTTGTCATTCTCAAAGTATTGTGAATTACGATCAGAAAGCTTGTGACGATCCTCCCTTCTTCTCACCTCAGGGGAATAACCTCTTTCGTCTCTGTGTCTGTTGGAAACGCGATCATCTCTCCCCCTTTCTCTGTCCCCCTCTCTCACCCTTATGTTCTCACGACGAGGGGAAACATCACGTTCATAACGCCGGTCATCACGGCGATCAGCATCCACACGACTCCTCTCATCACCACTGTCATCGGAACCACGGTCACAATCATTTTTTCGACACAACGGGCACCCTCCTTCCGATCTAAACCACGCTTACGAAACAACTCCCATAAGCGATTATTAGGTTCACCGTCAATGTCCTCCCTTTTCACACCATCAGCCAATAGTGCAAGAAACATATCACGTCTAGAGAATTTATAATCCCCAGCGGTACGACCCTCAGGTCGAGATTGTCTCTCAGGTTTAAACCATTCACCCAACTCACCAAGCTGACAAACAGATTCAAGCACCATAGACAAAGGATTGCCAGTTTGATTGATCAACAAAGTCATCATAACCTGCTTATAAGCAACAGGGGAAGAACGGATAATGCGATTCCGTACAGAAGATGTTTAAAGGCCATCCAACAACCTGTCAGAAGTACTGAGAAAAATCGCAGTCTTCATCACTTCCTCTTTCAAACGTTGCGACGCATCGCGCAAAGTGTACCATGGCTTGTCATTGACAGGCCAATCAGATTCAGTAGGGTATTTATGATTACAGCCATCATTCGCAAGCTGGAGCAGACTAATTTGGCCAGCACCATTATAATTCCGAAAATGATCTTGTACAGTAGAATCGGAACTCAAAGAGCAAAATCGTAAACAATCACCAGCATCAAGCATGATACCAGCAGCACCCAGTTCATAAAGGTGCACCATCCATGTAAGCAAAGTTTCACCGGGCCGTTGTCGAAATCGTTGTAAAATGTCACTAACCTCCTGTTGAGTAAAATCTTCAATACTATCCAAATGAATACCATTCGGCATACCAGGAGCCTGTTGTAATTTGCGTCGAAACACAGGGTGAGCAGAAACCTCCGGAAGAGCCTCCGAAGAAGCCCGGTCCTTAGATTTAGAAGAACAATCAGGGCGAGATACGTCATCAGAACGGGAAGAGCGACTACGGTCGCTAGAAATATCGTCTTTGTCACAAGAAGCAGATTTACAATCACGTCCGGAGCGAGTAGACTCGCGCTTGTCACCCTCCTCAGCCGAGGAGCCAGAATCATTCGAATCCCAGATATTACCATCCCACTCATCGGGGTTCCAATCCAGTCCGGCTTTCGCCACGACCAGGCGCACTTTCCGTGTAGACACGCGACCACGACATTGTCTGTATTTATATTTCGCAATGCGCACTGCAGCCCTTTCGGCTATAGTTTGATAAGTCTCAAGTTTGTCGGCAAGCAATTTATTCTGACATCGCAAAAGAGTATGCGCATTCTGCACTTCAACAAACTTTTCTTCCATATCCACAAACCGCTTCTGCAATTTAACAAACTTTTCATGAAGTATTCTGTATGCAGTCAGCACAATCCAACCTCTGCGTCCTAAAATAGGAAGCTCATCACCCTTCACTACTGGAGCTTTTTACAAGCAAGAAACCACATCTGCAGGCTCCGCCTGCTCCAAACAAGAAGTCCAATTCTCACTCAAACCAGTAGAATCAGCCCACTCGCGGGCCAAGGCCTCGTAAGGCGTTGATTCCCAGCCGGGAATTTCAACAGGCAATTTGAAAGTAGATTTCGATTTTTTCGAAAACATTTTGACACACAAAAAATATATACACAATTATCAACAAAGAAAATACGTACGAGCCGAGCGCAAACTAACAAGTTCAAAACAATACAGCGCACACAGGCTTCGTAAACAGTTCGTGACGCCAGATGTAACGACCGGATTTTCGGACAAGATTGAATCAGCTCCTAGGAGCCCCTCTAACCCAGTCGGAACGTAATCACCTCCCTCCTTAGAACATATTTACAATGGATATAGGTATAGGTATGTACATCTCGTACCTAAGGATGGGGGAAAATAGCAATAAACATGCATACGTTTTCTACGATATCCTATTCATACCAGCTAGTCTCGCGGCCACTTAGGCCCAGACTAATCTACCCTGGGGCAGATCTGATTATGTACCCTTACACACTGATCCCTCTCAGTGCTCACTCGACACGCAATCCGGCGTGCCTACACACGGGCCTGCAGTCCCAGTGCTCTCATTTACTTATCCGGTCCACAATCCGGCGGACCTCCACACCGTGTCCCCCCGGTGCTCTCATTCACTTACAACACGATCCACAATCTGGCGGATCTCCACACCGTGTCCCCCCGGTGCTCTCATTAACGCCGCTTACCAACGACGATCACTTTCCTACGAACACCTATAGAAGAAATCTCTCATTGTCTACTCAGGATAAAACTACGATAATAGATATTAGTACGGCTTTCCAAATTGAAATATGTACCTTCTGCTCTTGGCATCAAACGTTCCCTCTCTCCCTCATTGCTCAGTCACTTCTTACCTGATCGGGATTCGCATCCGTTCATGCAAACAATGTCTGACTAGAAGACCAGGTTACCCTGATTGAACAAGAATACAAGGCACATGTCGGTTCACTAAGAACTGGGGTATTTTTATTACAATAATTATAAACACAATACTATACGATAGCATATATATTCTGCAAAGAAAAGTAAAAGGTTAGAATGTGCACTCTATAAGGGAAAGGGCGGAGGTCACCTTATTAACGTGAAGTCGGGGTTCGGCAGTCATCTAGGTTCCCTTCTCGTCTGTGTCTTGACTCGTCTCGGAATGACACCTTAGCAGTCATGAGTACACGTCTGCACCGCTATGCTCTATCTCCTCTGCTTCCCTCCAAGTCACTGGAACCTCTCTCGTTATTAGCTGCTGTCTCTCTCTGTCTCTGTTCGCTCTGCGCTACTTCTCCTTCTCCTTCAGTCTTTCTCAGAGAGTCTCAGTTTCATGATCTTTCTCGGACTTCAAAATGGCGACTGTCTGCCTGGAAATAATTAATGGCATAGATGCTAACGGCTAGCTGCCGCCTACGAACTGACTGACTCATTGCCTAACACTTTCGCTAATATCGAAGCATGTCCCTTCATGGAAAGTTACGGCCAGTAACCTGCCGCCCACCAAATTCTTGTACCTCCCCGTACCAAGGACACGTTCCCAGCCGGCCGGCCTGAAGTTGTGTCTTCGGAGTGGAGAAAAATACAGTCTTTCGATAAGGGCCAGCCTGAGCCGGTTCTCTCCAAGCGAACAACACCTCGAAACTAAAACATTACACTTGACCTAGAAAGCCTCTCAAGCTGCCGGGCAGAAAGCAAAATGGAGTCTGTCCCGTTTGAGGCCTACAAGGCCCGAAATAAGCATAACTCCATAGAAGGTATACTAACACTCTTGCAAAAGGACGGATCATCACTAATACTAATGAATCTATCCCCTAACTTAAATTTATAAGCCCTGATCTAAAGAAAAGGGTACGAAAATGCACTACTGTGCCTCATGGATAAGTCCTGTTTATAGTCCTAATCCCTGTACTAAAAGGGTAATAGGCTGGAGTCATCTTCCATCATTCTCCCTCCAAAGAGGGCCGAAAAAGTCGGTCATTACATATGGTAACAGATAGAAAGGTCTGAGAGGGGGAAGGGTGTTGGTTTGAAAATAGTGAGGGAAGACTTTTGATTGGTTGAAATAAGGCATATGTGTGTAAAGTTAGAGATTTTCTATGCCAGTCTTGGTTTCAGTGTATTGAGTGCACACCTTTTGCTCTGCTAAAGAAAAATTGGTGTGTGTGTCTTACACTGTTTTCAATCTCCCAAAGCATTTGTAAAGGTAAGTAATGATTTATTTAATTTAGATAGAGACTTCTTTGCTCTATGGAGAATATTTGGAAGCATATAGTTAAGTTTCAGTAGTGAAATTGTATGCTTGTGCATAGGTCCTGTGTTGTGTTTCTAAAATGTTATTCAAAAAACGATTTTGGGTGCAAATGAATGGTATTTTCATTTGGCCCTTATTTATGATTGCCTTTTGCAGCCGGTGCATCACTTTAAACATGGGAAATAAGTGACGCACTCGTGGTGCAAGGCCTTCATAAATAAGGCCCTGAGTTTGTTTGCTGTTGGTTTGTGTCTTGCTTTTTGATAATACTTGCTATGAACATTTGCAAAATAGAGGATTTGTATTTTGTGAAACAGTGAGGTTTCAAAAGTGATATTGAGTGGTTGTACATAGGTTCTGCTCAGTGTTTCTAAAATGTTATTCAAAAACCGATTTTGGGTGCAAATCAATGGTATTTTCATTTGGCCCTTATTTATGATTGAACAACAAGATCCCTATACCTGGGGCGCTAATAACTTAGCACAGACATGAGTACACATCGCTCGAGTTGCATTCATCTTTTACAAAACAAGCTAAACCCCTGCTATCTATCGCAGTGTGGTATTGCTCCTCTAATGTCTAGTTGTCCCCACTCATTCTATGGTTCCAAAGAAAATTAAATACTGCGGTCTCAATTCAGAAAGTGTCCAGCGTGACGTCCCATAGATGTCTGCCATATAGACTAACAGTACATCAAACCACACTTCACCACATGTGTACACTCCTTAAGACGAAAAAATGTGTGGTGGAGAGGAAGGCACCTCACGGGCGAACACCCTCGGGGATGTTGGCAGATGTTACCAACTCAATGCCCCTTTCTCATCATCGGTTGCCTTCCAATCCGAACGAAAAAACAGAAACAATTACAACACACAAACTGAAATGCGTGTAAAGGTGCAACATAAAGAGTCCGACAGCGTTAACTCATAACAGACAGAGTGACATAAAATCAACAGCCACACCCACTCAATTACTTTATTCTTCGTATCAGTGTGAGCTGAAGAATTAAAAATGAGGTTGGTAGCTTAATATCGCCTACCAGTACCTGATACCGACATGTTTCACTGCCCCATAAATTTCGGCAGATTCATCAGGGTATAGAACACTCGGTCAATGCACCAATCTGTTGAACATCCGTTTTGGACACTGTTGAATTGAGACACAAACAAAAACCAGAGATGTGCCATATAGTCGAAATAAGTTCATAGGTTTCCACATCAGTGTAATGGTGTGTAGGCATATATTTATTTATAAAATTCTCATGATAATTACCCCTAGTCAGCATGTGTAACTCATACCGGCTGACCGAATCACGCTTTGACTCGATTAAAAACGATTGAAGTAGCAATCTATAAAGGGTACAAGAGAAGGAGGCTAAGCACTGACATTTTTCAAGCTCAAAACATTATCAGGCATACCTAGCCTTATCTAACACATAGATGACCTGTCACCCCCTGTATGTGGACACGTAGGGGCGCGCTCCAAAATACCCGTGATGACAGGATTCCCAGTATCAGTGGCCGGGGCGTCCAACACCCACTCTATTCTAAGCGTGAATATTTCAAGCGTGAATATTTCAATAATCATCATGTGGCGCCCCGCTTAGTCTCAGCGCGTTGTAGCAGGAGCGGCCGCTCGTTGTTAATTTAAGCTAGATGCAGCTGTCTGCTTGCCCCCACTCCTCACCGTACGGCTTGGAAACCGGGACCGTATCTCATCCCAGGAACGCCGCTCACACGCCGGCGTTTGATTTTTAAGCAACCCGGCAGGGTCCGGTCACCCAATCACCCGCGCATGCGCAAATGCCAGCGCTCCGGTAGGAAACGCAGTCGGGGACGAACGGACAACTAAATGAGAGCATTGTTGTCAATTTATCAGATCATATCTTGACACCCAGTGAAGAAAGGGTACTAAATAAAGGATTAGGGTTTGTGCCCACCCCTAAACATGATTCGTTTAAATGTCGCGTGGAATTTCATGAGACACTGAGAAAGATCAAGCTCAAGAAGTTTTTCGCACACAAGAACGAACAGGACATCACCTCGTTTCGAGGTACTAATCTGAAAAGACCGTCAACTTTCTGTCCGGCAGGATCAGCTGTGGGACCCGAAGTATCTGTCTTCGAGGAAAGAGTCCTCAGGGACATTGAGAATTTTGAAAAATCCCAGGAACATTCTCGACATTCTAATATGACCAAGGAGGACTGGGATGCAATTAGAGGTCTAGAAAAAAATCTTGCGTTGACAATTAAGTCAGCTGATAAAGGGGGAGCGGTGGTGGTACTCAACACCCAGGACTACGAAACAGAGGTGCTCCGCCTGTTAAGTGTCCGCCCCAATTATAAGCCCCTCAGTAAAGACCCAGTAGATCAATTGCTTGATACCATAAAAGAAATGGTCAATAAAGCCAAAACCAACAAGTGGATCTCGGTAAAAGAAGCTGAGTTCCTGGTGAATAAAACCCCCAGGACTCCAGCCTTCTATATCTTACCAAAGATTCACAAGCCGACCCGTCCCCCACCCGGTAGGCCTATTGTGTCGGGGATCCAATCTGTGTTGGAGCCGCTATCTCAATTTGCGGACTATTTCCTACGGGAGTCGGTGATCAACCAACGATCCTTTGTTAAGGACACCACCGACGTGTTGAATATTCTGGAGAATACCCCATATGACTCAAGTACCCAGTTCCTTGTCACTATCGATATTGAGTCTTTGTACACGAGTATCCCCCAGGACGCAACGCTGGTGGCAGCAGCACGCGCACTGGGGGACCTCGAGTGGCCATATGATGCGCCCCAATCATTCGTCATGGAATGCGTCGAGCTCGCGCTTACAAGGAATTATTTTGCATACAAGGACCAGATCTACCTACAAACCTCTGGTACATCCATGGGGGCCACAATGGCCCCCAGTCTGGCATGCATTTATGTGGGTAGATTTGAAGAGCACATCGTCTATTCTGATACCAACCCCTTCCAGCGGCACATTTGCCTCTGGAAGCGATATATAGACGATGTGCTCTGCATTTGGTCCGGCACGGAAGATTCCTTAGGAGAATTCCTGAGTTGGCTCAATCTGCAAGATGAGAGCTTGAAATTCACATGGACCTACAGCCGCACCAATGCGGTCTATTTGGACCTTGACATTGAGACAGGACAGGAGGGTGGCCTGAACACTAAGGTACACCAAAAGCCTACTGATAGGAATTCACTCCTCTTGTACAATTCGTACCACCCCCGAGCCCTGCGTGATAACCTCCCGGTGGGCCAGTTCTTGAGGTACAGAAGGAACTGCTCCTGCACGAGCAGTTTTCTGGAGCAATCACAGGATCTGTCTAAGAAACTCTTGCAGCGCAGCTATCCCAGTAAAGTTGTGAAGAAAGCCAGAAAACGTGCACTGAATACACCCAGGTGTGCCCTCCTGGAACACACTAGGCAAGAAAAAAGAGACTGCCTCCCGGTGGTGATGACATTTGACCCCATGGCGTCAAAAATCAGGCAATCTATCAGGAAACACTGGGATTTACTCTCCACTAAAGATTTCCATATGCCTCCACCCAGGTTTGCCTTTAAGAGAGCGACTAACCTTAAAGACAAATTAGTCCATACTCGCACCCCAGTACCAAATAAAAGAGACCTGTCCACTTTGCCCAAGGGACATCATCCCTGTGGGACATGTTCAGTTTGCCCCCTTACCAAAAAAAGTAACAGTGTGACCTTAAGTACAGGGAGAGTATGGTTTTTCAACCACTTTAGCAACTGTAATACCACTCATGTGGTATATAGATTGCTATGCTGTTGTGGCCTCCAATACTTTGGTTTGACCACAAGGAAAATCAAGGTACGCATTCAAGAACACCTCAGTACTATTAAGGCGGGCAAACTGACCACAAGGTTGGTACAACACTGTCACAAAGAAAAGCATGACTTTACATGGACTGTGTTGGAAGTAATAAAAGGGAGTCCACAGAACATAGAAACAGTGCTGCTCAGTAAAGAAGCCAGATGGATACACAGTGAACGCAGTGACATCGTAGGCCTTAATGAAATCCTGGAGTGGAACCGAGTGAAATAACCTCTTCTGGATGGGTTACCTGTGATGGAGTCCCATTTGTTTGCCAGGTGCTCCTTGCTGAGTTTTTTTGCCACACGTGAGGACGTTGATGTTGCCCTAGAAATATGTCGAGTGTGCTCTGTCATGAATGTACTTTAATGGTATCTGAGCAGATCTGACTATGAGGTCGGAGACTGAGAGAGAATGGAACACGATGTAGACATTGCCACGCTTGGCATCCACACCTGCCTTCCGAATAGTTGTATCCACAGGTTAGGATACACATATGATGCATTATGATGCTTGCATTGACTCTATGGCTTTGCCCCACATCATCTATGGCAAACATAAAAGTTGAAAAATAATAAACGATGTATAATATTTAAAAATACTTTTTGCGCACATGTATAAATAGTGTGCACTGGGACAGTGTCCATGGGGTCGCCAGCCTTCTGATGGATTCCCTAATATCAGGACATTTGAACTTAAACATCAATCTCGTGCCGTTCTAAGATGGCGCCCGCGTTTCCTACCGGAGCGCTGGCATTTGCGCATGCGCGGGTGATTGGGTGACCGGACCCTGCCGGGTTGCTTAAAAATCAAACGCCGGCGTGTGAGCGGCGTTCCTGGGATGAGATACGGTCCCGGTTTCCAAGCCGTACGGTGAGGAGTGGGGGCGAGCAGACAGCTGCATCTAGCTTAAATTAACAACGAGCGGCCGCTCCTGCTACAACGCGCTGAGACTAAGCGGGGCGCCACATGATGATTATTGAAATATTCACGCTTGAAATATTCACGCTTAGAATAGAGTGGGTGTTGGACGCCCCGGCCACTGATACTGGGAATCCTGTCATCACGGGTATTTTGGAGCGCGCCCCTACGTGTCCACATACAGGGGGTGACAGGTCATCTATGTGTTAGATAAGGCTAGGTATGCCTGATAATGTTTTGAGCTTGAAAAATGTCAGTGCTTAGCCTCCTTCTCTTGTACCCTTTATAGATTGCTACTTCAATCGTTTTTAATCGAGTCAAAGCGTGATTCGGTCAGCCGGTATGAGTTACACATGCTGACTAGGGGTAATTATCATGAGAATTTTATAAATAAATATATGCCTACACACCATTACACTGATGTGGAAACCTATGAACTTATTTCGACTATATGGCACATCTCTGGTTTTTATTTGTGTCTCAATTCAACAGTGTCCAAAACGGATGTTCAACAGATTGGTGCATTGACCGAGTGTTCTATACCCTGATGAATCTGCCGAAATTTATGGGGCAGTGAAACATGTCGGTATCAGGTACTGGTAGGCAATATTAAGCTACCAACCTCATTTTTAATTCTTCAGCTCACACTGATACGAAGAATAAAGTAATTGAGTGGGTGTGGCTGTTGATTTTATGTCACTCTGTCTGTTATGAGTTAACGCTGTCGGACTCTTTATGTTGCACCTTTACACGCATTTCAGTTTGTGTGTTGTAATTGTTTCTGTTTTTTCGTTCGGATTGGAAGGCAACCGATGATGAGAAAGGGGCATTGAGTTGGTAACATCTGCCAACATCCCCGAGGGTGTTCGCCCGTGAGGTGCCTTCCTCTCCACCACACATTTTTTCGTCTTAAGGAGTGTACACATGTGGTGAAGTGTGGTTTGATGTACTGTTAGTCTATATGGCAGACATCTATGGGACGTCACGCTGGACACTTTCTGAATTGAGACCGCAGTATTTAATTTTCTTTGGAACCATAGAATGAGTGGGGACAACTAGACATTAGAGGAGCAATACCACACTGCGATAGATAGCAGGGGTTTAGCTTGTTTTGTAAAAGATGAATGCAACTCGAGCGATGTGTACTCATGTCTGTGCTAAGTTATTAGCGCCCCAGGTATAGGGATCTTGTTGTTGATTTACTGATTAGAGTGGAGGGCGATCCCCTATACCGTTCCATATCCCTCTTGACTCCTTTTGTTATTGCCTTATTTATGATTGCCTTGTGCAGCTGGTGCATCACTTTAAACATGGGAAATCAGTGACGCTCTTGTGGCGCAAGGACTTCATAAATAAGGCCCTGAGTTTGTTGGCTGTTGATTTGTTTTTGCTTTTTGATAATACTTATTATGAACATTTGCAAGATAGTGGATTTGAATTTTGGGAAACAGTGAGGTTTCAAAAGTGATATTGAGTGGTTGTACATAGGTTCTGCGCAGTGTTTCTAAAATGTTATTCAAAAAACGATTTTGGGTGCAAATCAATGGTATTTTCATTTGGCCCTTATTTATGATTGCCTTGTGCAGCCGGTGCATCACTTTAAACATGGGAAATAAGTGACGCTCTTGTGGCGCAAGGCCTTCATAAATAAGGCCCTGAGTTTGTTGGCTGTTGATTTGTTTTTTGCTTTTTGATAATACTTATTATGAACATTTGCAAGATAGTGGATTTGTATTTTGGGAAACAGTGAGGTTTCAAAAGTGATATTGAGTGGTTGTACATAGGTCCTGTGTTGTGTTTCTAAAATGTTATTCAAAAAACGATTTTGGGGGCAAATCAATGGTATTTACATTTGGGCCTTATTTATGATTGCCTTGTGGCGCTGGTGCATCACTTTTAACATGGGGAAAAAATGACGCACTGGTGGCGCAATTCACAGAAAAAACCAAAGGTTTCACACCAGTTATAGTTAGGAATTAGCAGTTAAAAAACCTATGACATTCACTGAAAAAACATAGGTTTCACACCAGTTATAGTTAGGAATTAGCATTTAAAAAACCTATGAAATTCACTGAAAAAACCATAGGTTTCATGCCAGTTATAGTTAGGAATTAGCATTTAAAAAACCTATTAAATTCACTGAAAAAAACATAGGTTTCACACCAGTTATAGTTAGCTGGAAATTTTACTGACTTAAAACCAATGAAATTCCCACGTTATAGTTAGTTGGACTCACTATAACTTGCGCGTGTAATGCACTGCTGATGACATCACATATTACATCACTCATGACATGGTCAGTGACATCACTCATGACATCACTGATGACACCATCCTTGTGACAGAGTGACTGACATCCTTTCACTGTAAAGTAACCCTTGAAACACATATTCAAAAATAGAAACTAACATTTACAAAAAAGTGGAGATACCTATACCAGTTACAACAACGAATTTAGTAATTCCACCATTTATATACACATCCACTCATTCACTAACAGTTCTATATAGTCATTCATACATGTACTCACTTATCATATGTAGTGAGACACCTTTACATCCGTTAACACACCGACAGTCTTCCAAAAGTTGCTCACACACATACTCACACATGCAAATAAACTATTGAACATCCAGTTTTTTGCATATACAGCTATACACACACTACCACCTTACTTCTAAGGAAACTTACACATACTTACTCTCTTAAACAATCACTTATAGAAACACATACTTATTAAAAAAAGAACTCTTTCAATCTCTCACTCTCACATATACTCACTTATATACATCAATACTCACATATACTAGATTAAAATATATGTAGTTACTGATAAAGACACCAGTGAGACAGTCATTCACTTACTAACACATACATATACACACTCATTTACCCATACAGTCTGGCACATATGCTGTCCTCAAAACACATACAAACAGTGAGTCAGTCATTGATGCATCTATGTGCTAAGTAACACCCCCACCAAGTCGAACAGACAATTATAAAGATACTAAAAAAATATCTAATAACCCATATAAACACACATGTAGCTACTCACCAACCCATGCAGCCACTTATACACAAAGTGAAACACTGATACAAACATTCAAATATTTAAACAATACTCGCCAATATATGTATTCACTATGATACACTTAATAAGCCAGTTAACCAATCAGTTTTTTTTTAAAAAACATCCATTAAGACACTTATTGAAACATTTATTCTTCCATCAACCTTTACATATACATATATAAAACATGTTTATTTTTCAGAAAGACACACATTCACTGGATGGTGTCATCAGTGATGTCATGAGTGATGTCACTGACCATGTCATGAGTGATGTAATATGTGATGTCAGTTTCAGTTTCATAAACTTTTATTTGATTATCAATTGTATAATCATAAAAAGTACATACAGAAGAAAAAACTTTTCAGCGCATAAATGAGTTTAAAAATAAGTCGAAATACAAAGAGACATTCTAAGAATAAAATTTGCAGTTTTGTATGCTTCGAGTTAGTTTAGAACATTTTGACGTATTGTTATGACTGCTTTAAGAAAAGTCACTATAAGTTTAGCTTCATGGGGCGTGTTCAGAGACTGCAAAAAGAGACGTTTGTAATATTTACAAAATAAAACAACGTGGATCGTTGACTGTTGGGAAATTCCATCACATGGACAGTTCATCAGATTGCGGGACCAATTTTGAGTTTCCGGAAATGAAACTAAACGGAAAAAAATGTTAAAACGAAGTCTTGTTAATAAAAATTTCTCGTAGTTTGTTAAGAAGTACGTCAAATATGCTTGTATGCCTTTGCAAGATTGTTGTGCACAGATTTTTTCGTTAGATGGTTTTAAGATCTCAGTTTGATTCCGTAACTCCCTCAGGTGACCCAGACACATTGATTTTAATTGTTTCCTGGAAATATCTTCTATCGAAGCAGGATCTTCGAAGTAAGACTTGTGGTCCAGGTCTTTGAAGAAGTTCCATATGTAGGTCAACCAAGGAATTTTTCGCCAGTTTGTCAAGGCTAAGCAGTCTGTAATAAGGGAGCGAGTTAGATGGCATTCAGGGTTGGTCCATATTCGATGCCACAGTAAAATTGGTTGGCAGCGAATAGTGTCAACAATAAGTTCCATACCAAGCTCACGATGCGAGGCTAGTATCGGGGAACTTTGAGGGAGGGCTAAGATATATTTAATAAAGCCATTCTCCGTTACTTGAAGTTGATCTATGCGTCCATGACCCCAAACGCCAGCTCCATAGGTAGCCACACTATGGCACTTTGCGTAATATATGGTCAGAAGTTCGGGTGGCGCTGGTTTCCCCAGTTTCCTCGAGAAAGAAATCAATGCCGATGTTGCCTGCCGAAAGTGAAGGTTTCTGGCGTCGATTGCCTGGCGCCAGTTCACCGCATCATCCACTAGGATTCCCAGGTAGGGGTAGACTGAGGTTTTTTCCAGCTTCATTTTATCCACCATTATCGGTTTAGGGTTTTTAACCCTAGGACCAATGTGCATTATGAAAGTTTTCTTTATGTTTATTTTGAGACCGAGTGAGTCCATAAATGTGGCATATTTGTTAGTTTGTATCTGGAGTTCGTTCAGGGTCCGTGCTAAGATAACTGAATCATCAGCGTATAGTAATGTGGGTATCGGCCGGTGGTTTATCTGGGGTAAGTCCTGGCTCCCTTCCAACATAGCCTGCTCAAGCCCGTTTGAGTAAAGGTTGAACAGGAAGGGAGCCAGTACACATCCCTGTCTTACTCCCTTCGTTATTTGAAATGAGCGGGACAGCTCACCACTGGTACCAAATCTTACTCGCCCTGCAGCATTAGAATAGAGTTCACGTAGGAAGGCTATTAATGGGGGGTCCACTCCAAGGTCACTAAGTATTTGCCAGAGTTTTGCATGTTGGACGCAGTCAAATGCCGCACTTAGGTCGACATAGACAAGGAAGATGTTACCTCCTTTGGCGCCAACATATTTCCCTGCCAAAAGGACAAGGTTAAGGGCCTGTTCCACAGTCCCAAGCCCCTTCTGGAAGCCGTATTGTAGGTCGGTTATGATGTTGTTCTCCCGGGCCCAAGATTGTAAACGGTCCAGGAGCACTCGACCCGCGATCTTACCCATGGAGTCCAGAAGGGAGATTGGTCTGTAGCAAGCTGGGTCGTTGCGGTCCCTTTTTTAAAGATGGGTAAAAGGATTGATGTAGACCATGATTGGAAAAGCCCGACCGAGGTTACAGCTGACATAACCCGAGTGATTAGCTGTGACCAAAAGTCTACATTGTGGAGAAAGATGTCCATTGGAACTCCATCGGGGCCAGGAGACTTGCCAGATTTAGATGCCCTGATTGCTTTGATAACTTCGCTGAGGTGGAAATGAACATTTATCGGGTAGATGTTGTTTCCCGATAAATGGACCTCATTTGTTACTGAACCGTTAACTACTGCAAAGTCCAGAGGTGGGCCAAAGATTTTTGAGAAATGGGTGACCCAATCTTCTTCGGTTACTGCCACATCTAGGTGTTGGGTTTCTGTGCTGTTAGCCAAGAATGGAGATCTTATGACTTGCCAGAATAAGGTACTGTCCTTTCTTTGGGTGCTATCGTGCAGTTGCGACCATAGTTCTTGTTTGATTTGTTTTTTACGTTCCAGTCTGGCAGAATTATATGCTTTTCTTAGGTTAGAAATTTCCAGGGGGTCTCTCGTGGGTCTGTGTAAGGCTTCTTTAAGTGTTGAAAGTGCCTTCCGACAAGCGGTGTCAAACCATCTCGTGGTAGGGGGCTTGTTGTTCTTTTTTAGCTTGACAAATAGTTCATTCCTTATTGTTTCTTGGATGCTTTGGAAACTACTAACAATTATTTGAGGTGACGTCTCCAAGGACATGCATTCAGATATCCAGTGTTTGGATTTTTCAAGGACCCTCTGCGTCGTCTCTTCCGGGTCGATCTTAGCCCATTTAACCGTGTAGCCATTCAGTTTACTCATGGTAAGTGATTGCTGATTTAAAAGGCTCGGCTTTGCAGAGTAGCCATTTACCAGTTTGATGATGATTCTTACGCTGAGTGGGTAGTGGTCACTCGTTGCGTTAGACCCAGTTTCAAAGTTTGCTAATTGCCCTTTAAGTGAATGGGAGGCTATTATGTAGTCTATGGTTGTTGAGTAGCCTCTTCCATGGAAGGTTGGTAGAAAATCCTGCTGCGGGTCTACTAATTCGTTCACAAAATCCAAATCTAAGGAAAATATAATGTCATTCAGTTTACTTCCACATGTCGAGTGCACAAAGTGGGGTATGGGGCTGCCATGTTCGTTTTGCAGCCCACAAATTTCTCTTTTATGATTTGGGCACAGAGGGAGATTGAAATCGCCACCCCAGATTAGGTGTGTTGTAGTTTTGTGGTTATCATTTTGCAATGTTGTTAGGAATGTGGCAATCTCTGCTAAATTTGACCAACAATCCGAGGTGCCAGAGTTGTTATAATAGTTGGTGAAAATATAGGTGTTACCATTAGTGGTGATTATCTGCATAATTTGGTATGTTGAGGACTCTTTTAACAGTTTCGATATAAAGGGAAGAGTATTGGCGACATAGATCATAAGCCCACCCTTTGGTCTGCCCATATTTCCCTGCACTGCTGGAGTGAAGAAAGTTTTATATCCCATTAGATGTATTGGGGTAGTGCACCATGTTTCTTGTAGGCAGAGTATCTGGTGTTCCCTGGCTGTGTCAAGCCATAACTCTGATGTTATTTTTGAAGACAGACCTGCGACGTTCCAATATGTGATGGAAAGACTCAGATTGGTAGGTTGAGGGGATACATGAGGGAGAGGTATTTCCATCGGGGTAGTCGCTATCGGGGTGTCTGTTGAGTACTCTATCTGGGTCTGAGAGGGATTGATGGGATCTCTTAAAGTTTTTGGTTGATGAGGGTATGAGTCGGGCCCAATCCCAGAGGGGTCAGTGGATATAATATGCATAGCATTAGTAGGATTGCAGGAGACATCAGTGGTAGTCTCCGACGTTTGGTTTGCGTGGATATGGGGAACAGACTTAGGTGACACTCGCTGCTGGCTTAGATTTACTGGTGGGTATGTAATGTTAATGTTTTTACTCTTTGATTCAGACCAGAACGGTCAATCGACCATCTCTAGGCAGTCGAATCGATTTTGTGTTGGAAAGCCCTGCCAACCTTCGTATGATTGGTAGGGTCTGTCCTGCCAGTACTGCCTTGGCCAATCTCTAGATATGTTTCTGTTTCCATGGTCATAGGTATACCCCACCTGCTTCCACTGATCACTTTGGGGCTGGTGCCAGTTCCAGGTTGGGGTATAGTGGTGTTGTTTCGTTGGAGGATAAAAGAAAGAAAGATGACGAGCATCAATTCCACCTTTTTTCTCCAGCGAGGGCCAAGCGCAAATATAATCCACAGTGGAAGGGTCTCTACATGTTACGATGATGCAGTCACCGCGGGTCGACTTTGGTGCTTTACCTACCCATACTACCCTGCGGACTGTGGAGATCCCTCCAGAATGATGGGGTTCTAATGGCCTGTTGATGCTTAGCCATTGCATGACCTTGTTTTTAAGTGACCACTCGCTCTGAGGTTTTCGCCAGAAACGCTTGCCTGCCGCTACAGGAGTAGCTTGTCATTTCTCCAGTGCTCCAGACCTTGTGCCCTTGGTGAAGAGGAGGAAAACCACCTGCGAGGCGCAGAGGAGGCGAGAGGCGCGGCCCCGGGACTGCGAGGTACAGCGTTCAATTCCATCAGCTGTTGCCTCTTCCCGCGTGAGCCACGCCCCCTCCCAGTGCCCGCCCCCACCAAGCTGCTCATAACCTCTCGCGGCCCCCGCTTCGCGGGAGCCGCTCGCTCTGAGGTTTTCGCCAGAAACGCTTGCCTGCCGCTACAGGAGTAGCTCGTCATTTCTCCAGTGCTCCAGTCCTTGTGCCCTTGGTGAAGAGGAGGAAAACCACCTGCGAGGTCGCAGAGGAGGCGAGAGGCGCGGCCCCGGGACTGCGAGGTACAGCGTTCAATTCCATCAGCTGTTGCCTCTTCCCGCGTGAGCCGCGCCCCATCCCAGTGCCTTCCCCCACCAAGCTGCTCATAACCTCTTGCGGCCCCCGCTTCGCGGGAGCCGCTCGCTCTGAGGTTTTCGCCAGAAACGCTTGCCTGCCGCTACAAGAGTAGCTTGTCATTTCTCCAGTGCTCCGGCCCTTGTGCCCTTGGTGAAGAGGAGGAAAACCACCTGCGAGGCCGCAGAGGAGGCGAGAGGCGCGGCCCCTGGACTGCGAGGTTCAGCGTTCAATTCCATCAGCTGTTGCCTCTTCCCGCGTGAGCCGCGCCCCCTCCCAGTGCCACGCCCCCTCTCACCTTACAGAGACTTAAACAAGGGCATTAACGCGCATCGCGGGACACGCGCGGGTCGCAGCTTGGGGCTAAGCCCGGGCCAAGGGCGGGCCCGCTGTTGCCCGTTAGTGACCGGCAGAGACCGGACCGGGCCACCCCCTTTGGCTCTGGTTTCAACAGTTATTAAATTCATTCATCTCAGAGCCTATTTTCCTGCTGTATACTCGTACCATGCCTACTAAAACCAGAAGTAACGCCAAGACCAAATCTAAGAATGCCCAAGAGGTAGCTCAAATAACCGGACCGATCGATCTATTTATCTCACGGACACATGAGGTAATCAACCAGAGTATCTCTCTTCTTGAAAAAAGAGTGTCACTGGACCTTATGAATGCAAAGCGATCGTCTTTGGGAACTCTAGCAACCGCAACTTCTCCCATTCACCAAACCTTCCCAAACTCTTCTCTTCCCGTGACTGTGACTGCTCCTGACATCAATACAGTCCCGTCCACAGTTGATTTATCTGTAACTCAACTTGAGTCTGACTTATCATTAACATCAGATAACTTAGAGGCATCTCCCGATTTAGTAGCCTGTCAAACATTCGAAGGATCCCACACCAACATAGATACTTACCTTCGAGGGGAAAGAGAAGGAGCCATCCCAAAACTAGGTAGTACAAACCTCACTGACATTGCAGTAGCTACGGCTTCTTTCCCGGGTCATGAGACGGAGCCGGGGAGGGAACCACTAAATCATACAACACAATCTGTGCAACTAATTACAATAATCCCTCCAGAAACCAACCTCTTGCTTCCTATCACCCCCAACGAGGTTACAGATAATCCCTGCAGAACATGTAAAACCACCTCACAAATACTAACTGCAACTAAAGACCTCTTGGTTCAGCATTTGAAACCTATACAATTAAGTATCAGGAATCTTGAAGCCCAATTGGCAATTCTTTCCGCCACACTCCTCGATACGAACGCACATCCTGTAAAAAAAGGGCCGCGAAATGTGATCCAGCCCTCGAAAACATCTCTCCAACCACAACCACCCAAAGTAACAAAACAATCAACTCCGACTATCCCACCCCTACAAAATCCAAAACAAAATGTTTCAAAGCAAAATCTGCAAAATGCAACGCCTCGAGCACAACAGGGTAAAACAACTGTGGTGTCGAATCAGCATACACCTAACATAGGCCCGGTAATCCCAGGTACCACAGGGGCCGCAACAGGAAATCCAAATGCAACTCACTCCATTAAAAAGTCAACACCTTTACCATCTAAACCAACGGTCCCTTCCCAGCTGTCACCCAAAAAGACCCCAAAAAAAAATACCAGGAGCCAGGCGTCCAGTCCATCTGCCCCCAGAGGCCATGCCATACACAATCGTACTCACTGGTATACCCGAACTAACAGAAGATACACCAGAAACTGCCTGGTCACTTAAAAACAAGGTCATGCAATGGCTAAGCATCAACAGGCCATTAGAACCCCATCATTCTGGAGGGATCTCCACAGTCCGCAGGGTAGTATGGGTAGGTAAAGCACCAAAGTCGACCCGCGGTGACTGCATCATCGTAACATGTAGAGACCCTTCCACTGTGGATTATATTTGCGCTTGGCCCTCGCTGGAGAAAAAAGGTGGAATTGATGCTCGTCATCTTTCTTTCTTTTATCCTCCAACGAAACAACACCACTATACCCCAACCTGGAACTGGCACCAGCCCCAAAGTGATCAGTGGAAGCAGGTGGGGTATACCTATGACCATGGAAACAGAAACATATCTAGAGATTGGCCAAGGCAGTACTGGCAGGACAGACCCTACCAATCATACGAAGGTTGGCAGGGCTTTCCAACACAAAATCGCTTCGACTGCCAAGAGATGGTCGATTGACCGTTCTGGTCTGAATCAAAGAGTAAAAACATTAACATTACATACCCACCAGTAAATCTAAGCCAGCAGCGAGTGTCACCTAAGTCTGTTCCCCATTTCCACGCAAACCAAACGTTGGAGACTACCACTGATGTCTCCTGCAATCCTACTAATGCTATGCATATTATATCCACTGACCCCTCTGGGATTGGGCCCGACTCATACCCTCATCAACCAAAAACTTTAAGAGATCCCATCAATCCCTCTCAGACCCAGATAGAGTACTCAACAGACACCCCGATAGCGACTACCCCGATGGAAATACCTCTCCCTCATGTATCCCCTGAACCTACCAATCTGAGTCTTTCCATCACATATTGGAACGTCGCAGGTCTGTCTTCAAAAATAACATCAGAGTTATGGCTTGACACAGCCAGGGAACACCAGATACTCTGCCTACAAGAAACATGGTGCACTACCCCAATACATCTAATGGGATATAAAACTTTCTTCACTCCAGCAGTGCAGGGAAATATGGGCAGACCAAAGGGTGGGCTTATGATCTATGTCGCCAATACTCTTCCCTTTATATCGAAACTGTTAAAAGAGTCCTCAACATACCAAATTATGCAGATAATCACCACTAATGGTAACACCTATATTTTCACCAACTATTATAACAACTCTGGCACCTCGGATTGTTGGTCAAATTTAGCAGAGATTGCCACATTCCTAACAACATTGCAAAATGATAACCACAAAACTACAACACACCTAATCTGGGGTGGCGATTTCAATCTCCCTCTGTGCCCAAATCATAAAAGAGAAATTTGTGGGCTGCAAAACGAACATGGCAGCCCCATACCCCACTTTGTGCACTCGACATGTGGAAGTAAACTGAATGACATTATATTTTCCTTAGATTTGGATTTTGTGAACGAATTAGTAGACCCGCAGCAGGATTTTCTACCAACCTTCCATGGAAGAGGCTACTCAACAACCATAGACTACATAATAGCCTCCCATTCACTTAAAGGGCAATTAGCAAACTTTGAAACTGGGTCTAACGCAACGAGTGACCACTACCCACTCAGCGTAAGAATCATCATCAAACTGGTAAATGGCTACTCTGCAAAGCCGAGCCTTTTAAATCAGCAATCACTTACCATGAGTAAACTGAATGGCTACACGGTTAAATGGGCTAAGATCGACCCGGAAGAGACGACGCAGAGGGTCCTTGAAAAATCCAAACACTGGATATCTGAATGCATGTCCTTGGAGACGTCACCTCAAATAATTGTTAGTAGTTTCCAAAGCATCCAAGAAACAATAAGGAATGAACTATTTGTCAAGCTAAAAAAGAACAACAAGCCCCCTACCACGAGATGGTTTGACACCGCTTGTCGGAAGGCACTTTCAACACTTAAAGAAGCCTTACACAGACCCACGAGAGACCCCCCTGGAAATTTCTAACCTAAGAAAAGCATATAATTCTGCCAGACTGGAACGTAAAAAACAAATCAAACAAGAACTATGGTCGCAACTGCACGATAGCACCCAAAGAAAGGACAGTACCTTATTCTGGCAAGTCATAAGATCTCCATTCTTGGCCAACAGCACAGAAACCCAACACCTAGATGTGGCAGTAACCGAAGAAGATTGGGTCACCCATTTCTCAAAAATCTTTGGCCCACCTCTGGATTTTGCAGTAGTTAACGGTTCAGTAACAAATGAGGTCCATTTATCGGGAAACAACATCTACCCGATAAATGTTCATTTCCACCTCAGCGAAGTTATCAAAGCAATCAGGGCATCTAAATCTGGCAAGGCTCCTGGCCCCGATGGAGTTCCAATGGACATCTTTCTCCACAATGTAGACTTTTGGTCACAGCTAATCACTCGGGTTATGTCAGCTGTAACCTCGGTCGGGCTTTTCCAATCATGGTCGACATCAATCCTTTTACCCATCTTTAAAAAAGGCGACCGCAACGACCCAGCTTGCTACAGACCAATCTCCCTTCTGGACTCCATGGGTAAGATCGCGGGTCGAGTGCTCCTGGACCGTTTACAATCTTGGGCCCGGGAGAACAACATCATAACCGACCTACAATACGGCTTCCAGAAGGGGCTTGGGACTGTGGAACAGGCCCTTAACCTTGTCTTATTGGCAGGGAAATATGTTGGCGCCAAAGGAGGTAACATCTTCCTTGTCTATGTCGACCTAAGTGCGGCATTTGACTGCGTCCAACATGCAAAACTCTGGCAAATACTTAGTGACCTTGGAGTGGACCCCCCATTAATAGCCTTCCTACGTGAACTCTATTCTAATGCTGCAGGGCGAGTAAGATTTGGTACCAGTGGTGAGCTGTCCCGCTCATTTCAAATAACGAAGGGAGTAAGACAGGGATGTGTACTGGCTCCCTTCCTGTTCAACCTTTACACAAACGGGCTTGAGCAGGCTATGTTGGAAGGGAGCCAGGACTTACCCCAGATAAACCACCGTCCGATACCCACATTACTATACGCTGATGATTCAGTTATCTTAGCACGGACCCTGAACCAACTCCAGATACAAACAAACAAATATGCCACATTTATGGACTCACTCGGTCTCAAAATAAACATAAAGAAAACTTTCATAATGCACATTGGTCCTAGGGTTAAAAACCCTAAACAGATAATGGTGGATAAAATGAAGCTGGAAAAAACCTCAGTCTACCCCTACCTGGGAATCCTAGTGGATGATGCGGTGAACTGGCGCCAGGCAATCGACGCCAGAAACCTTCACTTTCGGCGGGCAACATCGGCATTGATTTCTTTCTCGAGGAAACTGGGGAAACCAGCCCCACCCGAACTTCTGACCATATATTACGCAAAGTGCCATAGTGTGGCTACCTATGGAACTGGCGTTTGGGGTCATGGACGCATAGATCAACTTCAAGTAACGGAGAATGGCTTTATTAAATATATCTTAGCCCTCCCTCAAAGTTCCCCGATACTAGCCTCGCATCGTGAGCTTGGTATGGAACATATTGTTGACACTATTCGCTGCCAACCAATTTTACTGTGGCATCGACTATGGACCAACCCTGAATGCCATCTAACTCGCTCCCTTATTACAGACTGCTTAGCCTTGACAAACTGGCGAAAAATTCCTTGGTTGACCTACATATGGAACTTCTTCAAAGACCTGGACCACAAGTCTTACTTCGAAGATCCTGCTTCGATAGAAGATATTTCCAGGAAACAATTAAAATCAATGTGTCTGGGTCACCTGAGGGAGTTACGGAATCAAATTGAGATCTTAAAACCATCTAACGAAAAAATCTGTGCACAACAATCTTGCAAAGGCATACAAGCATATTTGACGTACTTCTTAACAAACTACGAGAATTTTTTATTAACAAGACTTCGTTTTAACATTTTTTTCCGTTTAGTTTCATTTCCGGAAACTCAAAATTGGTCCCGCAATCTGATGAACTGTCCATGTGATGGAATTTCCCAACAGTCAACGATCCACGTTGTTTTATTTTGTAAATATTACAAACGTCCACGAAAAACGTGGATTATTCCACTTCTTCGATCCAGTGGCCTCAGACAATGCTATTCTGCGTTTCTCTTTTTGCAGTCTCTGAACACGCCCCATGAAGCTAAACTTATAGTGACTTTTCTTAAAGCAGTCATAACAATACGTCAAAATGTTCTAAACTAACTCGAAGCATACAAAACTGCAAATTTTATTCTTAATATGTCTCTTTGTATTTCGACTTATTTTTAAACTCATTTATGCGCTGAAAAGTTTTTTCTTCTGTATGTACTTTTTATGATTATACAATTGATAATCGAATAAAAGTTTATGAAACTGAAACATATAAATACAAATGCAAGGTTGATTCCTGGCTAAAAGATCGGGAGTATATCCTAACTACCAATCATTTAGAAGGGACCTGGAGGGGTGGAGAAGGCTTTTGGGGAACCTACGAAAGTATTTATTGGAACTGGAGGCTTGGCCCAAAATTCACCAGAGGGGAGGGGTGGGGGGGTCATAAACCAGTAAGGCCAGGTAATTTTTGCAATGCAATTATTGCTTCTAAAAGAACGCTGCGTAAAGAACAGCAAGTTTACCTGTGTAATCTTGCTAAGACTACAGGTGCAGCAGTAAAACTGGCTAGAAGGTTGCATTAAAAATGGTCTGGGAGTTACAGAAGGAAAGAAAGAACAAAGAATGGGCTAACATTTTTTACTTATTAAAAGATCCTAATAAAGAGTGTTTTTGGGCCCACATTAATAAATAAAAAATGGTAATATGGTCAGGGTAAATGGGGTTTCAGCAGCAGCCTGTGCGCGCCATATTGCGGCGTTATATGTAGAGCAGACTTACAAGCCAATAGAGGCTGGATCACCCTTCACCAAAATGTAATTGTTTAAAGGAAAATTGGTGGCATCTGAACCAAGTATAGTACTTCAAGAGGACTTGGAAGCTGGTCCAGGCCAGCCTGAGGAAGACACCCAAAGGGCTAAGAGAAATTTAAGAAATAGTGAGGAGGTGGCAAAACTATTAAAAAAAGATGTAATCAGACGGAGCCCGTGGCCCAAATGGCTTGCCAGACGGCCGTTTTAGGGAGGCGTATGAAGATTAAACAACAGTGTTGGCAGCTTTTTACAACTACTGTTTTTTGAATGCAGATATACCAGATAGTTGGAGAGGATCAATTTTCTGTCCCATATTTAAGAATGGTGATCAGACGTCAGGCGTAAACTATAAATTGGTTGCCCTACTAAATATTGAGGCAAAATTCGATGCCCCGAATTCTATTAGAACACTTAGAATCCTGGGTGGCTGAGGAGGGCAAGTTGCCGTTCTTTCAAACAGGGTTCAGAGCGGGGGCATCTAAGCTAAATAATATACAAGCTCTTTCTGCCCTCAGGCACCATGCCCTCCAGAGGAATAGACCACCTCTCCTGTGCTGTTTTATAGATTACAGCGCAGCTTTTGTTTCAAAATCTTTTAATTGGTTTTAAACAGCCCAATACAAAGGACAATTCACAGGCTGAGAGTTCTAGATATCACAGAGAAAACACAGCTTGTTTACAAGGTCTCAGCATCACTTAAATCCTTTCACTTGTATCTCTACTACGTTCATCCTGGCATTGCATAGTTGTACAAACAAAGCTTGCATTGTTTCAGGACAAGGTTATGATTAGTGATCGTGCACCGTCAACAAATAACAAACTTCAAAATAAAGTAATACAAGAACAAAACAATCGTATCATGGTGATTGTATTACAGATCTGGCCGAGTCTTAGTGGTGGTCAGAAGAAACCAAGCTGGGCTTAAGGAGGCCTCATTAAACTGCGGGTTGAGGGAGATCCCTGGTCTATTATGTTTGAAAGAGGTGGAGGGCTCTTAATCTGTGGCCACACGCAATAAGGATATCTCACCAGTGGAGACCATATATAGTCAAACCCCTTCCTTGTGTCATCTATTATATCTGTCATTCGTTCCAGGGAGAGTGCTCGCCATAGCCTAGCATGCCATTGCGTAAGGGAGGGGGCCTTTGACTTCTTCCATGCTGCGGCTACTGCCATTTTGGCGGCACCTAGGCATAGCCACATGATGGTGCGATCCCCCTGCGTCTGATATTTCAAAGTTGGAACTCGTATCCCAAGAGAGTGTGGTCCATGATGTCTGGGATTTGATAGCCCAGAATTGATTTGATTTAAAACAGTATCTCCTTCCAGAATGGTTGTATAGAGGGCCAGTCCCCCAGCAGCCCGCAACCCCTCCAACATCTTGCAGTTTTTGTCTTTGGTCATTCCAATTACATTGTTACTCTGTAGTTGAGCTCCCCAGATATGTAAAGAATGTGAAGGTATGTGTAAGTATGGTTCGAATGGGTTGGTGTGAATTTGATTTGTATTTCTCTACCGGGGCTTATCTGATTTATTTGCATCTATTGCTTTCTTATAGTGTGATTATTGATGAATCTATATTCAATGTTGATGGAAATGAAAAAAGCATATAAAACATGTATAATAATGAAAATATTTTCGATAGAAAATTAAATAAAAGAATATATTTTTATAATTGTTGGAGTCTTGTGGGTTAATAAGTTGGTTTGGGTGCTCATTTTATGTATTTGGATTAATTCATTTGCAGAATAATTTAGGTCTAGAGGGAGATCATTTTCTTGTCTTTCTGAGTCTGAGGCCTGGGAAGGCGACTTAGCCGGTTTCCTGCTTCGATAAGGTGTTACCCTGATTTGTTCATCCGGCACAGCAGTGTTATTTCTCCATTTTAGGCGTTGCGTTTTTTGGGAAGCATTACTGGGCTCCCTTTTTGGAGGGCTCTCCTCCAGCCAGTGCCAGGCCTCTTCAGCAGTGGGCAAGCATATTTTTAACCACTATGATACTGAACTAAAAAAAAAGATGCAAATAATAACTTTGAGTCGGGTGGTCCCCCATCCCAGATGTGAACCTCACTATGAACAACTCCAGGGGCGAGCACACTGCTGCACTCAGAGCCCCATTTGCCCATCTCCCAAGCCGGTTGATTTCTATTACATGTTCAACCTCTAACTCAGCGTTCAATTTGACCAATGTGAGGTAAATTACATTGTGGGTCGTCCGCTGTAGGTGTCTTGGCACCTGGCTCGTAAGATACAGGACATCACCACTGTACCTATTGTTTCCTGACCCATTGTACCCTGTCTCTGGTAGGAATCACTTTGCGGAGCTATTCAAGATTGAAGAAAAACTTACGTCCAAAGACACCCCCTATCTCACTCCGTTGTTCTCTTGCCCCCTCTAATGGACGTCTGCCAGGGGCCCCAGCCGCGTCGCTCTTTTGGTTGTTCCACTCATTCTTCCCTCAAGGTTGACGTGTTTCTCGAGGGCGGGGGAAATCTTGAGATCCAAAAGATCAGCGGCTTCCTCTAACTCTGTGCAGTGGAGGTGCTTATTGGCCAATAGGGAAGCTATGCGAAGGGGTAGGTCCATCTGTATTGTATCTGACGCTCCCTCAGGTCCTTAGCGATTGGCCAAAACTGCTGCCTTCGAGCTAGCGTGGCTTAGGCCACATCCTAGAAGAGTCAGCATGACGTGTTCTGGAATGTTATCTGGTCTCTGCTTCTCGCTTTCTGGAGGACTATTTTTCACTTTGAAGGAACTGAATTTGGCCAGGACATCTCCAGGCCTCCTATTTTCTCCTTGAGGCCGCTGACCAACTCTATGGACTTGTTTCAACTGGATCTCTGGGCTTCCCTCTGCCAGGACTGTGAAGAGACCCACCATGAATGCTTCTAGGTCTATGAATGCTTCTAGGCCATCGCAGCTCTCTTCCAGGCCCCTAACCCTGATATTTTCCCTCCGGTCTTCACACTTGATCGCAGTGGCTCACAGCTCGCCATGCAAGTTGGCGGAGCTCTCCTCCAGGGGTTTCTTGTGATCTGACAGCTCCTGGAATTTTGCTCAAGGTCCAATGAATGTGTCCCAACTGAGTCCACATCTGCCTGCAGAGCCACCAGCTTTACTCTCATTTCCGCTTGAACGAGTCGAAGGAGGCATCTATGTCAGCCTTGATGTCTACTCGTAGCTCCCTTTTAAAGTCCCTTAATGACGCCAATAGGTCTTCACATGTGAGATCGCCATGACTCCTTTAGGCTATGTTTCTCCCTCCTCGTCTGCCCATGCACCAGCTGGGGCGAAGTAACTGGAGACTCTGATGCTGTGGGCCTTCTTCGGTGGCATAGGGGGGACAGGACATTGGTCAGCTCGGGGCCGCCAACGTGGCACGTGCACAATGTGTAGCTCTCCGGGTAGGGGACAAGTTAGTCAAGTCAAGTTAAGATTTGTATAGCGCACTACTCACCGAGAGGGTCTCAAGGCGCTTGAGGGAGGGGAGGTACGTTACTTATCGAATATCCAAGTTTTTTGTTGTTTTCTGAAGGAGAGGTGGTTCTGTGTAAGGCGGAGGTGGGTGGGGAGAGAATTCCAGGTCTTGGCCGCTAAGTAGGAGAAGGATCTTTCCCCCATGGTGGATCTTTGGATGCGTGGAATCTGTGACTCAACGCCGGCCGGTGAGGTCAGGAAGATCCCAATTGGTCTCTCAGGGGCTTCATTGAGCTGTCAGCACTCACCGCTTCACAGGAGCTCATTCTCGCTTGGTGATTAGATGCTGTATGTGGGTAGTCTTATTTGTTCCTGTCCATAGGTGTGGAAGGTCTCTCCCCATGCCTATTGGGCCCTCATTTGCTATGCTGTGTTCCTGCTCAGCGCCATCTTGGGGTCAGGTAGTGTTTCATGGAGGTCAGGCAGGCCATTCTGAATTATACCCTCATTGCCAGAAAGTGGCCGCCACCGGGGGTGGGGAGGGGGTTAGCACTTTGCGCCTCCCCCGCTCTCCACAAACCCTGTTCAAACGCTGTTGCGATCTCCACCAAGCAGCCCACTTCCCAGCCGTGTCTCCCGGCAGAGCCTCCCCAGGGGGCAGGAAGTCTCGACCTGGGTGCACCGCTCGCTGTGTACCAGCCATTCACCGCAACCCTCCTTCACATCCCGGACAAACTGTTACTTCAGATTTACCGGGCCTCGCTAGTCGGTGCTCACCTCCTCGTTCATGGCATGAGGCGTGGCCGCGTCCCTGGTTTGCACGGACCGAAGGGGCCCGCCATTCTGGGCTTCTCTGCGCCGTGCTTGCTCCACCACTTTAAGGCTTTGGCAGCAGGTGACTCTTTTTTTTTTTTTTTAAATATATTTTTATTGCAGGAATCAGTAGATCAATACAGTAACGACCAGCATTGTATCATAAGCAATATTAACAGAATAAAGCCCACTGGCCCCCCACCGTGAAGTCCGTACACAGCCATCCGGCCCACAACCCTGGGGTCGGGCGGCGAAATGCAATGGGGGTCAGTAGGATGCTGGAGCTGGTCCGGATAGTGCACTGTCCGTCATCTGCTTTTCCAAACGAACCTAAAACCCCCAAAATAAACCCCCCCTCATAAATGTCTACTAACTAAGAGAAACCCCCCCCCACCCCCCCCCCCCCCCCACCACCACCAGCGCCAGGGAGCTATCAACATAGGATCTGCTATTGGACCCACGGGGAAGGCAATAGGACTGTCAGTACTAACGTTCACCGGGACTCGGGGTGAGTCGCTTCTTCACTTTCAGAGTCGCTGGGGGCACAATAATCCCTGAGGGCCTGCACCAACATTTCCCACTCCAACGCGGCCTCCTGCGCCCTCTCATGACCCTGCCTCCAAGCCAGTTGATATCTCAGCGCGCTCTCTCCCGCCGCCCACTTCAAAAGCTCACTGCGCCATCTGCTGCCTGTCGGACCAGCTCGTGCCTTCCAGTTCCTGGTCACCTCTCGTTTAGCAAGGAGGAGCCCTAGGTCGATAAATTTACTAGAAATTTTATTCCTGGGGGTATGGGGGAACCAGTGCAGGAGCCCCACCGCCGCATCCAATGATAAGAGTCTCCCTGTCACCTCCTCCAGTGTCGTCGCTACCTCCTGCCAGTAGGACGTCAGTCCTGGACAGGCCCATAACATGTGTAGGAGGTCCGCCTCCTGAGCCGGGCATCTAGGGCATTCCGCCGAAGCCGTGGCAAAATATCGCCTGATTTTCACCGGGGTCAGGTACGCTCTATGGAGAACATAATAGTGGACCAGTTGGAAACGGGCGTTACGTGTGCCCTTCCAGGCTCGTCTCACCAACTGGGACCAGGTCGTCTCCGGGATCTCTCTACCAATGTCCTCCTCACAGCGGGTCCTCAAAGTGGTGAGAGGAGCCAATCCCTCGGTAATCAACCTGCCGTAGAGGCAAGTGACCGCCTTCACCGTGCCCGCCGACATCATTACGTACTGGCACACCTGAGATAAGTGGGGTTCCTCCTGCCCGTTCCTCCAGTGTGCCTGGATCGCTCGCACAATGGCCGAGTGCAGCAGAAAGTCACCCCGGGAGATCCCGAAGCGGTCAATGAGATCCTGAAAGGACAAGAGCGCTCCGTCCTCGTACAGATCACCAACGAGCTGTAAACCGGAATCCTCCCAGGCCGCCAAACGTGACCAATCCCCTCCGTGGGGGAGGGCCGTCAGCATCCCCAACGGTATTTCAGGCGCATATGGTGTTCTCAGTTGGCCTCGGGCGTGGGCCCGATTCCAACACAGGCGGACAGTCCGCTCCTCCATCGACAAGTCCCGCAGGACTAAACGTTGTCGCAGCGCTATAAAGGAGAGAACATGCCTGGCCATACCCGTCCCCCTTCCGTCTTCCGGGCCCCGGAATTCCCTGGCGATCTCCTGGGTGAAAGTCTGGAGCTGCGCCGCCAGATAATACTTTTCAAAATCCGGCACAGCGAGCCCCCCCTCGTCTTTCGGCCTCATCAAGGTGTTGAGGGCCACCCGCCGTCGGCCCGTTCCCCAAAGGAATCCGACCACCATAGAGCGTAACCGACGAAACGTGGCCGGTGGGACCCAGATCGGTGAAGTCCGAAAGTAATATAATAACCGGGGAAGCGCCACCATCTTGAGCAGGGCGATACGTCCCGCCACCGAAAGCGGCAGCGTGGCCCAAAAGTCCATGCAACCTCGGAGTGCTCGAATGCAGCGGGCAATGTTCCCATCTAGGAGGTCGGGCTGGTCGTGGTAAACGAATACCCCAAGGTACTTAAAGCAGTCGGGCTCCCATCTAATCTCCCTACTTAGCGCAGGGGCGGGAGTACCCCTGCGTACCGGAAAAAGACAGGTCTTAGACCAATTCACTCGGAGGCCCGAAACCTCTCCGAACTCTGTGAGCGCCAACTCCGCTCCATGTAAAGCGTCGATCGGGTCCTCTAGGAAGAGCAACAGGTCGTCCGCATATAGCGAGACATAATGCGGGCCCGCAGACGTCCACAAGCCCGTATAGTGTGCTCCCGATCGAAGGTGCAGCGCCAGTGGCTCCACCGCCAGCGCAAAAAGAAGTGGGGACAATGAGCACCCTTGCCGCGTGCCTCGTTCTACCGGATACCGCGATGAAATCAATGGGCCCGCTCGGACCCTGGCCGAAGCAGAGGCATAAAGAACCGCGGTCCATCTGACAAATCCCTCCCCGAGGCCGAATCTCCGTAACACCGTGCAGAGGTAGTCCCACTCCAGGCTATCAAAAGCCTTCTCCAGGTCCACCGACAAGACTACCGGGGACGGGGCATCCACAAATGGTTCCCCTAGCAAACGGAACAACCTACGAATATTCATAGTCGTGTTCCGCCGTGGGATGAAACCGGCCTGGTCCTCATGTGTCCCAGCAGCCTCGAGGCCAAGATGCAGCTCAGTATTTTGTAGTCCACCGTCAACATCGATAGGGGACGGTAGGAACCCGGGTCGGATGAGTCTCGGCCCGGTTTGAGGAGAGGAACCACCAACGCCTCACACATCGAGCTCGGGAGTCGCCCCAGCCTCTTCGCCTCCCTGTAGACCACCAGTAACCGAGGGGCTAGGAGGTCAGCGTAAGCTGCATAAAACTCCACTGGTAGGCCATCTAGGCCCGGGGTCTTGTTTCTCGCCATCCGTTTAATGGCCCCGCGGATCTCCCCTAATTCAATGTCGGATCCCAGGGTTTTCGCCACTTCCTGCTCCACTGTGCGGAGCTCCAGTGGGCGAAGATAATTATCAAGCCGGTCTGGGTCACGTGCGGAGCGACTGCGGTACAAACATTCATAATAATGCCGGAAGCAACTAAGAATCTCCGGTTGGGTGCATACCTCGGTTCCGTCTGCCCCACGCATATTTGTCGTCGTTTGGGACTGGCGCGTAGGGTTGGCCAACCACGCCAATAACGCACTCGACCTGTCTCCCTCCGCGATAGACCGGACCGTATAGGCCTTATAATCAAAACAGCGGAGCCGTTCGACCTCTGCCGCTACCTTTTCCCTCGCCTCCGCCGTTTGTGCTTGCAGTTCCGGGTGTCCGGGACGGCGAATTTCAAGCTCGCGGAGTTCCCGGTCCGCTGTGTCTAAGTCAGCCAGGATGACACGCCTCATGCCCACCTTCTTGGAGATACAGTAACCCCTCACCACTACCTTAAACGCGTCCCATTCTAACGCCCTAGTACTCGCGGAGCCGCCGTTGGACGCAAAATACTCCGATATTCTCTCTCCCAGGTCCGCTTTGAAGACACTGTCCTCGAGGATCTCGGGTCGCAATTTCCAGGTGGGCACCGCCGGCGTCCCAGGAAACCAGCGAAGGTCCAGTAGGAAGGGGGTTATGGTCCGAGATGGTCCTAGATAAGTACTCCGATCGGACCGCTGCCGAAACCAGTTCGGGCGATCCAAGAAAGCCATCTAGTCTGACATGCAACTCATGGATTCTCGAGAAATATGAATAATCCCTAGATGCGGGGTGATGCGCCCTCCAAATGTCCGTCAAACCCCAGCGGGTCTGCCAATCCTGACGACCCTTAGCCGTGCGACGGACCGGGGAATCAGGAAGTGGGGGATGCGAGCGGTCTATGTCCACGTCCACTACGGAGTTAAAGTCTCCCCCAAGCAGGAGGGGCCCGGCGAAGAGGTGGGCCAACGAGCCCGATAACCTGGAAAGGAAGGCAGTCTGGTCTACATTAGGAGCGTATACACAGCAAACGTTCAGGTCCCTCCCCCCTAGAGTGCCCGAAATGGCCACGAAACGCCCCTCTGGATCTAACACTGTCCTCGTGACTTGGAAGGGGACCCCTGCTCTGATCCATATTAGCGCCCCCCTGGCATAAGCGGAGTACGACGTGGAAAAGACCTGCCCCCGCCATCTACGCTGAAGCGCCGCCCCTTCCGCCTTGTTCAGATGAGTTTCCTGCAGCAGCGCCATTTGCACTCCCCTACGCACTAAATAAGCGTGGACCTTGTGGCGCCTGGACATAGTGTGAAGCCCCCTTACGTTCCAAGTAACACATTTCAAATTAGCAACATCAGCCATTGTCCCAGATTGTTCTTGCACAGTCCCCCCATCCGGGTCCCCACAAAGAAAAGACATCAATCCTCCCAGCGCTGATGGCGGCCATTTTCCCCAACCAAAACCAAACAACCCAAAAACCAACCAAACCCCCACCCACCCACCCCAGAACAGGACCCAAACTGCACCATCTAGATCCCATCCAAACCTCGTCTTTCATCAACCCAAGAACCCTCACTAATCCTACGGTCGCCACCGTAGGAAGGCCTTATGGGCCAGGTGCGGGCTGGGCGGAGGCAGTGGGCCCTCGTCGCCCAGGCCACCAGGACTATAACAAGCCCCAAACAGTGTCAAAACCTTCCGGGGCAAAAGCAGAGGCACCCCAACCCTCCCACCCTCTTTGTCAGCAATAAAGGACGGCATCCGCCTCCCCCCTGCCGGGCCCCCACCCAAAACAAGGCAGTATACCCCGTTACCCTTGTCCATCCAAAAGGTCCTCCACCGATTTTGGTGTGATCACCGGTGTATGGGCACTATCGGCCACTGAATCCTCCGAGTCCGATGGCGCTCCCTCATCACCCGGGTTCTCTTCCTCCACGATGGCTTCATCCCGTGCTCCTGACAACTCCGACAATACTTCCAGCACTCCCCTCCGCTCCGATGATGTCTCCGCAGTTGAGGGCCCTCCCGTGCGGCCGCGGCGATTCCTGACCCTCTTGGATCGCCGCCTTTGTTCCGGCTCATCTGCTTGTTGGGACGAGGAGCCAAAGCCATCTTTCCCTGTCCTGTAGAGCTCGAGCCAGACACAGACATCCTCCGGGGTGTCGAAGAACTGGGTTTTGTCATCGACAATGATGCGGAGCCTTGCAGGGTATAGGAGTGAATACTGAATGCCCTCGCTCCTGAGCTCGCGCTTAACCGCTAGGAAGGAGAACCGCTTGCGCTGAGTCTCGTAGGTGTAATCCGGGAAGATGTTCACCTGACTGTTCTCTACTTTGAACGGGCCATTGTGCCTGGCGGCATTGAGGATTAAGTCCCTGTCTCGAAAATGCAGCAACCGCGCCACCACCGGTCTCGGGGTGCGTCCCTGCTGTGGGGGCCGTGCCGGGACTCTGTGGGCCCGTTCCAGAGTGTAGAAGGAGGACAGACCCTCCGGGACCACCGTGTCTCGGAGCCAGGTCTCCAAGTATGTCACCATGTCGCCATCCTCGATCTTTTCCGGCAGGCCCACCACTCGGATGTTGTTCCTCCTGTTGCGGCCTTCCGCATCCTCCGCCCTCTGTTCCAGGGTCGCAATTCGGGATAGGGCGTCCTTCATCGTCGCAGCCAAGGTTCGCTGCGCCGGCTCCAAGGTTTTCACCGTGCCCTCCACCTCCTTGACCCGGTCTGAAAGTTTGCCATGGTCCGCTCTGAGGAGGCCCAGGCTCGTCGCCACCTGAGCAATGTCCTGTTGTAGGGCCGATCTCGTGGTCTCTATCGCCTCTAGGACACGGTCGAACTGTTGCTGCATCGGCGCGCCACCAGAACTTTTTGGGTCCCCATGTTCCTCTTTGTCCTGGGCTTCAGAGTCCGAGGCGGTCTGGGTGGATCCCTTGGCTCCTCTAGGTTTCCCCATACCTCCAGGGGCACTCCGTGAGGGTCCCGGAGTAGGCGTCTCCGCGTGCAGGTGTCGACCACGACCTTCCCGGGTGCTTGTCCTTAATTCGGGTACGGGCGACCTCCTTCTCCAGAGCCTGTGGAGACTCCGCCGCTTCGGCTCACGCCACCGCCACGGCGTCCGAGGGCACCGATGAGGGGGCGGAGACAGCCGTCGCCGAGTCGGGCAGACCCGCTCACCCACTATAGCCCCGGGGTGAGGGTCACCAACTCCCTCGGATGATTTGTGGCGCCAGAGTGTCGCGCCTCCCATGGAGGTGGACCGGCCAGGAAGACGTAGTTAGTTGCGGAGTCGCGAGGCGGGCCACCGCTTGGATCACAGGGCGTCCGCTCCCGGTGCCCTCCACTGCGTGGGCACCCGCTCGGCCGTCCAACCGAGTGCAAATCCGTTGCAAAAGGTTCAATCCAGTAAATGTCCCATGCCCAGAACAGCCGCGGATGGCGAAGCCGGGCGCCAGTCGCTGCCCGCGGCACTTCTTCAAGTCAGCAGGTCCGAACAGGGGGACAAAGGGGTCCGGGCGCCATGTTGGGTCGCACTCCGCAACTCCGCAAACTTCGGTTTTACTCCGGAGCAACCCTCGTCCGAGCTCCACCAGGGGCCCCGGCAGGTCTCCGTCGGCACGCTCAGCAGAATGCGGGGTCTGGGGAGCCCCGCAGCCTCCGATTTTCAGGATAATCCCGGGCTTAGTCCCGGAGCCGAGCTCTCAGGCGACCATCGCCATCGGCGCCCAAGCCACGCCCAGCAGGTAAGGACTCTTGATGCTGCCCTGATGCTCTCGCCACCCAGCGCTTCACCTCTGCTCGGTGCGATTTCAAGTGCCTTTTTAGCATCTTCTACAGGGCCTAGAGCGGAGCCGATGGGATTTACGTCCGGCACCCATGTTGTTTAACATGTATACGGCTGACCTAGGGAAAGCGCTGGACGGATGTAATCTGGTCCCCCCTAATTTAAATTTAGTCTGATTACAAATAATTCATAAATTTATGATATTGTGTTCATGGATAATACCAAGTCGGGTTTGCAAAGGGCTTTAAATGCCTTGGGTAGATATAACAAGTGTCTTGCTCCGCCTTTCAGATAATACAGAATCTTCCACACGGTGGCTCAAACACGGCAAAGCAGGAGACATAAAACACACCAACACCTAGAAAAGGGTTTTATTTTACAAAATGCAAAGACTCTCTTTTAGAATAAGGCTTTGGGTTTTATTTATGCAATGCTCTCTAAAAGAAAGGTTTTCCTAGATGTCAAATGAACCACATTCAAATGTACATAGAGATATATATTTATAGGCCATCAATAATAACACACTTAGTAAATGCAACAGTTAAATGCATGAATAATACGAATAAACAAGCAACAAATAGTACTGTACGTCCTGCAAGAAATAATCAGAAAGATATATACACTAAATACATCAAATGATTACTTTGGATGTGCACTCTGACTCATTCACACAACTCAAAAAAAACCAACTCAAATGATCAAAGCCACTGGCCACACATCACAATGTCAATAATCAAAACTCAACACTTACCTGGTGCAAACATTGCATTTTAGCCCACTCCGGACCGGGGATTTAACAGCTGGGATAAGAGTCTCAGCAACCAGAGTTCTGCTGTACCGAAGTAGACGCGTCGATTCCCAGTCGGATTCCAAAATCCCGATTTCTAAGTCAACAACCCTCGGCTTTACAATCTCAAAACACACACTAGAAGGTTCGAGTCTCTTCCCCTCTGCGCCAAGAAAACTTTCTGGAACTGGCCAGCTTCCAGGCAAGCATTCCACGGCAGGAAGGCAGTCCCAGATTTCCTCTCCATTCGCAAATATTCCAGCCTTTATCTTGACAAAGCTTATGTATGCCTTCCAGGATACATTAAACAATCTCTCACAAAAACAATCCTTGAACGTGATTAACCCAAGCAACTTGTAGAGGAGTTGGGCTAGTGGGGTCGACCTCGAAACTGGGGAACTGGGTTTGAGTCTCGGCAATGACGCTGAACACCCTGTGATTTTGGGCAAATCACTTAATCTCCCCGTGCCTAACAAAAATGAATGTGTCCTCAAGTAATGCAACTGGTGCTATGTAAAGCGCTGTGATACTCGATTCGGGTCGAGTTTGCGCTATATATCTCTAAAAACAATTAAAAAACTTACAAACACTATGGGGGCCTGTCTGTGTGAGCAGAAAATCTCAAGCAAGGCAGTCAGAATTCAGGATGACATGAGGTCATGTCAAAGCCAATAGTAAGAACGTCCTAATAGTTTTCAATGTACAACACAATGCACATTTGTGCACCACTGCAGATAGCATCACATACTTGATCCCTCAATGTACAACACAGTGCACATTTGTGCAACACAGCTCATAACACTGCACTTCAAAACCAAAAAGTACATTCCACACCTCTCTCTCTCTCATGCTTTCAAATGAACATCCCACACATTCTGTTCTTGGCAAGTTGTTCTACTCTGAGACAGCTCCCACTTCAAAACATACCAGAATAAATTTTCAAGAGAAACAAGGCATATGCAGGATGACGTACATTCATGCTAGGATAAAATAACACACCAAAGTCAATTAAAGTGATGGTAGTCAAAGGTCATCACTGGGTGTCAGAGCATAAGAGTGCCCCCAGCACTACAAGGACAACCATTTATTGATAAATCAGTCCAAAACTAAAGTTCTGATTTTCGGGGGTTACCGAAGGAAGAAGCTGGCAACTGGAAGGTAAGACCATGACCACCTCAAGGAATTCTAAATATATTGCTGAGTGGTTTAGTGAATCTGGTTCTGCTGTTGTCCACATCAAAGACCTTAATAAGAAAGCAGCAGCTATTACTTATGGAATTGGCTAACTGAATTGCTTATTAAGTAGCGCTTCTGCTTCCCCTATTTTAAGAGTATTAAAGGCAACCTTAATCCCGGCCCTGCAGTATGGTCATTTTGCTTATCCTGGCGCACTGGACGATGCGTTGGTGTTATGTCACATTAAAGCATACAAAAAATATTCCACCAACCACGTTACGTCCGAAACTTCAGGTTAAAACTTGAGCTAGGGTTAGTAAACCAATCAATAAAGTGTAAGGCATCCATGTTAACATAAGGCTTGGGTGTAGTTCGTGGAGATTTGCTATGCAGATCTCCGCGAAGTTACAAAAAAACTCTGAGAAGTTCTGCGAGTGACAGGATGCAGTGTGAACTGCAGTTTGTGCTGGTATTCCTGCTGCTCGGGTAGAAATTCTACCCGAGAGCAGCTTGCGCGCCCGAACCTACCATTCGCGCTCTCTAACTTACCATTCATGAGGGGAAAAAACTCTGCTGCACATCGCAAAGCGGAGTTTTCTGCACTCCGCGAGCTCTGCGGAGTGCAGAAAACTCCCCGAACGGAGCAAAGTTCACTGCCCAGGCGTAGTTAAAATATTTTAGCAAGTGTAGGATGGCTCTCAAGTATTCACAAAAAATCTTTTGAAATCGATTTGCGAAAAACCTGGAAACCCATGGTCTAGACAGCTTAATCAGGCGATTCTGATACCTAAGATTGAGAAGTCCGCCTTCGGGGACTTTGATATCCCATTTAGGACATGGAAGACAGCTATTAACAAGCAAATGAAAGCCTTCCTATGAACAAGACTTACGTACCGTTTAACGACTGGTACAGCCCCTTACAGAGTCATATCGTGTTGGGAAGCCAGAAAATTTTTTTTCGGACTTTATTATACAAATACTAGAGATCAAATCCTTTATATGAAAGTGCTTGATCTACCAATAAGAGATTTTAATCTGCGTTGAGCAGGCTTAGGGGGTAACATCAATTGTACACTATGCCACAACTATCGAGAATCATGGTTCCATTTGCTATGCATTTGCCCTGCCCTAGAACATCAAAAGAGACTCTCGTTAAGACCTATCTTTATGGCAGAGGGAGTTTGTTCCTAAGCACAGGCATCTTACTTTTGCTTTAGCAGTAGTCCACTTGGGGGGCTAGGGAGATGTGCTAAATGTGTGATTATTTTAAATAAATTATTGGGAAACGCCCAGGCGATAGCCTTTCCACTAAAACAACGCAACTAACAATTACATCATTCACAGTTAGTACTGGGCTACCTGCTTAGGCTGGGGTGTAAGTAAGAGCGAACTTGGAGAAAAGTGGTCCCCTAGGATGGACAATGACCGATAGCAAGGATTAATCTGTCTTAGAAGTAATATTGGGCATTTTAAGGTCACTACAAGAAAATTACGGAGGGTCTTTTTTTATGGCAATCTTTGTTTTTTTGGCTTTCCCTGCTGGAGATGGAGGTACCAGGAGGGTAGGTCAGAGGTAAGGAGAGGGATAAACTCATCAGGCACTAAGCCCAAGCAAGTTCAATAGAAGATTTAAATATAATAAGACTAGAGGGCAATAATCAATCTGTCCCCTTAGATCGTACTGATCCACTGTGCCCTATGGAACGGACTTAGACATTATTGTAATCCGACTCACTGTAACTAAAAACCATATCTGTGTACATATCATTGACTTTTTATTATGAATATTTTAAATTGAACATGAATTTTAGTGGATATGAGATTACGTTTTACTTTTATAAAAGAAATTGTGTTTTTAGATTGGGGCAGATCGAGGCATGTTGCACTTTAGTAAGGTATATTGTGCTGACTACTTGAATAATGTATTATCGCTGATTTTTGTGTTAAGTATTTGTACATTTAGATTATTGTTGTTGATTGTTTAATTAATGCTTAATTGGTATGGTTTTAATTAACTATGATAAACATGTTATTACTACTTACATATAGGGGCTATCAGCCACCTTTCTTTATCCATTGGTCTGTTGTGCCATTCACATTTTGCTTCCGCCCACTACAGCATACAGCATGGAGAATTAGGTCAGCCTACCTAAGCCACTTGTTACTTTCACTGTGAATGCATTTTGCTCTCTCACAAGGAGCACATGCACTCACAAGCTAGTTCCCTTTAGTGCCAGTGTTTTTACTTTATAATTACTTTAGTGTTGCCTTTGTGTTTAGAGTCTAATGTAATAGCAGAACGCTTCTGATACACATTCAGATCCCATATTGGGGTTGTTTTCCCCTCACAAAAGTCCCTGCTTAACTTAAAATGGTGGCTCTACCAACAGTTTAGAAACCGACATAGGACTCTGTCAGACCATTTCATGGACATGAAAGGAGAACTCCCATGATCAATAGCATATAAATTACTCCAAGGAGATGGCAAACTTGGAATGATGTGGTTTCCTAATTTCTTGGGTAACCATGACTTGACAGGTTAGAGTGTGTCTAAGCCTGTCTCTACACACCCCTCATCCCTCCATCTTAGTTCACTGACCACCACAACATCCCTATGCTCTCTAACAAAACCGTGTTCAACCTTGCTTAACTACCACACAGTTGTTTATTTGACTGTAAAAGTTTCACTACTCTGTCAGTTACCTGTACATGTAGTTAGTCCCCCTTCCCCTTCAGGAAATCTGATTTCCACCAATTATAAAGAGTACCTCGATTCTAACTTGTGGGAAACCTGAAACTGAAAGAGAACCCTTGTCTCTCTGGACAACCTTTATGATGGTGAGGCAGACAGGTAACCTGAAGGCTCCACACAGTGGGACCTTTTTTTTTAGCTTTTCATGATCACACTTCTTTGGAAGTGCTTTTACAAAGATTTTAAAAATCATATCCCTTCTAATTTGTATGCAAGCAGCTCAGATGGGTCATTAGGGGAATTTCTTTTCTTTTCTCTTTAATGTAAAATACATGGGCCCCTTGACTCTCACTTTACTCTGAAGCTTGCACCAAGCTTACCTTCTGCCATACAAAAATTCTGCTACCGTTTGTTTCTCCCAGCTCATTGGTCTGCTATGACTTGTCCGATTGAGCAGAGGGAGCTGGGGCGCATCTCCTGAACTGCTTCTCTGTGCTCTGGCGCCACCATCTTGGACAGTTTGCGTGCAGTTGAGCGGCAATTGGGACGCTCATCTACTCCAAAAACAGCAGCCTGGCGCCGACACACAGTGTGCGCGCCGCCACGTGCCAAGGGCAAGCCCGTCTGCGCCCGGCCGGGACCAGGAACCCTGCTCCTTCCACATCTCCCAGAATGATCCGCTCCTCAGAGCAACTCGGAGCACTTCGCCTGTGCTGCGCAGATGCCTGCATCTCGTCATTACATCCTGTTACCATCAATGCCTGCTGTAAAATATGCGGTTTCTCCTGGAATCATAAAAGCCTCTTGGTAAATAGTCTCCCTATATCTCGCATTCCGTCCTCAGCTGTCAAAGAAAGGAATAACTGCAGTAGAAAGTGCTCAAAAAATGATTTATGCTTTAATAGCATTAACTGTAGCTCACTTCGCTATCAACAACATCTTTATGACTTCCTTTCAGACAACACACCCAACGCTATTTTCCTGACTGAAACCTGGTTGAATGAGTTATCTACACCGAATATAATTTCCTCTTTACCATATGGATACTGCATGGTTAGAAGAGACCGCAAACATTTAAAAAAAAAAAAAAGGGGGGCAGCATCCCCATTGTCTATAAAAACAGGTTCCAATGTAACACCTAGGAACCTTCCTCCTTGGCAGATGAAGCACTTCTCTTCTCTGACTCTTACCCCAACTTTTTCAGGGGTATTAATATATCGCCCGCCAAGTCCTGCCAGTAACTGGTGTTCTACTCTTCCTGACCCTAGGTTGCACTATGGAAGTGTAACCCTTTGCGGCCTACCTAACACGAAGTGTGCGTCCTCAGAGGGGTGAGTGCACCCCAGAGTCCAGCACCATTTTTCCATTGCCCACATTTTTGCCGGAACTTCTGCACTTCAATTAGCAGCAGCTGCTACGTTTAGGCTTGTGCAATTGCGCACTTTTGGGATTCTACAGCATTGGCAGCTGCCCTGACATTTGGGACATAGGGCACTGAAGCCCTAGAAAAGGCACGTTGGCATGGGGGTCATGTCAGTGTGTGATTGGGGTATACTGGGTTTATGCTGGTGATGCGGATCCCCTAATGTGATTTATACGCCCTGATTTATGCCTGTGAGTTATGCTTGTGATGCCTATGACAAAATGTGTATATGTTTAGTAATACTGTGTTCATGCTGGTAAGGCCTAGGGCGTAATGTGTGTTTTTGCTAATAAGGTTTGGGCCTAATGTGATTTATTGCTAATGCCATGTTATGATATTTCAGGATGGGGTCTAATGCCAATGTGATAATGCTTAGGTCATTATGGTACCAGTAGGTACTGGTTGTGTTCTACATTTACTTACCTGTTCTGATGGTTCTGACCGTGGCCTGATTGGCCTAGTCCTGTATATAATCCCCTGTGAATATTGCCCGTGCCAGTTGGTACAGTGTAAATGTGTGATTAGGTTTCTAAAGTGTTTATGATAATACAAAGGCTATTTTTTTAAATAACCTTGTGTGGAGTTTATTTTGTAGTGTTCCTAGTTTGTTGCTGCTGTGGGTGTGTGTGTTGCGCAAACGCTTTACACATTGCCTCTGAGATAAGCCTGACTACTCGTGCCAAGATACCAAGGGGGTGAGCACGGGTTATCTTCAGCGTGTAACTCCCTTGCCCAGACTAGGGTGGTAGTTTCTGCCTGGCTGTGGCTCAAGCCTTAGCCAACCAGAAATTCAATTTCTAACAAGTTGTATCAGCCACATGTCATCGATTAGTCTGTGGTTGGGGTCATTCAAATTTTTCTTCCACCCACTCCAGCATGCATTAGGGGCAATGTATAATCAGCCCACTTCAGGCATTGGCTGACTTTCACATGGAACACATCCACACAAAGTAGCTCCCTTCATTGCCACAAAGCAATGCGTGGTGTTTCTGAGGCCCAAAATCCTTTACCTGTAACAAATGATTTTTTGGGGGATAAAGTTTGGCAAAAACCATGACAAAACATACCAAGAGTTGTTAGAAGGCTGGCAGCCAACGCCAGACCAATAGGCTTTGCCAATGCTTGCTACATGTGGAATGTGCACAGGTAAATTGCTCTTTGGCGTAACAGGTCTATATTCATTTAATAATCCAACTTGTAGTGTCTAACTTAGAGGTAGGATGTTCCTTGTGAGGCTTGGCACAGGCTGGAAAGAGTTGTTTTTTATTATGTATTAACTTGATCCTATGAATCCAATACATATGCACCCTTTTAGTATCAAATTTGTGTAAAATAGCCCTTTTTTCCGCTAAGGTGGGCAGGTCAACAGTTTGATTAATGCAAAAAGGTTATACTAGCTTTGGAAATACTTGGGACTAATCTTTCAATGTGAACCTGAATGAAAGGTTCCTCTACGTCTAACGCCTGTACCTCACTGATGCGACTCAGAGAGGTGATTGCTATTAAGGGGACCACCTTCCATGGCTAGAACTGGAGATCACAGAAGTGGATGGAAGAGTTGACCCATAAGCCATGTGAAAACTAAATTTAAGTTCCAGATGAAGCCTGTGGACGTTTTGGGAGGTATAACTGCCGCCACCAAATGCAGGAGGCGTGTGTCCCGACCCCTCACTTCAACGTTAGGCTAAGGAAGGACACCGTCTGAGATAGCCCTGCTCACCCCCTTAGTAGCTTGGCACGAGCAGCCAGGCTTATCTCCAAGGGACGAGTGTTCAGTATGTGCAACCACCCTTACAGTAACCCCACGATGTCATCACAAATAGACTCCACACGAGTATTGATAAAAATGAGTATAATCTTTATATAAGCAATTATACAATACGACCACACGATACAAAATCAACATATACGAATGAGTAGTAGGGGGCGTGGTCAAGCCGGCTACAATTGTGGACGAGCTTTGCTGAGGCTCCGTGATCGGGACAGCATATTGCTTGTTTTCCTGCACCGTTCTGGACAGATGAAGTGACACCCAAGCGTCGGAAGGCAAGCTCTACCCAACGGTGCCCCCAAACCTCGACTAACGGGGACCCTTCCGAGGGAAAACCGCTGGAAACCTCATCTGGGCACTCGGCGACAAGATGGTGCCCGACTGCTCCTGACGGCAATCCAGGAGTGACTGACCCTGAGCCGCGGGTCGAGCACCGCGACGGGACCAGCAAACGACCGGGGGGGGCATACCGGCACCGGAAGATGACCCCGCATTGCCGACAACCATCGTTAACCCCTGGATCCTGCAGGAACGCGGCCATTACACGCAGATACGGTGGCCTGCACACCATGTCAATCGCATCGGCCGCTGCCTGATGCGCACGGACCTGCGATGCCTCTGGGAGAGGGTTTGAGATGCAGTTTACAGCCTGCGAGGCAGACCGACCGACCACCACCCCTGATCCGGCAGTGATCCACAGAATCGCCCTGCGCCGATGCCGCCTGGTTCCAAGATGGCTCCGAGAGTCCAGAGCAGCATTCAAGCGTGAGGCGAGCAGGCAGATCCCCCTCAGCAGGCGGCAGAGCGAGGGTGAACCCCTACTACTTCCACCTCGGCAAGACCTTCAAGCACCACAGATGGACGCTGCCTGACCTTAAGATGGCGGCACAGTAACGCTCCCCCTGCACCAGCCCATATACTCTGCTGCAAGTAAAGCGCGGGAACTGATTGAGGTGAACCAGGCACTGAGGTGGTCGGACCGTGAGTACTTTGTTTCCCCCCTCAGGGGCCCCAAGGACCCCAAACCCGCTGGAATATATGGAAACATGGGTGAAATCCTTCACCCCAACGATGGACAGGACGGCATTTTTCTCCATTGAGTGCGCCCACCGAGTTCCGGCTCGAAAACCCCCGCCAGGAGCCCCCCTAGACCGATACTGGTGAAATTCCTACACTTTCGAGACGGGGACGCAGTACTCCGAGCAGCCAGACAAGCAGGTCCTCTGCATGTAGAAAACAAACAGATAATGATACTCCCGGACTACGCACGAGCGGTGCAACAACAAAGATCATTGTTTCTGGAAATAAAACGATGACTACGCGCAAACAAAATACAACACTCCCTCCTGTTCCCGGCCCGACTTAAAATCCTCTACAATGGCTCTGCTTCCTTTTTCATGAGCGCTGAGGAAATACATGAATGGGCGGACCACCACTGCAAGCAACAATCCAAATCTGAATCCATGCGAAGCCCAACAATTAAATCGCCACGTGCCAGGAGACGCAACTCAAAGCAACAACGCGTGGAGACGAAGGGAAAGCTCCGGACTGGCACCCAAGACTCCCCAGACCTGGAACAAATAAAGGAGAGATGTGAGGTCTTACAGGCGGTGATTGACTTGCAGGCTTCTCCCCATACAGAGGATATAGGCCGGGCCCCACATATCTTCTCATCAGACGGGGAGGGTGATGGCGACGGAACTCTCTCTGGAACAGACTCAGTGAACCCCCCCGGTCACCCCTTAGACAGCCGATGCTATGTTGGATGACCCAATGAACTCCCTCCCAGCCTGAGATGGCCCCGCTGACATTCCTACACGACTTCTGCAGCCTGAACTCACTTATTGAGCACGCATGACAAAGACTTGATCCAGCACGCTTAATGATCCTACCAAGGCCCGATCGATGGAACGCCTCGCAAGCAAGTACTGCCATCCCCACGATGTACTGTTGCACTCTCCCTCCTTGAGAGAGTGAGTTTGGACGTATCATGGACAGCGATGCGTCCTCAGCATTGGGAACATTTCCCGTTCCCAGTTTCACCGTTTTTTGCCCTGTTCAGACACACTCCACCCCCTCATGGAACTTCACATAACAGGGTGCATGAAACACGCATATGGGAGACAAGAGGCATTATATGTGGTCCTCACACAATAGGTAACCCATTGGTCACGGAGCTCCGGTTGTCACAACCCATTCCAGCGAACTCCGATATTACCCTATGGCTACAATGACACAGTGTGCTGACATCGGCCTCATAACGCTTAATGCCCGGGGCCTCCATACACGAGCAAACGTTATGCCGTATACTCATATACAAAACACTCAAAATTCTATTTTTACAGGAGACACACCTCACCAACACTGAAATAAGCAAGTTACAGACCAAATGGCGAGGAACCATATGCGCTACATCATATTCTGCCTACGCCCGTGGGGCATTAATATTGGTTCGGCCTGGGACCCCTTTTCAGGAGCTTAGACGGGTGGTGGACAAAGTGGGTAGATATGCACTACTAGAGGGACTCCTAGACGGGCACTCGGTGCTCTTAGGTAGTACGTACGCTCCAAATGTAGAGCAGAACAGGTTCTGGGATCGCCTCACTGAGGTGCTAGCCCAATTTGCCTCCATCACATGGATTCTAGGGGGCGACTTTAATTGCACTCCACACCTCACTTTGGACCGCTTGCACCCGCACTCCGCCGCCCAGAAGCAGACCGAACGATTCAAGGCCTGGGTCACACACTGGGCGCTCACTGACGCATGGAGAATGCACTACCCACAGACTCAACTGTACTCATTCCACTACATCCCACACAACCTAAGAGTCCGACTAGATAGATTCTTATGCTCAGCGACGGTTCTTCCTAAGGTGCAACACACTGACATGGGTAGGATCCTTTCTCACCATGACGCCCACACTCTAAGATCTTCTCAGCATTCCATCAGTACTACTCGGAAGTCTACTGTCACACAACCCCAACTGCGCAGGGCACAATAGACCACTTTCTCGATCCCCTGACGATCCCAAAGATGACAAAATGAACAAGTTACTTACCTTCGGTAACGATATATCTGTAAGAAACATTAGTTAGTGTTAGATTCCTTACCTTAGAATATCCCCAGGCGTCAGTCTGGATCCGGAAACTTTTGCGTAGCAGTACCCCTGCGCGTCGGTAGGCATCGTCTGCAGGCGCCCCCTGCGGCTCCGCGTCCGTCGTCGGCGTCGTGCGCCGTGATGACGTCGCTGTAGTATATAGACGCCGCCTCCGTGCGCTGACGTCAGTTCTTTGTACACAGCTTTTCCGCGCCAGAAAACGCAGAGCCATGAGAGAACCAACACTGGTGCCATTTGAAACTAGGGCCCTGAAAGGGATGTCCTTAACCCTAGGTATCAGTTCGCAGAACGGGGAGAATGGGTGGGTTCGGTAAGGAATCTAACACTAACTAATGTTTCTTACAGATATATCGTTACCGAAGGTAAGTAACTTGTTCATCTGAAAGAAACACGTTAATGTTAGATTCCTTACCTTAGAATAGATACCCCAGCAATACCAACCCCGGTGGTGGGTCTGCGAACCAATACATTCCTACACCAGAAAGTCCTGGAGGACAGAACGGTCAAAGAAGCCATCCCTCCGGACTTGACTGTCCAGGCAGTAGTGCCTCGCAAAGGTGTGCAGTGAGGCCCACGTAGCCGCCTGGCAAATGTCCTGCAAAGGGACTCCCCGGCCCAGGGCAGTAGTAGCCGCCGTGGCCCGAGTGGAATGGGCCCTCAGCCCAACAGGAGGCTCCTTCCAAGCCAAAGAGTAGCACGCTTTGATGCACAGAACGACCCACCGAGAGATGGTTCGTTTACACACCGCCCGTCCCTTCTTCGCACCCACGTAGCCAACAAACAGTTGGTCATCCACCCGGAACTGCCGTGTGCGATCCATATAAAATGAAAGCGCACGTTTTGGGTCCAGACGATGGAGCCGCTCTTCATCCTTTGAGGGATGCGGAGGCGGGAAGAAGGAGGGGAGGGTGATGGACTGCCCGATGTGAAAAGCAGAAACTACTTTGGGCAGGAAAGAAGGTCTAGTCCTGAGAACCACCTTGTCAGGATGAATGGACAGGAAAGGAGGTAGGACAGAAAGAGCCTGGAGCTCACTCACCCTCCTGGCAGAGGTGATGGCAACCAGGAAAGCCGTCTTTAAAGTCAGGAGACGGAGAGAACAAGAATGAAGGGGCTCAAAGGGAGCACACATCAAAAAGGTCAGAACCAGGTTCAAGTCCCACTGAGGCATCACAAACGGAACAGGTGGATACATGTGTGTGATGCCCTTCAAGAATCTCGTTACAATTGGGGACTTGAACAAAGAAGGCTGATCAGGAAGCTGTAGAAAGGCTGAAAGGGCCGAAAGGTAGCCCTTGATAGTGCCCAGAGCAGAGCCCTGCTGGGCAAGAGAGAGAAGAAACAGAAGAACCTCGGAAAGAGGGGCAGAAAGAGGATCCACAGCCTTTGCTGTGCACCATGCCACAAATCTGTTCCACCGACAGGCGTATACCAACTTCGTGGAGGGACGCCTGGCTGCCAGAATTACATCACAGACTTCAGGAGGCAAGTCAAATGGCCTCAACTGCCGCCGCTCAATCTCCAAGCATGGAGGTGGAGACTGGACAGGTTCGGGTGGAGGACCGTCCCCTGCTGCTGCGACAGAAGGTCCTCCTGAAGGGGCAGGCGGATCGGGGGACCGACTGACATGCTGAGTAGCTCGGGATACCAGTACCTTCGAGCCCAGTCCAGAGCCACAAGGATAACTTGGGCCCGGTCGCGCCTGATCTTCTTCAGCACTCTGGGCAGAAGTGGTATAGGCGGAAAGGCGTATAACAGACCGCAACTCCACTCGCGCCGAAAGGCGTCGCCGTGCGAGTGCCGTCTTGGAAACTCCAACGCGCAGAACTGAGGACATTGCGCGTTCTCTTCTGTGGCGAATAGATCTAACCAAGGCTCTCCCAATTGCAGAAAGAGGCCTTGCGCCACGTCCGAGTTCAGACGCCATTCGTGATCCATCGAGCACCGACGGCTGAGTTCGTCCGCCCTGGCGTTCAGAGAACCTGCCAGGTGTTGAACCGTCAAAGTCACGCCCTGACGTTCCAGCCACTGCCAGAGGCGCAGAGCCTCCTGGCAAAGGGTCCACGACCCCACTCCGCCCTGTTTGTTGCAGTACCACATGGCGGTGGTGTTGTCGGTGAACACCTGCACTACACTCCCGTTGACAAATGGGAGGAATGCCTTCCGTGCTAGACGAATCGCCCGTAGATCCATCAGGTTGATATGGAGCAGGGACTCCGCCGGAGACCAGATGCCTCTGATCTCTGCCTCTCCCAAGTGGCCACCCCAGCCCTGGAGGGACGCGTCCGTCACGACAACGTGCTCCGGTTGGGGAAGGGAGAGGGATCTGCCTCTGACCCAATCGCGGTCCGTAAGCCACCACTGCAGTTGTCTCGCAGTGCCCTCCGAGATCAAGATGTGGTCGGACAAGTTGCCCTGATGCTGGGCCCACTGAAACTTCAGGTCCCACTGCAGAGCCCGCATCCGCCACCGGGCGTGATGCACCAGAAGGATGCAGGAAGCCATCAGCCCCAGCAGCCGCAGCGTCAACCTGACCGAAACCCGGGATAGCGGCTGAAAGATGGGAATCAAAGCCTGTATATCCCAGACCCGCCGTTCCGGAGGATAAACCCGAAACTGCGCCGAGTCCAGAACCGCTCCGATGAAAAGGAGCTTTTGAGAGGGACACAGGTGTGATTTCGGCACATTGATGGAGAACCCCAGGTCGTGCAAGAGGTCGCCGTCATCTGAAGGTGGTGGACGACTGTCTGGGGCGAGCCCGCCTTCAACAACCAGTCGTCTAGGTAGGGGAAGACTGAAACCCCTAACCTGCGCAGATGGGCTGCGACCACTGCCATCACCTTTGTGAACACCCGTGGGGCGCTGGTAAGGCCGAAGGGGAGCACGATAAACTGAAAGTGCTCCTGGCCTACCGTGAACCGCAGGTAACGCCGGTGGGCCGGCAGGACGGGGATGTGAAAATACGCATCCTGCAAGTCCAACGCTACCATCCAGTCTTGCGGGTCTAGAGCAGCCAAGACCTGAGCTAATGTCAACATCTTGAACTTCTCCTTCCGGAGAAAGCCGTTGACGTTCCGTAGATCCAAGATAGGACGTAGGCCCCTCTTGTCCTTCTTGGGCACCAGAAAGTAGTGGGAATAGCAACCACGCCCTACTTCTGGCCCAGGAACGCGCTCGATGGCCCCCTTGGCCAAGAGGGCCGTAACTTCCTCCTGCAGAAGCGTCAAGTGGTCCCCCGACACACGGTGGTTCTGCGGTGGCATGGCTGGAGGAGTGGTCTCGAAGGGGAGGGAGTAGCCCCTTCGGACGAGTTGCAGCACCCACCTGTCCGATGTAATTGTGCGCCAGTGAGCGTGGTGATGGCGAACCCTGCAACCCACTGGCGTCACATGGGGCCGAAAGCACGGACTAGGAGGATTTGGAGGCAGATGCTGCGGGTGGAGGTGTGGCCTGACCCCGCCGTTGACCCCGACCGCCGCCACGGCGGTTTCCACGGCCGCCACCGCGTTGAAAGGATTGTTGCGGCGCGTGGCTGGCAGCACGTGTGGGGACGCCCCTTCCTTGGCCACGAAAGGAGCGAAACGAACCCGTTTGCTGGCGCTGGGTCGAGAGACCCAAGGACTTGGCCGTGACCCTGGAGTCCTTGAAGCGTTCCAGCGCGCGGTCCGCCTTGTCACCAAACAGGCGACAGCCATCGAACGGCATGTCCATCAAGGCATTCTGGACATCTGCCGAAAAGTTGGCGGATCTCAGCCAGGCGTGGCGACGAATCGCCACCGTCGTGGAAATAGCTCTGCCTAGCGAGTCGGTCGTATCAAGACCACACCGTATAGAATATTTTTTTTTTTTAAAACCTTTATTTTTGGTGCAGATAATGATAGCAGATAACAGTTGCGTCAACAGTCACAGGAGACCAACCACATTACGTCATAGTACATTTTTCTGTATACACGGCCCATCAGCCCACAACCCGAGGGCCGGGCGGCGGTATCTGGTAGCATAGAAGCCAGGTGTTGAACCCAGCCCTGCGACTGCACGGCAGGATATTCTGATCTGCTGTTTTCTTTCGAGCATCTGCAATACAGTTTACCCCCCAACTCCCCAAAGGCACCCCTCCCCCCAAAACTTCGGCATTCATGGCTAAAACATGTGTACCCAGGTCGTCCACCTCATTATAGCACTCCTATAGGCAGGCATAGCAGCGATCGGTGCGTACATTAGAAATGACTCCTTGAGATACAAGACATAAGATTCCCCAGTTGTGACTTACATGTGTGTGTGCGATCAGACACTCCCCCAACTCACCAGTTTCCCCCTCCCTCCCTACCGCCCTCCCCGTCCTCCTCCTCAGACTCCGTATCCCCAGGGGTGAACAACTCCGCACTCGTGCCATCCGAATCCTCGGCCGCCTCACCCAGCACTCGCATCATTCTCCACGCAAGCAGGTCGTCCTGCAGTTTCACATCCCTACGCACAGTCTGCATAAAGGTTTCCTCTGCCAGGGACCATTCCCCCACATCTCTAAGCCAGTGTGACATCTCCGGGGCCCTCTGCCCCATCCACGTGATGGCCACCCTCCTCCTCGCCAGTACTAAAAGTAGCTGTAACATCTTGTAGGGTAGATTACATTTCCTGGGCTTGGGGACTAAGGCTAACAAGCAGTGAAGGGGGGTCAGTTCCATCTGGAGTGCAGTAGTTCTGCAAATGTGCGCCACCACCGACTGCCAGAAGGCGTACACCAGTGGGCAGTCCCATGCTAGGTGAAGAAAGGAGGCCCCCGGCGCGCCACATCTTGGGCAGTTATCGCGCTTGTCCGGGGCTATACGCTTCAAAGCAACCGGAGTCACATACGTTCGGTGTAAGAAGTTAAAGTGTGTCAATTTGAACCGTGCGTTGCACGACACCTTCCGGGTGAGTGTACCAATGCGTTTGCGTTGTGTTGGGTCTAATGCGACCCCCAGGTCAGCCTCCCAGGCCGCCCATGTCGGGGGGACCGGTGGCGTGGAGTCCTGCCGCATGGCTGAGTACAATAGTGTTACCAGCCTCCTGCCCCTACCACAGGACAGGATAATATTGAGGGTATGGGACACAGGGGGCGCCTCAGGGAATTGCGGCCAAGTGTCACGTGCCAGTGCATGTAGGCCCCTGTAGTGTAGGAACTGTCCCTCCCCGAGTCCGAATGTCTCCGTCGCCCGTTCGAAAGACAGGAACGTATCGTCTGGGTAGAGATCTGCCAACAGCTCGCACCCACCCGCTCTCCAGTCATGGAAAGGCATGTGTACCTCCATGTCCACCACCGGGGCCATGATCCATATCGGCAGCTCTCTGTGAAAGGGGGCCCTCCGTAGGATTTTTTCCACAACACACTGCCAAATGGCTGCGGTGTGGCGCACTACATATGGCAGCGTCGCATCCGCGCCCCTGCCGCGCATCAGGGCCATCTGTACCGCTCTCTCATCTGCACTACCCGCAAGGAGCCGAAGTTCCCAGGTGTCCGCATCCGCGAACCACCTGGCAGCTGGCAACAGCTGAGCTGCATAGTAGTAGAGGTCGAATCTCGGCGCCTCCAACCCCCCCTCCTCCCAGCTGCGGACCACCGTGTGCAAGGCAACTCTACTACGCCTGCCCGCCCAGAGTAAAGACGTAAGGAGAGTGTTAAGAGTGCGGAACATCCGCGGGGGAAGTGGGCACAGCGAATTCTGCAACACGTACAGTACCCGCGGCAGCATCACCATACCGTATAGAATATTTAGCTGCGTCTCGGCCCTCAGCCACAGCCTTGCCGAGTTTAGCCCTCACCTCCATGGGGCATTCCGGCAGCAGGTCCGCGACCGTATCCCACACAGAGTGGGTGTAGCGGCCCAAGAGGCAAGCGGTGTTGCAAGACCGCAGTCCCAAACTCAGGGACGAGAAGACCTTTTTGCCATACTGGTCATACCTCTTGGATTCCCGATCGGGCGGGGCCGACGGGAATGCGGTCTGGGAGGTAGAGGCCTGGATCACCAGACTCTCGGGGGTGGGATGGGTGGACAGGAATTTGGGGTCGTCCGGACAAGGACGGTGGCGTCTGGCCACGTTCCGATCAACAGGCGAACCTGAAGCGGGCCTGGACCACGTGCGCAACAGAACGTCTGACAAGGCTTCGTTAAACGGCAGCAGTGGCTCCTGTGGGCATGACTGCGGTTTGTAGACCTCAGTGAGGATGTTAGGCCTCACGGCCGCGACGGGGAGCTCAAGGTGTAAGGCCTTGGCAGCCCTCATCAGCACCACTGAATATGCAGCTCCCTCCTCCGACACCACGGAAGGAGGAGAGACAAAGCCAGGGTTAGGAGAGTCGTCCAGACCACTGGCGTCCCCCAAATCTCCTGTCCAGTCCGGGTCATACTGGCACTCACGTGACAGAGGGTCCTCAGACCCCTCCCAACCTTCCCCGTACTCTTCATCATCTCCATACTCGGAGTCAACGATGTAGACCGGCTCCTCAGGGTTCACAGGCCCCATCGGCGTCGAGCCCGGCGTCGATCGACGTCGGTCCGACTCCGCGTCCGGATTCGGGGAGGGTATGGGGACGGCGCCGCCCGGAGCCGGCCGAAGCCGGCACAGGAGAACCGGCGCCGCGCGGGGACGGCGTCGGGGGTAACCCCGATGGAATCGGCGCCGGACCGGCCGGTAGGCCAGCCGGCGTCGACCCCGAAGGCCCTTGCGGCGCCGGGGTCGGAGCCGTCGGCGGCACAGGGGCCGGAGCACCCGATGGCATCGAATCTGGGACACCCGATCCGCTAGGGCTCCCAGACGGTAGCACTGGGCCCGAAGACGCCGTAGGCCCCGTCGAAGAACTGAGCGCCCTCATGGCCATGAGGAACGCCTCAATCTCCTCAGGCGTCGCACCGTGCCCAGGGACCGGAGGGTATGGGGCAGGCCGCGCCGGCGACTCTCGGGGAGCCGCGGGGTTGGGGTCACCCGAACCCCCGGCCGCATCGCGCGAGCGTCGGGGGTGAGTCGGAGGTACGATGACGACGCCCCAACTTCTTGTGTTTCTTACCTGAAGTGCCCGACGAATGGTGACTACTTCCGGAGCGCTCGGCGCGGCTCCGCGACCGCTCCCTCGAACGCACCCTGGACCTCCGGCCGGACCGGGACCGCTACCGACGCGGGGCCGACACCCGGAGCTCAAGCAGCTTGCGGGACCGCTCCCGTCTAGCTTTGTTAGTGAGAGCCCGGCAGTCGACGCAGGCGTCCACGTCGTGGTCGGGGCCCAGGCACCGGAGACAGAGTCGGTGATGGTCCGTGACCGACATCGTGCGGGCACAACCGTCACAATTCTTGAAACTGGGCATCCTACCAGGCACCAAAAAGAGATGAGAAAGTTTAACAAGTTGGTCAAAAGACCGGAGTACTGCTCTTCGGATCTGCGCTTACTGCCGCGGAAAAAAGAAGAACTGAGGTCAGCGCGCGGAGGCGGCGTCTATATACTCCAGCGACGTCATCAAGGCGCACGACGCCGACGACGGACGCGGAGCCGCAGGGGACGCCTGCAGACGACGCCTACCGACGCGCAGGGGTACTGCTACGCAAAAGTTTTCGGATCCAGACTGACGCCTGGGGATATTCTAAGGTAAGGAATCTAACACTAACGTGTTTCTGTCAGATGTGGATAGCACAATGTTAGATGCTGCGATACAATCCACGGATATCACTCAGGCCCTCCACGCCTTAGCCCGCAACAAAGCACCAGGGTTGGATGGGCTCCCCTTGGAATACTACACGACCTTCTCCCCCTTACTAGTCCCCCATCTAGTGGCAATGTTCACCACCGCATTAGAAAAAGGGGACCTACCGAGATCCCTCCGGAAAACCGTTATCGTGATCTACCGGAAACCTCATTGTGACCTACAACTATTGGCCTCTTACCGCCCCCTCACACTCCTATCTACCAATTGTAAGATTTTTCGGAAGATATTAGCGGATAGATATGCTCAAATCATACGGCCCCTAATCAATCCTGACCAATGTGGTTTCGTCCCGGGTAGTAACACATCTCATAACATAAGTCTAGTATTCATAGTCCAAGATCAAGTAGGTGACAAATTTTCCTGGGCAGCTTGCCTAATCCTGGACCTCGAGAATGCCTTTGACACTCTCACATGGCAGTATCTCTTCTCAGTCCTGCGACTAATTGGGCTTGGCCGTACCCGCTTTGCGTATACCCAACTCTTATACACCAAACTAACCTCACGTGTTCGGCTAGGACGCTACATATCGTCGGAATTCACGGTGCAAAATGGCACGAGGCAGGGCTGCCCACTCTTCACTCTTGCTGTAGAACCGCTGGGCATACGGTTGAGACGAGAGGGAGAACATTGGGGCATCCCCATGGCAGATAGCATGCACAGTGTTTCCATGTATGCGGATGACCTTTTAATATATATTAGAGACGTTACCGCGGACCTTACACCCATCTGGGCAACACTGACAGAGTTTGAGGAAGTATCTGGGCTACAAGTAAACTAGGATAAATCCACAGTCTACCCGCTACATCTGAACATCCCTCCCCGGGATATCAAGCTGGGCGACTAGAGCATAGCCTGGAGCGCTTCCCCCTCCCTCCCCCCTTCCCCCCCCATACCTCGGGATCCGTTTCTACCACACCCCGACCGACATATACAAAGGCAATCACCGCAGGGCATTGGCCAGCTTCAGGTCATCGATTGGTTTTTGGAAGAATCTCCCACTAGTCCCGATCGGCCGCGTAGCTCTCGCCAAAATGATAATAGTCCCACGGTTACTCTATTATTTCACAAATCTACCAATCATTCCGCCCAGAACATTCTTCCGGGACTTGGACTCACTCCTCAGCTAACTAATATGGGGGGCACACAGACATAGGATAGCACTAACGAAGCTGCAATTGCCCACCACACAAGACGGTTTAGGTGCCTCATCCTTCAAATCCTATTTCCTAGCAGCGCAACTACAGTGGCTCTCCTACTGGACGTCTGGCAGGTACATAGGGGAAACGTTCACCACGACTGGTCCAGTGCTCGTCCCTAAACTCCGTTGTCTCCTACTACCAAGCACCAAACCCAGAAGCACACCCCCCCTACAAGTAGCAGTAGCATGCAAATGCATGCAAAGGATACACCGTATGTCATCAGGGAGACCCTCATACTCTCCACTGTTTCCGCTAGTTGGCTGGCCCAAAGAGACAGCTATTACACATCTAATACGCTTCACACATGGGCAGAATGCAGCATCACCGAAATGGAATCGCTATTCGAAGACGGACAACTGAGACCATTACAACAACTTATAGACTACTATGAGCTCCCCCCTGGCCAGTTTTTACTCCACCACCAACTCCTTGAAAATTACCGCCCGCACCATGACCTCTCAACAGGAGAACCGGCCACACATCCGGTTATACACACAATCTTGTACATGGGAGTAGGACGACACGACCACATGGCTATATAAAGCCATCAGAGAACTTATGAACAAACCCCTAGGGACCCTACGGTCCACCTGGGAAGACGAACTGGGGCAGCCACTACACGAGAAAGAATGGGAGAGCGCCTTCGAACCAGTGGCGTAACGAAACTTGAGGGGGCCCCCCTGCAAACTACATGGAGGGGGCCCCCCTCCCATTCTCCGTGCCAGTCTAGAGCTCTCAGGCCAGCGACCCACCCTACTGCAGGGGATGCGGGGCTATTGTTACGCCACTGTCACCAATGCAGCCGTTATAAGTAACACTGGATGGTGGAGTTAAAGGTTGGGCTTAGTCTGCCAGCAGGCTATCATAGGTGGTAGTCCTTTCATTACAGGGTCCCTGCCATCAGTAGGCCAGGGAAGTTTGCCCAATTTTAGGTGGGTTTCCTGATGCAGACTCCTGTCATGATATACAACATCTGTACCACTCATCGTTCAGTTTTGACAAAAGTGCATCTACTGCTCCTCCTCATTTCCGTTTTAAAACATTAGACAATGCGACAATGCAGTATTTCAAAAGCAGATGTAACTACAAAAAGCACATTTTGATAATACATTTTAATTAGTGGACAATAGCAATCTTAAGGGGCATTGCATAGCTTCATACACACTTTGACCCCAATTCGATCACAGTCTCTCTCTGTCAGTCAGTCTCTCTCAGTCAGTCAGTATCTCTCTCTGTTATTCAGTCTCTCAGTCAGTCAGCCTCTCTCTCTTTCTGTCAGTCAGTCAGTCTCTCTCTCTCAGTCAGTCAGTCTCTCTCTCTCTCAGTCAGTCTATCTCTCTCTGTCATTCAGTCTCTCTCATTCAGTCTCTTAGTCAGTCAGTCAGTCTCTCTCCCTGTCAGTCAGTCTCTCTCTCTGTCAGTCTCTCATTCTCTCTCTTTCTGTCAGGCTATCAGTCAGTCAGTCTCTCTCTCTTCAATTCAGTCAGTCAGTCAGTCAGTCTCTCTCTCTGTCAGTCCGTCAGTCAGTCTCTCTCAGTCTGTCCCTGTCTCTGTCAGTCTCTCTAAGTCAGTCTCTCTCTTTCTGTCATTCCGTCTCTCCCTTTCTGTCAGTCAGACTCTCACAGTCTCTCCCTGTCAGTTTCTCTCAGTAAGTCAGTCTCTCTCTCAGTCAGCCAGTCTATCTCTCTCAGTCAGCCAGTCTCTCTCTCTCTCTGTCAGTCAGTCTCTCTCTCTGTCAGAGTCCCAGTCTCTCTCTCCCGGTCAGTCTCTCTCTCAGTCTCTCTCTCAATCAGTATCTCTCTCAATCAGTATCTCTCAGTCAGTCAGTCTCTCTTAGTCAGTCCCTCTCTCTGTCAGTCTCTCTCCAGCCTCTCTCTCTCTCAGTCAGTCAGTTTTCCAGACAGTCTCTCTCACCCTCTGTCAGTCTCTCTCAATCAGTCATTCTCTCTCTCTCGCAGTCAGCCAGTCTCGCAGTCAGCCAGTCTCTCTATCTCTCAGTCAGTCTCTCTCTCTGTCAGTCAGTCTCACTCTCTCAGTCAGTCAGTCTCTCTCTCAGTCAGTCTCTCTCAGTCAGTCAGTCTCTCTCTCTCTCTCTCTGTCAGTCAGTCAGTCTCTCTCTGTGAGTCTCTCTCTCGGTCAGTCTCTCTCTGTCAGTCAGTCAGTCTCTCTCTCTCTTTCTGTCAGTCAGTCAGTCTCTCTTTCTGTCAGTCAGTCAGTCTCTCTTTCTGTCAGTCAGTCAGTCTCTCTCTCTTAGTCAGTCAGTCTCTCTCTCTCAGTCAGTCTATCTCTCTCTGTTATTCAGTCTCTCTGTCAGTCGGTCTCTCTCAGTCAGTCTCTCTCAGTCAGTCAGTCTCTCTCTCTCTCTGTCAGTCAGTCAGTCTCTCTCTGTGAGTCTCTCTCTCGGTCAGTCTCTCTCTGTCAGTCAGTCAGTCGCTCTCTCTCTCTGTCAGTCAGTCTCTCTATCTCTCTCTTTCTGTCAGTCAGTCAGTCTCTCATTCTGTCAGTCAGTCAGTCTCTCTCTCTTAGTCAGTCAGTCTCTCGCTCTCAGTCAGTCTATCTCTCTCTGTCATTCAGTCTCTCTCAGTCAGTCAGTCTCTCAGTCAGTCAGTCAGTCTCTCAGTCAGTCAGTCAGTCTCTCAGTCAGTCAGTCAGTCTCTCAGTCAGTCAGTCAGTCTCTCAGTCAGTCAGTCAGTCTCTCTCTCTCTCTCTGTCAGTCAGTCCCTCTATCTCTCTCTCTCTGTCAGTCAGTCAGTCTCTCTTTCTGTCAGTCAGTCAGTCTCTCTCTCTTAGTCAGTCAGTCTCTCTCTCTCAGTCAGTCTATCTCTCTCTGTCATTCAGTCTCTCAGTCAGTCAGTCAGTCTCTCTATCTCTCTCTTTCTGTCAGTCAGTCTCTCTTTCTGTCAGTCAATCAGTCTCTCTCTCTTAGTCATTCAGTCTCTCGCTCTCAGTCAGTCTATCTCTCTCTGTCATTCAGTCTCTCTCAGTCAGTCAGTCTCTCAGTCAGTCAGTCTCTCTCTCTCAGTCAGTCGGTCTCTCTCAGTCTGTCCCTCTCTCTGTCAGTCTCTCTCTCAGTCTCTCTCTCTGTCAGTCTCTCTCCTTGTCAGTCAGTCTCTCTCGGTCAGTCTCTCTATCTCTTTCTGTCAGGCTATCAGTCAGTCTCTCTCTCTTAGTCAGTCTCTCTCTCTCTGTCAGTCTCTCTCTCTCTGTCAGTCTCTCTCTCTCTGTCAGTCTATCTCTCTCTGTCATTCAGTCTCTCTCAGTCAGTCAGTCTCTCTCTCTGTCAGTCAGTCAGTCTCTCTCTGTGAGTCTCTCTCTCGGTCAGTCTCTCTCTGTCGGTCAGTCTCTCTCTGTCAGTCAGTCTCTCTCTCTCTCTGTGTGTCAGTCAGTCAGTCAGTCAGTCTCTCTTTCTGTCAGTCAGTCTCTCTTTCTGTCAGTCAGTCTCTCTTTCTGTCAGTCAGTCTCTCTTTCTGTCAGTCAGTCAGTCTCTCTCTCTCAGTCAGTCAGTCTCTCTCTCTCAGTCAGTCTATCTCTCTCTGTCATTCAGTCTCTCTCATTCAGTCTCTTAGTCAGTCAGTCAGTCTCTCCCTCTCTCTGTCAGTCTCTCTGTCAGTCTCTCTCCCTGTCAGTCAGTCTCTCTCTCTGTCAGTCTCTCATTCTCTCTCTTTCTGTCAGGCTATCAGTCAGTCAGTCTCTCTCTCTCAGTCAGTCTATCTCTCTCTGTCATTCAGTCTCTCTCAGTCAGTCAGTCAGTCTCTCAGTCAGTCAGTCTCTCTCTCTCTCTCTGTCAGTCAGTCCCTCTATCTCTCTCTCTCTGTCAGTCAGTCAGTCTCTCTTTCTGTCAGTCAGTCAGTCTCTCTCTCTTAGTCAGTCAGTCTCTCTCTCTGTCAGTCTATCTCTCTCTGTCATTCAGTCTCTCTCAGTCAGTCAGTCTCTCAGTCAGTCAGTCTCTCAGTCAGTCAGTCACTCAGTCAGTCAGTCAGTCTCTCTATCTCTCTCTTTCTGTCAGTCAGTCTCTCTTTCTGTCAGTCAATCAGTCTCTCTCTCTTAGTCAGTCAGTCTCTCTCTCTCAGTCAGTCTATCTCTCTCTGTCATTCAGTCTCTCTCAGTCAGTCTCTCAGTCAGTCAGTCTCTCAGTCAGTCAGTCTCTCAGTCAGTCAGTCTCTCAGTCAGTCAGTCTCTCTCTCTGTCAGTCAGTCGGTCTCTCTCAGTCTGTCCCTCTCTCTGTCAGTCTCTCGCTCAGTCTCTCTCTCTGTCAGTCTCTCTCTTAGTCAGTCAGTCTCTCTCGGTCAGTCTCTCTATCTCTTTCTGTCAGGCTATCAGTCACTCTCTCTTAGTCAGTCTCTCTCTCTCTGTCAGTCTCTCTCTCTCTGTCAGTCTCTCTCTTTCTGTCAGTCTATCTCTCTCTGTCATTCAGTCTCTCTCAGTCAGTCTCTCTCTCTGTCAGTCAGTCAGTCTCTCTCTGTGAGTCTCTCTCTCGGTCAGTCTCTCTCTGTCAGTCAGTCTCTCTCTCTCTGTGTCAGTCAGTCAGTCTCTCTTTCTGTCAGTCAGTCTCTCTTTCTGTCAGTCAGTCAGTCTCTCTTTCTGTCAGTCAGTCAGTCTCTCTCTCTTAGTCAGTCAGTCTCTCTCTCTGTCAGTCTGTCAGTCAGTCAGTCGGTCTCTCTCAGTCTGTCCCTCTCTCTGTCAGTCTCTCTCTCAAAGTCAGTCAGTCTCTCTCTTAGTCAGTCAGTCTCTCTAAGTCAGTCAGTCTCTCTAAGTCAGTCAGTCTCTCTAAGTCAGCCAGTCTCTCTCTCTCTCTGTGTCAGTTTCTCAGCCAGTCAGTCTCTGAGTCAGCCATTCACTCTCTACTCTCTCTCCACTCTCTCTCTCTCTCTCTCTCAACTCTGTCCACTCTATCTCCTCTGTCTCTCCACTGTCTCTCTCTTCACTTTCTCTCTCTAGTCTCTCTCCACTCTCCCTCGACTCTCTCCACTCTCCTTCTCCACCCTCTCTCCCTTCACTCTCTCTATCCACCCTCTCTCCCTTCTCTTTCTCTCTCTCTACTCTCTCTCACCACTGTCTCTCTCCACCCTCTCTCTATTCTCTCTCCACACTCTCTCTCTCCACTGTCTACCTTCACTCTCTCTCCGCTGTCTCCCTTCTCTCTCTCCACTCTCTCTCAACTCTGTCCACTCTATCTCCTCTGTCTCTCTCTTCACTTTCTCTCTCTAGTCTCTCTCCACTCTCTCCCTCGACTCTCTCCACTCTCCCTCCACTCTCTCTCTCTCTACCCTCTCCCTTCACACTCTCTCTCCACCCTCTCTCCCTTCTCTCTTTCTGTCTCTCTACTCTCTCTCTCTCCACTGTCTCCCTCCACTCTCTCTCTATTCTCTCTCTCCACTGTCTCCCTTCACTCTCTCGCTCACTCTCTCCACTGTCTCTCCACACTCTCTCCAGTGTCTATATACACTCTCTCTCTCAACTGTCTCACTCCACTGCCTCTCTCCACTCTCTCTCTCTACTCTCTCCACTGTCTCTGTCTCTCTCTCTCCACTCTCTCTCTCCACTCTTTCTCCACTGTCTCCGTCCACTCCCTCTACTCTCTCTCCACTCACTCTCTCTCCACTGTCTCTCCACCTGCAACATTTTATTTTATTACATCTAGATTTATAATAAATATCCTAAATAAATGTACATTTATATTTTATATTTCAATATTTTCATTTTTTTAAAATTAAAAATAAGCTTTAATAATTTCCCTATACTCCCTCATAGGGAGATCTCCACTACAGTGGTGGAAATCACTACCTTCGAGTGAAAAGTTACTAGTAGTTATTTTAGACTCATAAATCCTATTGAAGGAAAGTCCACTAGTAGGTGGAAACATGTAAGTGTACACTTAGGTGTAAATCTACAGTAGGAAATGCTGGACGGCAAAAAGGTTTAGATTTACACCTAGGTGCAGGGGTTTACAGGAGTAAATGCAGGGGTCGAGTTGGGGTACCGGGATCTCGATAACTGGAGCAAATGGAGCCACACATTCACTCTTTGGCCTCTCTGGGGCGAGATTGGAGCTCATTCAGAACGCTGCTCATGCTCTGGCTTCTCTGATGCAATCGCATCTAAGGGGTGAGCGAGGGGAGGCAATGAGTCTGATGGTGCAAGCCACCTTTCATGACGTCACTTCCTGTCGTGAAGACAGCACCCCCCCCACTTCTTTTTTAGGACTTCTGCGCTGAGTAAATGTACATGTGTACACTTACCTTTGCGAAGAGGCCTCAATGAATTTCACAGCCGCGTGCCTAATTGTCTTAATTGCTCCAACTGCTTCATCGAACCCTACTTAATGGAGTTATTGCTTTTGCTTTTGTGTAGTGAGAAGTTTATGGAATGAAGTAGGCATCTTAAGTTATAGCGCTTTGACTGTACCTTTTCAAATGCATTCTGGGCACGGAGTTAAGGGGATTTCATGTGAAAACGTAGGCTAATAAAGATAAGCTGCGAGATAGTGAACAAATATTAGTGCTGGCCAAGGAGTCTAAACCTTTCCATCAACTACCTGAGGGGGACTGAAGTACACATGAGGGCAGTGCACTGAGCTGGCACTGCTAGGCATTGGTGCACAGTGTGATAACGGTGGCATCACTGTACAGGAACTGGCACTGGGCAGGAGTGTAGCAAACCTGGGCAGTGTAAGCAGCTAGCACTGGTGGTGTAAGAGGCTATCACTGGTGGCAGAGTGTGAGTCTGGCACAAGTGGGTAGTGACTGAAGCTGGCACTAGTGGGTAGTCGGAGGAGCTCAGCTGCCACAGGCGGCAGTGTGAGAGGCTGGCACTGGTGGCAGAGTGAGAGGCTGGCACTGGTGGGAGTGTGAGAGGCTGGCACATGTCCAGAGTGAGCAGCTGGCACTGGTGCAAGTGTGAGAGGCTGGCACTGGTGGGTAGTGGCTGAAGCTGGCACTGGTGGCAGAGTGAGAGGCTGGCACTGGTGGTAGTGTGAGAGGCTGGCACTGGTGGCTGAATGAGCGGCAGGCACTGGTGGTAGAGTGAGAGGCTGGCACTGGTGGCAGAGTGAGCGGCAGGCACTGGTGGCAGTCTGAGAGGCTGGCACTGGTGGCAGAGTGAGAGGCTGGCACTGGTGGCAGAGTGAAAGGCTGGCACTGGTAGGAGTGTGAGAGGCTGGCACATGTGCAGAGTGAGCAGCTGGCACTGGTGCGAGTGTGAGAGGCTGGCACTGGTGGCAAAGCGAGAGGCTGGCACAGGTGCAGAGTGAGCAGCTGGCACTGGTGGCAGTGTGAGAGGCTGGCACTGGTGGCAGAGAAGTGGCGGAGAAGTGTGGCTCAATGATTAGAGCAGCAGACCCTGATGCAGAGGTCTAGCTCGGGACCAGGGTTCAATTCCCCGCCTCAGCGGGTCTTGGGCTCAAAATTCCACGGACCTGATAATTCTCGCCTCAGTGCCTATTCCAATCATGGAGTCCCACTCTGCAACTCTGGGCAATAGCTTGCTTAATCTCCACAACGGCCCCCACAATGCTAAGGATGCCTGGCCTCCACCTTGGGGGTGCCCAGGAGTGGACGCCTCGCAGGGAAAGCCAGGATGGGTTCCACAGCGGTATTCGTACAAGCGCCTTGAGACCCTTGCGGGTGAGTAGTGCGCTATACAAGTATCAATTTACATTTTTATTTACATTTAGAGAGAGGCTGGTACTGGTGGGAGTGGGAGGCTGGCACTGGTGCAGAGTGAGCGGCTGGCCCTGGTGAAAAGTGGGAGGGGTTGACACTGGTGGCAGAATGAGAGGCTGGCACTGGTGGCATTATGTGAGGCTGGCACTCGTGGAAGAGTGAGAGGCTGGCACTGGTGGCAGAGTGAGAGGCTGGCACTGGTGGCAGAGTGAGCAGTAGGCACTGGTGGGAGTGTGAGAGGCTGGCACTGGTGCAGAGTGAGCAGTAGGCACTGGTGGCAGTGTGAGAGGCTGGCACTGGTGGCAGAGTGAGTGGCTGGCACTGGTGCAGAGTGAGCAGCTGGCACTGGTGGCAGTGTGAGAGGCTGGTACTGGTGGCAGACTGAGCGGCAGGGAATGGTGGCAGTGTGAGGGGCAGGACTGGTGGCAGTGTGAGAGGCTGGCACTGGTGCAGAGTGAGCGGCTGGCACTGGTGGGAAGTGGGAGGGGCTGACACTGGTGGCAGTATGAGAGGCTGGCACTGGTGGCAGAGTGAGCGGCTGGCACTGGTGGCAGAGTGAGCGGCTGGCACTGGTGGCAAAGTGAGAGGCTGGCACTGGTGGCAGTGTGAGAGGCTGGCACTGATGGAAGAGTGAGAGGCTGGGACTGGTGGCAGAGTGAAGGTTGGTATTGGTGGCAGAGTCAGCGTCAGGCACTGGTGGCAGTGTGAGCGGCTGGCACTGGTGGCAGTGTGAGAGGCTGGCACGGGTGGCAGTGTGAGAGGCTGGCACTGGTGGCAGAGTGAGAGGCTGGCACTGGTGGCAGAGTGAACGGCAGGCAGTGGTGGCAGTGTGAGAGGCTGGCACTGGTGGCAAAGTGAAAGGCTGGCACTGGTGGCAGAGTGAGTGGCTGGCACTGGTGGGAAGTGGGAGGAGCTGGCACTGGTGACAGTGTGAGACTGGCACTTGTGGGAAGTGGGAGTAGCTTATACTTCTCAGAGGAGCAGAGCCCTGTGGGGAATGCGGTCTCTGGGGCCCCCACTCCCACCCTTGTCCCTGGCCTGCCTCCAGCTCTGACTGAAGAGAAACAATGTAAGTTGAAACATTGTTTCTCTTCAGTCAGGGAGGGACTCAGAGCTCAGAGCAGGCTGCAGACAGCCTGCACCTGCTTCAGAGGGAGAGAGGCTTGCTTCAGCGCAAGCGCTGAGAACTGAGGGGGGCCCAGGGCTCCTTCATTTACTTAAGTCTGGGGGCCCCCCCGCACCGCGGGGCGTGCTTGTTACACCCCTGCCTCGAACACCCCAACAAAGTGTCTCGAAATGCGCAATTCAAAAACATACAATACTACATCTCCTCCATAGGGCTTATCTGACACCAGCACGCCTCCAACTATTCTATCCTGACACCCAGTTTCTATGTCCCAGGTGCCACTTGTAAGCAGCGGATTTCAATCATATGTTCTGTAGCTGCCCTACCATATTGGCAGCATATCCATAAACCACTCAGGGACCTCACCGGGCTCCCACATTTCACACCTGGGAGGTCTGCGCATTAGGTGTCTTTCGGAAGCAGAAACAACACAAAGTGGCCCTTAAATTTACCTCACTGGCCATCTTATTAGCCAACAAGAAAATAGCTATGCATTGGCGGTCCCCCACAGGTCCTCCGATCGCAGCCTGGGAGGGGGTAGTACACAAGTGGGCAACCGCAGAATAAGAAGCACTAAGAGAGGAAGAGGTGAAAGGAATGCGTGAGCACCATATATCTATTGAATGGGCTCTACTTTTGAATCACTTTAAACGTTCAATAACCCACGCCGACCCTGAGGGTGACCCGCCTGCCCCACAAGACCCTCAATCACAAGTGCAGGCACAAACACTTGTAGTAAATCTACCTCCGCAATACCCACCTAATATAATTGATACTAATGCCGCACAACAGGCCCCACTCGACGGCCAGAACCTGGAGCAAGACCGAGGATAGCCCCCACCCACATCCCCAGTAACACTTCGGAATATTGTCAAACAAGGCGCATATCACCCCACTACCAAATCTGACACCTGCACCCAGAACTCCATGAACGCATCCCCAGTTCTGTACCCTAGATCTATATAGAAGTTACACGTCTTAAGGCCCTATCCCTGGCACATTATTTGTCTAATTGTCGTACGGATGGCAATGTAATATGATATAAACGTGAGAAAGACGACTTGACACGCTGTATCCGAATGCACTTTCATACTGTAAACTACAAATGCCAATAAAAATATGTAAAAAAAAAAGGAATATGCTACTTACCAGTATGCATCTGTTCTTGGCATAGAGGGCTGCAGAGTGGTACATTATGAATAGATCGCCATCTGGTGTTGGGCTCGGATGATTGCACTTTGTTTTTCTCTTGGAGAGTCTTTTGTATCTTGGTGACTCCTCCCTTAGTTGGTAGTGCGCATGGGCATCGGCTCCATCCTTAGATTGTTTTGCCATAGTAGGGTTAGATGGAGTAGTATAGTAGAATACAGATAAGAGTGCCCATGTAAGTGTATCTAAATAAGATAATGTTGGAACAGACACAGGTTTCCGGGGAGGCTGGGAGGGCATGTACCACTCTGCAGCCCTCTATGCCAAGAACAGATGCATACTGGTAAGTAGCATATTCCGTTCGAGGCATATGGGCTGCAGATGGTACATTATGAATAGACTATACAGCAGTTCTCTCCCTAGCGGTGGTCGCCCGTGTCTGTTGCAACTGTCTGAAACAATGTTTTTAATACTGCTTGTCCCACTCTAGCTTGTTGTGTTGTGTGCACATCTACACAATAGTGTTTTGTGAAAGTGTGCGGTGTAACCCAGGTAGCCGCTTTGCATGTCATCTAGTGGAATGTTTCCCAGAAATGCCATAGATGCTCCTAGTTTACGTGTAGAGTGAGCTCTAGGAGGAACAGTTAATGTTCTCTTTGCCTTTAAGTAGCATATTTGAATGCATTTTACAATCCATCTGGCAATGCCCGCTTTGGAGATGGGATTGCCTTTATGTGTGGGAGAAAACGCAACAAATAGCTGTTTTGTCTTTCTGAAAGTTTGTGTTCTCTCTATATAGTACAATATGGCCCTCCTAACATCCAGTGTATGTAGGGCTCTTTCCGCTACTGTTTGTGGTTTTGGAAAGAAAACCGGTAATTCCACTGACTGATTGATGTGGAATGCTGAAATAACCTTTGGTAAGAATTTTGGGTTTGTTCTAAGAACCACTTTATTTTGGTGTAGCTGCATAAATGGTTCTTGAATCGTAAAAGCCTGCAGTTCACTTACTCTTCTAAGTGACGTGATAGCTATAAGGAAGGCCACCTTCCATGTGAGGAATTGTATTTCACACCTATGCATAGGTTCAAAGGGTGGCCCCATTAGTCTGGTAAGCACTATGTTGAGATTCCAGACTGGGGAAGGTGGTCTTCTTGGTGGAATGACTCTTTTGAGTCCTTCCATGAAAGCTTTAATTGCTGGTACTTTAAACAGTGACAGGTGTTGCCTGTTTTGTAGGTACGCCGCTATGGCTGCTAGATGAACCCTGATAGAGGTATATGCTAGGTTACATTGCTGTAAGTGTAATAAATAGCAAATGATTTGTTTAGTGGATGCGTCCAGAGGGTTGATGTGCTTACTGTTACAGTGTATAGCAAACCTCTTCCATTTTGCTGCGTAGCATGCTCTGGTGGTAGGACGTCTTGCCTGTTTAATGATTTCCATGCATTCTGGTGGTAAATCTAAATACCCAAACTCTATGACCTCAGGAGCCAGATCGCTAGGTTCAGTTGTTTGGGATCTGGGTGCATTATTTCTCCATGGTTCTGTGTAAGATGCATGGGTAATAACCTTAGCTTTTGATGTGGTACTTGTGAGAGTTGTAGCAGCGTGGTGAACCACGGCTGTCTTGCCCACGTGGGTGCCACTAGTATCATTGTCATTGAGTGTTGCTGCAGTTTCCTCACCAGTAATGGAATTAGTGGTAGAGGAGGGAACGCGTAAGCAAATTTGTTGGACCAATTTATCCACAGTGCATTGCCCTGGGACCTTTGGTGTGGGTACCTGGATGCGAATTGTTTGCATTTTGCGTTCTGATGATTTGCAAACAGATCTATCTCTGGTTGCCCCCATTTTTGGAAGAATGGCTGTAGTATTTGGTCGTGCAGCTCCCATTCGTGAACTTGTTCTGACTGTCTGCTTAGGATGTCTGCTATCTGATTTTGAACTCCTGGTAGGTGTTCCGCTAACAGGTAGATCTTTTGAGGAATGGCCCATCTCCATATGTCCTGTGCTAGTTTGGACAGTTGGAGAGAGTGTGTCCCCCCCTGTTTTTGAATATAATACATTGCAGTCATGTTGTCTGTTCTGATCAGGACTGCCTTGTTTGTTATTTGCATTTGGAAAGCTTTTAGTGCTAGAAATATTGCTAATAGTTCTAGGTAGTTGATGTGCAGTTTCTTTTGCTGCGCACTCCACTTCCCCTGTACTGTGTATTTGTCCATATGCGCTCCCCATCCGGAGAGCGATGCGTCCGCTGTTATTATTACTTGTGGAATTGGCTCTAGGAACGACCGTCCCTTGGAAATGTTTTCTGTGTTCCACCACTTCAGAGAGCGATACGTCCGGTCGTTTACCAACACCAGATCTGTAATCTGACCTTGAGCCTGATTCCACTGTGTCGCTAGACACTCTTGTAGTGGGCGCATTTGTAGTCTGGCATGTGGTATTAGCAGTATGCAAGAGGACATCATGCCTAATAGTTGCATAAACACTCGTGCTGGTAGTGAGTGTTGTGGTTGAAATCTTTGTATTAACCCGACCATTGTCTGTACTCTGATTGGGTTGGGGTATGCTATTGCCTTTTCTGTGTCTACTGTAGCCCCCAGGTATTGCTGGATCTGGTTTGGTTGCAGGTGTGATTTTTTGTAGTTCACCGTAAACCCTAGGTGGTGCAGCAATTGAATTGTCTTCTGTGTGTTGTGAAGACATTCTTCCTTTGATTTGGCCTTTATTAGCCAATCGTCCAAGTATGGGAAGACATGTATTTGTTGTCTTCTTAGGTGTGCTGCCACCACAGCTAGGCATTTTGTGAAAACTCTCGGTGCTGTTGTGACACCGAACGGAAGGACCTTGAACTGGTAGTGTTGTCCTTCTAACACAAACCTTAGGTATTTTCTGTGGGCTTTGTGAATTGGGATATGAAAGTAAGCGTCTTTTAGATCCAGTGTAGAAAGAAAGTCCCCTTTCTTCAGTAAAGGGAGTACTTGTTGGAGCGTGACCATGTGGAAGTGTTCCGAATTTATGTAAGCATTGAGAGGTCTGAGGTCTAATATTGGTCGTAGGGACCCGTCCTTTTTGGGGATCAGGAAGTATAGAGAGTATACTCCTGTTCCTTGTTGATCCTTTGGGACCTTCTCTATTGCATGCTTTTGTAGAAGTGCTAGCACTTCTTCTCTTAACAATGTCAGATGATCCTGACTCATTGGACGCTGTTTGGGAGGGATGTTTGGTGGGGTAGCTGTGAGTTCTAGGCAATAACCATGTTGGATAATTTGTCTCACCCACTTGTCTGACGTGATGTTTTCCCAGACAGGTAGGAACTGTGATAGACGTCCCCCGACCGGTGTTATGTGGTCTGGGGGAAGTTCTATGAAGTCACTGTTTTGGTGTTGAGGCGTTGCGGTTGTTATTATTTCCGCGGCCTCTACCCTTATTGTTGTTACCTCTGTAACTACCTCTTGAATTACCTCTGGGTGATGTTGGTGTGAAAGATGTGGATTGCTGATTTGTTCCTGTGTTTTTTGAGCCCCCTCTATAGGTGGATCTACGAAAGGAACCTCTGTGCGTTGGCTGTTGCAATGCTCCCATTGACTTAGCCGTTTCCGTATCTTTCTTCATCTTTTCTAATGTCTCGTCTGTACTTGAACCAAACAATGTCTTCTGATCAAAAGGTTTGTTCAGTAGGGCTGTTTGAACTTCTTGTTTGAATCCTGAGATTCTAAGCCATGCGTGCCTTCTTAGCATGACACTAGTGTTAATAGACCTTGCTGCAGTGTCTGCTGCGTCTAATGCACACTTAATGGAAGTATTGGTTATTATTTTACCTTCCTGTATTAATTGGTCTGCCTTCTTCTGATGTTCTTTTGGAAGATGTGTGAGAAGTTTTTCTAACTCATCGTAATGTGCCCTGTCGTAACGTGCGAGTAGTGCTTGTGTATTGGCTATACGCCAGCTATTCGCTGCCTGTGATGCTACTCTTTTGCCTGATGCATCTATTAACTTCGACTCTTTATCTGGTGGAGGAGCCTCTCCTGTAGATAATGAGTTTGCTCTTTTACGAGCGTTTGAGACCACCAGCGAGTCTAGAGGTACATGCCCTCTAATAAATATTGGGTCCTTTGGAGCCGCTTTGTATTTTTTATCGATTCTTGGGTTTAACACCCTGGCTCTCACTGGGTTTTCGAATATTTCCTCTGTGTGAGTGAGAAGACCCTTCAGCATAGGAAGAGTACCTGATGTTCTCTGTGCACTAGGTAGAGTCTCTAACAAGAAATCCTCTATCTGAGGTTCTGTGTGCATATCTAGTTTGTGATATTTTGCTGCCCTATTAATGAGCTGCACAAAACCTGTGTTATCATCAGGTGGTGAAGGCTTTGAGGGGTATAGCTCTGGGTCGTTGTCCTCATCTGACCCTACATCGTAATTTTCCCATGGATCTTCCTCATCTGGGATAGATTCGTCATCCCCTTGAGGTTCTCCCTCCCCTATATCACTGTCTACATCTGACTGAGGTGTAGCTGGTCTTGGTGTGGAGGGTGTAGGAATATGTGGCCTATTGTGAGGAATAGGAGAAGAGGGTGTGTCTCTCGGACGAGGAGAAGCAGGAGGAGTTATGTTCGTCCCCATTGTTCTCTTTTTTGAAGGAAGAGGTTTATCTTCTGACTGTTCACTCTTTCTCTTCTTCGTGACCACTTTCCCAGTTTGTGGGTCAATAAACAAGATCTTTTGTTTGGGATCTGTTTGTTGCTCTTGAATCGGTACCGAGGGTCCTGGTTCCGAGAGCTGTTTTTGTTTTCGATCTTCAGATCTTGCTGTTTTTGACACCGAATGTCTGCTCGATTCCGACTTTTTGGGTATCGAGTGTCTTTTGGGCGATAAATCATATTTCTTTTTCGACATGGAATGTTTCGATACCGAGCTCTCCTTTGTATGTAGCCTCGGTGTCGAAGTCGATGTCGCCCTTTTCTCGGATCCGACGTGGTGGGATTCCGAGTGTTTCGGTTTCAGTTTCGGTTTCGTTGCCGGGCCCGAGGGCGGGGCGTCGGAAACTTTTTTCAGCGGTTTGACCGGGCCCGAGGGCGGGGTCGTTACCGCACGGGGTCGGTTTTTCTGTAAGGGGACGTCGTCACTCACGGTTTGTTGCTCGAAGAGTTCTTCAACCTCCGACTGGTCCCCTTCCGACCCCGACTGGTCCTCTTCTTCCTTGATTTGTTCGTCTCCGAACAGCTCCGGGATTGCCTCCGCCTGCATTCTGGAAGCCTCGTGTCTTCGAGCTCGACGATTTCTAATCGTTAGCTTGGAGGAGAATGCTGCGCAGGCTTCGCAGTCCCTGGATTCGTGTTCAGGCGATAGACAGAGGTTGCACACCTCGTGTAGGTCCTTGTGTGGGAACTTAGCACCACACGATGGACATTTTTTGAATGGAGTCCTTTCCATGGACTCCGGGCTTGACTGCGTCGAGAAAGGTCTCCTGTTCTTCGACGTAGATCCAAGTTTTTCTCTTCTATTTTGAATTTGTAACGCGTCGGAATGGAAAAGAACGCGTTCGCTAACAATACCGTCGAATTGGAAAGGGAATACGCGCCGAAAAATCACTTTCTTCTGAAGTTGATCTGGAGCGTCTCGATCTTCATCCGAACCCGATGGCGGAAAAAAACAATCTAAGGATGGAGCCGATGCCCATGCGCACTACCAACTAAGGGAGGAGTCACCAAGATACAAAAGACTCTCCAAGAGAAAAACAAAGTGCAATCATCCGAGCCCAACACCAGATGGCGATCTATTCATAATGTACCATCTGCAGCCCATATGCCTCGAACAATACATTACGAATGGGTAGTATTCTTTCCGGTGGGTTGGTAGGTTCTAATCCCAACCACTGCTTCTAACCAACAGTTAAGCTCACTTCTAACCGTTTCCCAAAAGGTTAGACAAGTCGTATTGCTAGAATCACACAAGTTGCAAAAGAAAACAATACTGCAATGCGTAACGATATTATCTTATACTGTGCAACAGAGAAACAATGCCATACGTAGCGCCACAGTCATGTACTTTCCAATTGAAGGAATAATGCAATGCGTGACACCACCAGCAGGACCTGTACCAGGAACAAACAAAGCAATGCGTCATGTTACAATCCTGTACGGTGCAATGAAGAAATACACTGTCCCACGGTATACTCAGATACTCTACACTTTAGAAATAATGCAATGTGCCACGTTACAATCAGGTAATATGCAAGAGAAAAATAACGCAGTGCGTAGCGCACCAAGCATAAAGCTTGTCAGGCACAAATGAGGTCAGCCGTCATACGACAGTTCGTTAGCAACAATAATGCAAAGTGTAATACAACAGTTTTATGTGCTCTGGTAACAGTGCTCCCGCTATGGATCAAATGATGACACAAAAAGTACTGCTTTCCACTCCGGCCCCAATACTGCCCAGTCTTGGGTCAGCACGGGCCGGGATCCGAGTCAAAGCAACGGCTCGCGCAGCTGACTGAAGTGTGAGGCCGAGTGTCCCTCCGGGCCTGCACTCCACCCCAGGTGTTGATCCATGTTACCTGGGGGGAGCGCGATTCCACTCTCCTCCCTGACGTGAGCGACTTGGGCCTTGATCCAGAACTCAGTCACGTGCTGCGGCAGACTCGTGGCTGCTGGTCCATGCCGCTGCTGATCGACTCAGAGGGTCCCAATGACTTGGCTCACTCCGGCGGTCTCAGTCCACACCCTCAGCACTGTGGAGACTTGACTTCAATTCAATTCAATGCACACCCTAACCAGGCACTCCTCACCAGCACCTTGGGTTGCACTTCGACACGCACACTGTGCGTCTGAGACTCGCCTCTTCCTTGGTGTCATGACGATCCAAAGCTCTTCACCAACACTCCGCTTGGAACTCAACATGTACCTAAGCATGAGCGAATTTTGCGGATCTCGCGTTCGCGAATTTTGCGGATTCGCAATCCGCAAAATCCGCGAATTCCCGCGATTTTTTTTTTTGTGTTCGCCCGTGTTTCTGCCAGTTCGCGAGGGTTTTGTACACTTTCGCAAATTGCGAACTTACCTGTCGGGTCGCAAGTTTCGCGAACTTGTTGTTTCTACGTGTCCAGCCTGTTTGGGACACTCTTCTTCATCACTGCCACTCTCTGTCACCACTGCCACTCTCGGACTACTCATGCCACCCTCTGGCCCACCCATGCCACCCTCTGTTTCATCACCACACCCTCTGGTTGTCCAGTGTACATTATTTTCGGCAAAGCAAATCACACCTTCCCTGCCTCAAGTGACCTGAATTAATTTGGGGCTGATTAATGTGTCACAGAATATTTTTTTAGCTGGCACCTGCTTCCTTAGTGCGCCCTGATTAGTGATCTTTTGCACTTGCTAAGTGCTTTCATTGTTGCAAAATTAGTTACAACACCTGCCCTGCCCCAACTGACAATAATGAATTAGGGGCTGATTAATGGATTTTAACTTCCAGCCTGGCTCCTGCTTGTCTCCCTTAGCTGTAATTCAGGACCTTTGTGGCATATGTGTAACTATTCTGAGGTTCAGAGCAGGGTCACATAATAGTTTCAACTGGCAACTGAACTCTGGAGGGGCCCCTCAGGAAGCACTACAGGAAATGGCTACTAATGATGAGCCTGAACTTTTGAACCTGGTAAGTAGTTACTTTCAGTTTTGCTAAGATCGTATTTCTGCAATTTTGCACTTATTCGCGGGGCGCGAACTCACGCGAACAGTGCGAGCAGTGCGAGCGAAATCCACTGCTCGCGGATTTGCGGATTTTGCGGGAGATTCGCAAATCTCGCGGATTGAGGATTTCCCGAAAATCCGCAAAATCCGCGAGCGGAACGGATTTTCCGCCCATGCCTACATGTACCCTACACGTTCAAGCCTCTCCTCTTCTCCCGGTGCACACGATGTCCAGGCGCTCTTTCTGAAAGCCCTGGCTGCACCATAACACGCACTCTTGCACGTTGGAGACTCACTTCTTCTTTTGGCGCTTACAAGGCCCCGGCGCTCTACACCAACACCCGGGCCGCACCACGACACGCACCCAGCGAGTCCGAGACTCATTTCATCCGTTGGGGCACACTTTGCCCAGGCGCTCCTCCCAAAGCCCTGGCTGCACCACAACATGCACACTGCGAGTCAGAGTCTCGCTGCTTCCTTTGGTGCACACAAGGCGCTCTTCAACTCCTGGGCTGCACCACAACAGGCACCCTTGCGTGTCCGAGCCTCGTCTCCCTGTGCACACCATGACCAGATGCTCCTCACCAATGCCGGCACCACAACATGCACTCTGCACATCTGAGACTTAGCTTACTCCTGGCGTGCCCACGATCACAAGGCACAACTTTTGAGGGTCTCAAACGGCAAAAAGCACACGCACACCGCGTTGCTTGGGACTTCTCCGGAAACTTTATGATCCAAACAGGGAGCCAGCTCACCTTGTGCCCTTGGGGTTACAAGACACAACACAAAGCACAGTCTTCTTCAAGCGGGGGACCCAGCGCCTCCAAGCACAGTCCCAACAGCCTCTTCCTTAGTTAGAACAGCAAACTGCAGACCAGCCCCAGATCACAAAGAAAGGATTGGTATATCCACAGCAGTCTCTTTAGCAGAGGTTCCTCTTGACCACAGAATGGGTCCAAGCCTTTTCAGTCTTAATCCATATCTGTTTGATTCCCACGTTCAGGGGCTTCAGCTCTCATAGTTATAAACCTTAATGTCTTTGAAGTTTGCATGTGCTCAATGGTCCCTGACCCCTACCTAAATCATCAGTTCTGGGTGTCTCCCTCCCAGTGTCATCGCTCTCCCTTTGAGACTGGGGGTCTGGATCCTTAATCACTCAGCAGGAAATGGGTCAATTGGTTTATAGCACCAGCCAAGGTCTTTTCACCTCCCGGGCTTCTCCTCCCCCTACTCCCCAGATGCAGGGCAGCCTGGTGCCATCTCAACCCCTCCCTGGGTCGAAACCTCTCCCAGCTCCTCTCACCTTTCAGTTCCAGACAGACAATCCACATTTCAGAGACACACAGAAATGGTCAGAGCACAGAACTCAGTCACTTTCTAAAAGAGTGGCTTATAAACACAGTGACAAAACCACCTTCACAGAAAGATCTCATTCAATTGTGTTTTAAATACTGTTGTTCTGTTGTTTTGTAAATTGTGCTTTTTCCTGCCCTCTGCCTGTGCTTTGTGTTTTGCCTTTTCCTGCGCCCCCTCGCCGGTCCTGCTTTCCGCCGCTGCGTCCCATGCGGCCCGCCGACCCCGCTCCCATTCATCCTTCTCCCCCACCCAGCTGCTCCTCCCTCCCACCTCCCCATCTTATGGCGCAGCGGGTGCACCACTGGAACGCCTAAGGCAAGCCCGTCCGCGCCGGGACCTCGCCCAGCGCCAGAACCCCTGGCCCCCGCGGACACAACACCCGACTGAGCTACGATGCCAGAACCCTCCACGCACTCAACACTGGCCTAGAACACACCTGCTACCGGGCCACCCCAAAGCGCACCCAAGGACCCTTCACCTGCCGGAGGTGCAGCTTCACCAGCATCCGGCCAGCCAAACCACCAACCAAGGAACCCAACTACCTCAACTGCATCCTCCTCAACACCCGCAAACACGCCATTGAACTCTGGGACCTTCACGACTCCACCACCCCGGACGTCGCCTTCCTGACAGAGACCTGGCTGAACTCCGCCTCAGCACCCGACATTGCCATAGCCATCCCGGAAAGCTACAAGATCACCCACAGAGACCGTACCAACGGAGTAGGAGGTGGAATCGCCATCATCCACAGGAACACTCTCAAAGTCTCGACCAACACAGACGACATCCTCAGCACCGCCGAACACATGCACTTCCAGATCCACACCGATCTCAATACCACCCTCAGAGGAACCCTCGTCTACACACACCCCGGACCCCAACCACAGTCCAGCAACTCCATGGCCGACTTAATCAGCATGCACGTCCTAGCCTCCATGGACTACATCCTCCTAGGAGACCTGAATTTCCACCTCGAGAACAACAACAACAACGCCACCACCCTGATCGACAACCTCGGACTCAGACAGCTCGTGACGACACCCACCCATGCCGCCGGCCACACGCTCGACCCCATCTTCACTGCAAGCCCCCAAGTCTCCTTCAACCACACCACCGAACCCCACTGCATCCACTTCACCTTCAGAAAGCCCACCACCACCATCGAACTCAACAACAGATGTCTCGATGCTGCTGGAGCAAAGTCACCGAAGACCAGCTAACACCCTCGCCCAGAACCCCCCCGGCGACTCCACCAATCCCGACACCGTCGCCAGCAAACTCAGACAATGGGTCGACGACTGCGCCAACACCTTCGCCCTGCTCAAGTCACCCTCCAACAGCCACACCAGCAAGAAAGCCACCTGGGTTACCGAAGACCTCCAGGCCTCCAAACAAGCTTGCCGAAAATTGAAGAACTGGCTTCGGGAACAATCACTGGACAGCTACAAAGCCCACAAGAACGCTACCCGCAAACACCATCAACTCATCAGAGCCGCCAGGAGTGCCTTCTTCAAGGATCGCCTAGACAACGCACACAACAGCAAAGAGCTCTTCAACATCGTAAAGGAACTCTTCAACCCCAGCTCCAACACCAACGACATCCCGCCTTCACAAGACCTGTGCGACTCACTGGCCACCTTCTTCCACCGCAAGATCGCAGACATCTACGACAGCTTCACGACCACCCCGACAACCTCCACCCCCACGACCACCACCTGCACTACCGCCTGCTCTCCTAGACCAGCGTCAACTACGAGGACACCAGCAAGATCATGAGCACCATCCACTCCGGATCACCGTTAGACCCATGCCCTCACCACATCTTCAACAAAGCCAGCACAGCTTTCGCACCCCAACTCTGGAAAATAACTAACATCTCCTTCGAAACAGCATCCTTCCTGGAGAGCTGGAAGCACGCCGAGATCAACGCCTTACTCAAGAAACCCAAGGCGGACCCCAAGGACCTCAAGAACTTCCAACCCATCTCCCTGCTTCTGTTCCCGGCGAAGGTCACTGAGAAAATCGCCAACAACTGACCCGCTACCTCGAGGAGAACAATATCCCGGACCCATCCCAGTCCGGTTTCCGCAGCAACCACAGCACCGAAACCGCCCTCATCGCCGCCACTGATGACATCAGGAACCTGCTTGACAACGGAGAAACAGTGGCCCTCATCCTCCTGGACCTGTCAGCCGCCTTCGACACAGTATGCCACAACACACTACGAACACACTTACACGAAGCCGGAATCCAAGAAAGGCCCTGGACTGGACCACATCCTTCCTCTCCGGCAGAACACAGAGCGTCCCCCTCCCCCCCTTCCGCTCCAAGGCCACAGAGATCATCTGCAGCGTACCCCAGGGATCATCCCTCAGCCAGACCCTGTTCAACATCTACATGGGACCCCTCGCCCACATCACCCGACATCACAACCTCATCATCATCTCCTATGCCGCTGACACCCAGCTGATCATCTCCCTCACCAAAGACCCACACACCGCCAAAACCAACCTCCACAAAGGAATGAAGGAAGATGCCATATGGATGAAAAACATCCGACTGAAGCTGAACTCAGACAAGACGGAGGTCCTCATACTCTGCCCCACCCCCTCAGCCTGCGAAGACTCCTGGTGGCCGACAACACTGGGAACAGCACCAACACCCAACGACCACTCAACCTAGGGGTCATCCTCGACGCCACCATCTTCATGACTAAGCAGGTCAACACGGTCTCCTCATCCTGCTTCAACACCCTCGGAATGCTCCGCAGGATTTTCAAGTGGATACCCACCGAAACGAGGAAAACAGTCACCCAGGCCCTCATCACCAGCAGGCTGTACTATGGAAATGCCCTCTACGCAGGAACGTCGGCCAGGCTCCTGAGACGGCTGTAACGCATCCAGAACGCCTCAGCACGTCTGATCCTCGACATCCCTGCACTGGCTCCCCGTCAACAAGAGGATAACCTTCTAACTCCTCATCCACGCACACAAAGCCCTCCACAAGACCGGCCCAGCATACCTCAACAGACGACTCAGATTCTACACCTCCACCCGCCAGCTCCGCTCGCCTCGCCCTCTCCAAAGTCCCTCGCATCCGAAGAACTACCGCCGGCGGCAGATCCTTCTCCCACCTTGCCGCCAAGACATAGAACACCCTCCCCACCAACCTACAGCAGACCCAAGACCTACTGGCCTTCAGAAGACTCCTCAAGACCTGGCTTTACGATCAGTAGCAGCACCCCCCTCCCCTTGAGACCGTATAAGGTAGGTAGTGCGCTTTATAAATGTCTTGATTGATTGATTATGACACTGAGTCCATACATACCAAATTTCACCTCTCCATTATAAACTGACAAAACTAGGCTAACAAACACAACACCCAGCCCCCATTCTGTCCTATGGGCAGAATAGCCTTCCAGCAGTGAAAAACGAAATGGAGAGTTTTTCACTGTCAGAACATAACACACACCTCAGTTTATGCTCTGCCTTTTACTTACACTGCACCCTGCCCAGGGGTTACCTGGTACCCACTGAAGGGGTGCCCTATGTGTTTGTAAAAGGGAAAGTCAGGCCTGACAAGTGGTTACATTTGATAGGACTACATGCTAACTTGGCATTCGGTGCGCAGGCCCTACACTGAAGCCCTGAGTTCCCTTCTCTGCGCTCCCTTGCATTACTAGCCCTTGCACACACAGTGCACATCACCAGGGACTTTTACTAGTAAGACAAACATACCAATCATGGCCTACCAATCACCATGACATTTTGCATAGGGAACTTCTGTACTTTGACACTGATCAGCAGTGGGAAAGTACTCAAAGCATCCAAATAGGCATCTCTAGGTCAGGAAAGCGGTCTAGAGGGAGAGCAAAAAGTGTAGGGAACTTTAACCAAAAAGGCCAAGTCCTACAATAAACATTTTAAAGTCCTCCATGAAAGCTACAAAAAAGATTTTTAAGAAAGATTAGAGTTCCCTATTCTGCATATACGAAACTGCAGTCAAAAGTAGGAGAATGGAAGTGTATTCTAACCCAGCATTTTGGAGATTTAGAAGGTAGCAACGTATATCTTTATCAGAGACCTTAACTCCTTCCATGCTCGTGACGGAACCGCTCCGTCACGAGCATCGGTTGAACTGTGCTCATGACGGAGCGGTTCCGTCATGGCCCGCTCGGCGCGCCTGCACTGCGCGAATTCCGCGCCTGCGCTGGATGTTCCATTGAGCGGGCGGGGCCATGACGGAACCGCTCAGTCATGAGCACAGCTCAACCGAGGCTCGTGACGGAGCGGTTCCGTCACGAGCATGTGAGCGCCGCTCGGCCCCCCTCCCCCCTAGCGCTGCGGCGGAATTGCCGCCGCAGCAAAGGGGTTAAGTTGGTCTTTGGGCTTATTGATGTAGTACTGGACGAACCTTTTCCTGTCTGCTGCATACCAGACATACCTAGGTGGCGTCTGTGCCACATAGAGAGTTAGCATGCACTCCTCCGGTAGCTTGACATACCCGAATACTAGGGCTTCATTTGCCAAATTGTTAGATTGAGTTGTTTGGGGCCTGAGTGTTTGAGTGGGCTCTGATGCAGCGTAAAATGGTACAGCGTCAGGGGCAGGTTCTCATGTGGGCTGACTGAAATCTCAAGGAGCGTGGAGTACCAAGATTGTCTGGAGTGCGTTGGCGCCAATAGGGTGAGAGTCTTCGATGCCTACTTCATTTTCTTGAGCATGAAGGGAATGAATGGGAGTAGAGGGAAAGTATACACAAATATCCCTGAGCAGTTCACCCATAACGCATCACCCACAGACTATGGGTACCGGGAGCAAAGCTGTTCATTTTGCAATTTTGGAGGTGGCAAACAGGTCAATTGTCAGGGTGCCCCACGGACAGAAGTACCTGTGAAGAAGTTGTGGGTTCAGTTCCCTTTCGTAGACTTGTTGGTGCTTCATTTTTCGCAGGTCTGCAAAATCATTGTCCACCCCTGGCTACAGTTCTGCTAACAGATGTATGTTTTTGCAATGCACTCAATGCCACATGTCCTGAGCCATTGTAGACAACTTGACAGTGTCAGCCCCCATCTGATATGTAATACATGGCTGTTATATTGTCTGTCTTTATGAGGATTGTTTTGCTCTGGATGAGCTTCAGGAAAACAGGAAGTTAGGTAGATAACCAAGAGTTCCAGGTAGTTAATGTGAAAGGCCCTAGTATTGTCATGCGATGAAGAGCAGCTCTAGGAGTGAGGTGTCAGTGGTAAGGGTCTGTGGAAGAGGGCAAGGAAAGGCCTTCAAAGCAAAATATTGCTATTTTACCCCAGGAAAACGAGCTGGGTTTTTGCCTTTGATAACATCTTCTCATTGACTCTTTGTGACCACTGCCTTGTGAGGCACTCCTGAAGCAGACGCATGTGCAGCCTGCAGTGCGGCACAATCGCAAGGCACAAAGCCATCATCCCCACCTGTTTCACAACAGTCCTTTCAGGGACAGGACATCCTGTTTGCAAAACAATCAGTAGAATGAATGTGGAATGACATCAGTCCCTGAATGGTCCAAGAAGGGCCGGATTTGGCAGGATTAGAGGCGAGACCTTTTGGCATTGATGGTAAACCCTAGCCTGTGCAGAAGGGCTACTGCAATCTGAGCGTATGACTGGCATTGTTTCCTGTTGCTCCTTAAAAGTCAGTCGTCTAGGTACAGAAAGATTTTAATGGTGCTCCTGCGCAGATGCACGGCTATCGTCGCTACATACTTTGTGAATACCCTTGGAGTGATAGTGACTCTGAAGGGCAGAACTTTTAACTGGTAGCTTTGTTCTCTTTTCACAAAACATAGGTTCACTTGTTGAGTTGATGTCCTGCAGTTTGGTCATATGAAAGTGCTCCGACAGGATGAACGAGTTACTTACGTTCCGCAAAACTATATAGACCCATATAGGCCCATGCACGTCTGTATTGTCACATAACAGCATCGATGCAAAGCCTGTGGTGCCACCTGCTGGCTCCCAGGGAGTACTGCTGAAGATTTTGAAGATCTAGATTAACGCCTGTGGGAAAAATTAAAAGGTGAAAAATCTGCGGTTAGAAGTCTGCTTCAGAGGTAGTAGTTCAGTAGTCTGAGCTCCAGTGGTAAAGTTCCATACTTTTGTGGAGATTAGAAAATAGAGGTAGTAAACTTATTGTCCTCACTGGTCAGGGCACTAGTTCAATGGCACCTATGGCAAGGAACGCATGCCTCACTACCGACAGCACGGATTGGTCCGAGGTAATTTCCTCCCAGTAGAGAAGTAAATACTTTAGTCTTCCCCAAACAGCTGTTATGTGACTGAGAAGGATGGTTTGAGAGTCAATGTTGGAAGGTGAAGCCACCATGTCTGGAACCACCTTGCCCTTTGCCTTGGCTGATGCCGCAATACCACCCTCAGTTGTAAATTTGGATGTCAGGTGTTCTGAAAAGTCTGCTGCTGACACTGGTATCCCTGTCACCGAATAGATGCTAGGGTTTTTGGGCTGTTGCTTCTGAAAAGTGGATCTTGGCATAGAGGAGTGTAGGACACTCATATACTTTGCGGTATTGGTGGTTTTTATTGTTTAGAAATAAATAATCTTTTCAACCATCTGATTGACCTGGGGGCTGAAAAGATGGAAAAGTCAGAAGGAGCATTTGTATCGAATTGATACATTGAAGGAAGGAGCAGGATACTTATCAGCGTATTCAGAAACGGGCACGGTAATGCCTTGGGAAATCCCTAATCTACGAGCACACAGCTGGAATCAGGATATTGAGTGACCAGTGGAGTTTGAAATTACTAACGTAAATATTTAAGCCCTGGTGAAGTTCCCACTGTTTGGAACGAAACGCATTGGCTGAGCAGTATATGTAAATAAGGAATTATGAGAGCAAATAAAGGTTTTCAAAAGACAAGATTGACTGGACTTCCTAACTAGCGCACACCTCCCTTTGCTTTATCGACTAAAGATCTGGAACACAGGGGTACCATACAACGGCAGGTGCTGGAGTTATTGTGCGCAGGACTCTCGAATAAACAGAACTAGCGGGAGGTGCAGACTAGATGGTCCGCCGTTGGGTTCTTTTCATTTGCTTTTGTACCAAGGTCTGATTCCAGAGCCATGTGTGGCGCCGTAGGAGGATGCTAGTGCTCATGCCTCAGGAAGCAGTCCCTGCTGTGTAACACAGCTGATGTTAGAGTTCGAAATAACCTTACCCTGCGCAACTAGCTCGTCCTCGTAGTTCGCTTCTGGGAGGTGCTTCATGAGCTCCTCCATTTCCTTTCAATGGTTTCTATCGTAACGGGGGATGCCCTATGAAATTAATGTACCAGTGAGTGGTGTCACCATGTCTATGCACTTGCTTTCATTATCAAGGGCTGTAGCATCACCTGTTTCATGTGAATTGAATAGGACCTGGCACCAGATGTAAAGTTGGTAAGTGGTAGAGGATTTAAACCTAATTCCAACCTAAGAGATAATTATTTTGGCCTTTACTGGGGCTGTTTTGAGCATGCCCTTTAACATATAAAGGTACTAGATGGACCTCTCGGCATTTGGATGCAACCTCCACGAGGAAATCATCCTCATCTTGCATGACGGTATGAAGAAAGACTCCTTCAAGGATGCAAAGAAGATCCAGGGTTAGCTTACAACAAAGCCTTTGTGCACCCAAACATATTAAGCTTGGTGCATAAGGCCGATGTTCTCATTCCGCTTTCATTCTCAGTATACTACATTGGCTAGGAGTGATCATCAATATCCTTGCTTGACCAGGGGTGTGACTAAGCGGGAATTAGATTGGATGTAGCAGATAGAGCTCCCGTCTGAAGAACCTCCATCCACCTATACCCTGATGGATAATTACCCCTAGTGTGCCCCTCAGAATACATAGGGACCCTCTAGACAGCGGGCCGAGGTTGTTGAGTCCGAAAGTGGGCAGCAAAGACCGAAAAGAAGAATTGGAGACAGGGGGTCTGAGATCTGTGCTGTCGTACCAGAGATGGCGGCAGCGAGTTCTGCGACAGGATCGACCCTGAGGCAGCCAGACTGTCGGTCCTTTCATTGGAACATAGGAGTGGAGGCCCGAGTGAAGCAGGACGCCACAATCCAGTGAGCTCAGCCAGTAGGACTGGGAGAGGCACAGCTGCTGGAAGTAGTGGGCTGGGCCGGCCAGCTGGTGGAAAGGCGCCCTGCTGTCCCGAGGTGCGTACAGGCTCGGGTGAGAGGCGGAGGAGGAGGCATGTGGAAGGTTGCCTGCGGTGATCACCGCTGATGGACATTACCGGCGGTCGAGCGACCACTCCTGCAGTCGAGTGAGCGCCAACCAGTCTCCTGTGTGAGTGACATAGGCTAGGCCCATACCTATGTGGGCCTAAATAGCTGTATGTGCATACGGAGTAGCTTCCCTGTGGGGCCCCAGACTACAGGGGCACTCATGGTTGCACCACCTCCCCCACACCAGAACGGAGTGCCAGGATCTCCTTGTGGAGCCTACAATTTGAGGAAGGAGCCCTTGGGATGGTCAATGACAAAAGCCACTATATGGGACCAGGGAGAACACTGTCCCTTAATCAACTGCAGGTGTGGTGCGGTCCAGATTATTGACGATTGAGAAGAGCACTGCACCCCGAGAACGTACCAGCCTCCCACATGGTAGAGTGCTTGAACCGTTGTGGGGCTTGGATGCGAACTATGTGCTCTATTTGGGGAGAGAGATGCTATGAGCTATATTTGGCTTTGTGTAACATCAGAGGCAGGCCTCCTCCACCAGCTGGATTGGGCAATTACAGTGCAATCTAAGTGACATTTGTTAAAGAGCTTGCGAGATTGAGCGACCAGCTCCCGCCTGGGTGCACTGGGGGGAGAACACCGCCGGCCTGTTCCTGCTGCGGGCCCCACCTGGTGGTGGGATGGATTTGGGGATCCTGGCCTTTGGCAGTGCACTGTGTGCCAAGATTTAACTGAGAGGAGCTTTTCACTGCCTGCAGATAACGATGGGGAAAGTAAACAGGAAGCGGAAGCCAGATGCGTCTGGTGCTGTGGTGACAGCGGGCCCGGCAGAGGTATGGGCGGAACCAGTGACGCTCCCTCCGGAGGATGCCAAAAACCAGAACATGTTATGCTCTGTGATATTATGTAGGCTATTACTGCATCTCGTGAAGCACATGAAACAAAGAGATGCTACTGGGACTCATCTGAATCTATTAAAAGATGGCCACCGACATCTCACAAAATGAGTCTAGACAGCCGAGCGCACATTGGCGGAGGTGGAAGTACCTCCGGAGAGCTCTACATTGTGATCAGACTGTCCATTATGGAGGAAATGGTCAACACGCTGGAACTTTGCGCTGAAGATAGCAAAAACAGATTACGACGGAATAACGTACGAATCACTGGCCTACCAGAACGGATTGATGGTGATAACATGTTGCCCTACCTGGAGACATGGCTGAGGGAGAAAGTGGCACCTGAGGGGTTCTCTGCGTTTCACGCTCTGGAAAGGGCAGAGTAGGGGCCAGCCCGCCTCAACTGGGGGCGCACCTGTGCCCAATGGTGGCTAAGCTCCCCTATTACAAGGATCGCAATCACATATTAACCCAGGCCACACTGTGAGGAAACCTGCAAGTTGACAATAGCACAGTTATGATTTTCCTGGACTTTATAAGAGAGGTCCAAAAGCAATGTTACACCTTTCTAGAGGTTAAACACAGCCTCCGATAGCTGAACATTCCTTATGCTATGTTGTTCCCAGCTCACCTATGAGTAGTTACACCAGAAGGCGTGCATTTCAGAAGAACCCCTCAAGAGGTATGGGACTGGATAGACACACAGCCGATGACTGTCTTAGCAGGGACTCTTTGCAGCGGCCCCATAGACGACAGAAGCAACAGAAAAAGGGAAAAGGAGCCCCATCTGGAGAGGAGGCACAACAAGAACGTCAATGAATGATCAAGGAGGTGGCCGAAATGCGACGGGCCCACGATTCTCTATGAGTGAAAGAGGTAGCCCGAACTTTGACTGTACCAAAGAAATCAGTTCAGCCGAAAATACAGATACTGAACTGCCTATTATTACTCTTGACATGGCGGATGACATCATCTAGTAGGCACTGGAGGGCCCTCTGTTGGGAGCGGCACAGGATCAAGTGGCGAGCTGGCTACATGGTAATATGGAACTTGTTTGGGCCTCCAGCATATGTTACTGGGGGCTGAGTTATGTGCTATTCCGTATAGGGTGGGGGAGATCGGACTGAAAGTTCTGTCAAGCTGTGGGTCACTTTTTTTCCCTCTTGTCCCCTGTTGTAGTTTTGTGGGTGCACCCGCAAATGGATGCCTCCTGGTATAATGTGTGGATGAAAGACTTAGTTCTGTTAGTCCTGGGGAATGGGCGTTGGGGTAGTTATGTGTTTATGTTTCTTGAGGGGTTACGGGATGCCTGGCTAGTGCAGGTTTTTATGTATGTGCATGAGGAGAACCGCAGAGACATAGCACTGTGTGCTGTCAGGGGTCAGTGGAGATATGTGATAGCTCCTTCATGGGGCCCACTGTAGCATATAAAATCATGTAGTGGAATTGTAATGACGAAAGTATGTCCAATTCCATGTAGATTAGTCAATGTAGGTTTATTCAGGAAAGCTGTTGCAATGTAGAAAAGCCCCACCAGAAGCAGCCTTTCTGCTGCTCATCCACCAACTGACTCCCTCACTCACCAACATTCCACCGCATCACCACACCAACATTCAATCAACCCAGTCACACTGGCTGAGCAGCAGGTATAACAGGAATGTCAGGAGGCTGCATACCATGCCCAAACGCCATAAGGTATTTGCATATCTTAACCGTGGAGGAGTGCAGATAGTATTACTCCAAAAAACACATTTGGTTACTAAGGAGGGGACAGCACTTCAGCGTAGGTTGAGGGGACAAGCCTATTTCACTAATTATTCTGCCTGTGCAAGGGATACATTGGTGTGGATTAGGCCCACAGACCTGTTTCAGCACACTGGACACATGTTGGACCCTGAGGGTTGTTACGTGGTGGTGATTGGTAGTTTAGATGGCTGTGATGTTACAATTGGAAGGATTCATGGTCCGAATGTAGACAAGGGAACGTTTTTGGCAGGACTCTTGAGAGTGCTGGTCCCCTACGTGGTGGGCCTGACCATACTGGGGAGGATTATAATTGTGTTGCAGACCCTTGGCTAGACCGACCCCACCCTCCCTTGAGAGATTCCCAGATTATTTCGAACAGCCAGGGTTTTTGCAGAGTGGCAGAACCAATGAAACCTTATAGTCTCATGGCGACTGTAGCATGCCAGAGAGCAGGACTATTCTTTCTTTTCCCACCTACATGTGACTTGCATGTGAGTTTGGATGCGATTCTTTGTACACCTGATGTGCATGAGATGGCTATGTCTAGTGAATATTTAACAAGAACGCTATCGGATCACAAGCCATTGCTCTTTGAGCTAAACTGTGAGAGGAACTAGCCTTGTATCTCAACATGACATTTTAAACCAGAGGCATTAGAGGACTCTGTGTTTCAGGACAATATAGGAACAGCTCTGAGGCACTACTTTGCCGACAATGAGGACTGGACTCTCATGTCCCTGATAGAATTGGGCATTTTTAAAGTGATGATCAGGGGCAAATGCATCTCCGAATTGGTGGGGGACCGGAGGACACTGCTGCTAGAGACTAAGGCAGCGGAGCAAACATTGATGGATATTGAGAAACAGGCAGAGCAAAGGGAGGAACAGTTCCCATTACTAGTGGCAAAAGAAAAAGTAGATGAGCAATTTGAACGGTTGAGGTGCTTTGATTACAGGAATTGTGTGTTACGGGTGCATGCAGAAAGAGACCGCACTGGTGCGTTACTGGCATGGTTAGGTAACACAACCAAGAGGGGGTCTGTGATATTAGACATACAGGAAGCCAATGTTGTCATCCTCTACCGACAAAAGGATATTAACCTTGCGTCCACTCCTCTGACGATTTATACAAGAGCAAAGTTACCTGCTCTATTAACACATTTCTAGGGGCACTTACATTGTCAGTTGCGGCCCCTTGAGGGTGGTGGATATAACTCTCCCCGAAGTCAGTGCTACCATAAAAAGCAAGACCAGTTACTGGTGGAGTTTTACTCTACGTATGTAGAAGAGCTTGGTCCCCGTTTGGAGGAGTTATATGACAGAGCAAGGGACAGGGGAATGCTCCCGGGTTGGGGGAATCATGAAGTTGGTATTTATCCCCGAAAAACTCAACCATCCACCTCCCACTGCAGCACGCCATCGGGTGCCGCAAGTTGCATTCACGGGGAGAAAAAGCATTTGAAATCGGGACTTACCAGCACTGAGGAGCTCCTGTAGAAGATTCCCGCACTCCATCGCCGACCATCTTGGGCGACTCTTGAGGAGACACCGCGGCGCCCTGTTGAGAAGAGAGTCCTCGATCTACTCTGCCAGGTGGTCGCCTAGCGAGTCCTAAGTCGGGCTCGGATTGCCCAGGTGAGGAGCTGACCCTGTATACTGAAAACCCCCCAGCCGGAGTGGATACCGATGCTGGGCCCGCTTTGCCTTCGATGCTGAGCCCCTTCTCCTACCGCAGCTGATGCTGGAGCTGAGACCGGCGCTGCAGAGGCCATCTCCTCCTGTGCCCGTCTCGCCGCCTGTTGACGTCCGCCTCCGAGGCCGGCGCTTTGCTGCATCTCTGCCTGCCTTGACGCCGAGCCGGCCCTCTGCCAAGCTGAAGCCGGCTGTCTGCTGCCGGTGGCTGTGCTCTCCCCCGCCTGCCTTTTGATGTTCTGCCCTCACGGCGCCCGGATGAAGAACTGGCTTGCCTGCTCTGTATTATCAGCTGACTGCCTGCCTCTGACTAACGGTGAGCGCAGCAGATGCCTGATTCCAGCAAGTGGTGAACGCTTCGCCATACCCGGTAGTTGTATCGGGGTGGACTTTACTACCTACTAATCACTACTTGTAGTGCCTTGGACAGACCTCTCCAACCTACGTCCTATCTCTCTCCTGCCGTACTTAGGCAAGATCACGGAGAAGCACGTGAACACCTATCTCTCTCAACATCTCGAAGCGACGGAAGGCCTAGACTATTCACAATCTGGGTTCAGGCCGAACCACAGCACAGAATCAGCCCTTCAAACAGTGACCAATAACATCAAGATGGCACTGGATGATGGCAGCTCTATGATTCTGGTGCTGCTGGATCTTTCCGCCGCTTTCGATACGGTGTCTCACATGGTGCTTCTCCATCGCCTAAAGGAGGTAGGCATAGAAGGAGAGGCTCTGGCGTGGTTGGAGAGTTTTCTGTCTGGTCGTTTTCAAGAAGTTAGGCTGGGCTCCCACAAATCCATCCATAGGGAGCTCAACAAGGGAGTGCCACAGGGCTCTTGTCTGAGCCCCACACTTTTCAACATATATGTGGCCCCCCTCGCCAACTTAGCAAGATCTTTCGGGTTCACCCCCGTGTCGTACGCTGACGACACCCAACTCCTTTTTCCCTTCAAAAACCTTACACCTGCAATAAAAAGATCCTTTGCAGATGGCATGAGAGCCATTGCAGAATGGATGTCATCTAACTGTCTGCAGTGTAATGTCGGGAAAACCGAGGTCATGCTGTTCGGTCAAGCGGCGGCACACTGGTCATCGGACTGGTGGCCCCAAGAACTAGGACCCGTCCCCATCCCCAAGAACACGGTAAGAAACCTGGGAGTCTTACTTGACCAGCAACTTACTTTCAAAGATCATGTTAATCAAGTAGCCGGTACCTGCTTCCGAGCTATAGGGATGCTAAGACGAGTCTTTCCCTACCTACCGGACCACTATAGGAAAACGCTGGTACAGGCTCTTGTTATCAGTAGGGTGGATTACTGCAACGGTTTGCTCCTTGGAGCAAACGAGGAACAACTCAAGAAATTGCAGATTATCCAAAATACTGCAGCGAGGATTGTCCTGAACGTTCCACCAAGGACTCCCTCCTGTCCCCTACTGACCAAACATCACTGGCTCCCAGTAAAGAAGCGAGTCCAATTTAAGACTCTTTGTACCATCCACAAGAGCTTGATAGGGGAGGGCCCTAAATATCTGGCTGACATTTTTCAGCCCTACACCCCTGGGCGCTCCTTGCGCTCCAGTAACCAACAACTACTGAAGGTACCCAGAGTGAAGAAGACCAGGCAAGGTGGCCGTGCACTGGCTCATACCGGACCAACACTCTGGAACTCATTGCCTCCGGAACTAAGGTCCCTCACCAGCCACCTGATATTTCGGAAAAACTTAAAAACTTACCTGTTCCCCAGTAACTAACTGTCTCTTTTCCACCACTGGACACACTATTATACCTCACTTTCTTTGCAGTTACAGCGCAGAGATACCCCTTCGGGGGTCTATTCTGGCGCTTTATAAGTATATAAAATAAAAAATAAAAATAAAGTAGACACCTTGGGTCAGAGGCTGCTTGTTGTGAGGGTCTTCTAAACTGCTTGTCTACCCATAGTGAGTCTGCTGGCATATCAATTGAATATATACTAAATTGCCATATTCATAACGTGGGAAAGAGGACTGCTCCCTCAACTCCATTGAAACAGAAAGGGACTAAACCAGAACCCTCTCATAACAATAAAAAGCAGACTAAGACAGAATCCACCTACAACAGAAAGGAAACCAAGCCAGAACAACAATAGAAAGCGGACTAAGCCAACAAGAAAGGAGACTAGCCAGAAGCCACCTACAACTGAAAGAGGACTAAGACAGAAGCCCTATAGCAACAGAAAGAGGACTAAGCAAATAGCACAAAAGCCAGGAGGCCCTACTGCAACGGAAAAAGGATTCTTACAGTGGTCATCTGAACATGGGCTTTTATTCTACAGCCTTTTCAACTGCTCTGGATACCCACTTGCACTATTCTTAGCCAGAGAAAGTGGACGGACCACACCTGCCCTTGCACTCTGCTCCTCGCTATTCATCTAAGGCAGGCCTTCTTGTCACAGTAGCACTTTTCTGTAGGCAAACCTTGATTGTAGGGCAGACCTGCGGACTCATCTCGCCACACAAACCGACCTCTGGGGATTCAACATCCTCACTCTCCACATCATGGCTGAGCCATGCTTGATCGCCACGGGAGCCAAGTATTACACCGTTATCTACCCTCCAAATCTGCCTCCAAAACCCTTAAACACTTCCTCCTGAAAAGTCATCCGGAGACACTGATATCTGATCATCGGCTCTGTATAACCCAGGGCACTGTCATCAACGACCTCATCTTCCATTCCAGGAAAACGTCTCGATGGCGTAATGCCTTCCCGAACTGCCTCAAAGTGCAAGAGACAAGGAACATCCCTCACGGAAAAAAACTCACAATTACTCCGTCTGCAAATTTGCGTGCAGACCTCACCACCACCTAATACAATAGCGGCACTATCCGGATTCAAGGGCCTCCCAAAAACCTCATCAAATTTGCAGACCTCTTCACCCTCCTTAAATAAAACATGTTCATAACCCATCTCAGTTCACGCTCCCACCCCGCCTAGTATACCTGGCCCCTCACCAACCACTCCTGCCAGGGACCTCGTCATTGGGCGACCAGGCCCTGCCACCCTTTCACCCACACACTCCATCCACAGCGCGCTCCTACCACAGAACCTAGACCCCCTAGGGCACCCCGCTCCGTCGTACTCCCCCTAGGACCCACCAAACATGTCAACCCAGCCCGCAATCACGACTCCTGCATATGCCACCAGAAGCTTCCCTAAACCCTTAACCTCCTGCTACCGGCCTACTGTAACACCCGCTAGGGTTCACAACACTGATATGGGATCGCCATATATGACCCTCAACTCTGGTCTAGCTAGCCTCTTCAATAGGGATGCGGATCGACTTAGCCCCCCTCATCCCATCCCAATATGCTCGCCTCCTACCAGCACCCAGCCCGCCTGAATCTACCTCTAGGCTACCTGCACATACCATCAGAACCTCTCCTTGGCAAATGGACCCCAGCCTACCAGAACATACCTTTCTTAGGGAGATTGATATTCTCCACTGCAGATCCTCAGAGTTAACTTTGAGCATCAAAAAATCCATTCTGGACCTTTGCCTCTGAAAGCAGAGGAAATGTGACAAGATAGCAAGATTTAAAAGTATCTTTATGGCTCACAAAGTAAATGAGCAATACAAATGCTTTTAAATCTTGTTAACATGTCACATTTGCTCAGCTTTGAGTCAGAGGGCAAGTGCATTTCACTTAGGTCGAGGAGATTTTGTAGACCTGCAGGTCTAGTGCATTTTTTATGATTTTTCGAGCCCTGCAGAGGGGTAGGTAATAGCAACCTAGCTAAAGTTCCCACCTCCGCCTCTACCTTTGGCACCCAATCCTCCCCCTCCCTAGTCGGCCTCCTTATAAACTGCTGGTCAGCTGTAAAGCATGCATCTGATATCGCCGACCTCATCCAGAGTCATAAATCGGACCAAGGGATCTTGACTGAATCGTGGCTCAAGGATTCCTCATCGCCCTAGCTTGACCTCTTAGTAGTCGTCGTCGTCCTCCCCCCCCCCCCCCCGACTATAACATCGCAAGGTTGGATCGGCCCTCAGAGAAAAAAGGGAGTGGCATTGCTTGTATCTACCGCTCCAACCTCCTTGTTACAGAACTGCCGGTTGACCCCACGGACTCCAGTGAATACCTTGCACTCACCATCTCCAACAATACCTCACAACTGTGCAAATTTCAAATTTTTTACCACCCCCCTGGCAAGAACGACGCTTTTACGGACCTCCTCATGGAAATCATCACAGTTAAGGTGTCCCCAAACTCTAACAACATTTTCCTTGGCGATTTCAACTTGCATTGGAACGATCCTAAGGACCTTCAGGTCAATGCCATCAGAGACTTCTTGGCCAATCAAGCCCCTACCCAAGCCTGCTCCCTCCCCACTCATTCGAAAGGTGCAACCCTAGACTGGATCATTGCCAAGGAATCAGCGTTCAAACTCATCTCCATTGATCCGTGTGATTGGTCTGATCACCACGCCATCACCTTCCTCCTGCTCAGCGCCCACAAATCATGGACACCTCAACGATGTGTTAGGGATACCAAGAACCTCAACCACAAGAAACTGGCAGCGCGTTGTGAGTCAGACCTCGCCCCCCCCTCTCCCCCCTCCACCAAATGCACATCGGTCACCAACCTAGCGCACCTATAAAACTAAAAAGAACACAGATCAAGGACAGAAATCCCTGGTTCAGCGGATCCCTCAACAAGGAGAGGAGATCCCTTCGACAGACCGAACAAATCTGGAAACAACACCCATCTGCTGCAGCACATCTAATACTTCTTCGACAGGCCAGAAATGCCTAAAATAAGAAAATCCTTAGCACTAAAAAAGAATTTTTCAGAACAGAGCTGTAGAATGCCAAAAATCTACCTCGCAAACTGTTTGACCTGGTCAAACATCAATCCAACAAACTAGTTAAAACCGCCAAAGAACCACCTAAACCTCTAATTTCAAGCAAGAAATTCTCCTCTTTCTTCTGTGACAAAATCTCTTCCCTAGGAAATGAACTCGAATCTGCAACCCTCGACCAAACTCAAAATGAACCAGCTCCACCTCTTCCCTCCGCGTTGTCCTCCCTAACCTCACCCAAAAACCTAGCACACTGGTCCATCTTTAAAACCTAGGACGACCATGCTATCTCGAGAATTCTTGCCTCCTTGAAACCGAACAATCACTTTAACGATCCTCTCCCCTCTAACTGCCTAGATGCCGCTTCTCAGGCTACCATCCCCTCCTGGACCGCAATAATCAACGCCTCCCTCCTACAGGGCTCAATTCCTGATTCGCGTAAGACTGGCCAAGTTCTCCACATCATAAAAAAATCCACGCCGAACCCCGCCTCCTCTGAGAACTACAGACCCATATCCAACATCCCACTCCTTGCCAAAGACATGGAAAAATGTGTGTAACAGCAGCTAAGTTTACACAAACATCTTTCACCTGCTTGATGACTTTCAATCTGGCTTCAGACCTGGGCACAGCATGGAAACAATCCTCCACCACATTGTGGATGATGCCCTCCAAGCCCTAGACCTAGGCAAAACCTGTCTCCTAATCCTAGATCTCTCCTCCGCCTTTGATACGGGGAACCACGAAATTCTCCTAGAACGCCTCAAACTCAGGATGGGATTGAATGGCACCGTCCTTGAATGGTTTAGATCCTTCCTCCAAAACCGCTCTCAGAGAGTCCTTATCAATGGAGAGCTATCCGCCCCCTCTCCGGTTTCTTTTGGAGTTCCCCAAGGATCAACCCTCTCCCCCACCCTCTTCAACCTTTACCTTGAACCTCTCACCGAGGTGCTACATGCCGCAAACATCTCCTACCTCATGTACGCCGATGATATTCAGGTCTACATCAAAATCTCTTCCCCTGAAGACATTCTCTCTCTCAACGAGGCCCTGAAACGGACAGCCCATTGGCTCACTGCCAACCAGCTGAAACAACGCAAATTTCTTCTGATCTCCCCTCCCAAACCCAATCCTGACATCCAGGAATGGATAAAGACCATCACAGCACTAAGCTGCCCTCCTACCATTGTGGACTCGGCAAAATCCCTTTGTATAACCCTTGGCGGCAGCCTGAATATGCCAGGCCATATAAACTGAGCTACCTAAGAAACCTAAAACCCTTCCTCGATGCCTCTGACCTTAAAACAGCTACCCAGGCCCTAGTCATTTCTAGACTTGAATATGGATGCTCTACTCTCGCAGCGCTACCCAAAAAGTCTCTGGCCCCATTGAAAGCCTGCCTCAACCCGCCGCTAGACTCCTAACGGGCTCAAGAAAATTGGACCACATCTCTCCCCACCTCAAAGCTCTGAACTGGCTTCCCCTAGAGGCCAGAATACAATTTAAACTAGCCTGCATTACTCACAAAACTCTATACTTGCATTCCCCTACATTTCTCGCACAAAAACTCCTGATAGCCGGAGGAGCCAGAAACTCCCGATCCGCCAAAAACTGTTGCTGCAACCAGCACGCTTCCTGAAGAAAAAAACCTACAATCTGGCCTTCTCTGGGGCCGCACCAAGAATCTGGAACTCTTCCTCCCTCCATCAGAAGACTTCAGTCCCTGGCACACTTTAAGGAGACCAAAACCTTCTTAATGGGAAAATACCTCGCCTAAAGAATACTTTTCAATCACCTTATCAACTTATTCCACCCTCCTTCTCGGCATTATCCACGACCTCCACCGATGACACATTTTTCTGCACTCCGGGCCATCTCCCCATGAGATGAGACAGCGTGTATATTATACCTACCTGCTTTAATTTTTATCTGCTTAGTTTGTTATCCCACATGTAGATTGGATCTTTGACGGCGTGCACCTCCTGTATATTCTTCTTTAATTTTATCCCACATGTATCTTGGACTTAAGACTGCGTGCTCCCCCCTTACAATGTATGCTTGGCTTTCCCAATGTGATCCCTCCCATCCTTACGACTTGTATTCTTCTCCCTCAAGCCTTTAAAGCGCTCTGATACCCTCACAGGTCTGGTTTGCGCTCTATAAAACTATAAAATAAATAAATGGTTTGCGCTCTATAAAACTATAAAATAAAATAAATAAATAAACTTCTCCTAATACCGGGTAAAACGGCGTATGACAGTACGGCTTACAGACTGTTGTCAATGCTAAACCTAGATTATAAAATTCTTAGCAAAATCCACCATTATCCATTAAGACCAGGCGGGGTTCATCCTTGGTCGTAACACAGCACTTAATGTCCAGAGCCTGCTTGGAGTACTAGAGGTCAATACTTAAAAAAATGAAGAAGCAGTGAACCAAGCGTTTGATGGTTTGGAATGGCCCTGCCTTCACTGCGCCGTAGAACGTTTTGGCTTGGGCCCGGGGTTTGTGGAGTAGACCTGATATATATACGAACTCCTTAGCGAGGGTGCGGACGGGTAACAACATATCACTTGAGCTACCAGGTGGGCCGTGGCACCAGGCAGGGTTGCCCGCTGTCCACTTTGCTATTTGCCCTGGCGCCAATGTGCTGTCAAGCTAGGGATGGATTCGCCTATCAAGGCCTGCGCTCTTTGCGGATGACCTTTTACTCATCAATGTGGACAAGGATTTTACTGTAGTGAAGGAGCTCCTGTCCCGCTTTGGGAGGATCTTGGGCCTCCACGTTAACTGCTGTAAATCATGCCTGTTTCCAACGAGGGCCAACAGGGACGTGATTGGGGAGGTCAGGTGTCTACCGTACCAAGGGGTGAAGATTTATCATGACCCAACTGATCTCCTAGAAGGTATTGCAATTTGTTGATTGCGGACGAGTATGAAGATTTGATCCACATTTCCCTTAACTGTAGTGGGACTGGTAGCCTTGTTGAAAATGAGGGCCCTACGCAGGCGGTTGTACTTTTTTGTGGTCCTGCCAGTGTCGATCCCAACGAGCTATTTCTGAGATCTCGACTTATCATCTATGGCCTTCAAATGGGAAACAGGACGCAGCAGAGTCGCTTTAACCACAATTTGACAACTGACATAGGAGGGAGGCATGGCCCTTCCACAGTTCAAGAACTATTAGCGGGACAACCACAACGCCTCACACAATGGATGACGGGTAGGATAACACAGAGGGAGGGCTTGAGTATAATTGCCCCAGACCTTCGCTGTTTATCCAGAGCCCTGTTGAGGCTATCCACTCAGAGTACAGGAACCACACATTTAAAAGTACTATGTAAATGCTGGACAAGAAGTTTACAGAAGGCAAAGGTCCAAAACACCATAAACTCCAGATATCCTATTGGAGTTCCCAAGGGAGCTCCCATATAGGGTGAACTGGCGGGGACTGAGGGAGTGGGTAGCTGCGGGCGTCAAATCCATAAGGGCTATTTTGAAGACGGACTACTGTTCCCCTTTGCAGATTTCTAAGAGATATGAGGTCCCTCAAGGTAATTTCCTCCTACACAGTGCACTCACATTGGCGGTCTGCAAGCATTGGCAGACGGGGCTGATGGTGCCACGAGCTTGAGAGGAAACCAGTACATAGTTATCTCATAAGGGACCTCCAGAACAGCCACCTGCTTGTCCTGAAAGGTCCGGGGAGATGCAATGCTCCCTCTTAATAATCTTCAGTTACATTGGGAGGAAGACCTGGGTATTCCACTGGAGGGGAGAGTCTGGAACGAACTAGAGCCCTGTGTCCCTAAGGGGTCAGGAAACGCTAGATTTAAGCTTATTAACATCTATGTGTTACAAAGGGTGTATGTGATGCCTGGGAGGGTAAAGAGATACTTTGCGACAATGGAGGCAAAATGCCCCAAAAGTGGGGAAATAGGAGCAGAGTTCTTTCACATATTTTGGACCTACCCAGAACTAGTAGATTACTGGAAAGCGATTACGAATACCTTAGCTGAAGTAACCCACAGGGAGGTCTGCTGCACTCCGTGCCATTGCCTCCTTCACTGGTTCCCACACACCGCAAAGACTAAGGTAGCAAGTATGTTTCAAGAGCTGGCGCTTCTCTTGGCTAAAAGAGAAATAACTAGGAACTGAAAGGTTCCAAGGGGATCTAGAATTGAGGGATGGAAGAAAGATTTTACGTCGAGTGGACTATGAGGAAGAAATACAGCTGAAGGAAGCCAGGAGGGGCCAGGAGTCGCAGGAGGCGGCTTGGGGAGCACTGGTAGAAGAAATGAGACACCCCGATCTTCCATCTCAAGAAGGGACGCTTGACACCCCTCGACTACATAAAGACCTTGGTTTGACTGTGCCTTGAGTGACAACATTAAGTATTTGTCCCTGGTGGCTGCACCCTGTTGGGCAGACGGATGCGCAGTACCATGAAGCCGCATTCCCCAATATATCCTAGAGTAGGATATTGGTATATTTCATGACTCATTCCTGAACACTGAAGGTTGGCGGCACCGCCGCATATTTACTAAATTTTACCATGACAACGCGGGGGATGCGCGCGATTGGTCTAATCCCCTCCGGGCTAAACCAATCCTAGCGCTCGTGGCATTACCAACGGGTGACGCGGCTTGTTCGCGTGCCACGTGACGGCCTCGACCAATCAGGAACAGTGTAATAAAAATGTGAGTAAACAGACCGCCGGTACCTCCCCAGACGGCACAGATGCCGCGTTGGAGTACCGACGGAGAGGTAAGGTCCCCTTGAACGCTTTCAACGTTCTCTTTCTTTAATTCATCCGGCTGCAGCGCGCAACTCCCCGGGACGCATACACCGCGCTGCTGTTTGGAAAGACGGGTTCACATCACGCCATACCGCTATACTTAGAAGGTTTATCTTTGGGCATAACAACAACGGGCCTAGACTATGGGCTCCTTAGAGCGTACAGGATGGCATCAATACCTCTCTTGGGCACACGCTCTTTACCATAAAGTAACAGCAGCGGCTTAGCAATCATAGATCCAGGTGGGCACATTGACTTAATAGGTTTGGAGCGGATATAATATCATCTATATCGTTCCACTCGCCATGCTAGTACAGTATGAGCAATGAAATCCCCGTATGTACTAGCTTCATACTACGACAGAATTTCTCGGCAATAATTAAACCCATGTTGTGTTTTGTTGGCATGTTTATGGTGAGTGATTCAATGGCTTGAATTTATTCACCTTTACAGAGCGGTGCTTCACCTATGTCCTGAGCCGCAGCTAGGTGGGGTGAGGTCTTTACTTCTCACAAATCAGGTAAGATGTAGTTTGTGAAATTTGAAAAGCTTCAAGTTCCATAAGAACTGGTAGGCACTAGTACAAACAGTGCGTTTGGTCTTATTCTTTGGATATAGGCCTCACCAATGTCGATAATTATCAATGGTGAAAAAGAAGGTTTATTGTGGACAGGTGGCAGGTGATGTGCTCATGCCATGCATTTCTTTTTCAGTCTACTACTGAATTTGTGAGAAGACTCGGAACAAGTACACCTAGGAGGTCCAGGTGACACTTATATAAATATCTAAGTTGTTCCAATAATCTCCTCCCCTTTTTTAAAAAAAAAAACCCTTCTTCACACTTTGGGGTTTTTTTTGTTTGCAGTAGCGTTACTTTAAGGTCCTGAAGAAAGCAAGGCCACATGGCCATCAATTGCTGAAACATGTCGACCACGTTCCACCACTAGACAGTTTATACATTTTCCCTGTCTTGGCTATTTTTAACATTGGTGTTGGAAGCTATACCCTATTAAAATTTCTTATGCTCCCTAAACCAATTTTATTCACCTTTTCTATATTTCTTGATATCACTTTGTTCTTTGCACTGCACACTTTTTCACCCCGTCAGTTACATCACCAGTACATATCTTTCCAACTCAAAACGATCATGCCCTGACCAACAGGAACGTTAGTCCTTTCCTGTTAGAGAAAAGATCAGGTGCGGTGTTGGTCCTCGGAGCCCCAAATGATGAAGGACGGTTCCGAGTGGTGACTGATGGGTGCCAGAGACCAGACACTAACCTGACCTGGCTTTTGTAACTTTCAGTTGTATGGCTAGTGGTAACAACTCACTACTACTGTCCCCAATAATTACCTGTAGGAATCCTGACCCTCTGATACCTTTTTGTGATGAGTATTTATAGGGCATGTACTCAGAGCTGGTCATTAAATTGCCCTAGGGTCCCCTTTAATTGTATGTGTTGTAGATTTCATAAAGAAAACATTGCGATGTAAGAGGACTCAGTCGGAAATAATCATTCAGTTCCTATTGCAGTATGTGAAGTCTCATTACTAAATTATGGAGACCAAAGAGGGGGGAAGATCATAAGGAATCTGCAGCTTGATCCCGTCTCTACCAGATATTGCATTACCGAAGGTAAGTAACTTGCTCACCTGATCAAGATTTCTAGCCCAGAGTCCTTACTTTAGAATCAAATACCAAAGCATACCATCCATGGAAGAGCATCTGCGAACTGAGACAACGAAAAGCCTCTAACTAGAATAAAACTGGTCTACAACCAGACAAAAAGACCAGACCTTCATAATAATGTAGGGGAGCAATACCCTGGTTTAGGTATGAATCAAAAACCAAACGCAAATAAACAGCTGAAAAACTGTCGACAGAGCTGAAGGAGAAAGTCCAGACTCCTGCGCCAAGCAGTAAATAGTAATTTAGAAAGCCACTTATTGTGGTATGTACTTTAAAGAATACAACTGTACTGAAAATAATTATGCTGAATAAATGCAATACTATAATATATTATAAACTGATTGGAACTAAGGGTCAGGTAAGAACATAGAAAGAACCGTAAAGTTAGCGAACTAACTATAAACTCCTGCAGTAAGCGCAAACACCACACCGGTTGCAAAGTCATATTGCAACTCCGTTATTTATAAACACTTCTGTCTACACAAGTCAGAAAGAATTCAACAAGATCATTCAAAGACATGTCTAGGTGTATTTATCCAGCCCCTCGCCCCTCCCCCCCAAGGATACTGTGGCTTAGATTTGCAAATATTGCGGGACAAAAATGAAAATGTTGCGGCATTATTGCAGCACTTTATTTAACTTGTAATCATTCCTTTTCAGTCTTAAATCAATAGAACCTATTTTAGCAGAGTATTCCACTTTGAAATGGGCATGTTTAAAGTTTCTGCAGCTGCACGGAAGCACAGCTCCAATTATAATCTCGCGGGAGGGAGAAGTAGTGTTGTATCTTCGCCTTTAATTGTGTACATTCCTTGCTAAGAATGTAACTAGGTCATGGGTTGGAATGTGATGTATGGTGGGTTTGTCAGTTGTAACTTGGTCGAGGGACTGAACGACTTGCCTCCCTGTTGGTTGTGATTAAACTACTTATCAACTCAATTGTGGAGTGTTTAACTTTACATTACTGGTGGCGATGAAGAACCCTGCGTGATTTGGATTAAGGATTTCTGAAAGAAAAGGATTTCGAGGGCCACTACGGTGCGGTAGTGAGTTAATTATTTATTTGCAGATCTTTTCGAGTGCTTTTCAAAGACCCGACCTGATCTGGAAGCGGTGTTATCACATGCGGCAAGTACATTTTAGAAGTTTTTTTTTACTTCATTGAAATATTCTGCAGAAGTGCCTACCTTCTTAAAAAGTGCATGTTTTGAATGTCCTGCGCGAGCTGAGCATGAGCGTCTCATCGGATTCCATGACGTTCAGTTGCGACCCCGCGCTGAAGAGCAGTCACGTTTCCTCTTTCGTCACACGTATTTCGTGGTGACACGCACGCTCACACGCATTTTGCGAAAGTGCGCTCCGTGATAATACTTTCACTTGAACATCGTTTTTAAATATTATCTTGAATCGAGGCAAGTTGTTAAGATGAAAACGATAAGAGGCGCAGTTTGATCAAGATGAAAACGAAAAGAAGTGCAGTTTGATCAAGATGAAAGTGCAGTTTGATCAAGATGAAAATGAAAAGGAATACAGTTTGACAAATTATTCATCTTTGTGAAGTGAAGGAAGTACCTACTGAAGAGAAGTGAAGTTTGCAATTTTTATTTTTGTTTTATTTTTTCTGTTTGGTTAAAAAAAAAAGCAGATTTTACTTCTTTATTTTCTGATTGTTGTTTTTCCTTCATTATTTTGGATTATTATTTTAGATTGTTGTATTAGCTTGTTTAGTTAATTTTCCTTTTCAGGATGTCATCGTCAGCGAGTGGAATGAATCAACCGCCTCAATTTTTCAGTGAGCAAGGTGAACCGATTTTACCATGGAAAAAATGGAACCCAATCTTTGACTCATATTTGCTTGCTATTGGTGGTGAAAAGTTTTCTGCGATCAGGAAACAGGTTGTTTTGTTGAACAATTTAGGTATTGAAGGAAGGAACATTTACGATAGTTTGGATCCTATACCTATTGGTAGGGGTGCCGGTGAACCTACTGATGTGTACGAAATGAGTGTACTTCTTTTAAAGAATCATTTTGGAGCACGAATTAATGTTGTCATGGAGAGACATAAGTTTTTTATGCGTACACAGGGTAAGAATGAAAGAGTTGGAAATTATGTGGCAGCACTTAAATCTCCTGAGCAAACTTAGATAATTTGAACTGTTGACTGACTCTCTCATTCGTGACCAACTTGTTCGTTGCACTAATGATCAGAAGATTCAGGAAAAACTTTTGTCGAAAAATCCAAACTTGAAAGAGGCCATACTTATTGTTGAGAGTGTTGAGCATACTTCTACTTGGGTGAAGGAGATTAAGGAAGGGTCCTACTCAAACTGATCCGGTTTCTAGTATAGGCAATGAAAATTGACTAATCTTTCAACCGGAAATAAGTGTTACTGCAGTAAGTAAAACTCCTTCAAATCAAGAGAAGACCACTTTAAAAATTGAAAGACCTAAACAAAACTACACTTTTAACAGAGACAATAAGTTTAGATGTCCCAGATGTGGAAGTGAGAAGCATGGACCGAACTATCCAAACTGTTTTGCCAAAAGTACCGTTTGCAGGAACTGTGGTAGGAAAGGCCACTATGCAAGGATGTGTAAAACCAGCAAAGTCAATTTTGTAGACGACGAAGAAGAGTACTCTCAGGATTCCATTCATTGCATCACCAATTTGCAAGATGATTTTGTTAATGGTGTGAATCAAGTAGATGATGATGTTGTAATTATGCCCTCTTGTGACATTCATATTGCCAATAAGGTTGTCCCTGTACTGGCTGAATCTGGTTCACTTTACACTCTGATAAGTGACAAATTTTGTTTTTCCAATTTTGAGGGAGACAAAATCAAGCTTTTGGCTCCTGATATTAATCCTGTCGGGTATGCGAAGCAGAAGATTGATTTGGTTGAGTATTCCATGCAGACCATTACTTTTAAGGGTAGAGAAACTGTTGGAAAAGTGTATGTTGCGAAGAGGGGGGATAATCTTCTTGGATGGCGTCACCAAAGAGACCTAGGGATTATTTTGAATCCCAATGCTCCTGAACAGGTTATGTTGGTCTCTCAACTAGGTGATTTTTTTGACATTTTTGAAACATTTCCTGAAGTATTTGGTGATGATTTGGGTCTCTTGAAAGGTTTTAAACATAAGATTATTTTGAAAGGGAATGCAAAACCTGTAGTACACAAAGTTCGGAAGGTGCCAAATCTTATGTTGAAACCACTTCAAGATGAAATTCATAGGCCGTTGAAGCTGGGGGTGGTCGAGGAAATAAAATCTTCAGAATGGCTTGCGCCAATTGTTTTGGCACCTAAGCACAAGGGTACCAAAATTAGGATGTGTGTGGACCTCAGGAGTCTAAATGGTTCAATCTGGGTTGACAGGCAGCCTTTGCCTAATATAAATGAGATTTTGACCAAGTTGGGTGGGGCTACTGTGTTTAGCGTAATGGATTTGTCAGCAGCGTACCACCAAGTTTTGTTGCATGAGGAATCAAGGCATTTAACATCTTTCGTAACTCGTATTGGTGCTTACAGATTTATTTGGATGCCTTTTGGGCTAGCTAGTGCAGCTGCTTGTTTTCAGAGGATTATGAAGAATGTATTATCTGGAATTGATTCCGTTTTGTTCTTTCAGGACGACATTCTGTGTACGGGAGTGATGTTGGCAGGCATGATGACATCTTATTTGGGTTATCTAGACTCAAGGAATCTGGTCTGACTTTGAAACGTGAAAAATGCAAATTCAGAGTGAATTCTGTCTCTTATTTGGGGCACACTATATCCGGGAAGGGTATCCGTCCCAAGATTGATCTGGCGGAGGCTATTCTTCAAGCTCAACCCCCTTCTAACAAGGATCAGGTAAAATCTTTCAATGGGTTATCAGAGTATTATCCGAAATGTATTCCATATTTTGCTAGCGTGATGCAACCTATTAGACTTCTTTTGAAAAAAGGTGCTGTTTTCAATTGGGACAAGGAATGTTCAGGAGCCTTTGAAACTGTTAAGTCTGAGATTGCAAAGATGCCAACTTTAGGGCATTTTGATGTGCACAAGAAAACAATTTTGTCTACTGATGCGAGTATACGTGGATTGGGGGCTGTTCTATCTCAGTTGGTGGATGGTCGGAGAGGGTCATTGGTTTCGCTTCTCGTTCTTTGAAGGGTGCTGAGGAGCGCTATTCGGTTATAGAGCGTGAAGCTTTAGCTTGTTTTTGGGCCATCAAGCATTTCAGATTTTATTTGTGGGGTTTACCTTTCGTTGTCATGTCTGATCACAAACCTCTAGTGCAGTTGTTTTCTTGTAGAAATGTTGAATGTGCAACTCCAAGGATTAAGAGGTGGGTCGAAGGACTCATGGAATACAATTTTTGCGTGGAATACTTACCCGGACTTAAGAATATTCCTGCTGATTTTCTTTCTAGATCGCCCCTTGATAAGTTGGTTGAGGGTGATTTTGAGCCTCCAGTTGTCTCTTGGGTGAGTGAATCAGCGTTGAATGAAGTAGAATGGAGGGATAGCTTTTCAAATGATCCGGCCAGGGATTTTGTTTTGGAATCCACGGTCAGTGGATGGCATTTTTTGAAAGAGGTTCCTGATTCTGCTAAGGGTTATTGGAATGTAAGAGATGAGTTGAACATTGTTCAGCGTGAATTGTTCAGAGGCGACAGGTTGATTCCCCCTCTTGGGATGAGGAAGAAGATAATAAATTTGGCACATGAGGGACATCCTGGTCGTAGTCTCATTAAGGCGAGAGTCAGGGAATCCTATTGGTGGCCTGAATTAGACCGTGAGGTTGAGATTGTTGCGAGAGACTGCAGTATTTGTGCTGGTAATGATAAGTCAAGGAAAGTGAGCACTGCTCCTCTTTCCCCTGTTGCCATACCTGAGCGTCCTTGGTCTAAAGTGGCTGTGGATATTATTGGACCTTTTGAGAACCTAGCTCCTTCGGAGAGGTTTGTTCTTGTTCTGGTAGATTATACATCGAAGTGGTTGTCTGCTTCTTGTATAGGTTCCGTGTTGAGTAGGAACATTATTGAATTTTTTAAGGATGCTTTTACTTGTGAAGGGGTGCCTGACGTCCTGGTCTCTGATAACGGTGTTAAATTCACTTCTCAGGAAATGTCTGACTTTTTGAGAGATTTATCCATCACTCACCATAGGACTGCTCTTTATTCTCCGCAGGCAAATGGTTTGGTGGAGAGCATGAATAGGTTAATTAGAGCTTGTGCTCAGACTGCTTTGGAAAGAAGGCTTCCATTAAAACCTATTCTCAGGGAAAAACTGTGGGCACACAGGAACACTCCCAACAGCGTGACTGGTTTGTCACCTTTTAAGAAACTTAAAGGAAGGGTTGCTGGTTCTAAGCTTAATCCTTTGTGGCTATCGGTGAAGGACAGGGGTTGTGTGGTCAATGATTGGAGGTTAGAAAATTATCAAGATAAGTACAAGCGGAGGTTCGATGTCTTAAGAGGGGCGAAAAGAATGTCATAGAAAGTGGGTGATTTTGTTTTCATTAAGAAGGCAGCTTGGTCACCAATGGGTGAGTCCAAATATTTTGGCCCTAGGCGCATTGTGAAGGTGATGAAGAATGTGGTTATGCTTGCTGGGGGAGATGTTTGGAGTATGTCTCGTTTATCAAGGTGTGCTGAGGGGGATGGTGTTGTGGAACCTGGTTCTGACAGTCAAAAATATCAAAAATGTTCTAATCACTTACCACAGAATGTTGCTTTCCGCAGCACTAGCACAAGAACAAGAAGACCTCCTTTGTATCTTCGAGATAACTGTTCTAAGTGAATTGTTTCTGTGTTTTCTTGACCTTTGTTTTTCTGACTCTTCATTTTCTTTATCTTTTCCTGTGCTATTTACTTTGTTCTTCTTGTTCCTTTATCTTGGTTATTATACCTTTTTGTTTTGTTATTATAATAAGGGAGATGTGTTGTATCTTCGCCTTTAATTGTGTACATTCCTTGCTAAGAATGTAACTAGGTCATGGGTTGGAATGTGATGTATGGTGGGTTTGTCAGTTGTAACTTGGTCGAGGGACTGAACGACTTGCCTCCCTGTTGGGCGTGATTAAACTACTTATCAACTCAACTGTGGAGTGTTTAACTTTACATTAAGTAGGTCACCCTGGGATGTTTTAGCACCCATGCATGCACCCCTGCTGGGTCGGGTAGATTATATTTCAGGAAGAACAAGGCAGGGGGGTGTGATGTGGGGTAGGAAATTGGGTTCAAGAGTTGTTCTTGATGATTTGGGATAAGCATTCTTTAATATCAGCAATGTGGGGCAATTAAGTTACGTAAAGGGTATTTTTGAGCCTTTTAAGGGACAGTTTGTTTTTGTAGCTTGATGCATATCCGTTGCAGACAAATCTGGGGGAATATTCTGTCTGTCAGGGAGATCCTTCATGACTATATACGTTCTCACAGTAGAGTGTGCATGCAAGTAACAATTCTTCTAGCAAGACCCAGGAACTGAGGAGTGATTTGGTGCTGTCCAGCTACATCTACAAGTTAGGGTCATCCAGGAGTCTGAACGAATTGGCCTAAGGCAGAAGGTTCAATTATGGGTCAGGATAGGGTAAGATGGCCAGGAGACAGCTGACCGAAATAGCCTAAGAAAGAGGGTTTCATTATAGGGTAGCATAGTGGTAAAAGGTGAACTGACGTGGTCAGCAGCCAGTAGTCGGAATGATCAAGTTAGCAATTACTGAGTATTACAATTATGCAGTCATTAGTGCGGTATTCAAACTCAATTTTTGTTTCCATGGAGGCTGCTGGCGTGCTTGTCCCGGTCCTGCGAGCAGTCAACTGTCCCCGATCGCTGCTCGGTGTACCCAGCACAGGCGAGCGACTTCCTCAATCTGCCTGGGAATTCTAGCGATAAGAGGGACGCAAGCTTGGCTTGGGGAGGGCAGTGGTCTCTGGGTGAATTTTCTCCTGCTCGAGGCATGCAGCCGGGACCGGTGGTGGCACTGTAGCTTGCACCATGACTTAAATCGTAAATAATTAACCAATCGAACCCTTCAGGGCTCCTATAAGCTTTGGGAGGTAGAGAAACCAAAGTTTGCACAGCTCCCTGTAGAAAACACCCCAGTCCACTCGACTTCAGAACTGGCCAAGGTAGGGGACTGACAGGGAGGATCGGGGGCCTACCTGCGCTAGGCTACTGCTGAAATACAGACTCAGCACAGCCCGTTGGTGAGGCAAGGCCAGCCTCCTCAACAAATATATATTATATTATATATATATATATATATATATATATATATATATATATATATATATATATCGCATTCTCCAGATTTCGTGTGTGGTTTTGTAAAAAGCGCTGGCTTTCTACAAAAAGGCTAATTTTACGATTTTTTGCAAACAATGGAGGGTCTGTTTAGCACACCGTGCAGTTCTTAATCGCTGTCAGGCTGAATCAACATGTACATCAAATAAATGTACACTATCAAACCGCATATCTTTACGGGTATTCTGTACAGGCTCTGAAAACCCACAATGACTTAGCAATGCATATCTGCGTAGTGCAACCGACTGAGCCACAGCTCTAACACGGAATCGGTGGTGTCCAAGCCACATTTTATAGTGAATTTTGCTGCCGCTGTCATCCTGCACCAACTGTAGCATTTCACTTTTGGTTTCCTGTGGAACGGAAGGCAGCAAACTCTCCAATGAGTCCCACAACGCATGGGAAAACCTGCTGAGAATACATGTAGTAATCAAAGCCAGTAATGCTGCACTGCACGAGGATAAAATATTTCTCCTACAACTTTCCAGCCAACAGGACTCCGTGCTTGGTGGAACCAAAGGGAGGACATTTGGGTCCGCAGAGGCTGTAGCTACTTGCACAACCAGATCTTTTGTGGAGGGATGTTTTAAGAGACAATCAGGATCACCAGGGGTGGGCTGATGCCCGGTCTATAGGCATTACCGTTACCGGCCTTGCCCAAGCCCCTAACAACATGTACTGTAGAGACTCATTATAAGGGAGTAAGGGCTCCACTTCCTTCTTACCGTAGTGAAGAACATTCACCAAACGTTTATAGATAATTCCAGTGAAGGAAGCTGGCAATCTAAGACAACAGCTGGCTTCTTAAATACCGCAGCATGTGAGTAACTAATCTTTTTTGCCACACCAATTGGAGAAAGTAAATCTAAAACTGGGGAGGGCCCAAGTCTACGAACCTCAGCCAGGTCAGACAGCCAATTTTCCTCCAAGGGAGGCTGGACAAGATTGTCCAAAGGGTTATGACACCTGATATTCTCTCCTGTACCTACCAAACAGTGCATTCCTGAAACAGGCTTTATTGGGGCAGATGGAGAGTTGCTTAAAGTAGATGGCTCCATCGGTGCCACCTACGACTCTGTCCGGGGTCGCTGCTTTGACGCCAGGAAGAGTAATTTGTGTGGCATCGATCCGCTCCGCCGTCATTGACTGACCGGACTCAAGATCCTGAAGGGCTGTGCACCGGCTCGAACCAGATAACAGATTCAGAGGGCCGGACTGGTACAGAAGGTGTACACGCCAGGGAGGATACAATCAGGACAACTCCCACCTCCTTGGGGCTAGAAAGCGCGTCAGAGGGGTATTGAAGCCCAAAGACTTTATGCAGGTAAATGTAATATTCCCGCATTTGCACTAGAGTTGCCCCGGCTCCAGGATATTAGGGAGGTGCAGGTGGAATCCTGAGTATACACCGTAACCAAAGGTTGGGAGACAGCATCAGAAACAAACATACGTTTTGACTGTTTGCACTTGTGAGCCTCCCTTAACATCGACGGCCCCTCTCCTGAACGGCTCCTTGAACAGTCTCTGGACTTCGACGAGGAATAACGATGGCAACAGGCCTCAGATAATCGTCACGCTATAAGTTTTATTTGATGCTCTCCTAACGCCTTCGCCCAAAGACGCTGACAGGAATAACAGTCCTCTAAGGCATGGTGGTCTCCCAGGCACCATAAACAGATGGCATGAGGATCTGTGATCGACATCTGTCTGTCACAAGATACTCACAAAGCCAGAAGGCATTGCAAAAAGCACACTGTGTCTCTCAAAATGTGGAGATGGGCCGAAAAACATCCCCTTGACTGCTTCGGATCTGCGTTACAAGCATGGAAAAGAAGAAACTGACATCAGCGCATCAGGGAGGGTGCTATATGATCTCTGTTGGCGTCACATCGCGTAATGATGTTGATACGGAGTTGTGCAGCGCCCTCTTGCTCTGAGAGACAAATTGAGCTTATTTTTCACTTAAAAGTTCAGACCAAGCCACCAGTAACTAGACTGAATCTTAGACTTAGACATTCATCTGGATTTTGAGGGAGTAATGAATTTGTTACCTCTGTAAACCTCAACCTCACTCAAACCCGATAATTCAACAGCCAGAACATGGTCTTCACTTGTAGTTTCTTCCTCACACTCCATTCTTAGTGGCATCTGCTGTGTATTCAGTTTCCAGTAGGTACTCTATCTTGAAGTTAAATCAATCTAGCTGTAGGAGCTAACGGGAAATTCTAGGAGCAGCACACCAAAAACCCTTGAACTGAACACAAAGGTGCTAATGGCCTGTCCCGATTATAAACTGAATTCTCCACAGGAAAAAAAATGGAATGTCAGACTGCACAATAGAACACAGGTGCTTTCCTTTCAACTATGAAGCAGTTGCGCTTTGATCCCTTGGGTGCTCAGTAGGCAAAAGCTACAGTGTGTTCCTTTCAATATACAAACTGTGTCAAACTAGCTACGACCCTTTGGTGCTCGCGTTGATGGTCAAATTTGGGGTTTTAAATGCATTACCTTTACTCAAGGAAGATGCTTTGTGTATAGCTGTTTTTATGCAAATAAAATCCTGACTATCTTGGTGCCACTGAAAGCGAACAAATTGTTTTTGTAAGAGTGATTTATTCGGTTCTGCTTTCTCAGAGATATTTATTCCCCCACAAATCTTGAGACGATTCGACTAGTCCCAGGAAAGTCCCTAGTTCTTCCTTGTTGGTACAAGGTAGAGCTTTCACATCTGCCTACACCAGATCAAACTTGGATGCAATTTAATCTTGGTATACGATTTGGCCTACGTATTCTACAGACTGCACTACTAAAATAATACAGTCTGTTTTAATGATAAGGCCAGCCTCTAGCTGTCCTCGTAAATCAATTCTGAGTGACCGATAATGGGCACGTTCAGAGGAACCATAAACCAGGATTTTGTCCTGGAAACAAAGGACATTGTACAAACCATCAAGCACATGCTGCATGCTTTGTTGAAATACAGCAGCACTGGATGCAGGTCCAGAAGGCATTCTGACTTATCTAAAGTTATGAATGATGTGAGAGGTCGAGATTCAGAATGTAACTCAACCTAATGCTACGCTAAGGATAGATCAAGAATACTGAAGGCTTAGTGTGCATTCCTGGTAGCGGCTGTCTGTCTACCAATATTTTGCTGCCAAGATTCCATAGGTCAACACATAGCCTGATGTCCTTATTGGCTATTATAACTGGGGCTACCCATTCAATTGTATATGGGTTCAATTAAACCCTTCTGTAATAGCCTGTCTAACTTATCCTTGAGAGGAGCTGTATAAGAAAGGGACATTTCTGAACCTTGTAAACAGGTTTGCCATTGGATTTTAATTTGATGCACTGTTGGTAATTAGTCAGCAGCCCGAGTTTGTTAGTGAATACCTCGAGAAACTCTTTGCAAACCTCACTACCACAGAAGGACGTGCCCACCAAGAGAACAAGGTTAATTTTGCTGGGGTGTAGTTTGATCTCTAAATCCCCTTGGTGACTCCAAGTCAGCATTTTATATCCTTTCTTGGTTACAAATACCTTTTCAAAAGTGGTTCTGCCCTTTAAGGATATTCTCATCTTCACGATTCCTTGAGGAGAAATCCGGTCCAAATTGTACCTTTAACCCTTAACTGATATCAGGGTGTTCAAGAATATATAGGTCCGATTAAATACTTGACTGTCTAGCAAGGTAAAGGGAAAACACAAGTCCGTAAACTTTTGTTTTCTTCCAACTTAATCTCATAACTAGGCAGATTAATACTCCCATTTATCTCACTAACATGGAAAACAAAATATTTTTCCTCTTGTTCTAATGGTTCCACAAGGTTAACACTTCTGTTTTTTTGTTCTCTGCATACTCTTGCAAAATGTATTTTTTCCCCAACCTACAGCACTCATCACTTGCCAATTTGGATTTTGGACTAGGTGGTTGCTGATACCAAAGCTGTAGCACTTTACCTTGCCTCTGACTTGTATCAACTTATTGGTAGGCTTCTCATTGTTGGTGACAGATGGTTCTCCTTTTACTATTTCCTTAACTGCACTAACAATATCTTAATTTCCCTTACACAGTCCAGCGCATTTTCTAGTCCCTTTGAAATGTTGAAAGACTCTTTCAGGTCAAGGTTCTAGGCCAGCAAATTGCAGACTAGCTGATCTCGGGTCAGAGAATTACCTAATGGTCCAAGGTCACAAGTATGCAAGAGTCCCCCAACTACTGCAATATATCCAGCCACTTTTTAATTTTTACCCAGAACTCCTAGAAAGTGTGCCTTTCGCTAACTACATATCTTTACATCAAAATGTTCTTCCAACTTTACAAAAGTTATCTGAAGTACAGCTATTCAACCATCATGACCTGCTCCTCCACCTGTGGGTTGGTCCTACAAACTGTCATAAACCTTCCCTCCATGCTCCAACATATTATGTTATTTATGCAAAGGGTTAAACGTATCTTTTCCAATAGAAATGAGGTCTGATTCAAATATTTGTATTGATCATGTCCACTGTATAATGGGTTCAAACAATTTATTTAGGAAGAATGGAGGATGGGACATGCTAGTCGGAGCCGTAACTTAACAAGGAGATTAAAGAGAAAAGGGAAACAATAGACTGTGTAAAATTTGTACTCTCATAAGACACTAAAGAGCACTGTACTGAAAAAAGTGATGGGAAAAAGTTAAAACCCATGACAGGAAAACATCCAATGACTACACGTTATGTAGTATTGGCATTTATTAAAATACAGCTATTAAATCAGTGCTTTTGGTTCGTCTCAGAGTCAAAAGACAATTCTCTATTACAATGTGGGAAGGTGTACCAGGAAAAGTTGATGGAGAGCCCTGCCTACATGGGCCAATGCGGAGTAGGGTTCTGGTGTAATGACAGGTGGCGCTGACTAGAAGAGCAGCAACAAGGTGAGGTCCCCAGAGTAGCGCTTTATCAGAGATTCACTTTGCAAGTGGTAGAAGTAGCATGAAATGGCAAAGTAGCTTAGGAGAATTGAAGAGCGGTATGAAGTTGTCATGTAGTCTACACCAGTGAGGCCTGAAAATATGAGCAGCAGGAGAGCAGGCAGAAATTAGGAAACAATATGACCTCGTCCCGCTGCGCAGAAAAAGAGTAACACAGGATAAAAGAGGGTAAGACAACGGAGGAAAAAAAAATGCAACAGAAAGGGCCGGAAGTTATGCACTCCGCACCCCACAAAACCGTCAAAGTGTAGATCACGGTAGAAAGGACAGACACTACAAGCGGACTGAAAGGTCCGAAGAGCATCAGGATCTTAGTTGGTTGGAAGAAATTGAAAATCATGGTGAACTATGGTGAAAGAAAGGCTTCAGGGGAGCGATTACCACTGCTGCCTCTTGCACAGCACTGAGCTCAACACCAGTTTTATGAAGGATGAAAAGAAGAGTGTGTTTTCAAGTCACTGCCAACTTTGAAACAAATGACCAGCATATACCAGCCAGTCTTAGCTTCCAAACTTCTATGGAGGACATAGAAGGGATGATAGGTAAGAATGGGAGAGGAAGGAAAGAGGGTGGAGAGAACAGTGGAATCAGATTAAATAACAGGGCACAAAATGTACATAATGAAAATATTTAACATCCACGATAAAGCATATGGTGGAAGCCTCAATGATTGGCAGGTGGAGAGGGTTTGGAGAGTTAAGGGTCTAGATGTTGATGCTCAGGAGGGTCAAACCTGGATTCCATGGGCTCTCCCTTGGCAAGGTACAGAGGGCACGTCTTGAGTGTTCTGATGAAGGTAAGGATTGCCTGAGGACTCTGGAGACAGTTGTGGTAGTGGTGTGCGAGGGCGCCAAGCTGGCACTGGAGGTGCGTGTATTGGAGTCAGGGTGAGGGGGCGGAGTGGATTTGTAACACCATCTCTAAACTTTACAGGTGATGAGGTATGGGTCTCTCTAAGGTTATCTCTTCTTTATAGGTAAGCTAGCGATTCTGTAGAATGCGTAAAGGTAGAAATGCGAAGGATGCTCAGCTGGAGATTGTGAGGATGTTCCTGGTAAAAAAACAAACTCTTATGGACAGAATCAAGGACAACAGGCAACTGCTGTACAATGGAGCCCACAATGATCTCAGATGTTGGTTTCAAAGGCACTGGCCTTGATGAAACGTTTAGCATCAGTCTCTGAAGGAGGAAGGTCAGTGCCTCAGAGTCAAATGGATTCAACATATGGATCGACAACCTTGAAAGAAGTCTTTCTGAGTGTTAACGGAGATACTTTGAGTCAAACAGAACCTTTTGTAGGAGCAGGACTGTAAAGTTGGCACCACTCTAGTCTAGACTTTGTTCCAGACTCTCTCTGAAGCAGTGCTGTGCTTCTGCCTAGTTATAAATCCAGTACTTGTATAGCGCACGAATCACCCCCGAAGGGGTATCTCGGCCTTGGGAGCTGTTGGGAAGTTTAAGCGAGCTATTGCCCAGAGTCGCATGGGACTGGGCAGACCCCTGCGCGGTGCCACACCTCATGTGTGAAAGATCGAGGTGTAGGTACTTTGGCATTGAGATCTAGTGTTGTACCTGTTGCCCTGGGTGTAAACATGTGTTATGTAGGAAGTGGTCCCAGACCTAGTGGAATTACTTTAACACTCATACATTTTCTTAAACCAAATCCTTTAAGAAACACTATTGTTTATTCAAAATAGTGTGTATACGTTTTCCACTGTATTTTTTCTTTTTTTAGTGCATATATACATATAAATAATACGCATTATAACAGTGCCCACTGTACAAGGGAAAGGAGGAGGGGGGTGCGGTGTTGGGAAAGTGTGGGTAGGTTCAAGTGACAAACAAATCAATTGTAAATTATTTCTAACAATTGAAGAAGTGGCTTCACAGGGGAGCCAAAGCAGAGTTAATCTAAAGACTCAAAATAAACATCATTGCAGCATCAAAAATGACAGGTGTACTTAATCACACTCCAATCATGTGCTGTGGCTGGTAGTCGACGTTTCGACCCTCATTGTAGAGATATTACCCCTTACATGGCGGGTCTTCTTCAGGACAATGAGAGGATGGGAGGTGGGCGGTTCCTTAGGTTCAGCGTTTGGATTGTTCTGATAAGGAACGAAATAGGGTCCTTAATAGGATCGTTCCTGATAACCGATCCCTACGATGGTCAATTTCATGGTGAGACAGAGCACTCTGAGTTCAGTTCGGTGGCCGGGATATCTCATAGGCTGACAATCTGTAGTAGGGCGTACTGGTCGGAGCACGGAATGAAACTCCGTTAAGACTGGGTCGCTATGGGCAGGGGTCTGACTCCTCCATGCGCCGGCTCCTTCAATTCCCGTGCCGAACGTACGACTGGTGCACGAGTGGATGGGTGAGTGTTAACATGCGGAAGTGTTTGTTAACACTCACCCACCCGCCATTGTAAGGGGTAATATCCCTACAATGAGGGTCGAAACGTCGACCAGCACTAAAAAAAAGAAAAAATACAGTGGAAAACGTATACACACTATTTTGAATAAACAATAGTGTTTCTTAAAGGATTTGGTTTAAGAAAATTTGTTAGTGTTAAAGTAATTCCACTAGGTCTGGGACCACTCCTACGTAACACATACCGGGTTCACCTTCTTACTGTAATGCTGGGTGTAAACATGGCTTTCGGTCCAGATGGTTTAGGGGCTCGAGGCTCAACTCTTTCTGTTCATTCTAACAGCCCTGTGAGGAGACGGACTCTGGGCTGGTACTGCCCTGTGTGTAAGAGCTGAGGGGTCTACCTCTTCTAGATCGATGTTAATGAAGTCTTCTTGCCCAAAGATGTTGGGTTTTAGTCATTGCTGGAGAAATGGCAGAGGTTGCATATGCCGTGCTTGTCTAGCCACAAATGTATTTATTTATTTCATTTAAAAAGCGCTCTATCACCTGACGGCATCCTGGCTCTGAGAAGCTCGGAGTAAACAGCAAAAGACAGACAGCAGAGAGGCACAAGCAACTAGTACAGAACAGGTTAGCAGCTAAACTTTGGGAAATAGCAGAGTTTTTAACCTTCTTCTAAAGGGCAGAAGATCACTGATCTGTCTTAATTCCAAAGGAAGTCCGTTCCACAGTCTGGCCGCAGCAACCGTAAAAGTTTTGCCACCAGTTCTGACTTTCATAAACCTAGCTACCTTAACCAATCTAGCTGAGGTAGAACGAAGGTTTCTGGCTGGAACATAAAACTCAAATTTCCTCTGTAGCACGACCGGGCCCATCCCATGCAGAGCTTTAAACACATGACAGAGGGACTTGAACTTAATTCTCTGTCCCACTGGAAGCCAGTGTAGTTCTGTGAGGGCCTTGGAGGACGAGGACCGCCTCGGCCAGCCCAAAGCAAGTTTAGCTGCGGTAGACTGAATTCTCAAAAGTCTGTCCAAAAGGGACTTGGGAGATTTAAGCAAAAGGGCATTATAATAGTCCAGTCTGCTCAAGACTGTACTCTGTTCAACTAGTGCCCAAGTTTGAGGAGGTAGTAAAGGAAGAATTTTACGTAGTGACCTAATGATCACCAAGCAGCTTCCTACCGTTCTAGTGACCTGAGCCTCCATGGTCAACTTGTTGTTAAACATAATGCCCAAGTTGCGAACCTTCTCCACTGGTCTCACTGCATTTGACATGTCACTAGGCCAAAAGTTACTAGGCAGCGCTGAGGGAATTCTGTCAACAGAACAGAAGAGAACCCCGTCTTACCGGCATTGAATTGTAATGAGTTATCTTTCAGCCACTGAGCCGTGTTACGCAAGCAGCAATGAAACTCTTCAATAGAGGTAAATTGTTCACCCTCCAGTGAGAAGATGAGCTGCGTGTCGTCGGCGTAGTTTGTGATGTTAATCCTATGCTCTTTAACAACCACAACCAAAGGTTTCATATAAATGTTGAAGAGTATCGGGCTAATAGCCGAGCCCTGAGGTATCCCATGAGTGATGTTCATCTGTTCAGACCGATATGGAGGAAGGGACACCGCCTGCGTTCGACCCGTAAGGAAAGAGTGGAACCATTGCAAGGTGCCACCCTTCACCCCCACTTTCTCCAGCCTACTCAACAGAGTTCAATGGTTAACTGTGTGGAACGCGGCAGACAGGTCAAGCAGGATAAGAACCGCTGCCTGATTCCTGTCTGCCCGCGACCGAAGTTCATCCATCACGGCAACCAGGGCCGACTCTGTGCCATGGGCAGGCCGAAAGCCGACCTGAGCCTCCTCCAACAATTTGTGCTGCTCCGGATAATTGGAGATGGTCGTACTGACCACTTTCTCTGTGATCTTGGCCGGGAAGGGTAGAAGGGAGATCGGCCTATAGTTTTTGGGGCATTCTGGATCCAAAGAGGCCTTTTTAAGCAGGGGAGTTACCAAAGCTTTTTTCCACAGCAGCGGCACTACACCGCTATTAAGGGACTGATTACAAATTCGCCTAAGCGTAGGAAACAGCTCTGTCTCAAAGGTCTACTAAATTTTATGAGGGACGGGATTTTAGGGGGAGCCAGATGAGTTGCCCTTTGCTACTTTACAGAATTCCTCCATGGTCAGAGGCCCAAACCCGGTTAAAGCATTTTCACTATTAAAATATAGATGGTCGATAAGAATGTTCTTCACCACTTTCTACATATTGCCACTGCCCACAGAGTCAGAGGTGACAGGCATCAAATGCTCATTCTCCTCCCCAACTCGTCAATGATAGCTTTGACCATAAGATGAAAAAAGTTAGCTAGGTTGTTACACAATTCCTGGGAGGGAGGTATCTGCTTTTTTGTACATTCCGGGTTGACAACATTTATAACCGGATGGACAGGCCACACCAGAGTCAACCTCACAGTCCGGGCGAGTCCATGTTTCCGTTAAAAACAAAATCTCCAGGCCATGATGCTCCAACAGCAGTTGAATTTCCACTCAATGTTTAGGCAGAGATCTTACATTTAAAAGCCTGCATGACAGCAGGCCTCTGCTTACAAAATCTGTAGTCGGAGTGGCTGTTACCTCATGTCTAATAATCCCTGTACCTTTATCATGCACCCCAATATCACGTGCATGGTGGACCCACCAGTTGTACGTCCAAGGGTTCCAGCGGAAGCAGCAGCATATCCGGAGCAGGGCGCGTCCTTGGCGCGGACGGGTGCAGACGGGCTTGCCTTAGGCGTGTCCGCTGCGCGTTCGTGCGTCATCCTTTTTATGCCCCGCCAAGTTGGAAAGCTAGACCGCTAACATCAGGGATGGCGGGTCCGCTCGCACGGACGGGCCCGCACTCTGGAGAGCGGCAATGGGGCTAAGCGACTGTAGGAGGATTGTGTGGGAGGAAGGAGGTCACCCCCAGAGTCTGCCTAAAGTGCGTAAGTTATTTTAATGAAAAAGATTCTAAATCTCAAAACACATATAAAAAACACAGTAACCATAAAAAATAGCGGACCGGGCGTAGTTGCCTCTAACTTCTCTGCAATCGCCCGTAACTCGCACGCTTCAAATCCTTGTTGTTGCACGTAAGGCAGAACTAAACAACCATTTTTTCCATAACAATCGCCCCCCCCCAGTCACTCTAAGAAATAAGACCTGAAGTTCATAGAGGAGGCCTATGTCAGTGTTGGAAAAGTCTCTGCTAAGCAAAATATTGTTTGAGCTGTACATTTATAAACCAATGCTAAATCTAAAAGATCGGTAACATGAAATCATAACTGCATAGACTTCTAAAATGAAGTCTTAAGACAAATGAAAATAAACTGTTACATGAGAATGTGGTACTACACACAAACATGTATGGGTTAGGTGGTAGAATTTTCTATTTGGCAACCAATTTTCCAAACCACATTAAACTATTTAGTTATTGTGTTGAAACATCTTTAAATGACATACATGTTGTAATTTAAAAAAGGGACTTTATTGTAAAAAACCTTAAAACAAAAACTTTCATGATTTTGTCCTTTGACGAAACAATTACTAAAGTTTCAAGATCTGCTTTTTCAAAGTGTATACAACTATGTAAACTGTAGCCTTAGGAGTTACAGTAAATTCAATAATTATGCTCAAATAATCTCCAGTTCTGCTTTTTTTTTAAATAACAGAATGAATTTGCTTTCTACCCTATAGAACTTTTTCTCTTAAGAAATTCAAGGTGTATACTTTGTAAACATCAGTCATATTTACTTTAAACTGCACACTTCTTTCAAATCAAGTTTTATTGCCATGAAAACATCCTGTTCAGGTAACTGTACATAAAATAAACTATATTATATACATACTAATTTTAAACTTACAAGACCATAAGTATACATTTTTGGCAGGCTCGGCAAAGAGATATGCTATGTGTTGTACCTTCAGTATTGAATCAACTGAACATCACTAATTTTGTTAAACTGTGATAGGTGTCCTTCGGTTACATTCTGCTAAACACCAGGCCTACATTCTGTTTACAGGTTTTTAAGTGTTCACTGTTTCCTCTTCCGCTCTGATTCCAAGCAGAATTTTTCAAATGCTTCTTCAATTTCTGGGTCCATCTCATCATCGTCAAAATAACTGAAAAACAATAAAACACATATTATTGAAACAAAAAGTCTTCATCACTTTTTAATGGAGGAACAGTTTAATTCAAAATGGTCTAATTTTTTTTAAACATTTAAACATACATTGACACCAACTGATTTTAAAGTCCATTCAATATTTTGTATCACTGTAGGGCTTCCTTTTCATTGCTGAAGTCATTGATTTTTGTGTGTTTTGATGATCAATTTGATTTGTTTTTTTATATCACATTAACAAAACCAGTACTGGAGCCAGACGCCCCATGTAACATACAACATTCTCGGAAGAGCCGTCAGCAATGTACATCAGGGCACAGTCCGCTTCATCAAATCTAGTCACAAATATTCCTAACATTTACCACAGATCTTAGACTGTTTCTGTGAATACCCTACTCTGCATCTATAGGTGCTTGCTATTGGGCACACCAGTCCACCCACTGCGCCGCATGGTTTGTGGGGGGTTAATGTTGGTGGTTCCAAAGTCAGGCAATATCTTGTTGCGCAACTCACTGCAGATTACTCTTGCACCTGGGTCTGCCCACTAGGATTTCCAATGAGGCACTCTTTGGCAATAGTATTATGTGATGTTCCAGTACTTGGGATAGATATATATATATCCATCGCTACAGGAACCACACTTTGAAGGAGACCACAGAAAGTGGAAATAATCTCTTTATTTTGCATTATGGCAGCTTGCTTGCAAAAAGTCTTAGTCAGGATAGCTCATTCACGGTGTAACAGCCGGACGCGTTTCAGGATGCAAAATCCCTTCCTCAGCGGCGTGGTCATAAGCACAATGCAGGCGCTGAAACGTTGCACTTCATATCTTAATCCCACACTGGTAGGCGTGGCCTTCACTGTGGCCTTGTGGGATCCGTAGTGCACGTTTGGTAATACCCCAGTGGGTGCGCTAGCATTTGTGTATATATATATATATATATATATATATATATATATATATATATATATATATATATATATATATATATTACCTACTGGCGATAGCCAGTAGGTATATATAGTTAGGATTTTTTTCCTATGGGACTTTTGAAAATTCTATGTCTAATAACTTTGGCGTTTGTGGACGGAATCGGCTGAAATGTTCAGGAAAATGGCACATTTTGTTTCTGAGCAGCCCTTGAAAATATGGGGGGGTTTCGTCAAGGGAGGGCCGAGAAAAAAGGGGGGTCCCAAAACGCGTTTTTCCCATGTTAATTTCCATAGGGCGTTTGGCCTCACTTTTAGCTCGAACGGCTGAATGGATTTGCACGAAACTTGGCAAAATTGTAGGGACTGTTAGCCCGATGTGCCTTTGCTGGGTCTCAATATATGTGCTCCAGTGGATTTTGAGAAATTAACGTTTTAAAAAATGTATACATCTGTGACAGCGTCCCGGGTAGCGCTCCAGATCGCGTACTTTTCGTGTCACGGAGCTTTGCGAAGCGATGCTGATTGGCTCTCCGGTGTCTGTCAACATTCTAAACAGTCCGGAGCGGCCGCCATCTTGTCTCTCGGTGGGATCGAGAGACAAGAAGAGGTGAAAAACGAAGGGGGAATTTAATGAAAGGGGGCAAGGTAGACCCCGCTTGACCCCCTAGGAATGATGTTGGGGTTATTAAAGGGTCCCGTGGGGAAAATTAAAAAAATGTGATTTTTCACAGTAGAAGCGTTTCTCGGTTCGCAAATTAACGGCTGAATGGATTTGCACGAAACTTGGCAAAATTATAGGGACTGTTAGCCCGAATGACCTTTGCTGGGTCTCAATATATGTGCTCCAGTGGATTTTGAGAAATTAACGTTTAAAAAACAGGTATATCTGTGACAGCGTCCCAGATCGCGTACTTTTCGCGTAACGGAGCTTTGCGTAGCGAAGCTGATTGGCTCTCCGGTGTCTGTCAACATTCTAAACAGTCCGGAACGGCCGCCATCTTGTCTGTCGGTAGGATCGAGAGACAAGAGGAGGAGAAAAACGAAGGGGGAATTTAATGAAAGGGGGCTAGGTAGACCTCTCTTGACCCCCTAGGAATGATGTTGGGGTTATTAAAGGGTCCCGTGGGGCAAATAATAAAAATTTGATTTTTCGAGGTAGAAGCGCTTCTCGGTTCGCAAACTGGTAGCGAAACGTGAATTCGCCATTTTGTGTTTCGATTTCATTAAATTACTAGGTATAAGGGGGTACGGGAGACTTATCCTGACCCCTTTTGTTTTCTGAGGGTGGCTGAGGAGGCTCATATATGTTGATACATGTCTTCCAGCGGCTGTGCGTGAGCGTTTTTTTTTGTTGCGTGACGTCTGTTAACGTTCAATTCGATGGAAATCAGGAAGTGTTGACCGCCATTTTGTCACTGCGAGTAAATATTTTGTTTAAAATAATTGTTATAAATTAATCCTTATTGATAAACATTGTCTGCGCCATCTTGTCTTTTTTGCAATGCCACACTTTTGTTGAGCACGGCAGCCATTTTAGATGCCTTGACCAGACCCACTCTCTGCACGCCGCCGATCCTCAGCATGGCTCCTCACCCTAGCAAGCATCTCCCCCACGCACTGGTCACCCCCGCTCTCTCTCTCAAGCATGGGCCAGAAACCTCCTCCCATGTGCGCTGCTCTTCCCTGAGAATCACACCCTGTGCCCGCCCGACACCACCCTTTCACCCTATTCAGTACCGCACCCTCTGACACTCTTCTTCCTCTGTGTCCGATTGTTCAGGCCGGTCCCAGGCTATCACCTAGCCCTGCAGATGTAGTTTATGGCCCCAGCTGTAGAGAATCATCCCTCTTCAAAGGAGTTACAGTAGATCTGTCACACCACACGCGTTCCTACTATCTGATAACCATCCTGTATTGTGCTTGGGGAGGGGATTCTCACTGTGAGGGTGTGTGGGACCGAGCCTGAAGCGGAAGATTCCAGGGATGCCTCTTTGTACATCAAAGTTTTTACAATTATGTGTCACATTATAAATATATAGTACTCCAACAAAGTAGGATTATAACACTTTAATAACTTTTAAATATATAGAACGCAACAAAAACAGTAAATACATTTAAACATTTTTTTGAAAAAAGAAGCAACAATGGTCAGTAGCTGTGTTTTGTGCGAATAGTCCCAAGGCAGCACAACGTGCTGAGTTCTGGAGGGCACCCAGGTGATGTTACCTGGGTGCCGCACTGGTTTTTGGTATCCTACAATGCAGCTCCGAAAAACGGCGTGGGGCGTCCCGGGGGGTGCGCGGGGAGGCCTCGTCAGTAGCGGTCTGTTGTGCGAATAGTCCCAAGGCAGCAGAGGGAGGTGGCGCAAACTGGTTTTTGTTTACACTGAGTGTATCAAAGGTTATATTAGAGTCTGAAGAGGTTCATCGTATTATCACATGAATGATGTCATTAGTGATGTGCTCAGTAATGTCAAATGAGATGTCAGCAGTGATGTCATTTGAGATGTCTTCAGTGATGTCATCAGTGATGTCATTTCAGATGTCATCCGTGATGTCATTTGAGATGTCATCAGTGATGTCACTGAGCATGTCATGAATGATGTAATATGTGACATCATCAGCAGTGGATTGCGGGTGCGCGATATATAGTTAGCGCATCTAACTATATATGCGAATTTCAATTTATTTATTTATTTATTTATTTATTTTTGAGATTTTTATTGCACATACAAATACCCGAAGGTGTCTCGGCGCATAAAGGGCTAAGAGCGATCAAACAGCAACTTACTGGTTAAACAACCATGTCTTTAATAGCCTACGGAAGCTCATCAGATTGGGGGCAGTTTTAATCGCCAACGGCAATGGTTTTATGCGAGTAAAATAAGGTTTTGAAAATGCTAATCCCTAACTATATATGGGCTAAAACCTATGGTTTTTTCATTGAAAAAAAAAAAAAAAAAAAAAAAAAATATATATATATATATATATATATATATATATATATATATATATATATATATATATATATATTGAATCATTTATACAAGACCTTAATGACAACACTCAATTTGAAGCTAGAAAGAAAAATCAGTAGCTCCAAAGCTATTTTTTTGGATTTATACGTTGAGGCGTCTAACAAAAACTTGACGACAAGACTCTACTGCAAAGAGACAGCCGGGAATACCCTGCTACATGCGGACAGCGGACATCCTAAAGCACTGATCCGTAGCATTCCATACGGCGAGTTCCTCCGGGCCCGGAGGAACTGCAGTCAGGATCAAGATTTTGTAAAAGAGAGTGAGTGTATGAAGGAAAGATTCGAAGATAGAGGTTACCATCCCAGAATCATTGAGGAGGCATATCAGAAGGCTAATAAGATCAGACATGAATCATTGCTGAACCCTGAAAGAAAAGATAAAGGGCAGGATAAGGAAATCATCAGGTTTATATCAACTTATCATTCCAAATCATGGAAAGTTCAGAAAAGTCTTATCAGACACTGGAAAGTGCTCAAGACAGAATCAGCTTTGACTGACGTTTTGGGTGACAATCCCAGTATGACATACCGGAGGGCAGACTCACTGAACTAAAGTGAGTCAAAATGAAATTAGCACAATAAGACCTAAAACCAGTAACATCCAAGTTTTCTTTACACGTATGAAATGTAAAGCGTGCAAATATAGTTCTAACGTGAAAAAGGTATTCTACCCAGTAGAGGAGAAAGAAAAGAACATTGGGAAACATCTGACATGTCTTTCCGAATACTGTATATATATTCTGGTATGCCCTTGTCCTAAAAAATATGTTGGGAGTACCATGTTCCCGGCCAAAATACGGGTCCTTCAACATATGAGAGCCATCCAGAATAAAGATCAGACCTCGCCTGTGGCCCGTCATTTTGAGGAGTATCACAAAAGTAATCGTGACCTCCTCAAATTCTTTGTCATTGACAAACTACCACCAATGCCAAGGGGAGGGGATAAAATCCGCAAATTGAGACAGTTGGAAAACAGGTACATCATCAATTTAGATACCTAGATCTCTGGTCGCCTCAATTCCGAAGAGGAAATGATATGGCATCTGGGTGACACGTAGACTATGTATGACCATGTAGGGTATTCACAGTGTCTGTATTTATATATTGCTTTTCTGTAGTGTGCCTTATGTACATAGTGGAATTCTGCTTACCTTATTCTGTCTTGCAAGAAATTGTTTTTAATCATTAACTAATTTGGTTTATTGTTTATCACATGTTTGAATTTATTTTGGGAAATAAAAAGGGCACTATTAGAAAGTCATACAATTTTAAAGTCATCAGTATAGGTGTTAAGATTTGATATTGGCATTGACGGGCAAATTTTGCTTTGTCTTTTCCCCCTTTCTGCAGAGGGCTGCGGAGGAGCTTGATTGCTGAGAGACATTATTAAGGCTTTTGTAATTTGGACATTTGGCCTTGATACCTTCCCACTGGGGTAGTAGGATGTTCTCTTCTTTTCCTCTTCTGGTTTGCTTATGTTTTTTCCTTTTTCTACAACCGCAAATTTACAATTGATGACTTGCCTTGGAACCTTAACCCACTTGGGTTTCATTTGATTTATCAATACTCTATGCTCTGGAGTTATGTATATTGGTTCTAAATGTTAGGCATATCCATGGAGAAATTAATCTTATAATGGATAAATCATTTTGAATACTGTGAGCAACCCGATAAATTCATACATTAATGATGGTAACTTTCTAATTAATATTGATATTGTTTTCCATGAATATCGAGTCCAGCATCAAATAGGGTGCAAATGTTTGAAATATTATACTTCTGATCAGCAAATACAATATGATTGACATTATCTTCTATATGTGTTTTGCAATGGAGTACTATGTTCAAACACCACTACAAGATGGCCACCGTATCTTAACTTTTTTGTCCCTTGTTCATGTTTTCACTGTGGCAATCACGTGTGCATTTGTGTTTTTTGAAACTTTATTAATATGTGTTTAGGAACATTACTCAACTACCCGTGATCAAGGCGATTGGTTCGCTGAAACGCGTTGGGCTGTTCCATGTATCTGTGTTTTGGAACCGATGTAAATTAAAAGCAACTTGAAAAGTACACCAGACTGCTGGAGTAATTGACAAATACGTGTTACCTGAACGGAGTGCATCGGCACAGTTTCTAGTGTGCGTCGTAAACTACAATATATATATATACACATATACACACATATACATACACACACACACACACATACATATATATATTTCTTTAGGCGCTTGGGCTTTTAATCACTGTATATTGCTCTGCCTACTCCTGACTCGACATGTGATCAAGCTCCGCCCGCGGAGCGAAACGCGTCAGGGAGAGCACTTGCTCTGCTATGGAAAGCAATAAATTTGCACTGCTGACACTTTAATCGTGTGATGGCGTTTTGATATTATTCAAAATACACTTTGGAGGAGAGGTGGTCTGCGCCCGCTTGTGACCGCGACTAGAAGCGGTCGGGTTTCTTCTGATTATATATATATATATATACACACACACACACAAATTTGATGTACATAAGGACTGTTCCATTCATGAACAAAATAGATTAGTCATGACTTGCTCCCACCCCTTTTTAGGTCGAGTCTTGACAGCACATGCGCTGTCGCAAGACCTGTAGTAAACAGAATATGGAGGGTAATTTCTTCTGCCGCCTGCCATTGGTTAATTTGGCATTGCTCTTCTTAGCTGGCTTATTTTTGGCTGACTATCCGATACATCACTTCCGTTTTGTAGGAAGCAGCACCGACCAACTACAGTTTAGTTACGCTGCTGGGCTGCTATCTTTTCATTTAGGGACTACTTCCTTGAAGAAGCCAAGCACAGCCTGGGCGACTCCATTTTCTAAAGTGAGATGACACACAGTACGTGCGCCTCCATTACGAGATCGCACTTCCACACGTCGACCCGTCTGTACCGTCACGGATGAGACCGGGCAGTACAGTTATTTTCTTTGGTTGTTGAACCGAGGATGGCACGCGGCAGCATGCTGGTACCACTCTTTAAACATGGCAGTTCATCGCTTCATTGTTTTCACATCATTTTAATCCGGTGGGTCTGTGTGCCTACTGCCCGGGATCTGATGTAGGGAATGCTGGGCTAGAGTTAGAACCGGGTGGCTTTGAACGACGAGCAGTAAGTGTTGGTTGTCTTGTGCCAGTCAGTGGTGCCAACATATTGCAGTGCCATGTAAGCTGGTGTGCATGGACAGCTTTGGGTCCTTTCCATGATTAGGGTCACACTGTGCACCATAACGCTCCAGTGGCTTAATGCAGACACTGAAAACATCCACCTGCCCTTATGTGCACTGCCCAAAATGGCGCTTGTAACTGTCATGTCATAATACAGCGCCTCGGCCATGGTCTTCCAGCACGTGCCAGTTACTAGTAACTCAGTGAACACAAAACAATATGACATAGGATCTGAGCTCCTTACAATCCAGCTCGCCTACATTCATGACAGTGCAAGAAGTTAAGGGATATGCCAGTGTTCTCAGTTTTTAAAAGATCTGGCTAGCTCCGCGGGTCAAGCACCTTCTGCTGAGGCCTTTGTACAACACCGATTTACAGGTTTGAATCACTGTGGTCAGTTCATCCTTTAATCCCGGTGCGGTCAGTAAGTGCTGGAGTGGTACACTCGTTGAATGCCGGGATGAAAGATGGACAACACTAATGCAGCATCATGGCACTACTCTTTTCTCAGACCCAGACCATGGGCATGCATTGCTAACTAACCGTAGTTGGTATACGATCCCAGGAGAAACAACCACCACTGGATGCCCTTGGCAGTGGTTAAAGTATTGGTTAGCGTGGTTAGATTGCCATCGGGGGAGTAGTTTCCACTGGTACAGCATGTGCAAAGGCATTGGTGTCCAGAGGGGCCCATGAACCCAGATTATTGCTGTATTTTATAATTAAAGCATGAGTGTGTGTGTGGAGGGGGGAGGTTGTTATCCCTTTTCTTGCACAGGGTCCAGGATGGCACTCTGGTTAAGCACTGATAGCTACTATTAAAAACCTGCAGTGAACAGACAGGATCTGGGCCTTTGAAATCGCACCAACAGTGTTCAACACTAAAGCAGAATGCAAAACAACTTCACATAGATATCTTTATTTGAGGAGGTCGCTTCTGGCTGGGTGGAGATTATATATAAATGCTGAATCCTTTATCCAATTACATCTTGGTTAAGATTTTTCTTATTTCTACTTTCACTCATTACAATTTATTTTATGGATGCTGATAATCCAATACAAACTGACCCCTTGGTGTGGCCTTTGGAGATTCAATTAGGGGATCTGACTGTTGTTAATTGGCACCTGCTTCACCAGACTATCATCTTGGTTTGTGTGGTCAATGGGCAGCAGTCGGGCTTTGCACGTCATCAAACTTATTTGGCTTCTTGTGACGATAATTGGGGGCACTCCACTTTTACTAAAATTCTCTTAAAACTGTGACCGATTGTTTTGTAAATCTCAAAAGAGTTGATTGAAAAGACGTTTTTAAAAAAAGTGAAAGTACACCTATTATACAGCGTCCTTATAGGTTTTGAATTGAGCAAAAACAGTACATACCACGTGCAATTATCTCCTCATCATAAGAACATAATTTAGCCAGTAGTAGTTCCCATTTCTGGAGACCCACGGTCAGGGGTGTGGAATGTAATAAAATATCTACTTGTCCATGGGGCAGGTTGCTTCATAATGCTACTTGTCCTGTAACAAAATCCACTTGTCCCTTTTGTTATATGTAATGCAGCGACAAATTATGGCAGCAGTCTCATTATATAAGAGCTCTGATATAGCCTCTCTGATTACGCCAGGGCTCATACCATAGTAGGGTTTGAATACGAGCCATTCCCTTACGTTGCCACGTTTCCGCAGATCTGCATACTCGGGCTGAAAATAGTGGTAAGCAATAGTTCCAGGGTCTGTGTAAACCTACTAACTTGCATGTTTTGAAGGTTTTCACTCTTCTTTAATCTTTTCCCATACCGAGAAAGGTTGGAACTTTACTCCTGATAATGGCAGATGTGAAACTTCTTCCAGAGTTGGGAAAATAGTGGTTGGAGGGAAAGCAAACTTGTAAACACTCAGGTGTTCGCGTGAGCAAATCTAGATATGCAAATGTGCTAATGTAAAGTGCAGTGCTCAAATATTTTCTAGGAGTACTAGGTCTTAGCCTACTGCTGTAAACTCTTGTGAATTCACGAAAGTTGTATACCTGCACTTAATGCAAGGACATATACCATGGGTGCACTTTTGAGACTTTAATAATTGGGCCCCTAATTAGGTCTGGCATTAACCATGTCCTTTTGTGTAAATTCTGTCTCTCTCTATCAGCTGGCTTCACTGTGAGTGACATCATTCTGCTCTTTCACAAGGAGCATATCGGCTTACAACGTAGTTTTTTTCAGTGCCACAAACTACTGTGGAAATGTGTACTTTTTGAGACCAAAAACAATTGTTGCTTTTTCCAATGTTTGTTATAATGGTGAGTGCCCAGCAGCACCCACGCCAATAAGGTTTTACAAAAACCATGCCAAAACAAGTCACACATTGACAAAACTAAAAGGCTGACCACCAATTTAAGACTTGCTGGCTTTGCCAACGATTGTTTATTTTTATGTTTCCAATAATCTTATTGAAACTGGTTACACGATTTTCGATTATGAATCTTATTTGGGTAATAATAGCATGCATCAACACATTTTACTAAATGATGCTGTAAAGAAATGGTACCTAAACGTTTACAGTAGTTAAGCTAAATGTTTTTTTCCTACTTGCATTTTTTGGGAACAATTTATTTTGAAAGCAAAGACTCCTCAATCTTGCTTTTAAGCTTTTGCAAATATGTGCATCCAATCAGAGGGAATTCTGGGAGCATTATACATAGCTTCATATGGCTAATAATTGAAAATGTGTGTGCCCATTTTTTTTTTTTTACTGGAACCACTGTCAGCTTACATTTACTTGAAGCGCTCTCCCTAATAATAAAGGCTTTGCATGAATGAACCATTAATATAAGTTTGAACAGCATTAACACATGGACACAAATATTACCTCAACTGCAGACAATGCCCTTCTCTGATCCATAATGTGATTCTGTAAACTGGCACCCAAAGGGGTTGTGCTGTAGGGGGTTGGGCCTACTTGTCTCAAGGTCAAAATACATATTAAAACTTGTTGCCCTTGACCCCAAACAATATGTCCTGGGCGTCGGGCTATAGGAATTCCACATCCTTGCACGGTCCTCCAATTACATACAATGAAAGAATTCGACTGGATGGCCTGGGAGGTTTGGGGGATTATCACCCTGCTATAGGGATATTGTGGAGGGGCAAAGAAGGGGCACAGGTATGTGCTAGCATGGCGCCTTGCCGAGTTTGGCATTGGGATATCGGGTTGGAGGCTTCGTGTTCTGCATGGGCTCAGCACCCAGTGGTTCCGGGCAAATCACCTAATCTCCCCGTGCCTACCAAAACATGAATGTGTCCGTCTGTAACATAACTAGTGCTCGTGTAAAGCTCCCCAATAGCTCAGTGTTGAGATCGCGCCATATAAAATAAATAAAGTGCCAAACAAATAAATAATAACAAGCATTTGCAATGCAATAGGTCTCGCATTATTAAAGTTAGAGCTATTGGCATTGTAAACGGCAATGCCTTTTATTTATGTTTTTGCCTTAAGCATTACAGTGCATATACTAGAGGTCTGCAAATGTCACATGCCCGAGCCAGAAATGTCCACTTGTGCAGGCTTCTGTTTGGTTGGTATATTATATGCGGCAAGTTGTGAAAGCCTATGCACATCATATGGGCAGCTGATATTTGCAGACTACCACATGCCTTTGGCTAATTCATATTAAATAGCCAGCTGATATTAGCCCAGTGCTTCAAACCTTTGTCAAATGCATTTTTTGTGGACAATGAATGCCCAGTAGTGCAGGCCTCAGGGATAGGCAAGTGATGTGATCAGGGAACATTCGTCCAAATTTTAATTGTGTTTACATTTAATATTGAAGGATTAAGACTCATGTTTCCAAAATTTAACACAGCAGCAGCATAGTAATATTGATGCAAGTAATCTCTGATGTTTGAGAGGTACCGTTTTGGTCTAAAAGAAACTTTTTTATAGAAGTTAAATGAAATATAAAAACAGCATGTCTCTCCAAAATGTCCATTATAGACTGTCAGATATCACCCATATTAAAAAGGAAAAACAGTATTTAAAACAATCTGTTAAAAAAACGAATTAGTCAAGTTAATCAGGGCAATACTGAGCTGCAGAACAGAGCTAGCTTTATAAGGAGGCCTCCTGAAAGGCTCTTTGCCCATGCCTTAACATGTATCCACTGCTGGGTAGGCCAAAGGTTTCTGACTCTCTAGGTGTAGTGCTGCTAAAAGATCTTCAGCAACATGTGCACCAGAAAGGGTACCTGAAAGTACAACTAATGTAAGAGGATACACAGATGTGTACTGCATCATTTTTGACCCTTTCCAAATCAGACACAAAGGCGATCTATAAAAACGAATCCACTTTAGAAAGACCATTTTTATAACGTTGTATGTCATGTTTGACTCTTAAATCTTAAAACGAGGTGAAAAAATAATGGCAGGTATGTGTTTGTAAAAGGTGGCAACCCTACTTACCAGTGGTTTAATATGTTACTTAGGCATCCACCGTACTGTAGGCAGGGGGACTATCGAAGACTGTCTCTCACTGTCTTGGAGCACAGGGCAGTTTTAGCTGTCATGATTGCTGCATGCTTTCCTTATTAACCAGGTACAATAACCACATGCTCAGCACCCACGGAGCATCCAGGAAGCCAAGATGCAGGTCGGCCATCCCCACAACCAGTTCTACAGACCGTCGGTGCCCTTCACCCAAGGTATCTCCGGCAGCCTCAGCGATGGGACCGTGTTGGTGATTAGTGGCACTGTCAGTCATCATGGTGACACGTGTTCTGTGAACTTGCAGTGTGATCATTGCGCGCCGTCCGAGAACATCGCTTTTCACTTCAACCCGCGCTTTTCCGAAGGTGGTGTCGTTGTTTGCAACACCAAGGAGAGGAACCAACGGGAAAAGAGGAGAGAAAGCATGAGATGCCTTTTCACAAGGGCCACCGTTTTGAAATCAGGATCCTTGTGAACCATCACTGTTATATGGTGTCAGTCAACGGAAAACATTTCGTGGAGTACAAGCACCGGATTCCGCTCCATAGAGTTAACGCCGTGCACATAACTGGAAATGTGGAATTGGAAAATGTGTCTTTTCAGGGTCCTGGGGGGTTCCCTCCGTCTTTCCCACCTTCTACGTGCCCTCCCGGAGGATCGTTCCATCCATATCCAACTCCAATTTCCACCGCATGGCCAACAATGTCCTGTGCCGTACCACTCACACATCCATGGGGGTTGCTACCCATCTAAAGTAATCACAATTTCCGGGACCGTTCTGCACCATGCTAAGAGGTTTGCTATCAACCTGAAGTTCCATGGCGGCACTGCCTTCCATCTGAACCCGCGCTTTGATGAGAACACCATTGTTCGAAACAGTTACCTGAACAACAACTGGGGATCAGAGGAGCGTGGAGGAGCAATGCCCTTTTGTAAAGGACAGGGCTTTATGATTGTAATCTTATGTGAACACCATTGCTTCTGCCTGAAAGAAAAGCTTGTTTTCGGCAAGAGGACAGGTTACTTGGCTTCCATCAACAGAGAACAAGCTCTAGCCGAATTAAAACTGACAAATGCAGAATATAAATTAATACTCAAGTAGTGTGTTAGTGTCTACCATATCACCCACAAAATAAAGAAAGTAAAGTATAAAGTGCTCCAAGTAGGCCTAATATCATTATGCAGCTACTAGGTTTTATGCATCCCAATTTACGAAGAGCCCTAATTAACACATTTTCTTTCATTACTCATTTGCTCCTGGGAATCGGTTTTTGGCCAAGATCACACACTTTGGATAAGAAGCTGGCACCCATGTCTCTCATCGACAGCTGCAGCTTCACAACAAGAGAAACTTCGCTTCTATCCTTTTGCTCGTTAATTACGGCTGTGGCCACTTATAGACCATCAGCCGAAGTTCTATCCTCTTATGTTTGAAACCAAACCAATGTGGGCATCGGTCCTCCAGGTCCTTGCATGCAGAGCCCACGCTGTGTGCTTTGAGTCTCGTTGTCCGATTCATAGGCGCTACAGTTCACAGCCACATCCGGCAGACCTAAAAGGCTGAATGATTAAGGCCCATCAGAAAAAAATCTGTTGATTTGCATGAAAGTTCTACTCCCAGCTATCTCACTAGACCACGCCACTCTGTGATCCTGTGCAAAATACACTACCCGCCCAATTTTACGTGCTGCCTTGAGAGCGCCTACAATGGAGACAGGTGCTTTCAAACACTACATGAAGGACTCCTCCTTTAAAGTGGCCAGTAGAACACGTTCTACAGTCACAGAGCACAATAAATGTGTATGACCCATTGGGTGTCGCATGGTGCATACTTCGCGTGACGCCGAACACCGCGGGTAACTCGACGTCTTGGTTTAGCGCTATAGACGTCCCACGGTGCTGGGGAGCGGGTGTGCTGGGGTAGCTCCGTTATGCCAGGCCCTGAAACGGGTCCGATGAATTGATCCCTATGGAGGACCTCCTGGGAAACAACACTCATGATGCGTCAAGTGCAGGTCAGGCGCGTGCGCCTCTCTTCTTTTCTGTGTAAAAAAGAGAGAGGACAGTGGTCTCTGCAGGGCCCCACGGGCGGCTACCTGTCGCTGCATGCAGCGGCCACTGGTGCATTCCATGGCTTGCTTTATTTAAAAGTCCAGAAGAAGGGGCCGATTCACACCGGCTGCAGAATCAAAGCGCGGGAGCGCGCAGGAAGGCCACAACCCTACCTGGGTGGCGCCCGATGTGTGAATCAACTGCGGGCCTGTTTAGACAACAATGTCACACCGACGGGGATGGCTCGCAAAACCAGTACACTTAAAATAAACAAGACTGCCAGGCAGACAGCAAGTTCTGGTTGTCCTTCGAACCCAATCTGTGGGCGGTATCCTGACGATAGGGCATGATGGTGACAGTGAAAATGATTTTGCTATCGTCTGGTAACTGCGCATGCGCGTTTGCGCCAGTTCCTTTGGGCGGGACTTCCGTCTTCGGAAGTCCCTTGCACGCGCCCACGGAGTGCCTGAGAGCGGGGCTCCCATGCCCGAGGGAGCCCCCGCTACAGAAGTCCCGAATGGCGGTAAGTGGGGCTTAGTTCTAGGGGGGTGCGCTTGTGTGTGTGTGTATGTATGTGTGCGATGGCGGCGGCGATGGCGGCGGCGGGGGGTCTTTGTATGTGTGTGTGTAGGTGCGCTTGTGTGTGTGTGTAGGTGCGCTGGTGTGTGTGTGGGGGGTCTCTGTGTGTGCGTGTAGGTGCGCTAGTGTGTGTGTGTGTAGGTGCGGCGGCGACGGGGGGGGGTGTGCCTGTGTATGCGTGTGCCTGTGTATGCGTGTGGCTGTGTCTTTGCGCATGCGTGAATGTGGGTGCGCGTGCACGCAGTCAAATCCAGCAAAGGAGAAGCGCGTGGCACATTCTTGTCCTTCATTCCCCCGAGTCAGATGACTATAAGTCTCCAGCCTGGACGTATCCTTCGGATGCTAATTCCAGGCGAGCCCTAAAAAGGCTTCTTGTGGGTAGTGTCTGCTAGTCCGGCTGCTAGGCTATGAGTAACATATGGCACTCTGCTGGGCCCCGCTTCAAAAGAATTTCTATAACATAAATTGAGCTGCTTTTTCCCACTAGAGGAGCCATTGAAGCAACTACTTTATAGCACTGGAGAATGCCTAGATGTTCACAGCTGACCTACATTGATTGAAGGGCATGTGCAAGCAAGGGTGAGGGTTTCCCTTTCAACCGACGCTGTGAGGTGTTTTCTACTCCAATCACAGTGGCTGGCGGCTGCTGCAACATAAGACCCCACAGCCCGGCGGCCGGGCCAGGCTGCAGGTGCGAGCTGCACAGTCTGAATGCTGGGGAGCACCTCTGATCCTGCCTTAGCCGAGCACAGTGTACCATCAGTGCTATGCAGTCTCCGGGGTAGGCTCATTCACTCTCCCCCTGCAGCTGTTGATATATGACCTGAAGCTCCCTATTAATGCCCTGTGTCATCCCTCGCATCTGCCCCATTGCGCACATGCCTGCCACTTTGACTACAAATCATCAGTCCCAAAAAGCGCTAGGCGATCTACTTGTGTGGGCTTTTACCGCATGCCGATTGCTAACATCACTACAGCTGCGTCTCTTCCAGATTTTAAATGCTAAATAAATAAAATATAAAGTTTAAATGGGGGCACATTAGCAAGTGAGCACATTTGTACACTTTTACAAGCTACAGCATGCACAACGGCCGATAAGCCACCGAAAGGCTTCGCGTAACACCCCCCCCCCCCAAACCCCCCCAACACACGTGAAAAGCTGCATTCACCCTCTCCTCTGCCAAATCAGTGCCGTTTTTTAGGGCTTGTCCTATTAATCGCGCAAGCGATGATAGGACGAGAGTATAGAGGCTCAACCAAGCTCTGAAACCATTGCGGATTTCATCAAGTGCATGTGCTTGTGAACGCGCTTACCATTTGCTCCCAGAGCCGCCTGCCTCCGAGAGCTTCACTTCAAAGGGCTCCGCTCCCCCGCCCCCTGCTCCACACTTTTCACGGCCGCCAGGCCGTGCCTCACATTTCTCCTCCCCCCCTCCCCACAGCAATGTACAACTCACCCCCTCTCCCCACCAATACCAGTACGCTTAACAAACGTTTCCATTATATATGTAGTATCTGCTCCTCCGCTTTATTCTTCCAATCCCTTACATTATATTTACATTTAGCTTCCATATAACTACTTTCCGTGCCTCTACAGTTTACTTACGGCATACTATGCATTTCCATTTAACTATAGCTTCAGAGTACATGTTTGTACATATTCTCACTATTGACGAAATTAGCGTGCGTTGGAGGTTTGCCATTCTGTAGGCTTCACATAAACATACACCTTTATGACGCTTTGCTTTTGATTATTACTTATAGGGTACATTACGTGCGGAGTCTTACTATTAAAAAAAACGTGCTTTACAAGTTAATTGCTGCCTTGTTTTTTTACTGTTGGTTGTGCTGTGATCAGGGCCACATTTCACAGTGTTTAGAATTGAAATATTTTCGGTGCTCTGCGACGAGATTCTGTTATGCTGTTTACTCCATGATGTGCATTGAAGCCGCCTGGTAGTTTGTCAACATTCAACATGAATGCAATGCACCCCAATAACAGTATCAAACCACGAAACGATGGTGCATTTGAATACCACACAACTGTCATATCTCAGTGTTTTAATAATATATGTGGAATGTGCCTCACTTAATCCAAACAGGTTACACTCGGGCAGCCATGGATGGCAACATTAATAAAATGCATTCATAGGTAGCAGTGCGTTGGCAGAATATCCTTGCATAGCATACAGCGCACTTCAGCCGGATTATAGCGGCTTTACCTCCAGTGCATGGTGTTAGCGCTGTGCAGCGGAGGTTGAGCGGCTGCTTGGTACGCAATAAAGTATTCTGAGGCACAACTTTTGGAAGGTGTTTTCACCTTACGTGATCTGTAACCCCAGCGGGCTCCGCCACGCCTCCAGGCTCTCGGGGTGAGTGGGTGGCTTTAGGTCGCCTTCTGCTGCACATGCTTGGGCCCTCACGTGATTGGCTTTTTTTTTTTGTCCACATGAAACACGAAGGGCCAATTCACAGAGTACTTAGAATACGGGAAGAGGAACTCCGGAAGTACTCTTTTGCATGCCGTACGATGCCTTTGTGAATCGAACCTCAAAACAAGGGAGTAGAGAAAAGAAAAAAGCATTGATTTTTTTATTCTTCATCCCTTTTAACATACTATGCCCAATTGAAGCGTAATGCAAAGGGGCTGTGTGCGCGTTGTATGCATCCGGTTACAAAACACTTATGTTATGGTATTCATCGGTGCAGCGCATTGTGCATACATTGCCCTGAAAGTGTGCAGCGTCACACACTACTAAACCGTACGTCTGCAAGTCTCCCGTCATGGTGTGTTAATGTACACAACACTGTTTCATGAGCCACAGCCTTTATTGGCCAATTCAATACACATTTCCAAGCAGGCATAGGATTATGGAGTTGGCCTAACGGCTAGAGTGCTCGCCCTCGGAAACCCGGTTCAAGTCTCAGTAATGTCGCTAAACTTCCTGTGATTCGGGGCAAATCACTTAATATCCCCGTGCCTAACAAAATGACAGTGTGTCCTTGTGTAACATAACATAATATGATACTTCGTGCTCGTGTGGACTTCTGTATATCGGACAAACAAATAAACATAAGGAGATGATGGATGGAGCGCTGAAACGTTTCAGACACTCTTCCCCCCAGTGACAGATCTGGGCTGAATCCATCATCATTCTTTAGCTCACTTCGCCACCCTAGTTCACACCAAGCTATAAACAAATCAGTCTTGACACTGTGCCTCATGGGAACAGTCCAGCCTGAACTGGCAAGCCAGGTTTTCCCTGGTCCGGAAACAAGCATCCTGGGACCGGTTTCGGGGTAACACCCCATATCAGCCAGCCTAGCTTGAATCCAGTGGCAATGTGAGCAAGGGACCCACGTCTGGGCATACCCTGCCAACTTGGGGCGAACAAAGCAAACACAAGTAGAGGATGGACGGAGGGACAAACAACCCAAATGTACAAAACAGATTTTCCTACATAAAAACAGAATATATCACAAGACAGAAAATGCTTCCCTTGTAGCACATTTTACTATGCACAACCACACTGAAATGGACTTTACTTTACATGTAGTGAAACAACTACAACTAGCTCTGAGAGGTGGCAATGCATCATAGCTGTTCACAAGATGTGAATGTCATTGGATAACCAAAGTCAATTCTGTTAACGGTTTTAATACATTTCATGAATGGAACAGTATGGTTACAACATGCTCCATATTATTCACTAAGTAGTAGCTCTCACACCTCTAACATCTCACAATCATGACACCTGCCCTGCATAATTAATTCTACTAATTTCTAGCAGCATGATATTTTTTTGTTTCTCCAAAGCAGAAATTAATTTATTTACTCAAAACTCCTGGTCATGATAAACTAGTACTTCCTGCTTTTCTGTTGCATGAGCCTTTGCGTATGTATTCTACTTTATCTTGATCAATGTCAAGACAAGCTGCATAATTCACTTGCTGTCTTAATTGCTTGCGGGGGCAGATCCGCCTCTAACTGGGTGATTAATTCAGGATTCAAACACCAGCACTGTAACATCTTCCCCAGCCTGGGTACCCGCCAATGACTATAAAACACACAGAGCTCAGTATTCCACGTCTTTCTTTGTCTACATGTAACAAACTGCAAATTCAACATTCTAAATAATCCTTCTTTTAAGTCCTCTCTACCACTTACGTCACCGCTCTGCGGAGTCTATGTCTAGGATTTTGTAAAGCACATAACTACCCAAGACTGGGCTTCCCAGCACTAATAGGACCCAGTGAGACACACAATTGTTGTTAAACTGATCTTTTTCAGCTGTTTCCTGAAGTTCAACAGATTTGTATTTGCTCTAAGCCAATGGGGATGGAGTTTCATAATCACGCAACCGGATATGCAAAGGAATGACCTTCATCTCTTGCTCTCCTGTTTCTGGGGACCGTCAACAAGGAGAGGTTGTTAGATCTCAGCTCCCTGACACCTCTGTAAGGGATAATGAGATGCTAAAGGATATTGGTGCTGGCAATATGTTATAGCTTGTGAGAAATACATAATGCTTTAAATTGTGTCCTTTCGGGAGCCAGTGAAGTTTAGCATTTAGAAAGACCTAACATGACACGGCCACGACTTGGATGTCATTCTCATTCAATTGCCTTGCTTGCCTGACGCATGTACAGCTCCTTCACTGTCCTTTTGAGTACTACCACTATGGGGGAAACCGGTGGCATGGGACCAGTAGAATGCTCAATGATATGTTTAAGTAACGATTCAAGTTCTTTTTCAACAGCATTATGTAAATGAAAAGCAATTTGGCTAGGTCTTAGAGCAACAACAAGAATGTCCTCATTAATTTGCAGCTTTACTTTCACAGTCTTAAGCTTTCCTAAACCATGAAACAATGAAGGGAATTGACTTACTATTTGAGGTAAAAATTAATGTTGTAATTAACAGAAATCAGTCCCATATCAGCAGCTGAGTAGACAGGCACTTGACGTTGTACTGTGACACATTGATGGGTGCTTGCACCTTTGTTTACTTGTGTTTCATTGTTGCTACAAACATACCTTGACTTTTTAAGTGCATCGATGCAGCCCATGTATACACTTTGGTTTTCTACGGCATAAGTTGAGGTAATGGAGACATTTCATTATATTTCTCCTCATGCATAATGTTTATCGAAGCACCACTGTTGATGATGACAGATATCGAATAACCATTCACTTTGGATGTTTGAACAACCTTAGTGCTTTGGCTGTAGTCTTTTCTTTGACTACACATGTGGCCAGTCCAACATGCGCACTCTTTTCTGAGTTACATATATACATGGCACATCCACCCTCTTCACTTTCACTTGATACTGATATAGAAGAACAGTTTGAAGATGATTTAGATGACAATTGACTTCGTTCAGTGTCAAATTGCCTCAACTGATATAGCCGCTAGGCATTGTGGTTTGTGCGTCGAACGTTCCTGTGGCCATTTAGGGTTTATACTGTGACGCATTTGCTGTGTAAACAGTCACAAAATGGTTCTCCTTCCCACAGCCTTTACATATCGGTCCAATGGTAGGGCAATGACTTTCAAGTGGAAATGGAACTCCACATCTAAAAACAACTTATTTTTACATGTAGGCATCACCTTGTGTCCTTCAGTCTTTGGTTTACTTTTCACACTCATGACTGATACATTCTGGGCACCTCTGGTCTCCATGTCAGCAGTTTGTCTATCGGCACACCCTTCAGCTCTGTCAGACATTAACAATCACTCCAAACTTAGAGTTTATCTCAGCATTCTTAATCTGAATGAATATGACAAGCATCTATCAATAACTCTTAAACGTATAGCTTCTGTGTCACTAAATTTATTGAACTTACAGTGTTTGACAAGTGTGTCGAGTCGCTCCCCAAATTCATTGATGGTTTCACCAACTTTATGTCATTCTTGACTAAAACTGTATCTTCTGGTTACTCATCCCCTATCTTGCCACCCATTGTAGTGTCTTCCCCAGCTAGGGTAGCCACCAATGACTATGCCACACAGAGCTTAGTATTACATGCCTTTATTAGTCTGCGTGTAACTGCGAACTGAGAATTCTAAATCAGTCTTCACTGCATTCCGCTCTAATACTTGCGTCGCAGCTCTAAGGAGTCAATCTCGAGCCAAAAGGTTTCCATCATTGCTAACTTGCAAGACACCAGAAGCACCACTTCCCACAGAGAATACTTTGCCTCCTGCTAATAGTCCTTACCTGAACAATCTGGCCGCTAAATTGTGCCTTAAACTCTGACCGCTGTGTTGCTACTGCACACAGTTTTTTAGGGGTCTCTCCATTTATTGGTTTCCATTAACTGAATGCTTATATAATCTCTTTTTGTTGCAATTATCACCTGCTAAATAATCAAAGGTCAAAACGCCATTGACAGCTAGCAGACTAAAAAAGATTTTTCTTTAATTGAATTCTGAGCGGAAACAATCTAGAATATTTATCCTCTTGCACACAATTAACGATCAACAGTTGGAAAAACAAATATATTTGCTCTTTTCACAGTTTTTCTTCATTTATCATCACCTTAATTCACCACCTGTATGATTCATTGAGCAACAGGTGTGCACCTAACATACTGAACACTCACTATATATGTATGGTGCATATAAATATACAACTACAAGTCATATAAATGTTTATCACATATGTGCATAACGATACGTTGTTTACGTATTGTTTAAATGGTTATTCCCTCTCTAAAATAATACCTATTAGGATATTGTTGCACATCTATACTGAGGTAAAGTGGACACAGTGGGCATGGCTGATCTGTAGAAAAGAAAGAAATCCAAATATCCAAGCAAGCGTAAAGCACTTGCCCGTCTGGGGTGAGGATAACCCTTTCGAGTATCTCTGTAAATCTAACGCAACATAGTTAGGCTAATATCAACAAATCCTCAGTTTCCCTTTGAATCCGAAACAACCAAACTAGAAACGGACGCTCTCAGAAATTTATTAGTTATTTATTGAATGGAGATAGTCTTTGGTTTGCAAAACACTTCTTAAACCTAAATCAACTTTGTGGAGTATATAGGTGACTCAGGCCTGAAATCCAGCCTCTAACTTAACAAGAGTCCTTAAAACACTATGGTAATGTACAGTTTGTGTTCTCTGATTTCACTGTTAAAACACATTTTTGATCATTGTCGATAACTAAATCAATAGCCCTGAATTCTGACTGTTGCATTAGAAGCTACTTTCATGTTGCACAAACACCATCCAAGAGGGCCCCTTCCAACTGACCAAATAGTGGACATAACTGTCCACTTGCAATACAATATGCAGGCGAATCTGGCTCAGTTTGAAAGCAAGGACCCCGTCACCTAAACTTCTCAGAGGGAGTACGAATGGCAAACTGACTAATAGCCATGAGTCTATATATGGCACAACTTCAATGTTTTTCTATGTGACTAGAAACAATGGAGTTTTGCATATGCATAGTGAACTGAGTTACTATACAGAACCAACACTTGCTATGCTGTATTTTAGACTGGTTAGACTAGATTAATGGAACAAGTTTGGTCAATTAAGATCACAAGTCATGGCTTTTGATCTATGCCACAGTTCAGCTGCAATGTAAAGATTCATAGGTGTATGCATCTTAGCCCTTGATAAGGGTATCTCAATTTATCCTCAGAATAAGGAAAAACAAACTGGGAAAAAACAACGTACAGTTTCAGATTCATGTTTGCACACAAAAGGCATTTAAATGGATACAGTTAGTGGTAATGGTAGCTGGAGGATGGTGGCATTGTAGATGCCTCTTCTCTGTGAGCTCTGTCACGCAGGTTGGTATTGGCAGGCAATGAATAGTGGGAGCAGTTTCTAAACCTCCAGGGCTCCTGATGAGTGTTAGTGCAAGCTGTCTCATTGTTACACCTTAGTGAAGGACTCCCCCTCGCTTGCCCCCCCCCCCCCCCCATCTCCTCTGTTTGCACCAAATGCAACGGTGGTGCAAAGAAGTAAGACACAGTTAGGGCTAGGAAATTAGGTAAATTGTAAAATGTATTCAGATCCATAGCTGATTTGGAAGCTATGGAGAATTGGAAAGTAATGACATCCAACGTTCTCCCTTCCACCCAACCTCACACTGGGTGTGCATGGCTGTTCGAGTCACTGAGCAAGGAGAATAGATGCATTCCTGTTGCTAGACTTCAATGGTCAAAGATTGGAGGAACAGGTCTTCTACCCTCAAAGAGAGGATGCTCACAGTATACTGTAGAAACCATGGAAACCCCATAACAGGGTCAGCGCACCCATCTGAGGAACCTCTGTAAAAAATGTAGAAATACAACTTTGGAGGACTATTAGTGGAGAAGTGTGGCTCAATGGTTAGAGCGGCAGACCCTGATGCAGAGGTCTGGCCCAGGATCAGGGTTCAATTCCCGACGCGTCAGGGTCTTGGGCTCATTGTCTGCGGACTCGATAATTCTCACCTCGGCGCCTACTCTAATCATGAGGTCACACGCTGCAACTCTGGGAAATAGCTGCTTAATCTCCACAACGGCCCCTACAACACTGGGATGCCTGGCTTCACCTTGGTGGTGTCCAGGAGGGGCATCTCACAGGGAGAGCCAGGAAGGGTTCCACAGCGTTATACAGCGCCGGGACGCCCCGGTGATGGGCAGCTGTGCGCTTTACAAGTATACTACATTTACATTTTACATTTACATTTATTATTGGCCCTAACCGAGCTTCAGGACAGTGCAGTTGGGGCCAATCAGATATATTGCTGATGGCATAATGAATACTATACAAAGAAATATTGCATGCAGAGACAAGGTTTGAATCCATATCAACAAAGGTTATAGTGACTAAGGTTAACATATAAGAGTGTGAGAGCAGTATCGTGCTAGTGGAGGGTGTTACCGACCATCAACAGAAAATTAATGACAGATCTTTGTAATCCAATAATGGGTTGTGGATTTGAATGTGCACTTTGGGGGACTAGCTTCTAAACCAGGAAAATGTAAAGTGCATGAAACAAGAACAAATGGCATGCCTACTGCAGAAGAAGACTAATAAGCCTTTCTTAATTGGGTGCTGAATCTTGCACACCAAAATCAGGTGACCAGATGCAGGGGAGGTTACCCCTGCATCTGCACATTACCCTGTGACTAGAATGACTAAATCCTCACAAATCCCTCCTTCCTGTCTTATACAATATCCCAACTGCTTTATCTTCTGGAAATATGGTGAACTATGAGCTTGTACTAGAGACAGTGGTTCCAGTTTAAAATGTGCACATGCATAGAATATGTAACAACTTGAGGCCATTTCTAATCAGAGAGGGATATATATATATATATATATATATATATATATATATATATATATATATATATATATATATATACACACACACCTATTATAAAGAGAGAACACAAACCTTTTGGCAAGGTAAACTCGGGAACCACAGCGCCAATCCACACACCCAATACATTGTTGTAATCATCAGGGTGTGCAGATGGACATAGGCTATAGAAAATAAAAATAAAACATAAATTTAAAAATATAACAAAAAAAAAGTAGTGCCCTGAAAGTAGCGCCGGCCGCGACGCTGACTGCCACGACGTAGCGCTGGCCGCAACGTACGTGATGACGAGGAGGAGCGGCGGCTCAGGTAAGGCTCTGGGAAACGGGACGGGAGGGAGCCGGTGCTGGAAGTTGGCCCGGAACAACTGCGGTAAGGCTCAGGGTCTGGGGGCAGCATTTCAGGCTTGCGTGCACTCCCGCCCCGCCACGACAATGTCCGGGACACAGACACACAGCTTCGCGCTTTTAATTAGCATTCTTCTACCGCTTAGGGGGAAATAAGGGAGTCTTACCCGCACCATAATCGCCACATACCCACATTTGTGGGCTAGAAGGGATTCGGGGGCTCTGCAGCATCATCGCGCCGGTTTTGAGCGCCATCTTGGAGTGGGGAGAAGTCCTTCCACTCTCAGCGCCATCTTGGTGAGGGAGAGACACTCGCCCTGCCAGGACCCACGTGACACCCAGTCGGCCATTTAAGATGGCCGCTAGGCAAGTGCGCAGCGACGGTGCGCAGCGGGGGCGCCGTAGGGGCGCCGTAGGTGCGCCAGAGGTAAGCCCGTTTGCGCCCGTTCGCGCAACGGACGCGCATAGGGCCGCTACCTCTGGCCCCTCCGGTCCAAATCGCATAGCTTACACTCGGACTGAGCTATTCGAACTCAGACCTGGTCAGGACCCGGTCAGACCTTCAACCTCCAAGCCAATCACCTGTGGTTTGCTTAATGTCAGATCCCTCTGTAAGCACCACACGGAAATAGCCTTCCTCATTGAGTCTGAACAGCTCGATGTCCTCTTTCTCACAGAAACGTGGACTCGGGAGGACTGTGAGGTCGAGCTGGGCTTAGCCTGCCCTTCAGGATACAAAATTAGCCACTCACCGCGCCCACTTAACCGAGGAGGGGGAATCGGATATATTCATAGAGACTCGCTTACCCTCTCCCAGTTAAAGATTCGAGAGGTACCGGGATTTGAACTGATGGGTTTCTCAGTCAAACAGCAGGAGTCGATCTGCTGCTCGGGTGTTCTTTGTTACCGTCCCCCGGGACCAGCACCATCCATTCCTCTTCTCATTGACCTGATCTATGAACTTGCCAGCTCCCACTCCAGGTTATTAGTTCTTGGAGATTTCAATCTGTGGGCAGGCAGCTCGCTGGACAATGCATTCTTCTCTCTCAGCCAAGCTTGTACAGATATCAACTTAGTACAGCTGGTGAACGCCTCCACGCATCGGAAAGGCCACACTTTGGACCTGGTGTTTGCGGATCCTCAATGGGCATCATTCGTGGACATTAAGTGCCAATATTGGACGGACCACTTTCTGATTAGGTTTTCCCTTTCGTCGGAGGACCCTACTTCGCGTAAGGCTGGACTACCTCTAGCTAAGCTAGAGAGACCTTGGTCCCGTATCCTAAACACTGCTCCATTGCCGAACATCTTAGATGAGGACTTCAAACTTGGCAATACAGTCGAAGAAAGTTATACCCTCTTCTGTCAGTCCATAGCTAGCTCGCTGGATAAGTTAGCGCCCCTTCGGAAGTCGCGAGGGAGAGTGAACCGAGCTAGTCCTTGGTACACGAGCGAACTTCGTCAGCTCAAACTCGACTGTAAACGCGCGGAAAGGGTCTGGAGGAAACAGTACCTAGACTCTGAGAAAATTGCATTTAGGTCTGCTATGCATAAATATAAAGCTCAAATTAAGATAGCGAAAGCGACCTTTCTTGAACTCACTCTGAATCAGGCCCCAAACAAGGCTCAGGCCCTTTTTAAAATTGTTAAGGACCTGGCTCACCCTACGTGTGTGGCTAGTGCAGTTCCCTCGTCGCAAGCTCTTTGTGACTCTCTTGCGGATGCCTTTGAGGAAAAAATCCGTAAAATCCTAGCAGGTCTGCAGGACCCACGGAATTCCACCACTGAGGAGGGAGCTCCGGAGGAGATGGCCAGTCGACCCCTGCAGAGGGCTACTAATCTCTGTCAGGAAGCTCCGGTCACGCCCTCCAGTCGACCCCGACCAGATGAGCAGCCCCCCAGCTTGGGAGCTCCGGCGGCGGAAGCCAGTCGACCCCAGCTGAGTAGCCCTCCTTTCCTTCTTTTGGATCAGGCCCTCAGCTTGGGAGCTCCGGCGACTGCGGCTAGTCGACCCCAGCTGAACAGTTCCTCCCTCGCAGCCCCAGATTCGGCTCCCTGCTTGGGAGCTCCGGCAATTGTAGCCAGTCGACCTCAGCAGGGTAGCCCTCTTCCTCCTCCTGTGGAGCCAGCTCTCAGTCTGGGAGCTCCGGCGAGCGAGGCCAGTCGACCCCAGCTGAGTGGCCCCTCCGTCCCCATTTTGGATCAGGCTCTCTGCTTGGGAGCTCCGGAGACTGCAGCCAGTCGACCCCAGCAGAGGAGTCCCTTTTCTCCTTCCTTGGAGCCGGCTCTCAGTTTGGGAGCTCCGGCGAGCGAGGCCAGTCGACCCCAGCTGAGTAGTTTCCCCCTTCCATCCCAGAAGGAGTTCGGCGACTTAGCCCTGACGATTTCTTCTGGTTCGCCTTTGGATCCTCTCCCTCCAAGACTATGGAAGGTGTTTCAAGAGGACCTCTTCCAGCCCTTGCACGCCATCTGCTGTCAGTCATTCGAGACAGCTACTGTTCCAAGCTGCTGGAAGAAGGCAGTGGTATCCCCGCTTTTAAAAAAACCTACGCTCGACCCTGCTTGCCTTTCTAACTACCGGCCAATTTCCCTGCTCCCTTTTCCGGTTAAAATTATGGAAAAACTGGTCACCCGCGCTCTGTCCAGCTTCCTAGAAGGGAACAGCTGGTTGGATGAGACGCAATTCGGCTTTCGCCCAGCGCATGGGACGGAATCCGCGTTGGTGACCGTGCTAGACAATCTGCGGGCGCGAGTCGACAGCGGTCGGGCAGCATTCCTGGTGCTGCTCGACATGTCGGCCGCGTTCGACACGGTCAGCCATCCCACCCTGATCTCTAGGCTGGAGGAATGCGGGGTCAGAGACAAGGCCAGGGATTGGTTAATCTCCTATTTGGACTGCCGTCAGCAACGGGTTTCGTTACCCCCCTTCAGTTCAGAGGAGCGGAGAGTGGGACAAGGAGTACCTCAGGGCTCAGCCATCAGCCCTATACTCTTTAATGTCTACCTCCGCCCCCTAGTCTAGCTCATTAAATCCTTTGGTATCTCCGCATTTAATTATGCGGATGATACCCAGCTGGTCTTTTCTCTGGAGGGACAGGATGCAGTCACTCTGGAGACCTTTCACCGGTGCATGCAGGCGACAGCGGAATGGCTCCGGTTGAACTCGTTACAGTTCAACGGAACAAAGACGGAGGTCTTACACTGTTCCACTGATCGAGTTCCTCGCGATCTCCCAGTAGACTTCTGGCCTCCGTCCTTCTCAGAGACGGTGTCTGCGGCACAATCAGCGCGCAATTTAGGCGTCAGTTTTGGGCCTAACCTGCAGTTGGATCTACATGTGAATAAGACCTCTTCTACATGTATGATGCTGATTTGTATGCTGCGCAAGGTCCTTCCTCTCCTCCCTGTGCAAGCCAGACCAGAAGTAGTGCGTTGTACCATCCTAAGTCGACTTGACTATTGTAACGCACTACTTCTGGAGGCCCGGGTAACACTCCTGGGCAAGTTGCAAAGGGTGCAAAATATTGCTGCTAAACTCGCCCTTTCTCGCCCCTACCACAGTTCTTCTACGGCAGCACTGCGAGAACTTCATTGGCTGCCAGTCCATCTACGGGTGCGCTACAAAGCAGCGTGTATTGTGTTCAGGGCTATCCACGGCCTGGGCCCCATTCCTTTGCGGCGAATGTTTGCCTGGTATTGTCCATCTATAGCTCTACGCTCCTCGTCATCCAGGCTACTGGTAGTTCCACGATTCCAGAGAGTGAGGATGGGGGGCCGCTCGTTCAGAGTAGCGGCAGCCAAACTCTGGAACTCTCTGCCTATATCCTTGAGAAGCCTTGAAGATCTCTTATCTTTTAGAAAGGCTCTAAAAACTCATCTTTTTCCCAGGATAGGCTGAGCTACTGTTTTCATTGAGTACGGGTCAAAGCGCCAGGATGCCCTTGGTGGTGACAGGTTGCGCTATACAAGTATGCCACAATACAATACAGACAATGTCGTGGCGGGCGGGAGTGCACGCAAGCCTGAAATACTGCCCCCAGCCCCCTTCTGCCCCGGGCAACGCTGGGGCGGGCTGTATATATATATATATATACACACACACACACACACACACACACACACACACACACACACACACACACACACACACCCCCCCCCCCCTCCCCATGGGCAACGTGAAATTAAATTAAGGACCCAATTCTCAAATAAGGTATTAAGTCACAGGCCCGCATGTGCAGGTAGATTTCCAAGCATTGGTACAGATTCACAACTTTCAGAAATTCACAAGCATTACAAAAAGTAGGCCTGGCAATCGTACCAATAGCAAACTTTGGTGAATCTAATTTTTACATGAGCAAATACATGCATGTATATTTTGCTCCTGTGAAAAACTCCAGAGTGAACCCAAAATCACAGAAGCTACCTGTGACAATCTGTGTGTTTGTTTCTGATTTGGTTTCGCCATCCATGGGTACCAAGGAGTAATATGCCAATGCTATTCCTGGAGGAAAATCCCCTAAACACTTAACTCCCTAGAGCCTGCAGTGCTCTCGATTGTTTTTCATGTATACATGGGGAGGAGTTGTTTAATCGCTACATTTAACAACCTGAAGGTCCACCCAAAAAGGTAGCTGCACATCTTCCACCTGAATAATCTCTTGGTACTGGTCTCAGCATCTACTGCTTCAGCAACTTCTCTTTCTACAGCTGAAGGTAACTCGGACCATGCACATAACAAGCTTGGAAGATATATTAGGAGGGAGATCCCCTGGAATAAATTATGAAGGAAGTGGATATCTCATTAGAGCCACAAGGAGGACTTCCCTGCCAAAAAGATATGGTATAACGCTCCCAACATGCCACCCAACACAGCATGACAATACATCTCATCATGAAACAGCATAACTGTTATCCCTTCACACCTTCCATACCATAACACAAACTATCGTCCAACATCAAGTCTAACATTATCAAGCCCAACCTTGTACCAAACACAAACCACCACACACCATACAATAACGTAACACTACAACAACCATCATCCCCATTATTCTAACAGTACTGTATCATTTTAACCACAAGACAAATCATTACACTAAAGAGATCTTAAATGTAAACAGAACAGAAGTGATAGAGTGACAGAAAGTAACCCAATGAAGAGAATCATAAGGGGTCTAGAAGCTTACCACTATAGACTAGATAATTCAAGACTAAGGAAAAGTTACTTAAGTGAGATTTAGGTTCACTGTCCGGGGTACTCTACCTGAATCAATAAGCAATAGAATATCAGGGTGTATTTTCAGGACCCCCCAAAACACCATGTGACATGTTTCTCATAAAACAAAGGAAAACATGCCTAAAACATTTTGGTTCCAAAATATGCATACAAATCAACCAAGTTAAACACCTTAATGAAAGCAGAACATTTTTTTTTTTTTACCTTTTTTATTTTAAACAGTGCATACTCAGGACAGGTTATGAAATTGTCATCGTTATATGGTTCTCTCGGACGTCCATAAAGAGTAGAATAGAGTAGCACATGAATAAAACACTACCTGAGAGGAGGAATCCTACGGTATATAGGTAAGATGCCCTAACTTAAGCACGAGGTCTGGCCCATTATGGTATTATCCCTAGAGTCACAATCATTCAAATAATGATTAGCATATACATGAACTGATCTCTAGGTAATAGCATCTCATTTTCTGACCAGTAAACTTTAGTCAAACAAAGCAGCAGCGGATAACTTCTGCCTCACAAAATGGGCTAGTGGCCTATCTGGTAGAACGACAATGTTAGAGATTATACATCTAGCTGTGGTTTAATTCTGATACTCCATATTCCTATGTAGAGACCTAGAGTTAACAATTATTAGTGTGTCTGAGATGTGTTATCTAGGATGCATCTTACAAACCCTTTCAGAATCAAAGCATAAGACTGGCGAATGAGGATCTAGAAAAAATGGCTTATAAGGATTACTTCTGATATAGTGGGAAATCATTTGGCGAGATATTAGGCACTGATCGCAGCCAAACATACTTTAACAGGGCTAGAACTAAAGGCCAGATTTAGTCAAAGTAAGATAGCTACCGTCACTTGTCACAGTCTCAGATCTACTAGCATTTGGAAATATTGTATGCAGAATCACTTCCATTGAAGGTGTATGAGGAGCAAGATGATGCTTGGATTCTCTGAGCAGTTATGTTGATGGCTCAGGTGGCCTTATTGCAGATATTCAGGAGCTAGGCTCCACACTTCGAGCTAGAAGGCTGGTATGGGGAATGTTGCTAAACATCATATAAGGAAGACCTGACCTGCTTGCAATCAAGCAGCAAAGTAACAAAGTGGGGCATGTCTGGATAATACCATGGTGTTGGCCAATCTGTAATAATCAAAATCAATGTTTTACATCGCATCAAATTGGGAAGTATAGTGATTAGAATAAAAAAATAGGGAAAATATCACCAAGCAGCCTATTATAATGACACTCAATATGGACTTGAGCTGAGAACCAGAACGCAAATAAGTGTTATTCTGCATTGTTTCCTGCATGCAACATTTGGTGTTCACCTCAGACATGCAAGATATCTTGGCTAATGATATTATTTAGCACCCTGTCATGCTCTTCAAAGAGGAAGCTTCAGAGTTTGGAGGATTCTAGTTCTGCAAAGCTTGGAGTTTTACTGCCTACTAAAATATTTGTTTTGTCATTTCCAGATACTACCTTGACCAATGAGGGCTTGTTGTGCGATCTTCTGAGTCCCCTGATCAAGGCATTTCTGTAGTGACTGCATTTGTGGTCTAGCAGTGGAGACCAGGAAAATGCATGAGGTCTAAAGAGATGTCTGAAGCTTTCTTTCTGAGAGAGAGCAGTTTTGGAGGTTATATGACAGCCATTCTCCCAAAGGGGACACTTTTGCCAGGTTTGTGTGAACTTGGCTTCCAGGTAAAGGGTTGATAGGTTTCAGTATTAACTTTGAAAGAGTTATCTGTATGTCTAAATCTTTAGAGAAACTCCAGGATCACTCTTCAAGACCTGCAGAAGTTGTAGCACTAAAATGCCTATTCGCAAATCAGTTCTCCGGTTCTTCTAGAGTTTCCGATATCAGCACTAAGCACTTGTGAAAACACTCTTTTTGCGGACTTGAGGCCGAATGGAAGCATATAGGATTGGTGCTCTTGAGATTCCTATCTGGAGCCCAAAACATTTCCAATGAACTTTGCAAATGGGCATCCAGTAGATGCAATTAACATCGCCCAGTCTTTTTGACGAAAATTTGAGAAAATCTGATTTACAGCTAACTAACACAGAACGTCTACCTCTTATCCATTTGTTGCTGAATTACAGCTCCAGGATGGAAGAACAGTCTAGGCTCGTAATCTTCTTTACTAAGTGGAAATAGGAGCACATCAGTGGTGTCACCAAGGTACTGGCTAGTGCATTTCTCCTGCCACCCCTCCCTGTGTGCCAATCACCAAAAGTATAAGGCAAAGCAAAAAGCATTTCCAAAGGGAACTCCAGGTAATCCGCATGAGAAGGCAGGGGTTTACAGGAAGAAATGAATAAAATATAAACTGTAAAGAAAGGAATATGCTACTTACCAGTATGCATCTGCTCTTGGCATGTAGAGCTGCAGAGTTGTACACCTTAGCATTAGACCGCCACCTGGTGTTGGGCTCGGATGATTGCAGGTTGTTGTTGTCTTGGAAGAAGTCTTTGTAGTCATGAGATAGGTGACTCTTCCCTTGGACAACAGTGTGCATGGTCATCGACTCCATCCTTAGATTGTCTTTCGCCATGATGGGAAATGATGGAGTTAGTAGAGATACAGTAAGAAAGTGATGTCATTGCGTGTGCATCTAAGTAAGATGAGGAAAACTGGAACGGATACAAGTCCCAGGGAGGCGGGAGGGCGTGTACAACTCTGCAGCTCTACATGTCAAGAACAGAGGCATACTGGTAAGTAGCATATTCCGTTCGAGGCATATGAGCTGCAGACTGTACACCTTAGCATTGATTGTGCAGCAGTGTCTCCCCTTCGAGGTGGACACGTGTATCCGTTGCAGTTGTGTGAAATAGAGATTTAAGGACAGCTTGACCTACTGCAGCTTGCACATCAACACAATAGTGTTTAGTGAAAGTGTGTGGTGTAGACCATGTAGCAGCCTTGCATAAGTCCTCTATTGGTATGTTTCCTAAGAAAGCCATAGAGGCTCCTAGTTTGCGAGTGGAATGCGCCCTAGGAGGAACTGTTAATGTATGTTTTGCATTAGCATAACATATTTGTATACACTTTACAATCCACCTTGCAATTCCACCTTTAGAGATGGGGTTGCCTTTATGAGGAGGAGAGAAAGCCACTAACAGTTGTTTTGTCTTCCTAAAGGATTTAGTTCTATCTATGTAGTATAAAAGAGCTCTCTTAACATCTAATGTGTGTAATGCTCTTTCTGCCACAGAGTCTGGGTTTTGGAAAAACACAGGTAACTCTACGGATTGATTTAGGTGAAAAGAAGTGATAACCTTTGGAAGAAATTTTGGATTGGATCTAAGAACCACTTTGTTAGGATGTATTTGAAAACATGATTCTTGTATTGTGAAAGCTTGTATTTCACTTACCCTCCTAAAAGAGGTAATGGCAACACGGAAAGCAGTTTTCCATGTTAGAAATGGCAGTTCACATTTATGTATAGGCTCGAACGGGGGTCCCATGAGCCTTGTGAGTACAACATTTAAATTCCACACAGGAGCAGGTGGTAACCTTGGTGGGATTATTCTCTTTAATCCCTCCATGAATGCTTTGATTGCTGGTACTCTAAAGAGAGACAGATGTTGTCTGCTTTGTAGGTATGCTGCAATTGCTGCAAGATGCAGGCGCATGGAAGAATATGCCAAATTAGACCTTTGTAGATGTAACAGATAACAAATGATATTCTGGATGGATACATCCAGGGGATGAATGTGATTATTTTTGCAATAGATTGCAAATCTCTTCCATTTAGCGGCATAACACGCTCTAGTAGTGGGTTTCCTAGCCTCTTTAATGATGTTGATACTGTCTGGTGGTAGGGTTAGATAACCAAACTCTAAGACTTCAGGAGCCAGATCGCCAAATTCAGCTGGTTCAGATCTGGGTGTCAGATTTCTCCATGGTTCTGTGTGAGCAGGGATGGTGTGAGGCGTAGCTTTTGATGCGGAGCTAGAGAAAGTTCTAGTAGTGTGGTGAACCACGGTTGGCGTGCCCATGTGGGAGCTACCATTATCAGTGTGAGAGATGTTGTCTGAGCTTGCTCATTACTAATGGAATGAGTGGGAGAGGCGGAAAAGCGTACGCAAATCTGCCTGACCAGTTCATCCATCTCGCATTGCCTTCGGACCGTGGGTGTGGGAACCTGGTGGCGAAGGCTGAGCATTTTGTGTTTTCTTGGGTGGCAAACAGATCTATGTGTGGATGCCCCCACCTTTTGAAGAATGGCTGAAGAACTTGTGGATACAGTTCCCATTCGTGAATCTGTTGTGCCTGCCCACTTAACAGATCTGCTACCTGATTGTGGACCCCTGGAAGGTGTTCCGCTAGCAGATGTATGTTTTGAGGAACGGTCCATCTCTAAATGTTCTGTGCAAGTTGGGACAGTTGCAGAGAGTGTGTCCCCATCTGTTTTTGTATGTAGTACATAGCTGTCATATTGTCCGTCCGGATTAGAACAGCTTTGTTTTGTACTTGAAGTTGAAAAGTCTTGAGTGCTAGGAATATTGCTAGCAGCTCTAGGTGGTTGATATGGAACCGTTTTTGTTGAATGGTCCATTGGCCTTGAGTTGTGTGATGTAAGAGATGGGCTCCCCACCCTGTGAGGGATGCGTCTGTTGTAAGCATTACTTGTGGAACAGGCTCTAGGAACGGCCGCCCTTTTGTCAGGTTTTTGGTGTTCCACCATTGCAAAGAGCGATATGTGCGGCTATCTACCAATACCAGATTGTTTAGTTGACCTTGAGCTTGGTTCCACTGTTGTGCTAGGCACTCTTGCAGGGGGCGCATCTGCAGTCTTGCGTATGGTACTATGAAGATGCCATCATGCCTATTAGTCTCATGAACACCCTGGCTTGCAGAGACTGCTGGTATTGAAACATGGAGACTAAAGCCTGAATGTTCTGTACCCTGGCTGGACTGGGATACGCTAGAGCTGTAGACTTATTTAGTGTAGCTCCTAGATACTGATGTATGTGCGAAGGATCTAGGTGCGACTTGGTGTAGTTTATTGTGAACCCTAAGTTGTGCAATGTTTGAATTGTTTGTTGTGTGTGCTGAACACACTGATTGAACGATTTTACCGTTATGAGCCAGTAGTCTAGATAAGGGGAGACATGTATCTGTTGTCTTCTGAGATGTGCTGCTACTACTGCTAGGCACTTTCTGAATAATCTTGGTGCCGTTGTTTCTCCGAATGGAAGGACTTTGAACTGATAATGTTGTCCTTCTAGTACAAACCTTAGATACTTTCTGTGAGCAGGATGTATGGGGATATGGAAGTAGGCGTCCTTTAGATCTAGTGTTGTAAGGAAGTTGCCCTGTTGTAGCAGTGGAAGCACTTGTTGTAGAGTGATAATATGGAAGTGATCTGATTGTATGTAATGGTTGAGGGGCCTGAGGTCCAGAATTTGCCTCAGTGTTCCGTCCTTCTTGGGAATTAGAAATGAATATGCTACATACCAGTATGCATCTGTTCTTGGCATGTACGGCTGCTGACATTCATATCTGTGCATAGATCGCCGCCTAGTGTTGGGTCCGGATGATCGCACATTGTTGTCCTGGAAGAGTCTTCGAAGTATCACGAGATAGGTGGCTCCTCCCCTGGACTACAGTGCGCATGGGCATCGACCCCATCCTCAGATTGTTTTTAGCCATTGTGGCAAAGATGGAGTGAAACTCTGTGAATGATGACCATGCTAGAAGTATGTGTGAAGGCTGCAGCCGCTACCGGCGCGGGGGAAGAGGGCGAGCGATATGAATGTCAGCAGCCCTACATGCCAAGAACAGATGCATACTGGTAAGTAGCATATTCGGTTCGAGGCATTTGGGCTGCTGAATTCATATCTGTGCATAGAATACATAGCAGTCCCTCCATTAACGGCGGCTGCCTGTGCCAGCTGCAGCAGTTTGGAAAAGTGTTTTTAGAACAGCCTGCCCTACAGCTGCCTGCTGTTTGGAGTGCACATCAACACAGTAGTGTTTTGTAAATGTGTGTGGGGTAGACCATGTGGCTGCTCTACATAGGTTTTCCAAAGGAATATTTCCTAGGAAAGCCAAGGAAGCCCCCAACTTCCGGGTGGAGTGGGCCCGCGGTGGAATGGTGAGAGTGCGCTTGGCTTTCTAATAGCAGATCTGAATACACTTAACGATCCACCTGGCTATACCAGCCTTGGAAATGGGGTTGCCTTTGTGTTGTGGCGAAAAGGCAACAAATAGTTGTTTAGTCTTCCGAAAATCTTTGGTCTTATCAATGTAGTACATTAAAGCCCTCTTGACGTCAAGTGTGTGGAGCATCCTCTCCGCAACTGACTCTGGATTTTGGAAGAACACAGGTAGTTCTATAGTCTGGTTGATATGGAACTGAGAAACCACCTTAGGAAGGAACTTAGTTTTAGTGCGAAGCACCACCCTGTTGGAATGAATATGAATAAATGGCTCTTGGATAGTTAGTGCCTGGAGTTCACTAACTCGTCGTAGCGACGTAATCGCTATCAGGAAAGCCACTTTCCATGTCAAGAACTGAATCTCGCATGAATGCAGTGGTTCGAAAGGGGGACCCATCAGCCTGGTGAGGACCACATTTAGGTTCCACTCGGGAGCTGGTGGTGTCCGGGGAGGAATGACTCTTGAGTCCTTCCAGAAAGGCTTTAACGGCAGGCACTCTGAAAAGGGAGAGGTGCTGTCTGTTTTGGCGATAAGCAGCCATTGCGGATAGATGTATACGAATGGAAGCATAGGCCAGATTACATTTGTACAGATGTAAGAGATAACAAATGATGTTCTGAATAGATGAATCCAGCGGGTTAATGTTGTGGTCTGCACAATAAATGACAAACCGCTTCCATTTCGCCGCATAGCATGTTCTGGTGGTGGGCTTCCTTGCCTCCCTGATTAGGTCTATACAGTCAGGAGGTAAGTTGAGGTAGCCAAACTCTAAGACCTCAGGAGCCAGATCGCCAGGTTGAGCTGTTGCGGATCTGGATGCTGAATGTCGCCATGGCTCTGCATCAAAAGCATGGGTGTGAGGTGCAGCCTTTGATGCGGTACCACGGACAGTTCCAGAAACGTGGTGTACCATGGTTGGCGTGCCCACGTCGGAGCAACCAGGATGAGAGTCATCGAGTGCTGCTTCAGCTTGCGTGCCACCAGCGGTATTGGAGGTGCTGGGGGAAAAGCGTACGCAAATTTGCCTGACCAGTTCATCCATATCGCATTGCCCTGCGACTGTGGGTGTGGAAACCTGGCGGCAAAGCTTCGGCATTTGGCATTTTCCTTTGTGGCGAACAGGTCTATCTCTGGATGACCCCACCTTAGGAAGTACGGGTGGAGTACTGATGGATGTATCTCCACTCGTGCATTTGGTGGCTGTGCCTGCTGAGCAGGTCTGCCATCTGATTGTCCTTGCCCGGGAGGTGTTCCGCCATGAGGAAGATATTCCTTTGAATGGCCCACTTCCACATGCTGTGAGCCAGATGAGACAACTGTGGAGAGTGTGTACCTCCCTACTTCTGGATGTAGTACATGGCCGTCATGTTGTCCGTCCTGATCAACACAACCTTGTTGCACAAATGTACCCTGAATGCTTTCATTGCCATGAAGATAGCCATCAGTTCTAGAACATTGATGTGCATCTTCCTTTGCTGCGGTGTCCATAGTCCCTGCACAGTGTAGTGGAGTACATGAGCTCCCCAACCCTGGAGAGAAGCGTCCGTCGTCGGAATGATCTGTGGCACAGGCTCCTGGAACGGTCGTCCCTTGCAAAGGTTTTGTGGATTCCACCAATGCAGAGAGTTGTATGCACGACGGGTCACCAACACTAGGTCTTTCAACTGTCCGTGAGCCTGAGTCCACTGACGTGCTAAGCACTCCTGAATCGGACGCATATGTAGTCTCGCGTGCGGGACTATGGAGATGCAGGAGAGCATCATGCCTATCAACTGCATGAACACTCGTGCTGGAAGCGAGTGTTGAGGTCTGACTTTCTGTATCAGCAATTGAATGCTGCTGACCCTCACTGAATTTGGCTGTGCTGTGGCTGCCAGAGTGTTTAACGTCGCTCCCAGATACTGCCGTATGTGGGCGGGTTGCAGGTGGGACTTTGGGTAATTCAGTGAGAATCCCAGATCGTGAAGAAGGTGAATGGTGTGGGACATGTGGGTGGCACACTGCTGGGCTGACTTTGCACGGATGAGCCAGTCGTCCAGATAAGGGTAGACGTGAATGTTTTGTCTCCTTAGGTGTGCCGCCACCGCCGCCAGGCCCTTTGTAAACACCCTGGGTGCCGTGGTGACTCCGAAAGGTAGAACCTTGAACTGGTAATGTTGGTTTTGGATGGTGAACCGGAGGTATTTTTTGTGTGACGGGTGCAGCGGAATATGAAAATACGCATCTTTTAGATCTAAAGTTGCGAGAAAATCCCCCTGACTGAGCAACGGTAGGACTTGCTGCAGTGTTAGCATGTGAAAGTGCTCCGACAGAATGTACTGATTGAGGGGTCTGAGGTCCAGTATGGGTCTGAGGGACCCGTCCTTTTTTGGTATCAAGAAGTATAGTGAGTAAACTCCTGTGCCTCTTTCTTCCCCAGGCACAAGCTCAATTGCCCCTTTTGCAGCATGACGAGGACCTCCTGCTGCAATAAGTGCCAATGCTCGGCGGACATAGGACGTGTCTTGGGGGTTAGTGGATGTTAACTCCAGACAATAACTGTACTGGATAAGCTGTGTGACCCACCTGTCTGTGGTGATGGACTTCCAGACTGGCAGGAACTGTTGAAGTCTCCCCCCGACAGGTGTTGCGTGGTCGGGGGGCAGTGACAAGGCGTCACTGTTTGTTAGTGGCGGAGGATCTGGGGTTGTTGTTTCCACAACCTCTGCCTTTGGCACGGTTTCCACGATATCCACCTCTACTTTGTTTGGTGTATGTGGTCTGCGTGCCGCCTTTATAGTACTGTGTGTTTTGGGAGAGCTGGCCTCTGGATACACCTCTATTGCTTGAGCGACGAAAAGAACCACCCCTGAACTGCTGCGACTGTAGAGCCCCCATGGACTTCGCAGTCTCAGTGTCTTTTTTGATTTTTTCCAAGGTGGTGTCCACTTCTGGGCCAAATAGATGATCAGGGTTTACTGTCTGATTTAGAATGGTGGTCTGTATTTCTGGCTTGAACCTGAAAATTCTGAGCCTGGCATGTCGTCTCAGCATGACACTAGTGTTAACAGCTCTGGCCGCGGTGTCTGCTGCGTCCAGTGCACATTTGATAGAAGCATTTGATATGAGCTTCCCTTCTTGGATGAGCATCTCAGCTGCCTCTTTGTATTCATCTGGCAGGTGCTGTAACAGGGTCTCAAGTGTGTCGTAATGTGCCCTGTCATACCTGGCTAGAAGTGCCTGAGTGTTTGAAATGTGCCAGATATTGGCCGCTTGAGCTGCCACCCTTTTCCCTGATGCCTCAAACACCTTAGATTCCTTATCTGGGGGAGGAGCATCACCCGTTGTTTGTGAATTAGCCCTCTTCCGGGCATTAGAAACAACAAGAGAGTCCAATGGCAACTGTCCCTTAATGTAAGTAGGGTCTCCAGGCGTCGGTTTGTACTTCTTTTCAATTCTGGGGTTTATCACCCAGGCTCTTGTGCTCCTTAAAGATTTCCCCAGCATGCTTCAAGACACCCTTCAACATAGGCAGAGTGTTGACAGTCCTCTCTGAGGTGGAAAAGGTGTCAAAAAGAAAGTCTACTTCAATGGGGTCAGCATGGAGCTGGACGACATGATTCTTAGCAGCCCTTTCAATGAGGGTATTAAACGCTGCCGAATCCTCAGTAGGCGACATTTTCACAGCCAACACTTGAGTGTCTGGGGTAGAGTGAGGATCACCTGGGTCAGCAGCATCTGCCCAGGGTTCATTTGTATCATCTGGATCAGTGTCCACAGGATAGCTGTATTCATCATTATCACCTTCCCCACTGTCCACATCTGAATAAGTGGGGGAGCTATCGTGGCCACGTGGAGATACAGGTTCTACAAGAACAGGTGTCGAAGTAGAATCCTTTTTCTTCTTCAGTGGAATTTTATAGGACTCCATTGGCTGTTCCGGGGCGATTTTCCGCTTAAAAAGAGAAAGTCTGCCTCTCTCGGCATCGATAAACTGTTCCTGTTGCTCTTCCAACGAGGATTGTCGATGCTTTATGGCCGGGACCACAGTTGTTGACTTCGGCACCGAGGACACCTTCTTGGGCATGTCGGTGGCCATTTTAGGGGCGAAAGCCTTCAGCACCACTTTCGACGGCAGAGTGAAGTGGATGGGCGTCGACGTCTTCTGAGGTTTATCGGCAGGCTTCGAAGGTGGGGGATCTTTAGGCCCGACACTTGAGGCCTTGTCCTTGATGCGCTTTAGGGAGTCTGCCACCTGCTTTGAGAATGAGGCGGACTGCTGCGTCGACTCGACGGAATCCTTCGAGGCACCACCAGGCGTGGACTCGTGGGTCGTTCCGCTCTTGGCCTTGTCGACGCGGAGGCTGGAGAACCTTCGGATAACCGAGTCCTTTGTTGGTGTCGACTGTCTTCGGTCTCGATCTGTTCGGGTCGACTGCCCTGACCTTTGCCTTCGGCGTGCTAGACTTCGTCTCGATGCCCTTGAGCTGTTTCTTCAGGTCAATAACGCTCTTCTGCTTTGTCGGTGCCGACTGGTCCGAGGACTTCGAGCCGACCAAAGCAATACGCACTTTTGGTTTCGATGTAGGCAGCAGTGCTTTCACTTGCGCCGAGACCGGAGCTTTTACTTTCGGTTTCGCATTTTGCGGCTCCTTAGTAATGTCCGAAGCCGAACCCGAAGGCGGGGCCGTAGAACTTATTGGAAGATCTTGGGTAAGGCCTAGTGGCGATCCCTCGACCTGAGCCTTATGAAGCGTTTCGGCCCCAACGTCAGTTTGTGTGCTTAGCTCCTCGCTCGAGCTATCTTCCATGGCCCCAAAGGCCCCGTCGTCGTCTCCTACCCGGTCGACGACTTCTTCCGCTTCAAGAAGTTCAACATCCGCTTCGTAGTTGGAGTCGACCTCCAACGCGGGATTCGACAGGTTCTCACGAACCTCCCGGTCTGCTCCTTCATCATCCCCGGCATCGAAGATGTCCACAGGCTCCGGTAGAGTCTGCTGGGCCTCCTTGCGCGCAGCGCGTCGATGCAGAAGTGTCTTCTTGGATCGAAAACGGGAACAAGCCATGCAGCTAGCTTCATCATGATCCGGCGACAGACACTTTGTTGCACACCGGGTGGACGTCAATGTGGGGATACTTGGAGTTGCACACAGGACATCTCTTGATCGGGCTCCGCTCCATGATGGTTCGTCGATAAGGCCTCTGGCGTCGACCGGGCCTTCAGCGTCTAAAAGCACGCGGCTCTCCTGGAAATACGGCTCAGAACTGAGCTGGAAAGAACTGGGCACCGAACGCAAGACTATACCGACGAAAAACTAAAGGCCTTTTGGCCTTAAGAAAACTTTTATATCGATTCAGACTTGAGTGAACCAATATGCATCCGAACCCAATGGCGGAAAAAAACAATCTGAGGATGGAGTTGATGCCCAGGCGCACTGTAGTCCAGGGGAGGAGCCACCTATCTCGTGATACTTCGAAGACTCTTCCAGGACAACAATGTGCGATCATCCGGACCCAACACTAGGCGGCGATCTATGCACAGATATGAATTCAGCAGCCCACATGCCTCGAACATACAGTGAGTAAACCTGCATTCCCTGTTGTTCTAAAGGAACTATCTGAATAGCATCCTTCTGTAGAAGTGCTAGCCCTTCTTGTCGAAGCAGTGTTACATGGTCTGTAGACATTGGAAGCTGTCTTGGAGGTATGTTTGGAGGGGTTGCTGTAAGTTCTAGGCAGTAGCTAGCCATGTTGGATAATCTGTCTTACCCACTTGTCTGCTGTAATGGAGTTCCAGGCAGGTAGGAACTGTGTTAATCTGCCCCCTACAGGAGTGGTGTGCTGCGGGGGAAGCAGAGGGAAGTCATTGATTGGTGGTGGAAGAGGATCGGTTGTTGTTGTTACTGCGACCTCTTCCTTGGTTATTGTTTCCTCTATATCCTCCTCTAAAGTATCCCTTGGTGGAGGATGTTTGTGATTTAAAAGATGTTGTAGTGTCTGCTCCAGTCTGTTTGGAGCCTCCTCTGAAAGAGGAGCGATGAAAGGAGCCTCTGTTTGTTGTATTCTGAAAAGCTCCCATAGACTTGGCAGTGTCGCTGTCTTTCTTCATTTTTTCTAGTATGGTATCTACTTCTCTAAATGCTGTGTCAGCGGCATCTAGTGCACATTTTATTGAGGCATTAGATACTAACTTGCCTTCTTGTATAAGGTCAGTTGCTTGATCCTTATACTAATCTGGTAGATGTTGAAGTAGTTTTTTTAATTGATTATAGTGAGCCCTATCATAGCTATCATGGCGAGAAAGTAGGGCTTGTGTATTTGCTATATGCTATATTTGCTACATGTTTGCAGCTTGTGCAGCTACCCTTTTCCCTGATGCATCAATGACCTTTGATTCTTTATCAGGTGGGGGGTGGGGGGGCTTCTCCCGAGGTCTGAGAATTGCATTGAACACCACTAATGAATCTAGTGGTAGGTGTCCTTTAATATAGACTGGGTCTGTGGGTGCTGGCCTATATTTCTTTTCAATTCTAGGGTTTAATATTCTTGTGCGTACAGGATCCTTAAATACTTCTGGAGCATGCTTAACTACTCCCTTAATCATTGGAAGAATTTAAGCAGTCCTTTGAGAGTGCTCAAAGGTATGTGAGAAAAAATCCTCCTCAATATCATCAGAATTCATAGGTACTCCGTGGTAGATAGCAGCTCTGTTTAGCAGATGCCTAAAACTAATTGGGTCTTCTGGAGGGGAAGACTTTGATGGGTATGAGTGCGGTTCTGGAATGTCATGCATACCCTGTGGGTCATATATAGGTACCTCTTTGGGGTTTGAGAAATCCCACAATTCCTCATCTGTGTGATATGAACTAGGCTCTTCCTCATTGTACCCTCCCTCTAAGTTGTATTCATCATCATTTTCCTGTGAGGAATGTGATGATACTAGAGAATGTGTAGGAGATATCTGAGGTGATGTGTGAGGAGGTACAGGAGAAGGAGGAAGAAGATGTGAAGGAGAGGAAGGGTGCATAGGAGATGTTGCACAGTCCTTCTTTGCAGGCACCACAGGTGTGGGTGGTGTATCTGCTGGTCTCTTCTTTTGAGGTGTAGTACCCACACGTGCTGTCCATGGCCCTATATGGATCTTCTTTTGTTAAGGATCTGGTGTTAAAAGTTCCTCCTGTTCTACAACCTTCCTGGGCTTATATTTTTTCGGCTCCGGCGGAGGTTGTGGCCTTTCTTTAGCGTTGGGTGGTGTTGTAACGTCCCGTGGCATAGTTTTTGGTGCCGAAGGAGTTATTTTCGGCTTCATAGGCATGTTCGAGGATCTGGTTACCCCTGAATCAGGCTTTTTTGTTTTCGGCACCGATGTAGAAGTGGACGGCTTCGGAGCCGGTGCTTCTTTCGGTTTCGGTACCGATACGATTTTTGGCTTCGGTACCGAGGTGTCTTTGTGTTTCGGTGCCGAGGCACTAGAAGGCTTTGTTGGTTTCTTCGGAGTCGAGCTTGATGGCGAGGCTGTCGAAGCGGATTTTCGGTCTCGACTGGGCCTCTTGGGCGGAGTGCTGACCTTAGCCTTCGGTTTGGGCAGAGTGTGTGGTGCAGGGGCAGTAGTACTCACGTGCTGACCCGATGGAATGGAGTCGTCGGAGTCGTCTGTCTCTGATACAATCTGGAGATCAGGAGAGTCTTCTTCGGGAACGAGGGGAACCCCTTCATCAAAGATATCCTCCGGTGCTGGGGCTGATCTCCTCATCTCGTGTCGACGGGCCCTCCGATCCCAGATTGTTTTCTTCGATCGGAAGGACGCACAAGCTGTGCAGGTCGACTCGTTGTGTTCCGGCGATAGACAGAGGTTGCAGACCTCGTGGTGATGGCAATGTGGGAATTTTGCCTGGCATTTCGGGCATTTCTTGAACTAAGTTCTTTCAATTTTGTGTAGCCCGCACGGCGACGATAGGCCTAACGGCCCACTTCGATGACCAGAATGGAAATTATGTAATCAAAAAGCCTTGTCTTCGATGTCGAAGGTAGTTTCTTGAAGTTTGTGGAAGTTCTGCGCTTCGAAGTTGCTGAAAAATCTTTTCCTTGCCGAAGCGGAGAAAAAAAACAATCCAAGGATGGAGTCTATGACCATGCGCACTGTTGTCCAAGGGAGGAGTCACCTATCTCATGACTACAAAGACTTCTTCCAAGACAACAACAACCTGCAATCATCCGAGCGAAACACCAGGTGGCGGTCTAATGCTAAGGTGTACAATCTGCAGCTCATATGCCTCGAACATAGAGAAGTGATAACAAAAAATAAATGACTGCAAGAAAAGGACTAATGGGAACATTTCAGGAAAGAAAAGTAAATCGGTAAAAGAATGAATTAAGAGTGTGAAAGGAACAATGAACAAATCAATCAGGAAGAAATGGGACAGTTTTATATTATGTTACTTACCCTGTAGGCATCTGTTCGTTGTATGCAGTGCTGTACATTTGCAAGCTTTGAATACGCCTGCCTTCTAGTGTTGGACTCAAACTGTTATAACTTGTTTTCTTCAACGTCGTCTTTCGAATCACTATGAATCATTGATTCCTCCATAATTAGTGAATGCGTATGGGAGTGGACTCCATTCTTAGATTGTTTTTCACACAGTAGGTGAGATAAGGTGATCATGTGTGTTATAAAAAAAAATGATAAGAGTTGAATATCTGTAGCAAACACGGACTACCATGGAGGCGGGTGGGCACATGTGTATCTACAGACAGACACTTACAGCATAAGTAACATTATCTATTATGTGTGGCTGTAGATCCACAAGCTTTGCATCTATTAAATGGTGGCTAGCCAGTGGATGGTGCATTGGTCTTGCATAGGGCTGAAACAGAGTCCTTAGGACAATTTGACATTGTCTTGCCTTGCAGGAATATACACAAAAGAATGTTTTGTAAAGGTGTGAGGTCGGCCCAGGGTCACGATGAGTGGCATTGAGGGCATCGGTTGCAAGGTGTCTGTTTTATCACCCTCCTACTTCTTCATTCATAGCAGTTGATAATGGCTGTGGGGGGCACCCGAGGGTCAAGAGACCTGGTCTTCGGCAAATATATAAGTTACGGGTCGAGATAATAGAAAGATTGAACTATCACTGCACCGGAAATATTCTCGGTAACTGGAAGAAAAGAAACAGGCCTTGCACGTTCAGCATCGAGATGGCAAACAACTTCAACGTTGTACTATGGATTGGCAATGACGAAGCCAGAGTTTGGGTTAAACCCGTTGCCGAAATTAATCTCTTTGCAATCTAGTGGTTGAGTGCAAGGCTTTCCTTGGGGTTTGATCCATAATCCCTTGGACATTTTGCCCTTTTATTGAGGGTCTTACACCAGCCCCGCAAGTGTGGAAGAGGCCGGTTTTGCTGCAGGATTCCCTTAGAGAGATATATATACATTATATATTTTACTTTGTAAGCATCTATTCTTGGCATGTACTGCTGTAGATTCACATGCTTTCCATAAACCCCCCATATAGTGTTGGGCTTGAATAATTACAAGTTATTTTGTTCCAAGAAGGTTTCTTTGAGTCACGAGGCTGGGTAACTCGTACCCTTGGTAATACTGCACATGGTCATCGACGACCTCGTCAGATTGTTTTGCCATATGTGGATGAGAATGTAAGGGTAATATATATCAGCAAAGTGATGTCCATGCAGTAGTGTGATGTAAGAATATAAGGTATATAAACTGCAACCTACACAGGGCTTTTGAAGAGGAAGGTTGGCGCATGTGAATCTATAGCACAAAATGCCAGGAACAGATGCTTACAAGGTAAATAGCAATCTGTTCGAGGCATCAGTCCCTCTTCTTAGGAGTGGTTAACTTGTAGGGGTTATAATCGTCTGAAAAAAAGAGTTCTCATGACCACTTGACCAACATTGACTTGTTGGCGTTCAAATACAGCCACACAATGTTTTGTGAACGTGTGTGAAGTAGACCATGTTGCTGCTTGCAAATATCAGCAATAGAAATGTTACCAAAAAAGGCATGGAAGCTCCTATTTTCCAAGTGGAGTGAGCTTTATGAGGAGCAGGTACAAGCATTTTAGCTTTTGCATAGCAAGTTTGGATGCATTTAACTACCCATCTTGGAGTGTCTGATTTAGAAATTGCCTTTCCCATGCGAGGCAGTGCGAAGGCAATAAACAATTGCTTTGTCTTTCTGAAAGTTTTAGTTCTGTAGCTATAATACATTTGGGCCCTTTTGACATCTAAATTGTGTAATGCCCTTTCAGCAACAGAAACTGGTTTCGGGGAAAAAACTGTTAACTCAATGGATTGAGTAATATGAAAATTGGAAACTACCTTTGGAAGGAATTTAGGATTTGTTTTAAGTTCTACTTTCTCCCTATGTAGTTGAAAGAATGGTTCCTTAAGGGTTAATGCCTGAATTTCACTGACCCTTTTAAGTGAAGTGATAGCGAAGTATTGCAATTGACAAGGGTGGAGTGGTTCAAAAAGAGGACCCATGAGTTGTGTAAATACAATGTTCAAATTCCATGCTAGTGCAGGAGGAAGCCTGGGAGGAATGATTCTTTTAAGTCCTATCCTAAAGGCTTTAACCCCTTTGGCGCTCATGACGGAGCGGTTCTCTCATGAGCATCGGTTGGGCAGTGCGCACGACGGAACCACTCCGTCACAGCCCCGCCCGCTCAATAGCACCTTCAGCACAACGCGAAAATTTTCACAGCGCTGAAGGAGATAATAACAGGGATCTTAAATAATGTAAAGTGCTGTCTGTTTAGCAAATAGGCTACAATAGCCGCAAGGTGTAAGTGTATAGAAGTGTATGCCAACCCTGTGGTTTGTAAATGCAATATGTAAGTAATGATTGTTTGTACTTTTGCATTAAGAGGGGTAGTGTTTGGTTTCTGACAGAATATAACAAATCTTATCCATTTAGCTGCATAACACTGCGTTGTTGTGGTAGGTTTGCGAGCCTTATTAAGAATGTCCATAAATTATTGTGGTAGGTTTAAGTATCCAAATTCTAAGACTTCAGGAGCTAAATTGCAAGATTAATTTCCTTGGGGTTGGGATGTCTTAGTGTTCCCTGATTCTGTGTGAGAAGATCCAGGTTGAGGTGAAGCTTTTCGTGTGGAACTAGGGATGGCACAAACAGTGTTGAAAACCATGGTAGGAAAGCCCATGTTGGAGCTATGATTTTCATTGTAAGAGATGTTTGCCTGGGTTTCCTAACCACTTACATTAGTGGGAGAGAAGCAAAAGCGTAAACAAATATTCCTGACCAATTCATCCATAGAGCGTTGACCTAGGATTGTTGGTGTGGATACCTGCTTGCGCAGTTTGGGCCTTTTGTTGCCAACGGATTTATTAGTGGGAACCCCCATTTTTGTAAGTATAGTAGAACCACCATGGAGTGGAGTTCCCATTTGTGCACCTGTTGCTATGTCGTGCTTATAAATTCATGCAATTTGTTTGCTTGTCCCTGGGACATGTTCTGCTTGGAGGTGAATGTTGTGATGTGTTACTAATCTCCATATTTTCTGCTCTAATTGAAAAAATTGGAGAGTGCGCGTCCCCTCTGTTTTTGCATATAATACATAGTTGTCATATTGAATGTTCGAATTAGGACAACTTTGTGTTGTAGGTGAGGTAGGAAGGCTTTCATTACTAGGTGAACAGCTTGCAGCTCTAAGTGATTGATATGGAGATCCCTGCGTTTGGAGTTCCAAACCCCTGGAACTGCGAGGTTTTAGAGAGCTGCACCCCAACCAATTAGGGAAGTTTCCATTGTGAGTGGGGGGCGCACGGCAAGATGGCCGCACATCGGTGAGGCTCTGCCTGACTGAGCTAAATATCCTTTATAAATCTGCTTAATCCGGCTGCTGTCGCACACAACCCCGGCGGAATGTTATGCTTGATCGCCCGTGAAGTGGTTTGAACCTGGCACTGGGACTGGAAACCTTGTTTTCAATATAATTACGGCCCTCATTGTGCCGAGGCGGACGAGGCTGCGTGGAAAGCGTGCGGGCCTGCCGGAGCTGGGAGCGGAGCAACGCCGGTGCCTGGGCTTGACTTGCTGCTTGGAGCGGTGGGGATTGAAGCGGAGACACGAACTCCACCTACGTGTGCTGCGATAGGCTAGGACAGTCCCTGCTGCGGGGGAGCTTCTTCTGGGCAGTGCCGAGCCGGTGCGGGGCCTAGAATACTGGTGGCCTGTGCCTGGGACTGAGAGCGAGGACCCGGCGTGGCTCCGGAGGCCTCGAGACGCTCCTGCTGGACGATCCGGCTGGGAGAGTTGCTTGTTGCTGAGGCCGACCTGGTGGAGAATGACGAGGTCGAGTGTCCGCCTAAGTTGGTTGCGGTGAGTGGGGCTGGGGCCTGGTGGTAACGGTCGCTGCGGAGGCGGGCTTCGGTTGCCCCGGGTCTGGCCGCGCGAGCTGCGTCCGGCGGGAGCGGGCTGCTGGTCGGGACCGAGGGTGCCGGACTGCGATGCACCTGTGACTCCCTGTGGGCCTCAGCTTCTGGCCCGACGAACACGGGTACGGCTGCCTGGCCTGCTAGTGAAGACGTACCGGCGGGTTGGAAACCGCATGGTGGTGGCTCTACAGGTCGATAGCGGCGGATTGGGCTGAAACGGGGCAATCGACACTTGCTGTGCGATAATTTTTCTCTTTTCTCTTGCTGCCCTGTTGAACCCTACGTCTAACCACACCGGTGAGATAGTGGCTGTGGTAATACTTGGTGCCTGCTGACATTAGTGCTCCCCCCGTGCTAGCACCGCCATTTTGAGACATACTGTTTTTGCCCCACAGGGGCTTGCGCCTTGCTGGAAAGAGAGAATAGAAGCCACAGGTGCCATGGGCCGGCCTGAGAGAAATCAGCCCAAGCTGAATTTTGAAACGCGCAGAACTGGGACGCCTTCGTCGCAAGGTTTGCCAGATATCGAGACGCCAGGAGCTGCAGGAGCTGCACCGAACTTGGAGGCCACATTGGTGGCCATGCAGATTACGCTACAATCCATATAGGGCACTATGGAAGCAGTCAACCATAGGTTAGACCACATGTCTGCGCAATTTGAGCGACAAACTGAACGTATGGATGAGTTTGAGCAAAGGGTGTCTGCGACGGAGGATGGCCTCACCACGGTGACTAATAAAGTTTTCAGTATGGAAAGAGTGTTAGCGGTAATACAAGCTAAGAATGAGGAGTTAGAAGGGCGCAACAACATCTGCGTTACGGGGCTGCCGGAATCGACAAATGTGGGCAAAATGGAGGAGTTCATGGAGAGACTCTTTGTGGAGATATTTGGTTCTGACCAGCTCTCTAAACTGTTCATAGTAGAGCAAGCGCATCGTTCCCTGGCAAAACGTCCGGTGCCTAGGGCACCTCCACGGCCCATTATTGCTCGAATTTTGAATTACAGAGACAGGGATACCCCTGCTGCGCTTGGCAAGGGAAAAAGGCACCATAGACTATCAGGGCAACAAATTGGAATTTTTCCCAGACTTCACTATGGCTGTACAGGCGGCGCGAAAGGAATTTGCTGGAGCGAAGCAGATTCTCAGGGCAGAGGGAATTCCTTATGCTGTTATACCCGGCACGGCTGCGGATAGGGGCACCGTCAGATAATAAGATCTTTAATTCGCCAAAGGCAGCCATGGAATATGCAAAGAAGCAGAAGAAGCGTAAGAAAGACTCTGCCAGGGAGCAGGAGGGGGAAGATGAATAGCCTGAGGAGAACTGACTGTGCTCCTAAGTTAGGGAGCTATGTAACTATATGTCACCGGGCCTTTAATGTACTACCTACGGACAATGGTTCGCTCTTTCTGTAACACTGACTCTTCTTTTCACAGGTGTTACTTGGCATTCAACTGTGCAGATTTTCATGTGTCAGGCATTATGTGATCAGTAGCCTTGCATACCTGGTGTTGGCATACGGCACGTATGGACTGGGTCAATTATGCATCAAATGAGGTTGTGGGACCTGTGAACTGAACATTGGCAATCTAGGATGTTGTGCTGCGGTTTAGGGACCTTGCTTATGTTCAGTGTGTTGTAACACTGGCTCTTAATAATAGTACTGCTATGGAGGGACCTGTGCAGTTGCCACTGTGATGTGCAGTCGAAGGGGTGTGCCTAATTAACTGTTGCTCCTTGGGAGGTGGGCACTGACCATTCTTTTTTGTTCTACTGTTGGTATGGCCGGGGTAGGTATGAGGCGACAGGGCTGGACTGGGTGTCCTGACAGCGTGGTCACCTCCTGCTTTCCTTGAGAGTGGGAGTTGTGTGCCTCTTAGCCCCCACATATGGGAATACCCCACATTCTGTTGGCATGTTGGCTGGGGGGAAATGGGGGGGCATAGGTTTGCTTTGGCTGGTTGGGGGGTGGGCAGGCGAGAACTTTGGGAGTTGGGGTGCTTTGGGCTTTGCACTTTGGTCTATTTTTGTGTATGTAACTGTTATGGGTGAGATGACGCTGTGGGTGGGGGGTTGGTCTTGCCAACTTAGGGCAGCTGAATTGAGTGGGGAGGTGAGATGGAGGCGATGCAGGATTTATTCAGGCGGGTGGGTACATAGGGGAGAACACAAAAGGATCTTGGTACACTATAAAGGGGAATGCCACCGGGGGAGCATGGGGATGAATGCAACCATCACTGTTTATTGGACGGAAGGTAAATTAACGACCAGATGGTTGATTGTCTACATTAAATGTACTTATGGCTAGGGAAGGGACACTCAATTGGTTAACATGGAACGTGCGTGGTCTCAATAGGCCGCAGAAGACCAGGCAGGTGATTGCATACTTGAATAGGCACGGGGTGCAGGTAGTCTTCTTGCAGGAGACGCATCTTAGCGGGCAAGCAGCTGGCGCAGTTGCTAGCCGTTGGGCGGGTACAAGAGTGGCAACTTCGTACTCTTCCTATGCCAGGGGCGTTATGATTCTAATTAAAAGAAATGTCCCCTTTGTGAGTTTACATGAGGAGGTAGATAAGGAAGGTCGCTACATCATATTACATGGTAAATTGTATGGTACACTGATAACGATGGTTAATGTGTATGGACCCAACATTGATGACACTGACTTCTATGTCACGCTGTGGAATAAGGTTTATCAGTTGCCCCCATCTGCGATTATTTGTGGGGGGGATTTGAATGTGACACTGGACCGGGGGTTGGATAAGAAGGAGGTGCGACAGACTTCAATGAAGCGTGCATGTGGGGCTGTCAAAGATGGGATGGAGGAGTTGGGGCTGGTGGATATGTGGCGTCTGGGACATCCAGGAGTGAGAGAGGGCACCTGCTATACGTCCGCTCATGATACCTGGTCACGCTTGGATTACTGGCTGGTGACGAAAGATGTTAGTGGCTGGGTGGCGAGGACGGCACATTTGGCTCGCACGCTATCTGATCATGCGCCTGTGCTGATGGAAGTTAGGCTGCCGACACATGCGCATGTCCCGTTCACATGGCCGTTACCTCCTGGGGCTTTGACGGATCTGGTACTGCGGGAGAGATTGCCTGAGACGATTGAAACTTTTTTTGATAAGAATGTTGGATCAGTGTCAAGTGCGGGCGTGGTATGGGAGGCTTTCAAAGTGACAGTGCGGGGTGCATGTATTGGTATGCAAGCTGGAGTACTCAAATCGCTCAGGGATTCTATGGATCCTTTGGAACATGAATTGCTGAGTATGGAACGACAGTGTGAGCAGCAGCCCTCTGATAGTCTGTTGGCTGGAATACGCTTGAAGGTTACTGAGTGCAATGAATTGGCGGACCAGGAAGTAAAATATTTATCCAAACGCACTAGAGCGCGATACTACGGAGAGGGTGGTAGACCCGGACTGGGACTGGCGGATAGACTTAAAGACCCCTGGGCTAAACACTGCGAAGTACGAAGTACAAGAAATCAGAGATGGTGACAGCACTGTGACCGATGGGGAAGGCATTCTAGAATGTTTTACACCGTACTATACCAACATGTATGAGTATAAGGAAACGGCAGATGAGGAGGAAATTGCGAAATACCTGGAGGATATAGCGTTGGTCTGGCTCTCGAAGGGGCAACAGGACTTTCTAATGCATCACATCACGGAGGGGGAACTGAGGGATGCGATTGCGGCATTGTCTAATGGCAAGGCTGTTGGTACTGACGGCCTACCGTCTGAATTCTATAAAGAATACGTAGATTTGCTACTGCCGCATTTGGCGATGTTGTTGGAGGAGGCTTTTGAACAAGGACAACTACCCGCGACGATGAAGGAAGCTCTGCTAGTGGTTCTCCCGAAACCGGGTAAACCGCTAGACAGATGTGAGTCGTATCGGCCCTTGTCCCTAATGAACACCGATGTTAAGATTATTGCCAAAGTGCTAGCTACACGCCTACAGCTGATATTGCCTGTAATGGTATTGCCGGATCAATCAGGATTTGTGCCGCTGCGCTCAACAACACATAACTTAAGAGCACTCTTTGCAGTCCTTCATGTGCTCAAACCTGAATTAGCTGCGGTAGCGGTCCTTTTAGACGCTGCCAAAGCGTTCGACTCTGTGGCCTGGAAGTACATGGTGGCGGTGTTGCATCGCATGGGTGTGCCGTTCTTTTTTACGTCCCTGATCACTTTATTATATACTAATCCCGTGGCACGTGTGCGAGTTAATGGTCGTATATCAGCACCGTTTGCAATACAGAGGGGCACGAGGCAAGGATGCCCACTATCGCCCTTACTGTTTGCTATCATTCTAGAACCCCTAGCCTGCATTTTGCGGCAAAGACACGCAGCCTCGGCTTTGTGTTTCCGTCTCCGCTCCTTGGCGGTATCCATGTACGCGGATGATATGGTGCTTTATATTCGGGAACCAGACAGATACTTAGATGGGGTGCTCAGGGAATATGTTAGGTTTGAGCGCTTCTCTGGCCTGTCGATAAACTGGGGGAAATCTATCTTGCTGCCATTAACTGATATTACGCGCCCATTTCCGATAGAATTTCCTTTGGAATGGGCTGAGGAACCTGTCCGATATTTAGGGATATGGATTCACAGAGATACCCAAGAAATGATCCGTGCTAACTATGGTGAGGCAATTTCAAAATTAGAGGACCAGGTCGCGCGCTGAATACGATTGCCCCTGTCCTTTGCGGACCGCGTGGCCCTGATTAAAATGGTAGTGCTCCCTAAATTTCTATATTATTTTGTCAACATTCCACTTCCTAACAACTAACTTTTTTACAACGCTACAGTCCTTGCTCATTACATTGGCCTGGGGGGGGATGGGGGGAACCGCGAGTTAAATGGGATACCCTGACCAAGCCATATGAACGAGGTGGGTTTGTGGTACCGGACATGAGATTGTATTATCTGTGTGCACAGGAGCACTTTGCATCCTATTGGATCTCGGCGCCACCATACACGCCACACGTGGCGTTCGAGGCTGCGGCGACACATCCTTTCCCCCTTAAGGCGAGGATTGTGAACTCGCACTCTGTGTATGAGAAGGGCGAGGTGGACACGGTGCAGAGTACAGTGAAAGCTTGGCGGGAATTGGGTAAGCGCGGGTTGTCTACCACTCTTTGCGCCGGCCATGCCCTTGTTGTATCATGAGCACATTTCGGTTTCGAGTGAGGTGGGAGCCCTTCAACTGTTACAGGATGTTGGGACACACACCATGGGGGATATCTTCCCAGCGGGCCGATTTATTGACTTGCAGACGATAATGAACCAAACGAATAATGGCACTATGGCTACTTTCACCTATGTCAGGTTGCGCGCTGCGGTGCGCTATCACTATCCGTCCTTCCCGATGGAACCACCTACGCTGACTGCGCTACAGTTGATGTATACGGAGTCCTCTCGTGTGAGTTTCGCAAGATGAGGAGAGTGGTGTGACTGTGGTTGCGAAGGCTAGATGGGATGCATGTCTGCTGGAGCCACTCTCGGACGATGACTGGACGGAGTGCTGTGCTATGACTGGTAAGTTTGCTGCCAATGGGAACTTTAGGCTCCTACATTATAAATTTTTACAACAATGGTATTACTCCCCGGAGCAACTTTTTAAATTTGGCCTGCGTGACACACCTGCATGTGTGCGTTGCGGGACTGCTGTAGCCGATTTCCTTCACTTAGCCTGGACGTGCCCGCGTGTGTCTAGGTTCTGGATGGATGTGACTGAAGCACTGTCCGCTATGACCTCGGTGGAACCGCAAGTGTGTCTGCTGGGTATGGTGTCTGGTATTCCGTTGAGTGTGAAGCGCTTACTGGCACTGGCACTACAGCTGGCCAAGCGTAGAGTGGCGGCCTGCTGGGGAGGGAGGAGGGCGCCTGATATAAAGACCTGGCTGCAGGAAATGGCATATTGTCGAGATCAGCTGACATGCTATTTATAAGGAGCTGCCGGCGGGTTCACGCCCACGTGATATTTGGGGACCGTACACCACTTACATGTTGGCGCAGCTCTCTGATGATGACTAGCTTGACCGGTGTCTTTGATGTGACGGGATGCACTATTTGAGGGGATACCAGCCCAGATGCGGCAGGCTGTTGATAATTAATGTTCCCTTGATCAATTTCCTGTGTTACTGCCTTGAGCATACGCCTGTTGTCTAACCAGTGGCATACCACTGCTTGTACTGATCCTACCTGTAGCTGTCCCCCAATATTACTGCAAATTCATGGTTGCTCTTAATCAATGCCTCAGATGTTATCATATTGTGAATCTCTTATGTGACACGATGATTCCCACTCATCAAGCCTGTTGTCTCTTTCATTACTCGAATAGCTGTCAAACTAAGACCCGGGGGGGGAGGGTGGGGGGTTATGTTTCGTTACTAAAGTTGGACTACGGTCTAAAAAGAAAACAAAAACCAAGACTACAAGGAGATTCGTCATTGCTGCTGCAAGGTTGGTTCTATTTTCTCAATGCTTGCTACGGGGCCGGGCCTTCGGCTGTCGGCATTTTGGCTGTGTACTGGGAACTGTATGCATATCTGTTTCAACAATTGCGGCCGGCCCATAGGGATGTAGGCCTGAAGCCGTGTACTTGCAAATGATGTAATAAAGGTCTTCCAAAAAAAACAACAACAAAAAAACTTTCTATTGTGAGTATTATTTGTGGAAATAGGTCTTGAAACGGTCGCCCTTTCAATACATTTTGTGGATTCCACCATCGCAGAGAGTGATGCGTGCGGCTGTCTACCAACACTAGATTGTGAAGTTGACCTAGTGACTCAGTCCATTGATGAGATAGACATTCTTGGAGAGGTCTCATGTGTAATCTGGCATGAGGAACTATTCAAATACAAGATGCCATCATGACTAGAAGTCTGAGAAATGTTTTGGCTGAGATCTGACTCCGTGTTTGAAACTGTTGAATTAATGTTATTATGCTGTGTATTCTGGTTTGAGACAGTGGAGTGTGCACCAAGAACGCAGTCACACTCTGTTAGGTAAGTAATTTTACATTTCTTTTATTCTCCTGTATTTTGTCTGCATTTAGGTATGCTAATGATGAATGTTAGTTAAGCATGGCTCTTAAGTATGACTGTATGGTAGCTGGTTGGTGATGAGACTTCAGTAGGTTGGTGGTGAACCCTAGTTGATGGAAGGTTATGGTTTATTGAGTATTTTTTTTTGTAAAGGCTGAGGCCGTTTGCTTTTATTAACCAATTATCTCAATATTGGAAGGCATGTATGTTTTGTCTGCGCAGATGCGCTGCCAGTACTGCTAGAAACTTTGTGAATACCCTTGGTGCGGTGGTAATCCCAAAGTGAAGAACCTTGAATTGATAATGGTTTCCTTGGAATTGGAATCTGCGATATTTCCTGTAAGCAGGATGTATAGGTATATGGAAGTAGGCGTCCTTAAAGTCTAAGGAAGCCATGAAATCTCCTTTTTGTAGCAAAGGAATGATCTCCTGTAGTGTGACCATATGGAAGTGTTCTGATATGATGCAATGGTTTAGTGTTCTGAGATCTAGAGTGGGTGATCACAACCCATCTTTTTTGGGAGTAAGGAAGTATAGTAAGTATACTCCTGTTCACTGAAACTGTTTATAAACTGGTTCTATTCCTCATTTTTAGGTCGAACCTGGGCACTGCATGTGCTGTTCTCCAAGCCATGGTGTTTTGGGGTATGTACTTGAAGCCCCGTCCACTCTCTGCCCATATTTGTCATTATCCTTCCTAAATTCTGCCTTCTGATTCGTTATTAGGCTTGTTAGTTCCTCCTTAGTACCGCCTTGTCTTTATTTGTAAGCTCTCTTGAGGACTGGGCCTTTTACTTCGGTTGTTACACGGTACCTCTGCTTGCATCTGTAAGCACTATTTTCTTTAACGAGGTTCTTTTACTGCAGGAGGGTCTCTCATGCGCAGTTGTGACCACAGGCTTGTTTAACTTTTAGCAAACGAGGAGCTCTTCAGCGGCCATGGGAGACAGATGGGAGCAACTCAACAATGCCTTTAGGGAGGTCAAAGGTGTGTGATGTAAATTACAGAGTGTTTACTTTCTGAACAAATATGAATGTTAAACATTAATATGCTATAGGTTTGCTCCTCCGCTCACTTGCTAAAAACCATGACTTCAACAAAGGGCTCTTTTCTCAATTTGCTCCTTTGGGAAATGGATCTAAAAAAGAAAAACTCTTTGGCTGCAAATATCTTTTTGGAGTGGACACACTCTCCTGCAATCACAAGCCCGAACCTGACCGGAAGGTATTGGAGCGCTTTATTTATTTCCAAAGTGGCAGATCACTTGTAAAAGTACAAGGTACAAAATTAAACTCCATGCTGGGCACAAGATCACAAATCTGGCCATCGCACACGGAATGCGGTTCAGTATGAAGTGAGTCCGAAGAAAAATACACTGGATATATAGACTGTGTTTTCGAAATAATAACAATGTATTATTTTCTAACATTTTTTATTTTAATCTTAGTAACAAAGTTAACTGCTTCATTTAAGGCATAAGTGCAGGGATTTTAATCAGACTACCCCTTGATCTGCATTATGCACGTATATACCGAGTCGATGCATAAACGGATGCACCTTCCATTGTCTTGGTGTGCCAGTTTCCACCCACGATGCAGCGCCAGACGGCAAAAAATTACAAGCATTTGCAATGCAATAGGTCTTGAATTTGAGAGAGATTAAGCTATTTGCATTGTAAATGACAATGCCTTTTATTTAGGTCTTAAAAACCAACACTTAAATAACGAGCATTTACAATGCAATGGTTTCGCCTTTGGAAAAGTTAGAGCTATTGGCATTGTAAATGACAAAATTTGTATTTATGTGTTGGTTTTGTCATTTACATTGCCATTAGCTTAATCTCTCGCAATGTGAGACCTATTGTACCCTACGGACGAACTCAGCAGACAGCAATTACTACCACACACACACCCAGAGCCACACACACACACCCAGAGCCACACATACACACCCGAGCCACACACACACCCAGAGCCCCACACACACCCAGAGCCCCCCCACACACACACACCCAGACACACACAAATGAAAAGAAGGGCTGGCAGACTGTCAACAAGGGTGTGTGGGCAGTGATGTAGAAAGAGCATCATGGGCACTAGTTTAAGGAAGACAATGGGCCCCCTCACATACATTTGTAATAAAACATTGGCACTAATGGAGGTGAAGTTGACCCTTCATGCCCACGGGTCCTGGCCTAAATAAGCCCCTGCTGGTGTGCTCGGCTGCTCTGATGTGAACCCTTCCTGAACCGTGCGCTATTGGATACTATTTGCAGGAGCCCCTTCGTATTGGCTGGTGGTCAGCTAATCAGCCGTGCCGAACGGAATCTAGGTACTGCTCGGCGAGGGAGGGAGACCAGCTAGGCAGAAAGATGCTATTGGTTCTGAGCGTCTTGTGAGCACCATCACTGTACCAAGCAAGGACCACCGGAAGAGAGGCCCAGTGCCCCATCGTCAACGGGTCTCACGCTGGCAACTGCAGCTCTGCGGGGCTGATGGTAGCCAGCAGCTGCCACAACAGACACCAAGTCAAACAACTCCCTTTCTTCCCTGCATCCCGCTTCAATGCGAAGTGGACGCATTTGCTACCTTTTCATTGGGGTAGGACGGGCCCACGGACAGCGGGAGGGGGGCGGGTGAACGGGCTCACAGACAGCGGGAGGGGGGGCGGGTTAACAGGCACACGGAGGCGAAATCTAAAAACGTAAAACAAACAGACAACATGAGACGGGATAGACGAGACAGGATACACGCACAAACACAGCAACGAGACACACAAAGGGGAGAAGACATAAGACGGGATACACAAGACTAGTAAAAGACGAGCCAAAATCAATCTTAAATAAAAAAAATATCTGTTACAAGCATACTGTGCAAACACAAACATTCACAACACGGAGCCAAATTATAAACAAAATGCTGCTTACCTGATCGAAAATAACAACAACTTCTTGGCAACGTAAATCTCGCCGACCACTCCGGCTAAAGGCACTTCCAAAAAAACGAAAACATCACGGGAGGAAAAAAAAAAACACACGCCCACAGCCGCATGACGTAAGAAAAGGGACAGGATGAGAAAAACCTCGCCGGAACGCCCACGAATCGCCTCGTACCATGACGGACAGATCTCACTTTCAATGGCTAGCCTCCATTTATAGAGCTAGCCAATGGAAGTGAGAGGCGTGATAAAGGCACCATACTCTCCTCAAAAGTTTTCACCTGCGCGAACGCTGCTGCGCAGCGGACGCCAGGCGAAACCTAAAAAAGGATGTTAATTGTACCAATGGCAATCTCCGAGCCTGTGGATTTATAAGGTCTTTGACAATGGAGGCGGAGGGTTTCTGCACAAGGTATCCTGGGAGCTGTGGTCCACAGGGCACTAGAAGCCGAATGTTCATATATCTACTACTAAAATTATATAGCACCATTGCTTCTGAAAGAAAATGTAGGCAAATACGGTCAGAATGTAAGATTTTTTAAATTAATTTAAATTAAGGAAAGTGCAAATGTCTCCAAAGTGTATTGGTCATACAGTCAGTTGTATGTGCCGCTACAAAAGAGAAATACAAATTCATGAACGCAACAGCCCGTATATGCTGATGGTCTGTTTACCCTGAAGGAATAAAGGAAGCGGCAGGTTGGATATTAAAGTGTGCGCAGACGGACCGCTACACAATTGTGTGCTCTTCTGCCTAGGTCAGGAGCAACCACCGGCAGGACTGCGGAAATCACCCCCTCCCTCTTCACCCCCACCTCCTGGCTGCGGCTTGGCGAATCAACTTGCGCATTTAAATAAAATTTGCAATAGGGGCAAATTGAATAGAAATAAACCTCCCTTACCTGTCCAGCGCAGATGCCACACCTCTTCCCCAGGCAGTTACGAGTGAGCACGGGGTAGGAGAAAGGCTACACAGACAAGGGGCGCAACCAAAGGGAATCGTGACAACGGGGGCGGGAAAAAAGACAACACGGCTAACGTGGGCGGGAGCTAAGGGAATACGGACAACTGAAAGGGGCAAGAAGAGAGGCAGCAGAAATTACGGCGGGAGGGGGGCGCCAGCATTGTACCACAAGTAGTGGAAGGACATTAATAAAGCTATTAAACTGTACTGGGTCTACACTTCAAAGACACGAAGGAGAAAAATAAAATCACACGCATTACCCAATGAGAAACAAGTTGGTTAGGGTGGTGGTGGGCAGAATGGAGTTTAAGGTGGTGAGCTGGCTAGGGTGGTAGTGGTGGTATTTAGAATGGTGGCTAGAGTGGGAGTGGCGGTGGTAGTTAGGATGAGGGTGCAGTGTAAGCAAACACTCCAACTTTCCCAAGGCGGCTATGCAGCACTCACAAAAGCATGTACATCTTTTATAAAGAGAAGTGTGTGAGGGAAAGCCTCTAAACAGGTGTGCGGTGGAGAACCGCAGCATTTGTGTGCCATATGAAACATCACGCACATCGCAACATCCCAACTGTGCCCGGGCAGGGATGCAGCACATCCCCAATGCGTGCACATCTATTGTAAAGAGAAGTGTGTGAAGTGAGGCCTTTAAGCAAGGGTGCAGTGAGTGGAGAGATGTATCTGTGCATAACTTGAGACATCACAAAGAGTGCGTAGTGCAGACAGACACTGATGTAAAACTTCACAAAAGTGTGCAATGTAGACAAACACATTTAAATAATGTGAAACTTCAAAATAAGTGTGCAGTGCAAAGAAGCCCATGTATCGGATGTGAAACATTACAAACACACATGTGTAAAGTGACACTTAAACAAGCTTAAATTGCAGACACCTATGTATAACAAGAAACTTTTAAAGAAGTGTGATTTGTAAAGGTGGAGGTGAGTAACTGGACGGTTAAAAAAGCGCTTTGAAGTAGCCAGAGCTGGCCGGTTCATAGAGATTTTTTTCTCACTAAAGGGAGGGGAGAAGAAAAATGTGCTCGAGGGAGACGACAAACACAGCACAGCGCTAGTGAAAGCGATGTAAACAAGTCTTGAATTTGAGAGAGATTAAGCTATTTGCATTGTAAATGACAATGCCTTTTATTTAGGTCTTAAAAACCAACACATAAATAACAAGCATTTACAATGCAATGGTTTCGCCTTTGCAAAAGTTAGAGCTATTGGGATTGTAAATGACAAAATTTGTATTTATGTGTTGGTTTTGTCATTTACATTGCCATTAGCTTAATCTCTCGCAATGTGAGACCTATTGTACCCTACGGACGAACTCAGCAGACAGCAATTACTACCACACACACACCCAGAGCCACACACACACACCCAGAGCCACACACACACACCCAGAGCCCCACACACACCCAGAGCCCCCCCCCACACACACACACCCACACACCCAGAGCCCCACACACACACCCCCACCCAGAGCCACACACACCCACCCAGATCCACACACACCCACCCAGATCCACACACACCCACCCAGAGCCCCCCCACACACACACACGCCAGGCGAAACCTAAAAAGTTTAACAAATGAAAATGCAGAAAGAATAGGCAATATACAAAATGTACAACCTCTTTTTACAAACTACTGTAGCAGAACCACAACAGTGCTAACCTGAACATTACAAAAAAAGTACAGTCTATTCTACGGACTGAAAATCACTTTAAATGCTTTCGACTGTCTCATGGAAAGAATATAAGAAGTGTGTACACAAAATCACAAATTGAAGGAAAGCAACGTTTGGCTGTTCTTTAAAAAAGTATGGGAGGCTCCATGCATGCATTTGTGTTGTCTGCGACCAATGTGTGTTGTAATAGCAGGGGATCATCGCTAAAAACGTACCCATCACGCCATAAATAGGCCTACAAACGTCTAAAAAAAAAAAAAAAAAACGGCCCTTATACTGATCTGTCAGACCGGCCAATCGGGCCAGTCCGATCCTGGTGGTCTGTGTACACGGATTGAGACTGGGCCATGTGGTCAGGTGGCACTTGAACCTGAAGCCTCTGTCTACAGGGTCACTGTTCTACCCGGGCCCCTGGCTTGATGGAGGCATCATGGACGGTGGGGCTTCCGGAAGTGGCAATCCATGAAATGGAAAGAAGGGCTGGCAGACTGTCAACAAGGGTGTGTGGGCAGAGATGTAGAAAGAGCATCATGGGCACTAGTTTAAGGAAGAAAATGGCCCCCTCACATACATTTGTAATAAAACATTGGCACTAATGGAGGTGAAGTTGACCCTTCATGCCCACGGGTCCTGGCGTAAATAAGCCCCTGCTGGTGTGCTCGGCTGCTCTCATGTGCACCCTTCCTGAACCGTGCGCTATTGGATACTATTTGCAGGAGCCCCTTCGTATTGGCTGGTGGTCAGCTAATCAGCCGTGCCGAACGGAATCTAGGTACTGCTCGGCGAGGGAGGGAGACCAGCTAGGCAGAAAGATGCTATTGCGTCTGAGCGTCTTGTGAGCACCATCACTGTACCAAGCAAGGACCACCGGAAGAGAGGCCCAGCGCCCCATCGTCAACGGGTCTCACGCTGGCAACTGCAGCTCTGCGGGGCTGATGGTAGCCAGCAGCTGCCACAACAGACACCAAGTCAAACAACTCCCTTTCTTCCCTGCTTCCCGCTTCAATGCAAAGTGGACGCATTTGCTACCTTTTCATTGGGGTAGGACGGGCCCACGGACAGCGGGAGGGGGGCGGGTGAACGGGCTCACGGACAGCGGGAGGGGGGGCGGGTGAACGGGCTCACGGACAGCGGGAGGGGGGCGGGTGAACGGGCTCACGGACAGCGGGAGGAGGGGCGGGTTAACAGGCACACGGAGGCGAAACCTAAAAACTTAAAACAAACAAACAGACAACATGAGACGGGATAGACGAGACAGGATAGACGCACAAACACAGCAACGAGACACACAAAGGGGAGAAGACATAAGACGGGATACACAAGACTAGTAAAAGACGAGCCAAAATCAATCTTAAATAAAAAAATATCTGTTACAAGCATACTGTGCAAACACAAACATTCACAACACAGAGCCAAATTATAAACAAAATGCTGCTTACCTGATCGAAAATAACTTCTTGGCAACGCAAATCTTGCCGACCACTCCGGCTAAAGGCACTTCCAAAAAAACGAAAACATCAGGGGAGGAAAAAAAAAAAAAAAAAACACACGCCCACGGCCGCATGACGTGAGAAAAGGGACAGGATGAGAAAAACCTCGCCGGAACGCCCACGAATCGCCTCGTACCATGACTGACAGATCTCACTTTCAATGGCTAGCCTCCATTTATAGAGCTAGCCAATGGAAGTGAGAGGCGTGACAAAGGCACCATACTCTTCTCAAAAGTTTTCGCCTGCGCGAACGCTGCTGCGCAGCGGACGCCAGGCGAAACCTAAAAAAGGATGTTAATTGTACCAATGGCAATCTCCGAGCCTGTGGATTTATAAGGTCTTTGACAATGGAGGCGGAGGGTTTCTGCACAAGGTATCCTGGGAGCTGTGGTCCACAGGGCACTAGAAGCCGAATGTTCATATATCTACTACTAAAATTATATAGCACCATTGCTTCTGAAAGAAAATGTAGGCAAATACGGTCAGAATGTAAGATTTTTTAAATTAATTTAAATTAAGGAAAGTGCAAATGTCTCTAAAGTGTATTGGTCGTAAAGTCAGTTGTATGTGCCGCTACAAAAGAGAAATACAAATTCATGAACGCAACAACCCGTATATGCTGATGGTCTGTTTACCCTGAAGGAATAAAGGAAGCGGCAGGTTGGATATTAAAGTGTGCGCAGACGGACCGCTACACGATTGTGTGCTCTTCTGCCTAGGTCAGGAGCAACCACCGGCAGGACTGCGGAAATCACCCCCTCCCTCTTCACCCCCACCTCCTGGCTGCGGCTTGGCGAATCAACTTGCGCATTTAAATAAAATTTGCAATAGGGGCAAATTGAATAGAAATAAACCTCCCTTACCTGTCCAGCGCAGATGCCACACCTCTTCCCCAGGCAGTTACGAGTGAGCACGGGGTAGGAGAAAGGCAACACAGACAAGGGGCGCAACCAAAGGGAATCGTGACAACGGGGGCGGGAAAAAAGACAACACGGCTACCGTGGGCGGGAGCTAAGGGAATACGGACAACTGAAAGGGGCAAGAAGAGAGGCAGCAGAAAGTACGGCGGGAGGGGGGCGCCAGCATTGTACCACAAGTAGTGGAAGGACATTAATAAAGCTATTATACTGTACTGGGTCTACACTTCAAAGACACGAAGGAGAAAAATAAAATCACACGCATTACCCAATGAGAAACAAGTTGGTTAGGGTGGTGGTGGGCAGAATGGAGTTTAAGGTGGTGAGCTGGCTAGGGTGGTAGTGGTGGTATTTAGAATGGTGGCTAGAGTGGGAGTGGTGGTGGTAGTTAGGATGAGGGTGCAGTGTAAGCAAACACTCCAACTTTCCCCAGGCGGCTATGCAGCACTCACAAAAGCGTGTACATCTTTTATAAAGAGAAGTGTGTGAGGGAAAGCCTCTAAACAGGTGTGCGGTGGAGAACCGCAGCATTTGTGTGCCATATGAAACTTCACGCACATCGCAACATCCCAACTGTGCCTGGGCAGGGATGCAGCACATCACAATGCATGCACATCTATTGTAAAGAGAAGTGTGGGATGGGAGGCCTCTAGACAAGTGTGCAGTGAAGAGATGCATCCGTGTGTAACATGAAACATAATGACTGTGCAATGCAGACAAACGCTGCTTTTGATGTGAACATTCACAAAGGTGTGCAGTGGAGAGCAGCATCTATGTGTAATGTTAAATATCACAATGAGTGTGCAGTGCAGACAAAACGTACTATATAATATGAAACATCCAAAGTATTGGGCAGTGTAAACACAAACCTCAGCTGTGCACCATCAGGTATGCAGCATGTCAAGGCATGCACATCTTTGATGAAGAGAAGTGTGTGAAGTGAGGCCTTTAAGCAAGGGTGCAGTGAGTGGAGAGATGTATCCGTGCATAACTTGAGATATCACAAAGAGTGCGTAGTGCAGACAGACACTGTGATGTAAAACTTCACAAAAGTGTGCAATGTAGACACACACATTTAAATAATGTGAAACTTCAAAATAAGTGTGCAGTGCAAAGAAGCCCATGTATCGGATGTGAAACATTACAAACACACATGTGTAAAGTGACACTTAAACAAGCTTCAATTGCAGACACCTATGTATAACAAGAAACTTTTAAAGAAGTGTGATTTGTAAAGGTGGAGGTGAGTAACTGGACGGTTAAAAAAGCGCTTTGAAGTAGCCAGAGCTGGCCGGTTCATAGAGATTTTTTTCTCACTAAAGGGAGGGGAGAAGAAAAATGTGCTCGAGGGAGACGACAAACACAGCACAGCACTAGTGAAAGCGATGTAAACAAGAGACGCAAAGGTGTTAGAAAAGAGAGGAGGGAACGGTGAAAACAAATGGCCCTCACCATGGCGCCAAAGGATTTATTTTGTGATGTTATACAGCTCGGACTTGGCTCGTGAGCATCAGAGCGCTTTACAGTTGGACCAGAATAAAACGTCACATGTGAATCCTAATTACAAACGGACCGAATCAAAACAATGACATAATGCATACCATAGACAGTTTAAGACTGATTAGAGAGTACATTGAGGGGTGGGAGAGGACCGGAAACATTACCCCAGAGTTTGTCGAAAGGAAGAGCTTCGAGTTCAAAAGATTATGCACTTTAGTTTATTTGTACATTTTACAGGAACCCTAAAGCTTCTTATATAAAGCCCTTGATTCGTAATTTTAAACACTGTGGACCCACTCTCACATACTTATAAACACAGAATGCGTTAGCTCGGCGGCAAACGCACAGCTCACCACAGCAACGGGCACACGGACAGCGGGAGGGGGGAGGCAAACGGACAGCGGGGGGGGGGGGGACGGAGGAAGGCAGGACAGCAGCAAGCACTCACCAGAGGTCGGGGCAAATGACAAAATAAAAGGCGGCCCAAAAAAAAAAAAAGTAAACGCCCACCGCCGCAATGACGTTGTCAAAGGGGCAGGATGAGAAAAATCGCCGGGAACGCCCACCAATCGCCTCGCTGAAAGACGGACGCCTCTCTCTTCCAATGGCTAGCCTCCATTTATGGAGCTAGCCAATGAAACGGAGAGGTGGGACTTTTGTCCATACTAGTAAACAAAAGTTTTCGCCTTGCGCGAAAGTCTTCTTGCGCAGCTTTCGGCGAGGCGAAACCTAAAAAGGCATTGTCATTTAACAATGCCATTAGCTTAAAGTCTTGCAAATGCGAGAACTATTGCATTGCAAATGCTTGTTGTAGTAGAGCTGTTATTTCTTATAGATTTTAATGTTAAATGTACAGTTTTTGTTTGCGAGGTGGGATATTTGGAGGAGTTGTAATGAGCTCTAGACAGTAACCATGTTGGATAATGTCTGTTGTGATTGATATCCAAATAGGGAGAAAATTTGGTAGGGGTTATGTTTGTGGATTTGGTGAAGTTGGAACAGGGATGCGCAATGAGCTAGTGGCAGCCTCCTTCTTTGGAGGCTGTAGAGGAATGTCCAAAGCCTCTTGGAAAGATAACTGTTTATAGAATGAGTGTTTACCGGTTGCAGTACTATTTTCTTAGTTCCAGGCTGAATCTAGAGCGTTTTTTTTCTTCAGGTGAGCCATTTCTGTATTAGATTAGGGATCGGTCTGAAAACTAAGGATTTCAGTGAAGGAACCTTCGACTTAGTTGGAGCTGTGGTCAGATCCGAAATGGTATGCTTTTGTTTCGGTGCTGAGACAGATGATCGAAGAGTTGTAGACCCAGAGGTCTAAGAGGAGGAGGCCCCTGCTGCAGGCTGAACGTTCGGAGCCAAGTCGTAGAGCAGGGCTTCAGAGTCAGGTTTTTTGTGCACGCCATGGCTTTTTTGTAGTGGTGGCCTGTGAATAGTTCTTATGGTCGGAGCCGATGCTTTGGATCACGGGTTCGAGAACTTACTGTCTAACGCTTCTGTACCGGTTTAATGCTGGCAGAGTCTTGTTCAGATTGGGATCTGAAATATTGGCTAGTTAGTGATTCCTCTTGTGCTACCAAAGCTTCTTCGTCATCCTCCTGTTGTCAACCAAAGATATCCGGTACATCGTTCGCTTGCCCAAGCTGCATTATTTGGCGTCGATCATGCTGATCTAGATGAGTCTTTCTTGATCAGAAATACTTTTAAAAAATTGTTTTTTTACAAATTTGTTTTTATTGAGTTCAGCAAAGCAATACAAAACAGCATTCAGACAAAAATGGCGTTGCAGGGGATATCCAATCCCAATTGCCTCATGCACCCCAGACATCTGAGCATTGGGGAGGGATGTCATGTGTCCATGTAAGCTCGTAAGGTGAGAACCTGACCATTCAATGCGAGCTAGAACCCCTGTATACATACCTAGCCTGAGACCCTCCCTCACCCTCCCTCAATGCCCCCCTTCACCCTCTCCCCTCGGTGTGTTCCGGTGTGGCATCGGAAGGTGACTAAAAGGACCTGTTCTAGACCTTGTGTTTCGCCTCATTTGTTGTGTCGTGAAACTCATCCGCTAACCTTAGGACCCTTAGGTATTTAGGGCATGTAAGTTCATTAAATTCTTGGGTCAGCAGGGAAACTAGAGGCTGCCATATTTCTTTGAAAGTGTCGGATGTTTGTGTGAGCGAAGCCTGTATCCTCTCCATCCCCATGATGCACCACAGTCTGTGTAGCCACCCAGTGTGCGTAGGTTTTCTCGACGTGCCCCAAAGTGAGAGGATGTGTTGTGTTGCAGCTCCTAATGCCAATCCCATCTGTTTCCCCCGTATTGATTTCAGCTGGAACGTGAGTCTGTTGGGAAGACCGAGGATCGCGTATGCCGGGAAGCGGGGGACTTCTGTCTCAAAATATGTGTCTATGTCCTTGAGTAACCCTTCCCAGTATTTCTGCACCTTCACACATTCCCAAAGTATGTGTAGCATGGTCCCTGTGTGCCCGCATCCCCTACAACATGTGGGGTCTCTACGTGGGTTACCCTGATGCAAGCGTTCCGGTGTCAAGTGCCAGTAGTCAGGTGTCAAGGGCCACTTTCACCGCCGATTCTTTGCTGGCCGTGTTTCTAGCAGTGTGGTGTGCTCTATAAAAGATGTCTTGCCATTCTTTGTCTGAGAGCGTGCGTCCCAGTTCCTTCTCCCATCGTTTCTGACCAGCTGACCTAGTCGTGGGTGGTGGGGGGACTGTAGTTTGTATAGTTCCGTGATTGTCCGCGAGTCTGAGGACTTAGTGATAAGCCATCTCTCATATGGAGTGAGAGGGCGGCTGGCATGGGGTGCAATATCTTTGTGTGTAAGCCAGTGCCTAAGCTGAAAGTACTGGAAGCGTTGCGGTTTGTCAATCACATAATCATCTTTAACCGTGTCCCAAGTCAGGAAGCCCTGTAGGTCGAATAAATGTCCAGCGGGAGCGGCATTCCGTCTGTCGCCATTGGGGGAAGGAGCCCTGGGGCATCCCAGGTGGGAATGTCGGATTGTCCAGCAGGGGCGTCATCGGTGATGGAAAGGACGTTAGACCTTTTGGGACCGCCGTTGCGTCCCACACCTGGGGAAGCGTCCTGGTGATGGGCGACTTCTTGAGGTTAGCCGGCCTGTCCGGTCTTGCCAGAAAAGGGACTTTCCAGAGTGGCATGCCTGCCATAGCTCTATCCTGAAATAGCCAGTGCTTTTCGGAAAGAGGCCGAGACCATTCTAGGAGATATCACATCTGTGCTGCTTGGAAAGAGCGCCTTAAGTCAGGCACTCCTAGCCCCCCCTCCGCCGTCACACGCGTGACCAAATCGCGTCATAGTCGAGGGCGTTTACCAGCCCAGACGTACTGTAGCAAGGTGTCTTGCAGCTTCTTGAGCATGCCCAAGGGAGGGGTGACGGGGATGATCTGGAAAAGGTATAGCATCTTCGGCAAGAGGAACATCTCAACGGCCGCCACGCGGCCCAGCCCCGAGAGCGGTTGTTGTGGCCATCTCGAGATGTCACTTTGGATGCGCGTCAGGAGTTTGGTGTAGTTAAGTTCAACTGTCTGGGCTTCGTGGGCGTCAGTTTGATCCCCAGGTATTGTAGTGCCGTTCGTACGGCCAGCCCCTCAATATGTATCGTCCCCCGGTTGGCTTGACGGGTGTTGCTACCTAGGGGAAGAACAACAGACTTCCCTACGTTCATTTTGAAGCCCGACATTGCCCCAAACCTTTCCATCTCCGTCAGGAATGCTGGTACCGATACCCTGGGACTGTCTACAGCGACTAGTATGTCGTCCGCGTATAGACTTATGGTCTGCTTTTCCCCCCGAATTTGATGCCCGTGATGTCCTTGTTATCTCGAACGTGTTGGGCGAATGATTCGATATAGAGTGCGAACAGCAGTGGCGAGAGCGGGCAACCCTGCCGTGTGCCACGTCGAATGTCGAACGGCTTGGAGCTTATCCCGTTTACTTTGATCGTCGCCTGGGGTGACGCATAGCAGCTGGCCACCCAGGCCCGGAATCTGTCCCCCATGCCGAATTTTGCCAGCGTGTTGTCCAAATACTTCCAGTCAACCCTGTCGAACGCTTTTTCGGCGTCGACCGACAGCAAGGCCGCATCTGTGGCATTGAAGTGTGCCTTGTCAATTACGTGCATCATGCGTTCAGTGTTGTCCGCACTCTGCCGGGTGGGTACAAAGCCTGCTTGGTCAGGTTCTATTATGCCTGGTAGGCACGGGCCCAGTCGCGCAGCCAAGATTCCCGTGAATAACTTTAAGTCTAGATTGAGGAGCGAGATCGGCCTGTATGCCGCACATAGAGTCGGGTCCTTGCCAGGCTTCGGTAGGACGATAATTTCTGCCTCCAACATCTCCTGTGGGATCGAGCCTGGGCCCTTGAAGGAGTTAAATAAGTTTGCTAGTATAGGCGCCAGGAGGGGGCAGAAGGTTTTATATAAGCCTGCTGAGAAGCCGTCAGGGCCCGGGGCTTTTAGTGGTTTGAGTCTGGCAATCGCTGAAATCACCTCCTCCAGGCGTATAGGGGCATCTAATGCTAGGGTGCTCGCCTCGTTGACAGCCGTGACCTCCACGGTCTCTAAGTACGTCTTTCCCGCATCGCCATCTAAAGCTGGGTCCGCCGCGTAGAGTTTGCATAAAAGGCTCTGAATGCCTCCGCAATGCGGTCGTCCTCCTGAACGTCTTCCCCTCCCTCCTCGCGGATGACAGGAATTTTGTAACGGACAGTCTTTGCTTTAAGCTTACTGGCCAACAGGCGGCCGGTCTTGTCCCCCCCAAATAATACGTGTGGCGGAGGCGGAGTGCCGCGTATTCTGCCCAGTCCAAATCCAGGCTCGCGAGCTGTGCCCTGGCCGCCTTCAGCTTGCGCCATATTCTGGGGGCTCCGGTCCGACAGTGAACCCTCTCTAATTCTAGCACTTGCTCCGCCAACCCCTGGCGCCTGTACTTCCGCTTTTTATTGTCTGCTGCTGCGATCGCCATTATTTCGCCTTGGAGAACCGCTTTTAGCGCCCCCCAAACTGTCGACTGGGCCACCTCCCCTGGATCGTTTCGACTTAAGTAATCCGTAATGCTCTGGGATAGTTGCTGCGTGACCCCTTTGCGGGAAAGTAGGCTTTCTCTAAGTCGCCATCTACCCCTGTGTGGTTGTGTGCGTAGGACCGTCAACTGAAGGACCACCGCGTCGTGGTCTGATAGTGCCGCTGGGGTGATGTCCACATCCCGTACCATAGGGGTCAGTTCCGCGGAGCCCAGAAAGTGGTCTATCCTGGCGTATGTGCGGTGCACATGAGAATAGAAAGTGTACCCCGGGGCGTTGTGGTGCATTTCTCGCCATTCGTCTACAAGCCCTCTGTCGGTCAGCCATTTCTTCCCCGCTGTGGATAGAGCTCCAGAGTCCCCAAATCTCCGCCCTGATCTGTCCACCTCATTATCCATGACCAGATGTATGTCCCCTCCTATCAAGATGTCTTGCGTCACTGGCCAATACATCTGATAGCGCTCCCTTAAGAAAGGCCTCTTGTTTGGTGTTGGGTGCATAAATAGACCCCACAGTGAGCGTCAGATTACCTATAAGAATAGTGTGGGCCAGGAGTCTGCCTTTGATTTCTGCCACTTTGCCCCCACCCGCCCCTTGAAGTGTCTAGCTATTAAAAGGGCCACCATTGCTTTCTTCTCGGTGGTGGCGGAGTAAAATTGATGCGGGAAGGCCCTAGATTTCATGCGGTGCCAGTTTTTCGCTAATAAGTGCGTCTCTTGGAGTAGACAGATTTCCGCCCCAGAATGTTCTAGGAATGAGAGGACCGCCCTCCTCTTAACTGGGTTGTTGAGCACTTTTACGTTAAGGTTGAGAACCCGAATGGGTTCGTCAGCCATAAGGCAGTGCGTGCCCTGCCCGCTCATGCATCGGTCCAGAGCCACCTCCCATTCTCATGCCTGTCGCCTGATCTAACCGAACACACCGATTCCCCCGTCCCTCACCCTCCCGCCCCTCCCGAACCCCAACATTGAAACCCCAACTGGTGAACATTGTCCAAGGCCTATTCAACAACAGTCCAGGCCTGTGGTAAAGTGTCTGGTGAAGGGAAAGCGTGTGTGGCGGACCTGAAGCCTCCCGTCCCGCCTCCCCACGGCAATGCTGCGGCAATGCGAACATACACCCCCGCTCATGCCCTCTCATGGTCCGGCATTCGTGTCCTTGGAGACCTCCTGTATCGCCGCTGCGTGCTCGTGCGCCACGGTCTCAGGATCCGGTTTGAACCCTTTCTTAGGTGGGCGCCTGTTTCTCACCGTCTGCCACCCGTCTCTTGTCGATTGTGGAGACCTTGACTGGGAGGGCTGCTGTCCGGAGCCATCATCTGGTGCCTCCCCTTCCTGAGGAATGCCTAGTACAGTGCATGTGTCTCTCAAGGACCTAAGTTGGTGGAGTGCCCTTTCAATTTGAAAATCAGTCTGAAGGGATGACCCCAGGAGTACGGGATCCCATTGTACCGTAGGAAGGTGGTGGCCACTTTGAACGCCCGTCCCTTCTGTAGAGTGATCGTGGACAAGTCCTGGAAGAGCTCTATTGCGTGATCTCTGAAGCGAAGGGGTTGTTTTTGGCATGCCACCTTCAAGATGCGTCAGGCAAGAAGGCCAGGATATCCGGAGGGGGAGGCGGTGACTTGCGTGCTAGGCCCACCCTGTGGGCCCTGTCGATTCGGATCTCAAAGTCCTCGTTTTCCCCTAGTACCTCACGGAACAGATCCTGTAGGTATGTCGTGATGTCCCCCCCCTCCGCTTTGGATGGCACATTACGCACCCGTATGTTATTCCGTCTGGAGCAATTCTCAAGGTCATCCGCGTGGGCCTGTAGGTCTGTTTGTTGTTCGTGGAGCCTTATGATTTCTTGCTGCAAGTGTTCCACCTCTTCACTTCTTGCCTGCTCCGTGTTTTCGACTGCCGCTACTCTTTCCCCTATATCGTCTATGTCGTGGCGTAGCTCTTTATAGCCTCCCGCCATATCTTGCCTGAGAGTTTGAATATCTTCTCTGAGAGACGTGAACAGGGCCTCCATAAATGATTTTGTTGCTGGAGCTTCTCCCTCATCCCTATCCTTATCCTTCGGCTGGCTCGGTGGCGCCGGTTTGTCGGGGCTCTTGTACCCCTTGGGAGTTCCTTTGGCCAACAGTTCAGGGATGGTACGCCCCCCCCCCCCCTGCGATTCGTGGAGGACAAGGTAGCCACTCCTGTGTCTATAGAGTCTCTCAGTGATTCCGTGGACATATGACGGTCCCGTGAGTAAGGCGATACGTCGAATTTGTGGTCCTGGGCCTGCTGTCTCTCCTGTCAGGCTCGCGAGCGTGGCCCTGTATCTGGGCCGTCGGCTCTCTGCCTGTGGGCTCACGGTTATGGCCGCCGCTGAAATCGACCTCTGGCGCAGGCCGCTCGATGTAGGCCCAGCCCGGGGGGAGCCTCTGTGTGCTGATCTGGGGAAGTCTCCCACCGGGGGCACGAGCACGAGTCCCCGGAGCGGAGTTCTCACGGTGTCCCTCCAGTGTGTTCCGCTCCTCCGGGTAGCGGCCTGTTCTGTGCCTCCCGGCCCTGCTCTGTGCTCACCGGACCGCAATGTCGTGTCGCTGTGCGCCGGGGGCTCGATAGGCGCCCCCCGAGGATGAACCTTGGGCACTCGTGCCCCCTTTCCTCAGTGCCGCCGGCCGCCCCTTGTATCTCAACCCCCGGTGGCTCTTGCCGGTCTTCCTAGCCCTGCCGTTTCCACTGTTATTGTTATTGTTATAGTGGGTTTATATAGCGCCGGGTCACCTACAGGTCTCAGGGCGCTTTGACCACAGAACATAACATCCGGGATATAAAAAAAGGGGTGGAGTACTTAAGCTAAGCTGAGTGCTGTTCTGAACAAATTAGTTTTCAAGGCTTTCCTGAAACGGAGTAGATTCCCCTCCTTTCGGAGTGTCTCAGGCAGGGCGTTCCAAAGGTTCGGTAGTAGAACCGAGAAGGATCTCCCTCCCATTGTGGCCAGTTTGAAACGAGGACATACAAGGAGTTTGGCATCAGAGGACCTGAGATTTCTTTCCGGTCTATATATCTCAATCCGTTCCTTGATGTAGGTCGGGGCCTTCCCATAGATGGCTTTGTGGGCTATACAGAGGCTTTTAAAAACGGACCTCTGTCCAATTGGCAGCCAGTGTAGACTTTTTAATAGTGGAGAGGCATGCGTTCTCCGCGGAAGGTTGAAAATAAGTCTGTGCTCCGACGCGGCCGTACGCCTCGGGTCTCCAATGGGGATAGGCCCGCGAGTCGCCGGGGGCTCGATTGCCTGCCCCCCCCCCCCCCCCCGAGTCCCAGCTCCCCACGTTTCGCCTGCTCGCTCCTCACCTCTGTGTCTGGCCGCCACTGGCAAGGCCCAAATCTGGGCCTCAGGTAGCGCGTCTTGCCGCCTATTGCCGTCACTTGCTCCGCTGGCCCCCTCGAGCCAGCGGCGGTCGATTTGCTGCCCTCGTCCCTCCACACTCCGACCGGCATCGGGGTGGTCACGCTGTAGTGTGGCGTACGGCCTTCAGCAGCACAGATCTCGGCCAGCCGCCCTCGTCCTGCAGGCCAGCGGCCTTGTTCTCGTCTCCGGCCGGGGAAGGCCTTTATCGCCGCTCGGGGAGCCGCGCCTCGGTCGCCGGCGCCCGCAAACTCAGTAGGAGTCGCACATGGAGTCCCACTCATGGCGGGTAGCCGTTTTAGCACTGATGGGGGTGATATCTGTGCTTTTACGATGGCTGTGGGGGATTGGGACGAGGAGCCTCTTTCAGTCGCGTCCTCTCAGGCCGCCATCTTGGCCACGCCCCCAGAAATACTTTTTTTTAATTGCATTTTTCATCAGACATTAACATGGTATGTCTAGTACCAAACCACGCAGCTTCTTTACAGAATTGAATCTCTACATTGATTATTGGTAATCCAGTACAAAATAAGAGTAGATTAGATAGCTCCTACAGTTTCTGCACCTTTTGAAGAACATTACTGTATAATAAAACAAATACAGAGGTTATAATAACTCGGAATTGGCTTTGAATATTATGGTACATGCGCAGACGGTGCGCCTAGGGCAAGCCTGTCTACGCTCAGACCACGCTCATCGCCAGACACGCTGCTGGCTTCAGGATTCATCTTGGTAGTCATGATAACATATACAAGAAGTAAGCTTTTGGAGGCATCGGACGCAATTCCAAACTGCCCTGGTCCAATTTTAAGCGACAGTAATGACATCAGGACACAGGCATGTCCTAGCTGTAAACTGAAGCTCATAGACTAAAAAGCAAGCTGCATAAAATGATGACCCCAGAAAGAAGGAAGGACCTATCTGGTCCAAGGAGTAAAAGTCCTACACAAGGGATGGCTTGTGCGTTGTTAAATGCAAGCTCACTAATTAAACACAAATACGAATTTGCGAGCTTCGTAGACTCACACAGCCTCAACCTGATTTTTGTTGTGGAAACCTGGGCCGATGAGACCTCAGGCCAGACTTAGTGATAGCCGTCCCATCTGGGTTTTTAATAGCCAGGAAAGACCAAATGGGGAAAAAAGGAGGCGGGCTGGCCATTATCTATCGAGATCACCTGAAAGCACCATTCAAAGGTATTCCTACAGATTCAGAATGTGAGGCGCTCTCCTTCAAGTTAGCCGTCAATCATGTGTACTCGTTCAATGGGCTACTAGTGTACTGCCCAACAGGACCCAGAACCAATTTTAATCAAACCATGGGTCAGCTACTTGAAAACAAAGTTAACTAAAAACATTACACGATCCTAGGGGATTTTAACTTTCACCTGGATAACCTCTCAGATAAAGATTCCTCTGCCCTTATGGACCTGATGACAAGTGCAGGCCTAGAGCAGATCACGGAAGGGACCACTCAGCGCTGGACACCTCTTGGATGCCTTCTTTACAGACTGTCCTTTTCTGAAATATAATAACTTGCATCTCCACTGGTCTGACCACATAGCAGTGTTGCTAACTAACTCTGCCTTCTTCAATGGGCACTAAGCACTGTCCAGTCAGAAGCCCAAAAAGAAATTTGTGGCATGGCATGTATAGAACAGATTGCATCACTCACTTGGGTCAGAACAAACCCCGTCTCTCCCAAGACCAAGAGGCAGCTTCACTAGAATATCACAATTGGACAGCACCCACTGAACCCTGGTTCTCAGAGGAACTAAGGCTTTTGAAGAGGCACTGTTGCAGACAAGAAAGGTGCTGGTGACAGCAATATGATCCCAGGGAGAAGGAAACATATAAGATAAAATTGGCACAATATAAAGAACTGATCTATAAAACTAAAATCATTTATTTTTCAGAGAAAATAGAAGGTGGGAAGAGTAATTTCAAAGAACTATTTGGGGTGGTTCAAGAACTTAGCCATTCACTGGAGACTCAACATAATACAATAGATAACGCCTTTTGCAACAGTTTAGCATCCTCTTTTGGCAACAAAGTTTCTACCATCTATGATACTTTTGCCTCACGCTCTGCAAACAACCAGAGTACACAGGTCTCAATGTCTGATGCTGTAAGCACAATTCCAACAGTTTTCAACTCACACCTCGATCCTGACCCGCCTCAACTCTTAACGGTATCCCATGACAAATCACGAAAATTCTCTTGGCCACTAAATCTGGATCATCGTTGGATCCTTGCCCTCCCCAAGGTAATGCATACGGTAGGGGAGATAGGTGCGCGTCCACTCAGGGAGGTACTCAACACTGCCATTAAAACAGGGATATTTCCTAAGATGCGGAAAAAAACGTTTATCTTACCACTATTAAAGAAGTCAAACTTGGACAAAACAGACCCGGAAAATTATCGCCTTATCTCTCGTCTGCCTCTCCCAGCAAAAGTCCTTGAGAAACATATGAATCAAGAATTAGCCAATTAAATGACAACAATCACGTTTTGGACTCAAACCAGTGTGGCTTCAGGGGCAAGCACAGTACTGAACTGGCCTTGATCACAGCAACAGAAGAAATCAGATGCGCGGTTGATAAACGTGGCTCAGCAGCTTTGATATGGCTGGATTTGTCAGCTGCCTTCGATACGGTGGACCAGGGCATCCTAATAAATCGCATTCTGGCAAAAGGGATAGCAGGCACAGCCCTCGCACTCCTCAGGTCCTTCCTGTCAAATTGAGAACAATCTGTTGAAGTGGAGGGTCTCAAGTCACTGTGCTTTAGGCTCCAATGCAGGGTGCCACAGGGCTCATCCCTGAGCCTTACCCTATTTAATGTATATGTCACACCTCTGGACCAGTTGATTAAAACCCGCAGCTTTGAGCTGGTATCATACGCTGATGATACTCAAATCTTTGTCTCGATCTCGAGCAAAAATTACGACACGGCCCACAACTTTAATGAGCGTATGAGACATGTGAGCAGCTGGATGGCAGAGAACTGCCTTAAATTAAATTAAAACAAATCTGAAGTCCTACTTTTTGGTAGAGATACATCCTTCTGGTCCACAGAATGGTGGCCGGCATGGCTGCAGACTCTTCCCACTCCAGCCACCAAGGCCAAAAATCTTGGGGTCATTATTGACACCACTATCTTTCTCTCATCATGTAAAGATGCTCACCTCATCTACGAAAATTTTGAGGAAAATCTTTCTGTTTATACCAGCAGAATTACAGAAAACATCAGTGGCAGCTCTGGTCCTGTCTAAGCTCGATTACTGCAATCGGTTTCTGGTTGGGGTAAACAAAGCAGTATTGGCGAAACTGCAAGTACTCTAAAACTCTCAGTCTCACCTTGACTTAACCTAATATTCATCTGCCAAACATACCCTCAATAACCTTCATTAGTTACCCATGGAAAAGCGTATCAAGTTTAGGGCACTCTGCATCACCTTTAAGGTACTACATAATCTAGGCCCCGTCTATTTGACAGATCGCACAAGTTACTACTTGTGTAACGATATATCTGTAAGAAACATTAGTTAGTGATAGATTCCTTACCTTATAATATCCCCAGGCGTCAGACTGGATCCGGAATTTTTTTGCGTAGCAGTACCCTTGCGCGTCGGTAGGCTTCGTCTGCGGCTCCGCGTCCGTCGTCGGCGCCGTGATGACGTCGTCGGAGTACTTAGACGCCGCCCATGCGCGCTGACGTCAGTTCTTAGACACAGCTTTTCCACGCCAGAAACGCAGAGCCATGCTAAAAACCAACACTGGTGCCAATGAAACTAGGGCCCTGAAAGGGGATGACCTTAACCCTAGATATCGGTTCGCAGAACAGGGAGGATGGGTGGGTCGGTAAGGAATCTATCACTAACTAATGTCTCTTACAGATATATTGTTACACAAGTAGTAACTTGTGCATCTGAAAGAGACACGTTAGTGATAGATTCCTTACCTTAGAATAGATACCCCAGCAATACCAATCCCGGTGGTGGGTCTGCGAGCCAATAATCACACCAGAAAGTCCTGGAGGACGGAACAGCCAAAGAAGCCATCCCTCCGGACTTGGCTGTCCAGGCAATAATGTCTTGCAAACGTGTGCAGTGAGGCCCACGTAGCTGCCTGGCAAATGTCCTGCAAGGGCACTCCTCGGCCCAGGGCAGTTGTAGTCGCCATGGCCCGAGTGGAATGAGCCCTTAGCCCAACAGGGGGTTCCTTCTTCGCCAAGGAGTAACATGCCTGGATACACAAGATGATCCACCGCGAGATGAGTTGGTCATCCACCCGGAACTGGCGTGTGCGATCCAGATAGTAAGAGAATGCATGTTTTGGGTCCAGACGGTGGAGCCTCTCTTCCTCTTTCGAGGGATGCGGAGGCGGAAAGAAGGTGGGCAAGGTGATGGACTGCCCGATGTGGAAGGCTGTGACTACCTTGGGCAGGAAAGAGGGCCTTGTCCGCAACACAACCTTGTCCGGATGGACCGAAAGGAAAATAGGTTTAGAGGATAGAGCCTGGAGTTCACTCACTCTCCTGGCAGAGGTGATGGCAACCAGGAAAGCAGTCTTCAGAGAAAGAAGGCGGATAGGACAGTTGTGAAGTGGCTCAAAGGGTGCGCACATCAGAAAAGTAAGAACCAGGTTCAAGTCCCACTGAGGCATCACGAAGGGAACAGGTGGAAACGTGTGCGTGATGCCCTTCAGAAATCGATTTACAATAGGGGACTTGAACAAAGATGGTTGATCAGGCAGCCTTAGGAAGGCTGAAAGGGCAGAAAGGTAGCCCTTGATAGTGCCCAGAGCAGGGCAAGAGAAAGAAGGAAGAGAAGAACCTCAGAAAGAGGGGCAGAGAGAGGATCCACAGCCTTTGCTGTGCACCATGCCACAAATCTGTTCCACCTGCAGGCGTATACCGACTTCGTGGAGGGACGCCTGGCTGCTAGAATGATGTTACAGACTTCAGGAGGCAAGTCAAATGGCCTCAACTGTCGCCGCTTAATCTCCAAGCATGGAGGTGGAGACTGGACAGGTTCGGGTGGAGGACCGTCCCCTGCAGCTGCGACAGAAGGTCCTCCTGAAGAGGCAGACGAACCGGGGGATCGACTGACATACTGAGTAGCTCGGGATACCAGTACCTTCGTGCCCAGTCCGGAGCCACAAGGATGACTTGTGCCCGGTCGCGCTTGATCTTCTTCAGCACTCTGGACAGAAGTGGTATAGGCGGAAAGGCGTACAACAGACCGCAACTCCACTTGCGTCGAAAAGCGTCTCTGAGCGAGTGCCGCCTTGGAAATTCCAACGCGCAGAACTGATGACATGGCGCGTTCTCTTCGCGGCAAATAGATCTAACCAAGATTCTCCCGCAGAGCCTCCTGGCAGAGGGTCCATGACCCCACCCCGCCCTGTTTGTTGCAGTACCACATGGCGGTGGTGTTGTCCGTGAACACCTGCACTACACTCCCCCGGACAGAGGGGAGAAATGCCTTCAGTGCTAGACTAATCGCCCGCAGCTCCAAAAGGTTGATATGGAGCCGGGACTCCGCCGGAGACCAGAGTCCTCTGATCTCCGCCTCTCCCATTTGGCCTCCCCAGCCCTGGAGGGACGCGTCCGTCACAACCACGTGCTCCGGTTGGGGAAGGGAGAGGGATATGCCGCTGACCCAATCGCGGTCTGTGAGCCACCACTGCAGCTGCCTCGTAGTGCCCTCTGAGATCAGGACATGGTCGGAGAGGTTGCCCTGATGCTTGGCCCACTGAAATTTCAGGTCCCACTGCAGAGCCCGCATCCGCCACTGGGCGTGTTGCACCAGAAGGATCCAGGAGGCCATCAGCCCCAGAAGCCGCAGCGTCAACCTGACCGAGACCCGGGATAAAGGCTGAAAGAGTGGAATCAGAGCCTGAATATCCCGGACCCGCTATTCGGGTGGATAAACCCAAAACTGCGCCGAGTCGAGAACCGCTCCGCTGAAGAGGAGCTTTTGAGAGGGGCACAGTTGTGACTTCGACACATTGATGGAAAACCCCAGCTGGTGCAGGAGGTCTGCCGTAGTCTGGAGGTGGCTGACGACTGTCTGGGGCGAGCCCGCCTTCAACAACCAGTCGTCGAGGTAGGAGAAGAAAAACCCCTAACCTGCGCAGATGAGCTGCGACCACCGCCATCACTTTCGTGAACACCAGTGGGGCGCTGGTAAGGCCGAAGGGGAGCACGGTAAACTGAAAAGTGCTCGTGGCCTACCGTGAACCACAGGTAGCGCCGGTGGGCTGGCAGGACGGGGATGTGAAAATAAGCGTGCTGCAAGTCCAACGCTACCATCCAGTCTCCCGGGTCCAGGGCAGCTAAGAACTAAGCGAGTGTCAGCATCTTGAACTTCTCCTTCCGGAGGAAGCCGTTGACGTTCCGTAGGTACCAGAAAGTAGTGGGAGTAGCAACCACACCTTACTTCTGGCCAAGGAACGCTCTCGATGGCCCCCTTGGCCAAGAGGGCCGTAACTTCCTCCTGCAGAAGCCGCAGATGATCCCCCGATAAGCGGTGGTATTGCGGTGGCATGGCTTGAGGGGGAGGGAGTAGCCCCTTCGGACGATTTGCAGCACCCATCTGTCCGATGTGACAGCACGCCAGTGGAAGTGGTGATGTCGAACCCTGCCCCCCAATGGCGTCACATGGGCCTGAAATCACGGACTAGGAAGGTATTGAGGCGGATGCTGCAGGGGTAGGTGTGGACTGGCCTCGCTGTGGACCCCGACCGCCGCCCCGGTGATTTCCACGTTCGCCATCGCGCTGGATAGCAGACTGCGGTGCATGGCTGGCGGTACGTGTGGGGGCGCCCCTTCCTTGGCCACGAAAGGAGCGAAAGGCACCCACTTGCTGGCGCGGGCAGAGAGGCCCAAGAACTTGGCCGTAGCCCTGGCGTCCTTAAAGCGCTCAAGCGCATGGTCTGCCTTGTCGCCAAAGAGGCGACGGCCATCGAACGGCATGTCCATAAGTGTGTTTTGGACATCGGCCGAGAAATTGGCGGACCTCAACCAGGCGTGACCACCGTCGTTGACATCGCTCTGCCCAGAGAGTCGGTAGTGTCCAGCCCACACCGGATGGAATACTGTGCTGCATCCCGGCCCTCCACCAGGGCTTGGCCGAGTCTAGCCCGTACCTCCAACGGGCAATGTGGCAGCACGTCCGCAACCGTGTCCCACAGAGAGTGGGTGTAGCGGCCCAAGAGGCACACGGTATTAACGGACCGCAATCCCAAACTTAGGGAGGAGAATATCTTCCTCCCGTAATTCTCGTACCTCTTAGATTCCCGGTCGGGGGGAGCCAACTGGAATGCAGTCTGGGAATTGGAGGCCTGGATAACCAGGCTCTCAGGGGTGGGATGGGTAGACAGAAAGCAAGGGTCACCCGAAGCCGGCCGGTGGCGTCTGGCCACGTTCCTATCCACAGGATGCCCTGTGGCAGGCCTGGACCAAGTGCCCAGAAGAACATCTGACAAGGACTCATTAAACGGCAGCAGAGGCTCGGCCGAGCTTGTCTGCGGTTTAAGGACCTCAGTGAGGAGGTTAGTCCTCACGGCCGCGACGGGGAGCTCAAGGCCCAGGGCCTTGGCCGCCCTCATCAGCACCACTCTATAGGCAGCCCCCTCCTCTGTAGCCGCGCTAGGAGGGGAGACAAAGTCAGTGTCGGGCGAAGTGCCCAGCCCACTGGCCTCCCCAAGCTCTCCTGTCCAATCCACAGAAGACCGACACTCCCGTGCCAGAGGGTCCTCAGACCCCTCCCAATCCTCCTTTTCACCCACAGCCTGGTACTCAGGCTCAAAAGATGGGGCCGGGTCATTGAAATAAAAATCTCCTAGCGGCGCCGGACACTAAACGAGGACAGGACCAGGGACGACGTCGTCCAAGGACGGCACTGGGGGCGACACCCAAGGGGCAGGTGTCGGCGAGGTTGTTAAGTCGACCGGCGATGACCCGGATCCGGAACCGGACCCAGTGGGGCCCTGCAGCATCGGGACCGAAGTCGCCAATGGCGCCGAGGCCGAAGCCCTGGAAGGTGCCGGTGCCTTAGCACCCGGCCCGCGTGGGGACCCAGTCGGAACCGCTTGGCCCGAAGGCGCTGCAGAACCCGACAGAGGAGCGAGCGACCTCATGGCCATGAGGAAGTTAGCAATCTCCCCCGGCGTCGCGTCCTGCCCAGGGACCAGCGGGTATGGGGCAGGCCGCGACACCTGCGACTCCAGCGGTGTCGCCCGAACCGCCGGCCGCGTCGCGCAAGCGTCGGGGGGAGTCAGAAGAGCGATGGTGCCTCTTCGACTTCTTGTGCCTCTTACCTGAGGACTTCGAGCCCGAAGACCGATGACGACTCCCGGAACTGAGGGGGCTCTGGCCCCGCGACCTGTCCCTCGACCTCCTTTCGGACCGGGACCTTGAGCGGCGCGGGGCAGACTGCCGATGCTCGAGTCGCTTACGGGACCGCTCCCGTCTAGCCTTAGACGTCAGGGCCCAGCAGTCGGAGCAGGACTTGTCGTGGTTGTCCAGGACCAAACAGTGCAGGCACCGGCGATGGGGGTCGGTAACCGACATCAGTCAGTTGCAGTCGGCGCAGGGCTTGAACCCGGGCATCCCTACTGGCACTGTCGGAGTCAATTGACTTCGAAAAATGGATCTCAAAAGGTTAGTCAAAAAGTGACTTAGGTACAACTTTTTCCAGATCTGCGCTACCTGGAGCGGAAAAAAGAAGAACTGACGTCAGCACGCTGAGGCGGCGTCTAAGTACTCCGACGACGTCATCATGGCGCCGACTACGGAGGCGGAGCCGCAGAAGACGCCTACTGAGGCGCAAGGGTACTGCTACGCAAAAAAATTCTGGATCCAGTCTGACGCCTGGGGATATTCTAAGGTAAGGAATCTATCACTAACTTGTCTCTTTCAGATGTTTCCAATGGTATATCACAGCACGTACCCTTCAGTCGGCCTCTCGGAAGTTGCGACTCCAGAGATGGGGTGGAAAAAGCTTCATAACCATCACAACTAGATGGTGGAACAAGTTACCAATAAAGCTAAAAAACTCACCCGACTGCTCTCCTTCAGAAAAGTTCTAAAGACTTGGCTACATACTTTATAACCTCACTACCAGTACTAGAGTCCCTTGGCCAAACTTTCGGTGCGTTTGTGTGTTTAGTTGCCAATCGCCTAGACGCCCTATGGTAGTAGTGCGCTATATAAATATCTAAATAGGTAGAATTGTCTGCTGAGCTTGAAGAGTAAGCCTCAGCCAATAGGAGGGCATCTTGGAAAAACTGGCAGATATCATGTACAGCAAATCAGCTGAATTTCTAACTGCTCTGCTAGTATGATCAGATGCCATTCCTTCTATTAAGATGGTTTCAAACGATTGTCTATTATCTCTGGGTAATAGCTCAACAAAACGATCTGACGAGGTACATAACTACCTCTTGCACCTTTCAAAAAGAGCAGAAGACTCTGTACCTCTACAGACCAAACGTGAAGTAGTGTACGTGAAGTAGTGTACATCTTTGCCCCAACTGCATTTACTCTTTACTTTTGTTTACAGGTGGAGTAGCGGAAAATTAACTAAAAACATTGTAGCATTTCTTGGCCTCTTACACTACCAGTAGGGAGGCTTGCAACGCAGACAAAACAGCACAATATCTTAAGACCTGCAAGTCTTTCCATTTTGGCCTTCGACTGGTTTTACAGAGGACTCAGCCAAGAACGCATGCAATGTGGGTTTCAACAACCCTGGAACTGAGGCCACTAGAGATATTGCTTTAGCTCTAGGAAGAAGATTATCAAATACACATGAGGTATCATACCCGGGAGCAATGCTTCTGTATTAACTCTTCACAGCTCCATTGGTGTCTCCATAAAAGCGCAGAACACCACACATGGGAGACGAAGAGGTGTAGCGCAGCGGCCAGAGAGACTGACTCTGGAGCACACGACTTGCTGTTCGATTCCTGACGCCGGTGGCAGCTCAGTTCAGCATCATGTGACTATGGGCTCACTTAATCTCCCTGACCGCACCCAGCGCCTCGAGACCCTTAGGGGTGATTAGTTTGTGCTTTACAAATATCGGATTTATTTCGTTAGACACCCTATGAGCAGGTGAGTCTAAAGTTCTGGCCAAACAGGTGCTCATATCAGATGATAATGAAGTCTCATCTCTTGCGGTTAGGGAACTGTAATCTTGAGCTATAGATCTACGAGACCCACTCTGACTTCCTTTCCCATGAACTCCAGGAATGACATTCGTTCCTCTTTATATTTTGAGGTGCTTCTTCTGCACTTGATTGACAATGCTCATTGTTCCTAGATTTGACCATTGCAGGTTGTGGTAAAAGATCTGAAGGAGACAGAGAAGCAGCTGGACAATTGCTATAAACCAATGCACTCACTTTGTGATAAATTGTCTGTTGGGAGGCCTCCAGTTAACAGAAATCAACTTGAAAACCACGTTTGAACTTCTGAACAGAATGTCAATCTTGCTCGCTGTATGCAATAACAAACTGTTTTGGGTATAATACACCTGCTACCTACTGTACGTGAGAGAATTGCAGCAACATGCCTGGAGGGGACCAGCACATGCTACAAACAACCATTCATTGCACCAAAAGTACTGTATTGATAACTAATGCTGTAAGTGCATAAAGCACTGCAAGTTTACACCACTAGTGGGTTACATGCTAAAATAAAAGACGCTGTACTAGGTCAATAAAGGTTGGTGCACAAAGATTCTGGTAAAGAATACAAAGCTATAAAATGTATAGTTTAAGCATGATTATTATTTATTATAATTAAAAAGTTCTTATAGACTGAACAGCTACCCACAATCGGCTTCCTGGCACTGACAGAACAAGGGAAGACAAATGAGGGCATTGCACTACTTAAATAATAAAACAATATTTTAAACTGTTTCCTAAAGCTTAGTAAATTTTTGTCTGATATAAGACAGATAGGAAGGGAGTTCCAGAGTTTAGCGACCGGGTAGATGAATGAACGACCCCCCCCTCTTGCTCTCCGGATTCTGGGAACGCCCAGAAGGAAGAGATCATTCGATCTCAGTTCTCTGGGGGCACTGTATGAAATAATGATATGTTGAAGGATATATGGGCCCGAAGAATGCTTTATCCTATGGGCAATACACAAGGCTTTAAATTCTGTTCTTTTATTTATAGGCAACCAATGAACCTGAATAAGGGCTGAGCGAGCAGATTGCGTTTTGGGCAGGCCCTTCAAAGTTCGGGCTGCAGCAATCTGAGTAACCTGCAGCTTTCTGATGGCATTAGAGGGGCTACCTAGGTAGAGTGAATTGTCGTTGTCCCGACGGGAGAGTAACAGGCCTTGAACCACCGTTCTACGAAAATCCATAGGGTGCTATTTGAGTGTCTTCTGAAGAGACCTTAGGAGGCCAAAGCTGGTGCCTGTAACCTTCTTTGCCTGCGAAAATGACTCCAAGGCTCTTTACTTCAGGTTCGAAAAGGAGGGGGTACTGCCCAAAGTACAGGCCCGAGGAATTGATCCCAGAGTGACAGATTGTTCCCAGTCATCATAACCACTGTTTTATCTCTGTTTAACTTGAGACAGCGTGTAGCCATCCAGCTGGCCACTGTTCCAGGCAGGTAGTTATTCAATTTAACACTGACCCTGTAACTCCGATTTTTCCTAACCTCTAGCCTAGAATGGAGTGGTGAAGCTTATCAAAAGCTGCACTTAAGTCCAAAAGAATGAGCATAGCTGTCCCGCCCAGGTCCAGTGTCCTAATGTCCTCGGTGTCCAATAATAAGGCTGTCTCCGTACTGCAACCAGTGTGGAAACCAACCTGCGACTGGTGCAGTAGGTTATTGTAAGCCAAAAAGTCAGAGAGAACACCATCAATCAATTTTTCTACGGTCTTTTTGACCCCAGAAGGTAGAGAAATGGGTCTGTTATGTTCTGCTTTATCAGGGTCCAGGGAAGGTTTCTCCAACAATGGGCGCATGAATGCATATTTTCACGCATCTGGAACACAACCGCTCTCCAGGGAGAAATTGTAGATGACCATTACAGCAGAAGAAACAGCCTCCCATCCTTACAATAAAATGTCAATGGGAGCCAGGTCTAAAGGTGAACCCGACTTAATGGTATTTGCTGCTCTAAGGATGTCCACCACAGGCCTTTCTACTGTGGCATTGTTTTCTGATTTATTGCAGGGATTTGCTGTCCCTGACAGAGAATCAAATGAATTTGACCTTTCCTAAAAACTGCACACTGCTTACAATGTTCCTTTGAGAAATGAAGGCCAGCCCCTGCAATATTTAGTTTTATAAACACGTTGACAATGGCGCATATTTCTTTGAAAGGGCCTGAAGATTGACTGATCCTGTCAGCAAGGTCTTTAAGCCTGGCTCTACGGATAGTGTACTGATACTTTTTCAATGCTTTCTTATAGACTTCCTTGCATTCCTCATCATACTGGTATCTCCTGCTTCTTTCAAGTCTCTTACATTCTTTCTTGAGCTCCCTTATCTCAGGCGAGAACCATTTAACCCTGGTTCTTGCCGGGGGGTTCTGCTGACCTTGAAACGCGTTACTTACCTGTAACTGCAGTCATCCAGTATTGGTGTCTTTCATAGATTCACATGCCTGAATCATTCCCCGTCGTCGAGACGGGAGTCTCCGGTATATAGAAGAGTAATGTCCTATAGACATACATAGAGAGAAGTAGGCCTAAAGGTCCCACCTTAGTAGCCTATCTATGTCCTTTTGTAAAAAGGACCAAACTCTAGAAGAGAGCCAATCAGATAACACCTCCCTCTAGAACCTTCCTGACAGGAGCCTCAGTCTCTCAGATATTCCTACACACCAAGATAGGTAGGCGTAGCACTGATAGAGAGATAGGTGAGTCCTTCCAGGGGAGGCGGGAGGGTTGCATGTGAATCTATGAAAGACACCAATACTGGATAACTGCAGTTACAGGTAAGTAACACATTTCTTATCCAGTATTAGGAGTGTCCTTCATAGATTCACATGCCTGAATCAGAGTAGCAAGCAATCCATTGTGCACATTTCTGGTGGAATAACATATACAAGTCATCCAATAATACATATCATGCAATTATGGATAAACAATACCCATTAACCAGAAATATCATAATAGAATGTGCATACCAGCAAAGGATGGAGGGATAGAGGAAGGCTCACCTTACTGAAACAGATGGCCTAACACTGCTTGTCCCACAGCCGCATCCTTCATCAGCTCTGTATCCAGGCAGTAGTGCCTGGTGAAGATATGCGGCGACTTCCAAGTTGCAGCTCTGCAGATATCCAGAAATGGCACCCCAGCAAAAAGTGCTGCAGTAGTGGACACGGCTCTTGTAGAGTGAGCTCTGACTTTTGCTGGCAATGGCCATCCAGCTCTGTCATGACAAAAGACAATTGCCGAAGATATCCATCTTCAAATACTTTGTTTTGAGAGTGGCATACCCTTCCGTGGTCTACTGAAGGCTATGAATAGCTGAGTTGATTTCCTGAAATTGTTCGTTTTGTCAATATACAACTTCAGACACCTCCTAAGGTCCAATGAGTGCAAAGATCTTTCGGCTGCAGTGCTGGGATTTGGGAAAATAAGACCTGAGGATCACTGGTTTATTTAAGTGGAAGTCCGACGGGACTTTAGGAATGAACCGAGGATTAGTTCGGAGAACCACTCGGTCACCCTTAAACTGCATGAAAGGGTCTTGTATGGAAAGAGCCTGCAAATCACTGATCCTCCTTGCCGATGTAAGTGCAAGTAGAAGGGCTGTCTTCCATGAAAGATATTGGATATCTGCCCTATGGATGGGTTCAAAAGGGTGTTTCATCAATTGGTTAAGAACCACATTAAGATGCCATGTTGGAGGAATTATTCGTGGCCGAGGAAAGTATCTGTAAAGTCCTTTGAGGAACTGTTTTATCAGTCTATTGGACCAGAGGGAGGGTCCTTTCAATGTTCTTTTAAATCTTGAAATTGCAGCCAGATGTACTCTAATGGATGCATGGGACAAGCCCGACTGCGCCAGCTGTAACAGATAGGGTGATATTTGTTCCGGAGAGGTGCGGAAGGGACGTAGACCGTTGTCCGCACACCATACACAAAAATGTTTCCACTTTAGGGAATAGGTCTTGTTAGTACTGTCCACTCTTGCTTTGGCTAGGACACCTTTACACTCCTGCAGAATTCTCAGTTTACTGAACTCTCTGTACTCAGGAGCCAAGCCGATAACCTGAGAGATTTCAGATCCGGATGTTGAACTTGCTTGTTGCTCACCGTGAGCAGAGATGGATGTTGAAGCAGACGGATTGGTGGTTGCATTGAGAGGCGATGAAGGTCCGAGAACCAATGCTGTCTCGGCCAGAATGGGGCAATCAGAATCAGAGTGCAAGGCTCCGCGTTCATTTTCCTCAGGACTCTGGGGATCATTGGGAATGGCGGAAATGTGTACGCAAATACGTTGCGCCATGCGATGGAAAATGCATTTCAGAGGGACCTTGACTGGGGATGCCAACTTGCGTAGTTTTGGCATTTGGCGTTCTCCCTGGTCGCAAACAGGTCGATCTGCGGTGTCCCCCACACCGAAAAGATGTAAGCTACCATTTCCATGTCGAGTTACCATTCGTGGGACAGAGACCTCTGCCTGCTCAGAGCATCTGCTATGACATTGTCCTTGCCTGGGACGTACTCTGCTTTTAATGAGATGTTGTGGAGAACAAGCCAATTCCAGATCTTCTGCGATTCGCGAGATAGTGTGAGCGAACGCGTCCCTCCCTGTTTGTTCAAGTAGTGCATCGTCGTGGTGTTGTCGGTCCTGACTAGCACTGGGGAGTTCTTAATCCGAGGTATGAAAGCCTGCAGGGCTAGGAAAACCGCTCTCAGCTCCAGGAGGTTGATATGAAGCTGTTTTTCCTGGTTTGTCCACTTGCCACTGATCTGCAATTCCTGAAGGACTGCTCCCCAACCCTCCAGAGAAGCATCCGTTGTTATTAGATGTGGAGCTGCAGGGAGCAGAAACGGCAACCCTTGTGAAAGGTTCTTGGGCGACCACCACCACTGCAGTGCCTTGGTTATTTGCTGTGTGAACACAATGCGGTCCTCGAAGGATCCAGAGCATTGAGTCCATTGTCTTGACAAAGCCTCTTGCAGCGGACGCATCCTGAGGCGGCAGTGCGGTATGAGCAGGATGCACGAGGACATCATCCCTAAGAGTGACTTGAAAATACAGACTGGTAAAGTCTTCTTTGAGGCCACTGACGCAGCCAGAGAGGCGAGCTTGTGTTTCCTCTCTTGAGATGGGAATGCCTTCTCATGTACCGTATCCAACGTCGCCCCGAGAAAGGAAATGACCCGGGAGGGTTGCAGAGTGGATTTCTCGTGGTTGAGTGTCAAACCCAGATGCCTGAAGAGATTCAGATAGGCGTTGGAGGATGCAGTTGCGTCTGCTAGAGATGGTGCCTTTACCAGCCAGTCGTCCAAATATGGGAAGACTTGGTGTCCATGCTGCCTGAGGAAAGCTGCAACCAGGGAGAGGCATTTGGTGAAAATCCTGGGCGCAGACTTGAGGCCAAACGGTAGGACACAGAATTGGTAGTGTTGACCTGCCACTGCAAATCTGAGGAATTTCCTCTGCCGTTTGTGGATAGAGACGTGAAAGTATGCGTCTTGTAGATCTAACGACGTCATGAAATCCCCCTCCTCCAAGAGTCCCAAGATCTCCTGTATGGTTACCATGCGAAACGATTGACTCTTCAAGAATGAATTGAGTGCTCTGAGATCCAATATGGGCCTCCATTTCTTCTCCTTCTTTTGGATCAGGAAGAAGCGGGAGTAAAATCCCTTTCCTCTGTGAGCCGATGGTACTCGCTCTATTGCTCCTTTTTTTAAACATAGTGGAGATTTCCTGAAGGAGCAAACGCATGTTGCTGTGGTGCATTATACGAGGAGGAGTTGTCGTGGGAATTGTTTTGAATTCTATGGAGGGTCCAAATTGTATCAATTGCAGCACCCATCGGCCAATTGTAATTGCTTTCCAATTGTGGAGGTAGTTGGTTAGATTTCCTCCAATTTTGAAAGAATGAGATGGCGGAGGGACTGGCTGCTGGAAAAAGTCATTGGCGCCCACCAGTGGTTTTCTTTTGATTCTTCCCTCTATAGTTGGATTTTCCATAAGAGGTCTGTCGACCTTGCTGCTGCTGTCGCGACTGGTATTATGATCGGCCTTGATTATAGGAATAGGAGGACCTGTTCTGATAGTTTCCTCTGTAGGAGGACTGACCCCTGCCCCTGCTCCCTAGAAAGGACTGATTTCTGAAATGAAGTGTGCCCAGTGCCCTTGAAAGATCCGTATCCTTTTTTATCGATTGCAGGGCCTCATCAATTTTCTCCCCAAACAAGTGTTGTCCGTCGTAAGGCATGTCGAGGAATTTAGCTTGTACCTCCTGCCTAAAAGAGGTAGCCTTGAGCCACCCTTGCCTCTGCAATGCTGCTGCTCCAGCCAGCTGTCTAAAACCCGTCATTGCTATATCCATAGCACAGTCAATCAGTTCAGAAGCCGATGTTTGGCTCTCCTTGAGTAGGGATTGAACCTCTTCTTTCATGTCTTCTGGCAATACGGAGAGATACGGAGCAATGTCAGCCCACAACTGCTCGTTATATCTCCCTAACAGTGTATTTGAGTTTGCCACTTTCACTGTCATGGCTGAGGTGGCAGAGAACCGTTTCCCAATGCTGTCCAGCTTCCTACCTTCCTTGTCCGATGGAGCTGTCACCTGCGAGGGCGGGTTCCTAGCATTTTTCTGTGCCGCCTGAGTGACTACCAATTCCGGCTTGGGTTGACCAGTAAGGCAAGCTGGTGCAGTCGATGGGGCCTTGTACTTCTTATCCAGTCTCGGCACAACCACCGATACTGAGGCCGGTGTTTGCATTATTTGTAGACCCTGCTCCCATATGTGTTCAATAATGGGAATGGACCTGGTTGTTTTCTTAATCGGGTCCTTAAAATCATAAAGAAAACAGTCAGTTTCATGAGATTCCATAGTCATTTGGAACCTTTCAGCCGCTCTTTCAACTAGATTGTGGAACCCTCCTATGTCTGCAGGAGGTGAGTCTGAGGTTGCAGGTTCAGGTGAGGCTGGGGAAGAAGCTATATAGTCCACATCATCCCCATGATCAGATTGAACTTCCCCCTCTTCTTGTTCTACCTCCTCATCGTCCGATGACGGAAGAACTTGCACTGGTTCCCTTTCCTGATGGGACACCAATGGTTGTGATCTAGCACGTGGAGACGCCGTCACCCTAGTTGTTGATGGCACCGGTACCGCTGCCTGTAGGGTGGAAGATTCTGGGAACCTTTGTTTGTAGTCCTGGATCAAAAACCTAAGTCTGATACTATGGACGCTGGTAGACATACCATTGGTGTGATTTGTGTCTGGACCTGTGATTGAACAGAATGTTCTTGAGTATATTCCACGCCGTCGAGCTCCTCATCAGTGCTTTGGCACTTTACCGCCAGGTGAGAAGGACTCATAGCCTGCATGTCCTGTTCCTCATCTTCATCCTGTACAAGACGAGATGGTGGAAACCTTTGTACCCTACTAGGAGATGTTAAGTCCGGTGTAAGTGTCTTCTTGACATTCTTTGCTCTTTGAGAGGATTGCTGTAGACCGTCCTCATCCATCAAAATCGGAACCGACGACTGCAAGGTCGTCGACGGCATAGAAACCATACTCGCCGACGACGGAGGAATCATCTCCGACTACTTCCACTGTACCGTCGACGATGTCGTCATCGGTGCCTTCGTCGACTATGACTGTTTAGCTTTCGTCGACGGTGCCGTCGTCGACAATGTTTTCTTCGTCGTCATCGTCGTCGACGGGAGGGTCCTCGTCGACGGTAAAGGCGTCGACGTCCTTGGCTTCGTCGTCGACACTGACGTCGACGAAGATGTCGTCGACGAGATCTTAAGCGTCGACGACTGGTTTTTTATGAGGATAATCGACACAGTCTTACCCGCCGACGACGATGGAGTAGTCTTCGTCGACGATGAAAACGCTGACGGCGTTGTTGACACTGTCATCGTCGAAGTGGAGACATGGACAGGAGACACAGTCTTATGCGCTGACGATAGCGGCGACGATGTCGTCGTTGACGACGGCGCTGGCTTCCTGGAGGCAGGATCTTCCTTGTTATACACTGAAGATTTTTAGCAGTCTTTTTAGGAGGAGCGTCTGAAGGGCTAGGGGAAGTAACCCTTGGCCTCTTCAAGGATAATTTAGAGGAAACAGAAGCAATCTCACCGTCCTCTGAAGACTCCAAGTTGTCCCTGGTCTTAAGTTTGTTCAACCAGATCAAAAGTCGTCCCTCTCTGTCCTTAAGCGTTATTGTAGAGAATGTTCTACAAATCTTGCATTCCTTTGGCGAATGGTCCGGATATAGACAGTAAAGACAGGTCTTGTGCTGGTCCTCAATATGTAATCTCTTTTTATTACAAGAGGCACAAGCTCTGAAGAGACCCCTCTTCTGTGGGTCAGCCATAGTCCGATTTTGCTGAAAGTTGTTGAAAATAGTGAAGAAAGAAGCTTAAAACAAGCAAACCTGAGGAGAACTCAGGTGGAGACTCCCTAGCACAACGTGCGGTAGAAAATCTGAGAGACTGAGGCTCCTGTCAGGAAGGTTATAGAGGGAGGTGTTATCTGATTGGCTCTCTTATAGAGTTTGATCCTTTTTACAAAAGGACACAGATAGGCTACTAAGGTGGGACCTTTAGGCCTACTTCTCTCTACGTATGTCTATAGGACATTACTTTTCTATATACCGGAGACTCCCGTCTCGACGACGGGGAATGATTCAGGCATGTGAATCTATGAAAGACACCCCTAATACTGGATAACTTAGAGATTAGCATCTCTAGTGTTGAATTAACTCACACTTGGAAGTTTGAATAGGCGATGGCCAACAACTCCATCTAACCTGGGGGTTAGCAGTTTTCCAGCATTTGGTGTCCAATTTGGACCATTGTCTGGTGGGTTTCACTAATGCGCTAGTGAATTTAGGCCCTTCCATTTTAGATATACAGAACGGGATCATGGGATGATGTACATATTACCAACAAATGGCCACATCCCACACGTAGCAGTGGGTGTGTGTGTGTGTATGGCTTTCCAGAAAAAAACATACAATCGCAATTGTTCCAAAATCAAAGGAAGCTGAGAACGTCTAAGTGCAATAATGTACGATAACAAAGAACCCAGCGTACTTGGAGGTAATATGGTAAAAGGTTTTGTAGGAATTTTTCTGAAGCAACATTCATTTCTAAGGAAAACACACTTCAGATTTTCTTTTTTTAAAGATATTTTTAACACAGCAAAATGTACACTTTTCTAAACAATCTATTTAAACAAACATAAATGTAAGTCTTTTTGCAACACAGTTTCAACCATTACATAATTCACAAGTTCTTTACAGTGCAAGTAAACACAAAAGCTTATATGCAACATGCCCTATGAATTGGCTCCAAAACACCTCACACCCTCACAAAATAACATGCACAATAGGTTTTCCCACTAATAATAAAAAAATACACGCAAACCGTGAACTTACAGATCTCCACCAGCTGATAAATCTGTTCCATTTTCTTCAAATTCCGAAAATAAATCTTCTCTATCAAGCAGCTCCTGATACTTCTCTTGATAGTCTTGAAATATAAATCAAAAGAAAAAAATGAGACTTATTTCTGCCACATGCCAAACAAAGGCAACTTCAAATAGTTAAAAAAACATAAGTCATGCAGAAATGTATAGCGTGCTAGCACCCCTCCGGTCCTGGCGCTGAGTAGGTACGAGTCTTTCACACCTAGGGCCTACTGGGACTACTCGAAAAGCCAGGATTGCAGCTGTAAATGTTAATGTATTTCACCAATCTCAAAATCAACTATGCAATATAAAGAAACTAATAATCTGCTCCTACAATATAACAACAAGAGCCGCACCATCACCTCAGATTATTTTTTTTTGCCATTTTGCGGACTCCTATTTTTGCTCGCTTTAGAACTCTGTGCACTTTAAGCCTGCTAACCAGAGGTAAAGTACTTGTACGCCTCCTCTCAAGATGATGTATATATACTTTTTTATTAATAATATGGTTCACACAACATATATATCTACATATATATCTGATAGAGACATCTAGCCGCAGATTCCTCCTTATCTTTGAATTTCCCAGGCATCAGGCTGGACTTTGAATATTGGTTTTCAAGAAATAATCCTGAGCACTAGTAGGTGGGATTGGTCAGCTCTGCCTGACATCACTGTCTTCATCCACACCATCGAGACATTTGCGTCACCTATATAGGCACCAACTCAGCACACTGACGTAATTTTTTCTTCTTTTCGTGCCAGCCAGCACAGACCCATGAAGAGAGCTACCCTCTGTCACTTTTTGACAGGCTTTTTTCGTCATATGGTTAACCCCTTTTTTGTTGTGTAGGTTTTTCCTCATGTCAAAGAACTTCTGGTGTCAAGCCGTGCAGAGTCTATCACTGCGCCGTGTCAGTGACGATCCCGCAACTGGCCTGTCCCTTGTGCTTGGAGGGCAAGCTGGGCGACCGCTTAGAAAGCTTTGAGAGTGGGGTCCCTAAAGCTGCTTGCGGCCCAGCGCTCGGCACCGCGCCAATCTCCCCAGATGTCTCGGTCAAGAGGAAGGTTCGAGCACTTCTCTGGGAGTACCAAGACTTAGTCCTTCCATTTGAAGTTGTCTAGTCGGTCAGGTAAGAAACATAAGAAATGTGCTACGACCTATCCCCATCTGCGGGCCAATGTGACAGAGGAGTCTCTGTGCTCTAGGCCTAGTTCGTCAAAACATGCACCTGTGTCTGCTCCGCGCTTCCAGGGAGCTGGAGTGACCCCCACCCAGCTCAAGGAATTTTATGATGCCATGTGCCTCATATTTGGGAAGTCTGACCCTACCGGTACGCCTTTAGTGGCTCTATCAGGTTCCGCGCCGGCAGCTCTGACACCGATTCCCTCCCCATGTATCCATCGATGGATCTGGATCGATGCCGGTCGTACCATTGCGACCTTCCCCAGCACTGGTTCAGACGCTGAGACTCCTAAAGCCACCGGCGGTGCCAGACCCATTCTCATCCCCGACGAACTGGATCGGCGTCTACCGGTGCCGATAGAGCCCTTAGGTTCTAGGTCGATTCCTCAGCCCTATTCTAAAGGGCTGGGAATGGAGGAACATTAGGAGGGGTCGCTGGGCCATTTAAAAGACCAGCCTTATCAAGAAATGGACTGGTATGAGAAATTGGGTCAGGTCAGCAGACTGGATACCTCCAGATTCTAGTACCTCCAGATTCTTGCCTGCTCCTCCCCCAACAGTGGGTTCGGAAGAGTGTGCATCATATGCTACCGTTAGGGTCCATTTCGTGGCAGTCGGACAAACATTTAGACAGGTCCTGCAGCCTCGTGTCTCCTCCTTGGAACCATGGCTGCGTTTCAACGAGGTATTAACTGATGTCGTACTGTGAACCTGGTCCTAGCCCAGCACAGGGGCTCCTGTGAATAGGTCAAGTCAAGTCGATCTTTATTACGGCCAACATGGCCCAGTAAGTGCAAAAATGAATAACAGCAATTTTAAAATGACATGTTAAAAACACGGTAATAAAAGTAATGATAAAAATCGTGTACAAAAGTTAAACATTTCATATTAAATAAGTTCTATCTTTCATCGTTAATTATATGTCCTGTTTTTCGAGATCACAAACTATTTTATTCTCCCCATTATTCTTATCAGTAGTAGGCTATAGAATCTCATTAAGAAAAAATAAAGTGCATAATGCATTAACCAGCCTATCTTTAGACTCCTACAACAATCTTTTCTTCTTTTCCCATCCATAATTATGATGTACATGTTGGAGCAGCTTGGAATACAGTACATCATAACTTTTAAACACATGGGGGAATCTAATAGCATATACATTTGTGTAAGTTAACAGCCAGTTCATTCTGCGCTTTCCATTTTGCAGTCACGCAGCGTAAGGGCAGGACTCCTAATCTGAACTGTAGAAACAATTTCCTGGCTGCCGGGGGCTTAATGAGATCGATGGCCCTTTCAAAGGCTGGAGTGGTCTTAATTTCCAGGAAGGTTTGAGAAGAATTGCACAGATTAGGATTAGAGTGGAGCAAGGACATTCTATAATCCATGTAAATGGTCTTTAGGTGATTTTTTGTAACGCGGGGGCATGATACCTCCGGGTCAGACCAACAGTCCCCCATCCTCATACTGGTTAGCAGATGCTTGACATGAGCAAACCAAGGGAGCTTTACTGCGCCACTAATAGCTAAAACTTCCGACAGTTCCTCTCCTTATATTAGAAGCTCCGGGGTCGACCATAAGCGTCGCCAATATAAAAGTGGTCTGAGGCATAAAACCGCCTCCATCTCCATCAACCCAAAGTCTAAACAGAGGGGGACTAAGGGAGTACTGCGCGGCATCCTGAAAAGATTCGTAATGAAGTCATTCTCCGACTGGATTAGGGTTTTAGGCTTGCAGTGGCCCCAGAGTTCTGCTCCATAAAGGGCACCCCCACATGCCTGAACTTTATGAATTTCCAGTGCCGGGCTGACAACACTCCTACTTGTATTGTTAAATACCTTCATTATTCCCCCGGTAATTGGGCTAACTTTAGAGATGCTTTCCCTATGTGAGCCCCCAAGTCCATGGTGTCTGTAATTGGGATTCCTAGATACACAAAAGAGGTTACTCTTTCTAGGGGTTCCTTTTTTAGAATAGGGTTTGGCCGTGGACACTTTGGATTATTGAAAACCATGAATTTCATTTTCTGGAGGTTGATCTCAAGCCCTCTCTCCTCACAGAACATCTGGAATCTGTCCAACACCCTTTGGATCCCCATGGGAAAAGCGTATCGTCAGCAAACATCATTGCTGAAATTCTTCTCCCTGCTAATTTGGGGGCATCTAGGTCTTTCTCTTTTAATAGGGCATTTATCAAATCATCTATGTAAAGGCTAAACAAAGTTGGGGCGAGTACACAACTTTGGCGCACACCTCGTTTAATTGGAATAGGGGCCGAGAGACCGCCGTCTTTACCAAATCTTATTTGTGCAAAGTTGTTTTCATGCAATTGCTGAATGAGTTGGATAAGATACGCTGGGGACCCTAGGTCGTGTAGAACGGACCATAGTTTAGCCCTTGGGACCAGGTCAAAGGCTGACCAGAGATCAACGAATATCAGGTACAAACTGCCCCTCTCGAGACGAACCGTCTTCCAGTGGAGTAGTTGCAGTCTTAGGACCTGGTCCAAAGTTGATAGTTTCTCCCTAAACCCAGCCTGGAACGGGGAGAGAATACATATTGGGAGAGGACATATTGCCCTGCACTAGGTGACCAAACTTTTCTCACCAACCACTCCACCAAGAGCTTGGTGGTCCAAGCCTCTACATCCCAAGGAACATTCCCTTCCGCACCCAAGAGACTGGATAGCTGGGGTAAGAAAATGCTTTCTTCCACCAGTCTTACATTGCGGTTGGTGAACACTGCATGCTTATTGGGCCGTTATTCTGTTACTTCAACCAGTTGCGCAAGTGCTTCCACAGGTCCCAAAGGAGGTCCGGGCCATCCACTCCCAAGCAGCGTCAGGCGGAAGGGATGTGTTGTGGTCTCGACACAACCGGTTCGCTTGGCAGAGCGATTTCATTGACGTGTCCAACATAATGCCAGGTTGAGGACTTATGGCTTTTCAGGGGCTGTCCAGGCTTCTCTCATGACATGCCCTTTATTGGCAACCATCTCTTTGGAAACAAGGCAGACATGGCGCTTGAGCGCTTTAAGGACTCAAGGGCTAAGGCAAAGTCTTTGGGCCTTTCAATGGCCACACATACCGTCTGCCTTTTGCCCTTTTCGTGGCTACAGAAGGGTCTTTCAGCCACGTCAGCCAAACCCCAGCCACAAGACCACGCAAGTTCAGCAACCTCTGCGTGGCTCATTGTGGCCCCTTGCAGCCTCAGCCTCCAAACCTTCCTAGTCCAACCCTTCCAGATCATGTGCAGACAGTTGGTGGCTGGATCAGCCATCACCTCCACCAATGACAGAGCATCACCTCGGACAGGTGGGTCCCCCAAAGTCCAAAGGGGCTACTCCTTCCCCTTCTAAACTACCCATCCCTCCAACTTTCGAACTGCTGACTGAGGGTCACCTGACTTTGCTTCAGGAGGAAGTCATGATACTCTTGGCCAAGGGGTTCCGGCGGCAGAAGTAGGCTGTGGTTGTTATTCCCGCTACTTTTTGGTCCAGAAAAAGGAAAAGGGCATATGTCCTATCGTAGATCAGCGAGCCCTCAACTACTTCCTCAAAAGGGATAAGTCCAAAATGCTCACTCTAGCTCAGGTCTCGTCTGCCCTGGACCCAGGATAGTGGATGGTGGCACTGGACATCTATTTTTATATTCCTGTCCTAACTGCTCATCAGCACTACCTGCGGTTTACGGTATGCCATGAGCACTTTCTGTTTATCATGTTCCCCTTTGATCTTACCAGCGTCCCCCAGGTGTTCACTAATGTGATGGTGGTGGTCGCAGCTCATCTGCACAGATCAGGGGTGTCAATCTTCCCCTATCTCAACGACTGGCTGTTGAAGGCAAGCTCGCCTCAGGCTCTCATCTCCCACCTCCAGACTACGACAAACCTCCCGCATTCACTGGGGTTCACTACCAATGTGCCGAAGTCACACCCGACTCCCTTTCATCTGTTCTAGACACAGAGCAGTTTTGGTCCTATCCTCCCGAATGGCGAGTCCAGGATATCCAGGCTATGATACCAATGTTTCAACCTCTATCCTGGATTTTGGTGAGTAGGACTCTGAGGCTGTTGGGCCTGATGGCCTCCTGCATTCTGCTAGTAACACATGCCAGATGGCATATGCAGGCTCTGCAGTGGGACATTAAGTTCCAGTAGGCGCAGCATTAGGGGAATCTCTCCGACATGTTACAGATCTCGGAGAGAACTGCACAGGACCTGCAGTGGTGGCTAATCCATTGTGATTGGGTCAGAAGCAGACCACTCTCCCTTCCCCAACCAGACCACACAGTCACAGATGCGTCACTTCTGGGATGGGACGGCCATCTGGTAGAGGTGGACATCACAGGACTCTGGTCTCCAGCTGGGTTTCCTGACTCCACATTAACTTGCTGGAACTCGGAGCGATTTGTGCGGAACTGAAAGCTGTCCTCCCTTCCACCAAGGGGAAGTTGGTTTAAGTGTTCACGGACAACACCACCATCGTGTGGTACAACAACAAACAGAGCGAGGTGGGGTGGTCGCCTTGTGTCTCTGGACGTGCTTGGAACAGCACGGCATATCTTTGATGGTTCAACACCTGGCAGGCTCTCAGAACACCATGGCGGACAAACTCGGCCATCGATGCCTAGCAGATCACTAATGAAGTCTTCATCCGGAGGTGGTGCAACGTCTCATCAACAGTGGGGGGATCCTCGGTTTGCCTCTGACGAGAACGTGCAATTCCAGCAGTTTCGCGTGCTTTCGTTCCCAAGACGGTTTATGATCAGAGACCCCGTTTCGCCACGGGTGGAGATCAGGCCTTCTATACGCTTGTCTGACAATACCACTCTGGTCCAGAGTGCTCAAGACGATCAGGTGCGATCGGGCCGAAGTCATTCGTGCAGCTCTAGACTGAGCATGGAGAGTCTGGTATCCCAAACTTCTACAACTGAGCACCGATCCCCCGATCCGGAGTCCCCTTCAGGAGGATCTTCTGTCGCAGCAGCAGGAAAGGGTCCTCCACTTGACCCTGTCAACTCTTTGTCTTCTAGTGTGGAAATTGTACGACTACAGTTGATAGCATTCAACCTTCCTCCCAAAGTTGGAAATGTTCTTTTGGCTGTCCGGAGTCCCTCTAGCAAGATTGTGTACGCTTGCAGGTGGCACAAATTTGTAAAATATTGTACAGAAAGGTCTATTGAATCTCTTTTAGCTTCCATTTCTCACATTTTGCTTTCTATTTTGACACCTACCCAGCATGGCTCTGCACTGGGCACTCTCAAAGGGTATTTTTTGGCCTTACTGCCTTCCTGAAGCTACCAGACCGACCCTCTCAATTTAAATCTCCCACTGTAAATAGATTCTTCAAAGGACTTGTACATATTTTCCCACTTTCTCCTTTCATTATGCCTCTCTAGGACCTTAATTTGATTCTTACCTTTCTAGTGTGTTCTCCATTTGAGCCTCTGCAGCTGCCCTCCAGCTGCTTACTATCAAAACAGACTTTTTTAGTGGCAATTACATCTGCCAGGAGGGTGAGCGAATTGCAGGCTCGGTCATCCAAGCCTCCTTACCTGAACATCTGCCCATATAAGTTGGTGCTTCGCATTAAGGCCTCTTTCTTACAGAAAGTGGTAACCGCATCACATGTAGGATGTTCTGTCACCTTGCCGATTTTAAAGTCTGGACCCAAAAAGAGTATTGTCGTTCAACCTTGACTGCACTAAAGAGTTCTGGGTGGACACCCAACTCTTCATGGGGTACGCTGGATGAAAGAATGGTCATGCGGTGCAGCAGAGGACTATCTTGTGATGGGTCGTCATCTGCATCAAAATTGGCTAGCAAAAAGGCAACCTCCTGAAAGCTCGAGGTCTAATTCTACCAGAGCTAAGGATGTTATCAAGGCGTTGCAACATAGAATTCCAGTACTTGACATTTGTCAAGCAGTAACATGGGCATCCCTGCACATGTTTACCAAGCACTACTGCCTGGACAGTCAAGTCCGCAGGGATGGCCTTTTTGGCTGCTCTGTCCAGCAGGAATCCCTGGTCTAAACTTGTCCGCAGTCCCTCCGCGGGGATGGTATTGCTTGCGTATTTAATCAAAGGTAAGGAATCTGCAGCTAGATGTCTCTATCAGATGGACAATTACTTACCTTCGGTAATGTCTTATCTGGTAGATACATAAACTAGTGGCAGATTCTTTAATCCTCCCCGCACTGCGGATAGGTTTTTAGGGTCAGGGTTGTACCCTTCCAGGGCCCTAGTCGTTCAAACATAACACTGTCAGTGCACTTCAAGGCTCTGCGCTTCTGGCGTGAAAAGTCATGGAAAGTAACTGACGAGTGCCAACGTGGTACCTATATAGGTGACGTAGACGTCACAACAGCGTGGACGACGTCACAGGAGCCGACTGACGTCACCTACTTGAGTGCAAGGGTATTGCTGGAATAAAAAGATTCCGGATCCACCTGGAAAATTCAAAGGTAAGGAATCTGCTGCTAGATTAGGTCTCTACCAGATGAGGCATTACCGCAAGTAAGTAACTTGCCCTACAGTGCACATATCAAACCATAATTGCAGACCAGATTGTGTCTAGTCCGATGACTGCTCTTTTCGTGGTGGAAACGTGGCTCCATGCTCAATCCTCTCCAGCTATATTAGATGTCATTCCGAGGGCTATGCAAATACTAGGTGGATAGACCTAAGAGGAGGGGACTCAGGCTGTTGGTGATATACAAGCAACAGCTACGCTGCAATTTCTCAGAAGTCAAGATAAGTGGGACCGAAACAGCCTTTTTCTCCCCAATTATCTCAGGCAGTTGCTCTTTCAATGGCCTGTTGATTTAAAGGCCGACAGGGGTGGCGCCCTCGTTCACTTCGGCACTACTTGATACGAATCCGGCTTTGGCTTTTCAACATTCAAATTTTCTAATTTCAGGGGACCTTAACCTACATTTGACGATCTTACCTCAGGCAATAATGTAGACTTAAAGGAGGACTCAGCTCCCTCAGTTAGTACAGGAACCTACTCACACACAGGGGCACATTCTTGACCCCATTTTTGCAAACCCTGTGTTAGTGAAAGTTGGTTTCCCGATTCCTATTGCCTGGTCCGATCACGGTTATCCCTTTGCAGATTCTGGATACCCTTCCCCCACTAAAACCAACACAGGCCCAACTCATCAAAACTCGAAATTGGAATAAGATTAGTCAGGTTGCGCTTATATCTGCCCTGAGCTATAGTCCTCCATGCCTAGAAAACTGCCCACAGGCCGCCAACCTGCAAGCCTCGACATGGTTAGAGAAAGCATTAGATAGGATAGCGCTGCGTAAAGTAGAAAATCTCCACTAGACCTGGTCCCTCAAGTGATTTGGAATCTGGGGCTACCAGCACTGGCTTCCAGATTATGTTCTGTGTTTAATCTTTCGTATGAAGCTAGTCGACTTCCGGCAGAGTGGAAACACGCAATGGTGATGCCGCTCCTTAAAAAAAACTTCTCTTGGCACCTTGAAACCAGAGAACTTTGGCCCCATATCTCCACTCCCTTTCCTCGGAAAACTGGCTGAAAAGCACATCAAATCTCAATTGACAAGAATTCATAACAAAGAAGAATATCCTTTATGAGACCCAATAGGGTTTCAGGCCACAGTATAGTACGGAATTGGCCCTGCTCTTGGAATCAGCAACACTACGTAGGGTGGCAGACGAAGGGAAAACTGGGACTCTTATCATGCTGGATCTTAGTGCCACGTTCGATACAGTCTTGCACACAGTCTTGCTTGATCGACTGTGGACACAGGGCATAAAGGGCGGAGCTTTTGACTGGATTGCAGACTTCCTTTATAAGCGCTCGTTCCAGGTATCTCAGAAGCCATATACCTCTTACAATATCCAATTACATTGGGGAGTGAACCAGGGATCAGCCTACTTTTTTTAACCTATATCTTCGCCCACTGGCCTATGAGTGCCATGGAGTGAAAACGGTGTCAAATGCGGATGACACTCAGCTTGTTATCATACTAGCTAATAAGGATGCTAGGGTCGCAGCAAATTTTAAATCTCGTCACGCTGACCTAGCGACATGGATGCAGGCTGGTTGCATGAAGTTAAATCTGGATAAAACAGAGGTGCTGGTGGTTGGGAAACAGCCCTCTATCTGATCCTCGGCATGGTGGCTGGCGGATCTGGGCCCTACCCTGATCCCAAAACACAAAGTAAAAAATCTAGGCATCTTCTTTGACGTGCAGCTATCTTTTGAATGTCAGATCAGGCCACAGTGGGCACATGTTTTGGGGTGTTGAGACTTTTAAGGAAGTTTCTGAGGCTAATACCGTCCACAGCAGAAAAAACGAACTCAGGCCCTGCTGGTGTCGCGGCTCGACTACTGCAATTTGCTCTACTTGGGGTCTTCCAGAGGCATGCTGGCAATGCTGTAAAAAGTACAAAATGCAGCAGCCCGGATGCTTTTAAGAATACCGAAATGGACCTCCATTAGCTCCGATTTGGCTGAACTTTACTGGCTTCCAGTTAAACACAGAACCTCATTTAAAGCTTTGCGTTTCACGCTCAGGACAATGTATCGGAGGGGTCCCAGTTATCTTTTCACCCTGATCAGGGCTAACACTCCTTCCAGAGCACTTTGATCTGGAGAAGTAGCACTGGCAGTGATTCCCAGAGCACATTGTGCACGACTGGGGGCTGCTCCTTTGGTCTACGTGCAGCCAAGCTATGTAATTCAATGCCACTCAACCTAAGACTTGAACAGCCTGAGGCAAGTTTTCAAAAATCTGAAGACCTGGCTCTTTATTATTATTATAAAAATTTTGTATAGCGCTCGTTCACCCAGAGGTTTCATGGCGCTGACTGACAGATGCTCAGAGGCTATTAGGCACGAAAGGCTGAGGGAAGTTAAGCAAGACCCTGAACGAACAGCCAAATTTTGAAATGTTTCCTGAACGACAAGAGGTTGGGACAAGTACGGATTTCCAAGGGGAGGGAGTTCCATAGTTTGTAGGCGAGAGTGGTAAACCTCCGCCCTCCTTTGCGTTGGAACTTGTAATGAGGGACAGTGAGGAGATTTTCTGTGGCAAGCGTAGACTACGGGTGGGGATGTATCTGGGCAGGAGGTCATGAATGAACTTAGGACTGCGAGTATATAAAGATTTAAAGGTAATGCAAGCAGTTTTAAATGTAACGCGTTGAGTGATAGGGAGCCATTGGAGTTATCTCAAGAGGGGTCTGGCTGACTCCCAACGCAGCAATCTATGTATAAGTCTAGCTGCCTGATTTTGGGCCATCTGCAGGCGCTTACTGAGGGCGGTAGAGAGGCCCAGATAGATGGCATTGGTGTAGTCTAAATGTGACAGTACCAAGGCCATCACTACCTGGGTCAGTGTTGACTGAGTAAGCATCCGACTTATCTTTCTTATCTTGCAGAGCTGGAAGAAACATTTGGACACAACCGAATTCACCTGGGTCTTCAGTGACAAATCTTTGTCAATAAACACCCCCAGGCTTTTGACCGAGCTGGGAGGGGGGGAGCCAAGTTCCGGTGGCCAATAGTGCGGGCCCCAGAATAGCTGGCTTTTGCCAAAGAGGACCGGTTCGGTCTTATCAGGGTTACGTTTTAATTGGTTACAATCCATCCAACGCAGAATATGGAGCATAGTGTTCTGAAATTCATGGATGGATTCTGGTTAATTATTGCCAAAGAGGACCGGTTCGGTCTTATCAGGGTTACGTTTTAATTGGTTACAATCCATCCAACGCAGAATATGGAGCATAGTATTCTGAAATTCATGGATGGATTCTGGTTAATTATCGATCGTGAAGGTAAGTTGGATGCCATCTGCATAGTTGAAAGTAGTGACCTTGAAGGATTTGAGGGACTGGAGCAAAGGAAGCATATACATATTAAATGAGATAGGAGACAGCGATGAGCCCTGGGGGACCCCACAGGTAGTGCGGAGCTTCGGGGCCAAAAAAGGGGGCCAGGCGGACCACTTGGGTGCGGTCACTCAGGAACGACCTGAGCCAGGCGTGGGCTGGACCACGAATGCCAGCTAGTTTGACACGGTCGAGGAGGATGTCGTGGTCGACCGTGTCAAACGCTGCCGACAGATCTAACAGGACCATGGCCTGAGGGACTCCCAGGTCTGCGTTGTGACGCAGGGAGTCCAGGACCGCCGTAACGACTGACTCAGTGGAGTGAGCTGGACGAAAACCAGCTTGAAAGGGATCCAAGAAATCAGATTGCTCGATAAAACCGGAAAGATGTGACGTAACATGGGCCTCCAGTACCTTGGCTAGGAAGGGAAGGAGGGAAATTGGCCTATAATTAACTAAGATGGAAGGTTCTGCTCCTGGTTTTTTCAAAAGGGGCACAATGACTGCCTCCTTAAAGGATCTAGGTACCACGCCCTGAGCTAAGGATGCATTAAGAAGTCTTCGGATCGGGGAGGAAAAAGCAGCAAATACCTTTCTTAAGATATAGGGAGGGCATCCAGGCTTTACCCTATTCAGAAGGGCTTGTAGTGATGGAATATCTAAGATGGGAAAATGACCTAGGGAGTGGGTACTGGTAGCATGTGCCAGGGCAGGGGAAAGGGGGGTAGTGACAAGGATACTGGATTTGATGGCCACAATTTTATCCACAAAATATTGATTAAGAGTGTTACAAAAGTCCTGAGTAGCCACAGATTTAGGCAGGACTCTTCCAACGTTTTAGAAAGTTTATTAATCTCAAAGATGTCCTTTGACTTGTTATTCGACTGTTCAATTAAACTGGAAAAGAAAGCTGCTTTGGCTTGGTTAATGGCCTTCATATAGTCTGCTCGGGAAGCACCATAGACAGTCTTACCGAGTGCATCATAGGCTTTCCTCCATATCCGTTCATTTTGACGGACAATTAGTTTCTTTTCCTTCAATTCAGGGGAAAACCATTTATGGGCATTGGATTGTCGAATTGTTTTAAGTTTCTTTAGCGGGGCGTGTAAGTCACTCGCTCCTAAAAGCCAATTAAAGATATCTGCCTCGGCCTGATCGATGTTTGTATTATTAGCTGGTGTGGAATTCTCTAAGTTTTCAAAAAAAGCCGAGGTATCCAGGGAGCCCCATTTCCTAATGAGGCCCTTCTTAGTATTTGTTTTTTTTTAGGCTCAGTAATAGAGATACTGAATTTGATAAGGGAATGGTCGGACCATATGCAGGGGGAGACAACAGGAGGGGAAATAACAAGGCTAGTACACAAGATCTGGTCGAGTATGTGTCCTTTGATGTGGGTGGCGATGGTGATTTGGTGACTAAAATTAAGACCCGTTAGGAGCTCCATTAATTCACTGGCCAGAGGCCTGCCGAGGTCACTATCGAACCAATATTTATAGTCACCGATTAATAAGATTTTAGTGTAGTCGGTGACCATGGTGGGTAATTCGTCGCACAGGGAGAGAGGAAAAAGGGGCATACTCTGGCGAGGTCTATTAATTAATACGCATATGAGTGGGCCCGACTTGGAGTCAAGTTTAATGACCAGGTTGTCAACTGCCGGGAGGTCAAGAGACATCATTTTGGAGAATACATAATTTATATTAATAATAGCTGCTACTCCCCCGCCTACTTTCCCTGAGTCTCGGTCGACATGCAAGATGTAGTAATTATCTGGGAGAGCTGCTAAAATGTCCGGGGATGAATCGACATTAAGCCACGTTTCCATGAGAAGGAGGATATCGGGATTATGACTTGAAAGGAGAAAAATATCAATTTGATGTTTTACCAGGGACCTGGTGTTGAGGTAGAGGATATTTAGTTGTTGAATTTTAGCAAGTATTGACCTAAGTTGCTTATAACAGCGGGGAGCCTGAGGTAGGGGTCCCAGAGGGCTAGAGGACTCTTGAAATATGCACAAGTGCTTCAGCCTGTCAATGGAGGCTGGGCAGGGCAAATAGGCACCACTACGCAGACTCCTTAACGTCTCCGTGGGATATGTTAAGAAAGGGGCACGGGAAATGGCCCCTGGACCCGGCCTGGCGCATACGGGCTTGCCTTTAGCGCGCCTTTGGTGCGCCAGCGGCGCGCCCGCTGTGCGGCCGGGGTGGTAAAATCATCATATGCTGGCTGGGATGGGAGTGGGCGGGCAACTGCACCGTCAGCCAAAATCTTCCCCATAGATGGCGGCTACCCTTTCAGTTCAGTTCCCCTCGACCGCGCCTATCGGCTGCAGAGGGAAAAACAATGTAAATGAAGAGGAAGGGGTAAGTAGGATGTGCAAAGTAAGCAAACAAAAGTATTAAAAAGACACTTTTAAAATTAGCGAAAGATGCTGCTCCCGGCTTACGCCTCAGGAGAAAGCGCTCTGTCATTACTGCGCGCGAAGCTAAGAGAACGATTTAAGTACTGGCAGGGGTTGGAGTGGGCGGGCAACTGCACCGTCAACCAAAATCCTTTCTTAAGATGGCGGCTACCCTTTCAGCTCAGTTCCCCTCAACAGCGCCTAATCGGCTGCAGAGGGAAAAGCAATGTAAATGATGAGGAAGGGGTAAGAGGGATGTGCAAAGTAAGCAAACAAAAATATTAAAAAGACACTTTTGAAATTAGCGATAGATGCTGCTCCCGGCTTCCGCCTCAGGAGAATGCGCTCTGTCAGTACTGCGCGCAAGGCTAAGAGCGTGACTTAAATACTGGCAGGGGTGGGAGTGGGCGGGCAACTGCACCGTCATCCAAAATCTTCCCCTAAAATGGCGGCTACCCTTTCTGTTCAGTTCCCCTCAACAGCGCCTAATCGGCTGCAGAGGGAAAAGCAATGTAAATGAGGAGGAAGGGGTAAGTGGGATGTGCAAAGTAAGCAGACAGAGTTAGAAGCCTACTCTCTCTTGACTTTCCTGACCCTGATCCTGCTTAGCATGGGGACACTCATTCTGCAAAACCAGGCACTTTTTTTTGAGCCAGTCCATTTATTTGCAGTTTATTCTCAAGCTGTTTTGGCAAGCTATAAGAACTTGTTGAAGCATGTCATAGGAGGAGACACTAAATGTTCTTTTTCAATAATGCACACAAATCAAGCAATAGAGAAGGCCATGATTTTTTTGCAAAACACGAGAGAGCCACGCATGAATGAAGGGTTATTCATGAACCCCTTAGCATATTTTAATGCAGGTCAGCATAAATATAGCGCATACAGTAACCAAATTGTTTCTTATTTACATCATTATCAAAAGGTGTAAATGCCCTAAAAGAAGAACAGCATCTGAGGAACAAAATCACACCAGGTAGATATGAAATATTATGATCCAACAACTCTAAAACAGTTTGCATCAAATTATTATACAGGGCTGGAGCAGCCAACAATGTATAGCACCTGCCTTCCAGCCTTCTCAAATAGTAGCACACACCTCAATTAAAAAGACAACATAATGCAAAAAAAAAATCCAAGGGAATGCCGAACTAAAGAACCGGGTTTTCCAATAACTTTCCAAGCTCTTGATCTTTCTCGAAATTATGGCTTTCTGGATTGAGGTACTTCCGAAACTTGAAGAACTCGGCTAGGAGCATTTTGCAGAGTATCTCATATTTTTTTTATTAGTTTGATGAGTAAGGTACGACACAATACTGCATATGAAGGAAATTCCACGACTGTCCTTCTCACCAGGCTCACAAGGACATACTTGAGCCTTGGTGCAGCCCTTGACAAAAACATTGTGTTCATTTTATCGTCGCCAAAATGTTGTGGTAAATGATGATATAAAGTAGATGGTAGCCAGGTAATTGATCCAAGTATGATGTTCATTAGTTGGTTTCAATAAGATAAGTATTAGGTCCCACCAGGAGCTTGATGGATGTTGCTCAGCCCTCACTCACCAACTGACATTCTCCACACACACCAGGCACACACATTCTATTCACTCTGACATCACGCACACCAACATTCCACGCAGACATCTCACTCATACTGGCTGAGCAACCTAAAAGGAGATAAATCTAGTTACAACAAACTTTTCTGCATTGTTGTAAGTTTGTAGGTGTACATTGATGCTTGGGTAGCTGGTAAAGGGAAGCATTTGCTTCTTTATGACGGTCTGGAACTCCAGTAGCTAGGGTTCTCTTCAGGTTCGAGACAGACAACTTACTGTTGTGCCTTAGGCTACAAAGACTAAGTGCAACTAGCTTTTCCATAGTTGCTAGTTAGACTTATATATACACACATTTTCCTGTTGTAAATGTAATTTACAACCACAAAATATTTTGTGCATCAATCCCTTCGTTCTTCAGGAACTGGTTCGAAGCATTTTCTTCTGTTGCCACTTTGGGCAATCGTTTCCTACGTTGACTCCACCTTTCTCCATCGGGCATGTAAGCACAGCTCTTCTGTGGACTGTTGCTGGTTTACAATTTCTATTGGACATTCGTAGGCCAGGTTTCCCATTAAATAGCATGGGCTGGAGGTACGAATTAGAGAGGAGAGGCTGTCGGGTATATGGCTATACAAGCTGCTTGTCTGAACTCTGAGATGCTTGCCTTTTGGCATCTGAGAATACGATTTTTCTTGTCAAGGTAAAAACACCTTTCCAGGGTATAGTGCATACAGCAACGTGCAGATGACACGGTCGCCGGCGGAGAAAGCGTTCCAAGACGATCAGTGGATCTTTGGTCAGGAGAGAGAGGTTGCTCTGCTTTTGGCTGAGGGAGGTCTTTTTATGGGCTTGAGACTGAGTTTCCTCTTCATGGACTGAGCAGCCAAGGGGAGGTGGAGGGTTTAAGGGAAATTTAGAAGAAAATATAGGCGCGGGCATAAGAGTTAAGATGAACTTAAAAAGACACATCATACAATCTACTACAAATTTCGGATGCATTGTTGGTTGGAATGTGTCATGGATTTTCATAATTTTCCTCACAGCACTTGATGTTAGATTGGCTATTTTTTACAACTCTCCAGGCACAATTTATGTCCATTGTTTTTCAAATAGGATGTTCAGTTATGCTGTCAGTCTGTAGTGTGGCTGGGGAAAATAAAATGTATAGATATAGCAATAGGCCTTGGATTGAGTTTGGTACACATCAGTTAATTGTTCTGTACATTTCATTTTACAAATGCCTTTTTTTTTATTTTAATGAGTTTTATTGCGTAGTCCACAGTTTACACAGCTGTTTGCCTACAACCCTGAGGCCGGCAGCATGAAATATACGTAAATTTAGCAAACAGTACACAGCTTTTACGCCTACAACCCAACGAGCCGGCAGCGATGCATAATTCTTGTGCTACACAGTTCTTGAGTTCAGCCATTGATCTGATTGAATCGGATACCTTAATGATTACTGTGTAGACCGTAACTAAACAAAAACACCCTCCCCACCTGCCTTTCCCAGATTCCCAGTACAACACCTTACATGCCGTATAACCATGTGGTCGTTGTCGTGATCAGGTCTAACTACAAGTCTCCCTGCCAACACTTGTCAGCGACTAACCTCTGCCTGCAACCTTGTATGTGAAACCATAGATCATTTGGTGTGGGTAGAGGCACCTAACTGATAATGATATTCGTCATTTCACGTGAGTTGGTCATCTCGAAGGTCGGACCCACCCCGACCCCAGCCAGTTCACGAAGGGGTCCCATATATCAATAGGTCTGGATCTACTAGGCATTAGTTCCCAATAGTGGGATAGTTGGTCCTTGCAATAAATGGCAGTATTCAACCATGCAGCTATCGTAGGGGGCTGTTGCTTCTTCCAGTGTATTGCCACTGGACGCTTAGCCAATAATAAAACTTTATGGCCTTGAGTTTGCGAGAGCTCTTCAGGACCTCAAACACAAAACCCAACAGGGCTATCAAGGGAGTAGCCTGTGTCTGATTATTTGTGATTTGCCCAATATGTGTAAAGACGTCCGTCCAGAACCATTCTATCAGTCTGCATTCCCATGATAGATGAGAAAACGTCGCGCCCTGAGCTCCACATCTCCAGCATCTTGTATCTGGATGTATGACCATGCAGTGCAATTGAGAGGGTGTGCTATATACTCTGCAAAAAGTTGAAGTGGATTAGCCATAGTCTGTAATTTGGTGAGAGGTGTTCCAGTTGTGAGCAGCAGAACAGCCATTGGTTGTCTGTGATAGACAGGCCAGTGTCTCAACCATTCCGCTTTAGATGCAGGAGAGATAATTGGGGACTCCCCTTGCGTAACACTGTAAATGCGCGTTATTCATTTACGAGGAGAAGGATTGGATAGTACATTTTCTAGCGCAGGATGTGCCTGGGGAAAGATCTCATACCTACCTCGGCATGCGGCCCTGATCTGGTAATACAAGAGCATGTCTGATGCCGTCGGTGTTTGTGATTTGCACATCTGCTGTAGTGGCAGAAATGTTCCTTCTAGGTATAAATCGCTCCTCTTCACCAGTGAGTGAGCCTTTGCCCGCATTGTGGCTGCTTTGTCTGTAAGCAGAGATAATGGCATGGAGGGAGCATAAAGTACCTCGTGGTGAGCCCTCTACGCAATCCCTCTCAATGCCCAACGCGTTGTTTCTACTGTGTCTATTTCCAGGTGTAGTATCTTATAAGGCTGATATACCGCCGTGTTAAGAGGAATGGGAGCCACCCTATCAATTTCTATCGCCACATGAGGTTGAAACGCTGTTGCGTGCTGCCAGAGGTGCAGGTATTGCGCTTGTGCGCTAAATACGTAGAGCTCAAAATCCGGAGTCCCCAAGCCTCCCTGGGTAAAGGGTAGTGTCAAACTCCATAAGACTGTAGGCTGTTTTCCCGCCCATACCAATTCAATGATGTGAGAGCGGAGTTTTTTGAAGAAATTGATGTTCAGCGGCATCAGGATATTGACAAATAAGTATAGCAGTTTGGGCAGGAGTACCATTTTAGTGATGGCTATGCGTCCTATCAAGGATAACGGCAACTGTTACCATCTCTGTATTTTACACTCTAGCCAGTCAATCACTCAACCATAATTGGCTAGCCATATTTCCTGCAGAGACGTGCTTACCTATATTCCCAAGTATTTTATTTCGCCACTATCCCATTGTATGGGAAATTCCGTTTCAAAAGGAATTGTGGTATCAATTAGCGGCACTATCATGGATTTCAACCAGTTTATTTGAATTCCAGTTAGCCCACCAGTTCTCTCACGACTACTACAAAGTTTTCTTTGGGGTTCGTCAAGTACACTATCATACATCGATATCAGTAGGCCCCTGGATGTAAAAGCTATGCTCCTTGTGTGTGCTGTTGTCTGAGCCTAGCTGCCAATGGTTCCATGGCGATTGCAAACAATAATGACGATAGGTGGCAACCCTGCCGTGTTCCCTTCGTTATGGCAAATGGTTCCGATATCTGCCCATTGATAACTCTCGCCATTGGACTTGTGCAGATTAGTTGAATTTGCTTAATTAATAAAGGGCTAAGTATCATACGGGTAACAAAGATGAAAAGAAAATTCCACTCAAAGGAATCAAACGCTTTTGTGGAGTCTAGTAGTGCAGCTGCTGCCTGTACATGGGGGGCCAGCTAATGTAGGAGCCCAAACACTGTTCTCAAATTGTGGGCAGTCGACCGACCCGGTATAAAACCAGATTGGTCCGGCAGAGCTATCTGTGGGAGCATCGGTTGTAGCCTGTGTGAGAAGTTGGCCTGATATGTGATGTCCACTATTCTTGTGGGCACCCTGTATCAGTCCAAACAACCCTTATCGTGATGGTTGTAAAGTCAACCTTATAGACTAGCTATCCTAGTGGTAGCATGGACAAAGCAGTCTTAGGCTAATACTACAGAGAGCATATGAAGCCAACTGTTTTACCAATAATAACCCCTTGAATATCAAATGAAAGGACACCACACAAGGTATATAGCAAATATATATGTATGTATTACTAACACAACCCCTCTGCACTCTTTATGAGGTCAGAGTTCGAGATACAGCACAAGTTACTCAATAAGCATACTATAAGTTGCACAAATACAATTCTGCCCTAGGGGCCTCACGAACCATATACTAAGTAAGTGGTATAAGAACCACTTCAGAACAGGTGAATAGGCCTAGGGAATCGCTGGGACTACACTGAACAACCACAGGTTAGGAAGTAGGAGTCTCACAGGATGCGTGTGCAGTGTCTAAACACACACACGCGGGTTCTCATAAACTTTCAATGGGAACGTAAAGTTAACAAAGTAGTTTATTTCGGACACTTCGGGGTGGACTACGGGAAAATCCAGTTAAAGTAGGACACTTGGATAGTTATTACCCACGGGAGCACCGGAGTACTCGAGTTACCTCACCTAGGGAAGCCGGGTGCATAGGTATTCTTTCGTGTCGGGTTTTGTCGTCAAATCCTATGGAGAACTACACAAAGATGCTGCAGGCGACCAGGAGGAATATGTCCGGTTGGATCCAAGGGTGGATTGAAGCAGTGAAGAACCTGAAAGCAGAGGGGACAGAGTCTGGGTCACTAGCCAGCAACCAGGAAGGAACCAGGCAATGTCGAGCTGCAAACAGGTGAAGAAGTGAAGTTTGTCTCTGCAGCCACGTGGACCAGGAGGCGTTGACGACTACCAGGAGCTGGATACAGACTGTTCCACGAAGGATCTCGCTGTTGGCGGTGTTGGCTTCCGGACTGGAGTCAACAAGCCTTGACAAAGGCAACCCATGCAGGAAGGGAAGATCGGCTTCTGTCCAGACCAGCAAGGTCTGGGGAACGTCCCCTTTACAGGAAAGCAGGAGCAAGCCCGGAGCAACAAGGCAAGCAGTATTGTTTCATAAAGATGTCTTCAGGAGGGCCACTAGCCAGCGGGCTAGCAACCGTGAAGACGCATCTAGGAGAAATGCAAGAGCAGGCCCCACGCGGCACTTGTGGAGTGTGGAGCGCTGAGCTTCGGTGCACTTACGGCTCGGTGTTGGGGTTTCTCAAGTCCCAATGCACAACTTCGAGGACGCCTCAGAAGCTGCACAGTTAGCAAAAAGCAGGTACTGCAGATAGTCCGGTCCCACGTCTCTCGTGTCCGCCACGGGTCTCAACTTTGCCGTGGATGTGGGTCGGGGTCAGAGAAGTCTGGAAGTCCAGAGGCTGCGTCGCTAAGTCTTTAGGCTCCGGCGGGAGCGTCGACAAAGCAAACCGGCAAGTCACTGATGGTGCCTGTTTGCACAGGGTGGTCACTCCTTGACCACAAGGGAGATTCTTCAGTCTTCTAGTTGCAGTAGAATGTCGAAGGTCCAGAGTTTCGTTTCAGAGTTTCAGTTTAGGATAATCTAAAGTCTCTAGACTCGGCTCCTAGCTTTATACCAATCTAAGGGGCTGGATTACCTGCTAGGTCCCTCCTATGGGTGGAACCTGGGAAGGGGGTGGTTACACCCCTTTCCCCTTGCCCAGTTTTGCGCCAGAGCTGGGGCTGGAGTGCCCCAGCAACTGGTTTGAACTGGGCTATGCATGGAGCACCTTGTGTGCCCCAAGCAGTGTCATTTCATTCAACCCACCCTGCCCCAATACACTATAGCTTGTCTGGGGAGGTGCTAGCACCTCCCAAGGCAGGAAATCTATTGTCCAGGCCTTCCTCACTGGAAGGGCTCCCAGCTGCAGGAGGTCAGACTTGTGTCTGTGGCAGCAGCATCCATTTTGTGATGCTGAGGCTCTGTTTAACTTTAACTGGGTAAAGCTACAACTACATGTCTTCTCTCTCTAGAAGGGTGGAATGCTATCCCCGTCGCCAGAACTGCACTTAAGAGTATATGGTATGGCTATATCATAGAGCAGCTATAAGGACATGGTTCCGAAAGCTGCAGACAGGCTCACATAAAACCAAGCCCTCTGCTTTCAGGATTGTCAAGGCCTGCCATAGGAGTGACTTATAGGTATATATTTGTCTATATATAATGGTAGGTATAGGGATACTATACCTAAGCAAGGGGTGATTACACGACCTTGACCCAGCTGAGTTATCAGCCAGTTGTGTCAATGTGGATGGCCAGCCAGGGGTGGCATAATACATGCTGCAGCCCCTGGTAGGCCTTGGATGCACCTATGCCCTGGGTACCTATGTTAAACTATACAGGGGCTCATAAGGTGACCCAATATCCAATAGGAGATGTACCTAAAGTACATGGAGTCCTTTTTACAGTGAGAGCAGATAGCCTGGGGCCCTGATTAGTAGGATCCCAGGCCAACTAAGCCGAAAACCAGCTAAACACTAGTCAAAAAGTTGGGGTAACCATATAGTCAGATATCCACCTTCGTACAGACTGTTTGCAATTAATTTAGCATAGATCTTAGGATCTAAATTGATTAGGGACAGTGGGCAATATGAATCAGGCTTAGTTGGAGCTTTGTCAAGCTTCAGCAGGGTGATTATGTTGGCCTCACGTAGTGTGGGGGGGTGGGGGGGGTGGGGGTGGAGGATGCCTGTGTCCACAGCCTCCAAATATATCTGCAGTAAACGGGGGGCAATGATATCTACATATTCTTTGTAAAAATCTCCAGTTAGCCCGTCTGCTCCCGGGCCTTGCCTGCTGGCATGCTGTTTATTACCTGCATAATGTCTTCCAATGTAAAAGGAAGTTCCATATATTCTCTGGCACCATTGTTAAACCAGGCCAGCGCCACAGTATCCAAGTACTCAACAAGGTCTGTCTGGGAAGGGTTAGATTGAGATGTATATAATTGTTTGTAGAATTGGGACATTGTACTAAAGATTTCCGGCAGCGTTCTAACTACCTCTCCTCCGTCTGTTTGCATTTCGGTGATATATTCTGCTCCTCTAGGTGATCTAAGTAGGCCTGGCAGTGTTTTTCAGGATCGCTCTCCCTCACTATAGCACCTCGCCTGAGCGTGTTTGTGGAAGTATGCTGTTTCCCTCTCTGCCTCTGCCTGAAATTCCATCAATTTAGTCCTAATCTGTGCCATGGTAGCAGGGGATGGGCTCTGTAGTTGCGATCGTTGAAACGCCCCAAGCTCGCGCTCAAGTCTATGCAGTGTGGTGCATACATCTCTGAGGACTCCCGTTTTAAGTGCTATGCAGTTTCCCCTCACTACAACTTTCAATGCTTTCCACAGCGTACCAGTTGACTCTACCGCGCCCTCGTTTAGTGTAAAATAGTCATCAATTTTCCCATTTAGCTCTTCTCGAAAAACTTGGTCTAACAACGCACCTGATGGGAATCTCCAACTAAACGGTGGAATGTATGGTCCCAGAACTTTAAATTTCAACTGAGTGGGGGCATATGCAGGTCCTTGGAGACCAACCAGAAGTTCAGTCTTGACCACGAAATACGATGATGTGTCACACATGTGCCTTTCCTGACTGTTGGGTGTAGTGCTCTCCAGGAGTCCACTAAGTGTAGGTCTGCCATAATGTCTGTCAACAGTGCTGCCGCTTTCGGGTGATGTTCACGGGACGCATCTTGCCTGTCAGCCACATCCGAAAGTACTACATTAAAATCACCTCCCCACAAGACTGCCGTATTATTCATTGCTTGAACCTTCTGCCATATATGTTGAAAGAATTCCGGAGTGTCTGTGTTTGGGTCATATTTATTTATGTATGTATGTATTTATTATCACTGTAGGTGTGTTGTATAGTGTGCCTTGAAGCATAATATACCTTCCTTCCATATCTGAGATTGTGTGATGCGTCTTCTATGGGAGTAATTTGCGTATCAATATTGAGACTCCCCTGGAATAATTAGAGTACCCAGCTTCCACCACCTCCCCCCATTTGTTATTTCTAAGCATACCAGCTGCTGCATTCGTCATGTGAGTTTCCTGTAGTAAACAGATGTCCACCCTATGTCTCGAAAGATAAGAGTGGATCAATCTAGACTTTCTGCGATCATTCAAACCCCTAACATTTCATGTGAGACATGTCAGGTGCGTCATAGTAGAAGCATGTAACATAGGTATTTGTGGCCAGTTAGTGATCTACAATCACTAAGAGCATATGAGGACAGCAGTGTAGTACTGGTGGGGCGTGGCCAGCATCATGGCCGGCTAAGAAGTGCAGCAGCGGAGCTCCTCGCAGACTGCATCTTGATCCGTCGTTTACACCCGTCCTGCAGCCACGAGAAACCTACTGAAGTGAGGCCAAAGGGGCACTGAGCCGGTACAAGAGAGAAGACAGCGAGTCCTGTGCCATAGCTCGAGAAAAACATCCCGGAGTTTCTCCTCCGTGCGCCCGACTGCACCAACATGGCGGCTGTCCCACCCCGAGTGCACGGAGCGCTCTGAGCTCGGCTCCCACACCGGCCCTCATCAGGTGCGTTAAGAGAGCGGACGAGACTGCCGGCGGAAAACACCCGAAGCAACCCCCCGGCACCGAGTTTTCCCCCTCCCTCCCCCACCGCCCTCCCCTGTCCATCTCGGGGATCGGGCCGGAGGGGGAACTGCACCAACATGGCGCCCGGAGCGGCATGAGTGAGCCGACGGACTTGGAAGGCGTAACGGGGTCGGCGGGCGGCCTAGAGGAGGAAGCTGAGGTCCGCGGATGACGAGACTGACCTCCGGTGCGGGGGAGAAGAGGTCTACCCGCCCGAAAGGAGCAGCCCCGAGGAGGTGAGGACCCGGACCCACCCCCGACCCTAGTTTGGACCTGAATCCCCGGAGGTCTGGTGGGGGGTGCCAGAGAGTGGCGGAGACCAGACCGGGGCAGGAATCCCAGCTGTGGAAGTCCTCCTGCTGCCCCGGGCGAAACACACTGCCGGCGAAGCTACTGCCTGTGCAGACCGCGCCATTGAGAGAGGGAGCCGCCACTAAACCCTGCTGTAGACCTGCCTCGCAGTGGTCCACCGGGAGGCGGAGGATCGCAGTCGACGGACCCTCCGCCAGTGAGAGGGGAGGCCTGGAGAATCCTGCGCCACGCTGTCTGCTCCCGGGTGCCATCCACACGTGCCCCGGGCCAACCATAAAGCCAACTGGAAAGGAAAGGGAGTGAAGATGGGCCAAACAGTTGACGGTGGTGGGAGAGAACTACAGTCACCCCAGGGGCACCCAGAGCCGCGAGAGTCCGCGGCTCCATACCTCCACGGACGTCGCATCTCGGTACTGTGGAAAACCCCAAGGCCACACCGCCTAGGTGTGAATGCAACAGGAGGACACCTACCTGGGGGCTCGCTCACGGCGGATAGGGGCACAAACACAGACAGCGGTGTGAGATATCGGAAGGCCTTAACTGGCGGGGAACGGGGTGGAGAGTGATGCCTGGCGGGCCCGTGAGATAGCCACGGCGTCTGAGGTTGGCCGCAAGGGCCGGAAGTGGTGAAAGACCCGGTCAGAGAAGCGCCTGGCCAGAGTAACGCTGAGCGAGCCCACACTCCGACACCGGGACAGACGCACGACACCAGAGGGGGAGATACTACAGGTGGAGCCTGAGCAGGCGAACACAAGAGACCGCGGCGACCCAGGTCTTGGAGGGAGCGCCCGGAGACCCCAGTCGGGACCGGCATCCGCTAATCAATACCCGGAGGCGGCTGCTCGAGGGGAGACAACAATGGTGAAAAAGGACAATCCGGCAAAAGGTCCCAAACAGGGTCCAATGGATAACTTTGCTGCGCCGCGTCCTGCGGCGGAGGGCCCCACGGCGGCCCCGGCCGGTCGCTCTGACACAGACCTGCTGATGGCGGCGATCCAGGCCTCCCGCACGGATATCCAGGAGTCCAGGGCAGCATTGGAGGTCAAATCGGCGAGGTAGGGTCAGAAGTGACACTCTTGAGGCAAGATTTCCGGAATCTGTCAGACAGGGTCGCCTCGGCGGAAACGCGCATGGGTGAGGCAGAAGACTCGATCACGACCCTCCGGATAGACGTGGCGGAGCTGCAAGCCTCTAACCGCCAACTAGCATGGAAAGTGGATGATGCCGAAAATAGGGCCAGGCGTAATAACCTGCGCTTTGTTGGATTTAGAGAGGGAATTGAAAAGAGCGACATGACATCCTTCCTCCACGCGTGGCTTAGAGAAACGTTCCCACAGGCACAATTTTCGCCATGTTTCATAATCGAAAGGGCGCACAGGGCTCTCCTTGCGAAGCCACCGGAGGGGGCGAGGCCCCGGCCGGTCATCGCTCGTTTCCTGAACTTTGCCGACAGAGACCTCATACTGAGAGAAGCAAGGAAGTTGGGCGAGATTCGTCTGGAAAACTCCCAGATCATGATCTTTCCAGATTACAGTCAAGAGGTGCAAAAACAGCGACGATCCTTTGATTCGGTAAAAGCGAAACTCAGAGACCTAAAAATATCATACATGCTGTTGTTCCCGGCGTAACTTAAAGTGATCTTCAATGAACAGACTCTTTTTTTCACCCGTACGGAAGACGCTTGGCAATGGCTGGAGGAGCACCCCATCCTCAACAGTAGGGAGACAGCGAGGCGTGATGCATTGGATAAGTCACTGAGAAACGCGACACGCTGGGAACTCCCGAAACCACAGAGACTGAAACCCAGACGCTCAAGAAGGCCAGCCCCAACAACACCATACAGAGGTCGTGATGCCGGGAGGACTCGGAAACGACGTTCGGCCTCCCCAGGAGGGGCAACAACGCAGGGATCGAGATTTACAGTTCTGCGCACCACGGCAAGGTCGGAAGGAGAAGAGGAAGAAATGCCTGACAGCCCCACATCGGGCGGAGACGGAGAGGAGGAAGAGGGGCAATCGGATCACCCGCTGGTGAAGGAGATTAGAGTGCTGGAGCGGGACATGTTGGGACAACACAGTGCTCCGGAGTCAGACACTCAGGACTCTAAATCTTAGCAGTGTCGGGTGCACCATACACAGTACACCAGGTGGTTGGATGATCGAGGAATCGATGGATTGCAGGAATGGAATGGCAGTCTATGGCGGGGAAGCACGCAAGTTGACACCTCCCCTCCCTTTTTGGCAGTTTCTGTTTGCCTTGTTTATAGCTTTGTTGGGTGTTTACTAGGGTGGGTGTGGCGGGAGGGCGACAGGCCTACTCCTTCGGAAAGCTATGTCTGACAATCGGGCACAACTGGAAGGGGAGGGAGGCGGGGTGGGGGTGGGGGGATTTCGAATCTGTTGGGGTAGGTTAGGGGAATAGTATTGGGTGGGACAAATGAAGACTCTGTTGAGGGAACACTGTAATGAGTTATGTCTTCGCAAAACCGCTGATAGTGAGAGTTGGGCCCTTCATGGTCACTGCACTTTCCCATGGCAGGTACCGTAGTAGCACCACAGGTGGCAGGCAAGGGGCTGAACATACTGACCTGGAATGTTAATGGGCTGGGATCCAAAATTAAGAGAGGGCTGGTAACTGCATACATTAAAAAGACGGACCCCAACATCATCTTTCTGCAAGAGACACACCTAAGGGGTACTCAGTGCGCCTTCATTGCTAGGGGCAAATACAGGGTGTTAGCCCATGCAGGCTATACCTCTGATTCCAGGGGAGTAGCAATCAATTAAAAAATCCCAACCCTTTGCCATTACACGCACGTGGCTCGACCCACAGGGCACATATGCGGGAGTCCAGGGAAATTGGAATAGACGCACATATACCCTGATCTCTGTGTATGCACCACCGAAACTACAGACACGCACGAATGCCGCGGTAGCAAACATCCTCCTAGACACGGCAGATACAACACAGGCGGTAGGGGGGGACTTCAATGATGCAATGGACGCTACCCTTGATGGATCCAGCACCGCAGTCGACGACCAACACAGGACTGCTTTATTTGACATGATGTCCTCACTGGGGCTGACAGACACGTGGCGGTGGCTTCACCCATCATTTCGCGCCTACTCCTATTATTCCGGGGAGCATCGACAATTCTCACGACTCGACTATATTTTCATGTCTAGACAATGGCTGACAGTAGAAGATCTAGCTGAATACAGAGCCAGGGGTATCTCTGATCACTCACCTTTGCATGTACGAACGGGGCGAGGCAGAGCTAGGGACACGGGGTGCTGGAGGCTCGCGGCATGGGACCTTCAGAATAAACGGCTACTGAAAGACGTGAGGACAGACATTAAGATTTATTTGGAAGACAATGTAGGCTCAATTACCTCGAAAGTCACTTTGTGGGAGGCCCTGAAACCAGTCCTGCGCGATAGAATTCGACTCAGGCTGGGGGAAGACAGACGGAGACTTCATGCGGAGGTGACAGCCCTGGAACAGTCGATCCTAAAGTGCGAAGAAGAATATTTAGCCCACAGGTCCGAAAGTTCCCTGAGGCGACTACTAGACGCTCAAAAACTATATCGGGAATTGGTGACTAATGAAGCCAAGACACAGTCACTGGCCACCCTGCACAGACTATATGACGTAGGGGATAAGCCAGGGAAACTACTGGCATGGCTCAGCAGGAAAGAAAAAGCTGATAGGTGGATAGATAACATAGACACACCAGGAGGTACAACGGTCAAAACGGACGCAGAGATAGCAGACGCCTTTGCGGCCAATTATGAAGCCTTTTACGCAGCACGTGACCTGGCGACTCACGAGGAGGCCCTTCTATATTTAAACGATACCACCCTGCCGATTCTCCTCCCGGAAGAAGCGGCTACGCTTGACGCAGACATCACATTAGAGGACATCGCTAATGCTATAGCCAGGCTCCGCCCGGGTAAAACTCCAGGCCCAAATGGGTTCCCCGCTGAACTATTTAAACGCACATCGGACCTGCTGAACCCCCACCTTCGTGGCCTCCTAATCGACGCCCTTGATCTTACTATGGCCACGATAATACCAATCTATAAGGAGGGCAAGCCACGGACCGAATGTGCCTCCTACCGACCGATATCTTTACTCAATACGGAGGTAAAAGTGCTGGCGACCATACTGGCGGTCCGCCTAAGGGCGGTCATAACCGGTTTGGTCCATATGGACCAGTCTGCCTTCCTACCCGATAGGGCAACGAAGCTCAACCTCAGAAGAACGCACAACTGGCTCCAGGAGGTAAAGGGGAGGAACGACCCACACTGGTTCCTCTCACTGGACGCCGAAAAAGCGTTCGATGCGGGTCATTGGCCCTTCCTGATGGCAGTGCTCCGGAGGTTTGGGTTTAGATCAAAGTTCTCGGCGTGGATCAAACTACTGTACACCGGCCCAAGGGCGAGGGTAAGGGTTAATGGAACGCTCTCCCGTGAATTCTCCATCCAGAGGGGTACTAGGCAGGGTTGCCCCCTGTCCCCGCTTGTCTTTACACTTGTTATAGAAGTACTGGCGGCCAGAATCCGCCATAATGAAAGTATCCACGGCTTCACGGACGGGGCAGGGTCGTTATCTCCCGAAAAGATTTCGCTATATGCGAATGATGTCCTGCTCTATATAACAGAGCCTGAGACAACAGTCCCGGAACTCTTCAGTGAATTGGAACACTACGGGGAGATGGCGGGCCACAAAATCAATTGGCACAAGTCGGTATTATATGACCCGAAGGGAAGGGGCCAATGGGGGCGTCTACCGGAGGAACTGCTGACAACGACCGAAGGGTTCCAATACCTGGGGGTTTACATCACGACGAATGTCCCTCTTTCGTTCCCAAAAAACGTGGAGCGAGTTGCCGCAAGCGCAGTGGCGATATGAATCGCTGGAGGCGGCTCCCATTAACGATCCTGGGGAGGGCGGCCATGTATAAAATAGTTATACTGCCAAAATTACTGTACGCCCTCCAAAACGAGTACTATCCGATAACTACTGCGGTCTTCACTAAGATCCATGCAGATTTACGATCTTTCCTCTGGCTCGGCAAACAGGCAAGGGTGGCGTTGGCCACACTGCAACGACACCAATATAATGGGGGTATCTCGCTTCCCAATTTGGAGGCCTACTATTGGGCGGAACACCTGACTCCAATTAATGACTGGCTTCATGCGGCGGTAGATCACCCGACGTATTCCCTAGAAAGAGCCAAGCTGGCGCCTAGAAACATACTGCGATATCTCTACGGGGACGTGAGAAGGGCCCATCTTCTCGCTGCTACACTCATAACACTTGGGGCTTGGACGAAGGCCACGAAACGCATGGTCTGGGAACAGAAACCTACACGGCAGACACCACTATGGCACTGTAGCTGGTTACGGGAACTACACAAACTGCGCGGATTCCAGCGATGGGACGACATTGGCATCTCCACCATTGGAGACGTAGTAGCTAAGGGGGAGCTCAAGTCCGTCAGGGCTCCTCAAACGGAGTTCGGGTTACACAACACGCAACACTTCAAATACTCCCAGATGCGCCACGCCTGGAGGGCCCAAAATATCTCATTGCTTGGCATCCCAGAATATGCACCACTGGAGGGGTGGCTGCTCCAGGAGCACATGGTGGGACAGGCGGTGTCCCTTACATATAATACATTGACCAATCATACGTTGGGAGACCTAACAAAACTTAGACAGGCCAGGGAGATGGAGGTAGGGGAAATGGAGGACCTGGACTGGGAAATAGTCTTGACACTCCCCCGGGAGGTGGCCATCAAGTTTAGACTGCGCCTAATCCAATTTAACTTTCTCCACAGAACATACTTTGACAGGGTACGCCTCTGCAAAATGGGGAAGATAGAGGAACCAACTTGCCTTAGGTGTAGACAGGGTGAGGGAGACTTCTTTCACACGGTATGGACCTGCACGGTAATACAGAAGTATTGGGCGCAGATCTTTCGGGAACTGGAAGAGATCCTAGGGGCCCCCCATCCCTCTGGACCCCAAGCTGGCACTGCTGGGTATGAAGACTGAGGTGGATCTGACTTGCCCATTACTCATTTTCCTTGTACTGGCGCTGGTGGTCGCCAAACGGGATATTGCGAAACATTGGGGGGGCGCCAGAACCCCCGGCCCTGGAGGAGTGGAGGAGAGGGCTGGACCTGTACATGGCGGCGGAAAGGGTCATATGCGAGGGGCTGCCCCCGGAAATTTAGGAAGGTTTGGTCAAAATGGAGACAGTACCATGGATTAGATGGGGGGCTGTATTGGGAGGTGAACGAGGAAGGGATTGCGTCACAGATCCTGCCTGGATGGGGAACGGGAGGGTCCGAACAGCAATGCCTACGATCATGTGGGAAGGGGAGGCCACTGGTAACGACAGGCTTCGTTTAAATGTCCTTACCTGGCTGAGAGTGGAGGGAGGGGGGGCGGGAATGCATGCGATCAGGACACGTTCCTAATATCAACTAATGTATTGCTGAAACCTAACTTGAGTTTTCTACTGTTTGACCACCTGGGGATAAGAGCGGGGGCGGTGGGATGGTTCCATTATCTACAAATAAAAAAGAAAAGCAGAAGCACAGGACGTTTTGCAGCGGATCGGGGTTGACATTCACTGATGTAACTACTATATTGGCAATGCACGCCGCCCGACCTCCGGGGTGTGGGCTAAATGGCCGTGTATCCCTCAGAGTACGAGATATCACCTGCTGTTGTACACAGAGACCAGTATACAGTTTCTATCTTGGCCCCGTGTGTATCTGCAATAATGCAATAAAAATAATTTTTAAAAAAGCAGTGTAGTACTGGTATAGTGCGAGTTGTCAATATTCTTTTGGCGACATGTATGTCAGAACAATCTGGAGCATGCCATTCACAGTGGTCTTCGACATCTTTATACATGACATGGCATCCGAAAAATAGAACCCCCCCCCCCCGCACCCCACCTCCCACCCCAATCCCCCAATCAGGTTGTGAAATTCCCAACTCCCCACAACTGTAAACAAAAACTGCACAGAAGTGAACACAAGGGAATCATTCCATGGAGGTACATGGGGTCGCCGGCAAGACACTGCACTCCTGGCATGGTAGCCGAGCACACTTCTTGCTACCTCATACCATAGGACCTATTTGTACTCTGCAGTTCCATCTGTTGTGCAGGAGGACTACTCATGTACAGTCAAACAGCATAAACATACTTGTTGATTCGTGAAGCCGACTGCCACTTTAGACCTCCAAGTTTTAATACCTCTATTAACCATACATAACACTTACCTGTGTATCCAGCGTAGTAGTCCTTGCCCAACAATTGTCACTTAGATTATTTTCAGCTTGTGAGTCACTTGTCGTCGCTCTTTGCTTTTGCTCCTTAGCCATTTGTTTTGCATATGACAAGCAGCTGAGCATCCGTAAAGAAAGTGGGCTTGCCGTGACCTTAAATCCGTAACTTGGAAGGGTAAATCAAAGCGTACTTGGTTCAGAATTGTTGAAAAATTTTCTTTGCGGGTATGAACTCCCTACGGGCCGCTTGGACTTGCAGCGTGAAATCCAGGTACAGTGCAATGTCATTTCCTTTGTATTGTATGACCCCTTTCACTCTTGCCAACCTCAGGATCATGTCCCGGTCTCTGTAGTTAAGCACTCTCGCCAGTATAGGTCTCGGCGGTGCAGCCGATCACGGCCTAGGGCCCAGTGTTCGGTGAGCTCATTCGATTAGGAACATGTCGGGCAAGTCTGGCCCGAAGAGGTCTGTCATCATTGTCTCAATATATTACTCCATATTTTGTATGTCTGTGGTTACAGAAAATACCTGTGATTCTAATGTTATTCCTCCTCGATCTGGCTTACAAATCCTCGTTCTTCTGTTTGATGGCACACAGCACCCCATCCATTTCACGCAGTTTCTTGTCCATGTCAATTCGCCCTTCTTCTGTCTCTGCTACTCTCGTTTCCAAGACGCTCATGCGGCCCTCCTGTTTTTCCACCCGTTGAGTTAACCTGTCCATTTTGGAGTCTATATCTTTAAGGCTTGTTTTGAGGTCTTTAAACATTGACTGGATGTCCTCCTCAGGCGGCGGAGTAGTGGCATTTTCCTCAGTTTGAGCCTGCTGGCTCGTTTCGCCCTCGGCCGTTTTGTTGGTCTTCTTATCAAAGGTTATCCAGGGTTGCCACGTGTCTGGCTTTCCCATTTTGGTTAACTGTGGGTGCCGTGTGGTATTGCGTTCTGTAGCCGATCCCAACCTTTGTATGCGGCACCTTCGCCAGTTGCTCGGCCCGTCGTTGACCCTCTTACTACTGCTTGGGGCCTGGCGTCTTCCCACCGACCCGTACCATGCAGAAAGTTTGTGTTTGGCAATAGTTCACTCTGGTGCAGGGCACACACCCAATCGCTTGCTTCTCCTGGTCTCCCGCATTCAGTGCCTCCAAATGTACGCTCTACTGTGTCGTACGTCACTTCAACCGGCAGAGTGGCTTGACTCACTAATTCGTAGTGTCACCAACGGAACCGGGCTACGTCGTTGCTCTCCCTGTCGTTCATATCTTCACAAATCGCCACAGGCTGGTCCGCTTGTTGCTGAGCCTCCCAAGTTCTTTTGCGTTGGGCGGTCTGCCTTCTTTAGCGCCTAATGCTGGTCCGGCTCCCCTGGCAAGCACAGTTCTGTACAGCTAGCAGCTATAGAAGCGCGCCCTTGTTGGCACCAGTAGTCTTCCATCCAGTAGCAACATGGCCGCTCCCATGCCTTTATTGGGCTACAGATATAAACGTCAGCTTGAGCGTGCACTAGACGGCAGTATCAAGACTATGACCCTTCCCACTCACTGCACGCTTAAAAAAGTCTTAAATCTGCTGTTTACCGCCCACAATAGCATCCCCTTCCACTACGCTCCGAGTTTAAGCATGCAACATTTACCCGGATGTATGGCGGCCCTTCTCTGTACTTTTTGCGTTTCAACTGGCAGCTTGAAATTGCTGATCATGTACTCCGGTCCGGCCATTTAGCTGGTCCGCTATGAACAAGCAAATGCTAAGTTCTTCCTGTGGTCGCCCGACGCTCTACTTGATCCGCAGTTTAATCACTACCGCAATACGTAGCTGCACTCCACAAAATGGCGGCTCCGTCCACAGTCTTCCCTGCGGTTTTCAGTTTAGAGCAGTGTGTTAGAGAAGTGTCTGTGCCAATGTTTTAGGGCAGATGCTACACTGCGCTGCACCCTTAATACTGTAATGCCCGCACCGGTTGTCACTCCAGGCTCCCGTCTCTGCCCCGCGGTCAGTAGCGCAATTTTTGTCCGAACGCATACAAACTTTTCCAGCCGCTGTGCTGTGGCACTTGTTCGATGTCCTTCCAGCACACCACGCACATACCAATGACTTACTAGTGCGAAAGTCAGGGATTATGTTCCTGCTGTCTTCTCGTCCTCTCGGCCGACGTGACTGTCATTGCCTCCGCACAACCAGACGCCTCACAGCACACTCCGGGGTAGCACTCCCCCGAGGTCCCCGCGCAATATGGCGGTCTCGGAGGTAGGCCTCTCACCACCGCACGTCTTACCTTGCTCTGTTACCTCAGCGTAACGTGCCCCTGCACTGCCGATGTATTCACAGGATGTTTTTATTCAGTAGGCTCATGGTTCCAGGTAGAATAAACTGATTTTTATCAGAATAATTAGGCTCGGCCAACGGAGCCACTAACACGTGGCCATCTCGCTGCTCAGAGAAGACACGCCCTCATCAGGCACTTTATGAATCCAAAACGCATTGATGCAATCATGTGAGCATACTAATCAGCCTTCTGAGAAGTGTCCACTCATTAACCAGCTTTAAAATAATTACAATCATACTAGTGTTAAAGACAACTGAAAGTACTGTGGAACATTTCCAAACAGGCTTTATGGTGCACAGTGATGTAAGAAGTTAAAAGAGCAATATGTTATAAACACTTTATTCTGTTTGCATTTGCCAATAGCACATTATTGTAATCTCCATCCAAATAAGTTTACAGCATATTGTCAAAAACACATGCTGCAGACAGAAAACTTTACTTGCCTTTAACACTCGCTTTGTGCCTTTAGTGTTGAACATTAACATATAACCAACCCTCCTCTCCAAGAGCTTTCAGGAATCTCAATCAGCCAAAGAAATTGATCAAGTTCAAAACCACACAGCTAAACTGAGCTCTGAACCTAATAGTGAAAAACAATAATCGAACAACAGAATATGGAGCACAGCATCTATAGCGATCCATGAGGGTGCCTGCACTCAGACATTTCAAATTCCCAAATTAAATCCTTCAAAAAACACAGGGTGGCCACTGACCTTGTGGCTGCGTGTGCTTGTTGCCTTAAAACCTATGACTTTGTAAGCCGGGTTTGTAGAGCCCCCATGGCTTTTGCTGCATTACTATCTTTCTCCATCGAAAGGAACACTGAGAAGGTGCTATTTTAGGCCAGATCATAGATACGTTGAGTCATCTGGTTGGTTTCTCGAGTCAGTGTCCGCTGCTTAGGGGTTGCACCTAATGTTGATATTTATTTTCCTATTTAAGCTAATTTCCACACTTTTTCAAAGCATCTGGAGGAGTGCTCTAGTAATTCCTACATATCCTTGAGAGCAACAAAACAGTGTTGGCTATGTGCTACTCCATACTGGCCTCGAAAGTTCTAACTGGCCGGCAGTATCGATTACTTTGTCAGGTGGAGGGGCATCCCCTAAGCCCCTTGTGTAAAAAGCAGTACTGCGTGCCATACAGACTACAAATACATCTGTTGAGACATAACCTCGAATGGAGTCTTGCCACTCAGCTTTATACTTTTCCTTGACCCTAGCTGTGACAACTCTTGCCTTGACAGTTTTCGGTAGAGCATTTACACATGCTCCTGAACACAGGCAGAAACTAGACAGACAACTCTCACTATGACAGTGTCTCAATGAGGAAGCCACCATCGTCCTCTCCCACATAATGCTTCACCTTACGATGGTCTGTCATACACTGGTTGATTGTGCACTATACCGTGGTATCGTCATGCAGCAACGCCATAATGGGACATGGCTCCAAAGAAAGGTAGTCTGATTGGTTCATGTTATAGTTGTGCCATGGGTCCTCATCTATGGGTGTTGGTTCTGCATAAGAGCTTAACTGATCTGCTGGGGGATCCTGATATGAGGCTGTATAGTGTGGACTGCATAGAATTGTGTTTGGGACTGGGATACAGTTGAGTTGATTGGAGATCATCTCCTCAAATGTGAATCTGCGTTTTTTTGGCTTGAGGTTGGCTAGTTAGAGAGATGACTGTGCTAGAACGTGACCAGAGACTCGGTCTATACAAATCTTACGTCAGGTTATCAGTCTATCTTCTGCAGACGGTGTTCACTTAGTCATGCGGTCAACTTCGAAGTCAATCTCTGTTCTGAGGCAAGCATGGTAGACTCTCGCATTGAAGTAAAGTGTCTCTGCATCAAGGTTCGGAGTTCATGGTCTAGAGCCAGTTCTAGAGCCAAGGCTGACTTTCGGGGCCAAGATGACTAAGTAGCGGTGACGGGTGCCAACAATTGAAGTCTCTTTGGAGGCTGATTGGAGTTGGAGGCATGGCTTTCTCTGAAGTTTCTTGTCCTGGAACAGAGGCTATGTTTAAGGTCCAACCTCAGTGAGAAATCCCTATAAATGTGCTGTCGGAGAACTCAGAGGTGTGGCCTTTGTTCTTGGCATGGGTTTCATTACGGGCCCTCAAGAAGCATGCTCTCTTAAGTATGAGCCAATGGTAAAAACATACCTTGGACTCCGTCCTAAGTGCAATTGTTTTGTTGTTTGTTCCTCTTTGGCCTTTGAGCAAGGGCTGAGGAGCCCGAAACGACTTAGGCCTGCCAAAAAGAGATCAAGTGTCGGTTGCTGGTTTAATTATCTGCTTTCATTAAAGTGGAATCCTACCGAGAGTGCATCTTCGTTCGAGGGCAACTGCTTTTGTGACAAATTAACGGCTAGTCTAGCCGCGATGATGCACCGCTGCGTGAAGCGGATTTCTGATGACACGCAATTGGAGTCACCGACAGAACGGCAGGCCCAGAATGTTTGACTTTTTACTGGGAGCAGCTCAGCAAGGTGACATTTGAACTGACCCACTGGGGGTGTTGAACTTTTTATTACTGGCGGAACAGCACCAAACCCTAAATATAAATATATATTACGTGTGCGGCTCAATGCTTTCCATAAAGGGGGAGAGAGTGAGGAAATACATAGCGGCGTGGTCCTGCTGCAGAGCTATGCACCGCCAGCTAGTGCACCATTATTAACCAACCCTGGACTAAACTGTGTTGAATCGGTAAAACGAATTTGGGGTAACCGACGCTACCAGACACTGGAGTTTGGAATGGTTCCTCAGCAGCCTCAAAGAACTACAATCATTCAGTAAATGCTTGCAGCATCTGTGTTGCGTGTGTGGCTCAATGCTTTCCAGAAAGGGGGAGAGAGCGTATATATATATATATATATATATATATATATATATATATATATATATATACTAGAGGTGGTCGCCAGTAGGTAGTTATAGTTAGGACCTATTATCCATTGGAAATGTGCAACATTCTATTTGGAATAACTTTGGCGCCGGTTGACGAATCTTTGCGAAATTTTCAAAACTGGTGGGGCGCTCCGGTCCGCTCTTGTCCTGAAAGTCTCGGGGTGTTTAGTCAAGTGGGTGCTGAGAAAAAAGGGGGTTCCCAAAACATGTTTTCCCCATGCAATTTTCCATAGGAACCGTTCATCGCGGCTATAGCTCGAACTGCTGAACGGAATTACACCAAATTTGGCAGAGGTAACCCTTGGTTCAGACTTGTGCCTTTTGCTTAAATGGTGTGAATCTGTTCAGTAGTTGCTGAGAAAATCAAATATAAAATCACATATATATCTATGGCGCGCAAAATCCGTGCATCCTGAGCGCATCCTAAGCGCACCATCCGGATCACGGGCTGAATGCTAATTGACTGTCAAGTGGTTGTCAACATTCAAAACCAGGTAGAAGTCAGTGGAACAAATGTGCAAAACATATAAAGGGGCCAGGGTAGAAATACCTTGACCCTCTTGACCTGCTTAGGGGGTCCCACAAAAACATATTTTTTTTTTAAACGGCAAAATGCGCGCAGGGTGTGCGGATCCTGGCGTAAAAAAATTAATTAAAAAAAACTAAGCACGGACCGCAATCCCCCCCGCCCCCCCTGGGGATACAAAATAAATGGTTGGGGGGCACAGAGCCCCCCCCCCCCCCCCCCCCCCCCAGCAAAATACATGGGTGGGCGGAGCTCAACGCCCCTCCAAGCCCCGGGGACCGCTACCCCCGGGGCTTTCTTAAAAGTGGTGGGGGGGCTTAAAGGCCCCCTTTTCCCCCGGGGACCACCACCCCCCGGGGCTTTGTGTATTGTGGGAGGTGGGCTGCTTGGCACTCTCCTGGAGCAGTCGAGGGCCCTGTGGACCGCCACTTCCCAGGAATGGCTCCTGCAGTGTCTCGGGTGATCACCCCCGGGACACTGCTGTTTGCTATGGCAGGGCAGGAGCCGAGGCTCCCCCCTGTTATAGCAAACTTGGTTTAGATTTTGAAAGAGAGAGCAGGGAAACCTGCTCTCTTTCAAAATCCAAACCAAATTGCTTTTCCACACGATGAGCTGCATGTTAGCAGCTGACCATGTGGAAAAGCAATGCCGGCTCTCAAAGGAGGCGGGGAGCCGGCTGGGACTGTGGGGGTATTGGGGCTCCCATCACGGTCCCCAACGTTAGATATAGGCCCCGGGGGATGGGGTCCCCGGGGATGATTGAAATTAGTGATCGGTGCCATTTTTTTTACGGTAAAATTAGGAGTAGCGCACCCAGCGCGGCCCCCTGATGTGCACGTGTTGGATGCACGACTCCTAACCTGAAGGGTGCACGACTCCAAGCAATAAAAAGTAATATTTTTCAGATATACATCAAGCTTATGTGTTTAGATCTTGGGTGGATCTAAAAAGAGCGGTTGTGTTTATTTAGAGATTTAGGTACCTATAGGTAAGTACCAATGCAGAATCTAAAGCTGATGAGGAAGCCTCTGTTACCCTCATCTGTAAAATGTACACCATCTCTCCTATAGATGCCATTCATATTGAAACACAGATTTTTGTGGTAAATGGACCCCATCCTATAATCTCTGAGAAAAGCAGAAACAAAGTTATTGACATGTTTCCTAGCTTTCTCAATCTGTGGACAAAATTGATTGGATCAGTTCCATTTCTGCCTTTGGCATATGTTAGAATAGACAAAGGCAGTTTGGGAGAAAAGTGACATCAATTCTCTAAAGGTGTCCTTCATAAGCATTTCTAGACCTACCCCAGACAAAGTGCCTAGGTCATTGCCACCACAGTGCACAATTATGAGGTCAGTGTGTTGAGATGCAAAAAGGATTTAACCAACGGCATCAATTGATGCCACTTTAACCATCTCTGTCCAATCCATTTAATGTCTACATTTGGCAAAGCTAGGTCTTTGCCAATGCCTTTGTTTTCGGCATACCTTTGGCTCCAGAAGATATAGCGGTGTCCCACAATTCACACTCTAAGCATCTTGAAGGGAGGTCTAGATGCACTCAGAAGGTGTCTGTCTGTGAAATGGCAGTTTGAGAAGTGAGATTTTTCTAAAATGGTGGATAAGATGCAGTTTTGAAAAAAGAAAAGAAAGGATTGTCTGACAACATTCTAATCTAAAAAGTAGGCTGCATGTTTCTGTTTTTTAAAAGCATGTTTCTTATTGGTTAAGAAAAACTGTTTGAAAGGAATATTACATAGGATAAGGTGATATTTTGAAAAGTCAAGCACACTTGCTGTTTGGAATAGCAACATTGTGTGCTGAACGTGTGACCTGTGTGCTCAGTTGAGTGTTCCATGAACTGTTACCATGGTAACAGGCAGTAAGTAGATTGGGGGTAGGGTTCAAACTTATGTCAATTGGAAAGGGTTGAAATGTGTAACCAATAGAAATGTGTTAGCTTTTGAATTAATGTGGGAAGCAATGTGATTTGATATTTACATGTATATATGTGCAGAATGAGAGGGAACGTTTGCCGTTTTTTGGTTTTCCTAAGTACAGTACAGACATTCTGTATAAGAAAATATGGTGTGACTGACATATTTCTTAATCTACAATTAATTTGAAAGGTGAGTTATTAATTTGTGAGGGGTTGTATGTGGTGTGTGTGTTTTTAATAAGATTAATGTTTCTCCTGGTAAATTCCAGGGAGTAGTCTTGCTTGTCTACAATCACATTGGGAGATTGTGTTCATTTGGGAACCATTGTGAGAGAAGTATTTGGTAACTTCATGTGTTTGTTGACAGCTAACTGCTTTAAAACTTGCAATTATATAACGTTTTAGTAGCATTAGAAGACAGCCGTTCTGTATGTATTTACAAAATGAGTAAGGCTTCCACAGTACAGTGCAGTTCTAAAATATATGGAATGTGTGCAGTCATCTCACCTGTTCCAGACTAGTAAATGTCTTTTGGTAAAGTGCAAGGGATACTGTTATTTGTCTAGAATCACACTGAGTCAGTGTGCATGTGGTAAAATTGTGAGAGAAGCATTTGGGCGCTTCATGTGTTTGCAGATACATAATGCTTAAAAACCTTTCTTGTTAAGTTTTAGTAGAATTAGAAAATAGTCATTGCTTATTTATTTGCAAAATGAGTTAGGCTTTAACACTAAAATGCAGTACTGAAATATGTGGAATGTGTGCAGTCAGCTTAGTTTTTCTAGATCAGTAAATGTGTTTTGATAAAGTCCAAGGGATACTTTTGCTTGTCTAGAATCACACTGTGAGTCTGTGTACATTTGGGAGCTCTTGTGAGAGAAGCCGGTGGGTACTTCATGTGTTTGCAGATATATAACTGGCTAAAAACATAACCTGTTGCCAATTTTTGGTAGTATTTGAAAGCAGTCATTGCTCATGTATTTGCAAAATGAGTTAGGTTTTAACACTAAAATGCAGTACTGAAATATCTAAAATGTGACAAAGGCTGGACATATTGTAATGATGCTCAGTTGGTTTTTAAACAACGTTTGCCAAGCAAATTACCCAATTCTTACCTAATATTTTTAAAGCCAAAGTTTTAGGAACATAATTTGGCCTCTGAGGAATTTATTAATTTGTATTAATACGGTTACTATTGAACAATTTTAATATAAAGGATTTCAAGAATACCATTTGGCCAAGAGGAATGGTGTATGTTTGAATTACGGACTTTTTCTTGCACATTCTCCAAGCGTATATATTTTAAAACAACAACTTTTACAGTGCATATAAATTCATGTTAAATTTTTTTTATTTGGAGGAAGCATTTTATATATGTGTGATTTGAGTTATATGTTATGGAGGATGTAAATATTTGTTTTTACTTAACATTCCACCTTTTACCCACACAAACCCAGAAGCCTGCCTGTATTACAATTTACATAATTAATAATCAATTTAAACATGAATATTTAATTAATTACTTAACTCCCCACCCAAAACCCCTACACACCTCGCAAGCACACACCTAAAGCAGAACTAAAATATGTGTATTATACAATTTACATATTCAGTAATAAATTCAAAAATGATTTCTAAATTAATAATGTATTGATAATTGTTAATTAATTCCCACCATACTCCTACAAACATAGCAATCTGCAACTAAAATATAACTAAAATTAATCTAAATTATATAATATTACAATTAAAAAGTATCAATGAACTCATAATTTTTTACTTAATTAACGCCCCACTCTATCCCTATACAAACTGAATAACCCACTGTAACACTGTAAATGTACAATTAACCACCAAGGAAATGTAAATTACTTAAAATTACAAACTATATATTTTTTTAATTTTATCATTATATAAGCTATAGTAACACAAAATTAATATATGAACTAAAACAATTAAAAAAAAGGTTTTATTTACAACTATATTTCTAAAAGAACAATATTCTTGCCAACGATATTTTTGAAAAAAACACAGTTGATGGACAGAATGCAGAACAATGTCTTACATTCACCCCAGTACAAAGATCTGGGCCTAAATCCATCATTTTTTTGCACTCCACACCACCCTAGGTCAGACACTGGCTATATGCAAATCAGCCTTGACCTTGTGCCTCATGGGAACAGTCCAGCCCGAACTACCAAGCCATGTCTTTCCTAGACCGGAATCAAGCATCCAAGGACCGGTTTCTGGCTATCAGCCTGGATAGCTTGACTCTTGTGTTGTGGAGAGCCTCGGACTCACGTCTGAGCATACCCAGCACACTCGGGGTGAAAATTGCAAAAAACACAGTTGAAAGACAGAATGCAGAACAATGTCTTACATTCACCCCAGTACAAAGATCTGGGCCTAAATCCATCGTTTTTTTGCACTCCACACCACCCTAGGTCAGACACTGGCTATATGCAAATCAGCCTTGACCCTGTGCCTCATGGGAACAGTCCAGCCCGAACTACCAAGCCATGTCTTTCCTAGACCGGAATCAAGCATTGTCTGAACTGGGGTGGCAGAGTGGGCTAAATAACAGGGATGGATTAAACCCAGATCTTTTGACTGGGTATGAGTGTTTGATTGATTCGGATGCTCCGTCCATCACCACCCCCTTTTGTACCACTTTTGGCCGCCATAAGTGTGGCAGGGTATGCTCAGACGTGAGTCCCTTGCTCACTTTGCCACTGGATTCAAGCAAGCCGGGCTGAAGACGGCTGGAATGCCAGAAACCGGTCCTCGGAAGCTTGTTTCCAGTCCAGGGAAGACATGGCTTGGCAGTTAGGGCTGGACTGTTCCCATGAGGCACAGGGTCAGACTGATTTGCATATAGCCATGTCTGAACTGGGGTGGCAGAGGGGGCTAAAGAACGGTGATGGATTAAACCCAGATCCTTTGACTGGGTGTGAGTGTTTGATTGATTCAGATGCTCCGTCCATCACCACCCCCTTTTGTAACGATATTTTTGAATCACGATATTTGTGTGACAGTATTTTATTTCCGATATTTCAGTCTTCATATATTTACAACTCAATATTTTGTCTAAACACCTTCAGCGAGTGTAGGATATTCATGCTATGAAAATGATAATTTCAGGCCCCAATGGTAGCACTCTTTCTGTTGCAATCTGTAATAATAGAATCCTATTCTCACCTATAGAATATCCCCAGACTCCAGCTAGAACTTTTTGTAACAGAGTGCTGGGTGGCATCATAGAGCTTCACGGTGGATCTGTATGCCCTGGAAGTGACAGAGTGAAGCCACGTAAATGCGCCACCCGTCCGTGCTGACATCAAGATTCTCATTTCACGCCCTCAGGCACAGAGTAACATAGCTGAGAGTGTGCTGTATTCTACCTTTCTATACAGAAAGGAGGCCACTTCTTAAAACCGGGATCCGAGAGGGTAGAGAGGAATTTGTAGTTAGGGCATCCACCAGAAAGATTGGTACAGATGTTAAGTAACTCATTCTTCAGAAAGCTACTTCTAACTGCAGATTCCTTAACTTTATACAAAAACCATAGCAGTGTCTCCCCCTGTGTTAGGGGTAAAGAGTGGATTCAGAACAAAGAGTCCTGCAGAAAGGAACAGGCAAAGTGCCCTTCCCATCGGGCCTAACTGGTAAGGCAGTAGTGCTGCAAATACATATGCACTGATGCAAACGTTGCAGTGTAAAACATGCACTGTTAAAGCCAATGCTGTTATAGCAACAAATATGTTGTGCAATGTGTCTCAGTGAAGAAAAAAAACATATTTCAAAGTGTAACGGGACAGGTGAATAGTGAGTTCTGAAAGAACTTGTTTGTGTTTTTTTTCCTCAAACAAACTAGTTAATAACTAAGTCCAATGTTCAATTTTTATTTGTTTTGGTGTGAAAAAGAACAAATGCTTTTGTTATAAGTTATGTATAATACATTATCGTCTGGAGATTGTATTCTTGTTCTGTCATTGAGTGTATTCAAATAGACTGATTTATTGGAAAATGAAGTGAATGATACCCATGAAAAACACCGATTAATAAAGCAACTTGAAAAGACGTCAGTAATTTCGGCAAAGAGGACACCTTGGTGCTCAACACTAGGTGTTGTAGGGTGGTCACACCGAGAGAGCCTGGAGCTCACTCATGTGACAAGCTAAATTAACTACAATGAGAAATGACGTTTTGAGAGTCAGAAGGAGCAGTGAACAGATGTGCATGGGTTTGAAAGGAGTGTACATGAGGCATTTGAGAATCAAATGTTAAGGTCTCACTGTGGCATCACAAAAGGTTTGGGGGAGGGGGAAACATGACAAATCTTTAATTAAATGCATCACAATATGTAATTTAGAGAAGGGCAGTTGGTATGATAAATGCAAAGAGGACAGAAGGGCAGCCTATTAACCCTTTGGAATGCCACAGCAAGGCCTTGCTGGGCCCAACACAAAACTAACAGTAACACATCCAAAAGTATGGCTTGCAATTGGTCTGTGTTGTAGATTTCACAAGCTGCAACGCCTTGTTTGTCCCAAAGCTTTGCTTAGACTGACTTTGCAGAGGGACGTCTGGAGGAGGGGATGGCATCCACAACCTGCAGAGGTAGACAGAAAGCAGTCAACTGCTGTTACCGGATCTCCACCCATGGAGTGGTAGATTGTGCAGTTTTAGGTGCAAAACCCGTCCCTACTTCTTTAACAGAAGATCCTCCAGTAATGGTAGCCTAATGAGAGATGCCCAGAAATTCCAAATATCACACTCTCATGCCCAATTCGGAGTATAACAAGCATTTGCAATGCAATAGGTCTCGCATTTGCGAGACTTTGAGCTATTTTTATTGAAAATGACATTGCCTTTAATTTATGTTTTGGTTTTTTAAACAAAAATAAAAGCCATTGTCATTTACAATGCCAATAGGTCAAACTCGCGTAAATGCGAGACCTATTGCATTGCAAATGCTTGTTTAATTAGATATCGTCCTGCCTGGCCCAGCTCAGCTGCCCTTTCACGGGACCACACCCGCCTTGTCAGGCAAGGTCTCCCTTTCCCTTTAGGGCATTTTCACCTGTACACTAATGCTTCGGGGGGTATGTGGCCTTTAATCAATTTCTTCGGGTGACCAAGCGCCAGATCCCGAGCTGGAGAGCAGAACTGAGGAGCTCGGCGGCTGCTTGTTTGGTAATAAAAGACAGCCATGATTACAGTGCGGAGGGGGGTCCCTTACATCTCTGGACCCCAGCGCTGCTGCACCCGCTATGCCCCTGCTTAACTGTGCGCATATACCGTTGCAGTCCTGGAGCAGGTGTGCCCTGTGTGTTCTAGGCGTGGCACGGACACTAAACCGGTAGTGCATGTGCGCGTGGGAGGGAAGCTGCCTGCACTAAAACAAACACTCGCACCCCGGGGTCTGGCGGCGCCGCCGCCAGAGCAGTGGACCCGACGGAGCCTGACCAAGGCAGGACTGACCCCCGCGTATGTCTCAGCCGTGCTCCCCCAGGTAACCGCTCAGCGACACTTCTTTCCGTTTCGTGAGAGCTATTCCCGGAATAAACTGTTGTGCGAACACAGAAACCGCATTACCTCTCTCGCAGAAGGCCATCGTTTCCGTGTGGGAGGGGCCGCTGGGGGTAACGAGAGGTGGACTTTGGGATACATGTACCGAGGGGCGCATGGGGGCTTGTCTCCATTTCACGACAAGCTTGTGAGGCACTTTCAGGGCTGGTGCAGTCACTAACTTCCAGACGCGTTGACGCACGCACGCACCGCACGTTACAAGCAGCCAAGGCGCCAAAGCGCGCCCACGAGGGCACTAAAACAAACACTCGCAGCCCAGGGTCTGGCGCCGCCGCCAGAGCAACGGACGCAGAGGACCCGCCGGAGCCTGACCAAGGCAGGACTGACCACTGCGTATGTTTACACTTTATTATTATCCTACTCAACAGCATAATAGTTAATGTTAGTTAATGTTATAATTGTTATATTTTTTTAAATGATTCTGTGGGCTTAAATAAACACATGTGGTTAAAAGCCAAAACAGGCTTGGGATGTATAGCACTCTGTACATGGCGCTGCAAGTGTAGTCGATGTTGCCAATTAAGTGTTATTTTGGGGGTGGGGGAGAAGGGGCAGGGTTTTCCCTCAGACTGGACTCGTATTTTCTGACCTTCAGCTTTAGTCATGTGACCAGAGTGCCTGTGGGTAGAGGCGGTACCTCGCACATTATTGTCGCATTAAAGGAAGGGGTTTACCAACTTCTTGTAAGCAGGTGTATGGTGCTCATGACAGACCTCCCCAATGAGGTTGACGTGCGATGATAATCTTTTAACAAATGGGCTACAGGCTGACGTAATCTTTAAGGGTGAGGGAGATAAACACATACAACCATAACATACACCTCTCCCCTCTTAAAGCAGCCACGTAGCTTCTTTTATTGGGGATACTTTGAGAACTGGGTTTTCATAAAACAACAGAATGCCTTAAGGGTTTCTATTTTGTTTGCTTCAATGGACTAATCTCAACGAACACTTCTGTAGCTAAAATGCCCAGCAAACTGCGCTCGTGATAACATGCAGCGAGATGGCCACCATGCCCTACATATCAAGATTGCATAACTAGATTATAATTATGAGTGCTTCATACCACAAGCTGAAGAACTGAAGTGACATCGCGGGGCGCACTCCGGAAGTCAGGCAGCCTTTGTTTGGACGTGGGCGGGGGCCTGCTAAAAAAACAGGAAGGAACCACCGGGGAGGACGTCCGGAACCCTGCAGGCTCCATGCTGAAGTCCCGGCCCCATCAGAGGGACCGTGCGAAGAGCGAGGGCAAACTGTATGGCACCAGAGGCAAGACGGGGCACCGAGTGCTGAGGAGACCCCTGCGACATGCCAAGAGACGGCCAAGGAACCTGCACACCGAGCCGGTGAGTGAGAGCTTGGCTGGGTGCATTGTCGGCACCGTGAAATGTGTACGCGTTACGGACATCCAGAGTTGAGCGCGCGCGTGCGCATAGAAAACAAGCCTTTTCCGCGTCGTTGAAGCGAAACTGACACGCGCACGTTACACAGGAATGAAAGCGCAACACGCAGCCAAGGCGCCAAAGCGCGCCCACGAGGTCAAATCACCGGCAGGAGAAGCGCGTGTCAGTCTGCTGTCCACATTCCCCCCAGAGTGATAACATAAGTTGTCGACCTAGACAGCAAAAGCTTCGCTTTTGCTTTCGTCAAGGCTCGACCTAAAAAATAACGAAACTATTACTTACCTGTAAGAATAGTTTTGCAGCCAAGACTCTTCTGGATTCACAAACTGTGCATATTCCGCCATCTAGTGGTTGGAGTCGGAAGTGTTTTGTAATTTTTTTCCCTGTGCTGGGAGGTTGCGAAACCTGAAACACTGGGTCAGGTTACAAACCTGTTTGTGTGTGTGCAAGCTCTCAGATTGTTTTTTCCCCTTTCTGCGTTGTGATTGTGACCGTTTGTTGACTAAGTATAATATTGCTTTTGACTAAATATAAAATAGTTTATGGAGCTGAGAGTGCAGGGACACTTGTTGCCTTTATATATCCAGAAGTGTGTGTGTGTGTGTGTGTGTGTGTGTGTGTGTGTGTGTGTGTATATATATATATATATATATATATACCGTGATCAAGGGAGCTTGACTCCCGAAACGCGTTGATGACATTGCTACAAACTGAATAAAAGAAGCCTATGAAACGATGTTCGTGAGTGCCTGGATGATCTAAACCAGAGTGTAATTGGAATTGAAACCTTATTTTATATATATATATATATATATATATATATATATATATATATATATATATATATATATATATATATATATATATATATATATGTATGTCAAGTAGCACAACAGGAGTGCAGGAAACGTTTTCTTGAAAGGGGCTACAGCGTTAGGGTTCTCGAGACGGCCATAAGAAAAACTAACTCCGTCACCAGAGAGCAAGCACTAACACCTAGGAGCAAAGACCCTATTGACAATTTAGCTGACACCCACGTAAATTCTAGGGTCATAGTTCCATACTGCCAACAGCATTCCGCTATCAAAAAGATCTTTTCAAAAAATTGGAACTTGATAAGAGGGGACCCTGTAATTGGAAGTGATGTTTCGCCCAGACCGGAGATCACCTTCCGAAAATCCCCCTCAATGGCGAATGCTCTCACTAGTAGCCTTCTGGAGCCCGTTATCTCGGGAACATGGGAAGCATTAAGCACGGGCTTTAAGAAATGTGCCTTCTGTAAAGCCTGCAAAATCGGAATAAACAAAACCCATTACACCAGCCCTTTCAGGGACAACCCAATTCCCATCTCGAAAAGACTCACATGTAAAATGGAGTTTGTCGTCTATGTGCTACAATGCCCGTGTGGCTTGAGTTATGTGGGCAGCACTCACCCAGCAGCACATAAGCGGATTCTCCAACACATCAGGGCCATAGGGAGCAAGGATCAAGCATACCCGGTGGCACGCCACTTTGAGGCTGTGCACAACAGTGACCCTAGTGATCTACAATATTATCTGGTAGACACAGTGATGCCGCTAAAACGGGGGGGTGACAGAGAGGGCAGATTGCGCTTACTTGAGACGAGCTATATTCTCGAAATGAATACAAAGAGCCCGAATGGATTAAATGATCGAGAAGATCTTTACACCTGTCTCAGGGATTCGTAAATGCCTTTCAAACATCTCTAACAATCCCTATGTCTGCGCGCTTTAGTAAATCTGATGCACTCCTGATCTGATCCCTTTCCTTACATTTGATGGTGGCCCCCTTCGCCATTCCCAGTTGTAGTAGGCTCTCTTACACTAATTAGATATTACTGCACATATTGGTACTGGAGTACACATGATTAATTTGCACAATTATGTGAATTTTCCCTCCGGGTACCCTGCATATATCCCCACTCTTTACTGTGAAATACCTTTTCTTACCTTCTTTTTATTTCATCCTTATTGTTCATGCAAACACGAGCACTTTATCTATGTTTTTTTATATACTTTTGGAGTTCACAGCTGCACGCAAGGGTCGTACACATTACTTAGCAGGATGGTGCTTTGAAAAGTTTTTGATTGGATTTTGTTCAGTTGTAACGGCATATGTTTCTTGATGAAAATTAGCAACTTCAATCCAACATCAATTGCAATATTTTCAATGAAATCACACCTCAGAACATAACACATGAATGCACATGCTTTTATAGATCCTATATGTAATGGGAAATCTGTCCAATGTGTAGATATGTAAATATTGAATTAATGTAGATATATGAATTACAGAATACAGTAATATATATATATATATATTTTGTGATATTTTTCTCTACGGAGCATTATTATATAGATAGATTGTACATAATCAGTGTAAAATAGTCGCTTGTACATAGTGATATTTTTGATAAGAGGGGACAACCCATTACTTTTACTTTCGTAATGAATTGTGTTTGGAGATGAAATGCCTTTCTTTATGTATGAATTTAATACCGATAGATATACGTTATGCCGTTACATAGAAATGACTGAAATATGACGATGTTGGGCACTTGCCCTCAATTCTGTGAAAATGAAACTTTGAAATTATGCACCTACCACTTTAAGCGCGAAGCCGCTCCCATGTATTGGTGTATTTAAGACCCTTGTTTATTTCAATCCACGTCATGTGATCAAGCCTCATTTGAGGTGAAACGCGTTATGGCGGATGGCTGGTGGAATATTTAAATAAATCACCGAAAATATCAGCACCAAATCTGGGCTCACTCTCGTTATTCTACTCGATTGTGGAAAGGAATGGCGTTTTGTTCATATATATATATGTATATATATATATATATATATACACCCACAAGTGTGTGTGTGTGTATATATATATATAAATTTTGTTTTTGTTACTTGTTTGTTGTAAATGAAGTTGCTGTATTAGCAGAGTATGACAAGCATAGTAATTTATGTTATGCTTATTACTGTTTTGTTATTAATTTGTTTGTTTATAAGCTACATAGGTAGCTTGTTGTGACCTTTTCCAAAAGGTTACCTGATGTCATTATAGGACAGATGTAGCATATTTAATATGGTTTGTCTTCTATATATTACCCATGTAATATTCAAAGAGGAGATGTATAGCTTTTCGCTATTTGTTAGCCCATATAAGTACTTATTTTCTATGTTTATCTTGGGACTATGTTTTGAGTCCGTCATAACTTATTTATTTTTACTCGTTCGTCGGGAGGATGGAATGTTGTATGTAAATCTAGAAGAGTCTAGGCTGCAAAACTATTCTTACAGGGAAGTAATTGTATCGCTTTGCAGCATAGACGCCTTCTAGATTCACAAACTGTGCATAGATTGTGTAGCGCTGCTTAGCAATTTGCGGAGGAGGGAGTGAAATTTAGTTAATGTCCACAGTATGATAAAAATGAGAAATGGTATATTGTACCACTTGTTGCTCTTGTGAGAATTTGTGTTCTTCTGTTGTGTGTACATAGTAGATATTCATATAGCTGCTCTTTTAGGAAAGTATACCTATAATAGATATCGATGTAACTGTTTGGTTAGGAAAGTGTACAGATATATACTCATATAGCTGCATGTATATTTTTTATTCTGGAGAGTACTGAACCCCCCTTGAATCCCAAAAATGTTGACGCTTTAGTTTGGACATATCAACTTACTTATGGGTATAACAAATATATTAATACTTATATATATATATATACACACACACACACACACACACACACATACACACATATATATATATATATATATATATATATATATATATATATATATATATATATATATATATATACACTTAAAAAACCATAGGTTTCAGGCCTTATATAGATATGAATTAGCATTTTAAAAACCTTGCAAATTCACTTAAAAAACTATAGGTTTAGGCCTTGTATAGTTAGGAATTAGCATTTAAAAAACCATTGAAATTGCTCATCAGTGATGTCATCAGTGATGTCACTGACCATGTCATGAATGATGTAATATGTGACATCATCAGCAGTGGATTGCGGGTGTGCGAAATATAGTTAGTACAACTAACTATATAGGAGCAATTTCAATGGTTTTTTAAATGCTAATTCCGAACTATATAAGGCCTGAAACCTATGGTTTTTTAAGTGAATTTGCAAGGTTTTTTAAATGCTAATTCCTAACTATATAAGGCTTGAAACCTATGGTTTTTTTAAAGTGAATTTGCAAGGTTTTTTAAATGCTAATTCCTAACTATATCTGGCGTGAAACCTATATTTTTTTTCAATAAATTTCAAAGGTTTTGTAAATGCTAATTCTATTAGCGGATAACATTTATATATGTTATTATCCTTCTGGGACCACCTGAGCAGCCATCTTGTTTCTCAGGAGAAGTGAGGCACAAGAGAGCACAAACCAAGAGTGGAAAACGCGAAAATGGGGCAGGGTTGAGACCCCCTGACCCCCTAGCCCTTCTCAGGGGGTCCCAGAAAGATCACCAAGTGCAAAAAAAATATATATTTTTTTTAAATCGCGGGGTACGCGCACGGTACGCGTACCGTGCCGTACCCCTGGATTTTTTCGAATTTTTTTTTTTGTCCTTGGGGGTCCTTTTTTGGACCCCCTGAGAAGGGCTAGAGGGTTGTGGGTCTCTAACCTGCCCCCTTTTCGGGTTTTCCACTCTTGTTTTGGGCTCTCTTGTGCCTCAGTTCTCCAGAAAAACAAGATGGTGGCCAACACTTCCTGGTTTGGACAGTTTGGAATGTTGCCAGTCAACTGCCAGCCAGTCAGAAACTCGCTTGTGCACCTAAGGGTATGCGCACGTAGCGTACAGTACGCGTACGGTGCGCGTACAGTGAGCGCTTATAGATAATTGAATTTGAGCAAATTATCTTTCTCAACAACTACTGGAAGGATTTTCACAAATATAGAAAAGGCACTACTGCATACCTGTCCCTACCATTTTGCCAAGTTTGATGTAATTCCGTTCAGCCGTTCGGGCTGTAGCCGTGTCTAAAGGACCCATAGAAAATGCCATTTGAAAAATTTCGAACTCAATTTTCTTAAGAACTACTGGAGGGATTTTCACCAAACATAGCAAAGGCACATCTGCATACCAGGCCCTACCATTTTGCCAAGTTTGGTGTAATTCCATTCAGCCGTTCGGGCTGTAGCCGTGTCTAAAGGTCCCTATGGAAATTAAAACGGGGGGAAACACGTTTTGGGACCCCCCCTTTTTCTCGCCCCCCGCTTGACGAATCCCCCCGAAACTTTCAGGGACGGAGTGAAGCAATTTTAAGGAAAATTACACGCAGATTCCTCAATCGGCGCCAAAGTTATTCCCAATAGAATGTTGGGGATTTCCTATGGTAACTAGGTCCTAACTATATATACCTACTGGCGACCGCCAGTAGGTAATACACACATACACACACACACACACACATATATATATATACATACATACATACAAATACCCATTTGCTATGCACTTGACCACTTTATGCTCGTATTCTCGCATTATCTGTACAGAAACTTAATGCAAATTATTCTACAGATCATTTATGACCATTACTGCTGATTCTTTCCGCTATATGGGGCTCCCGGACGGGATCTCCCATTGATTTTTTAACATAATTTTGCACTTTATTCACTTGGCTGCACTTTTTTTGCACAACAGCACTTTTATGAATTTAAATAATATTTTCTTGTATACATGACCAAATACTTTGTTGAGAATATTTTTGGCGTTGAAAACAGTTCTATTATGTTGTCAAATAACTGTATTAAGCAGGTATAAGCACACAATGATTTCATTGCTAGGTATTGTTATGATTTTAATAATGATTCTAGTATTTATTGTTTTAACATGAATAGGCCAATGTTATCATGATGAGATATTTATCGCTAAAAAATTAAGGTTTATGTGTACTGTGTATTTATACAGATATCAATTCAGTTGTGATTATCAGCACTTAGAAACAGCGTGAATATGAGTGTTTTCTATTGCTATACAACAATGACTAAAAGGTCATGTGACCTATGACAAGGAGTGCTGCTATTGGTGTTTCACTATTTAAATTGTACACAATCACAAACGCTGGTATCTGGTGAGCAAGGCGACAGGTTCGCCGAAACGCGTCGGATCGTGGCACCTTTGGCACTATGCTGATGAAAAAATAAAAAAACTCTGCTACACCTACCACTGAAACTTGGCGTCAGTTTGTTCTCCTGGGGAACGCTGTCTTGTGCGGTGTGCTGCGGGAGCATATATATATATATATATATATATATATATATATATATATATATATATATATATATATATATATATATATATATATATATATATATATATATATATATATATATATATATATATATATATATATATATAAAAAACACTCCTGTTCTGTCAATCGGCGGAACCAAACCGGTATGGACCTCCAAAAGTCTCTTTCAATGTAACTAGCAATACACCAGAAAAGAATCACTCCTCAAGTGAGTTGCAGGATGACGTTTTATTCAATAGAAAGACGTCGCGTTTCACTCCACTCGGGAGCTTGTTCACATAACGCGCTCTGAAACTTAGGAACAATTTATAGTAAAAATAAAGGTGGGACAATACAAAAAAGTGCACGCCCTCTCTGCATTACTAATACATGTAGTAGACAATCTGAATCATATACAAGTGCATAAAAACGCAAACGGACTGATATTTACAAATTAGGCTTGCAATTGATCAGCAAATGTGGCATTCAATTTCAAACATAGTTTTTCAAAAACATTTAGAATGATTAAAAAACAAAAAGAAACTTTCAAAGAATAACGACATAGTGCCATATAATAGAAAGAATATATAAGAATTGATTGAAAAACATGTTCCAAATGTTGCGACATAGTGCCTAAATAATCAGTAGATAGTATATAGTTGAAAAACACATGTCAAAGGCTAAAATTCCTGATTTATGTTGAAATCAAATTCATGAAATGTGTAACATATATTCAATAGACTACCTCTGCAATAAAAACTACCGGATCAATTTAAAAAAATCCCCACATGGATCAATGATTTAGTATATGATTGCGTTAAATAAAGGAAGGTGCTGTCTAAACCAACAATACCTCAGAAAAAGTGCAGTGATAAATCATACATAAGGACAAAAAAGTTAAGGCTATGACCCAAAACACAAAGAATGAGAAAATTTTAAAAAGTGCACAGCAAAACAGGACGACACGTTAATGACAGCCTTACTCAATACATTCAAATAAAATGTAGAAATGGCAAGAAAAATCAATATATAACAGTATTCTTTCTACATTACTCAAAAATTATATTAGTCACCAGCCGGCGACTGAATGTGAAAAGTTATACCCAAGCTGCAGGTTAAGATGTGAAAAATGAAGAGTATATCAGCAGGCCAAACACCCTCGGGATACTGAGGGCCTGAGTAATGTATACAATTAGAAAAGCAAGTTTATAGAAAATTACTCAGGTCTTCCGTCAAATTAAGGCCATTGGGAGCCTTAGTATCTAAGGACAGTATGAAATGTGATTCTTTCTGCCTGAGTAGCTTCATACGGTCCCCACCCCGGCCGGGTTGAGGTACCGAACACAAAACAGTGTACTCGAAATCTTTGAGTTTTTTATAATGCACCGCCCGAAAATGCCTAGCTACAGGATAGTTGTTATCACGGTTGATGATTGCGCGAATATGCTGGAGAATGCGTTGATGTATAGGGAGCTTAGTGCTCCCAATGTATTCGAGATTGCAAGTGCATCTCAATTTGTATACAACGAATTCAGACCTGCAGGTTAGATATTCACGAATAGGTATCGGTGTCTCACTAAATGCTGTGACATAGTGGGTGCTGTTTTTTGGCGAAGGTACAAGCACGGCAAGAAGTGCATTTGAAGAACCCTGTTTTGTTGACAAGAGTTTTTTTAGGTGGAACTTCAGGCGCCGGCCAATCCAGTGCATTGCGCATGGAAGGCGCTCTTCTAAATGTTATAGTAGGTGTGCTAGACAACAATGGTCCAAGGATAACATCCGTCAGTATTATGGGCCATTCTGTACATATGAAGCGTCTGATCTTGCGCTCCTGTGTACTAAAAGTAGTTATAAGTCTCACAGTGCATTCAGAGATTGGCATGTTAGAAACCTTGGGTGCAAGGAGTGTTTTACGATCTATTGAGCATGCTTTCTGGAGGGCCTGTTCCAGAGTGTAATTGGAATAGCCTCTATTTAGGAAGCGCTGTTTAGACTCTTTGAGACAAAGATCTAATGAGTCTTTGTCACTGCAAATTCTGCAGATGCGTACAAACTCCCCATAGGGGATACTGCTGATGGTGTGAGCTGGATGAGCGCTCCGAGCATGCAAAATTGCATTGCCCGCTGTAGATTTGCGCTGGAGACGGGTTTCAATTTTGTTGTTTTTTATAAAGATTTGAACATCAAGAAACTCTGCTACATCAGTTGTTACAGTGGATGTGAATTTAAGATTTAGTTCATTAGCATTCAGATCCATCACAAATGCGTTGGCCTCATCAACTGAACCTTTCCAAATTATACAGACGTCGTCCATAAAACGCCAGTAATTGACAATGTTAGGTAACCAACATCGGTGCGCGGTTCTGAGTTCGTATATATATATATATATATATATATATATATATATATATATATATATATATATATATATATATTTTTACATATATACTCACACATACTCCCATATACAGGCATATGGATGCATATTTTTTTAATTTATTTTTATGGGGAGTATTGAACACCCCCTTTTATCCCCAAGATGTTGACGTGTACACGTATAGGCATGTACCTATGTAGGTTTGTACCCAAGATTGTGTGCTGCAGGCATGTTTTACCTCCATGGGTGTGGAGGTATTTTGGTGATATGACGATTGCCCTGGGTTGTGGTTGAAGGGTGTGCTCCTTCACATGGGACATTATTGGACCTTGACCTCTAAATTTGGTTTATGGCCCTTAATGTGTACTTCGTATAGTGGGTCTTTGTCCGACTATTTGTGAATGGGCTCCCATATTTTAGTAGGCGGATGCCTGCTGTTAGTAGTATTGCGCTCCCCTGTGATAAAGTGGGAGGGAGATATACCGTAATATTTGTGTGTAGGCAGCATGTAGACTTTGTGAAGTTTATAAATTATTAAGTTTGCCTGCAAAAAACTGAATAGTGTGGTCTTTATTCTGCCTTAATTCAGTTTAAGAGCAGTTTTTAAAGAAACCCAACTTTGTAAGGGGCTGTGTTCTGTTTGTACTGGGAGTAATCCCTTTTGAATGGGCCTCACATTTATCCAGTTATACTGCTTTGCTATTTGGTGTGTATCAGCATCTTTAAAGGTGCAGATCATTTGCATTTCACTGTGTGCATGTGTTGTATCTGGTGGATAGGTGTTAACCTCCCACGGTGTTTGGCAAATGTTATGGTCGCGGTCAACCCCAGTTGCCGGCCATATGGGATACCTTTGGAAGATGAAGTAAACTTTTCTAGAAGAGCTGCCTTATCCCTTAAGGTGTTCAGAAAGGTCACGGTCAACCCCAGTTGCCGGCCTTATGAGTTATATCTGAAAGCTGCGGTTAACTCTCAATGAAGAGTTGCCGGCTCCCTGATGGTGTGAAGATTAAAATCCATTGTAGGAGCTGAATCTCACTTCTTGGGTTCGCCATGCCTATATTGTGTGTGAGATCAGTGATGTTGGTGAGGCTGCCTCAAAGAATATTCTTTCTTTTTACATTGCTCCAGTGTATGTTGGCCATCAGCTCCTTGTGAATGAAGCTGACTCGCCTTTGTTGTTGGGCAAATAGAAATCTGTGTTGTAAGTAACTTCTGCGTTGGTGAAGAACATGTTGTGTAGGGTTTGAAGATTTGTTCTTGTATGTTGGGGTTTGTAAGTCCTTGCTTGTAAGACTTAATTCCCTATTAATAGCATCCCGGGTGTGAGTATAATTGTGTATATTGAGTTATGTACAGCCCCTTTTCTTTTGAAAAGGAAGGGGTGCTAAGGATTTTTTTCCTGTGCTCACAGGGTTGTGAAAGCCTGTTTTTGTGTAAAGGGTGAGAAAATGCGGTATGCGTTCCATATGTTGAGTGATTTGCTTAATAAAGAGGCAATGCATGCTCTCTTTAGGATTAAACGTTGAACGGCTTATGTATTCACCCGAGGTTAATGTGATGTGTCACACTGTTCCAGGACGTGTAGGTATATATAGCCAACAAGTATACATCTGTAAATACACCTTTACATACCTACTTATTTGTGTGTTTTTGCCCGTAAAATATATGCACCTCTGTGAATATGTACATATATGCATATATCTAACTATGTTATGTTAAAAAATTTGTACCGCGCACGTACACCGAGACGGTTTCTTGGCGCTCATAACAGACATAACAATCCAGGGCAGAGGGTATTATTCTAAGGCTGCTTTGAAAAGGAAAGTTTTTAAAGTTTTTCTGAACGACTCATAAGAGGGGCAGTGGCGAAAAGAAGAAGGGAGGGAATTCCAAAAGGAAGGGCCTAGAAAAGAAAAACGCATTCCGCCATGTTTTTGGCAGCGGTTAGATGGGATACAGAGGAGATTATCAACAGAGGATCTTAGATTACGGGTAGGGAGGTATCTCTTTAGCTTGGAGGAGATGAATTTGGGGGCGCGATTGTGGAGAGATTTGAAAATGGTGCATCCGAGTTTGAAGGAGCACCGTTTAGCCACTGGGAGCCAATGGAGGCTCCTCAGAAGGGGGGAGACATGCTGGTGTTTAGGTTGGTGGAACACCAAGCGGGCAGCCTGGTTCTGAATTAACTGGAGTTTTTGAAGCTGATAGGCGGGAATCCCCACATACAAGATATTAGCAAAGTTAACCCTGGAGATGACCAAAGCCAGTATGACTAGTATGAGTGCCTCTCTGGTGAGAAATCGACAGATCTTGCGGATCCTGCGCAGTTGAAAAAAGCAGGATGATGTAACAGCCGAGATCTGGGATTTCATAGATAAATCCTCAGAGATGACCACTCCAAGGCTTTTCACAGAGCTGACCGGGCGAGGGGGGTGCCAAGAGAAAGGGGCCAGTAATTGTCATCCCATGGATTGGTAGGACCACCCACCAGAACAAGTTCCGTCTTAGACGGATTCAGTTTGAGCTGGCTGTGAGCCATCCAGTCAGAGATGAACAACATTGTTGTTTGAAAATTAGAGCGGGAGGAAGGTGAAGTATCCAAAGGGAAGACCAACTGCAGATCATCTGCATAATTATATATAGTGGCAGGGGAGTGACGAAGGGAGACCAGGAGTGGTTGCATATATAGATTAAAGAGAAGCGGGGAAAGGGCCGAACCCTGGGGGACACCACAGGTGAGGGGGGAGAAAGGAGCAGAGAAGGTAGAAAGGTGGACTGCCTGGGAGCGGCCTTGCAGGAAGGATCGAACCCAATCAAGGGCGATGCCCTGGATGCCGGCGTTTCTGACACGGTCGACCAAGATAGTATGATCGACCGTGTCAAAAGCCGCCGAGAGATCCAACAATACAAGGGCTTGGGAAATGTTGTTATCGGCGCCGGTTCTAAGAGTGTCCATGACAGCCGCGATCACCATCTCTGTGGAATGGAGGGGGCGAAAACCAGCCTGTTGGGGATCCAAAAAAAGGGAAGTCTCCATAAACGTGCTTAGACACCTAGTGACATAGGTTTCTAGGATTTTTCCCAAAAAAGGGAGAAGGGAAATGGGTCTATAATTGCTCAGCACAAGTGGGTCTGCGCTGGGCTTTTTCAGAATGGGTAACACCACAGCCTGCTTAAAAGCTTCTGGAACAACTCATGATGTTAGAGAGGAGTTGAGGAGGGACAAAGCAGGATCAGGGCAGGTCATGAAGATTTCTTTGAGAATATGTGGGGGACAGCAGTCCTTGGGCGAACCGGAGCAAACTTTATGAAGAAGACTGTGGAAGTCGGTAATGGAAATAGGAGGAAAAATATGGAATTTCTGAGGGTTTTCAGGGGGGAGGGGAAATGATTTGGAAGGGGAAGGTGGAGAGATATTGTTTTTAATTGTGGAAATTTTATCTTGAAAGAAGGTATTAAGCTCATCACACAGTGCCTAGGTAGGCACGGGTGGAAGAGTAATGCGATCGGGAAGGGAAAGCTCATTGACGATCAAAAAGATGTCTTTGGCTTTTGAAGCCGACTCCAAGATTTTACAGGAAAAGTAGGAAGTCTTTGCCTCGAGTATAGAGGATTTATATCTGTTAAGGAGAGTAGTAAGTTCTGTCTTAAGTGCGGGGTCGTACTTGTGGCGCCAACGAGGTTCAGCTTGGCGGAGGGCTAATTTATCAAGTTTAAGCTGGTCATCAAACCATCGCTGGGCGTCACGGGGGCGCTGGACTTTTATGGTCTTTAGAGGAGCTACAGTGTCGGCTGCTGCCTTCAGCCAGTGCTCAAGAGTAGAGGCTTGATGAGAGACTGATTCGGACACTGGAGGGACTGAGGCTGCCAAAAGAGAGTGAAGTTTTGACAGATTGGCATTTTTCCAATTACGGGTCGTGATGTTAGCCGGGCGCGGAGGGCGGTGGAAACTGGGAAGGTCAACAGAGATGGAAATTAAGTAGTGGTCTGACCAGGTGCAAGGGGTGATCAGTGGAGGGTTGATGTTAAGATTGGCCATCCAGACCTGGTCAAGTATATGGCCCTTGCAGTGGGTGGGAGTGGAAATCAATTGCTGGCAGTTCAAGCTAGTGAGGGTTTCTGAAAACAGCTCAATCGACTTTCTTGAGGGTCATTAGGCCAGTAATTGAAATCGCCCAAAATAAGAATTCTGGAGTGATTAATGAGAAGCTGGGAGACCAGCTCCCCGACTGATTGAGCAAAAGAAGGCATGTAGGAGGGGGGTCTGTACATAAGAACGCAAATAAGGGAGGTAGTGTTTGAACGGAGCTGGATGACAAGGGTTTGAGTATTGGGGATGGGAGTGCAGTCTAAGATGGAAAAGACATGTTCTTTACGAATGATGGCAGCGACTCCGCCACCAACTTGCCCCCCAGGACGGTTAACGTGTAAAATATAGTAGCTGTTAGGAATAGCGGCTAGAATATCAGGTACAGAGTCCTCTGTTAGCCAGGTCTCTGACAAAAAAAGGATGTCTATGTTAGTGTCATCTAATAGACGATAGATCTCTAATTGGTGTTTCACCAGGGAGCGTGTATTTGGGAGAAGGGAGATTAGAGGGTACGGGGGAAAAAGCAGGACCGGGCGGGAGAGGGGAGATCGAACGCGGGGGGAGAAAAATGCCACACGCCTGGGCCCTCCTAATGGCATCAGGCGGAAGAGGAACGGCATGTTGGAGGGAGCATAAGTCCGCGGACGTATACAGGAGTGTTTGGGCAGGGTGTGAGGCCGCAGGTCGCGGCTGGCCGCGGACGGGCGCAGACGGGAAGGACTTTGGCTTGACTTCGGCGCGAAGTCGGAGCTCCCGCTGCGCTCGTCCGCTGCGCTTCCGCCATACCGTCATTTTATATGATAGGGGCGTGAAACCACTAGACCGCTAACCTGCGCTGGGTGCAGCAGGGCGGAAGTGCAGAAGAGAAGGCGGGGAATGGCGCTCTAGAGTTCGACCCTCCGCACAAACGGCACTCAGCCGGGGCGGAACGGGGTCTGGAGCGAAGGGAAACAGGTGAGATTACTCACTATGCGCAACAACAAAAGCCAGTTGCAATTATAAAAATAACAGTGGTATTAAAACATACACAGCGTTAAATGCGGAGGAACCGCGATTAAAAAGCTATTAATCAGCTATACATAAATCACGAAGAATAATCACACATGAGCAGCTTAGATCGCCGCGTCTGTCAACTGTGACCCGCGTTGGCTTCCAAGATATACTCTATGGTCAATAACCACTAGACCGCTAACCTGCGCTGGGTGCAGCAGGGCGGAAGTGGAGAAGAGAAGGCGGGGAATGGCGCTCTAGAGTTCGACCCTCCGCACAAACGGCACTCAGCCGGGGCGGAACGGGGTCTGGAGCGAAGGGAAACAGGTGAGAATACTCACTATGCGCAACAACAAAAGCCAGTTGCAATTATAAAAATAACAGTGGTATTAAAACATACACAGCGTTAAATGCGGAGGAACCGCGATTAAAAAGCTATTAATCAGCTATACATAAATCACGAAGAATAATCACACATGAGCAGCTTAGATCGCCGCGTCTGTCAACTGTGACCCGCGTTGGCTTCCAAGATATACTCTATGGTCAATAACCACTAGACCGCTAACCTGCGCTGGGTGCAGCAGGGCGGAAGTGGAGAAGAGAAGGCGGGGAATGGCGCTCTAGAGTTCGACCCTCTGCACAAACGGCACTCAGCCGGGGCGGAACGGGGTCTGGAGCGAAGGGAAACAGGTGAGAATACTCACTATGCGCAACAACAAAAGCCAGTGGCAATTATAAAAATAACAGTGGTATTAAAACATACACAGCGTTAAATGCGGAGGAACCGCGATTAAAAAGCTATTAATCAGCTATACATAAATCACGAAGAATAATCACACATGAGCAGCTTAGATCGCCGCGTCTGTCAACTGTGACCCGCGTTGGCTTCCAAGATATACTCTATGGTCAATAACCACTAGACCGCTAACCTGCGCTGGGTGCAGCAGGGCGGAAGTGGAGAAGAGAAGGCGGGGAATGGCGCTCTAGAGTTCGACCCTCCGCACAAACGGCACTCAGCCGGGGCGGAACGGGGTCTGGAGCGAAGGGAAACAGGTGAGATTACTCACTATGCGCAACAACCAAAGCCAGTTGCAATTATAAAAATAACAGTGGTATTAAAACATACACAGCGTTAAACAATATGCATAGGTATATATATAAATTTGTCTAAATATCCGGAGATATTTTATTTATTGTTTATTTATGCTAGGGAATATATCCTCATAGTTGACCTGTAATCGCTACATATTCACTTGTTGGATGAAGTATAAATATAAACCTTTATGTAGTATTACCCCGCGTATTGAGGTGTAATTTTGGAAAGGATAGGCATATGGCCTTATGTACCTGTGTATTGGTAAGCTTAGCCCATGTTCTTTATGGGTGTGCGATAGACCGCATTTGCGTTTGAAACAGTCTATCCTGGTGATATGTGTTATCTTGATAAAGGAGGATTGATGTATAAAGTTCCCTACCATTGCATCCTTATAGTTTGTAGTGGCTTTGCAGGTAATGCAGCACTTGTGTGTGTATTAGTACTCAGTGCTATCTTGAAAGCGCCTGCCTGTTTGCACGTTTAAGGAGGCTTTTCCTTATTGTATGCGATATGCTTTACCATGAAGCATATTTCCCAGTCGCTGTTTTATGTGATCAGTGGCTTTCTGGTAGTGCAATCATTGAGGCATATGTACAGGATAGGGGTGAACCCCTGTTCTGTATTGCTTGAGCGAATTGATTTGCAGTGAATTATTATAGCCAGGTGCTGTAGTAACTGCTAAATGTTGCAATATTTCCCTTGTTTGTGCGTTCTCATGTTGTGGTTGCTATATGTAACATAGCATGGTTTGGGGAATTGCAGAAAAAACCTTTATGTGTGTTTAAAGGATTACATTATATCTGGCCTTTGGGAAGGTGTGGATGAAAAATGTAATGAAGTGTTTTTATTTATTTATCCTCTCATTGAGACTTCAAAGCCCCCTTCGAGGCCCTGTTCAAAAGGCTTTTAAGGAATTGCAGTATTATCCTTCTACCTGTGTTTGTTACTATTTTGTAACATTCACACGTCACTTTTCTCTTGTAACACACTGTTTGCTACCTCTTACATTTTGTTTACTTTAGATACTTGCTCAGGTGCCACCATTGCCTACGTAACAATTGTTCTTGTGTTTGAGTGTCTACAATTTATTGCAGTATTATAACGCTACTTGTACTTTGTATACCTTTGTAACCTGCACACGTCACTTTTCTCTCCTATATTTGTACCGTTTGCTACCTCTTGTACTTTGTTTGCTCACATTTGTCACCTTTGTCTCATGTAACTTAATGTTTGCGGTTGCAATTTGTTCACTTATAATTTTCTCCTCATGTATCATTAGGAGTAGTTTCTGTCCTGTAACTCCAGTTCTGTAGTAGGGGTATCTCTGTTATAGTCATAATCTAGTGAATAGTCCCGCCCATGTGCGTGGACCCCGGCAATCAAAAATAATCTCTTAAGTTGTCAAAATAATGCAGAAACTGCAAAGACACTTAAGAGAGAATTTAAAGACAAATAATGCAGCCTATATCCACAGGCTACACTGTCCAGTACTTCAACTAGAAATTCCACCAAAAAAAACACCACACATAAAACAGCCTGCAGTTTCTACCATAGAGAAACTTGCCTCCCCCAGTCAAAGACTCTGGAATGATAGAGAGGAAGGTAGGAACAGACATGCCCCATAGGCTGCCATTATGTGGCTTAAATAGGATACTGTGCCTTTAAGAGAACTTTCCAGAACTTCTCCCAGTATCCCAGAATGCATAGCAGGTCCCTCTACTTTCAGTTCTTTTTGAAGGCGAAGCACGCCAGACCTGTCGCATTCTTGTATGATGAAAAAATCTCCACCGGGGAAGAGGGCGGGCGCTTATGACTATAACAGAGATACCCCTACTACAGAACTGGAGTTACAGGACAGAAACTACTCCTTCTGTAGTAGGGGATCTCTGTGTATAGTCATAATCTAGTGAATAGAATGGCAAGCCCATCCCCACACCAAAGCGGCGGTGGAGAATAATACATAACGCCACTACTGTGCCAACAAATTCCGCAGCGAAGCCTGCCCAACCTGAGCGTCTGCCCTGGCGTCAGTGTCCAGGCAGTAATGCTTAGCAAAGGTATGAACCGACTTCCAAGTGGCTGCCTTGCATATTTCAGCAATCGGCACGTTACGGAGCAGAGCCGTCGTGGCAGCTTTGCCCCTGGTGGAATGAGCCTTAGGCTTACCTCCTAAGGTCTTATTAGCTTTCTGATAACACAATTGTATGCAGGACACAATCCACCTAGAGATGGACTGCTTAGAGGTCGCAAGACCCGTCCTGACCGATCCATAATTGACAAACAACTGGTCAGACCTACGAATATCTTTGGTTTTATCCAGATAAAATTTCAACACCCTCCTCACATCCAGGGAATGGAGAGACCTCTCCGCTGGGGATGAAGGGTTCTGAAAAAACGTAGGCAAAGTTATAGTCTGGTTGACATGAAAATCAGAAATAACCTTGGGAAGAAATTTAGGGTGAGTGCGCATAACAACCTTAGCAGCATGAAATACAGTATAAGGTTCATTACAACACAACGCCTGAATTTCACTCACCCTGCGGGCCGATGTAATGGCCACGAGGAACGCCGCCTTCCAGGACAGGTGCTGCAACGAAGCCTTATGAATAGGTTCAAAAGGCTCCTTCATCAATCTGGACAGCACCACATTCAATTCCCATGAAGGCGAGGGAAGCCTGACAGGAGGGAATACTTTCTTCAAGCCTTCCAGAAAATCTTTGATCACAGGGATCTGGAAAAAGGAAGTCTGTGAAGGGCATTTCCTGTAGGCAGTCAATGCAGCAAGATGTACCTTAATGGAATGGACATTAAGGCCAGACTGCACCAAATGTAAAAGGTAAGGAAGGATGACATCTTCCTTGCAGGTCGTAGGATCATGGTTCTTAGACTGGCACCAGATACAAAACCTCTTCCACTTGTAAGCATATGAAGTCCTAGTGGAAGGTCTCTTAGACTCCTTCAGTATGTCCATGCAATCGTCGGGCAGATTCAGATGGCCATATTGCACTATCTCAGGAGCCATGCCGCCAAACTCAAAGACGAGAGGTTGGGGTGTAACATCCGTCCCCCGCACTTCGTGAGAAGGTCCGGCCTGCACGGCAACCGAATGTGAGGAAGGAGAGACCGGTGAAGTAGGTCCGTGAACCACCACTGCCTGGGCCACTCCGGGGCGATGAGTATCATCCGAGCTCTGGACCGGGCCAGCTTGATGAGCACCGCCGGAATCAAGGGAATGGGAGGAAAGGCGTACAGAAAGCTGTTCGTCCAGTTGATCCATAACCCATTCCCCAGCGTCCCTTGTTAGAAGTATCTGGAGGCGAAGTCTCTGCACTTGCTGTTTTCGGCGGTGGCGAACAAATCTACGTCTGGAGTTCCCCACCTTGCGAAGACTTCTCCTAGTACTTCGTCGTTTATGACCCATTCGTGGTTTTCCTGAAGCAGTCTGCTCAGTGCGTCTGCCTGAACATTCTGCACACCTGGTAGATGGGTAGCCGTTATCGTCAGTCCTCTGGCTAGGAGCCAGTGCCAGATCGTCTGCGCCTCCTGCGACAGAGTGCGCGATCTCGAGCCCCCCTGCTTGTTGAGGTAGTACATTGTGGTAGTATTGTCCGTCTGTACAAGCAGAGAGTTGGACTGGAAGGACGGAAGAAAGGCCTTCAGCGCCAAGTGAACAGCCCTGAGTTCCTGGAAATTGATGTGATACGTGGCCTCCATCGGCGACCACGTTCCTTGAATCTGCAGAGTCCCGGAGTGCACTCCCCATCCCAGAAGAGACGTATCCGTCACGACAGTCTGCGTGGGGATGTCCTTGTGAAAGGGAACCCCTCTGAGGAGATTCTCCGCCGAACACCACCACTTCAGAGACTGAAGAGCATGCAGCGACAGGCGAATCTTGTCGTCCCAAGATCCTTTCCTCTGATCCCCCTGGTCCTCCAAGCACTCCTGCAGCGGTCTCATGTGCAGCCGTGCGTATGGCGTCAGGAAGATACAAGAGGCCATCGATCCCAGTAGAGAAGACACCGTCCTCACTGTTGTAGATGGAGTCGTCATAAGAGCCTGAGCCTTCCGAAGGAGTGATAATCGTCGCTCTTCCGAAGGAGACACGCTTGCTGACAGCGTATTGATGGAGGCTCTCAAGTACTGTATGCATTGGACCGGAGTCGGGACAGACTTGGCCATGTTGATGTGCAGCCCCAGCTTGTTCAAGAGAACGCACGTCTTCTGGAAGTGTGCTCGCGCTTCCGAGAAGGAGGATGCCTTGATCAACCAATCGTCCAAGTACGGGTAGACGAACACCTTGTTCTTCCTCAGGTGCGCTGCTACCACCGCCATGCACTTCGAGAACTTCCTCGGTGCAGACTTCAGTCCGAACGGGAGTACTGTGTATTGATAGTGATTGGTGCCGACTTGGAACCGCAGGAACTTCCTGTGTTTGTGTGCAATGGGCACATGGAAGTAAGCATCCTGTAGGTCTATGGCGCATAGCCAGTCTCCCTGTTGCAACTGAGGGTAAATCTGATGCAACGACAGCATGCGAAACTTTTCTCTGCGAATCCATTTGTTTGCCTGTCGCAAATCCAGAATGGGCCTGAACTCGTTCTTGCCCTTCTTGCAAATCAGAAAGAACCGGGAGTACAGACCTCTTCCTCTCTGAGACAGAGGTACGTCCTCTATCGCCCTTTTCCTCAACAGGATATCCGCTTCCGCCTAAAGCTCGCGCAGCTGAAACCGCGAGCTGACCGGGGGAATAGCTGGAGGAGGGCTGGTGAACCGAAGACTGTATCCATTGCAAACAATATTCAGCACCCACTTGTCCTGAGTAATTTTTCTCCACTCTGCCATAAAAAATTGAATGCTTCCCCCTACCGGAGTGGGTAACAGATCCGGGGGAAGTAGGTTCCTAGGGCCTAGACCCAGCCTGGCCCTTGGGCGCCGGAGCCGACTGCTGGCCTCCCCTGCCCTTCTGGCGCTTCTGGAACGGCTTACGAAACTGGTGTTGCTGTTGCGATTGTCCCGAAGCCTGTCCCCGTCCACGGCCTTGTCCGCCGAACCGCCGTTGGAAAGGGCGGTACTGCTTCTTGGTCTCTTTGGGCTTTTCCAGGCCCACAGCCGTCAGCGTCTCGGCCTCCGCCTTCATGCGGGCCATTTCATCGTCCGCATGCTTCCCGAAGAGGGTCTCACCGGAGAACGGCAGATTGGCCACCCTCTGCTGTGCGTCCGGTTTCAGGGACGTAAGCCGGAGCCATGCGTGGCGCCGTTGGCTGACTCCGTGGCAAAATCCGTGCGCCGCCAACAGGGAAGAGTCCGCTGCCGCGCTGATTATCTGGTTGGCCACCAGCATCCCCTCACTTAGTACTTCCATGAAGTCTTCACGCTGCTCCCGAGGTAGATGCTCCGCAAAGCGCTCGAGGCAGTCCCAGAGGGCGCGGTCGTATCGGCCCAACAGAGCCGTGGCACTCGCCGCTTTCATGGAGGTAGCGGAAGTTCCACAGACTTTTCTCCCCGCCGAATCAATCCACCTTGACTCCTTATCCGGGGGAACCGTGGAGGAAGGAGTGGTGGCATGCTGCTTGCGAGCCGCCGTGACGATGACAGAGTCAGGCGGAGGCTCCGCTCTCAAAAAGGCCGGATCCGAGTCGGGAGCCTGGTACTTCTTTAGTAATCTTGATGGAGCCGCCTTCGTCACCGCAGGGGTGAGAAACAGAGCCATAGCCGGTTCTTCCAGGCCCGGCACCAGAGGCAGGAGAGGACGAGACAGGTGCTTTTGATGTAGAGTCTCGAAAATGACCGACGCCTTCGGAGTGGGCACCGTCAGAGATATGCCCAACTTCGCAGCGCCTCTCAACAGGACGTCCTGAAACGCCACCAGGTCATCTATCGGGGACACTCTCGTGTCCGGTGACCCCGATAGGGTAGGGGAATAATCCCTGGTCCCAGAGGACCTCGTGTGTGAGCGAGATTCGCGCCTCCTACGGCGGTGTCTCAATCTCGTGGATGATCTGCCTCGCGATCTCTCCTTCCTCCTGGAGCGAGAGCGAGAGCGAGACCTGCCTGCCCGTGGGCGCTCCTTCGGTTTACGTGGAGGGGTCTTCCTTGGTTCCTCACGGGGTTTCGTCGGTTCCTCCCGGGGTTTCGGTTTTGGAGTCCCCTTAGGAGGAACAGGCAGGGACGGCAGGGAAGTGGACCTCGGCGGAGGAACCTTCGGCTGCGGGGTGGGCCCATGCGGAGGGACCGGAGGTGGAAGAGGGTCTCCTGAAGGCAGTGGCGGTTTGGGTGGAGGGTCTTCCTTAGGAACAGGAGGAGGAGGCGGAGTCCTGGGCCGAGATGGCGTGTAGACTTCCGAGTACACCGAGCCCGGTGACCCTTTAGGCGAAGGATGCGGAGAGCCAGTCCCATCAGCGGGTGACCGCTTCCTCTTGCGCCCTCCACTGGAAGCAGCGTGACTTCTGGGACTAGAATCCCTCCTGCGCCGTTTTGGAGAGGGTGACCGACTCCTAGACGCTGACCGCTGTCTGCTGGACGCAGAGCAACGCTTCTCTGGCGTAGAACGACGCCTCCTGGGCTCCGGCGTCGATCGCCGCCTCCTCGACGTCGACCCTCTGCTCCTCGGCTTCGACCGTCGACGTCGACCTCCTCTTCCGCGACGTCGCACGGTGCCGTCTCGACGTCGAGCGTTCCTTCTTGATGTTCTCGACGTCGAGGAGCCCCTCGACGTCGATCGGCGGTGTCGCCTCGACGGCGATCGACGGTGTCGCCTCGACGGCGAGCGTCGGTGCCGCTTCGACGGCGAGCGCCGATGCACGTCACTCCGCCTTCGGCGTCGATAAGAAGATCTCGACGTCGACGAAGACGATGACGTCGACGGTGGCTTCTCCTTCGACGTCGAGCCGTCACGCCGTCTCGACCAGGAGCCCCGGGGAGAAGGGGAGCACGCCGCCGTCATCCCTCTCGACGTCGTTGTCGATGCAATCGACGTCGACGGAGAATGGGACCGTTTGCTGGACTTCCGGCCCCCGGGGAGCCCCCCAGGGGCCTCAGCAGAGGGAATATTCCCAGCATGCCCAGACCCACCTGCAGCCCGCAGACGCCTATCCTCCAGGCCAGCCAGCCTGATCTTCAATCTGTCCCTCAGAGTCCGAGCAGAAAGCTGCTGGCAGATGACGCAATCCTCAGGGACATGATCTTCTGGAAGGCACACGATGCAGACATCATGGGGGTCACTCTTGGCTTTCTTCCTCTCACATGCTGGGCACTTAACAAAAAGGCCAGGCATTTTAGAGCCCTAAAACGACCAAACAGCACAAAACAGGAGAAGAGAACACCAATAAGTAAACTGCAACACTTTTAAAAGTCAAAAGTGTCAAAAAATTCCAATAAATCCTTGAAAAAGAGAGAGCTCAATGCCAGGGTCCTGTAAGCAGGAGCCGGAAAAAAGAACTGAAAGTAGAGGGACCTGCTATGCATTCTGGGATACTGGGAGAAGTTCTGGAAAGTTCTCTTAAAGGCACAGTATCCTATTTAAGCCACATAATGGCAGCCTATGGGGCTTGTCTGTCCCTACCTTCCTCTCTATCATTCCAGAGTCTTTGACTGGGGGAGGCAAGTTTCTCTATGGTAGAAACTGCAGGCTATTTTATGTGTGGTGTTTTTTTTGGTGGAATTTCTAGTTGAAGTACTGGACAGTGTAGCCTGTGGATATAGGCTGCATTATTTGTATTTAAATTCTCTCTTAAGTGTCTTTGCAGTTTCTGCATTATTTTGACAACTTAAGAGATTATTTTTGATTGCCGGGGTCCACGCACATGGGCGGGACTATTCACTAGATTATGACTATACACAGAGATCCCCTACTACAGAACTGTTCCTTTTGTGAAGCGTTCTGACACCTTCGGGTAAAGTCTGCGCTATATAAGAACGCATAAATAATAAAATAATAAAAGGCCCCAATTTATGAGGTTCTCTATGCAAGACATGAAGGCCCCTTGATGTTTACCATTCTTGTGTTCGGCCTGAACGAGGGAGTTTTATGGTATTTACAGTGAAATGCTAGAAGCCTCCTCGATTGCCTTTGTATCAGGGGGACAGGGGCTGTGTTGAAAATGTGCTATGTGCAAAACAAAAGTTTGGCTCTGCCATTAGCTATATGTGGTATTTTGTGCTTATATAAATGTTTGTTATGCCAACAAGTTAAATAGTAGGGAATTAAATCCATTGCTTTGCTGACCACTGTTTAAGAGAGTCCTAAATTGTCTCTAAGCAAAGCTACGCTCCTTTCCCTCATAAGCATTGCGTTCTTAGCTATAACAACAAGCTATATGAACAAGCATTGGCATAGCCAAGAGGTCTCGCTTTTGGGACCTTATAAGTATTTAGTTATGCAGCACAATATCCTTGGTGCAATAACATCTACTCTTGCAAGGCTAAAAACGTATAAGGTCCCAAAAGTGAGACCTATTAGCTGTGCCAATGCTTGTTAATCATGGTAACAATGTCTGGGCAAAGATTTCACCAATGACATCCAATATGCATTCGACAGCTGTGAGAAAAAGCCATCTTTCTTGCATTGGCATGCCCCCACTTTTTTCTGAACTGCTGATGTGCTTTGACTGAGTGTGCCATGGGCTCCTGCCAACCAGGGCCTGTCCTGTGTTCCTTCCCTAAAACTGTGTTGAAACTAAAACCCAATTGGCATCCCCGGCCACCTGTCAGCCCCTAGTAAATGGTACCCTTGGTACCCAGGGCATGGTGACCAGAGAAGGCCCCTGAGGGCTGCAGCACTTATTGTGCCACCCTCATGGGGCCCTGTACCCCGACACCCACACACTGTATTGAGGACAGTGCTGCTTGAGATAAGATGATTCGATCCTCCCAATCTCCAGTCGCTTGGTCCCACTGGTCTTCCACAGACTCTTGAAGAGGACGCATCCTCAACCTGGCGTTTGGAATTAGGAAGATGCAGGACGCCATGGAGCCCAGTAGAGACGCTACTTCTCGCACCTTTGTACGAGGAAACTGAAGTAACTTTCTGCATTTCTGCCCCATGGAAGATAGTCTCTCCTGCGAAGGAAACGCTCTTCCTAAATTTGTGTCTAGGACTGCTCCCAGATAGTGGATGGTTTGCGTGGGATGCAGGACTGACTTTTCTGTGTTCACGTGGAGCCCAAGCCTGTGTAGTTGTTGAAGACACAGGCGACAGTCTTTGGTGGCTTGATGAGGGGACTGGCTCTTCAGGAGCCAGTCGTCTAGATATGGGTACACAAAAAGACCTTTTTTGTGTAGACATGCCGCTACCACTGCCATGCATTTGGTGAACACCCTTGGTGCGGATTTCAGACCGAACGGAAGTACTTTGTACTGGTAATGCTTGTTCCCTACCAGAAACCTCAAGTACTTCCGATGACCTGGTGTGATAGGAATGTGGAAGTACGCGTCCTGTAAATCCACCGAACACATCCAATCTCCACTTTGTAGATGAGGACATATCTGATGAAGTGCCAGCATGCGAAACTTCTCTTTGACCACCACTTTGTTGAGGGTCCGAAGATCTAGAATCGGTCTGAACTTGTCCTCTTGGTCTCTTTTGGGGACTAGAAAATACCTTGAGTACACTCCTCTCCCCCTTTGGGATGGGGGTACCTCTTCGATTGCGTTTTTCTGTAAGAGGACGCTCACCTCCCTTTTGAGGAGGTTTAGATGGTACGAGCGAGTCTTTTTTGGAGGAATCGGTTGTGGTCTCTTCCGGAAACGTAGCGCATATCCATTGCGCAGTATATTCAGCACCCACTGATCTTTTGTGATGCTGACCCACTCTTCCAGGTGTTGCGAAGCACTTCCTCCCACTGGAGTGGGTAACGGCGCCAGAGGAAGCCACTGCTCAGGCCTTGCCTCCTCTGGGCGTGGCAGAGGACTGATGATGTCCGCCTCTGCCTCTGCCCGATTTTCCTCCTCTGTATTGTGTCTTCCCTTGTGGCTTGTTCTGAGACCATTGAGGGGTTTGAACCCTCTGTTGGCCTCCCCGGTTCTTGTTGGTCTTGAAGCGTCGCTTGAACGGCTCTTTCTTCTTTTCCAGACCAACCGCCTTCACCGTGTCCAATTCGGTTTTCATGCGGTTCATTTCCTGATCGGCATGCTCCCCAAAGAGTGAAGATCCTGAGAAGGGCAGATTGAGGATGCGTTGCTGAGCATCTGGTTTGAGACCCGTCAACCGCAACCAAGAAGATCTTCTCGCGCAAACCCCATGCGAGTAGGCATGTCCTGCTAGGAGTGCGTTATCTGCGGATGAACTGATCATTTGGTTTGCCACCAAACAGCCCTCCGTCACTGTTTCGTCAAAGTCCTTCTGGTCCTCCTTGGGCAATTTCTCTTTGAATCGTTCCATGGAGTCCCACAGTGCTCTATCATATCTGCCGAGAAGTGCTGAGGCACTAGAGACTTTCAGTGATGAAGCTGCTGTGCTGCACACTCTGCGTCCCCAAGAATCTTGGGTCTTGCTGTCCTTGTCAGGAGGAACTGAAGAAGAGGGTGCGACTGCGTGATTCTTCCTAGCTGAGGCTACGATAACAGAGTCCGCCGCAGGCTCCCCTTTAACAAAGATTGGATCCGAGTCGGCCGGCCTATACTTTTTCTGGATACGTGCCGGAACCGCCCTGATTGCCGCTGGCGTGAGGAAGACCTCCTTGATTGGGTCCATTATCCCTGGAACCAATGGGAGCAAAGGCCGTGAATATGATTTGTGCCGAAGGGTCTCAAAAATTACAGTAGTGGAAACTTCTGGAACAGCCATTTCTATTTGAAGTTTTTGAGCGCCCCTTTGAAGAACGTCCAGGTATGTGTTGACGTCGTCAAGCGGGGAAGCTCTGGAGTGAGGGCTGTCTGCCAGCGTTGGGGAGTAATCCCCTTTAGAAGATCTTGAAGAAGATGAGGAGGAGGTTGATGGTGTTCTCCTTCTCCTGTGGTGAGATTTTTCCTTCCTCACTGGCGATCTTCTCGGTCGGTCTTCCCTTCGAGGAGAACGTGATTCTCTCCGACGCTCCCTTCGTGGAGATCTCGACCTCTCAGTTCGTTTCTCCCTTCTCGGCGTTTGAGATCTGGGATGCTCTCTCCGTGGTGATCGGGAGACCCTGGGGGTATGCGACCTTTCCGCTCTCCTCTCCCGAGAGCGTGATTGGTGCCTGATAGGACTCTGTTTGTCTGCCTCTTCTATCAGTCTCTGAAGGGGTGACCTGTGGTGTGGGCTTACATATCTGTGCAGCCTCTCCGTCGCTCCAGAATCCTTCCACGTGTGCAAAGGAGCGTACCATCTTGGCGAGAGTGTTATCTTTCGCTGGGGCAACGGACTTCTACTCCTGGAAGTGGACCTCGATGAGCTAGAGGCCCTTGAGGAGGAATGGTGAGAAGCCGATTGGGTCACCAAAATAGTCGAAGGCACTGAAGGGGATTTTCGTCTCACCGGTGTTGGCGGACGTCTTAGAAGTCTTTCCCTTGACGTTGGACGCCTCTGCGGAGTCGACGGAGTGATAATCTTCGACGTCGAACGCCTCGATGATGACCCGTGTTCTCTCGACGTCGACCTGTGATGTCGAGCCGCTGACGGTGTCTTTTCCCTCGACTTCGAACGGCGTCGTCCCGCCTTCGACGGAGGTCTCGACGTCGAACGGCGGTGGCCTGCCGTTGACGGAGGTCTCGACGTCGAGCGGCGTTGCCCTGCCGTCGACGGAGGTCTCGACGTAACGGCGTTGCCCTGCCGTCGACGGAGGTCTCGACGTCGACCGACGTTGGTCTGTCGGCGACGGAGATGGCCTTCGACGTCCTGTCGTCGACGATGTCGACCTGGCATGTGGCGACGGCGGAGGATCGGACATCCTCGACGTCGAGCGCCGACACGTCTTCGACGATGATCCCTTCCTCGACGACGATCGTCCGAGGGGGCTCTTGTTCCTCGACGCCGAGCGCCTCCGTGGAGACTTCGGCGGAGGTGTCACACTCTTCGAAGCCTGTCGACGTTGAGACGACGGCGAGTGTATTCTGTCTCTCGACGCCGACCGTCGCCTGGTTGACGGCGGCGGAGTTGACTTACGTCTTGACGTCGATCTTCTCGTCGACGGAGATCTCGTGGCTTCTCTCGACGCCGATCGTCGCCTAGTTGACGACGGCGGAGCTTTCTTCGTCGTCGGTGATTTTCTTTTCGACGACGATTTCCTCGTCGACGCCGGTCCCGACGTCGACGGAGCTTTATCTTTCGATTTTTCCATCAGATGTTGTTTTTTCAGCGCCGAGCCCGGCGCTGAGGTCGATGGACGCTCTGACTTGCCTTTGGAGGGAGTTCTGGGTCTCTTTGAACTCTTCCTCTCTGTAGATCTTCCCCTCATGGATCTTTGGGCCAAACCATAGAGCCTGTTCCTCTCCCTGTCTTTTAAAGTTCTGTCAGACAGGTTTTGACAATGAGAACAGTCCTTTGGATCGTGATCTTCTGGCAAGCATAAAATACAGACCTCATGAGAGTCCGTTTTTGCCTTCTTGTGGCCACAAGAAGGGCAATCATCGAATAATGAAGGCATCCTGACAGGAAAACCTCACAAAAATTCGACTGCTAAGCAGTTTTTTACTTGACCCTGATGTAAAAAGTCAAAGTAAATCAAAAAAATGTTCTTTAGAAGCTTTTCTGACTGAAAAAGGCAGAAAAACTGTGGAGCTGTGTATCCAGGGTCCTTCCTGAAGGAGCCGGAAAGAACAACTGACCTAACTGTAACCCCTGAGGCATGATGGGAAGCTAGGGGCAGAGGTGCCTTAAAGGCACAGCGTCAGTTTTGGTACATGCAGCCACAGGGTTAGCTTTTCAGTCTTTTTAGACTGGGTATTTGCAATGCAGCCTGGGAGCTGTATATGCTTACAGTGTCTTATAAGAATTTCTGCTGTTTTCTAAGCATTAAAACAGTTTCTAAACAAGCATTGGTGTTGTTTATCATGTTTCTAATGCTAATACACCTGTATGGTGGAAATTCTTCACAGCATATTCCAGCTCTACTGTTTTATTTGGCTGCAATTGCTTATTTTTATATATATATATATTTATATATATATGTATATGTATATGTGGGGCACATATAATATATTGTTTCCGGGGTCCCGCGCATGGGCGGGAATATTCTAATGCTTATGACTATTGATGAGGATCCCCTGGAAGAGAACTTAGAGATGCCCCCGAAAACCTAACCTACAATCCACGTCTGGGCTGAGTGGCTTCAGAGGCTGCCACACAGCAGACATGTTGCTGGACCACTGGGTGGAGAGCCCCCGCTCTCCTGGGCCTGCAACAATGAACATCCTGGGCGAGGTGATAGGTCTCCCCCCCCAGGATGGTCAGGGAGAAGCTTCAAAGGCATGCCTCCTCTGTGAGCTTCTCCAGACCATTTGTTGTACTCAACAACTGGCCCCCACCGGTTCTAACCACCACTCTGGCGGGAAGACTAGCGGGAAACCCTATGTTGGGAAGGGGGGTGTGCCAGCCTGTGCCAACCCCACCCCTCAGGTGGGAGAGGCGAGGTGAAGCACGACCCTGGGCTACGGCCATCTTGAAGATGGGGAGCCCTGACCAATCACAGCTAGGCTACTGCCCCCCTTGCAGAGGAGAGGAGCAGGCTAGGGGGTGTACCCACACCAGGACAGGGACCTATTGGTCCCTGCCCTTGCCCTACCTGTAACTCCCCTAAATTTAGGATTTAGGGGCTCCCTGAACCTTCCTTCCTCAGATCCCGATAAGAAAAGAAGAAAGAATATCAAGAAGAAGAAGACCTGTCGTGCAGCTGCTAACAACAGTACGACACCCACTGACTTGGCACCAGCCCTACCGACCTGTCGATCCTGGAACCAGCTCCTGCTTAATCCCGGCGACTCTTGCGGACAGCAATCTTGGGACACCCGGAGGACCTGCCTGTCTTGACCCTCTTAAAGACTGGGACTCCCATAAGCAGAGGCTCTGCTTCAACAACCAACCCTTGATGCCAGCCAGGAAGCTTAAGACCTGCCCACTGCACCCGCCGAGCCCGGCCCGTGCCTGAGTGATCCAAGACCACGAGGACGTCCCCCCGGCGACTGGGATCCGAAGTCCAGTGCCCAAAGACCCTCCTCGACGAACCAGACAATGCCTGCAGACTCAGAACCAGTGACCCCTCCAACCGCGACCAGCCGAGGGTAAGATTTCCCGACACCCAAAGACACCCCTGCACCCGGGGCCCAGCGACCCCCTGTGCCTCCCTTTGGGATACCTACCTCTTCTCCAGGATCCCAACTTGCCTCTCGAAGTGGTGGTCGCACCTGAAGAATCACCGTCCCAGAGTCTGCCGCCTTTGTTCCCTTTCCCATTGAATATCATTGAGCGCCGACAGCTCATAGGCACCCTGCACCTAGCCGCCCGAGTGCCCCTGGCAGCGCAACCTGTGCCCTATCCTACTTCCCCATTTGCCCGGAGCAAGTGACCAGGAGCCCAGCTCCCACAGCTGCGTGGCCTGCTAGCCAGCAGCCACCAACGGGAGGCCCTCTGCATCTCAATTCAATTCAAATAAGCTTTATTCGGTCTTTTTCAAAAACCATAAAAGCGACAAAAGAAAAATACATACATGCATATATAACTCATCAATTCAATACAATGTTAAAAGAAAACAGACTATTTAAAACCAACTAAAATCAATTTAGCGAATCAACTAATCAAAGTACACAGAGTCCCCTTCATCAAGTGTTATAATTCAGTACTTGGGGGCCAGGATAAAAGTCATGCAAGTCCCAGATACAGATGGGGCCATCTCCAATTTTGGGCTCGGTAGATCGTAGATAGGGGGCAATGTTCCTGTGTTTGAATTTAATTAATATCAAGTCTCCCGGAATGACTTTGGGCAACATACCTAGCCACCCCACCCTCCTGACGCTCAGGATTCCGCCATCTAGAGCAGGTGGCAGCGGTCTGTTGTTTTTGAGCCAAAAAATGGCTTTGTTCAGCAGGTCCTGGCGTGTTTCAAGTTTGCCCTGACTAAGTGCAGGGACCACAAAGAGAAAACAGTCACTTGTGGGGCGGCTTCAGGGTGGTAGATTAATTCGATGCCTTCTTTCTTGGAGTATCCTAGGAGCTATGAGAGGAACATGTGTGGAATTAGAAGTAACATTGCTGCCACTTGGAATGGGTGTATTAGGACGGGAATCAAATGTTCGTGCTTTCCTGTGAGCAATTGACTTAGGCTTTTCATGGTTAGTAGGGAGAGTAGGACAAGTGGGTATAGCGGAATTACCAGTTAATGGATGAATCCGTTGTACTGTTTTTTCTATATCGGTCAACCTGTCCCCCAGATCATTGATTTTAGTGAACAGGGGTGATAATGCAGAGTTTAACAATCGCTCAATGTGAGCCAGTAGGGTCAATTGGAGGGGTGATACAGAGTCATTTGTTCTAGACCCCGCCTTATCCGGCGTTAATAAAGTTGGGTTAGGTGGTGATATTGAGGGGCTACAGGACATTTGATTGACATTAGATATCCTTTTACTGGTAGAGACCCGGGACAGTGTGTTAGCTGAAAGAATTTTTTCGGGGGATAAAAGGACGTCCTGGGGGGTGCAGTTTATGTGGTCAGTGTCTCTGCCCACTATAGGGGGGGTTGATATGGCAGGGACATAGTTTGTGCCACACAGGGCATTCAGCTCCTCCCAGATGGACATAGTTATTGGACAACAAATATAAAAATCCGGGAGCGACACTAGGCTATTCAAAGCGATAGAGATAAAAGGGTTGAGCATCTCTATACCTCTTCCTTCGGTGGGGCCAAGTGGGGTGGCCCGTCCCGTCCTCCTCGGGCCACAGAGGGCCTGCCCTTTGCCCGGGCTTCGCCCACGCGCGTCCCGCGAGCTCTCCTTCAGATTTAAGCGCCGGCGGGTGCGGGCACCGCGTCAGCGGTGTCCTGGCCGCAAGTATTGCCGGGATTGGTAGTCCCCCGTTCAGGAAGCACAGCGGAGGTGACCCGGTGTCCCCCGTGGGTCTGGGTGTCTGTATTGTGGCGTGGAGGTAAGGAGCGTTGCCCTCCGTGCTCCGCTGTCTGCCCCTGGCTCATTCCCCCGCTCCCCAGGAGCTCTCCTTCAGATTTAAGCGCCGGCGGGCGCGGGCACAGCGTCAGCGGCGTCCTGGCCGCAAGTATTGCCGGGATTGGTAGTCCCCCGGTCAGGAAGCACAGCGGAGGTGACCCGGTGTCCCCCGTGGGTCTGGGTGTCTGTATTGTGGCGTGGAGGTAAGGAGCGTCGTCCTCCATGCTCCCCTCTCTGCCCCTGGCTCAGTCCCCCCTCTGCATCTCATTGGATAACATTGGGCCTAACGCACAAGTTACTACTTGTGTAACGATATATCTGTAAGAGACATTAATTAGTGATAGATTCCTTACCTTAGAATATCCCCAGGCGTCAGACTGGATCCGGAAACTTTTGCTTAGCAGTACCCTTGCGTGTCGGTAGGCGTCGTCTGCGGCTCCATGTCCGTCGTCGGCGCCGTGATGACGTCGTCGGAGTACTTAGACGCCGCCTCCGCGTGCTGACGTCAGTTCTTAGACACAGCTTTTCCACGCCAGAAACGCAGAGCTATGCCAAAAACCAACACTGGTGCCATGAAACTAGGGCCCTGAAAGGGGATGACCTTAACCCTAGATATCGGTTTGCAGAACGGGGAGGATGGGTGGGTCGGTAAGGAATCTATCACTAACTAATGTATCTTACAGATATATTGTTACACAAGTAGTAACTTGTGCATCTGAAAGAGACACGTTAGTGATAGATTCCTTACCTTAGAATAGATACCCCAGCAATACCAACCCCGTGGTTGTGGGTCTGCGAACCAATAATCACACCAGAAAGTCCTGGAGGACGGAACGGCCAAAGTAGCCATCTCTCCGGACTTGACTGTCCAGGCAATAATGTCATGCGAACGTGTGCAACGAGGCCCACGTAGCCGCCTGGCAAATGTCCTGCAAGGGCACACCTCGGCCCGAGGCAGTTGTAGTTGCTGTGGCTCGAGTGGAATGAGCCCTCAGCCCCACATGGGGGTTCCTTCTTAGCCAAGGAGTAACACGCCTGAATACACAAGATGATCCACCGAGAGATGGTCCGCTTGTGCACTGCTTTCCCTTTCTTAGCGCCCGCGTACCCAACTAAGAGTTGGTCATCCACCCGGAACTGTTGTGTGTGATTCAAATAAAATGAGAGCGCACGTTTTGGGTCCAGACGGTGGAGCCTCTCTTCCTCTCTCAAAGGATGCGGAGGCGGAAAGAAGGTGGGCCAAGTGATGGATTGCCCAATGTGGAAGGCAGTGACTACCTTGGGTAGGAAGGAGGGCCTTGTCCGTAACACAACTTTGTCCGGATGGACTGAAAGGAAAGGAGGCTTACAAGATAGAGCCTGGAGCTCACTCACTCTCCTATCAGAGGTGATGGCAACCAGGAAGGCAGTCTTCAAGGAGAGAAGGCGAAGAGGACAGTTGTGAAGTGGCTCAAAGGGAGCGCACATCAGAAATGTAAGAACCAGGTTCAACTCCCACTGAGGCATCACAAAGGGAACAGGAGGGAACGTGTGTGGGATGGCCTTCAGAAAACGATTAACTATAGGGGACTTGAACAAAGAAGGTTGATCAGGCAGCCTCAGAAAGGCTGAAAGTGCTGAAAGATAGCCCTTGATAGTGCCCAGAGCAGAGCCCTGCTGGGCAAGAGAAAGAAGAAAGAGGAGAACCTCAGAAAGAGGGGCATTAAGGGGATCCACAGCCTTTGCTGTGCACCATGCCACAAAACTGTTTCACCTGCAGGCGTATACCGACTTTGTGGAGGGACGCCTGGCTGCCAGAATGAGGTCACAAATTTCAGGAGGCAAGTCAAATGGCCTCAACTGTCGCCGCTCAATCTCCAAGCTTGTAGGTGGAGACTGGACAGGGTCGGGTGGAGGACCGTCCCCTGCTGGTGCGACAGAAGGTCCTCCTGAAGAGGCAGACGAACCGGGGGATCGACTGACATACTGAGTAGCTCGGGATACCAGTACCTTTGTGCCCAGTCCGGCTCCACAAGGATGACTTGTGCCCGGTCGCGCTTGATCTTCTTCAGCACTCTGGGTAGAAGTGGTATAGGCGGAAAGGCATACAACAGACCGCAACTCCACTCGCGACGAAAAGCGTCTCAGAGCGAGTGCCGCCTTGGAAATTCCAACGCGCAGTAATGATGACATTGCGCGTTCTCTTCAGTGGCGAATAGATCTAACCAAGGCTCTCCCCACTGCAGAAAGAGACCTTGCGCCACGTCCGAGTTCAGACGCCATTCGTGATCCATCATGCACCGGCGGCTGAGTTCGTCCGCCCTGGGGTTCAGAGAACCTGCCAGGTGTTGAACCATCAGAGTCACGCCCTGATGTTCCAGCCATTGCCAGAGGCGCAGAGCCTCCTGGCAAAGGGTCCACGACCCCACCCCGCCGTGTTTGTTGCAGTACAACATGGCGGTGGTGTTGTCCGTGAACACCTGCACTACACTCCCTCGGACAGACGGGAGGAATGCCTTCAGTGCCAGACGAATCGCCCGCAGCTCCAAAAGGTTGATATGGAGCCGGGACTCCGCCGGAGACCAGAGGCCTCTGATCTCCGCCTCTCCCATGTGGTCTCCCCAGCCCTAGAGGGACTCGTCCGTCACAACTACGTGCCTCGGTTGGGGAAGGGAGAGGGATCTGCCGCTCACCCAAACGCGGTCCGTGAGCCACCACTGCAGCTGTCTCGCAGTGCCCTCCGAGATCAGGACATGGTCGGACAGGTTGCCCTGATGCTGGGCCCACTGAAACTTCAGGTCCCACTGCAGAGCCCGCATCCGCCACCGTGCGTGATGCACCAGAAGGATGCAGGAGGCCATCAGCCCCAGAAGCCGCAGCGTCAACCTGACCGAAACCCGAGATAAAGGCCGTGAGATTAGAATTAGAGCCTGTATATCCCGAACCCGCTGTTCGGGCAGGTAAACCCGAAACTGCGCCGAGTCGAGAACCGCTCCGATGAAAAGGACCTTCTGAGAGGGACACAGGTGTGACTTCGGCACATTGATGGAGAACCCCAGCTGGTGCAGGAGATCCGCCGTAGTCTGGAGGTGGCTGACGACTGTCTGGGGCGAGCCCGCCTTCAACAACCAGTCGTCGAGGTAGGGAAAGACTGAGACCCCCAACCTGCGCAGATGAGCTGCGACCAACGCCATCACCTTCGTGAACACCCGTGGGGCGCTGGTAAGGCCGAAGGGGAGCACGGTAAACTGAAAGTGCTCGTGGCCTACCGTGAACCGCAGGTAACGCCGATGGGCCGGCAGGACCGGGATGTGAAAATACACGTCCTGCAAGTCCAACGCTACCATCCAGTCTCCTGGGTCTAGGGCAGCTAAGACCTGAGCCAGAGTCAGCATTTTGAACTTCTCCTTCCGGAGGAAGCCGTTGACGTTCCTCAGACCCAAGCTAGGGCGTAGGGCACCTTTGCCCTTCTTGGGTACCAGAAAGTAGTGGGAGTAGCAACCACGTCCTACTTCTGGCCCAGGAACGCGCTCGATGGCCCCCTTGGCCAAGAGGGCCGAAACTTCCTCCTGCAGGAGCCGCAAGTGATCCCCCGACACGCGGTGGTGTTGCGGTGGCATAGCTTGAGGAGTCGTCTCGAAGGGGAGGGAGTAGCCCCTCCGGACGATCTGCAGCAGCCACCTGTCCGAAGTGACATTGCGCCAGTGAGAGTGGTGATGGCGAGCCCTGCCTCCCACTGGCGTCACATGGGCCGAAAAGCACGGACTAGGAGGGTTTAGAGGCGGATGCTGCGGGGGAAGGTGTGGACTGACCTCGCCAGTTTCCCCGACCGCCTCAACGGCGGTTTCCACGGCCGCCGCCGCGCTGGATGGTAGTCTGCGGCGAGAGGCTGGCGGCACGTGTGGAGACGCCCTTCTTTTGCCACGAAAGGAGCGAAAGGCACCCGTTTGCTGGCGTGGGGCAGAGAGGCCCAAAGACTTGGCCGTAGCCCTGGAGTCCTTAAAGCGCTCAAGCGCGTGGTCTGCCTTGTCGCCAAAAAGGCGACGGCCATCGAACGGCATGTCCGTCAGAGTGTTCTGGACATCTGCCGAAAAATTGGCGGATCTCAGCCAGGCGTGGCGTCTCACCGCCACCGTCGTAGCCATCGCTCTGCCTAGCAAGTCGGTGGTATCCAGCCCACACCTGATCGAATACTTGGCTGCATCTCGGCCCTCCACAAGGGCTTGGCCGAGTTTGGCCCGTACCTCCAACGGGCACTCTGGCAGCACCTGCGCCCCCGTCTCCCACAGAGAGTGGGTGTAGCGGCCTAAGAGGCATGCGGTGTTGGAAGACCGCAGTCCCAAATTAAGGGAGGAGAATATCTTTTTACCATAATTCTCATACCTCTTGGATTCCCTGTCCAGCGGAGCCGTCGGGAATGCGGTCTGGGAATTAGAGGCATGGATGGCCAGACTCTCGGGGGTGGGGTGGGAGGACAGGAAACATGAGTCGCCCGGAGCCGGGCGGTGGCGTCTGGCCACGTTCCTATATACGGGCGAACCCGTAGCGGGCCTGGACCAAGTGCCCAAAAAAACGTCTGTCAAGGCCTAATTAAAGGGCAGCAGAGGCTCAGCCGAGCATGACTGCGGTTTAAGGACCTCTGTGAGGAGGTTAGTCCTCACGGCTGCGACGGGGAGCTCTAGGCCCAAGACCTTGGCAGCCCTCGTCAACACCACACCATAGGTAGCCCCCTACTCCGAAGCCACGGTAGGAGGGGAGACAAAACCAGTGTCAGGAGAGGTGTCCAGGCCACTGGCCTCCCCAAGGTCTCCTGCCCAGTCCCCATGAGACTGACACTTCTTGGTCAAAGGGTCCTCAGACCCCTCCCAAGCCTCCTCTTCACCCATCTCCTGAGACTCAGGGTTGTAATTGAATGGGTTTGGTTCGTAGAAGTGGAAATCTCCAAACGGCGTCGGATGCGGCGCTCAGCGGCGCCGCTCCGACGTCGGAACCGAAGCAAAAGAGCAAAGGAGGTATCGGGGCGGCGCCGCCCGAGGACGGCGCCGGTGACACCTGACGGACCGACGCCGGGGGGGGGGGTCGTAAGGTCCACCGGTGACGATCCAGAGCCTGAGAAAGGGCCAGCGGCTTCCTGCGGCACCAGGCCCGAAGGCGCCAGAGACGCTGGGCCTTGCAGCGCCGGGCCCGTTGTCGGGATCGTGGGGCCCTGCGGCACCGGGCCCGAAGGCGTCGAAGCACCCGACGGCGTCGGGGTCAAAGCCCCTGACCCGCTAGGGCCCCTAGACGGGCCCACTGGGCCCAGAGGCGCCGCAGATCCCGCCGGAGGAGAAAGGGACCTCATGGCAATGAGGAAGCGCTCAATCCCCTCCTGCGTCGCGTCCTGCCCAGGGACCGGAGGGTGTGGGGCGGGACGAGACGCCCGCGACTCCGAAGGAGCCGCGTGGGTGGTGACACCCGAGCCCCCGGCCGCATCGCGCGAGCGTCGGGGGGCGGGGGGGGTTTGGGGAAGTCAGAAGAGCGGTGACGTCTCTTCGACTTCTTGTGCTTCTTACCGGACGACTTCGACCCGGAGGAGTGGTGCCGACTCCCAGAGCTGTGGTGGCTCCATCCCCGCGACCTTTCCCTCGACCTCCCGTGGGACTGGGACCTCACGCGGGGCCGACTGCCGGAGTTCGAGTCGCCTGCGGGACCGCTCCCGCCTGGCTTTCGCAGATAGGGCCCGGCAGTCGGAGCAAGCCTTGTCGTCGTGGTCGACGCCTAAACAGGTCAAACACAGGTGGTGGGGGTCCGTGACCGACATCGTGCGGTCGCACTCCTCACAGTGTTTAAAACCGGGCATCCCTGCGGCACCGATCGGAGTCAGTTGACTTCGAAAAATGATCAAAAGAGATCAAAAAGTTAGTCAAAAAGTGACTGGGTAACTGCTCTTTCCAGATCTGCGCTGGCTGGTGCGGAAAAAAGAAGAACTGACGTCAGCACGCGGAGGCGGCGTCTAAGTACTCCGACGACGTCATCACGGCGCCGACGACGGACGCGGAGCCGCAGACGACGCCTACCGACGCGCAAGGGTACTGCTACGCAAATGTTTCCGGATCCAGTCTGACGCCTGGGGATATTCTAAGGTAAGGAATCTATCACTAACGTGTCTCTTTCAGATTACCTCTGCACCCTGCCGCCCCTGTGCCGCTGAGGGTACCTATGTGGCCCTTGGGGACCCGTGAGTCTATGCCCAGAACCCTAACTTCCGCAGCCGAGTACTTAGCTGGCAACCGGTAACTCACTTGGATAACATTGACTGGTTTGACTCGAAAAAATCTTCTAAGTGCCTACTTTTGAAAACTTAAAATATTCACATAAAATCAACCGAATTCCGAAGTACTCACATGTGATCTGGAGAGAAGCCAGTACTTCATCTTGTCGCCCAGTACTGAACCGCAAAAGTAATCCTAGTCGGGATTACTAGTAACTTGAATTTTCTACATAGGAATCCATTGTGTGCTTTTCTGTGAAATTTCTTCTGTCTACTTTTGAAAACTTGAAATATTCTTTAAAAGTCATACCAAATACTGAAACATAATTATTTACCTGTGTTAAGTTGAGACCCCAGTGCTGGACCTCGGAGCCCAGCACTGGTTACAAAAGTAACGAGATCAACTTTACCTGAAACCTGAATTTTCTCCCATTGGATAATCTTGCCAGATTTCTGTTGAAATTTTCAAAGTGTGAACTTTTAAAATAGCTTTATATTCCTGAAAAATCACTGCAATAACAAACATTTTTACTAAATTGGATCACCAGTCTTCGACGGCGTGAATGTACCTGAATGGCGAGGTCTTCGACGGCAAGCCCGCCGTCAATGGCCTTTTCTTGGTCAAAGGACCCACAAGTGGCAGATTTGTCAGCGCAGAGCCCGACGCTGAAGTAGAAGGGCGAGGGATCTCTTGGAGCCCTTCCTCACCGGAGATCTGCCTCTGGAAAACTTTTCTGCCAGTCCATAAAGTCGGATTCTTTCTATGTCCTTCAATGTTCTTTTGGAAAGGGTCTGGCAATGAGGACAAACCTTAGGGTCATGGTCCTTAGGCAAACACAGGATACAGACCTCATGAGAGTCTGACCTGGCCTTTTTTCCACAAGAAGGGCAGGGGTCAAAAAGGGATGGCATTTTGAGTGAAAAAAATGCTCAAAACTGTCAAAAAAGACAGAACCTTACTTCAGAAGATGAAAGACGTCGAAGTAAGTAAAAAAAGTTCAATAAAGTGAAGATTATTTCTGACTAAAATCAGAAAGAAGTGGAGCTGTGTAACCAGGATCCTTCCTGAAGGAGCCGGAAAGAACAACTGACCTAACTGTCACCCCTGAGGCATGATGGGAAGCTGGGGGTCATGACTGCCTTAAAGGCACGGTGCCAGTTTATCTCTATGTTGCTATGAGTTAGCTTTTCAGTCTTTTTAGACTGTTTTTTGCAATGCAGCCTGGGAGCTGTGTATGCTTTCAGTCCTATGCGAGTGTCTTCTGACTGCTAGCATTAAAACAGTTTCAAAACATGTTTTGCTGTTGCTTTTTCCTGTTTCTAATGTATGTTTTTATGATATAATGGGAAGTCCTTACAGCATTATTCAGCTCTAGTGTGTACAAGGCTGCAGTTGCATGTGTATGTATATATATATATATATATATATATATATATATATATATATATATATATAGATAGATAGATAGATAGATACATACATATATGTGGGGCACATATATGATTGTGTTTCCGGGGTCCTGCGCATGGGCGGGAATATTCTAGAGCTTATGACTATTGGTGAGGATGACGAAATTCCTCCGCTTCCAGCATTTTCCTATACCAGAGCCCAACTTCCTTCTTCCTAGGTCCTGGAGTTAGGAGAGCTCGCTCTATTTCCCAGTTACCACCGATGTTCTCTCTCTCGGCCACAAACACACCAGTTTTAAAAGCCGCTTCCATGGTCATGTCTGCTCCATGCATTGTCACTCCTCTCCCTCGAGCAGGGTGGTCGCTCCCAGTGTCCCCTGGAGACATATGGTATCGTTTCTGCTGCCTTGCTTTAGAACTGCTGAATAGCATTGCCTGCTGTCTGCCTGTGTGCCGCTTGGCTTGATTTACACTTAAATTGTGAATTTTGCGCTGTTTTCGCTTTGTTAGCGCGTTTACCTCTAGCGCTCGGCTGTGCTCCCCCCTCCGCCTCCATTTTGTTTATTATTGTCGCCCTCGTGAGCCCGACCCGCCTCCCAGCTGAACCGCCCTCCCACTGACCGTAAACAGCGCTCCCCTACCTGCATACAGCGTGACTCACTCCTCTCCCTCGAGCAGGGTGGTCGCTCCCAGTGTCCCCTGGAGACATATGGTATCGTTTCTGCTGCCTTGCTTTTGAACTGCTGAATAGCATTGCCTGCTGTCTGCCTGTGTGTCGCTTGGCTTGATTTACACTTAAATTGTGAATTTTGCGCTGTTTTCACTTTGTTAGCGCGTTTACCTCTAGCGCTCGGCTGTGCTCCCCCCTCCGCCTCCATTTTGTTTATTATTGTCGCCCTTGTGAGCCCGACCCGCCTCCCAGCTGAACCGCCCTCCCACTGACCGTAAACAGCGCTCCCCTACCTGCATACAGCGTGACTCACTCCTCTCCCTCGAGCAGGGTGGTCGCTCCCAGTGTCCCCTGGAGACATATGGTATCGTTTCTGCTGCCTTGCTTTTGAACTGCTGAATAGCATTGCCTGCTGTCTGCCTGTGTGCCGCTAGGCTTGATTTACACTTAAATTGTGAATTTTGCGCTGTTTTCACTTTGTTAGCGCGTTTACCTCTAGCGCTCGGCTGTGCTCCCCCCTCCGCCTCCATTTTGTTCATTATTGTCGCCCTCGTGAGCCCGACCCGCCTCCCAGCTGAACCGCCCTCGCCCCTCCCCCTCCACCATCCATATATGACAGCTGTTCCCGCGCGCAGCGTTCACGCGCAGCGACCGCGCCCCATTCGCGCCGAAGGTGCGCCAAAGGTAAGCCCGTCTACGCCCGTCTGCGCCCGGACCGCGCCCAGCGCCAGACCCCCTGCCCCTCGCGCTGCCCAGCCCCCCCGCGTTACCTACGATGCCGCCACCCTCCTAGCCCTTAACCCCGGTCGCGCTCCCAACTGCGTCCAAGCCGCCCCTGGACACACCCATGGACCTTTCTCCTGCTACTCCTGCAAATTCAGCGGCACCGACCACATCTCTGCTACGACCACACCACAGATCCCCGACCCCAACCACCTACGATGCATCCTTCTCAACACCCGATCGGTCCACAGGCACGCAATTGACCTATGGAATCTTCTAGACACCATCTCTCCGGACATCGCCTTCCTTACGGAAACATGGATGAATGCTTCCTCCGCCCCAGACATCACCATTGCCATCCCTGAAGACTATAAGATCACTCGCAAAGACCGAACCAACCACACAGGAGGAGGAATCGCTATCGTCCATAAGAAATCTATTCGCATCTCAACCAGCTCAGACGTCAATCTCGCCCACTCCGAACACCTTCACTTCCAGATCCACATCGACCCCAAAACAACACTCAGAGGCACTCTCCTCTACAGACCTCCAGGTCCCCGCGCAAAATTCAGTGAAGACATTACGGACTTCATCACCCCACACGCGCTCCCCTCCAAAGATTACATCCTTCTGGGAGACCTCAACTTTCATCTTGAAAAGACCAACGACCGCAACACCACCACCCTCTTGGACAACCTCGCCAACCTCGGACTTAAACAACTAGTCACTTCCCCCACCCAAATCGCTGGTCACACACTCGACCCCATCTTCACATCCAGCAATCATGTCTCCTTCAGCCACACTACGGATCTCCTCTGGACCGACCACAGCTGCGTTCACTTCACCTACAACAAGCCGAAACCCATCAACCACTCCCAACCCACCCTGCAAAGAAACTGGAACAAAATCACCACGGACCAAATCTCCGCATCGCTCCTTCGAAACTCCCCAGCCCTCTCCTCTAACGCCAACGAAGCCGCCGCCAACCTCACCCTATGGTTATCCAACACCGCCGACACTTTAGCTCCACTGAAAAAACGTCAAAGCAAACCTGGCAGCAAGAAAGCCTCATGGTTCAACGATGATCTCAAGAAGTCCAAGAAACTCTGCCGCTCCCTTGAAAAGGCCTGGAAAAAAGACCCAACCACCAGCACCAAGGACGCCTTCAAAAGCGCCACCCGCACTCACCACCAACTGATCCGAAAAGCCAGGAAAACAGCATTCAAGGATCGACTTGACAACAACGCCCACAACAGCAAAGAACTTTTCAACATCGTCAAGGAATTTTCCAATCCCTCGGCCAACTCCAACGACATCACCCCCTCTCAAACCCTCTGCAACTCCCTAGCCTCTTTTTTCCACAACAAGATTGCAGACATCCACAACAGCTTTGACAACCAACCCGGAAACCAACCCACCCTACCATCTGCTGACCATCTTCCCCCCATGAACACCCTTAACGCCTGGAACCCAATCTCCACTGAAGACACCATCCACCTGATCAATTCCATCCACTCAGGATCCCCCACAGACCCATGCCCTCACCACATCTTCAACAAAGCAGACTCCGTCATAGCACCGCACCTCCGAGACGTCATCAACTGCTCCTTCAACTCCGCTACCTTCCCAGAAGACTGGAAACACGCCGAACTCACCGCCCTTCTGAAAAAACCAACAGCGGACCCCACCGAACTCAAAAATTACCGCCCCATCTCGCTTCTTCCATTCCCGGCCAAAGTCATCGAGAAAGCCGTCAACAACCAGCTCGCCGCCTTCCTCGAAGCCAACAAATCCCTCGACCCCTCACAATCTGGCTTCCGAGCAAAACACAGCACTGAGACCGCCCTCATCGCAGCAACAGACGACATTCGAACTCTACTGGACAATGGAGACACAGTCGCCCTCATCCTCCTCGACCTCTCTGCAGCATTCGATACAGTCTGCCACAGCACCCTTCTACAACGCCTCAACAACATCGGAATCCAAGGAAAAGCACTTGATTGGATCACCTCGTTCCTCACCGGAAGAACCCAGAGAGTCCGCCTTCCTCCATTCAAGTCCGAGGCCTCTGAAGTCATCTGCGGCGTACCTCAAGGTTCCTCACTCAGTCCCACCCTCTTCAACATATACATGAGCCCCCTCGCGGCCATCGCACGCCAACACAACCTCAACATCATCTCTTACGCGGACAACACTCAACTAATCCTTTCTCTCACCAATGACCCCAGCACCGCCAAAACTAACCTACACGAAGGAATGAAAGAAGTTGCCGAATGGATGAAACAAAGCCGTCTGAAACTGAACTCAGACAAAACAGAAGTCCTCATCTTAGGTACATCCCCCTCTGCATGGGACGAATCCTGGTGGCCGGAAGCCCTCGGAAAAGCACCCATCCCAACAGACCACGCACGGAACCTTGGCGTCATCCTGGATTCTTCACTCTCAATGAACAGACAAGTCAGCGCCGTATCCTCTTCCTGCTTCAACATCCTTCGCATGCTCAGAAAAACATTTCGCTGGATCCCCTCCGAAACAAGGAAAACAGTCACCCACGCTCTGGTCACGAGCCGACTGGACTACGGAAATACCCTCTACGCGGGCACTACCGCAAAACTCCAGAAGAAACTCCAACGAATCCAAAACGCCTCAGCCAGGCTCATATTAGACATCCCACGCAATGAACACATCTCTGGTCACCTTAAAGACCTCCACTGGCTACCCGTCAATAAGAGGATCACTTTCCGGCTGCTTACCCACGCACACAAATCCCTCTACGACATCGGACCAGATTGCCTCAACTCTCGACTGTCCTTCTACACCCCATCCCGCCAACTACGCTCTTCCAGCCAAGCCCTCGCCACTGTACCTCGCATCAACAAGACCACCATGGGAGGCAGATCCTTCTCTTACCTAGCTGCTAAAACATGGAACTCACTCCCCGCTTACCTTCGCCTCACCCAGAACCACCTAGCGTTCAGAAAGCAGCTTAAAACGTGGATATTTGACAAATAATCTTCCTCCCCTTCCTAAGCGCCTTGAAACCCTCCGGGTATGTAGTGCGCTATACACATTTTTTGACTTGACTTGACATACATAAATTGTACCAGTAAGGAAAATGCTACTTACCAGTATGCATCTGTTCTTGGCATGTAGAGCTGCAGAGTCGTACACTTTTGCAATAGATCGCCACCTGGTGTTGGGCTCGGATGATTGCAGGTTGTTGTCTTCTTGGAAGAAGTCTTTGTAGTCACAAGATAGGTGACTCCTCCATTGGACAATACTGCGCATGGTCATCGACTCCATTCTCAGATTGTTTTTCGCCATGATGGGAAATGATGGAGTTAGTAGAAGTAAAGAGAAAGGATGTCCATGCGTGTGCATCTAAGTAAGATGAGTATTGGAAATGATACAAGTCCTGGGGAGGCGGGAGGGCGTGTATGACTCTGCAGCTCTACATGCCAAGAACAGATGCATACTGGTAAGTAGCATTTTCCGTTCAAGGCATATGAGCTGCAGATCGTATACTTTTGCAACGATTGTGCAGCAGCGTCTCCCCTAGCGGTGGTCGCTTGTATCCGGTGAAGCATTCTGAAACAGTGTTCTAAGGACAGCTTGGCCTACAGCAGCTTGCTGCTGGGCTTGCACATCAACACAATAGTGTTTAGTGAAGGTGTGTATTGTAGACCATGTTGCTGCCTTGCATATGTCCTCTAGTGGTATATTTCCTAAGAAAGCCATAGAGGTTCCTAGTTTGCGAGTGGAGTGCGCTCTAGGAGGAACCGTTAGTGTACGTTTAGCTTTTTGATAGCATATTTGTATACACTTTACAATCCATCTGGCAATTCATCCCTTAGAGATGGGGTTGCCTTTGTGTGGGGGGGGGAGAGAAAGATACAAATAGTTGTTTTGTCTTTCTGAAGGATTTAGTCCTGTCTGTGTAGTATAAAGAGCTCTTCTAACATCTAAGGTGTGTAAAGCCCTTTCTGCAACAGAGTCCGGGTTTTGGAAAAACACAGGTAGCTCTACTGATTGGTTAAGGTGAAAAGGAGTAATAACTTTCGGCAGGAATTTAGGATTAGGCCTAAGAACCACTTTGTTAGGATGTATCTGAAAAAATGGTTCTTGTATTGTGAATGCTTGTATTTCACTAACTCTTCTGAGAGAGGTGATGGCAACAAGGAAAGCAGTTTTCCATGTTAAGAATTGCAATTCACACTTGTGTAAAGGCTCGAATGAAAGGGGGTCCCATAAGTCTTGTAAGGACCACGTTTAGGTTCCATACTGGAGCAGGTGGTAACCTAGGTGGGATTATTCGTTTTAATCCTTTCATAAATGCTTTGATTGTAGGTACTCTGAAGAGAGATAGATGTTGTCTATTCTGTAAATAGGCTGAAATTGCTGCCAGATGCAGGCGTATGGAAGAATAAGCTAAATTGGACCTTTGTAGGTGTAGATGGTAGCAAATAATATTTTGGATGGAAGCATCCAGTGGATCAATGTGATTATTGTTACAATATATTGCAAATCTTTTCCACTTAGCGGCATAACATGCTCTGGTAGTGGGTCTTCTAGCTTCTTTAATTATGTTCATACAGTCTGATGGTAGGTTTAAGTAACCACACTCTAAGACTTCAGGAGCCAGATAGCCAAATTCAGTTGGCTTGGTCCTGGGTGTCTTATTTCTCCATGGTTCTGTGTTAACAGGGATGGCGTGAGCCGTAATTTTTGATGTGGAACCAGTGAGAGATCTAGCAGTGTGGTGAACCACGGCTGACGTGCCCATGTGGGAGCTACTAGTATTAGTTTGAGAGACTGTTGTCTGAGTTTGCGCACTACTAGTGAAATGAGTGGGAGAGACAGAAAAGCGTACGCAAGTCTGCTTGACCAGTTCATCCATATCGCATTACCCTCCGACTGTGGGTGTGGAAACCTGGCGGCGAAGGTTGGGCATTTTGCATTTTCGTGGGTGGCAAACAGATCTATCTGTGGATGCCCCCACATTTGGAAGAATGGTAGAAGAACTTGTGGATGTATCTCCCATTCGTGAATCTGTTGTGACTGTCGACTCAACAGATCTGCTATCTTATTGTAAATTCCTGGAAGGTGTTCTACTGTCAGGTGTATGTTTTGAGGAATGGCCCATCTCCAAATGTTCGCTACACATGGTCCAATCAATGGTGTACCTCGATTCTCCGCAGCACGCCATCTCCACCGCTACCAATGACAAATCACGTGACTAAGTGTTTCCAAGCATCATGTGACCAATATGGAGACATCCAAGACCAAATTAGCATGATAACATGAGGAAGGACCAATGGTTGCCATTGGGACTGTGAACACGTGTACTGGTAAACAGGACTCGGACTAGTGGACGCGGCAGCGATGATGCCACGAAAGCGTTTACTTAATCAATGAACCTAGTCAGCAGACTGAAAAGAAGGGCAGCCAAAATATGGGCAACATTCTTAACGTTTAGAATCCGAATTCAGAACTTGTGAAGGATCTCGAACCTGTTAGTTTATCAAGCACTGACTCACTCATGTTGTCGTACACACAAAAATACCCCGAGCCATTGCCTCACTCGTAATTCAACAAAGTATATTTCTTGTCGCAATCGGACTGTATACCAATGCAGCAAACTCTGTTTTTAGATGGAAAAACTTCAATGCCAAGATGGCCGTCTTATTTGGAGTTCAGGTAGCACTATAGCTGACGGCCATCTTGCATTAGGCAGCCGACCCCATTCTGACGATTATGCAAATAACACTATGAAAATGTGATGGTTGGTGAACCCGTTGCCCCAGCTGTTAATTTCACTGCTTGTAAACGTCAGCGGAGTCTTAATGTGACAGTGGGGCGGGATAAGGGAAGGTGCGAGGAAGGACAGGAGGAGGAGCAGGCCTAGAGAAGTTGGAGGAGGAGTGAAGAGCGAAAGGTAAGGAAGAGTGATGCTGAGTAGGCAAGAAGTAAAGAAGTGGGAGGGGTTGGGGAGGGCACGCGCACGCACTGGTGGAGTGATGGTGAGTAGGCAAGAAGTAAACAAGTGGGAGGGGTGGAGGAGGGCATGCATGTGCACTGGTGGAGTGATGGTGAGTAGGCAAGAAGTAAACAAGTGGGAGGGGTGGAGGAGGGCACGTGCGTGCACTGGTGGAGTGATGGTGAGTAGGCAAGAAGTAAAAAAGTGGGAGGTGTGGGGGAGTGCACGCGCGCTAAGCATCAAAAGGATTTTTCTTTTTAAAGCACGCCTTGGGTGCTAAAAGCTAGCAGCTGCATGCGTGCACGCTCTCGTGCACGCAAGCTCTAGGCCACAGTAAAGCATTTTCTGAAGCTCTTAATAAAAGTCTCGCCAGAGCAGCGCATGCGCTGCCTCAGGCGAGACCTAAAAAACGAAGTAAAGACTGAGGAATAGAGCGCTTTCTTTCATAGGTGCGTTTGAAGCGCCCTACTAAAACCCCTGCCTGTGTATCAGCATGGTGCTCTAAACACAGGCCCGTTGGATAGATTAGCATATATTCTGAATTTGTTTAAAAGAAATGCGGCTTACATTCTTTAAAGTCGTGCACTCGTGCGTGGAGCAGTTATCAGTGATGATGGTTTATCATATATTGAAGAGAAAATTCTTACCTCGTTTGTGGTTGAAGCATTCGCTCCGTGCAGAGCATCCCCCTAACAGCTTGGGGACAGTTTTGAAAAATGGGCAACCAACGTGTACTTGCCCTGCTGCATTGCATGAGAAATAATGTGATTAACAACCACAGGGGCTGTCCAAAAACCCCGAACCCGGGACAGTCTATCAGTACATCTAATAAAAGGTTCAGGGGGAGAGATAAAAAATCTATATATAATACCACATATTCAGTTAAAGAATAAAAAGAAAGAGAAGTAAACAGTGGCTAAAGAAGCCCTTTTAGACAGTATTACTGATATCAAAACTCCATATTGATTACATATAATACAAAAATAGTTCTAAAAAACAGATACGCTCAAGACAAAAAGTGCTGGTGTACATAAAGGGAAACATCACAAGCCAGACAAGTGGCAAAAAAAACTATTACAGGTTGGAATGAAGGAACAACATAAACATAAGTATTGTGTCCTTAAATCAATTGGGGCCACAGAAAAGCGTTGACGGCGTTTCAACCGCTATATTATTGTGCGGTCATCTTCAGGACTCAAAATTTGCTTGAGTGATGTATATCTGTACAATCTTCGGGACCACTTGATCAGAGCAGCACTACCTTGTGCAGAGACTACCACTCTTACATCTTTGTGGGGTCTTAATAAAATTGTCTGTCACTACAAATGTGGCGGTTGTCTCGTGTGTTACCAGCATGAACATGAAGCAGTTTATCCATGAGAACATCACCTATGATTTGCGAGACTTTTCTAATTGCAACACAACTAATGCTGTGTATGCAAGTTGGTGTCCCTGCGAGTTGATCTATATTGGGCAGACAACCCAAAAAATTAAAACAAGGTTGGGACAACATAAGAGCAGGATACGTTGCCAAACTGAAAATGCCCCCATGGTAGCGCATTACCTGGAAAGGAACCATGCACCCAGTGAAATGCGTTGGCAAGTAATTGAAGTTATACACACTCCTGTGAGGGGTGGTAGTATTACTAATATCTTGAACAAGAGCGAATGTCGGTTGATACTTCGCTTTGACAGTGTGAACAAGGGACTTAATTCAATGGAGGAATGTCATTCTGTTATTACGAACTAATCGAATGTGCGACTATCACTAATCAATCAATCACAAAATTTGTACAGCGCGCTACTCACCCGTGAGGGTCTCAAGGCGCTGAGGGGGGGGGGGAGGGGGTTTGGGGGATGAGACGGATCACTACTGCTCGAACAGCCAGGTCCTGGGTCAGCCGAAGGTGGGTGGGGAGGGAGTTCCATGTCTTGGCCGCCAGGTAGGAGAAGGATATTCCTCCGATGGTGGGTTTCCGAACTCGAGAGACGGATGCGAGGGCGAGGCTTGCGGATCGGAGCTGGCGGGTGGGTGTGTAGAAAGTGAGGCGGCTGTTGAGGTACTTCGGGCCTGTGTTCTGGAGAGCCTTGTGTGCGTGGGTGAGGAGTCGGAACGTTATCCTCTTGTTGACTGGGAGCCAGTGCAGGTCTCTCAGGTGGGTAGAGATGTGGCTGCGGCGAGGGATGTTCAGGATGAGTCGTGCTGAGGCATTCTGGAGGCGCTGCAGTTTCTTTTGGAGCTTGGCTGTGGTTCCCGCGTAGAGGGTGTTCCCGTAGTCCAGGCGGCTGGTGACGAGGGCCTGGGTGACCGTCTTTCTGGTGTCGGTGGGGATCCACCGGAAGATCTTGCGAAGCATGCGCAGGGTGTTGAAGCAGGAGGACGAGACAACGTTAACTTGCTTGGTCATAGTGAGGGAGGAGTCCAGGATGAAGCCCAGGTTGCGTGCGTGGTCCGTTGGTTTGGGTGCGGTGCCCAGGGCAAGGGGCCACCAGGAGTTGTCCCAGGCAGAGGGAGATGGTCCTAGGATGAGGACATTTGTTTTGTCTGAGTTCAGCTTCAGGCGGCTGGTCTTCATCCATTCTGCGACGTCTTTCATTCCTTCCTGGAGGTTGGCTTTGGCGGTGGCAGGGTCGTTGGTGAGGGAGAGGATCAGCTGGGTGTCGTCGGCGTAGGAGATGATGTGGAGGTTCTGTTGGCGGGCGATGGCTGCGAGATGGCTCATGTAGACATTGAAGAGGGTGGGGCTGAGCGAGGATCCTTGCGGGACGCCGCAGAAGACTTCGGAGCCTGCAGATCGGAATGGGGGGAGGCGGACTCTCTGGGTTTTTCCGGTGAGGAACGAGATGATCCATTTCAGGGCTGCTCCTTGGATTCCGGTGTTGATGAGGCGCTGTATCAGGGTGCGGTGGCAGACGGTGTCGAAGGCCGCTGAGAGGTCCCGGAGGATGAGGGCCACGGTTTCCCCGTTGTCGAGCAGGGACCTGATGTCGTCGGTGGCTGCGATGAGGGCGGTCTCAGTGCTGTGGTTTGCTCAGAAGCCGGACTGTGAGGGGTCGAGGGACCCGTTGGTTTCGAGGAAGGCGGAGAGTTGTCTGTTGACTTATAACAAATTTGTGTTTACGGTTTGCCAAAAAAACTGTATCCATTGATTTATTCATTGTTATGAAGCTGTATAGTGTGTATACTGTTAATTAACATATTGATTACATCTGCAAATGACGATCATGATGACTCTGGTGTTATCATGCTTTTCCTCCTTTTGGATAATTGTAACTAGGCCTCTTTTAAAGAAAATGCCTATGTTAATTTACCTTTTAATCTTTTTTTCTGACTAAAGACACTATATTGTGTTGTAATACTGATGGAGGTTATTGAAATCTCTTTTTATCTTTACTTGTATCTTTTTCATAACTTCGCTTTTTCTTTCTATTTCACTAAATGTAAATGTGTAAATGTATAGGCATTTATATAGCGCACTACTTACCCGTCGGGTCCCAAGGCGCTTCGACCGCTGCGAAACCCTTCCTGGCTTCCCTGAGAAATGGTCCCTTAATGGGTATCTCCAGGGTGAGACCAGGCATCCCCGGCGGTCTGGTGGGGCCGTTAGTGAAGATGAGGCACGCTAATGCCCAGAGTTGCCGAGTGTGATCGCTGATCAGAGTGGGCACCGAGGCGAGAGATTTATCGAGTCCGCTGACCCTGGTCCAGAAACCTGCCGCGCTGGGAATCAAACCCTGGTCCCGGGCCGTCCTCTGCTCTCGGGTCTGCCACCTCTAACCAGTGAGCCACACTACTTCACTCAAAAATTGTATTAGTGTTTGTGGCCATCGCTTTCTGCCGCTCATAATGGGTCAATTTTAATCATTTTAGCAATCCTAATATCGATTCACCGCTCTAAGATGGCAGCCGGTCTCATTCCAATTCTGGTAGGAAGTAGTCCCTTCTCTATCACATCGGAAATCAGTATTTAGTTCCGGTGGTCACGCCTGCTTCATTGAAGCTGATACGGACGCAGAACGATCTCTTTCTCTAGAATTTTGACAGTCGGTAAGCCTCGCACCGCTATATTACCGCGATATCGGGCTGATATTTATGTGGCATTGATATGGTCTGAGTATTGAATGTTTGCTGTGCATGTATTGCGCTGACGGTTAAACGGACGCTCAGTAACCACAACTTTATTTAATGTTGACAATCAGGCGTGTGGATTATCTTAGCGCTGCCTAGCACGATGATGTTGTTTGATCACTTCCTCAGAATTATATTTCTGATAACGTGTATTTTAATATTGCCATTCTGAGTGCTGACTTATTTTAGAGTAGTGGTTTATGTCAGTGATCAGTTACGAGCAGACACTTTGGATGAACTTTATTAACAATCAGAGACGCATATGTGAGACATAAAGCTACTCTACGATAGTGTTTTGCAGTAGTGATCAGCCATGAGCAGGCCCTTAAATGCACAACGTTATTGAGCTTGATTGTTTTATCATTATGGCTTATTCACATGATTTGCACTATTGTGTGCATACTCCTTATGTCAGCGGAGGAACACAATGAGTTAATTTTATTTTAAACAATTTTGTGTTAGTGCTTGAATTTATTGTCTCTCTAATGGATATTGGTCATTATAAGTCCACAACATATTTGTTTGTCTCGTCTTATGACAGCAATATTGATAGTAACTCGCATTGGGACAATAGCTGGATACTTCCATTATTTAAAATGACCAATTGGTTTGGCATGGTCACTTAGTAACAACATGATTTCTCTGCCTACTTCCTTCTTCAACAGCCAAGTAATGAGGCGAGCAATTGGTTAAAGATTTGGAGCCACTGCCTTGACACTAAGAAGTAAACTAGACGTAGCGTGTCCTTACCCGCTATTTTTTGGTAAGTGGGTCTTCTCGGGTTTTATTCAGGTGTCCCGCATGATAGTGGTACTAAATTGATTTCTTGTTCCTTTGTTCTAGTTTCTCAAAGTATCTATGGACTACCACAAGTAAAGATTGGTCAGTTTTAATTTTAAATCCAAGGTGATGTTGCCTGTTTTCTTACTAACCTTGGTGTGTGGACATTGGAGTCACTTTGGGTTTTGGGATTGGCTTACTAGACTTTTCTTCTACAATTTTTTCACGTGGTGTTCATAAGTCTTTTCTTCTGAAGAAGCCTACTATGATATGAATGTATTTACAAAGTAATGAATTATTAGTAAATGTGATTTCTTATTGTACAGATATACACCGCTCAAGCAAATTTTGAGTCCTGAAGGTGACCGCACAATAATATAGCGGTCGAAACGCCGTCGACGCTTTTCTGTGGCCCAAATTGATTTAAGGACACAATACTTATGTTTATGTTGTTCCTTCATTCCAGCATGTAATGGTTTTGTTTGCCACTTGTGTGGTTTGTGATATACGTTTCCCTTTATGTACATCAGCACTTTTTGTCTTGAGCGTATCTGTTTTTTAGAACTATTTTTGTATTATATGTAATAAATATGGAGTTTTGATATCAGTAATACTGTCTAAAAGGGCTTCTTATAACCACTGTTTACTTCTCTATTTCTTTTTCCGATTCTTTTTATTCTTTAACTGAATTTGTGTTAGTATATATATTTTTTTGATCTCTCCCCCTGAACCTTTTGTTAGATGTACTGAGAAATAATGTGAGCAACGGCAAACAAGCTGCCTTCCTCAGATTTCTCCCTCGTACAACTTTCTTAGTACCACCTATCTCCTTGGAGTTTCTGGTGGGCTTCCTTTTCTGTCTGGATGCATCTGCTGCAGCATTTTCACCGAAGTCTTCGGGGCACCTCTGATCTCCATGGCGGAAAAAATAATCTGAGAGCTTGCACACACAGACAAGGAGTTGTAGCCTGACCAGGGGGATCACATTTCACAACCTCCCAGCACAAAAAAATAAATACTAGATGGCGCATATGCACAGTTTGTGAATCTAGAAGACGTCTATGCTGCAAAACTAGGGCCCAGACTGTTCTGATTAGGCCTGGCCGGTAAATTGTGTTCCGCTTGCGGAATTTGGGTAATTTTGCGTTGCTTTACAGACTTCATACCTAATCACAGAAAGTTTTGGAATTTGATTTATTCTTTTTGTTTTGAAGGATCTACCAATGCCTTGTCCAAGTTTCAAAGATCTAGCCCGCAACAGTTCATAATAAACAAATCATTTCTTATTATGAGATAGACATTGTGACTTTCCTGACAGAGACTATGACTGACATCCAGAAAATGACCATGCCAACTATCTGTTCAAACAACAAACAACTAGAGATTAAAGTGATTCAGTTGAGGAGGAATAGCATTACTGAGATGGGACATGTGACTATTACCTTTCATGCATTTTACAGAAGAGATCTAGGGGTCATCTAAATACAAAAAGCCCTCAATGAAAGATCGTTCAGACAAGATGCATGCTTCTCTCAACCAACAAATACAAAAACACTAGGGAGTCGGGTTTGTTAACTCCTGAACAAAACACCATAATCAGGAAGGTGGAGGACAAAATATTCCTGTCAGAGACCATGGCACAATTTTAACAATATGACTGAATTGACCTCCAGCTAAGACTAGATTTGGAGATGCATAAAAATAAACGTTTTAAATATTAGATTTGTAAAGTATTGCATATCTAATGCAGAAATAACTACATGACTGTAATGTACATGCTCTGAACAAAGATTGACTTTTGCATTCAAGAACCAAAAAAAAATTACCTGGGTCTGCTGCAGTAAATGGGACTCCATCAGATGTATAAAACGTTGGTTCATTCTAAAAAGTAAACAGTTGCCATCAATATGCATCTTTATTGACCATAAGAAAAATGCACTCAACTTTGGTAACAATTTATCATGAGGATACTCTATTGGAAAATTCCTGACCTGTTAAATAACCCCAGGCGTCAGACTGGATCAGGAAAACTTTAATGCTCTATGATATCTGGTAGGGTGCACTGGCTTCATATCGACGCTGGAGTGACATCGGGTTGACATTACGGAAGCCATAAAGCAACCACCCTGGTGCAATGATATTAAGATATCAGCTTCCATGCATTTTTACTAAGCCTTCGAGCTGACTGGATGTGGAGACAGTTGATCCAAATAGTGCAGTGCCAAACTAATTCGAACCTAATTCGTTTTAGCCCTGTACCTCTATGCATCAGACGGGGAGATGGGAGAGATCGGTGATGTACCTGCAGGTAGACAAAGTACCCATCCAAAAGATCATTACTGAAGGTAACTCTTTCTTATGGTAGTTGCTTTATCCTTTAATTGCAGTTTCAACACCTCCTGAATAGATTCCCTAGCAGTACCATTCCAGGAAGAAGGCTGATGGATGGTTAGATGAGGAAATCTTGAAGCAAAGATGTGACACCGCCGAGTCCAAACACTACTGCTTGTCAAAGGATTGTAGAGACACCCATGTCGCCTCCTTACGGATTTCTCCAACAGGAACGCCCCTTGCAAGACAAAGTCATGGCTCTGGTAGAATGAGCTTTGATTCCTTGAGACAGCGCCTTTTTGGCAAGCGTGTAGCACATTTTGATGCACAGGGTGATCCAGCAAAATAAAGTTTGCGTCTGTACTACCTTTCCTTTTTAACTGCCACGATAACGGGCAAAGATTTGGCTATTTAATTTGACGCCTCTGTACTGGTGTGAATGTATGACATTGTTCTGCAGTCTGTCCATCAATTGTTGTTTTTGCATTTGTCACCCCGAGTGGGACGGGTATGCCCATACGTGGGTCCTGTGCTCTCCATACCACTGGAGTCAAGCTATCCTGGCTGATGAGAGCTGAAAGCCCGAAACCGGTCCTAGGATGCTTGTTTCCAGTCCAGGGAGGACCAGGCCTGGCATTTCGGGCTGGACTGTTCCCATTGGGCGCAGGGTCTAGACTGATTTGCATATGGCTGGGTCCAAACTGGAATGGCATGGTGGGCAAAAAAAATATGGATTTAGGCCCAGATCTCTGTACTGGGGTGAATGTATGACATTGTTCTGCATTCTGTCCATCAATTGTTCTTTTTGCTCTAATACAGTTAAGGCAGAACTTGACCGGCCACCTAGAGTCCTGCAGTCGCGATATAAGCAGATCCAGGGTCAAGGCAATGCAGCTGTTTCTCCCCCTTATGGGATGGAGTAGGGGATAGAGGAATGGAAGGGTGATGGACTGACCTAGTTGGAAAGGAGTGACCGCTTTGAGAAGGAAAGTAGCCCTAGGTCGCAACAGTAGCTTTTCAGGGAATAATGTCCTGAACAGTGGCCAGAACAGGAGACTTAGGGAGAAGCCCAGAAGGTCTAAATAGCACATCCACCTTCGCCAGTCTGGGGCAATTCGAATTACTTGTGCCCGGTCTTGGTAAATCTTTCTCAGAACTCAAGGAATCAAGTGTATGAGGGAAACAGGTAGTGCAACTGAAATGCCTCCTCCAAAGGTCCCGACAATGGATACTGGAGGGATCGGACCTAATGGCACTGAGCATTTTCAGAGGCAGCAATCAAGTCTCAGACTTGATGAAGACATCCAGGATTACCTCTGGCAGAAGGCGCCACTCCTGATTGGTAAGGTGAAATCAGCTCAAGCTGTCGGCACTGATGGGCGACTGTCTGTTAACCAAATCCCTTGATGTTGTGCCTAAGACCACAGTCTCAACGCTCTAGACACAGGAGTTGAGACCCTACTTAACCTTGTTTGTTAATGTACCACTTCGCAGTCGTATCTGGACAGACCAACCTTGAATGGGTGGGAGGAAAGCCTACAGCATCAGCTGAATGACAAGCAGTTCTAGCAGGTTGATAGAAAGAACCTGCTCCTCTAGAAACCAGAAACCCATCTCCAGATCCTCCAGATGTGCACCCCATCCTGGAGTGGAGACTTCCGCCACTTCTGTAGCTTTGATGGGACTGAAGGGCATCCCTCTGCGAAGGTTCACTTCATTCACCCTACCAGCCCACACATGCCGCAGCATCCCAAGAGCCCACAATGGTGTTTGACAGTGACTATATTTGTCAAGAAGATATAAGGGACTGAGACTTTTCTAAACACAATTTTAAACTAATGTATTTTAGGGTAAAACCCACATTTTACAAAAGGTCCGTGACCGGTGTTCAAATAATATTTTTTTATTTTGATACACGATTTGATGGAGCCTCTGGACCTAGGTCCATGCCCTCATTGTTCATTTAGAGGAAGTTGTTTAGCGCCCGTTGTCCCTGACTCTGAAGCGATTCTTGTTAAAGGGGGTCTTTTAAACTGTAGATCCATCAGCAAACACACTCTCCAGCTGTGGGATCTCTTATTGGATGAGGACATGCAAATATTGTTCTTAACTGAAACATGGTTAGGAGAACATTCTGATCCAGATATAGTGGACACTATCCCACCAGGTTACACCCTCCACAGACTTGATAGGATAAAAGGAAGGGGAGGTGGTATTGCCATTATCGTCAAACACCCTTTTGAGTGTGTTCTAAAGCCAGTAAAAATTGATGACAGCGAAGCAGGTGAATTTAGTATTAAATTGACTCAACACGAGGCTATCTCGGGCATCCTAATATACAGACCCTCCTGGCTCCCTGGGCAACTTCCGAAGTAGTTTATTAGAAGGGGTTGCTCAGACCGCAATTAAACACAATAAGGTTTTGGTGCTGGGTGACTTGAACCTACACCTAGAGGATCCCGTACAGAAGGAGGCAGAGGATGTTCGCCTTGTTCTACAAGAATTACAGCTCAACCTGCTAAGTGTCGCAGCTACACATCAGAGGGGTCACTGTTTGGACCCTATCTTCGCCAGTTGGGATATGATAAAAATACTTACCCCTTGTCAGCTCCCTTGGACCGACCACTTCCTGGTCCCTTTTCAATGTTTTTACCAGCCTGCTAGGACTATTGACAATGGAATGGGAAACATTATGAAACGCAAATGGAGACAATACTCTAAAGAAAACTTTATAGGTGCCATCCAGAAAGCACAACCATTATGTGCCACGGACAGTGATCAGGCGAACAAGGAATTTAATCTACTTGTAACTGCCACCTTGGATGAGCTAGCTCCCATGAGCAAGGGTAAAGCTAGAGAAGGCAGACAACGTACTGCCCCATGGTTCACTACTGTACTCCAGCAAATCAAATCTAACTGTAAAAAACTTGAAAGGAAATGGAGAAGGAACCCGAGTGAACAAGCAAAAAACAGTTATAGCTCAGCACACCGGAGCTACCAGTATGCGGTGCGTAGAGCTAAAGCCAAATACTTTCAGACACGCATTGAGGCTGCCGAGAGCTCCTCGCGCGAACTGTTCAAAATATATAAAGAAATATCTTTAGTCTCTAGCTTTAACACCCCCACAAAGACCTCCAAGGAGGGATGCAATAGAGTCGCCGACTTTTTCTCTAGCAAAGTTAAAAAGATTTATGCTTCCTTCTCTCAACAACCAGATAAGGGCATAGATTTTATAGCAGGCAGCTCACCTGCAGCCCTTGATTCCTCATTACTAACTTTCGAGGTCCCCGCAGCTGACAAGCCAATAAAGATCTGTCGAAGTGTGAAGTCCGGTTCCCCCAACGATCCGGCTCCGGCCTGGGTCATCTCAGAGGGCCTGATAGCCCTGGAACCTCACATCAGACACGTCCTACAAACCTCCTTTTCCACTCAACAAGTCCCTATGGAGTGGAAGAAGGCCATAGTACTGCCAATAAGGAAAAAAACGAATGTAAGCATGGAGGTGCTGGAAAACCTTAGACCTATTTCCTTATTGCCGTACGTGGCGAAGGTGGCTGAGAAGGTGGTTAACGCTCAGCTTACGGAGCACCTGGAGAAATGGAATCTACTCCATCCCTCACAATCAGGTTTTAGGGCGGGCTACTCCACGGAGACGGCTCTCTTACGAGCCACTGAGACCTTAAGAGCTGGGGCAGATGCAGGTCATACAATGGCCTTGATCATGCTCGACCTAAGCGCGGCTTTTGACACCGTAGCGCATTCCATCTTGCTACGGTGTCTGAGCGAAGCCAGGGTCGTTGGTCCTGCGCTGTGCTGGCTACAATCGTTTCTTACGGAAAGATGTTTCCAGGTACAGCAAGGGACATGCCGCTCAGTTGAGATGTCACTAGACCAGGGAGTGCCTCAGGGCTCAGCCTTGAGCCCTACTCTTTTTAATCTATACATGGCCTCCCTGGCGAAAGTTGTACATTCATTTGGGGTGGAATTGGTGTCGTACGCCGACGACACCCAGCTGCTGATCTCCCTATCGCAGAACACCTCAAACACCCCCAACAACTTTAAATCCTGTATGCAGGCACTAGCAGAGTGGATGGATGCCCATTGCTTAAAACTCAATGGCTCTAAAGCAGAGGTGCTGGTGGTAGGGGGTAAAAGCGAAAACTGGTCGGCCGAGTGGTGGCCTTCATGTCTGGGCCCTACCCCTATACCATGTCAGGAGGCTAAGAATTTAGGAATCTGGATGAACCCCTCTCTTTCATATGATGGCCATATAAGGCGTCTTGTGGGCAAATGTTTTGGAGTACTAAAGACCCTAAATAAAACTTTAGACCTCCTTCCCTTAGCAGCCAGAAGGACACTAACTCAGGCACTGGTGACATCGCGGTTAGATTATGGAAACATTCTGTTCCTTGGGGCAACCGAGGGCAGCATAGGCCGCCTACAAGTCATACAGAACTCCGCCGCCAGGCTGGTGTTAAGAAGACCCAGGAGAGCTAACTCGAAAAAGGCGCTGGACGCGCTCCATTGGCTGCCTGTGAAGAAGCGTGTGCTGTTTAAGTGCCTCCTCTTCTGTCACCGAATTGTCTGGGACAGGTCGCCCGCATACCTAAAGGATCTAGTCAGCCGATATGAACCTACTAGGACCCTCCGTTCGGAGGGTGCCGGACTGCTGACAGTCCCCAGGATTAGGAAGGCTAGAATGGGTGGACGCTCTTTTGCGCTCCAAGCAGCTCAACAATGGAACAAACTTCCCCCTGCTCTGAGACTGGAGAGCAGTGAATCGCGGTTTAGGGCCATGCTTAAAACACATCTATACACTGCGTAGATCCTAGGCTCTCTCACTGTTCACTGATAGCTTCAGCGCGGGGACACGCCGTGATGGCGTTACTGAGCGCTCTATAAGCTCTTTATTATTATTATTATTATTATATGTATTATAATGGTGTGAGACACTCACTTCTACAATAATTTTGATATTGTACTGCAACTTTGCAATGATTTTATTTCATTCATTTGTGTCCGACAGATCTTTCCCATGTTGGAACTACTGCCTGCAGAGACAGCACTGTAGAGTCCACATATGCCCATGTCCATGCCTGACCAGGAGGAAGCAGGACGCCAGAAGACCTAGCAGGCAAAAAACCATCAGGACTAGAACTCTTGTCCCTTCCAAGAAGGATGGAACCATCTTCCTCGATGTCGTGAACCCTCTGAAGCTGAGAAAAGGCTACAGAAGGGAAGTGTCTAGAAACAACTGTTTTGACCGGAGATGTTGGGGGGGGGGGTTTGAGGCGGGAATTGAGCATGTTTATTGAAAAACACAGATCAAACAGCATCACCTGATTTCAGATGGTGTGTAACCAGCTTCAGCGAGACAGCTATGAGCAGCCATTCGCCCAGGTACGGGAAAATTAGAGTAGCCAACTATCTGAGGTGAGCCGCAAATACTGCAATCAGCTTGGTGAAGACTTGAGGAGCCGATATCAAAGCAATCGGGATTACTGCACACTGATAACGAGGGAACTAACAACAAAACGCAGGTTCTTCCTCTGTGACTACAGGTCCCAGTAGTGGACGTATGCATTTGTTGAATGACACCATCTAGTCCCCCCCACTTCCAACACCAACAGGACATGTGCTAGGATCAGCATCTGAACTTATGCTTCATGAGTTAGTTCAGAACCCTCAAGTCTAGACTCAGATTGCCATCCTTCTTGGGAACAGGGGAGTGCCATGAATAGTAGCCCTAGCCAACCTTCTGCTTTGGCACTAAGTTTGCTGTTCCTTTTAGAAAGTGCACTGCCACTTCTTGCTTTAAGATGGTCTTCAGACAGGTGGGAGGACGACGGTGGGGGAGGGCTGATAAGGTAGGAAGGAACGAGCCTGTAGAAAGGTGTGGGTCTACCCCTTACTAATATCTGAAGGATCCACAAGTCCGAAGTAATGGTCTTCCAAGCTGGTCGAAAGGAGGACACAGCCTCACACAGGCTCTTGCTGTGCTGGCAGAATCAAACAAGGCCTGCTTTCCTTATGATACAGAGGAGGAAAAGAAGAAGGCTGGGTGGAGGAATCCACTTCCTATGCCTCTGACACTGCAGCTGTATTGCTAACTAGAGGGCTATGTGGTTGTTGCGTCTGTGTCTGGATAGACTGGTTTTAGCAAAAGATGAACGCTCTATAGAAGCTTTGAAAGAGAAGAAATTGTCTGTAATCCCACTGAGTCAGTTGGAGACTTAAAGATCTGGCTGTTAACTTACTAGCGCTGTCAAAAGTAAGGTCGAAGAGAGTGGCTTGCACATCTGTGGGAAACCCTGAGGTGCAAAGCCAAGTATGAGAGTGGAGTGCTACTGAGGACCCTGTAGCAAGGGACACTGAGTCTGCCGGGATGAGCCCGGACTTGATGTGGAATGAAGCATTCTGGCCGTCTTTGATGACATCTGAAAAATGCGTCTTTATGTCATCAGAAACCTGATGGATGACCAGTTGGGCAATGCCACATAGGGCAAGTGTGTAACTGGGTAAGAGGCGAACAGCATTTAAAGACTAATGTCATGCGTCCTGCAAAAAAAACATGTCCCAAGCCTCGAGATGTTTGGATTCTCCATCTGATTTCGTAGAAAAAGACCCAGACACCTCCCCTAGATAACAAAAAGACAGAATAACCGGGCTCTCTGTGGATGGGTGAGTGAATTGAAAGGGTGGGTCCCCAGATGCAAGCAAATCGCACTTTGATACTAGTCTATTTACCACTGGCACTGATGCAGGCTTCTGTTATGTTGTGAGAAATGGATCCAACATGGAATCATTGACGGAAAGAAAGGCTGCAGAGCACTGGGTTGATGCCAAGAAGACCTCTATGAGGACATTATGTTTGACATCCATGAAGAAAAGTGTCTAGGCGACTTAGCTCAAGAACATTTTGTGTGCTTTCTATGCTTTCTCCTTTTACTTGAGGACTGGAAGTAAGATGACCTTGAGCAGGCTCGCAAATAATGTCAGTTTCACTTTCATTGCCTGCTACGAACAGTTTGGCCTCCCGTACGTTTATTGAATTGGGGATCATGGTCCAACACCAAGCACCAGAGAAAAAGAGTAGGGGGTCAGTGATGGACATTTGTCCCTCAGAGTCCCTACTAGGCTGAAAGCCTCAAAGCTTTAGGGGAGTCATTTCCTAGCACTGCTACTTGTTTTAATTATTTGTTAGAATAAATGTAGGCAAAGTGTAAAACAGAGCTCTGTAATTGCACTGAAGGTAGAGAATAAGAACTGACAATTTTGCACCAGAGCAGGTGCTAAAAGACTTAGGTGACATCACCTGACGTCTATAGGAAGTTAGGGACCCCGTACTAGCGCCTTAGAACTTTTAAGTTTTCAAGATCCATTCTGATGCCTGGGATTCCACAAGTGATAAATCTGCAGGTATAAGTATCTATCAGAAACCTTCTTATAACAAGACATTAGTCATTTTTATCTTTCATGCAAGAAATGTGGTCTCACAATTGCGATCACGGTTCAAAACGCAATGAAACTAAATAGCTGCAGCTTGAAGAGTGGACTGCCCTCACATGCGACCATTCCGCCTTTTCAAAAAGGAGGTAAATGATAACAGTGGGGAGTAGTATCTATAGGAGAAGAGGAAAACATTTATGAGGGGGTCGTTTGAAGATTGCGACGACACTGAGGGACTTCTAGAGTGTACGTCCGATGACGTGCAAGGAATGGCATAGCACCAAGGAGTAACACAGCACCAAGTGGCTGATAACAAACAACAAGCATTGTAATAGCCAATAGGTCTCGCCTTTGGGACCTTGTAACTATTAAGCCAGAACTATTAGCTTTGCCAACGTGTTTAAGCGATGTTGCGGAGCTTTGTGGCTGCTCTATAGCATGTTAAAAACAAGTGCTAAGCAATTTTGTTACCTTAGATATAACCAAGAAGACAACAGAAGAGTGGAGGTTAAGAAATAGTACCTGAAGTACAACACAACAGCGGACGTACACTAGGGGAGAATCAACAGATGCCAGATTTCAGGGGCAGACTGAGGTATTTGAGTGATACTGAGGTGGTTGTGTGCTAGTGCGGAGCAGATGCTCAGGTGACACTGATGGATACTCAAGTGATGCTGAGGTGGTGGTGTGATGATCTGAGGTGGTGGTGAGATGATGCTGAGGTGGTGGTGTGATGCTGAGGTAGTGCTGAGTGATGCTGTGGGCCTCTTGTTGCCTCACTCGATGCCTACGAAAAGGGAGGGGCAGGGGAAATGGAGATGCTGTGTTTGTGCTCGAAGGGTAGGGATAGGGCTCCCAACGCAAAGCATGAGGGGGAAAATTGAAAAAATCAGGACAAGTCGAGAAAGCGCAGCATTTCTGAAACTGGGGCAGTGCAGAGTGAAAATATGTTAAAGTATTCAAAATCAATAAAAAAAGACGAGCGAGCCACGTGCGTAACAAATGAAAGGCGGAGCTGCCATACTTAAAGCGCTGCTTAAGGCATAAAGAATTAGAGTGTGGAGTAGAAGATCAGCATGATGCACAAGGACAGAGTAAGGCGAAGAGTAGCTTGAGGCACAAGGATGGAGAGTGAGGAGAAGAGCAGTGTGAGGCACCAGCTAAGGAGTGCCCAACATTTGTATTTCAAGGTGCACACATGAACATTATTGCCACTGCTCTCACCAAATGGAATACCCGTGCCACCAAACACCACAAGGTTATGACCATGTAGAACAACCAGGAGAAGAACTACTTGCGCACAATTTTTGCAGAAAGCCAACAGCAAAGCAGAAAAGGATGAGCCTCTACATTTTAAATGGTAGTGTTTCACCTATTCCAATGGGTCAGAAATCCTCACATTTAAATAGTAAAGTAGGTTTCTTTATCTGAACCACTGATTCTCCATTTATCTTTATAAACTATTTTAATACTGTCTAGCTAGGACCTCAGTGGCCCTAAGAGAGCAAGAGATAACAGAAGACGCCCTGCCTAAAACTTTTATTAACAATAGACACCTTAATCTAAAATATTATTTAAAAAAACGTAAACATGCACAGGCACTTGTTTGAAATACAGCGTATTAAAATACTTGGCTGTCATCGGCTGTTTCTGTGACCGTCATGATTTGGAGGGCCCTAGGACCAGGACCCCCAACGTGGCCGTCAACATGTCTTTTCTTTTGTAGTGCCAAAAAAAGTTTCAGTAAAAATGTTAATTGGTTACGAATATCACATACATTGCTGACTTCTTACGTACTACATGTACCATTGAAATCATGTGTATTGCGGCGCGATTCTTTTTCGGTGGATGTCAGACTGGCCACGTATCGCCCCTACGTCCATTGGCTCCTGGCGTGTGTTAGGCGGAGTATCTACAGCCCCAGATGGCCCATGTACCGGTAGGGTTTTATCCTTTTTCTTATGATCCCCTCGTCGTTCCCCCAGTCTATGGTCAAGACGAAGGAGCAGGCTGATAAAATCCTCACATGTGGCTGGTTGGGGGTCGATCTGGGTTACCACGTCCTTTAGTTCTTCGCTCAGGCCTTGATGGAAGAGCGCTGCCCTCTTTGCCGTAGGCCACTTAGTTTCCGACACCAATCGTCGGAACGAATTAATGTACTGGACAAGCCCGTTACTACCTTGGCGTAACTCCAGTAGTTCCCTGTCGGCCGTATAAGAATCAGCCCTCCTATCGAACACTTTTATGAACTCCTCCTGGAAAGTGTCCCAATCATGTATAAGAGGGTTGTCTCTACTCACCAACGGCACTGCCCATTGAGCGGCGTTCCCCGCCAGATATATCAAAAAGGCGACTCTCGCCTGGTTGGTGGGAAACGATCTGGGTTTGCAAGAAAAATACAGGGCTACTTGTGTTAAAAACACTTGAAAGGTGCTTGGATCCCCGCTATACCTTTCAGGCGTAGCAAGCGGTATAGATACCGGTAACTCCACTACCACAGCAGCTGGCTGAGCCACCACAGGTGGTCCTGCATCAAATGGGTTCCTTTGGAGATTCTCCATTCTGGCCCTTATGTCCGCAGTTTCCAGCCGGGAGGCCGCTAGTTCGGTCTGAACAGCAAGCAGGGCGGCTAACACATCGTCCATGTTGGCCATATTCACCAACCTAACCGGGAGGCTAATTAGTTGTGTAGGTCAGATATTATGTAATCCCTGACTGCCCTCGGGATTGGGTTGTACTCTGTCCTCCAAGACCCTAAAACCACAATGCGGAAATAAGGCACCCATAGGCCAAAGGTATGTTAACAAGCTTTAATGAAGGTTGGATTACACTCCATAAAGTACGCTGTAAGGTTCAACAAGAACAGGAAGGGTTAACTCCACCCTTCACTGCCCTAGCCGCGCTCAAACGTCCTCCACATGAGTGCCAGTGCTGACACTCCCCAACGGAGGGCACCGTGCTAAGTGGTGGCCAACAATGCCACTCGAGCCTTCACTATCTTGAAGAGGTTCTGGCAAGCCGTCCTAACCGTCCCCCGTAAGAATGCCGGTCCCGACACTCACCAACGAGGGGTACAGTAATGCCTCGGTGAGTAGCACAACATGCCACTCGAGCAAAGAACCTCAATGCCTGTGATGCCTGCAATCAGTATTCAAACACAAGTCCAGGCTGGAACACCCAGGGAAAATAGAAGTCCTTACGATACCACTGAACCTCAACAGATGAAATCGCTATTCAACTGTTGATATGCTGTTCGAGTGTGCACACAGGAGCAGCCGCTCAACTGCGCCGGGATTCAAAGTCACAACAAGTTACAGCCCTCGTCCGCAAACACTGATCCCAAACAGCGGACATGCTCGTGAATCCAGTCAGAGCGTTCGCTTGAGCCTCACTCGTATTCCACACACGGGGCTCTTCGCTTTCGAACTACAAGGAACGTAGTCCCTTACCTTAGGGCAGAGGTCTTCAAACTTTTTGATGCTGAGACCCCCCTTTCAAAAGATTTTAGGCGTAAGGACCCCTCCTGAAACAAGTTTCTGGAACCTGGTACTCCTCATCCTCGACAACCATAAACGTCCCCAATTCCCACGGCAAATCATTTTTGTGGTGAAACAATATTAAACTGTACGGGCCGCCATGCGCATAAATGTAACCTGCACGAGTGCTGCACTTAATGTAGTAGTAGCACAGTGCCCGGTTAATTTAATATGCAGGTATACCACGCTTGATGATGTAGTCGGCGCCCACTTTCATCATTATTTATTTATTTAAATCATGCAACCTGGCCTTCTTGGTGCCTCATTTAAACATGGCACCCGCTTAATTAAATACGTATAGACTCCGCACTTCCTGTTGCAACACGGCGCCTGTGGCACGCAGCCGAGCTTCGGAGCTGCAGCCAGTTGCCGAGAGAGCAGGGTGAAAGTGAAATGCTCTGCCTCAGGATGCTGGAGGGTGTCTCGAGGATCAACGGACAGGAGGCAGTTTTCTGCAGGTAAAGTTCCACTGGTTGACAAAAATGAGAGTTGGACTCAGTACTTAAGTAAGCAGTAAGCAAACTTAGCACTCTTCTACAGCAACACATGTTAAAGAGCAGTGCATGCTGGTTCCCATCAAGTCACTGTGCGGGAACAGCTTCTTTAATATGATGCATTGTTATCTTTACTCATTAACTGTAGTGATTTGGCAATAGCAGCTGCATTGCATCCTGGTAGTTAATTTTCCCAATGCTTGCACACACGTACTGCAATGCATCAAAATCGTATTTTGACATTTTTTAGATATGGGCTTTTCATGAGAATATGTGAAATACATAGCTAAAACTAGCAATGGGATAATTACAGGCCCAACGGAACTGCCAATTAATAGCACATGCCTGTATTGCAGTCTCTGTTGGTATTTCGCTGGAAGTAGCTCAAGTGGCTGTTAGTATTTCTAAGATGGCAACTGCACCTTGTGAGAGATCAGCCTACTCCTGCCCCTGACAAAAGGAATGTTTAGTGAAGTAGAGAGAAGAGAAAGTGTCTGTTGAGGCCCCATTGGACATCAGCTTGGTTAGTAGGAGTCTCTCCCCTGGACTGCATCCATACTAACACCTGTGAGGTCATTGTAGCTTCATACTGTCTGAGGTACTGGGCTGTTAGCAGTTGAGCCAGACTGGCTTAGTGTGCATGTTTAGGGTCAGTCCTCTCTAAACTCGAAATTCCTGGTGATGTCTAAACAACTGCACTATGGGAGCAAAGAGAAGCTAAGCGATTCCATACACACAGAAATACTATATTTTGCTTGCACAGTTACAACTTTGGAGCAGTTGAGGACTTGTGACAGGATCACACAGAAATGTGAGTAAGGTTAAATGCCAACTGCTAAGCAGAATGAGATATAAAAGCTCTTAATGTGCTATTGTGGGCACTTTTTCCTTACATAATTACTCCAAAATATAAATAAAAACATAATTTATAATACCTATAGCTTTTACTTTTATAAGTGCGCGACATATTGTATTGTAAATGCTTGTTCTTGCTACTTACTGAAATTCAACACCTCCTTCCCGATAGTAGGCGCTATGTAAATATATTTGCAATTAGAAGCACGCACTTCACAGCTAGTCACTAAGCTTCCAGGGAGGGATTTAATCAATGAAAGTCAGTACCAAGCATTCTTTACATCTACAAATTGCCCTTTACACTTTCAGATTAACCCGTAGCGCGCACATTTCCAGTCCTTTCAGGCAAGCAGGCAAACCTTGCCTAGCTGTCTGATCAGCTCCGGTTTCACAGCACAGGAGAACACTTCCTGAATTGCAATGAAGCTCGAAGTATTTTAATTTCAAAATGAACTGCCCAGGGACGGTTTACTTTTCCAAGAGGCCAGGCGGAAGTGAGCCCAGGGAATGCGCGATCCCCTTCCCATGACTCCACGACCCCCCTGGGGGTCGCGCCCCACAGATTGAAGACCTCTGCCTTAGGGTGTTTCTCGGGTCCTTGGTACGGCACGGCAATATCCGACGTGTTGCGTTGTGGTCGCCATGTTTTTATACCTCTCCGCGGAGTGCGCATGCGCCGCGCCCTGCCTCACGGGATCTGTAGTTCCCTTGAGTTCGGGAATCGGGAAACGTAGTTCCTGCTCGTTCCGTATTGCGGTACCGGGTCCTCCGTCCGCCAGCTGCTCCTATGTTGTCAAGGAACATGACACTGGGTCACTATCCAGTGACCAGGAAGGAACCAGGCGATGTTGTGTGCTTGAAGGTGAAGAAGGTGAGCTTGTCTCTTCAGCCACGGGGTCCAGGAGGCATCGACGATGACCAGGCGCTGGATTTGAGCTGTCCCACGAAGGATCTAGTTGACTGCGGTGTCGGTATCCGGATTGGATCCAACAAGCCTTGGCCACCGCAACCCATGCAGTATGTTGAGATTGTCTCTGTTGCAGACCAGCAAGGTCTGTGCCGCTTCTCCTTTTGAAGGGAGGCTGGAGCAAGCCTGGAACAACCTGGAAAGCAGTTTAGTTAAAAATAAATGTTTTCAGGGGGCTCACTAGTCAACGGGCAAGGAACCCGGAAGACGCATTGAGCTGAATTGCAAGAGTGGGCCCCACGCGGCACTCGTGGAGTGCTGAGCTTCGGTGCAAATGGCACTCGGGTCTGGGGCTTTTCGTATCCCAATGTACAACTGCGAGGGTACCTCGGCAGTCGAGCTGTTAGCAAAATGCAGGATGTCCAGGGTGTCCGGTCCCACGTCTCTCGTGTTCGCCACGGGTCTCAGCTTTGCTGTGGATGTGGGTCGGAGTTAGAGAAGTCTGAGAGTCCAGTTCCTGTGTCGCTGACTCTTCGGGTTCCGGCGGGAGTGTCGACAAAGCAGACCGGCAAGTTACTGGTGGTGCCTGTTTGCACAGGGTGGTCACTCCTTGACCACAAGGGAGATGTCTTCCGTCTTCTAGTCAGAATAGAATGCCGAAGGTCCAAGAGTTCTGTATCAAAGTTTCTTTCCAGGATAATCTAAAGTCCTGGGGACACAGCTCCTATACTTATACTAGGGATGGGGTCTGGATTACCTGCCTAGGTACCTCCTATGGGTGGACCTGAAAAGGGGGTAGTTACACCCTTTTCCCGTAGTCCAGTTTCGCGCCAGAGCTGGGGCTGGAGTGCCCAGGAACTGGTTTGAACCGGGCTATGCATGGAGCACCTTGCGTGCCCCAGGCAGTGTCTCAAAAAGCATCTGCTGATGCAGCCCTCCCTGTCCCAATACATATCTGCCAGTCTGGGGAGGTACTGGCACCTCCCTGGACAGGAAACCTATTGTCCAGGCCTCCCTTGCCGGAGTTTTGTCCAGCAGCAGGAGACCAGACTTGTGTCTGTGGCAGCAGCATCCATTTTGTGATGCTGGGGCTCTTTTTAACTTTAACCGGGTAAAGCAGTAACATACATGTCTTTTCCCTCTAGAAGGGTGGAATGCTATCCCCGCCGCCAGAATTGGCGGGGGTAGTATTCCAAAGTGTTTGACACCTTACACAACATGTTTTGATAAAGCCAAACCAAAGTTAGCATTAACCGCGAGGATTATAATGCACTTAAGAGTATAAGGTATGGCTATATCATAGAACAGCTAGAAGGAGATAGTTCTGAAATCTGCAGAGGGGCTCAGCTCATGCTAGGGCACCCTCTCACATACATGGAGAGAGAACAGCTGGGCTGTGGGTCTGATTTGCAGGCCCACAGCCACACTAAAGTAAAAAAAACAGAAAATTACAGCAAAAACTGGGGGTCACCATAGGAAGCAGATCCTACTCTCCTACAGTCAACGGTGGCTCGCTCGCTGACGGTGACAATCGTCGACTGCTGTTACTTCGATGGAGATATTGACGACTTCACAGACAGCACTTTTTTTTACCACGGCGCTGCCGTCATCAACTTCAGTTTCAACGAAGGCTCCACCTCTTCAGATGACGATGTGAGTGGAATGGTCGTCCAAATTAGACCCTGCGTCGACGATAAGGATAGCATAAACGATGAGGGCAATAGAGCAAGTTGTTGATGTTGGCGTGCCCAAAGTGCCGCCTCTTGTCGTCAACAGTGCTGAAACACTTTTATTCACCGACAGAGAGCTCGCCGACAGCTTGTCAGAAGTAGGATTTTTGAATGTTAATTTGAGCTCTGTAGGTGGTGTTTTTGGCTCAGAAACAGTCTTGGATGGCTGTTCTATTTTTTTTAGAACCTTTTTTGCACTCAGGGGAAGATTCATGAGAGGACTTCTTGGCGCATTTTCTGACATGCTCTTTATCAGAATGTGAGGATCCCCTTACCTTCTTTACAGAAATGTTAGAATTAGTAGACTGCTTACTCAGAGTCTGATACAGGGTCAGACCTGGTTTTCAATTCCTGGAGCCAGATAAGAAGACGTCCTTCCCGGTCTCTAAGGGTTTTGTTAGAAAAGGTGAGACATATCTTGCAGTCTGACGCCTTATGAGATGTGTACAAACAATAAATGCAGTCTTTATGAGGGTCCTCTAAATCTCTTCTTCAAACAAGTGGCACACTCCCTGACGAGAGCCTTCCGTAAGTCGGGATCGTCTTCAGGACAAGGTTGTCGATGAGGGCAGTGCCGCGCACGCGTACATAGATTGCGTGAGGTAGGTCCTTCGGTCTGGGTCTGCGAAGGGGCGGGCTGATCGTTGCTTCTAGGAGTCAACGGCGGGGAAGCCTGTGTTATTCCCGACTTACGGGGATCGAAACGCCGTCGACATTGCAGCATTATTTGTTGACGCATTTTACGTTTTGTGCTCCAAAAAATTTATTGAATTTTGCTTCAAAGTAACTGCAACTTGAAACTGTGGAGCCATCACTGTATATAATTCTTGTCACTATGCGCCGTTCACGCTGCTCACTCTAGCACTTGCACTTTCACTTATTGTAAATATCACCATTCACCAAGTGCCTTTTCGGTTGTCACATGATTTGCTCGACACAGTGCTGTTTAACTGTATTTAGCCATGTGAAAGACCCCTAAAAACCTGCTAAATAATAAGCTTTTCCTAAAAAAACGTTTTTGAGACTCCTTGGTTCTGTCCTGTTCTTTGTAATGCTAATTGCATACTGCATTTAATTGACTTTCATTAAGACCAGTTGGGAATTGTTTCTTTTTGCCTAGCGCCTTGGGAGCGCTCTTTGCTGTATTACGGGTGTTTTTAGTGTCTAATGCCCAATGCGTGAGACTTGGCAGGTGCCTACCCTGCGATGTTGCCCGTATTTGGATATTTACATGCGAGTGCCCACCTCGCTTATTTTTGAGTTTATTTGCCCTCTGGCAGGTGCCTACCCTGCCAGGGACCTGCCGCAATAATTTATTTTCCACGAGGGAGCCCACTCCTCGGGAAACTGTGCCGCCGCCTGCCTGTCTAAGGAAGGGGCCGCCGCGCTGCCCGCGGCGACCCGGAAGCGCTTGGCCGGCCGGCCAATCCGGTCGCGGCCGGCCGGAAGTCCCGCCCTGAGGGAAGAGGCGAGGAGGAGAGGCGAGGAGGAGAAGCATGGCGGAGCGGTAGCGGAGGGGGCGCAAGGCACATTGTCGGTGCCTGCCCCCGCCGCGGAGAGAAGAAGAAAGGAGGAGTGTGGCCGGCTTCTGGGGCTCCCATGTGCAGAGGGAGCCCCGAGTGAGGAGAGCAGCCGAAAGCGTCTGAGCGCGCTGGCGGGGCTCCGTGGTGGAAGAGGAGCCCCGCGCTGGCCAGAAGAAGAGCCGCCGCCCGGAGGAGCTGCCCCTGAGGCCCGGTGAGTCTGGGCTGGGGCCGGGCAGAGTGGGGCTGAGCAGGGGAGGGGCGCCGGGACACATTGTCTGTGTCCGCCCCCCCCCCCCCCCCCCGCAGTAGCGCGAGCTCGCGCTCGATGTGTGAAGCCACGAGGGCTTCAAGGGCGGCCCCGGTTGGCAGTGGGCCGCCCCAACGTGACTTAGAGCCTGTTGAGGCTCGGCCATTTCCCTTGACTCGAGTCTCCCGTGAGGGACTCCAACGACCCCCACCTTTGTCGTCAGAGCCAGAGGGGCTCAGGGGGCCATGCTTGGAGATGTCGAGCCCCAGAGGGGGGGCTCCAACAACCCCTCATGTGTTTAGGAGCCTGCTAGGCTCAGGGGGGTTAACTTGCTGAGGAGCCAGAGGGCTCCAGAGAGAGCGTTTGTTCGAGCCTGTGTGGCTCAGTTTGGCGCAATGTACTGCTAGGGCCAGTGAGAGTCCTGCCGCAGTTTTTATTTCCCAGCTGCCCAGCACTTTGTGGGCGGCTGCCACGTTTAGGTTTTTTGTACTTTTGAAACTGGCGCTGCATGGCAGCGCACCCTGACTTTGGACTCAGGGCATCTTTGCCCCACAAGGCCAGTTGGCCTAGGTACTGCCACAGGTAGTGGCTTATGTAGTGTTGGCGCAATGTGATTTCTATGCTTTTTATTAGTCATTGCTAATGTGAGTTTTTGTGCTATTGATTTATTATGCACCTCTGAATGTGTAGGTTTATGCATTATGTGTCTTTCTTTCCATGCACTGCACCTCTGAATGTTTAGTCATCATGTGTCTTCTTGCGCTGCACCCCTGAATGTATTTTATTGCATCATGTGCTTTATTCTTAACACCTCTGAATGTTTTAGGCATCATGTGTTTCTCTTTATTACTCCTCTGAATGTAGGTTATTGCATCATGGGTAATGTGTTCTTTTCCTAGACCCCTAAACGCTGAGTGATACTTAGGTGGTTGTCTTTTCTACTCCTCTGAATGTAGGTTTATTGCATCATGAGTATTGTATTCTTTCTTAGACCCCTAAATGCTGTGTGATACTTAGGTGGTTCTTCATTTTTAGTACAGGTGGTCCTAGTAAGGTCCTGGTTCCTGTTAACAGTGGTTACTGGTTGTTATCTTTGATTATTATTTTATGTTACATTCATCATTTGATCTAGAAGTGCTATATCTGATTCTGACAGGCGCCCATGTGGCCCGGTCTTGTGTACATAATCCCTGTGAATATTGCCCGTGCCAGTTGGCACCATGTATATTGTGTGATTTTATCTGATGTGGTTTTATAATACAAAAGTTATTTTTATAATAACCTTGTGTGGAGTCTCTTTTGTGGTGTGCCTAGTATGTTGTTGCTGTTGTGCGCTGGCGCAAATGCTTTACACATTGCCTCCGAGTTTAGCCTTACTGCTTGTGCCAAGCCACCAAGGGGGTGAGCAGAGGTTATCTTGGCGTGTGACTTCCTTGCCCTGACTAGAATGGTGGTTTCTGCCTGGCTTTGGCGTCAGCCTTAGCCTACCAGAAATAGCCAGTTCTAACAGGAAGTGATGGAGCTATACAAGAAGTAGTGATGTCCATGTGGTTTGTATCTAATTAAGATAATACTGGAACAGATAAAGGTAGCTGGGGAGGCGGGTGAGCGTGTGTAACTCTGCAGCTCTACATGCCAAGAACAGATGCATATTGGTAATTAGCATTTTCTGTTCGAGGCATATGAGCTGCAGATTACACACTGTGCATAGATTGTATAGCAGTACCCACCTTAGCTGCAACCACCCGTATCTGTTGCAATTGTTTGAAACAGAGTTTTAGTACAGCCTGGCCCACAGCGGCTTGTTGCTTAGTTTGCACATCTACAAAATAGTGTTTTGTGAATGTGTGCAGTGTAGACCATGTAGCTGCTTTGCATATATCACCTAGGAGAATGTTCCCTAAGAATGCCATTGAAGCCTCCATTTTTATTGTAGAATGGGCTTTTGGAGGAATTGTTAACATACTTTTGGCTTTATGGTAACATATTTGTATGCATTTAGCAATCCACCTAGCTATCCACGATTTTGATATGGGGTTGCCTTTATGTGGTGGTGAAAAAGACACAAAAAGCTGTTTAGTTTTACGAAATTGTGTTCTTTCAATGTACTACAGTAACGCTCTTTTGACATCTAAGGTGTGTAGAGTTCTTTCAGCAACTGCTTGTAGCTGCGAGAAAAAAAACGGGCAGCTCAACAGATTGATTTAGATGGAATGGTGAAATGACTTTTGGAAGGAATTTAGGATTAGTATGGAGAACCGATTTGTTATGATGCATTTGCAGACAAGGTTCTTGAATGGTAAATGCTTGCAGTTCACTAACTCTTCTGAGAGAAGTAATGGCTACTAGGAAAGCTACTTTCCAAGTTAGGAATTGCAATTCACATTTAATTAAGGGTTCAAAGGGAAGTCCCATTAACCGTGTGAGAACAGTGTTTAAGTTCCACACTGGTGAAGGTGGTGTTCCGGGAGGGATTATTTTTTGAAATCTTTCCATGAAAGCCTTTATAGCTTGTACTCAGAGATAGATGTTGTCTATTCTGTAAGTATGCTGCAATGGCAGCAAGGTGTAGTCTGATAGACATGTAAATTACACTTTTGAAGGTGTAAGAGGTATCCTATGATGTGTTGAATAGACATCTTGGGGATTTATGTGGTTGTTTTGACAGTAGATCACAAACAGTTTTCACTTAGCAGCATAACATGCTCTAGTAGTGGGACGTCTAGCATCTTTGATAACATTCATACATTCTTGAGGAAGGTGGAGGTAACCAAACTCTATGACTTCAGGAGCCAGATCGCTAGGTTGAGCTGAGCTGGGTCCGGGTGTCTGATCTCTCCATGGTTCTGTGTTAATAGGTGTGGAGATAGGCTTAGTTTTTGGTGTGGTACCACAGATAGTTGCAGCAGTGTGGTGTACCACGGTTGTCTGGCCCAAGTTGGAGCAACTAGAATGAGTGTTATGGAATGTTGCTGTAGTTTGCGTACCACTAACGGAAGTAGTGGGCGAGGAGGGAAAACGTACGTAAATTGTCCTGATCCATATCGCATTGCCTTTAGACAATGGGTGTGGGTATCGGGCGGCGGCGTTTGGGCATTTTGCATTTTCTTGGGGTCTATCTGAGGTTGTCCCCACGTTTGAAAGAACGGTTGAAGAACTTGCGGATGAAGTTCCCACTTGTGGATCTGCGGTGTTTGTCGACTTAGCAGATCTGCCATGGTGTTTAGTATACCTGGAAAATGTTGGGCAAAGAGGAAGATCTTTAGTGGTATAGCCCATCTCCACATCTGCTGTGCTAACTGGGAGAGCTGCAGAGAGTGTGTCCCTCCTTGTTTGTTTATGTAGTACATGGCTGTCATATTGTCTGTGCGGACTAAGACAGCTTTGCCTGATATTTGTTTTTGGAATGCTTTTAGGGCTAGAAAAACTGCTAGCAACTCCAAGTGGTTTATGTGGAGTAACTTTTGTTGTGGTGTCCACCTGCCTTGCATGGTGTGATGCAGTAGGTGAGCCCCCCAGCCGGAGAGCGACGCGTCCGCTGTCATGATTATTTGAGGAACTGGCTCTTGAAATGGTCAGCCCTTTGAAAGGTTTTTGGTGCTCCACCATTGCAGAGAGTGATGAGTCCGACTGTCTACCAACACTAGGCCTGTTAATGGACCTTGAGCCTGGTTCCATTGGTGCGTTAGGCACTCTTGAAGTAGACGCATTTGCAGTCTTGCGTGAGGTACTATAAATATGCAAGATGCCATCATTCCTATGGAAAAATAACAGTTGATGGGCAGAATGCAGAACAATGTCATACATTTACCCCATTACACAGATCTGGGCCTAAATCCATTGCTTTTGTGCACTCCACACCACCCCAGTTCAGACATGGCCATATGCAAATCAGCCCTGACCCTGTGCCTCATGAGAACAGTCCAGCCCGAACTGCCAGGCCATGTCTTTCCTGGACCGGAATCAAGCATCCTAGGACCGGTTTCTGGCAATCAGCCGTCTTCAGCCAGGATAGCTTGACTCCAGTGGTGTTTTTGCATTCCTATGAGCTGCATGAACACTCGAGCTGGAAGCGAGTGTTGGGGTTTGAATCTTGTTAGGAGAGTTTGTACACTTGCTATCCTGGCTGAAGAGGGATAGGCTAGTGTTAATTGGGTGTTTATTGTAGCGCTGAGGTATTGTTGTATGTGTGAAGGTTGCAGATGTGACTTGGTGTGATTTACTGTGAATCCCAAGTTGTGGAGCAGTTGAATTGTAGCGTGAGTGTGTTGTACACACTGTTTGAATGAGCTGGCTTTTATGAGCCAGTCGTCTAGGTATGGGAAGACGTAAATATGCTGTCTTCTTAAGTGTGCTGCTACCACTGCTAGGCATTTGGTAAACACACTTGGTGCTGTTGTGACTCCGAATGGGAGCACTTTGAACTGGTAGTGCTGCCCGTCTAGCACAAATATGATATATTTTCTGTGCGCTGTGTGGATGGGAATGTGGAAGTAGGTGTCCTTGAGATCTAGAGTGACAAGGAAGTCGTTTTGTAACAGGAGCGGAAGGACTTGTTGAACTGAGACCATATGAAAATGATCCGACTGTATGTAAATGTTTAGAGGTCTGAGGTCTAGGAAAGGTCTTAGAGATCCGTCCTTCTTTGGGATTAAGAAATATAGGGAGTATACTCCCTTGTTTTGCAGATGCTTTGGAACTATTTCTATTGCATTTTTCTGCAGGAGAGAATCCACTTCCTGTCTGAGCATTATCAAATGTTCCTGTGACATTGGACGCTGTCTTGGTGGTATGTTTGGGGGGGGGGTGGGTGTTAGTTCTTGACAGTAACCTGACTGAATTATTTGAAGCACCCACCTGTCTGATGTGATGTTTTCCCAGGCCGGTAGATATTGGTGTAGTCTTCCCCCGACAGGAGTGGAATGAGGCGGGGGAGGGGAGTCATTGGGCAGGGGGTGGAGGCAGAGCGGGAGTTGTTGTGTTTCCCTCTGCCAATGTTGTTGTTACCTCTGTAACCACCCATTTGGTAGCCCCTACTATAGGTGGATTGTATGGGGGCTTTGTACGAGGTGGAAGGTGAATCTGAAGAGTATCCCCTGTTGGATCCCTGTTGGCACTTGAAGAAGTTTTCGGATCTGAAGCGTGTTTGCTTGATTCCAACCTTGGTTTCGGTGCCGAGAGGGTATCAGTATGCTTCGGCGCCGATTGTTTCGATGTCGGCGTTGCAGCTGATGTTGTCTTTTTCAGTGCCGATAGGTGTGCGTGGGGAGGTCGACTCGAGCCAGAGTCGCCTGAAGGCTTGGGTAGCTTCTAAGCCGGGCCCAAAGGTGGGGCAGTAGTAGCAGTGTCTAGGTGTGCACCTGAGGACGAGGGTGTGACCGGAGCCTTTTTTGGGTGTGTTGAGGAAGGGTCGGGGTCGACTGTCTTACTTACGACCTGCTGTGCTAGAGTGACGTCCTCGACATCGGAATCTTCTGCCTCGGAGTTGCTGTCAACGTCATGTTGTTCTGGGACGTCGACGCCCTCTGCGAAGATGTCGTCTGGAATCGGAGCTGAAGATCGAGCCATTGTTCTCCTAGCTCTTCGGTCCCAAATCGGCTTCTTGGAGCGGAAGGAGGCACAAGCGGAACAGTCTCTGGCCTCGTGCTCCGGGGAGAGGCAAAGGTTACACACCTCATGAAGGTCGGTGTGGGGAAACTTCGACCTACATTGAGGACACTTTTTAAATTGTGTCCTTTCCATGAGCTGGAGTCGAGGCCTAGTTAGGCCCTAAGTTCGTCGTCGACGACCGGAATGGAAGTCCTCGGTGTTGAAGAGTAGCGTCGACTGGAAACGCGTTCGAAACTAAATTATAGAAGCTGGTGAGGATTGCGCGCAGAAGGAAATCAGTTACAACACGGAGCGCTGGAAACACATCCGAGCCCGGTGGCGGAAAAAACCAATCTGGGGATGGAGCCGAAGCCCATGCGCAGTATCATCCAAAGGAGGAGTCACCTCTCCCGTGACTTAAGACTTTTCTACAACAAAAACAATCTGCAAACATTCGGGCCCAACACTATGTGGCTATCTATGCACAGTGTGTAATCTGCAGCTCAAATGCCTCCAACATATGTCTATGAATTTATAATTCAATGAACGTACTTTCCTGAAGAAAGAAGTCCAGAAATAATCTTTAGATGAAAAAGCTGAGCAGAGCTCAGAGGAGACTCTCTAGCACAACGTGCAGTAGAAAATCTGAGGTACTGACCTTCTCTCTGGAGTGTTCTAGAGGGTGATTCATGCTGATTGGCTAAGGCAAAACTTTGGTACCTTTTTTAATAATGACTATAAGAGGTTGATAAACTAAGAGGCCTAGGCCTTTTCTAGTCTATACCCATCAGTGTACTATTACTACTACTATTTTAAAGTACCGGGGACTTCCATCATGACGACGGGGAATGATTCAAGCATGTGAATCTATGAAAGTTCAAATACTGGAGCAATAATAAATTAAACCGAGATCCACGCCAATTATAGAAAAATACGCTTCTTTTAAGTTTTATTTGAAGATCAAGATGTATGCAAAAAGGTAAGTACGTTTTTCAGGAAAAATACTATACACTTTAGTTCAGTTTTCAGGCTGTGCAATGTTAACCTACGGAGGAAAACAAGAATGTAGTTTTTCAGTTAAGTACACTACTTAAAGATCCAGTCTTTGTGGTTTCAGGTCAACACCAGGCAAGGTTCAGATTAGCACAGAAACTGCACCATCAGGTGCACAAAGGTGGTAGGATGCAGAGGTCAGATTCGGGGTTGGGTGCCCAATGTTAACCAATGGAGACTGGGAGTGCTTGAAGATGCACTGCTCAAAGGTGAGTAAAGTGGTATAAGGGGTCGATCTCCTAAAGTTAACTAAAGTACAAGGGGGCCACAAGGCAGCACCAAACTAACACCATCAGCAGCACAGGGGCGGCTGGGTGTAGAGTGCCAACACAGTATTGGGCGTCCAATGTTAATCCAAGGGGGAGATCGGTCTTGAAGAAAGGATGCAGGTTCAAGCCCAGAAGCCGGACAAAGAAAACCCACAACTGTCCAGGTAAGTGGAGATGCTAGGGAAACAGTCAGTCAAGCACCCCAGGGGCTTTGGGTGCATGGTTGTCCTTTGGCGTTCTGAAACAGCTTACCAGACAGGTTGCAGTCATGGGAAGTCTTTGGATTGAGGCTGCAGGCATCGAGGTTGAGTCCTGCAGGGGTCAGCCCACTGTAGACTATCGCTCAGAAGTGCTGGGAAGCTTCACAGGACCAGTGGGCCACTTAGACTTGGGCCGTGTGAGTCGGGTGCAGAGGTGGATCCGGCGGTGGTTTCGCTGTTCCTCAGGGCAGAGGTCTTTGTTCTTTGAAGTTGGTTTCTTCTGGACAGGTCCGCAGTCCATGGGAGATCTTGGTCTTTGTCGAAGGCAGGCAATCTTCCCAAGGTTTTGGAGGTCGCTGGGCTGCAGGATGGGTCGTCTTTTGGCACAGGATTGTCAAGGGCGGCAGAGGTGGGTAGGGATGGGGTAGTCTTCTCTGCTGGTGTGACGGTGTAGTGTCTGGTTCTTCTTAGGTTGTCAGGAATCTGATTTCAGTGTCTGGGGGTCCCATATAAATACTAGATTTAGGGGATTACAGGGGAGTGATAGGTAGGGGCCAATGGGTCTCTTACCTGGGTGTCTACACCCACTATTATGTCAACCCCCTGTGAGAGGGGGCATAGCTCTAGCTCTGATTGGACGAGTCCCACTATCTTCAAGATGGTGGGTACTGAAAAATGTGCTTCACTTCGCCTTCTGCACCTGAGGGGATGAGTAGGCAAAAGGGGGCACACCTCCTACTCGTCCTAAGGTTTCCAGTCTGTTTTCTCACCAAAAGTGGGGGCTTAAGGCGGGGGCTGGCATCTGCTGCGAGCAGTAGAGGCTGGGTTTGCATTACAAATGTGGCAAAGTCTTTGAAGCTTCCCTCTTGAGCACTATGCTCATCCAGGGAGGAGGAAGTGACATCTCCGCTCAAAATGTGCTTTGCTTCTGGCTCCAGAGAGCAGGGGCTCGCGATCTAGAGGTCCAGAAATATGTCTGATGGTGGCAGCCTCCCTAAAGTGAGTCAGAGACCACACCAGGGTTCCCAGTACACTTCAGTCAAAGTTCCATCAGATGCCAGGCAAAAACTTGGGGGATACTGAAACAGAAACCCACTTCCCAAATGCCTAGCCTGTCTGCAGTGACGAGAAAGGCGCAGAGTTCTTGATCGCTCTGTGGCGAGATCTCGAAGGTGGTGATGGATAGCAACAGAAGCCAAAGGTGGACTGGTTGGCGAGTGTCTGATGTGATGGGATTCTGTGGTAAGGATGCGTATTTCAACCTCAGGCCTCTGTGAGTCAGACTACAAGTACTCAATCGAAAAGCACAACAAATAACACTCAGGATAAAACAGGGAGTCAGAGAGAAACTTTGGAATAGTTGCAAAGGTTTTTAAGTCTACTATGTAGTTGTCCACCACCTACGGCGAGACACTGAATACTGTGTGTAGACATTAATTGTAAAAGCAGTATTATCAGGACACGCTGAGATAATTGGTAGTACTAACCACTGAAGGCTAAGGGTAAGGTGTCACCCCAGCAATGGACTCAGCGGAGAGGAAGAGATGGTGACAGAGGGATCCCAAATGTTGGTTTGTTGTGGTAGGTAACTGGTGCACTGAATTGCAGGAGTTAAGCAGGACATTACCAGGGGGAACCCGAAAGATAAGAAACCAAAGGGAGGGACCAAAACAACAAAGATGCGTGGAAAGTTAAGGCAAGGTGTTAACTGGTGAGAGAGTGAAGAAACAAAACAGTTACTGGGCAAGGTGTTCTCAGTTGGGCTGGGTTAAATACTGCCTCTTCCACACTTGGAACTCTGCAATGGAAATGAGTACCCCAATGGATTGGGAAGGATGCTAACATTGCCAGAACTTCTAAAGTCATGTTAGGTGTTTCCAGAGTCTTCATGTCCTTTTCCTATGCATAGTAGCGCAAGAATGCCCTGAGACCTACTGACACAATGGTCCAGACGGTGGCACTGGAGGCACTACTTGTTAATGAAAAGAAGTTGTAGCGGTGGAGGAGGCAGAGGAGTCTTCGCTGGATGAGGACGTGAAGGTTGTGGAAAAGGAATGAACAATCTGGAATGGTTACTGTATAAGAGGATATAGCGGTGGAGGAGGCAGAGGAGTCTTCGCTGGATGAGGACGTGAAGGCTGTGGAAAAGGAATGAACAATCTGGAATGGTTACTGTATAAGAGGATATGGGTGGTGAATATGCTCTAGAGTGTTTAGAGTCCTTGCCTTCATCCTTCTGAGCCACTTGCAGTTTATATAAAATAAAAATAAGTTTGTGTGCCTTGAAATCATAGTATCTCTAGAAGTCAAAATCTTCCTTGTTCTCTAAAGCCTTGACCTTTTTGACATTGTTGGCAACCCAGAGCTTAAAAGGGAACATTTTGGTGCTTTACCTTGCTTCAATGTAAACAAGGGAAGGCCTCCACCATTCTCGATGCCTTCTCTTCTAGGGGTAGGAGGCAAACTCCGCTCAGAGCGCAGAGTTCAGCAAAAAACTCTGCCTCTGTCGCGTCACAAAGTTTTAGGCACCCACCGACCAACAATTTTTAGCTTGTCAACCGTTTTCTCTTTCTATGCTGTCTCCGCTCTCAAACCGCAAGATCTCTATGGTGTTTTGTTTTAATTTTCATCCTAGTCACACCTACACGAGGCCAGACTAAAATGCACTCTAGGGAAGCAGGAGAGGGAGCGCGAGAGGGCAGCTGGGGCGGAGTGTCACTTCACCCTGCTATTGCTATCTCTTTGGGTGCTTTGTTGGATTGCTGCAGGCTCCTTGGGAGGCTTGAGACTGGCCACCCCGCCTTCCCCAGCCGTTCTAAGATGGTGACTGCTGAGGCAGCAGCGGAGTCGCAGGCGCCTGTGGAGGCAGTCAAGACACCTGCCGGTGCTCCTTCCTTGCCAGATTTCACGGTGGCCTGCTCATTCCTGGAGCGGTACGGGGCGCTGCTGGAGCTTTCTGAATTTACGTTCCTGTAGCTGGATGGAGTGTTGTGGGATACTAGCCTCATATTCAGGTATTTGAAGGGTTGTGGACAACCCGGTTAAAGCAGATGATGCATCTTTTAAATGCTAATCACAATTGGCCAGTTACTTCATGCACTGTTCGCAGCTACAGGTGCTGGACCTTCTGGGCTATCTTAACAGCCGGAGAGCTGCTGCAGTCACACAGAGTGCACACAGGAATCAGAGTCTTCTCTCTGAGGCAGCCTCTGTCTGCATTATTTTATTATTGATAGGAGTTTGGGTAAAGTACGGCACGGCCCCCCGGGCTAGGAGGCACACTCAAGTGGGTGCATGGCCAGAGATGGGATGAAGAAGCCCTGCGGGTGAGGGAGAGCCCCAGGTGTGAATGCGGAGACCCGGTGTTGGACAACATTTTCTTCATCAGGAGCTAAAAAGAGGCAGCATAATGTACATCAGAAACATTAGACTGGGAGCTCGAAAAATTGAAAAGAAGGCCTTGCACCATCACAAAATTCTGTGACGCATGTTTGCAAATGAATACTATAGAGTCCCTTTTACACTCATAGGTGACGAAGCACACAGGTAGACACTGAATCACAGACACAGACATCAGATAAGGGCAGCTGCACCCATCCTGTTTGAGGACTATCCTACCAGTTGCTTCTGTCCCTCTGTAATTTTGCCGCTAATGCTTCAAGGGTATACTATGTAGGATGGCAGCTCGCTGGCTAGTGCACCCTAGAGCGTGACCCAGGCAATTGTTTTTCCTTCACATTGTGTTTCATTTGTAGGCTGTGTGTTGTCCTAGGGTATTCCAACTGACCTTGGACAATACCAGCAAGGGAGAGACGTCAGCAGGCCCTGGACATAGGGCGGGTGGAACGAGCCAGCTTACATCATGCAGCGAGCTCCATTACTAGTAACATACTCTGCTTCCTTCCTCTTTCACAACATCGGTTATAACTGTGCATAGTGCATGCATGGGGCCCTTGAAAACAGTGCACACCAAAGAATGGATGTGACAAAGTTGAACCAGTGGAAAAAAGTTTTTCCAGTAACTCCACAAAATTCCACGGAGTGAAACTCCATGAGCTCCGCCTAGGCCTATTCTGTTCTTGGATTTTCTCTTTTGGGAATACTCCGAGAGAGGGATAGGAGTACTGATTAAGGGATGTCCCTCTCCTATATCTCCTGATCTTCCGCTTTATCCACACATGCACTCTTGCTACTTGAGCAATTCCTCTCTCCCATGAAGGTAAATCCTCTCACTGTACTTCAGGGTGTTCTTAGAAAAATGCCTGCAGTGCACACTCTTGTCAGGAATATGGGTTTCTGGAAGTTAAATAATACAGAGATAAGGAAGGTCTGTTTTTACCATGTTCCTGTCACATGCAGGACATTTGTCAAAACTGTATGCCATTTTTGAGGGGAAAAAAATATTTTTTGTCAGAAAAGGAATATGAAAAGTTCTAAACGTCAAAAGAGACAGAGCGAAGATATTTAAAAGACACTTCAAAGAAGACAATTTTTTATAAAAAAAAGCAGAGGTCAGCGCTGCAAGATCCTGTCACCGGGAGACGATAAAAACAGAACTAAGCCAACTGCTCAGTTCACGGCATAATGGGATACAGGAGGAAAACAGCCCTTAAAGGCAGAGCGTCACTCTTTACCGTAGCATAGCTGCAGCCCATATGGTTACATTGTCCTGATTCTTCCATCTTCATTCACATTACAAAAAAAAGTTGAGTTGTGTAAGAGGTTTTTTTAAAATGTTACCTAATTTTCTAGTGATCCCCTTTTAGGTACATTCAATTTTTTTTAAAGCAAATTAATGAAGTTGGTAATATAGTATGCTAAGTATTTCTTTCTGTTCTAGAATAGTAATTCTGGTCTTCTGAAATTGAGGCTAAGATTCAACAAAGAAATTTGGAAGAAGTGCTCTTGGATCTCCATGTGGGAGTATTCAGTGCTTAAGATTTTTGATGGAGAACCACTGCAACAAGAAGCAGACTGCAGAATGTCAGTGAATACATTAATCATGAACTTTTTAATGTAAATGTAAATGTAAATGTACATGTATTTATATAGCGCAAATTACCCACATCGCAGGCATTTAAGCGCTTGCTTAGGGAACCCGTCCTGGTATTCCCCTGTGAGATAACCCGGGCAGGGTATCCACAAGGTGAAAGCCAGGCATCCCGCCGCGAGGGGCCGTTGTGGAGATTAAGCAAGCTATTGCCCAGAGTCGCAGAGTGTGAACCCGTGAGTCGAGTAGGCACCGGAGCGAGAATTATCGAGTCCGTGGAATTATTGAGCCCAAGCCCCGTCGAGGCGGGAAATTGAACCCTGGTCCAGGGCCGATCTCAGCTTCCGGGTCTGCCGCCTCTAACCCCTGAGCCACACTTCTCCAATGGGAAGAGGAACTGTCCCAGTTCTACGGCTGTTTTGCCGATAACTGCTGTGGAAGAGGCTACCTGCTCAGAAGGATGGACCTGTGAGAAATCCATTTTAAGGAAGGTCCCCAGCTCACTAGTATCTCTCAATATTAATGTTGTCATCAGTCTATGGAGATAGGTCTCCCACCTAGCATTGTACAGATAGAACAATTGAAGCAGGTGTTCGCAATAAAAACTGGAGTCAAATAGGGCACCCATCTAATCAACCTTTGGGCACATGGCAGGGGAATGCTCATGGGATTATCCTAGAAAGAGGCCTGGACTTTCTCTCTAGCTATAGCAAGAGCATACTAAGTCTTTGGATCCAGAGGTGGTGGCCGAATATGTGGTGCCAGTACCCATATTGGTACTGTAGCAAGTAGCAGAGAAACAGAAGCAAAGCAGTTTTAAAACACCGCCAAAAGGGATTCACCACTGCCAAAGCAGAGACTCCTTACAGAGGCTCAATCGGGGACTCAAAGTATCCTTGGTGCTAGAAGTGAAGGAAGGAGGGACGCACAGAAGATCTGAACCATGGTCTAAGTAAAAGCTGCCACTTTCTGGAGTTAAGACGACATTAGTGCAAATTCCAGACACGGCTTCACTAACACTGGCACTGTCTCCAAAAGAAGTCTTTGAGGTTCAAGTCAGGGAATAGCACAACCAACTTTACGACCTCTCCCTCAAATGGGAGAGACATGTGGGGTAGGTCAACTTTTGTTTGGTATGCTTTTAGCGATGGGTTTGAAAGAATGTGTACTTCCTGATCGATAACTAAATTGTGGAAGGAGACTTGGCATGGTTTGCGCAATGAAGAGTTTGGATACCCTCTTCATGACTACTGGAAATGCAAAGCGTTACACTGATAGCAGGAACTGGAGTTGTGATTTTGATCTAAAGACAGCCAGACAAAGGCATTCAAGATCGCCATCTGTTTGCGACTGGAGCAACGTCTTTTGAAAACTGATTTTAGGGGGGCAACATTTAATTGAAAAGCAGAGTAAGAAAGATAATTGGTATACCTTGAAGGAAGAAGCTCCAGAGCTGCATCAAGTGGGTGGTAATAGAAGAACTGGCTCAAGATTGGAAGGTGGCATCTCATATGGCTGGGTCACGTCGCATGCAAAGGAGGGTCATGAGCTGTAGCTAGTACACTGCGGCACAACCTGTCAGCACTTAGGAGTTCTGGCAAAGTTTCAACGTCAATGTAAGGAGTTTGAGGATTGAAGTGTCCATCTGAACAAACAAATATTGTATGCTAGAACACATGAAGAAAATGAACTCTTATAATTGCCTCATAAAACAAAGTGAATTTCAGTGCGTATAACTCTGCTACTATTGCAGAAACTGTTGTGAGATATTGTTTTGTAAAACTGCCCTCTTATGTTGAAGGTAATTTATGCAAAGGAGAGCCAAGAAAAAGGAACAAACCTAGTCTGATGTATACAGAGCACAAAAAATAAATAATAGTTTAAGTAAATAAACTTTGTACCATTCATTAGGTTACTCCAATTAATAAAATGACAATGAGCTGCGCAATACCAAATATATAAAATCAATGGTCAAACACAATTAGTAATAGAAGGGATTATAAAGAAGGGAAACTGGAGGAGGAGCTACGACACCAACCAAGATGGCCGCATAGTCTCCCGGCTCCGCTGACCTCCGTCCTACGCTCTACTATCCTGTCACCTATCCTGATTTCCTGCCCCGGATCCGTGTGTGTGACCCGATTTGCACTTCGATGATGTGATCCCGGAGTTTCTCCGACATCGTGGAGCGGAGTAACGTCGAGGACCGATTTGAGGCCTAACACAGCAGAGAAGCCGGGGTCTCGAGTGCTGGCCTAGCCGGGTCCGAGTTGAACAACAACGGACTGTTGAATGCGGTTGGGTCCGGTCTCTGGAACATTCTGAATTTTGGGATTGTCCTGCTCCCATCTGCTGCCTGGTGTTCTATAGGAGGTGAGGTGACGAGTGACGCACAGTGCTGTGTTGCGGGAGTCCCGGTCCGGGGGACCGGCATTCATATCGCCGGTGCCCCTTGGGTTGGAATCTCCCTGCGCGCTACTGCACGCTAACAGTCTGTCCCTCATGGCTCATTCCTGCTCCGCCTAATCTTCCCCCGGAGAAGGCGCCTCTCCGTGGGGAACACCATGCCTGAGGAAGAATGGAGGCTGACGGAGCAGGCTCAAAGTGGCCCGTCATTGCGGACGGTGCTGGAGGCCCTTGTGGCACTACAGGAGATTGTTGAAGCCCAGACCTGCAGCCTGTTGTTGGCGGCGGATGGAATCATAGGACTGAGACCGGATCCTGCTTGACGCCCGAGACCCGGCGGCCAGCTCGCCTTTCGATTGACGCCCCGGTGGCGTACTTAGACCCGGCGCTGGAAGCTGTATTTGCCCCTATTGCAGTAGAGCTACCCCGAAAGTACTGTGTTTGGTGACTCATTTAATCCGTTGGAATCCCCGGTTTTGCAACTGTCGGAACATTTACATGCTGTCCCCACTTCGGATCCTTTTAATCGGTACTGTGAACTGTTTTGGACTGTGTCGACCCCCCTCCCAGTCGGTCTATCAAGATGGCGGATGGGATAAAGCCTGGCTTAGGGGAGGGGCATCGTTGGTACCAGCCGACTACTTTGGGACTTGCCGTTCTTTTTTCATCTGTGGACCCTTGTTCTGCCAACTTCTGTGTACCTTTTGACATTTTGAGGACGGGGCTTTCTTCCCCTGACGGACTCAGCAAATTTAATCGACGGGGCCAAGGCTGAGATTGTTGTCTGGGTTGTTCATTGTGGTACTATGGTTAACGGGATTGTTTTATTGAATTAACGGAGTCCGGGGCGGGGTTGGTTAGAACGAGGGCGAGAGACCGGGAGTGCGTTGAATATAGCCCTCCTCCATTTCCCCTCTTCGGGTGGGGTTTCATTTCTTTATCCTTTTTTTCCCTGTTCCTTCTATATTTCGGGTTTCGGTTCTTGGGCGACAGGCACGCTGCTAGGGGGGTAGGCCGTAGTCATCTGCAGGGGTGCAGGGTGGGGGGCGGAGAGTTTTGTTTTTCTTTGTTTCTATGGCCTTTTTTCTCTTTTTATCTTTCTTTGGCCTTTTCTTTTCTCTTTTTCCGGGTCAGTGTAGTGGGTTCATTGTTTGGTCCATCTCTGTTTTCACATCTGTGCCTCAACTCTCGCGATGTTTCGGGGCCACGGGGCGGGTATAAATGTTGCCGCGAACCGTAATAGTACGCTTGTTTACCCGGGTGTCGTCTGCTTTAACGCCACTGATTTACATGAAAACGACTTAACTGTGGACACATTGCTATTTCGCTCGCCCCTCCTTCATAGCTTGAGATAATGTATGGCATCTGATCCTTCTATTTTATATTATAAAATGAAACCTTTTGTATCCTGTTCTCAATTTGATATGTCTTCCAACCAGTGCGCATTGTGGATGTAGCGACTATGCTCCCCGGGAGGCTGGGTCTGAAGTTTTGATCGTAGTATTGTGTTGCAATTGTTTAGCGGCCAGCCCTGGGGGTTGTAGGCCCGTGTCTGTATATGGTTGAAAATGTCAAATAAAGGTTTAAAAAAAAAAAAGAAGTGAAACTGTTTCAGTGTGATTAGCGTTTGCTTTGTAGACTTTCTTGTAAATGTTATTTGCTGGAGAGGGATTCCCAATTCCTTTGTCAGACACAGTCAGAGTCTATTTATGATAAAGCAGAATGGGGATCCAAGGTGATAAATTAACAAGGGCTGGGGCCACACACTACTTCTGACAAGACAGTCCCAAGGCTCCTTCTCATTAAGGGAGTTACTGATTTTTTGTGAAGGCCAAAGGCTAATAATAATTTAATCGTAACAATTTTAAAGTCAATAACTTCTCAATAAAGGAGCCACAAATACATAATTGTGTCATTGAATATTAATAGAAATATATGGCAATGGGAGCCAAACAAAAATATTGTGGTCCCATTTAAAAAGAAAATAGAAGAAAACGAGTTACTTACCTGTAACATCAGTTATCCAGTATTGGTATCTTTCATAGATTCAAATGCCTGAATCATCCCCACCATCGAGGTGGGAGTCTCACAGTACAATAAAATATATATACACAATAGGCTACAATGGACTATAAAGTCACTACACTAGCCAATTCAATTCTCGCCCTTTTGTAAAAGGAACCACATTTGGAACCCAGCCGATCAGGTTCCAGTACCCCCTAGAACACTCCACGGAGAGGCAAGTCCCTCAGATTTACGTAGCACTAGTGACAGTAAGTAAAACATAGCAATAAGGAAAGCCTCTCCGGGGAGGAGGGTGGGTTGCATGTGAATCTATGAAAGATACCAATACTGGATAACTGAAGTTACAGGTAAGTAACTAGTTTTCTTATCCAGTATTGGGACATCTTTCATAGATTCACATGCCTGAATCAGAATAGCTAGCAGTATAAATCTTAGTCTCTTAGCGGATGGTGGGTACCATATAGACCACGATAGACACCTTGTGCAATATAATTATAAACATCCTTATAAAATATGCCACATCCTATGAGAGAGACATTAGAAACATTAACAAATAAAAGACAGTATTCAAAAGCATGAAACAAGATAGTCATCTCCAAAGAGGCTTACTTCATTTGAAAAGGGTGCGTAACACTGCTTGATAAACTGCTGACTCTGCTTCTGTAGCCAGATCTAGACAGTAATGCTGTGTGAATGTGTGCACATTCTTCCAGGTTGCAGTACAAAACATCTTCTCCAAAGGCACTCCGGCAAAAAGCGCTGCAGATGATGACACAGCCCTTGTGGAATGAGCTTTATGCTGCTTAGACAAAGGGCATCCAGCTTTAAAGTGGCAAAATTGAATCGCTGATGCAATCCATCTTGCAATTGTAGACTTCGTCACTGCTGTACTTGATTTTTTTGACCACCATAAGTTACAAACAATTGATCCGACTTCCGAATTGATACATTTCATGATTAGTAGAATTTAAGGCACCTCAATGTCCAAAGTGTGTAGGGCTTTCTCAGCCGGGGTAGACGGATTGGGAAAGAAGGTACGCAAAATAATGGTCTCATTAAGATGGAAAGAAGGAACCTTTGGAATGAATGTAGGATTCATTCTTAAGAGAACAAAGCCATTAGTGAAGCTTAGGTATTGTTGTTTGATAGTAAATGTTGACTCTCCTAACAGAGGTAAGCGCTAACAAAAGAGCAGTTTTCCAGGCGAGATATTTAAGCTCAGCTTTGTGCACAGGTTCGAATGGATGCTTCATGAGCTGAGATAGAACCATATTAAGCCTCCATTCAAGGGGGAAGAGCTCTGATGGGCGGAAAAGCCCTGAAAATACCTTTTAAAAATTGCTTGAACAAACTGTTGGAGCAGAGAGAAGAGCCGCCAGTAGAACGTCTGTAAATTGAGATTGCGGCCAGAGGCAGCTTAACAGATTCAAACATGATTCCGGACTTAGCGAATGGAAGAAGATAGGGGAGAACCTTCTTCGGAGAACAGTCCAGGGGATGTGTATCATTATCATGGCACCAAGAACAGAAACATTCCCATTTTAGAGAGTAGGTTTTTAGAGTAGAAGGAGCTCTTGCTTTTGCAAGTATATCCCTACAGCCTTTCGGTAAATCTAGCTCCTCAAATTCAGTGAGCTCAAAACCCAGGCATTAAGCTGCAGAGGGGCTGGCTGCGGGTGAAGAATCTGGCCCTTGCTCATTGTCAATAGAGTTGGAGACACTGGGAGACGAAATGGGCTGCATTCGGAGTGTAGGAGAAGCTCTGTGAACCAGTGCTGACGCGGCCACTGTGGAGCAATGAGAATCATTCGGCATGGTTCGAGTTTTAATTTCCTTAAAAACCTAGGGAGCAACGGAAAAAGCATAAAAGGTAAAGCGTAAGCGAAAATCCTTGTCCATCTCATCATGAAAGCGTTTCCCCAAGAGCCCTTCTCTGGATCCCAACTGGCATAGAATGGGCGTTTCCGATTTGTTTTGAAGTCAAAAAGATCCAAGTTGGGTCTGCCCCACATCTGAAAAATGTGTTCCACTACTGACTGTTCCAGTTCTCATTTGTGGCAAGAATTTGATGTTCTGCTCAAAGTGTCCGCCAGAGTGTTGCTTACTCATGGAAGATGTTCCACCTTTATGGTAATGCGATCAGAAAGAAGCTATTTCCATATTATCTGCGCTTCTTGAGATAGGATGTGAGAACGAGTACCCCCTTGCTTGTTTAGGTAATGCATGCAAGTGGTGTTGTTGGTTCTTATGAGAACTGAGGACCCTCTAAGTCTTGGGAGAAAAGACTGCAAAGCCAGAAATATTGCTCGAAGCGTTAGGAAGTTGATGTGCATTTTCGACAATGCTTTGGACCATTTTCCTCCTTTCCTTGGAGGTGCGCACCTCATCCTTCGAGAGAAGCGTCTGTGTTCAAAATGAATTCCGGTGTGGGAGAAAGAAAGGTAAGCCCGGTCGAGACATTGTTGGAGCGCTGCCACCAAAGCAGAGCTACCCGCATAGCTGGGGTTATCCTCAACAGGTCGTCTAACGACCCTGTTGCACAAGTTACTACTTGTGTAACGATATATCGGTAAGAGACATTAGTTAGTGATAGATTCCTTACCTTAGAATATCCCCAGGCGTCAGACTGGATCCGGAAATTTTTGCGTAGCAATACCCCTGCGCGTCGGTAGGCGTCGTCTACGGCTCCGCGTCCGTCATCGGCGTCGTTAGCACCGGAATGATGACGACTGAATACTTAGACGCCGCCCATGCGCGCTGACGTCAGTTCTGATACACAGCTTTTCCGCACCAGATACGCAGAGCCATGATAGAACCAACACTGGTGCCATGAAACTAGGGCCCTGAAAGGGGATGACCTTAACCCTAGATATCGGTTCGCAGAACAGGGATGATGGGTGGGTCGGTAAGGAATCTATCACTAACTAATGTCTCGTACAGATATATTGTTACACAAGTAGTAACTTGTGCATCTGAAAGAGACACGTTAGTGATAGATTCCTTACCTTAGAATAGATACCCCAGCAATACCAACCCCGGTGGTGGGTCTGCGAATCAATATCACAACAGAAAGTCCTGAAGGACGGAACGGCCAAAGAAGCCATCCCTCCGGACTTGACTGTCCAGGCAGTAGTGTCTTGCGAACGTGTGCAGCGAGGCCCACGTAGCTGCCTGGCAAATGTCCTGTAAGGGGACTCCTCGGCCCAAGGCAGTTGTAGTAGCAGTGGCTCGAGTGAAATGAGCCCGCAATCCAGCAGGGGGCTCCTTTTTGGCCATGGAATAGCATGCCTGAATACACAAGATGATCCACCGCGAAATGGTCCTCTTGTGTACCGCCTTTTCATTCTTTGCGCCCACGCAACCAACAAAGAGTGGGTCATCCACCCGGAACTGGCGTGTGCGATCTAGGTAATAAGAGAGCGCACGTTTTGGGTCCAGACGGTGGAGCCTCTCTTCCTCCTTCGAGGGATGCGGAGGCAGAAAGAAGGTGGGCAAGGTAATGTACTGCCCGATGTGGAAGGCCGTGACAACCTTGGGCAGAAAGGAAGGTCGTGTACGCAACACCACCTTGTCCGGATGAACAGAGAGGAAAGGTGGAGTAGAAGAAAGAGCCTGGAGCTCACTCACCCTCCTGGCAGAGCTGATGGCAACCAGGAAAGCCGTCTTTAGGGTGAGAAGACGGAGAGGACAGGTATGTAGCGGCTCAAAGGGAGCACACAAGATAAGTGAGAACAAGATTGAAGTCCCACTGGGGCATCACGAAGGGAACAGGAGGGAACATGTGTGTGATGCCCTTCAGAAATCTATTTACAACGGGGGACTTAAATAAGTAAGGCTGATCAGGTAGCCGTAAGAAGGCGGAACGAGCAGAAAGGTACGCCTTAAGATTCCCCAGAGCAGAGCCCTTCTGGACAAGGGAAAGAAGGAAGAGTAGAACCTCAGAAAGGGGTGCAGAGAGAGGGTCCACAGCCTTTGCTGTGCACCATGCCACAAATCTGTTCCACTTGCAGGCGTATACCGACTTTGTGGAGGGACGCCTGGCTGCCAGAATGATATCACAGACTTCGGGAGGCAAGTCAAATGGCCTCAACTGCCGCCGCTCAATCTCCAAGCTTGTAGGTGGAGACTGGACAGGTTTGGGTGCAGGACCGTCCCCTGCTGCTGTGACAGAACGTCCTCCCGAAGAGGCAGACGAATCGGGGATCGCCTGACATGCTGAGTAGCTCGGGATACCAGTATCTTCATGCCCAGTCCGGAGCCACAAGGATAACGTGGGCCCGGTCGCGTCTGATCTTCTTCAGCACTCTGGGCAGCAGTGGTATAGGCGGAAAGGCGTACAATAGACCGCAACTCCACTCGCAACGAAAAGCGTCTCAGAGAGAGTGCCGCCTTGGAAATTCCAACGTGCAGAACTGATGACATTGCGCGTTCTCTTCTGTGGCGAATAGATCTAACCAAGGCTCTCCCCATTGCTGAAAGAGGCCTTGCGCCACATCCGAGTTCAGATGCCATTCGTGATCCATCATGCACCGACGGCTGAGTTCGTCCGCCCTGGCATTCAGAGAGCCTGCCAGGTGTTGCACCACCAGGGTCACGCCCTGATGTTCCAGCCACTGCCAGAGGCGCAGAGCCTCCTGGCAAAGGGTCCACGACCCCACCCCACCCTGTTTGTTGCAGTACCACATGGCGGTGGTGTTGTCCGTGAACACCTGAACTACACTCCCCTGGACAGAGGGGAGGAATGCCTTCAGTGCCAGACGAATCGCCCGCAGCTCCAAAAGGTTGATATGAAGCCGGGAATCCGCCGGAGACCAGAGTCCTCTGATCTCCGCCTCTCCCATGTGGCCTCCCCAGCCCTGGAGGGACGCGTCCGTCACAACCACGTGCTCTGGGTGGGGTAGGGAGAGGGATCTGCCACTGACCCAGTCGCGTCCGTGAGCCACCACTGCAGTTGTCTCGCAGTGCCCTCCGAGATCAAGACTTGATCGGACAGGTTGCCCTGATGCTGAGCCCACTGAAACTTCAGGTCACACTGCAGAGCCCGCATTCGCCACCTGGCGTGATGCACAAGAAGGATGGAGGAGGCCATCAGCCCCAGAAGCCGCAGCGTCAACCTGACCGAGACTCGGGATAACGGCTAAAAGATGGGAATCAGAGCCTGTATATCCCGAACCCGCTGTTCGGGAGGGTAAACCCGAAACTGCGCGGAGTCGAGAACCGCTCCGATGAAGAGGAGCTTCTGAGAGGGACACAGGTGTGACTTCGGCACATTGATGGAGAACCCCAGCAAATGCAGGAGGTCGGCCGTAGTCTGGAGGTGGCTGACGACTGTCTGGGGCGAGCCTGCCTTCAACAACCAGTCGTCTAGGTAGGGGAAAACGGACACCCCTAACCTGCGCAGATGAGCTGCGACCACCGCCATCACCTTCGTGAACACCCGTGGGGCGCTGGTAAGGCCGAAGCGTCCTGCAGGTCCAACGCTACCAGCCAGTCTTCCGGGTCCAGGGCAGCTAAGACCTGAGCCAAAGTCAGCATCATGAACTTCTCCTTCCGGAGGAAGCTGTTGACGTTCCGCAAGTCCAAGATAGGGCGTAGGCCCCCTTTGCCCTTCTTGGGTACCAGAAAGTAGTGGGAGTAATATCCACACTCTACTTTTGGCCCAGAAACGCGCTCAATGGCCCCCTTGGCCAAGAGGGGCGTGACTTCCTCTTGCAGAAGTTGCAAGTGATCCCCCGACACGCGGTGGCATTGCGGTGGCATGGATGGAGGGGTCGCCTCGAAGGGGAGGGAGTAGCCCCTTCGCACGATCTGCAGCACCCACCTGTCCGATGTGATAGTGCGCCAGTTGGAGAGGTGATGGCGAACCCTGCCTCCCACAGGCGTCACAGGGGCCAGAAAACTCGGACTAGGAAGGTTTTGAGGCGGGCGCTGTGGAGGGAGGTGTGGACTGGCCACGCCGTTGTCCCCGATCGCCTCCACGCTTGTTTCCACGGCTGCCACTGCACTGTTGAACATTTTGCGGCACGTGGCTGGCAGCACATGTGGGGGCGCCCCTTCCGTGGCCACGAAAGGAGTGAAAGGCACCCGTTTGCTGGTGTGGGGCCGAGAGGCCCAAGGACTTGGCCGTAGCCCTGGAGTCCTTAAAACTTTCCAGCGCATGGTCTGCCTTGTCGCCGAAGAGGCGACAGCCATCGAACGGCGTGTCCAGAAGTGTGGCCTGGACATCGGCCGAGAAGTTGGCGGACCTCATCCAGGCGTGGCATTCGAACTGCCACCGTCATTGCCATTGCCCTGCCCAGTGAGTCCGTTGTATCCAGCCCACACCGGATGGAATAATGCGCTGCATCTCGGCCTCCGCAAGGGTTTGGGCGAGTTTAGCCCGGACCTCCTCCGGGCATTGTGGCAGCACCTCCGCAACCGTGTCCCACAGAGTGTGGGTGTAGCGGCCCAAGAGAAAGGCGGTATTTATAGACCGCAGCCCTAAGCTTACAGACGAGAACACCTTCTTCCCGAACTGTTCGTATCTCTTGGATTCCCGGGCAGGCGGGGCCAACGGGAATGCAGTCTGGGAATTGGAGGCCTGGATGACCAGGCTCTCGGGGGTGGGATGGGTGGACAAAAAGCATGGGTCGCCCGGGGCCGGGCGGTAGCGTCTTGCCACGTTTATCCACAGGCGGGCCTGTGGCGGGCTTGGACCAAGTGCCCACAAGAACGTCACATAAGGCCTCATTGAACGCAGCAGAGGCTCACTGGAGCTTGACTGCGGTTTGAGGAGCTCAGTGAGGAGGTTAGCCCTCACGGCCGCGACGGGGAGCTCAAGGTGTAAGGCCTTGGCTGCTTTCATCGACACTACACTATATGTAGACCCCCTCCTCCGAAGCCACAGTCGGAGGGGAGGCAAATCCAGTGTCTGGCGATGTGTTAAGACCACTGGCCTCCCCAAGCTCATATGTCCAGTCCTGTTGAGACTGACACTCCAGTGCCAGAGGGTCCTCAGACCCCTCCCAAACCTCCTAGTCACCTGTAAAACAGGATCAGAAGACGGGGCCTCCTCGTGGAAATAAAAATCTCCAAAGGCCGTCGGAAGAGGCGCCAGAGTTGGACCTTAGGGAACATTGGGGGACGGCGTCCACAGCGGGCGCCGGGGGAGACCACGTGGGGCCGGCGCCGGTGAGGTCGACCGGCGACGACCCTCGCAGACTCGAAGAAAAAGAATGATCAAAAACATCAAAAGTTTAGTCAAAAAATGACTTGGGGTAGAGCTTCTCCAGATCTGCGCTAGCTGGCACGGAAAAAAGAACTGACGTCAGCGCGCATGGGCGGCGTCTAAGTACACCGACGACGTCATTCCGGCGCTAACGACGCCGACGGCGCATACCGACGCGCAGGGGTATTGCTACGCAGATATTTCCGGATCTAGTCTGACACCTGGGGATATTCTAAGGTAAGGAATCTATCACTAACGTGTCTCTTTCAGATATTGGAAGCCATTGACGGTCTAGTTCTTCTTGGATAGGTCTCATTCTAAGATGGATGTGAGGAACCAGAAGGATTGCAGAGGACAACATCCAGAGGACGGATTTTATTTTCCTCACAGAAGCGAACTTTCTTTTTTGTAGGTCTGATGCTAGAGAAACCAGATGCGATTGTCTTTCTGTGGACAAGGATGCTTTGTCCTGGATAGTGCCCAAAACTGCCCCCAGAAACTGAATCCTTTGAGACTGAAGAATAACTGATTTTTGGGAGTCGATTGATAAGCCCAGAGATTGAAACATGCGAAGGCAGGTGTGCGTTGCTTCTGAAGCCTTTATTAGGAAATCGTCCAGATATAGGAAAAGCTGCAGCCCTGCAGCCTGAGATGAGCCGCAACCGGAGCAAGGCATTTTGTAAAAACTCTTGGAGCTGAACGCAGGCCAAAAGGAAGAACCCTGAACTGAAAATGCGCACCTGCCACAGTAAAACGGAGGAACCTTCGATGCTTGGGGTGGATCGGGATGTGGAAGTATGCATCCTGAAGATCTAATGTTGTCATGAAGTCTGCATGGTCTAGGGGCTGTAGAAACTCTTGAAGAGTAACCATGCGAAAGGATTTCTTTGACAGGTATTTGTTCAGCTTCCTCAAATCTAGGACTGGTCTCCATTCTCTCGACTTTTTCTTCATTTGAAAGAAACGGGAGTAAAAACCTCTTCTGGGAGTGAGGCACTTTTTCTATAGCTACTATTAGTAGCATACTTCTTACCTCTTTCCTGAGAAGAGCTAGATGTGGTGGATGCTTCTTTAAAGGTGGATGGGGAGGAGTGAGTTTTGCAAATTCTAAGGTGTGACCGAATTTGATTATTTCCAAGACCCACTTGTCAGAGGTCAGATTTTCCGATTGGCTGAAATGACAATAAATGTTCGGTGTCTTGGTGTTGAAGTGTGGCCGAACTGTTGCAGGTGTTGGGGAAATGTCACTGTTTCCTACCATTATCTCTACCCTGTTGGGTCTGTATCCTCCTGTTCTGTTGTCTGTAAGTGGCAGTAAGGGACGCTCTGTAAGATTGTTGTTGAGAACCATGTCTGCCCTGATTAAACTGGGGTTGGTACCTTTGGTAACCTCCACGAAAGGAGAAAGTCCCTCTGCCACGGGTGCCTCGAAAAGGAATCCACCTGTATTGCAGCGTACCCAGGGCCTTGGCAGTGTCGGTGTCTTTTTTAATGTCTTGCAGGGCATCATCAATATGCTTGCCAAAGAGTGAATCCCCTTCAAAAGGCATGCAGAGAATTTTGCTTTGAATCTCCGGGCGTAAAGTGGTAGATTTTCCTCAACCTTGGCGGCGTAGGACCGCCGCTCCAGCCAGTTGTCGGAATCCTAGGGAGGCTATATCCATGGAAATGTTGATAATTTCCGATGCTGCTCTTTCCCCCCTCAAGGCGAATCTTTCTCACCTCCTGTTTCCTATCCTCTGGCAAAAACTCAAGGTATGCAGCAATATCTGCCACATTTGGCGGTCATACCTCCCAAGGATTGCCAATGAGATAGCGGCACGAACTTAAGCACCTGCCATGGTGGTTAACCTCTTCCCTATGTTTTCAAGCTTCCAACCTTCCTTGTCAGGGGGACAGTGATCGGAGTCGATGGATTTCTCAACCTATGCTGAGCGGCCAGAGAGATGCTCGAGTCAGGCCTAGGATGACCGTATAGGCAAGCAGGGGCATCATCCGGTGCCTTATATTTCTTATCAATCCTGGGAAAGAATTGCCGGTATAGATGGAGGACTTTTCATAATCTTGACACCCTCTTCCCAGATATGGTTGATTATGGGAATGGCGCAGGACCGATTTCCTACTGTGATCCTTAAAATAATAGAGGAAGCAACCGGATTTGTTAACAGGCGTAGTTAGGTGAAAATATGTTGCTGCTCTTTCCAGGACTGCATGTTAAGCTCAGATGTCCTCAGGAGGGGAATCAACTGCCTGAGGAACTGGCCAAGATGATGTAGGGATTACGTAATTCATCCACGGTTGTTGGCGATTTAGGGAGTTCGCCCTCTTCCGCGTGAGTTTCCTCGTCATAATCTTGAACCACTTGATCTTGTGGTATAGGTACAATACTTTGAGAGCCAGCAGCCAGGGCAGATTAACTTGAAGTATTCAAGACAGGTGGAGTTGAAAACGTTCTTTGAACAGGGTCAGCCGCAATCGGAAAACGAGTATGCATAGCTGCTAAGTCCTCTACCAACGCTACGGGCATCTGCACTACAGGTTCCTGATGAGGTATTAAAACTTGAGACCTTTGCACTGTTTTTTTTCTTTAAACATGTTTTATTAAGTTTCATATATTACGCCATTACAGACAGTCCTACAACCCTGAGGCCTTTGCACTATTTGATAAGTCTCATAATACTCTTCTTCTTCATCATCCTCCTTGTATTCAACATGAAGCTGCGAGGGGTTGCGTGCAGGGCTGAACAGCCCATCATCCTCTCTTCCCAAAAATGGCTTGGAGGCAATGGAGAAATTTATGAAGGGTCGTGGTAGTAGCCTCTCACAGACGGGAGCACAGACGCTAATTTTGATGTCAAAATAGGGGTTACTTGCAGTGAAGCAGGCATTTTCTGTATAATCGTCGACGAGATGATCATGAAAGGGCACACAGGTACAGCTGAAGCTGTAACTAATGATGTTGTTGACATGAGACCAGTCGTCGACGATGTCGTCGAAGTGGAGGTCGTCGTTGAGGGTGGAAGCATCGACGAGCAGAGAACCTTCGTCGATGGTGGGAGCATCGACCAGAATGGGGCCATCGTTGATGGTGCCATCGACAGAGGCAATTTAGTCTTCGTCCTGGAAGGAATAGATCTTACCGGTTCTTCCGTCGACGGAGACAGCGTCGACGAACGCTGAGGTGGTTTTGTCGTCGACGGGGTCTTTTTTGACGATGACAATGACCTGAGAGACTCTGACTGAGTTTTGGACTGTTTCAATACTGTTTTCAATGACAATTTTGATCTTTCCACAGTTTTTTCCTCAGAAGAGAAATAAAGCTTCTATTTTTAGAGGAAGAGTGGCCAGTCTCCTGGTGAGACATTTTTGATGATTTGCCAGCTCTTTCAAGTGGATCTTCAGATCTATCTCTCTTCTTAGATGGAAGGTTTTCAATATCTTCTTTTGACACCACTTCAGCTCTCACCTTCAACTTTTCCAGCCAGATCAATAACCTGCTCTCTCTATCCTTTAGGGTCTTTGAGGAAAAGGTTCTACAAATCCTGTAGTCCTTGACCTTATGAGAAGGATACAAACAGTATATGCATTCCCTATGGGGATCCTCAAAATGCAGTCTCTTTTTCCCACAGGAACCACAAATAAAGAAAATTCCTTTCTTTGAAGATTCAGACATCCTGTACTCACAGTCTTCAGTAAACTTTGAGTAAAAAACTGAGTAAAAAACTGAGCAGAGCTCAGGGAGACTCTCTGTCACACGACCAGCGGTAAAAAATCTTAGGGACTTGCCTCTCTGTGGAGTGTTATAGAGGGTGCTGGAGCCCGATTGGCTTGGTTCCAAATGTGGTTCTTTTTACAAAAGGATGAGGATAGGCAAGTGTAGTGACATTATGGTCCATTGTAGCCTATTGCATGATATTTTACTACTATTGTATATTTATTTTATTGTACCGTGAGACTCCAACCTCGACGGTGGGGATGATTCAGGCATGTGAATCTATGTGAGATACCACAATACTGGATAAAGATAGTTTCCTTTGTGCCACCTACATTACAGAAAGTATTCAGATTGAGGGTGTTAAACTAATAACAGAAGCTAGGTGACCAGGAAATCAAAATAAACTACAAAACTGATTTCTAATTATATTTTTTTAATGTATTTACTGAAAAATGTTCATTCTTTTACTAGAGCGTGCAACTAGTTCTGCATGAGCATCACTGAATGACAGTAACATACATAATACATTCTACATGACTAAATACAAGCATACCATAAAATAGTTGGGGTCATTGTCTGGTGTTGCTTCGCTGTATGTGGAGGTTGCATGAACTCTTCCCCAATTACTGGACCGCAGCTCCACTAACTTCAAAAGCATTTGTTTTACATCTCTGCAGTAAAAAAAGGGTTCATTATTGTAAACCTTAAGAATACACAGCTCACAAATCGCTATCCTTTAGATGCACACAAGCTGAAATGAGAGTAAGTACAACTTGATGTTGGAATAACACTACAAATGGCTACCAAAATGTGAGTACAACATACAGAAAGTTACCACAGGCACCGGAGTACTGTAACTTTTTGAATTTCACGTGACATCAACCAAAATACAAATGTTCAGCAAAATTAAGAGAATGACAACAACGTAGGCTAAACATGCCTATAGTTTGCTTGATATAAAATTACGAGCCGAAATATTTAGATCTAAAAGAAAAATAATTACCAAACTGTGCTTTCATGATAAATAGCACATGAAGGGGAGTAGGGAGTGCGAAATCTAGACCGTAATGGCTCCAAAGGTATACCACTGTTGGTTAGGACAACTAGTGGACGTGATGAGACATTGGTGACGGTCAGGGCAAGGGTAGGCCAGTCCATGCTCAGAATCTCAATGAAGAGTATGGGATAAAGATACTAAATTTGGTCATTCACTCATTCGATGGGCAAGGAGAGGAGCAATAATATTTTAGACATACCTTGGGCTAGAGTTTTGACCTTGCATGTACTGGGTTCTGAGTGACATCAAATGGACAATGAGAGCAAAGCTTGAGTTGTGTATGATGTTCCCTTATAGGTTATGTTACATATGGCTCCCAAAATCAGCAGACTGGAATTCCTTTACAACGTAGCAACATTGGTTAAAACGTTCTTTTACCCACTGGCACTACGTTATAGCAGTAAATTACTGGATTTAGAATCCAGTTGTTTCCACTAACGACCCTATACGAGATCCATACATAACATTTTCTCAGACAGCGATTAGCATGAATACCTGGAAACTAAATCAAGTAATTCACTCCTACAACGTGGAAACGGTACATAACAAAACTTGTTACCCACTATTGCTACATCATAGAGGAATTCCATACTGCTCTGACAGGGCTCTCTAAGAGCACGTCAGGTATGTGAAGCAAACAAATCACCCACTGGCTTCGCTAAGGGAGGTTAATAATTTGTTACGTTCCCAATGTTGAAGCTGGTAATAGTCCTTGCTAGATGAAGTAAAGAGTACAATGGTGCAAAAAGGCTACAAATGTAAAACTACAGAGTGCAGTGGGGGAAATCAGTGGTGCAAGTAAGTTCCAAAAACTGCATTAATCGAAGCTAGCATTTGAACAGATATGAGTCAGGCTCATGTGCCAAAACAACCAACAAAACAAACCCCTAGATTTCTTTTGTGGCCTAATATCAAAAAGCTGACAAGTATCCAAATACCTGCAACCATGTTCGACTAGAGTTTAAGAAGTCAATATCAGTAGAAAGAGTAAGTCAGAAAAAAGAACTAGTGATGCAGCTATCTGTGGGAATTAAAAACATGTAAGTGGGAGGAAGTCTTTAAGGCCAGATGAAAGTAGAACATTTTCCTACAACCAAAACTCTGAATAAAACAATCAATGTACAATTCGAGAAATGTCTTTTCATGGTCTCAGATGAATTTCCAATTTGACATGCTCAATACCAATAATTTGTTTCTTTTATGGGGTCATTGGGCTTGGTTACTAAACCAAGCAAAAACATATATAGTGGTCTGCAAACCGTGACAATATTAGATGAGTGGTATATTTCTTAAAGACCATATGTGGCACAGACAAGGATTTTTCTGACTGGGAGGGTAGACATGGACCTTAAGGGCAATTGGGGACCCTACACTGCTTGTGTGTGTCGGAAATATTTAAGCTCAGTGGGACATATCTTTAATTTGGCCAAAAGCATTCGGAAAAACCTGTTGCCCCCCTTTTGAAGATTTACAAGAGTAAGTGTTTCCCAGTTCTTCACATTGCTCATCTATCTGGGGATACTCTAATACAAGCTTTCTAAATGGTGAGCAAAACAGGGTGCTTACGCAAATTCTGGGTGTTCGTCCAGCCTGCGCTACTTTTATTACGCACCAGGAGCTGGTAATGAAATATGTGGTGGATTTTATCAAGTTGGCCCCCCTGCTTCTGTGGTGCTCGATATGGGTCAAATCTACATGCCTCACTTAATAAGGAGATTATTGAGGATTGTATGTTGCAAGAGAGCACCCTGAAAATACCTTGGTTCATCTATGTTAAGGCAGAACTGGTGAAGCTGGGAATGCCAACCCTTTTTAATAACCCAAGTTCTATAACTAACTCCGACTAGACCTTGGTTACATCTGCTTTCAAGTCTAGTATGAAAGCCAGTAGGGAGGAATCAGAAATAAGAAAACCAACTCAGGAGTAGGATGAAAAGACAATTAATGTTGATCTGCTGGCGCTGCTATATACTTGTAACCACCACTCTTGACAATGCTGCATTCGGCTGCTCTTTTTACCAAGAACTAACACCTGACCTATAGATGCCACATTGAAAGGTAACACACCTTCCAAATGATTTTTACCAGTCAACTGTAAATACAAAGAATTTTATTCTAAAGAACCAGGAGCATTAAACTTAGGAAACATGCCAAGGCCACTTGAATTCTGCAAGTCTTCCAACAGTGATGTATCAGGATCTAATGGTGGAAGCCAATTATCAGTCTCACTGTAATCATCATCATTCTCTAAAGAAAAATGCGACTTCAGAAAAGGATCAGTATCCGAGCTATATTAATCAATCCTTCTCTTCACAGACGGCTTAAGTACAGCATGAAAATAAGACCCCTTCAGATAAGTATATCTTCTTTCTGGCAGTGAGAGTGACTCAGATTTACAAAGTAAAGTCAGAGCCAGACCCATCACTTAAATTGGTGCTGAAGGCAATGGGGAAAAGGAGTCTTTGTAATTGGCATCTCCTCCTTAAGCATCATAATCTAATATATGGGTGGGGTAGTTACAAATACTTTAGCAGCCAGCACAGGAGCATCAATGGGGGCCTTGCCAAAAGTCTCTAGCATAGCATGCTTAAAAATGGTGGTATGGAGGGGTCCCTAGCTTTTGATTGATCTGGCCTTCAAATACTTGAGCTAAATACGGCACATATTAAAATGGTAACCAGTTGTGTTAAAGGAGCACTCTCACCAGTCAAAACAAAAGGTAGATTTAAAAGACTAGCTGACCCTAAAATTATATGAGTAACTTCTCCAAAATACGCTGACGCAGAGGATGAGAAGAACAAGATACATACCGTACATAACACTCTATGGACTCTAATTCCAGATGAACAAGTTACTTACCTTCGGTAACGATATATCTGTAAGAAACATTAGTTAGTGTTAGATTCCTTACCTTAGAATATCCCCAGGCGTCAGTCTGGATCCGGAAACTTTTGCGTAGCAGTACCCTTGCGCGTCGGTAGGCGTCGTCTGCAGGCGTCTCCTGCGGCTCCGCGTCCGTCGTCGGCGTCGTGCGCCGTGATGACGTCGCTGGAGTATATAGACGCCGCCTCCGCGCGCTGACGTCAGTTCTTTGTACACAGCTTTTCCGCGCCAGAAGACGCAGAGCCATGAGGAACCAACACTGGTGCCATTTGAAACTAGGGCCCTGAAAGGGATGTCCTTAACCCTAGGTATCAGTTCGCAGAACGGGGAGGATGGGTGGGTTCGGTAAGGAATCTAACACTAACTAATGTTTCTTACAGATATATCGTTACCGAAGGTAAGTAACTTGTTCATCTGAAAGAAACACGTTAGTGTTAGATTCCTTACCTTAGAATAGATACCCCAGCAATACCAACCCCGGTGGTGGGTCTGCGAACCAATACATTCCTACACCAGAAAGTCCTGGAGGACAGAACGGCTAAAGAAGCCATCCCTCCGGACTTGACTGTCCAGGCAGTAGTGCCTCGCAAAGGTGTGCAGCGAGGCCCACGTAGCCGCTTGGCAAATGTCCTGCAAGGGGACTCCCCGGCCCAGGGCAGAAGTAGCCGCCGTGGCCCGAGTGGAATGGGCCCTCAGCCCAACAGGAGGCTCCTTCCAAGCCAAAGAGTAGCACGCTTTGATGCAGAGAACGACCCACCGCGAGATGGTCCGTTTATGTACCGCCCGTCCCTTCTTCGCACCCACGTAGCCAACAAACAGTTGGTCATCCACCCGGAACTGGCGTGTGCGATCCATGTAAAATTAAAGCGCACGTTTTGGGTCCAGACGATGGAGCCGCTCTTCATCCTTTGAAGGATGCGGAGGCGGGAAGAAGGAAGGGAGGGTGATGGACTGCCCGATATGGAAAGCAGAAACTACTTTGGGCAGAAAAGAAGGTCTAGTCCTCAGAACCACCTTGTCAGGATGGATGGACAAGAAAGGAAGTTTGACAGAAAGAGCCTGGAGCTCACTCACCCTCCTGGCAGAGGTGATGGCAACCAGGAAAGCCGTCTTTAAAGTTAGGAGACGGAGAGGGCAAGAATGAAGGGGCTCAAAGGGAGCACACATTAAAAAGGTCAGAACCAGGTTCAAGTCCCACTGAGGCATCACAAACGGAACAGGGGGATACATGTGTGTGATGCCCTTCAAGAATCTCGTTACAATCGGGGACTTGAACAAAGAAGGCTGATCAGGAAGCCTAAGAAAGGCTGAAAGGGCAGAAAGGTAGCCCTTGATAGTGCCCAGAGCAGAGCCCTGCTGGGCAAGAGAGAGAAAGAACAGAAGAACCTCGGAGAGAGGGGCAGAAAGAGGATCCACAGCCTTTGCTGTGCACCATGCCACAAACTTGTTCCACCGACAGGCGTATACCGATTTCGTGGAGGGACGCCTGGCTGCCAGAATTACATTACAGACTTCAGGAGGCAAGTCAAATGGCCTCAACTGCCGCCGCTCAATCTCCAAGCATGGAGGTGGAGACTGGACAGGTTCGGGTGGAGGACCGTCCCCTGTTGCTGCGACAGAAGGTCCTCCTGAAGAGGCAGGCGGATCGGGGGACCGACTGACATGCTGAGTAGCTCGGGATACCAGTACCTTCGAGCCCAGTCCAGAGCCACAAGGATAACTTGGGCCCGGTCGCGCCTGATCTTCTTCAGCACTCTGGGCAGAAGTGGTATAGGCGGAAAGGCGTATAACAGACCGCAACTCCACTCGCGCCGAAAGGCGTCGCCGTGCGAGTGCCGTCTTGGAAACTCCAACGCGCAGAACTGATGACATTGCGCATTCTCTTCTGTGGCGAATAGATCTAACCAAGGCTCTCCCCATTTCCGAAAGAGGCCTTGCGCCACGTCCGAGTTCAGACACCATTCGTGATCCATCGAGCACCGACGGCTGAGTTCGTCCGCCCTGGCGTTCAGAGAACCTGCCAGGTGTTGAACCGTCAGAGTCACGCCCTGACGTTCCAGCCACTGCCAGAGGCGCAGAGCCTCCTGGCAAAGGGTCCACGACCCCACCCCGCCTTGTTTGTTGCAGTACCACATGGCGGTGGTGTTGTCCGTGAACACCTGCACTACACTCCCGTTGACAAAGGGGAGGAATGCCTTCAGTGCTAGACGAATCGCCCGTAGCTCCAACAGGTTGATATGGAGCCGGGACTCCGCCGGAGACCAGATGCCTCTGATCTCCGCCTCTCCCAAGTGGCCTCCCCAGCCCTGGAGGGACGCGTCCGTCACGACAACGTGCTCCGGTTGGGGAAGGGAGAGGGACTTGCCCCTGACCCAATCGCGGTCCGTAAGCCACCACTGCAGTTGTCTCGCAGTGCCCTCCGAGATCAAGACGTGGTCGGACAAGTTGCCCTGATGCTGGGCCCACTGAAACTTCAGGTCCCACTGCAGAGCCCGCATCCGCCACCGAGCGTGATGCACCAGAAGGATGCAGGAAGCCATCAGCCCCAGCAGCCGCAGCGTCAACCTGACCGAAACCCGGGATAGCGGCTGAAAGATGGGAATCAAAGCCTGAATATCCCGGATCCGCTGTTCCGGAGGATAAACCCGAAACTGCGCCGAGTCCAGAACCGCTCCGATGAAAAGGAGCTTTTGAGAGGGACACAGGTGTGATTTCGGCACATTGATGGAGAACCCCAGGTCGTGCAAGATGTCTGCCGTCATCTGAAGGTGGTGGACGACTGTCTGGGGCGAGCCCGCCTTCAACAACCAGTTGTCTAGGTAGGGGAAGACTGAAACCCCTAACCTGCGCAGATGGGCTGCGACCACCGCCAACACCTTTGTGAACACCCGTGGGGCGCTGGTAAGGCCGAAGGGGAGCACGATAAACTGAAAGTGCTCCTGGCCTACCGTGAACCGCAGGTAACGCCGGTGGGCCGGCAGGACGGGGATGTGAAAATACGCATCCTGCAAGTCCAACGCTACCATCCAGTCTTGCTGGTCTAGAGCAGCCAAGACCTGAGCCAATGTCAACATCTTGAACTTCTCCTTCCGGAGGAAGCCGTTGACGTTCCTTAGGTCCAAGATAGGACGTAGGCCCCCTTTGTCCTTCTTGGGTACCAGAAAGTAGTGGGAATAGCAACCACGTCCTACTTCTGGCCCAGGAACGCGCTCGATGGCCCCCTTGGCCAAGAGGGCCGTAACTTCCTCCTGCAGAAGTTGCAAGTGGTCCCCCGACACACGGTGGTTCTGCGGTGGCATGGCTGGAGGAGTGGTCTCGAAGGGGAGGGAGTAGCCCCTTCGGACGATTTGCAGCACCCACCTGTCCGATGTGATCGTGCGCCAGCGGGCGTGGTGATGGCGAACCCTGCCACCCACTGGCGTCACGTGGGCCTGAAAGCACGGACTAGGAGGATTTTGAGGCAGATGCTGCGGGGGGAGATGTGGCCTGACCCCGCCGTTGACCCCGACCGCCTCCACGGCGGTTTCCACGGCCGCCACCGCGTTGAAGTGATTGCTGCGGTGCGTGGCTGGCAGCACGTGTGGGGGCGCCCCTTCCGTGGCCACGAAAGGAGCGAAACGAACCCGTTTGCTGGCGCTGGGTCGAGAGACCCAAGGACTTTGCCGTGACCCTGGAGTCCTTGAAGCGTTCCAGCGCGTGGTACGCCTTGTCACCAAACAGATGACAGCCATCGAACGGCATGTCCATCAAAGTGTTCTGGACATCTGCCGAGAAGTTGGCGGATCTCAACCAGGCGTGGCGACGAATCGCCACCGTCGTGGACATCGCTCTGCCTAGCGAGTCTGTCGTATCAAGACCACATCGAATAGAATATCTAGCTGCATCTCGGCCCTCAGCTACAGCTTTGCCGAGTTTTGCCCGCACCTCCATGGGGCATTCTGGCAGCAGCTCCGCGACCGTATCCCACACAGAGTGGGTGTAGCGGCCCAAGAGGCAAGCGGTGTTGCAAGACCGCAGTCCTAAACTCAGGGACGAGAAGACCTTCTTGCCATATTGGTCATACCTCTTGGATTCCCGATCGGGCGGGGCCGACGGGAATGCGGACTGGGAGGTAGAGGCCTGGATCACCAGGCTCTCAGGGGTGGGGTGGGTTGACAGGAACTTGGGGTCGTCCGGACAAGGACGGTGGCGTCTGGCCACGTTCCGATCAACAGGCGCACCTGAAGAGGGCCTGGACCACGTGCCCAACAGAACGTCTGATAAGGCTTCGTTAAACGGCAGCAGAGGCTCCTGTGGGCATGACCGCGGTTTGAAGACCTCAGTGAGGATGTTAGGCCTCACGGCCGCGACGGGGAGCTCAAGGTTTAAGGCCTTGGCAGCCCTCATCAACACCACTGAATAGGCAGCTCCCTCCTCCGATGCCACAGAAGGAGGAGAGACAAAACCAGGGTTAGGAGAGTCATCCAAACCACTGGCGTCCCCCAAATCACCTGTCCAGTCCATGTCATACTGACACTCACGTGACAGAGGGTCCTCAGACCCCTCCCAGCCCTCACCGTACTCTACATCATCACCATAGTCGGTGTCAACCATGTAGACCGGCTCCACGGGGTCGACAGGCCCCATCGGCGTCGAGCCCGGCGTCGAGCGACGCCGGTCCGACTCCGCGTCCGGATTCGGTGAGGGTATGGGGACGGCGCCGCCCGGAGCCGGCGCCGGAGCCCCATTGCCGCCCGAAGCCGGCACCGAGGAACCGGCGTCGCGCGGAGGCGGCGCCGGGGGCAACCTCGATGGAATCGGCGCCGGGTTGGATGGACGTCCATCCGGCGTCGACCCCGAAGGCCCTAGCGGCGCCGGCGGCGCCGGTGTCGGAGCATCCGACGGCGTCGAGGTAGGGTCAGCTGAACCGCTAGGGCCCCCGGACGGGTTCACTGGGCCCGTAGGCGCCGTGGATCCCGCAGGAGGAGATAGGGCCCTCATGGCCACGAGAAACGCCTCTATCTCTTCAGGCGTCGCACCTTGCCCAGGGACCTGAGGGTATGGGGCAGGCCGCGCCGGCGACTCTCGCGGAGCCGCGGGGTTGGGGTCACCCGAACCCCCGGCCGCATCGCGCGAGCGTCGGGGGGAGTCGGGAGTACGATGACGACGCCCCGACTTCTTGTGTTTCTTACCTGATGAACTCGACGAGTGATGTCGACTTCCGGAGCGCCCGGCGCGGCTCCGCGACCGCTCCCCCGAACGCTCCCTGGACCTCCGGCCGGACCGCGACCGCTCTCGACGCGGGGCCGACACCCGGAGCTCGAGTAGCTTGCGGGACCGCTACCGCCTAGCCTTGTTAGTCAGAGCCCGGCAATCGACGCAGGAGTCGACGTCGTGGTCGGGGCCCAGGCACCGGAGACAGAGTCGGTGATGGTCCGTGACCGACATCGTGCGGTCACAACCGTCACAGTTTTTGAAACCGGGCATCCTACCAGGCACAAAAGATAGATATAAGTTGAAATAACTTGGTCAAAAGACCGGGTACCGCTCTTCAGATCTGCGTCCACTGGCGCGGAAAAAAGAAGAACTGACGTCAGCGCGCGGAGGCGGCGTCTATATACTCCAGCGACGGCATCACGGCGCACGACGCCGACGTCGGACGCGGAGCCGCAGGAGACGCCTGCAGACGACGCCTACCGACGCGCAAGGGTACTGCTACGCAAAAGTTTCCGGATCCAGACTGACGCCTGGGGATATTCTAAGGTAAGGAATCTAACACTAACGTGTTTCTTTCAGATTTCTCACTTTCAGAATATCCCAGAGTGGATCAAGACAATTCTCTGAGCCATGCTTCTACACATTGGTAGGTGGTGCCGTATGGCTCTACAGACACACTATACAGTTTCCGACGTGAGTAGAATTCATGAATCAACAACCATATTTCAGCCTGGAAAATGTCCAGAACAATAACCTCATGTGGTAAAGTTGTCATATTGGCTTTGGCCCTGGTGGAATTAGCCCGTGGTAAAACACGTGGCTACTTGGCCAATGGGTAGAAGGTTTTTATACATATGGCTATCCAACTTGTCAAGGTCCTCGTTTGCACAGCCTACCTTTTGCCCCATATAAACCTGCAAGGAGCTGATAATCCCATCAAAGGTCTTTTTGCAGTGGATGTATAGCCCTTTTCGGTGTCAAAACAACTGGTCTCTCCTCTTTCAGGGGGTGAGGAGGACTACTAAACCCTGGCAGACTGATCAACTGGCCAACGTGAAAAGAAGCCACAATCTTTGGTAGGACTGCCGTCCTGATCCTTAGTACCAGTTAGCTAAAAAAAAAAGGCAGTTGTACTGATAGCACGTTTAATTCACTGAAGTGTCCCGCAATGAGGAATATTTATTTTCAGTTTCAACAGTCATAAAGAACAGCTGTGTATCAGCTCAAAGAGCATGAACACAAGAAATGCCAGAACCAAATTTGGGTTCCATTGTGGCACAAGATTGTTTTTTCTTTTTTTTTTTTACATTTTTATTGCATAGTGTTGTCACTGAAATACACAGCCAAACGCCTACAACCCTGAGGTCGGCAGCTTATTGATAGGAGGCACTTTATACAGTTTTCTTGGTAACAAACGTTTGGGAAGGCAGAGTCACAAGTGCATGAGCATATATAATTCAACGGATCAAGTCTCATGTGTTCCAGCTATCATAAGTAGTTATGAAATTAAAACAATCTTTTAAACATGGTTTGCTACTGTCAGGAAAGCATACATTCTCTATCTATCCTTGTTTTGTAACCTGCTAATACATTCTCCCTCCTGTTAGTTATCTCCAGTGTAGTCAATTCTGCCACTAAGGTTTAAGAAGCTGATTATAAATGCGAGAGCTCCTCCATTCCCACTGGTATAAATGTGTCCGCGCATGTGAATCACAAATTCCTCTATAGAGCTGGGATATTTGCATTGTCTCCTGATTATGTCGCCGTCTCATTAGACAAACCCTCCCCCTTAGCGAGTAGATATGTAGTGTATAACCCCCAGAAATTCTTCAGCCTGCTCCTGGGAGGGAGCAGTTTGCTGAAGTTCTCCGACTGCGTACAGCAGTATAGTACAGCATGTGACCACTGTTTTATCATATGGAAGGGGGCCCCTCATCCAGCACATTGCCACTCTGCGCTTTGCCAACAGAAGCCCTGTCTCCGCAAGTCTGCGTATCACTTTGGGCAGTAGATTGGAATAACCCAACAGTGCCAACGCCAGCTCCGGGGTTATCTCCAAGTAGACTATGGTACTTGGTTCGCGAAAGACCTTGCCCCAAAAATTGGACACCCCTGGGAAGCTCCACGCCAACTGAAAGAAGTCAGCTGTTGGTGAACGACACCTGTCACAGGCTGCGTCCTCTCTTATCCGTATCTATGCAATCTTTTCAGGGTGTAGTACACTCTGTTGATGTATTTAAAATGAATAAGCCTGTGTTTGCCATGTAGTGAGATGCGTCTTGTGTTGGTCAACAGTAAGACCACATAGCGTCATCAATTGTCACTTACAGGTCTCTTTGCCAGGCTATCCTAGCCTTAGTATACTGATTTGCTCTGTGAGACATCGCCAGCTTGTAAATGTTGGAGACTATCTTTCGAGATGACTTAGTTTTAATGACGTATGACAGTTCTTGCACCTCAGGAGGTTCACTCATGTCTTCCCCCAAGTGCTGATATAGCACCCCACGCGTTCTGTGAAACTGAAAGCGTTGCAGCAAGGTAGCAACTTCAGTTGTGTCCGCGACCTGTTCCCACGACTTTGCCACTCCGCCGCCAAACAGTTCCCGCGCCTTAGTTATGTTCAACGCGTGCAGTGCTCGTATGACCCCTTTGTCTTTGCAGGGGGCCAACCAGATCATCCATTCAATTGGCATCTCTGGAGAATATAACAGAGCCCCAGCTTGCAGTAGTGCCAAGCGTGCCGAGTTGAGGGAGTCCAATATTCCTGTTCTACAATATCATGATTGGAAGAGGGAGAGGATCCATAAAGAGCTTTTCAATGCGGAGGAACGGTATGTCTGCCGCTCTATGGATCCAGCTGTGAGCGTGCGCTCTTTGCGTTGCTCTATAATATAACTCACGGTCTGGTGCACCCAGTCCCCCCATGTGATATGGCAAGGTGTGTACCCGCCATTGTACTCGCACTTGCCTGCCCGCCCATGCCAGTCGTGTCCGTAATGAGTTAACTCTGGCGAAGAAGGAACGCAGCAGAACTATAGGGACATTCACAAACAGGAACAGGAATCTAGTCAGTATCACCATTTTCATTATGGCGATCCTACCAATTAAAGACAGTGGCATTTTGATCCAAGTTTCTATGTCCTCTTCCTATTTAGCGACTGCTGTGCCGTAGTTCTCCAAGAATACAAACTCCGAGTCAGTGTGTAATCCGATACCAAGGTATCGAATCGAGCCTACGGACCATTGCATGGGGTAGTCCATCTCAAATTGTGTTGTGACCGGCGTGAGCGGGAAGTCTATTGATTTTGCCCAGTTGACTTTCAGGCCAAAAAGTGCTCCGAAGTGGACCATCTCTCTATGGAACGGGGAGAGGTTGTTTTCAGGATTCCTCACGTACAACAACGTTTCATCAGCGTACGTGGACACCACAATGTCGTATGTAGGGAAACTTACCCCTCTGTGTCCGTGATATTCTCTAAGGGCACATGCCAGTGGTTCGGCGACTAAAGCGTATAGCGTTGGAGACCAGGGGCAACCCAGCCTGGTTCCTCTAGAGATAGCAATAGGTTCTGTTACTAGATTTCCCATTCGAATACGAGCCGTGAGGGCATTGTACAACACTCCGATCAATTGCAAGAAGACTGGGCCGAGTCCCATCCTCGTTAGCACTTGCAGCATAAAGAGCCATTTTCCCAAATCAAAGGCCTTCTCCATATCTAGGAAGACAGCAATAGACTTAGTGTCTTGTTTAACATGTTGCATTGTCCCAAAGACTGTTCTCAGGTTGTGAGATACCGATCCGGTATAACCGATGCCTGCTCCGGTGGCACTAGCTCCGGGGTCAGCAGCGTCAAGCGATTAGACAGAATTTTGGCGAACAACTTGGTGTCCACATTTAACAACGAGAGCAGCCGGTAAGAGCTGCATTCCTCAGGGGGTTTTCCCGGTTTGGAGATGGCGAGTATTATCGCTTCCCGCATGGTTTGGGGCATCTTGCTAGATACACATAGATCCTCAAACAGTGCTGAGAGGTGGGGAAGCAACAGTTCAGTAAAGGCCTTGTAGAAGCCTTCGGTGAGGCCATCCATCCCCGGGGCGCTGGATGCTCTCATTCCTGCCAATGCGTCCACAATTTCGTCTTTTTCAATGGGGTGCATAAGAAACTCTGTGGGTGTCAGATAGGAAAGGTAGCATAATATGTTCTAAATAGCCTAGGATTTCGTACTCCATATCGGAGGAGCGGGAAGCGTACAGGTTAGAGTAATATTTTTTAAACCGGTTTGCTATATCTGCTTCTTCAGTCAATATTTCTCCCTCATCCGATCGAAGTGCAGCAATCAAGATTTTGCTACGTTTGGTTTTCAAAATGTGTGCTAGGACGAATATAGGCCTATCACCCTCCCCATAGGTTCGCGCTGTGGCATACTTACCGAAGTGTCTCACTTCACTATCTGCCGTTTCTTGATATTCGGTTAGTAATTTCTTAATTGCCCCTGTAACTTATTTGTGCTCTCCAGCCGACTGTCGCGCCTCCAACTCCCTCAGCTGTTGTTCCAGAGCGGCCAACCAATGACGTATGGAACCTATAACCCCTGAGTGTTTTAGCCATGACCAACCCCCTAATGTACACTTTAAAAACTTCCCAAACCGTTTGGAAACTGTCCACTGATCCTATATTAGTGGCAAAGAACGCATCTACTGCGTCTGCTAGCTCCTCTTTGAAGAGGGGGTCAAGTAATAAATAAGGGCGATAGCGCCATGGGAATGGTGGTATAGTTTTTTTTAGTGTGGCTAGAGTCAGCAAGAGTGGTGAGTGATCGGACAGGGTGCGTGGTAGTATCTGACAAGAGCGGACCTGGCCTATGAGAGACGACTAGGCTAGCCAGTAATCTATGAATAATGTGTGAAACCTCCCTTCCCTGGATGGCGCTCTCTCCATACGTCACTAAGGTCTCTGCTAATAATGACACTTTCTAGGGTTCCAGCCGCCGCGGCCGGTCATCTCACCGGACCGCCAGATCTATCCAATTCAGGATTTCTGACCAGATTAAAGTATCCACCCCAGAGAATATGTGCGCATTCGCATCCGTATATGTCAATGTAGTGAAGAACTCCGGGCAATCGTAGTTCGGACCATAGGCATTCACTATCAACAAATCTAATCCCATACCCCGGCATCTGGAGATCACATAGAGGCCCTCCCCATCTGCAAACAGCTGGTCCATCGTGTAATCAGATCTAGGGTTAACCTAGGTTAATACCCGACGTGCATGTGTAGTGAAGCCCGAGGCATTAACATTGCCCAACAGTCCCCTGCTGTGAAGCATAGCACTCTGTAGCGGGAGAAGAGTCTCCTGTAACAGGCCAACATCAAGGTTAGGTCTTGTCAAAAAGTGTAATACTTTTTGCAATTTGCGATAGTCGTTAAGCCCTCTGACATTCCACGACAGCGCACGGAGGGAGTCTATTGTTCTCGGAGCCACAGCCCCACTAGTTGTAGCCATATTACGTTTCGAAACTGGTAGTGCATCCTGACATATGTAGCATGTTCATAAAGTGTGTGTCATACAAAAACCCAACTAACATCCTTAATACAAAAAACAACAACCTTAACCCTTCGCTTCCCACCCTCCTCCCACAGAAGACCACCCGCAACTCGGTCGAGCAGCATCCCCCAAAGAACCCTCCCTTCCCTGAGTTCCCAGTACTGGTGTCTGTCACATGTGGGCGGAGGTCACTCTGCAAGGAGCAAACTGTCAAATGAAGATAGTCTCTCGTCTCAACCTCCGCTCACCGACTTATGGTTCCACAGCCCCCTTGTTAATGCACTCCAAATCTAATTATATCGGAGCTGTGACACAGAATATTTCCTGCTTACCTGGCCTTTACCCCGCAATTTAAGTGGAGGCCCCCGTTAGACTCATCAAACCCCAGATCGCCCAACTATGTCTAATACCCGTCTAGATTGTGTTCGGATAGGCTTTCCTCTGCGACTCAGCCATGCACATTTATCAGTCTGTAAATGACAGTATGGCGTGCGTCATATAAACGGCCACGGCTCTTCCCTAAAAGAACTCTCCCAAAAATGCTTGGGGACTAGCTCACTTGAAAATTGTGAAGGTATTTCTTTAACAGGACTAGTCTGGGTTTATTACCTATGTTTACAATACAGGTAATTATTCTCAATCTTTTTATAGAGACCCATGAATAAAATTCTAATAAATCTGAGCCGAGTATAATGTGTTTGGTTCACCGACTATACATTTACATGACTTCAGAGTCTTCATCGGACATCACAGGATCTGCTATCGACTGCTTTCTTTTTCGCAATTTATAGTACCAAGGAAATATGATAATATGACAAATGATGGAGAGATAATGCGTGTCCTATACCATTTATTTACATTTTTCATAGAGCGGGCCTCATTGCCTGAGCGAGTGCCAGGAGAGGTGAGGCCTTTCCCCAAGCTTTTTTGGGTGAGTTCAGTTGATATACCATATGATTATCAAACTAGACTATTGATGAAAAATTTACAGTAAATTTACTGTGGCTATTACATGTCTTTGCAGTGGTGTTTAACGTGCTGTCTGTGTTTGTGTGTGTACATATACATGTTTATCTTTCAGGAAAGAATCAATTTCCAGAGACAATTCTCCTACACTTTGGAATTTGATATATGGTAGGACGAATTTCTGTTAATTTCTTCACACTTCAATTTACAGTAGTGGTATTAATTCGGTCCTGAAGAAAGCCACTGGTCTACCTACCGACCTTGCATGGCTGAAACATGTCGACCTCTATAACCATCAGATGAATATTACTATTTTCCATACTATCTACACTCTGTTTTTAGTCTTGACATTATGATGACCCCATAATAAAATTGTAGTAAGCAATTTTAGCTTCACATTTATGATTTGTTTTCACAACTCAAGCACTGCAAATTATTTTTCAGCACCACCATACTACTTTTTATGGCCTGTCTCATCACTGGTGGAACTACACTAGGATTTCACATGATAATACCAAGTGAGACACCTAGCAGATACCAGTTTTTCTTACAAAATCCCAGATGATGATGCTCCGCCATTGGGTGGGCTGATGGGTTTTTTCTCCATCTGTGTAACAACACATTCATCTTTCAAAACACGTTGCACCACTGCGTTTCCATCCTTAGCTACATGTCACTAGACCAGTAATCTCCTGAAATGGTAGCCTGATCGGAGAATATGTACTCAAGCGGCACAATCTGGATCGATGAGAATGACTTTGGCCCAATTTTTACTTATTGTATGTATATGATATTGCCAAAGCACAAAACTAGCCAAAAGGCAACACAGTGTTGTATAGAGTCAAAAATAAGCATAAAGTAAATAAGTTATAGGAGAGAAGTGCTGGGTTGTGGGGGGTTATAGCACTGTGATGTTGTGTTCTTTAAAGAGCTGTGTTGAAAAGTTCTGGTGGATGCAGGGATGTTTTACAGATCCTGGGTGCATATATGGAGAAGGCCTATGCTTTTTTCTTTTTTTTACACTTCTTAGTCCGTACTGTCATTGTGCGCTGGCTGCGGGTGTGCCAAGAACCACCAGAGATGGTGAGCTGATCTCTTAAGATTAGCTGGAGTGTTGTGTATGATGGCTTTGTAAATGATGAACAAGTTTCTTGCCTCCAGTAACCTCTTTTCTGGTAGAGACTGCAGATTCCTCACTGTGCGAATTTCCCTAGGTGCCATACTGGATCTGTAAACTATAGAGCAATTCCTTTGCGTGTCGATAGCTGGCGTTACGTGAATTCACATCGGATCCACTATAAGGCCGCCTCCACATACTGACTTCAGTTTCTTTCGGACGTCCATCTGTGTAAAAGGACGAAAATCCAATAAAATAGGAAGAGCAGTGTGCAGAAGTTTAGATGGGATTTTATTAATGGATTGTATGTGATCATTCCACAGTAACGGGGAGGCAGGTGGGTGGGTGAGGAATTTGCAGTTAGAATCTCTACCAGAAAAGGAATCACCGATGGAAAATAACTTGTTTTTCTGATAAAGATTTCTAACTGCACATTCCTCACATTGTGAATAGATACCAAAGCAATACCTCGTAGATGTCCATACCTGTAGTAGATCGGTATGCAAGATGATACAATTTTAACCCAGTACAAGCATACAATAGAGCAGATCGTAAATTGTCTAAGGATTCAGATAAAAGTAGGGGCAGCCTTTAAGAAGAAAGAACAAATGGGTGGTTTAATAAGTGTAGGAAGTTAAAATTGAGGGTACGAAAATGGGAAAGACAGCTAAGGAAAAGGCCAAATAAGGGAACTCTGGAGAGCCTTAGATGGGCAAAACAGGAATATAAAAATAAGTTGAGGGATAGTAAATTAGAATATATGGCGAAAAAATGGAATACAATGTTAGATATGATAAACACAAATAATAGAAGATCATTCTGGCGCCTAGTAAAAGAGGGAAATGTACAGAAGGAAATGCGTTGCTTAGTGGGTGAAGACGACTGGGCCAGCAATTCGAGTAAACTTGGGTCAACTTAGAACAGACCAAAATAATGGTATTGGGAAAAAAGAAGTCCCCCCTGTACTGGAAATTGGGAGAGGTCAGAGTGGATAGATATGAATTTTTGGGTATGTGGTTCGACAATAAGTTAAACTGGAAGGATTACATATAGGCACTCAAATCAAAGTCGCTCTCCTCAGTATGGGGCCTTAAGCAATTTAAGCAAAAATACAGAGGTCCCTCCCTGCAGCCAATTCTATCGGCTTTTAATGCATTGGTACGCCCTCAGTTCCAATACGGTGTAGAGGTATTATATATGGGAGGTAAATAGGATTGGAACTTAGAAGAGGGTAAATGCGTCAAACAGCTGCTAGCACACCCCTCGGCAACAATGATACCATACGTGTGGAATGTCACCTAACAGCCTGGAATTTCCGGGGTATGCAAGCAGTATTGAATTTATGGCAGAGAATGAATGGAGAGGGGCCTACCAAAATAGCAAAACTCTGCAAAAATGAAATAGAGGCTAGTGAACTAATTTGGGTGTCCCAATCTAGAATCAGGCTAGACAGGTTATGTGTCAAACTATCATTAGAACCAGACCAATGGAGGTCGGGCGGCAGGTTCTCAAGTCGGTGTTGCGTGCGATTATTAATTCGAAGGCCTGTGAGGAAGATTTGGGTTATTTGAGGAGTAACTCGTCCCTCCGGTTCTTGATAAACGGGTGGACCAATAACCAAATAATAATAATAATAATAATAATAATAATAATAATATGATCGGATGATAAAATCCGCTATGATAAATGAACAAGGTCTGTGTACATGTGGATTGCAAGTAAAATGCAATGGCCCACATATTCTGTTGGACTGCTTGTGGTTCTTAGAAGAACGGAAACATTTTTGAAACCCCTATTTACTGCCGATGAAATTTTCAGCAGGGATCAAGCGCTTAGCTTCCTGATAAATATGAGATTTTTAAATGTGAAGATTTTCAAATGCTATACAGGAGTCACTGAAGGAATTGGTTAGACAATTTATAAGGGGCGGGGCAGAAATGTGATGTTACCCATGCTTGGGGATACCCCGCGCCCCTGTTATTTACGGTGGTTCCAAAAAGTATACCTAATATATAAATGGTTCCTTCCCCTTGCTGTTGATGAACTAGGTATTACATATGGTCTGCTAGAGTTTCTTTGTTTGATTTTATTGTGTTTTATATGTTTTAATGTTATAGGGTTTGTACAAATTAGATTTCAATTGTATGTATTGTAGCTCTCCCTTTTCATGGCTATATATGCCAAATAAAAATGTAATAAACGAGATCGGTATGCATAAAAAACAAGCTGGTAATCTTGCTGGTATTTTCTTCTTTGAGCCCTCTAATGGTCAAGTCAGTTAAGTCTTTCTTCCTCCTTAGAGGGGTGAAGTGGAGTATAGAAGGTCAGAAGCGTAATGGATTGCCATAAGTGGAAGCGTGTAACCACCTCCAACAGAAAAGCCGCTTTTGTCCTGACACAGAATTCCTGAAGTTCACTTACCTAGTGATTGCAACAAGGGCCACAGGCTTGATGGTCAAGAGGAGTGTAATCCTGCTGTTTGCTCGAGCGGGATAACCAAGATGGCCTCAACAGAATACACAGGGGGCAATGAGGGTGGCGGTCTAGTGGTGAGAGACCATGTGACCGCCTCAGCCCTAGGAGCGTCCCGGGAAGTCAGGAAGGGAGCCCAAAGACGCTGCATCCAAAGCTGGAGGAGCCGAAGACTGTCTGCCCAGAGGCACTGCTGTTCAGTCCAGCTGTCCTGCAGCGGTAGAGGACTCTGTGACTCCCTCTGCCATGACCACGGAGGGCCGTGGCCACAGGCAAGTGCCCTTTTTACATTATTTTTTCCTAGGAAGGTGGAGGGGAGGGTTAAATGGGAACACCACCTCTTCACTTTAGTAAACAGAGCACAGGTGCACGGTCACAGGGTTGCTTAGGTGACAGTAACCTAAGGTTTTGTCAGTCGCTACTTGGATGGTATTGTATATGTCTTTGAGGGAGAGTCCACCTAACTGTTGGGACCTGGACCGGAGAGGAGACCCCATGCCATACAAGGAGACGAACTGGGTTAGAGACAACCGCTGTAAAATCTGTGGACTTGTTTTGTTTGTTTTGACTACCTGCCTTGCCTATTTTCCTTTCTTTAAACGACTCAATGTGACCACCAAATGACGGAGACCTTTACCGAATGTGGTGAATCTGGTAGCGTTTTACAATATTAAAGGACACCTACCTATACAAACCCCTTGGCGTGTGCCTCTTCCTTACCCCTAGTGACCACAGTGGTGACAGAAGTGGGACTGCGTGACTTAAGATTATCATGACCAAACGCATCACAATGGAGGCAATGGTCACTAAATTGGCTGAGGGACTACATCACCTACAGCTTGTGCTAGAACAACAAAACCAAAACGCCCAAAAAGAAAGGAAAGCGTTTCAGGCCGCTTTAAAAGAACATGGGGTGTTGATGGCTTTGAATCAACAAATACAGGACACCTCCATTTTACGCCTAACAGACGCAATCTCTACTGGGCGAGTACACCCGAACATTCCAAGCTCAGTTCTACGAAAGTCCCAGGAGGGTGATGACCCTATTTTTTTGTCAACTTCAAGAGGGTTGCAACGACTGCCAATTGGCCCCCAGAGAGATGGGGCCAGTACATAGCCCCCCTTGTCTCTGTTGAATTACAAGGAGCATATCAGGCTGCCAATTCTGAGGGTGTTAGTCCCTATCCCGAAATTAAGAAAGCCATCCTTGAGAGGTTGGGACACAACAGGGAGTATTACAGGGCCCGGTTTCATAAGGAGCGGCGGTGGGTAGCGGGAGGCAACCCCAGAGCATTAGATTACAGGATTAGCGACCTAGGGAACAGATCGTTACAGCCAGGCTCTAGGACCATTGAAGAGATCACAGAAAAAATATATCTGGAGCAGTATTTAGAAGCAGGATAACGTTGCTCCTTTGATTCCGGGTTTGGCTTGCCTTTGCCAAGGCTTGTTGGTGCTCCCGCGGGACACCGACTCCTTAGCACTCAATATCCTACTTGGGACAGCTCGTGAACACCTCCTTGTCCTCCTCAGCATACCTGGTCCTCACAGCTGCAGAGTCAAGTAACCTCACATCTAGAATCCATCCTTGGGTTCCACCAGACACTTTCTCCTTCTTCAACAGCAGCACTTTCCTGAAGTCCTCCATTGGGTTCGACTGCGGTGTCTGACACCACTTCACACGTATGCACCTGGCTTTCCTGGTGTAGGTAACATGAGCACTAGGGTGGGGTGGCTCTACAACTTTGTCTTCCACTGGGTTTCTTCAGGGTCCACTGGGAAGAGTCCTCAATCTTGAAAAACCCACAGTGACTTACACATAGAGTTGCACGCGGTCGTGTTCCCACACTGCACACGCTCTCCGTGGGGTCCCTATCTACTCACCTTGGTTGGTTCCTCGGGGCCCCAGCATTTCTCCGTCCTCTCAACACTGTCTTGACTCGAGTCGTGGTTCTTATACCACTTTCTTAGTATATGGCTTTGTCCCCCCCCGTGGGCCACTGTGTATTTCGTGCTATTTATTGTGTTTCTTTGCTAAGGTATTGTGTGCTTTGTGTTTGAATGAACTAGAGACTATTATATAATAAGTACATATTTTTATAAATACTTGGTGCGGTTTTTTCCACTTAATCTATAAGATTGTATTCTGGTAAAAAGAGCCGATTTATACAGCTGGATTAAGCCTGAAGGCTGCTCTCCACAGCTACCACTTCAAGAGCTTTCTAAGTTGTCTAAAATGTCTTAAATCACCATAAGGGTTGTCTGGAGTGGTGCAACGTGTCCACTTACATAAGTGTACATCATATACCAGGCCAGCTTCTCACACCGACATATTCCCCCGATGGATTGGGAAGGGCGCAGATAGTATGCCATTGACTCGTACTTGGGCCCTGGGGTTACAGAACAAGAGATGGATCATCTGCGGAAACCCAGTCCCAGGCCCGCTCGCACAAGAACAGCCTCTAAGAAATATAAAGATTGTGTGTCAAAGGCTTTAGTAAAATCTACCAGAAGAAGGGTACATTTATCCTTCAATTTATGCATCTGGAAAAGGGCCACCTACATTTGATGCAGAAAAGCGTGCTTCTACCCGGCATAAATCCACATTGGTCCAAGTGAATAAGTTGGGTAAGCGTGCGTGTCAACCGGGCCACCAAGATTTTGGCAAAGATCTTTATATCCGCATTGAGAAGGGAAATCGTCCAGTAGGAGGCGCATTGATCAGGAAGCAAGCCCTCCTTTAGAATGACCACAATGGTAGCACAGTCCAAGTCCTCAGAAAAGGACCTTCGATTTAGCGCTTCTGTGTGAATCAGCATGTGAGGTATAATAATGGAGCTAAATCTTTTATAGTATTCAATGGGATACCCGTCACGCCATGAGGTTTTACCTGCCTGGAGAACTGAGATAGCGGAGTCCAACTCCTCCTTCATCATGAGTTCATCCAGGTCCCGGGTCAGGGAGCGTAGGATAGAACGTAGTGGGATATCCTGCAAGAAGGGGTTACTCACTTCCAGATGGGGGGCGCTTGGCGATGCCCATACAGGTCCTCATAGTGTGTCACGAAAGCTTGGATGATTGAAGGGCAACTCCTCCCTTAGAACACCAGCTGGGTCTCAAATAGCCGGGACCACCATTAAGGAGACTCTGTGAGTCGCCAGCCAATACAGCAAATTGCTTGATTTGTCACGAGCTCGTAGACCCTTTGTAGGAGGCTGGCTTAGTATATGGTGCACACTTTAAGTGATGCACCTTGCACTAACCCAGGCAACCCATATGTGGATTTCAGTGGTCTTTGATAACATAGAAAGTTCACAAAGTGGTAGGTGTGGAGAGCAGCCTTCAGGCTTATCTTGAAGGAGTGTTAAGCAGCTTGTTTTACCAGTTTAATCATGTAGCGTAGGTTAAACAAAAAAGAACCACACAGTGTTTATATAAAAATATTTCTATTTATTACACAACACTCACTAACACATTGGTATATATCCTACCCGAAGATAAACACAAATACACAAGAATACTTGAGTAGGAACACAGTTGCATGCCCAATAGAGAAGTCTTGGTTAGAGAATTTCCTTGAGGGATGGAAAGTTGGAGAGCCACCCCACTCATGGATGCCCGAGAGACCAAGTTACCTACACAACGGAAGCCAGGTGCATAGACCTGAAGAGACGTCAGAAGCCTCTGTAGACAATGGAAGGCTTAGAGAAAAGTGCCTATGGAGGAGAAGGTGAAGAAGGCCAGTGGAATTCAAGGGTGGATTCCTGAAGTGAAGAACCTGCAAGCAGAGGGGACAGAGTCTATGCCACTGAAGAGTGAACCAGGAGGCATGGAAGAGTAGAAATGCGTTACTTACCTGTAACAGCAGTTATCCAGTATTGGTGTCTTTCATAGATTCACATGCCTGAATCATTCCCCGTCGCCGAGACGGGAGCCTCTGGTACATAAAAAAGTAATGTCCTAAGGACATACATAGAGAACATAGGCCGAAGGGCTTCCCCTTTGGGGCCTTTCCACGTCCTTATGTAAAAAGGACCAAACTCTCATCGTTAGCCAATCAGCTCCGACCTCCCTCTAGAACCTTCCCGGGAGGAGCCTCCGTCCCTCAGATTTTCGTACGCACCCAGCTAGGGTGTCGCAATGTAGACATAGAGGTACGTGAGTCCTTACCGGGGAGGCGGGAGGGTTGCATGTGAATCTATGAAAGACACCAATACTGGATAACTGCTGTTACAGGTAAGTAACGCATTTCTTATCCAGTATTTGGGTGTCTTTCATAGATTCACATGCCTGAATCAGAGTAGCCAGCAGTTATACATGCATAGTGGTAAAGCACATTCTCACCTCCAGCAGATCTGCATAAATTACAGACAACATGAGAGAAACATGGTAATATACAGTCATGCATATAGCAGAAAAACCATGAAGAATGTGCATACCTGGATGGCGGGACGAGGTAAGGCTCACCTTATTGGAAGAGATGGCGTAGCACCGCTTGTCCCACTGCAGCATCCTTCTGCAGTTCGATGTCCAGGCAGTAATGCCTGGAAAAGGTGTGCGGGGACTTCCAGGTCGCCGCTCGGCAAATGTCCAGGACCGTCACTCCAGCGAAGAGCGCCGCCGACGCGGACATCGCCCTGGTAGAGTGGGCAGCCACTCGGTCCGTCAAAGGCCGTCCGGCCTGATCATGGCAAAACGCAATCGCTGAAGAAATCCAGCGGGAGATGCTCTGTTTTGTTAGGGGCAAACCCATTCGCGGGTTGCTGTAGGCTACAAACAGTTGAGAAGACTTCCTGACATCTTTGGTTCTGTCCAAGTAGAATTTGAGACATCTTTTAAGGTCCAAGGAATGCAGCGCCCTTTCTGCCGCTGTGGAAGGGTTCGCAAAAAAGGACTTGAGGACAATTGGTTCGTTCAGATGAAAGTCTGAAGGCACTTTAGGTATGAATTTAGGGTTGGGCCTGAGTACCACTCGATCGTGCCTGTATTGGAGATACGGTTCCTGAATAGACAGCGCCTGAAGTTCGCTGACCCTCCTGGCTGACGTCAGGGCGAGCAGGAGTGCCGTTTTCCAGGAGAGATGTTTGAGAGAGGACCGGTGTATGGGCTCGAATGGGTGTTTCATAAGTTGGTTGAGCACCAAGTTCAACTGCCAGGTTGGAGGGACTTTCCGAGGCCTCGGAAAGGATCTGTAGAGCCCCTTCAGAAATTGCTTTATTAGCCGACTGGACCATAGTGAAGGCCCTGATGAGGTCCTGGTGAATCTAGAAATCGCAGCCAGATGAACCTTAATGGAGGCGTGAGCCAGCCCCGATTGAGCCAGGTGGAGGAGGTACGGTAGCAGTTGCACTAGGGTAACCCGTAGAGGGTGTAAGCCCTGTTCCGAACACCACAAGCAGAACCTCTTCCACTTCAGCGAGTAGGTCTTGTTCGTACTGCCCGCCCTCGCTTTGGCTAGGACGGCCCTGCAGTCCTGCGGGATCTCTAGGTCTCCGAACTCTCGGTGCTCAGGAGCCAGGCCGATATTTTGAGCGAGCGGAGGTTCGGGTGGTGTACCTGGCCTCCGGACATCGTTAAGAGGTTCGGGTGTTGTCGCAGGTGAATCGGGGGCCTGATGGAGAGGCGAAGCAGGTCCGAGAACCAGTGTTGTCTCGGCCAGTACGGAGCAATCAGGATTAGGGTGCACGGCTCCGTCTTCATCTTCCGGAGGAGCCTCGGTATCATCGGGAACGGAGGAAAAGCGTACGCAAACACGCTGAACCAGCCGATGGAAAAAGCATTTCCCAACGACCCCTGTTGGGGATGCCAGCTTGCGTAGCTTGGGCATTTGGCGTTCCCTGCCGTCGCAAAGAGATCGATCTTCGGGGCTCCCCATTGCGAGAAGAGGTGGGCCACTGCGTCGCCGTGCAGCTCCCATTCGTGGGAGAGAGAGGTCTGCCTGCTCAGGGCGTCCGCGATGGTATTGTCCTTCCCGGGAACGTACTCCGCCTTGAGGGAGAGCCCGTGTGCCACCAACCAGTTCCAGATTTTCTGCGATTCTCGTGAGAGAGAGAGAGATCGCGTTCCCCCTTGTTTGTTCAGGTAGTGCATCGTCGTGGTGTTGTCCGTTTTGACGAGCACCGGGGAAGTTCCGATACGTGGCAGGAATGCCTGCAGAGCCAGATACACAGCCCTCAGCTCCAAGAGGTTGATGTGTAGTAGTTTCTCTTGGGCCTCCAATTTGCCGCTGACTCGAAGGTCCAATAGAACAGCGCCCCAGCCTTCCAGGGAGGCATCTGTCGTGATGACCAGAGGTGCCGGCGGCAGGAGGAACTGCAAGCCGGCCGTCAGGTGTTTCCGTCTTCTCCACCACAGAAGGGCCTTTGTGATGGCCGGTGTGATTCTGATAACGTCCTCGAACGAGCCGGAACTCTGTTTCCATTGCCTCGCCAGAGCCTCCTGCAGGGGACGCATGCGGAGCCTGCAGTGCGGTATGAGGAGAATGCAGGAGGACATCATCCCTAGCAGGGAGGTGAATGTCCTGACTTTGATGCGACATTTCTCGGCCACCGCCGCGGCCAGAGACAGTATTTTGTTGGTCCTGTCCTCCGAGGGGAAGGCCTTTGCGCAATCCGTGTCTAAGGTAGCCCCTAGGAAGGTGACCCTCGTTGATGGAGTAGTGCAGGATTTCCTGAGGTTTATCGTCAGACCCAGCTGTTGAAAAAGTGCGCTGCAGGCGTTGGAGGAAGCGGTCGCGCCCCCCGGAGAAGGCGCCTTCACCAGCCAGTCGTCCAGGTAGGGGAACACCTGGTGACCTCTTTGCCGCAGGAAGGCTGCCACCGGTGCAAAGCACTTCGTGAAGATACGTGGTGCGGATTTGAGGCCGAATGGCAAGACCTTGAACTGATAATGTCTGCCTGCTACCTCGAACCGCAGGAACCTCCTGTGCCTTGTGAGGATGAGGATATGGTAGTAGGCGTCCTGTAAGTCCAGGGAGACCATGGAGTCTCCCCTCTCCAGCGCTCCCAGGATCTCCTGTAACGTTACCATCCGGAAGGACTGACTCTGAAGGAAGGCGTTGAGCGCCCGGAGGTCCAGGATTGGTCTCCACTTGTCTCCCTTTTGTTGGACCAGGAAGAAGTGGGAATAAAATCCCGTCCCCTTCTGGGACGCCGGGACCCTCTCGATGGCTCCTTTCACCAACATGGCGGAGACTTCCTTGAGAAGGAGGTGCAGGTGCTTGTGAGCACGCTTCAGCGGAGGTGTGTTGGGAGGGGTGTTGATAATTTCGAGGGAATGTCCAAATTGAATTATCTGTAGTACCCACCGATCCGTAGTGATTTTTCGCCAATTGGGGAGGAAGTGGGTCAGTTTTCCTCCAATTTGAAAGGATTGAGACGGTGGTGGGACTGGCTGGAGTAAATGGTCACTGGCGGCCGCCAGCGCCCTTCTTGGCGGATTTGCCTCTGAAGGATGACCTCCCATAGGACGACTGTTGGTTCTGTTGTTTGTGCTGGGGCTGGTTCCTGTTGCCGTAGGAGTAGGACGACCTATTCTGGTAGGAACCTCTGTAGGAATACTGGCCTCTGGAGCGGCCACCCCGAAAGGACTGGTTCCGGGACTGGAGGGAGCCCAGCGCCCTTGCCGTGTCGGTATCCTTCTTAATGGCCTGGAGTGCTTCGTCTATCTTTTCCCCAAAAAGAAACTGACCATCGAATGGCATGTCCAGCACCTTAGATTGGACCTCTTGCCGAAAGGACGTTGCCTTGAGCCAGCCCTGGCGTCGGAGCACGGCAGCCCCGGCCAACTGGCGGAATCCAGTCATGGCTGCGTCGATGGCGCAGTCGATGATCTCTGCAGCTGAGTTTTGTCCTTCCGCTAGGAGAGCTTTCACCTCGTCCTGGACCGTGGCTGGCAGGTCTTGCAGGTAGGGGGCAATGTCTTCCCATAGCTGGCGGTTGTAGCGCCCTAGCAGGGCGATGGAATTTGCCACCTTGATGGTCATGGCGGACGTGGTAGAGAACCGCTTGCCAATGGTGTCCAATTTTCTGCCTTCCTTGTCCGGGGGTGCGGACAGTGGTGAGGATGGGTTGCGGGATTGTTTTTGGGCCGCCTGAGTCACTACGGAATCCGGTTTGGGGTGGCCGGTAAGGCAGGCCGGCGCGGTAAGCGGGGCCTTATATTTTTTGTCCAGGCGCGGAACCACCGCAGGCACCGAGGCAGGCGTAAGCATCAACTTCTTGCCTTGTTCCCACAGAAAGTCTATAACTGGAATAGACTTGGCCGACTTCTGGCTGTGCTCCTTGAAATCATGGAGGAAGCATTCCGTTTCCGTGGATTCCACCGCCATGTGAAACCTCTTAGCCGCCCTGTCCACTAGCCTGTGGAACCCCCCAACGTCCGTCGCTTCAGTTTGGCGCGGTTGTGGGGATGCCGGGGTTGACGAATGCTGGGATGACGCAGCATCGGCGTAGTCGTTTCTCTGGTCCGAGTCGACGTCTTGCACTTCACCTTCCTCCAAGTCCGCCTCCTCCTCCTCATCCTCCGAGGAGTCCTCTACCTGAGGCTGTGGCCGAGCACGAGGTTGGGGTTGTTTCCGAGGCCGGGCCTGGAGATCGGAAGGGCGCGAGGCAGACGGCTGCGCCTGGGTGACCGGTGCCTGGGTACCGCTGTCGGCATCCGGGAATCTTTGCTTATAGTCCTGCACTAGGCAGCGCAAATCGTTGACCAGGGATACGGGCAAACAGATCATTGGGGTGGTTTCCGTGCGGACACTTGAGTGCACGGAACGTTCCTGATACATGACTTCCTCCTGGTCCTCGTGAATGTCCGATAGGGAGGTGGCCGGATCGGGCTGGTTCTCCTCTTCGGAACCCTCACTCTGCAGAGCTACCTGCTCCTGATCGGGTGGCAACCCCTTCGTTGGGGGAACCGAGGAAGGTGGAATCGAGTGAATGGAGACCTCGACCAATCTGGATTCCTTCCAAGATGGCGCCGGGGTCCCTTCCGACGACGTGCGTGAAGATGGCGCGCCCGCCGCCTGGGCTGGCGACTGTGACGATTCCGATATTGTCGATGGCACCAAAGTCTGCGGGGACAATTGAACCGTGGACTTACTGGTGGTAGAGCCTTCAACTTGAGATTGCTTGGGCGAAGGCTGGCCTTTTGAACTTGACCTTGACTGTTTAGGAGACGATCCTTTGGTTTGAGATTTCTTCGGTGAAGGCGGACCTTTTGAACTTGTTTTGGATCTCTTAGGCGACGAGGACGCCGACAGTGGGGACACCGTCGATGGTCCTGTTTTGGTCTTGGACGAAGACTGCAGAGGAATGGTAGAGGAGACCGGTGCGCCTGAGGACGCAGTGGTGGTCGTTGTGGCCGTCGCGGAGGGCGATGAGGTCGTAGTGGTCGACACGGTGGTCGAGACCGAGGTGGTCCGCTTAGTAGATGGAGCGGGTTTCTTGAACCTCTGGTCGTCTCGAACAGACACGGAGGAGGTGGTGGAACGTGCCTCCGAAGGCTTCCTGTGCGCCTTCTTGGGAGGAGTGTCTGTCTCTCCAGGGGACTGCTCCCTGGGTCTCTTCTTGGAGACTTTTGAGGACACGGAGACACTACCCTCGGAAGATTCCAGAGTGTCTCGGTCCTTAAGCCTGTCGAGCCATTCGAGAAGGCGAGCCTCTCTTTCCTTTACAGTCTTCTTTGGGAAGGCTCTACACACCCTACACTTGTCAGAGACGTGGTCAGGGTACAGGCAATACAAGCACAGATCGTGCTTATCCTCCGCTTGAATCCGCTTCTTTCCGCAGGAGGAACAGGCCCTGAGAAGGGCTTTCTTTTGCGAGTCTGCCATGGATGAAGCCTTTTTATTGGATTCCGACATGGGAGACGGCAGTCGAAGATAGGATAATTATTCCTTTGAACAAAGGGATCTTCCAGTGAAGTTTGAGACTTCGAAGCAAAAAAACCTGAAGAGCTCAGGTTGGAGACTCCCTAGCACAACGTGCGGTAGAAAATCTGAGGGACGGAGGCTCCTCCCGGGAAGGTTCTAGAGGGAGGTCGGAGCTGATTGGCTAACGATGAGAGTTCGGTCCTTTTTACATAAGGACGTGGAAAGGCCCCAAAGGGGAAGCCCTTCGGCCTATGTTCTCTATGTATGTCCTTAGGACATTACTTTTTTATGTACCGGAGGCTCCCGTCTCGGCGACGGGGAATGATTCAGGCATGTGAATCTATGAAAGACACCCAAATACTGGATAAATGCCCAATGATGTCGGACGGTTCAGACTAGTTGACTGTGACCTGGTTGCTGCAGCTATGAGGACAGGCGATGCTGAGGAAAACCAGGAGACATGCATGAGCTGAACCACATCATATGTTGGTGACCAGGGGGTCGGTGTACAGCGGGAGCACAAACGAGCCTTGGTAGCCGCAACTGGTGTGCAGAACTAAGAAGGAGCATCGTTGGGACCAGCAGTGCCTAAGAGACTCACCACAAGCAGAGTCAGAGCAGGCCCCAAGCAAGCAGGGCAGCCCCTGTAGCAGGAGGAGACCCTCAGGAGGACTCACAGAAGCAGGAGAAGACCCTCAGGAGGACTCACAGGCTAGGGGGGAAAAAAAGGCACTTGAGTCACAAGAGGACCTGGAGCAGCTCGCCTAGCAGGAAGGAAAACGGTGCAGAGGGTGCAGTGAGGACGCTGTACTTGGCAGGAAGAAATGTCAAAGCCTGGAGCTTCTTGCAGCCCGAAGATCTCCAGAGTGCAGAGCCAACAAGCCTTGGCAACGGCAAGTTGACTAGATGCACAGGGATTTGGTCCCAGCTGTTACGAAGAGGGATACTGGCCTCAAAATTGCAGATAGGCAGGTCAGGCATCGAAGGAGATGCAGAACCAGCCCACCTATGTTGCTGAGCCTTTTAAGTTTGTGGGACATCAGGAGCAGCAGACCAGTGTTCTTCGATGCAGTGCCTGCAGATGCAGGAAAGTGACTCCTTTGCTCAAAGGGAGATTACTTCGGGTTTCTTCATGCCTACAGGTCAGATGAAGATCCTGGAAGAAGCACAGACACAGATGACGAAGAAGACTTGCATAACAGCGAGACCAGGAGCAGCATGAGTCTTCCTTGGTGCAGTCTCGGTTCTAGATGAAGCCCAAGTGTTCACACAGTTGAAGAGTGAAAGTTTCAGGCTCGAGTCTTGTCCTACAATGAATCTGAGGAACCACCCACAGGTAAGCCCTTACGTACCCTAGAGAAAGGGTTGGAACGACTCCGGGGTTCCTCCAAGAGGAGGGGCTGTACAGAGGGGAGGATATTCCCATGTCCTTTGTCCGTTTTTGTGCCAGAATGGGAGCCAAGGTTTCCCTGAACTAGCTCAAGCTGGAGAATGCAAGGAGGGCACCAAAAGTAACCTTCAAAGTAGTCTGGTGGCGCCAGCAAGTGCCCCCAGACCTGTGACAGAAAACCTATTGTTCTACCTTCCCCTGCTCGAGCTTGGCTCAGCAGCAGGAGGGCAGAATCGTGTCTGTGGTCGGCAGCAGCACTAGCTTGCTGTCAGACCTTGAAAGGCTGTTACAGTTAGTACAGAGGGGTACCCCAAGAGAGCCCCCAGTACATGGGATCATACTTTCAACACTCGAATCAGTGTTGGGGTATGATTCCAACATGTTTAATACCAAATATGACCAGGTTTGGTGCAGCCACTATGTAGTTAGATATCTCGTAATAATTCATGTACACTATATGCATTAAAATTGCTGCCCACACTTACAAAGCCTGCAGAATCGACTCAGGGGTTTGCAGTGGTGTCCCGCACATGCAGGGGCACCTTCATACTTATAACCATGCACTCTACCCTCACGACTGAAGAGCCTGCCATAGGGGTGACTGATAGGTTTTAAGTGCAGTGACTTCAAATATAAAGAAACTTATTATGTTGTGAGGGGTGCAAGCACCAGCACCATCTACTAGGCACTCTTGGGAGCTTTCAGGTATCATGCGCTGAAGCGCCACATGGGTCTCAGCGCCTCAGGCTAAGTGCCCCATTCCGCCAAGAGAGGCGTGTGGTCGGATATACTTCATGGGGGATGTCTGATAGAGCGCAATGTAAGGAGATCTGTAGTCGGCAGCCACCACAGGTCTATCCGAGCTTCAGTATCATGGGCGGCTGAGCGATGGGTATAAGCCTGCATTGAGGGGTGCCAAGCATCACATAGACTGATAGAGTCAACCCAGGCTGCAAGGCTCGCGGGCGGGACATTCCTGCCAAGGTGGGGCCCAGCCGAGGTGTCGACCTCAGGGTCCGGGACCATGTTAAATTCTCCCAATGCCAGAGTTGTCCCCAGAGGTAGTGTCACAGTGCCTGGAGTGTGGATTGTAACAATTGCAGAGAGACATAACAGGAGAAGAGATTGTATTGTCTGGCAGCCATGCGGCCCCTTATCCCAATGTATCTTTCTTGAGTATCCGTATGTATCTTAGTTACTGTCAGAGGAAGGGATCTGTGGAGAAGAGCTATCCCCTGGAGCCCATAGTGAAGCCGGAGTGAAACACTCTCATACCCAAATCGGCCAAGGAGGGGGCAGTGTGTTCCCAGTAGGCAAGTTTCTTGCAGTTAGACCAGAGTAGGCCTATGCATTTTATATCGTAGGACGACCAACCGCTAAATACGTTCAATAAAGCCGTTAAGAGTTCCATGATGGATTGGAATCATGGGGGAAGTTTGTGAAAAGACATATTAAAAAAATCGGACCTGCCAAAACCTGGCGCAGACCTCTCCCTCAAAGTTGTGTGGTGGTGTTGCGATGTAGGAGAGCTCACTGATCCGATTACTAAGGGAATAAAAACAATAACATAAAAAAATTTCTCTAAAAGTTAATCCAACCGTCCCCCCCCTCGCCCCCCCCCCAATTTACCCACCCCATAATTCTCCCTGTGAAGCGCCCAAAGTGAAAAACATGGTGAACAAGGAAGGCAAGAAAAGAACAGAAGGGATTAAAGTGGAAGGAAAAAGACAACTGAAAGTAACTTTGGGGGTAATCCAATTGTAGTAGACACACAAAGATGTATGTTCTGCCTGACAGAGTATGTATGAAAGAAACAATAGTCACAGTCAATCGCTATGATACGTTCAAAAGTATTCAAAAAAATTTGCAGCATAACTATGTTGCAAACCCATCCGCAGAGCATCAGAAAATCGCGCTACAACTTTTTCAACTGTTAATTCATTTTATTTTGAAATGTTCATAGGTAATCCAGCTTGACTTGATTAATCAAATTAAAGCAGTCCAAATATCCAATAAGCTTCACACAAAATAATTGTGCCCATCCAGGCCTCTTGTTAAATTGCGTCAGGACATTTAATTCATGAATAGCAGCATTTGACTTATTCCCAATGCATTTCGAGCATTTTTTCTTGCTCTTCGACAGGGGAAGCTGTTTCAATAAAGTGAAACCTATTACACATCCCCAGTTAATTATTGCGCAGGAGTAAAGGTTTAAATAGCGCGCGGAATAACAAAGGTCCTTCAGCATTTTTGTTTTGCTGCACCACCTCTCAAGAGACTGGATGGTTGAGTTATTCAAAGTGATTGTGTGCTCCCAGCTACGAATCTACTGACACCACTGATTTTCCAGAAATTACTATAGTGGTCTGGTATTGGGAACAAGGAAGATACATGAAACAATGTTGCATAGAAAAGATTTCAACTGCTGTTACTTTCAGAGCAGCAATCTTCATAAAAAAACACAACACTCTTTCCACCAAAGTGACCATTCTTGCCCGGAAGGAGTCTATAGTGACCACTAACGACCTCATTGTATGGACTGCAAGAAGAATTCATTTGGCTGGACTGATCCGAAGAACCAAGGTATCTAGGGGGGGCTGGAATGCTGCTCATGTGCAGATAAAGGTTTAATACAGAACTGGCTTTCTCCATCCAGTTAAGGTAGACAATCATACCCATCATCTCAGGATCCTTAGAAAAGTTCTGACACAGTCTGAGAAAACTGGGATTAGGTGCACTGGAGTGAAGTCAAGATGTCACCGTCCGTGCTTGAGGTCAGACATCAGAATCAGCAAGGGCCCCTGCCCCGGCAGCGCACCCACCTGGAGAAAGGATGGTCTAATCTCCCTCCATTGTTCCCCTACTTCCTATGTGATGACTGTATGATGTTGGTTGACTGCTCCTGATGGCCTGCTTCGGGTCTGGTTTAGTCGGAATGCATGAGAACTCGCACTGGTGATACACTGGCACGTCTGGGGGGTGGGAGGCAGGGTTGGGGGTGGGGGGAGCTGCACTAGGCGAAGGGAAAGGGGGGCAGGAGGGGTTGGGAGGAATGGGTGGGGCGGGGAGTTGTTCGGAAAAAGAGAGGAAAGGCTACTGATCCTACTGGACACTGCACGAGAGGGGTTTGTTAGGCTAGAAAAGCGGCACTACCATTTCCCAGCTGTCTGGTTGTCATTGCACCAGGATGTATCCTCCACCACGGACCACTATCCTCTACTGCGCCGCTCGACCCCCGGGTTGTGAGCTCAATGGCTGTGTGATACATAGGATGGAGTGCTATATACATAAGAGACAACAGTGGAAATAATGCAAATGTTGGATTACATCACCTGTTATGCTGCAATAAAAGGATATTTACAAAAAAAAAATCAGAATCAGCAAGGGCCCAACCGCTGCCCCATCAACAAATGGACCAGCATATGTGGAGAACGGACGAGCGTCGGTGGAGAAAGAACTGGTACAGTCCTTAGGCACTTTAAGTGGTGCAAAACCAGAGGTGGGTTTGAGAAGCTCATGATGGTAGCAGGGGTGGACCTATCAACTGCTACTTAATTGCAAGCCCTGAGATCCTTGAGTGCCTCCATAGGGAGCTGGAACAGTGTTAAAAATAAGGAGCATGGCCTCCATAAAGGCTTCAACCTGCTGCAGCATTGCTGACAGGCTAGGGAAGTTAGGGGCAATGGGACCAGTTGAGGAATCTGCTCCGCAACCGGGGCTAAGGAGCAAAATCAGTTAGCACCTTGACGCCCTCTCAGTTCCTCTTGGGATAGAAAATGGCAGCATGGTGTTGAGTTCTGCTTCAACTTATTGCATTTCATGCCTGACTTTAACCGTGAAAAAGATCTGTTGTGGGAGCAGTTTCGAGAGCAACAATGAGCAGATGAACTGGACTTGGAGTGAGACTTACGCGAGGTCCAAAACTTCTCTTTGTGCTCAGAGACTTACAGCTCTGCTTCATGGTTCCAAATTGCCTCTGGGTGCATAAGGGCATATTCTTTGCATACTTTCAAGTCGTGCCCCAATCCTAAACAGAACTCACGTGGGTCAATCCTAAACAGAACTCACGTGGGCCAATCACCAACATCTATTTCCAAAATAACAACACAATTTGTATCCTGTAGTCTACAGTTTGGACATAGTTCACTTGCGAAGTGCAAGAGTTCAGAAGAATTTGTTAACTAATGAAAGGAGATGGAGCTTCGGGGCTGCATACGAAGGAACAGAAAGAAACAAACCAACGTAGTTACATAGTGGCTGGCGTTTTTCCTGGGCAGAACACTGGCCAAAAGCCGTCACACAGCACCAACTAGTAGTGCACAGCAGTACTGCTTGAAAAATTCTAGATCTAATCTGGTGCCTGGGGAATATTCAAAAAGTGAAGACCTTGAAAATAGGGGGCGAAGAGACAATAAACTACTTTGGAACCTGGTTGAAGGAGCAGAAAAGCCTGACCTTGAGGCCTTTGTAGTTCCACTCTTCGCTGAACTGCTGGGTGATAAACAGCTTAAAATCAAAGTGGATAGGGTGCTCCTTGTCGACAGCTGTGGGGAGACACCCCAGAGATGTGGATTTCCATCTCCGTCTTCCAAGACATTGCACCGTCCACACTTACACGCCATCAGTAATTTCGCTCAACGACCAACAAACGACGGAAAGACCGCATTATATATAGATGACATATCCTTTTGGCCTCGTCTTCGAACTCAACAATAAATCTCATGTGGTCACTAACCTTCAGGAGGCAGCACATTCCTCCCCCCCCCCCCCCATCAGACCAAGTAGGAGATAGAGGAACGGAGGAGTAGGCGAATACTATTGCAGTGGCTGACAAAAAAATCACCAAAAATCCCAGTAGAGATGGTAGTGTTGGCGGCACTATATGGACCAACATTCTCCAGGGATGCAGGTTACTGTGTGGGATGAAGAAATTCAACACCTTTGGACTGATCTAGGAGGGGCCTTTGGTTATGGACGAACTGTCTTGGTGTACTCCGGCCCCCCTCTATGGACATCTCACAATAAGTCTGCAGACGAGTAGCAATTTCTGCCACTAATTTAAACATGCTGGTTCTTAGATTTTGTAATGTTCTATACCTTGCTTGTATAAACTACTGTTAGCTTGCCTTAGCAGATATTGACCATTACGCCTATTAGGGAACTCTATCCAACTAGGATGGGTACACAGATAGGGATTTTATTTTTATTTGTTGTTGTGAAGGGGGGGGGGGGTGATTGACTTAGTAAATGTACTTGTCCATGTGGTCCTTAAGGTAGATACAGGGCTGAGAATCACAAGCAGCAAGAATTGGGGTTGTGTATCACTTTGAAAGGCGGAGGATGGTGATCTTTATGTTCGGTCTATTGAGAGGGAAAATTGTTTACTCCAGACTATGGCAATTACTACACTCAAGTAGAATGTGAGGGGACTTAATTCCCATTATAAGTGGCAAAAGATGTGGAAATATTTAATAAACCAACGACATGATGTAGTGGCCTTACAGGAGACTCACATTAAGCGCTCCGAGGAACACAGGTTTTTACAGAGAGAACACCCAGTTATGTATAAATCCTAAGCCTCTTCAAAGCATAAAGGAGTGGCATTCCTCTTTCACTCCTTGTTCAAATTCCACCCTTAGGGCTGTAAGATGAATAGGGAGGCGAGACTAGTTATTGTGAAGGGATGTATACGTGGCCGCCTCTACAACTTTGTTTCACTAAATGCCTCCAATTCAAATCAACTCCATTCCTACAGGCCTTTTTTACTTAATTGAGAAGGTTTGCAGAAGGAGAGATTATAGTTATGGAAATTTAAACCACACTTGACAGAACTCACCCCCATCTATCTACCACAAGGAGTTTTCCAAAGGCCTTGAAGCCGGTGGTTCACAAGCTGCTTGGCTAGATGCTTAGCAGACTTTACATCCAAATAGCCAAGACTACACTTTCTTTTCCTATTCTCATCGCAGCTACTCACAACTAGATTACGTGTTTGAGAGTCATTCTTTAACCCAGGCACTCCAATCAGTCACATTCGATCCCATTGCACCATCTGACCATGCTCCAGTGGCCTTAATATTAGAATGCAATGCACCACCACCTAGGTACTACCGCTGTTATTTCCCAGGATCACTGGTGAGGGATAGACACTTACGAGTGACCTAAGGAAAAAGATTAAGGAATTCTTACAGACGACCAACCTGCAAGACACTAACCCTATGAATAACTGAGACGCCTTCAAGGCTATAATAAGTGGATACTGCATTAAGTTAAATTCCTTCTTAAATAAACAGAGGATGGGGGAGAGATTATCCCTAGAAACAGAACTTCATGTGGATGAACAAAGGTATAAGGAAACCCCAACTCTGCCACACCAGAGACAGGTGAATGTCCTCAGAAGTAAACTTAATGCTATTTCTAACAATCGTGCAAAGCTCACTTTGTTGCGGTTGCAGCACAAGACTTATGAGCAGAGTAATAAGGTAGGTTCTCATTTGGCAAGACAATTGAGGGTTAAGTGGGAAAAGGAATACATAGGTGAGTTGCATCAAAATACGGGGGATAACAACCTCAGATATAGAGAAGGCAGAGATCTTTAAAAGTTTTTACACTAACCTATACTCTGCGGAGAGGGCAGGTACAATTAGACTATTTGAGTGAGGAGAGTGATGGAAAAACAGAATGAGATATTAGGGACCAAATCACGACAGCAGAAATGTGTACAGCGATTTTACTATTAAAATCCCACAAATCACCAGGACCGGACGGGCTGACTGCCCACTTTTACAAAACGTTTAACTAACCAACTCCCTCAATTATCGACTATTTAATCATATGGTAACTTCGGGGACGGTTACATTCTCCATGAGTGATGCACTTATCTCAGTTATCCCAAAACAAGGCATAGACCTGAAGGCCTGCAGCTCTTATCGACCTACAGCCCTGCTCTACAAAGATGTCAAATTATATAAACATTTTTTAGCAGCCAGGCTTGGTGACATATTGCCCGACCTGATACAACCAGATCAACCCAGATTTATAAGAGGTAGACAAATACACGATCATTTCTGGAGGGTGATCCACCTGGTCGAGACGGCAACTAAAAAATCCATACCAGCAGTCATATCAGATCTAAACGCAGAGAAAGCCTTCGACTGGGTGGGATGGTCCTTCTGACTTAACACCCAGCACAGTCTTGGTATTAGCAAGTAATTTATCAAAATGATTATGGCCAGTTATATGATGCCTAGAGCCTCCATCCTGATAAATAGAGTGAGCTCTGATCTCATTCAACTATAGATGGGGACACGACAGGGATGCAGTCTGTTGCCTACGTTATTTGCGTTAAGCATTGAACCACAAGCGCCCAAAATACGTCGCACCCCAGAGATTCACGGGCTTAGCTTTAGCAAAACAGAGCATAAAATATCTCTGTTTGCAGATGATGTGCTACTGTTCCAGACTTCTCCCCGGACATCATTGGAGGCCCTTCTAACAGACCTACAATAGTATGAACAAGTAGCGGGGTCCCGTGTTAATTTAACAAAGTCTTTTTTGTTGAATCTCACGCTGCCAACAACTAAAATGGACATTCTTAAGGAGTGAACACCCTTTCAGTGGGGTAAGGAAGAGATTACTTACATAGGCATTAAGACTACGCACAAACTTCCAGAATGTAGGAAAGTGGCCCTATGCAGGGATGTGGAATTCCTATAGCCCAACGCCTACGACATATTGTTTGGGGTCAAGGGCAACAAGTTTTAATGTGTATTTTGTCCTTGGGGCAAATAGGCCTAACTTCTTACAGCACAAACTCTTTACACATTATGGATCAGGGAAGGGCAATGTCTGCAGTTAAGGTTATATTTGTGTCCATGTGTTAATGCTGTTCAAACTTGTATTTATGGTTCATTAATGCAAAGCCTTTATTATTAGGGTGAGCGCTCTAAGTAAATGTTGTAAGCTCGGACTGTACTTTTGATAGTGGTTCCAGTACAAAAATGTGTAGACACGTTTTCAAAGTTTTGCAATATGACGCTATGTATAAGGCTCCCTGAATGTGCTATGATTAGATGCAAATATTTGCAGAGGCTTGAAAGCAAGTTTGAGGAGTCTTTGCTTTCAAAATGAAATGTTCACAAAAATGCAAGAAGGAAAAAAAACATTTGGCTAAACTACTGTAAAATTTTAAGTAACATTTCTTTGCAACATCATCTAGTAAAATGGGTTGACGTATGCTAGCATATCCCAAAGATATTCATAATGGAAAATCAGTGTACCCAGTTTTAATAAGATTGTGGGAAACATAAAAATAAACATGCACTGGCAAAGCCAGCAGGTCTGAAATAGAGGGTTGGTTTTGTAAATGTCTGACTTTGTTTGGCATGGTTTTTGTAAAATGTCAAACACGTTTCCCCTTTGGGTAAATGTATAACATAGCAACAGCTATTCCACGCAACATTTCATACATATATATTCAACTTTTAGACAACAGACCAGGAATAAAGGAGTATAGGTGATTAGTTTACAACAAAAAAATTACATTTTATTACAATATCTTTAAAAACAATATAGCATCAGTAAAAGCACAAATTATATACATCAAATTATTACAGACTGTGGGAAAGAAATCAAGGAAAATAATTCCAATTAAAAGGAGATGAAAAATGCTAGTTGGAAAGAATTTGATCAGACTCCAATTTGAAAATCTATCGCAAAAGGAGTAGTTGTATCCAATGACTTAGCGTATCAAGACTCAAGTTAGCATCAGTTTTGGCACTTACTATTTACAGCCAACACCTTTTTCAGGATTAAAAATAGTTTCCCATAAATATACAGTGTATCTCATCAGGGGTCACAGGCAGACCACAAGAACCTTCAAGGCTGTATCAACAATTTTCTTAGATAGTCAGCTATATGTACCAATCTTTACAACATATATGGTCCCATATAGTTTAGTTCAACGGGATGGGTCCATATATTTTAGGTCAATGACCATGCATATTCCACGGCTCTCTGATAATCTTTCATAGACTTGCATAAAAATATGCTATATAGTTGTCGGTAAGAACAGTGAATATTTCTTATAACCGGCAGTACCGGGGCTATTTCATTAGTTTAGAAAACCCCTTTTCAGCTAGACCGCCCGCAGTCTGCTAGTACTAAATCAAAGCGGTGTTCCGGTCAAAAAGCCTCGTAGAGAAATGCCTACGAAGTCATACATTACCCCCCCATGAAGTGTTAAATGGCTAGTTTGAAGTGTACATTTAAGTAGCCAATGTATACAGGTCTATAAAACTGCAGCGCTTGAACACACTAGAAACTAAGGTGCATGAACAGTTATCTGAATAGACAGGGAGCATTTATGGCATTAATCCTACATTGACATCATGTTTAAAACAATATGTTATATTATTCAACCTAGAGGTAGAGTTTCAGTAATTTTGTTTATTAATGCAGACTTCCCTGATGAAGTCATTTATGCCGAAATGCATTGGAATGAATGAATTATGGAATAATATAAGAATGCAGTAACGACAATGAGGATATATTTCCATATATTGAATTGAATGAAAAATGTAATGCGAGACTGTTAGAACTGGCTATTTCTGGTAGGCTAAGGCTGACGCCCAAGCCAGGCAGAAACCACCATTCTAGTCAGGGCAAGGAAGTCACACGCCAAGATAACCTCTGCTCACCCCCTTGGTGGCTTGGCACAAGCAGTAAGGCTAAACTCGGAGGCAATGTGTAAAGCATTTGCGCCAGCGCACAACAGCAACAACATACTAGGCACACCACAAAAGAGACTCCACACAAGGTTATTATAAAAATAACTTTTGTATTGTAAAAACACATCAGATAAAATCACACATATACATGGTGCCAACTGGCACGGGCAATATTCACAGGGATTATGTACACAAGACAGGGCCACAAGGGCCACTGTCATATTCAGATATAGCACTTCTAGATAAAATGTAGAATATAAAATAATAATCAAAGATAACAACCAGTAACCACTGGTAACAGGAACCAGGACCTTACTAGGACCACCTGTACTAAGAAAGAAGAACCACCCAAGTATCACACAGCATTTAGGGGTCTAAGAAAAGAACACATTACCCATGATGCAATAACCTACATTCAGAGGAGTAATAAAGAGAAACACATGATGCCTAAGGCATTCAGAGGTGTTAAGAATAAAGCACATGATGCAATAAAATACATTCAGGGGTGCAGCGCAAGAAGACACCTGATGACTAAACATTCAGAGGTGCAGCGCATGGAAAGAAAGACACATGATGCAGTAACACATTCAGAGGTGCATAATAAATCAATAGCGCAAAAACTCACATTAGGCAATCACTATTAAAAAGCATAGAAATCACATTGCGCCAACCCTACATAAGCCACTACCTGCGGCAGTCCCTAGGCCAACTGGCCTTGTGGGGCAAAGATGCCCTGGGTCCAAAGTCAGGGTGCGCTGCCATGCAGCGCCAGTTTCAAAAGTACAAAAAAAGCCTAAACGTGGCAGCTGGGCAACTGGGATCAAAAAGCTGTGGCAGGGCTCTCAGTAGCCCCTAGAAGAACTCTGCGCCACCCGAGCCACACAGGCTCTAACTACTATGCACCCAGCGTTGGAGCCTCTCAGGGCTCTAAATACAAAAGAAGACAAATTGTTTTGTGATTTTTATCACTGTATTTACATCACTGTAATATACAGAGAGTAAAACTCCTTGTTCTATAGGTATGTTTGTGACCTCATGTAAAAAATTGTTTTGGATACTGAAATAGGAAAAAAAAATGTTTAAATGGTTTGATAACAGACAAATGAGGGGGTGGGCCCCACAAAATAGATTTAGGTGGTCAAGGGGTACTGATGTATTGCAAATTGTGAAAATATAAGGAGAGCTATATCGCACATTTTAAAAGTTATTTATTTTTAACCTAGGTGATGTCGTATTAAGGAGAAGTCTATTATATTGGTCCTGAAGAAGGTGGTTGTAAACCAATTATACCGCCGAAACGCGTTGACACTCTATTTAACAGTTAAATCAAGAAGGGTCAACATCAGTGAGGGCATTGGTCATTATATCCAGCCTTATGTTGTATCACAGAATCTCTTGATTAACATCTTCAAGACAGATTTAATTGTCTTTGTGTTGTTCTTCTCCAATTGTATTGCCAACATTTCATATCATGTATTGTATTGTTTTTAATTATGTATTACTATTCATATGTGATAAAATGTCTTTTTAATGCTTAACCTTATAAATAAAACAGGTGATACTTGTTTATACAGGTTTGAAATTATCACGTTTTTTCTTTCTAAATGTTTCATGTATGAATGTGAAAGATCTTTATATTTGATCTGAGTAGACTTGTGTGTATGAAGGGTGCCTTGAAAATTAAATAACCAAAAGGGAAAACTCTGTTTTTACTTTGTGTTAACTGTGCCTGTTTTTGTTACTTGTTTTTATTTTTGTTTTTTTCTTTTCCTCCCTATATTCTTTCGATTTCTGTGCCTTGTTGTGTCCTTATTTGCCCTGGTGTCCTCTGAGTTTTTTTCCCACCACTGCTGCCCCCGCAGCCCATGCACCCCCTGTTGGTTCCTGCCCAGGTAGCCCCTCCCCCCTGCAGTTTCCTGCTTCCGACTCCCAACTGCTTTTCCTCCCCGTCCCCTATTTATTGTCGGCTGCACCACTGGCATGCCGAAGGCAAGTCCACGACCCGCACTGCGACCAGCGCCAGGGACCCTGGTTCTCCGACCATCCACCGCTACGACTCAGCTGCCCTCCACGCACTCAACCCTGGAAGGAACAACAGCTGCAAGTGGTCTACATCGAACACTACCCACCGCCAATTTTCCTATGACACACCTTCACTAACCTGCACACAACCACCGCCCTCCCACCGGATGCCAGCGTACCCAAACCCCGGAGGTGCATCTTCCTCAATGCGCGCTCCCTGCACAGCCAAGCATTACAGATCTGGGACCTCCTCGTCCCCCTCTCGTCAAACGGAAACCTGGACCAACTCCACCTCCGCCCCCAACATCACTGCCGCCATCCCTGATGCAAACATCACTGCCGCCATCCCTGATGGACACAAGATCCAGAGGAAGGACTGCCCTAACCACTCAGGAGGAGGACTCGCCATCGTGTACAAGAACTCCCTCCTTCTCACCACCTCCAGTACGAACGACTCCTAGTCCCCCAAGGAACACCTCCATTTCCAGATACAGACCAGCCACAGAATGACCCTACGTGGCACCCACACCTACAGACATCCCGGACCACGAACCATGTTCACCACAACCATCTCCAACCTCATCGTGCGCCCATCACCATCGTCTGCATGGGCTACATACTGCTCAGAGACCTCAACTTCAACATCGACAACCTCGGCGACTCCAACTCCACCGCCCTCCTGGACAACCTCTCCAACATCAGAATAAAACAGCTTGGCATCACCCCTACCCACAAAGCAGAACAAACCCTCGACCCCATCTTCGCAGGCGGGAACAACATCCATTTCAGCCACATCACGCAACCCCCCTGGACGGACTACCACTGCGTACATCTTTCCTTTGATAAAGACACGGCTCACAAATCTACACCACACCCTCCACGAAGGAACTGGAGCAAGGTCACCGAGGAGCACCCTCAACCATGATCGCCCTCCCACCACGACCAACATCAATTTTGGCGCCCACGAACTACACAGATGGGGCACCAACTGTGCAGACAAGCATGCCCCCCTCTGCAACTCCGACGGTCAGTGCCCCATGAAAGCCACCTGGTTCACCAACAACCTCCGAGAATCCACACGCACCTGCAGTCTCGAGAAACTATGGAGAAACAGCAAAACCGGACCACCTACAAGAATGCCATGACAGAATACCACCAACGCATCAGATCCACCAGCAGGACCTTCATCCAAAACAAGATCCTCGCCAACTCCAAGGAACTCTTCAGCTTCATTTAAGAGTTCACCAAACCCCCAGCGAACACTCGGACGACACACCCTCCCAAGACCTCCAACAAACTCAGCTCCTACTTCCATCTCAAAATCAAGTCCATCTATAACAACTTTAACGAAAACAAGCATTTGCAATGCAATAGGTCTCGTAGTATTTAAGTTAGAGTTTTCTGTTTTGCTTGGCATAGTTTTTTTATACTGTATTTTGTAATGATTTTTCTGCATTTATGTGCTTTTATGATCATTATCTTGGCCGAATAAGGAACATTTGAATTGAATTGGGGGGGTGTATATCAGTGCGTGGCTATGTTTGTGTGTGATGTCACTTCAAAAGTTGTTAAAACAATTTCAGCATATAAGTGTAACCGATTACACTTATCATCAGTGAGGAAAGGGTTCTGCCCTTTAGTGCATTGTATACCATAGCATGGAAAGCTAAAAAATTCAGTGCAAGGCTGACAGACTGTTCGGAACCCTTAATGCTTGGCGCATATTGCATCGTAGAAATTTCCCTCTCACGCTATAGTTGAAAACATTTTTTTAAACGATATCAGCATGAAACTTGAAGAAATTAACTTCACCTCAAGATGGATAATGACCACAATCAGTTGTTAGAAAAATGCTGCAGGCGAACAGTAATTAGTGGCTCCAACCACTTAGACTTTAATGCTGAGGTAACATGAATAGTATCTGCAGGCAACAGCGACAGTATGAATGGTGCCAGTCTAAACAGTCATTTTCTGAAAAGAAGGAGCTCCCAGAAGTATTAAAGGCATACACCTATCCAAAAGTGCTGTTCACCAACTCTCCCCTCATAAAGGCCTCCAAATGACAATGAGAGAATTTGTAACATTGAGTTTGCATGAAACGCCGACAGTTCTCACCATTTTGGGAGAACCGAAGCCAAGAAATGTGCTTTCTCCTCAGTTCCGGGATGCGCGGTACCAAAGTCCTCTCATAGGAAATTCCTGTCACTTAATTATGCACCTGCCGCCATGAAGATGCTGTTGTGGAGATACCTGGTACATTATTCAATATGAAGGAACTTCAATTCCCATACAAGGCGTTGCTGCACAACGGCAGACGCAAGGGGTGCAGCCTCTACAGGAGAGGCAAGTAGCGACAATCGTGAGGCAAGATGAGGCTCAAAGGAGTGTTCGCTACGAGACCTAAAAACACTAAACCTTCCTTAAGTGTTAACCAGGGTTTCCTGAAACAATTATATTTAATATTGCAGTGTTGAGGCTTGGTAGTTTACCACATTCTATTTATGAGGTTTTTGTAAGCTAAACGTTCACAAGAAGCCGCAATGAGGGAAGTACTTTGTCCTCTATTACGTTGTACGCAATATTCAGGAAAGCCTCTTGAAAACTTGGTGCAAGGTTGAGAAAATGCTCAAAACATTTGGCGATTTGCAAGTAATGTGCCGTAAAAATTTCTCCCTCACACCGCACTTCAAAAAGCAGTCAGAACTATATCAGCATATAAGCTCAACAGTGCACAATTAACAGCAGTGGCCGCCCCGGAAGTCAGGCACGGTCGCCTGTGACGGGGGCGGGGCCACGTCCAGACCGGAAGAGGAGGCAGGCGGAGTCGATGCGTCTCGCGGCTCGGGGCTCCTGTGAGCAGTGTGGAGATCCGGGGCTAGCAGGAGGTTGGCCGCCGCGTGCTGAGAGAAGAGTCCCCGACATTGCCCAGGTAAGTTTCAAAAGGCTGGAGGGGCTTGGTGCACTTGTGTGTGTATGTGTGCGTGTATGCTCGCGTGTGTATGCGACGGTGACGGCGGGGAAGGGGGAGGGGGGGGTCTCGGTGCACTTGTGTGTGTGCGCGTGTGTGTGTATGTGTCAGGGGGGGTGTCTCTGTATGTATGTGCGTGCGTGCATGGGCACTTGTGTGTGTGTATGCGCATGCGTGTGTGGTGCTTGCGCTTCCCAGGAGACAGCGCCTGGCCACAGCGCGCGTTCCAGTTACAAATCGGCTCGAAGGATGCGCGTGGCCGAAACTGTCTCCTGGGAAGCACAGTCGCTAACAAAAGATCTCTAGCGGAGACACAGCGCTGACGCACTGTGTTCGCTACGAGACCTAAAAACCAGACACAGAAACCACACCTACCACCAGCAACGCCAGTCACCCTACCATCTCCACCTGGACCCCAGTCACCACCGAAGGCACCACCATAATCATGAAGAGTATTCACTCAGGAGCCCCCACAGACTCCTGCCCGCCTCACATCTTCCACAGAGCTGCCGCCACCATAGCACCTGAGCTACAACACACCATCAACGACACCTTAGAATCCGGCACATTCCCCAGCGACTGGAAACACGCAGAAGTCAAGCCGCTCCGCAACGAGCCCTCTGCAGACCCGACGGACCTCAAAACTATAGACCCATCTCTCTCCTCTCCTTCGTGGCTAAAGTCAGCAAGAAGATCGTAAATAGCCAGCTAACCAACTTCATTAAAGACAACTCCATTCTCGACCCTTCCCAAATCGGATTCCGAAGCAACCACAGCACCGAGACCACCCTCCTCATCGCAACAGATGACATCCGCACTCTCCTCGACCAGGGCCACCCCACAGCCCTCATCCTACTCGAGCTCTCTGAGCCTTCAACACCGTCTCCCACCGCACTCTCACAACAAGACTTCACGATGGCGGCATACAGGGAACAGCCTTCGACTGGATCCGCTCTTTCCTCACCGGCCGAACCCAAAGAATCAGATTCCTGCCTTTCCTCTCCGAAACCACAGAGATCAACTGCGGAGTAACCCAAGTCTCATCACTCAGCCCCACGCTCTTCAACATCTACATGGTGCCCCTGGCCGCTATTGCCAGACAGCATGAACTCAAGTCAGCATAGTATCCTATACCGACGATACTCCGCTCAACCTCTCCCTCACAAAGGATCCCAACACCACCAGACTCAGCTTCCAGGATGGAATTAAAGACAGGTGCATCCTGGATGAGCAGCAACTGTCTGAAGCTCAACTCGGAGAAGACAGGCTTCCTCGTCTTCTGACCCACTCTCTCAGCACAGGACAATAGCTGGTGGCTCACCGCCCTTGGCAATCCTCCCCCCCCCCACTCCTACAGACCAAGCCCAAAATGAATGCATCATACTCTACTCCTCGCTCACCATGACCGACTGATCAATCCAGAAATACCATCACCCACACACTCATAACAAGCAGACTGGACTATGGAAACACACTCTACCCAGGAATCAATAAATCCCTGCTCCGCAAACTCCAGACCATCCAGAACACCACGGCCAGACTAGTTATCTGCATCCCACGACATGAACACATCTCCTCCCAGCATCTTTGAGACCTCCAGTAGCTACCCGAGAGAGACCTCCGCTCTGCCGACCTCTGCCTCGCCAAAACCCCACGCATCAGCAGAGCCACAGCGGGTGGAAGAGCCTTCTCCTGCATCGCGGCAAAGACCTGGAACGAGCTTCCGATCAATATCAGACGTTGCCCCACTCGGCACACCTTCAGGAAGAGCCTCAAGACCTGGGTCTTCAGCTGATTCGGAGCTGCACCCCCCCCCCCCCCCCCCCCCAGTGCCTTGAGACCCTCACAGCTGAGTAGCGTGCCCAGATTGATTGATTGAGGACGTCCTGGCTGCATTCACGCAGCCCATACTCGCAGAGTGGAGTATTGTCTTGAAGATGTGACAGTACATTTTCCTGAAGTGCAACCCAAAACTCAAGACAAAAAGAAAAGGGTGCACAGACTACTGACACTCTGCAAGAGCCTGTGACAGCACATCCTCTGCCTGAGGGGGGTTTTGATAAAGTGACAGTTGAGGGGTCTTGGCCTGAACTGCTACCTGAACCATACCCAGACCTTGATGAAGGGCCTAGTGCTGCGTCACACTAAGTGGACACAGAAGACCATTGTCTAAGAAAGCAAGAAGAGAGTAAGATTGCCTACAGAATGACAACTGAGTTCTGTCAAGGAAGATACTGAGGATACTGGCCTGAATGACAATGAAAGTGAACAACCCGTGCTCTGGAGATCAAAAAGAGCTATGGTGCCATGTCGGAGGCGATCATCTCCTGAATGGACATACTTAGCCGCAGAAAAAAAAGAGAAAGAACTTTGGGATAAAAGTGCAATTCCAGTTGAACCTCCACAAATTTAGCCTTGTGGCTGAGCTGCGTTTTGACTTTACGTTGCCATGGAACAGATTGACACAAATCATTAGTTTGATCTGACTGAACTTTGAGATGTGATTTTGAAAAGAGACAATTGGATAGACTTTGTTAAAGAGAATTAAGATGATTACATAGGCCTGAGGCTGGTGAAGGAGCGTAACGGTGTCATTTTAGAAGACTGAGCAGGGCTAAGGAAGACTCACAAAGACTTTGTAAATAATGTCATCACGATTTATGAACTCTGTCATCTGTATGAGTAGAAGCATACAAAAGAAATTCACTTGCTGCAAACCTTACTTAAAGGTCTAATTCAAGAGGAGTCATGGAAACTGATACAAATAATAAGCATAGGTTCATATTAGCAGGTGTATTAATAGCTGTTATCTTAGCAATTGTTTTGCTTGTAGGATTATCTTCACCCACTTAAAGCCAAGTGTTTACCCTAAGAACCCGATTCCTACTGATAATAGTTTACAAGCACTAGATTATGAAGCTTTGCATGTAGCTGCATCTACAGGAGACTATTCTTCAAATGCCTTTTTTAAGTTGCTTTATGAATATGCAGACAATATGGATGCAATGGACTGTTATGTCTGTATGCAACTACCAGAGTCAGCAGCAGAGAGAATTACCTATCACCATATTCCTCTTAGGCATAGTGCGACGTGTAGCTTTATGTTAAGTCTGTTCTATGGAAAGGGACAGTTAATATATTATTACTCGAATTATGATTTGGTACTTTCTGAGGTTACATTGCTCAAGTATTTGAATATCCATCTTCATGCTAAGACAATGGACAAGCCAACTTGTATGGGAAGTTTGTGAAAGCAAATTAGATTGTTTAGGTATGCAGGGCCAGTGTTCTGTGTTGCCTGAAAGTGGGGGTGTGGAGTTTGAAGTGTGCTCACCTATGTATGGGGAGCATTTCGATGTGATGCAAGCACTGGATAAGTAGAGTGGGACACCATGTCAAACGCTGCAGAGAAGTCCAGGGGGTTGAGGGCCTCTGGTATCTTCTCTGTCCAGAGTTATGCGGAAGGTATCTGTGGTGGCAATGAAGGCATTTTCCAAGCTGTGGTTGGGTCTGAAACCAGACTGAGTGGTGTCTGAGCACACGAACATTACTAAATAACATTTCTCCAAACAAGAAAATTGGGTTTCTCTCACATTATTTCTAAGGTTGTGAGTACTCCATTTGGTACACAAGTTATGCTTTCCATGGTGGTAACGCAAGTTGTGGTTTGTGCATCTAACCAGAACAACCTAATTTCAGGAATTCTTAGGCTTATTTCAGACCATAACTACACTTTAGCTGTGGTTTTTAATGGTATTGTAAACGTTTTAAAACATACTTTATAGTGTTATGAGCAGCAGCAGAACAGAAACCTTAACTTCCTTTCAACAACGTTTTTTTGGTGAGTATGCACACAAATACACAGTCTGGGGAACAAAATTACAAGTATACTCTTTGCGTCCTTTTGAAAGGTTAGGATTAATATCAGTTTATGCTCCTATGGGTCCAGACTGTTTTGTGATCACAGTCATTGATCATTAGCAGTCAATAACGGGACTGTGAGTAAAATGCAAGAACTGTCTAGGTTGTAACTTGGAACACCATTGTATCTTCTGCATGGCTCACAAGTTCTTATTGTCTGCTTAGATCAACAGTGCAGGTGTAATGGTGCCATGCACAACACTTCACATTGTTCCACATCCTATGCTGTATATTAAAAAAATACCTGGTATCCTGTCCTGCCAAACACTACCCTTTGGTAATCTAAGCTCCTAACCAAATATAAAAATAAACAAAATAAAAAACTGCTTCCTGCCCTATCATGATTAAGTGTGTCCCTCTCCAGCCCAAATACATATCATAATGGTATCCTATTAAATACAAGTACCGAGAGAATTAATCTCATTTTACAGTGGCCATGCTATGCTATGGCCTATAACTAATACGTTTCAAACGTGAGAATTTCTTTAGAAAAGTATTCTTTATGGAGTTACAGCTGAAAATGTTTTCTTGCCTGGATTTGCTGGGATTTAATCAAATCTAGCAATTCGGACAATGTCCACTCCAAAAAAGTGACCTGAATAGTTTCTATAGTTGTACTCAGTCAAGGTGTCAGCAATAGATGGCGGAAATAAATCGATACTGCACACCATGCGGGAACATCTGCAGCATTCAATACATCTTTGGACAATTACAGCGAAGAATGCTCTTGACTTGTCATGTTGTTAAATCAGGAGACTATTTACCATCATGTGACTCAGTCAAATGCTACAGAAACTGTTAAAAAGGAATCGGCTTAAAATACTAGCTAAAGACACAAAGTGTCCTTGGAGGACAATGGAAAAATAGTAACGAAAAAATGTGTATGCTACTCCACTGCTTTAATTTAAAATGCACACATGCATTCCGATCCGAAAATATTTTTAAATACAACTCATAAATCGCTCATTATGAAAAGGAAATCAATTATACATTTTACGACTCACCTGCTACAGTTTGCATCTAACACAACATTTTCCATTCTTTGAATTATTTCGTCCATTTTAGTTTTCCCTTTTTCTTTCCAAGTGTCTTCCAAAACTGACCCAGTCAACTACAAATACATAAGCACAGCACATAAGCAAAGAAAAGTAGATGTTAGGTTACTGGGTTCATTTTTCATCAAGTCCATCCTCCCAATTCAGAAACATTTTATACCAAACCAACCCTTACACCAACTCGTTTCATGGTAGATGGGAGAAAAAAAGATGCTTATACATGACTACAATTCGTCAACTTTGGTATCTTTTATAGATTCACAGGCTGGAGAATTTTGTAGGGAAGCTCGGAGCTCTTGGTTATGCACAGTTAAGTAACCATATAAACAGCACTAGACTATATGAAGCCGATTCACCTATGTACCCCTAAATATGGTTAATGAAGCGGGCAGTACCAACTCTACACAGAGGAGGAGCGGATCAGATGTTCACAGCAGTAAATATACAACAGTAAAAAAGATTGACTACTGGGGAAGTGGGCAGGTCGTATATGAATCTAAAAAAGATAACATTGTGAACTGCATTTACAAGTAAGTAACTTTCTGTTCCAACATTTGATCTGTCATATTCACAGTCTAGAAGAATGATTATTTAGCGGTAAATGTAAAATACACTTGATAAAGAAGCAGGAACGGATCTTACTTTAGTTAAAAAGGGCGCACAACGCAGTCCAACCAACTGCCTCCTCAAATGTCTTCTGGCCACTGAGGAAGTAATGTTTGTTAAGGTGCAAGTGAAAAACAAATGCAGTAATCGGCAGCCCAGCAAAGAGTGCAGCTGTGGCTGCTATGTCTGTGATGGAGTGAGCTTGTATGCTGCTTCGGAGTTGTCTGCTGAACTTCCTATGGCAGAATTCTAGGCTTGTTCAATTCAACGGACTACACCATGGTTTGATGAGGCACAACCTTTGTTAGCAATGCCATAGGATGTAGAGCTCACCTGGTTTTCTAAGTCTTTGTCCTGGCCACTAAAGAGGGAGTTTTCAATGACAACAGTTACAGAGTAGATCAGTGAATTGGTTCGAATGGACTTCTCAGTGCCTGCAGGGACAGTATTTAACTACGCGTGTGGAGTTTGCTTGGTTATCGGTGGCTAAGCCCAGGGTAAAACCATTAATAAGGGGGTGGAGGCGTTCTAAGGTAGCTGAAGACTGTGGCCAGGTAAACACGGATGGAAGACTATTTTAATCCAGTCTGTTTCAGATGGTGGAGGTAAGGCAAGATTTTTTGAGGATGCAGGCTTAAAGGTTCCAGATTGTGATCTGCCTCCAAGGTACACAACCTTTTCCATTCAAAGAGCGTGTCTTTGTTACGACGCTCTCATCACCATTAGATTATTTTGACAGTTAGGCTGTATGTTAAGGGATCCGAATTCCAAGTCTATAGCAGCCATGCAGTCAAGTGGTTGATAGCTAGTTGGCAAGTAAGGGTTGATGGAGCAAGGTGAAGAACAAGATTTTGTTCAAACTTGTGAAGTTAATCTCCCATAACAAGTAATTGAATTAACAAGCTTGTGGTGAAATTATTAATCAACTTAGTTTAAGAATACATTCATCAATACACGTGGGAAAAACTAATGTGCTTTATGTTGCATACGCAAAGAAAAATAATAAACTAACCTTATCTATTGTCTTTGTCAGTATTAAATGCGGCAGTTAAATTAATGGCATGTGCTTATTTTGTGTGCTTATGTTATGTTTTTCTGTGATGAAGAGCTCATGGAGTTCGTGCCATTCAGAAAGGAAAAGTAACTATAATGCTGCTGACTGTGCTTTCTGCTAGGTAACATAATTAACAGGATTAATTAGTAAAGGAGGAGGGTAACAGAATGGGTCTCAATTCTTTAAATAATTGATGTCTTGTGTTTGTTTAATAATAGTTTCCAAAATGAGGCCTAAAGATGGTTCAGAAAACATGGCTGACAGAGCTGCAGACGCAAAAGCCTGACCAGAATGAAGTCTTTACACATGTGTAGCTGTGAAGATTTTTACTGTATTGTCATCGTGAATTGAAAAAGCAGTTCTTTGGTCGCGTTGAACGTGCTCATGGAGAGATGGCTCAAGGACAGGAACTTAAAGTGTTTGCCAAGGTTAGGAAGTAAATGTTCGAAACTCGAGAAAAAAGTAACTTTCTTGAGGAAGCTGAAAGATGTGGAAATGAAAGGCAATAGGGCTTATTTGAAGCCTGGACTTGGTCAAGAGTAGGAGATGACGTAATAATTTTATCATGGACTGACACAGGACAGCCAATGAAAAGCTCGGATTTGCTTAAAAGAATGTAAAATGGGGGGGCGTGGCTAGCAGCCAACGATGGCGGCCGCAGCTTAGAGAGGCTCCCGGGTAGAGGCGGCTTTCCGCAACAATCCGTACAATTATCCTGATCCACACCGGCTACAAAGGGTGGACCGGACCCGGAGTCCGTGCAGCGAGCGGCTACAGAACTTTTGGGCGCGGCGACGGACCGAATAAGCACACTCCCGCTGGCCGGAGACGGAGGAGGAGCCGGGCCTACCCTCGACCGCGAAGCAGCGGAGTCACAGTTCAAGCAGACCCGGCCGGAAGCGACCTGAAGCCGGGGCCGAGGGACAGGAAGTGTCGGCTCGTCAACTGCGTCACTCCGCAGAACCACGAAACTCCCCTCGGCGGCCCGAGCTCACGTGCACACCTTGCCATCGCCTGTTGACACTGCCCGGGCGTGCAAAATCCTGTCGGAGGCGCAGACGGCGCCGCACACGTTGGACTCAACACCGCCATTGCCCGGCGAAGACGACCAGGAAGGCCGCTTGGCCGCCTCAACGATAACTGCGCCATGTCGAACAGGGGCCCCAAAAACACTTCTACCCAGGCCAAATTGGACAAATTTGCATACGAGAGACACTCACCCCCCCAGGACCAACGCAAAACCGTCGGAAAAGTGGCGGAGGCCGAGGTGGCGAGAAAGGCCACGCTGGATGATGTCCTGGCGGCGTTGGCACAGGTACAAGAGACTGTGGGGGCCACGGCGACTGAGGTCACCTTAATCAGGGCGGATCTCCAGAAAATGAATGAGAGGGTCAAACAGGTCGAAGTGGTCACTAAATCACTGGTCGAAGATGTGTCCGAACTACAGACGGCAGTGGAGCGCTTACAAACTGATAATAAGCTGCTCAGGGACAAACTGGACGACCAGGAAGGTCGCTCACGGCGCAATAATGTCCGCATTTTAGGTGTGCCGGAATCGGAAGACACAGGGGCGCTGGACCTGTATGTGGAAGATTTGGTGAAAAATCGACTCCAACCCAAAGGCCTATCCAATTTCTTCTCGGTCGAAAGGGCCCACCGCGTTCCGGGGGGAAAACCCAAGACGGGAAGGGCACCACGGCCGATACTGGCTAGACTTTTCAATTTCCGGGATCGAGACGCCATTTTGCAGGCCGCAAGAGTGGCGCCGGCCATCCAAATTCAAAACTCGAAAATTGCCTTCTTCCCGGACTAAACAGCGGAGGTGTCTAGAAAGAGGAGAACATTTCTGGAAGTCAAAAAAACCTTGAGAGAGAAAGAACTGCCGTACTCAATGGTATTCCCGGCTAAGCTACGGGTGGTAGCGGACAAAAAAGTGTGGTTTTTCGATTCCCCGGACACGGCCCGGGACTGGCTGGAGGGCTGGCACACTGTTGGACGACAGCGCAGGACACATAGGCCAGGTCAAGATCGCAGGGGAGGCAGCAGGAATGGTTCGCAAGCATCTGGTCGAGTGGAGGGTGCAGAACGCTCGCCCTCCCATGGATTTGAAGGGGGAGGCGGAGATGAATGATTCTGGCTACAGACTCTGTAATTCACGCGTTCGCCAATCGCCGAACTGACTTGTTGTTTTCATAGCTGCACGTTGACTCTGGCATGGCAACCCCGAGAGCCTACAGGGGAGCCGCCAACCCGGGGAGACGCTCTCCCCCCTACACGCAAGTACTCTGGTTTTGGGATGGGTAAAGCACTCTGCTCAATTGGGGTGGCGGGCAGTTGGAAGTCCGTTAAGCAGGGGGGCAGGGAGGGGGGTTTGTTTTGAAATGTTTCTGTTTGGAATGCACGCCAATGGTCTAGGAACGATGTTTTGTTTCTTATGGGAATCAAGGCACATTGCTGGGGACGGACAGTGATATTATGCCCCCATGATGCCTCTGAACGCCTCGCTGCGCGACGACGCAGCCGATAGACTGGTTACATCCCTTGGGCAATACAGCACGTACCTCATAATCCCCAATGGCTAACAATTCAGTGCCGACAGGGGGGGTGACTCCCTCCGACGCACAATGCCCGCCTCTGACCTTGATGTCCTGGAATGTGAGAGGTTTGGGGGACAAGGTTAAGCGGGGGTTGGTACTAACTGCTATTAAGCGACTGCGACCTACTGTGGCACTGCTGCAAGAGACACACTTGGTAGGGGGGGCTACGAAGGCCTTGGATAGACGTGGTTACAAAATGTGGGCCCACTCTGGTTTCACGTCCGGCTCCAGGGGGTCCGGCATTCTAGTACAGAAAAACTCACGATTCATGCCCCTATCTTCTAAAACTGGCGACCAGGGCTGCTTTGCGGCCGTGCAAGGGCAGTGGGAGGGGAAACTCTTTAACTTAGTGTCAGTGTATATTCCACCGGCTTTGCATTCGGTCCACCTCCCAAGACTAGGGGACTTCCTTCTAACTCTCCCCGAGGGTGAGATCATTCTAGGGGGGGATTTCAACGCTGTCATGGACACACAACTAGATAAACACCCCACACCGACCCCGACAGGAGGGGAAACGTATTTTCGACGATTTACCACAGCCATGGGCCGGACGGACATCTGGAGGCACTTGCACCCGGGCATGCAGCAATACACCTTTCACTCCGCAGTGCATGGCAGCCTGTCCCGCATTGATTATTTCCTGTCGCTGGGGGATGGCCTCTGTCATGTGGATACCCTGGTGATTCACCCTCGAGGTATTTCAGACCATTCACCGCTCACACTGACACTTTCCCTACAAACGAGAGCACGTAAACGCATTTACCCCATGCACGCATCATATTTTAAGGTTCCACAGGTTCGCAAAGCCCTCAAACACGCCACGACACAATACTTCCTTGAAAATACACACTCAGTGCGTTCCCCAGCAACACTTTGGGAAGCCTATAAAACGGTTCTACGGGGCCAAGCCATTAACACCATAACCGGTCACAAGAGGCAGTAGTCACAGGAGCTGGCCGATCTGGAGGTGACATTACAAGAACGGTCCGCGGCTCACGAGCTACACCCTTCCCCCTCCACCCTACACGCACTCACTCACTCACTCTCCAACAGCAGCTGTATAATGATCACCTGCGTTTGGTAGTTAGGGGACACATAACCGACACTCAGAATAGGATTTACGAAGTGGGGGACAAAGCAGGGAAAAAGCTGGCGTGGCTCGATAAACGTGAGGGCAACTCCAGGGGGATCCAGCGTCTGAAAGATGAACAGGGGGTGCCACACTCTGATCCTAGGCGTATAACAGAACTGCTTGCGACCCATTTTGAACGAGTTTATACCCCGACGCGAAAGATTACACCTGAAAGTGCCAGGGCACTCTTAGCGCCGATTGAGGTCCAAACATTATCACTAGAGGCATCGAGTGAGCTGGAGGCAGACATTACAGCCGATGAAATCCAACTGGCCATTAAAGCTCTGAAACCGGGCAAGGCAATGGGACCGAATGGTATACCCATAGAATGGTACCAGATGATGCCGGAAACCCTCAGCACACATTTGTTGGGGATGTTCAAGACATGTTTAGAGAAGGGTTCCCTTCCGCTAGACCAGCGAGTGGCAACTATCGTAACTATCCCCAAGCCGGGTAAACCACCAGAGGACTGTTCCTCTTATCGACCCATTTCCTTATTGAACGCTGAAGTGAAAATTCTGGCCAAGCTCCTGGCGCAAAGGATCCTGCCCCATCTGTCATCGATTATACATCCGGATCAGTCCGGATTTATGCCGCATAGGAACACAGCGTTGAATTTGCGGCGACTGCATGGTATCCTAGCTAGAACTGACACCATCAACTCACCGGCAGTGATTCTAGCACTTGACGCCAAAATGGCATTTGACCTGGTGGAGTGGGAGTACCTTTTCGAAACGCTGAAGCATATGGGGTTTGGACCTCGCTTTCTTGCTTGGGTCAAACTGCTCTACACAGACCCAGTAGCTCACGTAGTGGCTAATGGCCACATTTCACGCACATTCCCGCTGGGAAGAGGCACGCGACAGGGCTGCCCTCTGTCGCCCCTGCTGTTTGCCATCTCACTGGAGCCTCTTGCGACTCTCATACGAACCTCTCCCCTCCTCAAAGGTATACCAGGGACCGGGGGTTGGGAAGACCGTCTGTCCCTATACGCAGACGATATGTTGCTCTATCTAACTGACCCCGAGGAAGGTGTACCGGCTTTATTGCGCATTTGCGACACGTACGGCAGGGTCTCCGGCTACACGCTAAACTGGTCCAAATCAGAGTTATATGTCTTGCAAGGCCCGGCCCCGACTCTCGACAGCTCGTGCCCGCTGAAACTGGCGGGATCATCATTTAAATACCTAGGCATACATGTCACTAAAGACCCAGCAGAGTTTATGGATAAGAATCTAAAACCACACTTGGAAAGGCTTAAACGGGATGTTGGGTTCTGGTCAGGCCTGCCGTTGACACTTCTAGGTAGGGCGGTGCTTTACAAAATGATGGCGTTGCCACGCTTTTTGTAATTTAATTTCTAATTTCTAATTTAAAATACTTGTAGAGCGCAGCGTACACCTTGCGGTTTCTTGGCGCTGGGGGGATCGGCAACTGAGATGAAGAGGGACCAGGGAGAGATGAAAAAAAATATTGAGGGAGTTTTTAAGTGGGGAAAGCCTGGCTGAAAAGAAACGTTTTTAGTTCTCTGCGAAAAGGGAGATACTGAGTAGCAGAGCGGAGGTGGTCAGGGAGTGAGTTCCAGAAGGTTGGGGCTAGGGTGGAGAAATTAGCCCCGCCCCACTTTTTGCGAGTGAAGCGAGGGATCTGGAGGAGGGACCTGGAGGAAGACCGAAGTTCTCTTGTAGGTACATAGGACTTGATTAGTGAGGAGATGAAGGCAGGGGCAGAGCCCTGACGGGCCTGGAAAACCATGCACCCGATCTTGAATAGAGCCCGTTCCTTTATGGGGAGCCAGTGGAGCTCCCTGAGAAGGGGGGTGGAATGGTGATATCGAGGGAGGCCGTACACAAGCCGGGCCGCTTGATTCTGAACGGTCTGGAGTCTACGCAAACTGTAAGCAGGGATGCCGTGGTAGAGAGCGTTTGCGTAGTCCAATTTGGATATTACAAGTGCGGCCATGATGATCCTGAGTGCCTGGGGGGAAAAGAAGCGGGAGACAGTGCGGATAGTGCGGAGAGAAAGGAAACAAGAGGACACCACAGAGCTAATTTGTGAATGAAGGGTGAGTTGGCTGTTAATTTTGACCCCAAGTGTTTTGACCGTGGTGGAGGGGGTCGGTGCAGAGCCAAGAGAAGGGGGCCAGAAGAGAGAGTTCCAGGGACTGGATGAACCACCGGTGAGAACCAGCTCGGTTTTATCCGGGTTCAGTTTAAGGTGGTTGTGGTTCATCCAGTCCCTGATGAATGTCATAGTTGACTGGAAATTGGAGACCGAAAGAGGAGAAGGGGACAGATCAAAGATGAGCTGGAGGTCATCCGCGTAGTTATAGACAGTGACCTCCAGCCGCTGTAGTGCAAAGATGAGAGGAAAGATATAAAGGTTGAAAAGTAAAGGGGAAAGCGAGGAACCCTGGGGAACACCGCAAGTGACAGGGAGGGGAGTAGCCGTGAAGTCGCCTAGTCGGACCGCCTGAGTGCGTTCCCTCAGAAAGGAGGAGAGCCAGATCAGAGCTGATCCCCCGATGCCAGCCGCCTTGACACGGGTGAGTAGGATGGTGTGGTCCACCGTGTCAAAGGCGGCGGAAAGATCAAGGAGGACCAGTGCCTGGTGTTTATTTTCGTCCATACCTTTTCTGAGTTTGTCCAAGACTGAGACCACGACTGACTCGGTCGAGTGCCTGGGACGAAACCCAGCTTGGCGGGAGGCCAGACTCCCATTTGCCTCGACATGGGCGCTGAGCACCGCGGTGACATGGCGTTCCATCACCTTGCCCAGGAAGGGTAGCAAGGAGATAGGGCGATAGTTGGCCGAGATAGAGGAGTCAGCGCCAGATTTCTTCAAGATGGGCACTATGGTAGCTGCCTTAAGTGGATAGGGTACTACGCCTTGTGCCAGGGAACTGTTGAGGAAGGCAATGGGGGGGTCGGGGCAGCTGGAATAGATTTGCTGCAGGACTCGTGCTGGGCAGACGTCCGCGGGAGATCCCGACTTCACTTTAGGGAGTATCTCCAGGAAGGAATCCTGCGTGAGGGGAGGAATAGAAGTAAGCAGGTAAGGGAGGGGAGGGGGGGCGGGGTCGACGAAGGCAGAGGAGGGTGGAGGGATATTGACCTTAATGGTTGCTATTTTGTCCAAGAAATAGGTATTGAGCTGGTCGCAGAGAAGTTGGGAGGGAAGGATATTGGGCGAGGTACGGTCTGAGAATGCCAGGTCATTCACTGTTCTAAAAATTTCCCTGGGTTTGTTTTCGGCGGAGGTAATTTTAAATGAAAAGTAGGTGGACTTAGCAGCCAAGATCGCTGTTTTATATTTGTCCAGTGCTGATAAGTAGTGGGTTTTTAATAGGGGATCGTAATTTTTCCTCCATTGCCTTTCAGCTTGTCGGGCGCTCAATTTAAGGTCTTTTAGGTGGTCATTGAACCATCTATTACAGTCCTTAGGTCAGCGGATGGAGATGCGGCGTAAGGGCGCCACAGAGTCGCAGCCATCCGCCAGCCAGATGTTAATGGCTTCGGCTTGAGAGGTAGATGTTAAGCCAGTAAGGATAGGAGTAGAGTCGCGTAGTATGGAGGTCAAGGAGGGGTAATCTAATCTATTCCAGTTCCGTGCCCAGGTGTTTTTGGCACGCGGAATTTTAGACATCGCGTTACGGGGAATAGAGAAGGAGATGAGGGCATGGTCGGACCAAGGGCATGGCGAGACAGTGACCGAGGCCACAGGGAGATTGAGGGACCAGACCTGGTCCAATGTGTGCCCATGGCAGTGAGTGGGGACGGCTATGTGCGACACAAAATTGAGAGTTGAGAGGCAGTCTGTGAACTCTTTAGAGGCTGAGCACTCGTGCAGGTCTAAGGGCCAATAATTGAAGTCCCCTAGCACCAAGACCGAAGCGTAGTTGACCACTAAGTTGGCCAGTAGGTCTTGAAAAGCCGGCAAGAATGCAGGCGAGGGCTGAGGGGGCCGGTACATTAATAGACAGGTGATGGGGGGGGAAAAAGAAAGAGAACGGGCTACCAGAAAGTCAGCGGGGGGAATGGGGGGTGAGGGGAGTAATTGGAAATTCAACTCCGGCCGAGCGATCAGGGCAACCCCACCACCAGCCTTGCCCGCCGGCCGGTCGGCTCGAAGGGCCACATAAGAGGGGGGTAGGGTGGCTAGGAGAGCAGGGAGGGAAGTGTCACAGTACCAGGTTTCGGTCAAGAGCAGTAGGTCAGGTTTCTCAGTATCGAGTAAGACGAACAGCTCATGGTGGTGCTTGACCGCTGACCTGGTATTGAGTAAGAAGACAGACAGTGCCAGCGAAGGGGGGGGGGGTCGGGGGGAAGGGTGGGGTAGGGTGACGGGGGAGCGGGTAGCGGGAAGTGAGGGGCTATGGGGGAAGTGGGGGCAAGGCCTAGAGAGGAGATCAATCTGCGGGTAGAATCTGGAAGTAGCCATTGACCTTGAAGGGCAATAAGATCCTTTGACGAGTAGGATGTAGTTTTGGCATAGATTCGTGCCCCTAGCCCCGTCCGGCCGCGGACGGGCGCAGACGGGCTTGCCTTAGGCGCGCCTTCGGCGCGCAAAAGTCGCGCCCGCTGCGCTCGTCCGCTGCGCTTCCTGCCAAAACACATGCTTTATACCGGTAGGTGAGGAAGTTGGGGGGGGTGTGGCCAGCCGAGGGGGCGTGTCTCGCCTCGCCCTCGAGAATGGCGACTGAAGCGAAGGGGTCGTTGCAGCGAGTAGCGCTGTTCTAGGATGCCAAGATACAGGTAAAAAGGGATATCAGGTTTTAAAAGCACAGTAATTAGACACAGAATACAGTTTTAAAATTTCGTCCCTGCTCCCGGCTTTCCGCCTCAGGAGCCAATCATTAGTGCAGCGCCTGGCGTTGGGGGCGCGCTATTTGTAGTCGTGGCGGGGGGGCGTGGCCAGCCGAGGGGGCGTGTCTCGCCTCGCCCTCGAGAATGGCGACTGAAGCGAAGGGGTCGTTGCAGCGAGTAGCGCTGTTCTAGGATGCCAAGATACAGGTAAAAAGGGATATCAGGTTTTAAAAGCACAGTAATTAGACACAGAATACAGTTTTAAAATTTCGTCCCTGCTCCCGGCTTTCCGCCTCAGGAGCCAATCATTAGTGCAGCGCCTGGCGTTGGGGGCGCGCTATTTGTAGTCGTGGCGGGGGGGCGTGGCCAGCCGAGGGGGCGTGTCTCGCCTCGCCCTCGAGAATGGCGACTGAAGCGAAGGGGTCGTTGCAGCGAGTAGCGCTGTTCTAGGATGCCAAGATACAGGTAAAAAGGGATATCAGGTTTTAAAAGCACAGTAATTAGACACAGAATACAGTTTTAAAATTTCGTCCCTGCTCCCGGCTTTCCGCCTCAGGAGCCAATCATTAGTGCTCGAAAATTCGCCCTATCCTGTGCCCCCCTAAGTTTTTCCAGAGAGTTGCGGTTTTGGTTTCCAACCTGCTATGGGGTAACCTTCCGGCGCGCGTGGCACAATCCAAACTGCACAGAGACTGGTATAGCGGGGGCATCGCGCTACCGAATCTGAAACTGTACTATTGGGCTGCACACCTTAAGCAAATTAATCAATGGGTCCACGCACCGCATACCGAGCCAGCATTTCAATCGGACAGGGTGCAGTTGGGCACAAATAGTCTGTTGGGTCCGCTATATGAGCACCGCAAGATACGGACACTAGCGGGCCCCACTAAACTAACTGTTCAGTCATGGCACGCAGCTACGGCAGCTCTGGGCTGGAAAGGAAAGGTCACCAAGATGACTCCGCTGTGGGACTCTCGCGCACTAGGCAATCTAAGGAACACTAAGGGGTTCACGCAGTGGGACACGATAGGAATTTCCACGGTGGGTGATCTGTGGGAGAGGAATGAGGTGATCCCCTTTGCCCGGCTAAAAGAATTATATGAACTCGGTGACAGGGAACTTTACAGATACATTCAAGTCCGGCACGCACTGCTCGTAGCCCTCCCAGCCGACACACCGCTGCCCGAGTCTTCACCCTTGGAAGATCGTCTCCTCACTGATTACATGTTGGAACGGGCGACGTCCCTCACTTACCGTAAGCTACTCAATAATACCCCAGATCCTACACTCTACCTGAAAGAGAAATGGGAAGGGGAGGTTAGCGACATGGATGAACATGAGTGGAACGAGGCACTTGGGTCCCCTAAGGAAGTAGGCATCTCGGCGCGCATGCGGCTAGTGCAATTTAAGATCCTACACAGGGTTTATTATACAAGGACCATGCTACACCGCATACGCAGGGCGCCCCATCCTTACTGTCTGCGAGGGTGTGGGGAGGAGGGCACGTTCTTCCATACCATATGGGACTGTCCCAAGATCCAGGAATACTGGAAACAAATACTCTGCACACTTTCACAAGCATTAGACCACTCCATACTGCCGGACCAGAGAAGGTGCTTACTAAATATATGGGAACCTACCGACTTGTCCAGATATGAACAACTTTGGGTCACGGCGGGGCTAATGGTGGCGAAACGTGACATAGCACAGCGCTGGGGGGCGGCAGAGCTACCAACCAAGTCCCAGTGGTGCCTGAACATGGATCGAGTAATGTTGACCGAGCGAGCAGTATACTCCAGCCGAGCCTGCCCAGGGAAATGGAATAAGATTTGGTTGAAGTGGAATGAATATAGAGGGGACATCTGCGAACCATTGTCAGAGGATGATCAGGACGACTCAGACGACGAGGGTGAGGAGGGCTGAGGCCAGGCGGAGTAGATGGGTGGGATGGAGGCCTTAACCGCTTCATGAGGCCTTACCTTAGAGTTTAGAACTGTGAGTCAAGGGGGGTGGGGACATGTGTTGTAGGTGGATGCATGTACGTAATGGGATATGATGTTGGATTTACCTTCTCCCAAGATACACTTGTGACTTGAACTGCACTGATCCGTACCAGACCGTAATGTCATTCCTACCGGTTTACCGTTCAGAGTTTGTTATTTTACAAAAAAGAGAAAATTCCATCAAAACCTCATTCTCTGCTTATAATACTTGCTTAAACTGCACTTTTATTTTTTCAGCAAGCTCCGTCAGACAATTAATGTAACTGTTGTATTACTATCCATTTCGCTGAAACACACTGTGAACAACGATCTTGAAATGGCGGCCGGCCCGCAGGGTTGTAGGCATTCCGCTGTGTACTATGCAAAGTGCAATAAAGGTTTTGGAAAAAAAAAAAAAAGAATGTAAAATATAGAAAGTGTAGCTAGAGAGAAAGGTATAAAGTCTGACACTATGAGCAAGGAAAAAACTTCTACTTTCCGATTCCTGAGTGACGTGACATGTTGTTGGACCTTTGGCGCATGTAAGGACAGCAGACTTTTAATTGATTTTTCCTTTCTAGGTGAAGAGAGAAATAGTCAGGCAAATAGATTTAGGAAATGGAAACTGGTATTTTGCTAATACTTTGTTTTCTGAGCTTGTTTTAAATATGTCCGTTTTAAATTTATTTCCTTATTAATATGCTGCTTTCTTAATCGCTTATAAAATAAAGATTCTAAAACGTAAACGCTTTTTCTTTATGAAAAAATAAAGTTAATAAAATTAGATTTGAAAAGAAAAGCTGGTCTTTTTTATTCATGGTCTAGTTTCCATCAGTTGATCCAATCGCCTTAGTGGGTTGATTAATAAATAATAAATGTTTAAAACCATGGTAAAGTTAAATAAACTGCAGTTGTATATAATAATGTAAATAATATGTGAATAGCTTTATTAATCACACCACCTGATTTAGTTGCTCAAAAATTGTCTTATTGGTTTATGGGCCTTTATATGTGTTTCATGATTAATGGTGAGTATTGAGGTGATAGGTAGTGTTTATGAGACAGTTTTTCAATCAGAGTGCTGGATTAGGGTCCTTGGAGAGTTCCCACGGGTCTGCCTAACAAAACTGCTTGGCCCAAGCTGGGGCTATCAGGATTAGCATGCACAGGTCTTTTCTTTAGTTTTAGAAGACCTCCCAGGATGAGGGGGGCTGGACTCTCACTTAGCAGCATGCCCCCCTCAGGAATTCATTTGCTGGCAATACGGAAGTCGGGCGCTGGGGTAGGTGAGTGCACACACGAGACCCTGCTCTTCCCTGGCCCCCCGTCCGCGCACTCTCCTTGGTCCGCATCCCCTCTACATCCCAACCCGCGCTTCACTGACCACGAGCACCTTACTTTGTCCTTCATCTCTGCATTTACGTCTCGCGCACCTCACAGAGCATTAGCCTCTATATTGTGTGAATGGGTTGGCGTTGCTGCAACCGCCTTGCACCCGTTCTTGAGCAACCGTTGACCCTGCCACCAGGTAGGTCGCCCCCCTAGCCACCGCGTGGGCCTCCTCCTGCTGTGTGCTACGCTCTGCCCGCTGGGTTCCTCCTGCATTTCTCGTCTTCCCTGTGCCTGTGTGTTCGCCGTTTACCCCGCTTTACCCTCTGTATTGTTAATTAGTTTCATTTGTTCCCCTTTTGCCTCCTGTCACCAATTAGTTTAGTTTTAATTGTTTTAGTTAATTTTTATTTCCCCCCGCTCCCCCTTGCCTTCTGTGCCCTCCCGCCTCCCCCTCGTATTCCCGCCGCTCCCATTCGCCACCCCGCTTCCGCCTCCCAGCTGCTCCTCCCTCCCTCAGCCGCTCATATGCGCCGATTGGGCACCAAAGGCGCGCCAAAGGCAAGCCCGTCTACACCCGTCCGCGCCTGGCCCGCGCCCAGAGCCAGAACCCCTGGCCCACGTTGTTGCCATCGCACCGACTAACTTACGACGCTGCAACCCTCTACGCACTCAATGCCAGCCGGATCCCCGCCTGCTACCGAGCCACCCCGAAACGCACCCACGGACCCTTCACCTGCCGATTCACCTGCCTCCGAACTTGCACCGCACCCGCCAAGCCGAGCCCCAACAACAACCACCTCAAGTGACATCCTGCTCAACGCACGCTCCGTCCACAGGCACGCCGTCGAACTCTGGAACCTCCTCAACACAACATCACCAGACGTCGCCTTCCTCACAGAAACCTGGATGAACGCCTTCTCAGCACCCGACATCGCCATAGCCATACCGGACGGCTACAAGATCACCCGGAGAGACCGCATCAACCAAACCGGTGGAGGCACCAACATCGTCCACAAAAACACCATCCGCATCACCACCAACTCCGACGACACCCTCACCGCCGCCGAACACCTTCACTTCCAGATTCACACCGACCCCAAGACCACCCTCAGAGGCACCTTCATCTACAGGCCCCCGGAACCACGCACACAATTCAGCAAAACCATCGCAGACTTAGTCAGTCCACACGCCCTCACCTCCACAGACTACATCCTCCTAGGGGACCTCAACTTACACCTGGAGAACAACAAGGACTGCAACACCGCCGCCCAGCTGGACAACCTCGCCAACCTCAGACTCAAGCAACTGGTCAACACCCCCACCCACTACGCCGGCAACACGCTTGACCCCGTCTTCTCCTCCAGCAAGCACATCTCCTTCAGCCACTCCACCGGACTACACTGGACAGACCACAGCTGCGTCCACTTCACCTTCAGGAAAACCAAGACCCAACACCACCCGCAACAGATTCCCCACAGAAGCAGGAGCAAGATCACCGCCGACCAGCTCACCACCTCCCTCAGCCAGAACCCACCCACCAACACAACTGACCCCGACGAAGCAGCCCGCAACCTCACACAGTGGCTCACCGAATGCGCTGACGAACTCGCACCACTGAAGAACCCTCCCAGCAGACCCGGCAGCAAGAAAGCCTTGTGGTTTACCAACGACCTCAAAAACTCCAAGAAAACCTGCCGCACCCTCGAGAAAGCCTGGCGCCACGACCAGACAGCAGAACGAATATGCTACTTACCAGTATGCATCTGTTCTTGGCATGTAGGGCTGCTGACATTCATATCTGTGCATAGATCGCCGCCTAGTGTTGGGTCCGGATGATTGCACATTGTTGTCCTGGAAGAGTCTTCGAAGTATCACGAGATAGGTGGCTCCTCCCCTGGACTACAGTGCGCATGGGCATCTACTCCATCCCCAGATTGTTTTTAGCCATTGTGGCCAAGATGGAGTGAAACTCAGTGAATGATGACCATGCTATGAGTATATGTGAACACTGCAGCTGCTACAGGCGCCGGGGAGGAGGGCGGGCGATATGAATGTCAGCAGCCCTACATGCCAAGAACAGATACATACTGGTAAGTAGCATATTCGGTTCGAGGCATGTGGGCTGCTGAATTCATATCTGTGCATAGAATACATAGCAGTCCCTCCATTAGAGGCGGCCGCCTGTGCCAGCTGCAGCAGTTTGAAAAAGTGTTTTGAGAACAGCCTGCCCTACAGATGCCTGCTGTTTGGAGTGCACATCAACACAGTAATGCTTAGTAAATGTGTGTGTGGTAGACCATGTGGCTGCTCTACATATGTCTTCCAAAGGAATGTTTCCAAGGAATGCCATAGAGGCCCCCAACTTTCTGGTGGAGTGGGCTCTTGGCGGAATGGTAAGAGTGCGCTTTGCTTTAACATAGCAGATCTGGATACATTTAACGATCCACCTAGCAATACCAGCCTTGGAAATAGGGTTACCTTTGTGTTGAGGCGCAAAGGCGACAAAGAGTTGCTTAGTTTTTCTAAAATCCCTGGTCCTATCAATGTAATACATTAGGGCCCGTTTAACGTCAAGGGTGTGGAGCATGCGCTCCGCCAGTGACTCAGGATTTTGAAAGAAAACAGGTAATTCGATTGTTTGGTTGATGTGGAACTGAGACACAACCTTGGGCAGAAACTTAGGGTTAGTGCGGAGCACCACCCTGTTGGAATGAATTTGGATAAATGGCTCTTGGATTGTGAGGGCCTGCAATTCACTAACCCTCCGTAGCGATGTAATTGCTATGAGGAAAGCCACTTTCCATGTCAAGAACTGAATCTCGCAAGAATGCAGTGGTTCAAAGGGAGGACCCATCAGCCTGGTAAGGACCACATTGAGGTTCCACTGAGGAGCTGGTGGAGTCCGTGGCGGAATGACTCGTTTGAGGCCTTCCAAAAAAGCCTTGATGGCAGGCACCCTGAAGAGTGAGAGGTGCTGCCTATTTTGGAGATAAGCGGCCATTGCAGACAGATGAATGCGAATGGAAGCATAGGCCAGATTACACTTGTACAGATGGAAAAGGTAACAGATGATGTTCTGAATAGAAGCATCCAGCGGGTTAATGTTGTGGTCCGCACAATAAATGACAAACCGCTTCCATTTTGCCGCATAGCAGGCTCTAGTAGTGGGCTTCCTCGCCTCCCGAATGATGTCCATACAGTCGGGAGGTAAGTTTAGGTAGCCAAACTCTAGGACTTCAGGAGCCAGATCGCCAGGTTGAGCTGTTGCGGGTCTGGGTGCTGAATGACGCCATGGCTCTGCGTCAGAAGGCTGGGTGTGAGATGTAGCCTTTGATGCGGTACCACGGACAGTTCTAGAAACGTGGTGTACCATGGTTGGCGAGCCCACGTTGGAGCAACCAGGATGAGAGTCATTGAGTGCTGCCTGAGCTTGCGTGCCACCAGCGGAATCAGGGGTGCTGGGGGAAAAGCGAACGCAAATTTGCCTGACCAGTTCATCCATATCGCATTGCCTTGCGATTGTGGGTGTGGAAACCTGGCGGCAAAGCTTCGGCATTTTGCGTTCTCCTTTGTGGCGAACAGGTCTATCTCTGGATGACCCCACCTTTGAAAGTACGGGTGGAGTACTGATGGATGTATCTCCCACTCGTGCATTTTGTGGCTGTACCTGCTGAGCAGGTCCGCCATCTGATTGTCCTTGCCCGGGAGATGTTCTGCCATGAGGAAGATGTTTCGCTGAATGGCCCACTTCCGCATGCTCTGAGCCAGATGAGACAACCGTGGAGACTGTGTACCTCCCTGCTACTGAATGTAGTACATGGCCGTCATGTTGTCCGTCCGGATCAACACAACCTTGTTGCACAGATGTACTTTGAAGGCTTTTAGTGCCATGAAGATCGCCTTCAGTTCTAGAACATTGATGTGAATCTTCCTTTGCTGCTGTGTCCATAGTCCCTGCACTGTGTAGTGGAGTACATGAGCTCCCCATCCCTGGAGAGAAGCGTCCGTCGTCGGGATGATCTGTGGCACAGGCTCTTGGAACGGTCGTCCCTTGCAAAGGTTTTGTGGATTCCACCAATGCAGAGAGTTGTATGCCCGACCGCTCACCAACACTAGGTCTTTCAACTGTCCGTGAGCCTGAGTCCACTGACGTGCTAAGCACTCCTGAAGCAGACGCATATGTAATCTCGTGTGCGGGACTATGGAAATGCAGGAGCTATCATGCCTATCAACTGCATGAACACTAGCGCTGGAAGCGAGTGTTGAGGTCTGAATTTTTGTATCAGCGATTGAATGCTGCTGACCCTCACTGAATTCGGCTGCGCTGTGGCCGCCAGAGTGTTTATCGTCGCACCCAGATACTGCCGTATGTGGGCGGGTTGCTGGTGGGACTTTGGGTAATTCAGTGAGAATCCCAGATCGTGAAGAAGGTGAATGGTGTGGGACATGTGGCGGCACACTGCTGGGCCGACTTTGCCTGGATTAGCCAGTCGTCCAGATAAGGGTAGACGTGAATGTTCTGTCTTCATAGGTGTGCTGCCACTGTCGCCAGGCACTTTGTAAACACCGGGGTGCCGTGGTGACTCCGAAAGGTAGAACCTTGAACTGGTAATGTTGATTTTGGATAGTGAACCTGCGGTATTTTTTGTGTGAAAGGTGCAGCGGAATATGAAAATAAGCATCTTTCAGATCTAAAGTTGCGAGGAAATCTCCCTGACTGAGCAACGGTAGGACTTGCTGCAGTATTAGCATGTGAAAGTGCTCCGACAGAATGTACTGATTGAGGGGTCTGAGGGACCCGTCCTTTTTTGGTATCAAGAAGTACAGTGAGTAAACTCCTGTGCCTCTTTCTTTCGCAGGCACGAGCTCGATTGCCCCTTTTTGCAGCATGACGAGGACCTCCTGCTGCAATAAGTGCAAATGCTCGGCGGACATAGGACGGTGTCTTGGGGGTATGTTGGGTGGAGTGGATGTTAACTCCAGACAATAAATGTACTGTATAAGCTGTGTGACCCACCTGTCTGTGGTGATGGACTTCCAGACTGGCAGGAACTGTTGAAGTCTCCCCCCGACCGGTGTTGCGTGGTCGGGGGGCAGTGACAAGGCGTCACTGTTTGTTAGTGGCGGAGGATCTGGAGTTGTTGTTTCCACGACCTCTGCCTTTGGCGCTGTTTCCATAATATCCACCTCGACTTTGTTTGGTGTATGTGGTCTGCGTGTTGCCTTTATAGTACTGTGTGGTTTGGGAGAGCTGGCCTCTGGAAACTCTAGTGCTTGAGCGACGAAAAGAACCACCCCTGAATTGCTGGGACTGCAGAGCCCCCATGGACTTAGCAGTTTGTGTCCTTTTTGATCTTCTCCAAGGTGGTGTCCACCTCTGGGCCAAATAGATGATCAGGGTTTACTGTCTGATTAAGAATGGTGGTCTGTATCTCTGGCTTAAATCCTGAGATTCTGAGCCAGGCATGTAGTCTCAGCATGACACTAGTGTTGATAGCTCTGGCCGCGGTGTCAGCCGCGTCCAGTGCACATTTAATAGAAGCATTGGATATCAGCTTCCCCTCTTGGATGAGCATCTCAGCTGGCTCTTTGTATTCGTCTGGCAGGTGCTGCAACAGGGTCTCCAGTGTGTCATAGTGTGCCCTGTCATACCTTGCTAGAAGTGCTTGTGTATTTGAAATGCGCTAGATATTGGCCGCTTGAGCTGCCACCCTTTTCCCTGATGCCTCAAACACCTTAGATTCCTTATCTGGGGGAGGAGCATCACCCGTTGTTTGTGAATTAGCCCTCTTCCGGGCATTAGAAACAACAAGAGAGTCCAAAGGCAACTGTCCCTTGATGTAAGTAGGGTCACTAGGTGCCGGTTTATACTTCTTCTCAATTCTAGGGTTTATCACCCTGGCTCTCGTAGGTTCTTTAAAGATCTCCCCAGCATGCTTCAAGACACCCTTCAACATAGGCAGAGTCTTGACAGTCCTCTCAGACGGAAAAGGTGTCAAACGAAAGTCCACTTCAATGGGGTCAGCATGGAGCTGGACGTCATGATTCTTAGCTGCCCTTTCAATGAGGGCATTAAACGCAGCTGAATCCTCTGTAGGCAACGTTTTTACAGCATACATCTGAGTGTCTGGGGTAGAGTGAGGATCACCTGGGTCAGCACCAGCTGCCCAGGGTTCATTAGTATCATCTGGCTCAGTGTAGACAGGATAGCTGTACTCAACATCATCACCTTCCCCAGTGTCCACATCTGAATAAGTGGGTGAGACATCATGGCCACGTGGAGAAATCGGTTCCACCGACTTCGGCACCGAGGACACCTTCTCGGGCACGTTGGTGACCATCCTAGGGGTGAAAGCCTTCGGCGCCACTTTCGGCAGCAACGTGAAGTGAATGGGCGTCGACGCTTTCTGAGGTTTATCGACAGGCTTCGAAGGGGGAGGATCTTTTGGCCCGACATTTGAGGCCTTGTTCTTGATGCGCTTCAGGGAGTCCGCCACTTGCTTGGAGAAAGCGGCGGACGGCTGCGTCGAGTTGACGGAATCCTTCGAGGCACCACTAGACGTGGACTCATGGGTTGGGCCGCTCTTGGCCTTGTTTTGTCGACGCGGAGTCTCGAGAACCTTCGGGTCTCCGAACCCTTTGTCGGTGTCGACAGTCTTCGGCGCCGATTTGCTCGGCTCGATTGCCTTGACCTTTGTTTTTGGCGTGCCAGACTTCGTTTTGACGCCCTTGAGCTGTTTCTTCGGATCGACAACGCCCTTTTGCTTCGTTGGTGCCGACAGGTCCGAGGGCTTTGATCCGACCAAAGCAATACGCACATTTGGTTTTGAGGGGGGCACCAGTGCTTTCACTTGCGTCGAGACCGGTGTCTTCACTTTCAGTTTCGTTTTCGCAGGGTTAGGCTCAATATCAATGTCCGTAGCCGAGCCCGAACGCGGGGCTGTAGAACTCACTGGAAGATCTTGGGTAAGGCCTAGTGGCGATCCCTCGACCTGAGCCTTTTGAAGCGTTTCGGCCATAATATCAGTTTGAGTTAGCTCTTCGCCCGAGCTATCTTCCATGGACCCAAGGCCCCATCGTCGTCTCCTACCTCGTCGACGACTTCTTCCGCTTCGAGCATTTCAACGTCCGCGTCGTAGTTGTAGTCGACCTCCGACGCGGGATTCGACAGGTTCTCACTAACTTCCCGGTCAGCTCCCTCATCATCCCCGGCATCGAATATGTTCACAGGCGCCGGTGCAGTCTGATGGGCCTCCTGGCGCGCAGCGCGACAATGCACAAGAGTCTTCTTGGATCGAAATCTTGAACAAGCCATGCAGCTGGCTTCATCATGATCCGGCGACAGACACTTGTTGCACACCGGGTGGACATCGATGTGGGGATACTTGGAGTTGCACACGGGACATCTCTTGAATGGACTCCTGTCCATGATGTTCCGTCGATAAGGTCTTTGGCGTCGACTGGGCCTTCAGCGTCGAAAGCACGCAGCTTTCTGGAATCCGGCTCGAAATGGAGCTGGAAGAATCGGGCACCGAACGCAAAACTATACCGATGAGAAAAACTAAAGGCCTTGTGGCCTTAAGAAAGTTTTATATCGATTCCGACTAGAGTGAACCAATATACATCCGAACCCGTTGGCGGAAAAAAAAAAACAATCTGAGGATGGAGTCGATGCCCATGCGCACTGTAGTCCAGGGGAGGAGCCACCTATCTCGTGATACTTCGAAGACTCTTCCAGGACAACAATGTGCGATCATCCGGACCCAACACTAGGCAGCGATCTATGCACAGATATGAATTCAGCAGCCCACATTCCTCGAACCATTATGGCTATAAGGCTTGGTTAGATCGAGAGGTGGACCATTCCTAGCAAGAAACCGATCCGGAGGACTGACCAGCGTCACAGTTCCACAGTTTGGGACCCAAGTATGAGAAGGAGCGACCGCCATGCTAGCTAGTTTGACTCTGGGAACTGTGTAGAGGTACTGGCTGCAAATTGCATGGAGCAAGAGGGCTGGTAAGGTACCACCAGCACTTGGAGTTACCACGGACCAGTGCTCTACCTGCGTTTATGCATGTAGCATACTGCTTTGAACTGTATCTGTTTGTCCATTACGAGCCAATGAAGCTCGCGAAGAAGACATAATAGAGAGGCATATTTAGGGAGTCGATATAGAAGACTGGAGGCAGAGTTCTGAACTACTTGTAGGCATCTAATAGAGGCCATTCTGCCCCTAAGTAGAGGATATTTCCGCAATCCAGTCTTGATAAAAATCAAAGTTTCAAAAAACAAGGAAACCCCAGTATGCAGAGTTTTTGGTTATAAAGCTTGACGGCGTTTCGATCTCAATAAAGCGAGATCTTCATCAGGACGAAACAAGTGTAAGCAGGTGGAATTTCGTTTAATGAACCGGTCTGGGAAACCTGGGGGTCCGCGAGAACAAGCGGTGCAGTAAATGGGTTCTGGGGAGGCCACGGGAAGAGGGAGACCTGTAATAAGTTGCACCGTGGGGTGATCTGCCTCAGCCGAAAGAAACTGTGAATCGTTAGTACGAAGCTTGGGGAGCCAAATGAAGTAGCAAAATCCAGGAACAGCACACAGAGCGACCAGTGGGAGCGAGAACAAATCTCCGTTGACCGTTACAACCAAAAACTCCTCTACTGTATTTAATTAATTTGGAGTTTTTATTTTGTTGTTGTCAATGCAATGTAAATTTTAATGTCACAAGCACCCCTCACTTCACGCACCTTTCAGTTTATGTGTGAGCACTGGAACTATTACCTTAAAAGCATACGAGGATACTACATTTATGCTGTTAATAAATGTGATGTCATACCAAACCTTGTCTCTCTACATACATTGCGTAACCAGTCCCGCCTAGACTTTCCTTAAACAACTCCTGATTAACGCTGTTCTAAAGGAATTCCAGGAGCCTAGGCTACCCAAGGACTCTTTTGGCCTCTTACTGACCATTTTTCTTTCCAAATACTTGATAAAAATCAAGGTCTGAATAACTGTCCTTTGTGCTGAAAAAGGTAGAATCCAGATTTATATTAGCCATTTCAGGAATGCAAAGCAAGTCAAAAAAACCTTAGCATCCTGGGGTTTCATTGATAGATTGACAACCAGCCAAAAACTTAAGTTCTTTACTTCTGAAGCAGGTTCTGTAAGAGTACCTAAGGTCTCAGGCCATCACTCTGGGCTGCTAAGGAGGGGGTTCTTACCCAACACTATTACCTCAGTCTTCCCACCACTAAGTTTTATTAGTGGTGGTGAAGTGTGGCTCACTGGTTAGAGCAGGCAGACCTGGAAGCAGAGGTCAGCCCGGGACCAGGGTTCAATTCCCGGCTCGGCGGGTCTTGAGTCCTAAAATGTCCATGGACTCGACTATTCTAGCTCCGGTGCCTACTCCACTCATGGGTTCACACTCTGTGACTCTGGGCATTAGCTTGCTTAATCTCCACAACGGGGTTATCTCACAGGGGAATACCAGGATGGGTTCCCTAAGCAAGCGCTTAGAAACCAGTGGTGATTTGCTCTATATAAATTCCTGTACATTTACATTAGGTTGGTGTTCATCCAGTTTGAAGTCTTACCCAGGCAGGAATTCAGGGCCTCAGAATTAGGCCCCTGAGCAGAAGAGAAAAAGGTAATGATTTGAGTATCATCTGTATAGGAAAACATGGTAAGGCCACAGCTTTCCACCAAGTCCGCAAGCGAACAAACGTACGAGTTACTTACCTTCGGAAATGATGTATCTGGTAGAGACGATTCTAGCCGCAGATTCCTTAATGTAGAATTATCCCCAGGCATGAGACTGGATCCGGAAATTTCTTGCCACAGCATCTCTGCGCGCCGGGGGGACGGCATCACGTGACTCCGCCCAGGCGTCGTCCGCACGCGTGATGTCAGTGAGGTCACATAAATTCCACCCGGAGCACCTACATACCTTTTTTCAGAGAACTTTTCCGCGCCACAACAGGGGGCCATCAGAAAAAGCTGTGGGAGTATGGGAACAGTGTGCGAAAGAGCAGAAAAATTGAAAAAACAATGGTTACGAACACCACCATAAGGAGCAGTGTCAACACTGCAGCAGCCAAAGGCAGGGAAAAGAAGACAGAAGAGAGCACAGCCCTGAGCAGCCACCCTGCCTGGATGTAGACAGCCCCCACTGGACGCAGGGAACACATGCAAAAATGTAACGACAGTATACAGCACGACTGCAAACCCAACCAGGAACAACGAAGGGGAACTGGTGCCAAGGCAAACAGGAACGACAAATCTTCAGGGGAACCCCAGCACAGAGTGCACCAACCCGCCCTCAAAGGAACATGGGCAAAGGCACAGTGAGATGACCCCAACCCAGAGGGCAGCCGAGGGACCAGAACCCTTAGCAACCAAGGGGAGAGGAAGAGGAGGGAAGATAGTGAAGGCCCCTAACCTGGACCAGAGCAGAGGGGCACAGGAGAACATAGAACACCATCCTCCTAAGTGTCAAAGAGGGGAAACAAGAAACAGAACAAAGCATCCTGTTAAAAGAGAAAAAGAATGCACTCACAGAAGATACAGGAACCCACTGGGAGGCGAGTGCAGAAGACCAAGCCAAAGGCCGTCGATGAACGGGAAGGAAGGGTGGGCCATGAAGGAATCTGCAGCTAGAATCGTCTCTACCAGATACATTGTTACCGAAGGTAAGTAACTAATACATCTGATAGAGACTACTAGCGACAGATTCCTTAACGTAGAATAGATACCCTTGCCATACCCACGAGGAAGGAGGGTCTTCGAAGGGGCCCAGCCAGCCTGGACATAACAGAGGGTCTCACAGGGGACCAGTCGAACGGACAAGGCGAGGAGCCTTGTCCCCGCAGGCAAGGGGAACCCCCACAGCAGAACGCCACCGATCACACGGGGGGCCTGGGAAGAAGAAAAGGAGACAAGAGGAAGCCCATTCACACTCAAACAGAGGAAACAAGGCAAGGGGAGGCCGAAGCACCCCAAGTCCTTACAGGGCAACAGAACCTCCATCCAAGGGCAAGGTAAGGAAGAGGAAGAAGATCAACCCAGAGGCTCCAAGTAGACAGGGAAAAAAAAGGAAGAGCATCCCGGGGCACCCAGGAAGACCGCAAGGCTGCGCCCGAAAGAGGAAGGAACACAAGAACTATCCCAGACCCCAAGACAGCGAACATGAGGGCGAAGAAGGCCTGGTCACACCCCAGAGAGGGACACACACCCACATGACCCAAAAGGAAGCAGAGCCAAAGTCACAACACCAGGCCGCAGACAGCATGTCAGATCTGGCGAACAGGGCAGCAACCCCGGAGAAGGACACCCCGGGGCGCCACCAAGCCAACCCAAGTCAGCAACAACGAAATTGCACCTGCAATGTACATGAACGCCAAGGAGAGCAGAGACCCGAAGGATACCACAACTCCCCAGCACAGAACGAGCTAGATAACAGCTACCATTACTTCACATAGGGTATGTTAGTCCCAAACATGGGAACCCTCTTATGAAGAAACTTCCGCAGCAGAGGACAACCGAAAGAGCTGTAGGGAAAAACCGCCTGCAGAAGGCTTGTCAAGCAGCCAAGAGAAGAACAGGAGGCCTAGTCTCAGGGCCAACTTGGTGTGAATAACCTCCAACAAAACACATAGCAAGAAGGGCTGGCCAGCAGCCAACAGAGCCACAGTCCCAACAAAGAGGACTGTCAGTCACATAAAGCACATAGATCACACAACTGGAGCGACCCCCCCAACTAAAGAGCAGCTCACAAAAACCAGACCAACCCACAGGTCACTGAGACGGAGGAGGAGGCCGAAGCCCTGCCAGGAACCTCAGGATGGCCAAGTCTGCCGGGCGTGGAACAAAAGGGTGCCATCAAAGGGAAGATCCACCAACCGTACCCGCACATTCTCCGGGAACACACTGTCCCGAAGCCAAGCATGGCGGCGAAGGGCAACCGAAGAAGCCAATGTACGACCAAGCACCTGCGAGACGTCCAGAGCGGAGCGAAGAATGAACGCCGCCAGCTCCCAGCCATCTAATGCATGGTACCGTAAGTCAACACCAGCACACTCCTGAGAAGCAGTAGACTTAAGGGACTCCTCAGAGTCCCACAAGCAAGATGTAGCCCTAGCCAACACACAAAGTGTTAAGGGCCCACAGAGCCGCAATGGTCGAAGCAAACATATTGCGGCCCCAAGAGTCCAGCCAGCGTGCCTCCCGTGAAGGTGGAGCTAACAGCGACGGAAGAAAAGGCGGTCCGCAAAAAGGGGCCACTGGCAGAGGGGTGAAGGGAAAGACAAACCAGGTCACACAGTGCTGGAAGGTGCCGGTGTGAAGGTGTTAGGGCACCAGATCCCCCGTGGCGGGGCGTCCCCAAGTCCCTGTCAAACAAGAATGGAGCGAACCCTCAAAGGGGAGCAGCAGCTCCCTTCCACCAGAGCTCTGGTGAAGATCCTCCAAAAGATGATCCACTGGGAAATGGGCAGCCAGATACCCCATGCGCAAAATTCCCACAGCCGAGCAACATCGCGAGCGAAGGCCGCACCCGCCTCCGTAGTGCCCCGCGGCGGAAAAAGCAGCTCCTCCATGGGCGACGGCAGCAAACTAAGGCAGTCGTCCCCTAAACCAAGTGGAGTAGGGAAGGGCCAGGCCCAGAAAGGAGTAAGACGACAAAGAGTGGGGGACCTGTGGTTCCTTCGGCAAAAACCGCGGCCGCTGTGACGGCAAGGAGCTGTCTTTTGAGGACGTCGGGGGGGAAAAGCCACGACGTGGCGGCCCGTCTCCGGCGAGGACGACACCAGCAGGTGCCCAACCTCTGGGTAAGAGGGGGCGTCCGAAGACAAATCCATGACCTGACACCTGTCCGGTGCTGTAGAATCCACAACCTGGAGCAGGGTGTCGTCGTCCAGCACAACAGGAGACGCCGGACAGGCCTCCATCACACCACACAGCGCAGGGGACCGGGGCTGGGCTGGAGCAGAGGTGGCCAAGGGACGGCACCGACTCTACCTCTGACGAGGCTGCCGCTTGCGTGGAAGGACGAGAAGCACCTGGAGAGCGACAAGAGGTCCCCCGCCAGCCTCAACCCATGGGAGGACGAGAGGTGTCCGCCGACCCCCATGGCAGCGCCAAGGCCGACTCGACCTCCGTGGAGGCATCCACCTGCGTGGGGGGGGGCAAGAGGGACCCGGGGAGTGACAAGGAGTCCCCCGCCAGCCTCGACCCATGAGGGGACGAGTGGGGCCCACCGAGCCCTGTGGCGCCGCCAAGGCCGACTCGACGTCCGACGAAGCAGCCGCCTGCGTCACGGTTCGAGAAGGGCCCGGAGAGGGACAAGGGGTCCCCCTCAAGCCTCGACCCAAGACGGGACGATAGGGGTCCGCCGACCCCCGTGTTGCCGCCCAGGCCAGCAGCTGCTGGCACCGTAGCGGCATCACCTCGGCTTCAGACAGAATAGCCACTTGTCTAAAGGGCTGAGTCGGGCTCAGGGATGCGACCCGAACCCCGGCGATCTCCTGTGACCCCACAGGGACTCCAGCCGGAGTTTGCAGTGCAGGAGAGGCGCTGTGGTCCGAAGGAGGGATCCCCGAAGGGCCACACCCCAACGGCACCACATCCTCCGAACCAGTCGGGGCCAGGACGAAGTCGCCAGCAAAATTGCTGAGGGCCCACCACAGTGCAAGGGATCCGTTGACATCCCAGGAGGTGAATGAGGAGGAGGAAAAGCCAGTGAGGCCTGCAAAGCCGCCGCATATGTCTCCATCTGGACTCTCAACGCCCCCTCACCGGGAAACGGTGGATAGGGGGACTATAGGCGGGCCGCATCACCCGCGGAGAGCCCACGCCACCAACAGGCCGGAAACTAGCCCTCGGGGACAAGCTGCGACACTTACCGACAGGGGAGCGATGCTCTTGTGGCACAGGAGAGGGATGACGATGACGACGATGAAGGCCGCTCCAAAAACCTTCCACAGAAGCTGACCGAGGTGAGGAAGCCGATCTGGACATGTGAGCCGAGAGAAGTTTCATCCGGCATTCCCACCGCAACTTCAGCTTCAACCGTTGGCACGCCTCGCAATCAATGGAGCCATGATCCTCCCCCAAGATCGACATGCAAATGAGGTGAGGATCCGTCGCCGACATCAAGCGCCCACAAGACGAACACGTCTTAAAGCCTGAAGGCACCCGCACACTCCCCACAGCACATGCAAAAGCGAAGGAAAAGGCCTAAACAGGCCGGGAGTACAAACTGGATCCACGTTGCACGCAGAAAAGGAAAAAACTGATATAGGCGTGCCGGGGTGGGACTTATGTGACCTCGCTGACGTCACGCACGTGGATGACGCCTGGGCGGAGTCGCATGATGCCGTCCCCCCGGTGCGCAGGGATGCTGTGGCAAGACATTTCCAGATCCAATCTCACGCCTGGAGATAATTCTACGCTAAGGAATCTGCGGCTAGTAGTCTCTATCAGATGTAGACATTGAATAACATTAGGCTTAAGGCTGACCCGTAAGGGACGCCAGAAGCAAGAGCACATGGCTATGAGATAGAGTTAGCCCAGAAGACATGGAAAGTGCGATCTTTCAGAAAAGAGTTCATACAAGATAAAGCTGTCCCTGTGAGACCCAGGTATGCCAGCCTTTCTAAGAGAGTAGTATGCTATGATGGATGATACTGCAGAAGAGAGAGATTAGAAATATTACTTGCTGCTTTGGTGTTAGTATTAACTTTCTTCTGTTTAGAATCAGACCGTGCTCATTTTGCAGTAATATAGTGGAATTCAGAGCTTGGTTTGTTTATTTGGATTATGGGCCCTTGATGAGCCAGTTGCCTTCGTAGAGAAACACCCTACTTCTTGCCACTTCTAATGTGCAATGACCGGGGCCTAACATTTGGTGAACTTTGAGGGGAGGTGGGGTCATATGAAGACCAACGGACAATTCCTTTAACTGAAAGTGCTGGCCATTGCCATAAACTGGCTGTTGTTCTTGTGCACTGGTTAAGAAACTAAGGATCTTTCAGGTCGAGGAAAACTAAGAACTACAAGTCAGTGATCAATTGTAGTACATCAAAAAGTGACAAATTCTGAAGGATTGTTTCTTTATACATTTTCTGAGAGCCTTGGGTAGGGAATAAGCTTCACAGCACACTCCCACATTTATTTCATAGTAGAAAAAACTCCCCAATTGCATTTTACACCTGAGCATTGTGATTTCAGTCTGTAATGTTTTCAGATGAAGGCAGTGATGTTGGTGTTGTTGTAGAGGCTTTGAAATTAATTCTATGGCGTGTCCATGCCAGATAATATCCAATACCCAGCAGTGGAATGCTGTAACATGTTATGGTGGGAAATATGCTTGTATTGTCCCTTCCACAGGCCTGGATGTCAAGAAGGATGGGTGACACGAGAAGTTAGGCTCATCTATGATCTTGATTTGCCAAAAAAAGAACCTTCACTGGGCATGGCTGCATGATTGGCATTGAGAGCCATATTAGTAAGGTAGTGAGTGTTTGGTTGAACCATCCTGACTGGCTACAACTACAGGGTCAAAAGAGTCAGAAGATGAACATTCATGAAGGTCGTGAAATTGTCTTTTTGGTTCAAAGCTCTGTTTGAGCTAAGTGACCTGGGGTGAATCTACATGCTTGCGAAAAAGATGCTATACTTCAAAAGGCATGTGTAATACTTTCAATCTCATTTCAGGACAGGAAGAAGTGCTCCTTACCTATCTAAACTGGCCTAACACTGCCCCTATTGCCATCTGTGAAAAACATTATTTGAGGCATCTTAAAAGGGGTCTATCAAAGGCGAAGGAAATTTCCCCTTTTCGGAACAAGGTTTTAGTCTTTTCTGTGAAGTCTACCAGTAGATTATCTAGGAATAATGAAAGATACTGCCACAATTGCATAAAGTAAAGTGGCGGAATGGCGCTGGAATTAAATATTCTGAATACCATATACACGAAGGCGATAAGGCTTTTACTATGGTGTCAAGGTACCTGCCCACTTTCTCTTGTGGAACCAAGTAGGGTGATGGATTCCTGGATCTCCTTTGAGCAGCTACTGAGAAGACCAATTCGGTTTCAACCTGGATAAAAAGTGAAGCTGAAGCAGAATATGTTGGTTTATATTTTTAATGGATTGTAGCAATAGAAGTCGTGCCTGTGGCTGGGTTACTCATGAAAGATATGATCTTGGCTCACAAATGCCTGGGATGGCCCTGATTGATTGACTTACTCAACGTATTCTTGAAAGTCGAAAAGAAAAGATTTTTCAACAGCTGAAGTCGACATATTACATTTATGAGATGCCCTCTCAATGAAAATTTGGAAACTGGAACAGTCATCCTGAGATGAATGGCAAAGCTGAGGTTCATAGCTTGGCTCATCATCCATTAATGCACAAATCTAATTTGGAACCATTTCGCCAGCAAGTACACTGCCCTGAACTTCCTTATCACCACAATCATCACTTTGACTATGATCAAAAACATCAGACACAGTTTAAAGTTGTTGATGTTCTGCCTTCTTCCGTTTTACAGGAGGCTTAGTTGGTAGTAGATCGGCAGGCATTTTTTGTGGCCTATTTTGTGGTGGACAAGAGAATATAGGAGGTGGCTAGTGACAAGAAGAATTAGGGTGTGGAAGAACTGGACGAGCTGGTAGTTATTTCAGAGCTGTAGGCTGTGCATAATAGCTGGAAGGAGGCAGCCACCCAAATAAATTCTCTGTTACGGGTTTCAAAATCTGTGTGAAGACCGGGGGTACCTGAAATACAGGAAATTAGTGGGACGGCAAGCCAACCATCAGATGGGTGTTCACTCATCAGTTCCTTCTCAGAATCTCTTGGAATGAGAGGAATATCATGCAGATACAAAACCTGATATATACATTTGTTAGAGCTTATAATTGATTATATCATGGCCATTGTCCAGTTCACTTATGTCCCCCCTTTCAAGGTCAGAAGGCTCCTTTCAAATTTCAAACAGTAGCACTGGTGTTATCATGAAGCAGAGCTATTTTGTCTAAAGAGAAAATGAAAGCCAAAGGAGTCTGGGCAACCACTAGAACAGACATTGACAGAGGAGCAATGTTGGGTGTGGTCATCATCAAGGTAGAAAATGATCGATCATTTGATTAAAAACAGTAGTAACAGATTATTAGGCAGTGGACACTGACAAAGTCAACGTCTGTGTCCCACTATGGACCAGGCATTCCGTTTTGAAGGCTTTGTAGACTTTGTGATCCATCATGCACCTGCTGCTGAGTTTGTCCGCCCTGGCATGCAGAGAACCTGCCAGGTGTTGAACCACCAGGGATATGCCCTGATGTTCCATCTATGTCCAGAGACGAAGAGCATCTTGACATAAGGTCCACAACCTCACCCCGCCCTGTTTTTTGCAGTACCACATGGCGGTGGTGTTGTCTGTTAACACCTGCACTACTCTTCCCCGGACAGAGGGACGGAAGACTTTGAGTGCAAGACGAATCTCCCGAAGCTCCAGAAGGTTGATGTGGAGCCCGGATTCCGCCTCCCCCTTGTGGCCGCCCCATCCGAGAAGTGATACATCGGTCACCACTATGAACTCTGGTTGGGGAAGGGAGTGGGATTTGCTGTTGACCCAATGCCAGTTCATTAGCCACCACTGCAATTGGCGTGCAGTGTCCTCAGAGATCAGACCGGTACCCCTGATGCTGTGCCCACTGGAACTTCAGGTCCCACTACAGAGCCAGCATATGCCATCAGGCATGATCCACCAGCAGGATGCAGGAGGCCATCAGCCTCAGTAGCCACAGTGTAACCCTGACCGAAACCCAGAATAGAGACTGAAAGATCGGAATCATAGTCTGAAGAGGATAGACCCGAATCTGCGTTGTGTTCAGAACCGCGCCGATGAAGAGCAGCATCTGAAAGGGAGTCAGGTGTGACTTCAGCACACTGATAGAGAACCCCAGCAAATACATGAGGTCCGCTGTAGTCTAGAGGTGGTAGATAACAGCCTGAGGCGAGCCCGCCTTCAACAGCCAGCCGTCAAAATAGAGGAAGACTGGAACCCCTGATCTGCGCAGATGAACTGCGACCACCACCATCACATTTGTGAACACCCGAGGGGCGCTGGTAAGACCAATAGGGAGCACGGTGAACTGAAAGTCCTTGTGGCCTACTGTGAACCGCAAGTAGCGCCGGCAGGACGAGGATGTGAAAATAGGTGTCCTGCAAGTCCGATGCTACCATCCAGGGTCGAGGGCAGAAAGGACCTGAGCTAGCGCCAACATTTTGAGCTTCTCCTTCTGGAGGAAGTGGTTGACCTGAGATCCAAGATAGGACACAGGCCTTTGTCCTTGAGCACTAGAAGTAGTGGGAATAGCAACCACAACCTAGTTCTGGGGCAGGAACTCGCTCAATGGCTCCTTTGCCAAGAGAGCCGTACCTTCCTGCTGGAGAAGGGCCAGATGATCGTTTAACATGCGATGGTACTGAGGTGCATGGCTGGGGGGTGGGGGGGTAGTCTCAAAGGGGAGGGAGTAGCCCCTTCGGACTATATATATATATATTTTTTTTTAATTTTTGAAAACCTTTATTTGAGAAAATGGATGCATACAAATACGGGCCTACAACCCGGGGGCCGGCCACGGAGCAAAACTGGAAAGCACCATCATCAATTAAAGGCACAGAGTGGTTAGACGATATTACCTAGCGCTGCAAGTCAGTATTATCAGCTAACTAGAACCACTCGACACAGGATTAGAGGAGGTTAATTTTATATATTTAAAGAATAAAGGATCGGTCGTATAGATAGCAACCTGGAGTACATGGTGGGGAATAATCCAACTGTTACGTTGCAGTACAACAGAAGAGCAGTAATCAGAAAGGTCCATAGCATGCAAAACATAGGCCCGTTTATAATTCCGCAATGGTAGTTTCCACGCCCAACCACATGTACCCAGAGACTAACTGAACAGCAATTCCGCAGTAATAAAAACCCATCAGGGAAACAGATAGGCTGCAATCACTATACATCCCAACCCCAGAAATAAGAAAACGAGAAAACCAAAGTAGAAAAGAAGTAGGGGGACTCCACGTTATTGTACCCGCCTCTCAATGATAATGGCGAGAAATAATACAAATAGCGAACGTGCTTGGGGGCGGAGCGATAAATCAGGAGAAACAGTGCCATGAGTATCATGTGTCGTAAAATACCTATTCCTCCCCTCACAGTAACTCACCCTACGGGGTTACAAACAGTCGTGGAGACCCAAGGAAAGGATACAAAAGAGCCATAGAAACAGAGAACTACCTAATAGACCCTACTCCACCCATCCCACCCTGCACCCCTGCAGCAGGCTACGGCCTACCCCCGCCCCCCCCCCCAGCAGCGTGCCTGATGAGCCCGAAATATAGAAAAAGAGAATATAGAGAAACGGAAAAGGAAAGGGAAAAAGAAAAAAGGGCCTGGGGAGAGGAACCATTAGCCTATGGTACGGCCCCCGCCCACTTACACCATGAGTAATGCCCAAAACGAAACTGGCAAGTGTTCAGCAACACGCAAATACGAAGGAATCAACAAAGTATCACAATGTAAGGCAGTCCATAACTCCATACACCAATCAGTAGTCCTCCACAAAGAACCGGGTTCATCCTAGTCCCTTCTTGGCCATCGTCGCTATGTACGTAGATCCAGTGGGCATAGGACATGGCGATGAAGAAAGGCCATGGAAAAGTTTCTGGATTATCAACGGAAACTGCCAATAGGACCCCCTCTCCCGAGGGCAATGCAGATACTGTTCACAGCAGCCGTATATACCAATGTCAATGAACTCCAGCGGTTCCACCCGTTCATGAGTAGGACCATCGCCACCCCAGCCAGGAAGCGGGGAACAATCAATGACCGCACCGGACCCATCCGCGTCCCCAAAAGATGGCCCGGGAGGAATGGCGGCCATTACATCCCTCTGCACACAGGAATCCCGGACCAAGGTCGACCTCCAGGACCTCAAAGCTTGCAGGACGTCGCCCACGTGGGTTCAAGCTCACCAGTACAGGCCCAGGCGGAGTGCAAGGGCAAGAAATCGGTATCCCGGGACCCTGCACGGAACATGGCAGCAGCCGCCATTTTGCGACAATTACACCGTCTCTCCGGATTCGTCTCCAAGGGTGAGCTCAACAGCGGGACCCCCCTCAAGCGCACGAGCAGCACCCACAGCGCTGAAATAGTGGTCACAAGGGAGGGGGACCCGCCGGTGACACCGCTCCACCAAAATCCCTCTTCGCCACCAAGTGAAGGAGCCCGGTACGGCCGGACGGCAACAAAGGGGGGAGCCACCAGACACGGCGTCCCCAACCCACAACTTGCCGCACACCACCTCTGGAGCACCGGACGAGTGTCCCAGGCATGTTCATTTGCCTCCGGGCTCTTCGCACATCGGCATCTTCCGGCCGGCCCCAGACCTCCACCCGAGGCCGCCGCCGACTCCCTTCGGACTATTTGCAAAACCCACCTGTCCAAAGTGATGGTGCCCCAGTGGGGGAGGTGATGGTAAATCCTGCAGCCGACTGGCAATTGGTGACCCTGAAAGGTAGAACTAGGAGTGTTTGGAGGATGCTGCAGAGGAGGCGGTGGTGGACTGGCCTGCCACAGCGGTGGGTCCCACGTCCCCGGCTGCACAGTTGCTGAACAGCTTGCGCCGGCTTGTGGCTCTGGGCGGAACGAGGCGGGGCACCCCTTCCGTAGCCACTAAGGGGCAAAAAGCAGACTCCGCAGGGCGGGTGGAGAGGTCCAGGGGCTTGGCCGTAGCCTGAGAGTCCTTGAAGCACTTTAGCACATTATCTGCTTTGTCGCCAAACCGGTGACGGCCATCAAAGGGCATGTCCATAAGGGTAGCTTGGACTTCAACGGAAAAGCCAGTCGACCTCGGCTAGGCGTAGCGTCAAAGGGCTACTGACATTGAAATCGTCCTGCCTAGCGAGTCAGCGGTGTCCAGCCCACATCGGATGGTAAACTTGGCTGCATCCCTCCCCTTGGCGACTGTACAGGAGAGCACAGCCAGGGCCTCCTCCGGGCACTGGGGCAGCAGCTGCGCTACTGTATCCCACACGGGTGGGTTTAATGGCCTAACAAACATTCCGTGTTTACCGACCTCAGTCCAAAGCTGGAGGAAGAAAACATCTTCTTCCAAGGTGGTTCAGCTTTTTGGATTCGCTATCAGGTGGTTCATTAGGGAATGCGCCTTTGGATGCTGAGGCTTGGACCACCAAGCTCTCAAGGGTGGGGTGTTGGGAGAGGAAAGTGGGGTCGCCCGGGGACAGACGGTGGCGTCTGGCAATCATCCTATCCACAGGATAGGCCTGGATCAGATGCCCAAAAGGATGTCGGTGAGGGCTTCATTAAACGGCATAAGGTGTTTCTAAGAGCCTGGAGTCGGTTAAAGCACCTCTGTCAGGAGGTTAGTCCTGACCACCACTGTAGGTTTGCTTGAGGTTAACACCTTGGCTGCTAGGCGTTTTCCCCCCCTGTGCTGGAAATTACTCTTAGGCTATATTCATGACGAGCTCAGCTCGTCATCAGCACAGCTCAACTGTGCATCATGACGAGCTGAGCTCGTCATGATGCTGAGCTCGTCATCAGCATCGAAAGGGTTAAGAGCCTCGGCCATCCGACGCAACACCATTGCGTAAGACGCTCCCTCTTCCGTAGCCATGGTAGGAGGAGACAACATGCTAAAGTCTGGGGAGGTATCCAGACCACTGGCTTCCCTCAGTTTCTCTCCATCCTGTGTCGTAATCCAACTGGTCAGTCAAAGGGTCTCCAGATACCTCCCAGACCCCCTCACCATCCTCTGGTTGCCAATCTGGCCTGAAAGAACCAGGGAAGAACAGAGGTACAAAAGTAACCGTCTGCGCCGGATCTGGCGTTGGTCGATGTCGGTCCGGTTCTGTGTCTACGTTGGGGCAGAGGCTGGGGTCGACGCGGCTGGGGGCACAACCTGCGTCCTCTGTGGACATGGTGCCAGTGAAGGTGTTATGAGGTCAACCAGATCCAAGGGGACCCGCCGGGGCCGAAGCCGCCGCCATCAAAGGCCCAGGGCCCCTAGCCGAGTCCATGGGGCCCACAGGCGAGCTGACTGAGTCGGGCTGGCCAAAGAGGACATGCATCGCTAAATTGAAACTCCAAAGCTGGGAGGGTTGCTCCGGGTCTCTGAAAGGGAGGGAAACTGACTTGACCCGACAGGCCTCACACGCGGAGCCGCCGGAGGGGCACCAGCTGCATCCCTTGTCGCATCCGACGACGGAGAGTCGGAGAGCAACGATGCTTCTTCAACTTCTTCTTGTGCTTCGACTTAACTGAGCAAAGGCTTCGAAGATGAATGGTGGTGGTGGTGGCTCTGCGACCAGTCCCCAAACCTCCCGTGCATACGAGACCTTGAACGGCACGGAGCCGACTGCCGGGCTTCGAGAAGCTTTCGAGACCGCTCCCGCAAAGACTTCGGATTCATGGTCCGGCAGTCAGAACACGACTTGGAGTCGATGTCGTGTTCCAGGCAGAACAAGCACACACTGTGCGGATCCGTCACCAACATCAACTGTCAGCAGAAGCCGCAAGCCTTAAAACCGGGCATCCCTATGCGCACCAGAAGTTGAGGACTCAAAACAATGTTGACAAAAGTCGATCAAAAAAGTCAGTCAAAAAGTAACTGGAGGTATGGACCTACTAATGTTGACAGAACGGGCGGTGTATGTCACTAGGGCTTGCCCTCGCAAATGGAACAAAGTATGGACTTCTTGGAATGTATATAGAGGGGAAATATGCGACCCATTGCCTGAGGATGACGTCACAAGCACCGACGAGGAGGAGGAGGGAGAATGAGACAGAAACTGAGGGTCTGGTGGCCCAGGTAAAATGAACAGCGATATATCATGCATGGTAATGTAATTCGAAACTCGGTATGTAGGTGCCTGTGTATCTAAATCTGCACTGTACTGTGATCATATTTAATGTCAACATGTATGTTTGTTACAATGGAAAATAATAAAAATTGTTTAAAAAAAAAATTAACTGGAGGTACCGCTCTCTCTGGATCTGCGCTGGCTGGCGATTCGCATTTATGTAATGGTTCGAAGGGAGGTCCCAATAACCTTGTGAGAACTACATTTAGATTCCACACTGGTGCGGGTGGTGTTCTGGGAGGAATTATTCTTTTGAGCCCTTCCATGAAAGCTGGCACTCTAAAAAGAGATAGATGTTGTCTATTTTTCAAGTATGCTGCAATAGCTGCAAGGTGTAACCTCATAGACGTGTAGACTATGTTACACTTTTGAAGGTGCAGTAAGTATCCAATGATGTGTGGAATAGACACATCTAGAGGATCAATTTGGTTGTTTTGGCAGTATATGACAAATCTTTTCCACTTAGCAGCGTAACATGCTCTAGTGTTGGGGCGTCTAGCTTCCTTGATAATGTTCAAACAGTCTGGAAGGTTGAGGTAACCAAACTCTATATCCTCAGAAGCCAGATCGCTAGGTTGAGCTGAGCTGGGTCCGGTTGCCTGATCTCTCCACAGTTCTGCGTAAATAGGCGTGGAGATAGGTTTAGTTTTTGGTGTTGTACTACCGACATTTGCAACAGCGTGGTGTCCCACGGTTGTCTGGCCCAAGTTTGAGCGATCAGAATGAGCGTTAGGGAATGTTGCTGTTTGCGCACCACTAATGGAATTAGTGGGAGAGGAGGAAAAGCGTACGCAAATAGTTTTGACCAGTTCATCCATATCGCATTGCCTTTGGAGTGTGGGTATCTGGCGGCAAAGCTTGGGCATTTTGCGTTTTTGTGGGTGGCAAAGAGGTCTATCTGAGGTTGTCCCCACATTGAAAGAACGGATGAAGAACTTGTGGATGAAGTTCCCACTCGTGGATTTGCGGAGTTTGTCAACTTAGCAGATCTGCCATGGTGTTTTGTACTCCTGGGACGTGTTGGACTAATAGGAAGATGTATAGTGGTACAGCCCATCTCCATATCTGCTGTGCTAACAGAGAGCTGCAGAGAGTGTGTCCCTCCCTGTTTGTTTATGTAGTACATGGCTGTCATATTGTCTGTGCGGCCTAGGACAGCGTTGCCGGACACTTGAGTTTGAAAAGCTTTTAGGGCTAGAAACACAGCTAGTAACTCTAGGTGGTTGATGTGGAGTAGCTTTTGTAGCGGTGTCCACCTGCCTTGCGTGGTGTGATGCAGGAGGTGAGCTCCCCAGCCCGAGAGCGATGCGTCCGCTGTTAAGACTGCTTGAGGAACTGGCTCTAGAAATGGTCGTCCTTGGAAAATTTTTTGCTGTTTCACCATTGCAGAGAACGATGAGTCCGACCGTCCACCAAAACTAGGTCTGTTAGTTGACCTTGCATCTGGTTCCATTTGCGTGGTAGCCACTCTTGAAGTGGACGCATTTGCAATCTTGCGTGAGGAACTATGAATATGCAAGATGCCATCATTCCTATGAGCTGCATGAACACTCGAGCTGGTAGTGAGTGTTGCGGCTTGAATTTTGTTAGAAGAGTCTGTACACTCGTTATACTTGCTGCGAGGGATACGCTAGTGTTACCTGGGTGTTTACTGTAGCGCTGAGATACTGTTGTATATGTGAGGGTTGTAGATGCGACTTGGTGTGATTTACTGTGAATCCCAAGTTGTGCAGCAGTTGAATGGTAGCATGAGTGTGTTGTACACACTGGCTGTATGAGCTGGCTTTTATGAGCCAGTCGTCCAGATATGTGAAGACATGAATGTGTTGTCTTCTTAAGTGAGCTGCTACCACTGCCAGGCATTTGGTAAACACCCTTGGCGCTGTTGTGACTCCGTATGGGAGCACTTTGAACTGGTAGTGCTGCTCGTCTAGCACAAATCGGAGATATCTTCTGTGCGCTGCGTGGATGGGAATATGGAAGTAGGCGTCCTTGAGATCTAGAGTGGCAAGGAAGTCGTTTAGTCTCAGTAGTGGAAGGACCTGTTGAAGTGTGACCATATGAAAATGGTCCAACTGAATGTAAATGTTTAGAGGTCTGAGGTCTAGGATGGGTCTTAGAGACCTTTTTTGGTATTAGGAAATACAGTGAGTATACTCCTTTGTTTTTCTGGTGCTCTGGAACTATCTCTGTTGCATTTTTCTGCAGGAATAATGCCGGTGCAGGTTGACTCGTCATGTTGCGGCGATAGACAGAGGTTGCAGACCTCGTGATGGTCGCTATGAGGGAATTTTGCTCGACATACCGGGCATCTCTTGAATGGAGTTCTGTCCGTGAGGCGTAGGTCGTACGGCCCAGATAGGCCCAACGGCCCGCGTCAACGCACCGGAATGTAGCTGGTGATGTCAAAGTCTATTCGATGTCCAAAATGTTTATATAAAGTTTCACGCTTCGAAGTTGCTGAAAAAGTCTTTTCTAGCCGGAGCGGAAAACTTTCATCCGAACCCAGAGGCAGAAAAAAACAATCCGAGGATGGAGTCGATGACCATGCGCAGTATTGTCCATGGGAGGAGTCACCTATCTCGTGACTACAAAGACTTCTTCCAAGAAGACAACAACCTGCAATCATCCGAGACCAACACCAGGTGGCGATCCATTGCAAAAGTGTACGATCTGCAGCTCATATGCCTCGAACCTCATGTTCTCTATCCCCAAAAGATTTGGAGGTAACTCGTCTGAGAGCACAACCAGAGGGGTTGACAGACATGACCTTGTGATCCATCACTTACATTGCACATGCTGGGATAGTACTATTACTTACAACTTTGTTCTGGAAATTAAGCATTCTCCCTAAGTTCCAAATTGCTCTTTGGTTCAATAGAATCAGGCATGTAATGGCAATGCAACAATTGATTCATAAGCTAACAAATTCAAAGCTGGGGGAAAACCTTTGCTGGATTACTTCACAAAGTTCAAGCACTTTTGCTTCAAACCCCCCTCACTTGAAAGTCCTATAATTATGCAGCTGATCCGGCCAACCTGACTAAATAGTCTTCTGGGTTTGCTAGCCATCACATTTAATTATAACTCCACACACAGCGAAAAACAGATAACAGGGTTGGCAAACACAAAGTACAGCAGAAAGGCAAATCTTGCTAAGTAAATGTTTTACTGTGCATCCATGACAGTTATAAACAAGCACTGGCGTTGCCAATAGGTTTCGCATTTGGAAAGTTAGAGCTATTGGTTTTGTAAATGACATTTTATATTTATATATCGTTATTGGCATTGTCAATAACAATATATAAATATAAAATGTCATTTACAAAACCAATAGCTCCAACTTTCCAAATGCGAAACCTATTGGCAACGCTAGTGCTTGCTTTTTTTGCTTTGCACCAATGAGCGCTGCTGCAAAATGTAAACAACGAGGGACTAACAAGCCTATTCCCAAATGAAAAGCAACCATTTATTAAGGACAGTAGAAGGAGCCAATTAAAAAGATGGGCGGGGAAATGGGCGGAGCTTGTATGCCATACCTCAATACAGTGCACTGTCCAGGCTCCACCTAAAAAACGACCCCTACAGGGAGGAGCCTAGCTCGCAACCGCGATGGCCGCCTGACTCCTCGGCTCCGCTGACCCTGTTGCCATCCTCCCGGTTTCCGCACCATCCTGCCTCCTATCAGCACACTGCGCTACAACAGCGGAACCGGGAGGCAAACCCGGTCACGCCGATGTGTTTCTTTCTTCGATCCCGGCAGCAGAAGCCCCGGGTCGCCTTCCCCTTCCGGACGCCGATCAACGCAGCCCGAGTCTTTGTCTTGCGGAGGCGGCCGGCCCTGTACACGAAGACGGCGGCCATTACAGGTCTGACAAAGCCGGCTGTAGTACCCCGTCGGCGGCGCCTGAATTTCTGCATCTGGCTCCGCTGCTTCTGATCCCGGGCGCCGCCGCTACCGGAGCTACAAAGTATCTGCTCTCCAGCCCCGGGACGGCTCCTCCGCAACATTGTTTCCCCTGACGCCGTTGCGAGCGCCATCTTTTTGCCTGCTCTCGGCTCCTACAGTTGCGAGCCCAGGCTGCCGGTGGGACGCGGGCATCGGCCCGAGCCATTTCACGACTGTGCCGGGATGGAGAATGCTGCCCCCGTGCCCCCAGACTGCTTCCATCGTGCCTCGACCCGGCAGGGTGCTCGAAGGCTCGCTGAGGGTGAGGACGAACGACCAGTGGGACTGCCTCTCGTCTGCCATACTCGAGTTCTGGAAGGGGCTGCGTCCCTGCCCTGTGAGGCGCCTTTGCAACTTGGTGACATACTGAGCGGCCTAGACGATCTCAGGTCCGCCATGCGTACTGTCGCCTGTGAATTGGGGGCTCAGATGGATGCTACTCTGCTTGCTGCCCCCCAGTCTGTCCGCATGCGGGACACTGCGCCACACCCTACAGCTGCTATCCATGGTTCCCTCGCCAACGTCGCCATTGAACCGCTGCGGTCGCGAGACCCAGTCATTGCTGGGGTGCTGGCGGAAGCACCCCCAAAGGAACGCAAACTCTCTGGGGTGACGAACTGGCTTGGGAGACGCCGCGAGACACCACGCCTGGGGGCTTCCTCGGGGACTACTGGCGGACCTCCGTTTCCCACCCTGAAACGGCCATTACCGTGTGGACTAGCTGCCTTTGGTGAACCATTGTCGTGCTATGGATCTTTTGCTATGATTGTGGACCACGTGACTACGTCTTGGATGGACTTTGGTGATCGTCCCCTCATTCAGCTGTGGTCCCTTTGTTTGTTCCCACCTTCCAAGAGGTCTATCGTGCAGCTGGATTGTACCGTTACACCGCACCGTAGGGGACAGGGTTGAGGAAGCCCCCTCCTGGATCAGGACTGTCTCTCTTGAACTGCTGGGTTGCTGACGGACTGCCGGGGATATTGAATATTGGTATTGTACTGGTCTTGGGGTCGGGGTAAGGGCGGCCAGGGAACTGTATGTTAATTGTGTTGGATATATTTAATTGGCCCTCCTCCGGTCTTATGTGAATTGTATTCTTTCTTCTTTCTCCTTTTTTCCCTTTTCTTTTTCTCCTTCTCATTTTCTCTTCTCTTACTATATTTCGGGTTATGGGGAGACAAACACTCTGCTAGGGGGGGGGGGTTGGGGGGGGGGTAGGCCGTAGCCTCTGCATGTGTGTAGGGTGGGGGGGTAAATTTTAGTTTGTGTTTCTTTCTATGGTGCCTTCTTGTTATTATACAATTTCTTCTTTTCTAGGCCCGTGATAGGCATACTGGGGGATGGGTGGTAGCGCGGTGTTAGTTGGGATGTTGCGTCCTCTTTAGGGGTGTGCATAATTTGTGGCCATCATCTGGCTGGAACTTGCATGTTGCGAACTGTACTGATTGGTAAGGGTGTCTATTGTCGAGTCCCACCTACATGGAACTAGTTTCTTTTTCTTACTTGTATAAGTACGGAGTAGTATGACCTGCTCTTAATGGTTGCGATGAAAACTTTTAAAAATTAACCTTCACTGATTCTGGGACATGGTAATATGGTAATTACAGTGTAACCTTTTTAATGCTTGCGTACAATGAGATATATTACTGTGTCGCCGTAAAGTTGCATTGGTGCTTAACTGTTTTCGTGGCCGGCCGGCAGGTTGTAGGCCCGTATTTGTTCTGATTCGATGCACAATAAAGGTTTTCAAAAACTTTAAAAAAAAAAAAAAAGACCCCTACATTTCTGTGAAAGTAAAATTGCAGAATGATAAGCTGGGTTGGTAAAAAAAGAGCCACTAAAAAGTAGTTTTCGAATCTTAAGTGTCTGCCATTGTTCAATGCGCGTTGGAGGCTCGAGTTTAACCTTATAATGCACAGAATCTGCTCATATTCACCCAAGGAGACCTGGCCTACGTTAGATGTTGGTATAAATTATAAATTCACGAGCTTTACTGTCAACCAGTAAGTCATGCCTCACAGCCAATGAGCTGGCTCTGCAGTGATATCATGCACTTTAAGTGAAAGACTTGAGAAAAAAAATCAATGGTTTGAGCGTCAGCCTCGTGCACTATTAATGACCAGGAGATGTTATCACAGCCACGCTTCCTGTATATACTCCCTGCATATCCGCCGCTGTCTATCTCTGATCATACAATCTGCAATAAATTGTAAGTCCCTTCAGTCACACACTCTGAACTAACTGGAACGGGAGACTTAGCTCCTTATAAACTTTTTTTTTACAAATAAATTTGTTGTATGTAGAGCTTTTAATTTTTCTGTTTATATTGTGGCATTTTCTGCTCATGTCACTTTAAGACCTGCAACGACCCCCTCGCGCGGAGAGAGAGAATGGTGTTTCTAGGAACAAACGCGTTACGAGGCAGTTGTCTGAGCTGCATTCCGGCTCTCTCCTCTCTGCACGCTGTGAAATGCCGCATCCCTGTACGAGATGTGTAGGACGTGATGTAAGGCGAGTGGGGGGAAGGCGCTCCTAGTAAACACAGGGAAATATTTTTGGCAACAGTTCTAAGGCATTCTGCAGGCTGAAAAGTACTTTTGCCTCTTCAGCCTCCAAGCTGGCATAGAGGAGGGCTCAGCGCACTCCGGCTTTGCAGCGGCTTTGGAAGCGAAAAATAGAAACGAAAAAATGACAAGCTAAAACCGAGAAAGCAAGAAAAAAAAGCAGAGGGGACAAGAAAAGGGAAACAGAATACAAGTGAGGGAGATTAACAGAGGGAAATAAAAAAAAATGATTGCAAAACAAAACAAGGGAAGCCGGATGGGGGCGGGAGAGCATGGTGGGGGGCGGGAATGCGAGCGAGGGGAGAAGTGTGGCAGGCAGATGCGCGGAGGGAAGCCGGATGGGGTCGGGAGAGCCTGGTGGGGGGCGGGAATGCGAGCGAGGAGAGAGAAGTGTGGCAGGCGGATTAGGGAGAGGAGATGCGCGTGCTTGTGTGGTCACGTGACCCGCTTTTGTGGTCACGTGACTCACATGCACTGTGAAGAAACCGCAGTGGTTTGACGAGTCGATCGAGCCCTTGAATTTTCGCCTATTACATTCGCAAGCGAATGATAATAGGCGAAACCTAAAAAACCTTTATACCATGCAACCCTAATTCTTAGCTAGGTTTCACTTTAAGGGTGGAAAGGAGGGGAAAAGAAGAAAAGGTACTTATAAGCTACAGGACGACACTGCAAAAACTATTAACAAAACAAGGGTATGCATGCTGGCATTTATGGAAGATGCAGAGGGCTTCACTATTGGTGACTTGTTTGAGGATGGTAGCCTCCTCCCCTTCGATGACCTATCGGAGCACCATGATCTCCGACAAGGGGACTTTCTCTTCCATGCGACATTGAAGGCAGCCATTAGAAAGCACTGGCGAAAGGGGTTGGTGGAACCCAAGACGTTCCTGGCATGTCAGTACATAGTGAAGGCAGCGGGGACTATTAAGGCGGTTACATGTCTCGATGGGCGGATCACGCATGACTTACAATAGCCTCTGGTAGCTTTAAGCCTTAAATGGGAGGCAGACTTAAGGGAAGGCCCTCGGAGAGAAACCATGGGGAGAGATCCTAGAACGGGCTAGGAAGGGCAATAGGAATATGCGCTTTCAATTAATTCACTTCTATGTATTGCATAGGGCCTACCTAACACCCGGGAAAATTAATGAGTACTTTGTGGTATTGTCCACCTGCCCAAGGTGTACCCCGGAGGGGGCAGGGTTCCTTCACGTGTTTTGGGAGTGCCCCCACCTGGGAGAATACTGGAGAGGGGTGACGACTGGACTGACCACAGTGACGGAGAGAGAGGTAGCACGGACACCTGGTTCTTGCCTGTTGCATTTGTTCCCGCATACTGCTAAGACAAAAGTTACTAGTAAATTTATCGATTTGGGGTTAGTATTGGCAAAGAAGGAGCTTACTATTCACTGGAAGTTAAAGCAAGCCTCTAACCTGCTGAGATGGAATGGGGAACCAGTGAAATGGGCGGAGAGTGAGGGGACCTGCAGACTACAAATGGCTAAGCGCACCGGGAATGAAAAGGCGATGGAAATGGCGCATGAATGAGTGGCACTGGTGGACTTGGTGAATCACCTGGTTAAGGACACAGAAGACCCGCTGGGGGAGTTGGGCGCAACACCGGGCGACTGAATCCAGCGATTCCTCGCAGGCTTGAGCATAGCGTGGGGCCTGGGAGGACTAGTTGAGGGCTTCCTTCCACTCTCTCCACAATATTGACCCCTGGGGTTCAGGATGTAGGGGTTCTGGAACACGGGGGATGCCTTAGGTGGATACGAGTGGACATTTTATTGAGGCAGTGGCATGCCGGAGGGATGTGGGGGTGTGTTTCTTAGGGGGAGGGGAGGCGTGGCGGAGGGTGGCATTCCCATGAGGAATCCTGCTGGGATGTCCACTCTGAGGAGGTGCTCTGGGATAACTACAGACATGGGAGGGGAGGTGAAATGGCGGAAGGAAATACCTGTTGCCTACCCGATGGGAGGCTCGACGCTGGGAGGGGAAGAAGGACCTTATGACACTAAGCGGGGGGAGACCTGCACTGGCCTCTAATTGCACCACTTGATCATCTGTTGTGCCCTCTGAGCTGTTTTTCCCATGATGTCACCTTGAAAAAACCAATAAAAATCGGTTTTTAAAAAAAATGCATGTTGGCGTTTATGGGAACAATGCTTTCTGTTTATATTTCATTACAATTCGCTGAGGTAATAAGCAAGCTTTTGCTTATTCATCCTTGAGCTGTACCCTATAGTTGTCTGTTGCTCTTTTGACTACCATACTATATTTTGATATATAATCAGCAGGGGACGATCTTGTTGATGAATTGGAGTCCATATTCTCCTCTGATGAGCCTTACTACATCTCTTGGCACACATCTTTCTCCCCACGTTGGCTTTCTCCCCGAGGTGCTCGTTTTAATCATTTAAATATTCCTGTGTTCCTCATGTGGTGTTGGTTTTACTAAGTGAGCCCCCAGGTCTATGGACGTCATTTCACTGGGTTTTCTCCTGTTGTCTTAGTAAGTATTCTAAAACTCTGGAGGAGTGTTGCCATTTCCACCTTAAAATAATGTTTTTTTTTTCTTAACCTCAAGAGAGATTGTTTGATGATGATAACCAACTCACCCTTCCTTTTTAAGGCCTTTGCTTTTCTGCTTTTATTTCCTTCAATCCCATTTTGGAGTCGAGACAGAGTGGGAAGGTTCAGCACCTGGTGTCTTTTGTTTTCAACCCATGTGGCTCACTGGCGCCGATTCAACTTTTAAATGTTCCAGGCTATTTGTTTGTCTTTAAAAGTACAATTCTCTGAGCTCTGGCAAATTATGGTCATGCCACATTGGGTTTGTAAACTTTTTCGACGACAGCAAAAAGTTTAATGGTGGTTCTTAGATAAGTCCACATTTTCTAAATCTAATGATGCAAATTCTTGGGTGTTAAACTTTATTTAATCTCCAGGGTCTTAAAAGCAGCATACAATACATAACAAAACAACAATAAATAGTTATCCTTAAAATTATACATGGCTGCATGGTTAAAACTTTATATAAAATTCGAATTACTAGTCGCGTTAGCCATGATTATCTGAGAGCAGAGATTAATCAACCTAAAAGGACAATCTTTGTACAAAAACTCTTACTCAATACAGGGTCTGACTCTTATACAGGTTAACTAGACTAACCTTACAAGTATAAAATTAAAAAAAAGTTTAAAAAATAAACAAACATCTACGACCTGCCTCTTTTAAAAGGATAACGATCACCGAGCAAGTGCAGACTGAAATTAAAAAGTAATAAGACACATGTGCAAATAAGCAGAACATGATCTCCAACACCTAACATGCGGTAGAAGTTTAAAAAGACACCCTATTCAGAGAGTTATTGTAATTAAGATGGAGCTCAGTTAAGGCAACCACTGATGGCCTACTGTTTGATATGTAAGATCATTACAGTAATCAAGAAACCGCAATTGAACAATTTACGCTTCACTGTTCCTAGCCCAGGCAAAGAGTACATTTATATATTAAAATATACACTTGGAGAAAAGTCCCTTCAAAAGTGAGGTAGCCATATTATGAGAACTTGAGTAAAGTTATTCTAAAGTACGTAAATGTTCACAGTCCGTCAAGACCAGAAAGTTGGATAACTGTGAAGTGGTAAGAAAACATCTAAGCAAATAAAAAATAAACAACATGTTGCCACCACAGGGGATTCCGGATCGCACTCTACAGAGCAAATTATGGATGCATGTTGAATGGTGCTAATCAGTAGCAGAGATCAGTCTAGGGTTAACTATTGGGTCTTTTTAGCCTGGTTCCTGTTAATGAACTTTAATTGGAGGATACTAGCTTTACGAATTGAAGCAGCAGCTACTTTTTATGGGGGGAGGGGGGGGGGGGGGGGGAGAACAGATTGTTGTGACCACCTGTGGCGGTTACCTTATTTTCCAGTGATTTTATTGATACTAATGGATTGCTTAAACTTGGGATATGCCTGAAGGATAAAGATCATAAACCTAATGTTTAGAGGCGTGTTCTCTGGATTCAAGGCCGCAATGATACCCTGCTTGCAGGTACTGACTCCACTCATGCCTCAATTTTGATCTACGCAAGTCCAACAGTGTTGGACAGAGACATACCACGTGCACCAGAGATTCCTCCGATTGACCACAGCCCCTACACACCCACCTCGCTTGATGTACACCGCCAGGTAGGAATAGGTTTTTAAAAATACCACTCACCCAGCCTAAGTGCCAAAAATCTCTTTTAAATGTATAGAATATGTGCTAGCAAGGTGAGGCAAAGATGGGTCCAACTAATAAGATTTAATTACTGCCCATGTGTGCTTTCGTTTAGCTAAAATCTCTCCGTCGGACAAACTGGCGCACACTTAATTTCGCTTCTTGGTGCTTGCTTTAAAGGCTTCTTTACTTGGGTTGGGAGCCCACAGTTCACTTGCTGACAATTTTAGCAGGCATTCATTAAAAAACAGATTGTGTGACCCATCAGGGTTGCTGATGCGGATATCAGTCCATAACAGGGACCTGAGTGAGCCAGCGCTAGCCTGTCTCAACTTGTGGCACTGGTTAAGAAAGGCCCCTACACTTTGTAAAGAATAATTTACCAGACCAAACCCTAGGCAAATCTGGGCAGCGGACGAGGTTTTTGGTAGCTGTAGAACCTTTTTATAGATTTTAGTCACATGTTGGTTGAGTGCAATACTGAGCTTGCCAAAAGACATTGCATAACCGTACGACAAGGTGGGACCTATCTTGGCCCGCATTACCTCAGGCATTGACGCTAAGCAAGGTCCAGTCACTTTTTTATCAAGTTGGAGAGCCTAACTTGAAGTGCCAGGGCTTTCATGGCAATTTGACAACAATGTTTTAATTAAAAGCCTCTTGAATCAATGTAGAACCCCAGATAATTATAGGTTTTACCCATCGAAATTTGAAGGTTGTTGTACGACCAGTCACCACCTCTATAACACTTCCTGCCATATATAACTACTTGCGTTTTCTTTAGATTAACCTGCAAGTTGTTCATGGTGGAGTCCCTATATAATGTATTCAGCAGGCACTGTTCTGACTCTCATACGACTGAAGAGAGCAAGATCACCGGCATATAGGAGATTGCTGATCTGCCTACCACCGAACTTCGGAGCGTGGCTATTTATTGCATCTAATTCTGCTGAAAGGTCAGATAGAAACAGGTTAAAAAGCAGCGGGGCTAACACACATCCCTGTTTTACCCTCCTGGATGTCGTATTTTTCTGGATAGATGTGAACCACAGCCTATCTTCACTTGAATCCAGGTGTTAGTATGGAGTTGGATGATTGGAATCAGTAAATTGGACAGAATTCCCCATTTCGTTAGTTTAGCCCATAGCGCCTCCCATGGCACGTGATCAAAAACAGCTTTAAAATCCACAAAGCAGAAAAAGAGCGCAGTAGAAGAACTGTTTGCTTTATCAATGAGGATAAATAAGGCTAGAAGATTAGTCAATGTGCCAGAGTTAGCCACAAAGCCCGTTTGATATTTTGGTATCAGGTCCTTTGAGTTGGCCCAGTTTTTCAGATCTTCAAGCAGCAAAGTGGCGAGAAACTTAGCCTCAATATCCGTTAGAGCAATCAGCCTATAGTTACATGGGGCTGATCTGGAGCCAGTTTTATGTATCGGCTGAATTATTGCACTGCGCCAAGAGTCGCGTATGGTCGAGCTTCGTATGCTGTATTCAAACTGGTTAACTAACTGCTTTGTCCAGAAAGGAATGTTCTTTTTGAACAAGGCCTGTGGTGTTTCGTCCAATCTTGCTTTAGGTAATATCTTGCCCAGCTTTGTAGATGAAATGGCGCAAAGTCCTCACTGTCATTGAGTATCTTATGTTTTCTCAACAATATCCAAATCCTATTCTTCTCATAAGCCCAGTTTTTTAGGGGTACAGTCCCTAGACCTATGTTCTTTTGGAAGGAGCAGATTTTACAACATTTCTGAGATTCCTTCTGTGCCAGTTTATGGTAGCATTTCTGTAGAATCTAAAAGGAGTATTCTTCATCTGTTTTAACTGATGAATTCCGAAGACACCCAGTGATAGTCCATACCACAAAACTATGCATTCTGACAGCCAAACCTACCCTTCCCACCCCAGCGTAGAAGCCCAAAACAAAACCTGGTCTTATTTTTGCTTCACATCTCAGCAACTCCAGACGTTTGAACAATTGTTACTTACCTGGTGTCTTTCATAGATTCACATGCTGGACTCTCGCCTGCTACCTTGAGAGTTTTCCTAGCTGCAATCTCTCGCTTCCGGCAAGATGGCTCTTCCTCCCTCTGCTCGTCCAGAATTATCCGCCAGTTTTTCAAAGGGCTTTTCAGGAAGTTCCCACCTATTCGGCGCTCTCCTCCACCGTGGCATCTCAATGTTGTTCTGTCGCAACTTATGAAATCACCATTTGAGCCCATCCATAGGGCGAACATTAAGTTCCTCACCTGGAAGGTTGTTCTTCTTGCTCTGACCTCATCTAGTCGTGTGAGTGAACTCCGCGCCTTTACTATCAAATCGCCTTCTCTTCAATTCAAACCTGACGGCGTGGTGTTTCGCACCAACCCATCTTTCCTACCTAAGGTGCCTTCCATCTAAATGAACCTGTGTTCTTGAAAACTTTCTTTGCTGAGTCAAAGTCTCCGGCTGAGCAGCGATTGCATTCCTTGGACATCAAACAATGCCTTAAATTTTACATTAGCAGGTCCAACCAACTGTTCATTGCTTATGGACGACTGCGTCAGGGGCATCCAGTTACCAAACCAACGATTGCCCGTTGGATTTCTTCGGCCATTGTCTTCTGCCATCAACAGGCTGGCAAGCCTTTGCAGTCTTCGGTGAGGGCTCATTCTACAAGGGCTATGTCTTCATTCACCGCCCTGTTTGCCGGTGTGCCACTTCATCAGATCTGCCGTGCAGCGACATGGTCCAGCAGGCACACTTCACCAAGCATTACTGCTTGGACGCCATCAATGAGGCGGATACCGCAGTGGGACAGGCAGTACTTCGTCATCTTTTCAAATAAGGTGAGCCTCTGTTTCCTCCTCCTTTATATTTTTTCAATGGTTGCTATTTAAGCTTCCATGACTGTATTACTACTGTCATCGAGCTTTTCCATGCTGTGCTTAGCAGTCTCATTGGAGGTTACTGCTCTCTACTCTATTCAAGCACGTGAATCTATGAAATACACCCCTAATACTGGAGAAGAACAATTGTTACTTAGGGCTTTTAGTGTGGTAGGGGCACAGTTATGTAACAAGGTACCACAAATGATCAGACAGAGTTTCTCATTAATCGAATTTAGGAAAGGCCTGAAAACCTGGCTTTTCCCAAAACTCTGATCCATGTCCCATTCTCTCTCTTCATCAGCCAGCTGACCAAGTGTCTGGATATCTAAAAGCGCCAGGATACCCGTAGGGTGGCAGTAGCACTATATAAGTATAGATACAATACTATACCTGTAAACAGGTGGTTCTCCAGTATTGGTGTCTTTCATAGATTCACATGCGACCCACACTCCTCCCCTCAGAGGCTCTCTTCTCCTCATGCACTCTGGGTCACTTTGGTGCTACGAAAATCTGAGGGCTTGAGCTTCTGAGGAGAAGGTTCTAGCGGGTGCTGGCGCCTGATTGGCTGTAGTTTGGACTAACATAATGACAGTGATATGTTACAAGTGTTTTCTCTCTCTATCATGCATTCCTATGGAGGAATTGTTTTAGAGGTTTCAGTTATGTATTTACTTCTAGTTTTTTCTTATGTTATATTCTCGCATACATATATTTTTAGCATTTATTGCTATTTTTATGTACCGTGGGACTCCCACTTCGACAACGGGGAATATTCAAGCATTTGAATCTATGAAAGACACCCCTAATACTGGAGAACCTCAATTCCATATCGAACTTTGATATCAGTAATTTTCTAAACTTTTAGTCATGGCATCAAGTGCTTTTTTACAATGACTTAGTCCATAACTCTTGACCCTATTTCTGAACCCAAAGGCAGTAAAAATAAATGTAAAGGTGGCTGCTAAATACTGGGGATTGCTGACTTATTTTCAACATCAGTAGAAGTCACAATGACTTGTCCTGTGGTGGACACCAGAAAAATAAATATGTTTCCAGACCGAACCCTTACAGTCCAGTGGAATAATGAACAACACATGAATCCCGAAGAGATGCACTGTTCAAAAGATCAAGTTATTTACTTTTTGTAATGCTCTTTCTGTTGGATACTCTATCAAACCATAAACCCTTCACAGTTAGAATATTCTGCATGCTGAAGCTTTTTGCAGTACTACATGATGCTGCTGTTGTCTGTGAGAACCTGTACCAACCTCCCTTCATGGACGGTAGGAAGGCCTTCAACGCCAGGCGAATAGCATAAAGCTCTAACAGACTGGACGTGTTCTACGACTGACTAAGTCAAAGATAGGCTGTGACCTGCGCCATCACTTTCGTGAACACCCAACGAGAACTGATATGAGGTCAAAAAGGAGCATGGCAAACTGAAAATGCTCCTAGCCAACATAGAACCTCAGGTAGTGTCTGAGGGACTGCGGGTTGGCAAATGAAAGTATTTGTCGTGCAGGTTCAAGGTTACCATCCAGTCGCATTTACCCAGGCCAGAGAGAACGTGGACCGGTGTGAGCATTTTGAATTTGACCTTCCACAGGAATGCATTAAGATGGTGAAGATCTAAAATAGGATGTAAGCCTCCTACGGGGAAATAAGAAGGAGTAACAACCCGTCCCTATTTCCCAGTCTAGCACCCTCTTGATGACACCTTTGGACAGTACAACACCCACCTCTAGTAGTAGAAAGGGTATGTGCTTTTCAGAGGTTCTCTGATGTGGGCTGAAGCTGTGGTGGGTTGGCTCTGATCAGTGGTGTCTGGTCATCAGCCTGTTCTCTGGTGAGCAAGAGCAAGGTTTAGACTTTGTGCCAATAAGGGTGTCTGTTTGGGCTTTGTTGAACGATTGTCAGTAGAAGCCGGCCCAGGATGAAGGCCTTCAGTGACCAAATTTACTTTAATCTCAAGAGTAGGAAGTTGCAGATCCAGGCCCACAGCAGCATGTCTATAACTAGCAAAGGAAGAACTCTCCTCTTTTGGTGGCCCAAGAGGGAAATTCAAACCTGCATTAGTGGAAGTTATCAAGCCCACTGACCTCTTGTAAATCTTTATATTAACTGTTGTCATCACTATGTGGAGGTAAATCATATTAATTTTCCTCTCCAAGTGGTGGCAACCCATGGTCAGATTTGAAACCAAAACGCTAGTGGAGCAACTAAGGATGGCTCTGTGGTAGAGAAAGTGTTTTGTCTGAATCATACTCATCAGGAATCAGGTGCACTGGAGCAGGGTCAGTGTGTGAAACAGTCAACATTGACTCTGATTCGGCTCAGGGTTGGACACAGGCTACAGCAAGTCCTCTGCCGATGCTGGTCCCAAAGCCGTTGGCAGGGGATATACTCAAGGACTAGGAGCCAGAGTCCATTTCCCCCACTGGAATGAAACCCAAGGCAGGTTCCAGAGGCTCGGACTGCGCAGAGGAGTGATGCACCGCCAGTAACCTAACTGGATACCTCTTCGGATCCATGGATGTGCAAGGCGTGTGAGAGGGACACAAAATAGTGCAGAAATCCGAACAGTGGGATTAGCTCCGTATTCGGGAAATAGATTGACTGGCACCATGACACCCTCACAACTTCTCTTTAGGCAGAGAATGGTTGGGTGGGGTTGAGAACCCATTCACCTCCTTGTGTTTCTACTTTGATATGGACTTCGACTTACTGCATGACCTTGACTTCGGGAAAAGGTCAATACCCTGAACTTTGAACGTGACACTTCACTGCCTTTGTGTGCATGAAGGCATCTTCCTCAAACAACTGGGTGCTGTGTCCTGAGCCCATCCCAGATGCACACCTTGTGCGAGTCCATCACCAAAATCTGTTTACGACAATGCAACTTTGTTTGAACCATGTGGCATTAAGTGGGGGCATCATTTCCCTTGCACCCTAGAAGTCAAACCGACGAAAGAGGAAACAGAGCTCCGATCTGTGCTTCAAAGTGCAAAAAGAAAGGAACTGACGGTGCACAGGAGTGGTGCTTATATGTGGCTCTGATTTGTCATTTCTGGGGTGAAACGAAGTCAACTCACATTGCATGGGAGCCCTACTGTGAAAACTTCCGGATCCAGCCTGGCACCTGGGAAATATTCTAAAGAGGAGTAATCTGTGTTTACAAGTATCCATCAAAAACCTATTACATGCAGTGAAAGAAGAAATTCAAAGTCCTGGGATTCCAGGAGGGCTTATCCAAACAACAAAAATCTATATAATGTATGAGAAAAGGAATTTATTTCTGGGACACTGAACTGGAGTAAAAAATAAAAATAAAAAATAAAAAAAAGATGTAAGGTGAAGAAAGCATGGTTAAAACAAGTTTTGAAAATGGAAATTGTTTCCAGTCAAGAGCCTAAATGAGGTTTACGGCCGTTTTGTTTGGCATTATGTAGTTGCAAGTGTGCCAGCACGAAGCACTCATATAGTTAAATAATGTTACTTGAAATACAAATATAGTTAAATATGTTGCTTGGACACACTCTAAACACCAGAGCAAATGTTTATACTAAATTTCATCATTTCGGCTTACCAACTGAAAATTTCTCAAAACATACAGAGTTGAGATTTCACAGGGTTAAATGTAGTCATTTATTGCGCAGTCTGCACTGGGGATGAAGTAGATAGGGTGGTGGGCACCTGAGGAGGTTCTTAACAGGTTACTTTGCATATTACCTTTGCATATTAAGTTATTAAAATAAAAATAAAAAATTATTCTGAAATATCCATACCTTTAGTAACTTTACTGCACAGATTAAATTACTATCCACTGGATTTGAAAAAAGGGCAGTCAGTAAATCCCACAAAGCACCCTGAAGGACCTCGGCTCGTGCAATCTGCCCTTTTGCTCCCTTAACCTGTAAATTAACAAGTGATATTTATATTATACTGAAGTGTGTTCTGTAAACATTTCCATAGAAATTTAAATTCAAGAGTGGAAAGGATTATATTAGTTTTATACATTACTTATTTACATGCACGTTAACAAAGAACATACAGAACCATCAATAATATTGCTTGATTTATTCCTCACATTAACTTACCACTTGGTCAAACTATACTGTTAATTTTGCAGTTACTGCAAACGTAAAGATGTGAGTTTTGGCTCTACATAATGTTTGTTGTAGTTTAATAGTCACCAATTTCGTTACGATAAACCGCAGAGTGCGGGTTAAGTGGTTGGGGAATGTGTAGGGGTCCTGCTAAACCTGGTTCCAAATTCCGTCTATGTACTTTTATGGGAAACGTTATTGGGGGGTACAGTGCTTGTTAGAATGAACTCATACTTGTGATTTCCGTGTATTGGCTGAATTGTTCCTGTGTTTTTAAAATCAATAAAAATTTGCTTATCAAAAAAATAATCACCAATTTACATCCCTAACCACACCTCACTTTTCCCCTTTGCTGGAAGGCAGTCCATTTAATATTTTCCTATAAAGCTACATGTACATGAAGCACATTCGAGGCAGCAAAACACAACTTTTAGGATCGTAAACAAGGGATTGAACAAAATGAAATGAATGAACAATATGTCAAAATCAGTGATGTTTTCAACAATATTTTAAAGAGGAAGTTCCCAAACTTGACTCAGGTACCAATAGAACGCCTGGCTTTTATTTTTCTGAGACAGTACGGGATGTTGCTTGGTATCTGACATCAAGCACATATAACTTTAGGAGCTCTGTTGAATAAATTGGGATGAAAACGATCAAATAACACTTTGGTAAATTTGCTTCTCACATCTTGAGACACCTGAACAAATTAGCTGCCAACATAATCATGGGTACTGAATAAATTGATCCCTTTTAATTTGTCATATAACAGAAGGCTAAACAGAGACTAATTTATCACAACTGCTTCACATGGGTACAACATGGTGACGCACACTTTCCTCAACTTAATTGGCTTTTGTAATCCTGTGTTTATAAGAGTGACAATGTTGTCCTGAAAGCATAAACCCCATATCATTTAACTAACTTGGTGAATGGCTTTTGTCTGAAGAAATGAAACACAGCTAATACATTTAACATGTAACTCTAACATGGTTGAAATAATGACTTGCTCTTTGTTTCCGATTTTGTTTCACTATTCAAAAAATTCATTTTACCTCACTGCCAGATTTCTCAAAACAGCAGTTAATTTAACTTGCACTTAAGACGAATACTTAAACAGGTTGTCACTCTTTTCAACCTCTCATACTTCGAATGCTAAAGCACCTTCTATTAAAGCACGACTATAATAAATATAACATGCCCTATTCTGCTCTGCAGCATCCAAAACAGCAAATAACGTGCAATCAACAACAGGGGGGCTGCAGAGGCTACATTGTGGACCTTCACTGCTATCTACAACGGTAGAGACATGCTTTGGACTAGCTAGCGAGGAGCGGAGAAAAGTGGTTTCTCTGGGTCCAGAGAGCGACAGGAAAGACAGAATGAGCAGGCAAAGGGGACGCAATGCATGGCAATGGCTTACAAATATCAGCAGAAATCCCCAAAGAGGTTTAAAGGACCACCATGCTGTTGAGTAAGGCACAGGCTGTGGTTTAAGGCACACCTAATGATCCAGGTCAGGGGGTTCCTGCAACCAGTACAGGCACCGACATGAGATCACCATCTCCACTGTTTGAATCTTGCAGACCCTCTGAGCCTGATTATTTGAGATCGATCTATTACGAGAGACGCAGTGAGAAAGACATTATAGCTATGAAGGGGGCGATAAATAACGCCGCAGCAAAGTAATATCCACAAAAGCAAGTCTGGCCTGAAGTACCCAATGGACAGATCCCTGATAGAAATAGGTGGGATATGCACAGGAAGCGGGGGTGAATAAAAAAAAGATATCCGTAGCAAAAGAACCCAGTGAGATGCCAAGCGACCCTTCTAATACTACAAAACTATAAAACGCTGTTTGACATGGTGGTGACTAAGACCGAAGAGATCAATCTATCAAGCCTATGCTATAAAAGAAAAACAAGCATTTACAATGCAATAGGTCTCGCATTTGTGAGCGTTAGAGCTATTGGCGTTGTAAATGATGTATTTTACCGATGTGTTTATGTTTAGAGTGTAATGGATGTATGAACAGAGACGCAGCTTCAGCACTTTCCTGAGAACTAAGAGATGGGAATTACCAATGAAACCAGATAAGAAGGTAGCAGCACTATTAAGAGGACTTAAAATGTGGGAATTCCCGACAGGACCAGAGAAGCAGCTGGTAGCACTGCCTAGAGGACTAAGAATTATGAATTTGCCACCAAAGGCCATAGGCAGCATTATTACAAATCCATTGTACCGTGCTGCTCTCCAACAGCTGTCGCGAAAGCAAACAACCCTATTTGAAGCTAGGCCCCTTCATTAATGAGGCTTTTGCTGGTCGAGCTTCGAAAAGGGCTGTGGTGCAGTTCTTGCTGAAAATAGGGATGACCTGTCCAGATCGATGCAGCAAGACATACCATTCATCTACAAAAAGAATGCAGCAAAGTAAGTGCAGTATACGGTTAGTCTGTACTGAATGTTCTGGGCCAATCCTGCACATTTCTAATGCAGGGATGGCCTTTGAACCTTACCAGAAGCAAAAATATGTTAATTAGATCCACAGACATAAATTATCCTAAGATACGCAGCAATCAATTACTGAGTTTTTGCCACGTAATGGAGTCACTTTTTCTTAATTCCTTGCTAGCATTAAGTGTTGTAAAGTACGAGTTACTTACCTTCGGAGACAATGTATCTGGTAGAGACACAGTCTAGACAGACTCCTCAACTTAGAATATCCCCAGACATCAGATTGGATCCGGATTTGTTTTACAGCTGCACCTCTGGGTGTAGGGGGACGGCATTGCATGGCTCCGCCCTGACGTCGTCTGCGGACATGACGTCAGCGAAGCCATATAAGTCCATCCCGGCATGCTGACGTCCGTTTTCTTCAGAGAAACCTTTCCACGCCACAACGCGGAGCCACCACCAAAAACTGTGAGAGTATGGTAACAGTGTGTGAAAAAATTATGAAAATCAGTGAAACAAAAAGAATGAGATGGTGAGAAACATAATCATAAGGGACAGTAAGAAGCACTGTACACTGAAGCAATTGAAGAGAAAGAGCCAAGCAGCGCTCTGAGAAGCAGTCCTGCAAAAGAGACGGCATCGCCCACCCCCGAGGCAAACTAAATACGAAAAAAATGCCAAGGCAGACAACAGAAAGCCAGCAATCACAAGATCCGACCGTGACAAAACAACAAGACCTGAACTATTTAACTAAAAACAATCCACCAAAGGTCGGCAAAACTAGGCATGCCTTAACCTCTGTAAGAGAACTATTGGACTGAGGCTAAGTGAAGGAGACCCCAAGCCAATTGCCTGTAGTAGAGTCAAAGACAAGAGCCCTTAAAACAACGAAAAAGGTGGGAGGGAGGGAAGAACAACATTAGAAGACCTCACACTAGAAGAACCAAGGTGTAGGAATGTAGGAGGAGACATGAACCCTCTGCCCCATCACTAGAATGGGAGGAGCAAAACAGGGAAAACAGAAAGAACCATCCTCCCGAGGAGGAAAGATGAAGGATGTCATCCTGCAGTAAGATAAAGCCACCCAAGGGGAGGTGAGAGCAGAAAACCCAACCTGAAAAGGTCCTCGCAGAACGGGGAGGATGGGCGGGCGTTAAGGAATCGGCGGCTAGACTGTGTCTCTACCAGATACATCGTTACTGAAGGTAAGTAACTCATACATCTGATAGAGGCATCTAGCCGCAGATTCCTTAACTTAGAATAGATACTAAAGCCATACCCCACAGGTGGCGGGTCTGCGACTGAACCCCATCAAGTTCCAAAAGAACCCAACCGACAAAAGGTTGCCGAAACACAGTGGTGGCAGCCATGACACAGTGGCCAACCAAAGACCAGAAGCTCTGCAAGGAGCGACAGAGTGGGAGGCAAAAGATCACAGGCCGCCGAGGGACGGCATGGAAACTCATGAGAGTACAGTGTAGAAAGTGAGCACAGAACCACAGGAGCAGTGCGGAACGAGGGAGCCCAAAGCTTCAGGAAAATAAAAGGAACCGATCATAGGAACCGAGGGATCTGCAGGATCCGACAGGTGTGCAAAAGAGAAGGGCCCAGAAAGAGGACAAGACGGTATGACCGAGTCCAAGTACACAGGTTGAACATGCCTCACAGTGGAAGAAGCACTGTGGAAGAGCACCATCAAAGACACCAGGGACAGCAGCGGTAGGATGCTGACCATGCCCAGGAAGAGTTCACTAGAGACACCAGACTTGATAGTGCGCAATCTCTCCTTCCCAAAGAGGCATTGGAAAGGGCGGACATCAAAAACAAAATCATGACTACAAAAAGTACATGCGTGAGGCAGAAGTACACAGGCTAGACCGTGTGTATAGCCAGAACCACTGGACGTAAAGGAAAGGCACAAGAAGTGCAGCGAGAATAATCCCGATGCAAGAGATGCCTCACCAGGTATATAACCTGTGAAAGGGATCTGGAAGCGAACCCACACAGAATTTAAGGACTGCACCTACGAGAAGTCCATGGCAAGCCCACGGACACCGCAGCAAGGACCTAGTGTGTGTGACCCCTAGGTGAATGTGGACGCCAGACAGAACAAACATCAGGAGAAGACTCAGCCATAAGGAGGAGTGGCATACAAGAAACAAGAGTGCACCATAGGCATCAACAGCCATTTAGCAGCAGAACCGGACAGATAAAGGCCAGATCTATAAGTGACACCAGCCACTCGGCAGGGAGGAGCTACGGTCCCCCGCAAAGCAAACTGGAAGGTCGACCAGTACAGGAGGAACTAGTACGAAACGTTCATAGAGTGACAGGAATTGTATAGAGATGTGCATACCAGAACACAGACAAAGTGAACGTCCTGAGGAGAGCACCTCTACAGAGAGCAGCAGCAACATCCCGAAATATAAGTATGCCAAATCTCCTGCTCAGATGACAACAGGGGAAGGGGAAAAACCTGTGAAGGGGAAGTACCCAGGAAAGCAAGGCACAAGGCAATGTACATCAGCGGCGCAAGTGGCTAAGATGCCACCATGCGAGAATAAAGTACGAAAAGCACTACCCACCACGGAAAAGATGGGGAGAACCAGGCATCAGAAAGCAACAGCCTCCGTAACAATGTATACAAGTGGAGAGCAACCACCAGACGCGCATAGAACATAGGAGAAGTGTGCCATGGCAGCCCTGCGTGCTTCAGTACAGCGACAGGTCACTGACCAAAGCCGCCCACAGGTAGGACATTTGCAGCGGCAGAATCATGCAGAACTGAAACAGACAAGGAGGTGAGGCTGAAAGGACTCTCCATGAAAAACCATAAGAGGTAGAAACCCAGAGAAAGTGAGCCTCTATCCTTGCAAAGGAGAGCCACGGACAAACAGCAGACTCCAACGGATTGGCCATAGAGCGATGCAAACCGGTGGACCGGATGAAAGAAAAGAACAATTGTTACTTACCTGTAAACAGGTGGTTCTCTAGTATTGGTGTCTTTCATAGATTCACATGCTTGAATATTCCCCGTCGTCGAAGTGGGAGTCCCACGGTACATAACAATAGCAATAATAGAGGTAAATACACAACTAAAACCTCTAAAACAATTCCTACATAGGAATGCATGAGAGAGAAAACACTTGCAACATATCACTGTCATTATGTTAGTCCAAACTACAGCCAATCAGGCGCCAGCACCCTCTGAAACATTCTCCTCAGAAGCTCAAGCCCTCAGATTTTCGTAGCACCAAAGTGACCCAGAGTGCATGAGGAGAAGAGAGCCTCTGAGGAGAGGAGGGTGGGTCGCATGTGAATCTATGAAAGACACCAATACTGGACCACCTGTTTACAGGTAAGTAACAATTGTTCTTCTCCAGTATTAGGGGTGTCTTTCATACATTCACGTGCTTAAAAAGAGAGTAGAGAGCAGTAACCTCCGAAGAGCTGAGATTGCTAAGCAAAGCATGGAAAAGCCCAAAGACAGTAATAATACAGTCATGGAAGCATTGATAGCAATCACAGAAAAACAAAGTAGGAGGGAACAGAGGCTCATCTTATTTGAAAAGATGACGAAGTACTGAATGTCCCACTGCAGTATCCGCCTCATTGGTGGCGTCCAAGCAGTAATGCTTGGTGAATGTGTGCCTGCTGGACAATGTGGCTGCACGGCAGATCTGATGAAGCGACACACCAGCAAACAGGGCGGTGGATGAAGACATTGCCCTGGTAGACTGAGCCCTCACTGAAGACTGCAAAGGCATGCCAGCTTGTTGATGGCAGAAGACAATGGCTGAAGAAATCCGACGGGCAATTGTTGGCTTGGTAACTGGATGCCCCTTACGCATACGTCCGTAAGCAATGAACAGTTGGTCGGACCTGCGGAAGGGGGCAGTTCTGCTTATGTAAAATTTAAGGCATCATTTGATGTCCAAGGAATGCAATCGCTGCTCAGCCGGAGACTTTGGCTCAGCAAAGAAAGTTTTCAAGAACACATGCTCATTTAGATGGAAGTCCGTAGGCACCGTCAGGTTTGAATTGAAGAATTGATGGTTTGATAGTAAAGGCGTGGAGTTCACTCACGCGACGAGATGAGGTCAGAGCAAGAAGAAGAGCAACCTTCCAGGTGAGGAACTTTAGGTCCGCCCTATGGATGGGCTCAATTGGCGTTTTCATTAGTTGTGTTAAAACAACGTTTAGATGCCACGTTGGAGGAGGGCGCCGAAGAGGCGGGAACTTCTGGAAAAGACCTTTGAAAAACTGACAGATAATTCTGGACGAGCAGAGGGAGGAGGAGCCATCTTGCGGGAAACGAGAGATTGCTGCTAGGAAAACTCTCAAGGTAGCATGCGAGAGCCCAGATTGAGCTAGACTCAAAAAGAACGGAAGGAGTTGCTCCGGAGCAGAATGGATTGGATGGACATTTGCCGCCACCCACCAATGACAAAACCTCTTCCACTTGAGTTTGTAAGTTTTGATGGTAGATGGAGCTCTAGCATGAGCGAGGATCTCTCTACAGTCTCGCAAGATATTTAAATGCGCGAACTCAAGGTGCTCAGGTTCCATGCTGACAATTGTAGAGTGGATTAATCTGGATGGCAAATCTGGCCTCTGTCCATCGTAAGGAGGTCTGCACGAGGACGAAGAGGAATGGGCTCGCACTGGGACAGAAGGAGCAACTCCGAGAACCACGCCTGCCTGGGCCATCGAGGGGCGATCAGGAGTATGTGGCAGGGCTGCCTCCGCATCTTCCACAGCATCCGTGGCACTAACGGGATCGGCGGAAAGGCGTAAGCGAATAGATCGCAACAATCGATCAAAAGGGCATTCCCTCACGATCCGGGGGGGATGCCAACTTGCGTAGGATGGGCATTTCCAGGTCTCTGGTGTCGCAAAGAGGTCTAGCGACGGACGACCTCATCGGTGAAACACAAGTTCCAGAGTCGGCTGATGTAGCTCCTACTCGTGTGTTGTTGATGCGTGTGGGAAGTTGGCCTGATATGCAGTGCTCACTATTCTAGTGATCACTATGTATCAGTCCAAACAACCCTTATGGTGATTGGTTGTAAGTCAACCTTATAGACCAGCTATCCTAATGGTAGCATGGACAAAGCAGTCTTAGGCTAAACTCTTTTGGCATGTGAAGCCAGCTGTTTTACCACACATAACCCCTTGAATACCAAGTGAAAGGACACCACACAGGTTAAGAAAATAAACAGTATATTTATTAATAACAAACACCTCTGAACTGTTTATAAGATCAGAGGGCTAAGCACATGACAAGACTTCAGAAAAATACAATAAGTCGCACAAATTACAATGGTGCCCTAGGGGCACGTCAAACCATATACTAAGTAAGTGGGTTGAGAAAGTCGATAGAAGGAATAGAGCTGTCCAGAGGCTGTAGGATCGCTGGGACTACACTATCCTAACTTTAAGTAATAGGAGGCCCATGGAACGCGTTTGCAGAGTGTGAACTCACGCGTGAGATGCGTAACAAAGTCAATGGACAGTACAATTGCTCTCGTTACCTCACCCACAGGCTGCAGGTGCATAGGTGTGAAAGTGCGTTGGGTTTCTGCGTTGAAGTCAATGGAGCCTTGAAGAAAAGATGCTGCAGGCGACCAGGAGGAAGATGTCCGGAGTGATCCAAGGGTGAATCAAGGAAGATGGATACCTGAAAGCAGAGGGGAAAATGTTCACAGTCACTAGCCAGTGACTGGAGTGGAACCAGGAAGGAACCAGATGCTGTCGTCGCGATCAGGTGAAGAGTGGACGCTTGACTCTGCAGCCACGAGGACCAGGAGGTGTCTTCGACGACCAGGATGGAGGCACGAGCTGCCCCACGCAGGCTCTCGCTGTCGGCGGTGTTGGTTCCGGATTCTGCGTCAACAGGCCTTGGCAAAGGCAACCCACGCGGTGAGTGGAATCGGCATCTGGTGCGGACCAGGAGGGTCCAGGGTGCTTCTCCTTTGCAGGGAAGCAAGGGCCAGTCTGGAGCAACCAGACCAGCGGTGTAGTTTTCAAGGATCGTCGTCTAGGAGGCCACTAGCCAGCCGGCAAGTGACCAGACAACGCGTAAAGCAGCAATCAAGCAAAAGGGCCCCACGCAGATATCGTGGATGCTGGCGGGCTGCTCTTCTGTGCAGGAGCTGCTCGGGGCTGGGGCTTCTCAATCCCCAAAGCACTTTGTCGAGGATGCCTCTGAAGTCGTGCTGGAAGCGAAGTGCAGTTTCTTCAAGATGGCAGGTCCCACATGTCTCGTCGCACCCACGGATCTCAGCTGTGCTGCAGATGTAGGTTGAGGTCGGAGAGGTCTGAAGTCCGGGTCTCGTCGGGCTCTGAAGTCTGGATCCACTCAGGAAGACGACAAAGTGAACCGCTGGAACGCTTGATGGTGCCTGCTTGTGGTCCCTCCTTGGCCACAAGGGAGATTTCTTCAGTCTTCTGTGGAGCAGAACGTCGAAGTCCAGAGTTTCTCCTAGTAGATTCAATTCAGGATAATCTAATTTGGAATGGGACCAGCTCCTACCTTTATTCTGCTAAAGGGGACTGTACTATCAACTAGGTCCCTCCTATGGGTGGGACCAGGAAGGGGGGTGGTTACACCCCCTATCCTTTGTCCGGTTCCTTGCTGGGGCTGGAGTGCCCCAGCAACTGGTTTGAGCCGGTGTATGGTAGTTTGAAAAAGGTCTATAACTAGTACACACAAAACATTAACGAATAGTGATATAGGAACCCACTATACACAAATTATCATTGACCAAAATTTATTATTTTTGTTTGATTTTATAAAAAATATATATATTTTTTTTAAATATGAATTTTGTAGAAGATTGCTGATAAATATTTTTAAGAAGCCTTTTGATGCATTTCTAAATCAGTAGGAGTTTTTCATCAAAGGTACAAAGACATACATATAACAAGTCATTAAATTAGAAAGGAGAAGATGAATAAACATGATGTAGGCAAAGCGGTAGATGCACTAAGGGGGGTGGTTACACCCCCTATCCTTTTTCCGGTTTCGCGCCAGAGCTGGGGCTGGAGTGCCCCAGCAACTGGTTTGAGCCGGTGTATGCACAGGGCACCTTGTGTGCCCCAGGCATGTCTCATTCCTTTCAGGCCTGTCCTACCCAATACACAAAATCCTGTCTGGGGTGGTGCTAGCACCTCCCAAGGCAGGAAACCCTTTGTCCAAGCCTCCCTCGCTGGAAGGACTCCCAGCAGCAGGAGGTCAGACTTGTGTCTGTGGTGGCAGCATCCATTTTGTGATGCTGAGGCTCGAGTTAACTTTAACCGGGGTTCACAGTTACATACATGTCGTGTCCCTCTAAAAGAGTGGAATGCTACCCCCATCGCCAGAATTGGCGAAGGGGTAGTATTCCAATTCGTATGACACCTTACTCGACATGTTTTGATAATGCTATGCCAAAGTTAGCAATAACCGCGAAGAATATAATGCACTTAAGAGTATATGGTATAGCGTGATCATGGAAACAGCTAAAGGACTTGGTTCCGAAAGCTGCAGACAGGCTTAGCTCATGCTAGATCACTATCTCACATAATTCCAAGCACTCTGCCTCCAGGATTGTTAAGGCCTGCCATAGGAGTGACTTATAGGAGTATATGTATCCATTGTAGGTTTAGATATAGGCATACTATATCTAAAGCAAAGGGTGAATACACCACCTTGCCCCGCTGATTGATCAGCCAGTAGTGTCAGATTTGGATGGCCAGCCAGGGGTGGCATAATACATGCTGCAGCCCCTGGTAGGCCTTGGGTTCACTTATGCCCTGGGTACCTATGGTACACTGTACAAGGACTTACAAGAGTGACCCAATACCAATTGGTAAATGCACCTAAAGTACATGGATGTCAATTTAGAGAGAACAGCTAGGCTGTGGGTCTGATTAGCAGGCCCACAGCCAGGGAAAGTCGTAAACCAGTGAAGCAAAAAGTAAAAATCTGGGGTGACCATAGGATTGCAGAGCCTACTCTCCTACAATGCGGACCTGCTGAGGGAATCCGCCAGAATGCTGGAAACGCCCGGCAGATGCACCGCCGTCAGGGTTATTTGATAACGGATAGCCCAATCCCAGATCGACTGAGCCAGTCGAGACAAGTGTTGAGACTTGGTCCCGCTCTGTTTGTTCACGTAGTGCATACTGGTGGTATTGTCCGTCTGAATAAGCACTGACTCCCCTTGAACTACAGGAAGGAACGACTTGAGTGCCAGAAAGATTGCCATCAACTCTAGCCTGTTGATATGCCAAGAGTGTTGGGGCGGAGACCATTTGCCTTTGATGGAGAGGCCTTGAAGGTGAGCACCCCAGCCGTTCAGAGAGGCGTCCGTTGTGAGCGTGAGATCTGGCGGGTTGACGAGGAAGGACGTTCCAGTCGCCAGGTTGGTCGGCTGCGCCCACCAGTTCAGAGCTGACCTCATGCGAGCGGTAACGGTCAACAGGTCATTAAAAGAACCGGAGACCTGACGCAACTGTACATCCAGTGTCTCCTGAATGGGACGTCCGCAGTCTGCAATGTGGGATCAGTGCAATACAAGATGATGCCATTCCCAGAAATGATTTTAATGTCCGGACAGAAACGGACTGTCTTGATCGAATGAGAGCCACTAAGCGTAGGATCTTCTGTTGACGTTCGTGAGAAACGAATGCCTTTGAAAGCACTGTGTTTAAGGTTGCCCCTAACAAACTCCTTGTTTGAGCTGGTGCAAACTGTGACTTGTCGACGTTGATGGCTAAGCCGAGGGATTGAAACACATCTTGACAAAAACGAGTGTCTTGGCTCAGTTGATGGCGGGATTGAGATTTGAGGAGGTAATCCGGCGCAGGATCTCCAGTAGTGTAAGCATGCGTAAGGATTGGCTCTTTAGGTATCTGTTGAGACCCCACAAATCTAGAATTGGTCGCCAATCTCCCGTCTTCTTGAGTACGAGGAAAAAACGAGAGTAAAACCCCTCGCCTCTCGGAGACACAGGAACCACTTCGACTGCACCCTTTTGAAGAAGAAGACGGACTTGATGGTAAAGCTCCTTGAGATGGGGAGGAGGCGGGCCAGACGGTGGAATATGAGGAGTAATATTGATGAACTCCAAAGTATGTCCTTTCATCACAATGTCCAAAATCCAGCGGTCTGAGGTGATGGAGGACCACTGAGAATAGAACAGAGAGATTCGGCCTCCAACACTTGGGGAAGAAAAAAGGCATTGGCGTTTGGGAGTGGATCCCCAATATGAAGACTTTCCCCTATATGACTTTGTCGACTGTTGTCGGTTTGACTGCTGTTGGTTGGAAGAGTAACGTTGGTTACTCTGATTGTAGGAGCGATATTGAGATTGTCCTCCTCGAAAAGTGGAAGAAGTGCTGCGTCCGCCCCAAACTGGCCGTTTCCGAAATTGCAAGGTGCCCAATGATCGAGCCCTATCTGTGTTTTTTTTTAATGGACGCTAGAGCCTCGTCTATGTGTGTCCCAAACAGCGATTCACTATCATATGGCATATAAAGGATCCTGGACTGGACTTCCTGCCGGAAAGAGGTGGACTTCAACCAACCTTGGCGTCGTAGGGCAGCCGCACTAGCAAGCTGACGGAAACCAGTGCCCGCAATATCGACTGCGCAGTCAATCATCTCTTCAGATGTTCTTTCTCTGTCCTGGAGGATTTGCAAAGCGTCAGCTTTGGAAGCGTCAGGGATGAGGTTGACAAAGGAAGACATGTCCGACGACATCTGCCGGTCGTAGCGGCCTAAGATGGCTAAGGCATTAGCCGCCCTTACTGTTGTGGAAGACATGGTGGAGAATTTGCGTCCAATAGCGTCTAGGCGCTGACCTTCTCTATCTGGAGGTGCTGTGATCGGAGACGCTGGATTACGGGACCGACGTTGTGCTGCCTGAGTTACCACCGAATCAAGTTCTGGGTGAGAGACCAGGCATGCTGGGGAACCTGTTGGGGCCTTATACTTCTCCTCAAGGCGCGGCATTTGGGCAGGTAACAAATTTGGAGCCTGCATGAGCTTCACTCCCTCCTTCCAAATAAAATCTATGATCGGAACCGTGTGGACTTGCTTGAATGGCTGATGCTTGAAATCGTAGAGGAAACAGTACTCCTCTCTCTGTGTCCTGGGTAATTTGAAGCGCTGAGCCGCTCTATCCATCAGCTGATGAAAACAGGCAATATCTACTGGAGGGGAATCTCCAAGTTCTCCTGGCGGAGGGGAGGGTGTCTGTATTTGGTAGTCGTCCCACTCTGCCATGCCGGTTGCGGCATCATCATTGACCGTATCATCATGGACCCCTCCGTCTTCCTGTTCTGGAAGCACATCATCATCATCATCCTGTGGATACACAGTTGTGTGTATCTTGACCGATGTTTGAACCTGGGGTGAAGGCGTCAGTGGCAAAGGTGGCGGAACAGAGTGTGGAGCTGCCGCAGCAGCCGGTGGTCTTGAAGTACCTTATGGCGTAGGTGGAAAACACCGGTTGTAGTCGTCCAGCATATGATGGACGTTTGAAATCAGAGACAAAGGCAATGTAGCCGTTGGAACTTGGATTAACTGTTCCTCAGCTCGAGACTCCTGGTCGACGCCGTCGTCGTCACTGCCATAATCTTGGCTTTTGATGATCAGATCTGACGGACTGTGTGCCCCCCTGAAAGTGTCATCCACATCATTACCAGAGTCCGAATCGTGCTCAGAGCCAGTGGCAAACATAGATGAAGGTGGCTGCGGATCTGGAGCAGACAACTGGTGGCATGGAATTTGACGGCGATGGTGTGAAGGTTCTGTGGCGACAGATGCAGAACCTGAAGATGACAAAGGCACTAGAGGCAATGAGGCAAACGAGGATGGTGCCACCGTCGACGGTGCCGTCAACGGTATCGTTGACGGTGCTGAAATGGCCGTCGATGAAGATGACTTCAATGGATCCATCGTCGACGGAAGGACCGTCGACAGAGCCGCCGTAGATGGAAGCACCATAGACGGCAAAGCCGCCGACGAAGTAGTCGACGCAGAAGACACCCCTGTCGACAGAGCCCTCGTCGACGGAGCTTTGGTCGACTGAGTTTTCGTCGCCGATGAAGAATTTTTGATGGCTTTCGTCGACGATACTGGTTTCTTCGTCGACGATGAAGTGATAGGAATCGTCGACGAGACAGTCTTAAAGGCCAATGAGACGCTCGTAGACGTGGAGGCCGTCAACGAGACCGTCGTCGACGAAGTAGAAGCTGACGCATTCACAGACCCTTCACCTGCAGAACCTGCAAGTTCACCTGCCTCCGAACATGCACCGCACCCGCCAAGCCAAGCACCAGCAGCAACCTCAAGTGCATCCTGCTCAACACCCGCTCCGTCCACAGGCACGCCGTGGAACTCTGGAACCTGCTCGCTTTCCTCACGGAAACCTGGATGAACGCCTCCTCAGCCCCCGACATCGCCATCGCCATCCCAGACGGGTACAAGAACATCAGGAGGGACCGCGTCAACCAGACCAGAGGAGGCATCGCCATCGTCCACAAGAACACCATCCGCATCACGACCTACTTCAACGACACCTTCGCCGCCGCCGAGCACCTCCACTTCCAGATTCACACCGACCCAAAGACGACCCTCAGAGGCACCCTCATCTACAGACCCCCGGGACCACGCACACAATTCAGCGAAGACATCACAGACTTCATCAGCCCACACGCCCTCTCCTCCGCCGACTACATCCTCCTTGGGGACCTCAACTTCCACCTGGAGAACAACAAGGACCGCAACACTGCCGACCTGCTGGACAACCTCGCCAACCTGGCACTCAAGCAACTGGTCAACACCCCCACCCACTACGCCGGCCACACGCTTGATCCAGACTTCTCATCCAGCAAGCACATCACCTTCAGCCACTCCACCGGACTCCACTGAACCGACCACAGCTGCGTCCACTTCAGCTTCAGAAGAACCACAACCCACCACAACCCGCAACAGGTTCCTCACAGAAGCTGGAGCAAGATCACCGCCGACCAGCTCACCACCTCCCTCAGCCAGAACCCCCCCGCCAGCACAACGGACCCCAACGAAGCAGCCTGCAACTTCACCCAGTGGCTGACCGCCTGCGCCGACTACCTCGCACCACTGAAGAACCCTCCCAGCAGACCCGGAAGCAAGAAGGCCTCCTGGTTCACCGACGAACTCAAGGACTCCAAGAAGACCTGCCACACCCTCGAGAAAGCCTGGCTCCTCGACCAGACCACTGACAACATGACCGCCCTCAAACACGCCACCTGCAAGCACCACCAGCTCATCCGCACCACCAAGAAGAAATCGCTGAAGGAACGACTGGACAACAACGCCCACGACAGCAAGGAACTCTTCACCATCGTCAAGGAGTTCTCCAACCCCAGCACCGGCAACAACAACATCACTCCCTCACAAGATCTCTGCGACTCTCTCGCCGCGTTCTTCCACCGCAAGATTGCCGACATCCACAGTTTCGGCACACCATCCACGCACCCAACCGTCGAACCAACGCCCCGCACCGCCACCCTCCGCACCTGGACCACGGTGACCACCGAAGACACAGCCCGCACGATGAACACCATCCACTCCGGATCTCCGACTGACCCCTGCCCCCAGCAAGTCTTCAACAAAGCCGAAACCACCATCGCACCCCAACTCCGAGACGTCATCAGCACCTCCTTCGACGCCGCCACCTTCCCGGAGAGCTGGAAGCACACCAAGCTTACAGACCTCCTGAAGAAAAGAACGGCGGACCCCACCGACCTCAAAAACTTCCGCCCCATCTCACTCCTCCCTTTTCCTGCCAAAGTCATCGAGAAGATCGTCAACAGACAGCTTGCCGCCTTCCTCGAGACGAATGGATCCCTCGACCCCTCGCAGTCCGGTTTCAGAGCCAACCACAACTCCGAGTCCGCCCTCATCGCAGCCACCGGCGACATCCGAGCCCTGCTCGTCAACGGGGAAACAGCGGCACTCATCCTCCTGGACCTCTCCGCAGCGTTGACCACTGTCTGCCACCGCACCCTAATACAGCGCCTCAGCAACATCGGCATCCAAGAGAAGGCACTGGAGTGGATCATCTCATTCCTCGCCGGAAGAACACAGAGTCCGCCTCCCCCCGTTTCGATCCGAGGCCACCGAAGTCATCTGCGGCGTTCCGCAAGGATCATCACTCAGCCCTACCCTGTTCAACGTCTACATGAGACCTCTTGCCACCATCGCACGCAAACACAACCTCAACATCATCTCCTACGCCGACGACACGCAGCTGATCCTCTCCCTCACCAGAGACCCCGACACCGCCAGAACCAGCCTACACGAAGGAATGAAAGACGTTGCCGAGTGGATGAAGAACAGCCGTCTGAAACTGAACTCAGACAAGACGGAAGTCCACATCCCGGGACCATCGCCCTCCGCCTGAGACGACTCCTGGTGGCCCCCAGCCCTGGGCACCGCTCCCAAGCCAACAGACCACGCACGCAACCTGGGCTTCATCCTGGACTCCTCCCTCTCGATGACCAGACAAGTCAACGCAGTCTCCTCATCATGCTTTCACACCCTACGCATGCTTCTCAAGATCTTCCGATGGATCCCGACCGAAACCAGAAAGACGGTCACCCAGGCACTCGTCACCAGCCGACTGGACTACGGAAACACCCTCTACGCCGGAACCACAGTCAAGCTACAGAAATGACTCCAACGCATCCAGAACGCCTCCGCCCGACTCATCCAGGACATCCCCCAACACAGCCACATCTCCCGCCACCTGAGGGACCTGCACTGGCTCCCCGTAAACAAGAGGATCACAGTCAGGCTCCTCACCCACGCACACAAGTCTCTCCATGACCTGGGCCCAAAGTACCTCAACGACCGCCTGACCTTCTACACGCCCACCCGCCAGCTACAGTCTACTAGCCTCGCCCTCGCCGCCGTACCACGCATTCGAAGAGCAACCGCCGGAGGCAGATCCTTCTCCTACCTGGCGGCCAAGACATGGAACTCCCTCCCCACCCACCTGACCCAGGACCATTTCGCCTTCAGGAGACAACGCAAGACCTGGCTGTTCGAGCAGTAGCAGACCCCTTCCCCCAAGCGCCTTGAGACCATTCCGGGTGAGTAGTGCGCTATACAAGTGTGATTGATTGATTGATTGATTGATTGACGTCAACGATGTAGACACGGATGATCTTGTCGTCGGGACACTCAGACTCTCCCGACGATGACGAAGCACGTTTTTGAGTGGAAACACGCTGTGAGGCAGCAGAAGACGCCTGAGAGCCAGGTCTCGTGGGCGTGGAAGTATTAGGAGCCGGTGAGGACACCACAGAGACCAAAGGCAGGGCAAGTTTCTTCCTTTTCAGAAAAGGAGAGGGCACATCCTGCACACTACTACGCTTAGATGCTGCAGCGGAAGGCATCAGACAGAGCTGAATCCTTGACCTTAAGACGTTGGAGCCAAAGGAGGAGACGGCCTTCCCTGTCCTTAAAAGTTTTTGTAGAAAAGGTTCTTCACAACTTGCAACTGCCAACTTCATGCTCAGGGTAGAGACAATAAATACATTTCTTGTGGGGGTCTTCTTTAAAAAGACACAACCTCCCACAAGAAGAGCAAGGTCGGAATAAAGACTTCTTACTTGACATGATGAAAAGACTGGAAACTAGAAGAATTGAGGAAAAAACTGAGCAGAGCCCAGGGAGACTCCCTTCACACGACGTGCGGTAGAAAATCTGAGGGCTTGAGCTTCTGAGGAGAAGGTTCTAGAGGGTGCTGGCGCCTGATTGGCTTTAGTTTGGACTAACATATTGACAGTGATATGTTGCAAGTATTTTCTCTCTCTATCAAGCATTCCTATGTAGGAATTGTTTTAGAGGTTTTAGTTGTGTATTTACTTCTATTATTTCTTATGTTATGTTCTCACACACACATATATATATATATATATATATATATATATATATATATATGTATATATATATATATATATTATAGCATTTTTATTGCTATTTTTCTGTACCGTGGGACTCCCACTTTGACGACGGGGAATATTCAAGCATGTGAATCTATGAAAGACACCCCTAATGCTGGAGAAAAAGACCATAGTCACATCCGCAGGGCAACAATCTGCGAAAAAGACCCCACAGGAGTCTAAAAAGCCTTATGTGTAAGAGAGGCACCTACACAGTAGCCAACAAATACCCCACCAAAGGTAAGCCTCAACCCCACCTAGGGGCAGCTGATAAGCTGCAATAAAGGGCAGCAAAAAATGGCGAGAAGCCGTCCAGACCACCTGGGTATTAATTACAGCATGAACCCAGCACCCAGAACAACACTACACATGAAAGTAATAGTCTGTAAAAGAATTGCAAAGCATGAAATTATGGCATGAAAGACAGGAGGTGGTTAACTGCTGAGTAAGCATGACTGTCAAAAAGGGATACTCCATCAAATGGCAAATCCAGTACACTCTCCCGAATATTTTCAGGGAAACCACCATGGCACAGCCAGGCATGGCGACGCAGAGCAATGGTAATGGCCTGACCGAGTCTGTAGAATCCAAGGCCGATCTAATGGTAAATTGTGCCATGTCTCGGTGATGAAGACAAGCCAGGTCAGTACAAGGACCCTCTGGAAGAGAGGGGGAAAACATACCTCTACTGTGTCCTAAAGGGCAAAAGTAGCCCATGCAAACACGCAAGTTGTGTTCAAAGCACGGATGCCCGAACTAGTGGATGCAAAAATATGACAACCAGAGGTCTCCAACCAACGAGACTCCTTGACGGGAGGCAGTAACGGGAGAGGAGAAGAAGGCTGTGTGACGAATGCCACTTGGACGACCAGGCCTTCAGCCCTAGGATGAAGGGACAAGCAGACAGGGTCATCCTAGGCTAGACGATGCGATGTGCAATGGCCCGACCTACAGGGTCACCCAAGGAGGGTCATGCCCAAGTGCCAAGAAGGGTGCCAAATAACGACCCAAGTCAGTCAGTCCTAGTTCTTCCATTCTTCTTCGTCCCTTCTCGGAAAGGGTCCCGCCTGTGTGGACCACTGCGCTGATCTAGGAAGGAGGTTATCGAATACTAGGTTAAGGCCCCCCCACCCACAAGAAAGTGTCTGTCAGGTGCAGAGGCTGCATCAATCAGCACCTGCTGGAAAAACCTCTCCTGTCCCTCATTTGGAGCATATACTGAAATAACCGTGAAGGTGTCTGTTCCTAGTGAAAATCTGCAGGACAATAAGTGCCCCTTAAGCTCTGCTCCCTTGCATAACACCCTCCCCTTAAACCGCTGGGACACCAGAATCGCCACTCCTGCCGTCTTTGTGGGTGCCGAAGAAAAGTATTGTATTGGGAAGTGACGGGACCTGAGCCTACGGCAATCTTTGGAAAGCAAGTGCGTCTCCTGGATTTGATTTTATTTGATTTTTCAATTTGTATAGCGCGCGAATGCCAAAAGGCGTCTTAGCGCTGAGATTCCCACTGACTCCTAAGGTATGTAGTTAGGGCTGTTTAGCGAAAAGCAATGTTTTGACTCCCTTTCTGAAGGATTTCAAGGGTGGACTGTTTTTTAATTCTAGTGGTAGTTGGTTCCACGATTTTGCCGTCTGCACTAGGAAGCTTCTGCCTCCCCAGTTTGTTCTTCTGAATCTGGGTATTTTTATGAGTTTCCTTTGTCCGGATCTCAGAAGTCTATTTGGCTCATACAGTTGCAGGTGTGTTTTTAAAAATTTTGATCCAGTTCCATTTATTGCTTTGTATGCCAAACATAATGACTTAAATTCTATCCTGCTTGCAATTGGGAGCCAGTGCAAACTTTTTAGTTTATGGCTTACTCTTTCGAACTTTGGAATTTCCAATATCAGCCTCGCTGCTGCGTTCTGCAGGCGTTGTAATTTAAGAAGGATTTTCTTCCTTGCTCCGACATATAGGCCATTTCCATAATCTAATCTGGACAAGGCCAATGCCGTCACCACTGTTTTGCGAGAATCAAGTGGTATGTATGGTAGTATTTTTTTTATCATTTTCAGGATGTACCAGAGTGACGAAGCTAGTTTGCTTGCTTGAGCGTCAAATGAGAGATTGGTGTCTAGCATTATTCCTAGGTTTTTCACCTTTTCCGATGGCTCTGGGCATCTTCCCATATCTGCGGGCCACCATAGAGGTGACCATATGTTTGTGTCATCACCTAGTATCAGTACTTCACTCTTGTCGCCGTTTAATTTCAAGCAATTCGTTTGCATCCATTGGCTGATTTTTGTCATGCAGCATTGGAATTTTGTTGCTGTGTCTTGCACCTCTTTATTTATTGACACCACAATTTGGGTGTCGTCGGCGTAGGATATAGGGGTGAAGCCCTCACTCCTTATTATTTGTGCGAGTGGGGCTACATATAAATTAAAAAGCGTGGGGCTCATCGATGATCCCTGCGGAACTCCACAAGGTAGGCTGAACAGATTACGACTTTGCTTCTGATTCAACTGAGAAGGTTCTATTTTCCAGATATGAGGCTATAAGAGCACAGGTTGACTCATGTATGTTTGCTGTTTTTAGCCGTGCTATGAGGATTTCGTGGCTCACCGTATCGAAGGCCGCCGATAGGTCGAGTAATATCAGTGCGGCCTTCGATCTGTTATCCATTATTGTCCTGAGTTCCTCCACTGCTGTTATCAAGGCTGTCTCAGTTCCATGTTCTGCCCTGAAACAAAATTGAGAATGATCCAGCCATTCTCCGTCCATCAGATGTTGAGATAGTTGTTTATTTAGCAGTTTCTCCAAAATTTTAGCAGCAAAAGGGATCCTGGCTATTGGTCTATAGTTGTTGGGATTTTCGCCGTCCAGATTGGTTTTTTTTAGCAGTGGCCTAATAGATATCATTTTCCATTCGTCTGGGAAGGTGTTGGTAGTGATAATTTTTGAAAATAGTTTTTCCAAAACCAGGCTTAGTTCAATGGAGCAGGCCTGCATAATTCGGGGTGGGCAGGGGTCTTTTGGACTACCTGAGTTGGTGGTGAGGATTTCTTTCTGTATCTGCTCAGCTGTAGGGGGTATGAAGCTAAAAGCTGATGTTAGGTCTTGTTGGGTCTCTGAGTTAATTAGGTGTGATATATCTTTTTCCAAAGTTTCAATGTTCTGATTTTTGCAGGAATTGTATACTGATGAGACTTTACTGACAAAGAAGTCACCAAGTATATTGCAGAATTCTGATGACAGTGCTTCCTGATTTTTGTTTTCAAACTTTGAGAGTTTTTTGACCGTGTCAAAAAGAGTTTTGCTGGAGTTTTTTGACTCGTTAATTTTATTAGTGAAGTATCTACCTTTTTCTTCAATTATTAGTTTTTTATAATTGTTTAAGGTGACGTTATATTCTTGTCTGAGGTGTGCGTCGTAGTTAGTTCTCCATTTTTTCTCTGCTCTTCTACACGTTTGTTTTTGTGTTCTTAGCGCGTCTGAGAACCAGGGTTGTGATGGGGTTTTTCTTTTCACAGTTACCTTTTTTTGAGGGACAGCCGAGTTGACTGCCTTGTCTATCCACTCATTAAATTGTTTACAGGCTGTATTACAGTTATCGTCCAATGTGGGATAAGATGTTTGGAGTTTCTCCTTGAACGCCTGGTTGTCAATTTTTGACCAGTCCTGATATGTTACCTGCTTAATAATTTCCACTGGTCTTCCCGTCTCCTTTTTAACTTCCAGCATGAAAGTTACTAGTTTATGATCTGTCCATGGAATAGGGAGGGTATCTACATTGTGTAGGTTCTGACACGACGAGAAAATCCCGTCTAGTGTATGTCCAGCATTATGAGTTTCGACGTTGACTTTGTTTTGCAGGTCAAAGTTAGCCATTGCATCAATAAATGCTGCTATCTTGGGATCTGATTTTTTCTCTAAGTGCAGATTAAAATCACCTAGGATGGTATAGTCGGGACATGTCACACTAGATTCAAGAAAGGGGCTTAGTAAGTCGAATAGGGCGGTTTTCGCACTGGGTGGTCTATATATTAGTATTCCATTAAAAGTGTGGTTATCTGTGATCTTTATTTGGAATGACAACATTTCGCAGTCTGCGGTATTACCTTTATCTGAGGTTTTTATCTTCAGCGAATCCTTAGCTATAATCGCTAATCCTCCTCCTCGTTTAATTTTTCTGTCAACTCTAGAGAGAGAGTATCCGTCTGGAATAGCTAAGGCTAAGTCGGCATCTGATGCCTCGTCTGCCCATGTTTCAGTGACGAATAATATATCTGTTTTCTGTCCGTTTATTAATTCGGATGTTTGTATATTGTGTTTGACCAGTGACCTTGTATTGATCAGACCGACTTTCAGATTATAGTTTTTGTGCTTTGGTATCCCGGTGTTAGCCATATTTTTGGCCGGAAGAAAATCGAACGTGAGTGGACATGACGGACATTTCTTACCCTCTTTATGTGGATAGACGGATATCTGCTTTGGAATGCTACAACAGGGACAACACCGCCCGGCGTTTCACGGGGTTATTAATCCCACGTACATTCAGCGTGAGGACGCACAATTCAGTCGCAGGCATAAGGAAGCATTCCCCTCACACGCTCCAGCACCCTGACCATTGGCCCACTCGCCAGCCTCCGCCTGTCCCGCAGTTCTTTTGACCACCTGCGACATCTCTGCCCCGGCAGCTCCACATCGATGCACACCCTAGTATTCTCACACACCCCTAGCCATACTCGGATCCGGAACCCCCCCATCCCGCCAAAACTACCTGCCCAAGATTGAAGTAAAACCATTACAACTATCCCCCGTACCCTCAAAGTCAATGTCCATCATCCCAGGATGAATGGTAAAGTGTCACCTCGGGGAAGATAGACTGCACCTCACTCACGAGTCCCGGTCTTCCGCCGACAGCAGGTCCTTTACTACCAAAACCGCCCTACCAATGTAGGGCATGAGTCGGCTGGGCTGGGCTGTGAGAAGTTGGCCTGATATATAATGTTCACTATTCTAGTGAGCACTTTGTATCAGTCCAAACAACCCTTTTGGTGATTGGTTGTAAGTCAACCTTATAGACCAGCTATCCTAGTAGCGTGGATACGAGCAGTCTTCGGGCTAAACTCTAGAGGGCGTGTTAAGCCAGCTGTTATACCATCACATATACCCCTTGAACACCAAGTGAAAGGACACCACACAAGTGTTATGAAAATAAACAGTGTATTTATTTAGATCACAACAGCCCTGTACTCTTTATGAGGACAGGGTACTAAGCACACAGCAAAACTCTTACGAAAATACTTTAAGTTGCACAATTTACACAAATGCCAGAGGGGCACGAAAAACCATATACTATGGAAGTGGAATGCGAAATTACTAGCAGCTAAGTACTGTACTAATAGGCTTTGAAATCGCTAGGACTACGTTACTGAACCTTCAGATTACTAGTAGGAGGCCTAGGGGACTCGGGTGCAGAGTGTGCACTCTCACGCGGGATGCGGGACAAAGTCTATGGGAGCTAGTAAAAGCAAAGTTAGTGCTCTCGGGCGAACCCGATAAGGTAGGTCGAAAACGACAGTGACTCTGGACCCTTGGATAGTGAGGCTATGCTGGGGCACCGAAATGCCGAAGTTACCTAGCCCATGGGCTGCAGCTGCATAGGTCTCAAAAGACGTCGGGAATCCTCGTTGACGGACCAGGAGCCTGAAGAAAGAAGTTGCTGGCAGGCGACCAGTGAAGATAGTTCGAAGTGATCCAAGCCTGGATCGAAGATGGATGACACCTGAAAGCAGAGGGGACCAAGTTCGTGACCACTCGCCAGTGATCAGATGGCACCAGGAGGGCACCGGATGGTAGTCACCTCGACCAGGTGAGTGGGCGACGCTGGGCTCTGCAGTCTCACGGACCAGGAGGCGTCGTCGGCGACCAGGAAGGAGGTGCGAGCTGTTCCACTATGGTTGATGCTGTCGACGTCGCTGGACCCAGGATTGGGGCAACAAGTCTTGGCAAATTCAAACCCACGCGGTGGACCTAAAATGGCGTCTGGAGTGGACCAGGAGGGTCCGGGGTGCTCCTCTTTTGGAAGGGAGCAAGGGCCAGTCTGGAGCAACCAGACCAGCAGTGTTGTCGTCGTTGATCGTCGTCGGGAAGGCCACAAGCCAGCGGGCTAGGAGCCAGACAACGCGGTGAGCAGCCACAAAGCAGAAGGGCCCCACGTAGATCGTAGAGATGCTGGGGGGCTGGACTTTGGTGCTGGAGCTGCTCGGGGTCGGGGTTTCTCGGACCCCAAAGCACTCACCAGAGGATCCCTCGGCGGTCGTGCTGGATAGAAGTCGTGCAGTTCTGATGATGGCCGGTCCCTCAAGGTCTCGTCGCACCTACGGTTCTCAGCTTAGCTGTAGAGGTAGGTAGAGGTCAGAGGTGCCAGGGAAGCCGGGTCTCGTCGTGCTGGTCGGTGGGATTCCTGAGGAAGGACGTGCAGCAAACCGCAGAGTTCTTAGATGGTGCCTGCGGATGCAGGGTGCCTACTCCTTAGCCACAAGGGAGAAATCTTGAGGAGAAGAAGTCGAGAGTTCCTTTCGTAGAAAGTAGTTTCTTGATTCAAAGATGATCTCATTTGGAAGGGTCCCCGCTCCTGCCTTTATCCTAAAGAAAGGGGTGGGTACGCGACTAGGTTCTGCCCTAGGGGTGGGACCAGGAAGGGGGGTGGTTACACCCCTCTCCCATGCCGGACTTTCCCCAGGCCAGGGGCTGGTGTGCCCCTGGAACTGGTTCTAGCCGGCAGATGCGTAGTGAGCACCGGGGTGCCACTTGCAGTCACCTTCCTGTAAAGCCCTGCCTACCCAGGATACACAAAAACCTGTCTGGGATGGTGCTAGCACCGCCCCTGACAGGAAACCCTTTGTCCAAGCTCTCCTCGCTGGAAGGACTCCCAGCAGCAGGAGATCAGACTCATGTCTGTGGTGGCAGCGTCCATTTTGTGGAGCTGAGGCTTCAGTTAACTTTAACCGGGGTTCACAGTTACCTACATGTCGTGTCCCTCTAGAAGGGTGGAATGCTAACCCCGTCGCCAGAATTGGCGAGGGGTTAGTATTCCAATTCGTATGACACCTTACTTGACATGTTTTGATAAAGCGATACCAAAGATAGCATTTAACCGCGAGGATTATAATGCACGTAAGAGTATATGGTATGCGTTATCATGGAACAGCTATCAGGACTTGGTTCCGCCAGCTGCAAACGGGCTCAGCTCATGCCAGAGCACCATCTCACACGATTCCAAGCACTCTGCCTTCAGGATTGTCAAGGCCTGCCATAGGAGTGACTGATAGGAATCTGTGTGTCCATTTTAGGGTTAGATATAGGCATACTATATCTAAAGCAAAGGGTGATTACACCACCTTGCCCCAGCTGTCGTGCAGCCAGTTGTGTCAGATTTAGATGGCCAGCCAGGGGTGGCATAATACATGCTTCAGCCCCTGGTAGGCCCTGGGTACAGGGTCTGATAAGGCGGCCCAGTACCAATTGGAAATGTACCTAAGGTACATGGAATCCATTTTAAAGAGAGAGCAGTGGGCCTGGGGTCCTGAATAGCAGGGCCCCAGGTCAACTAAGTCAGAAAACCAGCAAAACACCAGGAAGATAGTTGGGGGTAACCATAGTCAGGTATCTACCTTCCTACATGGGCCCCCTCCGGAGTGGAGGACACCGCCGCCACGGCTGCATGCTGCCCCTCCTCGATCGCCGCTGCCGGAGGCTTGTTGACTCGTAGTCTTCTGCGCTGTTGCTGCCATCTGGGCCTTCCATCGTCTCTGTCCGGCGTGGGGTCCGCTTCTCCGTCCATCTCCTCCGTCGGATCTATCCCCAACAATCTGCAAGCCTCTGTCAGGTATCTCAATTGGAACAGTTTGTTGTCTTTTTTGAACATTAGTCGGAAGGGGTGACCCCAGCTATAGGGAATTTTGTGCGCTGTAGAAAGACCGTAACCGGCTTGAAGAGCCGTCGCTTCTGCAAGGTGATGGCGGACAGGCCTTGATACAAGACTGGTGCCTGTCCCCGGTAGTAAAGAGGGTGCAGCTGCCTGGCCTTTTGGAGAATCTCCTCTTTAGTGCGGAAGTCTTGTCCACATGCCAGGATATCGGGCAGGGGGGCCTTAGGGGAGCGCGGCGGGCCCACTCTGTGTACACGATCAATACGTATCTCTTCCTCCGGCGAGCTTCCCAAAATGTGATTAAAGAGACCGTTGGTGAAGCCCAGAAGATCCTTGGTGTCCTCCGCCATGGTCACTCCCGAATGCGTACATTATGGCGCCGGGAACGATTCTCAAGGTCCTCAATATGAGTTTGGAGGTCCACGTGCTGGTCGTGAAGGCGACCTACTTCTTGGCGCAGCCCCTCTATCTCCAAGTCCCTGGAGTCGCTTTTAGTTTCGAGGTCCGCAACTCTTTCCCCGATACCATCCATGTCTCTACGGACCTCCTTAATCTCATCCGTAAATTCTTTCTTCAGGGATTGGATGTCCTCGCGCAAGGCGGAGAAGAGGGACTCTAGGAAGGCCTTCGTAATCAAGTCTTTGCCTTCCCATGTCTCCACCGCGCGTTTTGAGGATCCAGCCGCCATATCCTTGGCCAGGGGGTTTCACCTGGGTCAACGCAAAAAGGTCCTTGACCGTTCTCTCCTTCCTGTTTCTGGCAGCAGACATCGTCGACCCGCCGGACCTCTCCCTGGCCTCCAGTCTCTCCGGGAGTCGTCATGCGACCCCCCGACACCCGCAGCCGTCCGCTCCCTGTCGCCAGAGGAGGGCCTCACTAACCCTGGCAATCACCACTGCTGCTCCTTGCTGCACTTCAGGCGCCGCCTGCTCTTCCGATGCTTCGGCGAGTGACCACTCTCCTCCGGACTGTCCAAGCACCTGCGATGAGCTCCAGGGTCCGAACCCCAGTGTCCCTGGGCAAAACCAGGCGCCAGCGCAACGTGCCGTCTCCGCTACCTCCTCCACCTGTGGGTCCACACCCCAATTGCAGGGCCGGCTTCCAGTCTCAGGGCTCTCCAGGCTCCCAACACAACTCCACAGGGCCCAGGTCCCGCGTCGGGCGATATTTGGTGGGAGGCTCGAGACCAGCACCCCCCGTCTACTGCCTGGGGTGCTCCTTCACAGTCCCAATGCATGCCTGCCCCTTTCAGCGGGAGCAGCCGGGGCCCTCCACCATGAGCCTCTCAGACTGATCACTGCTGCCAAGGCGCGAGGCAAATACACAAAATGGCGGTTCGCCTCGTCTCCCCGGTCGATCAGTCAGGAGTCCACCCTATCCGCTGCTGTGCCCGGCCGTCCGGTTCCCCGCTGAGCTCTCTGAGGTCCTGCCTCACCTGTGTGTGGGCCGCTCACCACAGGCTAGGATTTCAGCAGGCCGCCGCCACCGATGCTCCGTAAAATAGCGGGCCGCCGGAGCGCCGCCTCCGTCCTTTCTCCCGCGAGACGGAGCCCCGGCCCTCGCTCCGTTGCCTGTTTGCGGGCGGTCCCCTCCGGTGCCTCTTCGGGGGTTCCGCTCTAACAGGGCCGGTCCTCACCGTCCTCTCGGCTCAGCCGCCTCGCCGCGCTCCACCTCAGCGTCCGCCCTGTCCGCGGTCACCCAGATGCCTTTCGCGGCCTCCAAGTCCGAGGCGAAAGTTGCCCCCCCCCGGATGCTCCCTGGGGTCAGGGCCACCACCGCCGGGCACCGACAGGCGCTATACCGGCCGAGGGCCCGTGCTAATGATCGCTGTCGGCAGGCGCTCGGGGAAAGCGCGTCCGATCTCGTCGCCATCTTGGCCACGCCCCTGCTAATACATTTTAAATGAATTTTAACATATTTGTTTAAGATTATTGAGATGTTGAAATCTTTCTCTTGAACTGTACTTTTATGGTTTTGTATACGAAGAAAACCGGATAAAGTAAATTTTGATTTGATTTGAGTTACTGAGTGGAATATTCAATTCTGTTTGGTTTCGGAGGGGTGAAGCAAGTATAAAAGGCCAGACAGAAGGCAGAGAAAATAACCACAGCCCTCGAAACTGGCAAGAAAAGCAGGAAAACTATGTATGTTGTTGCTACTGAAAATATACCACAAGTGTACTGCTTGAGTTAAACATGAAAGTAAATAGGGTTCCAAAGGTACCCAAAACCAAGAACACCTACAGGGGCCAGGCAGGCAAGTTCAGTAGTCATTGCCTTCAAGTATATGCACATTACCGGAAGTCCTTTATGACGTAGCAGTTTTCGGAGTGTAGTGCTTCAAGGTGACAGAGGATGCTGGGTTTTTTCGTCCTGAAGTCTTAAATTATGACAATTGACGACTCCAACCGTTTGTAAGGACACCTGAATATCCGGACAATTTCATCATCATATAGCTGTTACGCGTTAGGTTGAGTGTGAAGGAAACTTCTAGTACTGTAAAGTGGAGAAGAGCATCCTTATATTAGCCCCTATGTTTTAAACTTGTTGAATGATTTACTTATGCTTGAATACTGCTGACTTGCGATCTGTGTCACACGGCGAGATTTCTAAGGAGAGTAAAAGGGAGTTGACTGCTTAACATCCTCAGGGACAACGCATAATTAACCACTTACTAATAACTTGGCACACCATATTGACGAAGTGCCACGTCCAAGAACAAAACATTGCATTGAAATACTGCCCTTACCATCAGTAATAGGATCAGTGTCTGGAAGGAATCTTATTTAACAGAACACAAAATGCATGCTGAATCCCGAAAGCAGGTAACAGAAATGAAAATGGGACACCAGTTCTTAAAGGCAGTCAGTCAAATACACTTTATTCGATTTAAAAAAAAATCATAAAAGGCATAAAAACATACTTGTATACACATATAAAATTATTTGATACATTTGATACATTTTCAATATATGGAATACAATAGCATAAAGATTAAAAGCACATAAATAAATAGCATGATACAAATTCATTATGTGTCAGACCGTGGGGCGTTACGCAATTTAATCCTCGAAGCCGCCACTAAAAAATTTGCCGCGCAAAATGTAGTGCGAATGCTACTCAAGGACTGAAGGAAAACCAGTGCCGGTCTCACTTGCGTAAATCCAGCCTCCTTCAAAATACGTCGCAGGTATTTTTTTCTAATGTCCGAGAAGAGCCCGCAAAACATTACAAAGTGCATTGTGTCCTGGGTTGAGAATTGATCACAAGTGCAAGGGGTAGCTAGCTCTGGTTTAACCCAAGTTGGGTAATAACCCAAGTAAAATGAATCAAATTAAACCTGAACTTTATCAATAAAAACCTATGAAATGGTTTAGTGACGGTTATAAGGTAATGCTCAAGAGAAGTTGAACCCAAGAGCATATAGTGGGATCGTACAGTAGGTTTCAACAGTTCCCTGTCCTCTCTAGCTAGACAGGCCCTTTCCATAAACTGTTTTTTGACCAAATTCACATCCGCTTTCCTAATACTGGATGGTGACGAGAAAAGATCCAGGCGTCCCAGATGTTCAAAAGATTGTCTCAGGTACTCCAACCAGGGCACTTTGTGGGAATTATCTAGGGACATTACATCAGTTAAAATCGCATGGTTGAGGGTTAGTTCCTTATTAAGCCAGGTCTTAAGCTAGAATGTTAATGGCGCCAGGTTAAGCCTATCGGTGACATAGTCCAGGCCCATCTCCGCATGCGTAGAAAAAGTGGGAGATGGCTGGGGCACGGACAGCACAGATCGCAGGAACCTGTTTTCTACCCCCTGGATTGTTTCTAAATGTACATGTCCCTATAAGGCCGACCCATACATCGCAATAGAGATGCATTTAGCATTGTAGACCTTGAGCAGGGCCTCCATCGGCCTTGCCCCCAACCTTTTTGTGAAACCCATGAGTGCCGCGGTAGATCTGGCCACAGAAACTCTTTGCCCTTACCTGAGGGCCCAAGGAGCCTCTCTCGTCAAAGAGCACCCCCAGGTATGGGAAAACAGCTACCCTTGTGACCACCTCTCCCTTACATTTAAACATTTTTGATTTACCCCTATTTCTGTGGAATCCAACCACCATGGTGTGAGATTTATTGGCGTTTACCTTAAGGTCCAACCTGTCCATAAATGCCCCAAATGCATCAAGTAAAAGCTGCAAGCCATTGCCAGTGCGGGCTATAAGGACGGCGTCGTCCGCGTATAGGAGAGCAGGAATCTTGGTTTCTCCTATACCCGGAACGTCCCCGCCCACCTCCTCCAGATGTTGTCCTAGGCCATTGATATAGATGGTAAAGAGGAGGGGGGCGAAGATACAGCCCTGGCGCACTCCACGCATAGATTTAAAGCTAGAAGTGCACCTTCCCTCGTTGGTGACCCGGATTTGGGAGAACAGCTCCTGGTGGAGCGATGCCATAATTTTGACTAGAGCCCCATCAATACCAAGTTCCAAGAGAATTGCCCATAGCTTGGCTCTGTTCACCAGGTCAAAAGCCGAGGAGAGGTCCATAAAGGCCAAAAACAAAGACCCCTCCTTGGCTACTGTATACCTGGCGATAAGCATGTGCAGATTGGAGCACTGCTACAGGGTACCTCTTTTCTCCCTGAACCCATACTGGATGTTAGATAACCCCCCACACCCCTCAATACTGGCCCTCAACTTAACCAGGAGAACTCTGCCTAAGATCTTTATAGCAGAATCTAGGAGGGATATGGGTCTATAACACCCAGGGTCATCACGTCGACCTTTTTTAAAGATCGGCACTATAATTGAAGTAGCCCAAGAAGTAGGAAAAAGGTTTCCGTTGGCAGCATTAAATATATTAGACAATATTCTTGCCCAGAGTTTCGGGGAGTGTTTATAGAAATCTACTGGCACCCCATCTGGTCCTGAGGCTTTATTTTTAGTTGACTCTAAAATTGCTAGCTCTACTTCTGTCTCATTAAAAACTACTGGTCCAGCCTCAGGGATTATCCCTATGTAGCCAGGGACTGCAGAGTACAAATCACCAAAGACTGCTCTAAAATGGCTCAGCCATTTATCGTCGGGAATGACATAGTCAGTGACACGATTATCCGAATCCGAGAAATAAGGCCCATTAATTATAGACCAAAATTTGCTGCTGTTCCTAAGAACATCTATTGAGAGTAGATTGTCCCAAGCCGCTGCCTTAATATCATCCTTCCTTTTGTTTGATAGCTTGCTTGCACTCTCTCCTAAGCAGTGCGATGACCGCCTTGTCTTTCGGGTTGTGTTTTAAGGCTGACATAAGTGCTCTGTGTGCTTTTGAGCACTTGGTGTCGAACCATCGACGATGAATATTTGCCCCCTGCCCTAGCTTTGCTGTCAGATCTGAGGAGATATGTGTGCATATAGATTCAAATGCCCCCATTATATCGTGGTTAGTTGCTCTCAGGTCCCCACAGATGGCCATGTAACCCTCAATTTTTGGGAGGAGGTCTGCGTAAAAAGTTTCAGGGACCACGTTTGCCCACTTTATCCTTCTCCCCTGGTCCACAGGGCGTAATACTGACCTCGTCTTAGCAGGACATGACATTGATCCCACAGAGTCCCCCCATTTTACTTCAAGTAAAACAGGGTTTTGATTGCTGAACAAGGAGACTACTGTTACACAGGAAAACCCTGGGGTAACAAATATATAGTCTATAACATACCCAGGTTCTGAGCCTTTATAAGTATTTGTTCTCATCTTCCCATCCGAGGTTGTTGGTTCAGATAGGTTAAAATTAGCTAAAAATTCTTCTAATGCCTCTCCGGCCTTGGTGTGCTCAAAATGAATTTCCCCTGTACTAGGGAAGCCCAAGGGGTCGCCTATATTACACATGTTATTACAAGGATAAATATTAAAATCGCCCAATAGGACGCACTCATCGTTTGTGTTGTTATCTTGACTGACAGATAGTAAAAATGATTCCAGGGTAGAGATGTGGTCATTATCGTTATCCCTGTTCCAGGAGTTGTAAAAATTTATAAAGAGGGTTTTCTTGCTAGGTGAAACCTCTCTTTCCACGATTAAGAGATTTGGTGAGCTACTATTATTTAATTTTAAAGCCCCCTTGAGTTTTAAAGAAAATAGGAGAATGAGACCTCCCTTGGCTCTACCAATGGTGCTAGGGACTGCCGGGACGGCAAAGCTTAAAAAACCATCCAACCAAAACCCAGGCGAGGTATCCCATGTTTTCTGCAATGCCACAATATCGTGGCTAGTAACAAAGCTATCCCATTCATCATTACTTCTTTTAGCTCTGACTCCAGCCACATTCCAACTGAGGATTTTACAAGCTGTGCCCTTGTCAGGAATAGGAGCCTCGGCCGTAGGAACAGGCCTTGTGCCCGCCAGTCAGTCATTATCTTCTAGGCCTGACAGAGGGGCAAAGCGATTGCTCAGGACCATCCCACTACCCACAACGGGGCTGAATGCTAAATAGGGAATAGGTGCCGGAACTACAGTATCTGTCCTTAGGGTATTAATGCGATCGTGCTCGGCTCGATGTGTCCCCCCCCAGTACTGGAATCGACCCCCGCCTCCGAGATGGTGGTTGATGGTCACCATGGGGTTTTGTAAAGGGGGGATAAAAATAACCCAGAGGCACAGGTCTCAATTGGTCTCTTGAAAAATATGTGGCCCGTCCCAAAACAGTCTATCTGCCAAATTAGCCCTATCAAAGTTGATAAGCACACAATCCCCTTGTACAGACTTCTCACACCGCCCTATCCAACCCACCCTTCTTGCAAAAATAATCCTATCAGAGATTGGGGCCCCGCTACAAACATCATCACACCATATACGTGCTCTTGCCATAAAGGTCTAAAACAGATTCAGACTCTCCCTCAATGAGCGGGGATACCCCAGTAAAGATTGCAACAAAAGGGGCAGCATCCGGTGGTAAGTGCAATTTAACTTGGCTTAGTCTCACCCTTTTATTATTGGAAGCCATAGGTTGTTCGGTTGGGCGAGCAGAAGTATTGGGGTCAGATAGAGTAACCTCCAGACCTTTACGGGGAATTAAGGGATCTCTTGTCCTATCGTCAACTTTAGCTTGCACCATCTCACTATGGGGTAGTCCCGAATCCCCTATTTTTGCCCCCTCAGTACCCCTGTTGCTACTGTAACCATTCCCTACAGGCCCCACATTGTGTGCTTTTAAAAGCAAGGTGTGATCATGTACAAGTTTGCCCAGAAGAGAACACTTCTTTAAGAGTCCTTCCAAACAGGTGTTCAAAGTGTCCACAATATCCTTGGCGATACCAATGAGTAAAGGCTCAATCCCAGCAGTAAAAAGGGCCTCCATCTGATCTCCCAAAAAGTCTGAAGCCCCAGGAAGCGCAACAGGGACTTTAAGTTTTCCCCATTTCCGTTTAGGGGATAGGTCGCACCGCTGGGCGCTAGAGGAAGCAAGATGCGTTATGGTACAGTCTGGGGGTTTGTCAGCACTGGAAGTTACTGGTAAAGAAGGATTAGCAATAACCACCTCAGCCTCAAGCGGATGTGGGGAGCTTTAACAGGATTCTGGATGACTTGAGTATTAGGGGAATTGGGCTGGGATGAGGGTGTCAGGCCCAGTTCATGTTCAGCGTGCGCTATTTCCTTTGTGAGGGCCCCCACAGCAGAAGAAAGATACGTCAAAATGGAGTTTGAATGTTTTGGTACCTTAGATTTACTTCCCCCCCTCCTCAGCATTGTTAATTTTCTTGCGGAGCGGGAGGCGCGAGCCGCAGTAAAGGTCCGGTGAGAAGGTGGGAGGGTCCGCCGCTCCTCCACGCGGCTCCTCTGCCTCCTGGGACACCGAGTCCCGATGTCTTCCCCCGCTGATGGTGCTGGTGGTTTCAGTGGCGTGCACCCTCGCACGAAGCGTCTCAGTTCTTAAAGGCATTATTGGGATGTCCCACAGGTGCTTTCATGATGAAGTGAGTGAAAGGGTTATATTTAGCACTACGAAGGGAAAGTTTCACAGCTCAACAGTTATAATCAGGGCTTTCAAGTGGACTGGGTCCTGTTCCAACAATCAGCTGCTGAGGGGTGTCCCTAACAAACAAGTTACTTATCTTTGGTAACGATATATCTGTAAGAAACAGTAGTTAGTATTAGATTCCTTACCTTAGTATCCCCAGGCGTAAGGTTGGATCCGTAAATTTTTGCGTAGCAGTACCCTTGCGCGTCGGTAGGCGTCGTATGCGGCTCCGCGTCAGTCGTCGGCGTCGTGGGCGCCGTGATGACGTCGTCAGAGTACTTAGACGCCGCCTCTGCGTGCTGACGTCAGTTCTTAGACACAGCTTTTCCCCGCCAAAAACGGAGAGCCACGTCAAAAAACAACACTGGTGCCTTTAAATTAGGGCCCTGAAAGGTGATGACCTTAACCCTAGATATCTGTTGGCAGAACGGGGAGGATGGGTGAGGCGGTAAGGAATCGAATACTAATTACTGTTTCTTACAGATATATCGTTACCGAAGGTAAGTAACTTGTTCATCTGAAAGAAACAGGTTAGTATTAGATTCCTTACCTTAGAATAGATACCCCAGCAATACCAACCCCGGTGGTGGGTCTGCGAACCAATAGTCACACCAGAAAGTCCTGGAAGACGGAACGGCCAAAGAAGCCATCCCTCCGGACTTGGCTGTCAAGGCAGTAGTGTCTTGCAAACGTGTGCAACGATACCCACGTATCTGCCAGACAGATGTCCTGCAAGGGGACACCCCAGCCCAGGGCAGTGGTAGCCGCCTTGGCCCGAGTGGAATGGGCCCTCAGCCCAACAGGAGGCTCCTTCCTTGCCAAGGAGTAACAAGCCTTGATACACAAGACGACCGACCGAGAGATGGTCCGCTTGTGTACCGCCCATCCCTTCTTAGCGCCCACGTAACCAACAAAGAGTTGGTCATCCACCCGGAACTGGCGTGTGCGATCCAGATAGAATGAGAGCTCATGTTTTGGGTCCAGACGGTGGAGCTGCTCTTCCTCCTTTGAGGGCTGCGGAGGCGGAAAGAAGGTGGGCAAGGTGACAGACTGCCCGATGTGGAAGGCCGTGACAACCTTGGGCAGGAAAGAGGGCCTAGTCCGCAACACAACCTTGTCCGGATGGACAGGAAGGAATGGAAGTTTAGAGGAAAGAGCCTGGAGCTCACTCACTCTCCTGGCAGAGGTGATGGCAACCAGGAAAGCAGTCTTCAGAATAAGAAGGCGGATAGGACAGTTGTGAAGTGGCTTAAAGGGAGCACACATCAGATAAGTAAGAACCAGGTTCAAGTCCCACTGAGGCATCACGAAGGGAACAGGTGGAAACGTGTTTGTGATGCCTTTAAGAAAACGAGCTACAATAGGGGACTTGAACAAAGATGGTTGATCAGGCAGCCTTAGAAAGGCTGAAAGGGCAGAAAGGTAGCCCTTGATAGTGCCCAGAGCAGAGCCCTGCTGGGCAAGAGAAAGAAGGAAGAGAAGAACCTCAGAAAGGGGGGCAGAGAGAGGATCCACAGCCTTTGCTGTGCACCATGCCACAAATCTGTTCCACCTGCAGGCATATACCGACTTTGTGGAGAGACGCCTGGCTGCCAGAATGATATTACAGACTTCAGGAGGAAAGTCAAATGGCCTCAACTGTTGCCGCTCAATCTCCAAGCATGGAGGTGGAGACTGGACAGGTTCGGGTGGAGGACCGTCCCCTGTTGCTGCGACAGAAGGTCCTCCTGAAGAGGCAGACGAACCATGGGATCGACTGACATACTGAGTAGCTCAGGATACCAGTACCTTCGTGCCCAGTCCGGGGCCACAAGGATGACTTGGGCCCAGTTACTTTTGATCTTCTTCAGCACTCTGGGCAGAAGTGGTATAGGCGGAAAGGCGTACAACAGACCGCAACTCCACTGGCGACGAAAAAAGTCTCTGAGCGAGTGCCGCCTTGGAAATTCCAACACGCAGAACGAATAGTTTCTTACCCGTCGGCGTAGTTTTGCAGCTTGAAGATCTTTCTGGATTCACTATGCTGTGCATATTTTGCCATCTAGTGGTTGGAGTTCGGAAAGTGCTTTGTATTTTTTATTTTTTTTTTGCTGTGGGAGGTTGCGAAACCTGATCCCCCTGGTGAGGCTACAACCCCCATCGTGTGTGCGCAGGCTCTCAGATCATTTTTTCCCCTTCTGCCTTGCGATTTTTTTTTTCATCGCTTAATAAGTCTACTATATATATTGCCTAAGAGGCTGAGAGTACAGAGACACTTGTAGATTTTTAAAAGGAGACTTCTATATAAATATTATATACCTATTGACATGTACACACCTGTTTTTGTTGTTTTTTTTTGCATGTGTGTGTTTACATATGTATGCAAACATCTATATCTCTATATATCCTTGTATTACCACCTGCTTCTCCAGCCTCATCTTTCTGGCGGAGGTGGGTGGGTTCGCTAGTGAATCCAGAAAGATCTTCAAGCTGCAAAACTACACAGACAGGCGAGAAAATATTAGTTTTGCAGCGTGAATCTTTCTGGATTCACTATGCAGTACATAGACTTCGTAGCGGTTTAGTTACGTTTGGGGCGGCTGGGTGGAAGAAGAGCGTTGGTTGTTGAATATATGTTGAAGCACCTTCTGTCCGACTTGTGCTTCCTTGTTCATTTGTATATCCACACAGTAGTGCTTCGTGAACGTGTGCACCGAAGTCCATGTTGCCGCCAGGCATATGTCTTGAAAGGTTGTGTTAGCCAAGAAGGCTATTGTTGCACCCCTCTTCCTGGTAGAGTGGGCCCGTGCCCCTCCTGCTAATTATTGGCCAACCTGTTTACCTAGTAGGTATCCATACGGCTTTCCTTTGAGGAAAGTACCCATATACGTACTACTTTGCGTATTAATTTGTTATTTGCTTACAAAATGTTAGATGTGACCAGGAACAACCCCAATGGACGTTTTATTCAAATGGTTAAACGTTCTAGGCCCATTCATCCTTGTGTAGGCTAACACCTGATTTCCTGTTTTTTTTTTTTGATGCAATGGGCCGGTTTTTACTACCATAAGTAGATACGGCTTAATGGTTTTTTGGGGTGCCTGGTTGATTTACTGGAGTATGTATTTCTTGTCTAACGCTCACCTTGGTAGCCCAGACCACTGCAGGGGCATGCTGATGCCCTGTTGACATTTGTTACCACCCGTCCGTGGTTATGGTATTGTAGAACATGGGCGCTATTACCTGCTTATGCGTCCTGTTAATGTTCTTAGGAGAGAAAAGAGGGTAGAGGAAAGAAAGGCCCTACCCTATTATCTGCCTTAGCTTGTACATACAAGCGTACCTGATGCTATGTCAGCCATATATCTAATATATATATTTTGATGCAGAAGCCCACATATGTGTGCGCTAATCCTTTCTTTACGAAGAGTACTCCACCCATGTGGTCTACCCAAATATTGACTTGTACAGGAGAAGTTGTCCTGGACTTAGTTTTGCCACTGGGTTCAAGGAAGGTGACGGCCCTTTGAGTGTATCGCGCCCAGTGGGCCTTTTGGCTAACTACTTGCGAATGGTCTCCTAATTTTTATTAGGCCATTGCCTTGTGTTATTTGGTATTGAGCTGCCTTGTGATTCCGTGCAAGGGAGAAACAACGTAACGGGAACACGCCCTAGTTAAGTGTGTGTTGCATTTGCCCATATTCCTTGTGGTGAGTAGTTTATGGTCCCCTCCGGTGGCCCACATGTGGGGTATGTATTCATACATGATCCCAGTCAACCTACTTTGCTATAGGGTAGGCATATGCAATGTTTGAGTTATTGCTTTGATTGTGTTTGTGTTACTGTGTGTATGCGCAGCACGTGGTGGTAGGGTGTGCACCCCCCACTGTAGTTGGCAAATTTTATGGTCGCGGTGAACCCCAGTTGGCCGGCCATTCGGGATGCCTTTGGAAGTCTTGGTTAACTCCATTGAAGAGGCCCCAGCTTCTTTATGGTGTTCAGAAAGGCCGCAGTGAATCTCAGTTGCCGGCTTTCAGATTGGAATCGGTGGCTAACTCCCCTTGAGGAGCTGCCGGCTCCCTTATGGTGTGAAGGCAGTCTCTGTTGTAGGAGAAGACTTCCACCTTTTGGGCTCGCCATGCCCATAGTGTGTGTGAGTGTGGTTGTGGTGAGCCCACCCCGCTCATGGGGATCAGCCCATTTAGTGAAGTTGAATCACCCTTGTTGTGGAAGCAACCATAACGTTGTACTGCAATAGTTGTGTGAGGTGAGGGTGGTTGTGGTAAACCCACCCCTCTCATGGTGATCAGTCCATTAGTGAAGTTGGATCCCCCTTATTATTGAAGCAACATAATGTTGTGCTGCAAGTATATATTGCATTGGTGAAAGAAATGCTGTATAGCGTGCGTAGATATGAACATGCATTTTGGGGTTTGTAGTCTTGCTGAGTGAGACTCCAATACCCCTTAGAAGTAACAGTGTGCTTAGAGTATACATTGTGTCCTTTCTGCAGCACTGTCTGTTTCAGAAAATTATGTATGTTGTATATTTAACCCAGGCGCCATGCGCTGAGTGTTACTGGTAAGTGGAGCGTATATGCCCCCATACATACACCTATACATACCTACACTTCTACACACACATTTATATATATATATATATATATATATATATATATATATATATATATACATACATACGTATACCTGTATACATATACCTACATATATACAGCCCTATACGAAAACTGTACACACCCCTATAGTTGAATGTACCTCTGTACAAATATATATGTATACATACAACTATATATACACCCGTTTATAAATATTTTATTTATGTATTTATTTAGTGTTTTCTTCATGGATATATCTTTATATGTATCCCTGTACATTGAAATATCTAGATATATATACATATATACATATATACATACATATATACATACATATACACATACATATACATATATACATACATATACATATATACATATATACATACATATACATATATACATATATATACATATACATATATACATATATATACATATACATATATACATACATATACATATACATATATACATACATATACATATATACATACATACATTACCTACTGGCGGTCGCCAGTAGGTATATATAGTTAGGATTTTTTCCCTATGGGATTTCTGAAAATTCTATGTCTAATAACTTTGGCGTTTGTGGACGGAATCGGCTGAAATTTTCAGGAAAATGGCACATTTTGTTTCTGAGCAGCTCCTGGAAATTTGGGGGGGTTTCGTCAAGGGGGGGCTGAGAAAAAAGGGGGGTCCCAAAACGCGTTTTTAACATTGAGTTTTCCATAGGGCGGTTGGACTCACTTTTAGCTCGAACGGCTGAATGGATTTGCACGAAACTTGGCAAAATTGTAGGGACTGTTAGCCCGATGTGCCTTTGCTAGGTCTCAATATATGTGCTTCAGTGGATTTTGAGAAATTAACGTTTAAATCAAGATATATATCTGTAACAGCGCTCCGGGCAGCGCTCCGGTTCGCGTACTTTTCGCTTATCGGAACTTTGCGAAGCGAAGCTGATTGGCTCTCCGGTGTCTGTCAACATTCTAAACAGTCCGGTGCGGCCGCCATCTTGTCTCTCGGTAGGATCGAGAGACAAGAGGAGGCCAAAACAAAGGAGGAAATGAAGGAAAGGGGGCAAGGTAGACCCCTTCTGACCCCCTAGGATTGATGTGGGGATATTATAGAGCCACGCTGGGCCCAAAAAAAAAAAAAAAAAAATTCCGTTTTTTTCGCTGTAGAGACGCGTCTTGGTACGCGAACCGGGCAGCTAACCGGGAAGCTAACCGGCAGTGTAACGGGAGTCTGACGAGTAGCTGATTGGCTGTCAACATTGTAAACAGTTCGGAGCGGCCGCCATCTTGTCTCTCGGTAGGATCCAGAGACAAGAGGAGGCCAAAACAAAGGGGGAAATGAAGGAAAGGGGCAAGGTAGACCCCTTCTGACCCCCTAGGATTGATGAGGGGATATTATAGAGCCACGCTGGGCCCAAAAAAAAAAATTCCGATTTTTTCGCCGTAGAGACGCGTCTTGGTACGCGAACCGGGCAGCTAACCGGCAGTGTAACGGGAGTCTGAGGAGAAGCTGATTGGCTGTAATCATTGTAAACAGTCTGGAGCGGCCGCCATCTTGTCTCTCTGTGGGATCGAGAGACAAGAGGTGGAAAAAAGGTGTAAATGAATGAAAGGGGTAAGGCAGACCCCTCCTGAACCCCTAGGATTGATGAGGGGGCTATTAAAGTTCCCTGGGGGGTGAAAAAAAAAATGCGATTTTTCGCGGTAAAGGTGCTTTCTGGTACATTAACCGGGCAGCTAACCGGCAGCGTAACGGGAGTCCGACATATTGTGTTTTTTGAACGTTTGTGATATGTGCACGTGTGGATTTTGTCTAATTAAGGTTAAAAAAATATATATATATCTTTAAGCGTGTTTTGGCGCGCTTACGTTTTGGGTTTGGTTTGCGCTGCAGAGACGATACGTCACGGTTATGCGATGCATCATGAGGCGTCTCACGGGCTACGTGATACGTCACTTAATAAAGAATATATTTTACAGCTATAGATATTAGCTTTTAAAAAACCAATGAAATTCACAGAAAAAACCATAGGTTATAGACCATATATAGTTAGGAATTTGCATTTACAAAACCTTGAAAATTCACTGAAAAAACCATAGGTTATAGACCATATATAGTTAGGGATTAGCATTTAAAAAACCTTATTTTATTTGCACAAAACCATTGAAATTCCATATATAGTTAGTTGCACTAACTATATATTGCGGACCCGCAATCCACTGCTAATGATGTCACATATTACATCATTCATGACATGGTCAGTGACATCACTGATGACATCACTGATGACATCTCAAATGACATCACTGATGACATCACTGATGACATCTCAAATGACATCACTGATGACATCACTGACATCTCATTTGACATTACTGATTACATCACTGATGATATCATTTATGTGATAATATATCTTCAGACTCTAATATAACCTTAGATACACTCAGTGTAAACAGGCACTCACAGACTGTCACACATCCATGGAGTTACTCACACACCTAGTCAGTCATGCAAAGAATCAATCACACCTCCATTTCCTCAACTATACAGTTATACACACCTTACTTATTCAAACATATACTAACACATATTTACTCTCTTATACAATCCTTGATACAAGTTCACAATGATTCATACAGCCACTCTCACATTCACTGGCTCTTATGTTCAGTTATTTATATATGTCAACTCTCACATGGAGTGTGTTTTACATATGTACTTACTTTGACATGTAGAACTGAGATATCCATTCACTCACCAATATACTCATGCACACAGTCAACTGTCCATACAGCTGTTTCTACATGCACTTTTGAAGCCATACACCTAGGGAATCAACTGCTCACACATCTATGCACAGAGTTATACACCTCTCAGCCACCCACACACATACTCAGTCTCCCATACAAATACTTGG